>NC_135336.1:28277323-30726490 GCF_023851605.1 Tamandua tetradactyla | reverse complement strand
TTTAATACATAAATACAAGATACAGGTGGCTGGGTTAAGCACAGTGTTAAAGAAATGCTCTGAGATTACGCCACTGGTGAGTTGCGGAAATAAAATTTAGAAAGGTGGCATCCTAAAGAGACCAATGCTATTCAGTTAAATATAATAAAAAGGCGCTTTAATTTTGGGAAGAAATATGCCAGTTTACAACTTTTTTCCACCTTACTCATATACATATAGGTGTACCATATCCCCTTTGACAAAGGAAACCAAATCTTTTTTAGAAAAAGAATTGGTGCTGAAGGAATTCCCTTCCCAAAATGCGGACAGCTACCTTCACTGGGGGTTCTATCTTACTGACAACCACAAGTGTTCACTCTTAATGTGCACAGGGATGAAGCTGAAATCGTGGGTTTAGGGAGTTGTATGAATTCACATGTAAATGCATATAGCATCTTCATATTTCATGTATATAGAATCATGCATGTACTCTCTATGGTTTCTGCATACCTCCATGTGTTTTAGCATAATTCATATTCAATAGAGAAAATAGAAGGGATAGAAACTGTCCTACTTCCCATGCATTTTATAAATATGTACCTGTGTGTGAAATGGTCATGTCGCCTATATACCACTGTTGTGGATGAGGCACATAAGTCAGCATTGAGGAATACCATTAAATGAGACTGAAGGAAATGGTGTATTAAGGGTGTGTACTCCACACTACACTGACTGGCATTTATATGGATAGCATGAGTACTTAAATCTCACACAGATATCTGCTTGTGAGTAAAATAATCCTGTCTGTGTGGTGGAATCTGATGGTGCCTATCCTTCTTCTGGCATCTATTTATCATCCTAGTCCTTAACAGGGAATAAAACAAGGGCAAAAACCTGCAAAGATCCAAACTCTACCACACCCATGAAATCCAGCAGAAATGTGGGAGGGGGTTGGCAGGCCTGCACTTCCTTCCCTTTCCACTTGAGCAGCATAAAGAAGCAACCTTGGATTTCTAAGTTGTAATATATTGCCAGTGGGTGAGAAAAAAGCACAAATGATCCTATATTAGCCTTTAGTTACCACGACAGATTGTAATAGCAGGAAGAAAAGAATGGAAGTGGGTGGAGATGACAAAATGGTAAAGGAGTGGGCAAAGGAGGAATAAAATAGAAGAATCCACTGAGATTTTAAGGGCTTGTGATTTTCCAGTGTCTTGGGGCTTACTTTAAATAGCTTAATTATCATGCATATTGTGGATGATGAAAAACTTGCAAGGTGTGATCTATGTCCACAAAAGAAGAAAACTGTGAAGTGTTTCCTTTGTTTAAAAATAATGACTTGTTTGTAATTAAAGTGTAAAGAATACCATGCTAGTGAGTCGCCCTCTCTTCCCCCACATCTGCCTTTCTCCCCAGATAACGAATAATCCTTATTTTTGAGAATGTGATCTGTGATTTAAAATTCCACACTCGCTGTGCCCCTCCTTTGCAGTCTTAGGAAGGTGTGCAAAGATGCCGCTTTGCTGCTCGGTGCTGGCGATTCCTAACAGTGATGAATTGGCCTCTTCCTAAAGCTCCCTGAGCCACACCCAGTGTCGCCCGGACACTAAGTGGATTCGTTAGATGAAGGCAATTCTACTTAATAAAATTGTAACTGTTCATTTTTAAATGATTTCCACCACACATTTGCAGATTTAAACAGAAGAAGAAATTATTTTAAGTGTATTTTTTTTTCCAGATTAACTGGATTTGCGGAGAACTTTAGGAAATTCATGGTGAATCTAGAAATGTTTTCATTTCTAGTGACTTTATAATTCCTTCTACCACCTGCCAGGGGACATACACAATGAGCTCTGCTTTTTCATGCTGACAGAGTCTGGGTACCTCTGTTTTTTGTTTGTTTGTTATTTTTCTTTGCCTCCTCACCCATGCTGAGGCAGCCTGGAATAAGAAAATGCAGGGTTAATTTTCTCTCTTGCTGAGCAGGCAAAAACTACAGAAATCTTTCATGTTTTGCTGCTAAGGGGCAGCACTCCTATTCACAGGGAGAGGATTGGCTTAAGGTCTCTTTTGCTTCCTTCATAATGAAATTTTCAGTGTTATACCTGGGGCTGAATTAATCCATGGACTTCAGAGTTTTCCCTGGCCCAAAAAGAAGGGGGACAGTGTGCTCTCAGTCAATTGTAGAGGATATGTATTACCCAAATGTTCCCCTTGTTCATCCAGATAAAGTAGGACAAGACTAAAACCTTCGTCTAATGATAGTTCAAAAGGTACACATAACCAGGTCATCTAAAGAGAAGCTACTGCATTTAACTATCTAATTCCCTATTATTTGTGATAGAGGCATCCCAGCAACCAAGCAGTATTCTTGTCAACTAAAGAAATGATGGTGGTTATGAATGCTTTCTTTTGAATTTCTGGACTTTGGGAATGTTGCCTCTGCACCACTTTAATAGAAACTTCCTAACATTCTCTGGGGTTTGGGGAACAGCACTGTGCTGAGAGTCCTTGCTTTATGCCAGTTACTGATTCTGTAATCTTGAATGAATCAGATGATCTTGGGTTTCAGTTTCCTTCGGTAGGATGGGAATTAAAAACAAAAACAAAAAACACACTCTTCTTACTTTAAAAGTTGTTATAAGTTTTAAATGTAACTGATGCAGAAGCAAAGATCAATACAACCAAAAGAAATGTTTTCCTTCCCAAGTTTTGCAATGTGAGGCTTGACTTAGATTGCCAGCTTTTTCAGGACTATCAAGTGCCTATAATGTCTATCTTTTTGCTTTGGGGAACTATGTTTGATTCCTTTATTTGTGCTCTTGCTCCTTCCCCTTTTGTTCTCCAGAATCTCATTCCATCATCCCCTACTCTCTCTTTACATTTCAGCCTCTTTCAGTCTTAACTCCTTTCCCCATAGCCTATGAATATGCCCTTGTCTCTCCACCTTAAATGTCCCTCTTTGGACTCCATATCCCCATTGCTGTTTGGCAATGCCTTACCCTCTCTTTAGAATGAATGAAGTCCTTAAAAGTACTCTTCACACTCACTTTTTCCCCTTTATCAGTTCTTATTCACTCTTCCATCTACTTTAATAAGGTTCTGTTCACATAATTCCACTAAAGCATGTTCTGAAAGATCACCACTCCAGTGACCCTTTGATCTATCTCTTATTTGATACCTCTTTGACATTTTGCATTTTTGTCCATTCCTCTTGCTGAAACTCTCTCCTCACTTGACTCCCATGATAGCTCTCTTCATTTCCCTTCCTCTAAGATAGGTCCTTCTCAGTCTCCTTTGTTGACTTCTTCAACTCTTTCCCCTCCAAAAATAGCAAGGATCTCCTGGTTCATGATTTTGATTCATTTCTCTTCTCACTCTTTTACATGAATCCATCGTCAGAGTTTCAACAACCTTTGTTATTCTCAATTCTGTAGACCAGACATTTCTCCTCAGCTCCGGACCCATAGATATCTGTCTAGGTATTTCAGAGACACCCAAGTTCATTATGTGCAAAAAAGCAACTCAGTATCTTTGTTTGGTGCCACAATTCATGTTCAGGCCAAACTCCTTACCCTTATTACTATACCAGCATCCATCCAGGATTCTATGTTCTAGAAACTGGGGCTAATTCTAAACTTAGTCCTTTCTTTAATCCCCCACATCCAGTTAATAAATCCTTTGATTCTTGTTAAAATATTGGCATCCATCATCTACTTTTCAAACCCACCACAAATAACATAGCTCAGGCTCTCATCTGGATAGAGGCAATCACCTGTCATATGGACTCCCCATCTCCACCTTCTTCTCTCCTAATTCTTCTTGCACATAACACCAGTTATCCTTGCCTAAAACAAACCTGGTCATATTGTTTTTGTCATTTAAATACTGCACTGTTTTCCCTGTTAACTTTAAGGTAAAATTTCATCACCTTAGCATGGATTACATGATTTAGTCTTGCCTATCTTTCTAGTGCCATCCTCTAATATTCCCTCCATTTTCCCTTATGACACCATGTCAATATTTCACGTCTTGGTATCTTTGTTCAAACTGTACTCTCCGTCCACATTATACTTCCTACTCATCTTGGAAATTTTCCATTCCCCTACAAGAGTTTGCTGTTTGAAAACTTTCTCGACTTTCCTAATGTAACTTTTCTTCTACCTTCTTTGTGACTATGCTATAAATTTTGCTATCTCTGTTATACTACTTTATAGACTTACTGCACTATATAATATTTATTTGTTTGCATACTAGTATTCATCCTGTGAGCTGCTTGAGGGAAAATATAGAAGGTTAATTCTATATTTTCTAGCACCAAGCTCAATGCTCGGTACAAAAAAGAACTGGTTTTCACTGTGGATAATCTGTTAGCCAAATGAACATGGAACCAGGTTTACGGTCCTTCCACAAAAATGGAAGGAATCAATGATAGATTTTTTTTAAAAAGCTATTGGTACCTCTCTTAGTTCTTCAAAGCTGCTATGGCAAATACTACAAAATGGATTGGCTTAAACAATGAGAATTTATTGTCTCATGGTTTTAAAAGCTGGAAGGCTTACTTTCTCCCAGGGTTGGTAGCTGGCCAACAGTCCTTGGGTTCCTTGATTTTTCTGTCTTATGACAATGTCCTCTCCTTTCTCTTCTGGGTTCTTTTGACTTCTAGCTTCCAACTCCTCCTCATAGCTTTCTTTTACTATTTCTGAATTTCTTTTCCTTAGGAAGAACTTCGAAGTAATCCAGATTAAGACACAACCTCATTCAATTAGGCCATGGCTTAACTAAACATGACATCTTCAACACATCCTATTCACAACGGGTTCTCACCCATAGGAATGCAGATTAAGACCAAGAACATGTCTTAATTTGGAGTACATAATGCAAGCCAACACAGAATCCAATTGTGAAATGTAATTGATCATCATTGATTCTTGTTATTAAACTATAGGCATGACAACTTTCAGTTTTTAATGAAAGCAGATACAATATGAGTCCATTTATAGACTGTATTTCTCCAAACTAGCATAGCTTGTACCTATCTGAAAATGTCCCTCAAATGTCATCTTCTACCCCTGACCAAGATAGTAGGCTCACCCTCTGAGGTTGCCAGAGTTCCAATGCCAGAGGTTGAGTCTCCACATGCCTTTCCTTTTGGGCTCCAGGTGCTTATACTTGTTGCTTTGCTTCACAACTATTTCAAATAAATGCTGACTCAGTCTCTTGTTACTCTTTAGTTGACATTTCATTGATCACACAAACTTCAAGAGCTGCATGAAGTGTTGGCCTGTAATCAGGGATGGTGTTTAAGAATTAATATTACCTTCATTTGGATTTCTTTCCTTCCCATTAAAGAACCACATAATAAAAATCCACAAAAAGAAAGCTTGTGTGGAAGTAAAGTGAGAGTGCATAGTAAGTAGCCCCTCAAATATCTGTTAAATGAATGAGAATAAGATCAATTGTGCTTTTCTTAGATTTGATTAGACTGAAGGGATTTAGACCCTAAAGTGGGGATATTGTGTCCAATATGGGCAAATTGCAACCATAGCTTTCCATGAAAATACCCTATGCCACACGACAAGTAATATATTTTCTCTAATTGAATAGCCTTGGCCTTGAGAACAGTAAGGTAAAACGATGTATAGGTACAGCTGCTGCATCTGAAATGATTGAAATTGGGTAGTGTTTTTCAATCTCCGTACCATTATTCTATACCTTGCTCAGTGCTCCCAATCTCTTTTCACATTTTTTTTCTCAGCCTATGATCTCCTCAGGTGCAAGTGGAGTTTCTCTGATTAACTAATACCAGTCCATGCTAATATTTAATGGGTGAGGTGATGGGAGGAAAAATTTTAGAGAAAGTGTGTCTCTTCCAACATTCCAGATAGGTGTTTTAGACAAAACAGGTATTTTAAGCTATATCTGGCACACAATAAGTTCTCAATAAATATTTATTAAGGGAATAAAACTAGAAAAGAGGGGGATCATCATGATGAGCCATTAGGGGAGATGTTTTGGGTATAGAAGACATTTCCAGAGCTGGTTTCTTATAAAGGCACACTCAGCATCATTGGTCCCTTTCACAAGGCGATTGTGGTCAAAGTCGCAATCCCTTCTCAAGTCTGCTTAGCTCAGAGTGGCACACTTGTGGTCACTTCAGGTTGTTTTATGAGGGTATAACTCCCCAGATTTCCTATCCTTAGGTATAGGAAATCTTGTTTACAAATTTACAAATCTTATTTCTTAGATGTCATTTTATTTTAATGTCCTGTTTCATGTCTTTGTAGTGGAATAAACTCTTTGGGTTCTAGACCCAGCTCTGCCAATTGCTTAACACATGAACTTAGGTAAGTAACCTAATCTTTCTGAACCCCAGTTTATTCATCTGTGTAGTGGGCACATAAAAAAGAACCCTCCAAATATTGTCTTGCTTTTTTTTGTACTAAGTTGGTGTGAGTCTCAAATCAAGTAATAAAAACAGAAAGTTTGCAAATAATAATGTCTTATAATTTTAAGGCATCATTAATCATAGAATGTCACATACTGAGACCTGAAATAATCAAGATTTTATGCAAAGAACAAGTACCCATGCTCTCTGTATATATATACATACAGATACATATATATATATATCCTCCGTTCTTACCCCTCCTTTCCTGTTCCCTACAGTGTGACTACTGACTGTGCTAATAGATGGGAGCATTAGTATATCATCATTATTTCCTTTGAAAACTTCAGTAGCAGGGCAGGCCACGATGGCTCAGCAGGCAGGAATGCTTTCCTGCAATGCCAGAGGACCCGGGTTCAATTCCCGGTGCCTGCCCATGTAAAAAACACACAAACAAACAAAAACTTCAGTAGCAGAATTGAGATATGCATATTTTGATGAGATCCTGAAGTAGTAGTTCAAAATGCTTCAGAAATAGTCACTCATCTCTCTCTTTTTATTTTAGACTTTTCTTCATATTTAGAGGTCCTCACTCTTCTATTTCCTAAACCTACTGCCTCTTCCCCCATCCCCACACTCACTCCACCTCCAAGCTGCGTTCTCAGCACTAAGATTACCAGGCCATGAGGTGATCACATTCATCATATGAGAGCCCAGTCAGGCAGAAGAGTAGAGAGAGAAGTTTGGGGCTGGTTGGGAGACTAAAAAAAAGGATGCAGCCTGGTTGTGGGAAGCACACTCTTCAAAGATTGTCACCCAAGCACCATTTCCAAAACAACTTCAGGATTTCTCAGTGGATGAGGAATAACCTTGATCAGAAGAGGTGATATACAATCTTGAACCTTTTCTAACTCAACTCTTAATGCCATGAATAATTTTCTAAGCTCTTAGGATCTTCAAAAGAAAAATGATAGTTCTCTTATGTTCTTGGTTATGATTGGCATACGTTACCAATTTAATAAACACCATAGATCATTTTCTGATACAAGCAATGGAATTGTACAATTCAAAGAACCTGAATTATACAATTCAAAGAACCTGAACTATTTTTAAAGCTTTTTTTTTTGAGATATAGTCATATACGATCTATCCAAAGTAAACAATTAATGGCTTTTAGTATAATCACAGAGTTGTGCATTCATCACCACAATTAATTTTAGGACATTTTCATTACTCCAAAAAATGAACCTCATATTCCATATTGGTTAACTATCAATCGCTCTGTCTTCCCTAGTCCAGCCGTATGTAACCATTAATCTAATTATATCGATAAATTTATTCATATTTCTATTTTATATAAATGGAATCATACACTATGTATTACTTCGCTTCTCTTTTCCCTCACTTAGCATAATGTTTTTAAAATTACTGTTTTTTCTTTTAAGAGAGATTGTAGGTTTACAGATAGGTCATATACCCCCCTATTGTTGCATTAGTGTGGTACTGTAACTATAGTCCACAGTTTATATTAGGTATATGTTTGCATATACTACCTTATTGTTGACACCTTGTATTAGTGTCATACATTTGTTTTAAAAGTACATTTTTATAATTGTACTATTAACCACAGTCCATTATCCACAAAAGGGTATATTGTATTATATAGTCCCATGCTTTATCTTCTAATTTTCCTTCTAGTAATGTACATGACCTAAAACTTCCCTTTTCAATTATATTCAACAACATAATTCAGTGCTCATAATAATGTGCTATTACCACCGCTATTAATTTCCAAACATTTACAATCAACCTAACTAGAAATTCTGCACAAATTAAGCACCAGCTCCCATTTCTCTACCCTGATTCTATCCCCTGGTAACCTATATTCTAGATTCTAGCTCTATGAGTTTGCCTATTATAATTACTTCATATCAGTGAGATCATACAATATTTGTCCTTTTTCAGTCTGTCTCATTTCATACAACATAATGCTCTCAAGGTCTATCCATGTTACATGCATGAGGATTTCTTTCCTTCTTATAGCTGTATAATAATCCATCATATGTATTTATCACATTTTATTTATCCATTCATTGGTTGATGGACACTTGGGTTGCTTCCATCTGTTGGCAATTATGAATAATGCCACTATGAACATTGGTGTGAAAATGTCATTTCGAGTCCCTGCTTTCCATTTTTTGAATTATGTATACAGCAGTGGGTTTGCCAGATTATGTGGCAATTCTATACTTTGCTTCCTGAGGAAATTCAGAGTGCCCTTGACAGTGGCTACACTATTTTATATTCCTACCAGCAATGATCAAATGTTCCAATTTCTCCACAACCTATCCAACACTTGTAGTTTTCTGCTTTTTTAAATAGTGTCCAATCTACTAGGTGTACAAATATGTCATTGTGGTTTTGATTTACATTTCCCTAATAGATAATGATGTTGAGCATCTTTTCATGTGTTTTTTAGCCATTTGTATCTCCTCTTTGGAAAAATGTCTATTCAAGACTTTTGTCCATTTTTTCATTGGGTTGTCTTTTTATTGTTGAGTTATAGGATTTCTTTATATACTCTGGACATTAGACTTTTATGGGCTATGTGGTTTCCAAATATTTTTTCCAACTGAGTAGGTTCCCTTTTCACTTTCTTGATTAAATCGTTTGTAGCACAAAAGTTTTTAATTTTGAGGGGGTCCCAATTATCTATTGTTTCCTTTCATTGCTTGTTCTTTGAGTGTAAAGTCGAAGAAATCCTTGACTATGACAACATCTTGAAGATGTTCCCTACATTTTTTTCTAAGAGTTTTATGCTCCTGGCTCTTATATTTAGGTCTTTGATCCACTTTAAATTTTTATATAAGGTGTGCGATAAGGGTCCTCTTTCATTCTTTTGCATTTGGATATCCGGTTCTCCCAGCACCCTTTGTTAGAGAGACTATTCTGTATCAGCTGAGTGGACTTAGCAGCTTTGTCAAATATCAATTGGCCAAAGATGTGATGGTCTATTTCTGAATTCTCAATTCAATTCCATTGGTCAACATATCTATCTTTATGCGAGTACCATGCTATGTTTACCACTTAGATTTGTAATGTGCTTTAAAGTAAGGAAGTGTAAGTCCTCCAACTATGCTCTTCATTTTCAAGATGTTTTTGGCTATTAGGACCCCTTACCCTTCCAAATAAATTGATAATTAGCTTTTTTATTTCGTCAAAGTAGGCTGTTGGAATTTTGATTAGGATTGCATTGAATCCATAAATCAATTTGGGTAGAACTGATATCTTAACAATAATTAATCTTCCAATACAGAATGTCCTTCCATTTATTTAAGTGTTCTTTCATTTCTCTTAGCAATGTTTTCTAGTTTTCTGTTTACAAGTCCTTTACATCCTTGATTAAATTTATTCCTAGATATTTGATTCATTTAGTTGCTATTATAAATGGAATTTCTTTTCTTGATTTCTTCCTCAGATTGTGCATTACTGGTGTATAGAAACATTACTGATTTTTCCATGTTGACCCTATATCCCACCGCTGCTGAACTCATTTATTAGCCCTAGTAGCTTTATGGTATATTTTCCTGGACTTCCTGTACATATGGATCATGTCATCAGCAAATAGTGAAGACTTTACTTCTTCCTTTCTAATTTTGATGACTTTATTTCTTTCTCTTGTCTAACTGCTCTAGCTAAAACTTCTAGTACAATGTGGAATTAATGGCAACAATAGGCATCCTTGTCTTTTTCCAGATCTTAGAGGGAACGCTTTCAATCTTTCACCCTGGTGCACAATCCTGCCTGTGGTTATTTAATATACACTCTTTAGGATGTTGGGACGTTTTCCTCTGATTTCTCTCTTTCTCCGTGTTCTTATCAAGAAAGGATCCTGAATTTTGTCAAATGCTTTTTCTATATCTATCAAGATGATTTGTGGGATTTTCCCCATTGATTTGTCAATGTGGTGTATTATATTAATTGATTTTCTTGTGTGGAACTACTTTTGCATACCTGGGATAAAGCCCATTTGATCATGGTGTATAATTATTTTAATGTGCTGTCGAATTCCATTTGCAAGTATTTTGTTGAGGATTTTTGCATCTGTATTCATTAGAGAAATTGGTCTGTAATTTTCCTTCTTGTATCTTTATCTGGCGTTGGTTTTAGGGTTAGGAAAAAAGACAAATGACTTCATAGATGAATTAAGTAGTGTTCTCTCCTCTCCAATCTTTTGGAAGAGTTTCACTAGGATTGGTATTGATGTTTCTTGGAATGCTTGATAGAATTCACCTGTGAATCCATCTGATTCTGGCCTTTTCTTTTTTGAGAGATTTTTGATAACTGATTCAAACTCTTTAGTTGTAATTTGTCTGTTGAGGTCTTCTCTTTCTTCTGGAGTCAGCATAGGTTGTGCTTATGTTTCTAGAAATTTGCACATTTTATCTAAGTTGTCTACTTTGTGGGCATTCAGTTTTTCATGGAATCCTTTTATGATCTTTTTTATTTCTGTGTGGTCAGTAGTAATGCCCCACCCATTTCTGATTTTATTTATTTGCCCTTTTTTCTCTGTCAGTCTAGCTAAGGGTTTGTCAACTTCATTGATCTTTTCAAAGAACCAGTTTTCATTTTTTTTTAATTATCTCTATTGTTTTTTATTCTCAATTTCATTCATTTCTGCTCTAATCTTTGGTATTTCTTTCCTTCTTCTTGCTTGGTGATTAGTTTGCTGTTCTTTTTCTAGCTCCTCCAGGTGTGCAGTTAGGTCTTTGATTTTAGCTCCTCCTTCTTTTTAAATATAGGCATTTAAGACTATAAGTTTCCCTCTCAGAACCTCCTTTACTGCATCCCATAAGTTTTGATATGCTGTTTTCTTATTTTTATTCATCTCATGGTATTTACTGTTTTTTCTTGCAATTTATTCTTTGGCCCACTAATTGTTTAAGAATATGTCATTGAACCTCCATTTATGTTAGTTTTCCTGTTCTCTCCCTGTTATTGATTTCCAGGTTCATTCAATTATGGTCGGAGAAATGGCTCTGTATAATTTCAATCTTTTAAAATTTATTGATTTTTTAGTGACCCAACATGTGGTCTATCCTGTAGAATGAGCCATGAGCACTTGAGAAAAAAGTATATTCTGCTGTTTGGGAGTGCAATGCTCAGTATATGTCCATTAAGCCTGGTTCATTTATCATAGTATTCAAGTTCTCTGTTTCCTTATTGATCCTCTGTCTAGATGTTCTATCTATTGGTGAGAGTGATGTATTGAAATCTCTAGCTGTTATGTTGAGATGTCTATTTTTTCCTTCAGCTTTGCCAAAATTTGCCTCATGTATTTTGGGGCACTGTGGATAAATGCATACATATTTATGATTGTTATTTCTTCTTAGTGGGTTGCCACTTCTATTAATATGTAGTGCCCTGCTTTGTCTCCTGTAACAATTTTGCATTTAAAGTCTATTGTGTCAGATATTAGTATAGCTACCTCAGCTCTTTTTTGGTTACTGTTTGCGTGGAATATCTTTTTCCAAGCTTTCACCTGCAACTTATTTATGCCCTTGGGTCTAAGGTGAGGGTCTTATAGATAGCACATAGATGAATCATACTTTCAAATCCATTCTGCCAACCTCTGTCTTTTGATTGAGGGGAGGGGAGGGTACTTCATTAACATTCAAAGCTGTTATTGTAAAGGCAGTACTTCCTTTAACCATTTTATTCTTTGGTTTTAATGTGTCATATCTTATTTTTTTCTCTTTTTGCCCTTTTGTTTACCCTTAATGACAATCTTGACTTCCCTTCTCCAGGTTTCTTTCTCCTGTCTTTTCCTTTCAGCCTGCAGAACTCCCTTTAATATTTCTTCTAGGGCTGGTCTCTTGAGGACAGACTCTCTCAGTTTGTATTTATCTGTGAATATTTTACTCCCCCTCTTATTTATTTATTTATTTATTTTTGGCATGGGCAGGCACCAGGAATTGAACCCAGGTCTCCAGCATGGCAGGCAAGAACTCTGCCACTGTATCACCATTGCCTGCCCCTCCCCCTCATTTTTGAAGGATGGTTTTGCTGGATAAAGAATTCTTGGCTGGCAATTTTTCTCTCTCAATACCTTAAATATATCACAGCACTACAGTCTCACCGCCTTGGTTTTTTTTCACATGGGCAGACACCAGGAATCGAACCTGGGTCCTCTGGCATGGCAGGCGAGCACTCTGCCTGCTGAGCCACAGTGGCCTGCCATCTCCTTGTTTTTTGATGAGACATCAGCACTTAATCTTATTACAGTACCTTGTATGTAATGAATCACTTTTCTCTTGCTGCTTTCAGAATTCTCTCTTTATCTTTGGCATTTGACATTCTGATTAGTATGAGTCTCTGAATAGGCTTATTAGCATATATTCGGTTTGGAGTACATTGCACTTCTTGGACATGTATATTTATGTCTTTCATAAGTGTTGGGAAATTTTGGCAATTATTTCCTCAAATGTTCTTTTTGCCCCTTTTCCGTCTCTTTTTCTGGGACACCCATGAACCATGTGTTTTATGTTTTCATTCAAGTCCTTGGGACTTTGCTGAATTATTTTCATTCTTTTCTATTTGTTCTTCTGTCTGTAAGATTTTGACTATCCTATCTTCTAGTTTATGGATTCTTTCTTCTACCTGTTCAAATCTGTAGTTGTGTATCTCTGTACATTTTTCTTTCCCTCTTTTTTTTTTACATAGGCAGGCACAAAAATTGAACCCGGGTCCTCTGGCATGGCAAGTGAGAACTCTGCCACTGACCCACTGCAGCCCACCCTATACATTTTTAATGTATTTTTAATCTCTTCTATGGTAACTTTCTTTCCTATAATTTCTTTTATGGTGCTTTCATACCTTCAAGGTCTTTATATTCTCATCCAGTGTCTTCTTACTATCCTTATCCCTTTAGTCATATTTTCCTTCATCTTCTTGGGTTAATTTAGGAAACTTGTTTGAACATCATTGATTAGTTGTTTCAAATTCTGTGTTTCCTCTGAAGTTGTAATTTATTCCTTTGACTGGGCCATATCTTCCTAGCTCTTAGTATGGCTTATAATTTTTTTTCTGATGTCTAGATATCTGATTATCTTGATAAATTTACACCTAAGGTTAGTTTCTCTTACCTAGAATTTTATTGTTGATTGACTTTGTGTTAAAGCTTTTCTTCTACATTTGATTCAGCCTGTTCTAGACCTTTAGAATTGCCTATATTTAGCTGATTAGATTTTTTCAGCTCTTCCTCATCTGATTCTTGCCCGGGGTATGTAGTACATTTTTTCAAATTACACTATTTATCCAATTGTTTCACTCCCAGGGGAAAACTTTCCTCTGCTCTTTCTCCAAGAATCTTCATCCGTTTTACTTGTTTTTGTTTTGCCACTACAGGTTTTTATGTCTATTTGTTGTTGTTGCTTTTAACTCTCCATTTTTTTAAAAAAATTCTTTAGCTGCCTTTACCTGGAGTCAAATTCTGGGAAGAGGGTCACCCCAGAAGGACTTTCCCAAGTCAGTATTTCACAGCTAAAGCAGGGCCAGGGGCTCAAGACAGGGCACAGACTAGTTCCAAAGAGCTCTGGGAAGATGGTCAGGAAAGATGCCAAAAAGCTTTTTTGGTAGCTCCCCAAAGCTGCACTTTCATGCTCTACCCAGAAGATGGTGCTCTTCTGTAAACTTTTCCCTGCAGTCCTAAGGAGGCCCTGCATCTTTGACTTTCACCAGCTTTACCTTGTCAGTGGAAAAGTTGAAACAGTAGCTCAGCAGTTCCTGTTTAGGGTGGGCTAAAATCATAGGTCAAAACTGGGACCCAGTAATCACAATTTGACAATCAAAAACCATGATCAGTACTCTGCCACACCTTTCCTCCCCAATTGTTTGAGAAGGGGACTTCCATGTCACTCTCTTTCTGCAGCAGCCAGCCAGAAACCAGACCAAGGCTTCTGGCCTCAAGAATGGGAGCTGGGCACCAGCAGTCACTGCGTACACTTACTCACAGTTCTATACTGCAGTGTCTCAGCCTCTTCATTGTACACTTACTCACAGTTCTATACCATAGTGTCTCAGCCTCTTCATCCCACTCTTCCTTGGATGCTGTTCAGTACTCTCCTGGCCTCTGGGGCCCCAGGTCATTTCTGCCTGCTCACTGCCTGTTTTTGGAGGAGATTTGAGTACTGCAGCTCCTACTCTGCTATCATCCCCAGAACTCCTAGAAAACAGTGGGCATGGCTCCAAAATCCCAAAGCTATGGGTGTCTCCTCCATAGATCACGCAGGACTCAGAAACTGAATTTTAAATCTATATGGACATATTTACAAGTTTGTCCAGGAGATTCTGTTTTTCCTAGAAGCTGAACGTTTAACATAAAACAATTAATATTAGATATATTTTGGAAAAAATACTTTTATAGAGAGAGCCTGTGTAGACAGCAATAGAAAGGGTATATTAACCTCAAATTTGGGGATAAGGCAGTGTCCAGAGGAAAACAATTATTTTTAAATTATATTTGTAGCTGATTAATGTCCAGTATCATCTTTTATCCTTCACTCTAGCAACAGCCCTCTCTGTCTGTTTTGAGACATACACACACATTTCTATTATATGTGTACCTTGATTGGTTAAAAGTAACAGAAACCAACTTAAAGGGCTTATAAAAGAGATAAAAGAAAGGAAACTAGAAATTTCATAAAATTAAGAAGAAGTTGATCAAGCAAACCTATGGAAACCAAGGTAAGTCTGTGAAACTCAAAAACAAGAATTCATAACTTTCTTTCTGAAGTCCTGTATTTAAAATATGAGAGAAAATGAGAGGGGAGAGAGAGACAGAGGGAGAGAGGATGAGTGAGAATGAATCTGATTGGTTTTGCTTGGGTCAGAGAGTTACCATGGGAACAATAATATCTGACGGGGGAAGGATGAGGTCATATGATTTAGACATATTGTCGGGGGCCACATCTGTGAATGTAGTGAGGGGCCAATAGACTGAGAACAAGTTCCCTACATATAAACTGCTATGTCCACTACAGGAGAACTATTCAGATCCGGAGAGACTTACCTTAAATGTGATGGACCACTAACATTTCTCTTTAGCTATTTTTGCTTTGTCCTATATGGCATGTTATTATTAGTGGTAGGGATTCCTCACTGATGGCTCTAAGTCACAGGAAGCAATAACTACACAGATGACTGATGCTGTGAATTTCTATAACTAAAAAACAAAGGGGCAAATCTGCACACCTAGAGATGACAGGTATTGGGTTTTCACTGTCTTCCTAAATTTTAACTCTGGAAGAGAAATACTATCTGTCATAATTTGATGTGATATAGTTTTGCTTGAACCTTTTTTTTTTAGTTATGAAAACTTGTGAGATTACTTTCTGCAGAATAATTGGGATATAATGGTGTAAAATAAATGAGATTTATATTTTTTATCATAGGAATGCTATTCCTTGACATGAGTCATCTCCTTTTGAATGTTCTTGAATTAATTCCAGCAATAATCACCATATTTATCTATTTTTAGTAAATTGGCACTTTCTAAAATATTGAGCTGTTGTTGTCACATGCACTAGTTTGCTCTAAATGTAGAATTTTGCTAATTAGCCTTGCATCCATTATTTGTAATCCCAGTTCCAACCACTACTCAAAAAGGTTATTTTTAAATGAAAATGTAAAAGAATTTAATATCTAGCCATTAATCACTATATAAAAGAACCAGATGAAGAAAAGAAAAAGAAATGAGATGATCTTCAAAGGTTGAGCAAACTTCAGGATTTGACTGATTTTCTAAGTAGTCTGAGAATTTCTTAGCACAACTAGCCTAAGAGCTAGACTAGACTAGGCGTTCTTGGAATGTACATTAGTTTCCACTCTTACTTTGCTTTGGGTCAGAAAATTTCTCTGTCTGGAATATAGGCTGAAAAGTAAAAGCTCCTTTTAATAGTCAAACTAGATCCTATGACCACTGTTTCCACAGGATGTGTTGTTCCACAGTACTTTTCAAACTCCAATAGAGGCTATTGTCTCTATGATTTAGAAATTAATAAGGATCATCTTTAAAAAGCTCCAAATGCTCAATTCCAACTTACAGAAGAGAGAGGTGATGGGGGAAAACTTGTTAATTCATGGTACAAAAAAATAGGTGCTTTATAAAAAAAAAAAAATGAAAGCTTGTCTCCTTAAAGAGAAAATTTCCAGTTTCCAAATAATTAACTTGCGGTTAAATTTCCAGGTACATGTTATGTTTGAGGGTAGTCTGCTTTGGCTATCTAGTCTCCCACAAGATGGGAGGGGGTGGTTAGGCATTGAGTATATTTGGATTGGACATTGCATTTCAAAGTCTCTTCCCTTTAAATCAATGAACAAAGTGGTGCCAGATTTGAAAAGAAGAAAGGAGTAGTGAGACTTTATCAATTATTTATCATAAACTCCCATCATACCTTCTTTGTGAAGGCATGTAAAGAATATTTCTTCCAAATCTGCATTTTATTGGATTCAAATTCCTAAAAATCTTTGAGATTTTCAGAAGGGAAGGGAGAATGATATTATCTCACTTAAAAAAAAAATTGATTCTTTCTTTAGGTAAGGATGACTTAGGTGCTTGATTTATTCAAACTTTTTTCTGAAGGGTACCATTTATAGTCACTCTTAAATCTTGCATCAGAAGGACTTTTGCACTCCAGTGAAATAGTTGGAAATTCCAGGCTGGTATTTAGTATTTGTTTGAATAGAAGTTTCATGCTAATCCTCTTACTACAGTGTTTCTCTTGGCTTTGAATGTGTCTTTGGGAAGAAAGCATCACCTTGCGTGATAGCTGTCATAACTGAGCCAAATTTGTCTCCTATATTGGATAGATAGTTAACTGGAAAACTGTATAGAAAAGTCAGAGAATAAGACAGTTTCTTGCATATTCTTTCTTCCATCTTGAGCATACCTTACACCTCTGGAGGAAAACCAGTATAGAGGAGTAAATGAAGAGTTCTATAATTGAAAAGGGAGAAGAAGGCTACAGTTACTAAATAGAATTATCAGTTTAAAAGTGAGTTATAACCCTCTAGTAAAAATTGTCATGGGAATATTAATGGCCACAGATGTCTCAGCCCCTCATTTTTGAATGTCATCTGGAAGATGCAACAAGTCCAGCAACTTCCAGCCTGGAATCTCCAACTGGTCTCTCCCTTCTCTTTCGGTTCTGTTGAACTTCAATTATTGCTTCTTTTTCTCTTATCTATCTAAATTTCATGTTTATAAATGACTCCAGTATTAAGATTAAGAGCCATTCTCATTGAAGTGGGCCACACTTTATCTGAAGTAACCTCATCAAAAAGTCCTACTTACAATGCATTCACACCCCCAGGAATGGATTAAGTTTAAGAACATGGTTTCTGGAGGTTACACACAGCTCCAAACTACAATGCCCTAAGAAATCTATTGTATTTAATGAATTAATTTCTCTTCTGTGCATCTAGGCTTTATGTACCATCCTTGAGAGAATTGAGAAAAAAGTTGGTCAAATAATTTTTTGTGTACTATGCTCCCAATGAGAAATGCCTAGTGAGAAAGCCTGGATAGTTGGTCACCTAAATTTCCTTCTAAATTCCCTTATTTCAGCATCACTTGTGCACACTGCTTGCTGGTTAATCTTACATTTTATTTCCCTTTTCTCAATATCTCAGTAGTCTTTCATTATTTATAAGATTAATTCTAATTTATTAATTTATTATTTTTTTAATACTCCTCAAAATACTGTACCAATCTCCCAATATTTCCTTATCTCTTACTGTTTCTGCTATAATGAAACTTGTGAATTAAAAAATTTAGTCTCTTTGGGTGGCTATTTCCTACTATGTAAAACAAAATTTTGAACTAAGTAATCTCTCAGGATTTCCATATTTTAACCTAACAGGATCTATAGCAAAGCTCCTTCTCTTATTGGGCATTCTTTCCCAGTCAGACTCTGTTTGAATTTAAGCATTAGTTTCCATGAGCTTTTGCTTATTGTCATTCCCACTACTTGGAAAATCATGCCTAGTTGAATCCCACCCATCATCTAAGGCCTGAATCAAGATCATCTTATTTGTGAAGGCTTTCCAGACTGTGAATTCTTCCCCTCTTAGATCTTCTGTGGCAATTAGTACCTGTGCCATTTTTTGGCATTCATTAAACAGAACCTCATTTAATTATCTATTTACATTTCTATGTACTTAATTTCCCCAACTAGTTTGCAAATGTCTTGAAGGTAAGTTATCCAGTTCAGTCACTGGCTTCAGACACGCATTGATTGATATCTACTCTGTAAAAGCTCTGTATTAGGCTCTAAGTATTAGGGGCTATATTAGACAAATAGAAAGTTCAGTAGACTTCCAGAAGAACAAATGGAGCTATCGTTCCTGAATTTTCTGGGAAATTTGACACCATCAAACATGCCTTCCCTCTTGACTCTCTTTGCTTTCTTTGTTTCCACACCAATTTTGCTGGTTTTCCCCTCTTACATTTTTGATTACATGTCTTCTTTTTTTCTTGGTCGTTCTTTTTCTATCAATCTCATAAAAGTTGTTGTTACCTAGGCCTTTGTCCTAGCATTTGTATCCAATATAAGCTTCTTGAATAATCTAATCCATATCCATACCTCTTACATAAACTAATAGTTCTCAAATTCTCAACGTTCTCTAGCCAAACCTACTTCCTGGGTTCTGGAGCTATGTATCAAACTGTCCACTGGAAATCTTTTCCCAATGACCCACTTGAGTCCCAATCTCAACATATATTATAGTAAGTCATTATCCTTTGTTCCCAAATCTTTCCCACTTTTTCATCCAGTCCTCTAATTCATAAATGGGATACTTGATTCTTACCCCCCAAACTTGCCCTTTCCAAATCTTCATTTTATCATTAGATTCTACTACTTTCCCCCTAGTTTCTATAAATATGGAAACACAAATTTCTCATTCTTCCTTTTCTTTCACACCCAGCCTCAAAAATATGTCTTGACTCTGTCCATTCCGCTCTATTTCTACTGTCATCTCTAATCCAGTCACTTCTGATGGAGACCAGTGTTGTAGCCTTCCTTTCTACTCTTGCTTCTTCTACTCTCAACCCTTTACAATCTCATACACAGCTAAAACCACTCAGATGAGAATTTTACTAAAGTGGTGACTATTGGTTGCTTTAGCAAAGAATGGTCATCATTTTGTAGAGAAATACTTTAACTGGGACAGAAAAAATAGCCATATTTGACATTATAAACTTCTTATGATCTGGGTTAAGAATGAGTAATCAGTTTAAAATATACACTTGCACTCTTCTTATCCTATTATTCTGCTTATTAAGCCCTCTCCCGATATGCAAAACTGATGTCTTCCAAGGATCCTGTTAAGGTTTGGTATCTTTCCTCTTTGGTAAGGTGTGACTTGTAGTTGCATGTACACGCTTTCTCTCTTTTCTCACTCTCTTTAATTTCTAGTTAGAAAAAAATATGATCTACAATGTTTAGGTTTCTCCCTGTCCCCAATCCCCTTGCTTGTACTATAGAGGTATCCATCTGTCTGATGCTGTACCTATCCCCAAATCAACAACAAAAGGAAAGATACTAACAGGTTTTCCTACAGAGAAACAAAGGAACAAATGGCCAGGTAGTTACTGACTTACAAACATCTAACCTACATCTCTTACATGCAAAAATATGTTGCCTTTTGTATTGTGGAGCTGAGAAGGAATGGGCTCATCTTTGATATTCTGGAGAGGGAAAACTCTTCTCCAATTCAGGCTGTTCCCTTTTTAAGAATAATTTGAAGATTTGGGAAGGGGTAAGAATGACCCATGGGATCATTAGGTAAATAAGTCGGCTTTTTAAATTAGTTAATTATTTTTTAAACTTTTTAAATTAAAATACGTATAAACAAAAAAGCAATAGATTTCCAAGTATTTACAAGTAGTATTTACAAGTAGTTATACAACAGTTTCTAAAGTTTGGTAAGGGTTATAGCTCCACGGTTTTTCATTTTTCCTTCTAGCTGCTCCAAGACATTGGAGAACAAAAGAAATATTAATATATTGACTCAGAAGTCATATCATTTGTTAAATCCTATCTTCTCTGTTATATTCTTCTTACTTCTTTTTTTCTTTTTTGTGAAAAATAACATATATACAAAAAGGCAATAAATTTCAAAGTACATTGCAACAATTAGTTGTAGAACAGATTTCAGAGTTTGGTATGGATTACAATTCCACAATTTTAGGTTTTTGTTTCTAACTGCTTTAAGGTACTGGAGACTAAAAGAAATATCAATATACTTATTCAGCACTCATATTCATTTGCTAAACCTGAACTTCTCTGTATAACCCCACCATCACCTTTGCTCTTTCTTTCACTCTTTAGGGGTATTTAGGCTATGGCCATTCTTACTTTTTCATGTTGGAAGAGGCTGTTAATAATATAGGATAGGGAGATGGAACCAGTTGATGTTTTGGAAAGGCTGGCCCCTCTGCATTTCAGGACTTATCTTGTACAGGGACCAATCTGGAGGTTGTAGGTTTCTAGTGCATGGAAGCTTTGTAGAATTTTATAATATGCCCTAGGTATTCTTTAGGATTGGCAGGAATGGTTTTGGTTGGAGTTTGGCAAGTTGAGATAGTGGCAATGTCGAACTAAAGCTTGCATAAGAGTGACCTCTGAGTAGCCTCTCAACTCTATTTGAACTCTCTCAGCCACTCATAGCTTATTTGTTACAATTCTTTTCCCCCTTTTGGTCAGGATGGCATTGTCGATCCCACAGTGTGAGGGCCAGACTCATCCCTGGGGGTCATCTCCCACGCTGCCAGGGAGACTTTCACCCCTGGATGTCATGTCTCATGTGTGGGGGAGGGCAATGGTTTCACTTACAGAGGTGGGTTTAGAGAGAGAAAGTAGGTCTCCTTTAATTAAAGCTAAGTAACCAACAGGTTATATATACTTTTGTGGTCTAGATAGCGAACTTAAACAACCTTTTTAGATTAATTTCTTCAGGAAGTGACGTTCTAAGTTTCAAACTACTAACTTGCAAAGCAAAATTTAGAAACACATCTCATTTATAGGTTGGTATAGTGCTCACTACAAAATGAACTCGGGAAGGACTGAGAAGAATATTACTTTCCTATTTAGGGAATGGATGAACATAAGGCAAGATAAAGAAACCGACTTCAGCTGAAAAAATGAGTCACTTTTCTCTGTTGTACATTTTTTATTTCAGTAATTATGTAGGAGGTGAAGATACATGAGTAGTTTGGAGAGCTAAGGACATAGATGAGAATGGCAAGTATTCAATATTGGAGAGTTTGGTTTGGTGGATTATGGTGGATGCCTAAAAGATCTGCCAGCTGTAACCATTTCTTTAGAATTCATTTTCTATCCCATACATACTTTTGCTTCCACTTTCCACAGATTTTTTTCCAATAAGCTATTTTCTCAACGAAACTCTTGAAAGGGTGGAAAACTCTTTCCCCATCAATGCTCTGGATAGTTCAATTAGTGCATGTACTCAGAGGTACTATGGTGTTTGGTCTCTCTAAATTTTAAGTTGCCAATCATTTTATGGATATTCTATAAATAGCCAGCAAATTAGGTTATGCTGATTAAACCAAAGTTTAGCCACATTAAAATAGATTAGTGTGTAACAAAATCTTCTAAACTCTTCCATTCATATGAGTTTTATTACTTCTTAACATTAACTGGTGCTATTTCCTGCATCTGAATTGTTCTTTCCTCCATTCTGGCCAAATCATATTCTGCAACTAATTTCTGAATGTGCATATTCCTAAATATTCTAAATTTGTAAAGTTAGCATTTATGTTTTATCAAAGGATAGGATTCTTTTACAAATTAAGACTAGAGATTATTTTTCTTTTTTCCACCTCTTGACTCTCACTCATCTTATTTTTCAGTTTGTCTTTTTGATTAAGATTACTTCTTAAAGACAATTTTGTTCTCAAATATTATTTGGAAGCCTTTTATGCCTTCAGTCAACATTTATTAACCATCCACTCTGAACCAGGATCTATGCTGAGTACTAGAAATATATTTTTAAATAAAAGAAACACTCTCTACCTTCAATTAGCTTACAGTGTAGTGTGGCAGACTTGTGTGCCAATGGAAAAGTCTGTGTTCTACAATGTGTTTCTATATTATTTTATTCTCAGGTGTATTTTCCTAATTGTTCAAGGATGTTTCCTTATATAGAAACAAGCTAGTATGTCTTCTTGAGTACAGTAGATGGGACTATACAACTTGCTTTAGAGGCTTAGAGGGTGAGTTTTATGAATAAGAGCACATTCATAGATATTAAGATGTAAATACCACATTCCATATTCCACAAGGTTATTAAGGATCAAATTCATTAATATATATAAAATGCCTACAACTGTGCCTGGTATACAGTAAGCACTTAGTATTAGTTATTACTTATTATAGTTGCTATTGTTGATGATCATAATGATGATTTTGTGTCTATGTTAAGTGAATCATATCCCTAAATGTCTTTTGGTAGAAATACTTAAAGTACCACTTTTTGTTTTTTGGGTTGTGTGTGTGTGTATGTGTGTATGTATATGTACTGTCTGAAATTTAATGACCATACAACTGGTTAACTTAAAAATGAAATATTGATGTCACTTACAAACTGTGCACATTCTGCACTCACAATACTCTTTAGGGCAAATATACATCAGTCCTTGGAGTCTGGAATGCAGAGACATAATTAATGTACCTTATAGATGTGGCCAATACAGTAAGAATTGGAAATTTGAACTTCTAAATTCACACTTAGAAGCTAGAGAGGGCCATCACTTATCACTTCCTGCTGGCCAGGATGTGGGCATCTCAAAACCTAGACTCAGCTACTTTGCATTATAAGGGAATGATTGCAAAGATACAAAGGCAATTATGAATTATCCTCAGTGCTGGTAGTATCCAGGGTTCAGTGGCTGTAATGCCTGTGGACCCATGTCCTAAGCAGTAAATGGTCTCACCTTGACTGTATTTCTAGGGCCCTGCTTTCTTTGGTTCCTACTTAAAAAAAATTGCCATAATTATTCATTTAATTATGTATATAGTATATCAGTGCATATGGATCTATCTTTTTCCTTTTCTTTATTGTAGTAAAATACACATAACATAAAACACGCAAGAACTGTTATTTGAGCTTGGTTTTCTAGCCTTCCCGTCAATAATGTGAGCACTGATATTATCCTCATCCAGTGCCGTGTCTACTACTTGCCACTATGAATCTGACTGATGCAACCTTGCACCCAGAAATCATTCCTAATATTTTTCATCTGGATTATGGCATTAGCCTTTGGATCTTTGCACTAGCTGGTCTCTCTACCTGGACTGCTTTGTTCTAATGCATTCTCATGGCTTGATCCCTTACTTCTTCTGGGATCAGTTCAGACCCCATCTGAGTAACTCTCATCTAAAAGTCTCTCTTTCAATACCCTATATAAAACAGCACCCCAGCCCGTATACTGCCCATGCCCCCTTTTATTTTCTTTGATTTTTCTCCCTATCTCTTTATCTACTCAAGATACTGATTTTTATCATTTTCTTGCACTTCTAATATGTAAGCTGTATGGGGTTTCCATGGCTCTTTTACTCACTAATATTTTCTGGCACCTGGTACAATGTTTGGCTCATATTAGATGCTCAATAAATATTTGCTGAATGAATGCAATGTGCAGCAGCTAATGAACCCATTCCACCTTCCTCCCTGTCTTCCCTGATTTTTGTCCCTTAATCTTGACCAGCAGCATCCCACCTATTTCTTTCAGTCTAGCATCATTCTAACATATGTGATGCTGTGAATTTCCAAAAAGTAATGAAAGAGAAATTTAGTCCTGCCTACTACAACAATATGCTTATTTATTTCTCCTTTTACATTTTAATTGTTTAAATATTTGGGGAGGATTTTCCTGCTGTGGTAAATTTATACTCATTAAATTGTCAAATGTAGCTGTATTATTTATTTATTTGTTGCAGGCGCCGTAAGGGGGAATAGTTGCTTTTGCTGCTGGCACCATCTGGCCTTGACTGATTATTGTATTTTACCTGATAGTCTTTGGACAGGACTATCAGGGTGATGAATGTGCAAGAGAGGGAGGAGTTCAAACATTGGTTGAGAAAGAATAACAAACCTGTAGCAATAAGTCAGACACCATGTGGCATTCTAAGCACTGAATGAGAGACAACATCCATTTGCACATCCTACTTGCATTCCAGGTTAATCTTCAAGGAGTCTACACGGCAAAAACATTCTAAGATAAAAATAGCAAGATCTTTTGGAAAAGATTTAAGTTGAAAAGCAAAAAGGAAAATTCTTTATGGTTACTGAGTGTGCTGATTCCACATGTAGCAGCTAGAATTCTGTGTATCTTTTCTCAGCATCAATGCCTTATAAACAAATATTTAACAAATATAAATCTTTTCAAGGTGTTCCAAGCCCAAACTAAGAGAAAATTTTGTTTTTAGGAATTGAAGAATATAATGCATAATGGCAAATGTCATGATTTTAGGAACTGGGCTATGTAATTATAAGCTGATCTCGAATCAAAATTCAAGCTCCCTGGCATTCTTGGAGGCTGATCTTCATCAGAAGCTTGATTTCAGACAGAAGCAGAAGACAGTTCTGCTGCTATAGGGAACCTTCAGCAGATTTGGCTCCATCTTGCAGTCTTGTGACGCAAGGGAGGAAACTATTATCCAATCTTTCAACTTTCCTTAATGAGAAGCAGCTTTAAGGTACATGTCTGGTCTCTTTATTGTTTGAGAATCAATAGATCAGCTACCTCTTTCTTTGTACTTCAGTTAGAAGGCATCTTAGAAGTGACCTTATTTAACAGTCATTCATGCATTTATTAAAGAACTATTTATTGAGTACCTTCTATGAGGGAAAGGAAGTATACTAAATATATGAAAAAGATATGGTCTCCTCTGCAGGATGCATTGATCCCTCTTCATGATATCTTTGGTTAGAGTTCAGCCTTTGATGGAATATTTCCAAGCTTTCACATGCAGTTGCTATTCATTTACCACAACTGTCCCCCAAATGAGAAAAAGCAGCTTAACCTCATCTAAAAGGGTAGTGAAGCACCCAGAAAACTTTGTTTACCTTTCATCATTCCAAAAGTCAGATGTAGAGATCAAAGTAAAATCCTTTAAAGTCTAAACAGGTAATTTAATGAATTCTTCCACCTTCATCTTTTTGTATTGACCTCCCTCAAATTTTTTCTGTCCTCATCATACCTGGCCTAACAAAGACTAACAATTCTTGAGGGTTTAATTTGGGTATAAGATAATAGTCAATTATCACTTATTGGAACTTTGCTTTAATAATAATTTTTTAAAATTAACATCAGACTAACTTTTAACATTTAAAATATGCTACTTAAAGCAAAGCATATTGGATTATGTGTTTTTATAAGACTATCTTTAAACTGTGTTTTGAGACTTCTAATATTTTTTCACTGTCAGGGTCCAGAAACTCAGGGCCAAGGGTAAATCAGCCTTAGATAAACAGATTGCCTGGCCTAGGCCACCAATCTGTCCAACATTTGTGACCTATAAAGATTTTTTCCTGCAAACAGCTTGGCCTATGCCAACTATTTATATGACAGTGGAAACTTCCAAAGCTATCATTTCACAGGCTTGCTTTGCTTATACAACTGATCACTGCTATACTGGGAAATATATATTTTTTTGCTATTTATTGGATCCAAGGATGGCTCAACTAGCCAATGCTTTTTGGCCAGGGACAGAGTTTGCAGGAGAAGACCTCAAGGTTATATCATTTAAGCTTTGCATAGTGTGCCTTCGTGATGATGTAGGGGAGGACTTAAGATTTTCTTACAGCTGGGGATTCAGGGGGATTCTAATGAGAGAGGTAAACTTTCAAATCATTATGAAGAAATGGAAGACAGTAGAAATAAGCTGAGTCAAGGATAGTGAGTCTCTTCAGGTATCCTGAATTAAGTATAAGCCCTAAGAAATATTTGCAATGCCCTAGACTAGTAGAGTGCCACTCCTTACAGAAAAGAAATAATTAGGGATGATCCCAAACATGAGAAACCTCTTCACTGAGACTCATTTGCATTTTTGTGCCATTTTCTGCATCAGAGGACCTCTTTTCACCCTGTTTTATGTTACAAAGCAACCAACTTGTATTTCCTGAACCCCTACTTGGATCTAACTCTGTCAGGTACTGTGGGATATAGTGTGATTAAGGAGTAGAGCATGTAAACTCCATCATTAGAGAAGGAAAAGAAAGTTAATGTTTAAGAACTATGTATAAACTGAGGAAAATAACAAAACAGGGCAGTCTACAATTAAAGGATACAGGAGCTGTGAGAGATTAATAAGGGTGCACTGGATGAGGCAAGGGATCCTGCAGGTTTTAAAGATGAGGAAGACTTTGTGTGTTCAAGATGAGGAAAGAGGATAAGGGATTGCAGCTAAGTGGGATGACACAGGGCATGCTCACAGGGCCTTGAGGGGACCCGTCTGAAAAAAGTAAAGCATGTTTGATGGTAAAAATTAGCAGGAGAAATGGATGTGTAGGATGAGGCCTCAACAAAGAGATTTGACCCCCTATGGTAAGAAATTGTGTGCCATTAGTAGTTAGCTAAGGGAGCAAAATGATGAAAGAACTATTTGTGGCACATATGCATGCAAGATTAGATGGGGAGACTAGAGTCAGGGAGTTAGAAGATTATTATTTTCAAAAATCATAGATGAGGAAATGGAATACTGGGATGGGGTATTCCTATTTGTAATTGAGATGTAAAGCTAATTAAAGATCTTTTGAAGAAAAATGGACTGTTTTCAGTGTCTATGGAACATGAAGAAAAGTCTCTAGCAATAGATGTGACCTGTGACCCTTCCAATTTGGTTAATGAGGTTACATATGGTATAGGCAATTTTACAAGGGAAATCATGAGCAGCAGTCCTTGTTCAGGCCATTACTCTGGGCCCTTCTGCAGATCCTTTTTTAGTGTTGGCAGGCACTGGGAATCAAACCCGGCTCTCCAACATAGCAGGTGAGAACTCTGCCTGCTGAGCCACCATGGCCTGCCCTGCATTCCATTTTCATTTCCCTAATCCTTTGACTCCTAGCTCTATATCCCATACTTAGCTCCTGCTTCTTACTCCTTCAAGTGTACCCTATAAGACATTCCTCTTGGCCTCTAAGATTGGGAATCCTCTGCCCACTGGGCTCTCAGTTCTGTTCTCTTTACTAGCCTTGGCCACCATCTCTAGCATTAAATTCCATTTCACATCCACTGTACACTGCAAGGCAGGCTAATCCCTCTGACTTGCCCTGTAGGAGGAGAAATTGTTTTAGGTTCTGTGTTAATTAGGTTCAGGTGTCAACTTGGCCAGGTGAAGGTACCAGTTGCTGTGGACATGAGGCAATGGTACATGAACCTCATCTGTTGCTCATTACATCTGCAGTCAGCTAAGAGGTGTGCCTGCGGTAATGAATGATGTTTGATTTAATTGGCTGGTGCTTAAATGAGATACCTCATCTCAGCACTCACAGCTCAGCCCAAGCCTTTGAAGATGCAGAAAGGAATCACCCTGGGGATAGTTGTTGGAACCCGAGGCCTGGAAAGAAGGACAGCAGAGATCACCCTGTGCCTTCCCACATAAGGAAGAACCTCAGTTGAAAATTAGCTGCCTTTCCTCTGAAGAACTATACATTAACTAAATAAATCCCCTTTTATTGAAAGCCAATCCGTCTCTGTTGTGTTGCATTCTGGCAGATAGCAAACTAGAACAGATTTGGTACCTGAGAAGTGGGGTGCTGCTGCAGTCTGCAAATGCAAGATATGTTGGAATGGTTTTTTGGATGGGTAAGGGGAAGATTTTGGAGGAACTGAGAAGAGAATGATGGAGAAATCCTGGAGTGCTCGAAGAGACTGTTGGTGTAAACGGAATCACTGCCAATCTAGACAAAAGGGGACACAAAAGGGGCAAATTGGAGTCTGCAGAGTGAGAACAATGAAAGTTCGGGTCTGAAGCCAAGAAACCTCAGGTGGACCAAGAAATGCCTTCTGGTAGAGAATGCATTTCCAAAACAGGGGGAAGAAAGGTAGGCCGCCACTTCTGACAAAGCTTAATGGTAAATGTCAGAAGTTTTTGAAAATTAGGTCCAGGAGAGTGGACCCAATTGTATACATGGAGAGGGTGAGTTTGCCCTGAAGGGCAAAGGATGAGTCTCCCACCTTAGTGGGAGTGGAAGAGTCATGCAGCCTCAGGCCTTGGGAAAGGTACAATACGCTCCTTGGGGACTGGGGAGAGCCTGGCTGCCACCACATAGAGGGGTTGAGCATGTGCCCCAGAAATGGCAGAGAGCCCAGGTGTGTGGCCCCAATGCCTGGAGAGGGTGGAGCCAAGAAAAAGGTGGTCTCCTCAGTGTCCCCCAAGGCTGATTCGGAAAGAGGCGGGCCACTGATAGGGCCTTGGAAAGGGTAGGACTGCCACTTTCTAAAGCTGAAGGATAAATGACTTTCAGACTTTGAAATCCAATGGTGTTTGCCCTGCAGGTTTTCCTTCCAATTACGTCTTATGGATCCTGTGACTGTCCCTCGTCTGCATATTGGCACCAGATGGCTTGTTTTGAGATTTATAGGTCCAAAACAGCTAGAAGAGAATTTGCGCAACTTTAATATCGTTTAAGGTGATGCATATAGTTGCCAATTGGAGGAGCTTTGAGGTGGAAAGGAAATACAGACCAAAGAATTTGACATTGAATGGAAGAAGAGAAATGAAACTGTAGTAAAAGGGTGCTATTTTTCAAGCTAGGGAGCACCCTGTGTTAAAAAAGAGGGAAAAATAGATAAGGAAGGAAGAAGGAAATGCTAAAGGAGGAAATAAATGAGCCATTAAGGAAGAGATGGGTTCAAATTCTCAGATTTCAAGAGGACTCCTTGTGGAGAAATGATATCACTTTGAAACAGAAAGGAAAGAGAAGAGGATGAGAAATTTGTTGAATAAGTAATCCTGTCAAAATTATGAATCCTCCCTTCTTGCTTAGTGAAGAACTTTCAGCTGCTAGAGTAAAAATAGGGAAAGAAAATCTTCAGAGGAAAGTATTAAGCAATAAGAGTGAATTAAGCAGCATTTTCCAAGTCATTTATGGATTATCTGATTCAGCATCATTTGGAGTAGCTTTTAAAAATGAAGATTTCTGGAGGAGAGACTTCATTTTACAAGTCCTCAGATAATTCTTATGCACGCAAATATCCAGGAACCAGTGCCTTATTGGCAGATACAGTAATCTCGAAAACACTACATAATTTAGAAATAAAACAGGAAGCTACAACATCTCTAATCCTTTGGTCATTTTACCCTTCAAATCCCTCACAATGCTCCATTCGCCAGTTAAATTTCCATGGGAAAGAGAGTGAAACTTACTCCAGCATACACTGGTTTAAGCTCCTGGTAATGTGCATAATACCTGAGAGAGCATTAAGGTGTATTTATTTATAACCAAGTGCAAATCTCAATACTCATCATGTACACACATGAAGTCTAGACAATGATGTAAACCATTTATTTTTCCCACTCAATTACCTCTCAGCCCATTAAAAGTTTGCTTCAGATAGGCATCTGGGATTTCCCTTTTCTCTCTGGGCTCCCTTTCTCTTCTCTTTCACTCCACCCCCATTTTCTATACCTTTGCCTGCCCTCTCCACCCCAGATTCATCCTAGACCATAGTTAGGATGGTTCTGTGTATCATCCTAGGTTCTGTCCTGGAAGGAGAGCATTAGAACCTTCAGACATTTGGTCATTAGGGCTTTCAAAGCTGAACATATATCAACACATGTTTGCTCCCTAACCTTGACCAGCTCTCATGGCACAACTTTGATATTGTTATGCTTTAACAAAGTATGTACTTCTTAATCTGGACTTTCTCTTCATAAACAGTAGAGGAAAGAAAATATTGGTGGAAGAAAGTAAAATCCAATTCTACCACACAGGGATACCTTATTTTATTTGGAATGATGTACCTGAAGGCCTTCAGTAAGGAAAGCATAAGCATTAGAAGAGGCATCCTGTGACTTGTAGCATTATGAGCTTGCTGCTGTGAAGTCTCTGCCTTTCCCACAAACAGCACACACACACCAACATGCAACAAGTGCATACCTCTTACTCTGAAAAAAAAATTAGATTTATGCTTGAAAATATCTCAGTTTTTGTTGGTTGTGGGTTTTGTTTGGTGGGGAAAAATTTACTACTAGTTACCCAGTGTGAGAGGGACCTGTTTCTCAGAGTGGAATGCCAGAAGATTGAGTTTGACTCTGTCATCAAGAGCAAACATATCTTAAACTCATTCTGTATGTGAATATGTATATTTTTCTTTTCTCTCTCTCTGCATTCCAATTTATTTACCAACACAGAAATGGGAGGCTTTAGTTTTTTTTATTTTCTTTTACTGATAAACATCTCAAAAGAGTGTAATAACTTTCTCCATTTTTATTTGGCTCATGCTTTCTTAAACACATGTACTTTGTCCCCCTTTTCCTCCACCATGCACACTGTTTTAAAATTGCTCTCTGAGGTCTCTAGTGGCTTCTTCATTTCAATTTCCAAAGACCCTTTCTCGGCCTCCACTTAACATTTTCTGTGCATTTGACTCTGCTGTTCCTCTCCTCCTGGTTTTTATTATGGCCCTTTTGAATTCTTATTCTGCTAAGCTGGCCTTCACTGGATCAACTTTTCCCTCTGTCTTCAAAATATAGAAATTCTCCAGGACAAGTGCTTAGTCTCTCTGATCTTTTATCTCTACATTTCTTTATTAGAAGTCTCTTCCATCTTCGTAGCTTTAACCATCACCTTTCTATACATGTTGTCAGGATTATATTTCTTGTACAAAAATGCCTCTAATCTCTTCCTAGATGACTCAAGTTGGATTTTCTCCTTCCAGATGTCATTGTTGAACCTGAATTTGTCATTATTCTCCAAAATCTACCTTCTCTTTTGAATTCCCCTTTTTCTGTCAATTATTCTTCCCGTATCAGTGATCATGCTCTCACTTGAATTTCTAAAGCACATGTTAGCTGTACCACTTTCTTAAGTCATAGTGTATGCTATTTTTTTGCTTATTTAATTCTTTGATTTTATTTCTTGTTAATATAGCTAGATGGCAAATATACTGAGGGCAGGAATTAATGTTCTACATCTTTGCATTCCTGATTTCTCTTTGTGATTTTACTGTTGATATCTCAACTGAGTTGCTAATGCTTTGCGTATCTTTCTCATTGTTGCCATTTTTTAAGGGTTGATAGATTTTTATGAAAATTACTGGATATGAAGACTTTATTGTGGTTCAGTCCACCAACATAAGACAAAATGGCAACTAATGCGTTTACTGATAGGGTATTGTCAGTAACTAATTATTAACAGTGAATTCTGTACAATTTTATAAATGTGTTTGCTCTGAATGTGTTCTGTTAATCAGAATCTTGGAAAGAGAAAAAAGTGAGAAGTTGAAGGATCTAGAATTAGATTAGGCTAAACAGTCACCCAAAGAAGAGGTAAGGCTAAGCTAAAAATCCAAGACTGGATTTCTATACCTCATTTGGAATAATGCTGATATCAGGGAATATACACTTTCTTATCTCTTTTTTTTTTATTTTTATTTTTTTTATTTTTTTATTAACGGAAAGAAAAAAAAAAGAAATTAACACAACATTTAGAAATCATACCATTCTACATATGCACTCAGTAATTCTTAACATCATCACATAGATGCATGATCATTGTTTCTTAGTACATTTGCATCGGTTTAGAGGAACTAGCAACACAACAGAAAAAGATATAAAATGTTAATATAAAGAAAAGAAATAAAAGTAGTAATAATAGTAAAAAACAACAACAACAAACAAACCAACAAGCAAACAAAAACAAAAAAAAACCCTATAGCTCAGATGCAGCTTCATTCAGTATTTTAACATGATTACTTTACAATTAGGTATTATTGTGCTGTCCATTTTTGAGTTTTTGTATCTAGTCCTGTTGCACAGTCTGTATCCCTTCAGCTTCAATTACCCATTGTCTTACCCTGTTTCTAACTCCTGCTGAACTCTGTTACCAATGACATATTTCAAGTTTATTCTCGAATGTCCGTTCACATCAGTGGGACCATACAGTATTTGTCCTTTAGTTTTTGGCTGGATTCACTCAGCATAATATTCTCTAGGTCCATCCATGTTATTACGTGGTTCATAAGTTTATCTTGTCTTAAAGCTGCATAATATTCCATCGTATGTATATACCACAGTTTGTTTAGCCACTCTTCTGTTGATGGAGATTTTGGCTGTTTCCATCTCTTTGCAATTGTAAATAATGCTGCTATAAACATTGGTGTGCAAATGTCCGTTTGTGTCTTTGCCCTTAAGTCCTTTGAGTAGATACCTAGCAATGGTATTGCTGGGTCGTATGGCAATTCTATATTCAGCTTTTTGAGGAACCGCCAAACTGCCTTCCACAGTGGTTGCACCCTTTGACATTCCCACCAACAGTGGATAAGTGTGCCTCTTTCTCCACATCCTTATGGGGGTAGGTTTTTCAGTGTCATGGGAAGCTTGAAAAAGCTTTGAGGAATGGTGTCAATTTTTTACTCTGTGTTTTAAACTGTTAGTTCACCAAGGTACCCACTATGTCCTAAATTCTTGTTTCTTCCAGGACTAAATTTACAAAAGCTCAGCATTAATGAACTAGAAAGGACTTAATCATCTAGATCAAACCCCTTGTTTAGAGGTGTGCTACCTCCTGCCTAATCCTGGTTGTATGGTAGATTCTCCAGCTGTGCTGATGGCCCCATTTTCATATGCTCTGCGCCTTATCTGTTTACTCTTTGAAATTCCAGCTGTGTACTGGTCCCAAAGCCTTGATAATTCCATCAAAATATGCTTTGCTGTTATATTAAAACTAACATTGTGTCTTGTTTGTGTCTAATGGATTTTCTGATGAAAAAGCAGATTCATTTCTCACTTTTCAGACACTAAACATTTGAAATTTAAACATCAGTCCTCAGGAATATTTTCTAAAATATATGGAAAAAAGAAGGGAGGAAATGCTCTCCATCTCTGCTCTGTCCACCCCTCTCCACTGTATATAGGCAATTATGCATTACTTGTGAGATAGGATAATTCTGGTCTTAAGACCAAAAAACACTCAATTCAGATCACCCACTGATAAGAAGGTTTCTGTTCTGGTGTAAAATGGTTCATATTTTAAGTATTCTACTGTCTTCAGTTTATCAGTTGGCTGCTGTATGCATAAAATACAATTGCTGCTCAGAATAAAGTCTAAATGATTCATGTATTGACGATTATTTTCATTTTCAGTGTGACCTTAAGCAAGTCACATATTTGTCCACTTAAATATTTACAGTAGATGGTACAACAAATCACAATGGTTTATCTCAAAAGTTCTTCTCTAGAGAAAGATACTTAGGAACTACAAGCTATCCTTACTGAAGAGCCCAGCTTTTCCCAGGAAGATCTCAGAAAATGAAAATCAAATCGAATACTCCTTCAGCACATCTCTTTTACAGTCCTTTTTTAAGAACCCTATTTTATTTGAACATTATGTTCCTGAGTCAGAAGGGTGCTTCAGCAAAGTCTGCCTTCCTGGGGGCGAAAGCAGTCTCACACGGTCATACTTTCAGAAAGGCAAGCAGCTACTGCTGAACACTGACTGGACAAAAGATATGTTATTTTTCCCCCTCAAGCCAAAAATTGCTCAAATTGCTTGAAAAAGAAACATAATATGATGTTTATCTCTGTTTACAGATGTTTAACCAGTGCCCTTTCAGAGGGTCATATGCTGACAAGCAGCATTGTGGTAATTATATTCATTGCTGCAAAGAACAGATGTGTAAATTGGTGGTTTCTTGGGGAAAAATAAAACCAAGTCCATTTTCCAGAAATGTACACAGTGCAGTGCAGCTGTAATATTCGGTACGTAGGTCTCTTCCATGTCTATAATTTGATGTAGTTATGTTGAAAGAATGTGGGTATTCAGTGGGGCATCTTGAGGGGAAGTATAGGGGCACCTAGAAAAATGATTCAGGTGGTTTGGTGTGTGTTTTAGTTTCCCAGGCTACTCAGTTAAATACCATGCAGTGATCTGACTTAAACAATGGGAATTAGTTTCCTCACAGTTTTGAGGCCAAGAGAATGTCCAAATCAAGGTATCATCATGGCGGATGATACCCATGGCATCATGGGGATGCTTTCTCCCTACTCTGGGGCTGGCTGCCATGTCACATGGCAGTGTACGTGGAAGCATCTCAGAGTCTCTCCCTTTTCTTCTGGGTCCCTTTGAAGTTCAGCTTCTAGTTCCTCTCTCGGTGGCTTTCTCCACCCCTCCAACACCCCCCCCCCCCACTCTCTCTCTCTGTGAATTTCATTCTCTTACAAGGGACTCCAATAATAGAATAACAGGAATGAGACCCACCCTGGGCTACACCTTAACTGAAATAACCTCATCAAAAGGGCCTACTTAAATTAGGTTCGAACCCACAGAAATGAATTAAGTTAAGAAATTTTTTCTGGTGTACATAACAGCTTTAAACCATCAGTGTGCCTAAATTTCCTAGCAATATCGGATAAACCCACATCCAAAAAAGATGGTAACAAATCTTTGATTCCAGAGTATTTTAGGTAAGAAATATGTATAGAGGGTGGAATTAGAATACCTGATGGCTCTTATAACTCTGAGATCTGTGTGTCTTAGACATAAAAAAGAGTTCAGTAGGGCCAGATTACATCAGAGTAATCATATTTTTGACCTGTGAACACCAATTCCCTAAACTCACTACTGCAGGGACTGCTGAGAATCAGGCTTCCCCATGCCCTCTCCTGGAAAATACAATTCAATTGCTCCTTATTTCAAAATCCTACATTCCCTTGCACATAACCAGAAGAATTACATGAAATCATTTCTGCTAAAAGCTTTATTGTATTGTATATACTTGCTTTTCCACAGGATAATCAGTATTAACCCTGAAAATATAAACAAAATAAAATCAACCAACCAAAGTCAGCTTGTTGTCATGGAATAGCATATTGAACAGATCTGTTAACAAAGATATGCATTTCATTATCAGTTTCCCTACCTTCATAGAATTTCTCTTTTGCTATTAAACTATGTCAGATAGTGTGTTCAGAATTTTATACAATGATCCACCGGCGGGGCTATTTGTACTTTCACTTTTTGTGTGTGTGTGTGAGTAGGGGGGAGGGTGCATGGTTCAGGAATCGAACCCAGGTCTCCCACATGGAAAGCGAGCATTCTACCACTGAACTACCCATGCATCCTGTACCTTCACTTTAAACCAAAATTTTGTGGGAGACCAATATGTATCTTATAACTTAGTAAATGTGATAAAACACTGGAAGTTAATTTGCATTTACATTGCCTATTATAATATGCAATGAGATTATGCAAAACTTGGGAATTATGCGTCTGGGGTAGAAAAGCATAATCTTCTTTTTTCAGGCTATACTTCTCTGCTTTTATGATTCCATAGGAATTACTCAGCAGCACCAAACCATGTCTTTATGATTGAAATGTAACAGAGGGACAATCTAGTCTGCTAATCTGGAACTTTCAGGCCCAGAATGGAAGGATAATAAATGAGGCCTGCCAAATGCCTTAGGCCAAGCATGTCTTTTGACACTAATGATCTAATCCAGTTATCTACTTTGTCCCAAATTCAGCTTTCTCATACTCTATGACCCTGGGGACTCAAACAAAACACAGGAGGTGATGCAATTTTGTTCAGGGTTAGCTATGGCTCTATCACAGGCTGATTTGCTCCCTAGGCCTCAGTTTCCATGGTTATGAAATGACAGTTCGATGGTCTCTTCTAGGCCCTCGTCCTGTGTTCACTGGGTCATTGCATACTGGAATTTAGAAATGGAGATACTTAGTCATGTGTGTGCGGTACCTGCCATTGGAAATCCAGTTGCCTCAAAAATCAGGAGGCAGAGCGTTAGGTATGGGACATTCTGTTCCTTGATACAGACATTCTCAATAAAATCAAAGAAGCCATTTCCAAACAGAGGCGTGGCCCAGGTTATAGTCCTCATTGTGCTCTAAAGACCACTTTAGCGGCCCATCCACGGTGTTCATTAAAAATGTATTGGGGGAAAAAAATTTTTTTTAATTAAAAAAATTTAAAAAAAAATGAATTTGGGGGACATTACACTAGAATCCCTCAATCATTATTTTACGAATGTATGATTGAAATGAGCACCCTCTGGTGGTAAATATGTAAACTGAGGGGTGCGAACCACCGAGGTAGGGAAAGAGCACCTTTTCTGATCATCTGAAATGTGATTGTGAGAAAAATCATTTAATCTTCCTGAACTTCGATTTTGTAATAATGGAAACATTATTTGTCTTTCTCCATTTCCCAGACAGTAAAAGTGGCACTATCTTGGTGGAACAACCACTTAGAAAACAGCCTCTTAAAAAAACACAAGCAGTTTCCTAGTTATAGATGGATTATATTTCAAAATTAAATTAAGCTTCAAACTTAAAAAGCTCTCCCCTGATTCTGGACCCAGCATCACTGGAATGAGAAAGCCTTCTTGACCAAGTGGGGGAAGAGAGAAATGAAACAAAATAAAGCCTCAGTGGCTGAAAGATTTCAACAGACTTGAGAGGTTATTCTAACACATTATGTGAATATCCCTTTTTAGTTTATAGTGCATTGGGGTAGCTAGAGGGAAGTACTGTGTTCCAGTAGCCTTGACTCTTGAAGATGACTGTACAATTACATAGCTTTTACAATGTGACTGTGTGATTGTGAATACCTTGTGTCTGATGTGCCTTTTATCCAAGGCATGGACAGATGAGTAAAAAATAATAAGAATAACAAATACATAAATAACAGGGGGGAGATAAAGGATAAAAATTGAGTAGGTTGAAGTACTGTGGGTCAATGAGAGGGAGGGGTAAAGGGTAGGGGATGAATGAGTTCTTTTTTTTTTCTTTTTATTTCTTTTTCTAGAGTGTTGTAGAGTCCAAAAAATGATCGCGGTGTAGAATACACAGCTATGTGATGATATTGTGAACCATTGATAGTATAATATTGTTGGACTGTATGTGTGTGGATATTTATCAATAAAAACATTTTTAAAAAAAGTTCTCCTCACAGAACAAATATAACATGATGTTAAGATTTCCAGACCTGTCTCCCGAACTCAGATTGATCCAAATGTAGCTGAAATTTTGTACATTTACATTGGAAACAGGAGAAACAATAATATAACTAGAATATGGAGAGTAATAGAGCCAGTTCTCTATACCTAATTTCATTTGAATATATAACTTCCCTTTTCTGGTCTATAGGTATTATATTAGCCCCACTCAACAACCGTGAGATAGAAAATTACAGCAAAACTCTTGTTTATTAGGTAACTTTGGGCCATATTGAAATTTTCAAGAGAAATGAAAAGAGGGATGGATAGAAAAGGAAATGAAAAGATTTTCCCAAGCTGATAGGGGAAAAAAAAGAAATGGGAGTAGGAGGGAGGGCTACAGTGAGAAAACAGAGACAAAGAGGAAGTGAAGGAGAGTTGCTTAGGTCTAAAGAGAAAAAATTAAGGGTGTGTGGTCATCTTCCAGGCAGAACGAAAACGGGGAGATTTTGTCAATTACCCATAAAATGGTGAAATTGATCCAGGACTCGTAATTCAGTTTGGGGTTGGAGAGGAAGGGGGAAGAATGTATGTATCACTTAATTCATTCATTTATTCCACACACAAAAAAATTTTGAGAACCCACAATGTCTCATGAACTGTGCTAGCTAGACACATGTCAAAGTGGCAAACCAGACAAAGTCCTTGCGTTCAATGTCGGGTGGGTGAGCTAATCAGCTACATTCCTAAGAATGGCCTTAGACACAAATCAAAACGAGTATTTATTAGTTAATATTTTTCTTATGTGGTGAGGTACATTTGTTCCTTTCATGACCTGCCACAAGGCCAACCCCAGGCAAAACCAAAAGTAGACCCAGTAGTTTTTTCTCCACTAACCTGCCCCCACTTGGTGACGGGGCTCCCTCATTTCTCCTCCACCCAATATTTTTGTCTTCCATGATCCAGTCTCCCGTCTTCCCCCAAGTGGCTTTGGTTCATGTCCTCAAGATGTTTATCTCGGCTAACTGACAGACATTAATCTGATTAACCAAATAGAGGTTTTACTGAATTCCTCACCCCTGCCTTCATTTGCATTTAGGTGGTGGCTGTGTGGGTATCTTCTATGACACTGCAACCTAGTACTACTGCACTTTGGGGGATAATGGACACCTTTGAAACTCTTATAAAAGCTCGGAATGGACACTCAGAAAAAATAATCATATACGTATAATCATATAAACTAAATACATCGCATAATACAGATTCAGGGACACCCTAAAGCCCATCCTTAGACTTCATACTTTAAGAAAACTGTGATTCAAAGAACTAACACAAATCATGGGAGTTTGGAAAACAACGTAAGAATCGGGAGCAGACCAGAAGGTTTAGCAAACTTCTTTTTTTTTTCTACGTAGGGCAGCTTCGGATAGATCTTCCCTCACTCCATTCTGTCTCTTTTGCTCCTACTTCTGACTGATCTCCCATCCCCAAACCAGCCCTTCGTTTCTTTTGCCTTTGTCTCCCTGCTCCCCTCCCCCTGCCTTCTGACTCCAGTTTCCGTCCACAAGCCCCTCGACGCGTCTCACTTTGTGTCTGCTTTAGGCAGTCCCTCCGGCCTCGCCTCACGGTGATCTCATCCCTTTGTTTCTCCTCGGCCGCCGGCAGCCAGCCGCGCCCGCGCACCCCCCGCCCCGCCCCGCCCCGCCCCGCCCCGCCTCGCCCCGCCTGGAGACCGCGAAGGCCGGGGATGGGGGCGTGGTCGGCCCGGCGCGGGGACCGCGGGGCGTGGCCGGGACTGCGCCCTGGGCGGGGCCTCCGCTGGCCGCCCGGGCCGTGGGAGCCAGCCAGCCGCGGCCGCCGTTCTTCCGGGTCCTCAATCCTCTAGCGAGGCCTGATGTTCGCCCGGGAAAGGAACACTGGGGACATTTGTTTTATTTTAATGAATCTCCTGTTTGGGAGATAACTGCTTCTCTCGGTGGCTCGGAGAACAAAAGTATCGCCTCGTGCCTCAGGCCTCTCCATAGTAAAAGCGCCTCGAGAGGCGACGCGCAGGCCTCCCTTCTTCTTCCTTCGTGAGTCTGTTCGCCTTCACCTCCTCACCTGCCAGCATCAGTAGCAGCCTCCTTCCGGGGACAGAGCCCTCTGTCACGTCAGGGTTACACAGTGGGTGGGGATGGAAGAGAAGAGGAGGCTGGGGCAATTGGAAGTTGCTTCCTTGAACCTCCCGCTTTTTCCTTGCTCGGGGTCTGCAGAGAGCGCATTAGCACATTAGCATTCCTCCAGCCACTCCTTCCTGTTTCGCTAGCAGAGCAGCAGTCAGGAAGGTTTCTTTTTGTCAGCAGGAACAAATCTTTAGAAACTAACCAAGAATGCCTTGTCATTAGCGTGTAGCAGAGAAGAGAAACCCAGCCAAGGTGTCAGGGCCGAAGACTCCATTTGAAAAATAGTAATCCTTCAGTATTAAAAAAAGAAAAAGTACTACAGGGTGCTACTTCCTTTGAGGCTTCCATTTTTCCAATATGAAATGCAGGTGCATAGTCAATTACTCACAAGTGTTTTTGTTTTTGTTTTTGTCTTTTGGTGGGGGGAGAATGGGAAAGGAGGGCTAAAGGGGTTTGTTAGTCTGGAAACACATGCCGCCCGCATGCGTTGGTTCATTTATTCAATAAAAAGTATTGAGGATCGAACGCTTCTTGTGTGATGGGCAGCAAATGGCTTTAGGCTCCTCATGATAGAGAAGCTGAAGGAAAAAGAAGGAGAGGACAAAGTTGGGGAGGCAGCATGCTCTTTAGGGCCTGGATTGGTCCTGAGTTCTAGGAGCTGGGGTCTGTGAAGGGACCTTGGAGAAAGAAATGGCCTCAGAAGACAATACTGCAACTAATGAATGCCGGAAGCTGATGGGAGTTAGAGTTTTTTCTCCCAGCGTGGTGACCTCTTTTTCTTTCTTAAGTAGGTTGAAACCATCTGTGGCACAGGAGAAGAATGATTTGCCTATTTCAGTTATTTATTTTTAGCAGGTATTTTCTCCCCCAAGTAGGCCAGTAGATTTCATTCAGATTTTCTACACTGGCTGACAAAAGTGTTGGAGTAAGACGTTTTTTAGAAAGCTTCAGTCCAAGGTAGACTTTGGGGAAGGTGCAGCTTTTTGCTGACTAAGGAATGATGTGTTCTGCATTCAAGAAGGCTGGAATGAGGTGCCTTAAAAGATGGTGGTGTCTGCTTTCCTGATGAGGTGGGTCATTTCCGTCTCATTTCATGGTCGTGTATAGGTAAAATTCTGAATTATACAGGGGCCAAAGATCCTTAGTGAATGAGATGGTGGCCAGTGGACACCATCTGTGCTCTCATAGGGCTCTGGTTTGATGCTGCCTTTTGGGGACTGGCACATGTGGGAAAGATCTTCATCTCATGGTACATTCAAATGCATGTAATTGATTTTAGAGAGTGAGAGGCAGTGGAGGCTAAAGTGTACAGGAAAAACCCCTGTTCTGTCCAGATACCAGACTTAGATCAGAAATAGCTTCTCTGATGCTTTCTTTTCTAGGGAAATTGGAAAATGGAATATTATACATTGGCATACAAAAAAAGAACTTTGATACTTTGAACTGAACCTTTGATCTCCTAGTCAACTCCCTTAACCGTATAGACAGAGGGAGGGAAGCCAGGAAAAGTGAAGAAACTTCCTTGAGTTTGCTGTCAGGTTTTGATATGCCATGTCTACAGTTCTGGTCTCCTGATTGCTAATCTGGGGCTTTTGCTATTTTACCTGCTGCTTATTTCTGTTTGTTCGAATTTCAGAAAAAGGCAACTCTGAAATTACCTTTCCATTTGAAGAGCTATTCAAAAGGAGCTGTAGATTTCCCAGAACAATTATGTTTTTAGTCTTGAGTATTTTAAACTGGTGTTTCTCACACTTTAACGTGCGAAAGAATTGTTAAAATGTAGATTCTGATTCTGAAGGCCTGGGCGTGGCAATAATCTGCACTTCTGGCCAGCTTCTGGTGGTGCACGCGCTGCTGGACCATGTGTTAAGTAGCAGAGCTGTAGACACCGTCTTTCCTCCTCATCTTTCCCTTCTCACCAAGAGAACAGCCCTGGGGATTTAAGGGGCTCCTTTTCCCAGTTGCCAAGTCACTGTGCTCCCTTAGCTAATCTTATGCCTTTCACTGTCGTGTCCTTATCCAGACTTGAAGTTGTTAGAAATAATCCCTAGAGACAGGCAGGTATACTGAGCTGCAGGGTGTGATCTTTTTATCTAGTGATTTAGCACCATTTAACTTGGTCCTGTAAAACCTCTTTCACACATAAGCAACGCGCTCAATTCTGGTGTTAAAAAAAAATGTATTTTTCTCTCACACAAATATCTTCTCAAATCTGCAGCTGTTTCTCTCCTTCTGGGAGTGCAGCTGGTATGCTGCTGTCTCACAGGCATGGTGTTTCAGCTGGGGTTCATTCAGCAAGACTTTTTGTAAATTTTCCCACAAGCTCACTTCTGCCCTGTGCTTCTCTAGCTGCAAATAATACCTAGATTCAGATCTGAGTGCCTTGTTCATCATCTGAATGGAGCAAGTGGCTTATGTGCAGAACAGGTAATAGGGCAGAGACACTTTTAAGGCCAGTAAGCTTCAGTGTCATCCATTTCTCAGTTCTTTGAAACTTACCTGCCTTGAAGTACCTCCACATGGCTCCTTAAATTACCCTGTAAGCTCACTTTCAATCTGTTTTATTATAAGAAGCAGAATTCTGTAAGAAGCAGAATTTTAGTTCAAACCATAGTGTACTTTTGCCAGGTATTTATTAAGCCCTTACTATGTGAAACAATGATAGAGACCCAATAATGGAGCAGGACAGAGGGTGGGCCCTGAAATTAGCCTGCCGAGGCTCACATCTTAGCTTTACCACCAAACCATGAAACCTCCCTAAGTATTAGTTTCTTATTTGTAAAAATAATACCTACCTGTTCATACATTAAAATTATGATAATGCCTACCTCATACATTTGTTAATGAGATTATTCATGCAAAATAATGAGCTCACTGCCTGGTGCATGTTAAGTAATCACTAAATGTGAGCCCCTATTGTTAATTAGTACACCTTCCCTCAAAAATTACAGAGTAAAGGAAGGTTTCCAGAATAAGTAAACCAATAAATGCAATATGAAGAGAAAAATAAACAAGGATGCAGTGCGAGTTTAACATAAAGGACAGACTGTGTCCCAGGAGTTGGCCAGCTATGACCCACAGGTTAAGAATGTTTTGTACATTTTTAAATGGCTAAAAGAAAATTTAAAAATAATAATATTTTGTGGTGCATGAAAATTAGATGAAATTCAAATATTGCTGTTCATAAATAAAGTTTTAATGGAACACAGCTATTTTCTCTTTTGATGGCTTGGAAGGGTATCATGTTTTTCCCTCTAGAACCGCAAAGTGGGAGGATGATGTTCTTTGTGTCACAAGGAATACTGTCACTAAATGTATAGAACTTTCCTTCAGGAAGCCACGTGGCATAAATAGCGTGATTCCTTTTGGGAGTGTAATCAGAGCTACAAGGATGATACTAGTTCTAAATGGATTTCCTTATCTGCTACACTACGATTGTGAGAAAAATAACAGGCATATTTGGTTCAAGGAAAAGGCAATGTTTAATTCAGGAACTGAAATTCAGGCTGAGTTTAAATCCTCAGATTTGGGAATAAATCACTGAACCTGCTCTGATAAGAATGCATAAGTATGACTCTAGTTCATCCATTTGCTTTTCCCATTTAATTAAACAGCCATCATTTCTGACTGGAGGCCCTGCCCTCCTTATTTACCCCAGTATTCCTTTCTCTACTCTCTTCTGACTTTTTTTCTCTCCTGCTTTCAGAATTAAATAGGAAACCTGATATCTGAGCAGTTCTCAGCATCTCAAGTGTGAGTCTTCCCTGTCAGAACCTTCACAAGGAAAATGAGTCATAGCATCACCTGGGTGAAGAGGTCATGATATTGCAGCCCCTGTCTTGAAAATGTATTTGTACTTTTCTTTCGTAAGGAGATTTTGAAAAGGGAAGATGAAATTGGGGTGACAGCTATGATGCCTGGTCTTTTAGGTCCTTAAAACTAGTTCAGGATTGGCAGGTATTAACAATGACTAAGTCCTGCCCTAAACTCTCCTAACTTCCATGCCACTTTTTCACCTTGCAAGGGCGCATTGGTGGAAAATCTCCAGACATTAGAATTAGCCCTGTCCTTTCTCATTTGGCTTCTTGGTGTCCTAGACTCATTCTACTTGCTATGCAACCTGTGTTGCATAGCAAATGTTTTGGGTTCAAATTCTGTCTGTGCCATGAACTATCCATTTGATATTAGGCAAGTTACTTAATGTATTTGTACCTAAGTTCCTTCGTTGCAAAATATTATTAAACCATCTGATGGAGTGGTTGTTAGAGTTAAAATAAGTAGCATATTTGTTTAATAGCTATATGCCTATATATTTAGACACATACACACAAACATAATAAAGTGCTTAGGAGGCTCCTTGGCATAAGGTAAGTGCTATATAAATTTTTACTTCATTGTTATTATTTCATTGACTTTACCTCTAAAGATTTGTTTTTGAGGGGGAAGGCATTTATTATTTGCATGAAGTGTGCATAGCCTGAAAAATTTCTCCATGGAATTATCAAACAAGAAACTATAAAATGTTTATCAAATAATGCACTCAATCCCTAGTTTCCAGAAAGCAGTAATTTTCACTTCATTTGCATTATCTTGTTCCAGACAATTATTTATTGAGTTTTCAAATATCAGACAGGCACTTTACAAGTACTATTTAATTTCATTATCAAGAAAGTTCTACCCAGTAGATATTATCATAACGTGATGGATGCAGGAACTGAATTCTAAAGAAATCAAGTAATTTACCCCAGGCATACATTTAAGAAGTGGCTGAGTTATGATTGAACTCAAATCATTTGATCCCTGTTTTAGTTTTCTGGGATGCTCAAGAAAATAGCAATGCAGTGATTCAGCTTAAACAATGGGAATTCATTTGTTTAAGGTTTTGAAGCTAAAAGAAAGTCCAAATCAAGGTATCATTAGGCCATAGTTTCTCCCCAAAGACTGTCGCATTCTGGGGCTAGCTGCTGCCAATTCTTAGTCCTCAGCTTGTCACATGGCAGTGCACATAGTGGCATCTCCTAGGCTTTTCCTTTTCTGGGTTCTGTTGATGAGCAACCTCTTACTTCCTGTAGCTTTTGCTCTGCCTTTATAAAGTCCTTTCTAAAGGACTTTAGTAATAGGATTAAGACCCATTCTGATAGAAATGGGCCCCACCTTTTTAACTGAAATAAACTCATTAAAAGGTCTTCCTTACAATTGGTTCACACCCACAGAAATGGATTAAATTTCAGAATGTGTTTTTTTCTGGGACACATACAGCTCCAAACCACTACAACCCCAAAGCCATGCCAGGGACTAGGTAATCAGTGAGTGACAATTACAGATGACCGAGAGAGGACTGGATGCCAAAAAATCGAGGGGGTAACAGTGAGAGAAAGGCAAGAAAAGTAAAAAAATGAGCAAAGTTAGAGTCAGAATTAAGATTTTCAGAATTGTCTAGGGTCTTATCTGTTGCCCTTAAACTGCCTAATATCTTTGCACTAGAAATCCACTTAAAATAGAAGTTTATTCATCCTAAAACAATCTATCCTTTATCTGACATCAGCCCACAATTGAAAAAACATTTCAATTGTGGAAGAGCATAAAACGACATATTTTCTGGAATTAGAGAGAAAATACACTTGCTCAGTTATTTGCGATTCCTCAAGTAATGTTCTAAATGAACAATTCCTTACCTTAGTGATTGATAATAGAACATGAAGTCATCTGTACATTGTGTTGGTAGATAGCAGTGTTCCTGCAAAATTCTCTCACCCAGTCACCTCTAATAGATAGGTATTCTGTGAAAAAGCAGTATGCTTGCTATACAAGTTAAGTTTCAAGAAAATCAACCGGCTGGCACTTTCAAACATGTTCCCACCCCTAACCCCTCCTACCCAGAGATTCTAGAACCACTCTGTCATAAGATCTGAAATACCATTTAACTTTAAAAAATACTTCAAATAGTTTTAATGCTGATATTAAGAATGATACTTATACAGTTATACCTTCTGAGTGTTTAGTATTGAATTCTTAGCTTGAATTCTCTGTTGGGTTCCTAAAATTGTAGGAGGTTTGAGGCCTAGATTTATCTCCCATTATACCAATTATGGGCTATTCCACCAATCTGTGTTTTAGTTTCCTCATTTTTGTAAAAGGAATAGCATACTTACTCAAGATTACTTTATTGTCATTCCTTGAGAAACAATTTTATGAGGTTGACAGTACCTGTGATATATAAATTCAAGCTAATGTCATTTTATTGGCAGACGCAGCCTCACGTTCTTTTCCATCTTCCATTAACTAGGCTTGCAATGGCATGCACTCTGATAGCACACATATGTATCTTCACCCTGGCTTTACCAGCACCTCAGCTTTACTAACTCTCCAATGGGGGTACATTGAAAAGTTTGAGTAAAGAATTAGAGTTGAAAATCCCAAATCCTTGATGTCCCTCTTTCCTCAGGACCAAATGCTCCCAAGCTAATTCCCCACAAAATATCTGGCAGCTCCATCCACAGCTTTTACGAGACTTGAGTGTTACCAGACAAGAGTACATAGAGTATCTCTAGGAACCGGTACAGGGAATTATTTACCTCAGTGTGTAAGGGATATACTTGTACCAGTGCAATATATAAGAAATAGTATTTAAATGAGGGTTTTTTTTGGCAGGGTACGGGAGATGAAGGGCATACATTTTGAGGATAAATAGACCTCTTGTTTAAATTAATTTCTATCACCAAACTGCTGGATAGTGTGGAGATCGGGGTGGGGTGTGGAGCTGGTGAATAAAGTTAGAGAGGATTGAAAGGGAGTTGGTGCATTGTGATTTATCCTTGACAATGTAATCAGATCTCCCCTACCCACCTGAAGACAGGAAAGAAAACAGAACTGAATGTAGGGGCACATTTTAGACAGTTTTCTGCTTATCTCATTGAAGATAGATAGCTCAGTAATACCTTGGAGCTAACAAGCTGACGTCTCTCCTCCTTAGGTAGAAATACCAGCAATCCTCGGATTTATATTAGTCAGAGTTCTTTAGAGAAACAGAGCCAACAGGATCTATTATATATTAAGAAATCTATTATAAGGAATTGGCTCACAAGCCTGTGGGGGCTGGTGAATCTGAACTCCTTAGGGCAGGCCATGGGCCAGAAACTCCAATTAATGTGATGTTGAAGTCTTTAATCCATATTCCCCAGGGGAAGCTGGCTGACTGGGAATTCAGCAAAAACCAGTGTTGAAGTTGAGGCAGAAATTCTTCTGACCTCTGAAACACTCAGCCCTAGAATTTAAGATCCCCATCTGATTTGATGAGGAGATTACCCACATTGCCTTGTTGATTGTAGATGCAAGTCCCATCTACAAAATACCTCTATAGTAGCAAGTAGGCCAGTTGGACACCATAACCTAGCCAAGTTGACATGTGGAAATTAACTACCACAGTGATGAATAAGGTCTCCTGGCCAACAATAGCAGATTCCCTTTCTTGAGCATTTATGTGTCAGGAACTGTGTTACTTTATATACATTAACTCATTTAATCCTCACAACAAACCAATGAAATACTCTACTATACCCTGTCTTACAGATAAGGAAACTAAAGCTGACTTGCCCAAGGTCAAGAATGAGCAATTAATTGGCAAAGTCAGGATTCAAACCTGTACATGTCAAACTCTACAGCTCATGGTCCTAATCACCAGGGTTACTGCCTCCCTATATTCTATATATATATAAAAAAAAACACTGGACTTGGAGTAATGTTGGGGGAGGGCTCTGTTACTTAGTAACTGAATAGTGATGTGCTCCTTTTTGTCCCGTTAGTTGTCTCAATTACAAGAACAGACAAGGTGATACGTTCCTTACATGGTTATGATAAGGATTAAATTGAAATATTAAAAGTATATGTTGAACAAAAGGACAAATGCTGTATGGTCTCACTGATATGAACTAACATTAATGAATGAACTTGGATAATTTCAGTTAAGAACAGAGGTCATCATGAGATAGAAATAGGTTAGATATTGGGTAAGTAGAACTGTAGGGATATGGATTGTGCAATGGGACTGATTGTAAAAATTCAGAAATGGATAGCACAATAGTACCTAACAGGAATACAATAATATTAGAAAGCTGAATAAAGCTGAATGTGAGAATGATAGAGGGAGGAGGCCTGCGGGCACGAATGAAATCAGAAGGAAAGATATACGATAAAGACTGAGATGGTATAATTAGGAATGCCTAGAGTGTATAATGATAGTGACTAAATTTACAAATTTAAAAATGTTTTGAATGAGAAAGAACAAAGGAATATCAATAATGCAGGGTGTTGAAAACAGATGATAATTAATATTTTAAAACTTTAATCTTATGTGTGAGACTAAAGCAAAAAATGTTTATTTGGTACAAAATTTATATTTTGACTAGTGCAGTTTCTAATATACCTTATGTGGACAGCTTAATTGAACACCATAAGTACATGGAACCTTGAGTAGAGCATGAGATTTTGTAGGTTTGTACAGAGTGATGCCTCAATAAATCCCAGAAGGATTTGAGCATGAATAAAAATGTATTTGCAAAGTCCCCTTCGGGGAATGATGAGAAAGGGGAAAATTCAACTTCCCCAAGTGGAGAATTCTTGATATTCTCACAAGCAATGGGGACAGCCAAAGCAATAGGCTGAGCCCCCAGTCTTGGGGTTTGTTCATACCCCACAAAGGATGGGCTAAGCCTACTTAAAATTAAGCCTAAGAGTTACTCCCAGAGAGCCTCTTTTGTTGCTCAGATGTGGCCATTCTCTCTCTCAGCCAACACGGCAAGCAAACTCACTACCTTCCCCCTCTCTACATGGGACATGATTCCCAGGGGTGTGGACCTTCCTGGCAATGTGGGACAGAATTCCTAGGATGAGCTGGGACTCAGCACCAAGGGATTGAGAAAACCTTCTTGACTGAAAGGGGGAAGAGAGAAATGAGACAAAATGAAGTGTCAATGGCTGAGAGATTCCAAACAGAATCAGAGGTTATTCTGGAGGTTATTATTGCACATTAAATAGATATCACCTTTTTAGTTAAGGCATAAGAGAGAGGCTGGAGGGAACTGCCTGAAAATGTAGAGCTGCATTTCAGTAGCCATGTTTCTTGAAGATGATTGTATAATGATGTAGCTTTCACAGCGTAACTGTGTGATTGTGAAAACCTTGTGTCTGATGCTTCTTTTATCTACCTTATGGACAGATGAGTAAAACATATGGATTAAAAATAAATAAATAATAAGGGGAACAAATGTCAAAATAAATTTAGTAGATTGAAATGCTAGTGACCAATGAATAGGAGGGGTTAGGGGTATGGTATGTATGAATTTTTTTTCTGTTTTCTTTTTATTTCTTTTTCTGAATTGATGCAAATATTCCAAGAAATGATCATGATGATGAATATACAACTATGTGATAAAAAAAGAATGTTCATATTGTATGTTGATTGGTTTTATTAATAAAAATTAAAAAAATAAAAAATTTAAAAAAGTGTATGTTGTACATGTATTTTGGTTTGTTTATGCTGTTGGAAATTCAATATATCATAAATGGGTTGGCTTTTATAAAGAGGATTTATTAACTTACAAGTTTACAGTTCTATGGCCAAACCAATGTCCAAACTAAAGCATCTAGAGAAAGATACCTTGACTCAAGAAGGGCTGATCTGGGAAGGCATGTGGCTGGCATCTGCTGGTCCTTTGGCTTCTCATTTCAAACAGCTTAGCCAAGGGTGTTTGCATCTCCAAATGTCTTTGTCTGTGTCATCTCTGAAGCTTTTTCCAAAATGATTCCTTCTTAAAGGACCCCAGTAAGTGACCCACTTTGAATGGATAGAGATACATCTCAATGAAAGCTACCTAATCAAAAGGTCACACCAACAATTGGGTGGGTCACATCTCCACGGAAACAACTTAATTAAAAAGATCCCACTCAATTTTGAATCAGGATTGAAGAAAAACATGGCTTTTCTGGGGTACACAACAGTTTCAAACTGGTACAATGTGTTATAATTGGATAGAGGAACATGACTACTGGAGAGTGGCTTATGAAGCCCCCAAGCATTAGTGGCTCAGAGGGTACTCTAGAGTCAAGGAAAGATACCTAGCTAGTTAGCTGAGTACTACCCATGTACATGCTCCAGGTAACTAACACAGTGTGTCACACAATCATTTAGCAGCAACTGCAAATAAATATTTTTGGAGCATCTATGATGTGCCAGATACTACTTTTGCTACTGAGGATTTTATAAAACTGACAAAGCCTCACTCTCAGAGAGTTTATATCTTCTCTATATGAGAGAAGATTCAGCTCATAATAATTAGTAGCAAAAGTGGTGTCTGGCACATCATAGATGCTCCAAAAATATTTATATAAAATTGACAAAGACCTACTCTCAGAGAGTTTATGCTTCAGGGGAAGATTCAGCTAATAACAAATTAAAAATAATGTTAGGTGATTAAAGCACTAAGAAGAGAAAAGCAAAGGAGGAGGATGTGTGTTAAGAGTGAATGAGGAAGGTCTCTCTCACTCCTTTTTACATTGAACATAATTTATCAAGTATCAAGTTCTGATTCAGGATGTAACTTATGAGGGTGGGAGTTATTAAGAAGAAAATAAATCAATTATCCTCTATTCAGTATAGTAGAAAAGTTCATAATTTAAATAAATATTTTTCTCATCATGTCTCGAATACTTGGAGTGTCTGATGAGATATTTTGCAGTGTTTTGTGAAGGAAGACAGTTGTATGCCAAGTTCCCTGTGTTCGGTGACTCCTATTCCTCCAGATATGCTCTGACCATCTTAACAGAGCTTGGGGTATAGTTTGCTCTTGGGGCCACTCAGCAAGGAAGAACTCACTTCTGGTGGTGGTACTGGAGATTGTCCGCTCGTAGGCTGCTGCTTCTCTGTCCTTTTCCCAGATATTTTGGCTACCCACTTCTATTCCTCTCATTCCAGTGTTAGCAGAAGAAGCTTCACAGCTCATCTCATGGTCTGGTTCATGGCTTCACCCTTTTCAGCAGCCTGATAGAGAGTCATTTCCTTTTGTTCACAGCTCAATGGGTGCTACATACACAGAGATCTCTCCAATTGCAGAGTTTAGTGGCTCATTCACCTAGCCTGCCCTTCTCTCATTTGAGCATGCTACTTCTAGAGGTAGTGAAGATACACTTCTGCAACTGACAATATTTGTCAGAGGGCTGACTCCTGTTGCTCCAGGGTGAAGTCTCTTCCTCCAGGAGCTGATTCTTGGCTGGTATTTACCTGGACAAGAGTGACTTTGACCCTTAATTCAGTTAGGTGACTTGTGACTATGTCTACCATACCCAAAGGTATGGGAGAGTTTAGTCAAATTATCCCATCCTGCATGTGCCCTGATAGATCGACCAGTGTAAGGATATACTTCATGTCAACTTTGGGCTTTTCCCAACCCCAGTTTGAGAAAGGGGGGCGGGGGAGTCCTCCTTTCTTGAATAACTAAGGGGCTGATCATTCCGTTCCATTCCCCATAAGCCCTGATGCTCATTATACAGATTAAGTATAAAAAGGGAGAGAGGGGATTCTCTAGGAATCCCCATGAATAGCTTCACTGGTTCTAATAATAAAGAAACAGATATTTATTAGAAAAATAATTCGATTTATATGACTCTAGCACATCCACAAATAATGATGACTATAAATCAGTTGTCTTTATCTTAGATTTGCTATTATTTCTAAACAGTAGTTGTTTATTTTTTTAATTATCAATGTCACTTCTATTGTTTTGTGACTTCTCTCCTTATCTAACTTCTGCTCATTGATTTCCATAATCGGTTTTTGTGTTTGCCCTTACCAGATGAAGTCAGTTGTCCGGTTTAAGTGTTGGGTAAACATAGGCATACCTGTCTCAGGTACTATTAAATCCATCACTGGGAAGTGAAAGATGTTTTTGTTTAATGGAAAATCCTTATTGTTTTGAAAGAAGGAAGATTTGAGCTTCAGCACTCAATTCTGAGCTTTTTCACAAACACACAATGGATCAAAAGCCCATGAAAATACAACAAAGAAGTATAGTAATTGACAAAATAGCTGCAGCAGAAGGATTTTTAAAGACGTGAACACAATAAAGCCAAGACTTGTTTATCACCATCTTTCTGAAATGGCACCAGTTGAGACCAAGTTGTGGATTCAGTCACAAATATTATTGAGCACCTACAATGTGCCAGACAACACTATAGAAACTGGGTATTCAGCAGTGAGCAAAATAGATAAATAGATAAATTCTCTTTTGCATGAGAATTTTTGTCTGTTAGAAGGCTTCAATTGTAATACGATCTTTGCCTTTTCTATATCTGACTCCATGGACAAATAGGGGTTACAAAATATACAAAAAGACATATATATATAGATACATACACACACACATATATAAGAGGTAACTCTTTTTTAAAGATAACTAAGTTCTCCAGTAGTACACTATGCTGTATGAAATGTACTTCATATTTTTTGGAAGCAAGTGGGGCTGTACATTAAATGAATAATGTATGAAAGTGAACTGAAGACCCATATTTGTTCACTAGCCATTATCTGAAAAATTAATAATTCTATTTCAATTTCCAATATAAGATGTTTAGCTTTTCTTGTCCACTTAATATAACTCTGCAGTTGCAGCCATATGCTGCAGGGGAGAAGAGAATTCCCTCACTACCACCCTGACAGGTTTTCCAAGATGACTCTTCATGTCACACTTTCCCCTGGGGTATGGTTCAGTCATATAGCATTAGTGCTTCCACCTGAACAAGCAGCTAGGAAATGACTTGTCACTGGACTGAAAACCAGAGTTTTAAAATGTTGTGGCAATTGTTGACAAAGCTGCAAGAGTTTCATTGCTTCTGTCTGCATCCTGCTCCCCACCTCCTTTATATCTTTAGATCTTCAGATCAGATTGAGTTTTAGGGGATTGAGTGTGTATCCTAGGTGTGCCTATTTGTCTTTTAAATACACTTCCTTTACCACATCTCCACAAAACCTGAAGAGGAACTTCATCTACAGAATTGGAGAAGGTTGACCTGTCTTCCTTCCCTTCTTCCATGAGGGGCATTTCATTGGATTTCTGATCTTGAAGAGGTTTAAAGACAGTACAGAAGGTCCACTGTGAACTACTTTAGTATTTGAACATTTTCCTTAATGTATACTTCCATACTATGAACTATGCTTAAAAGTAGAGTGAGCCACAAGTAGATATTTCCTAGATTCCACATATATCCATTAACTATTAATTCCAATTATTTTATGAGTTGTGCAAGATTCTGATAGGCATAAAAACTATAGTGTGTTAAAGAAACATTATTAGGCTATCTCCAGTTCTGCAATTTTGCCATTCAAGTATATCTTTTGTTCGATGAAATTGGCAATTCTTTAGTTTTAAAGATGTTCTTAAGAGATGGAGCTGGAGGACATCAATGATTTTTTTTAAAGCATTTAAAATTCACTCTTCTTTAAGAGAAATTTCTAAGTATTATAACAGTACTATTTATAGCAGACAGAAATAGATAAAAGGACAAGTTCTTCTTTGCTTGAAAGGTTGAGGTATTCCTATGTTAATTGGAGAAAATTAAGTGCATTGAGGTATCCCAGGCAATGAATGATGTTATTCTTAGTGCTAAAAGTTAGGCTCTCATGCATTTTTGCCTAGAGCTCTTTTATAACATAATGAATGCAAATGTTTGGACATTTTTAATTGAATCCTGAATCATCCATCCTTCCCCTCCCCCTCTCTCTCATGGGAAAAGAAACTTCACTACAGCAACAATGCTGATTCTTCAAATAACTGCTTCTTATCTCTGGCTTTCTCATCTGTGATTCTTAAATACAGATCAAAATTATTGGCCCTTCACCTAATTGATTTAGAAATTCGATTAGGTCTCAACAAGTTATTATGATGGTGGCCTTCATCTCCTGCAGAGCAGCATTCATCCACGATTTTAGTGTTTGTTTGAAAAGTAAATATTTCACGTAGCCGAGTTGCCTTTATGACTTCATAATCTACATAGCACCCAAACAAATTAGACAGTAAAAAATACTAAGCTATGGTGATGAAGTTTCCTGAAGCAGTTATGGCAACTCATAACAATGCTCTTCCTACATGTAACACACTGCATTGGAATAGCTTCTTCAGTTAATTCCCAGATAGCAACAATCCTAGGTAAAAAATAAGAGGATTTTGAAATTTCATAAAACAAATAAAACAAATCAAGGCTCAGCACAAAGCCTATTTGTCGCAAGGCTGAGTACAACAAAAATCATATCTTAATGATACTTATATATTGGTTTTTCAGCCATGAATTATCAGGATCTCCTTTTTCTGGACCTCATTTGTCTGCCACTCATAGTTTTAGACGGCCTTTTTAAAACAAGATCAGGTGTCCACTGTGAATTCCTGGGAAATTGTTGAAATGCTCTGAGAAATTGAAAAAAAAGTTTATTTGAAAAGAATCCTCTGTGGATAAATGCCCATCTGCTCTGCCCTTGATTGTGTCCAGCGTAGACCCTCAGTATTTGTCAAATGAAAACGTGAATGAGAATCTTGACATGATGCATTATGAATGATCTGCTACAAGAAATTCCAAGTTATTCCAGACCATTGATGCAATAATAAAGCACTGGACTTGTGTGTGTGTGTGTGTGTGTGTGTGTGTGTTGGGCAGGTTGTGCTACTCATTCATTCACTCGTTCAATTACTCCATGAATTAGGCAAGTCTTTTTACTTTTCTGTGCCACAGCTCCTCTTTTTAGAAACTGAAAAGCATTGTGTCAAAGGTACTGAGTGATCTCCAGTTTCTCTGGGTTCAACTGTCCTCAGAGTCTTTGAAGATCTCTTCTATATCTAGTTGGGAAAATGTTATCTAAGTGGATTGACACTTTGGACTACTCCCTGTGCCAGTCTAGGGAAATGTTCTCTTCCTCCTTTTCTCCTCCCTCAGCACCTACAAAACTAATTACCTTTAATAGTGCGAAAAGAATTTTAGCAGAGGACAATCTATAGTTTAAGACAAATTAATATAATTAATACAACTACAAAAGGAAGGCACATTCACATACACACACACAAAGCCAGTTTGTACTTAAAATATTTTTGTTTCTGCAAGTCTCTGTCCAATCACTTAGGTCTGGTGCCCTGTTAGGCTAGTTCACTTTCTCTTCCTTTCTCTATCTCTCTCTTTATCTCCTTCACTTTTCTTTTTCTTCCCTTGCTTTCCCTTCTCTTTTCTTTTCCCCTTCTGTCTCCCTGACTCTTTCTCTGTCTCTCTGACCATCAAAAAAATATGTATTTGTTGTCTTTTCCCAACTCATTCATAAAATACAGTTTCCCTAAATCTCTAATGATAGTAAATGAGTCAACAGTTCCTCCAGGATAAGCACATGCCGATGGATTACTGTGCTTACGGATTACTTTGAGCGCCTCTTTAGGTACCAGGTTCTAGTGAGATTCTCTTCACCTTTCTCTCCCTACTTTGGTTTCTCTTGGTTCTCACCCTTTCTGCCCACCCATTCCTCTCTTGCATCCATCCTTACACCTTTAGATTGTTCAGCTAAGGCTGACCCTGCAATCTTGACACCCAAGTCTAATCTGAACCTTTCTAAATAGGCATTCTAAATAGAAGCTGTATATAAAAGCTTAAATCCTGGTCATTTAGAAAGTGGTAGAAACTCTTAGAAATAGAGGGGAAGTGAGGAGGGAATGAGAATTAAGCAGAACTCTTCCTTAACCCATATACAATTTCCTTCTGTATATCCTACAGAGATATTTTTCTTCTGACTTTTTATGTTTTCCAGCCCTTAAGAGCCTTTAAGAGTCTCATCCTCTCTATTTAGTATTCTAAAAGATAAAATGGGGCCCTGAAATTGGAGCTTTCTTTGAGTCACTTGAGGATCTATTCTATACGCCTGCCCACTCTGAAGTCATTGGTGTGCAATATTTGTTTTAAAGCACCACTTGGCATAAAAATCCAAGTGCAACTGTCCCATCATATAGGATGGTGTCCCATTCAGAAAACCCAAAATAGAGGAATAAATTAACATCTTGGCTCCGTACTTCATTCACAACTGTTAATTTAACAGGGTTATGCTTCCATCTCTGAGCAGAAGAGCTCCTGGCAGGGACAGCTGCTCCCCTTGCCCAGACTGTGCTGCATGCATCCCAGCAGGAGACGTCAAGAACAGCAGGATAGCAGGGAAAGGGGAAGTGTAACTGAGAGCAGAGCAGTGACACAGCATTGCACTTGGGAGGAGGTTGTAGAACAGGCCTTTACAAAGTGCTCTTCACTGACTCCTTTATTCTTCCTATGGATAGGTACCTATATACTAAAGAAGAAAAACTTCCTGCAAATTCCACTGAGAAAATTGTCAGTCCTTCTTTTACTCTCATGTAGTTTGTTTAAAAAAAAAAAACCTTTATATATCCACTAGCATATTTATGGACATAAGCTTTAATGGCCTCATGCTTGTCTACAGAACTACATCATGATTGGCAGGATCGGGTCAGTCATGATATCAGAGCTGATAGGATAGGAAGAGAAGAGACCATTGCTCAGGCCTGCTGTGTTCCTAAACTGGAGCAAAGGGCCAAGGTCAAGACTGTGCTCAAGTGTAGAGTTGGTACATGATAAGCACTCTTCTCTTTTATTGTCGGTATTTTAAGGGAAAATTGTTGAATGTAAGCTGCAAGTGAACAAGGACTCTGCGTTGTTCACTGCTTTATTTCCCCAGTACATAGAGCAGTAGTCAAAAAGTAGGAGCTCAAAAATCAGATGAAAGAATGAATGGGAATTTTCAGTTTCCATTCTTTTTTCTGTTTTTTAATTCAAGAATGATGGCTATTTTCTGTATCCAAATTTTGAAGGTTCTATGCGTTCATTCCTGATAGCAAACCACACATAGGAGAAAATAGATAGGGTTTTGTCACCTCCATTCTCATTTGTCTCATTCTGGATCAAGTCCTCAAAGCCCTGGAATGTATTTGCAGTTTGGACAAAACTCTGATTGGATTTGTTTATCTTAACCTTTACCATTTCTCTGTCTTATATCTATTGGTTTTCTGACCAGACTTGAAATCTTGGGAAGAAAATAGACTTCCTCATAGCGTTTTCAAAATCATAAAGTTTTACACGAATCCCTTTTAGAAGCCATGGGAAACCAGTATGTTTTAGATCTCCTCGATTGAAAACCTAGGACAAATATGATTTCAAACATCAAAGCACATCTAACAAAGGCTAATTTGTCAATGGAAAGGCATTGAGCTGGGGAAAAGACAAAAAGAACATTGGTTTTCTCACAAAATAATGTGTTCTCCACCATGGAGAGAGTGGAGGCTTGATTTGCACTTTCAGGGTATTGCTGAGTCCCTCAGTGCTAATCATGGAGCTTGGCACAGAGCAAATTGCTCCAAAAATGCTGTGATTTGCAGGTGCATACATTATTTGATCTCTTTCTTTCTCTGCTCTTTTCTTTTCTCTACAAAGGTTGAAAAAAATGATGAGGACCAAAAGATTGAACAAGATGGCATCAAACCAGAAGATAAAGCTCATAAGGCTGCCACCAAAATTCAGGCTAGCTTCCGTGGACACATAACAAGGAAAAAGCTCAAAGGAGAGAAGAAGGGAGATGCTCAAGCAGCTGAAGCTGAAGCAAATGAGAAGAAGGATGAAACCCCTGTTGCTGATGGAGTAGAGAAGAAGGAGGGAGAAGGCCCTGCTACCACTGAAGCGGCCCCAGCCACTGGCCCCAAGCCTGAGGAGACCGGCAAAGCAGGAGAAACTCCTTCCGAGGAGAAGAAGGGGGACGGCGCCCCTGATGCTGCCACAGAGCAGGCAGCCCCGCAGGCTACTGCCCCCTCGGAGGAGAAGGCTGGTTCTGCTGAGACAGAAAGTGCTACTAAAGCTTCCACTGATAACTCGCCGTCCTCCAAGGCCGAAGACGCCCCAGCCAAGGAGGAGCCTAAACAAGCCGATGTGCCTGCTGCTGTCACTGCTGCTGCTGCTGCCACTACCCCTGCTGCAGAGGATGCTGCTGTCAAGGCAACAGCCCAGCCTCCAACGGAGACTGTGGAGAGCAGCCAAGCCGAAGAGAAGATAGGTGAGAAGGTGCTGAGGGTCAGACGTGATGGGTGACTAGGCCAAATGTCTATTCAGAAGGATGGGCTACCTGGGTCTTGAAAGAGAGTTTTGAAAGTATATTCAGGAAATCAGGGGTGCTATGCTTAATTCTCCAAAGTGACAGGTTTAAGAATTAAGGTTACATTTGCAAATGTCTCCAAGCCTGATAGAGAACTCAAACAAGTTTGTGTAGTATCTAGTACCAGAGAGACCTGGCAATTATCTTCTTAATATGATTGATATAAAGAATCAGTCTAGGTAATTTTGATTTAAAACAAAACAAAACAAAACAAAAACTCTGCATACTGGGATAGATTTATTTTAGTTAGTAATGTCTGAGTCTACATATATTCTATGGATGGGAGTTAGAAGATGTGATTATTTCACATCAGAAAGTACCAAGTATAAATACAGCCAACTCCTTATTGTCCAGATTATCGAGTTTCTGAATTGCCAGCAACAAAAACATTATCTTAGACTACCTTTCCCTATCCTGCAACATGCTTCTGGGCATTCTCCCCACCATCAGTTTGTGTGTAATGTGTGTATGTGTTGAGTAAACCCAGAGAATGTTAATTGTACTAGTAATCGGGGTCAAATGTAATTAGGAAAATAAATCTATCGATGCTGCCAAAAACAAAAGAAAATCCATAAATACAGAGCATGTTGTGAAGTCAAACATAAATTATTTTATTATTGAAGACACCATTTTCTACCCTGTGCATGAATAATTGGAGGTAGATCCTGATTACAAAAATATTGTGGATTCTCTTTGTTTTGGAGCTGTGATTTGAAAATAGAGTGTTTTCATGATTATTGCTCCAACTATCTGTGCTCAATTAGAATAGAACTTTTTCCTGGCCATGATAAATTTAATAGACGTTCACCCCTGGAGACTAGACCTACCCTTCACCCCAACCATGCAGAGTGATGTGTGAGGCTCACAGTCTCCAAAGTTTTTTTCTCTAGTCTAACATGACCTGCGAATACCTTCCAACCCCAAAGACCCTTGAAGATAAATTTGTTTCCCATTCCTATTTAAAGGGTTATGTTTCCTCCTTTAGAGCATCATGAATTTAACCCATGATATACCAAGGAGTCCAAATTTGAACTGGACCACAGCATACCCTTGGAAGAGTACTTGCTCCAAGAGTATGGTCTGAGAAATGTTTGGCCCCTGGGCCATCAGATTGACGTAGTAACCACTGGCCATTTGCCACAATGTCCAGTTCTCCAAATCAGATCTCACAGGATAGCTGATGATTATTCTTGACTTTATCAAGTCTGCTTTATTCATCTTACCCCTAAAATGTTGTAAGAAACCAGATTATATGAATTATTGTTATTAGTCTCATCTATCGGCAGAAAAATCTCTTGCCCCTTTGTACCATTGACTCATTTAAAGTCTTTATTCTAACTATCTGTCTGCCCAAGGGGCCAAACCTTGAGATTAAGAAGATGGGAATTTTTGCCTGGAAAAGGTAAAGCATGTGATACACAATGGGGTGCTATAATTTACTCAGCAAACAACCTTGTTGACCTCCTTTCCTTAGGTCTAAGATTAGATCTTCAAATATGATGGAGCAATACTACTTTGCATCTAGACACACTACCTATTGCGTTATATTTGGTATATAATCTTTTAAATTAATCTTGTCTTTAAATACAGAAAATATTTGACATTGTCTTCATCATCTTTTTTTTTAACTTGGATTTCAGAAACTGTGTGTATAGACAAAAAGAAATGATGTGATTCTAGTGATATGTTCATGTTTTGGATTAATAGGAAAATTAATCATTAATTATGAAAAGTCTAACATATATTTTAAGGAATATAGTGATTATATTGAATTAATGAATTAATAAAAAGTCAAAAATAAATTTTTAAGGAAATTCAGTTTTATTATTTTTCAAGTTATGATAATTCTAAGTGAATTAATAAAATATTTTAGATTGTAAGTGCTCCATAAATGTCAAGTGTTGAATGAATGAAAATTGACTACATTTAATTTATAGGTAATAATTTGTTCATTCGTATTCTTCAAGAAAACTTGCTTAACCTATTCAGTTATTTGAATATAAACATACCTGATCATGAAAGCAAATGGTAGATATTGTCATGCTGGTTAGATCCTGAAATGCTGCCTTTACATTCTTTCTGAGCTGAGATATCTATATGCCTGCTCTGTGTGACAAGCACAAATTAGTCAGATATAGTGAGTCTCATGGAGTAACAGAAACTAGAGGTGGCAAGATCAATCACAGCACATCAGACCCAAATTTGCAGGGGCCCTGTACTGCCTTTTCCTCTATCTCCCGTATGATTTCATTCTAACCCAGGTTAAACACATGGTATTTCCAATTGGGCTTTACTGTCTAGAAATAAAGGGCTATCATAGGTTTCTTTAGGATTCTATGACTGCTTGGAGGGGTACAGAGGGAACATCTGAGAGGATGGGATGGGGTAGGGAACAAAACACATTGAAAGTATCTAAGTAAATAATTTGGTTAATATGAGGTTCAGAGTTTTTTGATCAAATCTTATAATTGCTTTAATATACATGGAAATGCTTTGTAAGTTATATATATGTCATTTATTTTAGTTTGTTTACAATTCATGACTTTGTTAAAAGTGTTTGCCAGTTACATTAGAATCTCTGGAATTGATTAGTTTTATTTTTTTCTTTTTTAAAAATTCTCCAACTGTCTCTGCCTCTCCCCGTTCCACCACTCTGCCAACTTATCTCCTGATGTGCCTATTATCAAAAGATATCAGTGCATTTTCATGTCGATTCCTCTATCAGGGGAAGAGTGTTTACGACATCTACAGGACACTGCACCCCTTCAGGCTTTAGAGGAGAACTTTCAAGCTTCTTTTGATGATTATGTTGTTGGGATCTCTTGCCGAACAGAGAAACTGTGCTCCCTTGGCTCTCAGTGAAGGAATTCTCTGCCATGTCTTCTCTTCTCCATGCTATCCCATTGGCTTTCCTGACAGAAGGCTAAAATTTTTGCTGGGGTCATATTCAGTGATGTAGCATTACCAAAGTAACATATCCAGAAACAGATCAGTGTTGTTGACTGGGTGGCAGCCCCAGGGCATTTGACTGATACAAGTAGGAAGAGTAGCTCTGAGTCACTCTAGGTTTTCTGTATGTTGATCTTGGCTGCATTTTATTTTCATGTTTTCTTTATCCTTTCCAAATTGAGGTAATCAATAATGATCTCAGAAAGAAAAGGTTTCAATTTGCCATCCATTGCTCGAACAGAAAAATGAACTTGTATCACCCCTTCCTCCTTCCCTTCCTCCTTGCTTTTCTTCCTTCATTTCCTCCTCCATTTATATTAACTTTCTACTGTGCCAGGCATTGAAGTCACAAAGATGAATAAGATATGGTCCCAGTCCTTAAGTTCTCATTGGGTAGTGGGGGTGAGATGAATTTCAGGAGATGGTGTTGAAAACAAACACATTAATAATCTAAACTCAAATTACATTCTGCAAAAAAGTATGGAGTACTTCTACATGCCAAGGTACTGTGGGACAAAATATGAATGAGTATGTGCTTCAGTGGCCAAAGATGCAGTGTGGTAAATGTTACAAAAAGTTTGAGACACTGTGTGCTTCTACAGCCAAGTTCTTAGCAAAAAGAATAGTTATGAAAGCTACAGTTTCTAGAATGATAATTATGTATAAGAAAATGAAATACCAAGCCCATATTCTGGATTTGGGGAAATTGTTTATGTTCCCCAGAACAATATTTTCCTGAAGCCCACGGCAATCTTCCATCACATTTTTAGCTCTCCAAAGGATGGCTTCACTTCCACCAAACTGTGTTAGATGTGAAATTTCCTCAAGATATTTAACTTATTTGGCAGGGTGCCTCATAAGCGGTTTTGATTTGAAATGTGGTTTAAACCACTTTCCAAATTTACACACATCTCATAAAGAGTGAGAATTTGGGTTGTGAGAGTCCATAAACGCAATCTATAAAACATGGGCACGCTGTCAGATACCCAGTGGCGCGCCGCTTAAATGCTGTTGATGATTAAGCTTTTATGGAGCACTTTTATATTGCTAGAGTAGTCATTTTTACTGGCTTTCCTTGACAACAACCCAGTGGCCGTGGATAATATTTTCCTTTCTATTTTTATAGTTTGAGAATCGGGGCAAAATAAATGGGTATTCTCCCCACAGACACAATCAGTGACAAAAATGGGGATCAGATAGTCTTCTAAATCCTCGCCTTCACTTTAAACCTGCAATTCTTTACCTCGATTTTAAGAGGCTGTTTTATCTCAAGTCTTGCATTTTCTCTTTCTTCCTCGTGGTAGTAGCCAGACAATTTCTGCAAGCAGGACTTTCCTAGGACATTCTCTCTCCTACATGTCCTGCAGGATGATGCGGAGAGAACATGTAATGGAAAAAGGAGAACAAGATTAGTCTCAACGGTACTACCAACCAACTGTGAAATCTTAGGCAAGTTTCTTATTCTTTCTGGGCCTTAGTTGTCTCATCCATAAGACCATGGCCTAGGGTAGTTGGTCTCAAAGGATTTTTTTTTTAATATTTGAAATAAAAGGTATTATAGCTGGTAGTACTTAATGAATATTTATGAAAGACCGGGACCTGTACTAAAGTGCTATACGGGATTATTTCATTTAATCATTATAACCACTCTATGTTGTAAGTTTTGTGATTTCCTTTTCTGCTTTTACAGACAAGGAAGCTGAGGTTCAGATAGTGGCATTTAATCATTGTCAACAGCTAGCAAGTGGCTGGATCTGAACCCTGATAGTCTGATTGCAGAGGTCACCTGTTGAACCCCAAAACCCCTGCAAGTCCTATTCACAGAGAAACAAAGAAGTGAGACATCTGAGAACATCAGCTTTGTGTCTTAATCTAAGAACCACGCCCCTTATTTGTTTAGTAGGATACTCCAACCTCCTGTCTGGGAATTATCAGTGACTGTATTTACTGTAATCCTCAATCATAATTATCTCACAGCACCATCAACCCAAAGTATTGGGACGTTTAAAGTAGTTCTGAGTCTTGGATTCTTGTTTTGAAAATATTTCAAGTGCTGTTTTTTCATTTTTGTTTCTGTTTTTGTTTTGGCATGTGCAGGCTCCGGGAATCGAACCCGGGTCTCTGGCATGACAGGTGAGAAATTCTAACACCGAGCTACCCTTGCACCACCTCAACTGCTGTTTTATTAGACCTAAAAGAGATGGAAAAATCAGTCTAAATAGATTGTTCTTGACGTGAGTTACTGCTGACTCCATCAAGTATGCCAGGGGAACTGAGAATTAGAGATAAAACTTTTCAGATCTCAATAATATGAAAATCAATTTATATATTAGGGTTCCTACCCTAAATTTAACTTAGAATTTTTTTTCACATCTTTTTTTAGATCTTTTCCTTCTCCCGTTTAGTAAATACATTTCCAAAAAAACTTGTACCTTTATTTTTGCATGGGCAGGCACTGGGAATCGTACCTGGGTCTCCGGCATGACAGGTGAGAACTCTGCCTGCTAAACCACTGTGTGTCCCACCCTGTACCTTTATATTTATAACTAGGATCTTAAAGAACTTAATACAAAGAACAGAGTGGAGTGCAAGCACCGTTTCTTCAAGTAGGGGGAAAAAATGTAAGAACAGAAAAAGTAAGATGAAGAGATGTGTTTAAAGTCAAGAAACTCATATTGCCAGGACTTTTTATCTCTTCTTTCATGGCTCATATTCAGTAGCTATTGTCATCTTATCAAAGAACCTAATCAACAGAAAGATATGTAAGTAACTCTCCAACTTCAAAGTTGTGAAGCTCTATTTGAAACTGAAAACCTAGCAGTATTTCTTAAAATATAGAATATTTTCAGGGTATATGTATATTCATCAAATGTTTTCTCTCCATCTCTACACACACACAAAGATATATACACACAAAAACACACATGCACACATACACATTCCCAGAAGGATTGAAAAGTGGAGGAAGAAGAAACAAGAAACAAGAGCAGCAAAGGTTACTACACGATCCATTTGACTCAACATGGAGAGAAAGCAGAATACAGTCTAATGAAGTTGAAAGCACGGAGTGGTTACTACTCTCATTTTGCTTTTAAAATCATAGCTTCATTAAAGAAACAATGAAAAGCTTCCTATAGCCAGACATGAATAGAGGGGAAGAGGGAAACTAGTGAAGCTGTAAAAACAATGTTCTTGAAAATCTCCAAGGATTATTTGATTCATAGGATGTATAAAGAGGTAGGGGAAAGTCTGAAAAGTTACATATCTTTTTCTACCCCTTTTAGTTATGTTCGAGTTTTGTATTATATGAAAATGACTAAATCAGATGCTGAATCTCAGACGAATTCATAAAATCCAGAAAATTTGAGCGCTACCTTGTTCCAAAAAGGTTTAGCCAGTTATTGGTCTCACAGCAATATAGCTTGGCTCTCTAAGCAAATAATTTATTTCTGGTTTTATTTAAAAGAATTGTCATAAATTGCTTTCATAAGGATGATGAACCACGCCATGTTTTTAATATCCAATATCTTACAGGATGTACAGTGTTCAATATCTCTGCATTTTCAGCACAATAGATTAAACACCCCCTAAAATCAACAGGCCTGGGTTCTTGTGCAGATTCTACTGATTATTTCAGGCCAGTCTTTCCACCTGCTGGGCTTCATCTCTCTCATCTGTGAGGTCAAGGCTTTGAACTGGGTCTTCTCTGTCTTCTCACGTCAACTGACATGTTCCCAATGGCAGGACAAGGAGGCGTCATTTAAATGTGGGTCATATGGCCTCATACCCAACTTCCTTCCTTTCCTGTTGCCCCCTTATTTTCAAACTATTAGGTTGTGGGTTTAGGAGGTGGGACTGACGGTAGAAAAGATCAGTAGAGGGGCAAAGAAACCTGGCAGAGTCAGTTCTAAAAAAGTTTAGTTTATAGATACACTGGAGGTGAAACAAACAGCAAGTAAATCTCAATGGATTTATCCAATCCCATCCTACATTTAAAATTGAAAATAGAGCGCCTGATAGGACTATATTCCTGCTTCATATCTCTGCTAACCTTGGTCTGAGATGGAAAACTACAGCGACGGTGGCCATAATTTGCTGCTAATAATTTCACTTTTCATCTTGGGCTTCATCAATTTATTTATTTTTATACCTATTTTGCATCATTAAATTAATTAAAACAGCTTCAAGACTACATCAAGCCTGGGATTCTTGCGTAGAGCAAAGACTCATTTAGCAAACAACGGTGGTTGATAAGCTTTTTAAATTTTTGTAAGTAGTCTGCTATTAAAACATAAATATTATATGAAAATACTTTACTTCAATTTATTTTAACTCTCCATATGCAGTAACTGGAACTGTGACCATTAGTGAAATTGGCTAACAGGCCTAAGTGTTTGGTATTGGGTGATCAAACATCCAGAGAACAGATGTAGAAGATATATACGTTAGGTGTGATTACTCAGCCATTCTCACAGCTATTTTCAGTCTTCAAAGTACAAAATTAGGGGATTGTGGAAGATAAAATATTTCAGTTTGATGATTTCACACCATCCTAGCTGAAGGTGAAACTGCAATTCTTAAGGTATCTTTGGGGGAAATAAATGCATCCTGGGTGGACTATTTGCCTTTCCTTATAAATCATGCTCAATATTATTGCTTTTCCCTTGTGACACATACATGGTGGTTCCTCCCCCCCAATGTATTGATAGACTCTTTCAGATATTGGAACAGAAACAGATACCATTCACTTAAAATTATCCCTTTTTCCTGGTACATGGTGAATATGTGTATTTTCCAGATAAAGTAGAGAAGACCAATTGTAGAGCCCTTCAAGTTGGGGTTTGAAGAAAAGAAGAATATAAATTGAATATGCTTAAGCACTGTATAGACTGTAGCATCCTCTTCTGCTGATCTGTAAACACACACACACACATACACACACGCTCTTTTAGTGTACAGAGAAAGGCTGCCCAAAGGTTCAGACTGTGAGAACATCTGGAAGAATAACGAGCCATGTATTTTCTTTATTCTTCAGTCATGGGTGTTAAAGACTAATAAGGAGTGGGGAGAGGCTCCAAGAGCATTGTTCTGTCTCTCTGAGGGTGAGCGTGGCAGGGTAATGCCCCTTTCTCTTCCGGTCATGTCACCAGAGGTGTTCGTCAATCTACAATACAATGAGGAGACTGGGGGTTGAGACTAAGGGTGAAATTTATGGTGTCTAGGGCGGGCCACGGTGGCTCAGCAGGCAAGAATGCTCGCCTGCCATGCCAGAGGACTCGGGTTTGTTTCCCGGTGCCTGCCCATGTAAAAAAAAAAAAAGAGAGAGAGATTATGGTGTCTAAATGTTAAAATACCGCTTAGGCTAATTAGGGAAAGATATTCTAGAGGGGGGCTTCTTGGTATATAGGTTACCTCAGCTGAATCTTGAAAGACAAGATGTTATCTAATGAAAAGAGATATATCTTATTAAGAAAACTTAGAAATCACCTTTCATTCAAATTAACACAAAAATACAAATATGAATTTAATTCAATTTATAATTCAGCAGCAGCTATTTAAGATTAATCCCCAGTAGAAAATGGTAGCTCCATGATCTGTTTTGTTTATTGTTGAATACTCAAAACCTTTAACAATGGTTCAGAAGTAGGAGGAAGTCAATAAGCCTTTGACAAATGAGTTAAGAATCAACAAACAACGTTTATTTAGCAGTTTATTTAACTGACCCAGGAGGCTGGACTCTAACCTTGAAATTTTGAGCAGACAAGTTGCTTGGGTACTTTGGGTATGAGTTTATCGATCTGTAAACCATAAATGTTGGATGAAAGAACATTTCTAAAAGAACTCCAAAATGCCCATGTTATGAAACATCTTAACTTTGTATTCAGATTCTAAATTACAAAGTGAAACAGACATTTGTACATGCAGAAAGCTGTGCTGCTATCAATCTCTCCGCTCTTTTGGGAACTGTTTACAGAAGCTCACTGGAAAGTTTTATAGTTACTCAAACCATTTAGGGCTTCATAGACCAATGTGAGCATTTTTCATTATGTTCAGAAGCAAAAGTACAAACCAAGGCTATACCTTTCTGAAAGTGGCTATTAATTTCATTCCAGGTCCATGAATGACCTATGTGTGGCTCTTTCTAGAATGTGACAGATACACCAAAGAGGGAGTGATCTCCTAGGTTCCTCAGCTCCTCTTCCTCATCTGACATGTTTAATCTTTACAAGGCATGTGAGATTCAACTGAATCTGCTGCAGCCCCACTGTAGGGTGAGTAGTTAATATTCCAAGAGTATTAGGCCAGAAAGCAGACAATAGATATCCCCATTCTTGTCGCTATTCTCCTTGCCCACAGTAGCCCAAACATGGTTTGTGAACATTGTGAGTCATTCAGACTGAAGACCATAGGGAATGTTGGAATGGAAGGTTGAACAGATCAAAGGAATAAAATGGAGCAACTCTCACATGTTTGATACACATGTTTGATAAAAAGACAAACAACCCCATTTTGTGAAACTCTCTCTAGTCCAATTTAAAGAGCCTAAAGAAGCCTCTTGAGAGTCTAGCAAAGTGGTCACAGCATTCTCCCCAATGCTGTACTCAGATCCTCTTGGAAAGAAAAGTAGGAGTAGAAGATTTTTGGTTGCCCCATGTTTCTTCTTTTAATACCATTGGCTCCCCTATAGTAGCTGGATCAGAGAATCTGGTCTCTATTGGGTGGTGCAACTCAATTTCCTTTCTCTTGCCAGTTTAAAATGAAACAAAACAAAGGATAAAAAATGAGAGTAAAAAGTCTGCCACTTTCTGCTTAGTTATTTATTTATGCTTTTCACCCAAGAAGAAAAATAGACATTTAAGATGTACCACTGTATTTGTAAATACATTGAGAGTGGTCTGGGTACAAGTTGGTGCAGCTGTCAAATTACATATTGGTTTTGAATTCTTACTAGGAGAGACCCTTCTCTGTTTTCCTAACATGCTGACAAGGCAGGTTTTTGCAAGAGTACCACATAGTAGATAAAGAAATTGCTCTTCATGCCCAAGATTAGGCAGGAGATCTGGTTACATGTTTACCACATGAGGAGTTATCCACCATATTGCTTGTTTGAATGAGTTAGAATAAGCGTTTGTCACATTTTTAGGTTTTATAGTGTAATACTTCTCTTCCTCACTCTCTCCCTTTATTTATTTTAGCCATTGGTCATTTGCTTTGAGGAGATGATGACTGCACATGGATATATGTTGCAATGTAAAAAAAAAAAAAAAAAAAGCAGAACTCATTCATGAATATCTTATGAGATATTACAGTGGGAGCTGGTAAACCAGCTCTTTCCCTTTCCATGCCTCCACCCCCTCATCGAAAAAGAAAAAAAAAGAACTAAAATAACCCCAATTGTAGCATTTGCTGCTTTCTGTGGTATAAATACTCCCATCATGGCCAATTTCAGGCTACCCATGCGTTGCAGCTGAACGCAGAGTTGGAAAAAAATGCCAACAACTTGCTCTTGGTGCCAATGTGAGCCAGCTCCAGCATCCCCCAAAGTCAATATATTCTAATAATTTAATAAATTTTACTTTGGGTAGCACTAATATACTGGCACAGTAATGATCATGTCCCAACAATATATCTGTATAGAAGCATATAAATATCCATTTATAAAGCCCCCATACTTATACACGTATATATACAGTGTAACGAGAACTAGTTTGAACACTTGTAGTAATTTCTGTTGAGCATTTTGTACCTTTTTAAAGATTAATGAAACGGTAAAGTTTAGAATTGTACCTGCTATTCAACTGGAAAAATAATTGCTAATGAAGAGATGGACACATTGTCCTCAAAAGTGTGATCTTAGCTTTATCCTTTTTAATGAATTGAAAGCCTTTTTATCTTTTCAGAGACAAATTCAGATTTCAGATTGAATTGCAACCATTGCTGACATTTCTAACCTCTAACGTGGGGAAGAGCTGCCTCTTTCCTTTCCTCGCAATAATTTTTAGTGAGAAAGATCCTTTCAGTTCTAGGAGGAACATTGTGAGCACTGAATTCACAGAGGGTAGGATCAAATTAATGAGTAATTATGTGAAGGTGATGGTTTTAAAATTTTTGAATCTAGGCACCATTTATTCAAATGTATATACTAAACCCTTAAAGTAGAGCTGCTTCAGTTGATGGTAGTCAGGGGAAGTGGAGTGGGCTGGTGGAGACAGGAAATATTTTTAGTGTGCTTATATCTATCCTCTCCTCTAAATGAAACTTCTCTGGGTTTTGAGGTACAGTTTGGAAACACAAATTCAAAAATCATCTCTATCATCGACAGTCCCCATGTGGCCAGCAAAAATGGCCAATATCACATCCAAACTGATTTACTGCAATTGGTTTTCAAAGCAAACATGGAGAATTGCAGCCATACTGATTCTGTAGCAGATTGTGTGTATTATTTAGAAGATCAGCAGAAACCTCCCATATTCTAGCCCAGTTGTTTAGTCAAGATAAGATTTGTCTGAATCACTTCTAACCACATATTAGGTACGTAAGACAGCATTCTATTTTATTTTAGCTCCGAATAATATTGCATTCACGCAAAACTTATTTTCTAGATAATATTTTATAAATAATAAACACAAGCAAAATTTATTTTCTGAAACCTGGTGTTAAAGCCCTAAAATCAATGAATTTTGAATTAGATTTCCTGGAGCCTCAGAGTTCTGTGGAAGGGAATCTCAGAAATGGCTTCTAGGAGTTGGTTGTTTTGCAGAGCTGTGTTTTGCAGAGACATCTGTGTCGTTCACCACTCCACAGTTCCCTATATCCACACAGAATTGTTTCTGGATTTTGGTAAAACTTTAATTTTTTTAACTAATAACAATTGGAAATTATTGTGTGAATCTTAATGACAAATTCAAAAGCCCTTGAATTTTGGCATGATTAAAACTGACTTGACTGTAATTACCAACTCATCTTTTCATACAGGTACTTTGCACCCTGCACTTAGCTTGAATTCTTTATTGTATAAACAGGTGATCTTCCCCGCTATATGGTCAAAATTGTTCAAATTCTAAGAATTTGCTTGTAGTGCAAATTGTAAACAAGTGGAAGTTAGATGACTCACCCAGGGTTATGAACCGAGGCTAAGTAAAGTTACTGCATTCATGAAGTCTGGGTCTTTAAGAAAAAGAAACTCTGACTAATAGTGCAGTAACATTTTTTAGCTCTACTCTAATTTGCAATATAATTGTATAAACCAACCGTTATCTCTGATGAGATACTATTTAAGAAATTCCTTCTAGGTAATTTTGCAATACCCACAAAATGAGACTTCCAGATAGTTAAAGCACAAAATCTATCTCAAGAATTCTAAATACTCTGTCACCTTTCTTTGTCCCACTCTTTAGCCCCAGCGGAAGACAGCTGTTTGTGCCTCTGTCCAGAACACTGATGCCTAAAAGGAAACCACCCATGGGCATTGAGAACAGCTCTTATTTAACTCCAGAAATTTATATCCTAAATGTCACTTGAATGATTAACATCATGAAGTGACACAACTCACTTGGATAAAAGGAGCAGGTCAAATCATGTCATGATAATCTCAGGTTTAGGGTTTGAGAAGCTTAGACAGACTTTATAAAATTTCTAATAAACATTGAAGACCATTGATTAAAAAAAATCCAAACTAAACCTGTCTATATCAATACCCTACATAAGAACTCCTAATGCTTACACTTTGCAACCTGAATAAAATTGAACTTATTACTGTTATCTACAAGGCCCCGTGTGATCTGACTTCTGCTTATTTCTCTGATTTGATGTCCTTCTCTTCTGTCTATCCTTAGTTCTTCCCAAGCCTGACTAGCTTCCTTAATGTCTCTTGAATCCACTCAGCTTGTTCCTGGCTCAGTGCCTTTGCACTTGCTTTCCCCCCTTGATCTTCTCATGGCTAGTTCTTACCATGTAGATCTACATTTTGATGTCATTTCCTCAGAGAAGCCTTTCCTGACCATTTGGCCAGAGAAGCTACTTGTACCAACTTCAACATTTCTAGCACATTACTCGATTTATTTTCTCCATAGCACTCTCAGTGCCTAAAATGACTGTATTTATCTATCAGTTTATGTGTTTATTGTCTCTCTGTCTCACTGGACTTTCTGCTGTTTGAAGGCAGGGGCTCGGTTCCCATCAGCACTGTGTCCTCAGTGCTCATGAAGAAGCCCAGCACACAGAAGGTCCCCATGGACATCCACTAACGGACTAAGAACATGAATTGCACCTATGGCAGTGTTTCTCTTTAGAAGCATCTTGAGAAAGAGAATTGTTTTATATTTCTAACTTAAAGTTCCAACAAAAAAGCCAAAACATTTTCAGTCGCGTCCATTTTTTATTGCTTGCAGACCGCCTCTTTTAGATTTTATCAGTCAGCACCCTCCATTCCATGACCTATCCCTGAGTTATCACCCAGGCACCTAAACACAGTGGGCTGATGAAGGTGTTTGACTCAGAAGGAATATTGGTTGGAGTCTGAAAAAAAGTGTGGGCCCCTAGGAAGAACAGGGCATATGCAGGGGGGGGGGGGGGGCTCTTCACTTAATAAAGGGAAAGGGGAAGTAGGAGAGAAGAATGGAGTGGAAAAGGGTAGAGAAAAGAAGAGAACGAGGGAGGAAAGGAGGCGGCAGGTGTGAAGCATAGGAAAAGCTGGCCTGGAAGGGCAGGGAAGGGTAGAGAAGAGGCACTGAGTGACACATCAGGAGACGTGGGTTCCAGGGAGCTCTGCTGTTGACAAGCTCTCTGAGCATGGGCAGAGCACGTTTACTCTCCTTGCTGGTAAAAGGAGATGGTTTTGCAGGTGGTGTCCATCTCTAGCACCAGCACTCACTGTTCTTTGGCTGTGCAAATAGCAATCCCTAAATGACTCTGGCAAATGGATTTTCTGTCTCTGAGCAGATCTAAGTGGCAGATGGGGCCCAGTTCCCCAAGGAGAGAGACCCCACCCCCAGCCCCCAACCAGGCTCACTATTATCAGAGCTCTTCTGCAGTGTCATTCTCCAGCCAGCTCCTCAACAAACCAGGAGATGCTGCCTCTGATTCCAGGCAGGGAAAGAAAAGGGAAAGCTGAGCTTCATGACCTCACGTTTTTAAATGTAAGGCTATTTTCATACTAATAAGTTATGAATTGCAAGGAATGTTTCAGAAACATTTCTTAATTAGAATTCATCCTTGGGAAACAATATCGGAATTAGACTGTCTTGGGTCAATTCCAGGTTTCTCACTTATGTGGCTATGTGGCTTGGGTGATTTGTTTAATTCCATCTCCTTATCTTTAAAATGGAGATAATAGTTGTATAACATATTACAGAACCTGGTACTTAGTAGGTCCTCAATGAACATCAGTTTGTCTGACCAGTTTCCAAATAATCCAAAATAAGTGACTCTCACACTTTCCTCCCCCATATGAGGGTCCTCTACAGAATCATTTATAAAAATACCCCTCTCACTTGCTGCCTCACTCTTTAAAATTCAAAAGTCAGAGTAGCTAATCTTCAATCTGATGTTTCTGTTGTTTAAAGGGAAAAGGTTGTTGGTGCCTAAGAAAGGAGTTTACCTTCTAAACTTAAGTGTACCCCAAGTTGAACACACCAACTTTCCAGAAAGCTGTTAGACACTTCAGGGTCTCTGTGAATATCATATTTCCATACCTGTCCAAGATGCTAATGGACATGTATCTATTTTACAATTAATACCTAGTTATTATTTGCTATGGCCTAAAACATCATTTATGAGTTATTGGACCGATATTTAAATTTGTTAGTACAAAAAGCCCTTTAATTTCACCAAGGAGTGTTCATTCACTTACCTAGTAGATACTGACCTCCTACTATGTGCAGGGCACAGCTCCAGGTGCTGGAGATATAACAGCCAACAAGACTGATGCTGACACTGCCTTCGTAGAGCTTCCTGCAAACAAGTGTGGAGTGCAGACTGGATGATCGTGGTTAGAAGGAGACAGGCTGACAAAGGAGACAGTAAAGAATGAAGGCTAGGACAGTGAATAATGAAATTTTATATATAACAGGACAGATCTTCAAAGTGGAATGGTAAAAGCAAGGACTGTCTGTTATCTTCGTAGATGTAAAATAAGGGTGGAAGAGATTCTTTCATTCAGTAAATAGAACAATTTTTTTTTTTTGGTGACCCAAAATAAAGTATTGCAAAGACTAAAAGCGCTACAAAAGAAAAACGTATTACCGAATGGATATTGCAACAGTAGACAGAGACTTGCAGCAGCCGTGGATTTAGCCATCCTTGGAGGCTCGGCAGTACCAGGTAAAGATCACAGGTGTTGGAATCAAACCAATTTATGTTTGAATCAAAGACCTGGTCCCTAACCGGTTCTAGATCACTTGCTCAATATCAGTTTTCTCATCTGCAAAATGGCATAATATCCTCGTTGCTGAGCTTTTTGGCTGTCAGTATTAGATAGATTGTGTGAAATATCTACTGTGATATTTTATGGGACAAAAGTAAGTGCCTAATCGAAAGTTACCGTTGTTTTTGCTCCTTTCAACTGAAGTTATTGAGAAATTTCTTTTTTCTTTGCACTACACCTCTGATTTTATAAAGGAAATTCATGTGCAAATAGGACTTGTTTTATGACCAACAAGAGAGACACGTAATGATTTGCAGTCTCTTCTGGGAGTTAAGACTATTCTATTTGGCCTACCTTGCAGCTCGGCAAGATTACTACATCCTTATATTGTAATGATTGCACCTGGAAGTCAGCCAAGACCACCAGGTAGTGATGTGAGGATTAATTTAGGCTTCATGTAATTGGTCCCTCAGAAACTGCAATCTAGGGATTCAATAGAAAGTACGAAGGTCCCTTAAGGGAAATAACTAATACACTCTAAGTAGATACCAGCTATAAACTGTCGCATCTAGGATTTTAATCCTAGGTTTTAGAGCTAAAAGTAAGCTTAGAATTCACCTAAACATGGGAGCCATAGGAGCTTCAGGAGAGTCTTTGAATCCCCTGAAATTATTTGCAAAATATTATACTATGTGGGCATGTGGATCATGTTCTTGGAGAGTGTCCTTGTCTTTCATCAGATACTCATTTGGGACCAAGACACAAAAAAGATTAAGATCCACTGTACTCGAACAGTCTCGGGGATAGGTTATGTGTATGTGCGTGTGTGTGTGTTTAATGAAATATGAAACATATTTAGGTATTGTGGTTACATGGTCTATCCATGATCAAACAATGAGTTAGTAGCAAATTAGAGGAGATGAATGCACATTTCAGATCAACACTCCAATAATTGTATTTCCCTGCATCCAATGAATTTGTATGCAATAATATCTATAATTTCCACATGATATTAGGCATTATGGGGATACAGGTGTATAGAAGTATCTACCCGTTCGCATGGAAATTACAGTCTGATTGGGGAAAAATGTAAGTCCCTTAAAAAACAGAACAGGACTAGCAAAGAACCATCTAAGTGTGTGCCTGTTTGCAGGTTGCAATGTGTCATTGTAGGGAAGGAATTCCTAGAGCCAGAATATTGGGTGGATTCTGAAGGAAAAAAAATGAGTTACTATGGAGTATGGGTGAGGATCCTGGCTTCAGAACTGTGTGTGTCTGAGCTCATTAAAAGCCTGAAAGTGGTTGGAAGACTAACGACTGGTACAGTAGCAAATACAAGGTGGTTCGCGATTCTACTTTATAATCCAAGAACGACTCGTGTTTCCATGAGGTCTATACAAAGCAGAATCCACATTTACTAATGCAGTTCAAAGGCTGAGAACAATTTCTTAGTTTATTTGGTAAAGCTGTTTTAATGAATAATATTCACAGGCTGAGTTTTTAATAATTTCCGTAGGACTGCAAAATGAAAAATAATTTCAGGATAGCTTAAAAGCAGGACCCAGCAGATTTCGCCTACCCTATGGCATTATTATATCATTTGCCTGGAGTCATTTCTTCCTGGAGCGTGATCCCTGATGTGCCTGCTTTCCCCCGGATGCCACAGCTGGGAACAGAATTACACTGGTGCCCTCTGCTGGGCATAGATAGGAAGTTCAGCAGGAAACAATGGTGTCCTGGGCTTTTCCTTGTGGGGATTGAGTGGGTGATTATTGGTCCACAGGCGCCTCCAGCTTCTATTCATTTAATGCTGTTTACTGGCCTCACAGTCAGGAGTTCTCTGGCATCATGCCTGAATTCATTGACCAAACAAAGCAATAGGATTTTTATTGCAAGAAGGTTGTCAGCTAATTTTTAAAAGTAGTCCAAGAAAACTGCTCCCTTTTACTTTGACAGTTTGGAAGCTGGACACTCCTTTTATTCAACACAGTATCATGGCTTTTCATGAGTGGTAGCCATCTTGCTACAGAGCAAAACCTCAAGCTGCTTCTCTCTTGCTCAACGATTTTTTTTTAATGGTGAGGAACGCACATTGATAGGCATCAGTGATTTTTTTTTGGCTCAAATAATCAGAATTAATGCTGAGGTGTTAAATTAGATTTGGAGTGTCTACTCTGGTGTTCCCTTGGTACCCTGCCCAGCTGACTTTTCTTCCAGAGGTGAAAAAACATTCAATTGTAAGTAAGAAGGAGGTGGGGGAGTGCTGGGAAAGAAACCAAAAGAGAGAAGAGTTGCGAAGTTTCATGGATGCAAGTTGGAGATAAACCTCTTCTAAAGTAAACAATAAAGGGGAGAGTGGGAAGATGGATTAAAATGATCCTTTCCACTCCCCCCCATGTTATTTTAATTTAATTTTATTTTTTTAGGATCAATAATATGGACATGGAGGCCTGCCTCTGGTTTCCATAACAACCTGGCTTATTGAAAGACTGCATGCTCCAAGAACAGCCAATTTATCAGCCTTGCGGGGCTTATTAATGGAACCAGCATCCCAGTGAGGCAGGCAGCTCATTGCTGGCACGTGCCTGGTGGGCTGGTGGGAGAGCGGAGGAGATGGAAAGGGGAGATGTGTAGTGAGACAGCAGCCATTTGTCCCCCTGTCACTTCGGGGGGGTGCATTCAGGAGGAAGCAGGATTGTCTCCATGCAGTATGAGTGGCGGGAGCTGCTGTTGCTGACAGCCAGGAAATCAAAGTGGAGATTGTTTTTTTCCAGCCCCACCCCAAAAGCCATCCATCCAGAATAAATCCATATGAATATATTATATGCCCCCATATGTTTATTGAGCTCCTGCAATTAATTGAGTCTTCTGTCCAAAGACAATGGTGGCCCTATATTTCTAATACTAAGTCAGGCCTTAATTAAAACATGAAGCCAACTAATGCATATTTGATAGCTGTGAATCACTCAGTCTTTGGTCTGGTTCACTTATTAAGTCTTCACCATAGAATATTTACAATAGCAATGATAAGGCTGGTGATGATAAGGGTACAGACAACATTTACTTGTTTTGTGCCGGACTTTCTGCTCGGTGCTCTACATGCAGCTTCTTGGTGAAGCCTCACAATGATCCGATGATGAATTACTGTTGTCTCAATTTTTTTTTTTTTTTACAGATGAGGAAATGGAAAGACGAGAACTTAAATGTCATATCCAAGGGCTTTCAGTTAATGAATGTAGATACACTCTATATACTTCTATATAATTACTCTGTATAATTACTCTGCATAATTACTTTTATTCTTCTCTTATTATTTAACTTGGGTGCCCTCAAGGTAGAAAAGAGCACCATATTTATAGTAAATCCTGTGTTATCCAATGTGTTTGGGGAATGTAAACATTCTAGTTAATCAAGCATTTTGATTAATAATTGCCCATCCATATTGCTATTGAATTTTCAGTAGGCAAAGGTTTGAGATAAACTAAAATATACCCAACATTAGAAATAGAGTAATCATAGTCATGAAATCTTCAGGGCCATTATACAAATGTCAATTTTTATTGTGATACAGAAGTGCTGTTTGACAGAATGCCAGGTAAACTGTTTTTGTAGCGTGGAAATATCAGTGCCTTAAGACTTTTAATTTTATGTATCTCAAAAAAGTACATTACTTTTTGTGAGCCACCACTGAAGTTCAATGTGATGAGATAAAATATTTTAGGGTCTTTTAGAGTTAAAAATATTATCTCTTAGAAAACACACAAATCCATTAAATGCACTGTGTTTGTTTTACACTGGAACCTGATACTGTGTGGAAAATGGAAGATCACAATCCCTTGAGGTTTTTCAATCCCAATGTCTCATGACTATGAGAGGAGGTCATTGTTGGCAGGATTTTCATCATAGCGGCTCAAACAACAATTTTTATGATTTTAGTCTCTAGAAGTGCTAATAGAACTTGTCCCCAAGGACCCCATCTTTGGATTAGAGAAGTGACAGTAGAGACTGTTTTAGTTAACATGTACAAAGAACATCATCTAAATGGCCAGATGCTCGAGTCATGTTTCTTAGAATTGTCCTGATTTTTTTTCTTTTATATCCAACCTTAAATAAGTTGGGAAATGTTGGTTTAAATATGTATCTAGAATCTGAGCACTTCTTATTTTCTCCAGCACCTACCACAGTTCAAGTAAAAGCCAAGTCCTTAAAATGACCTCAGGACCATACACAGTCAGCAGCCCCAGGGGGCCACCATTGGGGTTTTATCTCCCTTTACTCTCCCTTGCTTTGCTTGCTCCACTCTAGCAATGCCTGTTGCCCTGCTGCTTCCCGACAATCAGATATGCACACATCCAGGGCATTTGCATTCACTGTTTCCTCTGCCGAGAAACCACCTTCCCCTAGATACCCGTAAAGTTCACTCTCTCACCTTCCACTCTCTGTTCAAATGCCACCTTCTGAAAAACATATTTTCTTTGTTTGATATCGTCACCCCATCCTCATCGCAACATTTGCTTTCTTCCTTCTTGACTTCATTTTTTCCGTAGCTCTTATCACCATCTTATATGTTATACATTTTACTTATTTATGTTATTTATGTATAATATAACATAAGCTCCATGAGGATAGGATATTTTTTTATTTGTTTGTTTTGTTATTGATTTGCGCACTGCTGTATACCCAGCAACTATACCACGCAATGAATGCTTAACAGATATTGGATGATTACATGAGTGGGGAACAAGATACTTATTTGGTTAGAGTACAAATCGGTCCTGTTGGTCAGTGCAAAGATGACCGCAAATCTCTCTCACATTCAGGTGTGTTGAATTTGCCTACATGTTGAGTATAGCCCAGTTGTTATCACCATTGAGGAAACTTCCTCTTTACCACCTCGGCAGACATTTCCCCTCTTCCTTTGCCTGTGCAATTTCTTTGGTGACTCTTATGGTTCTCTCATGTAATGCCACTCCCCCTATGACTAGGAGGTGCTGGCAGCTGGTCAGTGACTGTACCTGGATTGTCTCTGTGATACCAGCAGACCAAATCCTTGTCCCAACCTCACATGGAGTTTAATAGAGAATGGTGGTGGGGGTGCCGATTCCATCTCCCAATCAAAGGATACATCTCTCAAAGCCAAGAAACATTTTTGGCAAATTCAAAACCACTGAGAGTTCTGCCCTGATTGAAGATACATGGGAAAAATGCATCTTTGCTTAGGAGCTGTCTGTGTCTGGCTCATGTTGAGTCATCCAATCAAAGTCATGGGAGCTTTAATGTCTAATAGAGAGTCTCTGGTGGATTACAATTTCCTACTTGTAAATTATAGTTAACACCATTTATTTCCTGTTAGCCCCTTTTCAGTGTGTTGAATTTTCCTATGTGTTGATTATAGCCCAATGTGATTGGAACTTTTTTTCATATAGGAGAATTTCTTCAGGGGAACCCTTGCATAAAAACCCAGGAGCATATGTGTACTGTATGTGTGACTGACAGCCTTTTGATTATGATCTAAGGACTAATTCTCATACCTTCTATTAGCTTGTATAATTGGAAAAGAGTTTTGTGATCCAGATAACCCCAATAAAACCAACAGGCCTTCTCTTAGATTCTGTGTTGACAAAGGTTGCCTGAGCGAAGGCAAAAGCCTGTGACACAAACAATAAATCTAGTCTGCACAGCTGTAGACAAACTTTGGTGGACAGGGCTGCTCCATATTACTGAAGAGGTCCCTGTGAGTATGCGTGTGTGGAGAGAACTTGGTCAAGAAACTGTAGTGGAGAGATGATCCGAGGGGATGGGAATATGCACAATGCTAAGTCGTAAATGGGTTGAGGAGAAGCCAGTGCTTCTTGAAAATACCCATCAAAAGGAAGGTTTGGTGGGAAGAGAATAGGATGACAGCAGACAATTGTACGGTCTGGGAACTCCTAATGATAGGACTCTATATAAGAATAAAAGAACAAAATGTATTTGTATTCTTGATGATTTGGCCCTAAATAGTAATTCTTCACTGATCACACATCCCCACAATATTCCCACCCACAGACCTCCTTCATTGGCGCTGCAACAGCCCTTGCATATGACAAGGGAAAATGGGAGCAGCAGGAAGAGAGGGAGGCATAAAGACCTGTGATTAATCTTCATTGCTAAGTGCTTGTAAAAGTGACAGCCATTCTTGGGGATTGGAATTTCCCACTCCAGAGACTTTTGTAGACAATTGTTGATTGGATCTGTTTACCCTGAAATGCTTTGGTTTACTGAGGAAGTACTTTGGCGGTGGTAGGAGGTTGATGGAAATATAATTATTCCAGTGCAGCAATTAATCTTTAGCAACCTGTGTCCTGACACCTGCTGGGTATGGCGGATTTGTACTTTGTCACCACATGTGTAATATGCATGAGAGAAACTGTAAGTAAGTTAATGCACCCCTTTTACAAAGAGAATTTTGTTTTCTCTTGCTCCCTTCCATCTCATTCTGGTCCCTTCTCTGCTATCACTACCAACCTTTTCTCCTGTCCCTCCCCCCCCCCACCATGCTCCCACCCAGATCTCCTGAGAGTCGTTACTGCTAAGCCCATCAGCCAAAGTTGGTGGGTTTCCATGGGAACCAGGCAGCTGGTGTCTAGACACTCTGAGAAATGCCTTACAATTGAGCTGCAAATCTAACTTCTATCACCCACCCCTCTCCCTTCTCTCTTCTTTCTTCCTCCCATTTCCTCTTTATTTACAGCAGGCATTAAAGCCTTCACAGGATGGAGTTTCCTTTTGATTGACCATTAAAGGAAAGAGGGGAAGAGAGAAAGGATGAAAAACCCAAATTTGCTGTCTTGTCATATCAATGAAGTGAGCAGGCAACTGGGGTGGCAGACTCCCATCTGACTTGCTCTTTCTTCCTCACAAAGGATTTTATTTAATTAAAATATTTTAAATTAGAAAACAGAGGCACTAGTCCTTTGGGAACCATAAACATCTTTAAGAGCCAGTAAAAGCATTTTCAGAATAGGGCTTGAGCTGATGGGACTGATTAGGTAGAATGTTTCCACTGTTTTTGGGCAATCAATGTAATGTCTTCTATGACTGCCTGGTATGCCAAGGGAAATTATATATCTGTAAGTATAATATATGGAAAATTGTGAAGTGGGGTACAGGCAAATGCAAGGAAGGACCTTAACAGTGACAAATTAGACCAAGAAAAGTGAAGCTTAAATCACCCCTGCTTTTCCTGAAAAAGAGGGAAGCAGTTCCCCAGAGCCAGCAGCTAGCCTGGCACTCACAGGTAGGCCTTAGTGTTCTCTTGTTAAAGTAAATGTTTTCACAGAACAGATCAAGACAAAACAAGTCCACAACAATCATGTTCAATTATATGAACATTGTTGAAACCACAGAATGACAGAACATCCCCCTAGGTTGGCTAGTATGAATGATGCTGCTTCTTTATCAGTTAGATATATAGCCTTACTTCAGTCTCCCCCCATCTAGATATTATTGAGATGTTCAACCATAGAATTACCCCTGTTTTGTGACAGCATCCAGTACAGAGCAAAGCTCTGCTTCTGTGAATCTACCCCCCAAATCACCTAACACAAGCACAAGTCCCATCCTGTAAGGAAAATAAGGGGATTATCTGCAAGTCTATGTGAATCATAAGAAAGAGTATATGGAAAATCATTTGGTGAAGGGTGTTGCTTTGTGGTAAGCCATTTGCTAGAAGACAAAAATGTGGGACATTTCAGAAAACTCAAGCTTGGGGCTATTTCTTAACTATTGTTGTTTTATACATGCGAAGGACTCAGGTAAAGTTCAACATTGTCAAAGGAAAGAGTAGCCACAGAAAGATCAAAAACAGTGGTGAATGAGAAAAGGTCTTAAGATTTGGAAAATAATTTATTTTGGTGAATTTAAGGAGAACACTGTCAACAGCAATAAATTTATACGCTCTTAAGAAATAAGGAAGGTAAGGTGAGGAAAACATGCCATAATTACAGTTTGTTCTCTCATGTCATTTGTTGAGTGAAAAGGAGAAGGATAGGTTTGTGAATGTCTTGGGAAAAGAAACTATTATCTTTGTGTTTTTGAAAGGCTGTCTTGTGCAAGAGAGAAAATATTAAGAGTAATTTGTTGCATTACTCCATAGAAAAAGAACTATGTAAAGGCTTAGGGAAGGTGGATTTCGGGTGATTATGACGAATGATTTCCAGGTAGAGCTGGATCAGCCTATTGAAGCAAAGCTGACTTTCCCTGTGCTGGAGTTGCTATAGGGAATTCATGCTTTAGGTAGGAGGTTGCTGGAGGATCTCCGAGGTTTCTTTCTACTCTAAGGTTTCCGTATATAGCTGTAACTGAGAAACTAAGATTTAAGGGATGGTTTTGATTGCTGAATCATTATATAGATTTTTGTGTGTGTGTTCTGGCATACTGGAGCAGACAGAGTGAAATACCTGAAATCTCTGACTTGTAATATAGCTGCCTTGATCTCTGATAATAGATGTATAATCTTTATCTTGTACCCCTGTGATTGTAAAAAGCTTATGACTAACCTTCACTTATACCTATTTAACCAGTTTTTCCAGTTTTGAGTCTTGTAATCAGTAAAGACAGCCCCTAATGTTTATTAATGAAAGGTCCTGGATCAGCCCAGAACTAGCTCACCCGAGTGCAAAGTTATCTTGATAACCGAGGCGGGGTCTAACCAAAGTGGGCCTGCCTGATATACACAGTCACTTAGACTTTAGCCTACAAGGTCACCTATACCTCATTATAGTACCAAAAATCGTGCTCATCATCGTATTAAGGCTGCCATTTTCTTACATGCATTCTGTGACTAAGCCTGTAATTATTCTGCACATGCTTGATAATTCAATCACCTCTAATTACGTCATCTGGGGCTATTACACTCATTATCCTAAAACCAGCCCATCTTTTGTTGCTTTAAAAAAACTATCAAAATTACTGCAGTTCAGGGAGATAGATTTTGGGCCAATAGGCCATTTGATCTCCTGCTATGCACCTAGTAATAAACTTTCTATCTCTTTGAAACCCCAGTGTCTCAGCAGTTGATCATTTGAGCACATTGGGCAAAAAAATCCACTACCTTTTTCTGGTAACATAGCCAGATTACTTTAAAATAAATAGGGTTTTGAAAGAAGGAAAATATTAGGATATAGAGACTTAAGGTGTACCTTGGAAAAATGGCACCATTGGGTGGAGAACAGAGAGCCTTCAGATGGATGATATTTCAAATGGTAATGTTAGATGATGGTCAGAGAATGTATAATTCTATCATTCTACTCCAGGTATGCTACGGACGCACCATGAATCTTTTTATTCCTTAACTACTCAAAAACAACTTAATTGCTGTTCCAATGTCCCTAAATAACCAAAGCTATAGCATTGTTTGCCATTAATGCAAGTAAAGAGCTTGGATATCGTTGACTAAAAGGAGAAAAACCAGTACAAATATTAGTATTACTTTTTCAATAGAGTTCTGGTTGTGTTCAGTGAGTGCTATGGATTCTTAAAGCGATCTTTTTCACTCACAGCCAGTGCCATAATTTGACAGGCCCCAGGAAGCCAAAGCACACAATGAGTACAAAATGAATTGTCTCAGTAAGAGATGAGGACTGCATTTATTCACACATGTGAAAACACAGGTTACAAACATCTTTTATAGGACTTTCTTTGTTGCAGTGATAATTTAAAAATTAACCCCAAAATTGAGTTAAACCTTTTCAGTTGGCTTTTTAAAATTCTGCTTGCACTGGAGGATCAAAGGGTTGAAGATGTGGGTAACAACATTGTTCTTGTGTGCTAGCTGCCGGAATGCTATATACCAGAAACAGAATGGCTTTTAAAAAGAGGAATTTAATGAGTTGCTAGTTTACAGTTCTAAGGCTGAGAAAATCTCCCAATTAAAACAAGTCTATAGAAATGTCCAATTTAAGGCATCTGGGGAAAGATACCTTGGTCCAAGAAGGCCGAAGACGTTCAACGTTTCTCTCGCAGCTGGAAGGGCACATGGTGAACATGGTGGCATCTGCTGGCTGTCTTGTCACTCTACCAAAAGGGACTCTCTCCCAAAATGTTTCCTCTTTTAAAGGATTCCAGCAAGCAACTCCACCTTTAGTGGGTGGAGATACACCTCCATGGAAATCATTTAATCAAAAGTTACCACCTACAATTGGATGGGTCACATCTTCATGGAAACAATCAAAATTCTCCCACCCAGCAATATTGAATGAGGATCAAAGGGCATGGCTTTTTTGGGCTCTACCACAGATTCAAACCAGCACAAACATAAGCTTTTATTTCCTCTTCTTTAGGGCAGAGAGATGACTTTTTATAGATTCTTGCCAATGATAGCATTTGTAATAATTTTAGCTACTTCTGGGCTTGCATCATCCAGTAACCCTTTGGTCATTTAGTTTATGAAAACTGCCATAATCAAGGAGAACTAGTCAACCTAAGTTATTAATTTTAGGAGGCCCCCATTTTTTACCTTCTTTGCATAGAATATCCACTTCACCTTCTGCAAACTATTACATAACATGTTGAAGTTAAATTAAACTGTAAGTCTCAGCCCAGGTTCTGCAAGACTCTAGAGTATCTAAAATGACTTCTGCTGGCTCTGGAAGGGCAATTATATTGAATTATCTTGTATTTCAGAAAGGAAAGAAGAAGAAAGAGAGGGAGGCAAGGAGGAAGGGCGGGAGGAGGAATAGAACCACACAGCGCATTTAGGACTATTACGGAGAGGTGCAAGTTAGACTGAGTGATAGAACCCATTTACCCCCAAAGGCTGCGAAAGACATCAAGGTAGTGAGGATGGGTCACTGGATTCTGTTAACTGCATGACCTTGGGTAAGTCACAAAACCTCTCTTCTCATTAGGTTTTCTCATAGGGAATGAAGAGATGAGACCAAATGATCTCTAATGTCCCCCTCAGTTTCCACTAATACGTAACGTTAGGGACAATTGCAAATTAAGTCTGTGACAAAATATATGGATTTTGTATTTTTTTGTTCTGAATTATGTTGTTTAGGTACTTGCCTTATTAAATTAGCAAGACAGCTGCCAAATTGTTTTCTTTGTGTTGCGTATATACTATCATAAGGGAAAATTAAACAACAAAGACAAATAATTATCTGTCTAATTTCAAGTACTACACAAACATATCATGGTGAGTCATGGTGAGGCATGAGCTGAATATGACTTATAAATGTAGGGCTTTTATTTTAAAATTTAAATACTATCTAAGCAATAGATGTCCATAAATTGGAAATATATTTAGGCAACTGTAACTATCAGTGGTGCTCCTCTTATAGAGGGAAAAAGTGCCTAGCTTTAGTCTCTGTATTTTAACTCTGGAGTCAGATAATCAAATCATTTAAGCAAATATCACATCAGTGGATTTGATAAACCCAGATTTGCTTTTGCTTTTTAGGACAGATGTTGAAAATACAAACTTTGTCATAAGTCATATTAACTTAATAAGGTGTATTAATCCAATATTTATTAAAACATTAGAGATGCTTAATTGATCTTTTAAATGAAAATCTGTATAACGTAGAAGATGGTTCATTAGCTTTATCAAGGTCTAGTAGACACAAATTATTACATTAACACTATCTAGATTAACACATTAACACATCACTAGATAAGATGATTAGTAACATGGGTGATTCAAAATTATAATATAAATATAACTCATATTACATTCAATAATATAAATACCTAAATAAAAACAAACTTTTGAAATGATCTAAGCAGTGCCTAAGTACCCTGGCTCAATAAATGTGGAAAAACTGAGAGAAAAATATGTTAAGAGTGTAGTTCAATGAAAATAATGATCAAACACAATTAGCCTGTTTAATCTGTCGTTATAACCTAAGGATGAACCTAAATCATTAACATCAAATATATGAGGTCTGAGTTTTGCAAATTATCAACTTCCTCCAAAATGGGGCAGGAGGAATCATAGATAAGTCATTAGTGGGGAATGTGCTAGCTCGAATAGTGTGGAAACAGTATTCCAAAGGAAGTGTTCTCGTTTGCTAGCTGCCAGAATGCAACGTACCAGAGATGGAATGCCTTTTAAAAGGGGAATTTAATAAGTTTCTAGTTTACAGTTCTAAGGCCGAGAACATGTCCCAATTAAAACAAGTCTATAGAAATGTCCGATCTAAGGCATCTAGGGAAAGATACTTTAGTTCAAGAAGACTCATGAAGTTTAGGGTTTCTCTCTCAAGTGAGAGGGCACATGGCGAACACAGTCAGGGTTTCTCTCTCATCTGGAAAGGTACATGGCAAACATAGCATCATCTGCTAGCTTTCTTTCCCAGCTTCCTGTTTCACGAAGTTCCCTGGGAGGCATTTTCCTTCTTCATCTCCAAAAGTCGCTGACTAGTGGACTCTCTGCTTCATGGTTCTGCAGTGTTCTCTGTTTGTGGCTTCTCGTGGCTGTCATTCTCTACTCTTTCTGAATCTCCTCCTTCTCCAGAATGTTTCCTATTTTATAAGATTCCAGTAAAGTAATCAAGACCTACCTGGAATGGGTGGAGGCACCTAATCCAGTTTAACAACCACTCTTGATTGAGTCACATCTCCAGGGAGATGATCTAATTAAAGTTTCAAGCATACAGTACTATATAAGGATTAGAAGAAATGACTGCCTTTACAAAATGGGATTATGATTAAAGCATGGCTTTTCTAGGGTACATACATCCTCTCAAACTTGCACAATAAGGGACCATTTAACAAGAAGTCTTAAGGTCTCTTTCAATTTTAGAATTCTATAATTATGACAGTTTAAGGGAATTTTCCTTAAGATTGTATATCCTCCTTTAAACCTGGAGAGTCATCCTTTCCTCTGTAACCTGACTACTAGATGCAAGATTTACTATATAGCTGAGGAGAGAAGGGGACTTGTCTCTCTCATTCAGTATGATAAAAATTTTTCTACAGAATGTGGAGAATCAAACTGAGCTAAGTCCAAGGATAAAGTTATATCTGTCTGAAATCAACTGGCTGCTATTCTTTGGGCATTGTGATTTGGAACTCCCTATATCCCAGAAAAACATGTTCTTAAACTTAATCCATTCATCTGAGCATAAACCCCATGGTAAGTAGAATCTTTTGATGAGGTTACTTCAGTAAGGTGTGGCTCAACTCAGGATAGGTCTTACTCCTTTTGTTGGGGTTCTTTATAAGTGGAAGGAAATTCAGACACATGAAGGGAAAGCCACCAGAAGCAAGAAGGTGAACTTCAGTGGAACCAAGAAGAGAATGGAGATGCCAAGATTGGCTGCCATGTGCCTTACCATGTGACGGAGAAGCCAAGAATCACAGGCAGCCATTCCTGGAGCACCATTTGTCTTTACGAGAAATTTTTGCCTTGATGATGCCTTGATTTGGGCTTTTTCCTGGCCTCAAATTTAAGTCAGTAAGTTTTCATTGTTTAAGCTATCCCTTTGCATGGCATTTGCTTAGGCAACCTAGGAAATGAAAGCAGGTGTGTAATAGAGAAGATGGGTCTGGGCTTAAGTAGAGGCCATAACAGAGAGGTCTTTGCCTTTTAATATATTAACTGGTCAGTAGCCTTGATTCATGACTCAAGAATCATGATTTTCCTTTTTTCCATCACTGGTCACTTTTACCTTTGCAGTCATTTCTTGAATTTAACCCTTGACTTTAAAATATTTTTAGAAGAACTGTTCTTTTTTTTCATCCTGAAAGCAAACACCTCATAAATTAAAGCTTCTCTCAGGATATTTGAACAAAATTTCTCTTTGGTTGAGGGCTAAGATTGGATAAGCATGAATCAGTAGGGAGTGGAGAAAATATATCTTCCTTATTAGGCCACTCTTTGAGCAAAGCAGGAGAACTGTGTTTGTTTGTTTGACTTCTCCCTATTTGACATTTGTTATAAATCTATGCAATATGCATTATTATTCTTACTTTACTGATGAACTAGAAAAGCAGGGATGATGCAAATGGAATACACATTATGAGAAATCCCTTAGCATAATGCTTGACACATTAAGCCAATGTAGTTCCCTTCCCTGCCAATTTAGTTCCCAGTGCCATTCATTGTTAAATATTTGAAATCATTAATACATTTAATTCTCACAACAACCCCATGAGGTGGGTACCAATATTACAAACAACCAGAGGTAAGGAAAATAGGGCAAAAAGAAGCCAACTTACCCAAAGTCCTGGTAAGTGCCAGAGATATAATTTAAAAGTAAACAGCTGGCTTCGGAACCAGCTCTCTGAACCTGTACTCTGTGCTAGCTAATAATAGTTAAATTTATAGTAAATATCTGTTTTTTACTTGTGGGCTTCTTATGTCTGAATAATTTGTTACAAAATTGGAAGAGAGATGGAAAATCAAAATTAACAATGAAATAGAAGATGATGGGATAATGCTTTCCATGGCCATGAACCAGAATAATTTTGGAGTTCCTTTGCAAATTTCCTTTGTTTTTTTTTTAACCTGACAGGCCCACTTCTTTTCCTCATGAGATAATTGAAGTTTTATCCACATGTCAAAAAGCATCCTTTGAATTTGTCCATGTTTCCTTCCTCCTATAAATATTAAATATTTAACTTGTGATAAACTTGATATTAGAGTTTGTGAGTATATGCATGTATTGATTCATTTATATGTATATATACATATATAATTTGACAGGCACTGTTCTAGGAACTTTAGATCAGTGAAGAAAGCTAAAAAGTCTGTCTTTGAGGAGTTTAAACTCTAGTATGTGCATCCTTTAAGTTTCCAAACTTAGTTTACAGCAAACTAAGGAAGGCTAGAAAGGATACCACTAGTATATATAATACAAAGGATATACTTTGATATAAATAAAGAGAAGGAAGTGATTGATTCTAGATCATGAGTGATGACTGAGCAGCAAATCCAAATTATTTAAACCAATATACATAGATTTACTATGTATATTGGTGAAAGTAATTGGTTGCCCTCCCTCCCAATTCCAACTCTTAATTTTTGGTTAAAAGAATATCTTTGGTAGGATTCCTGTTTTATTTTCCTTGGCTGCTCAAGAAAGTACCACGCAATGGGCTCACTTAAACAATGGGAATGTAACAGCTCACATTTTGAGATTAAGAAGAAAATGCAAATCAAGGCATTACTGAGGCAATGCTTTCTCCCTGTATACTGTGATGTTTTATGACTGACTGTTGGTGATCCTTGATCCTTAGCTTGTGATATGGCAAGGGAGATGGCAGTGTCTCCTGGTCTTACCATTGTCCTCTGGGTTCTGTTGATGTTCAGCTTCAGGCTGAGCACTCTGGCTTTCTCTCTCCCTGATTGAATTTCATTCCACTTATAAAGGACTCCAGTAATAAGATTAAAACCCATCCTGATTGAGGTGGGCCACACCTTAACTGAAGTAACCTCATTAAAAGGTCTTACAATGGGTTTACTCTCATAAGAATGAATTGTAAGAACATCTTTTTCTGGGGTACATACAGCTTCCAGCCACCACCATTCCCTAGAAACTGAGCTGGAAACAGGACTCTTGTGCAAATTATTAATTGAGGATGTGCTCTCTGGTGAAAACCTATAAGAAGTGAGGAAAGAGGATAGAGCAGGGAAAGGAGCCAAGCAAAGATGTGGGTTCAGAAAATCTGTACTCTTAGCCCAACTTCACAGAGAGCTCTGAAGCTAAAATTGCAATAGGGAGGTTGTCTTGCCCCAAAGTAAGGGCAATGGCATCATCAGCCACCATGGCATCATCTGGCAACTCGGGTTGAGATGGTTCTGAATCCACATTCTTTCAATGAGTAGATAAGGTTTATAGGCAGCCATCATCTCCAGCAGCTGGGAAATGGGTGTTTTAGCCTAGAAAAGGGCGGCTAAGTGGAACAACAGCATCTGCTCCAAGGAACAAAGGCTATCTGGAAGGTAGCTGAGATACAAAGACTATTTGAACAGCTGGTGAGGAGAGAAAAAAAAGAGAATTTCACTTTTCTGCTATCCCCTTTTGCTTTAGTAAGCTATTTATAAAACTGAAATAGGCACTATTTATATTTTACTTGATTCACCAAAAATATCTCGAATTTGGTTACTTTTAACATTGCAAAATGAAAAAGACAGCACTGTAATCCAGGACTATTGATTGAAAGTTAGTGTTTGAAGACAAGTGTGGGACTACCTTTTATTCTATTCTCTTACATTCTTTCAAGCTCTAGGATTCTGTGATTCAGAATCCTAATCCTGTGATTAAGTCAAAGTTCTTAAAACCATAAAAGCCCCAAACCCTGTGTTTGTGCTTATGCTCATGTGTTCAGTTTCCCTGGGATAAAATCCTTATATCAAAAAGAAATTTTGATTCGATTCCCGGTGCCTGCCCATGCAAAAACGAAAAAAAGAAAGACATTTTGAAACCACTGAAAGTAAAGTGCTATGAGCCAACATTGCAACTGCGGTATTGACCACTTGCAATCAATTTAGGGCAAACTCGTGAGAATTTGAAAATGCTGAGAGAACAGACCCCCTGCAGTTTACATCTTTAGAACATGTGGTGGAGTTTGGGCACACACTCCTGTTAGATGAAATTTCAAACTTGTTAATATATAATTCTACAGAAAAGAGGAAACTAAACTTAATTTCTAGGCTGAACTGTTTCTCATTATAAATTATTATTTGGCACTCAATAACAGACAATACTTTTGTATCCTATTCATAGCACTATCTAAACTTTTTCCATGTCTGGAGCTGTCACTGTTTATGTTGACTCCCCATCCCTCCTTTCCCTTCATTTATACTGAGAATAAACAATAACCTGATAGATGATACAGATTCAACTGCCAACTTAGCAAATATTTTAGCTGGGAAGAGCGATGAAACAGTGGATTGACTTGACTTTTATGCTAGAGTGAAACTGTATCCCAATTAACAACATTTAATTTTGTACATTTACCCCGTCTTGTTTCAAAAATTATTTAGGAGAACTATAAAAGCCATATAAATTCTAATGTATTGATCATTCTGTGTATTTCTAATGGGAGAAGAAGGTAGGTCAGTAATTTTTGATAGTTTGGTAGACATTTTGTATGAAGAATGTGTAAGGAGTAGGCAAGATTCATTAACTTCTTTGACTTCCTTTGACTTTTGTTGTAATCTATTTTTATCTTTAGATTTCTTTTCTTTTAGGGGAAAAGGACTAACTTTTGTTCTATAAGTTAAAAATCTTCAATTCTGTCCCAACTTCTGTAACAGAGTAGTTCTAATTAATCAATACGTTGCTTGTATCTTTTTCTGATCAGAGTCGGAGACTTTGCAGGAACATTCTGGAGGAGAATTTCTCTTAATCATCTATCTGCAAAAGAGAGGATTTTTTTTTTTTCTCCAGGGATGAAAATGGTAAACTTTGATAGCTGGCTTTTACCCAAATCCCACAGGTTGGATTAAAATCTTGGCTTCTTACATTCCTCATTTTAAATTTTATAACGTACTTTCAAATACCTTCTCCCAGTCTCAAAACAATCCACAGTAAGGCTGGACAGACATTATTCTCCATATCATTTAGAGATTAGGAAACTGTGGCAAAGAAAGGAAAAGTAACCTCTTTGAGGTCATATGAATAGTTAGTGGCTGAGTCAAGGTTAAAATGTAAATTTGCTGGGTCTTAGGCCTAAATTCTTGACAGGAGAAGTAGAAATGTATGGCATGTTTCAGATATCAGAGGAAACCACTGTGCTGCCTTTGTATTTTCTTCTTGATTAAACTCTTGCCTGTTATTCTGTGAAATCCTCCAATAAGTACTTTGAAAAGTAATTAGACTATTCTTCTTTTCAATGGCTTAGAAAGCAAAGGGTGGAGGTCTAGGTGATATTTGCATCATTCTGCTGACATCAAAATGGTGCATACTGGCCCAGTGATTTGAAAAGAATTTAAAATATGACACACAGTCATGAAAAGAGATGAAACTGTATCCCAAAGACCACTAAAAGCCATCATCCAGGCTCCAGATTGACATCTGGTACACCGCTCAAGAGAATGACTGAGTAAATGACAAAAGCCATATATGTGAGTTCGCAACAGAATAATTTTTTGTTGCTTTCCTTTGAGGCTCTGAGGTGATGGTGCTTAATATTCAAGAATTATGAAAATGATTAGGGAAAGGAAGCAAACGCTTCAGCCCAGTGGTGATTGGTAGAGTAATTGTGGGCATGGCCCCAGGATGATAGCAGCTTCTATTTAATCAATGTTGACAAGGCTGGGGAAAGCTGGGCAGGTCCCAAGAGGTAATGTTTTACTCGGAAATCCACTCAACCTAATTTCAGTAATGTAAGGCTGTGGAGGGGCCTGGACCAGATCCAGTAAACAGGGCCATTAGAGCTCAGTGTAGGCGATGGCAGCTGGGAACCCCGCCATCCCTCTAGCAGCCTTGCAGCCTGGCTGAGCGCACAAGCAGCCGCTGCTGCATATGCTCTTGGTATTTGCTCACCAACAGAATGCACAGACGTGCTATTTCAACCTTTCGAGGAAATGAATGGAATGCATAAAAGCAAGAGCTGCCTCCAGAATCTATTTCAGCAAGGATCAGAGAGCTGTCTTGCCACACATATTTCAGGGACCATTGTGAAATCTTGTTCTCTTAAGGCTACTACCAGGCTGTTTAAATGGATATAGATATACTTAACATCTTTATTGCTGTCTCACGCTATGTGGAATTGTATAGGAATTAGGAGTTCCCAAATAACTTTTCAGTTTTGGGGAAATATCTAAGACAAGTTACATTCCATATACTAAAGAGTATATCCAGTTCAGACCACTCAGTTTTGGGGATAACATCATCAGCTGGTTTGGGCCATGTATTGAAAATGAGAAAACAGTCCGGGAAACTGGCTACTCTTAAGTATGCAGATGAATGATATATTTGATCCAATATCTGTACACATATTATTAGAAGTAAGGAAAAGTCCAGTATTGAACACTTTGAGGCAAAGGCAAATGTGCCTGTGTGAGAAGGATAAATGTGTGCTTTGTGGCCAGTAAGTACATGATGTTACAATGATTATATTTAGGGATTAAATAGAGAGACTAAAAGGTACACGTGTATGTCAATGTCTTATTCATGAAGATAATATCAATGATCCACTGGTTTCTAAATGGCAGAATACTTATATGTAGGTCAAAACTCATTGACAAATTAAGCAAGCAGTTTTCATATGGTAACTGCTGAGTTAGATGGGACAGTTACATGGTCCCCACCATATTTGTTTAAGCTTTTATGACTAGAAGTAAGCTTCAAGATAACCTGCCTTTCAGTATTCTTTATCCACCACAGAAAAATGAGAAATCCTTATGTATCCAGAGAAGTTCTAAGAAAGAAAATAATTTTCAACAATTTTGTTGGAAAGAAGACATGAAGGAAAAGGAATGTGGTCCTGGTCTTTCTTAGGAATTGTGGTTATGGATCAAGAATGAGTAGGACTCCCCATTATGCAGAATGTGTGAGATTCATTAAAGACACCCAACTTTGCAAATCCAAGCGAAGTGACCCAGGAAAAATTAAGCCTCTTTGGATTGAGCTCTTTTGTCCAGCTACTTTCATCCCTCTACCACCAATTCCACACTGAACAGCACATCATTACAGTAATCATTAGCATATACATTTCAAGAAGGTGGAGAATTTTGCTGGGTCTTTTCATTGTTGTATTATCACTGCTATGTTTGTTGTGTGTGTAACTGTGCGTGGCACAAAATAAGACTCAGTACCATACATTGGATGACCATATTTTCCCTTCCTTTCTGAAACTTCCTTCTACTATGGAACATTAAGAACACATGACCTTGCTGTGTATGATGTTAACTTTATCTTTGTAAGTTACACAGAAATGGTAAAATTCATAGAGGCTGGTGAACATGGCAATTTGTAAAGGGTCTTTGGATCTGAAAGAAGCAATGTTTTTGCCAAGGGTAAAATGCCGTGACCTGGTAAGATTACAGCTCTTTGTCAGATTTTAACACTGTCTGTACAGTTTGATAGCAGATAATTCTTGAGACTAAATAGTGTACACACTATTGAAATTATGGCATATCAGAAGGGTAAATTAAACAAATTTTGAGCTTTTGGACTAAGGTTACTTTCTCCTGAAAATATGACCATGCTCTATTTGAAAAATTATCCAATTACATATCTTAGAGAAAAGTTTTTTTTTCCTCTTGGCACAAACCAGTAAAATATATCATCAGGGTTTGTTTTTGTTTTGCTTTTGTTTCTTTTTGACCCTTTTGTTTCACTATAGAACTGGATTTGAGTAAATTGGGTAGGTGGAAATACTAGTGGCCAATGAGAGGGAGGAGTAAGGAGTATGGAATGTATGAGTTTTTTCTTTTTATTTATTTTGCTAGAGTGATGCAAATGCTCTAAAAAATTATAGTGATGAATACACAACCATGTGGTGATATTGTGAGCCATTGATTGTACACCATAGATAGATTGTTTGAATGTTAAGATTTATAAAAAAATATATATATTAAAAAAAAAACGATGGGGTTAGGGAGTTGATTTTCCCCTGTTGCAGACTGACCCAAGTCACCAGGGAAAGTTACCACTTTTTGGATAATAATGAATGATGTCTCTGAAGAGAGGATAGATCTACTGGTCATTAATTTTGCATATATGTATATGTAAAATGTATATAGTATAAATTTTATCTTACTTTTCCTATGATGTCTTAACCCAGAATAACATTGTTACTATTAGGATTTTCTTGTTTAAAGTAAGTAGCTCAGAGTAAGCTGAAAAAGAAAAAGTGAAATTCTACTCTTTAACTTGGTGGATTTCAACCGCCGTACCAGCAGCTCCAGGCTTGCCTCATTTGCCTGTTTCTGACCAACATGTTTCAACTCACTTGTTCTGAAGTTACCCGGCATTGCAGATCTCAGTTCAGTCACTTAGCTTCCACTGCTTCCTCTCAAATACTAACTGCCTCAGGGAGAAGTTGTGCCTCTGGATGGGGAATATGTGATCATTGACCCTACTCAGATCATGACAATTGGAGTGACCAGCTGGCTTCAGCCATTCATTCGTCTTTGACACTGTCCATGATGATCGAATTTCTAAAGATTACGTATTAACTTATCTCTAGCATTGACAAATATGTGATTATTTGTACCATCAAGTGCCAAGAACAGCCTTGTATTTTGAAGACAATTCAGGGTTATTCCTTCCATTTTGAGCTGTTTTTACCAAAACCATGTTTTTCAACTTTGTAGTATCCAGGCCTATAAACCTGTGAACTCCCTGCTCAAATTCTCACTCTGAGCCTCCAGTGCCGTGGTAAGGCCTGGGAAATTTCTCACTGCTCAAATTCTCACTCTGAGCCACCATTGCATTGCTGAGGCCTGGGAAAGTGGACTAAAGTAGAGGCTGCCTAAATGGCTCTGTCCTGGGTTGGAATTCGCTGCTACCATTTACTAACAGTGTGGCTGTATATAAATTACTTTACCTTCTTATATTTCAGCTTCCCCAATTATAAAATGGGGTGAATAAGGTAGCTGTGAGGCTTAAATAAAGGGATACAAGTACACTTAAAACTTTTCTTAGCATATGTTAAGAGCTTTAAAAATGAAAGTTATAGCTAAATGCTTTATACAAGAGGCCAAGAGAGTTGAAATTCATGGTTCTTTCCAGGCAGTGAGGATGCCAAATAGGACAGATAAGAACATGTAGATATGCAACTATATGGTCAACATGATTTATTAATTACAATGACTTGTTTAGAGTTGGCATCAGGGAGAGAAGGAACAAATCAGTAGTATCCAGAAGTGATCTCCAGCACTCAGGCTCAAATAGATTCATTTTAAACATAAGTCAGATGAAACATAGCTTTTGTCTGAGGTTAAAACCTTTTCCACATTCATCCCCAGACTCCTATCCAGGTGGATTTAGCTTGATTGGGCTTGTGGCCCACATTTGATTACTATTCCTTCATTTGCATGTGGGCTCCCCCCAATATCGTTATAGGTTCTTTTAGCTTGCCTCGTTTTTGCACTTGTAAAAGATGTTACATTAGACTGTTTCCTCACTCCATATTTTGTTTTTCTTTCATTTCATTGTGACCTCTAAAAATTTCACTAAATCTGCTGACTTTGAGCATTTCATTTCTGCTAACTAGTCATCATTTCATCTAACATGAAGATGACCCTTTTCCTCAATATTAATATCAAGCAATTAAAATTAAGCACACATCTCTATGAAATATTATATATATATAAAACTGTAGTTGTTAAGCTGAATTGAGTTAATTGACTGACATGCGTCCTTTGATTGTCATCTAATTGAACATTTACTGATTTTAATTTTATGGTTTCTAGTTTGTATTTTGGACACAACCATGTTTTATTAATCTGAGAAGTTTTGGAAGTTCTTTAAGGTTTGTGGGCCGCAGTTTCTGTGTTCCTAATGTTGAGTTAATGAAATAGATGTGACCTCAGCTGCTCTGCTCAGGTTTGGCCATCTGATAAAGCTCAACACGTAGAAAAGCAGGGTTTCAGTCCTAGCTTGATCATAAACTAAGGGTGCGATTAAAGGACAATTTCTTTATGTACTTGCACTTAAGTTTCCTCACTTGTGACATGAGAACGTCCATTCGTTCTGTCATTCAGCAAATCCTCATTGAGAGCACTCCCTTCTCCAGGTTCCCTGGTGGGCTCTGGGGATTCAATGGTGAGTAAAAACAGATAATGTTGCTATTCTTGGGGGCTTTATGGTTTATAACAAGATGATCTTAAATATCAGTAATGATCTCATTACCAATATTCTATAAAGATGAATTCTGTTGTCTGTTGAAGTTATATTATAAAAAGCTTTAACAAGGGCAATGATATTTGCTCTTTTGTTCACTCCTGTTTCTCAACCCCTAGAAGAATGTCTGGCACATTGCAGGTATTCAATAACAATTTACAATTTATTGAACAAATAAATGCATGAATAATTTTATTTCTTATACTTGGAAGCATTTGGGGAAAAGAATGTATAAACACTGAAGCTCTCTTAATAGGAAACAAACAGCAATGACTTCCTCTCCCAGTATGCTGATGTGTCCCCAGTGTCACCTTTTCTCCCAGGCCCAGGGAAAGGATGACAAGAGAAAGTGGGGAAATCGGGAAGGAGTTAAACCGATTCTACTCAAGCAAGGGGCAGGAAATGTGGCTGCTTCTCAGGATTGCCTGAATCTTTGTTCTTTTTTATTCCCCTCTCAGTTTTGTTCCCTTTATTCCACAATTATAGAATTACCCTTCCTCTCACCTTACCCAGCCTACTTCTACCTTTTCTTTTAAATTTCCTAACTCCCCACAAACCACATATAATAGCACCCCAATTTTTATTTTAGTAAGAGATGGTTGGAATTGTTTGGGGCTCCTTCTATATGCTTCTGAGCAGTTTAAATCAATAGTATGTTTCTTTTGTAGTTTGAAGAGGCTGCTAAGTATTTTCTTTCCTTGGGATTAATAAGGATAATAAACTACTTTGGACATGTGTAAAGTTTTGGGCAACCAAACAGGTTCTCTGAAAGAATTCCAAATTGCTCTAGAAAGGCCTCATTGAAATAAATATGGAATCTTTCCTCTGGCAGAATATTATGTAATTTGTTAGCAGCCTAAAGTGCTGTGATCTATGAAGATCACTGCTGGGACATAGAATATTAATATGATCAGAACTGAGTTACTTTCACCCAAATTTTTTTTTGCAGAAAATGTGATTGATGTCTTGATTTTTCAAGAGTGAATAATGGTCACCTTAGTAGGCTGCAGCCTTAGAAAAATCTCCATGAATAGTGTAAGGTACCATCACTAGAATAACCACCTTTGGGAATTTTCTACAGAGAAAATTACTGAGCTCCACAAAATGAATCTGACTTATAAACTTGGTCAAAAAATGAGTCATTGTAAAGTAAAATTACTCTTGTAGTTTTTTAGCTCATTTGCCAAAATAATTCCATTCTCAAGGTGATTAAGGATTAGATAGGTTTCCCAAAGAAGGAATTCAAATACTGTGTTTAGCAGCAGTGGTCTTATTTGGATATGAATGTTAAGCTTTACGTGAATATAAATATATAGCTGATTGATGTGAAAGAGACATCCATTTTTATAAACTTTTCTAATGGTCTCTTAAATGGCCCCCATTTCTCTAGTCTCAACATCTCCTCCCAACATCAAATCCATTTTATGCCGTATTGCTAATCTTTTTAAAGTGCAGCTGTATTATACATCTTTGTTCAAGTGCTTTCAAAGGCTCCTCATTGCCCTCAAATTAGATAATAAATTCTTCAACCTAGCAAGAGTACTTTTATTCCAGTTTATCTTTCCAAGAAAAATCAGCAGGCATTATGAGGAGGAAATCAATAACAATAGCTTCATTTTAAGGAACCCTAGCATTTTCAATGTAAGGGAATATGTAGAAAAAAAATAATATAGCAGGTGATTGCTATACTTAGACTTGCTTGGGAAATTAACCCTTGGCTGGCATCTGGGAACTTGTATTTTGAGAGCTGTCCCTCCATTCCTTACTTGGAAACAGTGGCACACTGTGCCTATACATTTTGTGTGAACAGCATGGCTTATGCTGAACACCTGCTTCCATTTGGGGAATCTGGAATTTTGGTGTGTGCTGTGCAGAGAATGCCTATGTGCTCAGCCCCCAATACAAACCCTGGACTCCTAGGCCCAGGTGAGCTTCCCTGATGGATGGCATCTCATGTATATTGTCACAATTCATTATCAAAGGAATTAAGCGTGTCTTGCATGACTCCACTGGGAGATGACACTTAGAAGCTTGGTGATTTACCTCATGCAAATTTTCTCCTTGTTGATTTTGCTTAGTATCCTTTCGTTGTAATAAATCATAGCTCCAAGAGGAGCTGGAAATGCAAGTATTTCACTTCCCAGCTTGAAATGGATGATAAACAATCTAAAGAAGTATCTGCCACAGTTAGTCTGAATGATAGAAAAGAGATATAAGATCATCGTTCAGAGCCTGCCTGGGATACTTTCACTACAAGGTTGAGTTTTGAAGACCACATAATTTCTGTTTAGAGGACTCCTTGCCCCTAATATCATACCTTTGTTCCTGAGCATTTCCATACATGTCATTGAACTGTCCGCTGGGGGTAAATGCTTCTGAACTTGAAAATTATATTATAAGGATAGGAGTAGTCTATTTCTATCTTAAAGCTCTTATGAAGTGGCATGAAAAGAAGAAACGCATTGCACCATCACGTGAACAGATGAGATAAAACACTAACTTTTTTTTGTCTTCTCTCCCCCTCACTCCACCATGTTATTTTCTTCCCTAGAAGCTGTAGATGAAACCAAACCTAAGGAAAGTGCCCGGCAGGATGAGGGTAAAGGAGAAGAACGTGAGGCGGACCAAGAACATGCCTGAACTTTCAGAAACGGCTCTCCACGCCCCGGAAATCTCCCTTCTCCTGACCCCTGTCTCTCCTCACCCTTTCCCCAACTCCACTCTGAAATTTCCCTTCCTGTCCCGCTCACATCTGTGAGTCTGTCCTCTCCCTCCCACTAGCCCTCCTTCTCTCTGTGTGGCAAACATTTAAAAAAAAAAAAAAAAAGCAGGAAAGATCCCAAGTCAAACAGTGTGGCTTAAACATTTTTTGTTTCTTGGTGTTGTTATGGCGAGTTTTTGGTAATGATGATCCAATCATTTTGGGAAATTCTTGCACTGTATCCAAGTTCTTTGATCTGGTGCGTGTGGCCCAGTGGGAGTCCACTTTCCTCTCTATCTCTCTGTTCCAAGTGTGTGTGCAATGTTCCGTTCATCTGAGGAGTCCAAAATATTAAGTGAATTCAAAACCATTTTTCTTTTCCTCCTTTTCAATGTGATGGAATGAACAAAAAGGAAAAAAAATTTAAAAACCCAGTTTGTTTTAAAAATAAATAAAGCAAATGTGCCAATTAGCGTAACTTGCGGCTCTAAGGCTCCTTTTTCAATCTGAATATTAATAAATCATGAGAGTAATCAAACACTCATGGCTCTGTTTTTTCTTCCATCTTCTCCCTGTCATTATCGGGTTTGACACATTGAGGGATCTTACCCGTCTTCTTTCTGGCCTTGCAGTGACACCAACGACTCTAATAAAGACAAGACAGCTGAAGCTTGAGGCTCCCGTTAGGACCATTGTCTTCACTCCTTGATGGGAAAGTTGGTCACTAATAGTTGCTTGAACTAAAATCATCTCAGAGCATTTTATGACGCAGGGCGATTTTAGTTTGCCCATAGAAAGTTAGCCTAGAGTTTGCTCTGTTAAATAAAGTAAAGACAGGTACAACGCTAAACACTCCCAGACTTTTGTTTTGTTAATTTATTTTAACCCAAATATTCACCCAGTCCATGCTTCTTCTTTCAGTTTATTAACTTCTGGTGGGCTTAAGGGCAGCTGTCAGACTCTTGAGTAGTTATAACCACTGTTCCTGCTAATAGTGAATGGTATATAGGAAAAGGTATTTATTTGGTCACCCACTGTTAATTTTTTTAAAATGTCTTTTAGGTTCCCTTTTCTAGATAGTCTGTATTAGATGAACAAAGCCATGTCTCTAGGCCTTGAGGTGTTTGATGTTGGTTCCCCAGCCCCTTCGAACTTCCTAATTCAATCCTGACTCAGAGTCCCCAACCATAGACAAGCACAGCCAGTAGACTCGTTTCCTGTTCCTACACACATCTGCATGTAGAACTTCCTGGAAGGGAAGAGAAAACTGAGTCAAGGAGGTAGCCTTCAAAATGATAAAGATCACAGAAATAAGTCATCTTAGGAGGTATGACCCACATCTTGGTAACTCTGTTCCTCTCTGTGTAGAGTTGTTGTGCAATGAATGCTTCAGAGAAAGGTGTTATCACGTGAATGATGGGTCCTCACTGGGTCCAAGGTTCTTTCTTTGGACACGAAGTAGAATCTTCACTGGAAGAAGCAATTCCCAAAGAAAAAGATCGCAAAGTCAATAACACATATTAAAACAATTTAAGATTTTTGGTTTCATTTTGAGTAGTGATTTGCACAGAACACTTTGGAGCAAGTATTCAGGGCTCAATCGTGATCTGATCGGGGTTCATTGGTTTGGGATAGGATGGTGGGAAGGCGTATCTATACACGATTGGAGCTAGGTCACATATGGTGTCTGGCAGTGCATTGCTTAGTGTTTTGGTACGCTAAACCCTTTACTTCCTCTCCTGAAATTAAGCATTTCTATGACTAGGCACAGTTTAAAGCACTATCCTAAACTACTCTCACTGAATCTACAGACATACTGAAAACAACAGGACATGATCTTTAAGTCCATATTAATATACACTCTTGAGTGGCCTTGCAGGTTTTACCAGAAATGAGATGTTCTTTAACTTACGGGGTATCTATTTCTATTTGGTTTACAAATTCTTGGCTCCATAATGGAATATTTTTTTGTTTACTGTGCAGTGGGGGGTCACATGTCATTCCTTTTCCTTATGAGTATCCTGTTATTGCAACATTTGTTGATTTTTTTTGTGTGGGGAAGGAAGTGCATGGGCTAAGAATCAAACCCTTGTTTCCCTCATGGCAGACAAAAATTCTACCACTGAACTACCTTTGCACCTGCTATAATAGAATTTTAAAAGTTGGGGAGGATGTATTAGACTTGTTTTTGAAGATCCTAGAAACAGATGAAGGCTTGTTACAGTTCTCAAACTGATGTGACTTAAACTTATCCACAACACACACAAATCCAGAGTGATGATGGGCAGCATAGATGCCTCTAAAACACAGAGACATAGATCCTAAGTTCTATCCAGAAAAAAAACCATCAGTTGTTAATTTTAAAACATCCACATCTGGATTCTTTTTTACCTTTTTTAAATTAAAGCTAGATTAAGGAGAAATAAAAAAAAATCTTCAAAATTGACAGCTGATTGCTTTCAAATGGCACTAAGATCGTATTCTGGCACCAGACCCAACATCTCATGATAGAAAAACCATGGCCTTATATAGTCCTATATGCACAAACTAAAGGTTAGGTCAGAAATTGAGAAAGTAGTTTTGAATCCTCTCTTTTTCTCATAACACATCTATTTCATTAACAAACCTGCCACTGTGGATTCCAGGAGATGAGGATAAAACTTACACCTATTGCTTTGACTAACTCTTCATTTACCTTGGTCAATTTGAGATGATCTAAGGCTCTTTTACAATGGTTCCTTCCTATTTCTGGCTTGTGAAGCCATCAGGGAGGGATTACCAAATCTCTGCCTCAACTCCAAGTATCTCCGAAAAGATACTTGGAGCTATCAAACACATATTATTCCCAGCATCAGCCAGTCCCAGGAAAGCAAGTACTATGAGGAAGTACAGACATGGAAAAATAGGTTAATGAATGATTATCACAGAGCATTAGTAAAATTACCACAAATTCCATTAACTATCTTTTTTTTAACTTTCCCATCCATTGTTGTCATGGAAACGCTGCTTCTGTTAAGCCGGCTATACAAATAATTTACTGATGGGTGACCCTCCCAGCTAAATGTCAGCTAATAAGCATTAGAAAATGTGAATTTCTTTCCTTTCAAATGGAATTATTGTCTCACTTCTTCCTAAGAGGTTAAACCCATGCCAGTCTATCATAGAGGAGAAGCCCTACCTCCATACACACCAGCTCTTCTGCATATTATTCCTAATTGCAAATTTGCCCTTTATTCCTGGATTGTAATTTATAATCTTTGAGAATAAGGATGAAATTTTAGGCATGAGAATGAGTCACTAAATGCTCTTGGCAAATATTATTAAAGTGGCGGAGATATTTTGAATGTACATTTTCCAGCACATTGATTGCCTGATTTTGTTTTTTTGCAGGTAAGAATCCTTGTTGGTAATTATAGCATGTTCAGTGTTGCAGATACCATCTTATAAAGTACATTCCTGATGAAATGAGATGCCTCCAAACGAAAGGAAAATGTTGCCAGTTAACCTAGCATCACATATGACCTTGCACACATATGTCATGTGACATTCTTGGAGGCATATAGAGTTATCATAAGAATTCTAAAATAATTTTAATATTAAGTTACTCAAATAATACATTGCATTGTAAAAAAGAAGACAACATAAATAAGAATAAAGAAGATAAGCATAATCTAGAGTTTATGACTCAGAAATAAGCATGGATAATATATGTGTTATGTGACATGTATGTGTCATATATCATGCACATGATCTGTCTGCCTATCTGTCTCCCACATACCATCCATTGATGCATCTATTTACCATATTCATGTGTATACAAATAGACATTTAAGACAAAATGGACTGATGCCATAATATTATTTTGTAAACTGTTTTATATATTCAATAACAAATTGAAGAAATCTTTTTTGCGTTACATTTACAAAGATGTATTTTAATACCTATACTGTGTTTCATAATTTATTTATAATAGAATTTATTTGTCCAGATCCATAAAAGTGGAAAAATTGGGTCAAAGTACATGAATATATTAAAGACTTATCATACATACTGCCAAATTAGAGTCAGAGGATTTTAAAATTAGTGGTTCTCATTGCTACTTCCAGTAATTTGAAGCCTAACGCAAAAGGAAAAATATGTTGCCCTTATACAGACTTATTAAAATATCATCTCATAATTTGAACCAAGTAGGGAAAGTATAACAAGAAAACATAACTATACATAAAACTGTGCTGCCCAGTTTGTCAACACCCGCAAACCATCCACTGGAGGACCCAATAGGGCTGACCAGGAAACTGAGGGCTGAATGGAAATGACAGATTCTATTGTATAGCCTACAGCACAAGAATTCAGGGTCATCAAACTAAAAGAAACAACAGCCTGACTTCATGGAAAAATTCGATATTTCCTTTACTATAGCTATTTTTTCCCATTGATTTTGATTTTTAAGCAATTGCATTAAAATATTATTTTGTTTATTGATTTTTTTTGTGCTGCCTTAAATTTTGTACTTGAACTTCACTCTCACCCCAGCACTGTTGCTCCCAAAAGAAATGCCAGTATCTGAGGTTTGGAAACAAATATAATTGGATGGCCGTTATGCAGATGTGATCATATGAGGTTCTAGTGATACACAGGAATAGTAAGGCTTGAGAGTGGGTGGAGACATGAGGACCTAGGAAGTAAATTTGAATAGTCCTATAAAGCTAATAGGTTTGTAGAGAAGGGATAGACTATGAAACAGCTGGAGATGGGCAGCAGGGAATGGTGGGGAGCTGGTTGGGGCTGTGATGAACTGAAACATTCATGATCTGCCTATACTCTTGAAATAAATTAAAAACAAAGTGTCAATAATGACAGACCTGCCAAACCAAACCACTAGTGTGTGGTTTCTTGTAGGTATTCACTGCTCCTTAGTGCTGTATTTATCTGGAAAGACTTGGATTATTAGATAATCTTGGTCATTTCAAAAATCATATTTGTGAACATGCTGATGGATCAAGTATGGTCTCATCTATTGGAACTGCTACTAAATGTTGTGAGAACTAAATATCCATTCATTAACTCACCATAGGTGCAAATTTATGTCTCAACTATAGATACAAAGATGGATATTTCATTTCTTACTTAGGAGTAAAAACAAAGTATCTCTCGCCTAGGATTTAAAAAATAAAAAGTACACGAGGAAAAATTATGCTTCTTCTTATTTCTCTTCCACTGTCTTAGAGAAAAAAAACAGGGTAGAAACAAAAAGGAAGAGTTATTTTTGTCAGCCTTCCTTTGTTTCTTTACCCTCTTCTAATGCATCCTTCTTCTTCTTTTTTTTTTTTTTAATATTTTTATTGTAAAAACTTAACATACAAATGGCATCCTTCTTCTTAATCCTTTAGCAAGTAAAATAAAGGAAGAGTTAGGCCTCCAAAAGCTTAGAGGCATTGGAATGTTCATTAAGCAAGGGGAAATGTGGAGACGACACAAGGAAGCAGAGCTTCTGCCACAACTTCAGCAGGGACAGGGTCCAGTGACAGCTTCTGACAATTTCCACCTATGGAGGGTCTAATAACCTTTGTCTTAGCATCAGAGGTCACCCATAGTGCTGAGCATTGCAACCTTGCCAACTTTCTGACCTCTTGCCTCTGGACTCCATGCTCCCCCAAGCAGCTTGGCCTATGCATCTTGCCTTCGTGTACCTGATTTAACACACCTTCCCTGCTTAAACCACTCCTGCTAGGCTGCAAACTGATTGGAGATAGGGATTTTTGTCCTGTTTGGTTTTGTACTCTAGAACACTCTGAGAGTGTCTGAAAATAACAGGCAAATATTGAATAAGTACTTAACGAATGGATGAATAGATCAATGGATGGACTTTTAATTCTTGCCTGTTGGGGTCCATCTCCTTTCCCTTACTTTGGCTTTGCAAACTTCCCATAGGAGTACCACATAGCAACTAAATTCCTTGACTAAGAAGAGGGAGAGGTATTTTCCTGAGAAGTCATCATTCCCACATATCATGGCTGCTGATGAACATGGAGCTATAATTGCAGCACAGATCTGACAACTTGATTCAGTCACTAAATGGTAGGTGAGGGGACCCAGCTGGAATGACCTCCTCATTGCCATTTCTCGAAGGGAGAGACACCCGTTACCACCTTCAGGGGAGCAGTCCTAGTCCATGGTTTACAGGGGTCAGAGTCACCAATGAAAGAATGACTTGCACAGGTACTAGATGGAACAAATTTTTACTCACGTAGAGAAGAGAAAGAGCAACGTCAATTACAATAGTGGGCATTGATTCCCCCATGACCATTGGATCTTTCTCCACAGCAAACACAGAAAATGGTCTTCATGCACCGCTCTCATGGGTTGCAGGTGAGAGAACTCAAGCTTTCTCTGCCAAGAATAGATATAGCAGAGGGGCTGGCCAGGTGCCATATAATGCACACACTTAGCTAAGCAGTTCCTGGGGACATTTACATGTATTCAGGCAAAAGGGGATAGAATGTGCTGGCAGACCTCTATCTGTTATGGGATGTAGTTTACATCAAGAACTCAATGGAGGGAAACAGCCCACATTTCCATCACATTCCCAGTCCTCTAAAAGCCAAGCCAAACATCTGGTCCCAAGCACAGGCTCATTTGTGCATAACAGAGAAAGGTGGCAGGTTTTGTTCAGAACGTCTCTTTCCACACCCTTTTTCTACTTCACTATTGATGTTGCATCACTGGCCTTCGATTACTTCATTCTCTCCTTTGCACTTGCTCTTAACTCTGCTTGGTATGCTCTACTCTTACATATATATATACGTATATACATATATGTACCTCCAGGTGTATACACCTGTAGCTCTTTCATTTAAGGTCTTTTCTCAAATACCATCTTCTCAATGAAGTCGTCCATGAACAGCTCTTTCAACATTTTTAATCATCTTTTTCCTGTGACAAGCCTGAGCACCATTTAAAAATACCATATCTTTTATACAATTATTTTATTGACCTTTCATCCCTCACTAGAATATAAGCTTCAAGAGGGTAAGAACTGTTTTGTTCTTATCTCTAGCTATTAAGACACATATTGGCATTAGATAGGCTCTCAATAAGTGTTTGGCAAATGAATAAATCTTTCACAAAATTGCAACCATAAATTTCAGTTTAAGTCTGCTTTCTCCTTGAATTTGGCATGTACTTTTTGCTCTTCTTACTTTTAAAACTGGTTACTCTTATCCACATCATTCTTCCAAGGAGCACTTTCCCCTAACATTCCTTAGCAGTAGAAATGTGTCGTTCTTGCCCACCCAGCATGTTTTCCTATTCCTCTGGGAATAGACTACCTTTTTCCTATGTTGAATCTATTTCATTTGTTTGAATGGATTCTTCTTCTCTCACTCTTAATGTCCAATGGAAAGATCATCACATATTCTGGCCATTCCTGACAAATCAGCCCCTCCAAGCTTGACCTACTCCTAATACTCCCTTCTGCATAGGAGGCACTTACCTAAGTGATGCTCTTACTGTGCTGATCCTGGTGTCTTGGACCCCTGGCCATTTTCAAATGATACCTATGGGTTCACCATGATGATTTGTTATTTTATGGGTATGGCATATCCTTTTTTTCCCACAAGTTGATCAGGTATTTCAAGATTTAATTTACAAACTGAAAATGCTGGGGGGTAAATACCTTGTATATATAGTAGAAGCCAAACATGATTGAAAGGTTTCAAGATATGAGGTATTTGAGAGAAAGGAAAGTAGACCAAAGGATTGTAAATGAGTATGCTTTATTAGGCTGCTCTCCCGGGCAGAACTCACCGAACTCAAGACTGAGTGAGGTGAGTCCATGCACGGGCTTCGGCGAGGGCAGTTTTTAAGGGCAGGGGTTAGGTGATGACATGAAAGGGGCGGCACATTAAACAAAGGATCACTATGCTAGCGCGTTGAGCAGCAGGTGGTTAGATGTCCGTGAATAGATGTTTGCTGCGTAAAGACCTTGATTGTAACTGTTCACCACCCATTCAGGAGTGACGTCATGATTCCAGCCATAGAGCCCTCCCTTATTTCCCCGACCTAACAATGACAGTACATAGCTAAGATTGGAAGTGAGGTTGAGAGATGCTAACGACACTTTCCCATCCCCAAATTCTGAGTGAAAGTCATAAAGTATATTTTATGCCTAGAATGAACAGAATATTGGCCATGATCTAATCTTGAAATCATAGATGTCTCATTAAAAAATCTAGCCTTCATAATAGCATATGGTGTGAAAGTAATTATATATTTTAATAAGCACAAATCCTTTCCTATTAACAAATTATGTTGAACAAATATTTAAAGATCTTTATTCTGGTATATTACTATCATGGTATAATAGAGTAGGTGTTTAATGATGTGAAATTAGTATAGTTTTGTTGTCTGGAGTAGAAAACACTATACGTGCAATATATAAATCTATACCTAAACATATGCATATACACATCTCTGTACATGCATACAATAACTTGATAAAATATAGGAAAAAATGATACAAAAATCGAAAAATAAAAGCAAAAATACTGGTGCCTCAACTTAACAGCTATAACACATAATCAGTGTAACTGGTCACCATCCTGGATCCTGTCCAAAGGAGTTCAGAGATAAGGAAAGCTCATTTTACCAGAATATCAGTTAAAAAAGGGATCTTGGCCTCAAGGCCTGTTCTGGAAAGGGGCTTCCTTATATTCCTGAAAGACAAAGTCATACTCTTATTTATTTTTTTCTTTTCTTTTTTCCCTTGATATACTGTCTTAGTTTGCCAGGGCTACTATGACCATGCAGTTGTTGGTTTAAACAATGGAAATGTATCTATCGTTTTGCAATTTTGGAGGACAGATGTCCAAAATCAAGGTGTTGGCAAGGCAGTCTTCCATCACATCGTAGTCTCTCTCTCTCTCTGGCTTCTCTTTCTGTTGCATCTTCTGACTCCTGGCTTCTATTGATTGCATCCAAATTTCCTTTGCTTATAAGGGTGCAAAGGAATCTTTCTCTGGCATACAAAGTAATTCTAATAACCTGAAAGAGCTAACCCATGCAAATAAGTAGTAGCAAGTATTTTTCCTTTTCTACTAAGTACTGGATATAATACATTCATGTACAGACAGACACATGCACACAGAAACATATATATGTAAAACACACACCCACTTGCACATGCACTGCATATGCCCAGATACATCTGCTTTAGAAATGATGACAGCTAACATTTATACTTACCAACGTGGGCCAGACACAGTTCCAGGTATTTTACGCACATCTCATTTAAATGTTCGTAAAATACAACTAAGGTAGATACAATTAGTCCAGTTACAGGGGATGAAATTCAGGCAAAGAGAGTTTAAGCAAAGGTAAAAAATGAGACACCAAGTAGTGTTCTTAAAATGAGATTGGGATGCAGCAGCTTTGACTGAATGGAACGAGAGGAACATGGAGAGGAATACGGAGAAGTATCCATCCTTCTCCTTGCTTCTCCCTCATCTCCAACCTAAGTGCTCGCCAAAGGCTAAAACGTAGATGAGGCAAAGCTTTCATCAGATTATCTTTAGGGCATATGAACTGACAATATAATCTTATGGATTATGGTCCACACTGATTCAGTCTGGTCTCATCTAAAAAGGATCTTTGCGGATCCTATTTATAAATGAGTCTATACCTTAACTAATAGTAACATCTTCAAAGTCCTATTTACAAAGGGGTTCATACCTTTAGAAACACAGATTAAGACTTGAACATGTCTTTATGGGGGGCATTATTCAAATCTCAAACTTTCCTATTCTCAGAAAAGGCATAGACATGCTGTGCTGGTTTGAAAGGAAGTATGCCCCCTAGAGCAGCCATGTTTTAATCAAAATATCATTTCATAAAGGTAGGATAATCTCTATTCAATACTGTATGTTTGAAACTGTAATCAGATCATCTCCCTGGATGATGGGATTTAGTCAAGAGTGGTTGTTAAACTGGATTAGGGGATGACATATCTCCACCCATTTGAGTGGGTCTTGATTAGTTTATTGGAGTCCTATAAAAGCGGAAATATTATGGAGAATGAGAGATTCAGAGAGAGCAGAAAATGCTGCAGCACCATGAAGCAGAGAGTCCATCAGCCAGTGACCTTTGGAGATGAAGAAGGAAAACACCTCCCAGGGAGCTTCATGAAACCAGAAGCCAGGAAAGAAAACTAGCAGATAACGCCATGTTTGCCAAGTGCCCTTCCAGCTGAGAGAGAAGCCCTGACTGTGTTCGCCATGTGCCTTCTCACTTGAGAGAGAAACCCTGAACTTCATCGGCCTCCTTGAATCAAGGTATCTTTCCCTGGATGCCTTTGATTGGACATTTCTATAAACTTGTTTTAATTGGGACATTTTCTCGGCTTTAGAACTGTAAACTAGCAACTTATTAAATTTCCCTTGTTAAAAGTCGTTCTGTTTCTGGTATACTGCATTCCAGCAGTTGGCAAACTAGAACACATGCTAAGAGAGAAACAACCACAGAAGCTCCGAGGGAGGCCAATGGAACTAAAACTGAAAGCGAGGCCCGGGAGTAAAGGACCAGCAAATGCTGGCCATGTGCCTTCCCATGTGACAGTGGTGTCCCAGAGGCTGGCATTCTTTGTTCAGAGTCCAGGTATCATCCTGCTGATGCTTTAGTTTGGGCAATTTCATGGCCTAAGCACTTTAAACTGCAAGTTAACAAATCCCCATTATTAAAGCCAACTCAATTCAGGTACATTGTATTCCAGAAGCTGTAGCAAACTGAAACAACTGTATCACACATTTAAAAAAAAAAAAAAGACAACGCTAATTGACAATAATTTATTTGTGTAAAAATTGTATGCATATTATTTTATAATTTTCAATAGTATTCTTAGAAGACGGAGGCAGGGATATGTACATTTACTAGGCTGCCAAAGAATCTATGGAAGAAAAAAGTTAAGAACCTCTATATTAGAGATTTTTTGAAGACTGGATTTGTGGGTTAGACAACTATAACAACATTGGGGTATGAAGAAGTTTTGAAGATTAAGACTGTAGTTAGGAGGCCAAAGTTATTGTTCAGATGAGAGAGGATCAGGAATAAACTGAAGCACTAGAAATAAAGGTTGAAAAGAGGCAAGTTGTTAGAAGAAATGGGGAAGAGAAGACCAGGCAATGGGGACAGCGATTACAAAGCCTTAAAGTGGAGAAGAGCTGTGTTCTTCTGTGTTCCAGGAAGCAAAAGCAGAACAGTGCAGCTAGAATGTGCTGGGTAAAGGGGAGAAGGAGATGGTGTGAGACTGTCAGGAGAGCAAGGGACCAGGGCACCAGACACTGCAGCCTTGATAAGGAGATTATACCATACCCTAAGTAGAATAAGAAGTCATTTAAGACTTTAGGCAGGGGAGCCAGTATGATTTGATTTACTTTAAAGAGGGAACACTTTTATGCAAAGAGAGGATTGAGGGCAGATAAGAACGGCAATGGGAGACCAAGTAAGAGATGAAGGTGGCTGGAACATGGGAGATGGTGATGAGAAGGAAGGAAGAGTAAGGTATCTATGTTTGGGATGGAATCAACAGGACTTGCTGATAGACTATATGTGGAGGGAAAGAGAAGTATAAGATCTATTTCTCAAACTTTTGGCATGAAGATAGATAATGGTGCTATTTACTGAGAAAGCAAAAAGTATGAGAGAAATAGGTTTGAAAGATTAAACTGAGCTCAGACTGGATATATAAATTTTGAGATGCCTGTGATACATTTAATTAGGCATATGAATTTATGGATCTCTAATATAGAATAAGGAGATGAGCTGGCGCTATAAAATTTGTAAGGTATTGGTATATAGATGATATTTAAATAAACTCAGGAAAAGCATAGGGAAAAGGGCTCAGGACAAATCCTGGGGCATTTCTAAATAGGAGCCAATAAAAGAAACAGAAAAGTAGAAGAAAGACCCTGAAAGTGTGAAATTTTTGAGAAAGAAGAATATTTCAAAAAGGAAAGAGGATTCAAATGTATTAAAGATAATTCTTTTTATAAAATGGATTCTATTGTTATATAATTAACATATAGATGAATGTACATACTTTAACTGTAGTCAACATTTTGACAAATGTACAGCCCATGTAACCCCCATCACAATTAAGTTGTAGAACATTTCTATAATCCCTAAAAGATTCCTTTTTGGCCCTGTCCCAATCAATTCCCAACCCTAACTCCACCGTCAGGCAATTGCTAATATATGTTCCAGTTTGAAATTATTGTTTGTCCCAGAAAAGCCATGTTTAATCCTGACCCAATTTTGGGTGCAACCATTTCTTGTAAACCTGATTCAATATTTCAGGGCAGAAACTTCTGATTAGATTATCTCCACAGAGCTGTGGTGTGCCCAATTGCAGGTGTGGTCTTTTGATTAGATGGAGATGTAATGCCACTTATTCAAGGTGGGTTTGATTAGTTTATTAGAGTCCTTCAAAAGGGAAAAACATTTTAGAGAAACCTCAGATGCAGATGCAGACACAGACATTTAGAAATACAGATGCAGATATTTGAAGAACAGTTGCTACACAGCCAACCTGAGACCCACATGTTTGGAGATGCAGGGCCCAGCAGACATGGCCATGTGCCTTCCCAGGGGACAGAGGTGTTCTGATCGGCATTAGCCTTTCTTGAGTGAAGGTAACTTCTTGTTGGTGCCTTAATTTGGATGCTTTCATGGTCTTAGAATTATAAACTTGTAACTTATTAAATTCCCTTTTTAAAAGCCATTCCATTTCTTAATATATTACATTCTGGGCAGCTTCAGCAAACTAATACAATATATTTGAATCGTCTTTTCAAAATTTTCACATAAAAGAATTGTATGGTAAGTGTTCTTTTGTATCTGGCTTTTTTTGAACAGCACCTTTTTTTTTAATTAAAAATTTTTTTTAAACACGACAACATACAAACACAAACATTCTTACCATATGATCATTCCATTCTTGGTATATAAACAGTAACTCACAATATCATCACATCATTGTATATTCATCACTGCGATCACCTCTCAGAACATTTACATCAGTCCAGAAAATGAAATAAAGAAAAAAGACAAAAATTCGTACATACCATACATACTCCCTCTCCTTCCCCCCTCACTGATCACCAGCATTTCAATCTACTAAATTTATTTTAACATTTGTTCCCCCATTATTTATTTATTTTTAACCCATATGTTTTATTCATCTTAAACAGCATCTGAGAGTCATCTGTGTTGTTTAATACACCAGTAGTTCATATCTTTCCATTGGATAATATTCCATTATATGGACACACTCTAATTTGTTTATCCATTCACCTGTTGTTGAATATTTGGGATGATTGCAGTTTGGGGCTATCATGAATTAAATTACTATTAACATTGTGTATAAGTCATTGTATTAACACATGTTTCAATTCTCTTGGCTGAAAACCTAGAATTGCAATCACTGGATCATATAGTAAGTGGATATTGGATTTAAATGGAACAGTCAAATTGTTTCCCAAGTGGTCCAATGTTTGCACTATTTCGCATTACCATCAGCAATGTAGCAGAGTTCTACTTGCTCCAAATTCTCACCAAAACTTGTTATTTTCGATCTTTAGTTTTTTTTTTTACCATTTAAGGGGTATAGAGTGGTATCTCATTTTAGTTTTAATTTGCCTTTCTCTGATGATTAATGATCAAAATCCAGCAAACTTTAAAGAAAAAACTGACAATATGATTTTAAAATTTATTTGGAAAGACAAAGGACTTAAAATGGACAAAACAATTTTGAAAAGAAAGAACAGGTCTTAAACTACCATATTTTGGGATTTACTCTAAAACTACAGTAGCCATGACAAAGTGATGTTGCCGTAGATCAATGGACTAGAAGAAAGTCCAAAAGACCCACACTTAGATGTTCAATTGATTTTTAATAAAGAGCCAATGTAATTCAGTGGGGGAAAGAATAGTCATTTCAATAAAAAGTACTGGGAAAATTAGATGTTCTTATGGAAAAAAATATATACCTCAATCCTTTACATCAAATTACATGTAAAATTTATCTCAGATGAACTGTAATGGTTGTGAAAACCTTGTGACTAACGCTTCCTTTATTCAGTGTATGGACATATGAGTGAGAAAATAAAGAAAATATATAAATAATAGGTGGTGGTGGAGGATATGGGATGTATTGGGTGTTCTTTTTGTTTTTACTTTTTTGTTCGTTTGTTATTTTAAATGATGGGGTAGATTTGTATCTTATGTAGTAAAATGAACATAACAAAAGGCACCCAACTTTCAAAATTTCTTTTTTTTAAAAAGTTCAGGTTATAGCTACTCTCACAAACAAACATTTATAAACTATGAGGAGGAAAGGTCATACTCGAGCAAGTTATGTATTTGATGTTTATTATTTGGAGACTCAATGACCAATTTCATTCTCTTCAAAATATAATGATCTTTCTCTCCTGTGTGACAACATACTCCACTATCTCAGTTCCATTTTCATTGTGATAAAGCAAATCAAATTTCCCACGTTCTTTTATGGCAGGTAAAGATGAAAGGATTTCTCTCTACTTGCTGGGTCTCTGGATTGTGCCTTAATATTTTTCCTTCCTTGTAGTCAGAGACATCAGGAGAGTAATCAGATGTTAGTTCTAAAAGCTTGAATGCAATATTTTCTCCAACTTGAGGGGCAGCTGCTAATCGCAGTAACAGACTAGTCTTTCTTGTGTATCTCTACTGGATTCTGAATAATGGCAGATGAATTTATAAGCAACTCATTTAATTGCTTCTAATAGTCACTGCTTCTGTTTAAAACACAAGGAATGGTTTGCCCTCATCCTCGACCTCTCCTCCCGTGTTCCCCATCCCCTGGGCTCCCTTCCAAGAAAAAGATCTTCTGCTCTACCGCATCCTCTTCCCAAACCGGTGGGGACAGACAAGTTGGGAGGAGGACCAGGAGCCTGCTTGTCACCATTTGAGTCAGAGCATTTTCATCCAGTAGCACACGGAGTCAGTGAGAGCTGCCCTGGTCCTGGACAACCACTGCCTGCAAAGACACCTGTTGTCTTTAAGAAACCTGCAGCATACACCGCTGTGCTCTTGCATACCATGTGCAGCTCATCTGACTCTGAATTGGAGTCTGAAGTAGAAGATGTTTTTTTGTCTTGCCCTTAATGGGGGTATAGTTAAAGCCAGTTTTTGCAGCTGGTTTCTTTGCGGATGTGTTTTTCAAACAGGATCCTTCCTTTGATAGCTCAGTTGATATTTTCTCAGAGGACTTACTGACCTCCAAAATGACATTGCTGAGCTCATCACGGGTTGATTTATTAGAAGACTCTGACTCTGAGCAGGAACTGGGGCTATTTTTTGCACAAATACCTCCACCATATTTCTTTTCACTTTTAACAAGGCTGTTTCTACCAAGAGAAGCTTTTGGAGAACTACAGCTCTGAGTGGTCCATACTTCTGCTGTCTGTGCTTTAGGAGACTTGGGATTCTTTGTCTGTTTTTTTGTACTCACATTACTCCTTTTTCTTTGCTGATTTTTCTTTTGGTCTCCTTCTCCTCCTCATCATGACAGGAAAAAAGAAAACACATATTGTTTTATTTTTCTTCTTGCTTTTTTTTTTTTTTTCTCCTCACTCTGGTCTATGGCAACTTTTGGTTCTGGAGTCAAGGTCTTCTCATTATTGTTTTCTTGCGTCCTCTTGAATATTTGTAACCTAGTTCCCCTTTTTCCTCCTGAAACTTAAGTACCTGCTTCTTTGCTTTTTGAGGTATTAAATGAGTACCGCCACTGTTAGTGCTTACTTCAGAATTCTCAGCAATTCCTCTCTCTTCTAACTTAACTCTAAAGCAGCCATTGTCTCACACCAGGCGTGCACTCTCGGTAGGGAGCAGGAGTCCCCCTCCCCATCCAGGTGGAGACCTAAGAAGGCCCCAAACTGAAAACCAGCTGGGTTCTCATTAGGCTCATAGGAGACTAATGAGATTGGTAACTACTCAGCATCTGTTCAAGTCAAACCAGAAACCAAAAGACCATGCAGTTGCAGGGTGGCTGGTGGTGGGTACTCAAATTGAAGCTGGAACCTAACTGACTGGGAGGCTGCCATCTTGTTCATTGCTTTTATTTTTATTTTTAGCCTTTTGTTTTCTTGGAGTAATGAAAATGTTCAAAAGTCGATTGTGATAATAAATGCACAGCTATATAATGTTACTGTGAATCTTTGATTGTACACTTTGGATGATTATATGGTAATGAATATACAATATATAGCAATAAACTTGCATTTAAAATATTTAAAAATGAATTTAAAAAATAAAAATGTATTGTTGACCTAAATGTAAAAGCTAAAACTAGAAAATATCTAAAAAAAAGAGACAGAGAGAGAGAGAGAGAAAGTTTTCAATATTGGGATAGGCACATATTTTTATATAGTCCACAAAAAAGCATAAAACATAAAATGAAAATTGATAAAGTGAACATTATCAAAATCTAGAATTTCTGATCTTTGAAAAACACTATAAAGAAAATGAACAAGCAAGACAGGCTGAGAGAAAATATTTATACTTACATTTAGTCTGATAAATGATTATGTTCAGAATATAAAGAATTCTTTCAACTCAATAGTAAGTAGACAAACGATGCAATTTTAAAATGGTTAAAATATTTGAAGAGGCACTTCAAGCAAATCACCAATAAAAATAGTTCTAAATAACAACCCCTTTTAGAAAAAAATAAAATAGTAACATTAAAACAATGCTATCACATTAGATATTTTAATTGCTTGTAGATGAATCCTATTTTAGAAACATGACCATGGAAAAAATATGAATTTTAGCAATCCAGGAAATATTATCCTATCTACCTCCCCATCCTCCAAATTTTCACTATACCATCACTCAGGGAATCCTGGATTACCGGTCCCTCCACAGATCTTCCTCAGATAGAGAACCTATTTTTTGTTATTCTCTGTGTGGATTAAGAACTGACACTGCTCCTCCCGTTGCTTCAAGAACCCCCTAGAATCTTTTATTGGAGAATCTTTCAAAAATCTCCAAACTAATTTAAAGGTCATCTTCTAGGTTTATTTGTAACTATTTTACATTCAATTAAAATGCAATTTCTTGCCCAGATACATTCCAGAGTATGTTGAGCAGATAATTAAAAAGTATTGGCAAAGTCCGGTGACGTAGGGAGGAAAAAATTTGGAACTGTTAAACTTTACCACCAGGAAAATCTGTGATACCGTCTCAAACATTAGGGACTCCCAAGTCAGTAGGCCAAGCCCTTGATCTTGAAGCTTGCCCTTGTGAAGCTTACTTATGCAGTGGAGAAGCTAAGCCTACCTATAGTTGTGTCTAACAGTTACTTGCAGAGGACCTCTTTGGGTACTCAGATGTACCTCTCTCTCTCTGAACCCAACTCTGCAAGTGAAATCACTACTATCCCTCCTATGTGGGACACAACATCCAGGGGTGAAAGTCTCCCTGTCAATGTGGGATATGACTCCTAGGAATGAGCATGACCTCGGTACCATGGGATCAACAATGCCTTTCTGAACAAAAGGGGGAAAAGAATTGTAACAAATAAGGTATCAGTGTTTGAGAGAACTCAAATAGAGTTGAGAGGCTACTCTGGTGGCTACTCTCACACATGCTTCAGTTGGATACTGCTATTTATCATGTGTTCTAGTTTGCTAGCTGCCAGAATGCAATATACCATAAACAGAATAGCTTTTAAAAAGGGCAATTTAATAAGTTGCTAGCTTACAGTTCTAAGGCTGAGAAAATGTTCCAATTACAAGTCTATAGAAACGTCCAATCAAAGGTATCCAAGAAAAGATACCTTGATTCAAGAAGGCTGATGAAGTTCAGGGTTTCTCTCTCATGGCGAACACAGTCAGGGCTTCTCTCTCAGCTGGAAGGGCACATGGTGAACATGGTATCATCTGCTAGCTCTCTCTCCTGGCTTCCGGTTTCATGCAGTTCCCTGGGAGGCATTTTCCTTCTTCATCTCTAAAGGCCACTGGCTTGTGGACTCTCTGTTTTGTGCTGCTGCAGCATTCTCTGCTCTCTCCAAATCTCCCATTCTCCAAAATGTTTCCTCTTTTATAGGACTTCAAAAACTCATCAAGACCCACCCAAATGGGTGGAGACACACCTCTATCTAATCCAGTTTAACAACCACTATTGATTAAATCACATCTCCGTGGAGATGATCTGATTACAGTTTCAAGCATACAATACTGAATAGGAATTAGAAGAAATGGCTGCCTTTACAAAATGGGATCAGGATTAAAACATGGTTTTTCTAGGGTACATACGCCATTTCAAACCAGCACATCATGGTTTGCCAAACTCCAACCAAAACCATTCCTGCCAATCCTAAAGGGAACACTTAGGCACAGTCTGAGACTCTACAAAGGTTCCATGCACTATGATTACTTTACAGAAACCTACAATCTCCAGATGGTTCCTAGGCCAGATAAACCCTGAAACCAAGAGAGGCCAGCATCTCCAGCACATCAACTAGGTCCATTCCCCATCCCAAATTATTGACAGCTCTTGTCAACATGAAAAAGTTAAAATGGGCATAACCCAAATAACCCTAAAGATTGGGAGAAAGATCAAAGGAAAAGGTGGAATTAGAACAGAGAAGATAGGATCTAACAAATGAGTATGAGTGCTGAATCATTGATTTAAAAAAAAAGGATTGATACTTCTTTTAGTCTCCAGTGTCTTGGAGAAGCTATAAAGACCTAAAATTGTGTACATGTAACCCATATCAAACTCTGAAATCTGTTCTATAACTAATTGTTGCAGTGTGTTTTGAAATTTATTGCTTTTTTTTTGTATATATGTTGATTTTTCACAATAAAAAATGCAATTTCTTTGAAAACTTGAATAAATATTCACTTGCAAAATGGCTGCTTCCTCTATGTTTTCCACATTCTGCCTACTGCACCTTCCTCAACACAGGTAATCCCTCACCTGAGAGCATTCCCAGGTTATAGAAAGTAATAGCACACTGAATTATGCATCATTGACAAAGTTTCCAGATCGTTTTCTAATTGCTTTATTTCATACTTTATCTCAAGTAAAAGAAAGGCTAACTGGATTTTCTGCTGATGGATCAGCAGAAATGCTGACAACTGGAGAAAAGACTAGACCATCTTTGATTGGTATGGCCAGATTGAGCAGTTAATAGAGTGAGCAGAGAATAAATCTGGAGTCCCTGAAACATATATTAATGTTCTATATTTATTCTTTTTTTAATCTCCTCCATATTAAGTTGTCTCAGTTAGCAAAAAAAAAAAAAAAAAAAAAAAGGAAATTAAAAAGAGACACAGAAATCTTCCCTTGCTTTTTGAAAGGCGCTAAAAGAAGAAAACATCTGCAGGGAAATGCTGAAGCATCATTACTCTTAGTAGGATCCCCTTTACTATTATTTCAGCTTCAACCTTATACCTTCAGAAACAATCAGGTTGCATTCTTCCTTCTTCCTTTGCCAGCACTAGGTAGAGCTTAGCTGGCTTTTGCTGAAGCTGTTGGAGAAAAACAGCTTTGCCCTACTCCTATGATACTGACTTCAGATCTGCTGATGATGAGGAGATATAACAATTTCAGCAACGTAAGTGACTAGAAGGCCCTTGATCACAAGAGGCAAACTTCCTCTCATCTAGACAACTGCCCTCTGGGATTTGGTCATGCAGAGGACTCTTGGGAAGTAATAGGGAAGATTTTGTCAGAATTTGTTAAGATATTGGCATAGGAATACAAAGGGTGAAAGAGGAAGGAATTGAAAGTGCTTTAGAAGGGTACTGGTAGAAATGAAGTCAGATGGAAATGTGTGATTGTGGGGATATTTGACATAAGGTAAAAAAAAAAAAACTTGGCTGTTTGCCTTATTAGTCCCTACTCATTATCACTCAGACAGAATTGATTTCTGCATGGCAAACATTGGCTTGCCTTTCAAAAGCCCCAGCTAAAATGTCACCTCCACGGAGAAGATTTTCAGATGCTCCCCAGGCATTTGGTCAACTCTCCAGGTTGCCTACACTGGTCACACTGCTAAAATAATATTTCCCATGTTGTAATTTGCTGTTTATATGTTTTTCTCTCTGAACAATAGGTTTGCATGGCATGGCAGAAAGAGCATCTGTATTTGGAATTGAACGGATCGAGTTCCAATTTTAGCTCTGCCACCATAACTTAGTGATGGTAGAGATTACTAGGTTACATGTAACATGAGAACAAGGAAAGTAATTTTGTAAGATTGTGGTGAGGATTAATTCCGAAGCATATACCTTAGACCTCAACCTATGGGCAATGCTTAATTCATGCTCTTCTCTCCTTTTCTTTACCTTGTCAAGGCCATGTGCTTCTTGATGGCAGGGATAGGGTTTTATGCATCTTGGAATCTCTGGTTCCTGATGCAAGATAGATGCTCAATAACTGTTTCTTGAATGAGTGAATGGGTCCACTCTCTGTGTCCCTTATCATTGTGAAGTTATCTCGACTTATAGTTGCTGTTTGACATTTATTTGTCTGCCTCCTTCACTAGTCTGTGAGCTGCTCAAAGGCAGTGAACTTTTAACATGTAATGTCACCAAAACATTTCTGCTGTCCTCCAAATCTGTATGGCTCTCTGTCTTCTGGGCATATGATGGGATTTTATTAACCATTTTTGCTTGTGGTAGCACAAGGCCATATGACTAATTTTAATCAATGGATTGTGGCAGGAGTAACATTTGTATGTGTCTGTGATAAACTCTTGAATTTTCTTTCTATCTGTCACTTCAATTGGCAGTACTCAATAAGGTGGCGATCAGTTGATTGAGTGTGTGACTACAATGAGCAGAGCGCCCACTCTCTCTCCCCTAAATCTAGGAGTGAAAGTTAAGTATTCAAGAATAAGCCTTAGTTGATTTAAGCCACTAAGATGTGGAACTGTTCATCATTATAGCTGAGTTTTTGCTTATCCCACCTGATAGGTAGTAACGAATAGAATATCTAGCACTACATTTAAAAAGGGCTATTATTAGGAGACATTTCCAATAAGCCAATTTCAAAGCATTTTATTATTTGAGAAGTGTTTTCAGAAACATTACATCATTGGAATATTGTACATTCCCAAGAGGTGACTGGAATAGGGATATTATCCCATTTTAGAGATGAAGCAACTAAAACTGGTAATTGCTATACATAAGAATTTCAGCAAGTCACTTAAGCACTTTCAGAATCAAAGTAGAATCAATGTTTTTTTGCCTTCTGAATAAGTATCTTTTGACAAAACTACAAGTCTTGCTAGGAAATACCAGAAACATAAGTTCACATTGATAAAACCCTCGCTCTTAAAAACCGACAATCTCACTGGGGCAAAAAGACTAGAAATAGTTGTAAAGCAGCAATGCAAGGTTCAGTTTTGTTTAAATACTAAATTACAGGTATAAGCGAATGAACAATAGATAAAGAAAGCGAGATTAATTCAGGATAGAGTAGCTGAGTAGTAGACTTCATTAAAAGATTTGAGTTGAAATTTAGCAAACAACATTGCAATGGAAAGATCTCACTAGGATGAAACTGGAAATTGTGTATGGGTCTAAAGAAGTGGCTAATTCCTGCTCATATTTCAGGACCCAGGTCAGAGGTCACCTCTGAAAACTCCTTTTCTCTCTGCCCTCATCTGCTTTAGTGCTCCTTCTACATGTGACTTACTGTGGCATTGAACTTCTATTTTAGCACTGCACTGTGCTATAATCACCTAGTCAGTTGTCTATCTTTTCTACTAGACACTAAGATGCTACAGGCAGGGACCATGCCTTCTTCTTGGCAAAGCATCTGGCACTGAGGCAGACAATTAAGTAGGCATGCGGCTATGTTCGTGAGTAGGGTTTGCAGTATTTTGCAATGTCTCAGAGAAAGTTCTGCAATTTGGAGTATGCTGTTCAGATTAGTTTATTCCAAAGCATTCTGACCAGTACCCATGGCATCCCTGCCCTCAAGGAGTTTACACAGAGATCATCACAGGGAAAATATTCTCACTTCTCCTACTTCAACAATGCCAAAGGTTCAAAAGAGAAACCCACTTGGGTTCTGAATTGTTATTGAAACACATGGACAATTTGAAACTCAAAAGTGCTTTTATATTGTCTGGAGGGAATGAAAGGAGAGAAATGAAAGAGGCAAATTTTCCTGTCAGGCCAGGAACGTATTGCATGTTACACACCAGCTGATTTAACTGGTCTTGACAGCACATAGGCCATTAATAAAGGCTTTCTAGCTTGTCGTCTGCATGTGCAGGCTTAAAAGCCCTGTTTCCCTAGGGCCATTAGAAAGAGGCCCGGGTCTGCTAAGCCACATGCATCTATTGGCAGACCTTGGCTGACTGCCACTGCGGGCAGAGCCCACCCATGGGACACAGGCCTTGAACGGCAGTGGCCTGAAAAGAATTTGGGAGTGGAACATGGTTTCCATGAAGACAGAGGGAAAAATGAGGGTGGAGAATGTGGAAGAAGGATACCTATTAATAAAAACATTTAATAAGTGATTAGTCTGTGCTCTGAGATTTATGTGCCTTGCCATTTTTAAATTCCATCTTCCTTCTGTAAAGTGATCACTATATATGTATCTCCAAAGTAATGCAGTCAATGTGAGGGACTGGATTCTAAACTAAACCAGGACTCTTGGACTAGAAAGTTTCCGTCTTTTAACTTTGGGTTACATGGGTAGCCTTTTCATAGTTATAGACACAAAAGTCTGGAAGGAATTAGCTAAGAGGGAAGCTTAGAAAGGAAATATGAGATTTCATAGTGGTGAGAAACATTTTATTTTATACCTGCTCGTTTTGCTCTGGAAATCACCTTAGTACCTCTGAGCATTTCATTACTCAGCCTCTTTCTCCATTTACAGAGGAGTGTACAAGGTTTAATGGAGTCCCCTGGCTTTTGGCTTTGAAATATTTATGGGCCTTTAGCAGCTTCTTTCATGCTCACCTTCTCCTCCATTAGGGAAGAAATCTTCAAGGAGCTAAAGGAGAGAAAGCAGGTAGGGGATGAGATATGTGGGAGGTGGGGGAGGGAAGGAATGCTTATTACAGCTCTAAGAGATACAAAGTTCTCATCCCTCAAGAGGCATTCCTACTTTCCCTAGATTTGAAAGGGTGGGAGTATAGAAATGGTACATTCCGTGAGAAGCAAATAGGCCGTTTTTTTGCCTATATCTACTCTTCCACTTAGATGTAAATCTGCTAAGTCTCAAAAGAATAATGAAAAGTTGCCTCCAAGAGAAAGTTTGACGAAGTGTCAGCAAAAAAGAATCAAGCATTAATTGACCTCACATGGGCTCAAAATAGTGCCTTGACATTGCATTTGAAGGGCCCTGCTCCTCGTTCAGGCCCACTCACCCAGCTCCTTTCCCTTCTATCGTCCCTGCTGTCACCGCTCAATTACAGAAACAGCTTGCAACAACATAGTGACATAGCATGGCTCTATGGCATTTTAACCTTGGTTTAGTCAAGTGAAAACAGGGAAAAACTAAACAGTGCTTTCATTCAATAACTACTACCTACTTACTCAACATGTATTCCTTCTAGAACAAAGTCTGGCCCTTCTAATAGCTACCATTTACTAAGGACCTAGTTTGTGCTAGGTAGCATAACAATCTTGCCAAGTATGATCCACTTTGGCAAATAAGGAAGCTGAATCTCAGAGAAATCAAGTAACTTGTCTGAGCCTTTGTTGGAAAAGCTGAGATTGGAACACCTCTCTGATTCCAAAATCCAAGCTCTCTTCATTGTTCTATCTCTTTCTAAAGGAAGGTTGGGAGTTCAAACCCTTAATACTATTTTTAAAAATAAACAAAAAATTGTGTATTAAGCAGAATGAAGATACTCTAAGCACAAGGGATCCTTGAAAAGCCTCAACATGATGAATAAGTTAAAATACATGAAGAACATAAACTAAATTAAACCAGAATAATTGCTCACTATAAACTTATATAAATAATCATGTAATTTGACGATAAATCATGTTAAATGAAGAATTCCTAGGGGAAGGAACTGTGGGACCATCTTTTCGTGCATAAAGGAAAAACTAGAAAGATCTCAGAATTGCACTGAGCAGGCAAAATAAGGAAACACTGTCTTGAGGAAAAAATAGATTATTCATTAATACTGTTTCCTTACCCTCCACCCCAACGGCCCACCCTTCCCCTAAGAATCTTCTATTTAACATGATCTATAGTTCGATTATGTAACTTCTGTTTCTATTGACCGAATATATATTTATTAAATACTGATAATCAACATGTATTAAGTACTTACTGCATTCCAGGCACTAACCTGAGCATTTTATAAGTCTCGTCACATTTAATTCTCATAAGGGTATTATGAAATAGATATTATATTTCGACTTACAGATTGATCAAACCAAGACACAGAGAGGTTATGTAACTTGACCAAGGAAACAGAAACAGAAACCAAACATAAGAAGTCTGTTTCTAGAGCCCAAACTCTAATCCACTATCCTACACTATTTTTCCACTAAGTGTCAGGCATCGCAGTAGCCCATGAGGTGATGAGGAGATATGCATTACTCTCCAAGGAATCTCACAGTCTCACAGGAAATGAAGGCTAGGACTGGGCTCCTCAGCTGTGATCTCTCGTCCCAAGAACCCCAAATATCAAGTTCTGTGTTGATATTTCAGTGAAGGCAAGTCTCAGAAGCCCAGGAAAATAATGAGGACATTCCCTGTTCAGGAGCTAATACTGAAGTTCTAAGGCAATACTTGGATAAACGATATCAAAGAGACATAATAGATAATTAAAGGATTTTACATCATTCTCCTACAACTCACCTCCTAAGAAGAACAGTAAAAATTGGTATTAATTATAAAAATGAGCTCTGATTTTCTCCGAGAAATCGTTTGGCTCGTATGCCCTGATATGCTGAAAAGGCATTCTGGATGACCATGTGAAAACAGAGCGTTTATCCCTCAGCTCTCGAAGGAGGAGGTGGGGCCGCTGTGTTAACTATTGAGTTGAGAGAAACAGAGAGGAGAAATGGCACAGCAGGTTAAATGGCACCGGCACAGCCCAGAATCACAGTTTCTATCCCTCATCGCTATGCATTTTCCCCCTTTACAAAAGTTAACCTTTTTTGCAGGGGCTTTAAAATACAAAATAATATTATATAGTCAACCCAGGTGGGATAGAGGTTTGGTACTCTTCCCTGCAACCTTGATTAACTAGAGCACCAGGCAATTTCTCCCCGAAGGTCAATAAGCATAAGCCTCCAGTTTCCCATCTCTAAGGCCTCAGATGAAGCTGAGCAGAAGCATCAGACATCCGCCCAACTGAATAGGCCTTGCTGTGTCAGAGTCTGATAAAATAAATCAGGATTAGGGTCCAAAAGAGGGTTGTGAGATCTAAATGAACCCATATCTTGAATATAGCTTTTTCTTTCATAAAATACCTCCATCTCACAAAATTAGCACATTAACATTTATAATACACGCTCACTCCCAAGCTGGAAATGACCGCATCTTCTGCTGCTCATTCAAGTTAAAATATTTATCTGCAAAGCGTACCTGAAATCTTTCCCTACCTAGCATTGCAGACATCTTACCATCTTCCAGGATCCCTGCAGTTCTTCGTTTCCAATAGGATTATGATGAAAATTACATAAAATAAATTATGTAATTTCTATTAAAATGTTAAAGAAATAGATGCATGTACATCATAGATTGATTGGAAAAAATGGTTGTAGTATTTTAATCCTCTTTGTGCACATATCCTTTGTTGTATGGCTTTGGGGCTCCTCCAATTAAGATACAGAATCTATTTCCCAAACTGGGAATCTGGGCCAGCTATGTACATCCTTTGGCCAATAGAATGTTGTGAAAGAGATGGCGTGCTTTGTAAGCTTTTGCTCTTTCTATTGCTCTCTTTCCTTTGCCACCAGAAAAACCTGGGCTAGTCTAAATCAGCCAACAGCCAGCTAGTTCCTAAACAAGAGAGTGAATCCAGCCAAGTTCAGCAAAGCCCTGTTGACTCTAGATGCTTGAGTGAAGCCAGTTGACACCAGAAGAACCACTTACAGACTTGTTAGCAATAATAAATCATTGTTGTTGTAAGTCCCTGTATTTTGGGGTGATTTGTTATGAGGCAAGAGCTTACTGCTTTATTGAGCCTTACTTCTATCCTAGTAAACCAAAAGACCCAGAGATGGAGTCCAGGTTTCTTCAATTTTATAAAGTCTATGAGAGATTCTGAAATCCAGCACACTATTACAGACACTGTCTTCTTTATTTTCCTTTCCAGTCTTTCATCTTTTTCAGTATCTGACAACGTGGTGTGCAAATTAATACCCTGGGTTGTTTATTTTTTTTTTAAAAAAAGCACATTCCTAGGATCTACCCTAGACCTAAATCAGAAACTAAGAGTTAAGGGACTTGGAATTTGCATATTTAACAAGGCAGCTCTTCTGTAACTTTAAAGTACATACAACACTTTAAACATATCTCTATCCAGACAAGGTCATCAAACTTAAAAATGTAATCTCTTTCAATTGAATGACGAAAACACTTCACAGCTGAAACTATGTAATAGTTTACAAACAAACACTTTTACATATATAAAAATTCATGAATCAGATCTTGGCAAGATTGAGTGGGAAGTTTCTAAGGCCCTTGTTCTCAAGCTGCGATGAACCCTGAAATAACCTGAGGAGATTTAAAAAATACCAATACTTAGTTTGGAGCTCCAGAAATTATGATTTAATTGGTACGTGGTGTGGTTTAGGCATTGGGATTTGTAAAAGCTACCCAGATGCTTCTAATGTGCAGCCAAGTTTGAGAGCCACAGTTCTAAATTTTGTGGTGCAGCACCATTCAAGATGAGAAAAATCAACACAAAACAAAAAACAGGTGTGTGAGGTGTGTCGTTAGGATTGCCCATGATGGTTCAAATTACCCGCACTTCAGTGACCCTTGCAGCTTCGCTGACATCAGTCTATCAGCAGCCTGTCTGTATTCTAACCAGATTTCAAGTAGAGGGAGTCACAGAACACAGAAATCTGGTTAAATCCTTCTTAGATAGCAAAAACGTTGAGTTCTCCCACAGCAGTGGACAATTTAACACCTGAATGTTATATATATATATATTTATTTGTATTTTATATAGGAAACACATATTAGAAATGCGCATTTATTCTAAGAGGATTTTTCACAATGCAGGTGCTTATCACTAAGCTTTATGTCAATAACTGAGACTAGACTAGAGTGCAGGTTTGATGACAAACCTTTATGTGACTGAACAAAGCGCAATCCTGCCTAAGCCTTGGGTTGATAATGGTCCAATTTTATAAACATCATCATAAGTAGATGCCTTGATAAATGTGCCAGCACTATCACTAAGACAATGTGTTGATGTGATATACAGGCCCTTACCTTCTCCTTACCATTGCTGACTTGAAATCTAGATTAATAAAACCTTCCAACATAAGCAAGGATAGCGGGAGAAAAAGCATGGCGCAAAGGTTGATGCTTACAATTTTTGCTGACTCATTTTTATTTAAGCATTTTTAAAATTATGATTTTAATTACCGAACCAAATATAATCTGAAACAGCTCTTTCCTGCTAAGTCTTGATTGTGAAGTAGGAATTTAAAGATGCCAGTGCTCATGATTGATTTATCTATGATGATTATACTAATAGCATCCGGCAAATACAAAACCATTTCTGAGCACTTACTATGTTACAGGCTTACTATGTTACAGGTTAAAGTCTTTATAAGCATTAGCTCATTTAATTTCATTTTTACAGTTGTCCTGTAAGGGAGGCTATTATTAACATCTGGATTTTATATGTGAGGAAACTAAAGCACAGAAAAGTTAAATTATTTCCATAACAAATACGTAAGTGAATGCAGTAGAGTCAGGATTGAATCCTCTACTGATGGACTTGAGAAGTCATGCCATTAGCCACTATATTACATTGCCATATGCAGCATATGGTGTACTATAACGACACTTACTAGAATCAGTGTACCTAGAGTTAGGTAGAAACTTGGTGATTTTCCAAACCCTCTGCATAATTTTTATGGTTGAGAAAATGAAATCTCAGAAAGATGAAGTGATTTGTTTCAGGTCACTGTGCAAGTTTGCTGCAGTGATAAAATTAAGGTCCATGACTCCTCAGAAAATGTACTTAAACTCCATATTAAAAAATAAATTCTCAACTCCTATCCCATTACCCATAGTACCCAAGTTTGAGGAATGCTTCATGTTTCAACATATATGCAAATTTATTAGCTCAATATCTTGTATCTAGTGGGTACTCAAAAAAATATTTGTACTATCTTGGCATTTTCACTAAGATACTTTTTCTTTTTATTAACTATTCTGAATAATATGTATATATATTTGACCTCGATTCAGTACAGTTTCTCTTCTTGGCTTCTCTTGATGGCTTTTCATTTTGAAAAGATCGTTTGAAGTCTCCTTCATGGCTTCTTTTCCTTCACTTCTGCTTTAATAGTAATGTTTCCAGATTTTGTCCCAGTCCTCGTCACTGACCAGTCTGTACATCCTCCTTGGGCAGACTCCCCTGAGTCCATTCTTCCATCTACTTCCTATATACCAATTAATTCCAAATTTTACCTAGAGCTTAGACCTCTCTTCAGCTACAGCCCTATATTTCAAACTGTTCACTATATACCTGAATGCTGTTTTCTTTGAGGTTTAAGCATAATATGATTCTGTTCTAAAAAACATTTAAAGGGATAGTGGAGGTAGAGGTGGTAGTAGTGGCAGTTGATTTATCTGGGGCAACTCAAGTTTTAAGCTAGTTGTCCCAAATGGACCACCTACCCTTTCCCGAAATTAGCAGCTAAGCAGACTGGTAGATTGAATCATGTTTCCAACAAAAGCTATATTGTTAATCTTAATTCGCTTTCCTGTGGGCATGAACCCATTTGAAATAGGACATTTTGAAGATGTTAATATTAGTTAAGGTGTGACCAAATTGAATCAGGTGGATCTTAATCATTACAATTGGAAGCCTTATAAAGAGAGGAAATTCAGACATAGTCAGTCAGTAGAAACTAGAAATAGAAGAAGCCAAAAGTCAGTGGAAACCCCAAGAGCAGACACAAAGAGAGAGATCACCATGTGACAGGAGGCAGAGATGCAATCCAAGAAACCCAAGGATTGTGGTAAGCTGGCACCAGAGTGATACAGATTTGGGGGAGAAAACATGTCCTTGTCAACACCTTAATTTTGGATTTCAAGCCATGTTTTAATTTGCTAAAGCTGTTAGAATGCAATGTACAAGACATGGGTTGGCTTTCTCAACGGAAATTTATTAGATTAAAATTTTACAGTCCTAAGGCCATGAAAATATTCAAATTAAGGCTTCAAGAGGAAGATACCTTCTCCGAAGAATGGCTGCTGACATCCATGGTTCCGCTTTCATATGGGAAGGCACATGGTGACATCCGCTGCGCCTTCTCTCCAAAATGTCTCTGAGCTTCTCTGACTTTCTTCTGTCTTTTATCCTCTAATAGAGGTTTTTCAGCAAGGGGATTAAGACCCACTGTGGTTGGACAGGGTCACATCTCCATTGGAAACAACTCAGTCAAAAGGTCCTACCCAATAATAGGTCTGCTCCCACACAGACGGATTAAGAAAACATGGCCCTTTATGAGGTACATAACAGCTTCAAACCAGCACAAGCCTCCCAAACCATGAGAAAGCAACTACTGTGTGGTATTTGTCATTGTGGCCTTGGCAAACTGAGACACAGACTAAACCTGCAAGATAATGTCCAGTGGGTTAGCTTGCCCTGCTTGCACAAACACACAGAGTCATTCAAAGGACAAATCATTCCAGCAGTTTTCTGGAGGAGTGAAAAAGTAGGCAAAAGGAGATAGCTTTCCTGACAAAGATCAGCGTAAAATCCTACCACCTCTGCAGAGTGTCTTAGCCCACAGGGAAGGAAATGCCCCCTTCCCATTTATTGCATTTAGCAAACAGATTTAGTTTTTTTTTTTTTTATGAGGGTATTATTTCTGAGTCAGGTTTTCATTTTCATTCTGTAGAGCTGCCTATTCCTAAATTCAATTTCCTATGGACATAAAATATATTACCTTCGCTTTACTATACGCTGGATATGGAAAAACATACAAAGGACAGAACCAAATTTTATTTCTACTTGCTACCTCAATTTATTAAACAAACTACCTACCCTAAAATAAAATTGTCTTAATATTAGTTTTATTTCAGATTCTACCTGAACATGGATCATTGCCTATACAATTGAGTGCTTAATTAGTGCTATTATTTTATGAAATTCAGAAACTGCATGTATAAATTCTCTAATTAAAGCTCTCCATGAGTTAACATTTGCTGCATGTATATAATTAAAGCTTACCTCTTCATCAGGTTTTCCATTTTTACCTATAAAAAGCCATGTTAGTTTTAAAAGCTTGAAATCGGTGTAGCCTAGTGGAAAGGGTATGAGCCAGACAGTGCTGGATTTTAAGCTTGTAATTAGTAGTCCTGTGACCTTGGCCAAGTTGTCATCCATCTTTTAGTTTTCTCGTCTGTAAACTCGGGATAACAGTGCCTCCCTCAGAGGATTATTTCATGGATGAAATTAAAATACCCAAAATATTTCCTTTGATGTCCCTCACCTCCTCCAGGACAGATAAAACAACCATGTGAATCCTCCTGTTCAGTATGGCTGCAGTGGATGTGAGTGGCATTGACCAGGGTGGGGTGGGGGTGGGGCGAGGAAGACGCCTTCGGGCTAGAGCCGAGGGTCTCGGCACATACTTGCATGAAGCACAGGTAACATCCATTTGATTTACCTTCAACTCTTCTGCTCTGAACATTGCTTAAAATCTTCCCTTCGCTAGTGTCTGAAATCATGTGCTGACCTTCTGCCAGTGCTGCTTCCCGCTCCTCCTGACCCTGACCCTGATAGAGAAAAATTTTCACAAATGTTTACGGATGACAGCGCACAGCCACCTCCTTTAATTTTTCACCGTCCCCCCTATGCCGGGGGTAAGGGGAGGTTAGTAGGGGGAATGATTTAGATAAAACTAATTTGTAAAAAACTTCAGATAGGTGGGACTGTTTTGTTGCAAAGGAATTTTGTTAATGTGGACACATTGAAAGCAAACAAGAGCTCTTAGACTTGAGCAGTAAGAGAAGAAACAGCAAGAGCGCTGCCCTGCAGGGAAGGCGGCGTCCAGGACAGCACATACTGGTTCCGATCCCTGAGTCTTTATCGGGGTTTCGTTCTTGTAAGGTAGAGCTGGTGAGAGATTTACCTGGTATTGAGACAAAAGAAGTCTAAACAGCTCAGGTCTGGCCTGGCTCATCTTTCCTTCCTGCCCGAAGTGCACGAAAATAGTCAGACTCTTCAAACAGAAAATGAACTATAAGGGCCAGAGAAGGAAAATCTGGAAAGTTTTGGAAAGGGAATTTGAAATAGGGCCCCATATACAAAGTGAATTGTTTTTTTAACTGGAATAAAATGTCGCCACAATACAGGGTTTTAATTCTTGATGATGTGGGCTATAGGGAAGGGGATCTATGACTCATCAACCCTGACAAACTGGAGGTGATGATTTGGAATCTTCAAGTGAGCCAGGAAAGAAAAAGAGATGGGCCTGTTAATTCACCTGCAGTGGCTTGGGCGAGGTGGGGGGTGGGGGTGGGGGTGGGGGTGGGGGTGGGGCGAAAGGGCCAGGATCTCAGTGAATTCTTCCCTCTCAGTATCCACTTGTGTTCTAGTTGAGATCTGAGACCAAGGAGCAGACAGATCACAAAAGTGATTTCTCATCCCACTCTATACAGCATTAATAGCATAAAATCCCATTAGTGCACTCTAGGGGTTCATTTGAAAACAGACAATGGCCTCTGAATCAGCCTGCTGTGCATAATCATCTGGCAACAGGGAAATTACACAATCAAAAATTCAGTGAAAGACCATGAAAGGCAGCTATGTGAGGTCATGCCCATTGTTTCTTATTTTATTTGGGGAGGTGAGGGGCAGTAGTAGGCACTTTAAGACTAGCAAGATAGATTTTTGCTTCATGCCTGTGGCTGTATTCTCATGATCAGGTCAGGAAAGATAATGCTGAACTCTTGGAGGGGAGAGTAAGAGCCATGCTATCATAATTACTTTATAAATTGGTGAATAATTTTATCTGTCTCAGATGCTCATGCCTACCCTATGAGCTTTTTTTTTTAAAAAAGAAATGTGTCCGTATTTCCTTCTATTATGATCAAAGTTCATGTTGAGATGAATTGTCCCAAGTTCCTGTCTTTAGTGTGTACGTTTTCCTCAGCTCTTGACCTGCTTTCCCAGCAGTTTGCCATGCTTTATCACCTGGATTACCTACAAATGCATTTCTGAAACCGAAACATCATCATCATGGGTTCATCTTCTCTTTCCTTTCAGACACATTTATTGGTATATTTACAAAGTTCTTTTCGGTTTTTAACCTGCGTTCGCATACATTATTTTGATTTCTACAATCAGGGAGTAACAAATCAAATCTTTCTCCCTGTTTAGAATCTTATGATCACTCACCTTAGAATCTTGTGATCCCAAGCAGAAGCTATTGTCTTGTTTATTCTGGTCTTTGTGTCTTCAGTCATTTACTTCAGTTTCTCCTGCTGCTAGGGTAATCTTATAACGGCAATGATTTCCTCAACTCTTATTTGCTTGTTGGCTTAAATTAAATGCTGGAATTATTTACCATATCAAAATAAAAGCGTCTTAGCATTTAAGGCCCTCAAAGACAAAGACCTGTTACTTTTTTGAGGGGTAAGAGGGGTAAGAGGGGTAAGAGGGGTAAGGTACATGGTCTGGGAATCAAACCTGGGTCTCCCGCATGGAAGACAAGCATTCTACCACGAACCACCCATGTACCGCTGTTACCTTTTTCTTTTTTTACCTTTCCTTGGACCACCATTTTCCCCTTGTCTCTATTCTTCCTTCTGTCAGAAGGTCTTTGAAGAGTTCACTCTACCAGATCTTGCTTAGTAGTCCTGTGGACTCACCCACCTCACATAGCTGATTGGGTGAGGGGTGGATCTGTTGCCTAAGGAATTTGGATTTAGGATTTAGCAATTTAAATGATTATCTAATGTTACTGGACTTAGACAGTATAGAAGGTGCAAGGGGGCATGGCATTCTGTCACAACTACTTGGGACCTTATTTGTAGATGACTGGAAGGAAGAATCACTCTGCAGAGAGAAGCAGATAGATGGAACAAAAACTGGGAAAGAAAAGATATGAGAGGTGCAGAAAGAGAGAAAGAAGGAGAGAGTTGGAAAATAGGCACTGTGGTTCTTGAAGACATTCTTGTTTTCAGTGCTACATGATTATAAGATCTAAATGACCTTCTTGCCCTTAGATTCTACAAAGTCCTCTGGTTCTTAGAATAAATCCCTATTAACTTAAGCTAGTGTGAGTGGATTTCTGTTAAGTGGATTTCTGTTTTTTTGCGACTAAACAGTCCCTGGCTAAGAAATATTCCTTCAGAGCAGGCAGCCTTCTTGCCAGTCCTGAACTACATCTTGCTGTTTCTCACACCACTTGTCAGAAATGCCCTCAAGTTCCACCTTTTCCATTCTTCTGCACTCATGTCAAATGCTGTTTCTTTTGTCCACATTTCCATAAATCACCCTCAAAGATGAAACAACTTTCAGCAACTCTGCAATCTGAACATGCCAGGAGAATTTCAGAAATTAACTTCTCTGATTTATGGGATCTTTACATGAATCATTCGAGCAAATAGAACAAGAAAAATCTGTGGTGTTTCGTAGGAAGAAAAATCACCTATGGTTAGGGATAAACCAACTCAGCAAATTAAGAGGAGTTTGGGAGATTTGAACCATTTCTTCAGTCTTCGGTGCATATTTGAGTGCTGCCCTGCCTATACCCCCTGCCTCTCTACCAAAACTTGATTTTCAAGCTAAATTTTGTACCACTAAAATGACTAAAAGTGGAGCACAGTTTTCCAGACGCAGCTTCCCTGGGTGGAGTAGAAAAGGGCCACAGGCTCCCTCTCCTCCTATGTTATGCAACCCAAACTGGCCACTTGTGACCGCCAACTCACAGTGGATTTGCTGCCCACGGTCACCTAAAGGTTTCTTTCATTATTAGTACTGTTCATTGAGCTACTGCTCATTGCATATATGGCCTGTGGATATTTTCCCCAAATGATTTAGTCTGTACTGATTCAAGCCAAAGCTCATTTCCTCCTGATTTCCAAGGATCCTGTTTCATGCTGCAGAACATTTTCATTTTCTCTATCTTGTGTGTTGAAGAATGCTGCAGAATTACATGTTTCGAGTGTCTGCCCCTGGCTTTGCCCTGGTGACTGCAGTTCCCTTCTGGACCAGTTTTGAAGCCAGTTATTTTAGCAGTGTCTCTTTCATCAGAGGCACTGATGAAGAAGCCTCATTTGATCATAGATATTAATTTGCTTCTGAAATTCACTGCATTTGGAACATTCTTTTTAATATCACATATATTTGTTAGTTCAATTTTTCATTTTATTTTTCTCTTCTGGTAAGGTTTTAATTCTGTTAAAAGCATATTAAAGATTTCTGATGTAATTCTACTTCTTGTTTTTTGGGGGTCTGTTTCTGGCTCTCTTGGACCCTGACCCTTGCTGGTCTGTCTCACATTGATTTATCATTCAGCATGACTCTGAACTTGGGGGCCTACCTTCCTAAATGTTTGGGGCCTAATAGACCCCCTTATTTATCAAAGCTCTCCTTTTTGCTTCCTCATCCTCATTCTGTTTCTGGAGTTGCCCAAGTTCTGTTACAATCAAACTTGCTGGAAAATAGTCATGTAACAAACATATTAATGGCATCTAAGTAAAGTATTTTTTCTCCAGTTTTCTAGAGCCAGATTTCTATTCCAGGTCCTTGTTTCACTGTCTAAAGTACAATTAATCCAAGCTGAACCAATCAGTCTTTTTCTTTGGGGAATTTGAACTGAGGGATATGGGGATTTGGAGCTGGGTGTGGATTATGATGATGACATAGCTCTCTTAAAAGGTCTGCAAACTCCTGCAGTTGAGGTCCTGTGAGCTGCCCTGGCACACTTACTACCTAGACCTTATTGCTTAACATTCTTGGAGTTCATGGGATACTCTGGTATCCTTTTAATGATTCAAAATAATCTTATGAAAGACAACTTATAATATTATGTTTATAAATCTTGTTTCCCATACCCTTAAGAAGTGTCAAATAATTCTTAAGAAACCACATTCAAGGGAGCACAAGTTTTACTAAAAGTTGTAGTCAGACTGCCTAGGAGTCGATCCTGATTCTGTTACTTACTAGTTCTTCAAACCTTATGGTAAAAATTAGATTAAATGAATAATGTATGTAATATGGTTGACACATTCTAAGGGATTCAATAGATATTAGTTACATTTATTACTATTGCTGTTATTCTAATAAGAATTATTATTATCTACTCTCTGCACCTTGCCTCATTACCTCCATCACTGAGTAACTTAAATTACTAGGCTACCATCATCCTCCTGGCAGTAGTTCCTTCTCTACTTAGGTATTAAAGTACCCTGATACAACTGCTATAACTCACCTTATGCTTTCATTCTGGTTAGTGTGTAGTTCCACATGTCTGATCCAAAGATGCTAACATTTTTGCTAAATTTTTTAGATCATTGTTGGGCATTATTTTAGTTTCCTAGGCTGCTCAGGCAAATACCATGAAATGGGTTGGGTTAAACAATGGGAGTTTATTTGCTCACAGTTTTGAGGATAAAAGAAAGTCCAAATCAAGGCATCATCAAGGCAGTGGTTTCTTACTGAAGACTCACGTTCTAGGGCTGACTACTGGAGATCCTTGGTCCTTAACTTGTCATATGGCAAGGCACATGGTAGAGTCTCCTGGTCTCCTCCTTCTCTTCAGGAGTCCATTGATTTCACCTTCTGGCTGCTCCCTCTGGGGCCTTGTCTCTCTCTGTCTGAATTTTATGCCACTTATGAACAGCTCCAGTAATCAGATTAAGACCCATCCTGATTGAGGTGGGCCACACCTTAACTGAAGTAACCTCATCAAAAGTTCCTACTTACATTGGGTTTGTACCCACAGAAATGCACTAGATTTAGAATATGTTTTCTGGGGATCATAGCAGTCTTCATCCATCATGACTTCCATTTCAGAGGAGGACCATGTCTTTGACTTAGAACCAACATATAGAAAGAAGGTAGGGATGGTAGCCAGGATTTATATGTTGTATTGCAAAGATTTGTCAGTGAGAAGGAGATAAATGCTTAGGTTAGGATGTCCCTATAATAAGTTTGTAAAGAAGGGCTTGATAGGTGCGCTGGTTTGAAATGATGTATGTACCCTAGAAAAGCCATGTTTTAGTCCTAATCCCATTTTATAAAGGCAACCATTTCTTCTAATCCCTATTCAGTATTGTATGTTTGAAACTGTAATTAGATCATCTCCCTGGAGATGTGATTTAATCAAGAGTGGTTGTTAAACTGGATTAGGTAGAGGCATGTCTCCACCCATTTGGGTGGGTCTTGATTAGTTTCTGGAGTCCTGTAAAAGAGGAAACATTCTGGAGAAAGGAAGAGATTCAGAGAGAGCAAAGCAGAACGACATAGTCACAAGAAGCAAAGTCCACCAGCCAGTGACCTTTGAAGATGAAGAAGAAAAATGCCTCCCAGGAAACCTCATAAAATAGGAAGCCAGGAGAAGAAGCTAGCAGGTGACATTGTGTTAGCCATGTGCCCTTCCACTTGAGAGAGAAACCGTGAACTTCATCAGCCTTCTTGAACCAAGGTATCTTTCCTTGGATGGATGCCTTTGATTGGACATTTCTATAGACTTGTTTTAATTGGGACATTTTCCCAATTAAAAACTAGCAACTTATTAAATTCCCCTTTTTAAAAGCCATTCTGTTTCTGGTGTATTGCATTCCAGCAGCTAGCAAACTAGAACAATAGGGAAAATTAATAAACAAACTTGGAATTTACCAGTCAAAGCGTTCACCAAATTCTCACTTCTTTTCAAATGAATCAGGATTGGGAAGGGGAGCTAGGTGGCCATGTCTATCCTCTGAGAATTGACTTATGGGGCTCATATGTAAAGGCATGAAAAACCAGAAAGGATGTGTGGAATCCTTTGAAAAGAAAGGTTAAGAATTCAAACATGTTAGTATGGGAGTTGACAGCATATAGAAGGCATATAAATCCATGAAACTGGATGAGATTAGCAATGGAATGCATTTGTATAGAGAAAAGATCAAGAGCTGATACCTGGATCATTCTAACATTAAGAGGTCTGGAGAAGAGAAGAAACCAGCAAAAGCAACCAATAAGAGCAAACAGTAGAGGCAAGTAGAAAAAGCAAAGTAGAGCAGAATCCTGTAAACCAAGCGAAGAAAATGTTTTGAGGAGAAAGGAGTGAACAACTGTGTGAATTCTGTGGAAGTGGCTGATAAGACAAGAACTGACAACCATTGGCTGTATCAAGATAGAGATCATTTGTGTCTTTGATAAGGGCAGTTTGGGTGGACAGTGAGGACCAAATCCTCAAATCCTGATTAGAGCAGGTTCAAGAGAGTGCAGAAGGAGAGGAATTAGAAATTGTACAGGCAGGGCAATGGTAGCTCAAAAAAAAAAGAAAGAAAGAAAGAGAGAGAGAGAGAGAGAGAGAGAGAGAGAGAGAGAGAGAGAGAGAGAGAGAGAGAGAGAGAGAGAGAGAGAGAGAGAGAGAAAGAAAGAATGCAGGTAATTCTTTTGAGAAGATTTGTTTTTAGGGGAGCAGAAAAATGGATGATTAGCTGGTAGAGGAAATGGGGTCAAGAGGAAATTGTTGTTACTGTTGTTTTTTTATAATTGAAGAAACATAATGTTTATATGCCTACGGAAACAGCCCAATGCTGCACAAATATTTGCTGATGGAGAAATAAAGGAACGTGCTGAATTAATGTCCTTGAGTAGACAAGAATGAATGAAATCTGATGTACAAATAGAAGAATTAACTTTGTCTAGGAGTATGGAAATGTCATCTATTGTAACAGTAAGGAGTATATGTGGGTGAAAATGTTGGTAGATGAGTAAATGTGATAGTATAATGGGAATCTGTGGACTTTTTCTACTGATTACGCCAATTTTCTCAGGGAAGTAGGACACAAGCCATCAGCTGAGAGTAAGGATGGGTGAGGCATGGGAAGTGCGGGAAGAAAAAATGTGAAACAGTGGCAAAGGAGAATGGGAAAGAGAAATGAATCATTCAGTTTGATTGCCTGCCAGTAGTGAGGGACAACTTGGGATTCAAGATCATGAATTTGAAGTCAGAGTCGTAGTCTATTTTTCTTATTATTATTGCCACAGATGTGGTTTTGTGCAAGCAAAGAGTTAGATTTCAGCATGGAATTTAGCTACGGAAGTACAAAGAAGCAAAAATGTGGAGAGTTGAAGTATATAAAAAGGAGAATTTTATCGACTCACTAAAAGAATTCATCGGTGTAAGGAGATTAGTGAGGATACCAAGGAGGCAAGAAACAATGAAAGCATTGGTAGGATCAAAGTTTGGAGGTCCCCGGAAGGTCAAAACAGAGTGTAGACTGGGGTACTAGAAGGAGTCAGCGAGAAAGTTAGGAAATGGTGGTCAGAGCATGGGAATCAAGAAGATGAAATTAGAAAGGGGCTGCAATTACACTCAATGAATGTCCAGGGTATGAACAGATGAGTAAAAAATATATGGATAAAAAATAAATACATAATAAAAGGGACAAAGGGTAAAATAATTTGAGTAGATGGAAACTAGTGGTTAATGAGAGGGTGGGGTAAGGGGTATAAGATGTATGAGTTTTTTCTTTTTTCTTTTTATTTCTTTTTCTGGAGTGATGCAATTGTCCTAAGAAATGATCATGGTGATGAATACACAACTATGTGATGGCATTGTGAGCCATTCATTGTATACCATGTATGGAATGTGTGTGTGAGACTATAGCTGACCACATGAAAAAGACTCAAGGAAGAACTGCTTGGATTGGACTAAGAGGGAGCAACGTTGAGAGGCTTTGGAATTTAGAGAAAGGAAATATCTAAATAGAACGGAAATGTCTAAATAGAATGCTTGGGAAGAGGTCTGTGTGTCGGATTGCATAAACTGGGATAATTGTACGTCTAGGAATGCCTGAGTTAGTCTTTGGTTCATGCCTGCTGACCCAGCATAATTTTAAAAAGAAAATTCTCTCTTTCAAAAGCATCCCAGTTTGGAAAGTAGATTATATGTTCACCTTACTATGTAAAACCCCTCAACTACGCCCTATATGAAAACATACAGTAAAGATCTATATTATTTGGCAAGATTTTTAGAGTCAAAATTTATGATTGCTTTGTACATTATGTGAAAAGGACAACTGGAGGTGCTGGCACATATGTGGTTCATAAAAGCACTGACTGTGACATTTTAAAATAAGAATTTGTCAATTTTTATTTGATTTTTATAGAAATAGTTTATTATCTCCTGCAAGGGAATAAAGATAAATCACATAGAAATAAATAAATGCATTATTTAACAAACTGCAAGTTAGATATATTGAGAAGCCTATTACTCTTCCTTTTACCTTAACCTGGGATCATCTATTAGAAGAAATTGTAGCTCACTCAAATTAGCTCAAGAGAAAGGGGTAAATATACCTGGTTTCAATAGGTTTCCCTATAACTTTCCAAGGACAAGATATGTAGCCATATCTTACAAGGTATAGATTCCAAAACATACAGTGTCATCAAAGGCTGATAAAGCTCCTCAGTTTCTCTGCTTCCTCTTTTTCCCTCTCCCTCTCCCACTCCCTTCCTCTCTCTCTCTTTCTCTCTTTCTTCTCCTCTGCCCCCCACCTCTTCTCAGGGACTCAGTCCCTCATTTCAACTTCACTGCAGGCTGATTTCTCTTCCTCACCTATGACATCAATGACTGCTTTAAAAAGGTACCCACAGTCTCTGAGTAACATGGTACTCCAGAGTCAGTTTCTAGGCTAATCAACCCACTCTCTCTGTTTCAAAATTCCAAATTGTTAGAACTTGACTGATTGATATTAGTTCTCCAGAACTAAGAGAGAATACATTTCTGTTGTTTTCAGCCACTCAGTTTGTGCTATTTTGCTATGGCAGCCCTAGAAAACTAAGAAATATATTATATATTTTTGGCAGGAATTCCACAGAAATGATGTTGTATTCATCTCTGTGCATCATTTCAAGGGGTACATGATGTCCATATATCTTATTATTAGTGTGTTAATCTTGATCAGTTTGTTAAGGTGGTGGTTGCCAGATATCTTTTCTGTAAAATGACTATTTTTCATTTGTAATTGATAAATATCTTGGTGGTTATATTTTGAGATTATGCAGATAACCTGTTTCTCCTCAACAAAAGATCTGTTCTTAATTACCATTCCACACTTTCTCCATCCAGAATAATTTTTACTGGGGAATCAGGGACTTGTTCATAGAAAAGATAGCATTTGAGTTGAAACTAGAAGTTAGACTTTTTTGGGCATAAATTAGTGGGACAGTTGTTCCTACTTGAAAGAATGGCATGAAAAGGTTCAGAGGTCTGAATATGCATGTTGAATTCTGTAAAATTGGTGTGTAGCATACACGGGGAAGTGAGGAATGAGGTATAAAAATCACAGGGACATAGATGGCCCATGTATGAATTATCTGCTGAGGAGCTGGGACTTTGTTATATATGCCTCATTTTCCTCAGTTTCTAACAACTCGTGATTTTGGTGGAGGGTGGGGAGTTGCTTCTTCCTAGAGCCTGTATCTTCACTTTTAAAAGTGTCTTATATAGTTCCTAAAGTTCCTCCCACTCATGAAACTTTATGACTCTGTGAATTGATAACATATTCATCTTTTCCATGTCATCATATATAGAGGACGTCAAAGTTCCTAACTTAGTGGTTTTTTTAAAAATCAATTTCATGAGGACACTTTCTCTTTCCCTCATGTAAAATCATAGTTACAGTCTGAACTGCTTCAGGAGAAGAAGCAGCAAAAATCTGATTAAACCAGACTCCCCCACCTTTTCCTCCACTCCCAGTGTCTGCTACAGTTGGGTATGATGGTGTAAAGCTATTATGTATCCAAGGAAAGGCCATATTCTTTTGATTCATGTGCTGGTTTGAAAGGATGTATGTCCCCTAGAAAAGCCATGTTTTAATCAAAATCCCAGTTTGTAAAAGCAGAATAATCTGTATTCAATACTGTATGTTTGAATCTGTAATTAGATGATCTCCCTGGAGATGTAACCCAATCAAGAGTGGTTGTTAAACTGGATTAGGTGATGACATATGTCTACTCATTCGGGTGGATCTTGATTAGTTTCTGGAGTCCTAGAAAAGAGGAAATATTTTGGAGAATGAAGGCGATTCAGAGAGAGCAGAGCAGAATTATGTAACCACAAGAAGCAGAGTCCACCAGCCAGCGACCTTTGGAGATGAAGAAGGAAAATGCCTCCTGGGAAGCTTCATGAAACAGGAAGTCGGGAGAAGATGCTAGCAGATGACACCATGTTTGTCATGTGCCCTTCCAGATGAGAGAGGAACCCTGACCATGTTCACCACGTGAACACACTTTCCAGATGAGAGAGAAGCTCTGACTGTGTTTGCCATGTGCCCTTCCACTTGAGAAAGAAACCCTGAACTTCATTGACCTTCTTTAACCAAGGTATTTTTACCTGGATGGCTTTGATTGGACATTTCTGTAGACTTGTTTTAATTGGGACATTTTCTTGGCCTTAGAACTGTAAACTAGCAATTTATTAAATTCCCCTTTTTAAAAGCCATTCTGTTTCTGGTATATTGCATCCCGGCAGCTAGTAAACTAGAACAGTCCATTTCTGTGGGTGCAGACCTGTTGTGAGTGGAATCTGTTGGTTAGGTTATTTCAATTGAGATGTGAATCCTTTTACTGGAGTCTTCTATGCGAGGAAAAAGGATAGTTGAAAACAGAAAGCTTGAGAAAATCCCTGGAGAGGCTAAGAGAGGACCCACAGAAGTTCTGAGAGGAAGCCACTGGGACCAGAAGCTGAAAGTCATGACAGGACAGAAGGACTAACAGTGCCTTCCCATGTGACAGAGGTGTTCCAGATGCTGACAGCCTTCAAAGAAGACATCATCCTATTGATGCCCTAATTTAGACATTTTTATTGCCTTGAAACTGTGAATTTGTAAGCTGATAAATCCCCATTGTAAAAGCCAACCCATTTCTGGTATAGTGCATTCTGGCAGCTTTAGCAAACTAAAACATAGGGAAGTGAGGAAAAGGAGTTGGTTTAACAGGGAAAGTGAGGGGTTCAAATTTGAGCATGATTGTATGGAAAAGATAATAGGGTATTTAGGTGGATGTGCTTTGATCAGATGCAAAATAAAGGATTAGATATCAGGATTTAATCACTTTACTACATAGAGTTTTCCATATATAGTATATATATAGTATATTTATTCCATACTATATAAAAAGAGTTTTATTCTTATACGAAAATTTTAAACAATTCAAAGATAATAGTAGAAAAGAGGGGAGAGACTTTCAAAGGAAAATTTGAAAAATGGGGAGGGACATCAGAAAATTGAAGAAGAATTATTAAATTTTGTTTCCACTACAGATACTATAAAAAGTATGCATTCTACCTTCCAGAAAGATCAGCTTCATCCTTCCCCTGGGTATTGGGAGAAAAATATAAAGGGCTGCTCAGATCAACAGTTAACAGGGCTTTGTAAACTCATTCAATTCTACTAGCAAATATAGCTTTACAGTCACACCATATTGATACAAATATTTTACATTGCTTTCTATTTATTACCAAATGTCACTTTGCTTTATAAGAGCATCCCAGACTGATGTTAAAATTCCAGATCAATGAGAGGCAAACTATGATGAATTGTCACTGGGGTCTTGATTTTCTCTGGGAGCTTATTTGGTAGTGACTCTCTCGGTGTACTGTACAATGCCTTTGATAGCTCCCTGATGTAGACATATACAACAATCTTGAAACCTAGCTAATTCACTGATCTTACCTTAGAATGCTTGTCTCATGTTAAAAATTAGTTAATACTTTGTGTGTACAGTTTTATCATTCAGATTTTTAAAATCCATTATCATAAATAATATCACAGTTTTTACTTTCTGGATTATGAGCATTGGAGGTATTTTAGTTTACATCTATATTACTGTAGAAAAGATTTAAAGTAGCTTCAAAGATGCATGCCATGGCTGCATGATAATATAAATTAGAAGCAGGTGAGAAGGAAAAATGTTAAATAATGGTACAAGGTATAAATTAGAACCAGAAATGGACCTAATAAATAGATTCCTATTCTGAGCTTTCTTAGCATACATTTATGTAAATTCTAAGACTTAGCAAAACTGGTTTGTTTTTGTACATCAATAAGAAACAGGTTTATTTTTTAAACTAGAAAGACTTCTCCTGGGGTTTCTCATAAAAAATATATCAAAATATCAGGAATAAATTCCACAAGATTTTATATTTGAGGCATTGTATTTCATAGGGCTGCTATTTACAGAGTCTCTTAAAAGAGACTGGTGGGATCACACTAGACACAATTCAGCAAAAGCTCTTCTATGGGGGGTGGAAAGGGAGTAGCAATACAGAATCCATCAGATTTGCAGCTCTCTGCTGGCTTGATTTAATGTAAAGACAGATTTCTATAATATCTGAAGAACTGCATGTGTTGGCTTCAGCTATCAATACTTTCTCTCTTAGCTGAGCTTTTGATAGATACTTAGTACCAATATGATTTAGTCATAGATGTTTTTGGTTGCAGTGAACAGAGACCCACATAAATCCATGTGAGGAAAGAGTGCAGGGTTACAAAGAAAACTGACATAATTAAAATGAGAAAGAAAGGTCAGCTGGGCCTCATGGGAAATGTATCCAGGAGCTTGAAACAAAGACAATTACTTTGTCTCTTGCTCTGGACATATCAGGTCATCTCTGATTCTCTCTCTCTCTCTCTCTCTCTCTGGGTCTGCTATTTTTCTCTTTCTAGAGAGACTTTGCCACCATAGTCTAGCCCTGAGAATTAACAGCTCCAGCACCTGGAATTAATAACCATCATTCAGTTGAATTTAGCAAACCCAATTCCCAGGAAAAAAGGAACCTGGCCCAGCTTTTCCTTTTATTTATTTATTTGAGAAGTTGTGAGTTTACAGAGCAGTCACGCATTAAATACAGGATTCCCATATACCTCCCCCAAACCAACACCTTGTATTGTTAGAATTGATGATAGCACTTTTTTTTATAATTGAACTATCTTTCTAACAGTAGTTACCTTTGTTACAATTAATAAAAGATTACTAAAATAGTACTATTAACTATCAGCCATTGTTTGTACTAGGTGTATTTTTTCCATATACCACCTGATTATTTACACCTTATATTAGTGTCATACTTTGCTATAATTTATGAAAGAATAGTCTTGTACTTGTATTATTAACTATTGTCCATTGTCTACAATAGAGTCCATATGTTATACAATCCTATTTTTTATCTTTTAATTTTTATTTAAGTAACATTTGTGAACTAAAGTTTCCACTTTTAACCACGTTCACCTATAATTAATTGCTGTCAGTTATACTCACAATAAAGTGCTACCATCACCAACACCCATTACCAAAGCTTTACAATCAACCTAAATAGAAATCCTGGACAAAGTAAACACCAACTCCCCATTTCTAACCCCAATCTATCCCCTAGTAAATATATTCTAGATTCTAACTCAATATGAATTTAATTCCTGTCAGTGAGATTATACACTATTTGTCTCTTTGTGACTGGCTTATTTCACTCAGCATAATATCTTCAAGATTCATCCATGATGTCACATGAATCAGAATTTCATTCCTTTTTACAGTTGAATAATATTCCATTGTAAGTATATATCACCATTTTGTTTGTCCATTCATTGGCTGAAGGGCAGTTGGGTTGCTTCCATCTTTTGGTAATAGTGAATAAAGACACTATGAGCATCAGTGTGAAAATATCTGCTTGAGACTTCTGAGTTCTTTTGATTCTTCTGGGTATTTATTTAGTAGCAGGATTTCTGGGTCATATGGTAATTTTATATTTAACTTCTTGGGGAACTGCCAAATTATATCCCACAGTGGCTGCACCATTTTATGTTCCCTCCAGCAATGAATGAATGTTACCATCTCTCCATATCCTTTCCAACACTTGTGATTTTCTATGAGTTTTTAAAAAATAGTAGCCAATCTAGTGAGTGTGAAATGATACCTCATTGTGGTTTTGATTTGCATTTCCCTAATAGCGAGTGATGTTGAACATCTTTTCATATGCTTCAAAGCCATTTGTATATCTTCTTTGGAGATGTGTCTATTCAGGTGTTTTGCCCATTTTTAAGTTGAATTGCTTGTCTTTTCACTGTTGAGTTGTAGGATTTTTTAATATATTCTGACATAAACCCTATTGGATATTTGGTTTCCAAATACTTTCTCCCATTGTGTAGAGTACCTTTTTACCCTTTGCTTCAAAAACTTCTTTGAGGCACAAAGTTTGTGGGTTTTTTTTTTTTTTGAGGTGGTCACATTTATCTATTTATTATTTCATTACTTGTGCTTTGGGTTTAAGGACTAAAAAAACTTTGTCCAACACAATATCCTGAAGATGCTATGAGTTTTATAGTCCTGGTTGTTATATTTAGGTTTTTTATCCATTTTGAGTTAATTTTTTTTAGGGAATGGAATAGGAGTCCTCTCTCATTCTTTTGGATATGGTCATCCAGCTTTACCAGCACCTTTTCTTGAAGAGACTGTTCTCCCCCAGTTGAATGGACTTGACAGCCTTGTCAAAAATCTATTTCTGAACTTTCAGTTTGATTCTTTTGGTCAATATATCTATCTTTATGCCAGTATCATGCTGTTCTGACCACTATAGCTTTGTAATGTATTTTAAAGTTAGAAAACGTGAACCCTCCAATTTCGTTTTTCTTTTTCAAGATGATTTTGGCTATTTGGGACTCCTTACCCTTCCAAATAAATTTGGCAATTCACTTTTCCTTTTCTGTTGGGATTTTCATTGGGATTGTGTTGAATCTGAATTATTTTGGGTAGAATTGATAACTTAACAATACTTACTTTTCTGATTCATGAACACGAATGTCCTTCCATTTATTTAGGTCTCCTTTAATTTCTTTTAGAATGTTTTGTGGTTTTCTGTGCATAAGTCATTTATATTCTTCGCTAAATTTATTCTTAGATATTTGATTCTTTTAGTTGCTATTATAAATGAAATATTTTCCAATTTCCTCTTCAGATTGCTCATCATTAATGTATAAATCACTGTTTTTTTGTTTTTTTTTTCATGTTGATCTTGTACCCCACCACTTTGCTGAATTCATTTATTACCTCTAGTAACTTTGTTGTAGATTTTGGGGGACTGTCTATATATATGATCTATCATTAGAAAATAGTGGAAGTTTTATTTCTTCCTTTTCCATTTAGATGGCTTTTACTTCCTTTTTTGTGTCCAACTTCTCTATCCTGCAGTTCCAGTACAATGTTGAATAACAGTGGTGACAGTGGCCATCTTTGTCTTGTTCCAGTTCCTAGAGGGAAAGTTTCAGTTTCACAACTAAGTGTGATGTAGCTCTGGGTTTTTCATATATATCTTTTCTCATTTTGAGGAAGTTTCCTTCTTTTCCTATTTTTCTAAGTATTTTAACAAGAAAGGATGCAGGATGTTTTGGTTTGCTATTGCTGCCAGAGTGTAATAGACCAGAAATGGATTGGCTTTTGCAAAGGAGGTTTATTAGTTTACAAATTTACAGTTGTGAGGCCTTGATAGTGTCCAAATTAAAGCATCCAGAGAAAGATACCTGTACTCAGAAGAAAGGCTGATGTCATCCAGGGTTCCTCTGTCACATGAAACAGCACATGGCAATGTCTGCTGGCCCTGCTCTCCAAAATGTCTCTGAGCATTTGTGTGCCCCTGCTTGTTCCTCCCAGGGTATTTCTGTTACTAAGCTTTTTGTCTTCATGAGCTCTCTTAAAGGACTCCAGCAAACTGGTTAAGGGTCACCTTGAATAGGAGGGGCCACATCCCCATGGAAACAATCTAATATTTTCTGTCATATCTTAGTATACCTTGTAATTTTTTGCTGATGCCTAGGCATTTGATTATCATGATGTAGTAACTCTGAAAGCCAGTTTTCCCCTCTTGTCTAGGGTTTAATTGTTGACTGGCTTTGTGTTAAGGCTCTGCTTTGATGCTTGGTTCATTGACTCTGGACCTTTGGAATAGCCTGAGTTTAACTGATCAGATTTTCTCAGCTCTTCATCTGATTCTTGCCCTGGATATGCAGTACAATTTTTGAGTTTGTATTTTTTTGTGTCATTATTTCACCTCCAGGAGAATGCTTCCTTTACTCTGCTCATTCTTGGGGAATCTTGATCTCTTCTGTTTGTTTTTGTACAGTTTTATCCCTAGCTTTTATAATTTGTTTAAATTCTCTCCCTCATTTAGTGTACCATTTTCCTTATGCTTTTCATTTCTTGGAACTTCTTGTCTTACAGCAATTCAATTTTACTCCCTTTTTAAATATTTTTCTCTGTGAGGCTTTTCTACCTCTGTTTCTTTCCAATTACGGTATCCCACCTGTGGAGACAGATGGGATCAATCCATAAGGGTGGATCACTGCAGAAATATCCTTTTTGCATTTAAGTGGTCCAGCTGACACTAACTGGATTGAGTGCACCACTTGGCAGCTGCCACTTTGCTACAGTCTTAACTGATACATATTTTTAAAAATTATATCTCAGTCCTTTGCCTATTTGACCATATTGAGACTTTTGTCTATTGTCTGCTTATATAAAGAGAAAGTTCCGCATGTCTAAAGGGGCTTTGTATGCAGTCATCCCTGTTCTTGTTTTTTTGCTGTTGTTTGTTCTAGCCTTGAATTATCTGTGGTGGGTGGTGTAGGATGAAAAGGTCACAGCTCCATTGTTTCCTTCTCATCCTTTTTCCTCATTATACCAGAACTCAGGACAATGTATTTATGAAATCGTTCATTTTGTTGCATTTAGGATTAACTTTTCTTTTTTATAGTTTGGGTGCATGACCAATGTTTGAAGCCCACTGAAATTGAGGTCTCAATAAATGGGTATTATGGGTTTTTATTTCTGCAGCAGCATAAACAGTTTCCATTTTGGACATGAAGTCAATTCTGATTCTAACTTACTCATAAGGGCCTGATCCTACAGCACTTTGCATTATTTAACATGTTATGCTTTCAAACCACTCACATTTTATTTAAAAATTTATTTAGTGTGAAGCACCAGGAGACAGATTTGATTATACTAATTTATTTATGTGTTTAATTTTGAATCAGAAAGTCTAAAACTACAAGTCTGTGGTCACCACAGCATGAGGACCAGCCTCTGAGTATCAGCTTCTATCAGCTCACAGAGTTCCTTGGAATTCTATGAACAACAGAGATGCTTTGAACAGGGAACCAGAAATGAAAGTATATGTTTCTTGATACTATTCAATGATACTGTATGTACCTCAAGCCCTGGAATTGTAGTATAATTCCTTATATGTGTATGTGGTCAATGATTGCTGTACTGGGTAAGGCTAAAGATCAAGGAGGACTCAAAAGATGACTCTTTCATTTTTTAGTAAAGGAATGGAGAGTAAGGGGCTTATAAAATATGGCAAGAAAGGAGGTACACTGATGTTTATCAAGCATTTATGCTTCAGACATAAATGTAAACACTTTGCATTTAATTCTTATGGAGCTCTCATAAGGTTGATACTAATACACTCATTATAGAAGTCACCGTATCTCTAAGAACCTCAACTTTATCATCTATATGAGATCAATTTGCCTTCTAAATGGTAGCCAGGATTTGAACCCATGACTCTCCAACTCCAAAGCCTATGTACTTTCCACTATAGCATCTTTACCCTCTGGTGATACAGATGATGTGAGATGACAGATATACCAATAAAATGTCTCTATTCATATATATTTTTATTTCATCCTTTAGAACGGTTTATTATTTGTGTCCGAAGGTACATAAAATGACCCCAAGTTATTATGAGTGCCTGACTTTATAATTTAGATGATTTTGACTGGACTCAAAATTCTGACTGGACTCAGAATATATACTGTCATTCAGCACATATTTTTTGAACATTTCCTATGTGACAGGCACTATTATAATCTTTGGGGACACAGAGCTGAACAAGTATAGTTCTTACTCTCATTCTGGTGGAGAAGAAGACCATAAATAAGAAATCCACAGTCAAGATATTTTCCATAATCATAAATGATTATGGAAAGAAATAAAATAAGATAACATAATAATGATGTTGGGTTGTATATGCATGGTTGTTGAGAGGGCTACTTTAGATCATGGGGTCAGGGAAGGCCTCTCTGAAGAAATTTACTTGAACTTGATCATTAATGATGATAAGAAATGAAAGTCTTGCAGAGAGCTACAGCCTTGCAAAAACTTCACAAGGAAGGATCAAACTTGAGTGTTTGAGAAGGAAGGAGCATCAGTGTGAGTGGAGCATGACAAAAATGAGAGTAAATTTCTAGAAAAGTCAGGGATCAGGTCTTGAGTGATAAGGGAGACATCCTGGTGCCCATTCTTAAGGAGTTTTACAAGTTGATGTAGCACGTTTTTGTATTTGATTTTAACATAAGGAGCTCAGCATCCATTTTCTGAGACCAGGCTATGGAAGCATTTGAAGTTTTGATCACTGAGTTGAAGCTCAGGGCTACGGGAAGGAGAACTCACTGTGGAATTTTTTTGTTTTTGTTTTGCCTTTTTTTTTCATTTTTTAATGAGAAAAATCTTCACATATTTTCTGTACATGGTGCACAATTAATGGCTCACAATATCATCACATAGTTGTGCATTCATCACCAAGATCATTTTTTAGAACATTTTCATCACTCCAGAGAAGTAAATAAATAGAAAAAAGAAAATACTCATATATACCGTGCTGGTCTGAATCTGAGGTGGACCCCAGAAAAGCCATGTCCTTTAATCCTCATTCAATATTGCTGGGTGGGAGCATTTTGATTGTTCCCATGGAGATGTGACCCACCCAATTGTGGGTGGTAACTTTTGATTAGATGATTTCCATGGAGGAATGTCTCCACCCATTGAAGGTAGAGTTGCTTACTGGAATTCTTTAAAACAGGGAACACTTTGGAGAGAGTCCCTTTTTTGGAGAGCCAAGAGAAAGCCAGCAGACACCACCATGTTTGCCATGTGCCCTTCTAGCTAAGAGAGAGAAGCCCTGACTATGTTCACCATGTGCCTTCTCACTTGAGAGAGAGACCCTGAACTTCAATGGTCTTCTTGAACCAAGGTATCTTTCCCTGGATGCCTTTGATTGGACATTTCTATAGACTTTTATTAATTGGGACATTTTCTTGGCCTTAGAACTGTAAACTAGCAACTTATTAAATTCCCCTTTTTAAAAGCTGTTCTGTTTCTAGTAGATTGCATTCCAGCAGCTAGCAAACTAGAACACATACCATACCTCTTACCCCTCCATCTCATTGATCACTAGTGTTTCATCTACCCAGCATATTTTAGTCTTTTACCCCCTATTATTTATTTATTTATTTTTCTGCATACTTTTTACCAATGTGTCCATATTCTGATTATAAGGAGCATCAGACACAAGGTTCTCACAATCACACAGTCACATTGTAAAGGTTATATCTTTACACAATCATCTTCCAGAATCATGGCTCCTGGAACACAGCCCAACACTTTAGGTACTTCCCTGTAGCCACTCCAATACACCATAAATAAAAAAGGATATCTATATAATGCATAAGAATAATCTCCCATCCCTGCTTTTCTTGATTTCCATGATATTGACCTTTTGAAGAGACTAGCCCAGTTGCCTCCTAGGATGTCCAAATTTTGCATTTGTCTAACTGTGCCCTCTTGGAGTTTTTTTTAATGCATTTTTAAAATTAATTTAAAAAAATTTTTAAATATAACAAACACATTCTTACCGTATGATCATTCCATTCTATATATATAATCAGTAATTCACAATATCATCACATAGTTGCATATTCATCATCATGACCATTTCTTAAAACATTTTCATCAATTCAGAAAAAGAAATAAAAAGACAACAGAGAAAAAAAAAATCATACATACCGTACCCCTTACCCCTCCCTTTCATTGATCACTAGCATTTCAATCTAAATTTATTTTACCATTTGTTCCCCCTATTATTTATTTTTATTCCATATGTTCTACTTGTCTGTTGATAAAGTAGATAAAAAGAGCATCAGACACAAGGTTTTCACAATCACACAGTCACATTGTGAAAGCTATATCATTATATGATCATCTTCAAGAAACATGGCTACTGGAACACAGCTCTACATTTTCAGGCATTTCCCTCTAGCCTCTCCATTACACCTTAATTAAAAAGGTGATATCTATATAATGTGTAAGAATAACCTCCAGGATAACCTCTCAATTCTGTTTGGAATCTCTCAGCCACTGATACTTTATTTTGTCGCGTTTTGTTCTTCCCCCTTTTTGGCCGGGAAAGTTTTCTCAGTCCCTTGATACTGAGTCCCAGCTCGTTCTAGGATTTCGGTCCCACATTGTCAGGAAGGCCCACACCCCTGGGAGTCATGTTCCATATAGAAAGGGGGAGGGAAATGAGTTTGCTTGTCATGTTGACTGAGAGAGAGAGACAACATATGAGCAACAAAAGAGGTTCTCTGGGGGTGACTCAGGCCTAGTTTTAAGTAGGCTTAACCTGTCCTTTGCGGGGTTAAGTTTCATATGAACAAACCCTAAGATTGGGGGTTCAGCCTATTGCTTTGGTTGTCCCCACTGCTTGTGAGAATATCAAGAATTCTCCATTTGGGGAAGTTGGATTTTCCCCCTTTCTCATCATTCCCCCAAGGGGACTTTGCAAATACTTTTTTATTCACTGTTCAAAACACTCTCAGATTTATCAGGGCATCATTCTGGATAAACCTACAAAATCTCATGCCTTACCCAAGGTTCCATGTACATATGGTGTTCAATTAAGCTATCCACATAAATTATATTAGGAACTGCACTAGTTAAAATACAAATTCTGTACCAAATAAACATTTTTTGCTTTTCACTGTGGAATTTTAAGTAACATGATGTGGGATGGTGGAGAAAATATTTTTGTGTATCAGAACAGTTAGGACTACCTGAGAAAATTTTAATGAACCTGGGTCCTGGCTAAAAGGAAGTCTTTGTAAATTAATTTATTACTGATCATCAGTTAGTTTCAGGCAAAACTCCACAGAGATTTGCCTGTGGAGGTATTTGTTTACATTTCAAGGGGAAATGAGATCCAGGACCATGATGTTTATTCTGGGTTGTGAAACAGGAGGCATGAGGGTAGATCATCTGTCTCTGCTTTTTTTCTATATAAATGTCTACTTTCATGTTTTTGGACTTCTTGACCTCCTTAAGTGTAGGATGACAACTAATTCACATTACGTTGCTCCAGGGTAAGAATGGGGAGAGAGGGGAGATGGTGTGTTATTTATGCAAGTAAATAATAATTCTCTTTGCACCAGTAACCTCATCTTGACATCCAAGATGTTATTAATAAATATAGATATTATAAACTTAATGCATAATATGATTCATCCATTTTACTAGCATTCTGGCTGCTGTGTGAAGAATGGATTGCAAGGGAGTAAATAGAAGAAGGAAACCAATTAGAAATCTATAGCAGTACATCAGACTTTATGTTATGGTTATGGCAGGAGAGTTGAAAATATCTTAGATCTATTTTGGTGATAGAGTTGACAAAGCTAGGAGATGGGATGAGGAAAATAGAGAAGTCAAGACTGACTCTCAAGTTTTTGGCGAATTTTAGGTCAATTTCAGAGCTAAGGAAGCCTGAAAGAAGGGATTAAGGTAAGGGGTACAAGTAAAAGTATCTTTTAAAACCACCCTGTTAGCAGCCTTTTTCTTCCTTGTCACTTGTGCCAGCCAGATGGGAATAGGCAGTTCTAGTTCATCTCTTGTTGTGCTTTTTAAAACTGGAACCTGCTATTCTGTCTACCGTACAGGGCATTAGTGAATCCCTTATGCCTTCATTACTATTCAAAAGCCAGTACTGTGTAACTCCACCTAAGTGGGCCTGGCTGGTCTTCTAGAGTCTTTCCTCTAAAATCCCCTAGAACACTTTCCTTTTTCCTGATCATTTTCCAGTTTGATTTCCATGTCCAAAGTTAGGAAAGTAATCTGAGAAGGAGCCAAACAGGATACTGTAGGAGCCCATATATTCATATTTGAGTGTTCAGAATGCACAGTTTTCTCCCAAGTAAGAGACTTTTATGCTGTAATCCTAATGATCCCACATAGTTAAGCTGGAGGCATATTTCCCAGAATTCCCAGGTTTAGGGATGGCCACAGTAGAAAAGTGCATGAGATGTGGAAGGCAGAAGAGAAGCACCAGCCAGCTTTATATCTTATAGTTGGGATAAGCCAGGCGCTCTGCATCTCATGTTGCTGATCTGCAAGCTTGCCTTGTTGGCATGGGAAAGCAGCTTCTCCAGCTCCTGCCATACATATATACTTTTTTGCTTCAACTTCTTTGAGTCCTGGGCCAACTGGGTGTGCAATTCCAGGTGAAGAGTATCAGCTTATGCTGCAAGTCACCTGCATGGAAGTCACAAGAAAGAGACAGAGGTTCTAGTTTGTTGGAGGCCTTGAGAAACAAACATTGGTTCCAGTTTGTCCTTTTCATCCCCATTTCACATCCATCATTCTTTCTGGACCTCCAGCAGCACTGCTGACTTCAGGCCCAAGAACAGCTGCAGAGGCAATAGCCTTACATAGACTGCATGAGCTCTGAGCCTTATACTACATCCCTGATTTTACGTCACTCACAGTAGTTTTGTTGTTCCAACATAGCATTAACTGATACATATGTAATACGGTACTGTACCCCTAGAGTTTCTATATAATATCAGAGTATTAGTAAAATTTTTTACCCTAGTATTTTGACTTATATATTACACCTGTTTTACCTCTATGGTAGGTCTAAAACTTTCTATGGATTGAAATACTGTGAAAAGACTATTTCTTTATATATATATATATATAATTGAGAACTGTTTACACATATACATTCCATACATAGTGTACAATCAATGGCTCACAATATCATCACATACTTGTGTATTCATCACTGTACTGGTTTGAAAGAAAAACCATGTTTTAATCCTGATTCAATCTTGTGGGAGCAACGGTTTCTTCTAATCCCTATTCAGCACTATAGGTGCAAAACTTGATTAAGTTATCTACATGGAGATAGGACTCACCCAATTGCGAGTATTAACTTTGATTATATGGAAATATAACTCCACCCATTCCAGGTGGGTCTTGATTATTTTACTGGAATCCTTTAAAAGAGGAAGCATTTTGGAAAAAGCTGGAGAGACAGAGCCACGAGGAAGCCATGAGAATTTCCAAAGCCCCCACAACCAGTGACTTTGGCAGATGAAGAAGGAAAATGTCCCTGGGGGAGCTTCATGAGACAAGAAACCTGGAAAGAAAGCTAGCAGATACTGCCATGTTTGCCATGTGCCTTTCCAGTTGAGAGAGAATCCCGAATGCATTCGGCCTTCTTGAACCAAGATATCTTTCTCTGGATGCCTTATATTGGACATTTCTATAGTCTTGCTTTAATATTGGATGTCTTCATTAAAATCCAAAATGAATTCAGTCCACACAAGAATAGAGGGTCCTGCCTTTATTCAGATCAGATTAATTGTGTTTTTATTTAAATGCTATTTTAAGTACTGATTTTAATCTATGAAGATGTGTAGTTGACCATAGACACAGAAATTGTCTAATATTGGATATGATGGTACTCAGGATTAGTCATAAATATAGTAATCTTTGTTTTTTTATTTTTTTTAAATACCACATGAACATGATTCTTTCAGTGGGAGAAAATGATTTATCTTTGTTTTTTTTTTTTAATTTTTTTATTAATCAAAAAAAAGAAAAGAAATTAACACAACATTTAGAAATCATTCCATTCTACAAACGCACTCAGTAATTCTTAGTATCATCACATAGATGTATGATCATCATTTCTTAGTACATTTGCATCGATTTAGGAAAAGAACTAGCAAAACAGCAGAAAAAGATATAGAATATTAATATAGAGAAGAGAATTAAAATAATAATACTAATAATATATATATATAAAGGAAAAAGAAAAAAACAAAAACAAAAGATACAAACACACAAACAAACAAAAAACCATATTTCAGGTGCAGCTTCATTCAGTGTTCCAACCTAGTTACATTACACTTAGGTATTATTGTGCTGTCCATTTTTGAGTTTTTGTTTCTAGTCCTGTTGCACAGTCTGTATCCCTTCAGCTCCAATTACCCACTATCTTACCCTGTTTCTAACTCCTGCTGGTCTCTGTTACCAATGATATATTCCAAGCTGATTCTCGAATGTCGGTTCACATCAGTGGGACCTTACAGTATTTGTCCTTTAGTTTTGGGCTAGACTCACTCAGCATAATGTTCTCTAGGTCCATCCATGTTATTACATGCTTCATAAGTTTAGTCTGTCTTAAAGCTGCATAATATTCCATCGTAGGTATACGCCACAGTTTGTTTAGCCACTCGTCTGTTGATGAACATTTTGGCTGTTTCCATCTCTTTGCAATTGTAGATAATGCTGCTATAAACACTGGTGTGCAAATGTCCGTCTGTGTCTTTGCCCTTAAGTCCCTTGAGTAGATACCTAGCAGTGGTATTGCTGGGTCGTAATCCATTCTGCCATTCTATGTCTTTTGATTGGGAAATTCAGTCCATTAACTTTTAGTATTATTACTGTTTGGATAATATTTTCCTCTACCATTTTGGCTTTTGTATTATATATATCATATCTGATTTTCCTTCTTTCTACACTTTACTCCATACCTCTCTCTTCTGTCTTTTCGTATCTGACTCTAGTGCTCCCTTTAGTATTTCTTGCAGAGCTGGTCTCTTGGTCACAAATTCTCTCAGTGACTTTTTGTCTATAAATGTTTTAATTTCTCCTTCATTTTTGAAGGACAATTTTGCTGGATATAGGAGTCTTGGTTGGCAGTTTTTCTCTTTTAGTAATTTAAATATATCATCCCACTGTCTTCTAGCTTCCATGGTTTCTGCTGAGAAATCTACACATAGTCTTATTGGGTTTCCCTTGTATGTGACAGATTGTTTTTCTCTTGCTGCTTTCAAGATCCTCTCTTTCTCTTTGACCTCTGACATTCTAACTAGTAAGTGTCTTGGAGAATGCCTATTTGGGTCTATTCTCTTTGGGGTGTGCTGCACTTCTTGGATCTGCAAATTTAGGTCTTTTATAAGAGTTGGGAAATTTTCAGTGATAATTTCTTCCATTAGTTTTTCTCCTCCTTTTCCCTTCTCTTCTCCTTCTGGGACACCCACAACACGTATATTTGTGCGCTTCATATTGTCATTCAGTTCCCTGATCCCCTGCTCAAGTTTTTCCATTCTTTTCCCTATAGTTTCTGTTTCTTTTTGGAATTCAGATGTTCCATCCTCCAGTTCACTAATTGTAGCTTCTGTCTCTTTAGATCTACCATTGTAGGTATCCATTGTTTTTTCCATTTTTTCTTCTTTGTCCTTCACTCCCATAAGTTCTGTGATTTGTTTTTTCAGATTTTCTATTTCTTCTTTTTGTTCAGCCCATGTCTTCTTCATGTCCTCCCTCAATTTATTGATTTGGTTTTTGAAGAGTTTTTCCATTTCTGTTCGTATATTCAGCATTAGTTGTCTCAGCTCCTGTATCTCATTTGAACTATTGGTTTGTTCCTTTGACTGGGCCATATCTTCAATTTTCCAAGCGTCATCCATTATTTTCTGCTGGTGTCTGGGCATTTGATCAGATTTCCCTGGGTGTGGGACCCAGCTGGTTGAAAGCTTTTTCTGTGAAATCTCTGGGCTCTGTTTTTCTTTTCCTGCCCAGTAGGTGGTGCTCGTCTGTCTGCACGGCAGTTGGCCCGGGAAACCGCGCGTGGAGGCGGGGGTCGCTGGCCGCGCAGCTTGGGAGAGTGCCGGTCCTAATTGCCCAGCTGGCCCGAAACACCAAGCGTGACGGGAGGGCCCCACTATCCAATGTTCCCAGTCAGACCAGGGAGCCACGTGCGTGGAGGGGACCCCAGTCGCCAGCCGCCCCGGCCGGGAAAACGCGCGCCCCTCGGGTATCTCACCGCAGCAGATTCTCCCTGCCCGTTCAGCTGTTCCAGAATGGGGTACGCTGTCTTTTTGGTCTCTGTCGTGACTCCGGGAGCTGTTTCGTATTGTTTCTGTTTCTTTAGTTGCTTTTCTGGAGGAGGAACTAAGACCCGCGCGTCTTACTAAGCCGCCATCTTCTCTATCTTTGTTTTAAATCTAAAGTGAAATAATATGTATTATTCTGAAAGAAAGTTAATGGAATATTTAAAAGCAATTTCTGTAAAAAGTTGTAAATGCTGAATTTGATTGAACATATTTTGAAATAAGGTAATAAAGATATACGTTAAAATGAAAAAAAATATTGGATGCTTTCATGGCCTTAGAACTATGAACTTGCAGCTTAATAAATTCTTTATTAAGTTTTTTATTAATCCTTTTTAAAAGCCATTTTGTTGCTGGCATATCGCATTCCAGCAGCTAGCAAGCTAGAACAATCATCATGGTCATTTTTTAGAATATTTGTTTCACTCCAGAAAAAGAAATAAAATGAAAAAAAGAAAAAACTCATACCTACCATATCCCTTACTCCTCCCTCTCAATGGCCATTAGTATTTCCATCTACCTAATTTAATTTACCTTTTGTCCCCCCATTATTTATTTATCCATTTTTTTTTATTCATCTATCCATACCCTGGATAAAAGGACCATCAGACACAAGGTTTTCACCATCACACAGTCACATTGCAAAAGTTATATCTTTATACAATCATCTTCAAGAATCAAGGCTACCGAAAAGAGTATTTCTATTGCTCTTTAGTAGCTCCCAGATTATTAATGTGTCTAATTACCAAGGAACACAAAATGCATTTTTTTACAATTAAGCATACTTGCTTAATTTTGTTGTGTGTTTTATTCGCTTTCAACAGCAAATCTTGCTCATATGTGTATATTTAACAGAGACTGTTGTGTGCCTTGTATAAATGCTTTCTTAGTCCTAAAAAAATTAATAGAATAACAACTAAAACGATACATGATCCTGGACTGGATTTAATTATGGAGGAGAGAAGGCACTAAAAGACAAAAGGCCATATGAAAAAATTAGAATATAGATTGTAAGCTTTATATCAATGTTAAAGTTCTTGAACTTCATAACTGTACTGAAAATGTTACATAGGTGAAAACTTTGTTCTTAGCAAATATACCTTGAAGTACTAAGTGTTTGAGGAACATGATGTACACAGCCTACTCACAAATGTTTAGAAAATAAATAGACAGATAGATAGATAGATAGATAGATAGATAGATAGATAGATAGATAGATAGATAGAATGATATGGTAAATGTGGCAAAACGTTAAAAGTTGGTGGATCTAGATATTTAGGCTGGGTGGGGGAGGTTATGGCTGAATTCTCTGTATGAGGTTTGTATCACTTTTGCAGCTGTCTTGTAAGTTTGAAATTGCTACAAAATAAATATTTTATTAAATAAAAATAAAAAATTGTAATTAAAATAATAGTGTATATCTATTTTAATTTAAAAATTAATAGAGGCAACATTTGTGGTAGTCTGACACTTTAAGCAATGTCTTATTGCCCATTTCATTTAATAAAGTTCCATACAACAGTATTTGTTGAGTCCCAATACACCCCAATTTGTGAATTTCAATGAAGGATTCCAAAGAAATATAAGGAATAATTCCTGTTCTCATGGAATCCATAGTCTGATAGTTTTCTTTTTATGCTAAATGTATATTTTAATTTTCAAAAAAATTCAAATTTCCCAAAAATAGATGAGTGCAGTACAGAGATCTATTTCCCCTGAGGTATTTGAGAATAAATTACCAATAAGATACTCCATAAGCCCGATTCCTTTATTGGATTTTTCAAAAATACCCCCAAAAGTCTTCTACGTATTAGAATCATCAAAATAAGGGATTAAAATTGATAGTTTTTTCCCATGTAGCTCCAAGTTCCTGTTCAAGTTTTACCCATCGTCCCAATAATATTTTCATAGCAAAATGATGTAATTCAGAAACATTTGTTGCATTTTAGGGTCATTGGCTCTTGAAGTCTCCTTCAATCTGGAATAGTGCTGGGCCATAAGGCAACTCTATACTTAGTTACCAGAGAAATTGCCAAATCATTCTCCACAAAAGTTATCCCATTATACATCTCCCTCAGCAGGGAACAAGTGCTCTAGTTTCTCCACATTGTCTCCAACATTTGTAGTTTCCTGTTTGTTTAATAGTGGCTATTCTAGTGGGTGTGAGGTGATATCTCATTGTAGTTTTGATTTGCTTTTTCGCTAATAGCTAATGGAGCTGAGCATCATTCATGTGCTTTTCAACCATCTGTATTTACTCTTTGGAAAATGTCTCTTAATACCTTTTGTCCATTCATGTCATCGGTCTTTTTATTTCTGAGTTGTAGGATTTCTTTGTATATTCTGGATATCAAACCCTTATCCAGTATCTAGTTCTTTAATCAAAATTTTGCATTTGTTTCTTAGAGAGGGTCCCCCTAGTTTGAATAAGACTCAGGCTCCCAAAATTCTGTATTTGACTGGCTATCCTATATACATTATTTGTATTATCTCTTTTAATTTCCATAGTCAATCTTTGAAGACAGCATTATGATTGACAGATGAAGATATGAACCTCTGACAACTTAGGTCATTTACATGTATAAAGATATGCACAAGATGAGATAAAATAAGATTTTATATGCTTATAAAATCATACAGTTTGGAATTTAAACCAAGTTTTTCTGAGGTCAAGCCCACTGCTCATTGTAATATATAATATTTTCTTGTGAAATCTAATCTAGATGTAATAATGGTTTGCAATCTAAGTGCTACTTTTGTAGGTGTGCAGACTGCTTTTCATGCTTGTTGAAAAATGAATGGGAAAAACATCTTTGATTTTTCCTTACTAGGACTGGCTACTGTGGTAGTTACATTCAGTTGTCAACTTGGCCAGGCGAAAGTGCCTACATCTATTGCTGTGGACATGAGCCAATGGTGTGTGAACCTCATCTGTTGCTGATTACATCTGCAGTTGGCTAGGAGACGTGCCTGCTGCAATGAATGATATTTGATTTAATTGGCTGATGCTTAAATGAGAGAGCTCAATGTAGCACAGCCCAAGCAGCTCAGCATACCTCATCTCAGCACTCGCAGCTCAGCTCAAGCCTTTGGAGAATGCAGAAAGAAACCACCCTGGGGAAAGTTGTTGGAACCCAGAGGCCTGGAGAGAAGGCCAGCAGAGATCACCCTGTGCCTTCCCATGTAAGAAAGAACCTCAGTTGAAAGTTAGCTGCCTTTCCTCTTAAGAACTAATGAAATAAATCCCCTTTTATTAAAAGCCAATCCATCTCTGGTATGTTGCATTCTGGCAGCTAGCAAACTAGAACATCTACTTCAGGTCCAGGGGCAGGAGATGCCTAGATAATGTTCATATTGAGTATAAAGACTTTAAGGCAGGGACTGGCAAACTATGGCCAGCCATCCAAATCAGGCCCATTGCTTGTTTCCCCCCCCCCCCTGCCTGTTTTTGTATGGCCCACGAGCTAATAATGTATTTATATCTTTAAGTGTCTGAAAAAATAAAAGGGAGAACATTTCTTGACAAATGAAAATTATATGAAATTCACATTTCATTGTCTGAAAGTAAAGTTTTATTGGAACACAGACATCCTTATTTCTTTAGGTATTAGCTGTAGCTGGTTTTGTGCTACAGTAATGGAGCCAAACAACAATGATAGAGGTGCTTAAAATATTTACTATTTGGCCTTTTTCAGAAAAAAATTTGCTCACTCCTGAATTACAGTCACAGTGTTTTAGTATGGGTTGACTTAAACAACAGAAATTTATTGGCTCATTGTTTTTTGAGGAGAAGTCAAAAAACAATGGACTGCTCATTGTTTGAGAAGCCCAACTCAAGTTCAAATTAAGGCCTCATCAAGCCATTGTTGTATTCCTGAAGATTGGCATTCAGTGGTTGGCTACTAATGATCTATGGTCTTTGGCTCCTATGTCACATGGGAACGCACATGGCGACCACTCCCTTCTCCAATGAATTTCAGCTTCCAGCTGCTCCCTGTGGCTTTCTCTCTATCTGTATGAATTTCATTTTGCCTATAAAGGATGCCAGTAATAAGATTAAGACCCATCCTAGTCACATCTTAACTAAGCTGCCCCATCAAATGGTCCTACTTACAATTGGTTCATACCACAGTAATGGATTAGGTTTAAGAACATGTTTTTCTGGGGTACACAGCTCCAAACCATGACACACAGCGTGGCTGAAACTTGGTTTCACCATCTACTAGTTATGTGATATTAAATATTTTATTTAGTTTATCTAAGCCTTATTTTCCTAAGTTGGAAAACCGGACTAGCAACAGTGCCCAGTTATTACAAGAATTAAATTCAGTATAAAAACTTCTCTATAGATATTAATTTTACAAATAGTTGGATGCTGGGGGGGGGGAATCACATTTGGGGGTCCCTTCCACTTCCCTTGGGATCTTACAGGAACACAGGGACTCAGGAGCATCTCCAAGGAGAATTTTTTTTGTAGGTCTTTCCTGTTTGTCTTCTTTTCTTTAACTTCCATGGACAGGCTCTGGAAATCGAACCCGGATCTCTGACATGGCGGGCGAGAGTTATGCCACTGAGCCACCATTGCACCACCCACTGTTTGTCTTCTTGATCAAGTCCATATGACTTATTCTAGGACACAGAGTTTCGCAAGCACGTTTCATTTCTTTAGTGTCTCACTTGGCTATGGGCACCTTAACCATAGCTTCTATATCTGCTGTGCCAGGTATCAAAATACTCCCCCTCTATTGAGAAAGAACCTCCCTTTGGATACTATGTGGAAACAAAGTGCAGGTCTGTTGGTGACAACCTTTACAAGTCTTTCCTTCCTTGGGTTCCGAATCCAACTCTTTCCTTACATGTGCCACTCTGTTTTTCTTCAATCTTTGAAGGCTCCCTCTCTTCTGATAATTCAGTTCTCTCTCTTGTGAGCCCCTAGTTGACCAAGGGTCTCACTCACGCTCAACTCCCTAAAAAGGCCACACAGATAAAAAACCTGGGCATAAGACAATAAGACAACATGGGAACTAGGGTAAACCAGAGAGCTACTTGCCTGCTCTAATTCAATAGCAGCTCCTGAACCACCACTAATGGTTGCCATTCAGGTCCAGTGTCTCCAGATGTTCTCCTTGTTGGAAAGAAGCTGAAAATCTGGACAGTTGCATGAAAATTCCAATTATAAAAAAAATACACTATGGGCAGAGGAAACAGTCTAGCGGCTGAACCCTGCCCAGTTGTCTGGTCTACTCCAGCTTCTCTAAACAAACAAAAATAATAAAAGCCCTCTTGCTCTTCTGGAGATAAGGAAACCCAGACCCACTTATCTTCTAGGAAGGGAAAGAATACCTTCCACACTCCCTCCTGGAAACCAGCGAAACAAAATGCAGTTAATTTATTGACCAACATAATTTTGGCATATTGTTGTTATTAATTTGCTAGCTATCATGTAAAAATAGCACATACCTGGCAGATAGCACTTAAATATTCGTTATTGTTATTATTATTAACTTGATTAACTTTCTCCATCCTATTTTGCAGTATAGGAGAAGGAGCAGAATCCCCGTGAGTCATGAGAACCGTGGGTGTGGTGTGTGTGTGTGTGTGTGCGCGCGCGCGAGCGCGTGTGTTTGAGGCATAGGGGTCGACCGACCGCAAACGGTTGCCGAGCTCCAATCCCCACCCATGCCGCTGGGAGGATGCAGGTTGACAGGAAGCGTTACTGCCACCTGCCGCCAAGATCACCAACCTGTTATTGCTTCCCTCCGCACCCCGGTTCTGTTCGCCCGGCAGCCCCTTCCAGGCTGCAAATAAACCCTCTCTTCCCTAAAACACACCCTCTGCGGAGCGGCCCCATCGCGGCCCCTCCCGCAGGTGGGCAAACATGCTGCCTTTTGGATTCCTCCTGAACTGGCGATGGCGGTTAACAGTCCAGCTACCGGGGAGGAGACTAGGAGGAACGCGGTGGGAGTTGATCCCTCGGCTTGGCCGCGACGCGCGGACCCCAAGGGTTCTGAAGTAGGGCGGCGAGTACGAGCGCAGGGGAGACGGTGCTCGGCTGCTAGGGGCCAAGCGGGCTCGCCAGCTTTGCCTGTTTCCTTCCCTCATCAGAGGTAGAACGCCTCATTCCTTTGTCTCCGGAAAAGGTATATCTGTATTTGTCTGACGCGGAATTCACCCCTCCCTCATTCATCTGGAATCGTTTGCTTATTTGCAGCGCCCCATCCGTGCCCGCCCGGAACGCGCGCAGAATCCTTCCCGGGGCTGTCAACCCTGTGATGGGTGACATCGAATGAGCAGCCGTCGCGCGCTCGCCTTCCAAGCCCTCCCTGGCTGAATGTTACCGCGGCGCTCGCCAGCCCGCGCCTCTGCCCCCTCGTGGCGGGTGCGCGCATCGCAGCCGCGCGGTCGCCACAGCCCACCCCAGCCAGCCCAGCCTCACTTGGGGTGTTGTTCAAAGGGAGCTTTTTACAACTCATTCAACTGCTGAGGAAAGGAATGGGAATGTGTCTGTGCGCGTGCGCGTGTGAGAGAGAGAAAGCGAGCGCAATAAGGACATATTCGTGTGACAGGATAATGGAGAGAAGAGAAAGGAGCAAGAAAAATGGAAGAGATTAAAAAGCAAGAGAGACAAAGTGACAGTGATGAGGGAAAAGGGTAACAGCAAAGGATGCAGAAAGAATGCAGGGAGCAACAGTTTGATGGGAAGTGGGAGGGGACTTCTGCATGAGAGAGAAGGGAGGATTTGACATCTATGAGAGGTAAAGCTTCATTTTGGTGAAGTGAACCCTGTGAACATTTCAATATACCTCTCTTCTATTTTACATCCCATTTTGTTTGGCAGCTGCTAGAAACGAGTTTCCATTTTTCTGTCTTGTTTTAATATTCTCATGTCTCCCACATCACTAAGATCGTTAGAGGCAGAAGCAATTATGCCATACGTCTCCTGCATCTGACAGGACCCTGGATGTATGCTGGCTGATTAACTACCGCCTAGCCCAGCCGCCTTCATCCACATCTCCTTTTGTTACTCTGATCCAGTTTTCACCTGCTCTCTTTCTGACTCTCCACTGACCTCTATGGGCGCGCTCTTCCTGTGGGAAATAGACCAGTAGCTGCTCAGAATCCAAATGTATGTGCGACAAACACTCCTTCAAAGCCTTCTATCATCTACTCATCAACAAACAACAAATCTCAACAGCAGCAAATAGCCACAAAAATGGGTTATTTTGAATGGGATTTGTAACTCCTGACCCAATCCCTTTTGTTTTCTCCAGAAGAACAAAAGGAGAAAAGAGATTTTGCAGAGCCTGTGTTGGCTATAGCTTGGTACCAGCTGTAAAAAGGTTTAAAGGAATTTTCCACACCCCAGTCTCTGTTACTATTTTGTCAACATTACCCACTCTTGTTCCAGATTTTGGGGGTCACATTTAGAAAGCCTGGGCAGGATGATAAAACTGCTTTGGCAGGAGATAAATCAGTGCATATGGGCGTGGGCAGTAGTGCCCAAACTCATTTACCAAAACAAATGGTTTTATGAAAATGTTTTGGTCAATACAGCTAATTTTGCCATAATATGGTAGAGTTGCCTATCTGTATGGATGAATGGAGGGGGTGGACGACACAGAATACTGAGCTTACTTAGGGGGAGCTCTAGGAGATTGCACCCATATTCTGGAGCATGCCAAGGATGTTCCAAAACAGGGATGTGTATTGGAAATACACCATCTCTCATTTTGCTTAATGGATTGTGATACAGATAGGCAATAGAAAGAGAATTGGGATGGTCCCTGAAAACACAAAACGTTTAGTGGTTATGGGTAACCACAGAAGACATCATCTTGCTTCAATAGGTTGTTGAGAAACTCAAAAGAAGTTGTATATGCATGCAGCTTTCTCAAATTCAGATGCTCCCCAGAGCTAAGGTGAAGTACTGCTATAGGGAAAAATGTCTGTTTGCCATACATTTTTCGGCATAAGGTAACTGTATCTCCAAATCATTAAATTTTTGTTTAATTTTTACCTTAACATTTAAAAATGTCCATTTTATGTTCTTAGTTTTCCTTTCATTCCTTTTTGATACATCTCTTTGCTTTAATCTGTTTAGTGTGTTTGCTTATGATCCTCTATTACGATTTCAAACAACTAGGCCAGCCAAGGAACACACTCTTATTTGGATTCCATTGAAAATGTGGCCAAATTTAGTCTACACTAGTGATCCATGGGCCCTGCTCAGTTCTGCACTCAGCTGTTGTGACATAAATATAGCTCATCAAAAAAATATTCAGATGAATCTGTAAATTTATGTCCTTTATATTGATGGGAGTGGGGGAGCTTTTCTAACTGTATTTGTATTGTATATGTGTGTATGTGTCTATCTGCAGTATATACATACACACATACACGCATCTTCAAATTTTTCTTACCCCTACTCAAAAGCTTGACCACTTTATAGAACTCAGTGATTTGCCATCAGATTTTGGCTATGAAACATTGCAACATTTAGGAAAACCTCCCGTGGACCAGTACATATTCTATGCTTACTCTGTAAGTACATTCACATAAGAGGTGGGCCAGTGAAGCTGGAAACTGAGAGCCCTCCTCCAGTTTCTAAAGGGAGGCAGATGTCCGTGGTGAAAACAATACTAATATTAGATCCAGAAGGCTTAGAGGTTTGGTGCTGGGGTCCCACTATTTAGCTGACTATGTGACCTTGAATCAACAGTTCATTTTCTCAATTTCAGTTTCCTTGTCTGTAAAACGTGAGCCAATGATAAGTGCTCTGCCATGAATTATTATTGGCTATTATTATCACGATTGGGGTTTCTTAAGATAACTAAGTAAAGAAGTTCTGTGAAATGATATGTGCTGTCTGAATATATAATATTTCTTATGGATAGTCTCTGACTGATAACATTTCCTTGTGTTGGGAGATAGTATAGTGGTTAAAAGCAGCATCTGTGCAGTCAGACAGATTTGGGCTTGAATTCCAGTTCGCTCACTTCCTTCAAGGTATCATTTAACTTCTTAACAATTCCATTTCCTCCTATGTAAAATGGGAACTAGCAATATAAACAATTACATAGAATTCTCATGGATATTAAAGAAAATATAAAACATGAAGGCTTGATTAATGGTTTACTTATCAGCATCATCAACATCTACATCATTAATTTATTTCTAAAAACCCTTTCCATTGCCCTATTCCACACCACATTAACAGCCAAATGGACTCCTGCTATATTCCTGATTTGGGTTCTGTGAACAATGTTTGTGATATTCTTTTGTGCTAATTGATAGCAATTTATTTTTTAGTGGGTTCTCTCACCTCTTCTTCCTTTCCCCAACCAGTTTTCAATACTTTCAAAGGTTTGCACCTTTGTGAAGGTGGAAGAAACCTTAGTGTATTTTCTTTTGCAGACCTATTGTCTCCTCCATTAGAACAATCCCTTGACCTACCACACACGAGTCATAGACATTTTTTAAAATATACAATGTTGATTTGCTTCCACAATTTCATTTCACTTGCACTTTTTGAAAACATCCTTCTCAACCTGAAGTTTGAGTAGGTAGAGATGTGGATAGAAATAGTATTTGCCTTCACTCAGCAGGGTATCCTAGCACCAAGCACAGTGCCCAGACCCACAAATATTTGGGTAGTGAGTGAAAGAATGAATGGCATGCTGATGAGAAAAGTAGCCAAAACATTAAACCTATTTTTTCAGTGATAGGTAATAAGTGGAATGTGGAGAATTCCACAAGGGATAATGAGAGAGAGATGAGAGCGAGAAGCCTAGAATCTAGGAAACATTGATGTGGAAATACGAATGTATAGGGGGTGTGAGTGCGCATCACCATGCACATTTGGAGAGAGACAGAAGCAGGAAGTCCAGTTCAGAGCCAAATAGTTTAAAAGAAAAAGAAGGAAGTGGGACATCACACATGGTAAAATGTTCTAAAAAACTGCCCTCTTCACTCCCAGACCACTGTTCACAAACTCCATCGTTTAGAATTTCCAATTCCACCTTAATGATATAGACTCCAGGCACAGTCTGTCTTGCCAGCCAAAGGGCAGGACTCTGAAAGCAACATTAAAATACATTATTTGCATCATGAAAGGAAAGCCTTTGTCTAATGTCTCTCTTCCCTGCCTCAGGGAGCAAGTAAATAAGCATGGAACCAGACACACAGGAGTCCTGTTTCAAAGTATGGAAGGCACACACTGCCTGGGGCCCTTCACAGCAGGTGCCCCACATTGTAAGTGAAGGGACACATGATGAGTAAATAGCACAGTCATTGATATTGAATATTCACACATCTCCAGAGTCTTTTCCTCCATCCCCCACTGAAGAACTTAGGTATTGGTGAATGATCTTATATAGGTAGCTGACACACCCTAGTGTGTGATCTTCTCCTTTTAGGCTGAATTTTACAACATGGCCACAAGTGGCAATTTCCATCCTAAATGTTCAAGCTAGCTTAGCATTATTAGGTTTTCTTTTTTCTCCTCTTCACTATGTCACACATGCTTATCTCAAATTAGTTCCATTGCTACTTATGCGATAATATTTTAGGGTGTATTTGTTTCAAAACAATAATGTATTTAGCAAATGCTATAGATACAGGAGGCTTTAAGTGGGAGTAAATGCAGCAATTAATGCTAATGAGTCTGCTGTTAGGATGTAATATTATGGGTGTGACAATCACACATCACCAAATGTGGAGCCTCAGTTTGTTCAGCAGATGCTGGTCTTAATGGCCACATTTTCTTCCCATGGATAAGTTAACTTTAGTTAAATTTACCATTAAAAACAGTCATTTGAAATGTTAATGAAAACAGTGACTGTATGCACTGGGAATTTTTGTTTTAACCTCTGTTTTATTGCTTCTTATTGTCAAAGGACAGTGGGAAGGTAAGGAGTCTATTGCTTGCTTATAATATTTTAAATAGGGGGAGAAAAGCTCAGTTCATTCTGGTTAAGATCTGCTGTATACAGGCAAGAGCCACAAAACAGGGACTCAACGGAAAAGCCCATAATGTTTCTGTTCCCAGGAGCCCAGGACAGCTGGCTTGTATTGCTAACATTGACGGGACTTGGAGACTAGCACTCTTTTGTTCTCATGTCTCGTTTCTTCTTAATATTTATTTAGGATGTGAGGCATCGTCGGGTAAGTGGGGTACGTGTTAGTCCAACTAGCCTATAAGCATGTATCTTGTCTTCCTGAAAATACTGTTCATCTACCACATGTTAGGATTAAAGAAGAACAAGTACCAGGACGTGCCACTTAGGAATAAGGTTCTTATTCTTCCAGAACATACTTAGTTTGAGTTTTCCCACTAGAAGATGGAGTTTGTAAAACAGTGGATATCAGATGTGTAGCCTGAGCTCTGTATCTTTGCACATTGTATCACCAGTTATATACCTTGAGGTGGATGCTCAAGTCTTAGAACTCGAATGCGTGGTCAGAGGGAATAAAGTAGAGGAGGAGTAGGATGTTCAGGGCAGTGCAGCTGGCCCCAGGCTGGGGGAAAGGTTGAGTGGCTGACTTGAATTCAGGTCAATTCTATTTTCACAAATGTTTGCTAAACTTTGGAGCTGAGCATGGTACCATCCTAGGTGTGAAAGGATCAGAAGGGTGAAAAAGACATGAGCCTTTGTATAAGAGTAACCCAGAATCTTAGGCTCACTTTCTTTATAGTTTTCTAGTGCTGTTTCAGATACAGTCTTAAATAGATGGATATATGTAGAATGGAGTGGAAAATGGGTGCATAGCAAATGGAATTTCTTCTGAGGCCATCTTGATAGCAAACCTTCAAGATTATGTTACATTGCTGTGGTGGTTTATTGTTGTGTACTCCAGAAAAACATATTCTTAAGCTTAATCCATTCCTCTGGGTATGAACCTACTGCAAGTAGGACTTTCGATGAGGTTACTTCAGTTAAGATATGGCCCAACTCAATCAGAATAGATCTTGATCCTATTACTGGAGTCTTTCACAAGCAGACTGAAATTCAGACAGAGAGCGAGAAAGTCACAGAGGCAGCAGTCAGAAGCTGAATGTCAATGGAACCTGGAAGAGAAGGGGGAGGCCAGGAGATGCTGCCATGTACATTGACATGTGATAGGGGGGCCCAGGAGCAAAGAGCACTGGAAACCAGTCCCTGGACACCAATCTTCAGGAAGAAAACATCACTTTGATGAGGCCTTGCTTTGCACTTCTCCTAGCCTCAAAACCATAAACCCATTAATTCCCACTGTTTAAGCCAACCCATTGTATGGTGTTTGCTTGAGTAGGACTAGAAACTAAAACACTTTCGAATCCTGAAGGGAAAATAAATATAAATTTCCTTTGTTTAAAGGAAATCTAAATGTCAAACCAGCTGGGAAAAATGATATTATAGACTCCAAGTGATTTTTCACAAGATTGGCAATGAAAGGACATTTTGAGTTTTATATAAAATTCAAATATAGGGAATCTAGACCCTTAAACTGTCTCTCTGGACCAGAAGGGACCAAGGGTTTTGGTTCTGTTGTGATCCTTTGCTGATGATTGAAGCTGACCATGAGTGCTTATGTCCCCTTTTCAGCCACCTTGAGTCTCTATCAGTTCTCCTGGTTGTATTTCAGACCCAGTTCAACTCCTAAGAGTCAAAGTTTGGACACTCCCAATCACTTCTGATGTATGATTAGCCAAATCCACCTCTTTGGATTGTGGCTTGCTTACTTCTTTGCTATCTGCTGTCTGTCCTGAGCAATGCTTCAGGGATTCTGTAGAGGCGCATGACACATTTTGTGAAGATTATAGCTCTCAGCAAGAATAGAAAACAAACTGCTTTTTCATAAGTCAAAATAATAGATGGATTTAGAAAGTAAGTTAGTTTTTCCTATTGCTACCATGTAGGATCTCATTAAAACTAACCCTTAGAAATAGCTCCTATTATGGAGACTGTAAGGAAAGGGTATCCTCAGTAATCTATCTTGGAATCATATCTCACCGCTTACCCAAATCTAGCAATTGGGATCCTCTTCTAAATGCTTTATCTGTAGCCTCCCAGTGGTAATTTGTGCTCGTTTTTAATGAACCCCAGTGAGGAAAAGAAAATCATTTTCAGAAAATGTCTCTGCTTAGGTGAAGACCATTATTGTAAATAGTACATTTCCCTCTGTGGTATTGCTAGAAATCCTTCAAGTGATTTTTCATGCTGTCTCCTCTTTCTCACATGATTTTTGTTATCATTGATATCATTTTCTGTCTTTTTCCAAGAAGAAATTCTCCAAGAAGAAGCAAAGTCAACCACAAGATTAATGACACAGATCAATGAAGACACATCTCCTTTTCACGTTTATTTCATTTTGTTTTAAGATCACAGAAGAGCAGAGCATTCATACGTGTAAAGTAACAGAAGAGAGAAACGGAATTTAAATACATTTAAAAAGAAAAAGAAAAAAGCTTTTTTTAATTTAATTTTTTTTTTACACACACTGCGCTTTTTATTTTCCTCCACAGAGCTAGTATCCAGGGGAAAAAAATCCAAGAAACAAAAATAAAAATCCTTGAGCAACAAAAAACCCAAACCAAAAAATGGCCATGTGTTTGTATTGTCAAGGGATCGTTCATGTCTACAGGGCTGAAAAAAGGAATATATTTATATATATATTTATATGTATATAACACTGTAAATAAGAAGAATTCTAACCAAGAGCAGGATTTATACACTTTTCAGTAAAGCGGCGAGAAGGAAGGAGTGAAGCTGGTGGGGAGGGGGCTGGTGGGGAGAAGTTGAAGGTTTTTCTCCATGCTTCTCTCCCCCTCTAGTCTCCTCCCTTTAACCTCCTTTTCCCTCCCAGTAAATACTTCAGGGAGCAGAACTTGGCCACAATTCACCAGGATGAGCCATTTACATTCTCTGGGGAAGAGTAAAGATATAGGGAAGTGGGGTCATAAAAGGCTCCAGATAGCCTCAAGTTGGTGCTGAGTGCCAGGAAGCTAGTGATTTGATGCATTTTCTTCATTTGCAAGAAGCAGATTTTTAGTCTGTGCCTGTCTTTACATATAGAAGGTTTGGCGAGAGAAGAACACAGCTATTAAGAGTAGATTCAGGAGCACCACCCAAAGAGAGGCACCTCTGAAATAATCATGAAAATGGGGAACTACCCCACGGGCAGGGTCATTCTCCCACTTAAACAGAGCTTCATTAAATACTCTAAGTACATTGATATCTTAATCTATACAAAGCTATATAAGTTTTGGAAAGTTAAGAATAAACCCTGCTCTTCAATATACAGGAAGCTTAGATTTCTTCTGCTTTTTCAGGCAATTCATGAAAAAGACACTTTTGGATAGTTGATAAGCTAGGCTCTAGGATAGCGTGGGGCTGTGCTTCAAAGGGTCACGACAAGTGGGCTTGTGTTCAATCCATCAAGGACACGGCACAAGAAAGTATTTCCTCACTAACTGATTGCGCAGCCGTCTTTTCTGCTTACCCTCTTTGTGGCGAACTAGCTTTCACATTTGATTTTGGCCTTCACAACTCTTACTGTCTTCAACTCTACAGCCTCCTAAAAATGAATTCATTTTTGATTTATTTTCAATTGTAGACAGTATTGATTTGTACTTATTTGAAATCGCGGACTGTTTTCACTCCATCTCCTTGCTTGGGTTTATAGCCTATTAAGTTACGTTTAGGGGAAACTGGTACCATGAGGATTTCCTTCCAAAACAAAATGTATTATCTTGCTTGTTTCTCACAGATCTGCCTTTTGAACCTGCGGGGACCACATGGTTACTGCCATCAGCGCAAGCATTTCCAAGGATACCCATCTAGTATAATGAGGCACTTGGCCCAGGATGAGAGAAAAATGGTGCATTTCCTTCATTTTCACAACTTCCTCCTTGTTATATGCATAATACCCAATCTGGCTTTGTGCCTTCCTGTGAAAGGTTATTAGAGTATAGTTCAATAGCTAATTTTTTTTCATATTATAAACAATGCCCTCAGTCAATCTGGATGTGTCCCCTCTCTATATTTCTAAGAAGTCTTGATCAGAACAGAATTATAGAACAGTCCAGACAGCCTGTTTCTGAAACAAGACAGCAAAGTGATGTTTCTGAGAGGTGAGGATAATATAGAGCACAAATTGAAAAAGAGAAGTGACTGCTTGGAATAATTAGCTGGGCACAGAACCTAGTAAGTATTCCATTCTCACTCAGAATAGAAGAATTGAGAATTGAAAGAGACTTTAGAGATGTCATTGAAATTTGGAGGATGAGAAAACCAGGACTCAGGGAAAATAAATGACTTGCCTAAGCTTGCACAGCTTTTCTGTGGCCAGACCCAGGGCTGGAATCCAATTCTCTTGATTTCCAATTCACTATGCTGCCAACCTCACTTTCCATTTTTCATTTATCTTAGGTAGGGAAGTGTTCTTGGAGCCTAATATTAATGAAGCCTAAATGTCTTTCTACAGCCGATAGGAGGCTTGTGTGGCCCTTGAAGCCAACTCTTTGATGCTTCTTTATGTATAAGTTGTTGTGATTGTGGAAAAGGTGCATATGCCATTCAGTTGAACACATCAGACACTTCAAAAAGAATGCAGAGAATATGCCCGAGAGAGAGAGTTGCAATTGAAATTACTCTGACCTTCATTTATCATATTCAAAATAGGTAGACACGCAGGTCTTCCAGGTAAGTAAAATCCCTCAGTTTTTTAAGATCAAGCTGACAGATAATCTTCCAAAGTGTCTGTGAACGGAAAAATGAAAACTGAGTACTACTTTGGTCATCAAGGTGCTGGTGATTTCCTTGGAGCTAAAGAATACGCCTTAGATGATGACAAAGAAATAACCAGAAGAGACTTAGAGTTAATGAAACAGGCACACAAGATCTTAAAACTCCTCCTTTCCCTTCCCTTCCGTTCAGGAAAAGCCTGACTAGTTTTGGTGCCAGGTGAGCCCGCTGCGGCCGCAGTGGGAGTTGTCTCCCCTACGTCCTGAAGGAGCAGAGATGCCTATTTACTCTTGTGACTTGAGCAGGGGACAAACCTTCTACAGTTCCTGTGCGTCAGCTTCCTTTTGCTGACGCAACCTTGTGTTCAGTTCACACTTCTTCCCGGTCTGAACTTCTGAAATGTTTTAGTCTTTATTTCACGATGACTTTCTCTTTAAGATTCACAGTATAGCTGAACTTGGGCCTTTCATGAAAAATGTAGTTTACATAGTTTATATTATGTATATAAACCAGTGATTTACATTGATTTACACATGATTGGTGCCTAATTTATTAATCAGCACACAGTATGTTAATGTGCTGAAAGGAAATCAAGATTTAAAAATAAGTTTTCCATAATATCCATAAACATTTTCGGTGGTGCAAATGTGAAACTTAAACCCAATGTTAGCACCAGCTTCCTTGCCAGGAGTGATGTATGTAGTTGGATGAAAACAAACTCTTCAATTTCAGTTGGCGACATTTGAACAGCATAGCTACATGCAAATGAGAATAGTTTACTTCTCTTCCGCTAGTATGTACATCAATGTAAACTCCATTTTACATTTAGTGGGATGTTTACAGATATTATGCCAACCACGATGGAACATTTACATTACTGGGGCAAATGCAGTCTTTGGAGGAGTAATGTATTAAATATTTTTTAAAAAGAAAGAGTCTTCATAAACTAGATTAGTATTCCTCAACTCAGGGTCTTATCTCATCATTTTTGTGGTATGTTAACATTTGTCTGCAAAATATTATAGTTTCTGTAGGTCAGATAGAGCATTGCACTTACATTTCTACAAATGATAGTTACTGGGAACCAAAACTAAGTCAAGGCTAAAAGGTTATGAGGATGAAGAAAAAATCAGTACATGTTAATCCCATGGAACATGGTTCGTAGCAAATTCCTTTGAAGCAAATAATTACAAAGTAGAAAAAATGGGGCTCCATGTCTTTCTGAACGAAGCATAGCTCTTTTTTTAAACCAAATTCAGCACTTTTCTTTTAAATTTAAATTATTATTCTAGATTTGTCTTATAATACATACAATATTGTAAATATAGCATTTGTAAAGGTAAGATTTTAAAAAATACATATACATATATATATTTTCACAAATAATTCAAGGTCAGCAAAGAACAAAATGCAGAGAAACTAGCTAATAAAAACAGACCACAACCAACCTGGGGATGGAAACTGTGACTCTAGAAGAGTTAAGAAACTAAACACTTGGTAGGTAATAACTCAAAAACAATTTCATGCCGAGGAGTTTAGTTTTTGTGTGCAAAGGAGGTAAGTCCATTTTTGGAGGAGAAACAGATTTTTGTTTCAGTGCTCCAAGAACACGAAAATCACGAGTACTTTTACAAGGTCTCTATGAATAGCCCCAGTTGTTGAACATGTAGTGAAAAAAAAAAATTGAAAAGTTTTAAAAAACCCATGGCAAGGGAGAAATCTGACTTGGAAGAGAAGTCAACAGTCGATCAAACAATCCTTCCTAAAAGGAAACTCATTTACGTTTCCCTAGGCCTTAGTTCTTTTAGGACAGAAGGAGTTTGTCTCAAAACAAGCAAAACTGTTCCTCCAACAAAGCAAAACCTTTTAATGAATAATTGTGTCAAGGATGTAATTACACTTCCTGCAGTTACAAAATCTAGGATAACTTTTACTTATCAGGAAGGACCCTGGGCAAGGCCATTGCTGCCTTTGTCAGCTGAGAGTTGGGCCTAAAGTTTTGTTTCATGAATAGTGGTTTTCATTTTGTATACATTTTTTATTAATATTAAGAATGACATTAATCATTCAAATTAATTGATACATTTCACTCCCCTCAGTATATCATTTTCAACCAGGTAGCGCTTTTTCAGGGCAAGTTTTCAAGCTTTGCTTGAACAAGCTTGAAACCTGTTTCGATGGATGGACAAGATTCTTGAATTTATTTATAGCAATATGATGAGCTAAGGTCCAAGAAACCTCACGTTAAAACTCAACGTCAATCCTCTAGCCCCTTCCTTTTCCCTGACCTTTCTCAAAACTCCATTCTTCACGTTGATTATATAGATTCTCAAACCTATGAGATTTCTGGTACCAATGTTTTCTTGGAAGCGTGAGCCAGGAGCAAATAATAATAATAATAATAAAAAACACAGACCTTGTCAGATATATGCAAAGCCAACACAATATTTAACATATGGCTAATTATGTTTAATATAGGGCCCATTATATTAAAATGGATGGAACAAATAATGCTGATATGGCAAAGACAGTCCTTTTAATGGAGAAGATTCTTCAATAAACCAAGACATTGTTCTTTTGATAAAATGGATACAATAGGAAGGTCAGGCATGTGGATTAAAGCCTGTGATATGGTGTAGGGATCTGTTTCTGGTGCTGATATTAAATGACATCTGAATTAACCTCTGTACTTTGGCTTCATGATTTATTTATCTTCAAGTAGTATGCTCCCTTTTAAAGCTTCCACTTAAAGGTGGGGCTGCCTGTTCAATATATGGGGACCATTTATCATCAAACATGATAAGCTTTCATTCCTTATGCAAAGAAGACCAAAACTGTTAAAATCTTGATTGTCAATAAATTGGTGATTCATAGGAATATGGCTCACCTTCTCTTTATTTTAGTAGCTACCTTCTCGGATCTGAATTTCTGTCCTATGCCAGGATCTGCCATAAAAACTCTTTCCATCTCCAACCCCAGTTTGTCCATTTGTTTCATATCTGAGCTGCAGAATAATAAAGGAAGGCTGGCAATAAACTTCTTGGGAAAAAAAATACAATCTTGCAGTAAATCTCCCTAGAAAAAAATTAAAATGCTGCTCGTCAAGAAGATGCAAAGAAAAGACTCATTACAAAGAGCCTTCAGTCAATAAATCTATTAAGAAAAATTTCAGGTTTTTTCTTCAGTCTTCTTATTTACAATAGTAGTTTCTCATTTTGTATCATGTAAGAGTTAATTTCAAGGTTCCACAATTTGGTAAAGTATCACATTTTGCTCTGCTGCAATACTAGGCAACGATGACCTCATAAATAATCCTCTGTCCTTTCATAAACTGAGCCATTTCTAGTTCTTCCTATAGTCTAAGTGAGAGCAATGTCTGGTTTCTTAACAAAGATATCTATATATCTATACGCAAAGGCCCAGCTTTTTCTGCCTGACCTTTTCTAGTAAAATCCTTCTGGGGATGTCAAATTTTGTGATACTCATTCAACAACCACTTAAATTTACTCCAAGTTACTCAGCTCTTTTGATTAAGGAACTAACTCACATTTCATTGTTAATGGCAAGATGTTAATTCAAATGCCATACGCCCACTGAATCTATTTCAGGAGACCAGAAGCTAACAGTGAACAGAGAAGGTGATTATAATGCAATTCCTAGTGTCCTATCACAAGATAATGACGGAACCCAGTGGCCAATGGTCTTGTATACACCATCAGTGGGACAACGAGGAGATGATGTGGACCACAAAATAAAGTATTAATCTAGAATACCAGGCCAGAAATCTGTAAATGAGCACAAGAAGTGAATTCTTTTTTTTTGCTATGACCTTTGCTTTGTATTAGATCTCTGACCGTATCTCTAGAATATGGGTCAGAAAACTAGGTATCTGTCACCTTTTCCTGCTTTGCTTATTCTTACTATATTTATCTGAAATATGAAACAATCTCTGCTCAGAGGAATCCATGGGGCAAATATTTTATTTGTAGATTAAGGAAGGAGCAAAGCAGGGGTGCTTAGGATCCCCACGTGGTTCATCGTTCAGCCATTGAGAATTAATACTTGGAGACCTTCCTGCTTCTCAGATTTACTCAACCCATGCTGCTCACTCCCTCAGCAGAGCAGGATCCAGCCTGTCAAAAAGCCAGGAAAGATATGATTCCCTCAGACGCACAAAACAAGCGTATAATCAGACACCTTCTCTCCTGGGTCACCCCATCCACATCACTGAGCCTTCATACTGCTTGCTTACTCCATCAATAGTAGGCACTTTCATTTACAGTGATATTCTGAGTGACTCCCCAGTGGGCTCTGTCGATTGGGCTAGGAGAAATATGGGATCCTGCCCTTGAAAGGGTATAGCTTGGTTTGAATATACATCAATGTCATGTGACAGCCAGGATGGGGGAGTGATTCGGCTCCTCGCTTCCTTCCCCGCCATCCCTCTAGCAACTTGTCACAGCCGCATCTCACAATTACAATGCAGGACAGTATCTATAGCACAATGAGTCTATGTACACATGGACCATTCCCTTGGCATGCTTTAGAGAGAGACACACACACGCTCACGCACATGTACACCCTACGTGAGAGAGAGACTTGAGCACGCGCGCGCACAGTGGAGAAAATTAAAATGGCACTTCCTAGCATTTGCGGCATGACCAGTGCTCAGGGGGATGGTGGGGGTGAAGAGAAGCAGGGGGCGGGGATAAAAAGGAAGTATCTGAAATGGGCATGGGGGAGTTAGAACGCACTGGAGGGAGAGGGGTGCTCTTGAAAGTTGGAGAAAGAGTGGAGGCAAGAAAGTCAGATAAAGGCTCAACATAGGACTCCAGATTGGATTCCACTGATAGTCTGAAATGGCTATGAGTCAACTCAAAAGAAATACGGGAAAAAAATATATATATCATGGAAATATAACCCCCAAAGCAATACCTTGTTTTTTTTCCCCCACAGATGAAAAAGGATGAAAGAAGGAAGGATGGAGGGGATGGAGGGTTGTTAATATTCATCTTGTACTTTTTTACTTCGTTATTTTTTACAACATCCGGACATCCTTAGCGTGATGAAGTCTCTACACAGCATACATTTGCTTAGATATACTCATACCCTGGTAGAACTTTTCCCACCCTGAATTATACTCAAATTTTATTGATGGACTTAGCGTTTTTGAATGTATTTTCTTCTTCATTCTTTTATTTCCCCCTTCATTTAGAAACACACAAATTTGTGAAATAAACAGTCTTCCCCCATCTTGCATTCTCTCTCTGATTCCTGTGTGACGCATTTTTGTGTGTTTTTTTAAATTATTTTAAAATATTATCCTATTAACATTTGCTGAGAAGGCAGAGCAGAGATGCTGCCAGCAGCCACAGTGGTACGGCAAGACTGATGGATCCGTTTATTCCTCTCACTGACCCAGGTCCTGCAGAGCAGAAGAGGAGAGAGAAAGAAAAGACAACAGTTACATTGGACATGCTCTACATCACAGTTAACTTCTGACCCTATCAGAAGGCAGTTCTGGTCAGAAAGCAATGTCTCATAGTGAGTGTGCTAATGTGCAGCCCAAGAAAACTGAAAATCTTTCCTCATTCCATCTCTTCCCTGAGCTATAAGTGTTCGATGATGTATCATTGGCTGAGACACTTCTCAATCCACAATGCTCTCATTGGAGAAGATCCTAAACTGGCTGTCAATGATGCCACTGGCGGTGTGGTGGGCTCCTGTTCACCCAACCTCCTCCTGCAGGCTCAGCTCTCCAAGCAGTGATGAGGGACCTTCAGCAGCCACTCACCGACTCCTTGGGTTGATTCATCACAGCACCTCCATCACTAAAACAGGAAACCAATGAGTGTCTTCTTCACCTCCCAAGGAAGCTGTCATTGTTCATGTGTTAATGGGAAGTGGACTTGCCTCAAAGTAACATTTACAGGTGGGTGGCATTTTAGCAGCAAGGTAGAAAATTAGCCAACACGTTATAGTCTTAAGAGGCAGCAGGGATCGTCTGGTTTAAAGTCTTCATTTGACATTAAAAAAAAAAAAACCAAAATCAAAATCCACAAACAAACAGAAAACACTAGGGCCTAGAGAGGTTGAGATGCAGGTTGGAACTGGGAACAGAACTGAGACTTGAGCCCAGAACTGAGAGTTCAACCCAGAAGGGCAGCCTGTGCTTCTTGCTGGCCCCCTAGTTTCTCCAATGTGGACCTGAATTGGGGATGTGGGTGTGTGCCGGCAAGGAAGAGTGGGATGGAAAGAAGGTGATGAAGAGGTTGTGAGTTGATAGAAAGGGGAGGACTAGGGGAGAAATTGTGGGTCCAATTGAAGAGTTTGTCTCCTATGCTTTGTTTGTTTTCGTTTTCTCCTTTTGTATAGATGTTATACAGATCCATTCAAGGAAGATCATATTAGTATTTTTCACTGAAGAAACTTTTGGTACACTTAAACAATGATGTCCAAAAGAGAAACTGGTGTGACTGCAATTGTGGGTCATGTTAAAGTTGCATGGCCTGGTATGTAGATCAATGTGCGTGAGTAGGAAGATGTGTGTGTGCCTGTGTCTGTTGAAAATCGGATGCTTTGCAAGTGCAAGGAGGTATCCTCTGTATGTGAATGTTTCCAAAAATGTCTACAAACATGACACATTTGTAGGTAAAATAATATGGGAAAAGTGCCATATTGGAGAATCGTTTCCTAATCTACATTCAAGGCAAGTAATGGCAACAGTAACAGCAAAACAAAACCAGCAATTACATAGAACTTTCTACAAGGTACTGTTATAAATGCTTCAGAAATAAAAGCACCCAACGGGCAGGTGAGGCAGGTACTATAATTAACCTGTTTTATGGTGAGATATGTGAGGCACAGAGGTTAAATACATTGCACAAGCTTATACAAATAGCAAATAGAGAAGCTGGTATTTTGACCTAGGAGTCTGACTTCAAAGTCTGTGTTTGTCACTACTGCAGATTGAGTTATAAAATAAAGCATGTGGGTGAGTCTCTGGTCAAATATTTGGCACAGAAATTTGGATTTGTTTAAAACAATAGCCAGAACAGACAAACACAACAAAGGGCCATCCATTGTCTTGGCAAAAATTAGTTTCAGTAGAATACTTTAGACTAGAATGTCTTCGGAGAATATGAAAAACGTTAATTAATAGAAAATACAAATACATACAAACTTCAAGAAGCATCATTATCACATTAAGTGAGCTTTCCCATGCGTAAAGAAGTGGAAACACAGGATAAACCATATTAATATTCAATTAATCAATTTAATTTCTTGAATGGCTACAGGATCATATTAACAAAAGGTTCTTTAGTTTCCTTCAGGTCCATGCCTTTCTTGAGGAATTAAAGTTGCAGTGAGGTACCTACCTTTAGGGAGCCTGCCTAAAGCATTAGGGGTCCTGAGTATTAGCTCAAAACCTCTCCAGACTTCTGGCCTGAGGGCAATGTTATTTTTCTATCACTTTAGTTCTTCTATATACATTAGACAGCATGAGCTACTTGGCACATATGTTAAGGAGTTACAAAAATATGTTTGGGTTTGTGTATCAGTAAGGCTTCCAAAACAGAGGAAAAAGACTACACAAAAATTGAGGCCATGCGGGGTTAAACAAAAACAATGTCTGCTTGCCCAAGGGATAGTGGGAAATAAAAGGTTTTCAAAGAGTCTACTTTTACTTAATTATTTCCTTAATCTTGCTTTTAATTCAAGGAGGAGGCTAGATTATTTTCAGGCATTTGGATCTGAGACGTACCTGGGAAAGTCTAAGGAGCCTAGCTTTTTTTTTTTTTTTTTTTTTTTTTCATGGGAAGGTATCAGGAATCGAACCCTGGTCTCCAGCATGGCAGACAAGAGCTCTGCCTGCTGAGTCACCGACATACCGCCCCAGGAGCCTAGTTTTACCATTTTAATTGAAGTGTAATGAATATTTGAAAGTGCCAAAATTCCTTCATTGAAAAATACAATGTATACATATTTAAGTCTAGATACACATCCTAACATAGAATATTCTTACTAAGAATATATGAACACACATTGAAGTACAATGTTACCTTCATACTCATAGATATATACATCTAACATACATATTATAGGCTTTTAATACACACAACTGATCATTAACTGTTACTTTTGCATGACATTCTACATCATATTTGGAAAATTCCAGTATGCCTATATTAATAATCTTTAATTTTACCCTGGACAAAACTATTTTATATAATTGAAATTTATTTTGTGCGTCTGTTAAAGATATCTTCATATCTATCAATTATCATTTATAAAGTGCTCTCATATAGCTATTAATGTGCTTATATGACTTGCTCTTTTCATAATTGGTTTTGAGAGTAAATAAATAGACTTGAAAAAAATGCAAGAGTAAATGGGTGATAGTCGGGGAATCATCACAAGTGTGTATGCAATTATAGATATATATGACTGCATAGGAGACTACTTCAGTTAATGGCTATTTCAGGGAAGAATAATCAGCAAAATCATTAATTATGTTTTAGTTCGTAGTTATGAAATTTTTGCTTATTTGTAGAAATGCAAATGATAAATCTCATTTCCCACACCAGATGGCCAGGCTCAGCAAGTGCTTTCAGATACTGACAGATATGATGAAAGCACGAGTCTGCAAACATAAATTAGCCTTAAGAATAGATGGGCAAATAGCACCACAATTCAAGAATTTGCTACATGTTTTTCATGTAACAGACATGAATGGGATCTTGGTTTGCAGCCACATTCTGTATGTCTGTATATGTCTATGAGGTACCTATGTACGGGTGGCATTTAGTAAATACCTTATTGAATAACCATATAAGTTTGATTACAGAAACACATGCAATAGCAACGTAAATCATGGGCACGCTTCGTAACGTGGGTCAAGGCTTTTAATGCTTGATTTGAAGGGGCACCATCCAGCTGCAGCAAGACTGCCAGCCTGAGTCGGTTCGCCAGGACAAGGTTCTCATCCCAGGCAGAAGATAGGAAGCTCGGCATCAAGGTGAACACCGAACTGCATTTTGCCATAACACTTCTTAAAGAAGGGAATTTGTGATTAGGGGCGAGATTGGTGGAAAGATCCTGAAGTTAAGGGAGATGAGAATTTGCAGCGTGAATCTATATTACGGATCTGATGCAGGATCCTGAACCAATTGATTTGTCTCGGTAAAGACTCGAAGGACAAGGTGATTTTTTCAATACCTGGTTTAGAAAAGTATGGTACTTGGAGACACTCAATACTTTAAACTCTAGCTAATACTTTCCTGTCGCTTCTCTTGAGGACTTAGGGCTCAATTCCCTGAATTCGGAACTAGAATTATTCAAAGTGCTCATTAATCATGCCGTCAGTCTTCCTTGATCCTTGGACACATCTTTCAGCCACTAAGGAATCAGGGACACTCATGTTTTTCCTGTACTCAGCCGTACAAGAAGAGAAGAAAGACCAGAAGAATTTATGTTTTTATTCTTTTTAGAATTATGAAAGGGCTGGCCAAGTGACCAAAAATAAAACAAAGACCTAAACAATAAATTGAAAAATTGTGAATCAAGGGGAGAAAAGTATTCTTCAGAATCTTGTAAATATCTCTCTTCAAATACTACCTAAAGGAGCAGACTAAGGTGCCTTAACGTTCTAAGGAACCATAGTTCAAGGGAAGCCTGACGCGACTGACTTTGGCGCCACCTGCTGACTCTTTTCAGCCAATACAGCTTCCGCTGGGTGAACGAATTGGAGATTAAAGTCTGCCATTTCCAAACTGGAGCAGATTAGAAGAGGGGGAATATATTTTGTTTGAGTAGTGGGTCTTAAAATGAAATCTGGGCTCTTCTTCTTTATGCATTACATCCATCTTTTATAATTTGAGATTTTGGTAAGGCTGACTGAGGTATTCTCACAGAAACACTGTTGAAATTATCACAACATTCTCAGTACATCAGCATCACATATTTTGGTATGCAAAAATTTAAAATTTTAGGCCAGTACTTAGAGTGAGGGCATGTGGTGGCCTGGGAGAAGGATGAGGCAAGAGGAAATAGCAACTGCTCAAGTGCTTCTTTTTAAGAGATCCCATTCTATTTTCTTAGCAGTATATCTATTTGAATAGCCAACAAGGGATGTAAAGTAGACCCAGTGTCTTTTCTGAGAAAGCCCTGTCATTTGGCAGTGTGCATTTCCAAAAGTGAAGCTCAGCTAGAGTTAATCACAGATATCTAAGATAAGGAAACTGGGAGGCGGGGATGAGGGCAACTTTCTCTGTCTCAGAGATTTAAAAATGAATAACCTGTCAAAAGCAATATAGGGATCATAGATTGGATAAGGAACTTTTTGTCCACAATTTGGGAAACATAGTGGAAACTACTATTGCAATTTATTGAAATAAAATATATAAGAACACAATATATTGCTGTGAAATCTTAACTTTAATGTATAGAAGATAATCAGAAATAAGAACCATACCTTTTTGCTTGAAGTGCACGGTGGTGCCAATTTCTAAAAAAGAAAAATTTAGCAAAACAAAAACAAATAAAAAATTCTTTATCAATTGAGAATAAACATGAAGGTAGTTTGGTACTCTCCACTGAAAGGAGGAGGAGAGAAAAGGCAGAAAGAACATTCTAATGGGAACAGATATTGATAATGATTGAAAGAAGGCAAACAGAAAGACAGTATTGTTGAAGCAAATGCCGTAAAGTTGGAGGTGGCAAAAAATGATTTGCAACTATGTAGAGTTGATGTCACATGTCATGTGTAGACAAGAGGAAAAACTCTGAGGAAGGCATCTAAAAATACTCTCGGTCCCAGTTTCATGGACCATAGACTGATCTGGACCCAACCCCATCCAAATGTGTTGCCCCTGGTTCATTCTACTCAAGCCAATGGACTTTCTCACTCTTCTAACAAACCAAGTCCATCTCAACGTCAGAACCTTTGCACTTGTTGTTTCCTTCCATCAGATTGTTTCATGGTCCATCCCGTCATCTCACTCAGATTCTGCTAAAATGTTAGCAACTCAAGAAGAACTTCCCTGATCACCTTATCAAAAAAATTACCCCATGTTACCGTCTCTATTCCTTTACCCTGTTTTACTAATCATAGTAACACTATCACTACCTGGTAGCATATTATGTGCTTATTTATTTCTTGTTTGTTTATGGTTTGTCTCCCCCACCGACATATATAGAGGCAACAACATTGTGTACAATCCTGCCTACCCCTGTTTCTTTGGTGCCTAGGTTAGATCATGGCATGTAATAGGTATTCAATCGGTATTTGTTGAACACAAATCTCAGAGTTGGAAGAGTACATGTAGGTCCAATATTTAAATCTCCTTTTAAATATCCTTATCAAGTAAATGACAACACTCATAGATCTTTAGAAGTAAATATATAAAATACCCACAAGATACAGATTTTTATTTTGAATTTCAGGACAAAGCAAATGTTTGTTCAGATGTAGGAACATAAACTGTAGCTGTGAGATACGGGCTATATTCTCTGCAAAGAGCAGTGTATAACCTTGTGTTCTGTAACTTGGTTTCACTAGAGAAGTAAAGTGGCTAGTCCTTTCAGCCAGAGAAAGCCTTTTGAATTGAACATTTGGCCACCTGACTTTCCTGCTAGAGACTTGTTTTATCTTGTGGTTTCTAGGATCAAGAACAGAATTCTTGGCATGACTTTCATGGTCCTCTATAAACTTCCCTGCACCCCCGCTCCAGCCTCATTGATATCTATCACCTCTGCCTTCCAGCTCTCCAGCCTTTCTGTCGACCTCATGGGTAACAGCAGCCAATGTCATCTCTATTTGCAATCCCACTCGCCCTTCAAAATTCCGCTGTCACTTCTTCAGGGAAGTCTTCCTTGGTCTCCTTGAAAATAGTAAATCCCTTTTACTTAAAATAAGCTTTGCCATCCTTCATAACATTCATCTCCATTTTAACTTCAGTTGTACTTGTCTAACTTTGAAATTAATGCCGTCTTCCCCACTGGACTGTGAGTTCCATGGAGGCAGGGGCTGCATCTGTCATGGTTTACTATTGGAGACCAGTTAGTGCATGACAGATACTCTGAATGCACAATGGGCCAAAACAGAAGATCTAGAATCACCGAAGTATGAAAAAAAAAAAAAAGGAAATATATGCCAAGCATCCACCTGACCTAAAACAACAGGAACTTGAGTAGCTGAATTCTTTATTCTTTGATTTAGCACAAAAAGAGCAGAGCTTCAAAATCAGGACTGCAAAGTTTCTGAGGATCAGGGCAATTATTAACCTTCTCAAACACAGCTTTTCCATTTGCCCATCCAAAGCAGTCACAAGGAGGAGTCATTAACAGCATGTCATTTTCTTATGCTGGCTATAAGAAAGGCGCCATTGTCCTTGGATCTGATGTCTTGATAATGTTTGGCTACAAGTCAGCTTTAGCAAAACTAGTGCCAGACAGGCTGTTCCTAAGAAGGATAGCTTGCATGAAGGATAGTTTCCCTAAACCGGTGAGATGTGGGAAAGGAGTATGGCCTGAATGTTCTTTGGTATTGTGATTGCTGATGGACCTTTGGATGTACTTTGAAGATGCCCAAGGACCTCAGCACCTGGATGAGCCTGTATACAACTTGCAAATGTTTCCAGGGAACAAATGCAACACATTTGAAGTCCATACAGAAGGATAGAGAAAGGATTCTGCTCCTTGCCTAGCAGAAGCCAGCAACCTCTGCTACTCATACCCCAAAAGCGAAGCCAGGTTCTATCAGGATATGACTCACAGGTTACTACCTGTTGGCTACCTTTCCTCTGTGTCTCATAATCTAATCACCAATGTTTCAATTGTATATTAAACAGACTGCCACTTGCTTTCATGATATCTGCTCTGACATCTTTTATTTGAAATCAACATCTTATCTTTGAAGTTATTGAAAATAATTAAACTGGGTTGACCAACAGTATGAGAAGCCTCAGGACCAGGGAAACTAATGAGTTATCCAAGCTGAAAGCAGAGCTTGGACTAAAATTCAGGGCAACCAGTTCCCCAACCAGAACCTTCTCCGTGATTTCACAATGCCTCTCTGGCAGGTACTTTTTATCAAGGCAAGGCTTCTTTTAGTTCTAGGGTATCACAGGGACATTTAAACAATTCAATATATGTTGGAAAGGATCTGGTTCTGCTCTAGTACAAAGTGCAGCTTTTCTTCTTCCTTGGGTCAAGCTTTTGACTTACTCCTTAGAATTTGTAAGGCCTCCTCAAGGCCCCAGAGTGATGCTCTTCACCCAAAGGGGCCTAGATATTCACTGGGATCATCTTTAAACAGAGAACACTTGTGCCCTGTTCTGCCTGTGGTCCGAACACTGTACAGAAACACTCACTGTAAGAGCAATTGTTCAGAAACCTAAACCAGACAGGATAAGCCAAGGGTTCTGCTCTAGGCAACTTCTACTTCCTTTGAGTCTCAACCACATTGACTGCCAGAGGTCAATGCAGAAAGACTTTGCTTTGAAAGGGACAGGGTAGAAAAATTCCCTTCTCTCTCTGCCTCAGTTTCATCATCTGTAACATGAACATAATCAACTGCCCATTATACAGGTGTGCTAAGCATTATATAAGTTAATTAACTTGAAACTTGGAATGGGAATAAATACACAGGAAGGGCTCAATCGATACAGGTTGTTACAGTCAATTCTGGGTAGATTTCCTTCTGGGGAGGACTACTGGTGCAATTTTGGTGGAGCGAGTGAAAGAATGTATCTTAACAAGTAAGCCATGGTATTTCAGATCCAAAGAACAAAATGAAAAGATAAATTGAAGGCAGCAACACTATGGACAAAACGCTGGGAGATCCTAGTAATAAAGTGGTAGGAAAGCAGATCGATTAGGCAGCATTTTGGCCAGGAGAAAAGCAGCAATGTGCCTGCACTGAGTCACTGGCAGAGACCTGAGTAAGACTCCGTGTGTTATAACTGGATCTATTTGGGAAGAAACTCCCCGACTAGTCAATTAAGAATATTTCACTCTGAATATTTCATGAAGAAGATATCAGAGAATTTCAGATTAAATTTTAGGTAGTGCTCTTGAATTACATAATCAATCAATTTGTGAACTATGAAAGATTTGAAGACTAAGGATTCCATTTGCCTTTAGAACAATAGACTGAAGCACTTATTTTGTATTTTTATTGCTTACTCACTCTCTTCTGTTGGAATAGAACATTATCTGTGCAGGAGCAAAAGAAATGTTGAGTTTATTTCAAAATAGCCCAGCTCTTTTAAAATTTGGTTATGTGCTGCCATCTTGTGGTAATACTACAACACAGTACTATGTCCTATCTAAAGGAGACACTTTTGTCCACCAGGTGGCAACAGTGGGAAAAACAGAACCACCCATTTTTTAAAAAAACTTTTTAAGTGTCAGAGCAGTAAGAAAATACCACTCTTTAAGGAGGGGTCGTTTCCAGTATTCAAAAAAAAATTTTTTTTTTGATATCTTGCCAGGAATATTATCCCTGTAGGAATTCCTTGGACATGTTCATTAGAAATTACTTGGAACCTATGATTTTTATGCCTTTCATGGAAAACTGCCGCCCTCATATTGATCTTGCTTTAGCAAATATACATAAAAAGTAAGCCATGGCAGTGAAGCCCCCCAAAATAGAATAAAAAGATAAATGTACTGCATTTATCTCAGACAGAACATTGAGAGGTTCTAGTTTGGAGAAGTTTCCAGCCGTTCTCTGAAAGCATTTTTATTATATGTGTACATCTTAGTTCCAGATGAGGTGATCCAGAGAGGAAATGGTGAAATAATTTAACACTTGAAAGGGCAAGTGTTTTGACAAAGTTATTTACATTAATCTGTCTTTGACTTCAGCTTTCAGATTCTTGACCCCAGCCCGTGACATTTAAAAGAACTCATTCAGGGCGGTGCAATGGTGGCTCAGTGGCAGAATTCTCGTCTGCCATGCCAAGACCTGGGTTCGATTCCCAGAACCTGCCCGTGACCCCCAAAAAAGAACTCATTCAGCCTCTCTCACTGGCGTAGACAATATGTCTTCCTTGTTCACTATTGTACTTTCAGCTTAGTATGGGCACAGAATAAGTGCCCAGTAGATTTGCCGAAAATTGTATATAAAGACCAATAAAGCGAATGAATCAGTTAATACCTCAGGAGCCGCCCTAGTTGATTCTCGGTAGGGGAAGGTTCTATTCCTTTTTTGGACCCGCAGTGTTAACCCAAAATCAAGATTATTGTTGGGAATTCAGTTGTGTGAACAGCTATATGGGGCCAGGAATTTCTTTCAGCAGTCCTCAAATCCTGACAGGTAGCAAATGTTCTGGAGGGCTGAGCTTTACTTAAAAATATTCTTGATGACATCAAAATTTAAACCTTAGAAAATAAAAACTCAAGCTTCATTTTTTTTCTAAGAACAGAAGATTTAGTCTTCCTCTTACTTGTCTCCTTTCTTATTATGTGGTATGAGTCATTTTGTCTCTGTCTCTGCCACCTTTCCTCTAGAAACTAAAGGGAATGTTGTGATTGCAAGATGCTTCATTGGCAATTCTAGAGGGTTTATTTTGGAACTCTCTTATTGCCTTAAGAAATTTTCACATCTACTGTGCTGGTTTGAAAGGCTGTATGTCTCCTAGAAGAGCCATGTTTTAATCTAAATCCCATTTTGTAAAGGTAGAATAATCCCTATTCAATACTGAACGTTTGTAACTGCAATCAGATCATCTCCCTGGAGATGTGACTTAATCAAGAGTGGTTGTTAAACCGGATTAGGTGACAACATGTCTCCACCCATTTGAGTGGGTCTTGATTAGTTTCTGGAGTCCAGTAAAAGAGGAAACATTTTGGAGAATGAGAGATTCAGAGAGAGCAGAGCAGAACGACATAGCCATGAGAAGCAGAGTCCACCAGCCAGCAACTTTTGGAGATGAAGAAGGAAAATGCCTCCCGGGGAGCTTCATGAAACAGGAAGCCAGGAGAAGAAGCTAGCAGATGATTCTGTGTTCACCATGTGCCTTTCCAGATGAGAAAGAAACTGTGACTGTGTTAGCCATGTGCCCTTCCACTTGAGAGAGAAACCCTGAACTTCATCGACCTTCTTGAACCAAGGTATCTTTCCCTGGATGCCTTTGATTGGACATTTCTATGGACTTTTTTTTTTTTTTTTTTGCATGGGCAGGCATTGGGAAACGAACCTAGGTCTGTGGCATGGCAGGTGAGAACTCTGCCACTGAGCCACCGTGGCCCGCCCTCTATAGACTTTTAATTGGGACATTTTCTCGGCCTTAGAACTGTAAACTAGCAACTTACTAAATTCCCCTTTTTGAAAGCCATTCTGTTTCTCGTATATTGCATTCCAGCAGCGGGCAAACTAAAACATCTACATGTAATGGAAGATTCTGGCATTTTGCCTTCTTTAAATTCTGTTTGGGAGAGGAGATGACTGTATAAAAAAACTCATAAGGAGAAAAATTGACTTTCAGAGTTTTGACTTTTGAGCTTAACCCCTTGGTTCTCATTCTTTGCCTCTTCCTGTCCTATGCATCATAGGTTGAGTTTGGGGGCTTATCCTGTTTGAACAGCAGTTCTAATTCTAGAATATTTACTTGAACATAAAACGCTTCACTTTTTGTCCATCCACAGCCATTTAAGAAGGAAACACTTTCTTCATTTGTGTGTGGTTCAGCTCTGCCTAGAAGGCTGTGAGGCACTGCACATGTTGAATATGAGATATTAGTTAGAGGACTGAGAATAATAAATGACACTTTTCTCCTGCTGAGCCAGTTTGTCTTCCTGAGGGGCAGGGTCCAAATGCAATAGAAATTTTATCCTGCAGTTGTCTGAAAATAGTACAAGAGGGGAGGAGTTACCACCATTAAGAAAGTTAATAAAAGAAGCAAAGAAGTAAATTTGAAGGGCTGTCTCTTCCTCCTTCCTGATGCTTAGGACCTGGAGCATTTCCTCTGCTGGAGTTTATGTGTTTTTCATCCTTTGAGTTTTACATTTTTGCCAAGGTTTTGAAAAATAAAACCTTTATTATTGTGGCTTAAAAAGAGGCCATATTTATTAAGTCAATTTTCAAAACCACATTCTTTAAGTTATTACTTTCTTTCTCACAGGTTTCTCACTCTACTCAGAAGCTTTAGGGATTAGCAGTTTCTACTTACAAGTTTTATTATTTTTTCTTTTGTTATAGAAAATGATATGCCTTGTGGTTCCTATTTGGATTGTTAGAGCTTTTGCTTTTCTCCTGTATATGGTATTCATGTGGCATAAGCCCTAAGGCCTTGTATTTCCAGACTAACATTCTCTAAGAATCATAGTAATCATTTTGGGCCTGGATCGGGGGAAATGAGCCAAAATTGGAGAAAGACTTGAACTTCTCAACCCCAACTTTAATGTTATCCCTGTTTTCTTTAGTCCATAGTTGACTAAAAAAAATTGCTATTGTCTTAATTAGCAAAAGAACATATCTAACGGGCTGAGAGAATGGAGAAATCATAGTGTGTCATCGATGTCTGAGAAGGGAAGTTGGCCTACTCAAACCAGATTTGGGTCATCAGGAAATACTACGAAAGGTATTTACTTTCAAATACCTCAGAAGGGGTTTCTTCTTTTGTAGTTGACACTGATCAGAAATGGATTTCAGATTTTTTATGCTATTTAGGAGCGAGTCATAGACACAGATGGCTTTCCATGACATGGACCTATGGTGATCAATGATTCATTGTTGAATGAATGAATAAACTAAATAAAAAACGAGGCTGACATAATTTCTCCTTATGAAACATTAATGAAATATATGAGCCTCATTCAGTATTTTCATCAATTGGTGGACTGACCCTCTATTCTACAAATGTTTATACTGAATAGAGTCAGAAAATTATTTTTAAAATAAAAAGTCATTTTATTGGGAAAAAAAGACATATCTAAGAAAGGAAAAGTTTTAAAACATCAATTTGGAGAAAGCGTATAGGGGTTCCCACGTATGAAATGGGAACTTCTACTGGTAATCCTGGAGATACCATGCTGAAACTTCTTGTAAAATGAGTTAAACTTTGACTTAGGACTTAAAAGAGCCTCAGGGGTGCTTATTACTGTGGAGAGAACATTGGCTCAGGTCGGGAGAGCAGTTTTTGGGCCTGCTTGTGCTGTGACTTTGAGAAATACACCCGGCCTCAGAGAGAGTGGAAAATAGAAAATGTTTTAGACCTTTCAATTTGAATGCTCTATAGTATCCTGACAGCACAAACATTCAGAGAAAACATCCACTTACATCATGTTAATGGTGTTATCTCTAGGTGGAGGGATTATGCTTGATCTTTATTTTCTTCTTTATAGCTTCATATATTTTCAAATTCTTCCACAATAAGAATGCATAGGGGTGCCTGGGTGGTTCAGTGGTAGAACTCTTACCTTCCCTGCAGGAGACCTGGGTTCAATTCCCGGACCATGCACACACACCCCCCACCCCCACCAAAAAAAAAAAAAAAAGGATTACATAGCATTTATCATCAGAGTAGAAAATTATTTATAAAAACAAATCAATGGGGGAGCCCATGGTGGCTCAGCAGGCAGAGTTCTCACCTGCCATGCAGGAGACCCGGGTTCGATTCCCGGTGCCTGCCCATGTAAAACAAAACAAAACAAAACAAACAAACAAGAAAACAATGGATCAAAAAGCTAATTCTGGGGGAAAAAAAATACTGTATTTATTTTTTTTGGCATTGGGTTGCAACACTATAAGCAGACTGAATTCCCCTCCCCCCCCCCCCCCAATTTTTAGTTGACTGGTATCATATGGGCAAAACATAAGAGAGGGTAAGATAGGTGAGGCCTAATTTCTGTAGGTATGTAGGCATAACAGCACGAAATGGCCATATAATAAAAAATGTGTTATATGGGTCTGTGAGGCCTTTCTGACTCTAAGCTTGATAAACTGAGTAACTGTCCTGTACAGGAGACGGAGGTGCGTGATTTGACCACAAATACTACAAGTTACATCTGCTCAGTGGTGACATAAGTTATAGGAAGTGCAATCCCACTAGACACTCTGAACAGAAAGAGATGGTTTGGTTAAGTCTCTTATTACCAAATCAGCTTCCTCAAATCCTGACAGTTTTTTATTCAGTCTGTGAGGCTTGATGTTTAATAATCAATGAATTAAAATATTAGAGAATACTCAATGAGCTCATTTCAATAAAGGGGTATCTTAGGGCTACTCCATGTAAAAATACGTATAAGGTTAGAAAAACTCCAGAAGTAAACGTATTTGTATCAGCAGTCAATGCGGTGTACAGTGCCAGACATGTGGTTTTCTTCTTAAAGAAGAAACAAGTGTCTCTGCCCTTCTGCCCAGAATGCATCCATTGTCCTTGTGGGTAAAATCCTATCCCTTTGACGCTTGTTGGAATTAAAGACCCAGTCAACTCATTTAGTAAAGACCCACTTGCCAGCCCCTCAAATGTACTTAGCTGTTGGTACAAAGTAAATTATACTTTCCATGTTTAAAAACACATATTTTATGGCCTGCACCTTCATTTATCTGACTTGATAAAGAAGATTTAAGGCAGAGGTTTGGACAGGTCTTTAAAGATTTTCATCCTTTTTGGTTTTATTCCTCGCTTTCTGCTTCCCAGCCCTAAACTGTGAAGTGCAGATCCATTTTAGAATGCATTAGATTTAAAATCCTAAGGGATACAAGACTGTCTTTAATCCATGTAATACGCATTTTCGTTTTGTATGTTTCAAAATCAAAAACATTCAAATACCATGAAACGAGGTAATTGCCCTGTGGAATTTGAATGTAGAGATAACAAGAAGATGTGAGATTTCCTGGAGTTTTAAAGCTCCTGAAAATAAGAAGATAAAGAATTGAAAAATGTCAGGATACTCTGAGTTACATTGAATCTACCTTTACAATCCTAACCACCACAGTGCTGAATTAGAGAAAGGTAATTCTGCTTTGAACCTTCCCAGTGATTTTATTACAGGAAATGCCAGGATGGTCAATAATAAGTCAAGGTTTTCCATAACTCCTGCTATGTCACCGACTCCAAATATAACTATATTCTCAGGTACAGTATTCCCTAAAAATACTGATGCCCCTGACCATTGCATGAACCAAAATGAAATCTATCATGAAACTTTTTTATTGAGAGGCTGTGAAAATTTTTTCTAGGTGTTCCTCTAGATAATAAGCTGTCAGTATCCTCCAAGAAACTAACCCTGATTAGTGCTACCTACCACACAGTAAATATGTTGGTATATGTCTGTATAATTACGCCAACAAGTCTTCCTTGTCCTAAGAGAGGTGAAAATGCCTAATCCATCTCCTTTAACCCCACTGGTTTATCGGTTGATTTTTTTTTGAACAGATCAGATGCAAAGTAGAAGCAAGAATCTATCAGAGCAAAAATAGTTTTTCATATTTTTATAATTAATAATGAATATCTTTGAGTTCAGCTCTCTCTGGATTCTAGACCTTTGCATGTGTTGGAATGTTCTACCCCTCTCCTCTCTTCCCCTTCTTATTTTTTAAACTTTCACCTGCAAGCCTTCCTTGACCAACCTGGGTTAGCTTAGCTTGCCCTGCTCTATGCTCCCCAAACACTACACAGGTATCTTAATGTGGACTAGGCAAACTTTTCCATGATTGTCTAATTTATCATCCACTTCCTCATCTGGTCTGTGAGCTCCATTAGTGCAGAGGTCGTGTCCGACTAGTTCACCACAGTCATCCCCAGGACTCAGGTCTGAACCTGGCACACAAGTGTTCAGATAGCATTTTTTTTTTTTTGAGTGAATGAATGGAGCAATCAAAGTATTATAACATGTCAAATTTAACATGGGGTAAATACTAGTTTGCATTGCATATCAAAAATGAAAGGTTTTTTCTTGTGTCCCTAATGATTAGAAACCATAAGAAAAAGAAAGCATAAAGTCTAAAAGATTCTACAAAGCCGAGGGGAAAGCAAGTGGAGAGTACATCTAAAAAACAGACCAAGAAGTTACACTATCAATGAGTTATAAAGGGAGGGTCTATTTCCCCAAGACTCACTCCAATGAGTGAGATGGTGCTGTCTTTCAAAGCGTTGCAACACCAAGTAGCTTTGAACGATGAACTTACCTGTGTCCTGTAACTCCAGAGAGAAAAATAAATCTCCCAAGTTACACTTTAGCTTATGATTCAACAAAGAGAAGTGCAAGCTAGTGCTTGATTATATTTTAATTTTCTGCTCACCAAACTCCTACTTCTGAGTTTTACAAAACGCACACATAGAATTAAGAAAGTGCTTTAGAATTGCCAAGCAACTCCTTAACATTGAACATGGCTGGGAATGCCTGTTGCTGTCTGGGATAAAGGGGATGGGATGGTAATTGGTGTGACATTTAGCCAAGGCACAGTTATCTCCTGCTTTTTTTTCTTAAGCCACAGGATGCCACGGTTGTTCCCAAACAATGCCCTTTTAGGCAGTTAAGAAATCATTCACCATCCTGGGACTGTAAGGTTTGGAAAGCGGATGGTGAAGTCAGAATCTTCTGCTGTGAGTATGGGGCAGATGAACACACAATAGATGGATAACTCTGATTTATTCTCAAGATGTTATGTTAGTGGAATTATCTAGGCGTTAAGCAAACATATATGTTACAGAGAGATGGGAAGCATTTTCCTTTGCAATCAGTACCGTGATAAACAAAACAGTGTAGTAAACTATGGTGGTGCTTGGCTCCCCAGTATCCAATTAGGAAGCATGATAGATGTGTTGTCAGGTCTGTCCCCTACTGCTTTGTGGTGGGTATAAGCCGGCAATTCCCAGTGGAGTCTTAGCAAGTGGTCTGTCTACTCCCGTCAGACATCTGGGTATGTTGGGAACACCTTAAATTGGAATTCCAAACTCATTATGTCATGCTGGGTTCTTACTTGGCAGGTATGTTTCTTCACAGCAGTATAGAAGGGGAGATGTAGTGTGAGACCGTTTAAGCTGCTTTTGTTTTTACTCTCCATAGAGGTGCTTGTTTAATTTAATACCTACAAATAACTTGCAATGATGAAAGAACATCACAATGACAGAATGACTACATAAGGGAAATTGTTACTAAGGTTAATTTGTATCTTACCTCCAGAAGTAGACAAAAACCTCCAGATATATGGGGTAACAGCATTGTGGTGCTTGCACAGTGCATCATATCTAGAAGTGAAAGCTAACACTGCCAAAACTTTTTTTTTATTGTGTTTGAAGGATGTGAAAAAGAAAGCGTATATGTAATGCAGGGCGAATATGGTAGCAAATGTGAAGAAAGAGAAAATCAAGAAATACAGATATCAGGAACAAGGATTTCACGCAAAACAGAAAGAATGCCAAGGGCAGACTAAAATTAAACTGTATCGTCTTGGGGGGTTATGATGCGGCATTTGTCAAGGGCGGGGTCTATACTGATGATTACATTCTTGGAAGGATATGCATTTTTTTTTTGACTCTGAGTAATAATGACTCCAGCCCATGTAAAGTCTCTGAACCCAGAGCTGTGCTTCTAATGAACAGACTCTTTTCTACCCTATCTGGCAGTGCTCCTTGCAATAAGCTGCTACCCTCATGCCAAATAGTGCACCGATGCAGGCACCAAGGTAAGCGGTGCTGGGAATGCACCATAAAGCCTAAGAGAGCCTACGCCAGCATTTTCTGTCCAGTCAATCTCCTGGTCTTCTCACCCTTTGGGGCAGCGTGCCAGCACTTTTCTCTGCAAATCTCATTGAGCTCTTCTTAGGCAGCTTTATTCCTTTTAATTAAAAAGACAAGATTGTCAATTACTTACACTTAATTCCCAAATGTAATTGTTACTTTGAAAGATTTTTTTCCCCCATAAAACTCATAGAAGAGAAATATTTCCATCAAATTAAAATTTAGTGGAAGCTTGGATTTTCAAAAAAATATTCATCTTCAAATCCCCGCTGGCTTTAGAAATCTAAATAGCACTACAAGGCATATGAACAGGAGGAACACCAGGGAAGTCTTACTGTTGCAGACAGATTCAGATTAAGAAAATAAGAAAAGGTATTAGAAAAAACGTCCCAGCACTAAAAATGACCCTATCTTTAAATTGAGGCTGTGGGAATTTTAAACATTTAGCTTGAAGCTAAATGTAAATTCTAAGAGAGGTAAGCCTTTCAAGCTGTTATGGGACATTTAAATAATGGGGTGAATATATTTCAGATCTGTTCTTGCTAGCAATTTTTTAACACCAGTTTAGGAAGTAGGGAGCAGAAGGTAGAGTGGAAAGGTAGGAAGAGGTAAGACATAGAAATGGGAAGAAAATCTCACCTATAAAATCCCATGTTTCAATCATAGGATTGGCAGATGAAGTATTAATTCCAGATAAAGTACTGGCACAACTATCCCTCTAGGTTCCCAGCCATGGAAGAAAACTGTTGTTCACAATAAAGGAGCCAGGTGATGGTATCAGAGTCATCTCGATTATTTTCACGTGTATTAATCAGGGGCTATGATTTTGCTGTCAAATGTGCATTCACACTCCTATCTGTAGAAATATGGCCCTTGTTTTTGCTACCGAGTAGGAAAGGAAAGATGTGTTAAAAATGGAAACCTTTTCCAGGATGTACATTAAACACTGGACCAGCAAAAAGTGCAGGATCTTTAAGTCAGTGACTTTAGGTTGCTGCTAATCTACAAATTAGTCTGACAGGTGGTAGCGGACATGAATGTCATCCAAAAAGTGTGTGTGTGTGTGTGTGTGTGTGTGTGTGTGTGTGTGCAGGAGAGCATGTGCCCCATACAATAGGGAACTGTACAACTTTGCAGCTCCTCTTAATTGTGATAGTATATTCATAACAAATCATGAGAAAATGCTACTGCATTTTTCTATGGCATCCTCAGTATCCTCAGTTTTCATGATACAACGAACTATAATGAAGCCACACTGAACTTATAGTGAGCTAATATCCATGCAATATGATATAACTACAGTTTTATATTTCAGTATCTTTAAAATTATAAGAGATATGTGTAGCTGAATATGGTTATTTTCAATTCAGTATGCTCTGTTTCGAGGAACATAAAGCTCCTTTTTGTATATTGTTTAAAGCACATCTTTGAGCTTGTAGGCATGAAAAAAATAATTTCCCATTTCACAGTTGGAAAAAGTGAATTACAGAGAATAAGCTTAGTAATTATTTATGATTAATAGAGGTATGTATGTTAATCATCCTGAATAAGTGTGTGAAATCAGATGAACTGGTGCCAGATAGCTATGCTCATGTTTTTCAAAGATGAATGTTTTCGCATAAATCTCTGTGTGAGTTGGGCATGGATCTGTCTTTGTAAAAAGGTATGAATTTTAAGGTAACAAAGCATTATGTATTACAAACATTTTAACATAAAATAAATCTGATGGATGTTTAAAATTTATCAGACAGTTGTATATCTAATAAGCATGGAAATATACATAATGGTCATTTACAAGGTACTATATATTTATTTATAGTGCCCAGATGCATAGACTGGTAGATTAGAATTTGGCTTACTTTGATGATTAAAAAGAGGACAGCCAGACAGCCTATCCTGTAGGCCAAGATGGCAGCATGAGAATCTACAGAGTTCTATTCCCCCATGGAATCTTTGAGCACTGGCAATAACTGGCAAAGCAATCTTTTACAAAAGTCCACAAAATAATTAAAGGGTTGCAGTAACTAAGCAAGTGTCAAATAAAGACAATATAGCTTTAAAAACTGTACGAGAAGCTTGTGCCATCCTTTCTGGCTCACTACCATCCCTTCCTAGTGCAGTGTGTAGCCAGCTTGCACTCTAGTTGTAAGTTTCTGGCCTTGTTATGAAGACAGTAGAGTAATAGCTAATTATGTACATACTGGGGAGCTGTCTGTAGGCTCCAATCTATTGGATGGCAGACTGAAAGACTAAATCAGGAAACTCATCTTAGACTCACCCTCCCAGAACATGTTCTGCAGACAGAAGCAACTTGCAGATAGCTAAAGCAGTATAAGAAACAATCAAAATGAAGTGGCTTGGGGCAAATGATTACCTGCTTTAAAAATTAAAATAGAGCTCGCTGGAGGGAGGGAAAATCTGTATCATAGGGATTAGAAAGAATCAGGGAATTCCTAAAGCCAAACTAGCAAAAGCTCAGGACAAGACATAGGCGCAGAAAGGGCAAAGAGTACCCTACACTTCACTTTCACCTCAGACGGATCTTCAAGATGGTAGGGCTAAATTCTAAAGGACAGTACCAGCCAATGCAAAGCAATTTGCAAAGACTGTGAAAGGTGTGAGTTTTTTGTTTTGTTTTTTTGCATTGGTTTGCTTGCTTATGTTAATTCCTGGCATGCAAGAACATTTGTATCATATCACTAGATACAAATTTAAAGAACGTGCAGTGCAAGGACTAAGTTCCAACACATTTACTATTAAAAACATAGCATGAAAGAAAAGATTACAAGACAAACAAAGAAACCAGGAGATGACTGAAGGCAAAAGAAAACCACAGGATCAACTTAATTGACACAGAAAAGGCATGTGACAAAATCGAGGAACCCTTCTTGATCAAAACATCCAGAAAACTAGAATAGAAGGAAATTTCCTGAACATGATGAAGGATATACATGAAGAACACACAGCTAACATCATACTAAATGATGAAAGACACTGAAAACTTTCCCTTCAAATCAGAATTAGCTAGTAAACTGCCAGAAACTCTGAACAACTGTTTCACGGCTCTGGAGACCAGAAGAACACTGTACACCCTCCAGGCAGGAGCGAGAGGCAAGAACAGATAACCTGCAGTGCAAAATTATGAGTAAAACTCTCCATGTTGTGAAGGCTGGTGCCCACCCCCAACCCTCGTGGACCAGCACCCTGAGATCCATCCTTGGTTGGAAGAAAGAGACCTCTTCCCCCAAAATGGGAGGACTAGCACCAGTCATATCTTTTGATTAGTGAATATGGAATGTTGCATCCTGGCTTTGAGGGCAGCTACAATTTCAAGTAGCCCAGGACAAAAGTCAGCCTGTAACCACTGTTTCAACTCTATCCCTGACATGGGTGGAAGTGGGGGTGGGGGGTGGGGGAAGGGTTTAGCGACATAGTGCCTTGTTAGGGATTCAAACAGTTTACTGAAGGGCAGCTCTTCCTCAAAAATGGGGGTAAGGACATCTCTAAACCCTAATTGTGGCTTTTGGTAAATGAATTCTCATCACTGGGTCCAGGCTCTGAGCTAGGGCTTCAGTCCATCCGAGATCAAAGTGGCTGGGAGCCTCTGCTTCAACCCTGCCCCTGACAGGAGGGAGTCAGTTGAGACTTAAAGGCACAGGGCCATGTTAAGACTGCAGGGAACAGTTGTAGAAATTGAGATGATCGGTAAGGGTATCTAAGGGTAAAAAGAGAAATAAAAGTAAGATATGACATATGAAAACCAGAGATAAAATATGCGCCTATTCAGTAATATCACTGAATGTTAATGGATAAAACACCCCAATCAAACACACAGATGGACAGAATGGATAAAAAAATATGATCCATCTGCATTCTGTCTACAAGACACCACATTAAACCCAAGGATACAAATAGGTTGAAAGTGAAAGGATAGAGAAAGGTATTCCACACAAACGATATCCAAAAAAGGAGTTGGGGTAGCTATACTGATATCAAGTAAAATAGACTTTAAATCCAAAACTATTATAGGAGACAAAGAAAGACACTACATATTATTAAAAGAGCCAATCCACCAAGAAGAAATAACAATCATAGATATTTATGCACCTAACCAGGGCACCCCAAAATACATGAGACAAATACAGGCAACACTGAAATGAGAAACAGACATCTCTACAATAACAGGGGGAAATTTCAGTATGCAACTTTCATCAATGAATAGAACATGTAGAAAGAGGATCAATAATGAAACGGAGACCTTGAATAATATGATAAATGAAGTAGATCTAACAGACATATACAGAACATGGCGCCCTAAAACAGCAGGCTTGCTCTCCAGGACGGACCACATGTTGGATCAAAAAGCATGTCTCAATAAATTTAAAAAGATTGGAATTATATGAAGCACTCTCTCTGACCATAATGGAAAAAAGCTGGAAATCAATAACAGGTGGAGAATTGGAAAATTCATATCTATTGCTTTCAGGATTCTCTCCTTATCTTTGGCATTTGACATTCTGATTAAAAATGTCTCTTGGATTATGCCTATTAGGATTTATTCTGTTTGGAATACATTGCAGTTATTCCATATATGTATATGGAAAATTTCAGTGTGTTAATAAAAGAAATTGCAGGTGAAATCAGTAAATATTTGTGGATGAAATATTGTAGATGAAAATGAGAACACAAAATATCAAAACTTACAGGATGCAGTGTGAAGGCAGGGCCAAGAGGGAAATTTATAGCCCCAAATGGCTACATTAAAAGAGAAGAAATAGCTAAAATCAAAGACATAACTGAACACCTGGGGAACTGGAGAAAGAACAGAAAACTAACCCCAAAGCAAGCAGAAGAGTTAGTTTCTTAACAAAGAAAGGGCAAATAAATCAAATTAACAAAAAAGAGAGGGAGAGAGAGAATAAACTAAACCAAAAGTTGGTTCTTTGAAAGGATAAATAAAATGAACAAATCCTTAGCTAGACTGACAAAGTTGAGAGAAGATCAAATAGATAAAATCAGAAATCAGAAGGGGTCATCACTATTGATCCCACAAAAAGGGGACGTATCGAAAGAAGGTATGATCAACAAATGCATGCCAGAAAGTTAGAAAACTTAGATGATGTGGACAAATTCTTAGATGCACATGAAAGACATACACTGACTCTAGAAGAAATAGAAGACCTAATTAGACCAATTACAAGTAAGGAGATGGAATGAGTCATCAAAAACCTTTCAACAAAGAAAAGCCCAGGACCAAATGGCTTCACAGAGGAATTATATCAATCATACCAAGAATAATTTATACCAATCCTTCTCAAACTCTTTTAAAAAATTGAAGAGGTGGGAGCACTACCTAATTCATTCTATGAAGCCAACATCACCATAATACTAAAACCAGATAAAGATATTATAAGAAAAATTACAGATGAATCTCTGTAAAGAATATAGATGCAAAAATCCTCAATAAAATACTTACAAATCAAATCCAACAGTACAATAAAAGAATTATAGACCATGACCAAGTGGGTTTTATACCAGGTATGCAAGACTGGTTTAACATAAGAAAATCAACTAATGTAATGCACCACATTAACAAATCGAAGGAGAAAAACCACATGATCATCTTGGTTGACACAGAAAAGGCATTTGACAAAATCCAGCACCCTTTCTTAATAAAACACTTCAAAAGATAGGAAAAGAAGGAAACTTCCTCAACATGATAAAGGGCATTTATGAAAAGCTCACAGCTAACATCATATCCAATGGTGAAAGACTGAAAATTTTCCTAAGATCTGGAATAAAACAAGGCTACCACTGTCACCACTGTTATTCAATATTGTGCTAGAAGTTTTATCTAGAGCAGTTAGGCAAGAAAAAGAAATGAAGTAATCTAAATTGGAAAAGAGGAAGTGTAACTTTCACTGTTTTCAGATGACATGGATTCTATGTTTAGAAAGTTCCAAAATACGTATCACAGAGCTACTAGACCTAATAAATTAGCAAAGTGGCAGGATACAAAATCAACCTGCAAAAATCAGTATTGTGTTTGTGTACTACTTAATGAAAAATCTGAGGAGGAAATCAAGAAAAAAATGCTATTTACAGTAGTAATGAAAAGAATCAAATATCTAGGAATAAATTTAACCACACATGTAAAGGACCTGTACAGAGGAAACTACAAGACATTCTAAAAAAAAAAAAAAAAATCAAAGAAGACCTAAAGAAATAAAAAGACATTCTGTGTTCATGGAGTGGCAGACTAAATGTTGTTAAGATGTTAATTCTACCCAAATTGATATACAGATTCAACGCAATCCCAATCAAAATTCCAACAGCCTACTTTCTAGGAAAGGAAAAATCAATTATTGCATTTATTTGGAAGGGTAAGGGGCCCTGAATAGCCAAAAAGATCTTGAAAAATAAAAAATTGGAGGACTCACATGCCCTACTCTAAATCATATTACAACACTACAGTAGTCAGAACAGCCTAGCATAGGCATAAGATAGATAGATTAACCAATGGAGTTGAATGGAGAGTTCAGAAATAAATCATCATCATTATGGTCAATTGATTTTTGACAAGGCTTCCAAGTCCACTCAAGTGGGAGAGAACAGTCTCTCTAACAAAGAGTGCTGGGGAAACTGGTTTTCCCTATGCAAAAGCATGAAAAAGACTGCTAGCACACGTCTTATACAAAAATTAACTCCAAAATGGATCAAAGACCTAAATATAAGAGCCTGGACCATAAAACTCCTTGGCGAAAATATAAGGAAATATCTGCCTCCAAGACCTTGTAGTATGCAATGGTTTCTTAAACTTTACACCCAAAGCAGAAACAATGAAAGAAAAAATTAACATGGGATTTCCCCAAAATTAAATACTTTTGTGCCTCAAAGCACTTTGTCAAGAAAGTGAAAAAGCACTTGATTCAATGGGAGAAAATATTTGCAAACCATATATCTGATAAGGGTTTAAATTTAGAGTATGTAAAGAAATCCTACAACTCAACAATAAGGGACAAATAGCCCAATTTTAAAAATGAATAGACATTTCTCCAAAAAACGTATATACAAATGGATGAAAAGCACACATTAAAAGAGGATCAGCTTCAGCAGCTATTAGGGAAATGCAGATCAAAACCGCAATGAGAGATCATCCTGCACCTACTAGAATGACTATGAAAAATAGAAAACTACAAGTGCTGGAGAAGATATTGAAAAAAGAAACATTCATCCATTATTGGTGAGAATGTAAAATGGTGCAGCCACTGTGAAAGACAATTAGTTCCTTAGAAAACTAAGCATAGAATTGCCATACGTTCCTGCAATCTCATCACTAGGTATGTATACAGAAAAACCAAAAGCAGGAACATGAACAGACGTTTGTACACCCATGTTCAGAGTGGCATTATTCACAATCGCCAAAAGATGGGAGCAACCCAAGTGCCCATCAACTGATGAATGGATAAACAAAATGTGGTATATACATATGATGGAATATTATTCAGCTGTAAGAAAGAATGATGTCCTTATGCATGTAACAATGTGGATGAAACTTGAGGATATTATGTTGAGTGAAATAAGCCAGACACAAAATGACAAATACTGTACCATATCTCTAATATGATCTAATTACAATGAGCAAACTCATAAAGTTAAAATCTAAAATATCCCTTACCAGGAGATTGATGAGGGTAGAGAAAGGAAAATTTTTAATTAGATTGATTGTAAAGGTTTGGAGATGGATAGAGGTGACGGTAGCACAGTATGTGAGCGTAATTAACAGCACTGAATTATGTGTATGCTTTTGTTTGAAAGGAGAAGTTGGTGGTCATGTATATCATCAGACAGAAAGCTGGAGGATAAAACATGGGACTGTGTAACATAGATAACCTTGTTGTGGAAAATGAAAAGTCATCCTACTCAATGGGAGAAAATATTTTGAAACCATATATCCAATAAGAATTTAATATCAGGAATATATAAATAAATCCCAGAAGTAAACAACAACAAGACAAACAACCCAATTAAAAAATGGGCAAAAGATTTGAAAAGACATTTCTTAAAAGAAGACACAATTGGCAAAAACCCCACAAAACATGAAAAGATGCTCAACATCATCAGCCATTAGGCACGTGCAAATCAAAAGCACATTGAAATACCATTTCACACCTAATAGAATGGCTATTATTTTTTTTTTAAAGTGGAAATTAACAAGTGTTAGGATGTGGAAGGACAGGAACACTTATTCATCATTGGTGTGAATGTAAAATGGTGCAGCCACTGTAGAAAAGTTTGGCAGTTCTTCAGAAAGTGAAGTGTGAAATTGCCATGTGGCCTGGCAATTCCACTTCTTGGTATATCCCTCAAAGAATTGAAAGCAGGGACTCAAACAGACATCTGCACACCGACGTTCATAGCAGCATCAGTCACAATCACCAAAAGATAGAAGCAACCCAAGTTGTTTCCATAAACAGACTAAGGGATAAAAAAGAATGAGGTATATACATAAGATGGAATATTATTCAGCCATAAAAATAATAAGGTCCCAATGTATGTGACAACATGGATGAACCTTGAATAAATATGTTGAGTGAAATAAACCAGACACAAAAGGATAAATATTCTATAATTTCACTGTTTTGAAATAATTAGAATAAGAAAATTCAGAGTCAGAAACCAGAATGAATGCAAGATATCAGGGGCTGAGGTGGAGGTAGGGAATGGAGAGTTAATGCTTAAATGGTACAGGGTTTCTGTTTGGAGTGATAAAGAAAAGTTTTGTTAATGGCTGGTGGTGATGATTTCACAACATTGTAAATGTAGTTAATACTACTGTATTACATATTTGAATGTGGCTAAAAGGTAAAATTTTAGGTTACATATATGGTACCAGAATACAAATGAAAAAATTGTACTGTACAACTCAGTGAACCCAAATATAAACTATGGATTATCATTAATGGTATAAATATAAATAATATTGTTTCACTATTTGTAACATGAACACCACACTACGTCATACTGTTAGTAATGGAAAAAACTGTGCTTGTGTGTGGGAGATGGTTTATGGCAACTCTGTCTTTTCTGCATGATTTCTCCATAAACTTACAACTTCTCTAATAAAAACCAATTTTTTAAAAATGTGGGAAAATGTGCATGTTATTTTCTTAGGGTTTGGGGATTAATTGGTTAATACACGCAAAAGCCTTGAGAACTCTAATTGGTATATGATAAACCCATCATGTACACTAGCTGTTATTATTATTAATATTACCTGTTATTAGATGAGGCAAAACTGCTGTTATAATAAGGAGCTGAAAAGAAGTATTCAACCATTGATATAAAGGATGATATCCTAGAGAAAATAAATGAACCCATTGGGGTTACCCAGTCCTCTTGCTACAGTATAGGCTCAGGATGTTTCTGTTTCACGTACACCCCAGCAGTGTGTCAGTTTGAGAACCCATTCCTGGGAGTGCCAGGTGAGAGCAGAAATCGCTCTTCCTCCTACTGTAGAAAGAATCTGGGTGATCTGATGTGCTCATAGGGTCTGCCTATAAGGACCCCGGTTTTACTTTGGGAGGAAATGTGCCAGGCTGACTGAAAATTTCTGTAGACATTGTTGGTTGGTTGGTCGACTTTTAATTTTTTTTCACACTCTGATTTTTGGGGGTTTTCAGAGTAAGCTTGAGACAATTGTATTAATCATGCAAACCCAGCCATGTGCAGTGTTTTATCACTTGGTAAACAGGGACTGAATGGCAAGCAGCTGTGACAAAACCCAGTGAAAAGTCTGAGCCTGGGAGATAATCTCAACATTTCCCAAACCCACTCACTGCACAGGGTTAGTGAATGGAGAGGCTGTTCACTTGGGATAAATAATCAGATGGGAGGCAAACAACTGAGATAGCTTATGGTTTTTCTTTTAAAAAGTGGATGGAGGTGATCGGAGAAGGATGGGTTCAACCGGAGCAGTCCAAGCTCAGGGAATTCTCCACTTGAGGGTTAGTAAAACAAAACATGGTGGTTTATTCTTAGCCTTTCCCCTCTTTCACTTTATTTTAGCTTTCTGAGGCTGGTTTCATCTCTTCATTCAAATCTACAGTCCTTCCAAATATGAGGGCCTCTCTAACTGCACTTTCATCGTAAAGAATGGCTATGCACCAGTAAGCTTCTGGGGAGAAGACATGAGCCTAAGAAAGTAAGAAGAGTTCCCTCAGACATTTAGAGCCTGCTCTTTCCTCATTTTATAATTCAGTGACTTTTCTTCAGCGTGTAGTTAAGAGTAGTTATGCAAATATATGCAATTCAGGACTCATTTCAGAATAAATAACTCTAAATTAAAATTAATGGAGAAAAACACCTATCAGAAACAGATCAAGGATAAAATGTTTTATATATATATTTATAAACACATGTATTAAGTTAAGGAGCAGTGAAACACACTGTTTTTGTTTTTGTTTGTTTGGTTGGTTGTTGGCAGAAGAGGAAAAGACATTTGAAAATTTATGATTGGCCACAGTCAATACAAATTATCCTTTGGTGTGATTCCAAACGCTGGTATTATCATTATCACTGCTGAAAATCAAGCAATATGATGAAGGAAACCCAAGGGAAATATATTTGATTTATTGAAACTTTTTTGTTTTAATCACAGTTTGAAGGGGTTCAGAACTGAATTCTTGCTATGACTCAGCTGTTTATCACCAGTCAGCTTGATGAGTCATGGAGAGTTGGGGTAGGAGCTGAGACCCTACAAGGAGAGGCATTAATAATGAGGCAGCTAAAAATAAACATGTATTTGTGGTAGGTTGTAAAGTAGGTGGGGAAGTTATCTTTTTTTTTATGGTGGGAGGACAGAAAAGGATCTTTGTGACTTTCTCCCACTTTCAAAACACCTTAAGGAAATTAAAGATCAAAATTCTGCAGGCCATTTATATTAGCCAACTACTTTGAGATGTATTAATATTTTAGGGTTCAAATGTAGGTCTTCACATAGAAGATGACAATATATGATATCTATTTTTTTGTTTGCTTGTTTGTATTATATATAGTTGTATCTTGTGCTGTAGTTATGATCACAGTGAAGCATGCTTTTCATAGATATTGGGTATTTCATTGGCACTTTAAAAAGGGTTAAGGATCCAACTATTAGTATTCCTTTCCATGGGAAACTGAATTTCACATGGGTTTCCATCTTGACTGGAAAGAGAAGGATTTAGTCTCTAGGAAGTTAAAAGTCCCCGTAAAGAAAAGAGAAATTCAAGAGGAGACTATCTTCCTATACCAACCTCTCAGTCCAGCTATCCCAAGTCTTAATTAACAGCTTTTCAGTTTCCACCAGCAGAAGCCCAGAGTATTAGTAGTAAGATAAATTATATTCTCTATAAACTATTGGATCTAAGAAAGCCAACTATATTCTACCTACAACATAAAATCAAACTAGGGTCATTCTCCAATCAACCATTCATTTTGTGGGTAAATTCAAAGTTCAACAAAATTCCACGTTCCATCCCTAGACCAAACTGTTTTTCAATATCTGAATGCTGCCCTTTGTGAACAGTGTCTGGTTTCACTTTGTTCAACGTTAACATATATCAGAATGCATGATCAGATCAAATATTAGGGTTTGTGGTTACAGAACTGCTCCCACAAAGGAGCACTTTACAATGGATGGACCGTGACCTCTTTGAGAATTCTATCTATTGGGACAAATGTATACACACATTTGTCACATCAAGATATTTGCAAGATGGAAACAACAGAACGGTATACATTTCTGCAGCATCTCTAGAATCTTAAAATAATTGTGTCATGTCAGGAATTCAAAATGGGATATATTTCATACATTAAGCTTTGAGTCAAGTCTAGAAAACAGCCACATTTTAACAGTCCTTATTTTTAGTGGCGGGAGTAAGAAATAGATCTTATTAATATTTTAGGGAAGTTTTTTACTCAACAGAGCTCTTTAAGGTTTTATACTAAAAATAGTTTGGCCTCTTCTTAAAATTGAAAAATACCTCTTTTATTAAGCTGCCGAGTTGATCCTTAAAACCTTGAAAGCCTCATTTCAAACAAATTAAAATAAGTTTGCATATATATATATATATATATATATATATATGACTATGTACTTATGCAAAGTATTGCATTATTGACACTTTGAATATCTACATCCAATTTTGCCTTAATTTCTAGTTTGGACAAGTATTAATGATACATGATCCATTTTTAAACTTCTAAAACGGGAACATTCTCCCTTTAATTCTGAGCACATTTCCTTTACAGTGTATAAAATAATCTCTTTTAATTGGATTTACTTTTCCACATAGGCCCCGCATGGCCTAGTTTCCATTTTTTTCTCAGGTCTTTGAGTGTTATTTGCAAATCACTTCTCTGGAATTTAATTTTAATGGTAGGTTGCTTTCATTTCAGATTTTTTTGTATTGTTTTAATTTTATTTGCCAATTTGCCTTTAAATAGCCTTAAGCTAGAAGGTTGTGGCTGCAACTTGCATCTAAATATGATTTAGGAGGCAAAATTTAATTTGAGTGTGTAGAAAGTTTTGTGGAAGGAATACAAAATGTCTACCTTGGTTTTTTAGTTGTGTTTTCTAAACTAGCTATGTTTAAAAATGAAAGGCCCTGAATCGGCCAAGATTTTAAGAAAAAATAATAATGCCCTTTTTGTAATCTTGTTGAATTTCACCTTTGGCAGCATATAAAGTCGTTTTTACAAGTAATACCAATGACTTCAGTTTCAGATTGTAGGACCCTCAACATATGAGAGTGGTCAGTCAAAGGATTCGTATTTGGGGGGCTAAAGAATTAAATCGGCTGGTTTCCAAGAGTTAGAATTCATAGTTATCTGTGAAAAAAAAATACTGATTGAGGAAAAAACTGATTTCTGAGTTTAGTATTATCCACCCAGTTATGGACCAACTAGATCTCAGTTCAAGTGACAGACCCATTACATGTCAATTAACTGGTTTAGTGACAACTGATTGACTTTCCTTTGAAGGTTTGAGGGAAAAAGTTATCTTTATTGTACATGGATTTTGTGGATGTGTTTTCCCCTTTGTGTATTCTGCCCATTAGAGATGATGGAGAATGACCCAGCAGCAGAGCTACAGTGATAAAAATAATACTGACCTTGAATGGGGTGGGGAATTGTGGGTAAAACACGCTCTAAAGGGGAAAAAAATAGTAAGCATCATGGAGAGTTTATATATTTTATTTATATATATATATGTCACACGTTTAGCTACTCAAACAATTACAAAATCGATGAAAAATGTCCATGCTATAGGATTACATCACCCATAAAGCACTCCTCTGGCCTTTCAATTGACATTAAAATATCAAAGAAAACTATTAGTGAAATTAAAATTCAGAGACCTTTAAAAATTTTAGCTAAAGGAGGAGACAACATCAGATTGTGGTAACACTATGAACAGGATCTCACCCTCCACTGGAAAAACCCACCATCAACGGTACAGGTCGTTTGGAGAGTTGGGTTTGAGGGTTTAAATGAGTAGTGATGAAATTCAGGTCCTGTGCCTGGGTCCTGGTTCTGGTCTCTTTAGCCCATGTCAGATGAACCCATGGACATCTTTGCTCACTCTAAGCCTTACAGCTCATATCAGCTTTAGCCAAGCACCCAGAAAATTTATTTTGAGAAATACTAACTCAAATTTTCCCTCCAATGTTTACTTCCCTATTACTGCTGTCAGTGCCAGGGTAACGCCAACATAAATTCCTTGACAGGATACAATTTTATTTTTCATCTCTTCCTCAGCCTCACCTTCTTGTTATAATCAGTTTCAACTGAAATTTGATCAACCAATCAAACTTGCTTGATGATACATCCTGTTGAGTAATAAAAAGTGCTTTTCTTTTGAATACTGGGGTCTTAGTTCAGAAGTCCCTCATAGCCCCCTACTAAGCTGTTGACCCAAAACTGAATATGCTCAGTTCAGTTCATGAGGTAACTTTTATTTGGTTCATCGAACATCCAGGTTTAACTCTAAATCCTCCACCAAGGCTGGTTCGGAAACGTAGAAAAGTATATTAGGTAGAACACCTTACTTACTATCCCCAAATCCTACAGCATAACATGTTCCTACATATCAAACAGCTTTTTGAAATAAAGACCAACTAAAAATGAAAGTCAGCAAAAATCAAAACCACAAAGAGAAATGCATACGTGCATATTCAAATTTGATCTGCCCATCATCTCGTACCAGGAGCTCACAGCTGATTTTACCTGTACTCTGGACACTCAGTAAATCTGGACACTGAGAAAACCCAGTCTCTTTTGCAGAGTGGGCTTTACTCTAGCTTGGCTGAAAGTTGTAGTTTAAATATGAAAGTTTTCTAAGTACATGAAGATGGAGTAGGTCAATTATAGCCCAGTGAACAATTGTGTCTTAGTTACACAAGTGTCAAATAGAAAAATGGTTTAAACCTCCACTGGTTATTTGGCATTAAGTCTCCAGCTTTGAAAATAAATAGCTAAACTGCTCTCGGCATTTAATGTAGCAGTTGGAGACCACTGTCCTATATTATACTCCATCTACTGTATTTTATTTCTATTATTACTATTATTATTCAGACTGTTTAAATGACTCAGCTTAATATTTTTTCATCACACTGTTCACAGCTGGGAAAATACACTCTGCCTTCATTTATACAATACCATTTATATTGCTAAACCATCACACCCACCCTCCCCTCATTGCCTTTTCAGCTGCTTCCCATCTTGTTATTACCGTCTTAAGGCCACCCTATTATCCTCTTAGCCTTCTTATGCTCCATTAGTTATTCTCATTCTTTAAATTCCAATCTACTGATTTATCATTTCTTAGATGCTTCCCCATCCTAGCTTTTTATCGTTTTTCTTGTACCCTCATTCTGCTGCTGTTTTATAGTTGTATGCCAGGGTTTGTGAGCTCCTATAAGAGTGCAAAGTGAAATTAATACAATTTATATTAAAAAAGTAGTTCTCCAACTTTGAGGATTCAAAAGAAGGTATGTGTGTGAGGTGTGACTTGGTCCTATCTGATTCTCCTTAGGTTGATAATCTTCAAGAAGGTCAACTTACTTCATCAGCTGATTGGGAAGTTTGCAGAACAGAAATCAAAAGTTGGCCCTAGTGCTTTATGCTGTGGCTCTTAGCAGGTCTCTTAACTCAGAGCTTTGGGTTATTTATCTGCCAAAGGGAGAGCAGGATGTGGGAGTGGTGTTGGCTGATTCTGTTGGTCTACTGTGAGAAAAGCTAAATGGGCACCAATCCATCATAAGAAAACCTTTTGGACTAAAGGCACCTAAACAACAAAAGCTGGGATTGAGGGTAGGGTGCATATACAGAGATAATTTACTAACTCAGATATGATTTTCTTTCATTTTCTAGAGGGTATTAAAGAGGTTCTGCATAATTGATGCCTATTCTTGGAACTAAAACTAGTGTCAGTGTCAACCTATTTCTTTTTCTAACTATGGTAAGTCCTTATGGGCGTTTGCACTTGGTCCTTTGAAATACATGAAGGTAGTGTTCAAATAACAGCTCAAACTTTTGAATTATGTAGCATCCAAAAGAAGCTGATGAAGAGGCTTTGCCAAATCTTGACTAGCATCATCAAGTTTTGTGTGTTTAAACACTGGGCCCCTAAGATAACAACTAAAATGATTTCTAAAGATGAAGGGGAAGCCTTCATTATGAAGACTCTCTCCAGGGCTGGGTTGCTTAGATAGTACTTGAAATTTTGTTAATTATAGGTTTACAGATTAATGATCATTTAAAATTAAAAAGGAAATTTAAAATAGCTTCCTACTCAATGATGCAGTTTGGCCCAGTGTAGATTTCTTTGTATTTTTATTCTTTTGTACTCAATAGCTTCAAAATATCTTATTAATCCTTACATTTCTCTAAGTAGAAGGCAATTGATCAGCAGGACTGTTCACTTCTTTAATGTGTGGGAATATTCCACTCTGAGAGCCTAACAATGACTACTGGGCTGGAACATTAACTCAGAAAATCAACCTGCCAAAGAGCCAACAGTCTAACTAATCTAGTGGACCCCAGGCTGGTGCGGATTAATGGAAACGGAGGTGGGAGGATGCTGAAGCCATGATTCTGGGACGGAATATAACAATTTTAACCCAGGGGAGGCACTTTATTAAATGGAAAAAAGACAAAGAAATTAGACATTTCCTTACTTCCAAACTAGAGAAGATACATTTCCTACCATTTCCCTCATATATAAAATCTAGTTAATGTACTATCTAGAGTCTGGACTCTGAAAACAGACTACCTGAATTAGAATCCCAGCTGGCATTATTAGTTGCATGAGTTAACCTCTTGGTATTATGGAGAAATATAAGTACCTAATGGGGTTGTCATGATGATTAAATGAGATCATGTATGTGAAGCAATTTAGCATAGTGCACAATGCATGTTACATTGGAAGGACTCAGTTGATAATAAAAAGTGTTAATGTATGAAATATGTTCTTATGTTTCATGTGCTGAGAGTGGAACTTTCCTTGACATTACCAGGAGTCCAAGTCTTAATCCTGACAATGCATATTTCCCTGTCTGACAGAGACTAAGGAGCTGAATCATTGCCCACACATGTCATGCTATTGGATTAATGTACTTGGAAAAATTACATAAGGCAATGCTTTTCCCAGGGATGAGGACAAAACAATAAAAGTTATTACATGAATATATAGACTGAGGGGCTTTGGATCCTTGACAAGCAGAATGCTAGAATGTGTGGAGGACAAGCCAAATGAGAAAAGGCTGCGTCCATTGGCTTAGGAAAAAATGGCCATGGAGGTAATGTAGTCTTACCCCTTCGATCAATTATTTTGACCTCTCTGGAGATCAACAGTTGAACTGAGAGTGAAGAAGTGTATGGATGTATGTGGCAGAGCACAAGATATATCAGTGACCACAAATTGACACTGTGTGAAAAGTCAGCACCTGTCACTGTGCTGGATATGGCTAAAAATATGCTGACCCACCAACCAAGATAAATCACCATGAGCTCTTCAGGGGCTCTGGCTCTGGGTTTCTGCCTCATCTGCTCTGGACTGGCTTGGTCAGCTGCCCACACAGCGCTCCCTGTCAGGGCTGACTGGCCACAGATGCCTCCAAAGCATCTGTCCCCTTCTGACCCTGATCTGTGGAAAAGTACAGCTACCCACAGGGTCTTCCTTCTTCCCATTAAATCCATTATTTAAATTTAAGAACTGGGCAATCTACCTACTCATGCACTTTCTTCTTTCCTTTTCTTTTTCCCTTCTTGCCTATGTGAAAATATGCTACCACAGAGCCTCAATCTCAAGATTCCAGCTGGGCAGGCTATAACAATGGGCCCTCCAAACCTAAAATTGGAGTCGGGGAGGGTTCTACTCCTATTACAGAAGAAGCAAATGCCTTCTTCCTTAAAACATCTGCACTTATGCCTTGGGTCGAAAAAACAAGGCAGCAGTTTCACTTGTTTTCAGCAGTTTTAACACCTTCGTTTTACCTCAAAACCTAATGAACGCTAACATTCCATTGTTCAGTAAGTTTCAAAACCTCCTAACTTTCCCAGAAGGTGGGAAATCAATTCCAAACCGAGTGCTGATGCACATGTTACAGGGCCAGTGCCTGCGTGCACTGTTCCATAGGTTGGTGTGGGCCCCCGGGAAGTGAAATGCTGGGCATCACTGCACCATGCACTGCTCAAATATGTATTTTAGGGTGACCTCTGCCAGGTCATCAAAGGCAATGTGATTATGAGATACTTGCCAACTCCTTGGATTTTTGGTTTGCAAACAGAAATTTTGTAAGATTCTTTGAAATGTCTTCATTTATCTGGGTTGAGTACTTTAAATGGTCTTTTATGAATAAGGTGATGGAATTTTGATCTTGAGATGTACCTTCCATCACCACCTAGCCGACTGGTAGTATTACCGTATCCTTTAGCCCAGCCATACTCTCCCTCCTCCTCAGGTATTCTGTCATTCCACCCTCTTGACCCTTCCTCTTTCGGTTAATCAGTATCATTTCATTTATTATTTGAAACAATGATGAATATACTTCTTATTCTGAGTGGGAAAGGGAGACTGCATATGTTAATGCAAACTTATAGTTACACACTTTCTCAGCTAATCCAATTGTCCCTTTTATTCTTTTCAAAATCCAATAAACTTTCCTGTTAAGTACATGCTCTGCTTAACCAGATTAACTTAGATCTTTTGGAATCTCAAGTCAATTGTTGAGGCTGTTTTGTTTTATTTTCCCCTACTTACAGAAGCCCCAATGTCAGGATGAAGCAGGCAACTACAGTTCTTAATAAATATCTTCTCAAGTGTCTTAGAATATTGCTGTCTCTAGCTGAAGCAAAAAACACTGATGTTTGGTCTTTGGAGACAAGTAAACAGGGATATGAATTTTAAACCTCATATTGATACAGGATTTGTATAGACATATCCCATCAAACTGTCACAGACTGAAGTCAAGGAGAGTTATGAATGAGAAACTGAAGGCCAAATTTAGAGTAGTTTGTGGTTGTTGTGTTTTATAAGTGGTATTGGATCTTGAGTAGTTTTAAAAGGGCTTTCATACCACATTTCAAGAGGCCTCTCATTTAAATTGATTTTTTCCCTAAAAATCTTTTTTCCTTGAAGTCACATCCAAACTGAATAAAGTAAGATGAAGATATGTCTCCCAGTCATGGTATTTCTAGTTTTTGTCAACTGAACCTGCGTAGGAAAAAAACCTCTTAGTGGTTTGTTGTTCCAAAATGACAATGATAATAATAATACATTTAAAAATATTTTTTTCCATTGGTCCAAATAAACTTTCAGACTCAACATGTGCTAACTTTTTGTTTCCTCTACTTATTCTAATACATTTGTTCTTATTCCAAATTTCATCATTTTCCCGTTATCCCACCCCTTATGCTTCTGTCTCTCAGGGGTCACTTTCTTCTATGCTCCTGGTCACTGGACACACAAGATGGAGAAGACAGAGATGCGAAAGAATAAGACTCCAAGGCAGGGTCTCCTACTAGCATCAGTTACTTAAAATGACTTATTTCTCTCTAGTCTGCTTTCAGACTAGAAAGAAAGAAAATGACTTATTTTGCTCTGGTCTGCTTTCAGGATCTTATCTGGTCCCCAGAAATGTTTCTTTTTCCTACCATTCCATCTCTGTTCTATAAAAGTATCAGAAAAGTTATGTGTCCTGCTGTCATATGAAAACATTTCTGCAACCATTTTTCCTCCCCTAGATTTCAGGTTATGTTTTAATCATTCATTCTAACCCTCCTTTAGTATTGTTAAGAATACTCTTTCTTTTTTCAGCCTCTCCTTCTTTCAGCACCTTATCCATTCTCACTGAGGAATATTCCTTCCCCGATCACTCTCATCACGGCTATTTTTTAAAACTGCCATAAGCTTCCAGGTTCATACATCACCTCTGCTCTTAAAGAGACCCTTATCAAAGAGATTTGTGTTCTCTGAATATTCATGCAGTTTAACTAACCATGAAGAATGAAACAAAGAAACAAACAAAATAAAAACAAAGCGGTTATCAAAATTAAGCCAGTAAACAGAGAAGTTCCTCCATTTATAAATCTTTCCTTACACTTGAGGATGGAGAACCTGCCTTTTTGCTTCAGTGACTGTATTCTCATATTCTATAAGTTTACCCTTAATAGATAAGTGTATATTTTCAAGTTCTACAAGTGAGAATCCATAATCTTAATTCTAGTTGGGCTCTGCTTTGGCATACTTACTGAAAAGGACTAGGCTGGCGTTGGTGACCCCCAGCTTGTTGGCAGCCACGCAGGTATAGTTACCGTAGTGCTCCTCAGTGACATTGGTCACTGTCAGAGAGGACTGGCCCTCCGTGCTCTTAATCTCCAGGCCATTGGCACTGTTTATCCTAAGGGTTCAAAAACAGAAGAGTAAAAGGAAACAGTGATGACACTTTTAGCTCAATAGTTCCCCATCATTACATTTACAGGGAAAGGAGAGAAAGGAAGCCATTAGAATTAGCTGTTCCCTGCTCAATCCCACATTTAAATTGTGCAGTCTATTGTTATCAGAATCAGTGTCCATTGGCAAGGAAGATTCAGAAATGGATGAGTTCCATTGGGCTTGAGTTTTATAGTCTTTCCGCTACAAGCAAGAAAAACATGCTGGTGGAAACTACTCACTGAACCACCTACTTCACTGTTTGCATTTTGCTTTGGTGCTTTTAAATGTTAGCTTCACAGCTACAGGTCCCAAAGCACATGATAATGGAATATAGAACAGGAAGAGATAATAGTATAGGTCTACATACTTGCATCTTTCATAATTAGGGTTTCTGGTGCCCCTAGGGCCCCCTGGGGGAGAGTGGGGCTATGGCAGCATTGGCACATACCTGGTGTCATCTCGGTACCACTCGAAGTCAGGAGCAGGTACTGCTGAGGCCTCACATTTGAGTGAAGCTTGTCGCCCTGTGGTAGCTTCATTGCTCTTGGATTCTGTGATAGTGGGAGGATCTACAGGAAGGACAGGCACATGGGTTTACATGAGACTCACAGTGTCCTCCAGAATTTCCATGCAGGAAGGAATTAGGAAGGATGATCTGATTGAAAGGGGGCATGAAAGGAATTGTCTTGAAGCTCCATTTACGTGAATTATGTTATCAGCTGAACAGGACAGGTCATTGGAATATTAAAGTTACGAGGTGATTAATGAAACCACAGGGTTGGTTTACTTAAATGGGACCCTGAACAGGTTCTGTGGAAATGCAACCTAAGATTTTTTTCCCTCTTCCAGTAGACCACCAATAATTTCAACTGTAGATTATAATATTTGTCTAATTTTTCTTTTTGTAAGTTAAACTGTGATACTAAAGGGCTTAGGGTTTTAAATGAATAACTTGACCATTGTTCCTCTTCACCATCATTGTTATCATCATTATTATTATTACAGTTTGATATGGCTTCGAGGAAGGCTAATGCCTTGCTCACCCAAGCTTGGCCTGACATTGCTGCAGAAATTCAGAAGAATAATCAAATTAGTATTAGGTGATTATTTTACATTCTTTTATCCCTTATTATTATGACCCAGGTACATTTCACTTGCATGTGTGGCAGTACAGTTTGAAGTCTATTTGGTGCATTGAATGTATCCATTTTTCTACTCTCTCTGACATTTGTGTGTTTGCTTCTTAATTCTTAGGACTGGGCCTGCAAAGCTAAAACAGGCTTGAAATGAGCTCAGAATCACATCTAACATTCTAATTTGCTATAGTTCTTTAAAATAATCCAAGAATGGGTGGAAAAATTGTTTACAGGTCTATATGACTAAGATATGGGCCTTCAAGAAGAAAATAACTTTTCTGTCCAAAGGCCAATTGATAGAAAATAGCAACTTGGCTTTATGTGCATGGGAAAAGTAGACCAAGAAATCTGCCTAGACTTTGTGGAGAGAGAGAGAGAAAGAGAGAAAAAAAAAAACATTTAGGGAGAAGAGCAAAATGAACTCTAGCATGTAAGAACCAATCAGGTGTACTTTGGCAGCTGGTTCACTTCACTTATTTCTGAATGCTCTCTTTCTACTAAAAAAAAAAGTTTCCATGCTTTTTGCCTATAGAAAACTCTAATCTGATTAGTCAAAAAGGACATACCAAAGCATCAGGTTATTCTGTAATCTTCTTCCCCATTTCACTTTCACATCAGCACTAATCTTGGGACAAGATAACATTGATTAATTATAAAAGCTAAACACATGCTTCTCTGCTTGAAAACCTAGGAAGCTTCTAGTACCAGGGTAAATGTCAAAGATATTGATAAATGAATGAAGAGCAAGGTGTTCGTAATATTTCTCAAATGACACAATTGTACAGGCCTGTTTTTTCATGGCTTATTGGGATGAACATTTTAAAATTTACTCGTAATGAATTCTGTATAGGTGAGGCTGGGAGAAATTATTACAAATCATACTGCAACATGCCTATTGTAGCCAAAATAATAGATGTTGTTGCCCAAAATATTGTTATAATAAACATTTGGCTTCATAAAAATGCTCTATGGAGATCCACTGTTATTTTTTATGTGACTTTAGAATAGCTTACAATTGTCAGAGGACTCTTCCACTTTCATTATTTCAAAATTCTGGGTTCTAAAACTGTTGAGAAGGCCTTTCTTCTTCTTATTTCACCAATAACAAAAGTCTTTAAAATAGAGTGAATAAGAAAACAATGACAGTGGGTTAGGAAACAAATTATCATTCATTTAATCCTCCATCTATTGGGAAAAAATAACTAATAATAAGAAGAAAATTCTTAATGAGAGATTTAATTTACAGACATTTAGCATGTGTCAATACTATACTAGTTTTTAGATATTCTTTGCATCCTAAAAATGGCCATAGGAGTTATGTATTATTAGCCCCATTTTATGGATGAAAAGACAGGCTTATACAAGGCTGGTGAGCTGTACTAAGTGTCATAGCTAGTTTTTGGTGGAGTCCAGATTTTATACCAAGGTGTATCATGTTCCAAAACCTGTGTTTTGAATTTCTCTACTCTTCTGCTTCCATTTGAAGGAGTTCTTTTAGAGAAAAAAAAATTCCTTATAAGGAAAAGTACTATTTAGGGGTGCTATGGGTTCCTTGAAAAGTCAATGTTCCATATTTCTTCCATTTACAGGATTCCTAAAAATGGCACATATGCAATGACATCATGGATATGAACATGGATTAGGAGCCGAAGATGTGGAGGCAGAGATTATGGGCTCTGCCACAGAGGATGTTACCAGACATTTAGACCTTCTGGAACCCTTTAGCTATGGAAGCAGGTGATGACATATACTGTTGAGGATTGGATCACGTACGTCCTAAAGACATATTCAAGTTGTGGTTCTGCATTCCTGTGGGTGTGAACCATTTGTAAATAGGACTTTTTAAAGAGGTTGTTATTAGTTAAGGCACAGACTCATTTTCGAATGGAATCATCAAAGATCCTTTTTGGGTAGGGTCAAATTGAATTAGGGTGGACCTTAATCCATATGACTGAAGGCTAAAGAGAAAAAATCGGAAGCATTCAGTCAGTAGAAGCCAAAAGTCCGAGAAAGTCACAAAAGGAGACCAAAGAGATAGCCTGTCACGTGATGAAGACAGAGATGCAAGTCAAGGAACCCCAAGAATTGTGGCTAGCCAGTGCCAGGAAGCTACAGACTTTTAGGAGGAAGAATGTCCTGTCAAGATGTTAAATTTTGACTTCTAGCCTTTCAAACCACCCTGTTTGTTTAAACCTCCTCATTGTCTGGTCTTCGTCTTAGCAGCCCTGACAAACTAAGACAACTGCCTACTTATTTTACAGTTGTGATGTAAAGATCAAATCAAATTATGTATACGAAACACCTTTAACTTCTAAATCAATTAAATGTATAATTTTTATCATTATTATTCACATGGTGCCATGAAAGAAGAGTGAGCTTTGGAGTTAGACCTGGGTGAGAGTCCCAACTCCATCACTCACAAACCATTTGATTTTGTGCCAGAGCTTGTTTTTGTCCTTTATTCATGGGGATGACACCGCCTTTCTCATTGGCTGTGGGAGCAGGGGCTGATGGAGCAGGCTGCGGTGGGGCAAAGTGTGCAGCCAATAAGAAAGGGTATCATTTGTAGAGGACTTAAAAACAAAAATAAAACTGACTAAAACTTTGTCCTTTTTAAAAAAAAAACCCAGAATTCCAGCTCTGGCATTTCCCAGTGATGAGACTTTGGAGCAAATTACTTGAACTCCCTGATCCTAAATCTCCTCTTCTATGAAATGGACCCAATAGTAGCACTGGGGTAGATGCCTGCTGTGTGGTCTTCTTTGCATTAAAGGGCCCTGATTTTCTTTGAGGGAACTATCTGCACTTCACTCTCAATTCATGTGTCATGGATGGGGCAGACCTCACTTCCTCTTCCAAGCATCTGGGATACACATATGACCTGGCTCTGGCCAATCAACTGAGTTCACTTCTCTGGTTCAGGGATGAGCATGTGGCCAAATGCAATTCACTGAAAGTGAATGCTGGAGTCATGGAGCAAAAAGTGCTTTCTTTTTACTGGGGTTTCTAGGCTGGTAGGATGTAAGTCAGAGCTATCTTTGCCAACTCATAGGAATTTTCTTCTAAAAACGAAGTCATTATAAAAGAAAATAAAGCAATATAATGAGAGAGATAGGGTCCCTATCACATTATTTGAGCACCTGGAACCAACCAGGCCGAAGTTATAAAATCTATCCCAAGAAATTTTCAGTTCCATCATTCAATAAAACTCACCTGGGCATTAAAAAGATCTGAGTCAAGTTACTGTCATGTGCCCTAAACAGATAACTACACCTCAAAAATTATATGAAGAGTAAATGAGAATGCCATGAAAATCACTGAGCACAGCCTGAAATATTGTAAGCCCTCAATAAATGTGAGCTATTGTTTTCTGAGCCTCAAAAAAAAAAAAAAAAAATCACCATGTAAAGCAATTCTAAAAATTTCAGTGATAAAAAATCTGGGGCAGGCTAGGCTCATAAAACCTCCTCCTTTGGTTCACCATCATCAATGTGGTGATTACAGTAAGTGTATACAAAATTTACAGCAGAGTTCCTGGCATTCTGCAGATACTCAGAAAATTAGGATCTTGTCCATATGGTAGAATATGCAGTACTCTGGATTCTTACTGACTAGTTCCTCTGAAGATCTCATAATAGATCCATAAAAATTAAGACGTGTCTTTATTGTTACCCCTTAAATACAAGAATAAACTATAGCCTGGCATGGATACTGGACAGGGGTAGCTAAGAATAGCTAGAGAAGGTGGCTAGTCTTGTTCTATACTGAATGGTCATTTTCCTAAAATATCCTCATTAGGTGATTTTTGATTCCAAGTACTGAAGAGTTCAGTAAAATACATGCGTATTATCTGGAGACAAAAGATTTCTCCAGTCTCAACTGTGTTTTCTATGGTAACCTTTACTGCTTCTAAATTAAAGGCTATAAAATGTAACAGTGAGCTTTAGAAATGGCAGCATGCCCTATCTTCCACTCTGGGCTGTGTTGGATAGCTGTAGACAGAGGATGGAAGAGAGTTATGTTCAAAGGAAGACAAGTAGAGGCAAAAAGGATTAGAAAGGTTAAAATTATGAACCCATTTGGGAAAGCAGAAGATAAGTCAATGAGATGGGGGTGGGGGAGTTTGAGAGCTGAGGATAACTGTTGAGAAGTATTTCTCCAGGAATAATAAAAAAAGCCCTGTATAGGAAGATTCCAAATAAAATTAATAGTCTGCAGTTATTGAATGTTTGCTATTTGCAAGATATCCTAGGGATACTGGGCACTAGGGTGAGACAAACCCAGAAGGAGATACTTTTAATGCACTGTGGGAATGCTGTGACAGAGGCAGATCAAGGGAATGCCACTCTGAAATTGAGTGAGTACATCCTGGAACTTGTAATGAAAGGACAATCTGTCCCTAGGACGGGCATCTGGAAGAAATTAGCTACCCTGTGGGTAAGACACAGGCAAGCAGAATTCTTGCCTATTGCATAAAATGTTATTAAGCCTGTTTAATTGAAGAGCTTGCAAGTCAATAATTTAACTTTCTTTAAACTCCAGGAACTCCTACCACTATGAAAAATAGATTTTGAATGTATCATGACCGTGTGCAATGCAATAGATTCACTGTGGAGGAGGGTTCTCTGAGAGAAGTAAATAGGAGAGGCTGTAGAATTGAGTTTGTAAGCTAAAAGGAGATGGTGTTACGAATCTCCTGTTTATCACCCTAGCCTCAGTGCCCTGCAACAAGTATCTTTTGGCCGACTGACCCAGTAAATGAATCAAAGTTTTGGTGTGAGAAAGTACCTAGCAATGGGACTATTTTTGGGTAGTAATAAGTCAGTTTCATTGCAATAATCCATTCCACCATTAGTTAACTTAGACATCCTGATCCCCTGACCAATTCCAAAATTTATGTTCTGAAGAGGAAAAGGAATCAGTTTCTAATGAGTGGCAGGCTTAGATTAAAGTGACAAAGGTGATCATGGATATTTCTAAGTATGCACGAGTTTTGCTAGGAAATATGGTTCTCCAATTTTTGGAGAGTTCATCTATTTAATAGAATCACATTTGAGTAGAATAAATTGTTTGAATAAGACAACAGGTGCAATTTTTTTTTAACCTGCCAATTAGCTGTTTTAATATAAAATAAGAAGAGATTATGAAATGTTGGTAAAAAAGGTGATTCAAAAGGAAATTTATGTTAGAATAAACTTCCTGATTTGTGATCAAGATCATTTACAAAGTTTGGAGAAATGTTAAAATGGCAGAATTTACCTGTGAGGTTTTTCACCTCTTTACTCAGAAAACATTTACTAAGAAATTTGTATAAGGTCACTCTTGTGTTCAGTGCTGCTGGACATCTGACTAAACTCAGTATAGATGTCCATATAATTTGTTATGAGATAGTGTCTTTTCAGAATCCTGAGGTTTTTTTCATGTACTTCTATGGTTCACTCATCACTAGGAAAAGCTTGCATTTTCATAAAAGCCTTTTATTGAAAATTATCAGTATTTTCTGCTGTTCTAAGTTACACTTTGGGGACAGTCAAGAAGGAGCAATGTCAGACTAATTGCACTAATAATAAGAGGGCCCAGGCAGCTAGCTTTGATCTTGAGAATCATCTGCAATCTGGACCACTTTGATGTTTCTTTCACACAATAGAAGCATAAATATTTTCTATGTACTTTATGATTAGACTTTCAGAAACCTAATTAAGATGAAGGTCAATTAAGAGAAAATGAAATCTGGACTCCAAAAGTCAGAGAAGAGGTAGAAGATGATGGCATGACTGTGTGCACATAAAAGAAGCTAACAACCTAATTATAAACTTATATAAACAGCCAGAGAAATTGCCTTTCATGTGGGGGAAAAAGGTCCTAAAGCATTTTAAAACACTGAGATCATTAATGTGTCTTTGAAACACACTAAGTACTAGAAAAGAATAGTAATACTGGCATTTCAAAACCCAGTTGCCAAAAAATTCATAGACAGCTAGAGATAAAAGCACTTTCAAAGTGCATCAACTACAGCCCCTATTTCTAGGAAATTAGTCTCATGAATGTCTAAGGCAGTCATAGGTATTGGAGTCATCTAGGTTTGGTGTGGAGGACATTTCTTATCGCTTTCAGAAGACTGCATGCTCAGAGCAAAGCTGAAGGAAGCACTGCAGGACAGCATAGGCAGGTTTTCTTGCCTCTCTAAGTCTCAGTTTCCAGATTTTTGCTCCTGGGTTTACTGAGCATTAAATGACAAATGTGAATCCTTTAATCCCATGCTGCACATAGCAGGTAGTAAGAACTGAAAACTCCTTCTCTTCTCCCGAAAACATGGGCTTTAGTATCAAACAAGCCTGTGGTTGAATTCCTTTTCCTAGATTTCTTTCTGTGTCACTTTGGGATGGCAATTTTACCTCACTGGGCTTCAGGTTCTTAAATTCTAAAATGTAAAGTCAATTACATTTACCTGCCAGGGTTATTGAAAATATGAGAGAGAATTTTCTGATGTATACTTCACAGAAGACATAAAATCAGAGAAAATAACTCATTGAGACCTAAAGCATACTTTCAAATCCAGATTAAGATGTTTATGCAAGTATGTCTTGGACCTATGTATGTGCATGCATGCTATGTGTGCATATGTAAGTAAATATACTATGTTATATGCATGGGTGCTTGTATATGTGCACTAAATGCATAGGAAGCGAAGAACTGTCAGGCTTCCCTTTGTCCCCTTCACTAGCCACAATCATGTGATGTGAAAACTTGAATCTGAATGATGTGAAAAGTCACTCCTAACTGAACAGGGTAAACGAATTCTCTTTATTCCTTTGCTAGGTGCCACACATCACATGAATTCTCCCCCCTGCCCTTCTCTACCCCTTTTGAACTACATCTAAGGATCTTTTTATCTGAGAAGTTCAAAGTATGCCCACTTACCTATGCATCTTAATGAAATCTTTTTTTTTAACGCCCATACTTTGGGACAAATAGATAATCCAAATTAATTTAGCAGGCGTCGCTATTAGCCACTGGGGGCACAAGGCATCTGACCACAGTGGCTTGAATTCGTTCCCAAGGCCAATTAGTTAAATAACAGAGGATAAAATTTGATCCTAAGTTATTCCCTTCTGACAAGCAATGCATTGTGAAGAAAATTCTAGTTAAAGCAGATATTAATTGTTCCTCTTTCCAATGGGGTATCTAAATCTTAGTCTCCGAGTAGACTGGAATAGTGATTGTCACAAATGCTAGAGCTGTTTGATCATGTTTTTTAAATTCTGTGATCCGAGTAAAAGACAGAGAGACAGAGTGTATTTTTAAATGTATTATGGGTTACATTTAGAGTTGGTAGAGTTGATTTATCAAATTCTAAGACCAAAGTCCTGCCTTTTTGACATGTCCAATGTAAAAATGTGCATCCCTGATCAGAAGAGTGTCTCCTTAAAATGCTTTTTTTTTTTTTTTTTTTTTGCTAATGGGATCTTTAGAACTCACTAGAGGTGGAGGTGGGTCCTGCGCACAAGAGCACCTGCTGACCTTTGCCATACTCACAGTTCACAGTGACCTTGACTTGTTTGACATCCGCTGAGGAGACCTCGTTGGCAGCTTTGCACTCGTATTTGCCTGACTGCTCCCTGGTGATGCCAAGGATCTCCAGATATTCTTCTTCTCCTTCAAATTCTCTTCCTGTAAAATAGAGGTTTGCATGGTTTTTCTTTAAATCTTTGAATAAGCAGCAGATCACATCTCTTTTTGTTTTTTAAAGCATTAAATCCATGTGCCTTGTCAATCGTTTGACAATGTGCTTTGTCTGAGGTCAAGTTCCACAGAAGCAGATTCCAAGACAGAAATTCATGTCAACATGACTAAGTAGAAAGTATCTCAAGAAATCGGTAGGGAAGTGGGGGAATAAGAGAAAGAAGCCAAGCAAGAGGGCAATGCCAACCCAAATCCCACAGAAATTAACTTTGCCACAATCCTCCAGGGAGCTCTGGAGATAGTGCATGTTCTGCTTCAAAATTATCCTCATCAAGAGGCAAAGTGCTGGAGGAGTATTTATACATCCATAAGATCATTGGTTAAGGATTTGGAGAAAGGTAGAGTGTGGAGGAAGTGCACATAAAATTATAAAGGGCTCTGTTGGGAAATGTGTGAAGCACTGGCTTCATTCATTACATCATGCTGCAATACTCTCTTTTAACTGAAGAAAGAAAGAAAAGCAGCTTCCTCATAAGAAAACATCATTGATTTATTTTCAAGGATTATGTTCTAAACTCTTTCTTACAGCTATGTTTTCACTTGTTCAGTATCAAACCACATCATCATTGAGGCTTTCAGGCCACAGGCCAGATCCATGAGAATGTGCTGCTGGTGGTGTTTTGTGCTAGCCTGAGTCACCTGTAGGTCAGGGACAGGGAGGTAAACATCACTGGTTTAATCAGTTGAGATTGGGCCATGGAAGTCCATCATGGAAAGACCCCACAATGTTAGATATGTCCATTTCTGTAAGGAAATTTCTAGGTAGGCATGCTTCTTTAAATTCCCTCCTTATGGAGTCTAATTGACTAGATAACTTTCTTCTTGAAGATAGAAATAGAGAAAAATAAGAAAGAAGAAGTGGAAGGGGAGGAAAAGGAAGAAAGGAAAGAGAAGATCAAGAGGAAATGAGGCTTGAGGAGGGGAAAGAACTTGACCAGAAAGGCCTATGGACTTCAACTCCATCTAAAGTGAACTCCCTCTCAACCCCAAACTTCAAGACGTCACCATTTTGTGGGTTAGGACAGAACAGTTGAGGAGTTAAAAACACAATCTTGCCACCATGATGGACACGTGCCCTTAGTCATCCTCCACTAAACTGTACCAATTAATAGCTCTGTTCAAAGACTATAAGTTGTTTTTCCTTTTCTGAAAATTCTTTGATGACCAAATCAACATAAGAGACAGGTAGCACAGAGACAAATTCACCATCCAAAATGTTAGCTAGGCCTACTTAAGTAGGCTCCCAGTAGAACATAGGATTTCTTCAGTAGCATACTATACCCCAACTGTTAAGAATACTCCAAGCTTCTTTTGTCAACTGGCAATGTCACTAGTTTTGAGGAAGCTGGAATACCAGCAACAGAAAAATAATAGTTATATAAAATTATTTGGTTCTGAAATCCTGCGTGTTACCTAGCCCATGTTTCTACTCACGTTTTATGATTAGTTTATAAAGCACATAGCTATTATTATTAGTTTACAAAGCACATAGATATTATTATGAAAAGTTAATTATTTTCCTGTCTATGCTTTCCCTTTTCCCTTTCCCACATTTAAGCAGGGAATCTCTGTTTTCACATGTTGCAGAACTAGAAGGTGGTAGGGAAGAAAAGAGAATTCTCAGAAAAAGAGAGATTCTAGTTTATTGGATTAATTGGGCAGGATTTGGACTTGTGGAGAGAGAAAAAGATCTGTCCTATATACTTGTGTCTATGGTATGAAAGTCAAGCACGCTAAGTGAGTTTATGAATCTTCTTGATGAGCATAAATGCCTCAAAGACTAACGGTAACATCAGGAATTGCAGGCCAAATAAGTGTAAGTCCATTAAAAACCTGGAGTGCAGAGGAAAAATGGGCCATAAGCTGACATTACTGATTTGGGGAGTAATAGGGAATTGTAATGAAAAAAAAAATTAAAGATGATTTTAGAATGTTTTGGGACTCCTTTTCTGCCCTCCCCTTGCACTTCCCAAAAACTCATTTCCAGGTGGATAGAGAGTGGTCAGTTCAAGAAAGAGAGGGCAAGTACAACGTTGTTAAGAGATGGCTTACAGCATTGAATTCTTTTCAACGTCCATAAAATACCTAGAAAAATCAGGTCATGGAATCCTGCCTTGGTTTTTGAAATTCTAAAAGAAAGAAACTATTTCCAGAAGAGGGAAAGATTATTTCAGCAGCACCAACTGAGGTTCTTTAAGATAGAGAAGATTTCTACCTTTGGGAACAGCAACCAGGATGATGTAGACAAAATAAAGTAATATTTATGAGGCTTGTGGCCTGAGATCCTTACATGCCAATGTAGGTATTAATAATCTCATTTTCTGCCGACAAGCATATAATAAAACAGATCCTCAAGGGTTGAATTTTCAATCTACATCTCTTGGAAAAACTTCCCCCAATAACACCCGAGGATGAAAGAGGAGTTTTCCTTTAAGTGACCCAGAAGTGAGACAGACAGATCACTTTTGCTGCTCCTCTGACAGCTCTCCTACACTCTGATGGGGCCTCTATTGTCAGCACACAAAGGATGTGGCTGTTTCACTAGTATGGGGAATCTCAGGGTGCAAAGCTAATGCAGATAAGAGAAACTGTGTGCTCTTCCTTCATCCATCCAAGGTGGCAAGAATTAAAAATATACCACAAGCTTCTGGGCCTTCCCTGTTGTTATCCTTCCTCTACTTCTTGGATTCTGCAGTTGAAACTCTTCTACTTACACTGCAGGAGACTTCGACCAAAATGCATTATCTTTACTGCTTCACTTGAGAATATCTCATTAATTCAAAGTGATTTGGGAGAAAAAATGAGAGCTTTTCTCTTTCTAGAAAACCAAAGCACCAGATTGTAGGCTCCTCAGGGATCTCATCTTCTTCCTAACATCCCCACAAACTAGCACAGAGTTTGGCACCAATCAGTGACTCAATAAATGTTGTTGAGTTAGCGGAACTGAATTAAGAAACACGAGCAGATACTAGATTCAGATTCAACACATTGAATAGCTTCAGAAAATGGAGATAAGTGTCGAAAGTGGGTGAGTATTTCTGTCAGAGAAGCTGGAGTATAAATCCACTCCCCTTGAATTTCCCTAACAGAGCACCATTTAACTGGGGGAAGAAAGCTGTGCTGAGCACTCTCTGGAGGAAAGCCTGGACAAGGGCCTCTCTGGCCATATCCTGAGGATGTACCTGCCGTGTGCAATTATTGTTTCAAAGCAAGGTGCAGAGACCCCAACAGAGCCCTCAGTGGAAATAGCACTATGCCGTTCCTTTCATCTGAGCAGTTGCAGTTTCTTGTTTCAAGGCATGCAACATGCTACGTTAATCTTGAGTTTCCAAATTCTAAAAGGCACTCATCTTTCCCTGCTCTTCTCTGTTTGCCCCGTTGTGCCTTTCCCTCTGGAGGCACCTCGTTTCCCATTCTTTGTGTTCACTGTATTAGCTGCTCTTAATCCAAGGGTCCCGTTTTACCATTTCCTTTTGTTTTCTCTACCTTAAGAGGACTCTCAAACCTTTTGTGGTCTTCTCAGATGCCAGAAGGTGAACCACTTGTTAAAATTCTTTCGTGGAATAAAGCCCTATGGCCATAAGTTGAGACTTTTTCCCATTCCTAGCTATTATTTTCTGCCCTTGTACAAATGTTTACTTGAAATGCAAATTTCAGTATTTTGGTATTTTAAAGACCTCAACCTATTTCCACAAGCCTGCTCACGTTAGTGAGTGTTATATTTATTCTGGGATCTGGTGTTTAGTTTAAATTTCCCTTTGCTTAATGTGCTTTCGTGTCTCCTGGCAATATTCTGCTAGCAGGCTAAATAACTTCTCCTAGTCCTCAGTGCACGTACCTTGCAAACTCTTGCACATAATTAGCATATCCCCTCTTAGTCACTGTTTACTCAAGTTGTACATATTAGTTATTTTAATATTTCTTCATAAGTCAGAAAGAAAGGCCTAGAGCAAATGGCAACAGGGAAGTGTTCCCTTCTGTATTTTACTAAGCAGAGACAAATCAGCCAGGAATAACTCAAATTAAAATATGCCAGGTGCTGCCTTCTGAGTACTAGGAGTCCATTACCTCCAGCGTGCAGTGCTTTGGTGAAGCCTGTTGATTCCACATCCAAAATATCTGTTTACTTAGACTTCCAAAGCCAGCTCGGCATTTCTAAGCAAACAGCCCCACTTGAAATCAGATACATTTTGGTTGCGATTTTCTCTCTTTCTTTTTATCTTTTCCTCTCGCTTTCTCCCTTCCCCGCAACAAGCAGCTATTAACGTCCAAATAAATAGCTGGACATTACCTTTCACTCTAACTTTTAGGAAATAGCACACACATTCAGATTATTACCCTAATAACCATTATGGTATCTGTCTTTCTTTTCCTTTATTTCAGCAATTAAGCATTTCAAACTTTAAAAGTGTGGAATTCTGACAACTCATATGTTATAAAATGGACAAATCCTTTTTTTCCCCACTGTTCTGAGGGTAGTCTCATGAGTACCACATCTGAGTAGAAAGAGAATGAAAGGGGCTCTACATTCTCTTTACTTACCTAAATTTGAATATTTACATATAAGTAGTTGTAAACACATAAGCTATAAAATGAACACAAACAGTTTAATGAAAAACAAAGAACTGGAATTTGTCTTGCAGGGTGTGTGTGTGCATGCATGTATTTGTTTGCGATTGTGTGTGCCTGTAGTTAGAAAGAGGAGCGAAGAGGGCAAGCAAAAGCGCGCTATGAACTTCTATCGATAAAAATAAAAGAAAAGCAGGATTGCGAATCAATGATGCCATTTGAAGTTTCCTGTGTCGACTTCAAATGCTGCCACAAATTTCTGTTCTTACAGTACGTTTCATGTTTTCTTTTTCTTTTTTTTTGTTTTCTTAAGGACGTGCTCACTTGTACCTGCTTTTGCTTCCTTTACTACTTTTTGCACATTGTGTTCCCCACAAACATGGTAAAAAGAAGGAAACACAAGAAATCTAGAAAAGATGCCTGTGATAGGGTTCTGTTTATATTTCCAGCCATGTCTCTACCCAGATCCTTTGAAGTATTTGTTTCTCAGCCTCACATCCCCCTGGAGAGATCCTTCAGTGTTTGACACTGTTGCTGCACAGAGGTTGAAACCACTTCTCATCCCGACCTCTCATCTCCAAAAGGGAGGGGCGGAGAGCCGTAATGATAGATGATTGAAAGAAGGGGCGGGGGTGGTAGACACAGTTGGCAGAAGCAGCAATCATAGGAAAATACATGGGAAGAGCAATGTATTGAAGGGAAGAGAACAAAAACAACAAAACCCTGGGAGAAGTGATATAATGAGGACAATTTAATGGAAGAGTTAGGAGGATGGAAAGGAAAGAAGAGAGTGTTCTCTAGAGAAAGAGGCATCAATCTATTAAGATATTTGAGTGGCATGGAAGGGAAGGGGGTGGTTCACTCTGCTGTAGAAATGCTCACAGTTTGAATAGTAAGACACAACAGGGTACGGATTCTACCAGTTGGCCCCATGCCTCCCATAGCCCCAAAGGGTGTAGTTAGTATCCAGAAGCCAGTGACAAGCACAATGGCAGGGAGGATTCACAACTGGCTTGGTTCTATGAATGAGCATAGACCAAATGAAGAAGAACGCCCTGGCATTATTTTTCTTGGCATCCAGAGAGATCCAATTCATGACGGTTTTCATTTTTGTTTTCACATACAGAAAAATCAGCCAGCTGCTCTAGCTTGAGCTCGGCACCCAACCAGGGACTGCCATTCATGGATCCTTTTCGGTCCAGGGCCCCGACACTCTGTCATTTTACTTACATTTAACCGTTACCCCCTCCTTTGTGTGAGTTCTTATAAATTGTCCTGCCCCTCTAAATGCTAGGTTTGAAATTAGGATCTCCCTAGGTTTAGTTCTCGAAAAGGGAACTGTATTGTTAATAGCTATTGTTGCTTTGTAAGGCTTCTCCACAGTAGGGGACACATCTGGTTTTGCTGATCGTCGTATCCCCCAGGGTACAGCTAGATGCTGGACTGGGTTGAGTGGTCAATAGATATTGTGCAGTGACTGTTGAACAAGCTACCACTTATTAAACACTAACTAGCATCGTGCCAGGTGACCCACATATTATCTTACAGATAATGGCCTACAGATAGGAAAACAGAGGTATAAAGAGGAAAAGGACCTCGCACAAGATTATAATGTTTGTGAAAGGAGAACTAAGGTTGGAACAGGTCTGTGGCTCTTTGGGACCCACGTTTCCAAGGAAGCACGCTGATTTCTCTAATTAGAATGCTGGGAGATGCTAGAGTTGGCAAGATTCTTAGCTTTCAGAATCTGCTCAATTTCTGTCTTTTGAGTAATTGAATGGGAGACTGAGATTGAGACACTTGGGGAATTTACTAAGCAATGCAGCTCAGCATATCGATAAAATAGATAAAGAGAAAGTAAAATGAGAGATTTCAATTTTTATGAGTTCTGCCCATTTCACTTACCTTCTTTATGGAGAGACTCAAATAAAGCAATAAATGAGATAAAAGTTGGTATTTAAAAATTTAGTCCCTACCATTTATTCATGGAAGCCCCTCCTACAGCGATAGAAAGTCATTGGTGCACATAAATGCCAAGAGCCAGCAAAGTGGCCCAGAAACACTGTAGAATGGACTTACAATGGAAGACTTTCCTAGAAGAAATGTGTTTTCAGGAAATGTGTAACCAGCCATCGATGGTAATTCAAGCCACTAGAATAGGGACTGCAGAATATTTACATGATGTAGCCAGCACTCACTGTCCTACTTAAATTTTATTACCCGAGGTGAGGGGAAGAAGAGGGCAAAGAAGCAAAATGGGGGTCTGGGTGGGGGAGAGAACTCTAAATCCTTGGGAAAGGCCTTTGGGAATAAAATAGAAATAGAAACTGCTGCAGGTGTTGATTGTTTTCCAGGCTGTTTCCTAAGAAGGGGGTGAGATAGGTATTAGCTGTACAGTCAGGAACAACCCAGATCATTTGCCATTGTCATCAGAACTGTAGGGGTTATTTCCACACCTGTTATTAGTGATTCTGCCGAGGCTAAGGATTAAATATCAAGAAAGATGAGAGCAGTGACTGCTGTTTTCAAAAGCCACAAAAATCAATTGGCATTTTGTAAGTGAATGTGTTAAACTCAGCAGGGCAATTGTGCTGCAGAAGGGTTGCTGGGAAGAGTTTTCTGGATGCCATAGAAGCCTTCGCAAGGTAATTAAAATAAAGCAGAAATTAACCCTATCTGGTCTCCCACTTTTTCCGTATAGGCCATGATGCTACAGTGATCTTATTTGGGTTCCCCCCAAAATCTTTACTTCACTTCAGCTAAGCCCAGAGCTGAATGAGATACTCGATCCAAATTTAGAGAAACGTTCTTGCGTAAAGTCAATAAACAAGCAATGACAAGAAAAGTATAGGGACAGCAAAGGGGTTGAGCATAAACAGAACTGATATTTTCAGAATATTTCCTGTAACAAAAAGTGGGCAGTCATCAGTCACTTGGAGTGCAACATACATAATAAAGGGGAGTCCCCAACTTTGCTCTTTCATTTTAAACTAAGATGTATGGGCTAGGATTTAGGGCATAAACATTCAGCTTGGGTTGAAGGCCTTTGTGTACCAGCACCCCTCCATCCTGAGCCTGGTCCTTTAGTGTTTCTGTGAATCAGATGGATCATTGTGGGGATGGGGGTCACAGAGGCAGGGCTGGAGAGAAAAGGAAAGCACAAGCCTGCTTTTAAAAGCAGATGCTGTTCCCGCCTGTCCCACATGCTCCTGGAAGGCCAAGGAGGCCAGTGGGCCAAAGCTTAATAGGAAAACAGCAGCAATTTGTCTCCACTGCTATTTATATTTCAAGTGCATGACAGGCTGTCAGTGCAAGTGAGGGTCGCTAAATTCACTGCCTTTCAGAGTGCTGCCACAGTGTCTGTCTTGACAAGTCACTTCATTTAAGAAGCACTGCATGAGGACGTTTCTTCTTCTCTTAAAATAAAAATAAAGAGGAAAAAAAGCAACCACTAAGGTTTAAGCAGTTGAAATGAAGAGAGCTCACAAGACTGTCTTAGCCTGAATCTTCTTGCACCAACTCCCCTCTATTAAAGTGGAAAGTGAGGGGAAGGGATGGCTCCCAGATTCTTAGTTTGATTGATTTGTGGACTGGATGATATTTTCATACTCAGGGACAGGGGATGGGTAATCAAGTTTTATTATTATTATTATTATACATTTTTCTCTTTTTTTTTAAAATGGCATTAAGTCTGAAAGGTTTCACCTTGGTCCTCGTATGGTTGCCAGTGCTAAGGGGATGGCGGAACTGAGTTCCAGGAATGTAAAAATGTCACTTTCAAGTTAGTAGCAGTCACAGAGCCAAGTGTGAAGGCCCAGGTCAAGTTATGGACATATCCACCAACATATGGTGGGTCATGGGCTCCAGCTCTAGGGAATCCACACGAATAGAAACTCCTTTGAGTAGATAACTGATCAGAACAGGATCTGGCACCCAAAGGGTCCAGTGGGAGAAGTGGGGATGGTGGAGGATAGGTACCCTCTTCTCTTTTCTGCCACTACTTAAGGGCAGAGGTGGGTGACCCCAACAAGAGAGCAGCTATAAAGTGGGTTTTTGTATCTGTTGAATTGGAGATGCTCAAAGGACATTTACGTGGAGATTTCCTTCTACACAATTGGATATAATTGCTACTCATTTTTTTGCAATTCCTTTCTTTACCCTTTAATCTATTTTCTGAGCTCTTTATGATCTAAGTAAGCTGACAAAAGCTGAAAGAAGAAATTATCCATGTTGGGGTGAATGGGATGGAGATGGGATACTTCTGAGTGCTGAGTAAGATGAACAATTTGAAAATAAAAATTTCTAGTAAGAAAAGGGTCTAATTGCATAATATGATTATGCAAATGGATTGGATTGTGGTTTGAATAGTAGAGCATGGCTTCTTAGTACAATTATAAATAGTCGTCTGATAAATATCTGTTGCTACCGTGTGCCAGTCAATAATTTATGGAAGAAGCAGAAGAAAGGGTTCCTAACCCTCATAGAATCTACATCCTCATCAGGAATAAATGATCAAACCAGTCATGAGGATAAAATGTAATGAAATTATGGAAATTGTGGTAGAAGTACTGGCCCCACGGGAGCAAATGGAGGAGGCATTATCCTGGGTGAAAGGATGAGAGAAAGCATTTGAACAGAGACCAGAGGAGACCTAAGAGTGAGGCAAACAGAGCGAAGTGGCCCACAGTCAGGGAATGAGTAAATGTGTAGCTCAGCACACTGGAAGGCACTGACTTCACATGAATGGGAAATGGATGAAAGGGTTTGGGATTCATGGTGCAACTTTCTATAAAGGTTTCTATTAAACGATTGGTCCTGAGAGGATCATATGGTAGCCCATGACAAACTCTAGGATCTGTCCTCTGACTACTTGTTGAAAAGAGCTTTGAAAACTATTGCTGTTCTCTTTCTTTGCTTTGTATATATGTCATATTACACAATAAAAAATGTTAAAAAAATGATTGGTCATATTTTTCCTCAACGATTCTTAAATGCTAGTCTCACAACTTTTTTTTTCCTTGATTCTGTTTGGCTTCTTGGCTTTTTTTTGGGTGTGTATTCTTGGGCCAATGTACTACTATTTTAATTACTGTAAGTTTAGAATATATTTTATTGTTTTTTTTTTAGGGTACATGACCCAGAAATGGAACACAGTTCTCCTGCATGGAAGGTGAGCATTCTACCACTGAACCACCTGTGCACCCTAGAGTATGTTTTTTGCTTGTTTTGCATGGGCAGGCATTGGGAATTGAACCCGGGTCTCTGGCATGGCAGGCAAGAACTCTGCCTGCTGAACTGCCATGGCCCATCTCCTAGAGTATGTTTTAATAAAAGATATGAACAGTCATTTCTCAGAATTTTCCTGAATGTTTCCATGCATTTTTTTCAAATAAACTTTAGAATTAAGTTGCTGTTTTCTAAATCAAAATAATTATTTGGCATTTTGATTGATTGGGGTTACATTGGGTTTTGTTGATTAAGTTAGAGAGCTTCGATGTCTTTAAAATCCTTATTCTTTCTATTTGAGAGTAAGATTGAAATTAAGTCTTATTTATTTCATCTATCAGGAGTTTTTTTTTCATAAGCCCTTAGAATTTTGGGAGGTTAGTTCTGAGATATTTTATATTTTCTTGTTTCTAGGGAATGGGGCCCTTTCTCCCATTATCTAAATGGTATTAGTCACATTTAGAAAAACTACACATTTGTATACTAATATTGCAACTAGCTACTTATCGAATTTTCTTATTCTCTTATTGTTGTTAAAATGCTATTTGAATAACAGACGATCCCATTAAAAAGTACCCTCACACTGTTCACTAAAACCCATTCAGATGGATCAAAGATTTCAAAATTAAAACTTAAATTAAAATGTACTATAAGAAAAGTCAAGGCAATAGCTTGGTGCTGTTGAAGGGGGAATGCTTTTCTAAGCAGGCCATGAGACCCAGAAGTCATAGAAAAACATGTATTATTTGAGTATATAAAAAGTAAAGAGTTCTCAAAAACATGAAACCTTTATTAAGAAACAATACAAAATGATAAGATGAAAAATGTTTTTATAATACAGATGATGTAAAAAGGCCAAATACCTTACACAATGAATATTCAAAGCCAAGAGGATAGTGTGCTGGTTTAAAACTGTTGTGTACCCAAGAAAAGTCATGTCTTTAGCCTTGATTCAGTATTGCTGGGTGGGACCTTTTGATTAGGTGGTTTCCATGGAGATGTGTCTCTACCAATTCAAGATGGGGTCACTTCTAGATCCCTTTAAGAGGGAGCCATTTTGGAGAAAGTGTTAGAGTCCACATAGTAAGAGACCTTTGGAGATGAAAGAAAATGGACCCAGGGAAGCCGTTGAAAAGCTGGGAGAGAAAGCTAGCAGATAGCACCATGTGCCTTTCCAGCTGACAGAGGTGTTCTGGGTGGCATCAGCCTTTCTTGAGTGAAGGTAAACTCTTGCTGGTACCTTCATTTGGACATTTTCATGACTTAGAACTGTAAACTTGCAACTTAATAAATTCCCATTTTTAAAAGCCATTTTGTTCCTGGTATATTGCATTCTAGCAGGTTTAACAAACTAAAACAGATGGCATGAACATTTGGGGAAATTAGTTGGCATATCTACTAAAGACCACATTGTGCTTAGGATATATAAATTGTTGTATATTCATATAATAGAATATCATACAGCAAAGAAAATGAATAAATGGCATTTATGAGCAGCAATATGGTTCAATATTCCAAACATGATGTGAAAGAAACAAAAGACTGCATAAATATGGTAAGAATATATTTACATGAAAAGGATAGACAAGTGAATCTCATCTATACTTTCCATGGATGCGATATAGTTGGAGAAACCATAAAGCAAAACAATGAAAGGATTATCATAAATTATCTAGCATTGTTATACTTAACATTTGTTAAGTGCTTACTATGTATCATGTTTTTTTCTATGAATTCATTTAATCAGGAAAATTTAATTCATTTTACATAATGCTATCTAACACAAAATCAAGTTAGCATAATATATGCTCATAGACAGTGTTTTCCAAAATATACTGTTTACAGAATACTATGTATGGTATAATCTCATTTGGGTTAAGAAGTCACATACGCACATAAGCACACATGTTCGTGTACACGCTCTTTAGCACATACCTGTACACACTAGATAATGCTTATATGATGCTGTCAACAATCTTACTTTGGGGAGATGGGATTGGAAGTACCAGAAGTGTCTGACTGGAGAATTTCCCTTCATTTCATACCCTCCCAGACTGCTTGAATTTTTTATATAGAACATATATTACTTTTATAATGAAAGTTTTTAAAAATTGAATTGGATTTAATAATTTCAGTATAGGGGAAAGACATACCCACCCTTGTGACTGTATCCTAAGGGTAGGTTTCTCATAATGAAAAAGAAAATCTCTGAGATTTTCCTATTTCTGGCATAAGAAAAGAAGAATTAATAGGGATATAAGACACCAATATCAAGTGACAAGTGGCATAGTAGCAAGCAAACGGATGGATAAAAACAGAACAATTCTCTAATTAGATGGAAAATGAGGAGTTTTAATGACTGTACGTGGGCATTGTCTGTTCCATCTCCCTTCAGTATTGTCCAAGTGTGGCTATTAAAGAATGGTAGCTCGCAGTCCCAGCCCATTCAGCCAAAGCAAAATGACTCAAGCCTGTTTGACTGTCACAAGCTCCCTGCTATCAGGAGCACTCTGGACTGAAAGCACTCACTGCGAAGCTGACAGATACCTGTCTGCATGCCCAGTTGCTTTTTCCCTATCGGTGCCCCACCCTTGGGTGATAGTTTGCCCTGATGCTCTCTGGTGCTTGTCATTTACATTTACATGGGACTCCAGTTCCCAGCTGGGGCTAACGTTGGGTTAAACCATGAACTTAACCCATCTCCTTTTCTTTAAGACTGCACCCTTGAATCTGTACTCTGTTGCTTTATCAACCTTTTGAATCTGAATATTTTGAGAATGAGTCCAATCTGAGTTGCCTTCATGAGGTAAACTTTGAGTCTTAGAGGAACGGTGGGAGCAGTGGGGAGCTTTTGAGGGGATGGTAGAGAGAACCCACCTCTCCCTCATTAGTTCTGCCTTTACTATCCCTCAGCCTAAGCAGCTTGCTGGCCTTCCTCCCTAGGAACTTCAAATTGCCTAGTGACTTAGGCTGCCTTTCCTTAGACACGTACAACCAATAGGGTCCACATGGAGCTCTTTTATGGATGGGAAAAATAGATGATATGTAATACCTGCCATAAAAAATGTCAGGCTTAGGTTTTTTGTTTCTTGTTTTCCAGATTATATAGCACAGAACTTTGGATTTTGCCCAAGCACTTAAAGTATGTAATCATTTGTTTATATCAGAAAAAAAAATGTTGTTGTGCAACTTCTCAGGCCTTTGGCCTTCCTCTGCATAGCCGACAAGTCTGCTTAGAAGGTTTGTACCCCTCACCTTCCATACCTTCCCCTTAATAATCTCCCTACAACAACATAGACTAGCTGCCCTGATATTCAGTCGCTGATGGATTTCAGTCTGGGACTGTCAAATGCTTGTTTGAGACATCTGATCGTTGCAAGGCATATCTACTGGGTATGTTAACAATTCTTTTAGTTAGAGTCCCCAGATTCTATCCAAGAACCATATATTTAGAAAGCAAATCACTTGGACTATAATTATTTCAACACTTCCTAGAAATGTCTTCACTGAAATGAGACCACAGGCTTTTCTAAAAGTCTATATAAAAATTATCCTTTGGAATACATTTCCTAGGCGTTTTATAATTCTTGCTGCTTTTTAAAGACAAAACATAATTATGTGAATCAATGTATTTTCCTTTTTCTTGCTTTCACTTTAGAAAACATAAACAAATACAGCACTCAGGTGTGGTGATTAGCTCAGTACAACTTCTTGCCAGTGTCTATTCCAGCATATTTCAAAGTCTGATCCACGGACTGCAGAATCCCCCTGGGAGCTTGCTACACACGCACAGCACTGAGCCCTTTCACAGAATTGCTGAAATGGAATCTCTGAGGGCGAAGTCTGAGGATCCACATGTTTAGAAAGCGCCCCAGATGATGGCAGGCACACCTACATTTGGGAACTGTCACTAGATTTTAGTAGTCTGACACCCAAAGGCACATCCTTTTTGTTTCTTCACCGGACTCTGATTAACTCCAGTTGACAGGTTAAACCTTGGTCTGGGATTAGGGATCAATCCAGCTTTTAGATCAGGAAAAACTAAAGGAGAAAACTTAACTTATAATTAAGAAAGTCAGAGGATCACATTGAATTTGACACTCAATTGCCACTCTTGAGCTATCAACTCAGCCTCCATGTGTTGGGTACTACTATGTGTTACATGGGCTTTTTACATATGCTAGTTCATTCAACTATATAGGCTTATTTTTTTTTCTCTTGCTTTATAAATGAAGCAACTAAAATTTAGCGAAGTTAAGGAGCATTCCCAATTTCTCCCAGAGAGTAAATGGCAGAGCCAAGACATCTGTGTGATTCTAGTATTTTTAACCATTTTACCATATTTTTAAAAGTCTCAGCTCTGTTCCTTGACTAAGCTCCATCTTGCCTACCAGTTCCAAACACGAGATTCCTGGCAAAATTCACCCATGCTGATTGCCTGCTGGCCTGCCTGAAACTCCAAAAAAGCCTGGGCCACAATGCTCAGTTGTCTGTTGTGCTTTCTTTCCTCTCTATCTTGCTTTTCACACTGCTTTTCAGGGTTTGATCACTGGATTTGTGTATTGTAAAGTCACTGAGAATAAGTCATTTACATGCAAAGTTGGAGAAGAAAACGCAAATTGCCTTTCCTGGTTCATTATACGTGAAGTTTTGGAACAAAAGCACCTTTGATCAGTAGATAAGCTGTCCGTGAACTTGGAGAATGACAGATGGATGACTGCTGACCTTCTCAAGAGTTGGAAGATCCTCCTAAAGTAAATTAATTTGTAAACAGATGAGATGTCTAATTTCTTCAGATCCTATTATGTAGAAATCCAGGCTATGGCACCACATACTCTAGTAGTCTAGTTGCAGAGAGTTACAACAAAATTACAAGTGGCCAGCCTGAGGTGTGGACAGATAAGGTGATGAAAAGCAGAGGCTGTTTGCATGGTAATATTTGACAGGCTGGTAGGCAGGATAAATTGCCTCAAAGATATCAAACGTTAAGCTTAATTATTTTTCTATTAAGACTCCTTTTGCAATGCAAATACTAATGGAAGCGGTTATACCTTTTATCAGCTAACATTTAATTCTCAATTAACACCCAAGGGACTTTTGGACTGCAGGGAATCAGGATAGGTTCTTGAGGGGACTCAGTTTTGGGGAACTGGAAGGACTAGAATGGAAGAGGAGGCTGCTAGGGGAGGAGGGAGTGTCACAAATTCAGATGCCACAAATTTACAAAATCTTGGTTTAGTGCATCTAAATGTTGGGGGGAGCTCAGAAGTGAATAGTAAACACAGAGATAGAAAATCATTCCCACTAATATCTAAGTCTTGATGTGAAATTAGTTGCAGACATGAAAAAAAGCCCACAGTTTACGATATACAAATAGGTCAGAATTGGCATCAAATACACTAAAGGTCTTTGGATCCATCTGAGGTCGTGCTGGGTTGTCTTTTAAATTTGCTGCCCCATAGATTTAATGAGAATAATAATGACCCAGTTTTTCAAAAGATGATTGGGTAAGTTCTGAGCAGGAGGCCTTGGAACATATTCAATAAATTGCTAGGCTTTCAAAACTCCTTCAGCCTTCCCTTGTTTGTCTACTATTCTAAAGTAATGTTGGTTTCCAGAAGGCTAAACTTCCTATAACAATATCTCAACATAGCACATATTGATGCAATTTTAGGTTCCTAGTCTAATAAACCTTACAATATCAAGGTGAAAAAAGTTAAGCCCCTCAAATCACCTCTTTTTAGTGACTGGCTTCACAGAGACAGCAAACTTGGTACTGGTTCTAGGGCAACACTGTCTGACAGGGGCAGAGGAGACTACAAAGTGAAGATGTGAAAACAGAAGCGTATGGGGTCGTGGAGGGGGAGTCATGAAAAAAAAAGAAGGAAATGGAGTAAGCCACAGGGAAATCATAGAAAGAAATAAAGCAAAGCATACCATGTGGGAAGAATAAGAACAGGAAGGAAATGTTTCCAAATTTGCAAAAGCCTAAAGTAGGCTCGCAGATACTGTCATAAGAGAAATCAGCTTTGCTGGAAGTTTGGACAGAGATTAATTTTGCTTTGTGGACCCTGAAGCCTAATCACTAGAAGATTCCATTCTGATAGCATGTGAAACAATCATGCTAAGAAATTTTCACCTGTCATGCTACAAAGCTGAGAATAAGTGAATAAATGGGCACATGATTGTAAAGGTGGCTGGGTATATGAAAGTGTGGGCTTCACAAAAGGCTGCAGTGGTCATTCTTGACAATGCAGCGATAACCTTTAGATGTCATTAAAGGAGTGGAGGACCAAGACTTGCTTTTTTTCCATTTTCCCAATTCATTGGTTCCTTTGCCCTGGCCTCAAAAAAAAACAAGCCAGGTTGTAAAGAAAGTTTTCAAAGCTATGGCTGCTGCTATGAACTAAACTATTTTAGCTTGTATCCTGAGCCTTTCCTGGGAAGAGATTGCTACACTTGCTGTGGAGTTGTTCCCAGGAGAAAAGCAGTGAAAGTTGGAATGAGACTAACAGCTTTATACTTGCTTCTTTCTAAAAGAGCTGAAAAAGCCCTGAGCATTCCTTTTGCCTGCTGCAAACACAGCAATCACAAGCCTGTAAGGTGCACAGCGTTCTGGGTTCCTGCAGCAGAGAAAAGCCATTATATGAAATCACACACAAATGCCCAACAAGACAGGAGAGAGGTGCTCAGGAATCAGTTGCAGAGCTTTCAAATTATGAAACTAGAAATCGTATTTTCAAGAGTTGAAAAGTTTCTCCTCTGAGAGTATTATTATCCTGAATTCACAATAAACCTCTTTCTCATTTTATGCTGCCTGGGAATTCTTGAAATTAATGGAACATGGAAGAAATGACATGACATTCTCCTAGAAACAGGCAGTCTGGAATGGCCACAATTTAGACCCCAAACATAGAGATTTTCATTTTTCCCTCTTAAATTGTCCTCCTTGCTCTGAGTCAAGTCTCAAGATTAACACTGTCTATTTAGCAAAAGCATTCTGATTCAGAATCAGAAGACAATCACCTAGAAAAGGGACGGCCCTGAAGAATTAACCTTACCATGGAAGGTTCTAAAGGCCCTAGAAGGTCTCAAGAAAGGCAGAAACTTAAAGGAAAAAAAGTATTGGCAGTCCAGAGCTGAAATAGAGAAGGGTACAAAGACAGGAGGCTCCAGTTTAAATTGTTCCAGGACGCAGAGAGCGATTCCACCCAAAGAAAACCATTCTCAAAGTAGTGTGTGTGTGTGTGTGTGTGTGTGTGTGTGTGTGTGTGTGTGTGTGTCCATGAGTGAGTGAGAGAGAGAGAACCTCCATCTTCCTACTTTTTTACATTTCTCTCTCTATATCTCACCTAACAGCGCCCTATTATCTGAGTTTCCTGGAGTGCTGTTGAAGCTTTGTAAGATTCTAGGAAGAATGCAGCATTCGTGTGAATAAGCTGGAATAGCATTTGTGCTATATGTGAAAGTACGGCACACACCATCAAACCTTTTGCCTCAGGACATAAAGTGATCACCAGCTGGACTCAGAAACATTTCTATACCATGTAGCAGAGGGCCTTGTGGGAAAGAAGAGAGGCTCATAAGCTGCTTAAAACAAGTGTACAGCTTGGCTGGTACAGTTAAGAAGATGCTGTTTCTAAAAGCATTAAAATGTTCATGTCTAGTTGTCATTTATATCTTAGCATTTCCCTTTTTATCTCATTTTTTCTTTCTTAGATTTCTACTGATTTGCATACTTAGCTATTTTTGAAACTCTGAAAAAAATGGGTGAAGCAGAAGTATCAAATATAAATACAAAGATAAAAGTACCCACAAGAATGGGTGAAGAAGTGAGCACACGCATGACTCTGGGGTATGCGACTCTGAGTGTGCGTGCATGTGTGGGGTGTATGTGTATGTTTGTGACATGCACAAATGGGGAATGTGGGAAATCAAGTCAATCTCTGCTCTTAAATACATTTTATTGTCTCCATCCTCCCAAATCAAGAGATCAAAATAATTTGTCAGTGCTTGGAATAGCTTCAAGAGACCTCTAGGTAGGTGGGATTTCTCCATTTGACACCTGGGCTTCATGTGGTCCCCAATCTAGCTCTTGAAGAGTTGGCAAAGGCCAGGAGAAAGGCAAAAGGAGAAATAGATGAAAGGGCTATAGAGGGAAGTACGGGAGGAAATAGGAAGTAGAAGTCTGGGAAAAAGGAGAAGTACAGATGGGCAACAGTGGCTCAGTGACAGAGTTCTCGCCTGCCATGCTGGAGACCCGGGTTCATTTCCCGGTGCCTGTCCACATACATTAAAAAAAAAAAAAAAAGTTTAAAAGGAGAGGTATGAGTGCCAAGAGGGGAACAGTACTAGGAGGTGGGAAAGAAAACAGAATTCAGATTCCTCAGAATGGAACAAAGAGTTAAATTACGTGCAGAATGAAATTAAGAAAAGGGAAAGAAATGAACACAACAAATGTTGAGTGAAAACTATGTTCTAAGAACTCTTGAAAATTTCATAATGCAAAGTCCATTATCTATTTACTACAGCACAAAGTGCAATTTAAGAAATAGGAAAAAGGGACTAGACTGATCAGATTTATGGGTCAAGATAGAGCAAATCTAGAAAATAAAGAAAAAAAAGAGGAATTTATCATAGTATATGATATCTTTGATCATCAGATTTTAAACATTTTTTTGATATAAGAAGGGATTCAGAAAATTATTTGAACATTCCCATCTAATTTTTCTGGTCATTCTACCTTATTTTACTTTTTTTTTTTTAACAAGATAAATAAGTGTGTGTTATAACAGAGTTTAAGAAGTGGATTTAGGGAACCTAAGTTTTAGCAAAAGTTGAGCCATTAACTTTGGGCAAGTCATTAAAAATCCCCAACACTGACTTTCCCCATCTGTAAAATATAGGTGACAACTGTCTTGATGACCTCATAAAGATTACTAAGAAGTTCAGCTGCAAATGAGATAATAAATGCAAATTATTAAGTACTATATATATGTAAGTAAAAGCATACAGTCAAATGTAATAGCTCTCTTGCCTTAGGCTGCTTGGAAGGTCTCCAGCTTCCCACTGTCCCTTCTGCAAATCATCCCAAGACAAGACCACCCATTTTGGAATCAGTCCATTAAGGTGCATGTCTGAAGGAGCTGACCACTTCCCAAATGTAGCATGCTACAGCCCCCAAGTACTTCAAGTATTTTACACTCTAAGTGCTGACATCTTGTAATTCATTCTTCCCTTTTAAAGCCTTTCCATAATTTTTATTGTATATTCAAATATAGTCACGTCTTGAATGCTATTTCTGAATACTGAAAACCATCAATTTGTTTTATTTGACATAATGGAATTAGAGCTTTTGGATTTTAGCCTAGAGATTAATGCAAACAATACATGCCATTCTTTTCCTCCAGAGAGATGTTCCTCTCCTCTGCCTGAGGTCCTTCTACTCCACCTTCAAGAACCAAACCAAATGTCATCTCCTTTACAAAGTTTTTCCCAGTATATTCTCTTCTCATGCCTCTCCTCCCAACTGTGCTTGAAGCTGCCCCTAGTCCCAGCCCCCAGTTCTTGTTGGGTTCCTATGTACTCTCAAAGAATTTTGTTCATGCAGTTATTGCAGCTTGAATCAGGTTGTATTGCCATCATTTGGATACATCTCTGTGTCTCCAACAAGACTATGAAATTCATGAGTTTAGTTCTCCAAGCCTATTTATTTTAATTTCTTACCACTCATTCATTGACTTGTACATTTGTTGATACATTCAACTAAAAACATTACTGAGTGCCTATTATATGCCAGACATTTTGCTAGGTACTAAAGACATAGTGGTGAATAAATCCAACCCATTTTCTTTCCTGAAGTTTGCCATTTCAAATATTTGCTTGTGTGATTACTTGATTACTGTCTAAGGGCCAACTTGGTTCAGGGCTAACAAGGCAAGAGATTTGATGTGATGAGTGCACGTGGAAGTAGATTTCACCTTGTTGGGGAGAGTAGAAAGATCTGCTGAGGAAAAAAGCCAGTTGAGCTGGAATCTGAAGGGTAAGTATTTCATTATCAAGTAAGAAGTCTCAACCCCTAGTAGATGCTTTCAACAACAAAGCCAATACAGACAAATAAACAAAACAAATTCAAGGCTTCCTCAAGTGACACAGATAAAATTTAATAAAATTAGTTCCTTTCTACCTAGGGCTTTCTATTACATCGATATTAACTCAGGTAATTCGCACAACAACTATATAAGAGAATATTATTTCTTTTTGTAACAATTTCAAAGAGATAGAGAAAGAATTGAATACTTTTGTCCAAATCCAAAATTATTCTGGAGATCCTCTTCCAAATCTTTTTCCTTTCTATAAGAGGAAGCAAGCGTAGTAACCATAATCCAACATTTGAATGTATTATTAAAATTGCATTCTTTAATTTCGCTTCCCAAATAAGATTTTTTTTTACACTCTCACTCATTTCTGTATTAGAATACTTAATTGAGTGAGATATTACAGTAAGGTTTCTATAAGTGGTTACTGCATTTCATTTTAACCAATGTGATGAGTTATCAAAATTTCTGCACTGTGTCCAAATCTCTATAAATAGAAACCTATTACTACAGAGTACAGAATAATTACGGCATTACCCCAAATAACTTCATACGCTATCATACCTGGGCACATAGTAGATACTTAATAAATGATGACTTCTTGATGATGAATCTGAAATTATTTTTCTTTGACAAGCCATTGTGACTGAATATTCATTCGAATGGGCACTGCCAGGTTTAAAGACCACAGGCAAAGGACAAACAAAGCAAAGTTCACTGGATTATGGAGACTGTCCTTGTTCTGACCTCATTAGCATCATTCCCAGAGTTCCTGAGCTCAAAACCAAAAATAGTCCTTATGACTGCATTAAGGCAAAGCACAGTTTCTCTCTGAGGGAGCGCAGGCAGAAGACATGAAAATACGCCTATTTTCTGAAATAACTTTACAAAATGAGACTCCGGATGAGACTTAAAAAATAGCATTTTTCTACTGAGGTTTAGAACACAATATCCCTAACACTGTAAGTGGTATGGCAGCAGGCTGATGGTGTATTTATATAAAAATAACTTAATGAAATGTGACCCTGGATGAGACCTAAACACCAGTGTTTTTCTATTGAAGTTTACTTCCCAATATCCCTAATGCATGGCAGCAGGCCGATGGGGTATTTACATAAAGTTAAAATCCTCCCTTAACTTCCCCAAACAGGTGACTGATTTTTTTTTCTTTCCCATTTTAATTCTTAGAGCACTGAGGAATTCACTTTCGGTTCCAGACTATAATGAGGGCTCTATTTGGGAGATTTGTCTCTGTAGCTAATTTTTTATGCTAATCAGTCATATGGTCTTCTCCACTTTAACACCCCTACTGATTCTGATCTTTGGCACTAATTATCTGCATTAGCTCTGCAGAGGATTTTAAACTTATGAAGTTCCTCATTCACTTTCACTAAAAGAAATGCTTCTGATGAAGAAAGCTAATTGTTTTTGTTTGTTTGTTTGTTTTTAGGCAATAAACAATACCCATGTTTTGAATAAGCACTCATTAACTTTACCTTGGTAAAGTGTTGATTTTTATCTTATAGGTTACACACGCTGATAATACCCTCAGCTTCGCCAATCAGTACTGCTAAGAAATGAGCATGGGTTGGTCATATTTAAGTCTAAGAGGAATCAAAAAACCAATTGCTCTCTGCCACAGAACATGAAGTTGCTAATGATTTCTCTCTTACACTTTCTCTTGCTCTGTTGGTTTGATTTCTTTTGAAAGCCTGCCACAAGTTCATTCTCTGGACCAGATTCTCTCGTCACAACCTCGTGCAGTGATTTCACCCAGGTTGCTGGCCCTATGACCTTACTCCTGAGCTTTCTTCACCCAGGATTTTCTAGTATTCTACACTTCTTATTTCAACCACCCCTAGCAGGTTTATTTGCCCTTCTTCTGTTCTATTTTTTCTTCTTCTATTCTCTTTTTTTCCCCTCCATTGTGATCATAAACATGTGAGAACAACATTCTGGGATTTACACAACACCATATAATTCCCTGCAATATGACTCGGGGAAGACACGGACATTTCTCCATCATCTGGAGAGCAATTTTAATTAACTTTTTTCTTCTTATAGTTCTTCCTCATTCTGTCCACACTCTCTTTTCTCCCTAATTCACCTTCCGTTTTTGGAAGCTTTCCAGCAGTAAAGCAGAAGGAGGCAGCCTGAGAAAGGTTAGACAAACACAACAATATTACTGGAATAAGTAACATATTGCTCATTAAACATTTAAAATCAACAGTTGCTCGCTCGATCTGCCAATATTGTGAGAAATGCCAGTTTTACTGCTAGGTGCCACTTGGCTTGAGCTGCTTAATTCATGATTTGTGAACTGACATCCGGGATAACAAAACCGTATTCCAGTTAGAATTTTGCTGTCAAGAGGAAAGCTGAAATATCACAACACAAAGCTCCCTGACGGTTTCCCTCTCCTTCCTGTCCCCCGCCCTCCTTCACCATGCCTCTGCCTTCATTCCAGAAACAAATGGATGTGTTAAAACAGTGAAATGTGTTTGTGGGCGATAAATAGTTTATCTTAAATATACTGTTGTAGTGTCAAACCAAGTCTCAAATACATGTACATATTTTATTCACAGACATATTTCAGTTTCAAAATGAATAGTATTTTTTTTTCTTTTTTAAACATTTATACATGAATGTGATGCCTACCAGAAAAAAAAAAAAAAAAAAAGGAAAGGAACAACAGTGTGGCTTAGATCTTATCAGTGTCATGTGCCGAGCTCATCAAGAGCATGAGTCCCGAGTGCGGTATTTTTGGTCCCTAAAGGCATCACTTCCTACTGGCAGCAAAGGGAAGTCCTGAATTTTTAACACACGCCTCCCTTATTTCCCATTTTGAAGCTTTGTTTCATTTTCGCCTTGCTGCCCCAGACATGCAACTTCCCGGTTAAGGCTTCCGGTCATACGGGCATGCTCTGTATGTAATGCAGTGAGGTGTGTGACTGCCAATGCTGATAGGCTAAAATGAGGATCCCAATATATGTGGATTGACAATCATCACTTAGAAGCAGGGAATCTCGCAGGGAGGTGAGACTCTTAAGGAGCTTCTTCTCAGGACAGTAATGTAGCTCAATCATGAGACAATTCAGGTGAAAGGGGAATAACAGAAAGAGTTGGAGGACAGTTTGCACCAGGCCTTTTACCATCGGTCATGAGATACATCTTTATATTTAAAAAATACAAAGATGTGGCATTTCTGGTTATAAAGAGTGACAAAACAAGAAAGAAGCAAAATAATGCATGTGCCCCAGACAGTACTTGATACTGTGAGGACATGCCACTCTATAATAGAATTGTAATAATAATGATGATGATAACACATCACCAACTTCAGAAGTAAATAAGAATTACTTTGGGAATGGATCTACATGTTTGGCAGCTAAAAAGGATTTGGTGAGTCCAACAGTTTTTTGAATTGGGGGGTTAAATTGAGTAGTAGAGACTGATAGTTCTGAATATATATGCCATCTGTAAGTTGGGTACAGTACTCCAAATCTGTAGTACCAATATTTCAACATTTTGATGAAAATTACAGTCAGAGGATTTATTTACGATGAGTCTTAAATAACCACCTTCATGCTTTGGGGGCTAAAACTACAGTAAATTTTGCATTGTTATTGCCATTTCTTGGCTTTCAGAGGGCAAATTCTATGATCCAAGGAGTGACAAGTCCAGCTAAGCAAGAAAATGAGTTCAGATTTATTGTGCAGAAGAAAACACATGGATGTACTTATCTACTTTTTTCTGTTAATCATGACACAGGTCTACAAGTGCATGAACTTAAAATTATTAGAAGTTGTCCATTTCAAATTACCCATGCCATTGGATCTTGGAATATTATAAATGAATAAATGAAATCAAAATATAAAGCTCAAACTACATACTGCTAAACAGGTTCATATTCTACTTTTGCCACTGAAGATTTTATTAGAATTAATATCAGGTTGAAAAACTGACCAATCTGGGTCTTTACATGATTTTTCAGATCTTGTGCACATTAGCTTATATTGTAAATAATAAATTAGAAGGATGGCATCAGAAGGAGAAGGAAATGTAATTACTCACTCACTCACCCATTCAACAAACATGTCATTTAGTGTCTATAAGCTCCACTGTCCTTGGGACCATACAGATGGAAAGCAAGTTTCCTGCCCTTCAGAGGCTCACATATGAGTAACAATTTTCAGAACAGACAAGACGCACTGAACAATTGAAAGTGGGCTCATTGGCTAAGCCAATGTGTAGATGAGAAATAATGGCATCTCATAAAGAAAGAAGACAACCTTTCAAGAGGAAGTCTGGATAAAGCTAAAGATCATGGGATATAAGCCCTGCATACCCCAGTTATGGTCTTCCTTCCAAGATCCTTTATAAGAAAGGTTTTTAAGGCAATTGCTATATCACATATATAGACTTTAATTTGATTTTAGAATTTTAGCATAAAACACAAGCTTATTACCTGGAAATCTCAATTCATTCAATTTCACATTAACAAAAGCCCTAATTAGTGGAAGCATTAAGACCTATCAAGGTAAGATGTAAATAGAAATATATTCAAAAGCTTTTATGGATCTTGAATACACTGATGACAACAGTCACCCCAAGGACAAAATCTACTGTCTAAGCCAACATAAACTGGGAGGATGCTTGGATATTATTGATTTCTCTGGTGACCATTTCTGTGTTTCCAACCTCTGGAAAGGCTGATTGATCCAAGGGAGAAAATGGCCTAGATTGAACTAATAAAATTCTCTCTTCTGGAAATATGAAATTTGAATGGAGAGTTTCAAAGAATGAGATGACTTTCTTTAATGGCATCATGCTAGAGAGAAAGCTCCCAACACCTCCCGCTTAGGAATTGTCTCATTTCTGCCTGGCCAAGAACATATTGTTCAGGATTTCCTTCAAGTCTTTGATTTAATCCTGTGAATTTCTAATCTCCTGTTTTGTCCTTTGGTACTTCAGTTCATTTCTGTTGCTTACAATCAAGGAACAGTAACAGAGATAAACACTTGATAAGTAACTTTTCCTCTTTTACTGGTTTAATATCCCATGGCCTCTTCTCAAGGTTTTAAATTACATGAAAATGTAAGACCAAGATTATGAGTGAAATTCATGTAATCACTCAGTAGCACCTAGAGAATATTTTAATGAGTTAAAAAATCAGGTTGAAAGAACATGGCTAGATTAAAACCTAAATATTCAAAATATGCTGTGTTAAAACAATGTTCAATGATTCATGGGCCACTTTTGGTTAGAGTCTCTCATTTTGAAATAAAAAGTTATTAATATCTTACTTCAACAAGCAGTATTTTTTTTTTTTTTTTTTTTTTAAAGGAAAGACAGAGAGAAGGAAGGAAGGATAGAAGGAAGGAAGGAAGGAAGAAAGGGAAACATTTTTAAACATTTTCTTGTTTTATTGTATTCTGTTTCTCCGTTTTTGTTACATGGGCTGGGGCCGGGAATCGAACCGAGGTCCTCCGGCATAGCAGGCAAGCACTTTGCCCGCTGAGCCACCGCGGCCCGCCCAACAAGCAGTATTTTGATAGCCTTTTCATTTGCATTCATACATGCTGTTGCTAAAGGTGGATGCATGTACATACCTATGTTCACGTAAGGAGTTAACATATATAACCATTGCTCTTTGACAGTTTGAACACCCCTGAAAACTTTCCCAGGATCAGTAAATCCAGCTGTTACCCTTGCATCTTCTAACATCTGAGGCCCTGTATAGAGATTGTTAAGAAAGAGCAATCTATGCTTGGGTGTTTCTTGCTTACCCAGTTCATTTCCAATTATTCTTTTTGCCCAGGATTATAGAGCTACTTTGCATTGTTTTGGGCCTTGCATTAATTAATGTATTCTGTTAATATTTGTTCTGACTTCCTTCTTTATGGACTCACCCATGTAGCTGCTTATGGAATTGTGTTGCCTTTACCCTGCCAATGAGAGCTGCATGAAAAGCAAACACTCTTTTACCAATACTTGAGTGTTTTTGTTCTTGGATATGGTTGTTGTTTATTTTCACTTACTACTTAAATTGGTTTCTAAAATGATACTGATTAAGCCAGATGGGACATATGTAGTATGTTGAATAAGATTCACTGCCATAAAGAAAAATTGGAAAATATTACCATTCCTGTGAAATGTGAGTTTGATTTAGAGTCAAATAGCATCACACTCACTCTTTTACTCACCTAATAAATATTTATTGATTATTGCAGAAGATGTTTTCCAGCAGGTGTACCAACTTCATAGCTGCTGTGAGAACTGTGGTTAGAGGCTAACACGTGTGGCTTTCTCTGGAGTAGTGTTGGTGGATGGGAGCCAAGATGTCCAGAATGTCCAGAATTGTAATGGGAAGTTACAATTGTCCTGTTCCCACATGGTTAATGGCTGACTAATACAAGGTTTTAAAGAGCCAACCCTTCTAATCTAGATCAGGATGGCAAAGTGAGAGAAGTTTTGAATAACTAGCAAGAAGTGGCAGCAATGTCTTTCTAAAAGCTCCAGAAAACTGTTAAAAGATTGAACAACAGAGCCAACACCAAATCAAGATAAAGCAGTAGGATCTTGGCACCCTCTGGATGGCCTCTGTTCTAGCCCCTTACAGGATTGGCATGGAGCCAGTCCTGGAACTGGCCTTTGCTCTCAGTGCAGACCCCTAGTCCCAGATCTGGATTTGGAGGGTACCCACATGCACATACTGAGAGCATGTGTATCTGACCCAATCTGTCTAGCAGTGGTCTGAAGTATTTGCTGTCCCAGAACCTGTTCTGCATGTATAAGACAGCTCATGTAACTCTTCTACAGAACATTGTGGGAGAGCAGTCATATTGTGCTACCTGGGGCAAAGGATTGCTGGCTGTAGGACATATATAGTGCAGTGCCCAGGATCATGACGAAGAGGAGACTTTCTTATCCCTGTTAATGGGGAAATTCTTAGGATCATGCTTGTATGCCCAAGACAAGAGGCATATGCAGAAAAGATAAAGGAGCTCCTAGGCTTTGGCGGGAGCTATTCTCCGAACTCATTGTACACATTAGCCCTGAAGTCACTCACACAGGCCAATTTGCAAAGACTGCAAAGGATATTTTCTTTTTTTATTTCTTCCTCTTCTTTTGTCAGTTCCTGGCTTTTAAGAAAAGCTCTGTCATAATACTAGCTGGATACAAGCTTAAAGACTATATGCTTTAGAGTAAATTCCAGTGATAGTATACTAATATACTAATGCCCAGGTTTCAACAAAAGTTTACAAAACATACAAAGAAATAGGAAATGACAGCCATGGCAAAGGAGAAGATTAAAGAATTCAAAACCATCAGTGAGGACAATCAGAACAGAGACATTCCAGATATAGCCTTTTATTTTTTTAAAATTTTTAATTGTATAATATAACATATATACAAAGCAAAGAAAGAAAAAAAAAACAATAGTTTTCAAACCCTCTTCAACAAGTAGTCCAGAAAAAGACTTTTTAAAACTTGTTATAAATATGTTGATATAGCTAAAGAAATGCTTGGACAAAGAGCTAAAAGCAATCAGGAAAATGGCAGATGAAACAAGGAGAATATCAGTAAAAAGGTGGAAATTATAAGAAAGAGCTAAACTGAGTTTAAATTCACTGCAACAGAAATTAAAAATTCCCTGGAGGGGTTCAACAGCAGATTAGAAGTGGTAGAGGAAAGAATCAGAGAACTTGAAGTTAAGACAATTGAAATAATCCAGTCCAAGGAAGGGAAAGAGGAAAGAATGAAGAAAAGTGAATAAAGGGGACAAAATAATATTCAGGGAAATAATGGCTGAAAACTTTCCAAATTTAATGAAAGACTTGAATATATACATCCAAGTTGCTAAATAAATTCTAAAAAAGAGAAACCCAAATAGACCCTTACTGCATCATGTTATAAATCAAACGATCAAATGCCAAGATAAAGAGAATTCTGAAAGCTGCAAGAGGGAAGCAATGTGTCACACACAAGGGAGCCTCAATAAGATTAAGTTCCTATTTTTCATTAGAAATAATGGAGGCAAGCAGGCAATGGGGAGATGAATTTTAAGTGATGAAAGCAAAAAATTGCCAAACAATAATTTTTTATTCTGTAAAACTATATTTGAAAAATAACAGAGGAATTGACATCCTCAGATAAACAAGAGCTGAAAGACTTCATCAACATTAGACCACCCCTACAAGAGATGTTAAAGGGAATTATGCAGGAAGACACTAGACAATCGACTGAACCCACATGAAGAAGTAACGATCATTTGTAACTTCACTTTTTACTTCCTATAAGATCTAAAAGGAAAATGCAAACATTGGTGTATCTTGAAGACATCATGTTGAGTGAAATTAGCCAGGTCCAAAAGGACAGATATTGTGGGAGCTCTAATAATCAAAATTATTTCTGATATGAAATAATTATAAAAAACAAATTCATAGTATCAGAAACTAAAATATAGGCTACTAGGGGCTGGGGTGGAGGTAAGGAATTGAGGAGTTAATGTCTAATTGTACAGAGCTTCTATTTAAGTTGACAGAAAAGTTTTGGTAATGGAAGGTAGTGATGACAGCACAATATTATGAACATGATTAACAGCACTGAATTGTGTATTTAAATGTTGTGAAAAGGGAAAACTTTAGGTTGTATATAAGTTACTAGAATAAAAAATTTTTTAAAAAAGCATAGGAAAATAGAACACAGTGAACCCAAATGCAAACTGTGGACTTAGTTAATGGTAAAATTATAAAAATATTCTTTCATCAGTTGTAACAAATGTGTCCCAATAATGCAAGGTGTTAATAATAGGGTGGTATGTGGAAACTGTATTTTATTCATTTTTCTGTAAACCCACAATTTATCTAATAAAATAATTGAAAATGCAAATGCATAAAAGATAATGATAAATCAATGGCTTTTGACTCATAACATATAGAGATGTTATTTGTGACAAGAGCTACATAAACATGGAGTAACAGAAGGAAATAGAGACATAATTTGTGAATGCTATTGAATTTGTTAAATTTCTATCTAAGCAAACAAGATTTTAAAAAATTTAGGGTATTAAATTTAAGCCCCATATTAAATGCAAAGAAAAGATCAGAGAATATGCAAATACAGAAAGTAGAGTACAGATTTCTAGGAGTGAGAGGCAGGCTTAATGAGGAGTTAATGTACAGTGGATGTAGGATTTTTGCTTGGGGTTAAGGGAAAAGGGAAAACTATAGTAATGGATGGCAGTAAGGACACCATAACGTTGTGACTGTGATTAATCCCACTGAATAGTATGCTTGGGAGAGTGTGGGATGGGAAAACTTATGTTGTATATATGTTTCCATAATAATAAAAAAACAAAACAAAAGGGAAACTAAAGAGATAAGGACAATCAAATGCAATACATGATATGCTGAAGGTAATACTGGATGGGATCTAAAAATGGAGGAGAAAGTTTCAAAAGGTCGCTGTTAGGATGTAAGGAAAAATTGAAATGTAGAATGTAAACTTTAAATCAACATCAAATATCTTGAACTTGATAACTTCACTTAAGGTGATTACGTGAGTGATTATCCTTGTTTGTAGGAAATGTATTTGGAAGTATGTGTTTAAGGCGTATGATGTGTGCAACCTGTTCTCAAATGTTCATAAAATAGATAGATGATTAGATAGACAGATGGATAGATAGATGGATGGATGGATAGACAGACAGACAGACAGACACAGATAGATAGATAGATAGATAGATAGATAGATAGATAGATAGATAGATAGGTAGATAGAATGATATAGCAAAGGAGGCAAAATACTAAAATTGGTGCCCCTGGGTGTCTGGGGATGCAGATGGAAGTATATTGGATTTTCCTGAATGAGTTTGTATTATTTTCACAACTGTTTTGTAAGTTTGAAATTATTTTAAAATTAAAAAGTTAAAAAAAACCCCAAACATTTTGTTTCAACTTGGGAGCCAGTGCCCCGCCACAGCCCAGGCTAAGGCAAGAGTTTCCCTAAGATGATATTTTTCTTTCCTGTTATCCTACTTCTCTCCTTGCTCCCAGGTTTTGCTTGAAGAACACTCAATAAACAGCATATCCCAAATCCCTGTCTCATCTTCTGCGTCTAGAGAAACTGACTTAAGATTATCATTCACTTTGTGCCAGGTACTGGGGTTAAAATTTTGCAACATTTTCCCTCCTCCCAAGGTCTTTCTTTCTGGATTTCTTCAGATACATTCAGGCCCAATAATTGCTGAAAACACTAATGGTTTTCTTGACCCACAATTTTCTGTTTCTTTGAATCCATACTTCTGTGATAGACTTTTATTCAAGAGACATGCTCCTAAAAAGTTGTCTAATTGAATTTCAGTAAATAGAGTCACACAGCTTACCTCACTTTGTTGTACTTCACTTCATGGCACCTTGCAGTTAATGCTTTATTTTTAGAAATTGAAGGTTTGTGGCAACCCTGTATCAAGCAGGTCTATCAGTGCCATTTTTCCAATAGTATGCTTTCACGTCATGTCTCTGAGTCACATTTGAATTAATCTATGTACATTATTTTGTAGACATAATGCTATTGTACACTTAATAGAGTATAGTATAGTGCAAATATAACTTATATGTGCATGGGGAAATCTAAAAATTCATGTGACTCATTTTATTGCAGTATTCACTTTATTGTGGTGCCCTGGAACTGAATCTGCAATATCTCAGAGGTATGTCTGTATTTGAAATGGCACAAGGGAGCATTCTATTAAAAGCCCTACTGTTAATCCCTTCATGAACTAAATAATTAATCACTCAATTTATCTACTTTAATATCTGAACTTCCATATATCACATTGATATAAAAAGGTAACGTCTTACTGGGTAATGTCTTGGCTCCAAAGGAACTTTGGCAGCTTCTACAATAGTCCCCCCTCCATTCTTATTTTCAGACTCCCAGACTATTTCTATGGCTGTGCAATGCTGGCTCCAGTGTGTTCTCTTGCTAAGTATACTTCAGCCTGATGAAGCCCAGTTCCTTTTCCTTCTTTCCTTATGCTGGCCATCTCAGGTGGCTATAAGCAAGAATTTGTGAATGATATTGGGAGGGGAAATAAGCCAGAAATACTGAATGATAAAGAAAACTAGAGGTCAAATCTTATTACAAATAAATTCCAAAGATTATCTTTTTTTTCCTTCAGTTTATGAAACTCTCTTTCATCAATTGATTACTGGCAAGAGCTTGGGAATTTCTTTATTAAAGTGAAAATTTTGCTATCCTGCAGTATATTAGAACACATTTGGCTAAGAACATAGAAGTGATTAAGAGGGATGAAAAGAAGTGCGATGGTCAGGAGGTTAAGAATAAGTGGAAACGTAAATGGAAGACAAAACTGGTGGGGAGGAGAGGGTGAGATACACAGCAATGTATACAGAGGAGCTCTTTCACCAAACAATGTAGATATTGTGTAAACACAATGTAGATTGGTGTAAATCTGTACTTGGCTAGGGATGGACCTCAGGGAGGTTGAAACAATAGTCCTGGTGTCACAGTACCTTGATGGAGCTAGAATTGAGAAGTACTCCCAAAGCAGATTGAATGTGCTCAGTGCGCTGGGTGGGATGGGTAAATTATTGGGCCCTCTGCATGGATGGTGTACACTGTGTATGCAGATAGTGTATGAACAGAAATCAGGTTTGAGTGCACATCTGAGGCTCTGTTCCAAACCTGGATCTAAATCTAATGTGGGGTGGTAATCCTGGCTGTTCTCAATTTATTGCTGCTATTTACACAAAGCAATGGTAAGAATGACAGGGAATTGTAGCTTAGAAGTGGAGAAAAGAAACTACACAAGAAGAATGAGTAAGAGTTAGCACTAATGTTTAAAGCTAAAAAATAAGAGTTTTAAAAACTTCATGGCTGGGGGCAGGGGTGGAGGTATATACAGGGAGGGAGGGAAGCACTGGTGAATGGAGCAAAAAATAAATGAGACATGGCCTTAATGATAAGTCCAAATGGCTGAAATACTCAACCAATTTCTTAAATCTGGTTTTGATAAGAAAACAATTACTGTGCATGATTAGGATATAATTATGATTCTGCAAAAATAGTTCCTGAAGGTGGAGAATGGAGTAATTGGAAATTTTGGACATTAACAAATCAGTGACTCTGGGTATATGATGCCCACAATTGATTTAACAGTTGGGTGTCACAATTATTGAATTTGATTTTTGCAAAGGTATGACTAAAAGAGAGAGCTCTATGTATACTCAAAAGATGTAATAATAATGGATGAATGGGACTAATCTTCATAATAGGTAAAGGAAATGATTTTGGATGTTGACTTCATCATTTTTTTAAGGAACAGATGTTCATAGAGAACAAGTTTAAACATCAAGATGACAGGTAAGCAATATTATCTAGAGAAGAACAAATGGTGGACATCATTTTTGATCCCTTTATGTTAGAAAGAATTATAAGCAAGTAATAAAAGGCAATACGGAGAAACTCATATAGTTGAGTTCCAATAAAAATGAATAGATATTAAAGTTTATAACTGGATTACAATTCAATCTGAAAATAATGCTATTGGTTTAGCAATTAATAAAAGTGTATAGTGAATAATAGAGATCTAGTTCTGGTGATCTCTTGGGCAAGGGCATTGTAAGATTAATCACTGTATATATGAATGACTGTGGGGAGGTTGCAGATGGAACTAGATTTAAAGATATTGCAAATGTCAGTGAACAGAAAATAATGCAAAGAATGCCAACACATTTACAAACACGAACAGAAAGAATCTAAGATAAAATTTGGCTTGGAAATAAAATGCTCTAGCAGAGGAGTAAACAATTTAACAGAAACATGTATTCACTGAAAAGATGAACTTGGAAATCAGCAACATTGAAAAAAGAACAAATATGAATGATTATAGGAAACACAAGTATATTCTGTGTGCAGCAAATATAAACAAAAGAGCTGTTCCTTTAGATGCTGAGTGTAAAGAGGCACTCTTTGAAGGTCAGAAAGTTTCCTGTAGCTATAACACAGGCAAATCAAGTAAAAAAGAAATGTAATTCAACACCTATCATATGAAAAATACCAAACAAGTTTCTCATAGGGGAAAGTATATGAAGCATGCAAAGTGAATTGAATAACTTTATGCCCCAATTATAAAAATTGGGGAAATTTATGGAAGAGAAGGGGGAAAAAAAAGAGAAGGAGCAGCAAACTTGATTCAATAAGTACTTAAATTTAACACCTGCAAAGTGCAGCATGCTGTACCTGGTGTCTGAAAAATATAAAGTAGAGTTAGCATTAGTTCATTCCTGTCTTCCAGTGTTTTATTCATCTCATGGAGAGAGATTTATACTCAGTAGAACCTGCCCTGTCTTCAAGAATTTTAAATGTTTTACAAGTAGTATAGTGTAAAGGACAATGGGGTGAGCAGATATCCAAGGACTGTTATGATTATAAGATTTTTAAGTGGTTGGATGAGATGATCTCAATTGCAGTCTAAATGCTATAATTCCATGGTTTTCACTTCTGAAGAAAAAGCTATAAGATTAGAGAGGAGGCTAGGTTATATTGACCAAGGAAAGAATAAGTGTAGTCTGAAGGAGTTTGGTTCAATATCATCCATAGCCATAGGGAGCTGGTCAGAATCAAGGCAGAACTCATAAAGGAGTCAAGCTACAGTTGACAGAAGTCAAGTTTGAAAGGTAAAACATTTTGGGGGAGGGAGAAACTATCTGCCACAAATGATGCAAGATACTTTATTATGTCATTTTTAATACTTTTTACCAGGCAGGATACTGGAAGCAACTTAGACTCAAATCAGAACCCAGAATTATGCAAGGTGCTGTTGCCAGGGTCTGAAGTACCATGGAGAGCTCCCCCAATGCTAGAGCATCTGTAAACAAGGTTGCCTTGCCATTCCTGATGGTTTCCCAACAACTAGAAAATGGACACTTGAGTCCTTAAAGTACCCAGAAAAGGGTAACTTTGGAAGTTTACATCTGTAACAGGGCTTTGTCTAGCTAAACATGGCTTTTAATGGAGGATTTTCTTAAAGTCTTTGGCAGAAACTTATTTTTTGAGAGCACAAATTCTTTTTACATCTCCAAGCCCTCTTGGTGGAGGAACTATTTAAGAGAGCAAAAAGGTTTTACTGTTGAATGCAAGTAACAGAATGGATATATAAGATCTGCCTTTTCCTTCATTATTAGCATCCAATATTTTATAATTTTACTATGTTCATGCATTAAAGTATTACACTGAAAAACCAAAAGGTAGCTTGTTACTTACTACACAATAGCACTAAAATAAATGTTAAGGAGAATTTATTTTAATAAACATCATGCAAAAAATAAAACCGATTCAGATGTTTTGTTTCTATAATATGAAGTTTTGTGATGCCTTGTAGGCATGAATTCTAAGGGTTAGTAAGGATATATTATTGAGGAAAAATTAAGGTGAAAGAACACAAAAGCATATCCAATAGTCTGAATATAGAATGATAGAAAGTTATGGAAGGAACCTTAGAGATTCAATCAAATACTCATTTTACATTTGAGATAAGTCAGACCCAGAAAGTTGAAATGAATAGTTGACAGTGGCTCCAATTAAAATTTAAATCTTCTGACATCTATTGCTTTGCAGTCTTTTTACTAAGTGACATGCTAATCGTTTAAATCACTGCTTTTCAAAATGTGGCCTGTAAACTATTTTTATTAGTTCACTAGGTAAGTATGCATATCTAAAAATTTATTCTTGATTTGTACTTATCTCATGGAGGAATGCACACGGTTTGCCAACTGGCACTGGGCTGTGGACCATACTTTGAGTCGTAGCGATATACCTGACGACATGCCTTATTTAAAGTTAGAACATAGAGAATTAAAGATGCTCAATCTCAGTAAATAAAGGTCAAAAATCAATTCTAAAATTCCCTAGTTTTTTCTTCTGAATTGACATACTTATTACTTTATTTTGCTCTATTTTCAGGACTTTCCATGAACAAGATTGTTAATGCTACTTTTATTTCTGACCTTTAGTGTCTTTAGCTAATCTAGCTTTAATCCTCTTTTGAGTGGAGTTGCCAGAAAGGAAATGGGCAAATGGGGCTGGCTGAGTAAACTAAAACTGCATTGCTACAAACCTACTTCACTTGTGACCCAAGATGAAATGGAGCAGTTGTCTCTGAGAATGGGATGTCATTTGCAGGTTAACAATGTGTGATACTTCCTTATGTATTTTGGAAATTGCAAACCACCTCTACATGGCGAGTCAACTCATTTTGTTCAAATGGCTGAATGTTTCATTGATGCCTATGTAAACAGAGTCCAGCAATAATGTGACCTTGGATAAATATGCTCAGCTTTAATCATTTTTAAAAAAACCATTCTCCCATGACAGAGGCCTAATACACAATGCCATGCCAGAATCAGCAATAATTAACATACAAGCATTTTTTATGTTCTCCATATTAGAACAATGAGTTTTCTTTGAACTCTCTTGACCTTAAAACATGGAAAAAAGGAATAACCTGCATAAACAGGAATGGGCTTTATAAGGCCATTTTTTTAAATCAAATTTTCAGTAAATTCAATTAGTTTTCAAGTGGCTCTTAATAATGTCTATTATTAAATAACTACTCTAAGGCAGGGCTGATTATTTACAGAAGGGCAAATAGATGAGAGCTGCTTTTCTTTTTCCCACTATATCATTATATATAGTATTTGTATAATTTCATTATATCCAAACATTTATGTAAATATTAGAAACTATAAATATATAGTTCACTGGGCAGGCCACGGTGGCTCAGCAGGCAGAGTTCTTACCTGCCATGCCAGAGACCCGGGTTCATTTCCTGGTGCCTGCCCATGCAAAAAAACAGACAAACAAACAAAAAAAAGCAATCTTGCTGCTTTCTATTCTATAATATAAAATCAAAGCAAAGATAGGTCTCATTTTAATACATAGCAAAAACAAAATTCTGCATATATAAAGACTCCTTCAATGCTCTCGATAAAATGAACGAAATGCTTTAGCATGTGCCTACCATTTACTAATTGTATTTTACTCAGATGTAGCCCTTTTGACTTTGCATTAAGTAGAACAACTATATTTAAATACATACACGATGTAGGAAGATACATATTTTAAATACTTTTAATTCTTTTCTCCAAATTGCACAGTCATTTTGGGTAGTGGGGGTAAGAAATGGATTAAACACTTTTCTGAATTGTATTAGCATTTTTCAAAGCTAAGGTCAGAAGTCTAGGCTACTGTTCCATTTAATGAATTACCAACTTAGCAAGCATTTGGTCTATAAACATACCTGCGATATTTTAAGAGATGGGTAGTATGAAATAGGAAGGAATTTAGAGCAGGTGACCTAGGGGACATTGGTGAATTATGTACTCTGCTTTGTGAATTACACATGGACTAGGATATGCTTCACACTGAGAGGATGCATGCTCAGAGGCCATAAACTGAAATATTGATTGATATTTCTCAGGTCATAAGTACTTCAAGATACCGTTTTGACACTGAATTTAAAATGCACACTTATTTTATGGAAAATAAGAGCAGCAATGTCCACCATGACTGAAAACTCTTCATTTTAACATGGTTGTATAATGATACAGCTTTCACAATGTGACTGGATGATTGTGAAAACCTTGTGTCCAATGCTTCTTCTATCTACCTTATCAACGGACGAGTAAAACATACAGAATAAAAATAAATAATATGTAGAACAACTGTTAACAATAACTTTAGATTGAAATGCTAGTGATCAATGAAAGGAAGGGGTAAGGGGTAGGGTATGCATGAATTTTTTTTCTCTTTTATTTCTTTTTCTGAATTGATGCAAATGTTCTAAGAAATGGTCGTGATGATGAATGTGCAACTGTGTGATGCTATTGTGAATTACTGATTATATATGTAGAATGGAACGATCATATGTTAAGAATGTTTGTGTCTGTTTTTTGTTACATTTTTAAAAAAATGTAAAAATTAATTTTAAAAAGTTAATTAGATTATCTCTATGGAGATGTGACTCACCCAATTGTGGGTATTACTCTTGGACTGGAAGGAGGTGTGACTCCACCCAATATAGGTGAGCTTTGAAGAGTTTATTGGAATCCTTTAAAAGAGGAATCATTTTGGAGAAAGGGACAGAGCCACGAGAATCACAGAGCCCACACAGCCAGAAACCTTTGGAGATGAAGAAGGAAAACGCCCCAGGGGGACCTTCATGAAACAAGAAACCTGAAGAGAAAGTAGACACTGCCATGTTCACCAGTTCATCATGTGCTTTCTCAGTTGAGAGAGAAACTCTGAATATCATTGGCCTTCTTGAACCAAGGTATCTTTCCCTGGATGTCTTGGATTGGGCATTTCTGTGGCCTTGCTTTAGTGTGGACATTTTCACAGTTTTGGAACTGTAAACTTGCAACTTCATAAATTCCCTTTTTAAAAAAGCCAGTAAATAAATAAATAAATAAATGAATAAAGCCTCTTCACTTTAAAGAGAGGAAATATCTGAGGCCTTGGGCTCCATGGATCAGAATTTTCTGGCACCCTTTTTTCTTACAGCTGTAGCCATCTGACTCTAAGGGGGCTGCAGGGAAGCAGAAGAGACTGACTGTTCTTCAGCATTTCTGAAAATGTTATCTGAGATGAAGAGCCATGAATCAGACCCATGATTTGCAAGCTGGCTGTACCAAGATCAGAGAAAATCATGACACCAGAGGGATAAATTAAAATGGTGATTATTAGACAGTTTTCTGGATCAAAGAAAATATATCCTCATATATTTAGATTGGAAATTCTATGAAAAGTATACAGTTGATTGTTAAGACTCTAAAGAAAAAGACGCATAGCTGCTGCTCTGCTTCCTCTAGGCTGTGCAGTATTTTAAGCACCTTTATTTATGTCGTTGTCACTATTTCAGCACAATCTCCTGGGTTCCTGCCATCTGATGTGAGAAGAATGTGTCTTGCTCTTGCAGCCTGGGTTCCAGAATGAACACTCCTGAAACTAACCAGCACCCAAACCACAAGCTGGAGCTAAACTTACCCAACTTGCAACATGAAGTGCCATGCATCTGAGCCAAGCCCAGATCATCCAATGGAGCTAACTTGCAAATCTCTGAATAGGAATGTTTATTGTTGAAAGCACTGAGTTCGGAGGTGTTTTCTTACACAGTATGATTGTGGCAAGAGCTGATTGATACAAATATTATGCCTAAATCATCAGTAGCAATCACTTGCTATATAATAGAAAAAAAATTTTTAGGAATGTACAGTGACATTCATCCTGTCATTTGACTAGATCTAGCTCAGGCATTGATGAATAAGAAGCAAAGATTTATCCCTCCACATTCTCACTCAAGATACATACATGTGTGCTTTTGTGGGATGAGTATGTCTATTTGTACACAGAAATCTGTTGATGTAGAAAGCAGTATAAAAACCAAGTTACTCCATTTTCTTTTCATAAACAATGAAATATTACTGCAAAACTTAAAAGAAGTGAAAGCACTTAAGTGCCTGTTAAATACCTTGTCATTGACCTAACTGTACTAAGAGCCCCTTCTCTTAATACATTCATATATATCTTCCTATTACCACCCCAGATCTTTACTGCAGCTTCTAGTCCCAACTATTTTAAAGCTTAGTTTTTATTTAGAGTATTATTGTTAATTACCTCTTTAACATCTCCCTGCTATTCTACACAACATCTGACCCCACTTCATACTTAATGTCATCCCTTCTGCTATTCAGAGTTCCAAGCTCCCCCATTTTCTCACATTAATATCTTCCAAACAAATTTAAAAAGGGAAGCAGAGGATATACTCATACTGACCCAAATTCAATCCCTTCCACAGTCTACTGTTTGTCTGATATCCTGCTCTCCTTGAGAACAAGACTTCCATATTTCCATGCCTGGTCTCTTGAAAGCCATAATCTTTTTGGTATTTTTAAAAACATAGGCTAAGAGCTCATGGATTAAGCAGATCTGTATTCCTCACAATCCCTTCCCCTTCTGCTACCCTTATTTCAGGCTATTTAGATGTATGATAAATTTGGAAAAGAGAAAAGTCCAGTATGTGGCAAAATGGAATTGCTGAGATTATTTCAGAATGGAAGCCTTGTCTATTCTAAGTCTATAGCTGCAAGTACTGATTTTTGAGGAATAACAGACAAGCACCACACAAAGGAAATTAAAAAATAGGGGAAGAAGGAAACTAAAGCAGACAATGCCTTGTTTACAGACTCTGCTGAGTCTCCTGGCTCTTGTTAATGCCCTCACTTCCCCAAACACACTTTTCTGTGCACGCATTCTGACTGATGTTATAAAGTTTCTCCTCACCCCATCTCGGTAGGAGCAGTAAGCTGCAACTGGTGGGTGGGGCCTCAGGAGGGGCAAACTGCATTCCAGTCTTCATACAAGTGACTCTACTTTAGGGAAATGTTACTCTTGGAGTTAAATGTAAAATCTGGGGTTGAATATCTGCATACCCTAGAGTTCATGCAGGGGGATGTGAATTGTCAGAGTCCCATACACTCCTAAGGTTTCATGTGTACATGTGGGGAAAGGTAGTTATTAAAGAATGAAACTTGGATTCTGGTGCTTATACTAAGATTCTATATAGATGAGATTTAGGCATTTAGGAGGGAGTCATATAACAAAGTCTGGGGGTAAATCAAAGTAAAAAGAAAGCTGCTATTTCTAATATGAACAGATTATTGGATTGATTCTTAGGAGGCCTGGTTTTTAATCCTGGTTTGGAAGCCAATAGTCTATAACTTATAAATGGAGAACATGGATTAGTCTTCAAACAGTGAGAATTGGCAACAGCTTTAATGTTAATATTCTATAACCCTATATGATTGTTCTAGTTTGCTAGCTGCCGGAATGCAATATACCAGAAACGGCATGGCTTTTAAAAGGGGGAATTTAATGAGTTGCTAGTTTACAGTTCTAAGGCCAAGAAAATGTCCCAATTAAAACAAGTTTATGGAAATCTCCAATCAAAGGCATCCAGGGAAAGATACCTTGGTTCAAGAAAGCCGATGAAGTTCAGGGTTTCTCTCTCAAGTGAGAAGGCACATGGCGAATACAGTCAGGGCTTCTCTCTCAGCTGGAAGGGCACATGGCGAATACGGCATCATCTACTAGCTTTCTCTCCTGGCTTCCTATTTCATGAAGCTCCCCGGGAGATGTTTTCCTTCTTCATCTCCAAAGGTCACTGGCTGGTGGACTTTCTGCTTCGTGGTGCTGCAGCATTCTCTGCTCTCTCCGAGTCTCTCATTCTCCAAAATGTTTCCTCTTTTATAGGACTTCAGAAACTAATCAAGACCCACTCAAATAGGTGTAGACATGTCATCCCCTAATCCAATTTAACAACCATTCTTGACTAAATCACATCAACCAGGGAGATGATCTCATTACAGTTTCAAATGTACAGTATTGAATAGAGATTATTTTACCTTTATGAAATGGGATTTATATTAAAACATGGCTTTTCTTAGGGGGCATGCTTCCTTTTAAACCAGCACAATGATAATACTAAAAGAATAATTTACTTCCTACTATGCCTGAACCCTCAAAAACAATATGACCCTAGTAGCTCTGCTGAGAAAGTTCTACAAGGTTATTGACTAGGAGTCCTAAAAAATTGAATACTGTGATTGAAACGCTCTCCTTGTCTTGTCTTCACCACTACTAAAGCAATTTGAATAATCTACAAATGAAATCAAAAGCATCTTATATTGCATTTAAATATAGTGGCAGTGGAAGAGATAAATTTAGGTACTCCCTCAGAATTGGCAAGAACATCCTCTTTTGCATCTCTCCCATTTGTTATTGTTTGCAGATGCATTGCCTACCTAACACTTATTTTATGTAAACAAATAAGAAACTGAACAAATAGTGTATCCCTTCACATTCTGTAGCTGTAAACTTTCATTTTAATGAGATTTGGATTCAACACAGTTATTCTGATTTCTCTTCAACTTGGTTAAAATAAGATTCTACCTGAAATCCTGAATCTCAAAAACATCCTTAGCTTGACATACAGACCCAATATAGAAAATATTCACCTACTTTCTCTGGAACTTTTGCAAATGATTCCCTGAACTTGTAGAGGTAACATTGGATTGTCAAACAGTTAAGATTGTAGATGACCTTAGAGATTAATATTCAGTAACTCTATATGATAATCATACATGATCGATTTACTTCCCTAATGTACCTAAACTCTCTATAAAACAATATGGTGCCAGTGAACAGAGTTCTTGTCTGCTATGACAGAGACCTGGGTTCCATTACCGGTGCCAGCCCATGCAAAAAAACCAAAATCAATATGGCACTAGTAGTAGTTCAGGTTAGACAGATCTTCCAGGCTATGCTACTGGTTTGAGATGAGGCTATTCTTCACTTTTCCAGTCAAAAAATAAGTTGTTCTCATTAGTAGTAGAGGTTGAACCCATCTTATGAGGGCAGTTTGCCTTCTAAGTCCCCTTAGTTAAGTACTGTTTCTTCTCTATTTTTCTAAAGTACATATTCTACTTGTTCCTGATAAAAGCCTTCATGACCCTTTCTCTTTTCTAGAAAACAAAACAAAACAAATTGAAATGAAACCTCTGTAAAATATTTAGCCAATGAATCTTTGCGTACTCACATATAAATGATGAATGGGGCTTACTGTTTTAGATCATCCCAGTAAGGTTTCCTTATGGAAAGATTTTCACATACCAAAAGGATTAGTATCTAGTGATGAAAGCCTAGCTCTCTACTGTCCTGAGTTGGAAAGTTGACCCAGAAATTGTTTCCCAGTGTGCAAAAACATTGAGTCCCTCAGACCTCAGAGTGATTAAAGGATTCATCCAATTCACTTTCCATCCTGAGCAGCTGAGTCTCAAATGCTATAAAGACATCATCAGTTTCCATCTATGCCTTTATGTGAAAAGAGTTTGTGGGAAGTTCAGCTGGAAAGAAGGCAGACTTTTTGAATAGAGAGGGGTGTTTCCATTATGTCTTAAATTGTACAGGTGTGCTTTCTGTATGCTTGTGGTCTTTTGCTCACTCAATCCTAGCATGCCCCCAAAGATGTTCCCAATTGTGTGCAGGAGGTGGGAACCAAGGAGGATTTACTAGAAGTCTAATTGTGGTGGACCAGTGGCATGAATAGCCTGTCTCAATCTTCCTCCCTCCATTTATGTATACTAATTGCCATGGAACCTAGTTGGACCCTACTACCTATGACTCTCAGTTCAACCATATGACTTCCTTTGACCTCTGAGGTATTAGCAAACATGATATAAACAGAGGATTAAAATAAACTTACACATTGGAGCTTGTTCTGCTATTTCTCTCTGCCACTGCCATGAGAAGAAACATGCTAGGACGAAAGGAGACAGACCTGAGGAAACGGGCTGAGCATGCCAAGACATCTCAGTTAAGACCTTCTTAGATTAGCTGCCCTCAAATATGGGAGTGATCTCAGTCAAGTTCAGCAGAGCAACCTGGCCAACTACATTTAAGGCATGTGTGAAAACTGCTTACTATTGAACACCTCTAAGTTTTGCATTTTTTGTTATGTGGCAACGTTCAGACAATAGAGAATGGATGGTCTAGTGAAGTTTAAGTTTCAGGGCCTCTCACTTGCTAATACTCCTTTGAAGACCCTGGGAGAAGGCTTTAGCTGTTTGTTCAGTTTGGTCATTCATTTTGTAAAATCTCTGAAATAAAGATATTTAACTACAATGTATTGTGACTACTGCCTCATTCCACTCCCCTTCTCCTCCAATACATTTCTCCATATAGTAGGTGGCTGCAGGCATGGTGGAAAGTTACTAAGGGGCAGTTGAGTTGGTATTGTCTCTATTTAGGTTGAGTGGGATATATTTGTGGTTCACAGTTGATTTCTTGAATAGGTAAGTTATTATTAGCACCCCAGTTTGGAATGACCTATTTTTCACTGAGCCTACTCACTCAACATTGCAGGGACAAGGGTTATAACATGATGGAAGTCTATTCTAGAACACCCAATACCAGAATTGTGTGAGTAGTAGAGGACCAAGTTTAAAAGGTATAAAGTCAGAGTTAGGTAATGGAAAATTCTTCCAAACATCAGACCCATAAAATTGTAATCAGAGTAGTTCAACCACTTGAGAAAATTGTTTGGCGGAATCTACTAAATCTAAATGTGTGCCCACTTGAGGATGGCACAATCCCACTCCTAGAAACATAGCCAATATAAATGGGTTCATGTGTTCATCAAATGACATATACAAGAATGTTCTCAATAACACTATTTATTCATTTATATCCCCGAACTGGAAACCGCTCACCAATAAGAGTGACTACAGACTGGAAAACTCTGTGGCAATAACAACAAACTATCTAAACTATATCTAACTTACAGACACAACATTGAATGGAAGGAACCAGAGACAAGAAAAGAATACAATAGCTATGATTCCATGTGTATAAAATATGAAAGCAAGCAAAATTAATTTAGGCTGCTAAGTATCAGGATGGTGATTGCTTTTGTGAAAGAAGGCATAAGGGTGACTTCTAGATTAGACAATGGATTGTGTTCTATTTCTTGATCTGGGTGCCTATTTCAGGCAAACCCATTTGTGACAATTTATTGAGCCATATGGGCACTTTATTATATATAATTAAGGAAATTATTTTAAAAATTATAAACAGAGGATTCAGCTATCATCAAAGTGCCAAATGGAGAATCGTCCTTGTCAGGATTATACTTGATAATACAGTATATATATTTACGCATATTTTATACATCAGTTACATACTGTATATAATGATATATGTTCTTTTTTTTTTTTTTTTAACATCGGTAGGTACCGGGAATCGAACCCGGGTCCTCTGGCATGGCAGGCAAGCATTCTTGCCGGCTGAGCCACCATGGCCCAACCTATATATTCTTTTTTTACACACACTATGAAATAGCATTCCTATGCATTCCTCTTTTTAGGGGAGAAATCTGTCACAGTACTGCAAACATTGGGAATGGCAGTATGTGAAATTATATGTGAAATCCTACTCTACTACTGAATGAAGAAACACTTAAATTTCTTGTTAACTTTACATAAAACACTAACACCAACAAAGATAATATAAAACTCTTAAAGTACCACAAGAATGAGAACAGTGGTGACACACTGGTCATTGACTGCTGTCCACTCAAAGAGTATTTAAGAGTAGTCACTGTGTGAGAACTTTGATCTTAAAGCACACAGGTGAAATAATCCCAGTGGGGGTTTCTTTTTTCTCCAAATCAAAAATTCTAATCATTTACATGAAATTACTTTTAAGAGTTGAGAAGTAAAAAGGAACTTTTCAAAACTATGAATACTAAAATATAAATTTTGATCAAACATGCTAGAAGAAAGATTGAATTGCTTTTTTATTTACTGTATAGAAAATGTAACAAAACTTCAGTGTTATTAAGAGGTGATCAAAACATATGCAATAAAAATGTAGAGAATAAAAGTATTAAAGGAATGTCAGGCAGCTATTTCATAAAATGATAATGATATTCTCTTAATTTTGTGATATTTATGGTATGTACCAGTATGTGCATAATTTGTGGCAATTTCTATTTTCATTCTAAACAAATATTGATTTTTGTACCCAGTTTTGCATTCTTCTTTTAAAGAGGCCCTCCATATTGTAGAAATTTCAGCTCCCACAGAACCTGGATGGCCCTGCTGGGAACCAGCATGCATACTCCCCAGATATGTGTTCCAGTTCCCGGGCTGTCTCCTGACAAGCAAGTTGTCAGTGCTTCAAATCCTCTTCCACCCTCTAACCCTTTCTCTGCTTATAGGTCAGGCTCCTTTTCTCCTTTCCCTCTCTTACTTTTAACTTAGTCCCCATCTTGCGGTATAATTCGATTTAGAGAAATATGCACATATAACTCTTTATGGTACCAGCCCTAGTCCAAGAGTTTACATCAGCGCTCTTTTTTGATCTACCTGAAAGAAGGTCGACGGCATACTCACCTTCATCCAGGGCACTCTTGCCCAAATTGCTGACTCATCCAGCAGAATTCTTACGCTTCCCTCACCACCCTACAATTCCTTGCCTCTGTCCACTCTCTCTGTCTTAATACATCTTTGTTTCTCTCCCAGGTTTTTCTCCCAGGTTGCATGCAGCACCTAAGGCAATGGTGTGAAGCTGGAAATGAGGTATGTGTCTATGAGCTCTTCTAAGACCCTTAGTGCTCTCTGGATGAAAGAATGCCCTCCTAATGAAATGTGTATGTGAAGAGGGAAAATGAGCTCTTTCTAAGCTCCTTATTTTATGTTGGAATTTGGAGAGACAGAAAACACAATCAGGTACAAAGCAAGGGCTTCTGTGACCAACCATCTTGTTTCAAACTGCCATCTTCTGAGTAAGGATCACTAACTCAGCATTCTGATTTAATTCACTGTTTATGAAAAATGAAAACCACTGATACGTATTTTTTCTATGAAGAGTTCAGAAAAAAAGTCTCAAACCACCCGAAGGAGGATTAATATGCCTGTAATGAAACTGACTTACACAGGAAAAATTTAAAATCAATCTCATGTTTAAACACAGATCAACACTGATGGTATCTTCATATTTTCTCTCTTTCTACCTCCAGCACCTTACCAGTGAATATCTATTATGTATATTACACAGAGTTCTCACTACTATTTAAATTTTAAAAGCAACACCATGTTTTTAATCAATCCATTTGCAGTTGGCTGTCATAACTCACAAAGGCCCTCTGATTTCCTTTCATTATTCTCAAGAGAACCAAATGCAGATGAATAAAGTAGAGAATGAGTAGGAGGGCAAATTAAGGGTTAATGTACCTTGCTGAATTCAGACAAATATAAATAATGAAGAACTGTGTTTATTCATAGCTTTAAAAGATCTTTGTTATGCCTGTATGCCATTGAAAATTACCAAATCATCAGGTGTAAATATGGGCTTTTGCTCTTTATCTGTCAGATTGTTCTCCCATGTTTTTACTTCCTAATTTACATGTTGCAGCTCTTACTGTCAGAATGGTCCAATCTCTTGACTGTGCATTATGAGGTCTTAAGGACTTCAGTGATGTATCATTTTGTTGTCATTGGTCAAAGTTTTACAACTGGCAATTGAGAGACAAAATGAGTATTAAGGGACCAGACAGATGTAGTCAGATGAGTTCTAGTAGGTTTCATCATATTGGGAAAAAAAGATATCTCTGCAGGAACAGCAGAACCTCCACTGGTTACCCAAATTGGCTGATCATTAGAACTTTCAAGTACAGTTTCCAGATTTAGCAAATAAAAATACGGGAAGCCCAGTTAAATTTGAATTTTAGATGAATACATACTTTTTTTTAATATAGGACTTCTCTTCTGAGAGTCTATCAACAGGGGATGCATTTCTTTTAGTGGATCTGTGGAATGTGGGAAAGGCAGGGGGAAGGAATAGTATGAAGAGGGATAGGTGTGTTTGACATATAAAAGGAGTATGTGACAAATTTGTAATCCTTTTCAATGTATTTATACCTGGCAGAATACCGAACATATATGTTATATCATTTTATATAGTACCTTTGGGAAACAACTCATTATGGAGACCCATTTTTTTGTTGTTGTTTATTTGTTTAATAACTGAGGTGTTGCCTCTTTAAGCTGTAAGACATTTTACATTTCAATCTTTTTTTTGGATGGAAATCTTTCTTAAATGTGTAATATATACTTCTGCCATTTGAAGAAGAAAATCTTGGTATTAATTTAAGCTTTCTGTGAAGAGCAAGGGTCAGTATTATGAGCTTCCATTTTGTAATACAGTGATCGCTCTAGAACCCATCAAAGGGTCTTTCAGACAATTTGCCCTTTTACTAAATGTCCCTAAATTTTTTACATCTGTTTTTGTTGTTTTTTGAATTCTCCCTGATCAAGCTATTAACTGGTATTTCTGGCTTTTTTCCAAATCCCACCCCCACCCCCCCAGGATTTGCTTTCTTCTCTTCTAAGGTCTGAAAAATACTAGAAGAAGGCATTATATCCAGTTCTTGTCCAGACTGTGTGCAAATATAAAGCAAAGAGCCCTATGCTAAGGTCCTATTGAGGTCTCCTATGAAGAAAGTACATTAGTAGCTAAAATAAGTCCTTCAATTGTCAAAACAGTTGCTACATAGATATTCTACTCAAATTGACTCTTAGCAGGTTCAGTGTAGGTGTTTATAAGGTGGCCAATTTCCAGGTAGGCAAGTGATGTGTGATATACTCCTTCTATATAGTTAGTGTGGTCCCTTATCCAAAAATAAATAAATAAATAAAAATGTGGTGAAGGTAGAAAAAGATGGGACCAGTAGCTTCAACATAGTTGCTTCTCATCTACCATTAGGTTTCCATGCGGTTCATACCTCATTATGCCCTCCTCAGTGGAAGAACTTTCTTTTTGATGAAACATAGTCTCAGTTCTTTATGGTCATAATATTCATGTGCAGGTACTCTAGACCTTGAAGGCAGGTTTCTAAGTTTCACCATTTCCCCTCCACTTCTGTACTCATGCATGGAGTCCTCTTGCACTTTCTAGGGCTATATCCTGAGCAAAGCCTGCCCTTTGGGGTCGGACCTCCATCTCTGTTTCTATTCCCACTCCTTACCTTTGCTACTGGTTGGGTAAATATGGACCTAGACATTTAGATGTGGAGGACAGGATATGGAGGGAATAAGATGCCTCACTTACGAATCTAAGTCTAAGTTTCTCAGTAACACCCCTTGCCACAGAAGCCCTAAACTGGGAAAGGTTGGGGGATATTCCTCAGGTGCTTATCCAGCTACTAATAAATTGGAAAATTTGTCCCTCCCTTTGGCCAGTATTGCAGGTCATTTTCTCGACAGCAAATTTGGAGGAGAGGAGAAGAGCAAAAAATCCCCCAAATCATATTACCCTTAGAAGATTATGATGCTTACATGAGAAATAAGTTTAAGATATAGTAGGATCTCACTTATTTACCTCCCTTTCCCGTTCATGAATAGAAAAGGGGAAGTACTGAATGGAGGGGGATAAAAAGCTAAAAGGGTAAATCATTGTGTTCTACCTAATAGGGAAGCTGTGAGGAATAACTAATGAATGATTGTAAAAGTCTTTTGGAAAGATAAAGTCCATAGAAATGCAAAATAATAATATCAGGGAACTAGAAATGTCAGTTGAATATAAAAGAGACAGCTTTTATTCCCACACAAATATCTTGGTCACCATCAGCAGCAGTGGAGAAGGAAACAGAAAGAAGGGTATGTGACAATTTAATAGTGTTTTGTTAAAAATAGAACACATTTTAAGAGTGTCCAGATTTTCTTTAAAATGAAACAATGAGCACTGACTCACAGCCTGCTAGAATAGGCTCAGAAGTGCCTCTGGCAATATCACTGCCTTTCCCACCTTCAATTTCTTCTGTTAATTAAATTGGGAGGACAAATTTGGTTTATGAAAGGAAAAATGTCAGGAAGCCACTTTGGCAGGGAATATAATAATGATGTGTGGTTGAGGGCACTTCACACAAAGACACTTTGTGAGCTTCTATCTCTGGGCAGCTCAGCCTTCCCCTCTGGATCCAAACCACTCTCGATCCAAATCTTTGGTCCATCAGGCCCTCTCTGAGGGCTTCAGCTAACTCAAGAAAGCATGCTAGCTTAAGGACCTTATATTCAGTAACCTGGGACAAGAAGATTTCTTGGATTTTCCATGACTAAGGTTGCTCGAAGGGCGGCCTAGCCCCAAATTTTGGATAAAGATAATTGCTATGTAAATAGTTTCTATGGCAAAATAAATTTAAGAATCAATGGATTTAAAAAACAAAAAGTAATGTTATTTTTAAGAGTGGGAGTTCCTAAAACCATTAATATGTTAACATGTGCTCTGAATCTCCAAAAGTTTCCCAAACATATTTGACTATTGAACTGTTTTAGAGTGTGTTTAGCAGGGAAAGCTATAGATACACTTTGGAGGACATTATTCTGGGCCACCTACAGAATTTTCTTTTATGACTTGAGCTTCCTAATGATTTTCTAGAGTGTTGAAACCCAGAAGAGCCAAGACAGTGGACTTCAGCATTTAGGTGAAGTATGAACAGCCATTTAGATTGTGTCTCAGACCCCTTTGGTGCCAATATACATACTCTAAATTTCTTTCCAGAGCCTATGTACAGGGTCAGCAAGATGCAATTAGGTTGAGACTCACCTAATAACCAGCCAATGCTCCATCTTCCTTTACTATGACTGATTCAGGCATGACCTCACATAATAGAGAGCTCATAGTAGAAAACTCAAAGACATGGGGAGCACAATGCTTCCTAGTTGCGGGTGGTAGGAACTCTGCAATGTGTGATCCCACGAAATGACTATACAGGAAGCAAGAGGAAGATAATGGAAGAAATAGTGTTTATCAAGTTCCACTGGCCACCCTGAGCACACTTTGTGAGTTTCAGAGGCCAAGGGCCTGTCAGGGAATGGTCATTTTAAGCCCATCATCAATGTGTACTGCCCTGGGTCTCTAACATATTCCCAAACAGCATCATGGTATAAATACAGACAAATCAGTTACATATCCAGAACCCGAAGGAGAGAATTGTGCTGAAATCATAGAAAAGAATAAAATAAGCCTCATTTTAATATGTTAAACACATATACATAACTAAGGCAGCCAATCTGAAGCAGAAGCAGATGTATTCAGGGCAAAAGAATAACATTTTTAGCTAGCTCGGCTTCCTTTCAAACAGTTTTTCTCAACAGTGAGGGATTTCTGAGAAATGCATTTATATAGGTACAAAGCATGTGTCTCTGTGACAGCAAGAGTCCTTATTTGCATCAGATTTTCTTTAACACCTGTTTGTTTCAGAGGGCACTGCCTTCCTAGGAAACACTCCAGAGAAGGAATTACCTAAAATGATGCCTTTCTTTGGAAAGACAGAGGAGATCAATCACAATTCCTATAAATCATTGAGTCTACTTTATTTGGTGAATAAGGGAAGGTATTTTATTATTGTTATTATCATTATAAGGGCTATGATTACCCTTGTATACATAACTGCCTGATGCTTATTTTTAAACCATGTCCTTGGAACTCATGGAATACTGAATTAAAGGTATAGACTGAACTATTTCTATAACTCAGTCCTACATGTCCCCTAAATCTTATTTGTCAAATTGCCATGAAATCCAAATGTGATGCTGTTTTGCTTCTGTTGATTAGAATGATTTTGTATCTGTCTCTATACATAGTCCAAACATTGACTTTGCACAGTCAGCAACCATCTCGATTCTTGCATATCCTGAGAAGGGGACATGGCATCTGGCTCCACTTTAAATTGTGCTTACTGTAGACAACAGAACTCTCTAAAAATGGTATTGGAATTTATATTTATTCACATCTAATTTATTTCAGAGGGACAGACCCAGTTTCCAACCTGAAATATGTTCTTCCTGATGACCATTAAGAATGTCCTACTTTCTCAAGAATTGAAAGGCAAGAAAGAAGAGTTATATATTATAATCCTTTCCTTCCTCACAGTGGTGCTCTAAGCATGAAAAATAATTTGGATGAATAATTGCACCCAACTATTTACTCCTAGGATATCTGTTTCATTACTAGTCTTCCCTAAGTTGAGCAGGTCAGAGCATTGCCATGTGGTTTGTGAAATTAGAGACACTATTTTCCAAGCCCACATTCTACAGACCACAATAGGGGCTTCATCGAAGCTCAAGTGGCTATTTAATACCAGAAGAAGCTCGTCCTACAAACTCTCACTCACTCGAACCTTCGGGGGTCATCTAAATTTGCTAATGTCCTGCATAATGAAAGGATGGAAGGGTAAATCAGGCAAGAATACAACCACAAGAAGAGAGCTTGGCTGCCTTCCATATCTGGGTACTGTCTGTGGCCTTTGGCATCAGTTGAGAGAAAAGCTGAAAGCCAAAGAACAATGAATTGGAGAAAAACATTTCCTTTGTAGATGCCTCCCTGTCTGTACCCATGGCACTAACACTAAAAAATTGGCTAAAAAAGACCGATTTTGGCTTATGGCTAGAGATCACGAAGCTAAAATGTCAGGAGCAGTACAAAATATTTTCTTATTTATTCTGAGGTGTTCTCCCTCTTTGTTGATATTTTTACCTTCTCCTCTCCCAATTTTGACAAGACCAAAGTTTTCCATTGCCCCACACCCAGACATACTCTCCCAACCCTGCTGTGTTCAAATTTGCTTTAGTCATGAGTAGCAGGCGCCTCTATGCAGGTTAAGTAAGGGAAGCTAAAATGGCAGGAGCATGTTTATAGAAGCAATGACTGCTGCTAGCTACCCTGGACGAAACTTGGAGTCTCTGCCACCGCTAGAAACTCTCCAGGTCGGAGAGTCTGGGTTTAACTTGTCATTAATGGCAGCCAAGAGCAATTTATATAATCTTTGCCATTTGCCAATTTAGCAGCAAAATGCTAGATAGGAAGACATTTGAGGAGGTAATATGTGTAATAATGAATTTTTATATATTTCAATGTATGTCCTTGGCTGCCTTCTCTTCCCATTCTACCTCCCACGCATAGGCTGCAGTGACCCCTAGATGTGGACACCTCCCAAAACAACGCTTTAAGGCCGGGCTTTTCTGCTCAATCACAGGTAACTATTTCCAATCCCTTGCACAAATTAACTGGATGTCACTTCCCTTTTAAAAGCAACATGTCAAAACTAAACTTTTCATCCACCTCCCACAAACCAGCTTGTCCCCTCTACTACATCAATGTACAGCACCTAAAGCCACTCAATAATCAAAGCCAGAACATTGCTACATCATCCTGGATCTTAAATCTCCACTATTTCCAATCTTCAATTACTTACCAAATAAAATATTCTGAATATCCCTCCAATACATACTCTGCCTTTGTCTAGTATCAGAGCCTTGGAGAATTTTATGCTCAAGTAGAGAACACAAAGTATCTTAAACATACATGAATCATCTACAAACACTGGCCATATTCTGGGATAAAAACACAAGTCTCAGTATATAGAAACTGGCACCTGCAATTGCACTCTATTTTCACAGTGCTATTAAATTAGAAATTAATAACAAAATTAATGAGAAAAAGCTCTAGTAACTCTAGATAACTCAAAGCTAACTGAAAAAAATCATAACAAACCTAAGAACGAACAAGGATAAACATATTATAAATCAACTCCTGTGAGTTTCAGCTGAAGCAGTTCTTAGAGAGTGACCTACAAGGTTAAATGCTTATGTTATAAGGAAATAAGAGTTGAAAATTAATGAGCTCAGCATGAATTTTTTAGCAGTTATAAAAAGCACGACATAACTCAGAGGGTTAGAGGGAAATAATAAAGAGCCAAAATTATTGGTAAAAGGAACAAAAGGAAATATACAATAGAAAAGATCAAAAAAGTTAAAATTTGTTCTTTAAGAAGAATAAAAACTATCAAGTCTCTGTCAAGAGTGATTAAGGAAAAAAAGGAAAAGAGATGAGGCACAAATAAATATTAAGAACAAAAAACCGGCTATGACTATAGATTAAAAAGATGAGGGACTATTATAAACAATTTAGGAATTTTATTGTAAAATTAGAGCTATTTATGTAAAATGTTTTTAAAAATTAGGTGAAATTAATAACTTCTTAAGATAATAGAATTTGGCAAAACTGATTAAAAATATAAAATATATAAAATACTTCTAGTTTGATAGCCATTTAAGAAATTTATCTGGTAGTTTTAAAACAAAACAGAGAAAATACCAGGCCCAGTTGAGATTGCGGGAGAATTCTATTCAATACTTAAAAAAAAATAAAAACAATGCAAATGTATAAAAATAACAATACACAATTCATTTTATCAGGCTAACAAAACCTTGAAATTACTTCCTAACTGGTGGCCTTGTCTCTGCTCTCTTCTTTCCCAGTTCCTTTTTCCCTTCTCAGTGGAATCTTTCTAAAATGCAGAGCTGATCATGCTACTCTCTTGTGGAAACTCTTTCAGTGGTTTCTCATTGCTATCAGAACAAAACATCACGGCTTCTTCTTCTGGCATACTGTCTCTTCATTCTTCTAATTTCGTGCCTGCCTTTTCAACCCCATTATTCACCACACCCCATTGCGCTATTGTGACATTTTCCAAAGATGCCATGCTTTTGCCCTTCTTAGCCTCTTCACTCGCATCCTTTCTAAGTAGACTGTTCTTCGCAGTCTTGTGTTTTAAAACTAGATTTAATTGGTCCCTCCTAGGGACTCTCAGAGCGCGTTTACATCTCTCCTTCACAGCTCCTGACCACCAAATTGAACTGCTTACTTTTGGCATTTGTCTTTCTCATGATCATGTGGATTCATCAAAGAAATTTATTTGTGACTCTTCAGGACCAGCATGGGCCTGGCACCTGGGGGTTGCATGCTAACACTTTAGACATGTCATGGATGAAATGCTTTCTTGCATAGCTTGCCTGGTAACTTAATCATCACATAGAATCTTATTTCTATGGGAAAATGCATTCCAAGTTACAAAGGACAACCAAAAATACACTTTTGGAAGCCAATCCATTCCTGGGTTGGCTCTGTCTATATTAACTATAGACAGTTTTGCAGGTTTTGGATATGGGACAACAGCTAAAGGATCGCCTTTCTCTCCTTAAGTACTTTAAAAGACAGAAAACTCAACAGTTGCCGTAATAGGAGATACCATGATATTGGGAAGCATTCTTCAGCGCACAGGCACATGGCATCCTGAAAAAAATCAATGTTTTCCTTTCCTCCCTGCTGGGCTTCATTTCATCATCCAGAGCTATCATTACAAGCCCCCAAAATACACCTCTTCGGTTTTTCATCTGTGAACAACATTACACTGATTTCAATTAAATTTCAGGATAGATACCCCAGAGTCCTCCCTAGAATTTTTAATATTTGGCCTTTAATATAAATTGATCCTTTGCTATTGAGCCTGTAACACAAAACCAGGAAAAGGCTTTGAGAGTTATTAAAGTTACAGACAAGCAGCTGCACAGGGTATACTTGGGAACACATGCTGTAGAAGTACAGACCTACACGGAGAGGTCACATATTTACACTGCATCTGAGCATAGAGATCTGGCATGAGAACTCTGTAGAAGATGCCAAGGTGTTCATTCCCTTCACCTGGAAGTGATATAGGTAGAGGGGTTCCCTCATTGTGGCTGCCCCTCAGGAGCAGCACCCATTTTAGGACAGCACAAACGCAACATCCTTGAAAGCACTTCTGGGAAGGAGTCCCAAGAATGGGAAAATACTGGGCATTCCTGTTTTGCAGTACAGGGAGGAAGCGAAATGAGGTCAGGGAACGTCCCAGTGGAAGGTCCCGGGGCTATGGCAGAACTGGAAATAGCAAACATGACTTTTGGCACCCGGTCTGTTCATCTGACCACTGGACCCTGGAAACAGGTGCTGGAACCTTATGGAAAGCTATTAGAGCTCCCATCCAGACTACAGATTTTTGCCAATGTCAAAAAGAAGAAAGAGCTGATGAGGTTAACAGACCAGGGAATTTCACTCTGAGGCTCTCTCCTTCAGTATTTGCCAGGAATGCATTCAGTGATGGAGTTCTGCCATTTATAACATGTGTCACTTTGTCTTTGGGAGAGCAGAGGTAACTAAGGGTAGTTACTTTTATTTATGTCATTTCATCTATCAGATACCAGCATTATTAAGCATGGTACTGAGATTACACTTGATTTCCCCTCAGTTTTCTTTTATTGTTTTTGCATGTAAGTCTTGGGGAAAATAATATTGCTCTGGCGAACAAATGACTTAAATGAATCAGAGATTGTCTGGGTGTAGGTATTGCTATGAGTCCAACTTATTATTAGCTATCACAGTTATTGTAATGTCTAGCTATGTGCAGAGCAAATGTCAAAAAGCAGGAGGTTCACAGCTCTGTCATCAGAAGAGGGATGTAGCATGGAAGAACATTAATTCTAGGATCGCATTTCTGTCTCACACTAGCTGCATATCCAGGAACAAACTATCTCAACAATCAAAGCCTTAATTTATTCGTCATAAAGTAAAGCTAATTGCTTATATATTTGCTAAAGGCTTTAAATAAATTACTATGTATAAGGAGTTTGACACAGTTTTTTGGCACACAACAGGTGCTCATTGCACATTTCTTACGTTATAGTCATCATTTTCTAAGAGAGCTCAGAGATAAATGTGGTCCAATAACCAGTATCATATATTAAACAGAATTAGAGGAAGCTAATTATATACTTGATAGTTTGATTTCAAAAAATAAGCAAAATGACTTTGGGGGCGTATTTGAATTCTTAGTCAGATTCTACCTAGACAGACCCAAGTAATAATTCTCTGCAGCCATCTCCTGTCCACCTGCCCATTTCTTCTAATTCCCTAATCTTGGTTCCTTTTAGTCCCCACAATTTTGCAAGTGGCCCTTTCATGCTAGTCTCTCTCAGAAGATATAACTCTTAGAAAGATCTTCAATAAATGGTTCAAGTGCCTGATGCCCAGGTGTTTATTTTTGTTTCCTCGGTATCGTCACTCACCTAGCTGACCTTAGTACCTGTCTTTTCTTCATATATATCAAGAGTGATATATGGTCTTGTTTGTTTTCTTGTTAATGAGTCTCAGCTCAAACATTTCTACCTCTAGGTTTTGGTTCAATCTGTGGATTTTTTTTTCTTTTTTTTTTTTTAAGAAACATGTCACTTATTATGGGCAGCATTAGTGCAATAGGTCGAAGGCCTCTCTCTACTTGAATCTGGGGCAGATGGTGTCACAAGGTTTAAAATGTTCCAAATAGCTAAAGAGATATCATCTATGTTTTATTAGTTTTGGGTGGAAACTGATAAGAAAGCCAGTCAAGATAAATACACTTCAATAAGAAGTTTGCTTTGTTTGAGAAGTAATTCTGCTCTAGTTTAGCTTGTTTTACATAAGTCTATAGTACCTGGGTGTCAGTCTACTAAAAAGTTGACAAAATATATTTATCCTTCTGTTTGTTCTAATATGTTTGTGCTACTTCATTTTTGCTTGTTGGGGCATACCTAAGTCCTTTAAACAATGTGCCTATAGTAGATTGAATTATGTACGTCAATTTAGTCATGTTCCTAATCTTAATCTGCCTTCCTGTGGGTGTGAACCCATTGTAAAGAGGATCTCTTGAAGATGTTAGTTTAGCAACAGTGTGGCCAAACAGAATGAGAATGGGCCCTAATCCAGGTTACTAGAGTCCTTTATAAACAGAGACAAAGCCACGGGGGGAGCCAGAACCTGGGAGAGAAAAGAGGGGACATCACCATGTGATGTGGGGAAGGGATACAAGCCAAGGGACCCTAAGGATGACCAGTAACTAGTACCAGAATGTGACAAGGTTGCGGAAGAAAACAGTGCTTCGCCAAGGCCTTGATTTTGGATTTCACCTAGTCTCAAAACCATTAACCAATAAATTCCCATTGCTTAGGCCTACCCATTATGTAGCGTTCATCATAGCAGCCTGGCAAACTGAGACAGTCCCCATGTCAGTGTTGCCTTAATAATAACAATACTTTTTGTTACATTTGATCCTAATAATAACTCTGGGATGAAAATAATAAAATATTTTTATTATTCCTATTTTATAGGGAAGGGACAGAAGCTCAAAGAAACTCAAATGTTTAAGGGATCATACCTGTGACAGGTAGGATCCAGGTGTCTTTTCAAATCCTCTCTTCTTTCTGCACCACATTTCTCAAAGTGTTTCACTCAAGTATATTGAGAAACAGAGTCATGCAAATTCTTGCTCCTACAAGTCTAGAAAATAGCTTTCAATGTGCATTGAAAATGTGAAATTTCTTTGATGTTTCACGTATTATAAAAGAAAAAATCAGACAAATTTTGTATTCTGCTCCATAGTACATCAGTGTTTGTTTTGATACAATGCCTCCTTTAAATACTCTGTCCCTTCATTTGATTTTTTTTAATTAAAAATTTTAACATAATTGTAGATTTATATGCAGATGTAAGAAATAAGAGTGATACCTGGGTGCCCATTACTTAGTTTTCCCTAGTAGCAACATCTTGCAAAACTATAGGACAGTGTCACAATCAGGATATTGGCATTTGTACAATTAGGACAGAGAACATTTCCACCATCAGAAGGACCCTTCATGTGGCCATTTTATAGTCAACCTGCGTTCTTACTGTTCCCACTCCCTCCTTAACCTCTGGAAACCACTGCTCAGTTCTGTTTTTTTTTTTTTTTTTTTTTCCTTTCAAGAATATTATATAATTGGAATCATTCTACCTTTGGGGGCTAGCATTTTTCCACTCAGCATAATTCACTGGAGATACATATGGCTGTTAAGCGCATCAATAGTTCATTTCTCTTTATTGCTAAGCAGAATTTCATGGAAAAGATGTACCTCCATTTGTTTTTCTATTCACCCTTTGAAGAACATCTAGGTTATTTCTGACTTTTGACTATTATAAATAAAGCTGCTGCAAAGATTTGTGTATAGGTTTCTGTGTAAATGTACATCTGCATTTCTCTGGGATAAATGTCCAGGAATGCAATTACAGGGTCATATGGTAGTTGCGTGTTTAGTATTTGTTTTTGCTTTTGTTTTGTTTTGTTTTTTTCTTACTGCCAAGTTTTTTTCCAAAGTAGTTATATCATTTGATATTGCCACCAACAGCTTATGAGTGACTCAGTTTCTCCACATCTTCACCAGCATTTGGTGATGGAGTAATTTCATTTTAATCTTTCTAATAGGTGTTTTATGATACCTCATCGTGGTTTTAATTTGCATTTTGCTAATAGCTAATGATGGTAGACATCTTTTTCACGTGCTTATTTACAATGTATATATACTCTCAATGAAATGTCTGCTCATTTCTTTTGTCCATTTTTTTTTTTTTTTTTTTTTTTTTTTTTTTTTTAAAGAGAGAGGGAGGAAGGGAAGGAAAGACAGAGAGAAGGAAGGAAAGATGGAAGGGAGGAAGAAAGGGAAACATCTTTAAACATTTTCTTGTTTTATTGTATTTTGTTTGTTTGTTTGTTTTTTACATGGGCTGGGGCCGGGAATCGAACCGAGGTCCTCCGGCATGGCAGGCAAGCACTTTGCCCGCTGAGCCACCGCGGCCCGCCCTGTCCATTTTTTAATTACTTGTATTTATTTATTTATTTATTGGCATGGGCAGGCTCCAGGAATTGAACCCAGGTCTCCAACTCAGCAGGTGAGAATTCTTGCCACTGAGCCACCATTGCACCACCCCATCGCTTGATTTTTACTGTTGAGTTTTGAGAGCCTTTTATATGTTCTATATGCTTTATATGTTCATATCCTTGCTGAATACGAGGGTTTCCCACTTTATAGCTCGTCTTTACATTCTTTATCACAGGGCCTTTTTGCAAAGCAGAAGTTTTTAATTTTGATGAAGCTGAATTTACCAAGTTTTAAAACTGGATTATGCTTTTGTTGTCAAGTCTAAGAACTTATTTTAGCTTTTCCACATATATTTTAGAATAATCTTATCCATAGCTACAAAAAATATTCCTGGGATTTTGATAGGAATTGTGTTAAAACTTCCTATTAACTTGAGGAGAATTGAAATCTTAACTAAATTGAGCCTTCCAAATTGGTAATGGTATATAATTCTTCTGATGTGTTTCTGAATTCTATTTGCTAATATTTTGTTGAGGATTTTGCATATATATTCACGAGGGAGAGTGGTCTGTAATTTTTTTTTCTTTTACTTTTTTTCACATCTTTGTCTGGTTTTGGTATCAGGAAAATATTAATTTCAAAAATTCAATTGAGAAGTATTCCCTCCTCTTCTACTTTCTGAGACTGTGCAGAATTGGTGTTAAATCTTAGTTAAATATTTGTAAAATTCCTCAGTAAAACCATTTCGGCTTGGCGAGTCCTTTGTGAAGAGGTTTAAATTATAAATTCAAATTCCTTAATAATTATATGGCTGTTCAAATTATCTACTTATGTTGAATGAATTGTAGTAGTTTATGTTTTTGGAAGAAGTGAACATTTTACATAACTTGTCCAGTTTTGTGTGTAGAGATTTTTATTTTAGTTATTGCATTTTTCAGCTCTAAACTTTCCATCTGTGCCTTCTTCATATCTTCTATTTATTTGCTGAGACTTTCTATTTCTTTGCTGACGTTTAAAGCAATTTTTTTTCTTGGTTTCAAGTGTGTTCGCAATTGCTCGTTGAAGCATTTTTATCATGACTACTTTAAAGTATTTGTCAGATACTTTTAACATCTTGTTATTTAGGTGTTTTCATCTAATGATCATCTTTTTCATTCAGTTTGAGATTTTCCTGGTTCTTGGTATAGTGAATGATTTTTTTGTTGAAACCTGGATGTTTTTATATTATAAGGCTTCAGATCTTATTTAAACTTTCTGTTTTCCTTGCTTTCTGAGGCACTTCTCCTGCAGGGCAAAGAGTGGGGTCCTACTTCATTACTTCCTGGCGAGGGCAGAATCCAGGTTCCTCACTAGTCCTCCACTGTACTCTGAGGAGGTGGGGTGGGGATGCCTCATTACTGCTGGGCAGAGATGGAAATTCCGGTTCCCCATAGATTTCCATTGATATCACAGTGGGGTTGGCCTCATTACCTCTGTGTGGTGGTGAAAAACCTGACTTGGCCTCCTCTAACACCAACCCCAGCTGGGAGGGGAGGGGCTCTTCTTTTCCTCTGGGTGGGTATGGAATTCCAGGCTCTCCAATGTCAGCTCAGACGTGTGGGCTCATTACTGCCAAGAGGGACGCAAGTCTCAGCTCCTTCCTTGGCCTTCGCTGATACCACCCTGGTGGGGGTATTGGGACACTTCCAAGCATGGGATATATAAGGCAAAAAATAAACTCAGAGAGCTCACTACCATGTTGTTCCTTAGATCCCGAGTTCCTTAGGTAGTCCACCTTCTTCTCCCTACCTTTTGGAGCTTACTAATATTCATTTTATATAAAACATTAAAGTGATTTTTAGTTGCACATAGTATGAATAGGGAAAAGTATGTCTACCCCATCTTCCCAGAAGCAGAAGTTCCCCAATTTGATTTTTAAGTAAAACTTGATGGTCTAAAAAATATGCCATGTTTATTCTGGCAGACAAACTGCAACATTTTAATATGCTCTTCAAAGTCTATAGCACAGGTCTATAGGGAGGACAAATGCTTCAATAAATTACAGTATTTTCATGCTGATGATTTAGAAAAAGAGAGAGAGAGAGAGAGAGAAACTGATCTTCATCAGTTGTATAATTTGTTTACTTAATGACCTGAGGGGAGAAAATACAACTTGACATCATTTTTTTTCCTCTCTCATTTCACATTCTTCTAAACGAGGAGCAACTCATTTTCCATTGTTTCTTTCTATCCCATTCAGCTGTCTCTATTGACATCTCCAGCTCACCTGGCTGCATGACAAAGCCACGACCTTGTTGACCTGCAGGCTTCAGTCAGTCTACAAATATGTATTGAAGGTCCCCAGGGACAGGAGATTTGCAGGTTGTTTAGCAGGCTAGAGGCAGCCTAGGCACTGATGGCCCTCATCTCCCCAGGGCAAGGACTGTCAGAAAGCTGAAAAGTACACAGGTGTTTTAGGTTTTATTTTTAAAAAAGTCGCCCTGGAAATGCCTTTCTTCAACAAAGCCGTTTGAAGATAGGCCTTCCTATTATCTGAAAAAAAAAAAAACAAAAAAAAAACAAATATATAAACTCCCCTTTCCAGAGAGATAAGGAATCACTCTTTGACATGGAAATAGAAGAGAAAACAGGGTAGTGCATCATTTATATGGGCTTTGCCACAAAACAGATTTTCCATGAAATTTTTCCATAAGGATAGGAGTTCTGTCTTTTTCATTTCTTTGACACAAAGTATAGTCTAAAGCTATTTTCTAAATGAAAGAAGACATCAATCTATGTCACAATGAGCCACCATCATGTGTTAAATCCTGTGTGGACCTTGAGAAGAGAATGCCTGGTGAACTGAACTCTGCAAATCCAAAAGTATAATTAAACCGTTAAAAAAAAAATAGATACAGAGAAACAGAAGACAATTAGGACCAATAAGATTCATAAGAGAATGATGTGGATGTGGCAGCTCTGCAGGCACAAGAGTTAGAGTGTTTTAAAAAAAAATGAAGGCCCCCAAAGATAGCTGAGATTCAGAGAATATAAATCTAGATAAAGAGAGGATCGGCAGCTTCTTTTCTCCTTCTCTTATTATATTTCTTTCTTTCCCCTCTAAGAGTTAGAAAAACTGAAGTGATAAGTATCTCTCTTAGAGACAGACAGACCGGCTCATTGCTGCCTCAAGATCTGTCCTTTTTAGCTGCATGCCACACAAAACTTAAACTATTGTGTCAGGAAGAATGGAATGCTAAGTACTCTCAGGCCACATATATCTTAGATGCGTCTTCATTCTTCCTAACCTCTTAGGAGTCTTCTGCACTGCTGAAAAGTTGAAACTGAGAAGTACATGTTGATTTTTAAAACGTTTGTATCCTGGATAGATTCCAAAGAGGGTGAAAGAACAATCACCTTGGGAGGGGGGAAGGGGTAGGCGGGGGCTGTTTACTTTTTTTATTTATCTGAAAACCAGAACACAGCAAGAGGCTGGTGCCTTGCTGTGATATAGAAACTATTTGAAAAGGAATGTCCTGTTACTTTTTCCTTAACAGTTATGCAATTTAAGCTGGAACTGGGGCACCTGGGATTTGCGGCACTCTTCCATTCTTTGTTTTCCTTCAATAGGACCGACACCGAAGTGAAAGTTTGATATTCTTAACTTGGCAGAAACAACTCCTACGCTATTAAATATGGCTAACTCAGCTTCTGATATTGGGCAATGTCTTGTTGACAACTGAAGTGATAAATTTAGAAGTAGAGAAATGAGATGGTGCTTCTCTAGTGTCTGCTTGCCTAGTCCTAAGAAGTTTCACTGACTGAAGATTTTACTGCCTGGAGAGAACTTTAAGGTCAACTAGGACAGCTCCTCCCTTATTTTATGGATGGTGAAACAGAATTTTAAGAGAGGTGAAGCATTATGACTGAACTCATACAGCTCATTAATCGAAGGGGTAAAATTAAAATCCATATCTTCTCACTTCCAACTTTTTCTTCTCCATCCCGTGTATAAAATTCCCTGAGTTCACTTGTTGCAGCCTTTAAATGTTAGTCTTGGGAATTGATCTGGGAGTGAAAATACCTTGTTCAAGATACAACCCCTAGCTAGTTCTAGCCCAGACATAGAGCACGGGGTGGGGCGGGGGGGGGGGGGTTGTCAACACACAAGTGAGTAGAAATGACTTGATAAGACATAACTAACTTGAGTCATTCTATTCAGCAGAGCATGGATGACCAGTTTTTTACTTTATAAATGAATGAGCTCCATCTGAAATGTGGAACATTAAAACTGAAAGTCCAATTCCAATCATTGCACTTACAAGTAGGTGCAAACAGACACAGGAGGCCACCAAGGATGCTGAGCCCTGCTTTATAGGGTGCCTTGTATCTACCTCTTCTCTTCAAAGCCCACTGCTTAGACAGCCAGGGTGTGAACCATGCTGGATTCAGAACAGAAATAATTGGGGAGCTGTAAGGGACTAGATACTCAAGAGGCAAAGTAAACAGATGTTTACACAGTGGTATATGAAAGCCAATGCTCTACAACACATAAGCAAGCAAAAATTTGACTTTCTATAGAATGTATGCCAAGTATCACTCTTTCCTCTGAAGTGTGCATACCCATAATCTAACAGACCTTATTTATTATGTATATTTTAGATTAAGATTATAAAGGCCCATTCAACTATTTATAACATTCATTATATAAGATGCATTAAGTTAAGGCAAATCTCCAAGCATTTAAGAAGGTAGTGACTTTCACCTTCTCTTCCACTAATTTCATTTATTTATTCATTCATCCATTCCCTTTAAACTTTCCAGGCACTTTAGCCCATAGTAGGAACTTACAAAATATTCAGTGGGTTAGGAAATGAATGAATGTACTTTCATTTATATCTCATGAACCACAATCCAGTGAAATGAATACTATCCCCATATTGAAGGTGGGAAAATTAAAGATCACACATCTGAAAAAAGGGTCAGGAATTACATCAGTCTATCTGCCATCAAAGCATTATACCACATTATATTAATATATCTTTTTATTTCTAGAGGCCTGGAAGGATGAGGATGGGAAGTCGTGGGAGAGAGAAAAAAAGTGATACCATCTTCTTATAAAGGATACACTTTCACTTTACTAAGAATGAGATACCAAATCTGTATATTATCAAAAAGCCTAGGTAAAAGACCAATATTTCTGCAAGTTACCACATAGTGGAACAAGAGCCTCTGCTACTGATTTCCTGAAATTTGCCTGGGGCTTGCAGGGGAAAGAAATAAATATATCCCAAGGAACAAAGCGACTGTTGTAGATGGTTTCAGATATTCCCTAGGTTGGAAAACTTAGGGAAAAAATAAAATATTGAGGTGGTGATGATTGAACTAGGACATTAGAAAATGCTTGATAGCCTTGGGCAATCTCTGAACACTTGTTTTCATATTTCTAACTTGCAATCAAGCTTTCAGTTCCACCACTTCAGCTGATTATTTATCACTTGCCTTTGCTCCCATATTATAGCCACTTTCTGAAAAACACTGCTTCAATCCAGAGATCACAGGACTCGATACCAACAGGACCCTTCTCTTCATGACTCCCTCTATCAGTTTTCCAAAGGTAGCTCCCGAAGTATTGCTATTACTACTCCCTCTTCCTTCCTTTTGCTTCTAAAACCAATTTCCTTTTACTTTTTCCCATCAACCCGTGTGGTGATTTGAAACTGTATGTACCCCACAAAAATATGTTCTTAAATTTAATCCATTCTTGTGGGTGTGGATCTATTTTAAGTAGGACCTTTTGATGAGACTGCTTCAATTAAGGTGTGACCCACCTCATTCAGGATGGACCTTAATCCTATTACTGGTGCCCTTTATAAACAAAATGAACACAGAGAAAGAGAGAGAAAGCCATGGATGCAAAAATCTGAAAGCAACAAAACCCAGGAGGGAAGGGAGAGACCAGCAGATCCTGCTATAAGCCTTGTCACACGGCAGAGAAGCTGAGGATCACCCGCAGCTCATCTGCGAGAAGAAGCATCACCTTGATGGTGCTTTGATTTGGACACTTTCTCAGCCTTAAACTCTAAGCCAATAAATTTGCATTGTTAAAGCCAACTTATTTCATGGTATCTGCTTTAAGCAGCCTAGGAAACTAAAACAAGCTGTGTTTTTTGTTTTTACTGTTACTAAAGGCAATTGTATTTTGTAATGTTCTCCTATTCTTCCTCATTCTATCAAGTGCTGTTTTAAATTAAGACACACTTTTTATTTCTAGGATCATCATATTTCCTAAATATCTGAAATTAGCTTGGGAAAGAGTAGCACCCCGGTAGAGAGAAGAGTTAATTTCATGGCTACCATGTACTCAAAATGGAATGGAATTTTCTTCATTTTTTCCCCATTTTTACAATTTGCCTGTAAAATTATGAAACACTTTATTTATTTTATTAAGTACAGTACATTAACCTTGCAAATACGCTAATGAATAAAAATCTGCTGCCTCGGCAACTTCCCCGAATATAAAAATTATCTCTGTTCATCAGAGAGATTTTAATTACATATTATTATTTCCTAAAAGCACCTCTTGTTCCAATTTGAAGCAGTCTCAAAATGCAAGTACTCATCAGTGAAGGCTTCATGAGAAGCAAAGCAGACTTTGGGGCCAAGGCTGTGGCTGAGGCTAAGGGTCAGGTTCAAATGCACATTTCTATCTGCTAACCTCTCCTGCTCTCTGATTGTTCAGGTCAGTGGTCACTAACTCTTAGCAGGGTTCAAAGAAGTGGTTTAATTCTTTCAGTGCCATTTAGGTCCGGAGTCCATTGGTGGATGGTTACGTAAAGAGATTACTGGCCCATGTCAGTAAGGAGAGGATCACGTCATTCCAAGCAATGCAAAGTTTAGGGATTTTTCTCCTTGGCTGTAATAAGAAACACCAAATGAAATAAAATGCTGAGAGATTTCCCCAAAGGCTGAGAAATGAATGATGTTATCAGGTACAACATTATACGCTCTTTCAGGGAAACAAATCCAGATCCCATCATTCAAATAACGCTTGCTGAGAGCGCGATAACCTCTCCGGCTAGCCTGCTAAAGTTTGGGTTGGGGTGGGGAGCTTTTTATCTTCTCTCTGGCCAGGACTGCTACCCACATTAGTCTCCCACTGGCATGGGTGTGATGGAAGTCACAGGTACTGGCCCCACAGTGGGCTCAATTATTCCGGCTCTGATTGTAGCTTCGGCTGGGTGATGATGAACTGCTGCTCTCGGCAGCCACTTTGCTCAGAGTAAATTCCCAAATGGCTTTATTTTTAGATTAGGGACAAGATCCTAAAAGACAGCATTTTGTCACTGCTTTCATGGTGCTTAAAGTGTAAAGAGATAGGGTGGGGTTACCTTAACTACTTTGAAGGTAGATGGGAATCAAATTTGAGCAGACTAGATAATAGCTATTTTTTCTTTAGTGCTGTCTATGAGCCAAACTTTGTGTTAAGCCCCTCACATGCATTATCTCATTTACTTTTATAACAACCCAATGAAGTAGAGATTAAATGACTGTGTTGGGTTATAAAACCGGTAAACGACAGCAGAAAAACTCCAATTCAGGTCTAATGGACTCAAATTCTCTACTCTTCACAGTGTCCACACTGCCTCCTAGGATAGGTGACAAAGGTCATTTACCTGCTCTAGAAGATTTGATGCTTCCCACTTGCTGTAGGCAAGACTATCCAGCACTGAAAAAAAATTTGCCCTCCCCCCTGCAACACAGTCCTACTGGATGCCAGATTGTCAATAGGACATTCTAAATTTAGCTTCTTGAATCTAGAAATTAAATGTCAACATGATCCATTCAGAGTCCTGTTTCCATACACCTGGACTTGTTTAGCCCTGAGGGAAAAAGTTGCCTGTGACCTTTCCTTCTTGTGCTTGTTCCATTCATAAATGCATAGTCTATAGTTAAGACAGCTCAACCAGGCCGGCCAGGGAAGAAGCACTTCATCATAGGCTAAGAGCTCTGATGGCCAAAATTTTGTTTTCCACTGTAATTCTAAAGGATTATTTTTGGTTGAGTGATTGTGCTGTATGTGAGTGTGTGTATGTAAGACAAAGAGAATATGTGTGTGGGTGAACGTGTGAATATGTGTGTGCTTATAAAAGAGAGAGAGAATGTGAATGTGTGTGTGTATGTGTGTATACGTATGTGAATGGATGTATGTGGTGGATATATGTATCTCAGTGTATATGAGGTGTCTGGAATGTGAATAAATAGTCGGTATCTCCTTTGTTTATTTCTTTCTCTCCTCCATCTGAAAATGCTACAAAATAGGCTTGGTTATTTACTCGAAACTCTTGATGTCTACAGAAGCTCCAGTTTGCAAGGGGTAGGCTCTAGTATGGGGTTCTAGTTGGTGGATTCTGGAGGGGTTAAATTTGGGGTTAAAAAATTGGAGGAATTATTATAATTTATTTCTGAGAAAGGAAAATGTCTCATTTTTAGATACTGTGGTGGTTTGGAGCTTTGCACCCTATGCACCTGAGCAAAATATGCCTTAAACATAATCCATTCCTGTGCGAGTGAATCCCTGTAAATAGGACCTTTTTATGAGGTTACATCAGCTATGGCGTGACCCACCTGAATCAGGAAGGGCTTTGAAAGGAAGGCTACAGAGAAAGAGAGAGTGAGAGGGAGCAGCTGAAAGTCAATGGAAGCTGGAAGAGAAAGGAAAGTCAGGAGAGGCCACCATGTGCATTGCCATGTGACAGAGGTGCCAAGTAGCAAGGGCCGATGGCAGTCAGCCCCAGAACACCACAGAAAGCATTGCCTTGATGATACCTTGATTGTGGACTTCTCCTTGCCTCAAAATTCTGAGCCAATAAATTCCCATTTTTTAAGCCAACCCAATTTGTTGCATCATTGAATAGCCAGGCAGCTAGGAAACTAGAACAGATACATATCTCCTGGTTAAGTGTCCTTTGACCTAAAGATTCAATGATTTTGGAAAAACTGCAAACTCCTTTGCAAGGTATATATGATGATTTATAATATACCTCTTTAATCTCATTCGTGGAATGCAGAATAGTATAGTATTTGAAGTATGGCTCCTAGAGACTCATTGTCTAAGTTTAGAACCCAACTTCAACACTTGCTAGTTGTCAGACCTTGTACAACTAAGCCTAAGCCTTTGAATCCTCATCTGAAAAAGTCGAGACAGTAATAGCTATTTCACAGGGTTATTATAAGTCTTAACTGAGACAATCTGTGTGAAGTGCTTAGCATGTTTTCTGGCATAAAGCACATGGGCAATATATACACTTGACTATTACTATTCTTCTTTACTAAAACTTAAGACCATCCCTGAACACATCATGCTTCTGTGTCATATATTATTTCTTCTACTAAGGATGGCCTGCTCTTCCTTTTCTACCCAGTGAACTCCATGTAGCTTTCTAGAAATAACCTGAATGCCATCTTTATCATGTTTCATCAGAGAAAAACTCCCCCTTCTCAAACATTTATAACACTCTTTTCATTTTTTGTGTTAGAAGCCATTAGCCATCATGTTGTAAGAGGGAATTAACATTTTCTGTCTCTGAACTTCTTGCAGAGAGGAGCATTTTGATCCGTGAACTGCGTGTCTGCCCCTGCTGACGCCCACCTTGCTGTCCTCTGCTCAGCATCCAGCATGGTGACTGGCAGGGGGTGCTCCTTGATTGTCTACCAATCGATTTCATAGGATGGCCATGCTGCTTTCACTTTAGCAGGTGATGTTAAAGGATTTGTGTTTGTTTGCTTGCTTTTCAGGATCTGGTTTTCCACAACTTTCTGGTGCAGAAATCCGAGGTTATCCAAGAATCCTAAATTCAAACCTGGTTTCCAGGCCATTGTGAAAAACTTTGTAAGTTAGAGGATAAATTTTTTTGTTTTAGCTTGATTTGTAGCTTTTAAGCATGTAGGTGCTAGGTCTTCATTTGCACTCTTGTCCCAGGACCTACTAATATTAGAGAAGGGCCTGCCTGCCTTGGTAAGTATTAAGTATCACACAAAAGACCAGATTTGTTTAGTAAATTGTAGCTTGTAAAACAACAAAACATTGCAGAATGATGGACATTGTACATGTTTTTAGTGTATAGTGAATTTGAACTGACCCTGAAAAATACTTTAATCTTTTTAAATTTAACTCTCGATAATTGTCTTGTTTATCTAAATTTTCCTCTTTATTCTAAAGTAGAGTGACACTGATGGAGGGTTTCATTTAATTGTGTCAATCAACATTTTTATAAATAATATTATTTATGTATGGGTAGATGATGTTAGCATGCATGGTGCAGGAAAACAGGAAGAGGAGGAACTCAATCAGTAGAATGGGTTTATGAGGCAAACTGAATGCATTGGAACATGCTATTTGGAAGGAAATTTAGGTCTGTCCAAAGGGCACAGTGGTACAAGAGGGATGGAATGACGTAAATGATAAGTGCATAAGATACAAAAAAAAATAACAAAGAAGGATCATAGTACATCCCAGAGGTATTAAAAATAAAAACATGCAGGAGAAGGAGCCTACTGAACTATTCTGTGAGATGTATGAGAAAATCTGGAAAATGGGAGAGGTTCTGGTCCTGGAAATGAGCACATACTGCCTCCACAATCATAAAGGGCGATGCTATATTAATTCCGACCCTGTCCTTCAAAAGGAACCTGATTGTACTTGGAGCACATAGAAGAGAGTGATTGGGATGGTAAAGAGTCTATCTTTCATACAGAGGAGAGGGATCAAGAGAACTCAGAGAACAAGTACTATCTTCAAATGCTTGATGAATTTCTATATGCAAATGGAACTGGAGTTCTTTCTAGTCCCAGAGGACATTATTATGGGTAAAAAACTGAAATTCGCAGAAAGGTGGGTTTTGAACCAACATGCAAATAAACACGTTTCTAGTGTTGAGAACTCCTCTACAAAACTCCTTGAGGACAGAGAAAATGTTTGCTATCTTTACAGCTGTAACACTCATTCAGTTTTTCACACCTGTTTGTGAATCTGGTGGAGCATTGGTATGCTGATGTGCTTCAGGAATTGAGAACCACTGTCCTGGTGGTTCTCAGTTCAAGGCTTGACATGTGCTAGGTTTATTAATTCCTTGACTGTGGACCTTCACATTCTCTCAGTCTAGAACTCTTTTCTCTGGACTTATGAAAGTTTTGTTCCCTCACTTTGCTAAGACCCAAAATAAGCTCACTCCTTGTCATTTCTCCTTGTCCTGCCTTATTTCTCTTCTTTCTACTTACCCCTTAACTGAAATTTTATTTTTATTTGTTGATTGGTCTCTTTACCACTAGATTTTTGGTTCCACTAGGACAGGGACTTTATTTTTCTTATTTCCTGCTGCATATCAAGGGTTTAGAGGAAAGCCTGGCAAATGGTAAATGCACAATGAATATTTATTAAATGAATGAATGTATAAATGTATGAATGAGTGCCTACTGATTGAGTTCACTGTTTGATTGGCAGATTGAATGACATCTTCCTTTATGGAAAAGTTGTTCAAGCCCAGACTAGCTGACCACTTTTTTTGAGGATGCTATGGGGGGAAATAATGCACATAGAGGGCTGATCTCCAAAGATGCTTCCCAGCTACAAAGATTAAATGGGAGATGGGAAAGAAGAAAACTAGAAGAGAGTCAGCATAAAAGACAGCAGAATTAAGAAGGAACAAGCACTGCAGCTTGCTGAGAAGCTGGCTATGGCAGCTGACTTCTTGAAATATTCACAACACACTCTGAAATAACAGATGCACACTGCTGGATCTGTGTGAGCATTTGTAATCCACTTCTTTCAGTGGCCTTTCTCTTCCAACTTGCCTCCATGCACAGCAACTCACAGCCGCACTATCCACTCCTAGAAAGTCTGTCTTTCTCAAAGAGAGGCCCACCTACCTAGCCAAAGTTATTTATTATTTCATTCCTGAAGGAAAACTTCTGCATTCCTCCTTCCCTTAGCTCTTTGAACTACTCCCTCTCTTCTTCAGCTTGCTCACTCTGTTCCAGCCAAGTTGTCTTTCTGCTCTTCCTTAAATACACCTTCCTTTAGACATCCTCTCACCTTAGGGTTTTGCACTGGCTATCCCCTATGTTCGGAAAGGTCTTCCTCCAGAAAGTAACATAGCTTTTTCTCAACCTTGCTTCAAGTCTTGGCTCAGATCTCACCTCCTCAGTGAGAATGACTGACAACCCTGTTGGAAACAGCAACCTTGCTTCCCCCACATAGTCCTGAGACCATTATCCTACTCCAGGGGTTTCATTTTCATACACTTGTTCCTTGATAATATACTTTTACATTTTATGTATTAATGATTATTATCTGCCTTCCAATGAAAATGTTCATATCTGAAATTGGACTTTTCATGCTCAGAACAGCACCTAGCATGTAGTACAGCTTAGTAAATATTGCTGAAAGACAAAATGAATGAATGATATATTAAATCTTAAATACAATCAAGGAAAATGTTCACTAAACGACTCTCATACTGATTAAAGAACATGGGGATTTCTGGTTATTTGATCCTTTCTTCAGCTTCTATCCTGCATTCACATTTTTTTCTCCTTTTCAATGATTCATTCATTCAAAATGCACTTATAAACACCCACGGTGCACAGAGCACCTCACTTAGCTCTTCATGGAGGCAAAAGCAAAAGAAGAGTGCCCCAAGCAGCTCACAATGCAGACCTAAAGAGAACACTTGATAAACATGCTTCTTCCAAAGATTGTGGGAAATGCAAAAGGCTTACACCACATTTCCTTTATTAAAATGTAAATGTGAGAAATTTAATAGCTTTAATTGCTTAACGGAAATCAGGGCTTTGGTGGTTGTGGGGGTGGGTGGGGAGCTGCCTTTAAAATAGTAAATGAACATCATGAATCTCTGAAGATATTTTAAAGGATTTGGTGAATTATGTCCAAGTGAGATGACACCTAGAAGGGAAGGATGCAGAGTCTTACAGCTGATGCACTCTTACAGAAGGATGCAGGGATTTATAGTGTGATGAGGAAGGTATTGGTAGTGGGGGGAGGGCATACAGAAAAGGATAGAGAAAGAAAAGGTGGATCCATAATATTCAGGAAGTTTGACTCCAGAGCATAGGACTGTTGCTCTGTCCCGCGGTTCCCAGATCACAGGCCAGTGGAAGGAAATGGAGAGAAAATAGAAACTCCAAGGGAATGTTAAAGTACTTTTACTTAAATGATAAGGACGGAAAGATCACAGAGACTGGGATTTACAAGGGAGAAGACCATTCTCATCAAAGTTGATGTATTATTTTAATGTGCTTTCTGTTCCCTATTTGACTTATAATCTACTGTGCAGGGTTTTTTATTATCACATTTGTTTACTATAAGAAGTTGAACATGGCTAGTTAGGTAGTTCTGCACTTGTAGTAATATTCTATAGAAATCTTGGCTGATTAATGTCATCTCTAAATGGAACTTGCTAAAAAGGTGTCCCCAGAGGTTACCAGGAAAACATCTAAATCTTCTAGTGCCCCAGATGGAGAAAAAAAGGTAATAGCTTACCTCAGTGGACAGTAGAAAGCAGGGCAGACTAGTAAAAAAAAAACCTTAACTCTGAAGATTCATGAAGAGGTACAGACAATATAGGAGATAGGAAGGGTATGTAGGGATTGTGAGAGCCAGAAATCTGGGCAAGGCCGGTCATTGGATTCTCTCTGTGGTATGACCTCAATCCACAGGCCAGGGTAGATGGTATTTGAAAAAATTGTGTATTCTATGCAGAAGTAGAGAGAGTGAGAAAATGAAGACATCTTTATCTGCTTGGTAGGGGCATAGAAGAGAAAAGTTCCAGATCTCCCTAGCAGACAGATGAAAATACACTGAGAACAGGGAGTATGGTGAAGCTTAAAATTGTCTTGACTTTGAGTAAAAAGATTTGGTGTTCTGCAGGAGCTCAGCCATTAAGCAGTTGTATAATCTTAAATAAATTGGTTTTGCCTGTTGAATATGTGAGTTGAAGGTCCCTTTTCTGATCAAAATACTATGAAATTCTGCATTTGTTTTGTAAAGAAAAACATCACGAAAGCAGAAAAAAGTCCCTACTGACATACACATGGCCAGTCCTATGACTTGGCGGTAGAAGTAGAAAACTTCAGGATGACATGGTAGGGCTAAGTCCTATCCTATCCTGCATCCTCTAGCTCCTCAAAATTCTATGCTTAGTTTCAGTCCCTTGCCATTAGGCATAATTTCATTTCAGTTGTCATCTTTGAAACACTAGAATTCCTGGAAGGGATGATGCCTGACATGTAATAGGAACACGCAGCAGATGTTTATTTTACTAGAATAACAAATTTACTAGATCCTTTTTTGTGACAAGTAAGATAGGTCTTGTGAATTATCGGGGCCTGTGGGTACAGAACTTAAAAGGAGAAAGCATCATTCCTGTAGCTAACTATACAGCCAGTGACTCGAGTGGGATGTGAACACAGTTCCATTCCCTTTACAGTTGGAGTTGATGCGATCAAAAAGAGCAATGGTAGACCTTGCTTAGCATGTTCAATTAAGAAGAAACCTCATCCAGTCAAAATCACAGATTAAATTATTTTTGAGAGTCAGATAGCAGCCTTTTTAGCCTGTAACCCTAGAGCTATTAAGAAAATAATAAACAATAAGCATCTAAATGGGCCAAGCACTATGTTAGCTGATTTCACATATATTATCTAAGCATATTCTCTAGAAGGAAAACTGGGAGATTCAAGAGTAACAACATGGCCATTACATGGTTAATTTGCTTCAAGGGAAAGGAGAGAAGTTATCTTAGGTCAATCCCCTAGTCAGTTTATTTAGTTCATTTCTAGGGAGACTAGCTTGGTAAACCCAGTCTACCATATGTGGAGGCAGAGATGAAGGAGGCAGCAAAAACCTACTCCAATAGAATGGGACTATCCTTCATATCTTTATTTCTTAATTTTGACCGGTGAACAGCCTACAATCCAAATATAGAATTTGCATGAATTTTTAGGTTTGAATAACTATAAAGTACAATAAAGCATGTCATTAGTGGCCTAGGTGCTAAACTTTGCATCCTTCACTTTGAGAAATGAAAAGAGATGAACAGTTACTGTCTTTGGAATTTCCTCTATCAGCCTGATACCATGGGACTTTGCCTCATGTGTTTTTGTGGAGGTCATCTGGTCCTTCACATCTATATAAATGGGATGAGAGTAGGAGCCTGAAAATCTTAATGACATTTGCTGCTACTACATTTTGTAAAGCAACTAGACATAAAATTATGATAATTGATCAGAAAGAAATAGTCTTACATCAAAATCAGTCCTGGGTTCTTTAATGAACACTTCTGTTCTTGTGGAAAACACAATAAGGTCACTGTTAACTGTGGATGATGAGAAATCCAGTTGGGTGTTTATTCTAAATTTATCACTGCCAGTATCACCCTTGGCAGCACCCTGCTTCCTCCTTCCACCTGGGATTTCTCACACGATGGGGAGGGACCTCATTACTAACCAGGAGGGGAGAATTGATGCTAACATCCACAGTAGGAGTTCAGTCAACCTTTCATTACTCTTCCTTCTGCCTGAACTCCTGGCAGCTTCTGGTAAAAACCTTGGCCCTGACCTGCTGCAAATCCTGGGGCCCCTCACTAACACTTCACTTTTCATGGAGGTCAACACTGAGCCGAAGAAAGACTTTCTCTGCCTGCCCCCTGCTGAGTGACCTGCTTTCTCAGCAGTACAATTTCTCTAATGAGATTGTTTCACAAAGAAAAGAACAAAATCAAGTGTCAAAGGGTTGGATCAACATGATTCTTATTCTCCAAGACACAGGGTCAGACTGTCTCGGAGAAGCAGATACTCTGGACTAGATGCTCTGGGCTAGAGGGGGTCCTGTTGAGAGCACCCCCCCACACGCACATACACACACCACCGTGTCACTGCTTTCACCTTTCACAATCCACTTTTAAAACTGGGGAGAAGATCTTCCATACAAATACTTGAATTTAATTCAAGACACATCCATCAAATATCTAACATACAGCGATTCTGCTGAGTTCTTCATATATGGTCCTATATACATTATGTATCAGTCCCTCTATGCATATTTCACTTATTTAACAACAATCCCATGAGGTGGAAACTATTCTTAACTTCAAGTTTATTGGAGAAGAAACCGAGGCTAGCACGGAGTTGGTCACTGTTGAGACCAGACCCTGGCCTTGAGCACTTTACAATATAGTGTTTGAGACAGACGTGAACTTGAATTATACAAAGACAATATAAGAAAGAGTATGAAAATCATTATGCCATGATAGGGATACAAAGCAAATGCTTTGGTAACGCTAAGGTGAGACTACGATGATAAAATAATTACTGTTTATCATATTATTTTAAACCTGACAACAATTTATGAGGAAGATACTATACTTATTCCATATTATTGATGAGAAAATGTGACTTATTTTAAATCAGCCAGAAAATGTAAGACATAGAATTTGGGCCTCGATTTTCTGGGCCCAAAGCTCAAATTTTCATCTTCTACACAATTCTTCACTGAGTAACAAGGACAAACTTTATAGGGAAGCTGTCATTTTAGCTTGACCTGAATGGGTACATTTTTTTATTAGAAAAGTTTTGTTTGTTTTTTGAGGGAATGGGATCATTCAAGGTAGTGGGAAAAATGTTTGCAAAGGCAGAGTGTGGAATAGAATGGTAGGGTGAATTCCATAAAAATTGAATAGTCAATTATGGATAGAGAAGAGAAAGAGTAAATTACTGATGAAGAGGCCTAAAAAATGATCACATAGATCTTATTTTATGTATACAGCACACCTTAAACATTAGGAAAACCATTAAGTGGTTTTTTTTCTAAAAATAAAAATATGAGACTTGATTACCTCTTAGGCATATTACAGCTAGAAAAATGTTATATGGCCTCCCTCTCTTGCTTTAGCTGTTCTTGTGGGAGGGTTTTAAAAACATGCATGCATGTGAGGGGCAGGATTAAAGCACTGGCCAAGCTTTGAGAAAAAAATATTTCAAGAACTGAGAGCTGAATTACTTATTTGGGAGTAAGGGCAGGGCGCAAATGCAGGAAAAAAATAAAAACAATAAATAGAGTGAAGTTTTTAGGATGTTAAATACAATCTTGCAAAATAAAATAAAATGAAGGGATAGTTTAATGAATAAAATATGGAAGCATGATGTCATATGTGGTCATATTGTCTCTTGGGTAACATTTGGCTTCCTAGGTAGGAATCCCTTTAGGAGTTTTCCAAACTACAGCCATTTTGCCTGATAGTCTGTAGGGCTGTATCCCCATCGGGAAGTAGGAAAGGATAACAGAGGACAGAGGGAGGAAGAGAACAGAGGAAGTAAATCTCATTTAAGTATAGGCAGTTTGTACTGCTAAATTTCAGATGGAAAGGAAGCTTGATTCCCAAGGGTGATGAATGAACTGGAAGCTGAGAGGTCCTGGGGGATGACTAGTCCATTGTCTGTGAGAGTGATGTGAGATAGAAATCCTCTTGAAAAAGTCAACTGGAGTGATCCGCAGACAATGGTAAGCCACAATCTTGCCCTAGTGGTCCTCAGGGAGTCAGTGAACTGTGTTAGTGCTGTGTTCCACACGCTACTGGTCCCAGCAGATTGGAAATCCATTAGGCATAGGAGGCTCTGCTGTTTTCGACCCAAGTTTACTTCTGAGTTCCTTTTCTATTGCACACTTCTCCATTGGGAAATGATTTCAAAAGGCCTACTTTATTAGGAGTCGATTGGATAGTTATCACTTCATTTCTCTCTGTTTTTGACACATGGCTCTGCACCTCCTATAGTTCTATACAAGAAGAAACTTCCATTTCAGAGTGACAGGATGGGGGATGTCTTTGGAGAAGTGGGAAAGGAAGAGACAAGGATTTTTCACATCATGACACTTTCAAGAAATAGCAAAATGTTTTAGTATCGGTAAAAGCTGCCAAGGTGTCATGACACATTTTGGCTGTAAATAGCACTCTTTCAGAACCTGAAACATAATTTGAGGTGTCCTGCCAGTCTCCTCCCTTTTCTTCCTGCCACACCTACTGTGACACCTGTCCCAGGCAATCCCATCAGTTGTGACTTTGTGATCTGACCAAACCTTCACGATGTTGGCATTAAATTGTTTTTGAACTTGGGTCTCAATTCAATTCCGCTCACTTAGCATTTATTGAACACCCACAGGGCAGATCTTCAACCTTCTCTGTAAGTTACATCCAAACCTCTCCAAACAAGCTAACTGAGCTGCAAGTCTGATAGAACTACACTTCCCTACATCACTTCCAGTATGTCTTATTTTTTTGCTCCTTAAAATACCTCAGGTTAGCTTTAGAGAGGTAGAATTGCTGGGTGGTTGGGACAGCTAAAAGACTAGATTGCCTGTGGATCTTCACTTGTGTTGGAAGAGTGCATCCTGCCAAAGATTCTGTAAGTTAGATTTAAATTTTAAGTAAAGACCAGCATGACAGTGACTCTCTGATTTCCATGGCTGCTACTGACCCTTGAGAAATTCATGACAGAATAAATCCTTTAGTTTGAGTGCGTCATACCTTTGTTCATTTGATTTTTTCCCCTTGCAATTAGTTAACCCATTCTGAAAATACAGAAAGAGTGAGGTGTCATGGAAAGTGAATGCTGGATTCTGTTACTTTGTCTTATCTGGGTACCTCATTTTAATAATTTTTCTGTTGCCTGTTGCACAACGCATAGCACATTAGATGATCTATTCTTTCTCTCAGAGGTATACATTGGCCATGAGATTAAATCCCTTTATTTAATTCACTTAAATGTAAAAACTCCATACAAATGTGTTTTAAATGTTTAATTTGCTTTAGACATTGATTTAAGATAATTACCACAATAGCATTATTACCAAAATAATATTTTTCTGACTGAGGCCAATGGTCATAGGAACAACAGATGAAATGTTTGATGGCCTCCTTATGATTTTAATCTTGATGGAAGTTTAAGAAGTGATGCTAGAAGGGCATTTTTTGCTCTAACCTTGCAGCAAGTTGACAAAGACCTATCACTCTTCTCCAGAGTAATGGAGTTAGAAAAGTGAGAGCTTCAGGTCATAAAGTCAAGTTACTATCTCAAAAAACTAGCCTTTGGGAACTTGGAGGGAATTTTCAAGCCAGGGGAAAATTCAAGCTTAGAGTTCATGTATTAAATTCATTTATTAATACTACTAGATTAAAGGTTTACACTATTCAGGGCACAGTTCTAAGTGCTGGAAATGCATGTAACATAGTTCTCATGCTGTTGGCTAAATTAGGGAGATTTTGACTTTAGGAAGGAAATTTGGGGAATGTGGGCAATGGATCTGAGTGGTCTCAGAATTAGATAAAGTTTCAATTAATAGTAGTTTTCATTTAGTTAACAATATAACCTATTCTCATATATTTGAATTTATTTAAACTTTTCTCTACATTGCATCTCATGTATTCATCATTATACTAATGATGTCGTTGAAATAATATTCATATTTCACATTTTTTCATCACAAAGCATAAATTAACCTAAAAACCTATGCACTATATAGTTTTTATGCTTAATATGAAAAATTTTTCTTTGAGAAGAACCTACCACTTTATTTACCAAGCCATTAACAACAGCACCTGGTGTAGGCTTCTGGAATTTCAGGTGCAGTGTATAGGGAATATAGTTCAATGAGATAGAATATTATACAAATTTTAATTTAATTTATAATTTGCATTCTGTGTACATTTTAAATTACAGTGCTTGATCTCTTAACCAACCTCTACCTTGCCATATTCTGGACTAAACAACACTCTGTTCCTCTGCTAAGAGAGATACCCACAGTATGCTGAATAGTATTAGCTAAAACTCTTTGGCTATCAACTTCTTCCCCTAGTTAAGTTTTATTTCTGACAAAGTTGTATTTAGAACCAAACCTGTTTAATCAGTTGTGCTAGTAAGTGTAATTGAGTAATTTAATTTAATATTGCATAAACTGCTGAAGGTTCTGTGTGAAAGAAGAAGTTTTATTTGAAATAAACTCAATGCTTTGGGGATTATCCATTAAAGAAAAGTTGCAAAAAATTACTGTTATATTAGGTGTGGTCATGATAACTCTAAAAGTATAAATTCAACTATAAAAAGGTAGAAACATACAGTCTCATTTTACAAAAGTCCTCATGCTTTCTTTGCACTTAAAATAATTCAAAATTGGATATAGAAGAGAATCTATTATATGTGTGGTTTATTCAAGAAAGCTGATTTAGAGCTGTAAGGAGCAGACCCATTCTCACTGTGCTGGTTTGAAACTATAAACCTCAGAAAAATTTTAAATGGAGTAAACAATCTATTCCTGTGGGTGTGATCCCATTGTCAGTAACTGCAGTCAAAGTCTGGCCTAACCCAATCAGGATGGGTCATAATCCTATCACTGGAGTCCTTTATAAGCAGATAGAAATTTTGACAGATAAAGAGAAAACCAGAGATAGCAGCCAGAAGTCGAAAAACAAAACAGAACCCAGAAGAGAAGGAAGAGGTCAAGCGAGACCACATTGTCCATTGCCATAGGACTGAAGAGTCCAGGACCAAGGATTACCAACAGCTGGACCCAAAGGCCAGTCTTTGGGAAGAAAGCATCACCTCCATGAGGCTTTAATTTGGACTTGATTTGACTTTGCTTAGCCTCCAAACCATGAGTCATTAAATTCTCATTAATTAAGCCAACCCATTTCATAGTATTTGCCTGAGCAAATAAAGAAACTAAAACACTCCCCCAAAATACTTTAATCTAAATAAAGAGATAATGGTATGCATGTACTGTACATTCACTTGTGTACATTGAAATTTTGAAATATTTATGGAGTAGATCTCTTTTGTGTTTTCCATGCTTGAACTGGTTTTTCCAATAACTAATCATTTAGGTTTTCTATTGCATTAGTTTCCTTCTGTAATGAGTATCTCCCAAATTATTTAACAAGAAGTCAAAAATTACATTTTATTAGAGTTAGCATGCTTAGTAAATTGTAAACTGTATTTATGCTCCTGGTGTGCCACTTTAGCTAGTAAAACAAAATAAACAGTTCTTGCCATCTTTGTTAGAACTAGTCCTGAATAATGTGAGTTCTGAATTATAGGAGGTTTTAAGGAACACTTCCCTTACATAAAATGCAGGAACAAGGCAAGATGTATAGCACCCATAAACTTAATTGTCTAGATATATCTTACTAAATGTAGCTTGTCAATATCGTAGGATTAGTAGTGAATTTCATTATGTTAACAATTGCAGTCATATAATGCTAATAAAAATGGAACTTACACAGACCTCCAACCAGACTGAAATGCAATTTTTTGTTTATGTAAATATCTTCAGGAGCATTGAGTCCATGTTAGTAACATGTCTATTTCTATTTAATTCCTAGCATAGAAAAGAACAAGTATTAAGGAAAAATTTATTATAAGAACATAAGCACTTGATATGTTTTTATTACGTCTGCTTTATTGACTTTCAGGTGCTGAGCCTATGACTTTTGGGATAAATAGGAACAAAATAACAAAAAGAATGCTCTCAGACCTTAAAATCAGGACTGGTGGATGCAAAATGACTTGGATATCTGCCACGAGACTAGTTTAATATATGTGAATAAAGATATTTAGCTAATGAAAAGCCGAGTTCTTCCAAATAATAAAATAAATTTAGTATTGCAGTGCAAGTTTTCAGTGAAGCCCTAAGTCTTAGTTTCCCCATCTTAATAAAACAAAATAAAATTTAAAAATGAAAATGAAAGCAAGGGGTAAGGGGTATGGTATATATAATCTTTTTTTTTCTGTTATTGTTTTCTTTTTCTGTTGTCTTTTTATTTCTTTTTCTAAATCAATGCAAATGTTCTAAGAAATGATGAATATGCAACGATGTGATGATATTGAGGATTGCTGTTGTATATGTAGAATGGAATGATATGTTAATATTTTTGTTTGTTTGTTGTTAATTTTTTTAATTAATAAATTAAAAAATTTAAAAAAATTAAAAATGAGGAGAAAGTATATAGCCAAAAATAGCAAAAAATAAAAAGCAACTAGGCATTGACCCTATCTCATTTCACTCTATCAGATTGCCTCCTGAAGGGTAATGCTTTCTTTTCAAAAATTATTTTGTATTTTTCCATTCTTTTTTTCCTATTATTTGTGTAGTAACTTGGTATTTGTTCAATGAATTCTACTGTAATAAATATATAACAAGGGAGAACCAGCAATCTGGCTAGTTGATAAGGAAATAGTAAAAAGACAGAAAAGGAAAGATGGAATAAGAAAACCAAACAAAGAAATATAACTTTGCAAACAGATTGTCTTTGTTGAGTTCCATCATTAATGCTACCTATCTTCAGGTGTGTGTCTTTATTACTTTCTCCACTATATGAAAACCTGGCTTTCTTGTAAAAGTGCAAAGGTTTCCAATCAACAAAAGTCAGAAATCTATTAGTATTCAAAGGAACAAAAGGTGTCTGCAAAAATGTTGTTGTAAAACAAGGCTGGACCTTGATGACTGAGTCAGTTTCTCCTCTATAAACTAATAATTATTTTATTTTATTTATTTTTATCTTTTTGCATAGGCAGGTACCAGAAATTGAACCTGAGTCTCCGGCATTGCAGGCAAGAATTCTGCCATTGAGCCACTGTCGCACCACCCTTAAGTCGATAATTATTTTGCATTATTACAGAAACAACTGGGCAGTGGAGTATAGATGCTTCAAGAGATTACAACACTAGAAAAGACTTCCACTTCCTTGTAAACAAAATTTAACCACAATATTTCTTATTTCACTTCCATCTTTTAAATTTTGTTTTCTTTCATCTTATAACCTAAACATCATGAATGCATCTCTTCAAATTTTCATATGTGCTAGAACCTTTGATGTGCTGTTAAAATGCATATACCCAAGTCCAGCCACTAGAGATTTTGATTCCATAGGTCTGCAGTGAGATCCAGGAGTGAGTGTTTTCAAGGACCTCTAGTTGGTTTTCATGCAGATAACACATAGACTGCATGTTGGGAATTTTGGCTAGAGATCTTGAAAGTTTAGGTTTATGTCAAAGGTAAAAATAGAATAAGACTAGCACCCATGTTTTAACAGTTTCCTCATATACAGTTGTCAACATTAGTGTTTTAATATGTTGATTTTTTAATAATGCAACGCAATATAAAAGTATTCAGTGTATGGATGAACACAAGTTAAATAGAGCTCAGAGAAATAGAAACTCATTTTCTGTTGTAAGAAAGATTTGAGAGATGAATTCATTTGAAATGTACATTGAAAGATGACCATGTTGTGGGAGTGCGAGTAGGGAGGGAAGGATTTCAGCCACTGAGAAAAGTATGAAAAAAATACCTGGAAGAATTAGGTTCCATTTATGGAACAGCAGGTGAGCTAGGTAGCAAGAGCTCCAGAAGCAGGTCAGACAGTACTGGGAAGAGAGTCGGTCCTGGGAGTTCTGCTCAATTAAGAATTACTTTACTAGTTTATTTTTATTCTTCCTTGATTGGCTCTGGCTTCTCTTCAGAATATTTCATCATTCTGGATTGGCTCTTCCTTTAGAGCAGCTGCTTGACCCCTTCTTGGGGGTTTGAGAGCTGGTGGTTCCTCTCTCTTTCACCAGGAAGTCCAAATAAATGGCTATTGCCCCTAATTGAGGTGCCCATTCTCAATCAGAGAATAAGTGGGGTGCTAGTTTCCTTCCTTGCTGCTTCTATTGTCAGACTGCCTGTTATCCCTTAACATCAGTTAGAACCTGAGCACATTACAGGCAGGCTGTCAGCTATTAGCTCCCTGGGATCTTTCTTCCTTAAAGCCCCCACTGAGGAGATTCCCCACACGTAATAGATAGCCGCATGTCCTGATTAAGCTGTTCTCACTTATATGGGCACTTGTCCAAGAGATGCTACTTTGCCTTCTCAGGTCAAATTTGAAATCGGAACTGAACTGCACATATGGAAATTTAGAGCTTCCTGCTCTTCACCTGTTCTTCACCTGCCCTCTGTTGCCTCGGGAGAGACTTTGGCAGGATCAGGGATTATAGGTAGCTCTTGAAGGATCCCACTTTGCCAAAAAGTGTCTGAATCAGTCCTCAAACAAGCCTTTGGGGAAATTTCCAACTGCCTTCTAACTACTTCTCTCTCTCCCTGAGGGAAAATGCATCTCCTTGAAACTGGAGTATTTAGGATCAAATTTCCAGAAGCTGTCTTTCTGATGGCTCAAAATTTAAGAACTCCTTGAGAAGAAAAGTGATACACAACCAAATCCACAGACTTACAGTGCAACATTAAAAATACCATTAACATTGCTTTCCCATCATACTTAATGAGGATGATGACTGGTGGTAATGATAAATTTCTGACTGTACACTCTTGCCAGGGGCCCTCTGGGGAAGGAAGCTGCTGCTGGCTGAGGCATTTATAGTTTGTGCTAAACTCTTCTCAGTAGGAATGTCCTTGCTAGTACTGCTGAGGAGACGAAGGGCTGTAGGTGAGGTATTCACTCTCATTGCAAGTACGAACATATCGACCCTAAGCTATTAAAGTCAATCTCTTTGGATACCTTGTATTGTTATCAATAAAGGCAGTCTTGACAACTTGAAATTCAGTCTCATGTCTTATACTGAATTGCCCAGTGATTGTCTATTCTATATCTTCAAGGGGACTGCTTTGGCTAAGTGTTCAGTACCCACAGCTCCACCCTCTTACACTTCAATTGTTCCTGACAGAACCAGAAAACGATGGCCTCAACTTGCACTCAGGTTCAGTATATCTTGGCTGGTCAATCTTGAAGTAATCTTGGTTGCTACTTAAGGAGTGCATTGCACTGTGCCAGATATTTCATCAAGTATTTCATTTAATAATTACAGTACTGAGTTAATTATTGTACTGAGTGGTAAAGATCACTATCCCTATTTTACAGATGAGGAAACTGAGACCCAGAAAATTAAGATAATGTTCAAGGGCACAAATCTTATAAATGCCAGAGCTAGAACTTGAACCCAAGGCTCCATAGCCAGAGCTCTGAAGCTCTGTGGTATATTGCTTCTCACCAGTTTTCTGGGTCCATCTGTGCTCTCTCACGTTGCACATTTGCCAGATTATTTGTGGCACTTAAATATTCTCCCAACTTGTGTTCCCCTCTTTACCCATTCTTCCCTATTAATCTTATTGATTTTTAATACCATCCTCTCTATGAAGTCTTTTCTAATTTTCCTTTCCTCTTCTGTACACCCTTCTATCCAGATATGGGCTCCACTTTTGTGTCCCTTCAGTAGCTTCTTTATAAGTGCTATGGTTCTTACTTTATTTTGTCTTGTCAATTTGGTTATTCAGCTGTTATACTCTCAAATTGTGGCTGACATAGTCTTAAAAGACTTACTCAAATAATTTCCATATGGTGGGTGCATAATAGATATCTGTGGAATACAATTTGCTGAAAGCATGCCTGTGTTTCATCTGGGTCACAGCCCAGAGTAAAGGTAGGTAATTACGTATCATATAGAGGTCTGAGATTATGAGTATCTGCCTCTCCTGTAGAAGGCAGAGGTTTGTGATTTGAGTTTCTGGGCTCTACAAGGTTTAAGATATTGTGAAGGTATGGGTGATGTGTGGTATGAGAAAGTAACTTACCAAAGGTTACACAAACTAGAAGCTTCAAAAACACAGGACTGTGATTCAGAACACCTTCATACTAGTGCAATATTCTTTTTACTACATCATGCTGACACAAACAGAATGATTAGAAAGATTTCAAATATATTTCCATCAATTTCTCTGGTCTTAGAGTCCATCATCTTTTCTTTGGCAACATGTCAGGACATTTTAGAAGACATCAGACTTCAGTTTTAAGAAATAAAATTATTTAACAGCTTTTAAAAAGCAGTTTCAATTTAATAGAATATGTATTGTCATAGGGACTCTTTGCTCAAGGAGATAACTTCTGATTATTTCTGATGGATCATTAAGAGTAAATTTCGTCTTTGAGTTCTTATTGACATAAGCACCTACTCAATTCAGTTAAATCCTGTGTTAAGGAAACTCTAGTGTGCTCCTCTGCTACAATTTTTAAACACATTAGGAGTTTGAAGGAAAGACTATTTTAAAGTCAAACTCTTAAATAGAACATCCTCTTAAAACTCTGCTACATTTTTAACACATTTTGATCGAACCTAAAGCCTCACAGTCAACATAAAAATTAATGTCATAAGTAGATTTCCCACTTCTAGATATGACAAAATAATTGCTATTAGACTAACCTTTCTGTTATTAGCCATTTTAAAAGCTGGATTTAAAAATGCCCAAAACTCTTTAAATGTACCAGAAAGCAACCAAGACAGCTGGACTGGAGGAGCAAGATCATAGAAGAAAGGGAAACCATAGAGGGAAGCCCAATATTTAAATCCGAGTTGTTTCTCTGGGGTTATTTGTTGAAACACGTTATGGAACAGCATTCCCTGTACTAGTGAAATTAAAAAAAAAAAAAAAGAGGAATGCAGTGCTACTACCAAAGATGCCTTTGATTATGGCATTATCAGTCACAATCCTGGCATCTTCAAAATTTACCATAATGGCCTATGTCAGTGTCCAACATTGTATATGAAAGGACAAATTGTTAAGAGTTTCTAAGCAGAGAAATTGACAGTCTCATAGAGTTACGAGATGAAAATTGAGGTTGTGCTTGCTAAGGGGCTCTGATAAACATCACAGGCTTTCAGGTGAGACAATTGAAGTATTCCAGGTGTATTTAAAAATCTGAAACAACCAGCTTTGAGTAGGTCAAGTTGATCTGCCCAGGCTCTAACTGCCTGAGAATAGGAAAAGAAAACCGCTTGGAAAAACGATGTCAGCCAGACCTTCTAACTAAAACTGTTTATTGTGATGTCTGGAATTCAATAAAACATTGACAGTCATGCCCCACAATAGAGCTATGCAAATAAAAACTAAGGGAAAATATGTCCAAAAAACCCAAATGAACAAACAATAGATCCATAGGTGACCCAAGCATGGATGCTATAGAATACAGACTTTATCACCTAATAATTAATATGTTCAAGAAAACAGAGGGCACTTTGGATAACTTTAACAGAGAAATAAAATCTCTTAAAAATAATCAAATAGAAACTTCAGAATTTGACTTAAATGTTCAATAGATAGATTTAACAGAGAGTAGACACAGTGGGAGACAGGATTAGTAAATTGGTTGATCTAGATTTAAGCATAGAGAAAATTTTTAACATGAAGGAAAATAGGGCAAAGAGTATAAAGGAGACAGAGAACATGGTAGAAAGTTTTATGATATGTGTACTTGGAGTTCCAGAAGGAAACATAAGAGGGAAAATAGGGCAGAAGCAATATTTAAAGAGTTACTTTTCAAAAATAACCAAAACTAAGAAGACAAGAAACTATAAATTCCACAAGCTCTATAAACCACAAGAACGATCTTAAGACAAGATTTTATGGAGTGGAGAATTCCTTCATTTGGTTTTCAGTTCATTTACACCTCTCTCTTTCTTTCCTTATTTAATTCACAAAGTCCTAGTGTTCTCTCAGTCTCAATAAGCCTGTTAAGGCCTGATCTCTATGGTCCCGATTTAGGAAGGGAGTAGTTGACAGCAAGCTTTATAAAAACAAAGATCAATAAATAAAACAAGCAAGATACAAGCAAAATTGTCATAATAGTAAAAACCATTACAGAATGCTTATTGTATAATGTTTCTGCAAAAAGTGCTTTAATATTTCATTTGATCTTTACAAAAATCAATATGTAAAAGACACTGTCAACCCCATGTTACAAGTGAAGAAAGTGATAGTCACAGAATTAACGTAATTTACCCAATGTCATAGATTTAGAAACTTGGTAGAATTGGGATTTGAACACTCTACAGTATAACTCAGAGCCTCTTCTTATTCTAGTTTGGTAATTGCAGAAAGCAATATACCAGAAACGGAATGGCTTTTAAAAAGGGGAATTTATTAAGTTGCTAGTGTTCAGTCTAAGACTGAAAATGTCCAAATTAAAGCAAGGCTATAGGAATGCCCAATCTAAGGCATCTAAGGGAAAGATACTTTGGTTCCTGTGGCCGATGATGTTCAGGTTTCTCTCTCAACTGGAAAGGCACATGGTGAACATGGCAAAGTCTGCTAGCTTTCTCTCCAGGCTTCTTTTTCATGACGCTCCCCCAGGGGTGCTTTCTTTCTTCATCTCCAAAAGTCTCTGGCGGCGTGGGCCCTTGTGGCTCTCAATGGATCTGTTCTCTCCTGGCTCGGTCGTGGCTTTCTCCAAAATGTTTCCACTTTTAAAGAATTCCAGTAAACTAATCAAGACCCACCTGGAATGGGTGGAGTCACATCTCCATCAAACGTTAATACCCACAATTGGGTTGTCACATCTCCATGGAGATAATTTAATAAAAAATTCCAACCTACATTATTGAATAGGGATTTTAAACAGTTGCTCCCACAAGATTGGATCAGGATTAAAACAGCATTTCCAGGGTACATAATCCTTTCAAACTAGCACATTTCTCAATCACTGCAACACATTCACCCTCCAGCAGAGGTGGCCACAGTGCATGTCCTTTATGTTTGCATCTCAGATCCTCTACGTAGTTCCTACCCAATTTGTCCTCATGTGCACCTGCTTTGTTTTATTATATGTTTGCAGAATAGTGTAACAAACTTTGATTTTTGAGTTGATTTTCCATGGCAACTTTTCATTTTGGGCTATTTTCTTCACATCCCAGCCAGTAGTGGATGTGAACCAATGTTAATTAGCAAAACTAATTAGTGAGACAAACGTGATGACATAAAACCACAATATAGCCTATTTTCATACAAACATATATCTATGGTTAGCCAATTATAAATCCCTTTTGGATCAGCTATTTGGGGTTTTCTGCAATACTATCTCTACCCATGCTTTCCCTATCCCTCCAGTTTTCACTTAGCAGGATAACTGAGCTCAGTTGCCTATTGTAAGCACAACACTGGTACCAGGAGAGAAGCTACCATAAACTTGAACTAAAGAGAACTTGGAAATTAAAAGGTTAAACATCTTAAGGAATCCTATTATAACAGGAATGCCTTGAAATGTGCAAAATATCTTACCTTCACTACAATTCACTGCAAGATCTTGCAGGGCCAACATCACCATCATCATGTCATGTCATTGTGTCTCTCTCCCACTGTCTTTCTTTATATGACTTTGGTGTTTTCTTCCTTTGGGCCCTTGTTACTCTTGATCCCTCTGCCTGGAACATACTTTTTCCTGTTCTTTTCAGGCCTGGATCATCTCATTTTTCAGGTCTCAGGTCAAATGTCCCTTTCAGAGAGGTCTTCCCTGACCTCTGTACCTAAAGCAAACACCCCGCTTCTTTGACCATCTCTTACAGCACCCTAGTTATTTTATTTCTCTTTTATATCACATTTAACAATTAAAGGATATTTGTTCATCTTCTTTTTAATTGTTTATTTTATGCCTTATTCCTCAACCTCTCTTTATTCCCAGCTAGAATGTTATAGCCAGAAGTTACTTGAGGAATACTTGCTGAAGTTTTTATTAACTTATTTCAATAAATTTTATTTATTTAATTGATTTTGTTTTATTATATTTATTTTTGAGACTACCTTTATGGAGTGTCTACACCTTTTCTCTGTCCATCTCTGTGCTGCCATGGCCAGTCAGACTGAGAGCTTAGTCTTAGTGTGCCTAGCCACACTGGGCCTGTTGATTGCTGAAGGACAGTGCCCTTTCTCTACTCCCTCACATTCAGGCTTTCATATATTTAGCTCTGCTGACAGGAAGAAATCAAACTGCCTCCTCTTCCGGACAGACAAGTATAGGGATATCACCACAGATAGCAAGCAAATACAAGTTCTGAATGTGCAGGGACTTTTTCAGCAAGAGGCCAGATAAATGGGTATGACAAATATAAAAAGAGAAAGGGGAATGGGAAAATGCAAGGATTCCATGCATTCCCTTAGATATATCAGCTGCAGCTCTGAGATAGAACACTCAGCTGAACTAATGCCAGGGTCTTTCAATGTCAGGGTCTCTCAATGTCAGGGCCAAATATAGACTAAAATTAAAAGGTGATGTATGTTTTAACCAAACATATGATTTTAACATGGCAGGCCAAGTCAAGGTCTTCTCCTTCCCAAAGTCCAGCCTTTATTAGATGCTACCTTTATGACACTCTTTGATCAAAGAGGGAGATACTGACCAACACAGTCATTTAAAGTATCTCCATGGTTGTCTTCTCCTCAAAGCGTCATATTCTGTTACTCAATTGGTTTCATCTGGTTCTTGATCCCATTGGTCCACTTAGTCCTTGGAAACTTGTGCGAGACTTTCAGTAATTGCCTTTGGTATCACCCTTCCACCTGTTTGCTTCATAATGTTACTGATATTTTATCTTGTAACTTGATGGTAAATCTTGACTCCATGCTCAATCCATGACTTTTTTTTTTAGGATTTCACTGTTTCCTTGCTGCTTCTCTCAGAGTTACAACTTGTTTTATCCATGTTCCTGGTTTAGTTCTGGTAGACCGCTAAAATATCCCAGCAGACCATGCTCACATTCCGTGGAAATAGTAGTGGTACCAGACTTCATTTATTGCTTTAATCCATACGTTTATAATCTAGTCATTAAACCTATTGTATGCTAGACACTTGTACCAAGTGCTATTCATTTACAATCTAGTCATGAAACCTACCGTATGCTAGACACTGTACTAAATGCTAGGAATGCAGCAGTAAACAAAATCAGCATGGTTCTTGCCCTTAGGGAACTCATAGTTGGATTTGAAAAACAGGTACTTAAATAAGCTATAATGATAGCTACCAATGGGAAAAGTAGGAGTGCTAAACCAGTAGGTAGGGATAAGTATGTGTGTGCATGATCAGATAAAACTTTCTGAAAGAACTGGTATCTAAGTTGAGATCTAAAGTTTAAGTTGGAATTGCCCAGGTACTTTATATTAAAAACACCAACAGAAAATTTCTCTGGCAGTTGCAGTATGGCACCCACACCCTGTTTGCTTGGCTGGTTGGAGAGCTCATGAGACTGTGGAGTTGCCTCAGACACTATCCTTCAACATGAATGCTATTGTTCTTAAGGACAGTTGTCTTCTTGCTCTTACTCCTAATCCATTCCTGTGGGTGTTAACCCATTGTAAATAGTATATTTTGATCAGGTTACTTCAGTTAAGGTATAGTCAAATAGAATTGGGATGGGTCTTAATACTATTACTTTAAGCTTTATAGAGAAGGTCATGGAGATAGTAGACACAGGGAGCAATCAGAAGCTAGAAACCAATGGAACTCAGAAAAAAAAAAAAGAGAAGATAAAATCATAAGTATTGTTACGTGACAGAAAAGCCAAGGACCAAGGGCCATTGGCAGCAAGTTCCAGAATGCCATAGTCTTCAAGAAGAAAGCATCATCTTGCTGACAACTCAATTTTGGTCTTCTCCTAGCATCAAAACCATGAACCAATAAATTTCTGTTGTTTCAGCCAACCCATTATATGGTATTTGTTTTAGCAGCCAGGAAACTAAAAGTTTTTGGTACCATGAAGTGAGGTTTTGCTATCACACAAATACCTAAAAATATGGAATCAGCTTTGGACTTGGATAATAGGTAGAGGCTGGAAGAACTGTGGAGGATCAGAAATGAGTTGGAGTTGTAGAAAAGTTTATATCATCTTAGAAAAAATATAATTCCTCATGGACAGAATGCTGGTAGAAATATGGATATTAAGGTACTTCTGGAGATGCATTAGAAGGAAATAATGACTTCATCATTGGTAATTAGAATAAAGTGGCAGAGAAGTTGGTGAAACTGAGTTCTGATGTTGGATGGAAGGCAGAACTTGAAAGAGATGAGCTTGGATATTTATCTGAGGAAATCACCAAGCTAAGAGTGGAAGCCTGATTTCTCATTGCAGCTTACAGTGAGATGAAAGAGGAAACAGATAAAGTGAGGCTTAAGCTGTTAAGCACAAAATAACTAGTAATTAATAATTTGGAAAATTTTCAGCCCATCCAGATAGCGTGCACTGAGACTAGGGCCAGAAGTAGCTCTGAAATGAGTCTCAGAGAGCTACTTCTAAAGTGAGTCTCCATAGCTCACAAAGTGAATTACATGTGAGGCTTTAACAGAACAACTTTTTGCTAAAGAAGGTGCAGCTGAACACAGATCCAGTCAACCATTTCAGTGACTGTCAGGATTGGAAATGCAGTTTATCCAGGTAAGATCTATGAGATGTTCTATTGTCTGATTGTTTGAATCTGCCTGAACTTCACATCAAGCCAAAAAGGTTTTTGCAAAATTTGTATGAGCACTACCACTGATCACCTGGACAAAAAGGATAGAGAAGGGAAAAATTGAAGGAAAAATGACTTCAAGCCCAGATCCATGGAAACAAAGGTCTGGACCAAAAAAGATCTCATGCCAAGAGTATGAGCCCAGCTGTGTGTGTGGCCTGCCCCTATGCTCAGAGGAGGCAGTTCATCTTCTCCAGTATTTGTAGGGCATGGGCTTTCTGCCCTCAAGGAGGGTGCCCCCATTTCAATCTTAAGATAGGCCTGTGCCCTGTTGTTCATAGAGAGCTTGACCAACCACCATTCTGATACTCAGAGAAGGTGAGTCTTCACCTCAGTGTTCAGGGAGAGCCTGGTTACTGCACAAGTGCTTGAGAAGGGTTGGGTTGCCACTCCATCAGATCTAGAGGACAGAGAATCAAGCCACAGATGGCTCTTACTTTTTGATATTAAGTGGATTTTGCCTTGTTCGGTTCTGGACTTGTTTGGGACCCATGATCTCTGCTTCCTTACAATATCTCTTTTTTTGGAGTGGAAATGTCTATTCTATGAATATCCTACTATTGTACATTGCATGCATAGAACTTAGTTTCTAGGTTTCTAAGTTTACAGATGGAGAAGAATTTTGCCCCAGGATAGAAAACACTCAAAACTGGTTTTGATAAGACCTTGAATTTAGCAGTCTTCTAAAATGGCTTAAGGAGTTTGGGATGTGGTGATAGAATGATGTACTTTGCATTTGGGAAGAACAGATCTTTTGGGAGTCCAGAGGGTAGACTGTGGAGGCTTGGAGCTATGTACTCCAGAAAAATGTGTTCTTAATTAATCCATTCCTTTGGGTATGAACCATTTATAAATCAGACCTTCTGATGAGTTTACTTCAGTTAAAGTGCAGCCCAGCTGACTCAGGATGGGTCTTAATCCTATCGTTGGAGATCTTATAGAAAAAATCACAGAGACAGAAGCCACAGAAACAAGCAGATGTTGGAAATCAATGGAACTCAGAAGACAGAGGTAAATGCACCACCATGTGCATTGCCATGTGGCAGAAAAGCCAAGGACTAAAGATTGCTGGTAGCCAGCCCCACAATGCCGCAGTCTTCAGGGAGAAAGCACTGCCTTGGTGATACTGTAATTTTGGACTTCTCTTAGCCTCAAAATCTTGAGTCAATAAATTACTGTTGTTTAAACCAACCCATTGTATGGTACTTATTTTAACAGCTGGGAAACTAAAAGAGGTAGCATCAGACTTTCTCTAAGTAGAAAATTCAGATTCTTTAAAGAAACAAAATTTGAACTGAGCTTAGGGATGTGACCTAGTTCAAATGGAGGCTACTAAGATTCACCACCCTTACTCAGGACCTCTATTGGTACTGGAGACATACTACTTTCTAAGATAACTTTTAGGAAAGTCTTGTAACCTGTTCTATGATCGTTTCCATTTAGCTGTATTGGGAAACTTACAATTTGACTGAGGGGAAGACTCAGCAAAGTACTGAAGTAGCTGGGATTAGAGAAAGGGAGGTAGGAATTGGGGCCTTGAACCTGTACATAGAGAATTCTGTTAGACACTTCTCATCTAATTGGCCTCATGTCCAAGAGCAAATGACTTTATCTCATGCTGGCCATTAGAGAAGCTTCTAGTGTAGTCCTGCCAGTCATTTTCGAATGACCTTAATATCCATAGAGAGGAAATATCCTGGATTGCTAGACAGACCAAATTGAGAATCTATCCCCATCAAATTCATTATTTTTGCACCTGGGACTTCAATTGACTCTTGACATTCAGCTGGTTGGCCACCTCCATTCTTAGCTTAGACCTGTTCTTTGGTAGAACATAGTCATGTTCTAAAGATGTCTCCCATGATAGTTGAGGCTGATGCATGAATTATCCAGAAAATAATATGCTAAAGATTTGTAGGTAAGTCCATGTCAACTTGTTTCCATGATAGAAAAACTCCAAAAGACAAGAAGGAAAAGTCTATACAATTATTTAACTAGTTCACAGCAAAAGATGTCAGTCTGGATTTTCTCCTAGCACATTAAGAATGTTAAAAGGTTTCTTGGATTTAATCTCTCTATCCCTTAAGCCCCAATATCCCTGATAGACTTATAAAAATAATTCCAATATTCTGCAGATGCCAGAAGCTTTCCAGAACTCGAAAGCTTTTTTTTTTTTTTTTTCAGTCTTTTGAGAGGCTCAATCTAAATGTAACCCCAATGAGCCACTAATGTAACTGGAGCCAAGGAACACCAAGGATTATAGCAAGCCAGCCCAGAGTGCACAGATTTCAGGGAGAAAGCATGGCCTTACTAACTGCTTGATTTTGGAATCTATTCCCCCAAACTCTAAATTAAAAAATGTTTGTTGTTTAAGCCTTTCCACTGTGTGGTATTTGCAATAGCTGTTCTGGTAAACTAAGGAAAATGCTATCTCCCTTCACATTGCAAATATCTTAGAGCAGTTTAACTCAATTGAGCTGGATAATTTATCTGGGGTGGAGATAGCCACAATAGGCATTAGAAGCCTGACTTTTATTTGAGGAGGACTAGAACCCAGCAAAGGTCAAAACTGATATCACACAACCAGGAACTATACTGATAATAGATGTACATGTCTCTTTCTTACCATATCAATTCCCAAAGGCTTCAGCACCCACACAAGGGCCTTTCGTTGGAAAGCAGAGCCAATTTGCTTATGAAGCATTTACAGTGGGCACTTTATGGCCAATCCAGTTCTCAAAATTGTCAGTTCTGTCCTTGCCCCAAACTACGTCCAAGGATTCCATTACCACCACATCTACTTTCACTTTTTAATCTTTTTTGGAAAGCCCTAAACCCAACTACATCTGTGGCTACTTGTTGGAACCACTCAACCTTCATAGGGGCCTCAGGGACAAAACTACTTCACTGATGTTACTGCCATTACATATGAAGTGAGTCACCGCTGTGAGTTCTGCATTAGAACATGTCAGTCTCACACGTCTGTGTGGCACAATTTCTGTGAACTCGGGATTTTCTTCCCTCCATCTCAAAACCCTGATGCTATCCTTGCAGTTTTAATATACCAAGCAAGGTAATTTTGTCCTTTTTTTAAAGACATGGTGACCCCTTTTGCAAGAGACCTTTTGAAACCATCTCTCCTAGATCACATGATTTCCAACTGTAAATTCTGATTCCAAATTATCCCCTCATCAAGGAGCTCCTTTGTTTACTACCTCAAAGTCACTTCCACCTTTTGTCCAACATTTCCAGGTGGGTGCTGCTCAGGTTTCTCAGCAGTGGTGCAAAGAAGGCAGGAAGGTCCTCTAGGCCCTAGGAACCAGGAAAAATTCTACTCTTGTCAGGAATATAACAATAACCAGTCCTGGGCTTGTTATAGCTTTAGAGAACCTGATTACTTTTTTGTTTATTTATCACACACACATGCACATACACACTTTGACTCATTTAATGAAGGATTTAAGGTGCTGCATTTAGTTACAGGGGTTGCAAAGCGCAGACTTAAAGAAACTTTTAAAGAAAAAAAAAACAAGTATCTTTTAACAAATTTTATAAATATATGTCTAATTCTCCAACCAGAATACAAATGATTAAAGGATAGGGATCCTTTTCTTAAGGATCTTTGACAGCCTCAGAACAATATTTTTAAATCGTGGGCATTTAAAAGCTTCAAAGATGCCTGCAAAATTCTATGCAGACATTGCTAGCATTTCTTTTCAATTTGCTCAGACATGGTAAAACATGTGTGACAAGGGAGGAGGAAATTGAGGGCATTGTGATGTGATATAACTTCCCTGAAGGTCAGCCAGCAAGCTAGGGGGGAAGACAGAATTAGAACTCACACCCCTCAATTTTCCAGGCTGTTACTTAGCCCACTGAACCCCATTGCCTCTGACTCAGTGTATTAATATAGACTGTGAAACACAGATTGCCTGAACATATGGCAGAGAGGATGAGAAGATAATATTCTGTGGCAGGATTGATTCTTGCAGAGGGGCGGCTGCAAAGGCTGTTTTTCTGCAGACGATTCAGCAAGTGAAGCGTTAAGTGCTGTTCTTATTTTTGTCCCCAAATGATACTACTTTTCCTCTTGAATGAGATAAATTTCTGGGCATTTATTTTGTCGCAGGAAGCTGATAGAAGTGAGGCCAGGAGAGTGCAGGCCTCCACACAAGCTATGGTGAGGAATAAATGATAAGGCACCCAGTATTTACCTGGAAGGATGCCTAATCATTGCTAGTTCCCTCTCTTTTCTCAGTACACCACTCGCTATATATAGGGAAGATATCTAGAATTGTCTCCTGATTTAGATAGTTCTATTCTCCTTAACAATGATCTACAATATTCTACGTTTTTTTTTATTTTTTATATTCTATGCTCTTAATACAGCGTACTTATTTGTTTTATCACTATAAACAGTTGCTTCTAATGATCTAGTCTGAGGGCTTCATACCATGTCTAGGGAAAACTATTTGGGGTTGCAGCCCCCAAATTGTCTCTTGAAAGGGAGACTGCAACATGGGCTTAGGAGGAGGAGAGGGAAACCAGATGAAATGAGACAGAGTTATCATCATCAAAGGGAGAAAGTCCAAAGCCGTGAGCACTTTAGGCATGATATTAGAGCAGTAGTTTTCAAAATGGTGGATATGTCAGGAGGAGGAAATGGAGGAGACATCATGGGCAGAGTTCCATACCCCAATCCTCTACTTATTTGTTACACAACTGTGTCGTATAATTGAGTTCAATGTAAGAGTTTGGTTGGAAAAATAGAGGGGCTTTGTAAATAAAACAAAGCTTTAAAAACTTGGCTTAGCAAATAAAGTACAGTGGCTAAAAGTATGGGTTTTAGTGTTAGACCATAACTCTAAATCTAACTCGCCCTGTGACCTTGCATAAGTTGTTTAACCTCTCTGGCCTTAGCTTCCCCATCTATGCTAATAGAATAATAACTGTGCCTACCTCATAGGTTTTTAAGGAGGCCTAAATGAGATAACCTATGGAAAAAATTTGGCCTTGAGTCTGGCACAGAGTAAACACTTACTAAAAGGTACCTGCTGCTATAATTTTATCCTTGCTATTACTACCATTTTTTGCATGTTTTTATTTAGATCCATTCCAACACCTTGGGTTCATTGCCTTATTCAATGAAATGAATTTAGGTACAATGGCATGGGACTCCAATGATCTGACCAGGAATGGAAGGACTCCCTCCTCTGGAGAGACAACATGAAATCTTCTGAAGAAGGAAGAATGGTAAAATTTAGATGAGAAACCCAAGTCCATTTCTTTTGTTTGGTGTACTAGAAAGTGACTGCATAGCTGGGCAAAAACTAACTATGAGCTAGGAAATCAATGCTCAGCCCATATTGGGTAAGTTGGAGGGTGGATGGAAATGTTGCAGGGGCCCAAGACTTTCTGAGGTTATCCATGGTATGTGGTTTACAGTAAAGGAGACTACTAAATAGAATGAGAGAAGAACCCAAGAATTTATAGACCCTGTTGTAGGTCCTGCCAGGAACCCCAGGCCTACAAATACAACCCAACAGCAGATTCAGCTTCAGGGTGTAGAACTTGCCAGAGGCTATCAAAAGGAGCCATTATCAGCCAGCAGCCATTAGCTCCAAGTGAGGTGGCCAAGTCCACCAGCCAGCTGACATTACCTCTAAGCGAGACAGTCACATACACAAGCTGGAAGGTCCTTCACACATGTGCCGCATAAGGATCAATGAGTCAGTAAAAACATGTCTCTGTCTGGCCCAAATATGGTTATAACTCCTAACTTGCCTGATGATTGGTCCATGATGCCTTACCCGAATGTTTCCACATCTTGCTATGTATAAAACCTGTAGCTGCTTGTACCTCCTTTGTCCTGACTCGCTATGGTACCCACAAAGCTTTATGTCCTGCTGCACAGCTAAATAAAAATGACTTGGGCCTGGCCTCTGGTGTCATGTCCTGTTTCAGAAGCTTCACTGAAGGCTGTGCCCCAGTGCCAGGGGTACAACAAGGGTATTGGAGGACTTTCCTTCAACTACTCTAATATTTAACTATTATAGAAAGTTATTTTGTTCTTTTGAGATACAGTTATCCTATTTAGTTCTGTCAAGTTAAGTCTAGTTTCTTATGATGGTGACCAGGAATTTGACTGATGTGAGAGGTCATTCCTGCTGTCAATTTTTTAAGCAGAGGCCACTTCACAAACAAAACCAGAACAAGAGTGAAGACATAGAAACATGGGAGAGCCAGAGAAAAGAGAACGTAAGATCTATGATAGCAGGACCATAGCTGTGTTCTCTTGCCTGATATCCTTACCTTAGCACAGATATCTCTGCTGCAAAGTTGGTGTTTTATAACTAATTCTCAATGAATCTCTGTATGCATGGCTTGACCTGCTTCTTTTATTTGAGATATCAAACATTATACTCCACTATGGGGGTGCTAAATTTATTTTATCTTTTTCAATGGGAGAAATACCTCAAGTTGGGAAGGAAGAACCCTGACGTTGAAATATTCATAATAGTGACTGAACTACATCTTGCAAATGCACATACACTCAATGAGTATTTGAGCATTGAAATACTCAAAGTTAATTAGGAGTTTCCATCTTCGTTTCAATGGTTCTACTTGGTAATATTTACTGGGCCCCCATGTTAAAGAGTAACCCTTCCCCCTAACCCCATATAAGGCTCATGTTCTACTCCTTACCTGGGTTCTGGTCCTAAACAGTGTGCTGTAAGAGAAACTCTACGAGGAGATGGTATCTCAAGATCTGGCCCATGCTACCTGATTGAATATGCACTATACCAGCCTGAAGATTTGCAGTATCTTACCAACCTTGGAGACTTCATGGTTTAGTTTAATTCAAAAAGGTGGCTTTTGTTTACAGATGCAGAGTGGGAAAAATAAGGCAGGGCCTTGGCACTCCCCTAGAATTCCAGTTCTGCCCTTTTTCTTTCCTCAGCAAAATGCTACTGGTATGTGTTGGGAATCTTAGACAACTTCCAAATCACATTTTAATTTTTTCAGTTTTTCATTCGGTGTTCCCCAGTACCCCTGTCCTTTCAGAGTGATTGTAACAGCATATCTAGATGATTTTTGGCACTGCTCTCCTGCTGTACCCTGAGGCCCGGAATAATCATCACCTATAAGAAGAATTTAAAGAGTTATCAAATCGAGATTATTATCAGGCAATATAAAATTTCTGGAATACCAAGAGCAACTGTTACTGAATGACAAACAAAAATAAATCATTAAGTTTTTTTTTCCATGGAGAAAACTTTGTTATTGTTTTCTGTTTTGTTTTAAATACAAGTGAACCCAAAACGAAACAGCTATCAAAGCACGCTCTCCCATCAGCTGTCAGTTCACAGCAACTTCAATCAGCTGGTGTGCCTGAGCCTGCGGGAATAGCGCCCCAGCAGCCTCCCACACACCAAACTTGACTGCTCTGTGCGAGCCACATTAAACCTGTCTGCCATCAATCCCCTGGTCTTCTTTGCAGCAGCCTAACGAGGTGAGGGAGCTAGCATTGCCAAGAGGCAAATGCTATTTTAGAGGGACCCAGAGAAGCTGAAAGAGGAGCGATGGGGGAGAAAAGCTAGATATAGGCCATTAAGCAACAGGATTTTTCTTATAAGATCTTCTCATATTGTCATTTCTATGCAGATGTGTTGTTTTCCAACCTCCTAACATCAGAAAGGCGGTGGAAGATGAGTTACTAAACACCAGATCACAGCAAGCTAGCCACCCTCGCATCGTTTTACTCTTATAGGGAAGTTGGAAGAAAGAAATGCCAATTCTCATTCCTCCTCATGCATCTCATAGAGATTGGAGACAGATCTCCCCAGGATGGGGATACTGACATCACAGGTTTGAGGCTGCCTTTAGAATTCATCGGGAGAAACACTAAGAAAAGGACATGTTTTCTTTTCTGCCCTCTCAGAGAATCTGGTTTGAAGCCTATTTACAGAGTCTGTCGCCCCTGGGAGAGCTGATCTAGCTTTTTCTCCCTTCCCTGCCCAGACAATGAAAGGAGGCTACAGCCACTGGCAATGGGACCATAATGAGAAGTAACTCAGTAACTTAACAGATCTTCAGTCCCCCAACCAATTCCCCGAGCTAGCAAGGAGAGCGCCACCAAGCGGCAACTCAGTCCTTTCCCTTCCTTCCCTTCCTAGAGGCCAGGTTCACATCTTCTGGAAAGACCACTGGATCTGGAGTGGATTCTGGGAAAAGAAGCTGAACTTCTATTTGAAAGGCCTTTCTCCTGCTGTTCTTATCTAACACTGGCCACAATGTAACACTGACTCTTACATTGAGAGGGTCCTTCAAGAACCTCTATCAAATTCATCCGAATATACTCTCTTGCTTCTATCCAGCAAAGATAATATGCTCTGTGGCAGGTGTCCAGAAGATGGCTGGATAGCCTTTGGCTACTGGAACTACTCGCTATAGAAAATAACTCCCTATTTGTGCTCAGATTTGACAAATGTCCAGTAAAGGCATCAGCCTGCACATTTCTTTGACCTAGCAATGTGGTTTGCTGTTTTTCAGAATCATAGAAACTCAGCAAAGGAAAGAGCTTAATGACCCACTTTCCCAACCATGCAACTGACATTTAAATTAGCATTGCAACCAAATGACCATCTAGTCCTGGCTTAAACCCCTGGGATCAGGGGATAGTTACTATCTCCTGTAAGAATGTGTTTTGTTTATGAGCAACATTTCCTTTTGGGAAATGCTTTCTCATTTTGCCTTACAGATGGTCTAGAGCATTTTCCTGATATTCCTAAAAAACGTCTGTAAAAAATGGAAATGCATTGGTCAGATATGATGTATTTTGTGTATGTGTGTGTGGGCTCACTCTGGCTCTCCCTGAATATTTTCCCCTTAGTGTGCTTAAACTCTCTTTTTATTAATTCAGCCTAACCTTCCCCATTCCCCAAAGGCAACGTGTATAATAATAATTCACACAAAACATGACCAGGATTAGAAGAATGACATTTCTTCAAGCCTTTTATTATACAATTTGGGGTAATTCTCATGACACAACATGGCATAGTGAAGATAGCTTGACCTTGGAGTAAGAAGATCCAGGTGTGAGTCCCAGCTTGATCCATTACCATCCTGTAAATTGGGAGGCCTATCAATCTCGCTATCTATTTATAAAATGGAAAATAAAGCTGTATTTCCTCATGAGAGCTGCTCATGAGGGCTGCTGAGAGAGTTAAGTGGGATAATGTATGTTAAAGAAATTTGCAATGGTAAATTAAGTAATTTATTCCATCTTTTACCTTTTAGGTTTTTCTTCAAAAATTGCACAAAACTGGATGGAAAAGGGAAAGGGCAAGAACACAGTGATTTAATTAGATCCATAGGACATTGCCTGCACATGGGTATATGGATTTCAGCACGTTGATTTGTGGTAACTTAATATGCAAATGAAAGGCCTCAGAGGGCACCCAGCCTCCACATGTGCCAATTAATCAAAGGAAACAGTATCATCCTCTAATTCCACTAATTAGAGGATCATCCATAAGCTACTAGGTTTCAGAGCTACTGAGCTTTAATAAATTTGCAATAAATTATGAGTAAAACATTAGCCAAGGACTAAATTCCTATTGAGCAAGAGGATGAGAGGAGGGCTCAGGTTATCATTAACACTTAAGGTATTTTTCTAAATTTTCTTCTTGTATTTTCCATCCTAAAAAGTTCAGAACACAGTGTTAGTGTTGGGCCTAAATCCCCTTGGTCCATTGTAACAAGGGGTCTAGAAAGAATATACAATTGTGACTATTGAATAATGTGACTGAAATTTTAACAAATGTACCAGAATTAATTCATCCAACTGATTGTTTGCTTCATTTGTTCTAATGATATTACCATCGCTTAAAATTAGGGAATCCTTTTATTGTTTTGAATCTCCTCATGGTGGCAAGTTGTCATCAGAGGGTAGATCTGAATTTGAAGGCAGCAGAAAAGATGTTTGGATCTTCTTCGGTTGCAAAGATAGGTGACCAAACAGGAAAAGCCTATCTGTGGTCAATCAACAAACATCTCATCACCCATATGCTTGTGTGAGGGCATTGGTAGAGCTGGGAGAGCCAAGCTCTGACCATTAGGTTTGAACGCTAGTGTAAGACTCAATTTAATTGAGAGTATAATGGAGCATCTAATTTGAGTTCTGTTTAAGAGGCTCGAACTTCACTCAGAGCACAGGTACAAGAACTGGAGGCTTTTGCTTAATCTGCCCTCTACCTCTAGAATTATTACTTTTCCAATTAAAAAACTACTCATCTTTTAATTTCTGCTTAAATGCCATCTGAATTTCAAAAATATGCCTGCTAGTTTCTGATTGGCAGATTTTTTTCCTGTCCTTGAACTTTCTTGTTATTTGAACCCCTCTTATGGGACTTATTATTTTCTGTGTTTTATCGTGCTTGTTTCTGTATAGTTCTCATCCATCTTATAGACAGTAAATGTTGCAGTGGTAGGATTTGTGTCTGATTCATCTTTGCATCTCACATAGCAACTAGATTAAACTTTGGGTATTATATTTATTCGATATTAGTTGAATAAATTAATTATGGGACAGTCTTGTTATTTATATGACTAAGGCAATATAGAATGACCTCTAAATAACCTAATGTCTTACATAATACCTAATGTCTTTACATAAAATATCATTATCAGGCAACAGTGACTCAGTGGCAGAGTTCTCGCCTGCCATGCCAAAGACCCGGGTTCGATTCCTGGAGACTGCTTATGTCAAAAAAAAAAAAAAAAGATATATATATATCATTATCAAGGGTGAACTATTGAAAATGATTTCCTTTAAAATTAGGAGAAAAATGCCCCCAGTCACTACTTCTATTCAGCACTGTGTTGGAGGTCCTAGCCAGTACCATAGATAAAGAAAAACAAAAGGTAAAAAAGATTAAAGGGAAATAAAGAAAATCTTTTTTTCACAGATAATAAAATTGCCTATATAAAATCCAATAAAATCTCTACATTTTTGGAATTAAGAGAGTGTAGAAAGGCGGATAGATATAGAATGAAGAAACAAAAGTCAAATGCATTTCTTCACATTGGTAATAAAATCAGCTTGAGAAAATATATTTTTTAAAAGAGATACCAAGACAAAAACCACAAAAATAGGAAAGAGATATGAATAAACAGTTCTTAGAAAAGGAAATCAAAATGAACTAATAAATATATGAAAAGATGGGACTTTACTATTAATCAGAGGTATACAAATTTTTTAAAAGGCCCATACTATCATTTTAAAATTTCTGATAATTTCAAGTGTGGCTGCTATGCAGAGAAACAAAATATCTTTTAGTCTGCAGGTGAGTGTTCAAATTAGCACAAATACTGTGGCGGAGGCTGTTGGTTTTCCCCTAGTGTTTGTCTTTCTCTTCTTTTCCAGCCATAAGAACTCTCTGACTTTAGCTGGATCATGACCCAACTTGAATAAAGACTACACTTCCTAGTTTTCCCTGCAGCCAGATATGACCATGTAAGTTCTAGTTAAGGAGAGACAAAGGCACTTTGTACATCTTTAGGGAAAGGGCTTTGCATTATTTGTTTCTTCCTGCTCTTTGAAAGTCAAAATTTGGACACATTGGCTGGAGCTCCAGAAAACACTGTGGACCTTGAGATGATCTTGGGAATGAAAACTGTACATACATGGTGAATTATACAAGGAGCCTGGGTCTCTAACACTCTGGAGTACTTTACCCTCCCTGGGTTCACCTCCAGCCCCCTTGAATCCAAGAGAGAAATGCATAGCTATCTTATTTTGATTTCTATGGTTCTGGATTTTTTGTTACTTGCAGCATTCCACCCTAATCCTAACTAATACAAACTCAATAGAAAAAGATTTGGCTTTGCCTCATAAAATTGAGGCTTACCCTACAGTCCAGCAAATTGCTCTTCATATAAGCATATGCCTTGAAAAACTTCATCCTTACATGCACCAGGAAATATGTACAAAAAAGTTCATATTATTTTGAGACCCTATGATTTTGAGACCCAAAATTAGAAATAATCCAAACATCCACAGATGGGTGTAAAATTAGGTTGATTACAGTGTTTTCATTCAACAAACTACTGATATGGAGTTAGGGAATAAATTTAATTTCCAAAGAATCCATAAGTGTGATATAATGTATAAAATTTTGATAACAAGGAAACCCAACCAATGCATTATTTAGGGATATATATATATATATATATATATATATATATATATATATATATACATACATATATAGGCAATTTATAAATAAAAGCAGTGATGATAGCCCCACATTTCAGCATAGTCATCACCTCTAGTGTGGAAGGGGGTAATGCTTCCTGGGAGGGAGTATGAGGGGAGTTTCAAGGAGAATGAATGGCTAAGTCCCATTGTTTTCTAAGCTCAGTGGTAAGTACAAGGATTTTCATTCAATTTTTAACTTAACCTGTATGTTCTAAGTATTCTTTTTAATGTATGCATGTTTTAAAATAATAATGACAAAAAGAGTAGAGAAGGCATGGTAGTGCCTGAACTTTGTTGTGTGTGTGTGTGTGTGTGTGTGTGTGTGTGTGTGTTAAATCTGACTCTGGGAACACAAAGAGGTTTAATCCGGGCCATATATAACACTTACGCTTAAGCACTATCGATACAGCAGAATGTTCCTTTCTCTGCTTTTAAAGGTGGGAGTGATTATCAAGGACTTGTAAGCCAAATGGATGTAGTGACTGCCCCTTACGGCAAACAGACTCTTTGAAAGCTCCTGTCTATAACAGCTACCATCACAACTGTCCCCACCCCTACCTTCACCACCACCCTTTTATCATAACTTTGTATTCATTGTTTTTATGTTCCTGACAAAACTATGTCACTTGATGTAAAACACCGTTATCTCGGTTAATCTTCTCCAATCCAGTGAGCTAGATATTAACTCTTTGTGAGATCTGCCAGAAAAAAATCATCTCAGAGCAGTGGATGAACTAGCCCTGTTGCAGCCAGTAGCAGTGCCAGGGTTCAAATGCAAACCCACCTGTTTTCAAAATGTGTCCTCTTAACCTCTATAGCATGCTGCTTCTCTACAGCCCTCATCTCAAATATCTATTTTTACTGTCACCCCTTCAGTTACAATAATAGCTTCTCTGAGGCAAAATTCATAGGAATGCTTAAGGGAGTAACAGAAAAAGAAGAATATAGTGAATATATGGCTGATTACTGACAACACTTCTGAGAGGTTGGATGATGAGACCCAGAGAGAAAAGAAGCAGGATATTCTGAAAAATTGAGGGTGAAGGGATGGAAATGAAGTAGGATGAATTAAAACCAGGGAAATAGGGAGAGAGGGGGGAAAAAAGGATCCAGAGAATGAACAGAAAATAATAAGACCATCTTAAAGAATTTATTTTTTCTTTTCCCCAGAAGCTTCTTTCCTCACCTTGGAATAGGTGTTTCATCTTTTGAAATGAGTTGGATAAATAAGAAGAAAGGGTTGAAAAGTAATTTCAAGTCCACAGAGCAAACCCTGGGATAGATTGTTTTTCCCTCACAAGTCTTTCATCCAGAAAGCTTTAAGGTCTCATGGTTTTGGCAATAATTATACTGTAAAAATAATAATTCCTAGCTGGTGTTTTCCCCTTGGCAGCATGTGTGTACCAATCAGTTTGTCATGATAATATCTTCAAGTTCACTCACTAATTTGCATGCATCCATTTGTTAGTCTAGGAAAGTAAGGGCTCTTTTATGCCCTTGGACCTCAGTGTATTTGGGGCTCTCTTTCCTGGACATCTGCACTAATGAGGTACTTTTAGGTCAGAACAAAGAAGTTCTTGCTTTGACTTATTATGTATATTTGAATATTTTAGCTGTGCATTTGAATGTACATATCACAGATATATGTAGACATTTCTATGGGGTGTGAAAACTCAGATTGTTAGGGTGGGAACATGACACTTTGTACTTGCAAAAATCCTTTAAAAATAGGATATTTACCTACTTATTAAAAGAGAGAATTTTGGTACTACTGGTTAGAGGGTGGGATGAGTAGAGGACTCTTTCTCCTCTGTATTCTGTGATAACTATGTTGTCATGAGACCACATATCTATATGTATTATGTGAGTCTTATAGCATTTACTATACCATATAATTCATTTAATCCTTCTTTTTATTTTAATGACAGGTTGATAGGAGTTGAGGATGGGAGAGAGGAAGGAGACAAACAGAACAATGGGAACCTTTCATTCAGCCTTTCTAAGGCATGCCGGGGCCAGAAAATCCACGCGCCTTTACAGAGAAGCCCGAGTCAGGAGAAGTTAATCCTGTAGTGAATAGGCAGTGCAGATAGGGCTGGAGAGGAAGCTGCGGAGTAGTGATGATCCTGGAGTCAGGAAAGGGTGGGAAACATGTCTCTTAGTCTTCATTTTATAATCAAAATCTTGCCTGCACGGTTTTGATGAGAAATCTATTATGACAAGAAAGGCCTGTGTATGTTTTTCTTTGTCTTCAAAATCTCACAGTAAATGGAGAGGTCAAAACCCAGATGATTTTCTAAACTAAGACAATGACATGTTTAGACTAAAATGGAAGAAAAAGCATTGTTAGAATTTCATGATACGATTCTTTAAACAACTTTGCCTTATTTTCAAAATCTCTAAAGTGAAATGTTTTCTCTTTTGCTTTCACGTTACTAATAGGATCCTTGTTTTTATCTGAAAACTAGTCCCTTTATTTCTGATGCACTAATTGACCTGACACTACTGAAGCTTTAAAACCATGTGTCTCTAAGTCTTGTCTTCCTAATTATTATTTCATTGGCCTTATCTCATATTCTTGAACATCAATAATATTCCATATATTATCTCGTTTGGTCTTCTCAAAAACTAACATGTAAAAAACTGTTGGGTACATTTAGCTTCCTGTGAACATCTGTAACCACAACTTCAATCACTTTCCACCCCCCCTTGCCACCTGCTGCTGCTATCTGTCTTGACTTATAGACTTCTCCATGCTGTGTCATGTTGTAGTAGAGAGCTCATTTCAAAAGCAGAAAATATTAAAGCAAGGAAAAGTGCAACCAAAATATGAACAAACAACATGTTTGTTTCAACCATAAAGTGTTCTCTACCCTTTTGATGATTTCAATGCTTAATTAACAAGCTGTTATTTCTCATTAAAGTGATTATCCCTCTGGTGGATTTCCTTTACCTACTATATGTGAAATTAATCAATAAGGATACTGTGATGGTTAGGTTCAGGTGTCAACTTGGCCAGGTGATGGTGCTCAGTTGTCTGGTCAGGCAAACACTGGCCTAAACATTACTGCAAGTACATTTCTTGGCTGGTTAATAAACCAGAAGCCTGCTTTATTAAATCATCAGTCACTTGATTGCATCTGTAGTTGATTTACATCTGTGATCGACTAAGGGTGGGTCTTCTGCAATGAGAATCCAATCAGTAGGATTTGATCCAATCAGTTGAAGACTGTAGGGGAGAAGAGAGAATTTTCACTTTTTTCAGCCAGCAAGTCTCTCCTGTGGGGTTCATGAAAGACCATCATTGGAATTCCCAGTCTCACGGCCTGTCCTATGGATTTTGGACTTTTGCATCCTCATGGTTATGTGAGAAACTTTATAAATCTCATATTTACAGATATCTCCTGCTGGTTCTGTTCCTCTAGAGAACCCTGACTAATACAGATACTTATTAAATGCAAGCTGCTTGGGAAAGGTTGATAAATTCTCACAAAGTAGATGCTTCATAAATGTTTACTGACTGAATGAATAAATGAATGACTCAATAAATCAGTAAGCTATTTGCATAGGTGGGTAGAAATGTAGGTTTTGGAAAAAATGGATCTCATTCCAACATTTTTTACTCATGACTTTACTTTGAATTGTATTCAACTATCATTTGAAAAAATATTATCTAGACTTTTTGCGTCTATATAACAATACAAATCCTATGAATTCTATAAATTCTTTAAGAGAATTTTAAAGAATACAAATTTCAATAGGTTTAGGACACTAATGCACAAGTCAGATTTTGGCCATAATTATAGTTAGATTCTTATTCTATGAAATACACTTCATAAAGCATTAGGAAAATTACTAGAAACAATGTTGACAGCATCCAGCATTTCCAAAGAAATGTTAGAGCAAAAGGGAAGCCAAAAATTACTGAAGCTAAATCAAGCTATTAAGAAGAATTGCAAAAATAAATTACCTAACTACAAAGAGAGAGCTTAAGAAAACAAAGTTAGAAATGCTAAATTAATAGATCTGTACATTAAAAAGGATGAATTTTACTGTATGTAATTTATACTTCAATAAATCTTACTTAAGAAAAAGGCTCTTTTGAACTCAAGTACCTAATATGACATTATTAAATTTTTTTCCTAATTACTAAGGCTCCAGCAAAGTCATGGGGCTCATTATTTTACCTGAAGGGGTGATCATAAAATGAACAATATTTGGATTAAGGTTAGGAGCACTGCCTTTGAGATAAAAAAAAAATTGTAAAGCTATTAGTTATGTTACTTTGAGCTAATTAACAGATCAATATTAGCTCCAGTTTATTCATTAATAAAATTTATAAAATAGTAGATATGAGAATAAGTTATTGGGAGAGATTAAAATTAAAATATATACAACACACTTAATATAGAGTCTCATACTTTTTGAATTATATTTTATTTTCTATTGGAGTAATCAGTAAAGTCTTCTCAGAGGAAGATAAAAAGAAAGGGTATTATTGGCAAAGAAGTTAGAATGACTGAAGGGATGGGAATGACTGAAGGGACGGTGAACAGACAGGAGAAGGATACGTCATAGTTTGAATGCAGTGTTAGATCCATGAAAGGGAGAAATGAGAGATATGTCTAGAAATGTGGGATATTACCAGATGGTGCATGGAGTTAAATGTTATTTTAAGGAGTTTGGATCTCATTCAATGGGTAATGAAAAACGATTAAACATTTTGGAGTAGTGAATGACATGATTTAAATTGTATTTTAAGAAGATTAATTTGGCAGCAATCTGTATCGATGGATTAGAGGTGAGAATGGTTAGATATGGGATGTCCGTTTAGGAGATTAACATCGCATGTAAGTGATAATGAGGTCTTGAATTAGAATAGTGGTGGTGGTGATAGTAATAATAAAAAGGATATGAATTTGGGAGATGTGTTAGGCACAGAATTGATAGAACTTGGCATTAGAAATGGAGAACGGAAAGGGACAAGAGGGAAGAACAAGTCAGAGTATTTGCCTTTGTGGTTTACAACCTGGGCATTTTGGAGTGTGCTTGAGCCCTTAAAGAGGTTTTATTAGAAGATGATGAGTTCTATTTAGGATACTTTGTGTTTGAAACACACAAGAGACATCTGAGTGGGCTTTATGATTGAATATAGGAGTCAAAAACAGGATATTGAACCACATGATTTCCAGAGTTTCAAGGTTTCTCCCTTTCTAAAGCAGAATCATACAGTCTGTTCAACTTTACAATAGGGTCTACAAGACATGAGGATTCACTGTTCCTTGCATTTACTCCATACTTCCTAACTAACTTCTTTTCCTCTTCCAGAAATGCTCCTTGACTCCACCAGCTGGTACTTTACCCATTTTTGAAGGTTCAACCGAATGACTCCAAATTGAAAATGTCTTCTGCCTCCTCTGTATTTTCTTAACTAGGCATGATGTTTATTAAATGACAGGACAGGGAATAAACATCAGAAAATTCTGAAAAATCTTTCTCTTTTAGCATTTCCTTTCTTTCTCTCTCTCTCTCCCTCTCTCTTTCCAAGTTTAAATATGAATAATTGGCTGGGCCAACTGAATTGTTCCATTTATGAAGGAAGGAAAGAAAGCCAAACTGAAATAGGAAAAAAAAAAAAAGACATGGATTTTATGGCCTTGAAGAGGTGAACGGATTAAATTCTCCCTGGGTTATTTAAGGAATTGGTACACCTTATGATAGAACTAATAGATCTTATATTTGAGTAGTCATGGAAGGTGCAATTCCCAATGACACAGCAGCTCTGGGAATTGGAAGGGATATGAAGGAAACAGCCTTCTGCCTTCAGGCAAAGAAGTTACAGTTATTTACTTTTTAATAGCAGAAGCAAATTATACCATCTACGAAAAATAAAAATAAAGGAAAAACTTGGAAATAATAGGTGCATCCATTTTACATTGGTTTTGGGTAAGTAGTGTGATCTGATTATCACAACAATTAGGGAGCAGGCATTATAATCTCCATTAGGATGGGAGGAAACTGAAATGAGGCTAAGTGGCTTTCTCCACCCCAAAGATCCCAAAGATCTTTAATGTTCTAATCCAGCAATCTTCCCACCATATCAAAAACTGTTTACCAATAATTCACTATGATTTTGGAACACAGTGATGCCAGGTCAAGTAATTTTATTCCTTTTATGATGTTAATAAATCATGAGGAAGAAATTAAGCTCAGAAATGCAATATTATTAGCAGTGTTCCTGCTAAATAAATAAACTCTATCCTTTGATGATCACTTTCAAGACAACAAACATACAAAGAAAAACACACTCCCATTTCATAGATGGGATAATGAAAAGGAGTTAGGGAAGAAGAAAGAGAAGGAGTGGCCAGAAAACAAAAAGAAAAGAAAAAAAACAGGATGTAATATCACTTTAGGACTGGCAGTGGCCTTGCTGATAGGGACAGGTTTAAGAAGAAGTGATTGTTGAGAATTTGAATGAATGGTACCATAAAGCCAAGAGAATTAACATGATGCCAAAATCCACTAGATTTTGCATTTAGGAAGGAAACAGTGATAGCCAAATTGAATTGAAAGCAACAAACGTACTTGAGAAGGTGAAGTCCACTGTTTTGAGAAATTTGGCACCAAAAGGAAGAAGAAATTGGTTTTATGGTAGAGAGGGTAGCATCGTAAAATTAAATACATATGTATATACATATACATCAATAAAACTGAATTTTATTTATTTGAAGGCAGAGAGCTAAAATTGAGTATAGAGATACTTAAAAAACAAAAAGAGATCCAATACATAAGTGTTCAAGTAGAATATTTAGAAGACAAGAAAATGATCATATAGGTGGAGAGATTAAGCATCAAGACTGTGAAAAATTCTTTATGAGAAATAAGGAGGAAGAGGAAGGAGGGGAAAGAAGCAGCAAAGAAAAGACAAGTTTAGTTGGTCCTACTGGCACTCCTCTATCAATTTTATAACAATATTTAACCTGTGATAATACTTGTTGAAGAAGGGATGGTTTGAATAGGAGAAAATGGAAGGTAAAATGCTATTGTCAAAAAAGATAAGCCCTAGCATATCTAATAGAAGGAAGTGAGGAGAAACCATTTTCCAAGAATATCGTGGGATTTGTAAGCTTGAGGAGAAGGGAAAACTCTTGTCTTGTCATATATACTCTGGAATGTATATGAGGTATTCATAGAGAGTTAGCTACAACTGTTTTCTAGCAGTTGCGATAATTCATTTGACATTATAAAGAATGGCTTTGTACTGGGCAACGTTAGATGGTTCTATGATTTTCTTTAGACATACCTTTGGGCGTAGGAATACAAAAGAAATTAGAGGATCAGTGGTTATTATCCAGACTGAAGGCTTATGATATAACTTCAAGGCAGACTGACAAATCTCCATCCCCTAAAATCTTCAAGAATAGAGTAAACAATGAAATCTTTCTGCAGGCTGTGATTCTATGAATAATAATTGTGATAACCATATGTCAAGTTTCTCTCCTTCAAAATAGATAATAAAAGAATGAAGATATTTCCTTCTAATCATGGTGCATCTTCAATTGGACCAAATATTAATTTCTGCACACAGTAGTTATCCAAGGAATATTTGCTAAAAAGGTACCCTTTGTGAGGCTTATGATAGATTCCATTTAAGGGTTAGCATATATAAGTTTAACTACTTTCATTACATTGTAAGTTAAACTCGTGAACTTCTTTGGCTCTCAAGCCAACTTGTACTTCAACTTCCAGTAAGATTTAAAACCAGCAATTCACTGTACCATTTCCTAAATTAAGCTCGTCTTATAAAATACCCGTTGCCCTGTTAGATTCCGAGAATTTATCTTAGAATTGGGATTTTTTTTGATATGTAGATATATATATATCTAGATATATATATATCTACATATATATATATATGTAGATATATATATATTTTAAACTTTAGACTATTAATCCTTTGCCAATTCATTTTCCTCTTAAGAAATTATCATTTTATTTAAACTGTAAATTTATTATCATTCAGTTTCATAATAATTTCTAAAAAGTAGAATTATTTTTTCTCCTAAAGGATTTAGCAATTGAAATTTTATTTTCAATTTAGAAATTTTCCATAGTACTCAGAACTCTGAATAGATACCATTTTGCAATTCCTAAAAAACAATTTTCTGTATGAAAGAAAAATAAGTCTTACAGTGACCTCTAAGTTAGGAGTTCATCTTTTTATTAGTGTAGAAAGAAAACTTTAATTTCTACTTTGAAGACTATACATAGTAAGAAACATTTTCATATTAATTTTCACCCAGTCTCTTCAATCCTGGTTTTATAAAAGCGTAATGAAAAATATTGCATTAGAGCAAGTTGGCTGACCCATTTTAGAACTCTTAGGTACCTTGAATAATTATTGAGACCTTCGGGTTATTATCTGTACCAAGTCTTCTGAGGTTCATTCACCTCTATTTTCCATCTAAAGGAGACCTTAGTCCTTAGGACTTTAGAAAGGACAACCCCCCTAGTCCCAGCTCCATTCCCCTTTTATCCCCTAATCTGAGTCATCTCACTTGCCTCCTAAGGCCAAGTGTCTCTTACTTGTTCTCTGTGTATGAAGTGGCCTTTATGCTTCAGAAAATTTAAAGGTCATTTTCCTCTCTTTGAAGCCTTGCTACATTTTGTTACTTACAGTGTCAGTTTCAGTAAAAGAAATCAGAGAGTTGAACTGTTATTTCGTTGGTGATAACTAGAGCTTTGGGGAGCATCTCTGAAAGTTGTTTCCAACGCTGGGTCACAACGTTGGTGTCCCAGACTCTTCCCTTCCTATTAAGCGTCATATGCCATAATACAACAAGGCTATGGGACTCCTGGTGTGAAATGAAAGTTTTCCATAAGAGATCTCTGCATCCATGGGAAACATTAAAAAAGGAAAAAAAAAGAAGTGAGCTCAGGAATCAAACCAATGAAAATTAGGATAAGGCTGAAAGGTCCTGCTCTCCAAAACTGAGTTTTCAAAAAGCTATTGGGAAAGTAACAGTCACTGCAACTTTATAGTTATATCCTTTTCTAGGCAAGTCGTTAGATATTTATATAAAGTTGGGCCTTTTGCAATAAATAGAAACCACCAGATATTATGTTGTAAATTCTTTTTTGTCTGTTTTGAGTTTCTGGGATTTTTTGTTCTACTATTGGATACTATGATCTTATTAAAAACTGCATCTTCTCCAAGGCTACAAAATGAGTTTTCCAAGCCTGTTAACCCTGTAGCTTTGTAGAACTGCACTCTGATCAATGATGTTATAATCATATTATGTACCTGAATGCTGCCTTCCATCCATTTTCTGACATCAGCTGGTTATTAGTCATATGAAGTGGATACTGATTGGATGACATACATTTGCCATGAATTCGGATTGGCTAGTTGCTTTGATGTGTGAAGGTCACTTGCTGAATTGTTTTGTGCTTTAGTCAATATTGTTCCATGTTCTCTTGCAGATCTCATTTCTGAGATCATTATTAACAACAACAACAACAACAACAACAACAAAAAAAAAAAAACAAACAAATCCACACATCAGAATTCTAACCGAGAGCCTTTGATTCTTCCCAACCTCCAAAGAAGAGGTCCAGGCACGGAAATTGCATTATTTTTCTTATGGCACCTTCCTTTGAATAGTCATATGCCCAAAAAACTCCACATATATGTATAAAAAAGTACAATTTGCATGGAAGTAGGTGTTTCCATAACTATGACACAGTCAGTAAAGAAGGGAGAGTGCAAATCAGAGATCCAAACTGCATCCATCTTAACCAATTGGTTAATATTTTTTTTCCTTAGAAAAGAAAGGCAATTTTGAAATACCAATGTCTCTACATTTAACTTTGAAGGAGGGAGGAGCTGTTGAACAAAACTTAATCATCACTATCAAATCCATTCTGCAGATACAGAAGGAATAGAGTTGAGACATTCTAAGGCTTTCATCACTGTCATTAATGAACAAGAGACAGTGACACTTTTTTTTGGCAACTGGTAGACGTACAAAGATGAACTGTGCCTAAAGAAGAAAATATTTATAGACAGAAAATCAGGGGTGGGAGCAATTGCAGGTAATGCAGATGGTATGTCTATATATCTCCTGACCAAGAGATGTATTTGCCGAGAGCTTTAATTTTCTATTTTAGTAACTGAGCTTCCAAATCACTTGGATGTCTACTGTTTTCCCACACTGATTTTGACCTTCATCTCATAAGTCAGAGATTCTCTATTTAATTATTTATTTTTTAATTAATGGGGGAAAAATTTCTTCAAATTGCCCATGATTTCTCTGGTACAAAGGTTAATGAAAAGCCCAGAAATGAGATGAGACCCAAGGGGTCCTCAGTGTCTCCAAACCCAGTTTTCTCTACTCTTTGAATTTTTTTTCCTTTTTGTTCACATTTTCATTATTGTTCTTTTTTTCTTTACTGTACGTTTTTATTCTTTGTTCTCCTTTTCCTCTCTGAATCCCATCTTTCCTTCCATCAGCCTCTTAAACTACCAATTGTAGTTTTCCTCTTCTTTTTATCTCCCTCACTGTCTCAATAGGGCTTTCAGGAGCCTGAGGTTTAATATTTTTTTACTGCTTCCTCCTTTCCTGTTTATTTGCCTGTCACTGTGGTTGCTTGCCTCAGACTTTTCCCTTGGGTATACTCTTATCTCTTTTCTTTCTCTTAACCAATCATTTCCCATGGAGGCATTTTTTTTTTTAAATCCAGTCAGAGACAAAATATTAATAGCTTACCAGATAAATCAGTTAAGCTTCTGTTTAAACGTGATGCTATATTGACTTCCAGGGGTTAGTCTTTCTGACAATGTGAGATAAGACTCCCAGGGTTGTGCCTAGCCCTGGCATCATGGGATTGAGAATGCCTTCTTGACCAAAAGGGGGAAAAAGAGATAGAACTAAATAAAGTTTCAGTGGTTAAGAGATTTCAAATAGAGTAGAGGTCATTCTGGAGGTTACTGTCATGTAAACTTTAGCCAGATGTCACAGATTACCGGTATGTCAAGCCCCACCATCAGCATTCTTGAAAACCATAGGGAGTGCCCTGAGTTCTTTTATCTCTGTATAAAAGTTTTTCTTAGTGAGTTCATTTTTTTTTCAGAAATTTAAGGACTTCAGCTTGATCCTATGCTAGATAAGCCCTGAAATCCAGAAATCAACAACTAAATTATAAAATTCATCGTCCGGTTTCATTCCTCTACCCCATAATGTCAACACCTCTTTCCAGCATGAAGTTAAAGCAGTCATTGCCATGATATCCTTGAAGATTGGCAGAAAGATCATATGAGAGGGAGGAAGAATAACTGAAAAATTAGGATTTAACAGATGACTGTGACTACTGACTCACTATATAGCTATTTCTTCTTAGTGTCTAATATTTTAGAATAGCCAGAGAGAAACGCCTGAAGTTGTTGAACTGTAATCCAGTTTGATCTTTGATAATGAGTAAATAACTATATTGCAAAAAAAAAAAAAAAAGTGCTATGGAATACCAAACTTTTTGATACCCCACTTCTTACTTGCTGTTGCTACCAATACCCAAATACAACAACAAAAAACAAAAATCCAAGCTGAAAAAAAGGAAGAATGGGTTGGAACATGTGGGTCCCTATATGAAGATTCCAACATGACAAGTGACATTTAGCAGCACAAAAAAGAAATCAACAACTTATAAAGTTCATTCTGGTTTTAAGTTTTGTGTTCTTTAGTGTTAAAGGTAGATCTCTGATATTCATTCAGTGAGCAAAGAAATATTTACAGGGATGGTTGCCTACAAAGAAAACTTTTCATGATCAGCAGCTTAATATAGCAAATGATTATTTCACAGTTTCTGTGGGTGTTTCTGGCCCAGGGTGTCTCATGATTTTGTAGCCAGAGATGGAGCCATGCAGGGGAAACTGCAGAGCACGTGCAGTTATGGTGCTTTCTAAGGAACCACACATTTGGGTCCTTCTGGGAGAAGAAAAATTGGAAGAGATCAGTCTCCAGAGATTGGCAAGGGCAGGACAGCAGAGTGTTTACTGCGTTAGTACCAAAGTAGTAAAGTTAATATTAAGGCAATGGGAAACTGCTGATAGTATTTAAACAGAAATGACACATGGCTAATTTGTGTTGTAGGTCACTTTCACAGCAGTGTGGAAAATAAGCTGGAAGAATATCATACAGGAGGTAGGGAAATCAGTTAGGAAGTGCTTGCAGTGGCCTGGACAGGACATGTGAAGAAGCTGAAAAAAAAAAAAGGTACAGAAATAAGAAAAGCTCAAGAGATATTTAAATAACAAAGAGTAACAAATTAGAGAGCAAGCAATAGGAAGAATCTGGGATGATGCCAACACTTTTGGCTTGGATGCATGGGGATGCTGTTCACAAAGAAAATGGAAGTAGAACTGGGTGTGGATGGGAAACATGACAAATTAATTTTTTTTCTTTACATTTTGAGTTCAAGTTCAATTTTAGAATTATAAATGGAGATATCCAGCAGAGAGTTAGATATATGAGCCTATAAAATCGGAGTATGGGTATGGGCCAGAGTTAAGTTTTTGGAAGACACAGAGTATAAATGAAGATGTAGGTTTAAATGAGATCATTCAGGGAGAATAGGTAAAGGGAAAAGAATCAGCCGTTTCATCCATTTTACACTTGTTAAACATTTATTGATGGTCTACTGTAAGGGCAAAGACAAAAGGGAGCTTAACTATAAACTGAGGAAAGAAAAAAGAGGAAGGCATAATCCTTATCAATTTAGTCTTACGTTAATTTATGCATTCAGTAAATATTTAGAATAGGATTACCACTAATAACCCAGCAAATTAAGAAGTGGGCAAAATAGTTAAAATTCCTACTGTAATGGAAAGTAATTTCTAATGTTGCTCCTTTGAGGAGTAAACACTCTAGTGTAGGCAACACGGAGATATAACACAATTCATTGTAAAGAGTGCTATAGTAAAAATATCCATAAATTGCAATGGTGGAATAAATGAGGGAGTGACTTGAAGAATCTAAACAGATTTAGGGGAAAGGCAGAAAATCTTATGCAAAGTGATTGGCTCATACAAAACAGATTTATAGGACTGTGTGTCATATTCCATAAACAGTCGTCAGACTTGTGATTAGCGCACAGTGGATGTATGGGGAGTAGTTGGAAATGAGGTTGGAAATACAGACTGGGGTCAAACTGTAAAAGGCCTTGTAAGCAAAAATAAGGAAATGAGCTCTGCCCTGAAGGTACTAGAGCTAAAGGACTCTCATCAGGAGACTGATATGCTCAACCACAAATTTTTTTTTTTTTTTTTTTTTTTTACTTTTCAACGTTTTAATTGTATAGTATAACATATATACAAAGCAAAGAAAGAGAAAAGCAATAGTTTTCAAAGCACTGTTCAACAAGTAGTTACAAGACAGATCACAGAGCTTGTCATGGGCTACCATATGGTCCTCTCAGATTTTTCCTTCTAGCTGCTCCAGAATATAGGAGACTAGAGGGTTTAAATATTTTTTATCATCACTACCGACTTTTCTCCTTCATTTTTTGTGAAAAATAACATATATACAAAAAAACTATAAATTGCAAAGCACCACAATCAGTGGTAGAACATATTTCAGAGGTTGACATGGGTTATTATTTCATGATTTTAGGTTTTTACTTCCAGCTGCTCCAAAATACTGGAGACTAAAAGAGATATCAGTGTAATGATTCAGCATTCATATTCATTTGTTAAATCCTATCCTCTATGCACAACTCCACCATCACTTTTTGATCTTTCCTTACCTCTCCTTAGAGGTGTTTGGGCTATGGCAATTCTAAATTTTTGATATTGGAAGGGTCTGTCACTAATATGGGGTAGGGAGATGGAACTATCTGATGTTCTGGACAGGCTGAGCTAGGTTTCGGAACGTAACTGGACCAGGGACCCATCTGGAGGTTGTAGGTTTCTGGAAAGTTACTTTAGTGCATGGAACCCCTATGGAATCTTATATATTACCCTGGGTGTTCTTTAGGATTGGCTGCAATGGTCCTGGTTGGGGGTGGGCAGGTTATGATAGGTAGCAAGTTCTAACTGAAGTTTGCATAAGAGCAACCTCCAGAGTATCCTCTCGACTCTATTTGAACTCTCTCTGTCACTGATACTTTATTAATACACTTCTTTTCCCCCTTTTGGTCAGGATGGAATTGTTGATCCCATGCTTCCAGGTCTGGATTCATCCCCAGGAGTAATCTATTATGTTGCCAGGGAGACTTTCACCCCTGGAAGTCATGTCCCACGTAGTGCGGAAGGCAATGATTTCACTTGCAGAGTTGGGCTTAGAGAGACTGAGGCCACATCTAAGCAACAAAAGAGGTCTTCCAGAAGTAACTCTTAGGCATGTCTATAGGTAGTCTAAGCTCCTTCGTTACCTATATAAGCTTCACAAGAGTAAGCCTTATGATCAAGGGCATGGCCTATTGATTTGGGTGTCCCTAAAGTTTGACACAGTATCAGGGGATTCCCTGATGGTAAGGTTTAATAGTTCTATATTATTTCTCCCATTCTCAAGGGACTTTGCCATACTTTTTGATTATCTCCTTAATATACTCCAGGATGTGTCCAGGCATTACAATAAACTATATAGGATCAAAGGATCTCTTTCTTATTCTGTGCTCCCTGTGTTTCAGCTGTTCAAATGAGCTATACAGATAGGTTGAATTAGATTATGTGCGACAGAAAATTTCAGTTCCAGACCAAATAAACCTTTCTTCCACTGGTCTCAAAGAATATGTGGGTCAACCATGTATTTTGCAGTGAAAGTTCTGGTAAGTTTGAGGAGGGTAGCTTGAGTACAGGAGAACTGAATACAAGAAATATTTAAGGGGATTCATAGTTTATTGTGACTGCTATCATTAAATTTTCTGGCTAGTACAAAATTGGTACCAGGGGTAGCATTACGCTGCCACAAAAATGTTAAAGGTGACATTAACTTACAGTCAGTTGGTAAGCAAACTGAATGAAAAGCAAAGGAAATATAGTCTATGTTAAGAACAAGCAAAATATTTGGGAAAATAGTCATCTATATTAACTTGTGAGGTAGAACCACATGCCTACTGAGTGCACATATCAAAAAGATGTCGTGGTAGCTAACCTGTTAGATGGCTCCCAGTTATTCCTGTCTCCTGATATTCTCTTGCTCTTGTGTAGTCCCCTCCCACATTTTGTGGACAATAGCATCTTACAGAAGCGATGATATTTCATTTCTGAGATTAGTTTAATATGATACTGCAGCTTGAGTCTTGGGTGCTCTCTTAATCACATATTTTACTTTTTTGGATTGCCTTCTGGAGGTAGTCATGCCACGAGCAGCCCTACGGAAAAGCCCATGTAGTGAAAAACTGAAACTTCCTTGCCAAAAGTTAAGTGAATGAGCTTGGAAGGTGATTCTGTATCCCTGGTTAATTCTTCATGCAGCCCCAAGTGACAATTTGGCTACAATCTCATGAGAGACCCTTAGCCAGAACCACCAGCTAAACTGCTCTTGGATTCTCATCCACAGAAATTGTGAGATAATAAATGTTCACTGCTTTAAGCTGCAGGGCAATTTACTACTCAGAAAAATATAATTATTACATAAAGTCTTTGGAAGAAATGAACAAAGGAGAGACTTGGCCAGTTTGCAAGCAGAAAGAAAAGAAAATAGGGAGTCCAAGAATTGGGGGCCTTCAAAATTTGGGAAAGTAACTGTTTTTTAATCCCAAAACATAAGAGAAGTGAGTTGAAAGAACTTTATTGCAAAGGGTCAAAAAACCTCTTAGTTAATTAAATAAACTTATGGCAAAGATTAAATTAAGGGCAGGGACTCAGTGTATCCACCATTTATTGGGGAGGGATGTGTATAATAGGCGCATGCAAACCCATCTGCACACACATACACAACATATATGACAACTATGTCCAAAAAAGAACATTGAGTACAGCAACATTAACATATATTGCTGATCAGAAGCAAATAGATTAGAAACCAACTAAGATGTCGGGGAACATATCAACAAAAACATTATAATCCCACACTTAGAAGCCAGAATTTCTGAAAAAAGTTACATATATATGTTTTTATTTGTATTTAATTGATGAATTGGCTAAAGAGTTTTATTGTTAGATATATAAAAAATTGGGGGACCCCTATGAGCAAGAAGTTGTGTTGCAAAATCGTTTTGCCTTTGAAGACCGAGTATTTTCAAATTTTTACTTTAGATGTGATTAAGGAGCTGGTGGGTATGTAATAGCCCTCTAGAGAACGGATATAGGATCCACTAAGAAAATAGTAGGCAAGAAACAACAAAATAAGATATCACAACTAGTGGGATTTTGGAATTGCTTTGGACCCACGACTCATATGTATCCCTCATTCATCCTTTTCTTAATGAAAGTGTTTATTGAAATTACGTAGTATCTGGTTCATCACTGCTGTGTATGTGATGAGTGAGGAAAGGGGACAGGAAATTTATCCTTTTGTTTCCTGGTTTGTAGGGCCAAGATGAACAGTACCTGAAACTCCTGGGCAAGACTGTACATCACCTGGAACTGAGAATTTGAGGAGCCAGCGACAGGGTTGCCTTCCTTAGGGAGGAGGTGATTGTATTTGGTGTGAAAGAAGAATTATATGACTATGGGATGACCAGAAGGTCTGACTGTGCCAGAAACAGTGCTGCTTGATGACTTATCTCCTTTTATTCCTTTCATTTTCCTCCCCCTGGGCATATGAGAAATCACATTTTTGAGGCCCCCCCACTGCAATTAGTTAGGGTCATAAGCGTTCTGGCTAATGCATTGTGAACTCAATTGCCTCCCTTCTAGGCTAAAGCAGTTTAAGAGCTAGTGGCCTTCCCTACCTTCTCCCTTTTCCTCCATCACCTGGAGGACAAGTGTTTCAGACGGCAGAATCAAAAGGTAGAGAAAAATGACACGGGTAGTATGCTGGTTTGAAAAGATTTATGTACCCTAGAAAAGTCATGTCTTAATCCTAATCAATCTTGTGGGAGCAATGGTTTCTTCTAATCTCTATTCACTACTATAGGTTGGAAACATAGTTAGTTTATCTCCATGGAGATGTGAACTCAATCAATTGTGGATATTAGCAAACTCATGGCAAAGATCAAATTAAGGGCAGGGACTCAGTGTATCCACCATTTATTGGGGAGGGGTGTGTATAATAGGCACATGCAAACACATCTGTGCACACACACACAACATATATGACAACTATGTCCAAACAAGAACATTGCGTACAAGTCTCCACCCACTGTATGTAACTAATTGTCTTGATTAGTTTACTGGAATCCTGTAAAAGAAGTATTTTGGAGAAAGCTTCAGAACACCATAGTACCATGAAGCAGATAGTCAAACAGCCAGCAACTTTTGTTGATAAAAAAAGAAAATGCCTCCTAGGGAGCTTCATGAAACAAGAGACCTGGAGAGAAAGCCAGCAGATGCTGCCATGTGTGCCATGTGCCCTTCTAGCTGAGACAGAAACGCTGAATGTCATTGGCTTCCTTGAACAAAGGTATCTGTCCCTGAATGCCTTGGATTGAACGTTTCTATAGACTTGTTTTGATTGGGACATTTTCTCAGCCTTAATACTGTAAACTAGCAACTTATTAAAATTTCCCTGTTTAAAAGTCATTTCGTTTCTGGTATATTACATTTTGGAAGGTAGCAAACAAGAACAGGTAGCTCTATAATGTGAGGAGGAAATGGATTTTTATTGTATTAAGCAATTGGCAATTCAGAGATTAGAGAAGCAGGTAAGGTGAATTATTCTGGTTAATATAGATTGCCTTCTCTTCTTCAGCCCACAAATTAAAATTACCTACTGAATAATATCATTTTAGGATCAACATTCCCCAAATTCAGAAAACATTCATGATATATCATGTTCTCCTTTATATATTGATATTATAGTCTAAAACTGTGTTTTAAAATAATTAAAACCACTTCATCCTTCAGGATATTTTGACTTCCCTTTTCTTGCTATTTTTCCTTCTCTCTAATAAAGCTATAGCATTTCTCTAAATGAGAGGGGACAGTGATATCAAATACTGACAATACATTTCTTAAAGGACATTCAATTTTCACACTAAATGAGTTGTTGGGAGGATGACAGTACAGTTCAAGTCAGGTGGTAAATAGAACTGAAGAAAGAGAAAGAAATTCATAGGACAGAAGAAACAAAAAAGTGAAAAAAAAAAGGAAAAGTGAATAGTTTATGCACAATATTAGAAAAACAGAGAAAAAAATGTTTGCTACATTTCTGGTGATTTTCTGTTTAAGAATACATCAACCACCACAATTGTAGTTCATATCATATCTTATACAACATATCCAGAAGAGACTTATTTCCAAGATAATATTGGTAATTAGACAAATATCACTATTCCATTAATAGTACTTCTAGTTTTTGCTAATGAGAAAGCATGATACTACGGTTGAAGCTTGATACTGGATGCTAGGTTAGTTTTATATCTGACTTCCATCTTCCAACAAACAGGTGAATCTTCTTGACCGAGTCCTCCTTCCATGCTTTCTCAGTCCATCTGTCAATAATAGAAACTTACTCTAACAAGAAACAATTCATCTGCTCTCTCTCCTCTGTTGTGCTAAAGAAACATTTTTCACTATGTGCTGATCTTAGTACAACTTGCTATATCCTTATTGGCAGATGCCATTGAAAGTGGCCCACGAGTATTTTGACGATGTTCATAGCCTCCATCAGACTATCTTCCTCAAAGGACTCAAACATATCCTCAACTAGTCTTCAGTTACTTTCTTCAATTCCTGGTGATAGATCAGGCTCAATAAGACCAGCTTATTTTATAGTCCTGGCTTTTGGCTATACCATTAGTAAAGGTAAGTAGAGCAAATGAGCAAATCCATGCTGAAGATTTAGAGCAAATTAGTGACTCAGAATAAATACAAAATCCTGTAGAGACAACTGATATTTAGCAAATGATCAAAAAGAGCATTCTATGTACAATTCAGGACTGTAGTGGAAATGGAGAGAAATTGTTGCATAGGATGGATATTTACAAGTGAAGTTAAGATCTGGAGAGATCTGAATTGAGTGTGTGGACATGATGCAAAAAAGAGGTTTATCTGAAGATGAAGAGAATCCAGTTCTTAAGCAGCTTTCACACAGTTGATAGCAGTTTTAAAAACATCCCTTCACTGATTCTTCCTAGAAATGTAATCCAGTGAGATAGAAATCTTCTTGCACTTGGGTCTTATTTGTCATAATTATGCATCTTTAGGGTTTTATAATGACCAATTTAATCACTTTGCTGTTTAGAGGGCCATACCAGCCAATCATGATAATAGGTTTGGTATTTGGTAGGAACCATTTAACGCCCAAGAGCCCTTATTCTGAGCCTCTTGATGCTACTTCTACTTGACAGGCAGTTTTTGATTATCACACGTTGCAAAACCTTTGGTAAAAATGCTCATTTTTTTTTTTTTTTTACAAAACTCTATGACTTAGTAGCAGGGACTTCAGCTTGCATACAAAGTCACTATGTAAGAGAAGTTTCCTTCAAAACACTCATTTTTTCCTTAGCCATACATTATAACAGTCTGAACATACCAATCAGCATCCACATTCTCAGCAATTCCAAATGTAGCCTAATTCTAAATGGCTAGTGATAAATGAATTCACTGGAATTAGCTCTGCTACTCTCGTTGAGTAATATTGGGAAAGTTTCAGGCCGTATCCACCTAAAATTTACCATTTTCCTATCATCAGCTGTATTTCCCAAAAACTTGTCACACTAACATCATAGAAAACAACATGAGATTTTCAGGCATTTGTTCTCAATCTTTAAAGGACCTAGGAAACACCTGGAGCATGTTTCCAATGCAGATTCCTCTGTTTCATCCCTAGAGTCTCTTATTTATTGTATTGGTGGCCCCAGAAAACTTCATCTATCATGAACCCTGTTGATTTTTATGTAAGTCACCCTGGACTGCATTTTGAAAAACATTTTTTTTAAGACCAATCCCTGGTAGTTTTTTGGTATTATAGGTAAAGGCATCTCAGGATTTTATCTAAATGCATCGATAAAACAGTATTCCTTTTTTTCATTTGTCTATGCCTCCATTTCCTTTCAACTAAATAATCACTTTCTTAAAGTATTTTGTCAAGGAGTGCTTGAGTGCATTTCTTTCTTTGGAAAAGGGGTAAAGAATACTGGGCTTTTGTGTTTGCATAGGAATATTTTAAAAATGAACACAGATTAGACTTCGGAAAGCTTTCCCAAAGTCATAACTCAGTATAGTGGTTTGAATGATAGATGTGGCTTCAAATACCATCCATGGCATTTACTAGATTTTATGCTCCTAACCCTCTAATTCTCAATATTCTTTTCTGAAACATAAGGAGAGTAACACATATTATATAACTCCATGAAAATTAAATACTATATATGTACACACATATGCATAAATACATTAGACATAGGGCTTAGAAAAGCACTTGATGGAGAATAATCTCCTATAATCTTTATTGTAATTATTATGAAACTGGAGAGGGATATTATTGGGGATTGATCATGTCCCCCACTATTTTAGTTTACTAGGCCGTTTAAGCAAATACCATGCAATGGGACAGCTTAAACAAAGAGAATTTATTAGCTTATAACTTTGAGACTGGGCAAAAGTCCAAACAAAGGTGTCATCAACACAATGCTTTCTTTCTGAAGACTGAAATTCTGGGACTGGCTGCTAGTGATCCTTGGTCCTTTTCTCTTCTATCACATGGCAAGTCACATAATGGACTCTCTTGTCCCCTCTGGTTTCTTCTGGGTTTCACTGAATTCTTGGGTTTTTACAATGGCATTCTCTCTGTCTAAATTTCATTCTTCATAAAAAGAACTCCAGGAATAAGATTAAGACCCTTTCTGATTGAGGTGGGTTACACTTTAACTGAAGTAACCTCATCATAAAGGCCCTACTTACAATGGGTTCAAACTCACAGAAATAGATTAAGTTTAAGAAAATGTCTTTTGGGATGCATACAGTTTCAAAATACCTCCACAAAAGGCATGTGCAAGTCCTAAATCCTGGACCTGTGGGTATGAGCCCATTGGTAAATAGGAGCTTTGAAGATGTTACTAAAGTGTGCCAAAACTGAATGAAGTGGACCTTAATCCAATATGGTTAAGATACTAATAATTAAAAGAAACTGAACATGAAAAAAGCCACAGGGAGCATCCAGAAGTTGAAAGTTAATGAAATCTGAAAGAGTACAGAGAAGGTGCCACCATATACATTGTCATGTGATAGAAAAGCCAAGGAACTCCAAGGATTGCTGGCTAGCCAGAAGATACCAACCTTAGGAGTTAGCAAGCCTTCTGGATTCTGAAACCTTGAACCAATAAATTCCTGTTGTTAAGCTAACTCATTGTTTGGTATTTGTTTTAGGAAATTAATATAAATATCAACATTTTCAGTGAAGTCATCAACATGGTGATGTAAAACACCCCCCTGAAAAAGCCTTCCCAGAGACTTAACAAATAAAAAGGTTAAGTCCCATTTACTTAGAACTCTGGAGGAGGGTAGAGACTGGAGAAGAACTCCACAAACACTGCATCAAAGAAACAGAAATCTATCAAGTAGGAAAATTCTATCCTGGACCACTGGTCTGTTCCCAATCCCCCTCCCTCACTTGGTCCCACAGAGCTTAGATTTCTTCCCAATGGGAAAGAAACCTAAAGCAGAAAAGCCTCAAAAAAAAAAAAAAAAAAAAAAAAGTGGTGGGAGTATGAAGCTGAACTGCTTAATATGGAATGGGTCCAGGAACTGAAAAGTGTAAGGAAAATGGGGTACTGAATGAATTATAAGAACTGTGGAGAAAAGTCTGCACAGAAATAAACAGATCAAGATTCCCAGAGAAGGAATAGAGGACAGCAAGTCGTCTCCTAGAGGTGAAATAATTGCACTAAAAGTGCAATCTTGAAAATTACACTATTGGAAGCACTGGTAGCACAGCTGTTACTCTTGGGTCGGCAACAGTAGCTCAGCAGGCAGAGTTCTCACTTGCCATGCCAGAGACCTGGGTTCATTTCCCAGTGCCTGCCCATGTGAAAAAAAAATGCACCATATATCCAGGGCAAGAATCAAATGAAGAAGAGTTAAGAAAATCTGATCCATTAAATAATAACTATTTAAGAAGAGAGTTAACACAAAGTCAATCAACAATAAAACCCTTGACAAGAGAGATAAATGAATCTTCAGAGTTAACTCATCAAAATAGTCAGAATTTGAAACAACTAATCAAAGATATTCAAACTAATTTTCTAAGTCACTTCAAGGAGATGAAGGAAAATATTCAAAAAGAGATAAAGGATATTAAGAAGACACTGTGTAAGCATAAAGAAGAATTTGAAAGTATTAAAAGAAATATAACAGAAATTATGGGGACAAAAGGCATGATAATAGAGATTTAAAATATACTAGATGTTCCTCAGCAACTTTTAGGATTAGGTGCTGAGAACTCTCTGAGGGGGAATTTGAAGCAGGCTAGAATAGGGAGAGAGGGGAGAGAAGAAAACCATGATGGGACCCTTGAGCAAGGACAGTTAATCAGGGTCAGGAGGGCCCATATCCTTGTCAGACAATTTGCCTGGGGCTAACCACTTACAGGAAACACCTGTCCGCAGTTGGCCTACCTGGAGTGAAATGCCTCCTGCCTGAGTGAGTCATCTGAGTGGAGCCAACAGACCCACCCAAATACATTAACTACCACTAGGCACCATGCTGGGGCGAAAGGAGGAGAAGAGAAAGCCCTGAACATGGAAGGGGGAGGGGGAAGTAAAGCTAATCTATAGAAGTAATTGACCACACATTACCTATTGCCTATTGCCTCTTGCCTCTCATCTTTCTTTTCTTGTGAGAGTGCCAGCATGTCTTCTCATATGTGTATTCAATAAACTTTCTATCCACTTAAAAAAATAAAAAAAAAAAGCATACAACAGCAGATTTTAACATGCTGAAGAAAGAATCAGCAAACTGGAAGAAGGGACAATTAAAATCACAGAGACAGAACTGATAGAGTAAAGAACAGACAAAAATTGAGTAGTGTCTCAGGGACTCGAATGACAGGATGAAGACCACAAACCTACATGTCATGAGTGTCTCAGAAGGAGAAGAGAAAGGAAAAGGGGCAGAAAGAATATTTGAGGAAATTATGGCTGAAAACTTTCCAAATCTTATGAAGATATAAATATCCATGACAAAGAAGTGCAGCATACTCCAAACAGTATAAATCCTAACAGACACTACTTTAAGACACAAACTAATGAGAATATCAAATGCCAAGGATAAAGGGAGAATACTGAAAGCACGAGAGAAAAGCAATTTGTCACTTACAGAGGATCCTTAATAAAACTAAGTGCTGATTTCTCATTAGAATCCATGGAGGTGAGAAGGCAGTGGTATGACTTATTGAAGGTACTGAAAGAGAAAATTGCTAGCCCCAAATTCTTTATCTGGCAAGACTGCCCTTCAAAAATGAGCAAGAGTTTAAAATATTCAAAGATAAACAGAAACTGAGAGAATTTGTCAACAAAATACTCCCCCTACAAGAATTACTAAAGGGATTTCTGCTGATTGCAAAGAAAAGCACAACGAATGGCTTGGAGTAGGGTAAAGAATTGATGAACATCAGTAATGGTAACTAAAAGGGTAAATGCAAGACCCAGTAGCACTACATGCTTGATATACAGTTCTACTTTTTAATTCATATAAGAATCAGAATACAATACTGATCAAGAAAAAGGCATATTTCCTGATAACAGACATGCAAAATATAAAATGGCAAAGTGGGGCAAAAATAACATGAAGAGGGGAAACAGTGGGATATGGGAGCAGAGAATGTATATGCTATGAAGCTAAGTTAGTATCTTTTCAAATAGTAGGTTACAATTGTAAGTTGTATAATATAAACCCCAGGGTAACCACAAATAAAGTATTTTAAAAATATACAGCAACAGACATAAGAAAGGAGGAAGTTATATACAGCACAAAGGATCACCTAAACAGAAAAGGGGTTTACAATAAAGGGAAAGAGAAACAAAAAAAGATATGACATATAACAACCGAATAACAAAATAGCTGAAGTACTACCTTTTTAAGAACGACACTGAATATTAATAGGTTAAACTACCAAATCAGGTCAAAGATTGGCAGAATGGATAAAAAAGCATGATCCAACTGTATGTTGTTCACAAGAGACTCACCTTACACCCAAAGAGAAAAATTGACTGAAAGTGAAAAGATGGAAAAAGATATCCCATGCAAATAGTAACCAAAAAAGTAGCTATACTAATATTAGACAAAATAGACTTTAAGTCAAAAGCTGTTCTAAGAGGTAAAGAAAGACACTATATATTAATAAATAAATGAGGTAGAAAGAACAATCATAAATATTTACACACCTAAATACTGTGCACCGAAATATATGAGGCAAACACTGGCAAAACTGAAGGGAGAAATATACACCTCTACAATAATAGCTGAGGACTTCAGTACATTACTTCTATCAATAAATAGAACAAGTAGACAGAGTATTAATAAAGGAACAGAGAAGTTGAGCAATATGACAAATTGAACTAGACCTAACAAACATAAACAGAACATGAACCCCAAAACAACAAGATATATATTCTTCTCAAGTGCATATGGATAATTTTTCAGAACAGATCACAGTTGGGTGAAAAACAAATTATACAAAGCATCTTCTCTGATAATAATAGAATAAATCTGGGAATCAACAGCTGGCAGAGAATTGGTAAATAAACAAAATGCAAAGTAGGTATATGTTCTTAAACAATCAGTGGTTCAAAGAAAAACTTGCAAGGGAAATCAGTAAATATCTTGATATGATGAGATCTTTCTTTACCTCTTAGAACAGCTTTTGACTTGAAGTCTATTTTGTCTAATATTAGTATATAGACAAAATATGATTCTCATCATATATGAGAAAGAAAATGAGAACACAACATATCAAAACTTATGGGATGCAGTGAAAGCAGTGTTGAAAGGGAAATGTATAGTCTCAAAAGCTCACATTAAAAAAGAAGTAAAAGCTGAAACAAAGACCTACCTGCACAACTGGAGAAACTAGGGAAAACACAAGCAAACTAACCCCAAAGCAAGCAGAAGGAAAGAAATATCAAAGAATAAAGCAGAAGTAAATTAAATTGATAATTAAAAACAATAGAGAGAAATAACAAAATCAAAAGTTGATTCTTTGCAAAGATGAGTAATTAAGAACTCCTTAGCTAGCTGACAAAGAATGTGAGAAGACACAAATACATAAAATCAGAAATCAGAGCATGGATATTACTACTGAAATAAAAAGGAACAACAGAGAATATTATGAAAAATTGTATGCCAATAAATTATACAAAGTATATGAAGTGGACAAATTCCTGGAAAGAAATAAACAACCTACACTGACCTAGAAGAAATACAATACCTCAACAAACCGACTACAAGTACAGAGATTGAATCAGTCATCAAAAACCTCCCAAAAAGAAAAGTCCAGGATCATACGGCTTCACAGGTGAATTCTACCATTCATTCCATGAAGAATTAATACCAATCCTGCTCAATCTCTTCCCAGAAAATTGTAGAGGAAGGAACACTACTTAACTAATTCTATGAAGCCAACATAACACCAAAGTCAGATAAAGATACCACAAGAAAAGAAAACTGCAGACCGATTTCTCAAATGGATATAAAGGTAAGAGTCCTCAACAAAATACTTGCAAAATAAATCCAACAAAACATCAAAAGAATTTTAGACCATGATCAAATGGGTTTTGCCCCAGGTTTGCATGAGTGGTTCAACACAAGAAAATCAATTACTGTAATACACCATATCAACTAAACAAAGGGAAATATAGAAAACACATGATCATCTCAATTGACGCAGAAAAGGTATTTGACAAAATTCCATATCTTTTCTTGATTAAAACAGTTAGAAAAGTAAGGACAGAAGGAAACTTCCTCAACATAATACAGGACATATATAAAAAACCCAGAGCTAACATCACTCTGAATGGTGAAAGACTGAAAACTTTCCCTCTTAAGATTTGGAACAAGGCAAGGATGCCCACTGTCACTACTATTATTCAACATTGTACTGGAAGTTCTATATAGAGCAATTAAGCAAGAAAAAAGAAATACAAGCCATTCAAATTGGAAAGGAAGAACTAAGACTTTCACTATTTGCAGGTGATATGATCCTATATATACACAGTCCCCCCAAAATTGAAAACAAAGCTACAAGAATTAATGAATTGCGCCACAGTGGCTCAGCAGGTAGGAATGCTTGCCTGCGATGTCAGAAGACCTGGGGGTTTGCTTCCTGGTGCCTGCCCATGTAAAAAAAAAAAAAAAGAATTAATGAATTCAGCAAAGTGGTGGGGTATGAGATCAACACTAAAAAAACCAGTGGGGTTTCTATACACTAGTAATGAGCAATCTGAGGAGGAAATCAAGGGGGAAAAACCTCCATTTACAATAGTAACTAAAATAATCACATATTTAGGAATAAATTTAACCAAGGATGTAAAGGACCTGTACAGAGAAAACTACAAAACACTCTGTAAAAAATCAAGGAAGAGTTAAATAAATGGAAGAACAAACTGTGTTCATAGACTGGAAGACTAAATATAATTAAAATGTCAATCTACCCAAATTGATTTAAAGATATAAAGCAATCCTAATCAAAATTCCAACAGTCTACTTTGCAGAAATGGAAAAGCCAATTATCAAATTTATTTGGAAAGGTAAGGATCCTTGAATAACCAAAAGTATCTTGAAAAAGAAGAATGAAGTTGGAGGACTCACATGTCCTGACTTTAAAGCACATTACAAAGCTACAGTCATCAAAACATCATGGTACTGGCACAAGGATAGATATATCAACCAAAAGAATTGAATTCAGAGCTCAGAAATAGACTCACACTTATGACTTGATTTTTGACAAACTTGACAAGTCCACTCAAATGCGAAAGAATAATATCTTCAACAAATGATGCTGGGAGAATTGAATATCCATATGCAAAAGAATAGAAGAGGTTCCCTCTCTTACAACATATACAGGAATGAACTCAAGATGGGTCAAAGGCCTAAATACAAGAGCCAGGACTATAAAACTCCTAGAAGAGAATATAGGGAACTATCTTCAGGATCCTGTGTTAGGCAATGATTTCTTAGACTTTATACCCAAAAACATAAGTGTCAAAATAATAAATAAGTAAATGTGACCCCATCACAATTAAAATCATGTGTGCATCAGAGGAATTTGTCACCAAAATTAAAGGACAATCTTCTCAATGGGAGAAAACATTTAGAAACCATGTTTTAGTCTGTAAGCTGCTGGAATGCTGTATACTAGAAATGGAATGGTTTTTACAAAGGGAATTTTATAAGTTACTAGTTTAGAGTTCCAAGGAAGTGAAAGTGCCCAAATTAAGGCATCCAGGAAAAGATACATTAATCCAAGGCCGATCAGTGGGTTAGAACAACTCTGTCAGCCAGGTATTCTCTTGACTGGCATCTGCTAGTGCCTTGCTCCGGAGCTCCACTGCTTTCAGCCTCTGTTCCTGTGGGAGTCTTCGCTTTGCTTCTCCAGGGCTGGCTTTCATCTCTTGGTTTCCCTTGGCTCTCCCCAGGTTCTGGCTTGTTTAACATCTCACGGCAATGTCTTCTGGACTCCAAACATCTCCAGACATCCGTGTCTCTGTTCTCCAAGTGTTGGCATCTCTGTCAGCTCAGCTATATTGTTTCTGCTCTGTTAGCTCTAAGCTCTCTCCAAAATGTTTCCTCTTAAAGGACTCCAGTAAACTACTCAAGACCCACCTGGAATGGGTGGAGTAACATCTCCGTCTAATCAAAAGATCAAACCCACAATTGGTCATGTCACATCTCTGGGAAGATAATTTAATCAAAAGTTTCCACCCACAATATTGAATTAGGATTAATGGAAATGGTTGCTCCCACAAGACTGGATCAGGGTTAAAACATGGCTTTCCTGGGGCTCATAATATTTTCAAACCGGCACACCACATATCATATAAGAGTTTAAAATCCAGAATATAAAATGAAATCCTATACTTCAAAATAAAAAGACAAACAAACTAATTTAAAAATGGGAAAAAGATTTGAGTAGACATTTCTCCAAAGAAGTATGCAAATGGCTAAAAAGCACACAAAAATATGCTCAACATCGCTAGCTATTAGGGAAATGAAAATCAGAATCAATATGAGATATCATTTCACACCCACTAGAATGGTTATTATTAAAATAAAACAGGAAATTATGTGTTGGAGATGATGTGTAGTAATAGGAATACTCACTCATTGCTGGTGGGAATTTAAAGAGGTGCAGCTGCTGTGGAAGACAGTTTGACAGTTCTTTAGGAAGCTATATGATGTGGCAATCCTGCTACTAGGTACATACCCAGAAGAACCAAAAGCAAGGACTTGAACAGATATTTGTACACTGAGGTTCATTGCAGCATTATCATTCTAACAGATGGAAGCAACACAAGTAACCATCAACCAACTTAAACAAAATATGATATACATATGATGGAACATTATTCAGCTGTAAGAAGGAATTAATCTTGATGCGTGCACAAACATGGATGAACCTTGAGGATATTTTGCTGAGTGAAATAAGCCAGACACAAAAGGACAAATATTGTGTGATCTCACTGATATGAACTAAATATAATAAGCAAATTTATAGAGTTAGAATCAAGAATATAGGTTACCAGGGATAGTTTGGGAGTAGAGAATGGGGGGCTGATATTTGTACAGAATTTCTATTTAGGTTGATTTTATAGATTTGGAAATGGATGGTGGTGATGGTAGTACATTTTTATGAATGCAATTAGCAGCACTGAATTTTGCATGTGAAAGCAGTTGAAAGGGGAACTTATGGGTCCTGTATGCTACTAGAATGAAAGTTAGAAGATAAAACATGGGACTCTATACCACAGTGAACCCCATTGTGGATGATAGACTGGTATTAATGGTACAAGTATAAGAATGTTCTTTCATGAATTAAAACAAATGGATGGCACTAATGCAAGATACTAATAATGGGATAGTATAAGGGAAAGATACACATAATGTAACTATGGACTATAATCAATAGTACTATTTTAACATTCTTTTATCAATTACAACAACATCACACTAATGCAAAGTATCATTAATAGGCAATTATATCAGAATGCTATATTTTCTACATGATTTCTGTAAACCTACATTTCTCTAATTAAAAAAATAAACATCTTCAAATATCTATGCAGGAAAAAAAAAATCCCATTTTATAAACTGAGCCATTTCTTCTAATCCCTATTCAGTACTGTATGCTTGAATCTGTAATTAGATCATTTTCCTGGAGTGTGACTCAATCGAGAGTGGTTGTTAAACTGGATTAGGTGGAGACATGTCTCCACCCATTTGGGTGGGTCTTGATCAGTTTACTGAAATCCTATAAAAGAGGAAACATTTTGGAGAAAGAGGGAGATTCTGAGAGAGCAAAACAACATAGCCACAAGAAGCAGACGGTCCACTAGCCAGTGACCTTTGAAGATGAAGAAGGAAAATGCCTCTTGGAGAGCTTCATGAAACAGGAAGCCAGGAAAGAAAGCTGACAGATGATGCCATGTTTGCCATGTGCCCTTCCAGCCGACAGAGAAACCCTGACTATATTCGCCATGTGCCTTTCCATTTGAGAGAGAAACCCTGAACTTTATTGGCTTTCTCGAATCAAGGTTTCTTTCTTTGGATGCCTTAGATTGGACATTTCTATAAACTTGCTTCAACTGGGACATTTCCATGGCCTAAAAGCTGTTAACTTGCAACTTATTAAATTCCCCTTTTTAAAAGCTGTTCTGTTTCTGGCATATTGCATTCCAGCAGCTACCAAACTAAAATCTGTGGCTTCTAGGCACTCTCTCTAATCTTCTTTACAACTGGGGTAAAAGTAGTAGTAAACCAGAGGTGGGGTTGCTATATGATCCTAAAACTCCATTGCTCAGTATATATCTGGAGGAACTGAGTGTGGGGACATGAATGGACACTTGCCCACTGGTATTTATGGTGGCAGCGTTCATGACTCACAGTGGATGGAATTGGCCTAAGGGTACAACGGCTGAGGAATGGAAGGGGGAACTATGGTGCATACACACAGTAGACGATTGGCCACCAGAAGGAATGAAGTTGTGAGGCATGCAACCAGGTGAATGAAACTTAAGGACTGTATGTTGAATAAAATGTCAGAAACAAAAAGACAAACAATATCACACCCCACTCATATGAACTAACTATAATATAAAACTTGATGAACTGAAGTCAAGAGCATGGGTTATCAGGTTGGGGCCTAATGTAAAGGGTCCTAGATTGTAAGCTTTTACAGCATTCACATATATTTAGAAGTTCTAACTGTTATGTCTAAATTCTGAGATACTGAGTTGTTTGTATATAATCTGGTCATTCCCAGAAACTTTGGATATTACGTGATAATTGAGACTCAAAGTTAGAAGTCTGAAGGTATGAAAGTTAGTGGTACCCTATACAGGAAGTTTAAAAATTTGAAAAAGGGATCAGGCTTCAACTAGAGATCTGAAGAAAGCTGATCTGGATAGGACTAAGGAACATCAGAATACAGGGTAAAGGATGATATCGTCTATAGTTTAAAACTTGAACTTCTGTGTGAGACCAAAGTGAGAGATGCTTATTTGGTGCAAAAGTTATGTTTTGGATAGTGCATTACCTAATTTAACTTGCATGGTCATTTTAGTTGAACACCATAAGTACCTGGAATTTTGCATATGTCGTGAGATTTTGCTGGTTTGTCCAGGTTAGTGTGATGCCCCTAAATATCCCAGAGTAATTTGTGCAGTGAATAAAGAAGTATTTGCAAAGTTCCTTTGGGGAACTGGAGAGAAAGGAGGAAATATTCAACTTCCGTATTTGGAGAATTTCTGATATTCTCGCAAGCAATGGGGACAACCAAATCAATAGGCCGAACCCTCAATCTTAGAATTTGCTCCTATGAAATTTATTCCTTCAAAGGATAGCTAAACTTACTTAAAATTAGGCCTCAAAGTTACCCCCCAAAGAACCTCTTTTGTGGCTCAGATGTGGCCTCTCTCTTTAAGCCAACTTGGTAGATGAACTCACTGCCCTCCCCCTTAAGTGGGGCATGACTTCCAGGAGTGTGAATCTCTCTACCAATGTAGGACAGAACACCCAGGATGAGCCAGGACTCAGCATCAAGGGATTGAGAAAACCTTCTTGACCAAAAAGGGAAAGAGAGAAATGAGACAAAATAAAGTTTCAGTGGCTGAGAGATTTCAAACAGAGTTGACAGGTTATTCTAGAGGATATTCTTATGCATTATATAGATGCATCTTTTAGTTTGTAGTGTATTGTAGTGGCTGGAGGGAAGTATCTGAAACTATTGAGCTGTGTTCCAGCAGCCTTGATTCTTGAAGATGAGTATATGAATACATAACTTTTACAATGTGACTGTGACTTTGAAAACCTTGTGTCTGATGCTCCTTTTGTTCATGGTATGGGAAGATGAGTAAAAAAATATGGATAAAAAGTAAATAATAAAGGGGATAAAGGATAAAATAAATTGGGTAGATTGAAATACTAGAGGTCAGTGAGAGGGAGGGGTAAGAGTTATGGAATGTATAAGTTTTTTCTTTTTTCTTTTTATTTCTTTCTCTGGAGTGATACAAATGTTCTAAAAAAATATCATTGTGATGAATGCATGGCTATGTGATGTATTGTGAGCTTCTGTACACCATGTATGGAATGTACGAGTGTGAAGATTTATCAATAAAAATATTTTTAAATAAAAGTAGTAATAAACCAAAGGAAGATAGAGTAACATTTAAATACAAATGTGTTTAATACAGAAGCAATATCACTGGATTCCACTGCAGGTGGCTAAATGTGCTGAGCTTGGTCAGGCCCAGCAATACCTGTTTTTTCACACTTAGGGGGTAAGAATAAGGCAGTGCCATGCTCCAGGGTAAAACAAATCATCTGGAGTGGTCTCCTTTTCCCCATCTATGTTTGCTCTTGCATATACTACTTGATTTATTTTTCAAATAGCCCAGTCTCTTTTTCTGAAAGGTGACAGGTGGGTAGTATTGCTGCTGGAACTACGTTATTTTCTTTGCCTCCAGTGTAGTTTGAGAAGTAATTGTGCAACACAGGCAATTTTGTTATGACATACTTTTTAAAGTACGTTAGGTGAAGAATTATTTTTCAGGTTGTTTTTTGTGAGTAAATGTCCTCAGCCCCCACCTCAAGCTTTGTACCAGAATCAGCTTAGTATGACACACATAGCGACCTCATCAAAAGGGCTGCTGGAGTTAATGAGGTCCAGGAGGTGGAGGAGGGGCTGTAGTGTTGATCACTTACAGAATTGGAGCTCTCCCCATGGTCAAACATCATTTTTGGTGCTGTAACTATTCATCTTCTTGTTTATAGCTTTCAAGGTTCATGGTTGGGAGGAACCAGCCTCTCCAGACATCAACTAGTTCCATCCCTCTATCCTGTATTATCAACAGGCCTTTCACACATGAAAAATATTAGAATGGGCATAGCCCAAATACCCCTAAAGAGAGGGAGAAAGATCAAAAAGAGGCTGGAGTTAGAGAAGATAGGATCTAACAAACGAATATGACTGCTGAATCATTATATTGATATTTCTTTTAGTCTCCAGTGTCTTGTAGCCCCTAGAAGAAAAAACCTAAAATTGTAGAACTGTAACCCATGCCAAACTCTGAAATCTGTTCTACAGCTAATTGTTGCGGTGTGCTTTGAAATTTACTGTTTTTGTGTATATGTGTTATTTTTTTGCAATAAAAAAATTGAAAAAAAAGTAAAATACATGGTTGGGCTCCTACAGGAAAGTAGAATGCTGGAAGCACCATCCTGCCCCTATTATCAGGTTATAATCAGCATGCAAATCAAATTATATCAGTGTATATATCTGGTCATTTGAAACCTGAGAGATAAGACTTTTTGTATATAGTTCAAGTAAATAGAAAAAATAGGTTTCATTTTGCCAAGTGTTTTCTGTATGCAAAACTTAAAAATGTCTTTGTTTTGTACACTGGTGGCTTTTGTTCCTTTGTGAAAGACTATGAGATGAGGTTGACATAATTCATAAAGATGACTGAAGGGTTATAATAGAGTATATTGAAATGGAGCCTGGGTATGAGGGCTAAGAGAGGAAAATCTACTTGATTAAAAGTTTAGGGAATTTTAGCCTAAAAGTGAATCTGAGTTTTAGAGAAGTTTAATAAAAAAGTTGTAAAACATTTTCTATTTCTTTCTTTGCGATTCTTTCAAAATTAACTATTTTGACATAGGACAAGTACATTCCAGGGGAGCCCCCAAATAATTCCTTCTGTAATTGTTCAAGAGCTCTTCTTCGGTGAATGGAACCCAGCACAAGCCCTGGTTTAGAATAAATGTTCAGCGAAAGTCAATTTCCTGTCTCTCAATTTTCCTTCTCTGTGCTTCTTGCTACCTTTGTATGTAAAATGACTTGATGCAGTCCATTATCCAGGCATTTCAATTACTTTTTAAGTATTTTCAGGAGACTACCTGTTTTCCAAATAAAAATTTATTTATTAAATACCTATTAGATATTTAAGATGGAGGAGTTATAGAAATTTTCAATTTTATTTGGAATACACGATAAGACATAATAACTGTAATAGGTATTATGTCCTTTTGCTAAAGCTGCCAGAATGCAAAATACCAGAAATAGATTGACTTTTACAAAGAGGACGCATTAACTTACAAGTTACAATTCCAAGGCCATGAAAATGTCAAAATTAAGGTCTTAACAAGGGGACACCTTCACTGAAGAAAGGCCAGTGGTGCCCGTGGTTCCTGTGTCACATCAGGAAGGCACATGGGGACTTCTGTTGGCCCTTCTCCCCAGTTCCACTGCAAAGTCCACCACATCTTCTTGGGAATGTTAGGAGAAATTCTTCTTCTTTTACTTTTCATGGTTTTGTTTTGTTTTGTCTTTCATTTCAACTGCTGTGTTACTTATGACTGCATTTTTCTCTTATCTGTAGTGCACGCAGGAGAGAGAATTTGGCATTCTATTTAGGGATCAATTTCTCAAAATTTATGACCCTAATTTACAGGTTCAGATAATCTTATTAACATTCACTGATTATGTAAACTAAATTCACCTACTCCTCGTTTGAACAGTCTTCAGAACTTGTCTAGTGAAAGATTTTTAAGTCGTGGCACTTCATACTAATTTGATTTTGTTACCGTTTTCCTTGCATTCTTAAACGGACAGGCTTCATTTTTCCTTATAAAGGTGAACAACCATTTTTTACCTTTTGTCCTGAAAACCGTGAGACTTCTGCAATGGAGATAGTAGTCCTTTTATTTTAAATGTGAAAACTGAGGTATCCAAGTAAAATGTAAAATGATCTTGTTTCTCCCATTTCCTTACATTCCAGATCCCTTTCCCTTTCCTCACTGGTATGTGATCTCATTATTTCTGCCCAATGAATAAGTGATCGTGAGATTGCTGATTTAACTCCACAAATGCATGTTACACCTGAAAAGAATCAGGTGGGTGACATCAGTGCACACTCTCAGAAAATAATGCAGAGAATGTCTTCTCGCTTTCAGCTGAAAATTAGAGATTTAACTCTTATAGCTTCTGTAAGAAGTTGGGGCGCATGGACATTTTCTTTCATCCTTGCAATTTGAGCCTGACCTTTGAGAATGACCAGTGACAACCCCGCATTACAGCAGTGACAAGAGCAATGATAACATTCCAGATGTCAATGCTGCATCAGCTTTCCAGATCTCTTGCTTTTAATGACAACACATTCAGAAAGAGGGGGAAAAAAAAAAAAAAAAACCTTCAGGGCAAATGGAAGGGACCAGGATGGAATTTTATGAGTGTGCTGCCTGGAGATTTATGAGGAGTGACCCTAACGGGGAGACAAGGATAGTCTCACTGTAGGCAAGAAAGGTCTGGTTATTATGATAAAACAACCACCACCTCTGAAAATGCAAGTTTATTTGGTGCCCCACCTGGGAAGAGTGTCATATCTGTTGTAAAATGATTAAATTATGAAAGACTAAGGATCAGTATAACTCTTTAATAAGTCTTACCATCTCATACCGTTTAGGTATTGTGCCTTTGATTAACTATTAAAGAGGGACCATGTTCAACCCCTGAAAAGAAGTCTCCTATCAGCTTTATTGTAGCCTGATTTCAGCGCTAAATATAAGTGAACCTTACACACCATTAGTGCAATATCTTAGGATTTCAATGGATGAAAGAATTTATGCCAACATAGAGTTAAGATTGAATCCTTCCTCTGAGAGGGTTGTTTTATACTAAAATTTAAAATGAGTGACCCCAGTCTTGCCTTAGCTGTGGTCCCAAAGGGAACCGCAGTCAATTTTAGCTACCATATCTTTGTATTCTACATGCACTGGGATTTGATTGATAACAGGCATTTGTATTTGGGGATGCTGAGTTGATAACCTACTGGAGAGTGTCTTTTTCCCCACCACTTCCTGAAACAGATGCACCAAGCACTATATGAGTAAAACTGGAAGTGCAAGTTCCTGGGCAGGGAATAATGCCCACATTTTCAAAGATCAGTATAAGCAAAGGTTTAAGTAAAGCTTCCCTGTACTTGCCTACGTACTGTCTTTGTCTTGCTAGGATTGCTAATTTTCTCCACACACAAGTCATTAAAGGGCTTTTCATAAACTCTTTTAAAAACAAGTCAGCAGTCTGTCTTGGCCTTTCATTTTCTGTATGAGGCCTTCGTTACTCCTGCCAATAGTCAGGTAGTTAAGAAGACATATAATCAAGAGGCTTGTCTCTTCCCGAGCTTTATTATCTTCACCCAAGAGTTCCTGTTCACGGCAGAGGTCAGTGTTGATCCCAGACAAGCCGGCCCTTGTTCTCTTGTTTAATATAGTGTCTTTCCTCCCCTACAGTATTCAAGACCTAGTGCGCTGCTTGGCATAAGACAGCAGGTACTCAGGGAGTATTTATTGATGATAATGGTGGTAATTATTTCATACCACAGACCAAAAGCTTCTTTTCTTATTAAGAAACAACAAACTCCTTGATTGCTGATTATACGTTTTTGTTGTTAATGAGTTAAAGGAATCCTGTCCATTCCAGGGGGGGAAGGAAGTTAGCTTTAGAAATAGATTTTTTTTCTCTCTCCAATTATCTATTTAATGGCCAGCATCGTACAAGGTTTATGCACCGGGTTTATGTTGGGGAAAACATTACAATCGGAAGGTCAATGTGTAACTTCACTTGAATTTACATGCTAGTAATAGGGCAAAATTCAGGAAAGATCTAATGTATACAGTTGCTCTCCAAGGACTTACCCCTAAGACTGAATTTTCCCAGATCATAAATGGACACATTTTTAGGAGCTGATGGAGAAACATATATCTCTTAAAACTTTCCTGGGAAGCATCAGTTATTTGTCCCTGGGGACATATGAACAATGATTAGAGGAAGTTTAACTTGTGACACAATATATTAACAATCAGACAGAACCCTAAAGTGAGAAAATACTTTGGTTCAATTTACTATGATAACCAAACAACTGGTTAACTGTGGAATATATTTGAATTAAGCAAAACATTTGTTATAACCTGTTTTGGAGAACAGCATGGAGTTTGTGGATTGGATAATAGTAAAATGGATTCAAAACTGGCTGAAAACTGTTGCTGATTAAGGGATGGATGTCAGTTTGGGGAACCAAGAAAAAAACATGATAATCAAAGTCACTGATTACATGGAACCATTTGAAATAGCCAAAATATGGGACAATAATCTTAACGGTGAACATACATTGGACATTTACTGTATGTTAGAATAGCTAAATGGTTAAATAGCATTCGAAATGTCAGTTCTACTTCTGTACTGACATACACAGATCATCTCCCCACCATTTTGCATTTCAATGGACGTCTTCAGGGAATTAATGCTTTGCTTAAATTTTTATAACAAGAAATTTCAAGATATTGTCTTATTTTAAGAATTCAGCAGTAAAGCAGATCCAAGATCGCACATAACAGGGATAAACGGAAAGCCTTTCCTTTACATTATCAAAACTAATGATATAAATTCAAGATGGGGAATACATGGCTCATTACCCTTGTGTGTGAAATCAGTCAAAGGCTTTAGTGGACTATGGTCTCACAGACACTGGAATGTCTGTGGAAAACAACCTACCAATTCTTTAAAGTCCTTATGAGACTCATTATCTTAAGGTTAATTTCATAGATTTTTTGCTTATCCTTTATTCATTTCTCACTTTATTTCTATTTGCACAAGAAAGGTCATTTCCTCACCTTCCCCCAGGCCCTTTTCAACTTTGAAGAAAAACAAACCAGGCCTATCCAACTTCAAGGTGAGGCTGGAGTGGGTTCCCCTGGGAATCTGGCCCCAGACCTTCCCCACCCATCTCCCACCCACAAAGAGAAAACCAAAGACATGATTCCTGGTCTTTTCCCTACTCCAGCAGGACAAAAGAGAAGGGGTTCTGCTCACAAGATCAAAGTGCTGGCTAGGGTGTGAACAACTCCCTGTGATTCTTAGGGGTTAGTTATTGGCTGTGCAGCTCAGTGGAGCTCACACTTGAATGTGTATAGGAATCACCCTGGGGAGCTTGTTAAAATGTAGATTCCAGGACCCCACCCCCCAAGGGATTGCGTTTCAGTAGGTTTGGAGTAGGACTCAGAAAACTACATTTTAAAATATACAACCCAGTAGATTTGATTGTGTGTTCTTTCATGTATTAATTAATTCAACATATATTTGTGCGCAGTGAATATGCCTTGGGCATCCTTCCAGGGTGCAGCAATATTACCCATGATACAGCAGTGAATAAGATGGGCAAAGTTCATGTCATCATGGGACTTAAATTCTACTGTGGGCTACAGATAAAAATCTCATAAATAAGCAAGTAATAAACTTTCAACTTGTGTGCAGTGCTGCAAGGAAATAAAATTAGCTCAGTGGGGAAAAAAAGTGAGTGTCATTTGAGCTATAGTGATTAAGGGTGGTTTTCCTTAGGAAGCTATATTTGAACTGAGATCTCCATGACAAGTAGGATTTATGGGAAAGAGTCCTAGATAGGAGTACAGCAATTACAAAGACCTCGAAGTAGGAAGAGGCTTGGTAAAACTTGAAGAATAGAAGCTTGGGCAATGTGACTATAGTTTCTCAATAATGGAACTGTAGACATTTTGGGCTGAACAACTCTGTGTTATGTGGGCTTTCATGTGCATTGTGGGGTTTCAGCAGCGTCCTAGAAGATACTCATAGCACCTATTAGTTATGACAACCAAAAATTTATCCAGACGCTGCCAAATGTTTCCTGGGGGCAAAAATCACACCTGTTGAGAACGACTAAGCTAGAGCACAGTGAGAGAAGGAGAATGGGAGGAGATGAGGATGGTAGAGAGTGGTTTAATGATGTGGGGCCATTATCACTGCATTTTTTTCCAAGAGATTCTGGAAGTCATTGGAGAGTTTCAATTGGGTAAGGGGAGTGTATAATCCGATTGCATTTTTAAAAGGACATTTATTACTGCATGGAGAGTAGATGGGATGGGAAGTGAAACTCAGGATACCAGTTGGCAGATGCTGAAGTAGTTGAGTGGTGAAATAATGGAACTTGGAGGAGTGCTTAGCAGCAAAGATGGTGAGAAGATGTTGGATTCAGAAACTATGTTGGAAGAAGCCCAGGAAGGACTTCCAGTGATCAGTAACCCATACCCTGGGAAACAATGTTCTTGATACTTGCTACTCAGAATGTTATCCCAGGACCAGCAACACCACCATCACCTAGTAGCTTGTTAGATGTGGATTCCCAGACCCTAGCAGACATGCAGAATCAGACTCTGCATTCTAACAAGATCCCCAGGGAAAACGCTATGCACTTACATTGTGAGATGGGCTCCTTTAGGCTAAGTTTCTCATTCTGCCTATAAGAAAATAGATACTTGGTTACACTTGTGATCAGTGACAATGTCAGAACCATATCCAGTTCTATATCTCCTGGTTCTGTGTCCTCTTTAGCAAACTGATTGGTAGGATAACCTGTATCTCTTGTTACAACCCTTATTTAGAGAGCCAGAAATTGGACGTCTGTCTCAATTCTAATTGTATATGGAAAGTCACCCTTCAAAAAAATAAAAGACTGAAATTCCTCCAGGGAAGGAGACCCCTGGTATCAATTTAAACAACAACAAAAAAGGCATTTAAAAACCAATTATCAAGCTGTGTTGCTCATATTGCTGGCATCTTTTCCCTGCTCAGAGTGTTAACATTGAAAATACAAAACAAATCCCTTGAAAAGTGATGTCAGGATTGGTTTTGGGGAATGATGAGGCTTTGAGATCAGCTCCTGCTCAGAGGACTGTTCGGCCGCATATTCAGTGACAGGAATCTTTGCGATCACAAGCAGCAGGATTTGCAACTTGAGCAATGATGCTTTCCCCTCCATGTCCAGAGAGATTTTGGAAAATTGAATAGGCTTCTGTCTTCTCCTGGCCTTTACCATTTTCTTCTCTGGTTGTTTCTTCATCCCACAAGGAAAAGAGCCATTTGCAAATTCTCTTTTCAAAACCTGAAGTGTAAAATAGCTACTGTCCTTTTTGGCAGCTCCTGCAGAGCTAATGTGTTGTGCTTATCCCAATATGTGGGCCCCATCATATCATAAATTAGAGATCCTGGCTTGGAGGATGAACTTGAGAGGAAAGAGGATAAGAAGTGAGATTTGAATCTTCCAGCGTGCCTTTCATTTGACAAGATACCCTTCTCTCTCCCTGGCCCTTGGGTGTGTGAGGGCAGCCCAGCCTCCTTTGAAGCCTGGGAGTGATTTGGTAAACCACTTCTTCTGATGTCCTGGAGTTAGCATGTTTAAAAAGGGCAGATAAACCAACCGCTGAATGAGTACAGTGGTTGCTGGGCAGGGAGACTGCCACAGGCTCACATGGGAAAGAGGATAAAGCTGAGTGCCTTTTTAGGGCTAGATGTGAATTTGCTACTCTCTGCAGGGGATTGCCCCCCAAAGCACACAGCTTCTGTCATTGCACAGCTGTCATCTGCCATTAGCAGATTCCTGACAGGAACATGTGGAGCTACCCACCAGTGCTTCACCCCAGCAACTGAAGCTGGGCAGTGATGCAGGTGTGCATGTGTGTGTGCATGAGCCAGTGGGGTATTTTCTCATGTGCATGTGTGTGTGTGGTTTGAGAAAGGGTGTGTGTGTTTTGGGAAGAGACAAAAAAAAAAAAAAGAAAAAAATTTAATAAAAGAATTTGCAAACTCAGGTATTTACACAGTATAGAGGAAGAGAGCAGGATTTGAGTTACTCCATTTTGTTATTAGAGAGGTATATGAGTTTTATATTAGTCATTTTATACCTCTGATGTTCATTTCTCTCCTCAACCAACTGAGAATAACAGCAAACAATGATTATATATATAAAGTGCCAAGCCCTCTGTTAGAGCTTGTTGTAGGTACTGTTTCACTTAATTGTTACAACTTTGTGAGACAGGAACTCTACTTACTATGCCTCTTTTTTTTTTTGCAGATGAGCCTATTTCTCCATCACTCCCAGATAGGGAATGATGGAGCCAAGATTCCACCCTTGGCTGAGTGCCGCTGGAGTTGGCATACATCATGGAACCTCCTCAAGTAACAATGTCTACCTCTTTATAAACCTCTTGGATAGCAGTTCAGAATTCCAGAAATTGACCGCATCCTATATATTCACCAAATAAGACATAACTGCTTATCTAATCATCCTTGTTAACATTTCACTGAAGGTGAGTTTTAGTATCAGCGTTTTAAGAATTGCCTTTAACAATAACTATGTGATCTCCTTTATTCTCTTACCTTTTCTCCCTCTCTCCATGAAATTTCCTGACAAGTACCTGAAATGAGTACATTTTAATTCTGAAACTGTTATGTAGTTTTCTCAAAGTTGCAGTTTGACAAGACATAATCTAGGACACTGTAGCATAGTAAATGATGGTTGATCTAGTGCTCATCACCTGGAATACTAGTACTAACAGGTGTTTCTGTGCTTCAATGGTACAATGATAATCGATGTTCACAACAATTGCCCCGAGGCATGCAAGTTCCTGAAGTGCTTTGTGGATTAAAAAAAAAGCTTCTGCTGGTGTACTTTTAACATTACATTTTATCATAATGCAATTCTTCGAGTATTAGTTAAAAGCAATAAAATGCACGCTAACTTCATTGATGAGAGCAACTCAATACCCTATAATGCCAAAACATTCTGTACAAACCTGTGCTCAGTATTTTTTTCCCCCCAAAAAGCTCAAGCCTGCTTAACTGAATATCTGGTTGTGAATAGCTCTTGTATTGTTTTCCTATCAGTGCTGTAACAAATTACTACAAACTCAGTGGCTTAAAACAATACATATTTATCATCATATAGTTCTGGACATCAGAAACCTGAGATCTCACTGGGTGAAAATCAAAGTGTTGGTACCGCTGAGTTCCTTTGGGAGGTTCTAGGGCAAAATCTGTTTGTTCCATTACCCTTTCCAGCATTTGGAAGTTGCCTGCATTTCTTGGTTTGTAGCTACTTCCTCCACCTTCAAGTCAGCCACATAATATCTTCAAAATCTGTCTCTTGGACTACAATCCCTGTTTCCATCATCACATCTTCCTCATTCTGATCCTTTTCCATTCCTCCTAGAAGGACCCTTGAGCTACACTGAGCCCATCCGTACAATCCAGGAAAATCTTCCCATCTCTATATGGACTTTTCTGCAAATACACTTTTGCCATGTGAGATATATTCATAGGCTCTGGGAATTAGAATGTAGGCACCTTTTGGAGGAAATGTTTCTGTCTACCTTGTTTTCCTTAACAATATCTCTTTATCATGATGTTCTCTTTCTCTCTTTTCTTTTTTGGCTCTAAATTTTGGGAAGCAACACTCCTTTATCATGCATGATGGGCAGAGTGATCCTGAAGTGAAAATGATGGAATTCCATGAGGTTGAGAAAAGCAAGTGCACACTTAATCTCTGTAAATATTTGGCAGATTCTGGTCTTGCCACTAGTCAAAGGCAGCAGGATAGGGGCAAGCCTGGTAATTTCCCTTACACACTGTGCAGCTACAGGAACTTCTTCCCCAGTGAGGAGGCTGTTTAGACTTCTATTTATCAGGCTTCTGCTTGGGGCTTTGATTTAAAGAATAGAACAGAAAATTTTCTGTGCTAGAGCAGAAAAGGAAAATAGCAAATGATGGTAAATACTTTTCTGGTGCTAGGCAGTAGCAAACACAAGAGAAAAACCAGAAGGAAAAATGAAGAGGCAGAAATCCAGCCTGAAAAACACTTTGGATGCCATCTGACAGGTTTTGGAATGTGCAGGTTTGGCTGTCCTTCTGGCTGTACCATGCACCCCACATTCCTCTGTATATTGCTAGAACAAGAGGGATATATCTTTTGGACAAAACATCCAAGTACACCCAGAGAGCAGGGAGAAGTCATTAATAAGATTATGAAAGAGATACTAGCCAAGGGATAGTGGAGGCTACAGCTCTGTGGACAAAACCTCCAGAGAGGGAAAAGAGCACAGAGAGGTTGAGCCAGGCAGGGTTTCTGTTTCTGAGCTGTGAACAAGCATTCTCCCTGCTAATCTTCTGCCCTCAGCTCACTTTGGTTGCTTGCCTCTGAATTCTGTTGGATATTTCTCTTTTATCTCAAATTTGGGTGTCTCATAAGCCTTGCTTTTTGCAAAAGCCATTAGGGTTTAAATAGGACACCTGGCAGATCTATTATAAGCAGTGTTTGAAGGAGCAAGATCCATCATTCACTATGTTCAAGCCTGGTTAAGACATGGAACATTCTCCCTATAACTGAAGCGTTGGGGTGAAGGAAAGATGCAACTGTGCTATTGATAGATAGGTTGTGGTTCTCCTTGCAAGTATAGTCATTTGTGGATGGGTGCTTTTACAGGAAGACCACACGTTTTTCCTCTAGAATTTTAATAGAAATAACAGCAACTATCTTTATTGAAACTTAACAGATTAAGTACTGTGGGGAGTGCTTCATGGGCATTACCTCTTCTAATTATTGTAATAATAATGAGAAATATTATTATCCCATTTTCTTGGTCATTGTATGACTGAAAGAAGTTAATTTACCATGCTCACATTGTGAGTAGAAGATCACATCTAAAACTAAAACTCACATTAGCCAAGTACTTTCTCATTTTATTCCCTTAACCACCAAATGTATTTTTTCTATGTTTACTTATAAAGACCTGTTTTAAAACTCTGAGAATTGGGTAGTATATGGAATCCTTTTTCTCAGATTGCTTGATAATAAAGACAAGATCTGACTACATTTGCTTTGTATATGGCGATATTTGGACCTCTCCTCACCTTGCCTTTCAAGAGTCATAAGGGTTTGTTCAACTCAGATTTCATTATTCTTTATTATTATTTTTTATTTGTGAAGATGTATTTTGATGGTGCAGATAAGATATCACAAGTGTCACAAATGCCACTGAAGAAAATGACATATTTCATGAATAGGACTAGGTCTCAGGGATGCAGCTTTGTTTTAGAATCTTACTGATGCAAACTGAGCTGCTTTACCATATTATCTAGGGTCATATTCTTAGTATCAGAGAAATTTTGGGATATTTATTATAAAAAATTTTAAATGTCAAATTGGCATTCAGAGTTATAATGAAACGTTCAGTACAGACCCAAATGGTTTATTTTCTAGTATAGAATGGAATGAAAACTCAACACCCCTATCATTTGAGGATGGAAAATCAGGCTAAGCATAACAAAACATACATAACAATTCCAACAATCCAACAAATCCTCATAACTGAATATTCATCTTTATATTGGTGCAAGTTAAGCATTTTCATTAAGATTAATAATAAAAATAATATCAAGTTTGCATAACATTTTGATTGGTTTCTTATGAAAAGCTTACAAGGAGGCAGCAACTAGACAACATGGTGTTTCCTGTTTCATAGTTGGGCCTTTGGCATTCTCATGCCATATGATTAAGCAAGGCAAAACTGTATACAGACTCACTAGTCTCTGGTAGATTTTCCTCAGCACTTGATGAACTCAGGAACATCCTTCTGCAATGCTCTCCAGTTCCACTTTTGGTTCTTAGGAGGTTGCCTTAGAACTCTCTTGGCTTGGTTTGTGAATGGGTTCTGAAAATTCCTAGAATTATCCTTGGGTAATTGGTAGTGATTGCTATAAAAATTAGAAATTATAACTGCAAAATACCTTGATTGTGACAGGCCTGGTTGGCACTCCATCATTGGCAATAGTTGAAATGAATGCAGTTGTTTTATTGTTGGTGGCAGCAGCAGCACATGGTGGTAGATAAGGTAAGAAACGACTTGAGTAATCATGTAGGTATCTCCAAATTTCATGGATCTCTCTCATAGAAGATGGAATCCCCCAAAAAGAGAACAGAGGCTTATCTTCATGCTTCTGTGGACTTTGAAACCAGTTTGAACCCAAAAAGGTACAATCTCAGGCATCTGAGATCCCACAGTCTATCTCCATAAGCAGACTCAATCTACAGTGAGGTCAAAAGCAAGACGCAGTCCTTATAGGCTGGCCATGGTAACAGCCTATTATCTCTCTTCCAGTCACCAATCCTCCACTCTGACACAGCATGAGCAGATAAGATTGCAGGTAACTATACTGCCAGACACTTCCTCGGCAGGGCCACATCTTTGACAAGGAACAGACATGAGAGAAGATTCACATGCATTATCAAAGGCTTAACAACTCTGCTCAGTAGCATTAGTGAAGTCCCTGGTCCGTTCTGACACACAGCAGCTGACTCAGCCTGCCATGGAGAGCTTAGAGTACTTTAAATGTTCCTGGGGAATTATCTCCTCTAGCAACAATCAGTAGCAGAACTGCCAAGAGTAGAAAGTTATAGCTACTCACACACACATAAAGCAATTTTTTCTTTCAACCTGGCCTCAGCGTGTTACAGGAATAACCCAAACAGAAGAGCTTTAGGTCCTCTACTTGTTCTTGGCATTAGAGAGAAGATACTCAGGGTTGGTTCTAGTATTAGGACATTGGGACTTTGGGGGTAGGAGCAAGGGATAGGGTGATAACAACTGCATATACATTTAAAAAGAGGATTTAACTCCAGGATATATCAAGTCCAGCAAAAACATGACAACTGAACCACCGCAGGTGGCTGTGACTCAGGAGCTCAGAAAAAGAGGAGCCAGGAGCCCAACTGGAGCAGAAATGATAGTGATATAATATTTTTTTTAATAAGTGGGCTTATTTTCTAGAAAATAAATGAATGATTATTACATATGCAGCAAGCATAGTTAAAAATTATTTTACTAGAAAATAATTGATGACTATCTCTGCTTTCTTCTGAGAACTATAGGAACCCTCCCTCTTCTCCCCAGATAGCTCCCAAACTACAAAGTCTAAATTTCAGAGTTACCCAGAGAATTGCCTGCTTCTGTGTCCATACCAAGTGGGTAGCTTGAAGTTGTCGTACCTGAGAAAAACATGTTCTTAAACTTAATCCATTCCTGTAGGCATGAACCCACTGTAAGTAGGAGCTTTTTCTTTCTTTTTTTTTAGAATATTAACCTTTTTTATTGTATAGAATAACATATATACAAAGCAAAGAAATAAAAAAGCAAGTTTTCAAAGCATTCTTCAACAAGTGGTTACAGGACAGATCCCGGAGTTTGTCATGGGCTACCATACGATCCTCTCAGATTTTTCCTCTAGCTGCTCCAGAAGGAGGCTAGACATGTAAATATTTTTTTAACATTACAATAAACTTTTTTCCTTTTTTAAAAATGAAAAACAACATATATACAAAAAAGCTATAAATTTCAAAGCACAGCACCACAATCAGTTGTAGAACATATTTCAAAGTTTGACAAGAGTTACAATTTCACAATTTCAGGTTTTTATTTCCAGCTGCTCCAAAATACTGGAGACTAAAAGAGATATCAGTGTAATGATACAGCATTCATATTCATTTTTTAAATCCTATCCTCTATGGACAACTACACCATCATCTTCGAACTTTCCATACCTCTCCTTAGGACTGTTTGGGCTATGGCAACTCTAAATTTTTGATATTGGAAAGATCTGTCACTAATATGGAGGAGGGAGATGGAATTATCCGATGTTCTGGAGAGGCTGGGCTAGGTTTCAGGACTTAACTGGACCAGGGACCCATTTGGAGGTTGTAGGTTTCTGGAAAGTTACTCTAGTGCCCCTTGTGAAATCTTATATATTGTCTTAGGTGTTCTTTAGGACTGGCTGGAATGGTCCTGTTTGGGGGTGGGCAGGTTATGATAGGTAGCAAGGTCTAACTGAAGCTTACATAACAGCAACCCCCAGAGGTAGCCTTTGACTCTATTTGAACTCTCTCTGCCACCAATACTTTATTAATACACTTCTTTCCCCCCTTTTCTGGATGGAATTGTTGATCCCACGGTGCTAGGTCTGGATTCATCCCTGGGAGTCATCTCCCATGTTGCCAAGGAGACTTTCACCGCTGGCTGTTATGTCCCACATAGTGGGAAGGGCAATGATTTCACTTGCAGAGTTGGACTTAGAGAGACTGAGGCCACATCTAAGCAACAACAGAGGTCCTCCAGAAGTAACTCTTAGGCATGCTTATGAGAAGTCTAAGCTTCTATGCTACCTACATAAGCTTCACAAGAGTAAGCTTCATGATCGAGGGCATGGCCTATTGATTTAGGTATCCCTAAAGTTTGACACAGTATCAGGGGATTCCTGGATGGTAAGGTTTAATAGTTCCATAGTCTTTCTCCCCTCCCTCAGGAGACTTTGCCAATACTTTTTGATTATCTGCTTAATATAGTGTAGGATGTTTCCAGGCATTCCAATGATCTATACAGCATTAAAGGACCTCTCTCTTATTCTGTGCTCCCTGTGCTTCAGTTGTTCAAATGAGCTAAACAGATAGGTTGAATTAGATTATGCACTACAGAAAATTTCAATTCCAGATCAAATAAACCTTTCTTCCATTAGTCTCAAAGAGTATGTGTGGTTCTAAAATATAGACACTGTCTTCCTTACCCCTATGTTCTGAATTACCCCAACCTGTTCAGCTTCGTTCTTATCTCTAAATATCAGATTATATATAAAACAGCCTCTGAAAATCCAGAAATAATAATCACCACTGTGGTGCAAGTAGGACCTTTTGATGAGGTTTACTTCAGTTAATGTGTGGCCCAACTCAATTAAAATGGGCTTAATCTTATTGCTAGAGATCTTTATAAGCAGAATGAAATTCAGAGTGCGAGTAAGCGAGAGAGAGAGAAAGCCATGGACTGAAAGTAATGGAATACAGAAGGGAAGGGAAGGGAACGGCCAGGAGAGGCTGCCATGTGCACCGCCATGTGGCAAAGGAGCCATGGAACAAGAATCTGGCAGCCAGTCCCAGAATGCTGGTCTTTGGGAAGAAAGCCTCCCCTTGATGATGCCTTGATTTAGACTTCTCCTAGCCTCAAAATGGTGAGGTAATACATTTCCATTGTTCAACCAACCCGTTGCATTGGTATTTGCTTGAGCAGCCAAGGAAACTAAAATGGCAAGTGACCCTAAGCTATAGATGGCAAAATCCTTAGTACCATACATTATCTTTGGAATGCCATGCATTATATTTGGAAAAGTGAAAATCATGGGATATACAATTTGTTGCAATTCAAGTAAATTTTCCTGTGGCTTTTTTTGTTGGTGGTGTGGGGGGCAGGTATTAAAATATAAAATATAAAATGCTCCATGGATTGCCTTATGCAGATTAACTAGCTATGAGAAATGGTGATGACTATTTCCCCATCTGTTTTGCTAATCCCTCATTCCCTGATCTGGATTTATCTTTCCATAGCTAAGACAGCATGAAGCCTTAGTGACCAGCACAAAAAAAAAAAAAAAAAAAAAAAAAAAACAACAACACAGAAAATAAAGAAGACTGATGTCATTCAAAGACTGACATTTCGGTTTTTATTACTAGAATACCTTGAAGAATTAGATCTGATTTGCATTGATATTTGCCAACTGAATTATTAAAGTTTTTTTTTTCTATTTCTCTTCCCTTCATCAGGTCTTAACACTTCAATCAACAAAGCCACAATTTAGCAATCTTAAGACTTCGTAGAGCCTCCTGGGATTTTGAATTGCTGACCAACTTCAGAAAAATATCTGATTTGATCCATAAAATGAAAGAAAGTGACACATAAAGAAATTGGCAAGGTATAAGTGACATCAGGTAATTTTATTGGCATGTCTTTTGTGAACAGTGTGATCCCATTTCTGTTCCCTGTTGAGGTTTCTGTTTTACTAGAATGAATCACAACCTTAGTGTACTGGGAGACTTGCAAATGAATATGCCAAGAGAATGATGAGGATTTCAGAAATGTGTGCACATTTTAAGTGATATGTTAGCTTCAAATATCATTAGAATGCAGATGGAAAATACAAAGTGGGAATTTCTGTGCAGTTGTTACTTCTAAAACTCTTTATTTAAAGAGATGGAAATTCTAACTAAAGAAGTATGAGAGTGCACTTATATATCAAATAGTTTTACACACATACATACACTTATACACACCAGGTCACTGAAACATTTCCTATTGATTTCTTATTATTGAACCAGAGAAAAATCTTAAGCACTCTTCACTTAGTCTTGGTAAAAACAGCACAAAATTCTAACTATTTTGGTAAGATGTGTTTTCTTTAGAGCAGAGGTTCTCTAAGTTTACCAAACATCAGAATCACCTGGAGAGCTTGTTAAACTATAAAGCTTTAACTCCATGCCTAAAGTCTAGGGTGGATCCGATAGTTTGCATTTCTAACAAGTGACATCGATGCTGCTCATTTGGGGATCACACTCTAAGAACCACTGCTTTTGATGATCTAGTCTCGGGTTTTATTACTTATTTTGTTCAAATGGAGTTCTTCATGGTCTTGTAGTTAGTTCTTTCTTCTATCTAATCAAAATGATTACTGTAATTTAAGTCTGCATTTTGCTTTGTGGAATCCAAGGTAAACTAATAGCACTAACAAGCAACACTTGAATAATGTTTTATTATTAATGAAACACTTTCACAAACATTATGTCATTTAAGACAACACAGGAGTTTTGGTGTTGAGCAGGCTATATATTATACATATTTTACAGAGGAAAAGTTGATTTACCCCAACCCTCCCAAAAATAAACCATGGAGAGCAAGAACTTGAATCAGAGCTTTCTAATTCCTAATTCTGGATTCTTCCTACCAAGTCATTCTCCCTCTTAATCTCTTAAATTGTAGTGAGTTTTAAACATTTCAAACTGCTTTCATATTCATTGTCTTGTTTGATCTCTTAAAGCAACTGCGTGAAGCAGATAGGACAGATATTAGTGTCTATATTTTGCAGATAAAGCCATTAGAAAAGATGATGAGAAAAGTAGCTACTGTCATTCAGAAAGGATCTCTTCATACACTAGCATACTTTTTTTCTACAATATTTAACTGCATCTTCTGATGTACCAGGTAGAGCATTAAATGCAGTCCCTTCCACGTGATAAATTTTCAAAGGCACGTTATTGTAACTCCTTACCCTGACTCTTATACCAATTTTTCTCTCCCTTTCTTTCTCTCTCTCTCTCTCTTTTTTTTTTTTTTTTGGTAGTAGCACATTTAGAGGAGATGGGGTGAAATGTGGAAGTATGAGTTGGTAGGGAAGTAGAAGATCCAAAATTTCTATACTTCAAGTACTAAAGAAAACTCAGTAGTATAAAGACTCTTGACCTAAAGTCTCTCAAAGTTTAATGTGCATAAAAACCACCTAAGGATCTTGTTAAAATGCAAATCCTGATTCAGTGGATGTGGGGTGAGGCCCAATATTCTGCATTTCTAAAAAGCTCCAAGTTGATGCTAAATCTGCTTAACAGTCAAAGATCTAGTTTATTTTCAAACCATAATTATTTACACCATTTCATGGACCATCTCTGAATCTCTTGGTGGAACAGAGAAATTAAACTACGAAGCACTCTAACAAGATTTGGTGAACACAATGTACATTGTGGGATTAACCTAGACCTTTCCCAGTGTTAGGCTATTTATATATCCTTGTACCTTCTGATTTGTTTTTTCCTTAAGATCCTGGTTAGTGCTCAAGATATGGTCCACAGGCTAGTGGGGCCATCATTAGCTGCGTGCTGGTTAGAAAGCCGGAATCCTAGGCTCCACCAAGAGCTACTAAGTAAGAGTTTGCATTTTAACAAGATTTCCAAAAACATCACAGTTGGAGAGTGCTGTGCTTTAGATCTTTTTATCCTCCTGTGCTTAAGGAGCCTTCCTCCTGCTCACCTGTATGATCACCTGATACACTAGGAAGCTTTACACGTAAGAATCCCAAAATTCACAAGATATTTTCTAAGTATGGGGTGAGCCAGGTATTTATAAAAATCTTTGTCTTTACTCTAAGCACTTCTTATGAGCAGCCAGATTTGGAAGTCTAATGGACTATCTAATAGGAGTCATGAAGCTATGACTTATGTTTTATAGTGAATTACAGGAAGTATTATAAAACTCAGAGCTCTACAATGGGTATTATTACTCTTTCAGATTGATTCAACCTGTGAACTGCTCTCTACTGCTAAAGCCAGTATGGGACTAAACCACTCGCCACCACACTCCATCTCCAGATTACAGCAGATTGGAGTGATAATACTGAGAGCTTTGTCAAGGCACATGCTAAAAAAATTATATTAACTTAAAAACCCTTCCCCAGATACAAAAACATGCAGTATATTTTTTTATAGAGTGTGTTAAAGAAAGAAAATGTCCTCATATATTAGCGATGCATATGATTCAGTAAAGCAAAACTATAGTTTATGAAGACTGTTCTTGAAGTCTAAAGTTTAGACAGTTTCTACAGACAGTATGGCATTTTCCCACAATAAGTAATGCGTTTATTTATTTAAGAAATACTTCTTGAGGACTTACTTTTTACCAGATACTATACTGAGAATTAAAGACACAAAAGTACCACTGTTATGAGGAAAATGGATAGTAAAAACATAAACAAATTTGTGAAAAATACTGATTGATAATTACTGATCACAATTATTGACAATAAGTGAGTGATCAGGAGGGCTCTAATACAAGAATGTGGCCATTTCAAATCACTGCCCACAGCTCAGTGTATAATGACATGGATCAATGGAAGATGCCGCCACATCAAGGTAACAACAAGTAGAAAAAGATGTGAATAGGACCTAGAATAAGAGTATTCCCTAAATAATTTCTAATACCTGCTAAGCAAGAAATTAGTGAAACTATTATTTGGAAAGGATTATGTCTATTATTCTATTGCATATCACTTATAGTTTTTTTCTATACAATCATGCATTAATTATTATTTATCAATGTGTATTTAGTTTACATTCATGGTGTGAGTTGTGCTATTTCTCAACAACATTTCTATTTTATTTGCAAAACCCTTAATTGATTGACTTAATAAATAAAGAAACTTTTGAGCACTTATGGTATGCCAAACAATGTGTTGGCACTGAGAATATACCATGAATAGGCCACAGTTTCTGCATACTTAGACATCTTAGTCTGGAGAGGGGGAACAGATAAGCACATAATTAAAATCCAATTTTATCAATTCTTTGGGCTGGCTTCTTGGAAAAAGTGTTATTTTGAAGGTCTTGCAAGAAGAAATTATACTGGCAAAATAGTTGTACAGGTGGGATGAGCAAAACAAGGATGTGTGAAGGCTCAAAGGCAAGAGAACAAGACACACACTTCCAAATATAAGTAATATAATCAGTCTACAAAAGTTGAGGGAGTAAGAGTTAAGGATAGAAATACAAGTTGAGTGAAAGGCTTTATATGCCAGGCTAAGTGGTTTGAACTTATCCTGAAGGCATTGGGAAATTAGGCAGGAAAATTAACTTGAACGCTCATTTTTGGATTTTAGAAATAGCATTACTGTAGAAGGGTAAAATGTCTATTAGCAAGGGGTTAGGTTGGGAACTGTTGAAGTCCAAAGGGGAGAAAATACTGGCTGAACGGCACTGTGGCAATGACAACAGGGGAAGGAGAATGGATTGACCATTATTAAGGAAGTAGAATTATCACAATGTGTCAAATGAATCATCGTTGGGGAAAATGCAGAGGAAGAGACCAGAATCAAGTAATTTTTCTAAGATAGACAATTTTTATCTCCTACCATGAACATCTCTTGAAAATTGTCCTCTGGTTCTTCTACTTCTTTTTTCCCCCCACCATTCCCCAAAGGGGCCTTTGCAAATACTTTTTTATTCACTGTTCAAATCACTCTGGGATTTATCAGGGCATCACTCTGGACAAACCAACAAAATCTCATGTCCTACTCAAGGTTGCATGTTCTTATGGTGTTCAATTAAGCTGTCTACATAAGTTATTTTAGGAAATGCACTAGTCAAAAATACAAATTTTGTACCAAATAAACATTTTTTGCTTTAGTTTCACACATAAGTTAAAATTAAAATATTAATTCCCATCTATTTTCAATACCCTGCAGTAATGACATTCCTTTGTTCTTCCTCATGCAAAAACATTTTTAAAATTTGTACATTTAGTCACTATCATTATACACTCTAGGCATTCCTAGATTATACCATCTGAGTCTTTATCATCCTATCTTTCTTTCTGATTTCATTTGTGCCCCCAGCCCTCCTCCCTCTATCATTCTCACATTCAGCTTCATTCAGTGTTTTAACATAATTGTGTTACAGTTAGGTAGTGATGTGTTATCCATTTCTGAGTTTTTACATTCAGTCCTGTTGCACAATAGCTCCAATTACCCAGTATCTTACCGTATTTCTATCTCCTGATGGTCTCTGTTACAATGACATTCTCCAAGTTTATTCATTAATGTCAGTTCTTATCAGTGAGACCACACAGTATTTGTCCTTTTGTTTCTGGCTAATCTCATTCAGCATAATGTCCTTATGGTTCTTCTACTTCTGACCACCCTGGGCAAATACCTTGGTTTATTGGACCTGGGACTGCCCTTCTTTGCAAGGACTGAAATCAGCCCTACCTTAGCAGCTCATGAGTGATGTTGGAATAGACCTTAGCTGACATCCTCAGTCAAGATTCCAGTCAATTATGGGCATCCCACAAGAGCAGCACAACCTAGCCTGATTTTTAGCTGAGCAACATAAAATAATACAAGTCCTAATGTGTCCTTCTTTATAGTGATTTGTTTGGCTCACAAGTAAATCAATCTGCACTCGTCTTTGGTGAATTTCTTTGTGCTAAATAATTGCCCATTTCAGCAATTTCATCGTTATTTTGAACTTCTTAACCTACTTCTCCAAGAAACCATAACCTCTTGTTTTTATTTGTTTGTTTTTAATGGGTAGCCCCCGTGTTTCTGTTTAATGGTTCTACCATGAAATTTGCAGATCATTTTGCGAGGTCATTTCCTGAAATACCAGTTCAGGGAAAAATGATGAGGATGGTAATTTATCAATACAAATTCTATATAGCAATAGTTAATAAAATATTACCCTGCTGCATAGCTAGACTCTGGGAGAATTATCTTCCTAGAGGAGGGTAGGACATATGAGTAAGTCATACTAGAAGATCTCTCTCTCTAGCAAGATACACATGGTTGTCAGGCCCTACTGTAAAAGGGACACTGAAAAGAAGAACACATCAAATAGTATTTGGGATGCGACACAATATAAAATATTAAGGCAAACCCTGATGAAAGCGTGTTTTAAATCCCCTAGTAGGTGGGGAAACGGGGGGTAGATTTGGATAAATATGGCACTAAAGTTGTTTAAAGTGATCAAATTTTAGTCTCTCTCAAACTGATCACTATAGGAAGCTGATGAACAGATAGCTAATAATATAGTAATAAAACCAACAGTTCCAATAATAGTAGCTAACTGTGCTAAGATCTTTGTCTACATATACTCTTTTAATTCCCCCGATAATCTTTTGATAAGGATTTTATTAATGCATATATTTTAAATATTAGGAAAAACAGATTACTTGGATAAATGGCCTATATATATATGTGAAGGGATGAGGTGTTGAGAAACGTGGGCTCTATCGCTCTTCTATTTGGCCTTGTGCAAAGATTGTGATTAAGCTAATGCTCCCCACCCCCACCCATGGATCCAAAGTACCCTGGAACCCTCAAGCCCAAGTGAGATGCTCAAGGACATATGAAGGGCATTTCCTATCTCCTCAGGTTAAGTACTCTGGGAATGAGATTCTGAGTTGGATGAGAGTCACGCACTGGGGTGGTGTTAGGGCATCTGAAAGTCCAACACTTGCCCTACTAGCCAGCTTATGAGGTTGGGGCAAGTCCCACCCCACCCAGGGTTAAAAGTTGACAGTGTCAGTTATAGTGAGTATCTCCAGGTTTTTAAGTTTGGCCTGGGGAGGCCACTAATCATGTAGTTAAATGCTCTCTAAACTACCAATTTGTTTTAATGATGAGTTTACAGTTACTTGATTCAGAATTATCTGTATTGGCAAAGAATATGTTTCTGACCTAAATTTAAGCTACTCATACATACAAATAAGTCGATATACCTGCTGCAACTGGGAATTAAGTAATGTGTGTTTAAAAAAAGAAATTTTAACATTAAAAGAAAAGTAACATGACTAAACACTAACATTATGGTTTCACATAAGGACACCTGCCGGGGTTCTTAAATGCATTATCATTCAAAACCTTTATAGATGTTGCTTTCTCTACCTAGAATATTCTTCTCTCCCCTTTTTTTCTTGGCCATGCACTATTCATCCTTGAGGTCTCAGCATAATCTCCCCTCAGGAGAGTTCTGCTGGCCTTGCAGATTTTGCTATATGGCCCTATTTTATGGTTGTATAGCATGCTGTAATTTTCCTTGATAATGTATAAATCTAATTAAGTGGTTAATGCCCGGCTCTCCTGTTGAACTATTAAGCTCTAAATGTGCATGGACCATGTCTATCTTAATCTTTATTGTGTCCTTTCAAAGAGTGAATGCTTAATAAATACTTTTGCCAAATGAACAAATTTTGAGATGGAAATCAAGATAAATATGAAAATAATTCTGGATTGAGGATAACATATTTTAAAACCAATATGCAAACAAGGCACGGAAAAGCGAACAGCATGACTTTACTTATTTTCCTGTTCTTTGAATATGAAAAACTGGAATATTGAAAGATAAAAATGCAAGAAAGAGAGATGAAAGCAATCAATAGAACATGTTGAACCACTGTTCTCCTCTGAATTGTTGCTATACGCTTAAGAACTTTTACCTGCAAAGGGCATAGGTTTGATTCTTCCACATCCATTTACTACCAAGTTTGACTTGCAGAATCTTTTGGAAGATCCATACCAAGAAACCTCAGAGGTTGAATTTCCTGAAACTTAGAGTGGGGATCTCATGTTCTCTGCATGGGATGTGGAGTCATACTAATTTCAATATGCTAACTCAAAAGACCAGACAATAATTACTTGGAACATGTACTTTTAGAATTCAACTTGAAGAAATTAATTTAGTTTAACATATATTTCTCCCAAATCCATGAAGACAGAGTCTATACTGGACATGTTAATAATTGATTGTGTGTGAAGTTTAGAATTAGACAGATGGGGCTACAGAATTAATGAAGTTCAAGAGTACCACCAGGCAAGGGTTCATACTTGGAAGTTAACTGAAAGGGGTTGCTCAGACTGAGATTAAAGCTCAATATCCATAAAGAAAAATGGGATTTCAAACTCTCAGGACTTGTCTTAACTCCACCTAGCTCAATGCTTCCCTCTGACACAACCCATCAAAATACAAACTATTTCTTAAGCGAGATTTCTATGCCTTGTGTTGATGTCAAATCTAGCTTCTGGCTTAGACAAGAGAATTATTCAGCACCTCCTGAACTGTTCTCAGCCTAAGGGGCTAAATCCTCAGTGCACCTTTTGTATTTTTCAGGTACAGGAAGCTACAGAGGTGGTGAAAACCTTTATAGAAATGAAATGCTTAGATGCTCTTTCTGTAACCTGAGCAATTCTGACACCACGTGAGGCACTCTTGAGAAAGGGGCTTCCTCACGAATCTGAGAGGAAAGACTGAGAACCAAAGTGCACTGAAGATGGGGACAGCATTACCGCTCGCTGAGAGGAGATCAAACACTCCATAGAAAATACATGTTATACCCATGGGAGTTATAGGATTATGAAAGTCTAACTTAATTATGGGAGAAAATAGGTCGTATTTAACAACCATATATGTGACACATAATTTTGACTATACAGAATGATCAATGAGGAGAGAAAAATTAAGAAATTAGAAAACATAAGAAAGACAACCTTGGGATATATCCATTCCTTCTTCTCCATGTACATCAGGTAAATGCTTTGATTTTTATGTATGAAAAAAAGAAATCATCATTCTTCCAACTTCCCTGTGTCTTTAAAAATACTTGCATTATATTTGAAAAAGTCCAGGTAACAAAAGGAAGAAACAAAATGGCTCAACCAAAAATTAAAAATGAAAAAAAAAAAAAACAGAGAGAGAACTGAATTCAGAGGTAATAAGTATTCTTCTCCTCATAAAAATATACCGTGTACCTTCTTTCCTCATTCTCCCTCATGTCATCAAATGATAGGTTATCAGGTGCTTGCAAACCCTGCATGGAATCTACCTTCCTTTCACGGTGGCTCGATGTCTCCGTGGGGTCGAGCTAATTACAGGTACATTGCCTCTGCAAGGCAGTCACACTCTGTACTGTTGAAGGACCAATTAATAATTGAACAGAGCTAGCTGGATTTTTTTGCTCACACAGTTGCTGGCAGCTTGGCTGTCACACAGGGACAGAGCCTCTTCCACGGGTGTCTCTAGGAAAGGCTTCGTGCTGTAGATGGAAAAGGATCACCTCCTGCTTCCAAAGATTGAAAAGAAGAAAAAAAAATGCATCGTAGTTTCTTTTATAGAATAGTAAAGGCAAATTCTATCTCCTGTCCCTGGGAATATGATTATGATTGGGTGGCTATTTAGGTCAGTTGTGAAAGAAAGGAAAGGATAAGAGTGGGAATTAATACCTATTGTAAGAAAGAATAGGAATCCGCCCTTGAGTCTGTGTATTTAGCTGGTTTTGCATGTGCCAGAATAGAATTTGACCATCAGAGCAGGTTTAGATGGAGGATTATAGAGAAATAAAGTTCTTTTCCTTGAGATGTCTAAAGGAACTTAGTGGAGGCTGTTTCCAAAGCCAGTGGGATCGTGAATAGGGGCAGCAAACCTTTGGCTTGTGATCCAAGACATAGTCTGGGCCAAGCTCTGGCAAACCTTTCTGTAACAGGCCAGGTGTTAAAAGGTTTAAGCTCTGAGGCCCAAGTGATCTTCGTTGCAATGACTAAACTCAACTGCTTTAGAAAGAAAACAACAGTAGCCAATATTTAAATGAATGAGTCTGACTGTTTCCAAGAACACTATATAAAAATTTCACATATTTCTTACATGTTAAAAAATAAAATTCTTATTTTTATGTTTTTTCAACTGTTTAAAAAATGAAGAAAATGATTCTTAGCTTGTGGGCAATGCAAAAATGGGGCAGGCTGGACTCGGCTCACTAGTTATAGTTTACTGCCCCTGGTCTTGAGAATTGTAAATTCCTGTGAGAATATTTACTTTTTCTTTCACCCAATTTTGAAGTCTCTAAGATTCTCTAAATGGTTATAAATACTGCCTTCACTCTGGAATATCCTGCTTGTCTCCTAGTCATTTGTTGACTTGAAACATCATGGAAAGACAGGTTATTCAGGATTCAAATTATGACATTTGCGATCACTGGGAATTTTATTAGATAGAGTTAGCCATGAATGTCTAAAACTCCTAGTTAGGTGAAGCCTTGAAAGTCCCTGTAATTCTGCTTCTACCACAGAATTATACTAAACTTAAGGACAAAAAAGAATATGCCTTCAGGTTCAGATCAGCAATAACATTTCCCTCTGAAAAGTCTACTTGTCAATATCACACCAAAAATATAAAGTTTTTCTATTGATTCCTGATTATAACTTAAATATAATCTATCTTCCTAACTTTTTCCTTTCTTACCTGCTGTTCTTTACCACCTTGTTTCACAAAAGAGATTAAGGGGTTATGGGCAATATATTTATATTTTCATTTAAATTAATTAGAAAAGGTGAGACGAAATAAACATAATATTGAGAAAATATGATGAAAGCAGAAGTGTGGTTTGTAAATGAATTTTATGCCATAAAATCTTACATAGTTCTTTTAAAATCAATTTTATTAAGGTATAATTCATATATAACCTATATTCTTTTACAGATGAGTCATAAATTTGGCTCTGGGATTGCTAACATTCCATATTACAAAGGACTCATGATTGTTGATACAAATTCACTGGGTTTCATCTATAAAACTAAACTATTGTTTAGAAAAAAGACAATAGAGATCTTGAAAACTAGGAGGAAATTCCTCAAAAGTTTCTTTCAGAAAGAAACAATGTATTAGTATTAACAGACTCTCAGTAAGAACTTTACAAGGACTACATGATGGGTTTTAGAGGATGCATTTTGTAACATCTTTAACTATGGACAAGCGGCCTTTATATCAAAGTGCAGTTCAGTAAAAGCAATTCTATACGGGATAGAGGTAGAGCGTATGGTATTGGGAACTAATATTATGATTCAAGTAGAAGGCACTCTGGAGGTTTAAATTAAACCAGGAGGAAGATGTTTGGTGTCTGGAGGTTCATACCTCAGACAGTCCTCTATGTTTATGTTGGGTGTTTTTTTTAACATAAGGTATGAGAGGCAGTGAGCTCGAAGTTGTTCTTCTAAACAAGTGCCTCATGTGTTACAATTTTATATTATCAATAAATGACTAGTTGCACACTTTAACAACCAAGAAGGATGGGTTTTGATTAATATTCTTAAGACAAGAGAGGGCTCTAATAAGAATCCCAGGCTAAACAGAAGACCATTTCATAGATTGGTCCAAGCTTCACCTGAGAAATTAATTTTGGGACTAATGTGAAATGTGAAATGGATGCTCCATATTATCAGACCATACAACACAACAATTTTAAAAGAAACTATAACCAAATACTACCTTAAAAAAAAAGTACAGGATAACTCTCATTCTATGTGTAGTTTTGTACAATATTTTGCATGTGATTAATTTCTAAATGAATATGATATAAACTAAATTTCTAGATCCTTATATGAGGAAACTTCAAGAGAGTGCCAGTTATAAAGTTGTGGGCCACCTACCAAAAATAATGATATTTTATATGAATAATTCATCCACAGTCCCTCTTTCAGGAAGCAATTACATATTGGGCCCCATTCTACAAAGACTATGTCATTTGAAAAGGCATGGCAATCACATATAAGAAGATGCTGTCTGTGGAATAGGGGAGTATGCATGCAGTTAATCCTAAATGATTTGGTAAAACATTTGTATAAAGTTCAAAAGCAGAAGGGCCTGGGAACTCAGCTGTGTTGATAGGGGTAGACAGCTTGGGGTCTGGAAGAATGCCACTGATATCCCTGGGAAATGATTTTCTGATTTTTTACTGAATTAGCATCAATAGCTGGTGATCCATAATGAACTCATCTAACTTAGACCATTCCTGGTGCCCATCCACAGAGTCAGATATCAAGAACAGGTCTTTAGACATGATAAACGGTTTTGTATTATTCTGACAGAGTTCCTCATAAGGTAACGACTATTAAGAAAATAATCTACAGTAAAAATAAAACAGAACTACCAGACATAAAATTGATAATAATCAAAAGCAGGGTGTGCTCTGTCCTATGCACTCAAAGGAGCAATTCCTGAGACACCAGGGTTTCAAAGAGAGAGTTTATTGCTAAGTGCGAAGCAGGAGATCAGATGGCCTACTGTCCTAAAAATTTGTCTACATGAACTGCATAACTCTGATAGATTTATCATATCAAAAGATGGGTAGGCTTTAGGATAATGACTACAGTGGCATGAGCTGACAAAGTTAGAGGTGTTTTAATTATTCAGCATGTGTAGACTGATTATATGCTGTGTCACAGAACGTCTGTAAGAAAGTGGGGGACTTCATATGAGGGATAGGTCACTTACAGTTAAAGTTTAAGCTACTGCACTGGTTAGGCAGGCCAATTTTGGTTAGATCTAGTGTACTTTTGCATGCACCTCATTTACTCAATGTCCCTGACACTATTTCCATCAAACAACAGTATAAAAATAAAATGACAATTCAAATCAATTCTACGTATAACAACCACCTTCACTAGTCTAGTAAGATGGTTTAGGAATTGAGGTGGGTTAGTTCAGGGCTGATTCAAGTTCCTTCATTAATAAACATTAAGGACCGTCTTTTGTGATCATAAGACTCTAAAGCAGAAAAACAGGATAAAAGGGTACAAGTGGGGCAAGATACAAGATTTTACAATTACAAGATAAAGGTTATATAGTTATAATCATTATCAAAGCTTGAGGCAGCTAGGCTTCATTTCAGTAATTTAAATACTTCCTTCTGGCTATTCTAATATACTAGAAAGTAAGAACAGCATCTACATAATAATTCAGTAATCATGATTATTTGTTAATTCTTAATTTCTCAGTTACACAAACAATTAAAAGGAATGTATATTTAACTCATATGAAACATTGTCCTACGACGCCCAAGCAGTAAACTCATTTTACATATAATGTCAAGTCACTTAATGCATTTAATCCTTTTAGTTTGTTGAATTGGGGGGATTCCCTTTTGAAAAATGAGAAAAAAAGTGCATGTGCATGTGTACCAATTATACTATGTACTATGGCTGCAGACTTGATAAAAATGATACATTCGCAAAGATAATGAGACCCTAACTGAGACCTATGTCACAATTCTGTTCATGTCTTAACAAGATGCATTCTTGCCCTTCTGAGCCAATGGAATCTCAGAAGCATAAGGATATCTTAATGGTGTGCAGAATCTTGGATCCTGGAAGGTTGCTTACCAGTTGGTGTAAGGTGTCTCCAGGTGATAACAGGTTCAGGACGGCCATTTGCCATGCAGACAAGGGTCACATTGCTGCCTTCATTCACAGTGACATCCGAGGAGATGTTGGAGATCTTTGGTGGAACTGTAAAGACAAAAGCCAATGGCATATGTAACCCAGGTATATGTTACCTGCTTTCAGATAAAAGAGACTTGTAACACATTGGTCCATTAAGCTGGAAGTGGGAAATTTGAGATAACTAAATGCTTTCACAGCTTAAAGAATTTCAATTTTTGTTAAGAAGTCAGGGTATTTTAAGACCCAGGCTTTCATGTGTTCAAGTCTCTAGGGAGAGCCTGTATCACTATTATGAGGTGGCAATGCCCCCCCACTATGGCCATCTGAGTGTTGTACACATAATATGATAATCAAAATGCTATAGTTCTTTTTTGATTAGAATGGATGTAAACTGGATGTTAAAGAACATGTACATTTATACAGATTATGAATACATTTTTCTGATCACTAAGTTTTACCTAAATTTATTTTCTTATATATAAAAAAATGAAATAATCCAATGTTTCCTCTACATGCCAGGGAAAGAAAAACAGTATAAGATTTCCTGGTTGTGTTGAGATGTGATAATACCTGGTTACTTACAATCGAGCCACAAAAGGAAACCGTGGGATTGATTACTACACTAGAAAGCTTCTAAATATCATCTTGGTTAGTGACAGTCCCGAAGATGTACTTGAAAACTTAAAGATTGAATTAATAAAGCTGCAATCACAGATAAGTAGACCTTAAAAAATGTGGTTGAACCTCTTGATTTGCAGATTCTGTTTTTATGAATTTCCCCACTTGTTGAAATTTATTTGTAACCCCAAAATTAATACTTGTAGCACTTTTACTATCTTTTGTAGACACGCATAGAGCTGCAAAACACTTGAGTCATCCCATGCAAGCATTCTCAGCAGAAGTTGAATGAGGAAAAGTTGAATGAGGAAAAGTTGAATGAGCTTTCTTATTTCATCTCTCATGCTGCAATGAGGTGTCCTTTTTGCAATATGTTTAGTGCCATGTATTTTTTTTTTTTTTTTTTGGCAGTTTTGTATTTCTTCTTGGTGATTTCACTATTTAAAATGGCCCTCGAGCATAACCTTGCAGTGCTATCTAGGGCACTTCATTGAAAGAAGGCTGCAATGTGCTGTATGGAGAAATATGCATTTTAGATAGGTTTCTTTCAGGTATTAATCAGAGTGCTATTTACCATGGGTTCGATGTTAACATACCAGCAATACACATTAAATAAGGTGTCTTTAAACAGAAACACATAAAACAAGGTTATGTATTAATTGGTTGATGAGAATGTTGGTGAACAGAGTCTTGCAAGAGGCTAGCCTTGTCATTCAGTATTTGCTAATTTAGTGTTTTTGTTTTTTTTTAATTTTTTAAATTTAATTTTAATTTTTTTTTTTTTAACATGGGCAGGCACCGGGAATCGAACCCGGGTCCTCTGGCATGGCAGGCAAGCGTTCTTGCCTGCTGAGCCACGGTGGCCCGCCCTAATTTAGTGTTTCTGACAATTTTTTAGAGGCTAACTACCAGAAAAAAATGAGAACTGACTATATTATTATTACTTCCATTCCTACTCCTACTCCTACCAGTATTAAGGATTTAATGATAGCAAACTTTAGTAATGATTTACTGTATATGATATTCTGTTGTAGAATCTTTTATAAGTATTATCTCAATAATTCTTCTTAAAAAGATAAGTTTCTATGAGGTAGGTTCTATTAATACTCCCATTTTTTAGGGGTGGGAAACTGAGGTGGCAAGGTGATTGGTGGTACAGGAATTTGAATCCAGGCAGACCCCAGGTCCCACAGTCTTAGCACTTCTTGAATAAAACTTCATCCTCACAGTATAAGATACCAGACAGCCAAATGTGAAAAATCACTTTTTGGTGATGTGAGAAATTAGTTCCCTGTAGCAAGCTGTTCTGCTGTCTGACTTCCTTCTTTAGTGTACAGGGTGGCAACATTAGATCCTACACTGGTAAACTTAAGTGGGAAGTGAATTACTCACAACTTTCATCATAGAATTTATGCACTGATTACAAACGGTAGGCTTTATGGTTTGACTGTGATTTACGTTTGTTGTTGCTGTTGTTGTTTAAACTCTTAGTCGCTTACCCTATCCTTGAGAAAGTTTGTATCTTTGGGAGGAAAGAGAACAAGACAGCATGAAGGAGTTCAATAACAAAAGAAACATTTTTTTTTTCTCAATGCGGGACCATTTTCTGCTTTGCCAAGCACAGAAGCAACTGCCTAATAGTCATACAATACCTGCAGGTCTCAGTTAGGAGACATTGATGGTCCTGGGACAACGTACTGTTCCAAGTATCACAAGAAGGATGCAAAGGATGATTCTAATGACCTCAGCATTCTTTTCGCAATTATATTTTAAAGAGGCTCTAGGTAGTAACCAGTGATTCCAAATAAAGACAAATGATAAATAGAATATAACTGATTCCCATTATTTGGTAATTTCTATTTATAAAGTTTCTACTTCCCTTTGTTTGCTTTCTCTTCCTTTTCTTCATTTTTCTTTTATTATTCATTTTTAATTTTTTTATTCATATACCACATAATCATCCAATTTTTATAATTAGTGGTTCACAGTATCCTCATACAGCACATATGAACTGTGCATTCATCACAATCGAGTGTTGAACATTTTCATTACTCAAAAAAAAAGAAAGAATAAAAGTAAAAATGAGTTCCCGGAGCCTGCCTATGCAAAAAAAAAAAAGAAAAGAATACCCCAAACATCCTATATCCGCCCCCCTTTATTATTTATTTATTTTATTATTTTTTTCTTATTCATCTTTCCATTCACTGAATTAAGGGAATGTCAGTCACAAGATTTTCACAATCACATGGTCATACCCTAAAAGCTCTATAGTTATTAAATCATCTTCAAGAATCAAGGCTATTAGATTACAGTTCAATAGTTTCATGTATTTCCCTCTAGTTACTCCAATACAAGAAAACCTGAAAAGGAGTATCTATATAATGCCTAAGAATAACCTCCAGAATGACCTCTCAACTCTTACTGAAACTTCATTTTGCTTCATTTCTCTTCCCTCTTTTGGTCAAGAAGTCTTTTTCAATCCCATGATGCCAGGTCCAGGCTCATCTCCAGCAGTCAGGTCCACATTGCCAAGGAGATATACATCCCGGAGTCATGTCCCACCTAGTGGGAAGGGCAGTGAGCTCATCTGCAGAGTTGGCTTAGAGAAAGAGACCACATCTAAGCAACAAAAGATGTTCTTTTGGGGTGACTATTAGGATAATCATAAGTAGGCTTAGTTTCTCCTTTGCAGGAATAATTTTCGTAGGGACAAGTCCCAAGATCAAGGGCCAGGTCCATCAAATTGGCAGCCCCTAATGATTGCAAGAATATCAGGTTTTCCTCAGGTGGGGAAGTTAATAGTCCATCTTTTCCCCCAGCCCCTCGAGGGGCTTTCTAAATACTTTTTAATCTTTTGTTCAGATTACTCTGGTATGTCTCAGGACATCACACAAACCTGTACATTCCAACAAGATCTCACTCCCTTAAACGTTCCATGTAATTATGGTATTCTAATAAGCCGACCATACATGTTGGATTAGATATTGTGCTACTGAAAACACAAATTTTGCATCAAATAAACATTTATTCCTTTGGTCTCACACAGAAGTTGAAATTTTAAAATACAGTCAATATCATCCTTTGCCCTTTAGTTTGATTTACCTTAGTCCTAGCTAGATCAGCTTCATTTGTATCTCTAATTGAGGTATGATCTCTTCTTCAACGTTTTTAACAGTTTCTATAAGGGGTAATGCTGAATTTTATAACTGCAGAATTCTAGCTCTGAGTCTCAGGTGTCACACAAATACCTAAAATTCCAGAGAACTACTAGGTTATACACAAAGAGGCCAGCATCTCAGACTTTAGAAATAACAGGTACAACTCTGGAATAGATGTGACTGCTTAAGAGCTTACAATCTAGGAACCTTTATAATAGACCTTCACCTGATAACCTGTGCTCTTGTATTCAATTCTCAAGGTTTGCGCATTATAGTTAGACCATATTTGTGAGGCATAATGACATTTATATTTTCATTTCTGACTTATTTCAGTCAGCATATTGTCCTCAAGCTTCACTCACCTAGTTGCATGCTTAACACCCCTTGTTTTCTAATGGAATTAATATCATTTTCTCTTATTCACATATCACCTTGCAATATATTTTCCCAGTCTTTGACAATGAAAACTTGAAAAGTCATACCACTATATAGGGAAGACATGAGGGACTGGGAGGGATGATGAATTGTTAAAGATGATCTCATCAAAAAATATGGCTTAGCTTAGAGCTCCTGAATGTCCAATTGTCCTATTATTTAAGGTGCACAGTTTTCAATTCTTAGCTGAGTAAACCCATATCCCAAACATTTCCAAAAAACAATAAAAAAAAATCAGTAATGGTGTTCAAGAACAAGATTCAGACATTGTAATTGTCTTCCTCAACAAAATAAAACCTGTAACATGGAGCTCTATGATAATTTAAAAACTCATATTATTCAAAGAATGATAATCTCTGAACTACAATATGAGACATAGTGTACAGAGAAGAAATACAGATGTGTTCTGAATTTTTAAATAGCGGGTAAGGAGAAACTCCATATGCTTAATTCAAAAAACATGCCAATTTACAAACTGGAAAAAGTCTCTAATCATTAATCTCCCAGAGAACTATTACTTACCAAACAATTTACTCACATTAGCTTTCTTTTTTAAGAGGAATACATACTAAGGATTTGTACTTGGTGTGATGGTCAATTTTATGTGTCAACTTTGGCTAGGTGATGTTGTTTAGTTGTTTGGTCAGACACCTGCATAGGTGTTGCATGGAGATGTTTTGTGGATGAGATCAGCATCTATAATCAATTGTCCTGAAGAAAAGGAGATGACCTTCCAGAATGTGGGTGGGCTGCATCCAATCTGTTGGAGATCTTAAATGTAAAGAACTGGGGGATTTAAGAGCAAGAAGGGATTCTGTCTCCAGGCTAAACATTTAACTTCTTCCTGAGTTTCCAGCCTAAGACATTCAGATAGATGCAAAACTTTCAATATCACCCTAATCAAAATTTCCAGTCTCTGGTCTGCCCTATGGAATTCAGAATTGTCAATCCCCAGAGTTGTGTGAACCAATTCCTTACAATCAATCTCCTGATGTACACATGAATGTATCTTGTTAGTTCTGTTTCTCTGAAGAACCCTGAAGGATATACATGTAATGTAAATTAAACTGCTTGTTCAAGGTTACACAGACAGAGAACAATAGAATTGGGAATAAAATCTAGAATAATTGTCAGAAATTGTTCTGCCCACCAAACCATACTGCTTCTTCTAATTAAGGACAATATACTCAGATTGTGACAAACAGTTATAAATGTAACTATGTTGATGTTGTATCCTACTCTCCTCTGGGTCCCTTCTAATGAGTCTCACTTCATCATTTATTCTCCCACTTTACCGCAGCTTATACCAGCTTCTTATATGTGATTTAGACTTTCTATTGTAGAAAGAAATCCCTCCCTAAATCTTAGTTCTCAACCTGTTTCTCTCCAAATTTCTTGAAGGAATTGTTCTATATCACTATCTTTATTCACACCATAACCATCTTCAGTGCAATTTGGCTTTTCCCCCTTAACCTTCAAAGAAACTGGTCTGATGAAGCTCACCATTGGCTATATTATCTCTATGTTCAATGGACAATTTCTGTTATTATCCTCTCTTCCTTTGAAGTATTTGACTCGATTGACCACAATCTCCTTCTTCCTTTCTTTTCTTGTTTTCTAGGACAACAAAATAAAATGCTTTCTCTCTTATACCTCTGATCACCTTTTCGAGTTTTAACATTTGGGCTCATCTTGTCTTGTTCCTTAACTATTTGTATTTCTTAGGGTTATATCACTGCCTTTCATTAATCCCAATCCACACATTCATTGTGAGTGAATTTGTCCACTGTCTAATTTCAGCAGCTATTGCTATATTGTGGATGACTTCCAAATCAGTATTCTCAGCCCAGATTTTTCTTATGACCTTCCTATCCACATTTCCAATTGACATCTCCACTGAAATGGCTCACAGATACCTGTGTTTTGTTTGGAAGTCATTATCTTCTTTCCCACAAAACATTTGCAGCCTTGTGTTCACTCTCTTAGTAAATGGAATTATCACACAAACAGTTGAACAAGACAAATCAAACAAAACACCAAAAAAAAGCAAGGCACCTCTTTTGGCTGTTCTCTCTCCTTCACTGTCCTGACATATGGAATTGCTCCCCCCCAAATTCTGTGGCATATACCATTTAAAAATCTTTCAGATTTATTAATTACTGCCAATCCCTATTCGCACTAGCCTTCTTTCAACTATCAACATTTTTTCATCTGAATTATTCCAAGAGCATAAAAACTGGTTTCTTTGCCTCTAGCCTTTCTCTCTTCATATTCCTGATCACTCAGTCACACTGCAATCAGAATTTTTTTTCCCTAAATTGTAAATGTAATTATAGCATCCTCTGATTACTCTCACTGCCTTCAATATAGAGTTCAACTTCTTAATATGGCTTAATAGGTCATTTATGATTGGCCCCTGCTTATCTTTCTGGCCTTACTGTCAATTCTCTATACCTTACATTACCAAGTCAGATCAAACAATTTTTGGTTCCTGGAATATGCTATTTTCTATTGTTACTGTGTATTTAACATTCTATTTTTTTCTTCATGGAACGTTCTTCTTTCAACTGTTCATGTAGTTAACCCTCTCCCCCTTCAAGTTTCAACGTGAAAGCTCATCTTCTCACTTTGCCCAAGAAAAATTTCCTGCCTCTTCATTCCCTCCCTGCTATTCCAGATACCGCATTGTTGAGCGAAGTGCCTCTCCTGTTTTCTCACATTGTGCTCTGCATTTCTTCATCACTGCACTGAAATTGTAATTGCACAATTACTGGCCTGTGCTTTTTACTAAACTGTAAGAGGCAGAAGGTGGAGGCTTTGCTTTCTAGACTGATGAACTGTACAAGGTGCTCATAAATTGCTTGGAAAAAAATAATAATACAAATACAAACAATACAAATTCAACCCTCCTGCACCAATTCTCTCCTTAGCTCAACAAGGGCATTCCATTGAATTTTCACCAGAAAGGAGCAAACAGTTATTTTGAATACAGTGATATATAGCTTTTATTAATATTTTTTTAGTTACCCCCTAGTCATCCATTTACTATCAACTTCTTTATCTCTTAATGGAAAAAAAAATATTATGGGGCAAGGAAGTGTTTTTCTATTTCAGAAATGAGAAACAGTGCCTAGCTTCCTTAATTATAGGCTTTTCTGGGTTTTAACTTGCCTTTTCCTTTAGGCTTTTCTGAGTTTTTACTTGCCTTTTCCTTTTTTTATGAGTTGTAACTTAAATATATATTTTAAACTAATAAAAATATTCATGTTATTTTTATTAGTCTAACAACGCAATAGTTTCTCCTTAGTTTCCTGTAGCAATTCATGGAGCTTATATTAGACCATCATTGATAACATAGCATCAATGTGCCAATTCAAAGTTTTTTCCTACTAATATATAAAGTCTTTATAAAAATTCTGGGAAGTAAGACAGAAATTATTATTATCATTACCATTTTTTCAGATGTGGACATAGGGTCAGAATGGGTAAAAATCACATAACTAATGAATAAGAGATCTAGGACCCAAACTTACAGTTTGCAGATTTCCCAAATTTCACTCTTTCTTCTAGATCACATTGAGTTCTGCAAAAGTGGTGCTCTATAGCATTTTCTAATTGTATTTAATTATCAGTAAGGATGACTTTATAGGAAATACTGTTTAACATGATAATCTTATTTGCATCAGGAATCACACATTATTTTTCAAAATCATTGTAATATTGATTTATGCTCAATTCTCTGGTCATCACAGTACTCTGAAGATTTTTAAATTTTATTTTCTGAGTTGTTCCTTAGCAATTTCTTATTGACAAGATATTAGTGTGATTTATTATGTTTTCCTAAATGTAATGTTATGAACCATTAATTTGAGGTTTTCAATCTATTCAGTTTTAGTGATCTCTCTTAATTTATCTGGATCATTTTGTTTTTCTTAATAATTCATGAATTCTTCCTCTGTGGTTAGGAATTGACCTATTGCAGTTCTGTTTTTTGAAGTTCCCAATGTATTCTTTGCCTCTTAATTTTGTTTCTGATTATTTTTGTTCTGTAGAAATTTTTAATTTCTTTGTTGTTATTGGTCTAGTGCTCCTTCTTTTTTGATTTCTTCTATTGCTTTTTAAATTTTTATTATTTTTTTCTTCTATTGCTTTTGTGCAAGAAGGTCCTTTCCAAACATACGATTAGTTGACTAACTCTCTTCTTATTCTTTTTAATGGTTTGTTTAATTTTTAAAATATTGAACTCCTTAAATGAACTGGTATTTATATACAGCATGAGAAACAACCAGGATTTGTTTTCCATAAGTTTTTAGCCAATTTTCTCAACATTATTTGTTGAATAATATAAAATTATGTGTTAATATTTGGCTTTCAGAATTACCCTATAAAGTGCTATCAAGCTGGCCTGCCCAATTTTTCTTTGAAACATGCAAATATAAATGTCATTTACCATGCCAATTTAAATTTACCAAAATATTTTGAAATATAAGTCCTTAATCTTTTGGACACTGCACTATTACTAGTGCTATAGCTTTTTTAATTAAGTGCTCAGTAGATAAATAACTCCTAAAATGTTGTGTGAAGGATGTAATTTATATAACCTTTCAAAACTTGGAAAACTTCATCATTCAAAGGCATTTTCAAGTTTTTAATTAATAAAACATTATAAAATGAATATGCCATGTTTAAAGTTTCTAATGTTAAAATCTCAGTGATCAAATAGGTGATATTATTTCTTTGGAATACACAACAACTACGTGTTAAAGAACTGTATATTTTCCTGTTCAATACACATTTTGGTGGTTACTAAAATAATACTGAAGTTTAGGTGGACCTGGTTATGGAGATTCCTTCAGCCTTGTAATAAACCAGCCTTTAGGAAAATTATACATATATATACATATATATATAAACTCTCTGCTACTCATGTTTTGATATTCCTTTCTGACTTTTTTTGTAATTTCTTTACCCATACCCTCTACCAGATCTCTAGGGTCTGCCCTGAATTTTGTGGATACAAATATGCCTGTACATGTTTACGTTTTTCACTAGGTTCTAATCCCTTCCTTCTTCTCTTTCGTATCAGACCAAGATCCCATATGTATGACAAAAAGTGGCAATGCAGGAACATAAGTGAAGCGGCCGTCTATTCTTTTACCTGCACAGACTCTATGCAGATAAAATAATAGAAATCTAGACAAATTCTCTTTTCCTTATGGGGAAATCACCCCTCACACACTGCCATTGTTTGTTACTACTGTTGATCAAGTGACACCTTCTTCGTTTGCAGAAGAATGGGCTCGGGACCTAGGCTGGCCCAATCAGACCATTACTCATCGAACTTGGTTTTTGTAAAGAGTGATACTCCTTTTGTAGACTACATTAATGGTACCAATTCTTTACCCCTCCCTTTATCCATATGTTATGCCAGGTCAGATCTTTCCACAGTGAGTGGGGCACAATTTTTTATTTGTGGGCAATGTTACTTTATTATTTAATTAATTAATTAATTTTTTTGTTATTTGTATCTTACTTTAGTCTATGGAATATCAGCATAGGTAATACAAGCAGAATCTACAAAAGTGCTTAGACCATTGGGCCCGCTAGCTCTTGGCCCACTACCATTGTCATGAGAAGATGCCCAGCAGAGCCTCTTCTTCCCAAGAGAGGATGGCAGTCACAAGGAGAAGATAGGATTGCCAGGTAAAATATAGGACACCCCGTTAAATTTGAATTTCAGAGAAGCAGGTGATTTTTTTAAAAGTATCATTATGCCCCAAATGTTGCATGGGACATAGTTAATATGGCAACCCCAGGAGCACAGCTGCCCTTAGCAAGGAAAATCCAAGATAGGCTGACTTGCAAGCTTGTGAGAAACAAAGAATAATTATTGTTCTCTTCTCCTGAATTTTGAAGTGGTTCATTCAGCAGCAATTGCGAGCTGATATGTACTAGTTGATACATACTCCAGGACAACCACCTGAGGAGGTAATTATTTTTCACTAGTTTCTGAAACCTGGATCCCTGGATGTAAGGCTTCTGTCCTTTCCAAGACAAGGCTATTTTACTTTTCCTTTGACTCTGTGAGCTATTCCGTATTCTTCCAAATAATCTTGTTTTTTACATAAAATTAGCCAGTTGATTTTTGTTGCATAAATCAAAGAATCCTAATTGTTGCATATTGGGAAGAAGTCATTATAAGAGAAAACTTTGAAGAAGGGCCTTTTTAAGAAGAAAGAGCCCTTTCTGCCTAAGGGCTCCCCTAGGTTTCCACATGATCAATTTAGTTGGATGGTTAGCACTGGATTGAATTGGTCTGCACACATTTCTTTAATATAACCTTAGGTCTACAAGACTGCCTAATTCTAGTTACGTTTATTTTAATGCCTTTATACTTGGACCTTAACTAACCAACCAACAGAAGGAAACTTAGTTCCAGCGTAGAGGAGAAAAGTGATTGGATGGCTCATTTCTCTAACCTCAAATAATTGGTAGTTATTATTTGTATCAGTTCAAAATGTCATTCCTAGAGGTACAATGAACAACAAATTGGTCTCATTAGTAACTGTTTGTTTGAACCTGGGACACGTTGTATGTGTTAATGTGGGGAGTGGGGAGTGAGTTGGGGAAGAGTTTAAAAACACTGCCAATTCCGTAATTTCTAACCTTTATTTGATATGGCTAGAGACTTAAGACCTACCTTTTGCCATACTTGACAAGCTAAGGAATAGCATGACATGTCTAATAAGAGTTTTTGGTTCTTATTCTTAAAGCACTTAGCTTTAATAAACATGATTCAAGGATTCAATAATAAGATTAAAATATTCAATAGAACATATAAATGTCATCTTGGAAAACATCAAACATCCATCCAGCCTGGAATTTTGCTTTTGAAAATTCCACTAAAGAAAGTTTTATTATGCGGTGTGATAATTTTCATGATGGATGATAGGATTGGAAAATGAAACACAGTGTACTTAATTGAGAGCCAGGAGATTTTGATCCTACCATGTCAAACTCCCAATGCAACTAAATATTCTCTGATATTTGCTTTTCAGTCCCCATCATCAGGTACATTGTAAGTGCTAAAATTTTTTGAGTGGATGGATGGATGGATGAATGAATGAATAACAAGTCATTTAAATTTTTCTGAGTCTCAGTTTCCTCATCTGCAGGTGGCATCTTTTATAGGGTTGATATTATGCAGTGCTGCAGGACAGATATTAGGGCCAAATAAGATAATGTACATGAACTTGTTCTCTACACTGTAAGTGTTTTACAAGAGTAGCTATTTATTACATGCTAAAACTAGCTTTTAAAGAAGTGTTGGCTTAATTCCTTCCTAGATACTATTATATGATAGTTCACATAATTCTGAGGCTAATGGCATTCTGGTTATATTTTTGCTAAAAGGTGTATGTAATTATTATAATACAGAATTAATCATTAATATTGGCATTGACAATAAATCCCCCCAAGACTTGTATTGAGTTCTTACCTAGTAATGGAGCAGAGCTATGCCAATATGCTCAGCCCTTTAGTCAGTGTCTAGACATTTTATACCTTATAATAAAAAGTGTCACAAAGATGTGAGAGTATACAATGCAAATGAAATAAGTTTCACCAAAATTTTTACACACTTAATGCTTAGGACCATAAGAAAGAGCTGTCCAAATAAAATTGTGTCACCAAATCATAATTTGTAATTTAAGTCTCAGTAAGACAGAGGTCTACTTTTATGTGTTGTCTGTGTTGACAGCAGGTATTGTCAGGTGGTTGGTAGCTGTGATTTGAAGTCTTAGACCTCTCAGCAGAATGGAATGACTAGCAGTAGTAATTTCTTTTCCAATTGTACTAGTTTCCACTCCTATTAAGATTCATTTATAAAGCTGGAAACACCAGCATCTGAAGTAGGTATTAAAAAGGTGCATTCTACAGGAACATAATTCATTTTAGATACAAATTTTATCAGCAAGTAGTGAAAATATGGAAACTATAGATCTTTAGTCCGACTTGAAGCTAAGGATAGAAGAAACTCATGACAAGTATAAGTCTACTCACATTTTTCTGCTGAAACTATTATGAATTCATATTTGCCTTAAATGATGGCCAAAATAACTGAAGGAAATGCGCTAATGTGTCAAAAGTTTAGAAGAAATGATAAACCATATATAAAACAAAGCAATACCACATGCCATAAATGTGACAAGGTGGTAAAGTCAAGGAAACTGAACAGGGGAACTCATGAAAACGACATACTAAAACAATGTGGGGTCAAGAAAAGTCACCACCTTTTAATCAAACAGGAGTAGTTTTGTACTGTATGTCTTTTAAAATGGGAGAAGTTCACAAATAAATCTAGCACCTGAAGACTCACTAACCATAGTCCTTTGAGATTAGTTGGCATTTTACTGTGTTGGCCAAAGGCATATACAGGCCAAGATTTACCACTAGGCCTTTGAGTCCCACATTCTCACATTCTCAAGTGGCTCCAAGAGTCCCTGGTACTGTCCCAGGAAGTCAGATTTATACCCAAAATAGTCCTTAAAGATCCATCAAGACGGTAACCACCATCAAAAGTAAAGTCAATTTAGGTCAGACCCAAGCACAACATCTATATGAAAATAAAATGTTATATAGCTCATTTACACTCTGCTCCACAGGGGTTTTTCCCCTTACTGGTGGTACATGTGTGGCTTGGATATCTACATCTAAGACCCCCTTTGTCTACTTAAAAAGAAGGTCTGTTAAATGGAATTTTTCTGTATTTATTAAATTTTCAGAATTACCTGGAATCTAAATGTGTGGGCTGGTTCAGAAGAGGATAAATTATCCAGGCACCAGCATGCACGTTTGTGACCAGTTACGGCTACCCCTTATTGCTGCTTCAGCAATAAGCACACTCTGTGGGATGTCAAGTGCTGTTCCCATGTATGGGTCATTGCCTTGCTAAACAAGAGCAAATGGAATCATCCTGACTCTGCTCACTGAGGCTATAGTTACTCAGCAAGTCAGCAGCTTTTTCCAAAATCCCTTATTCCCAGACCCTTATTTCAGCTGTTTGGAAATTTGTTGTTGCTAACCTGGGAAGTATCCAGATGCTGGTTTAACCAATAGATGGAAAGAACCCTCTCTTTACCTAGGTAAAATATCTTTCTCATTTCTGGTACTTACAGAATAATCTTTAGATACTGTTCAGACAGAGCAGATGGTTTTGTTATTTGGCAAAAATGAGGGTATCAAGCAGAGGGAAGCTAAAAAATATCAGGCTACCTTGGGTAGATAGCAAATAGCAACTGGGTGAATTCCAAGGTCTGAGAAATGGCTCCCAGGATTTATAAGAGAAAAAAGAAGTGCTTCTTTTTCCTCTTTGAACCCTAAAAGATACATTTTTATGAGTTAAAGGAAATTGTTGGGTATAATTTTTATAGAGTAGATGAAAATTTAGGCTACATTCCTGGCATATACTAAATAAGAAATTCATATTCCAGTAAGAAATCTATAAGATTTATTCCTAAACCATGACATATCCTTAAAAGTTACAAACTGCTCCATGAGAAACCAAAAGATTTTTTTTCCTTTCTTCCATTAGTATTCTCAAGAAATTCTGTTTTTGAATTTGCAGAATACATCGCCATACACTATGGAAGATCCTTAACTAGTAATAGAACATTAAAAAGTCCAGTATCAGAAAGCAGGGAGGATTTTCAAATCAGAGAGAAAGGAGCTAAAAGTTCATTTTATTTTGCCAAGAGCCTACATTTTATTGAGAGCCTACAGCATGCAATGGAACTCTGTTAAGCATAGGGTAGAAGTGAGGAGGGGATAATACAATGACAAATTTGACCTAGACTCACAACCAGTTTTTAATTTTTCAAAGTGCCACTAGCAGGTTATGAAAATAAGAATAGTTACTATAACATTTTCAAAATGGCTTACTGTTCATCTCATTTCTTCATTTCATTTTAGCAATCAGAAATATATAGAAGTGACTATGGAGCTTGTAACAAACCTTCAACTTAATGATTTCATGCCCACATTACTAGCCTAAATTCTATTTTTTAGTTGCTTAGGGCATATGGTGTTCTTTGCAAGTAAAGAAGGATGTAGAGTCTAATAGAAACCAACTAGGGTGAGCTGAAGCATGACCAGAATACAATGGAAATAATATAAGTTGTTTCCTGCCACTGCTCAAGGGCCCAGAAGATAGTATATTTAGATAAAGAAAAGGATTGACAGAAGGCTTTTAGAATTTCTTTCTCTGCATTGCCCCTGTTCAAAGCTTACCATGACCATCACAAACTATTGTATTAGACATAGGTAAAAGAGACTGCTTGTAGCAATTTGTAGTAGGTTTGAAATTTCCAGAGAAGTCAATGAGGTTGTACAGTGTGCATGGGGAAAAAAAGTAAAAATAAAATCTTCTTACTGAGAAATATAAGTTTGATTTCTCTTTCTTACCTTGCTTGCCCTCTGTTGGAGGGGCAAATGAACAGTAGTTAACTATTGGAAGAAAATGCAAGGCAAAAGAAAAGTGAGAAGAAATAATGGTGATGATGATAATAATAATGTTTTAGAAAGTGTGGCATTATATAGTTTACAAAACCCTGACACATGCCCTGTCTTATTTGATCCATACTATATCCATATTAATATCCAGACAAGTAATATTACCTGCCCCCATAATTGTTTGGAAAGCTGAGGCTCAGTGAGGTTCATTCTCTTGGTCAAGGCCACAAAGTTAGAAAGTGAGACTACTGGAGTTAAAAAACAGCCCTTCTGATTATGTCAAGAGTATCCAAGGAAGGCCTTGATTTTTCACAGACTAGATTATCTTCCTGAGAAGTGAGATGCAACCACATTGATTGAATTAAATAGCTGCCAAGATAACCAGGGCACAGCTAGAGATAAAAGTGGGTGGAGAGTTATGCGGAGCACAGTGATGGAAATGCCACTTGCTGTGCAGAGGCTATGGGAGACTGGTTAAGTTAAGCTCGTTTTTCTGCATTATTCAGTTCCAACAATATATGGTTAAGAATTTGGTTTACTGCTTTTGAAGTATTTTTTGTAAAATAACGTTCATAATATTAATATCTGTAATTTGAGAAGCATTAGCAGTTTCACATTGGAAATTAGAACCATCCTTGTGGGCCTTAACTCATTTCTTCTTCCTCAAGTTAGCCAAAGCAAAATGGGATTTCTTTACTTTTTTCCTCCTCTTCTTAAAACTCAAAAGGGACATGGTGGTGTTGGCAGGAAGGAATGCTCCATCCCTGCTTCCACAAATGAATCTTGAATGAGGTGAATCTTTCATTAATCTTCAGCCAAGTGTGAAGTTATAGACATGGAGAGACCTCAGGTCCCACTAGTTTATTTGGAGCTGGTAGGCCATTGTGGGGAAAATGTCAAAGATTTCCCTTCTCTTCTGTACCCTGCCATGAGGTTTTATTCAAAGCTCTATGTCCTAAAGAAACAAACACCGCCTATCAAAAATATCCCCCACCTGGCTGCCAGTCTCACACATAAACATGCACAACACCTGTGTTTAGGAGCAGGATCAATTCTTGCAAAAAGCACTCTCCTAAAATGCTGAGAGCCCTGAGCACTCTAGCGAATGATTTCTGAGGCAGCCGTGACTCTCCATGAATGTGTTTGTAGCCATCTCATGATGCTGGCGCTTATGCAACACGATGTGTCCACTGACCCTTCCTCCCAACAAATGATGGTTTTTAACTGTGAGTGGAACACTGTGTTCATATAGAGAAAAACTGAACATTGGAAAAAATAAGAGTGTTTGGGGGCAGGGGGAAGGTAATGCAGATGTGCCTGAGAGCAGAACAGAATCAGCCGTGCTTTTAGGAGGGTAGCAAGGAGGATTTTCTCCTTTGTCTCCATCAACTCTGTATTTGGTGTTGTCCTGTGTTATGGATTAAATTGTGTCCCTCAAAAAGATATGTTGAAATTCTAATCCCCAGTATTGCAGAATGTGGCCTTATTTGGAAATTGGGTCATTGCAGATGGAATTAGGAAATTTCAAACCAGGTCACACTGGAGTAGGGTGGGCTTTTGGTCCAATGTAACTAGTGTCCTAATAAGAAAAGAGGAAGAGACATAGACATAGGGGAGAAAACCATGTGAAAACAGAGAAGGCAGAGATTGGGTTTCACCATAACCTAAGAAATGACAAGGATTGTCAGACACCTCCATGAGCCAGGAGAATGGCTTGAACAGATTCTTCTCCACAGACTTAAGAGGGAACATGGCCCTTGCAACCCCTTGATTTCAGATGCTAGTCTCCAAAATTGTGGGATATTACATTTTTCCTGTTCTAAGTCAGCCAGTTTGTGGTGCTTTGTTTCAGTAGCCCTAGGAAACAAAGACACCCCGGTGGCCAGCCTAGGCCATAAATCTCTATAGAAACTATAGCCCATGGGCATTAGAGGAGGAAAGTGAGCAATTTCTACATTCCCTACATCTCCTCACAAATCCTGGCATCAGGTGACAAAGCAAGAACTGGGAAGAGTTCATTCTGCTGGTCATACAATTTGATGACCTCTTTGCACCTGAACTCAAGTGACTGAAGGCACCTGAAGTGATGGCTCTTCTGTTCTCCATAAGCCACAGACTGCACAAGCAAGAGACATGTGCTGTAGCAGTGAGTGGGATTCTGGTGTTTTTATCAGTTTCAAACAGCTCCACATGGACTGAGGACCAGGGCTGTTGGCCCCCAGGAGTGCTCTTCATTCTCATCCACATCTCTCCCTTCTCCATCAATGGAGAAAGAAGCTCCTTCTGCCTGTTATTCTCTCCATCTTCCCTCTGGTCACCTGCAAGACAATTAACCTCATCTGGAAAGTGACTTGGAGATGACTTGGCCCTGGGAGACTTTGGCTATTGAGAATCTTTGATTCCCTTAGCTGTTTCCCCTGCATGAAAGCAAAGCGTCAACCCTGATGTGGCTTTGCATTAGCTGTATGTTAAGGGAGTAAATGAATAACATACTGAATGTTCAATTCCATGAATAAAATTACACAGAAATGATTAGAACTTGGGGCCATTTGTGATTACTTTGCTCTCTTAGCCTTTTGATAATCTTTCTTCTATCAATGCATAGGCATCGCATTTCTCCAGACAGCAAAATATCTCAAATCCAAACTAGAAAATTTTAGCTATTTGTCTTTGTTCTAATGAATAGAGAGACTGTATGAGAGAATGTAACATCAGTTTCTTTCTAAATCATGTAAATGAAATGTATGCCCAGTATATAAGTTTAAGTTAAAGAGAAAATCTCCTCTCAGCAACAGTTTTAAGTACATATATATATATGTGTGTGTGTGTATATATATGTGTGCACGTGTATGTGTTATGTGTGTGCATATGTCACCAAAGATATATATAAAAAAATTCTTCTCTTCTTTAATTTTTCATGAAGCTCCACACATTAGGCTTTTCCTTTGGCTGGCCCCTCTGATCACTTTGGGAGTCAGATCAGGTTTCAGCTATAAACCAGCTGGTACCATCCATTTAAAGGCAAACAGCTATGTAAGTGAGCAAGATTCTAATCACTAAGTCTAATTACAAAGTAGAGTAAATTATTATAAATGTTTTAAAAAGTGTCTTAAAACACTGCAAAGAAGACAAATTATCAACCAAACAGAAATCTGCTACGATGATAGTTGATAACATTGCTTGGGATTAGGAAATTCCCATGTGTAAATGTCACATGCTATGGCTATTTCTGATACGTGAAACCAGCATTCCCACACTAAAGACTTTATAATCTTTCTCTCTTAGTCAGTCAGATGCTAAACTGTTTGACTCAAAGTACACCTTAGTTTATACGTTCTAATGGGAGTAATGGGAGCATTTCATTTATACTAGACTGAAGGGAACTTCAAATTGCTCCACTAAAATTGTAACAATTAGTCAAGGGAAAGAAAATGGGGTGGGAAAATTGAAGTGTGCCACTTTATATGGATGTATTTCCCAAATGTACATTTATTCTCTTCCTCTTTAACAACCTTCATTGAAATATTTCAAATGACTTACATTCTCCAAATCACAATGCAAAACCAAAGACAAACACATTAACACTTAATCCTTGGCTTCCCAGCTAGCTGTCTGGCCAGCTCTTTCTTACTTTAGCTGTGTTTGAACTCTATCAGGACACCATGGGTCTAGTTCTTCCCTGATGGATGAATATGTGTGCTCATAATGCTCACAGCTCTTCAGAATGCTGTTCCCAATTTACCATCTACCATGACTTTTGGAGTTTGCGGAAGGCAATTTGGAGTTTGCTCACCAGGTATCTATGTGCTTCTCTACATTTTCCAACCACTTGCTGTCAGTTTCAGACCATATAACCGGGCTCTGGCCAATGAAACACTGGGGAAAGTGAGGTAAGCTACATCCAGGCCTGGTCCTTAAAAAATGACTACATGTCACTGGCTTGTTCCTACCTTGTCATGGCAATCACTGGGGCCCGTGATCCAGATGGCATAGGTGCTAGGTAGTAGAGGGCTGCCAGGCCTGGCTTTGACTGTGCGAGCAAGAAATAAGCCTTGTGAGTTCAGGGATGTCTACTGTGGCAGCTACCATTAATTACCCTGGCCAAATGATCAAATTTTTATTTAGAAGGGTACTGGGCTGAAATTTGAAAGCTGGATGTTCTATCCTCTCCAGATCCCTCCTGTTCAGTGATTCTGACTGTTGAATGCCTCCTCCATTCGATGAAGACTCTGGTATGGCTGTTACTAATGACTCACAATTAATTTTCCTGTCTGTTCATCCATTTCTTTTTAAATTTTCTGACCATTTGGAGTCTCCCGCCTGATATTAGTCGTTGCTTATAAGAGGTGTGGGAAACCTCTTCTCTGCTCCACCACTATCAAAGCCAGAGTACACACTCAGGAATGGATACTTGTGCTTTCTGTACCTCACTTTTTTTTTTTTTTTTTTTTTTTTTTTGCGTTGACAGGTTCCAGGAATCAAACCCAGGTTTCCGGCATGGCAGGCGAGAATTCTGCTACTGAGCCACCGTCGCACTACCCTGTGCCTCACTTTTATCAGAAGTTAACAACTTCCATGCCCACCTCTGATTATAGACCTTCGGGGTTAAGAACCTGAAGTGCCTGCTTCTGGACTCTTGGTACCTATAAGCCACATGTCTTGGGAATTTGGCATTCTCAACTTTGAATTCTGTAATTATGTGTAAGATACATGGTACAAAAGCAAATGCTCTAAAAAAAAAGCTAAACAAAGATACTTTAAAATATATTATTTGAATTAGCAAAATGGCATTTCTCATCGAGAGAGTCACAACCTCTATTTATAATGATAGAGATAATGAAATATTACCAGATATTTCTAGAAATTGCCTGAGGAAGTATTTTACTAAAAATGCTTATTTTGTATTCCAGGTACCATAGCCAAATTTTTCTCTGGTTGCATGTGCTTGCTAGTAAATTGCATAGCTGCCTGGAAATATTTGAATCCTGAGTTATATTTTTGGCTTTCCTTCTGTCTTGGTATCTTTTATACCTGCAGGAATTTTTTTCCTCCCAGAGTAAAGAAGGAGGGTAATGCCTCAGGAATTATTTAAGGAAATGATGTTACACAGTCAGTGCAAGGACTTGGGGGTCCCCTATATTAGCTGCTCTTACTTTAAATACAAAATAATACATTATCAGAACAAATAAGGTTTCCAACATGGGTTTGAGTATGTCCTCAGCTTTCCCACAGTGAAAGAGATCTATATTTGGCATTTTGTAGGCCTCATTATTACAAAACTACTTTTTTCATAAGAGAAACATGAATTTGTTCTGACTCTATTTCCAGTACAGGAGTTATTTTTAAGGTCAACCAGGGAGAATTTCAGGGTACCAGTGAAGCGGACATACTGAAAATGTGTGATTATGAACAGAAAATAAGACCTGACCCACATAAGTAAAGAGCGGTAACTAAGGGCAGCCTCATTCACTAAACACAACACAAAGCTGGGCTTCGGAAGACCTAGAACCGGGAGCCCACACTTTCTGGGACTCCCAGGAGGGCTCCTTAATACCACAGAATGTCTCCATACCTCAGTGTTTTCTTCTCTAATGAGAAAAACATACTGTATGGCAATTTTCTAGATACTAGGACTAATATAAAGTTTAAATTGTGTAGGGAAAGTATATTGGGCATCTGTGCTTAGTGTTTTAAGTAAGCTTTTTTTTTTTTTTTTCAGACAATTAGAAAGGAAGTACAATTGGGTCAGAATTGTATTTATGTGGGGCTTGCAGAATATGTCCCCTGACTCTAATTATACCTGCTTGGCTTGGTATATGTTATAACACTAATTAGAGTATTAGGGATTGACCTTTATAGTTCATAGATAGGCTGATAATGTCCTATATAATAATGTTCTACCTAATTCCAATGACATAAGCTTGTAATATCTATTGAAAAGAGGGCTTTGGGAATTAACCAGAACTGATCCTTGAACTGAACCTTTACAGCCCTTTGGCTACTACTTCCCTGTACCCGCGGACTTAAGAGGTTATGAGTATTTGTTTGGTAAGTGCTCTGACAAAAGGGAAAACTCAGAAATGCCTGGAGACTTTCCAGTGTGGGAACCATATCTTTCAGTATGTATTTATAGGATAATTTATGGCCATATACTGGGCTCTGAAGCCAGGTGAGGTTCCAATCCTGGTTACTCTACTTATTAACTTGCCCAAGTTTAATTTCAGCAAGTTATTTAACTTTTATTTTGCTCAGTTTCCTCATATACAAAATGGGAAAAATTAAACTACCTCATTTTTAAAAGTATTAAACAAGATAATGCATGTGCAATGCTTAACATGAAACCTGGAACATAGTACATGCTTATTGTGAAATGTCATTAATCTTTGAGCATGCTGGTGCTGCCTGACTGGGATATCAGGGAAAGCACTTCCAATAGTTTCTGGAACAAAAGATGGAATGAATGAATGAATAAATGAATCAGTGAAGAGTTCTCCCTGGTTATATACTTTTGGGAGATAACAAGTAACCAATAACATCTATTTCCTTAATTTGTTATGTCTTTGTAGAGTAGGTTAAATCATCTAGTATTTATTTCTGAAAATGTGGGATACCTTGGATTTTTTGTTTGTTTGTTTCTAATGTCATTATTTTCAGATGAGGAAAAGCCCAATTCCCCTCCTCTACGATATACAGTACAGTTGCTTAGCACTTCCACTTTTCATTGAAAGCAATTCATGTTGTAGGCCTAAAGTAAGACAGAGAAATGCAAGTCAGAAAGGCGAGGAGTGGCACCAGAATAGAAATGTTGCCTAATGCTTATTGTTTTCTCTATATCATAAGGTTAAAGACCAAGATCTTCCTTTATATAAGGCAAGAGTTACAGTTGATTGAGGAACCACAATTGGATGATTTCTCTTTTGTACAATTAAAATACAAACCTTAAGGTAGCATTCAAATATTTTGCATAACATTTACTTCAGGTTTTCCTGAGAGAAGGGGGTAAAAAGATAAACTCTGCTTGATGCAGTTTCAAGGTCTTCCTTTCTTCCCTGCTAGTGTTTGAAATAGCCTATATTTAAATATATAGCGGTGTTTTCAGAGAACCATAGTTCTAAAGAATTACAGGTCTGTAACTAGAAGCATCTTTTGGGATTGAGAAATGCAAGCTATTGTGGAAGCTCAACAATACATGTTGAAATAATTAAATCTTTTGGAAATGACTGAACTGGACATTTTCAAATAAACAGACCCACATTTGTCATTCTGAATTCTTTTCATGGAAAGATGGTGTTTCTCTCTCCTGTTTAGGTAATTAAAAATAGTCACCTGATGATCATTCATTATCAAACATTTCCCCACATTAAAAAAAAAAAGTTTGGGGGTTAAGACTGCTTGTGAAATTTTATTCTTCAGAGGAAGTCTTTCTCTAGAAGCTATTATTTGCTATATAAGAGTGGGATTTAAAAAAACATTACTTCACGCCTAAGTAATGTGTTCACAGCACAGAGCTTCTCTCCCATGGTGGCTAGGCTCCAGTGCCCGCATTTTATGTAAATGCCATGCATCATCCTGCAAAGCTGGACAGCCTCCAGCAGCATTAGGGTTTGGAGGAAGAGCTGGTGCTCCTTAGAACCTTACTTCTCTTATGAATATGATTGTCTCAATTTATTTTCATGCAATCAGTGGGAGAGAAGGTGGGGATAAAATGCATACGCAGAAGCCTCTATTTAACAGTCCTGCTGGTTCGGGCCTCACAAAAAGAGCCACAGGAAAACCTTTGAGAGTTTGGAGCCTGCTGCGTGAGAGAGATAAAAGTAGAAACAGTAAATTGGCTGCACCACGAATGGCAGGTGCATTTGTTCACTGGAGGCAAGTTGGCAATTTAGTTTTTCAATGACCAGTTTGTCTCTCAAAGTTTCACCTTTCCGTGTCCTCCCTTTTGCCCCCAACTTACATCACCAAAGTTCTTTTTTTGCCATGAGTCCCTATGCTCTAGGTGACAGCTGCACTTTACCCTGCTTCTTTTTGGAAACAAAAATGTCCTGGTCCCCTTCTATGCTTACTGGGAAAAGAATTTTAAAAGGAGGAAATGGAAAGCTCATTGAAGTCAGCACAGTGGAACCGACGCAGCCAAAGAGAACATGTGTTGTGTATTGTGTGTGAATGGTTTTGTCCTAAGTAGGTAAACATAAACTGAGGGGAAGGGAACTCTCAGGCAAAATACTGTGTTTCTGATTTCACTCCAGCATTTCTATGGAGAACAGAAAATTCAAAGCCTTTGTTCCTTTGCCAGGATTGGACTTAAAAGAGTCAGGTCAGAGGAGAAGAACTCAGAATGGAGAGGCTGATGAGAGTAATCTGTCTTCACTGAAAGGAGAAGGAGGGAGGTGAAAGTTGTCCAACTCCTTGCCTCCGGTAAGCAAGGAGAAATGAGTGCTTTCTGGGTTCAGCTCATACGGACAAAAATAATTAGTTTCCCCTTTACATAAAAGCACACATAAGCTTGAAATGTACAATGCTCTACATGCCAACCCTCATTCATAACATGTTGGTCAGCTCTTCACGTTTGTGTTTCCATCAGTATTAACTATTTTAACAATTCCTCAAAAGGCCACAATAGAACTTGAAACCTCATAATACTATTAATAATTTGAATACTTTTGGTGGAGCTGGCCATAATCCTGATAAAATCTTCCTCAAAAATTACATTTCAGGTAGTCTAAAGTGTCTGGTGTGAACTAGGCCAGATGATTTATAAGGCCTATTCTAGTTAATAAAATAGCAAATTGATCCTCGGCAACAATCCAAAGAAGGCTGTATAACAAATAAGTGATTTCTGAATTGTACAATTGCCCAGTGATGAACATCAATTCATCAAACGTGCTTGTTCAAGGCTTAGCTTAAGATTGATGAAGCACCTCTGGTCTCAGAATTGCCAGTCCCATATACGAAACCAAAGGCCCCTGAGTTGAGACAGGCAAATAAGATTCATAGCAAAACTTTGGTCCATTTGGAAATAAATGACTACGCTTTCAGCTCCATGATGGGTCATCTTTTACCTGTTCTTACAGTGGAAAGAGATGGGACACTACTTAGATGTTGCACTGTTTAGATGACATTGATTATACTATGGAGATTTGTAACATAAAGAATAAAGCAATAGAAATGGCAGTAGCAGCAAACGCTTGACTAGAAAACTCTTAGGACTTTTCATAGATAAAGTTCCTGAGATGACATTCCATTTTAACTTGGCAAGAAGGACACAAACTCACACATATATTTTGGACACCGCAAGAGTAAACCTTGAATTTCAAATGAGATACATATTCTATATAGCAAACTTTTTTGAAAGCTTCCTGAATGTGGGAACATTTTCTCTACATTATATTTGGACATATTTGAAGTATTAACTATATGTAAGTATATTATATTATTTGCTTACTTTTCTTTGTCATAGATCTTAGCCCACTGACACACTAGAACCAACATAAGTACATCTGTACACAATTTACTCTGAATGACTGAAGTTAATTAGAAATTAAGTTTATAGAAAATGTTAGGTGATGGATAGAACCTTCTCCATCTGGAAATTCTGTCTATCATTCTGAAGTGTGACTCTACCAGTCATACAGTGTCTATTTTTATGTTCCCATTATGATAAATTGCAAAAAGATATAATAACAATACCTAATATCTAATCACATAGCTAGCTTGGGTTACAATCTCAGGTCTGCTACTTTCTATCTGTGCTCTTAATCACTACTCTATATTCTCTATTAGCATTTGTCAGTGTATTGATAAGTAGGTTCTGAATCAATTAACTATTCATGTTCTATCTGAAAAGTTTACATCTTTCTATGTATCCTCCCAGTGCAAGGTTTCACAGCCTTGGTACTGTTGACACTTTGGGTTGGATAACTCTTTGTTATGGGACACTGTAGTATGCATTTATAGAACGTTTAGCACATCTCTGGCCTCTATCCATTACATACCGGTAGCACCCCTTCCACCCAAGTTGTAACAACCCAAAATATCTTCAGACAATGCCAAGTGTTCACTAGAGGGCAAAACAAACCCTTGTGAAGAACCACTGCTCTGGGGAGTTGTGTTGGATGATCTAAGGAAGTGCATACTGATCTGCCAGGCTCATGGCAAGTGCAGGTGGCATGAGGCATCTTTATTAAAGACATGGCAGTTCCCACAATAGAGGGCTTTGTCTTAAAATTTAATTACTCTTGTGTCTCGGGTCCAAAAGTAAAAGAAACTAGAATCTGGTTTTTAAATAGCGCAAAAAAGGCATATTAATTTCATGCCACAAGGTATTGCTCCACTTAATCAAAAAGTGATGAAGGATGACTTTACCAACTATCATTACTTTTCAAGTATTCATCTTTTGTCACACTGTACTTTTCAAAAAATAAATACTTAAACACATCTAAACAGCCTACATTTAGGAGAAGGGTCTAAGACAAACATTTGGTCTACCTTCTTCCATGTAGAATGTGAAACACAAGTTTCCTCACAGGCTAATACATAATTATCAAAGTCAGTGTGATGTCAATAGACATGAAAAGTTTGCTTCTGACTCTCTCCTCTGCTTGAGGGAAGAAGGATGTCTCTATCTTCCTAACTCAGCACAGATGTCACCTCAGCACAAGGCAACAAAATGGCATTTCCTGGGCACTGAAGCAGCATCACAGTATGATATGCCATCCAACAAAACTTACCAAAAACAACACTTTCTTAGCTTGCTGCTATGTGAAGCAGACCTTTGGGAAAATGACTGTGAGTGAGTGGAGGGAAAATGGAAAGGATGCATTCTTAGTGTCTGTCAGGGTCAGGTTCATATGTCACCTTGGCCAGGTGATGGTACCTGGTTGTCTGGTCAGACAAGCACTGGCCTGTTTGTTGCTATGAGGACAATCCATGGACTTAAATCATGATGACATCAGCTGCATCTACAGTTGATTCCATTTGTAATCAGCTAAGGAGAGTGTCTTCTGCAATGAGTGATGCTTACTCTAATGAGAGGAAGGCTTTTAAGGAAGATTCAGAAGAAACAGTCACTCTTCCTACTTCAGATGGTGAGCCTCTCCTGTGGAGTTTGTCCAGATCCTTCATTGGAGTTGCCAGCTTGACAGCCTGTGCTATGGATTTGGACTCATGCATTCCCATGGTTGTCCAGCCAGCCTCTCCTGAGAGTTCAGTGAGGAACTTGAGTGGAGTTACCAGCTTGCGGTCTGCCCTACAGACCTTGGACTCTACATTCCCATGCTTATGTGAGATACTTTTATAAACTTTATATCTACAGATGTCTCCTGCTGATTCTGTTTCTCTAGAGAACACTAGCTAATGCAGTGTCTTTCCACTAATGCTTTCATAGACTCTTCTACTTTATCTCCCTGAGCCCGGTAAAATGTTCTGTGAATTCCCTCTGCTCTCTCTTTACCAAGTTAAGCCAGGGTTAACTTTATTTTCCTTTTAATTAAAGTTTTACCAAATTAGAATACTTTAGATAGATGGACAGACATAATGTACTCAGGGGAAATGCTCAGGATTGATTACCTGGTGGTATGTTGTATACTGAGAGAAATGCTGCTTCGTTTATTAGATGGAAATCAATGGGAATAATAATATGCAAATTTATGTATCAAAATTTCTGAAAGCTCAGCATCATTTTTTCTTGCCCAGAGATTTCACCTCACCTTATTAACTATTCTAACAACCCTTCCTTTTTTTTTTTGTTTGTGTAATTCTTGCTTCCTCCCATTTAGCACACAGAGAAAAGCATTAGTAACACTCTCGGTTTTAAATGAACCCTATTAATATTCGCCTCTGCAAGGGACTCTGGGACAATTTTGATAAATGTGGCCGTGAAGCTGATCTGACAGAGCTGAGTGTGATGTTTGTGTGTTCATGGGGAACTGCTTTATGTACAGAAGCAGGATAGACTGGGATGGGGAGTCTGGCTGGTCTCTATTTCTGAGCCACAGTGAGCAGCCTAAAGTAGAAATGTAATTGTATTTTAAAAATAACTAATACAAAGCAAAGCAAGCAACCCTTACCAAGATAAAAAAACCTCTACTTTCTTATCAGGGGGTTATTCAAGTATCAGAATCCTTAAGTCTCACAGTCCTGGTTGTCCAGATCCGGAAAACTGTACAGGAGGATGATAAGAATAAAACCTGTTTATGTAGGAAGAGAAGACGTGAGCATGTGGGGCTTGGGCTGCATTGCTATGCCTCCACTACTCTCTGTGGTTTCCCCAGACGGGGCAAGTTGACCCTGAATGACTAAATGCCTTCTGCTACCGAACGCATTTCCAAAATAGGGGGAAGAAAAAAAGTAGGCTGCCACTTCTGACAAAGCTTAATGGTAAATGTCAGAAGTTTTTGAAAATTGGATCACTCCATATACATGGGTGCCTGAGGTGGGCCTCAAGAAGATTATTTGTTTTAAAATGGAATACATAAATAAGCTGCATGGTATTGGAAGTTTATGAGCAGCATAAAGACAGTTATTCTAATTATGTTAAAGGATGTTTTAACCTAAATGAGATCAAATTCCAAACATAAGCACATAGAATAAAAAGAAAAAAAAAAAACCTCTTTCTACAACTGCCTTTATTGTCCTTTATCCTATTTAGTATTTTCATTAGAAGTCTTGGTCCCATTTTGGGGACAGGTGCCCATTTCCTCAATATTCAAAAGTATGCAGATGTTCACAGAACACCTTTGAAGAGGATATTGGAAGCAGAGAGTGGAGGTAATAATGTGGCAGTGGTTGGAAATTTGACAATCATATTTTGCAGAGAGATGGAAAACCTGGAAAAAGATGGTCATAGGTTTAAAAAAATAGTGCAAACCACAAGCAGTTTAGGAAAAAAAAGTACAAAAGGTGAGAATTCTTCACAAGTTGACTGTTCCTTAAGTATTTCTGAGAAGCAAAATAGAAAGATTGATGATTGCATAGTCATCATTTATTGAGCACCAGCTATGTGGTAGGTCCTGTTCTAAGAATATTTTATTTAATTGCCAGAAGCCCCTTGCAATGTAGATATCATTATCCCCATGTTATACTCACTTAAACTGAGGCTCAAAGACATTAACCGTGTTGCAAGGCAAATGGTATAGTCTCATTTAACATAAGGCCAAAATTGGGCTTAGAAAGTTTAGGGACTCTCTCAAGATCCCTCAGTCTAAAGAGAGAGAGTCCTAGTCTGCCCAAATCCAAAGTAAGAAGCTCTTTTCCTCCACTAACTCATGCTCTTGACTATTTTGGCCCCAGAATTAGGAGAATGGAAATAAAAATCCCCTTTCATGGTTTAAAGTAAGTGTGGGGGATTAAACTATGTACCTCAGTTTGGGCATGTTTCTTAGTCTTGGTCCAGATTCCGGTGTTGTAAGACCCCTTCACGGTGTTACATCAGTTAGGGTGTGGCCAGCTGAGTCAGGTTGGGCTTTAACCTGGATCACTGGAGTCCCTTATAAACAGAATGAAAGTCCAATGGAGAGAGAGACCACAGGGAACAGCCAGAAGCCGGAAGTCAACACAGAAGAGAAAAGAGAAGATGCCATCATGTGTACTGCCATGTGGCAGAAAAACCAGGGACCAAGGATTGCCAGCAGCCAGCCCCAGAACACCAGTCTCCTGAGAGAAAGCATATCCTTCTCGATGCCCTGATTTTGAACTTCTAGCCAAAACCATGGGCTAATAAATTACTGTTGTTTAAGCCAACTCATTGTATAGTATTCGTTTCTGCAGCTAGGAATCTAAAACAGTAGGTGTCTTTGCTATTCAAGCCATTCTCCATCTTATAAATGTCAGATAGTTTTTCTCTAAAGACTCATATGAGCAACTCCCATAACATATTTCTTAGAACTTAAAACACAGTTTAATTTTTTAAGCTGACAAGGCTCTTACTCCGTACTTCAATGCCTTTGGACAGGATGCAGCCCTCCAGTCCTTAACTTAGTTGCTAAAAGCCTGCACCTGGTAGAGAGATCTGCATCTAGTGGTCCAATCAAACCCCATTAAGCAATGAGGTGGACTGCCTGGAAGAGGAAAATATGAAGCAAGGATGCTCAGTCTGGACCATATTCTTTCAGCTTTGGAAAAAAAAATACAGCCACACAGCCTACTGAGCAATTGTTCCTACACAGAACATCCAGTCTAATTGATTTGGACACCACAGCTAATTTTTCCTCAGACATCTGTTAGCACACATTAGTGGATGTCGTTAGGTAGGGAGGCACAGATTAGATGGGGAACAGAGCTCAAAGGCCGTGGTTTGGGAGGCTGGAGCAGATGGAGAAATGACAACAGATTGAGGTTGCCAGTACCCCAGAAACATTAGATACTTCTGCTGCAGCAAATCTGAAAGGAAATGGTAATGGCAAGGGAGCCCTGGCAGTTGAGGCATAATAATCTGATCTTTTTGTTATTTGCCCAAATAATAAGTGCTTTTTGAACTTCCAAGGACAAAACAAGGATGCTCTAGATATCAACAGAGCTAAACTAAACATAAAATAAAGGCAAGCACTGCCAATGGCCCTTTCTCTCCTCTTTTCCAAGTCTCATGAATTCCTGTCTTATTAGTATGCAGTGACTGTTCCAGGGCCTCACTCATACAAAAATCAGGCAGACGATGAACTGGCTGGTCAGGTCAGAGTTGTCTAAAGCATTTACCATTGCAAAGAGCTGAGAAAAGTATCCCGTTTTATTTATGTTTTCTTATGCAGCTATGCTTAGATACTTAACTGATGCCAAAATGCAGTTCCTGTCCTTTGGGATATGTTTTTCACTTGAGCAAGTCAGAAAAATCATCTGATGCCCTGAAGGAAATCCTCCACAAGCCAGTCTATACTGATTACTCCTCAACAAATACATTTAAAAGATTACGATCCTCTTTCAGAAGCAGTACAGCATCATGCATTGCAAATAAGTTGGAGAAAGCAAAAGGTTGTGTTGTGGTCTGCAACAGAAAAACCCTACATAAAGTCAGTTATTTTTATTGGTGATATAGACTAAATCTTTCCCTCAATGAATGATCAGGTAACTTTCACTTAGTAGAGATGACAGTTTATCCATCTTGAGAAAATATGTCATGTGTGTGCCATTCTTTACTTTAGATGATAATGAAATAGTCACTAGGCATAATGTCCTAAAATGTCACTGGTTTACCAAGGAATGAATATTTTGTGTAGTACAGTTCTAAAGACTAAGTTAAAATAGATTATATCTGAAGCTTTGAAAAATGATGGATTGACAATACATAATGATTAAAGGACCCACAAAAGTACCACTCTATATGGTGTGACTTTGATGTGGTCTATGAATTAGGATTAGAAGAATATAAAATAAACAGAGGCACATGACTTAAATTGTGAATAGAAGAAACAAAAATAAACTCTATAGTTCTTCCTGTGAGCTGATTTTTCATCCCCTTTTAGTCACATTGCTTTAATGATAGAGGGGAGGGAGAATCAAATTGAAGGATTTATGTGGCATTTATATGTAAGATATTTTGCTAGGTTCTTTTTTTAAATGATTTTTTAATTGAGATGCATTATATAGTCACATACCATATAATCATCCTAAGTGTACAATCAGTTGTTCAAAGTGTGATCATAAAGCTGTGCATTTATCATTACAATTGATTTCTGAACATTTTCATTACTCCAGAAAGAATAAAACTAAGAAAAAAAATAAAAGTACAAAAGAATACCCTAAACATTCTATAACCCACAACTCTCCTATTGTTTATATACATATATATATGTATATAGATATATTTTTTAATCTTTTCTTTCTTACTCATCTGTGCATACACTGGATACAGGGAGTGTTAGTCTCAAGGTTTTCATGATCACATGGTCACATCTTAAAAACTCTGCAGTTATTCAATCATCTTCAAGAATCAAGGCTATTGGGTTACAGCTCAACAGTTTCAGGTATTTCCATGTAGCTACTCCAATACAACAAAACTTAAAATGGGATATCTATATACTGCATAAGCAGTATAATCTCCAGAATGACTTCTCAACTCTATTTGAAACCCAGCCACTGAAACTTTATTTTGCTTCATTTCTCTTCCCTCTTTTGGTCAAGGCTTTCCCAGACCCACGATGCCAGGGCCAGGCTCATCCTTGGAAGTCATGTCCCACGTTGCCAGGGAGATTTATACCCCCAGGAGTGATGTCCCAAGTTGGGAGGGGCATGTAGTGAGTTCACCTGTAGTGCTGGCTTCAAGAGAGAGGCTATATCTGATCAACAAAAGAGGTTCTTGGGTGGCGACTCTTAGGCATAATTATAATTAGGTTTAACTTCTCCTTTGCAGAGTTTCATAAGGACAAGCCCCAAGATCATGGGCCTGCCCCACCAAATTGGCAGTTCCTAATATTTACAAAAAGATGAGGAAGTTTAATATTTCGACCGTTTCCCCCCATCCCTCAAGGGGACTTCATAAATACTTTCTAACCTTCTGCCTAAATTACTTTGGTATGTATCAGGGCATCATTCCAACATGTACCTTCCAACAAGATCTCACTCCTGTTCAAGGTTCCATGTAATTATGGTATTTGAATAAGCTGACCATACAAGTTAAATTAGATAATGTGCTACATCAAATATAAATTTTGCACCAAATAAACATCTTTTCCTCTGGTCTCACACAGAAGTTGAAGTTGTAAAATACAGTCAATATCATTCTTTAGCTTTTAGTCTGATTTACCTTAGTCCTAGCCAGATCAGCTTCATTCATATCTCTAATTGAAGTGTGATCACTTTTTCAGTGTTTGTAACATTTGCTGTATGAGTAATGCTGACTTTCATAGCTGCAGAACTCAAGCTCTGAGTCTCAGGTGTCAAACAAATACTCAGAGTTTCAGGGAATGACCAGGTTATACACAAAGAGGTCAGCATCTCAGACTTCAGAAATAATAGTTACAACTCTGGAACAGATATGACTGCTGTAAGATCTTGCAATCTAAGATCCTTTACAATAGGCTTTCAGCTGATAACCTATACTCTCAAATTCAATTCTCAGGGTTTGCACATTATAGTTAGTCCATATTAGTGAGGCATCATCATATTTGCCTTTTTGTTTCTGGCAACTTTACTGTTCTCAGGATTCATTCACCTAATTGCATGCCTCACAACTTCATCCTTTCTTGCAGCAGCTTAACAGTCCATTGTATGTATACTCCACAATTCCTCCTTCCATTCTTCCATCAATGTACCTTTAGGTCACCTCCATCCATTGCGAATCATGAACACTGCCACAATAAACACCAGTATGCAAATGTCCATTCATGTCTGCTCTCACTTCCTCCATGTATACACATAACTGCGGGGTGGCAGGATCATACAGCAACCCTATCCCCTTTGTTAGGCTCTTTAATGTTATATTTGATAGGCTATTATCATCATTCCCATGTTAATGATTAGAAACCAAAAAATAAGGAACCCATGTCACAGAGCCAAAGTTGCACACCAGTATCAAACCCACTTTTCTGGTTTCAAGGCCACATGGCCTGTGACTATGTAATGACATTCAATTTCTTCTCTCCATTATAGCATGATGCATCAAAGACATGGAAATTAAGTATAAAGAGGGCTACATCCTTACCAGAACAGAAGAGAGGAAAGGCTGTGTGGGAATAGATAAGGTGAGTATTTCTGTTTGCTAAAACTGCCAGAATGCAATATACAAGAAATGGATTAGGCTTTTACAAAGAGGATTTATTAAGTTACAAGTTCATAGTTTTAAGGCCATAAAAATGTCCAAACTAAGGCATCCAGATGAAGATACCTTGGCCCTGAAGAAAGGCCAATTGTGTCCAGGGTTTCTCTGTCATCTGGGGAGTCACATGGTGATGTCCACTGTCTACCTCTCTTGGCTTCTGGTTTCAAATGGCTCTTTCAGCTCTTGTGGGTCTTTCTGGCTTCCCTTGACATTCTCCTTCTGCATCTTCAAACATCTGTGTCTAGGCTTCTACTCTGTGTATCAGCTCTGAGCTCTCTCTATGCTTTCTGCCTTTTATACCCTTCATAGAGGAATCCAGTAAAAGGATTAAGACCCACCTTGCATCAGTGGGATCACATGTACATGGAAACAATCTATTCAAAAGGTCCCACCCACAATTGGTGGGTCACGACTCCATGGAAGACCTAATAAAAAGGTCCCATCCCCAAGTGGGTTGGTCACATCTCCATGGAAACAACCTAATCTAAATTTCTTGCCCCACAATAGGTCTGCCCCTACAAGATTGGATTAGTAGAACATGGTTTTTCTGGGGTATATAAAAGTTTCAGACCAGCACAGTGAGGGTCTCTGTTGCAACATTTATGGGCACTGATGCTGTAGAGTTTCAGTTGAACACAGACCCTCATCTTGGTTCACTCTTGGAGGATGATTAGAAGGCAATTAATATAGTCTCTGTGCTATAGAGGATTGAAATGCTTCTACTGGAGCTTGAAGCCAGGGGTGTCCATCTGTTCTAGTTTTAATGGGATGACCTGGCTTTGCTGTCTCTATTTTCTGCCAAACAGAATTAGAAGGGATCAGTGTTAGTAATTTGGGAGTGGTTTTAGGCTACCTAAGTGTCTGTTAGTGGAATTTATGGACAGTAATGTTAGATTCAGGGATAGCTTGTAGCAAAAGCAGTTTATCTTCAGTAGTCTCTATGTTCCTACTTGTTTCCTTCTTCCAAGTGACCATTAAGAAGAAAAGAAAGAATGTGAAACTTTGCAGTGATACATAGTAAGATGCAGATGCCATCCTAACTGCCACTTCTCACCTTCCAATCTCACTTAACCAAAGGTATTTGCATTTTAAACTGTCTTAACCTCTGTGATGGTAGGGTAGTTACAAAAGGAATTACAGTGTAGTGGTTATATATATAACCACCTTCTCTGACACTCAGAAAACTGTTTTGCTTTATTTTTTCCTTTGTTGATTAACTATGAGGGGGCTCTACCTACATCATGCAGTTTCCCAATTCTTATCTTCTGCAATCAATCTACCACATTTTATGGAGAAAGATAGTTCTGGATGCATAAAAATGCACATCCAGTATCAATTAACCTTCATAAATTAGTTAAAAATAAATGTTTCACTACATTTCTATGGCATGGACATTTACTAAAATCAATTACTGAACCAAAACCACCACAGGGAGGTAGAGTTAGGTACTGAATATATTTTTTGCTTGAAGGCAAGTCAACAGTCATCTGTGCTTACTCTATTTAACTGAGATTCTGTCTCCTCAAAGAAAAGGTAAAATGTTCCCTGAGGGCTGACATGATCCCCTTTGCCAGATGTCTTCAATTTATACTCCTCTCCCCAACCCCAGATCTACCCTGGACCCTGAGTGGGTAAATGCAGGAATTGAATCGGTGGTATCCTTGCCTCTGACTTCCACTTGGGATCAGCCAGTGAGAAACATTGGTGAGAGTTGTGAAGAAGGGGAGAGAGTGTGGTCTAGCTTATTCCCCTGAGCCCTCACACAGCATCCTGTGGGCTGGCGGCAGTCTCCTAGTGTGCATCCCAGCTCTTGTTGAGTGATCTCAGCCCAGTGCTCTCCCCCTTGACCTACCCTTCCCCTCTTCAGACCTCCAGGTGACAACAGCTTCCTGGTGTTACTAGCCTGAGGGTATGGCACTATCCCCTGTGATTTCCTTGCCCCCCCCCCAACTACTGACCAAATATTTAAAAATACTCTTTATTTCATTCCTTCAAAATTATCCAATTTGAGTGCGCCATCTGTTCCTGCAGGGACTCTGACTGATGAAGCCTTATCATTCAGATTTACCTTGATTCTGAAGCCTGATTATGGTCCTTGTGGGGGAAAAATGCCTCCACTGGGTTGAAAATGGGTGGTTTAGTCTAGAAAAGCATGAGGAAACTATATGAATTCCCCATACCAGATACTGGCCATTATAATGTGGCTCACATTCACCTACTAAAAGCCAGCTTCTCAGCCAAGGTTTTAATAGTAAAATAAAAGTTTTGGAGTTGGCTTTGCTCACCCCAGGCCAAGGGCATATTTCCCAGCTACTTCTAAATGACTTCTTTCTAAAAAGATCAACAATATGAGATGCTCTGAAATGCTGCCTTTTTCCAATAGCCATAAAATTAATTTGAATCAGTAGTGTGATAAATGACATCTTGTGAGAGATAAATTGTGCCTTATAAGGCTACAGTACAGGGCACATTTGAGTCTAGTCTTCCAACATTACTCCCAGCAACAATTCCAGGATTTCAGGAAAGTGTTAAATAAAAAAAAACTTGAAGTGTTTGAAATGATGATATAATGAAATCTTCTTCCATGTCTGCCTCCATCAGAAACCTGGTGGCAGATGCAATGAGGGACATATTTGGGGCACTCATTTTCCCCTCCAGAGATACTGGAACCTGCAATTGGGAAAAAATGAAAGGGCTCCAGTATCTGGCACAGCTAAGGGGTGTGAATCATCAAGGCCAGCCCAGGAGCAGCAAGGCGAATGATGGTGACCTCCCTTGTCAGGTTTCAGCCTCCTATACATTTGGCACGCAAAACAGGGTTTAAAATAGCTCTCTTGCAGGTTTCATGTGACTCGTCACTGGACCCAGACAGCACAAAAGGGCTGATTAGTGAGGCAAAAAAAAAAAAAAAAAAAGAGAGGATTTCTCCTGAGATGACTTCCAAAAGCTGCTTCTTGAAGCATAAATCTCCCTTTGGAAATGCATGACTTGCTGGGAAAAGCAGAAGCACTCTTCCCTTCAGACAACCAACTTTTGCTTTAGGAATTTTTTTTTTTTTCCCCTAAATGAGGATCGCTTGCAACTCCAACTATCTTTGCTGTAGAGAGGTATCAGGGAACGGAAAAGACAGTCTCTTCTGAAAGCAATCGCTCTAGTCTTCTTTCCCACAGACTTTGGGTGGAGAATCCAGCCCCCCTCTTCATGGACAGTTTTGAGCAGTGGCTTCTTGGTCATCTCTGCCTGCCAGTAGAGGCACAGGGTTGTCACTTCTGATTTGGGTGCCCTTGTAAAAGACAATGAAGGATGATTTGTGTCACGGCTGCCAGTTGGGAGGTACTGGCAAGTGCTTATTGATGAAATGGTGCAGAAGAGCTGGACAAGGGGGGTGATTCAGTTTTCCTCTCCCAGTGGAGTTAAAATGCTCCCTAGGGAAATATAAGTGTAACAGCTGTCACACCACCACCAACTGCTTCAGAATTTCCTTGCACCCTGTGTTATTCTTTAGATGTTGTACAAGTCACACAAAAACAAGGAGAAATGCTAAGATGTGAAGGAAGATAAAAAAAATAGAAGAAAGGAGTATGTAAAAGAAGACACAGAAATGGTAGGGAGAGGAGATAAGAACTAAAGAATTCCCACTCCCGTCTGTTCAGTAACCCAAAGACTTCAGAACTGTGGACAGCAGTCAATAATGAGTGCTTCGCAAGCATCACCTGATTGGTAGCTGAGCCCTGATTGTAGACAAAGCCTTCTGTGCTTAGAGTTGACAATCAGGAGAAAAGAAGGATGAGGAAAGAAGAAAGAGCGAAAGATGAGGAGGAAGATGAGGAAGAGCTACAGAGGGAGTTAGAGAGAATACATATTTGAATTAGAATCTTAGAATCAGAGGAAATAGAAATATTGGAAGAGGCTTTTGCTTCATTCCCCTATTATTCTATCAAACCTTTCGGGGTTTATTGTTTGTTTGTTTTTGCATGGGCAGGCACCAGGAAACAAACCCAGGTCTCCGGCGTGGCAGGTGAGAACTCTGCCTGCTGAGGCACCATGTCCTACTCCCTTTTGGGCTTTGACTTTCACAATCAGTTTGATTTTTATTAAAAACAATACATAATTAATATTTTCTGTATAAGTTTATTATACAGAACATAATAAATATCTTCCTCAAAGATATTGTACAGGAAATTCCTGGTTGGCTTTATGCCTCTAGGTCCTTGGTAGGTGAACTTTTTACCAGTGAGGTCAAGTTCAAAGCTAAAAGATTTTGGGGCAATAGGACAAGATGCTCTGCAAAAAAACCCTAGTATTCAACTTCTATTAAGAAGGAATTTGTCACCTGCTCCTAGTAACTAGGCATTTGGGCTCAATTGTCCAGGAAACTTCTTTCCCGGAGGGTCCCTGCTACTACATATGGGAGCAAATAAGTCAGTGTGATGTCGTTCAAGGGGCTTATGTGCTCCGGAACCTATTTCACATCTCATTGTTTAACTGGATGGGATTTGATTGTACATGCTCTCCAGTCTCTCTAGCCTGGTGTAGAGAGTCAACCAGACCTGAAACAAAACTCAGTTTCATTGAAGGAAGCAGAGCAGAGTGAAAGATCTGGAAATGAGATCATGGTGAAGTATCTCTATTTACAAGTCAGTCTGGCTATTATTAGTGAAGAGGAAAGGAGGATATTTCCACTAAGAACCATGAGGTTGGGTATCATCCATTCTTAACAGTCACCAAAAGTAAAAATTCTTAATTCATAGCTTGATGTATCAAACACCATGTTATCTTTGAGGATTGGTCCCAGCCCTACATCTGCAGCCCTGGCCACAAAGGTCAAATTTTCAAATCAGTTGCATCATGATTATTGAACACCTGCATCAAGACACTGCTGGGCAACAGGCAATGTATTCCTGATTTTGTCCTGTACTCAGTGTTTTTACAAACCATACAGGGAGACAGGCATGAGCACTGATGAAGAATGACCATGTTTGAGTGCTGAAAGTCTTTTAGAACGTAGCATTTAAACTAGGCCATAGGGAAAAATAAGGTGGAAAGGAATATTTTATTGGAGGGATGAAGAGGGAATTCTAGACTGAGGAACACCGCATACAGAAGTTTGAAGGTGGCCAAGTTTATTTACATTGAGGAATGTAAATAAATGAGAAGACAGGCATGGCTGGGATGTAAGGTGGATTAGAAGTTCTTGGAAAAGATAAATATCAGGCTAACGTATGGGACTTCATTCAGTAGGTAATACAACATCATCCAAGTGTTTTGTGTTGGAGAGTAACAGGCTCACCTGTGTGCTTTTTTTAATATTTATTTTTTATTATCAAACCAAAATGACATACAAACATGAACATTCTTGACATACAAATGTTCTGTGCATGGTGTACAATCAGTGGCTTCCAATATCATCACGTAGTATATTCATCACAATGATCATTTTTTAGAACATTCGCATCACTACAGAAAAAGAAATACAAAGAAAAGAGAAAACTCATACACACCATACCCCTTACCCATCCCTTTCAAATTGACCACTAGTATTTCCATCTACTCAATATATTTTAACCCTTGTCCCCCTATTTTTTTCTACATCCCTTACCACTCCCTTTCATTGTTCATTAGTATTTCAATCTACCCAATTTATTTTAACATTTGTTCCCCCTATTATTTATTTATTTTTAATCCATATTCTTTACTCATCTGTCAATATCATAGATAGAGTGTGCTGTGTGCTTTTTAAAGGCAGTTTGAATAACGCAGTAGGAATGGGTAGGAGAGGTCATAGGTTGGAAGCCGCTAGTAAATCCTTCTTTTCTTTCAGTCCTATATACTTAATGTTTCATTATTGGTCAAAGAGAAGGAGGAGTTTAAAAGTTCCAAGTATGGGCTCCTAGAGAGTTTTCCAGGATTTCAGCCTGGGAGACTGGCCCTAATCTTACTCATATAGACTGAGTCAAAGTAGTCAGGGAGGAAAAGCCCCACCTACTTGGAGAAAACATTTTGCATTAACACTTCTGATTAACACAATAAAAATTTAATAAGAATACAAAATATTGCATTTGTTTAATGTCAAGGGAAAAGTACAAAAGTAATTTTTGCAATAAATGGATCAAACATTTGGAATACTCCTATTATTCTTCTGCCTTTCCCTGAAAATTAGCAAGACAGGGTCTGTCATTTATAGTCACGTTTATCTCCATGTAATAATATCCTGCTCCAATGCTATAGAATAATAGTGCCTTGTGGTTGGGCTACTCTTCCTTAGAGGTTGAAGCTTCAGAACTTTTTTTGTTTTGTTTTGTTTTTTTCTCTCTATTATATTTCCCAGACCCCTGGAAAATAAAAATATTCTGAAGTCTGAGTATAGATAATATAAGCATGTAGTGTAAGGATTCTTGGCCTGGAATTCTGGCAAAAGGCCATGTTTGCCCCATTTGCTAACCAAATCTGTGTGATTACAGTCAGACTAGTAAATATTATCACACTCAGGGATTAAAGAATGGTCACACTAGATGTGTTACAGAGATGTTGTAGGATGAAAAGAGATATGTACCTGAAATATAGTTCAGACCTGATGGAGAGTACGGTCTACTCAGTGACCATGTGTCATTTGTCCAGGTACTGGGCTAAGTGATGAGGTTACAGTGAACATACTATAATGTGGTCTGAAGTTGCGAGTCAGCAAGGTAAAAGGACAGGGAGTTGTGATAATTGCTATGAGAAGATATAAATTTGGGGTTTATTTACTTTATTTGGTTGTTGAATGATTGTAGATGAAGGTGATGCTTTGAGGCCTGGAATGATGCAGGCATGTTTTCTCTGTAAGTCAGAGTTGAGAATGGAGTTTCTATTCTACCATTCTCTCTCTCTCTCTCTCTCTCTCTCTCACACACACACACACACACACACACATACGTGCATGCACACAAGAAAACAACCACATTTGGCAGTGCCTTCAGCCCCTGGGAAGCTTAATGGAGAGGAATAGGGCTCCTTGGAGCTCACAGAAGGCCATATTTCCTGGTTCTGGTTCACCCTGGGACCTATTCCAGGATCAGTCACATTTGTCATTCTTTAAATGTATGTGGAAGGAGTAAAGAATAATTGGAGAAAAGTGACAGTGAATTCCGTATGCTTCCTTTCTAAATTACTTATATAGCAGATCTGCTTAGTTGATGCATCAAGCGAGGATTTTTTTGAGCTAAGGTTGCAGATTCCAAGTGGGTTCTGGAAATTCTGCCTGTTCTTATATCAACAATTTAACCATGCAAGGGATAGGAAAGGGCTTTGTTGTATTTCCTTTTCCATAGCTCTTTTGATTCATGAAGCTGATACAGGAAGCCTGGAGGATCACCTTTTATAAAATAAAGTCTTTTATTATACGATTATAAAGAAAGACCTTGGCTCTCCATCCTCATTCTGATTCTGATATATTTATTTTCTTATACCTGGGATATATATCTGTCACAGGAAAACATACGGATTAGGTGATAGAATTACCTAATTATTAGGCCATGTTTTTCTAATATTGAGAAAGGATAAAATTGGGTCATCTATGCTCCCAGCCAGTCTTTTCCATGACCAAATACACACAATGAACTAGTTTATGCTAAAGGCAGAGCTGATCAGTTCATTTAGGAATAGGGCACATAACTAAAAAAATATGATTCAGCTAAACTGACCTAACACTGACATGTTATCTTTATATTTACTATTAATAGAAAGCAGAGACTACCACGTTATACAATGCTATTAGTCATAAACAGAAATTCTGAGAAGAAATTAGCTCTAATGAATACTTAGAGTAAAAATTACTTTTATAAATAATCTTCAGTATCAGAGAGTCAACTCTACAAAACATGATTTCCGTACTCCTTGCCCCATTTTCTGTATTTCCCCTGCACCGACAGTGTCTCTCCCTTATTCCCTAGAAATCCTGAATGGTCATAATGGACCTTTCTTTTCTGTTATTGGAGGAAATATAACAAACATAAATAAATCCTTACCAAGGCATTAGGGATCTAGGTATACCTTCTCCTGAGAAGTTTTTACTCATTGACCTGTGGATTTATAAGACAAATCATTTAGGAATGGTCTACTATGTTACCGAGCACGATGCCAGACATGATATTTGCAAAATGAATGATAGAGGGCCCGATTTGTAACATAAAGGAATACATATGAACATTTGAGTACGTGGATATTTTGGGGTTCAGCGCTTCTGAAGTTACTACACATCAACCACATCAAGGCTGACCCTGGCTTTAGCACTTGTTGTGACTTCTGCTTAGATTTTCCACTCAAAGTCAATATCCACTGACAAACCAATTATTTTATTTGTGGAAGATGCAGGCCCACTGGATCCTGGGGACTCTCGCTTTGGGAATTTCTTTGTTTACTGGTATTTTTACTAATGAAATCAAGAGAGAATAGAAAAGAAAGTCAAATCGGTCGATCAGGTATTAGATTATCACCTCAGGTAAAAGGACTTTGGTATGTAAAAGCCTGTTCAGGTATTTTAACTCTTCAGGCATATATGATTTATCTACGTGTAGAGGTTTTCTTTTTATCTGCCTAGTTTCTTCTCTTTAAACCATTGTAACCACCTGTGACTCTTATATGCTTGACCTGCCCTGATATAGTCCTGGTCATTGGACTCAAGTTAGCCAGTTAGAGTCCTTAGAAAATACATTTAGTTAGCAAATAGATATGTAACTGAAACAAGGCCAATAAGAATCTTTTTTTCATAGACTGAAATGGCTAGAGAAAGAGAAAGTGAGGAGAAGAAGCAGGAGGGAGAGGAAAAAAGAAGAAAGGAGGGGAGGAGAGGTAAAAATTAAGGAGGAGAGGAGAGGAGAAGGGAGCAGTGGAGAGGGGCAGACAGGAGGGAGGAGAAGAAACTGACTCTTTCCCTTTCTCCTTTTGCTCACACACAGGTAGTCACAGAAGAAAGCATGGCCAAGAATAATAGAGAGAAAAAGAACTGTGTTGAAGTCATCTGAACTTCTGGATTCAATCATACCTGAAATTAAGCCACCCCTTTTATGTTCAGTTACATGGGTCATACCTTCTCCTTTCTACATATCCTATTTCGATATGAATTTCTGCCATTGGTTTATTCACTTTCACAATTAAAAAATAGTGACTATGGTTAAATTCCTTCAACCTTGAAAGTTAGCACCATAATAGGTATTCAGTATCTGAATATCTTGTGTGTGTATATATATATATCACATTAAGTAAATAAAACAAAATATTATTAAGTAAAATAGAAGTGATTGGAAATAATAATCCATTTGGGGAGAAGGGCATATTGAGTGTATATAAATGTGTCTATGTTATCCAGACCGTGTGTGAACACAAGTGTTTGAGAAAAAATGGTGTTTATTCCTACAAACCTGTATTGGTGTGGCATGGGGCAGTAGGAAGAGCATTCACCTGGGTGTTAGAAAGGATAAAGTCTGCTGAATTATCTGTAAGGAATATGTTTTACTTTTAAAATCAGAAAAGGAATGAAGGCAGCTCCATTTTGGAAGTAAAACAGGGAAGATCTGGGTTCTAGTTTGAATTCCGCCACAAATTAGCTCTTTGGCTACAGGAAAGTCAATCAAACGTCTTAGTCCATGGCTTCCTCCTTTATTAAATGAGGGGCTAAAGTAATGCTTTCATCCTGAACTGCAGTGATCCCTGGGTGTTTCAGGGGGCACATTTTCAGGGCAGGGGGTAAGATGTGACAATAAAGTAGGATTTTCATACCTTTTTGCCTATGCGTTCTAAACCAGAGAAGCTCCAAAATCTGTTTTATCTACTAAGCTTTAATGCAGGCTTTCAATGGAAGGGTTTCTATGGTTTAAAATTTGAAAAAGAAAGTTAAGTCATTGGGCTTGATGATCCCTCAGTCCCTTTGGGTTTTACAAATCTTTGAAGTTAATTGCCACATTAAATTTTCTACTAGGAATAAAGTACCCTGCTCATAGAAAATAGCCACCTTCAGTAATTGCATTTACTTAATCCAAGCATGTTGGTTTCTTTTGAACATTCAGAATCTTTAGCTTTGTGAAGTATGATGATACAAGTTTAAAAAAAGAAAACTTAGTTGGGGACTTCAATTGGTGTTTCTGTTACCCAGATTCAGGCCATTAAAGGAATGGAAAAAACATAAACCCAATTTATGTCATTGTGATATAAAAGATAAACTGAGAAGAGTGATAAAGATGACTAAAGAAGATCAATGAATTATCAGTGTCTGAGACATACAAATCTTCCACCGCTTACCTACCAGGAAAGGAACTAAACCAGCGAGAATTAGCTCCCTGCCTACTCTGTTCTGGATACTGCTAGATATCCATGATGTCTAAAGGGCTATGACACATGCCCTATCTGGTTGAGAACAGATAGGAACATAAAGATGAATGCAGCTGCAAAGCTGAAAATAGCTAAGCATTCAAAGATTAAATTTTCAATATCTGAACAGGAGGGTAGCATATTAAGAATCAAACTAGTTGAATTTTCAAATGAGTTAGGTTTCTACCTAAAATCTTATTTTATTTCTTAGTGGATTAGAGTGGGAAATTACTCTTATTAAAGGTTGTTTAGCAATCTGAAGATAGGAGGTATCTAAAGAAAGAGGAAGGAGCCTTTTGCTTTACCCAACTCTCTCCAGCACTCATATTTTTTGAAGAGACTAAAAGAAAAAATACATGCAATTAGGAAAAAATGTGTTCCTCCAGCTCTGATTACTTTGGATCCTACTTGATAGTAGAAGAGATGTTGGAGAGGATATCTGGCTTCTAAGAATTCCAAAGATAAAATAATTATCATGTTTGCTCTACTTTTCTGAGTTATTTTCCTTCTTTTTCCAGCATTTCCCATATCAAACACCATAGGTCATCTGAGGAAAGATGAAGTTTAGTTTCACCAGAGAATTCAACAGGCTGATTCTTTATCTTTCAACAGGCAGAGCTGGTCCATTCTAACACAGGAGTTTCATTCAAATCTCAGCTGTGATAACCTAAAGGTCCTGTACACACGGGTAACCTCACAGAGGTAAATGAGGCCTTTTAATCAGGTTATCAGAATGTCCATTGCCTGAACTTGGCTGCATCTCAGCTTTAGATAAAGAAAAATCACCCAAAACCTCTCTGATGAAATGCCCCCTGCCTTGGTATGTGTGAATCACCAGAAAGGATAATAAGGTGCCCTCACTCATCCTGCTGAACATGCAGCCTTCCTGCTGGGGGAATCACTAGCTTGCCACAACCTGGAATCCTTCATTGTCCCAGTTCCAGGCTAAGCGCAGCCATTCTGTGATTTATGTTATGTAGCTATGCCTCCAGGCAGAAAATGCTGCCAATAATCACTCACTGTGGGGGTCTGGGGAAAATGCAATGATTTTTTGTATTGTTTTATTTTTCTTTTTCCTCTTGTCTCTTCCCTTTCCTTTTCTCCCTTCTTTTCCACTCCCCTCCAAACCTTCTCTCCTCCTCTCTCTTCACTTCTCCTCCCCTCTCCTCCTCTGTTGCCTCAATTTTTCCAGTAACACACTCATTTACTAGCAAAGTTATTAAAATAACAAAATAAGAGCTAATTGTGTATTCTACATTCCTTCCTCTCAATTCAAAGTGCATTGTTTGGGAACACGCACAAATACATCAGATATTCTGTAAAGAGGTAAAGCAAATCCTAAATGAAGTTTTCATAGTTTAGAAAAATTAAGGGCAAATGAATAGATTAAAAACCTGAGATATGAGCTCTCTAACAAACAGGGATTTATTTTAAATATCACTTGTTTCACATGATTTTAATGCTTATAACACCCAAGGCACTGTGCTAAGGGGAGATACCCAAATAAAAAGATAATACGTCACAATGAAAAATTAAAAAAAAGACAAATTTCTGACATTGAAAGGGCTTCTTTCTATATGGCAGGAATGTATTGAGACATGAGACTACACAGCCTCAAGTTGCTAGGGAAATGTAACCACAGAGAATGGAGTAAACAACTACGAGAGGGCCCACTCACAATATACTTTATCATATTTAATGTTATAGCATTTATTATATTCATCACAATAATTTTTTGATATTAATATTTCTATTTTACAAATGAAAAATCTTAAGTTTTTTTAGGGTTAAATGCATAGCTATTAGTTAGCAGAGTTATGATTTGAATCCAAATCTCTGCTCTAAAGTCTATGTTCTTTTTAGTAGCATATCACATGAGAAAAGAGAATCATGCATAACTCACTTAATGGAATTTGATTTAAAATGAAAATGTTGTTACTAAAGATAATGAACTGCATAGGTGCCTCTTCCTTGAGGAATTGAAGAAGCAGCTTGCCATTGCCAGTCCTTAATTGTCCTCTCTGCATGCACTCAGTGCTTCTTTGATAAAGCCCAATCCAAAACAGTAAGAGGAAGAGTAGGAAGGGGTAAGCACATGATTACTCTCTCATCTCCTCCACATTTCTGTTCAAATGTCACCTTAACAGGGAGGACTTCTATGTTCTGTATTGACATCTGAAGATACCCTTTTCCCATCTCCAGCAATGCTTATACTCTACCCTTCTTTTTCTCCATTGCACCATCGCCATCTGATAGACTATATTTTTATCTTCTTTACTGTCTCTTTGTCCAGCACATAAGTTCCAAGATGCAATATTTTATTTTTAATCATTTATACTGCCTATTCTATCCTCAGCATCTAGAAAGCATATAGAAGAGGTTAAACAAATATTTGCTTGAGTGTATTTATCTTTACCAATTCTTAGGAAGGATGGTGTAGTAGAAAAAGTTCAAGAATATCATTCCTATTTCCACAACCTATTTTATTTGCTCTTCTTGACAAATTATGTGACTCTGGAAGGTGTGTTGGTTTGAAGTTATTATGCGCCCCAGAAAAGCCATGTTTTAATCCTAATCCAATCTTGTGGGGGAAGCCATTTCTTTTAATTCTGATTCAATACTGTAGCAGAGGAACTTTCGATTAGATTATCTCCATGGAGATGTGACCTGCCCGATTGTGGGTGTGTGACCTTTTGATTAGATGGAGATGTGGCTCCACTCATTTAAGGTGGGTCTTTATTAGTTTACTGGAATCCTTTAAAAAGGGAAGCATTTTGAAGAAACCTTAGACCTGATGCAGACACTTGGAGAAGAGCAGCTTCAGAGCTAACAGAGCCAACACAAGACCCAGACATTTGGAGATGCTCAGTCCAGTAGATGTTGCCATATGCCTTCCCATGTGTTCTAGTTTGCTAGCTGCTGGAATGCAACACACCAGAGACATATTGGCTTTTGATAAAAGGGGATTTATTTTGTTGGTTCTTCAGAGGAAAGGCAGCTAACTTTCCACTGAGGTTCTTTCTTACGTGGGAAGGCACAGGATGGTCTCTGCTGGCCTTCTCTCCAGGCCTTTGGGTTCCAATCAACTTTCCCCCGGGTGATTCCTTTCTGCATCTCCAAAGGCCTGGGCTGAGCTGTGAGTGCTGAGATGAGGAATGCCGAGCTGCTTAGGTTGTGCTACGTTGTGCTCTCTTATTTAAGCACTGTGCTACGTTGTGCTCTCTCAGTTAAGTCAAACATCATTCATTGCAGCAGGTCCACCTCCTAGCTGACTGCAGATGTAATTAGCAACAGATGAGGTTCACGTACCATTGACTCAAGTCCACAGCAACAGAACTAGGTGCCTTCACCTGGCCAAGTTGACAACTGAATCTAATTGTCACACCACGAGATGCTAAGCAAGCCAGAACCCAGAGTTGTGTCTCGGAGGAGCTAAGTGAAGTCCACAGATGCCAAGTGAAGAACCCCAACAGGAAACAGAGGATGGAAGTGATGGATCCCAGGAGCAAGTGACCAGCAGATACCAGCCACGTGCCTTTCCAGCTGACAGAGGCGTTCCTGATAGGATGAGCCGTTCTAGAGTGAAAGTAACCTCTTGTTGGTGCCTTAGTTTGGGTGTTTTCTCAGCACTAGGACTATAAACTTATAACTTATTAATTTCCCCTTTAAAAGCTGCTCCCTTTCTGGTATATTGCATTCCAGCAGCTTGGTAAACTAAAATAGAAAGTAAGGACACTACTCAAAACTATAGCAACAATTCCTTCTGAGGGGGAAACTGGTACTAGATACTGGTCAAAAAAACTTCCAATTTATCTGTTGGTTTAAAAAATTATGCAAAAATACATTCATTTTCACAACTAAAAAAAGTTAAAATAAAATTTAAGAAAAGTAGGAAAAAAGAGAAAAAATGCATTCAGAACTACTTGTCATTTTTTTAAATTTAGTTACTTAAAATAAGTAAAAAAATAGAACTAACTTCATTATCTTACTGTTACTCCCATCATCCTTAATGAAACTTGAATAGAAGTTTGCAACATGCTTTGAATATAATTCATTCTCAATGAATGTTTGAATGAGTAAAATATTCGTAAAGTCAGTCATAAAAAAGAGTAGCATGCTAAGCACAGAACTACATTTAAATGAAAAATATAAAATCAAGAAATATAGAGATATGGGTTGTGCTTGGGACATAACATATTATTACTTTTACAAAGTTTTTTCTTTCCCCCCAAAATTTGAATTGCATAAATATAATCTCATTTATTCTCCAAAGCCCAAGATACAGGGAGAGTCTTTTTTACTACTTTTTCCTTTTGGGGAGCAATGAAATAACAACAACAACAACGATAATAATAACAATGCTTGGATAATACTATTACTTTTAGTAAATGCACATGCTATAAGAGGCACTGTAAAAAGTTATACTCACACAAACACACTGTGTGGCAGTGTGTGTGAGTATACATATACATATATATATATATATATATATATATATTTTGATCTATAAAATAACTCTGGGTTTCTTGGATTTGAGGTTTGTCTTTTACTAATTTTGGAAAATTTTTGACCATTACCACTTATTTTTTCTGCTTTATTCTCTTTATCTTTTCCTTATGGACTTTTGCAGGTTGATGGTCTCACACAGCTCTATGACACTCAGTTCCATATTTTTCACTTTATTTTCTCTGACTGCTTCGTTTTAGATAATTCATGTTGGTCTGTATGGTTGTTCATTGATTCTTTTCTTTTTTTGGTTCCAGTCTGCTAAAAAGCTCATTGGATTAATTCTTTATGTATGATGACTTTTCCGTTTCTAATATTTCTTTTTGGCTCGTTTTTATAATTTGCATCCTCTGCTGAAATTATTCATCTCTTCATGCTTGTTGCCCATTTTTTCCTCCAAATCATTTAACATATTTATCATCGTAACGAAAATATTTTCTAATATTTCTGATATTTGGCTCATCTCTTGGTCTGTTTTTCCTGAATGTGTAATCTCCTAATGATGGATTCTATTTTCTTGCTTGAAATTGTCTCATAATAATTTATTACATGTCAAAAATTGTGCAGAACAGACCAGTCAATATTGAGGTTAATGATATATTTACATTGTCTTAGTTTACCATATTGCTATGACAAATACCACACAATGGGTGGGCTTAAACAGCAAGCATTCATTTTCTCACAGCTTCAGAGGCCACAAATCCCAAATTGAGTCATCAACAAGGTCATTCTTACTCTCCAGAGTCTGTTGAGTTCTAGTTCTAATTTTCTGCAATCGTTGGGGTCCCTTAGCTTGATTCTCTGCCTCCTGTCACGTGGCAATCTCTCTCTCCTGTGTCTGTTAACTCCAGTTTGCTGATTTCTATCTTCTGGCTTCTCTGACTGTAACTGGAATTTTCTTTCTTCATAATACCTCCAGTCATACAGACTAAGGCCTTCCCTCATTCAGTTTGGCCACATATAAATAGGATCTCTGAAGATCCTATTCACAAATGAGTTCACACTTTAACGGAGAATAATATCCTTAAAGTGTCCTATTTACAAATAGGTGCAACCACAAGACCCCAGATGAAGATTAGGAACTTGTCTTTGTTGGGGTACATAATTCAGTTTACCCCAGCTTCCCCTCTGGATGCATAAAATATATGTTTTTCCCACATGCAAAATGCACTCATCCTATCCCAATACCTCAAAGACCTTAAGTAATTTCAGTAACAATTCCAAGTCCAAAGCCTCATCAAAACAAGTAATGAATGTGGTCCATCCAAGGGCAAAATCCTTCTCTGTTTATGGGTCTATGAAGCCTAGAAAGCAGGTTTTCTCCTTCCAATATGCAATGATGGGACAGAAATTTCCCTTTTCATTCTAGAAGGAAGAAATTGGAAGAAGAACAGGGGTCATGAGTGCCAATCAAGTTTGAATTCTGTAGTGTTGGCTGCAAGCTGGAAACACCAGTAAAGGTAAAGTTGAATTCCCTAGGGGAAGGCAGAAATTCTTTCTGATTTCTGAAATCTTCAATTCTGGATCTTAAGAAGATCTGGATCAGTGATTCTTGAAGAAATCGTCAATTCTGAATCAATCTTAAATAAGATCCAGATTTGAAGATTTGAAGACCTTTAACTGACTGAATGAGGAGTCCTCCCACATTGCTAGGGGCAATTCCTTTGTTAATTGTAGATGAAATCAGCTGTAGATGCAGTGAACTGATTATAGATGCAAATCCACCTACAAATAACCTGACAGCAACAATCACATACGCCAAAGTAAAGGTCCATCTCTGACTTTTGAGCTGTTAATGTTGAGTCTGTAATTGATCTGAGTCTAAGCTTTGTCATTTTCATTACTTATGGTCAGCCACTGGTTTTAAGTTCTCCCAATGATATTCTAACACTGCCTTGGTAATAATGTAATATAATGCAGGAGGGTTTTTGTCAGTTCTGCTCTGCCTCAGATTTAAGAAGGACTTGTATGTCTTTACCTTGGGAGTGAAATATCTCCATTTTCCCCCTCTTTCCCTAATTATAGATGATCACTGATTTATAGTCAATGTGAAGCCCAAAGTACAAAAGAGTTTTCTTGTCTTTCTTCAGATATAGGCTGACCCTCTGCCAGAGTAGATAGTCATTACATGGCATTGGTATGAGGCCTGAAATGATGTCTCACTAATAATTCAAGGACCCAAGACTGATTTAACTAAGATATCCCCATTCTTCTATGTTTTATGATATCATTTTATTATATTTTTCTCTTATTTTTAATTCCCAAATTAGCCATCATTTTAATTCAGTGCTTATTTATAGTTAACAAAACATCTGCCAATATCTTTGTTCAGATATGCTTCTTGCATTTTACTTCTTCCTTCTAGATTTACCTTCCCTTTTACTGGAAAACTTTTTCCCCCCCAGGAAATAAGTCAGTGAGTGTTTGCAACTGTTGTATTGTGGTCATCTTGGTTGGTCTAGACATGATCCTTTTTGTTGTTGTTATTTTTATTTTGCCCTCAATCTTCTATCTAGATTAATCTCTAGGTAACTAACAATCTTCCTATTTCTTTCTAGACTCTCTTGTTGTTGATGGGTGGTCTTCAAATCAGACTGATTATTTTTCCTTTGTAGGTAATCTGCCTTTACTATGGATTTGAGTTTTTTCCTTTGTCTCCCATGTTTCACACTTTAATCACAATGTGTCTGGGTTTTAAATTTTCTTTTTATGTTTGGCATAAAATGGTTCTTTAGTCTATGAGTTACATTTTAAATCTTGGAAAAATTTTTTCAGATTCACTTAAGTTAATATCTCTCCTCAAATCTTCCTAGATTCTTTTGGAATTACTATTATATGTTTTTTGTTTGTTTGTTTGTTTGTTTGTTTTGCATGGGCAGGCATCAGGAAACAAACCCAGATCTCCAGCACCGCAGGAAAGAACTCAGCCTGCTGGGCCTCTGTGGCCTGCCCTATTACATGCATTTTCAATCTTATACAATCTTTCATGTTTCATAATTTTTTTCCACAGATTCCATATATTTACTAATTTATAACTCATCCTGGGTGGTTTACTTAGACCCATCTTCTAATTCCTTAATTCTCTCCTCTGGTGTATTTAACCCAGAACTTAATTCTGCCATGAAGCTTTCTTTTTCATTGATCATATTCTTAATTTCTAGACTTTCTATATTATTCTTTAACATGCCCATTCTTTCGTAATGAGAGTCTATTCTTGTTTAATGGATGCCTTCACTTATTTGTAAGTTTAAGTGAGCAAATTTTAAAGTTCCTTTTAGAATTACTTTAGAATCAGTACTTTCTGTAGTATAATCTTCCAATATATTGTGCATACACACTAATTTTAATGGCATCAAGTTTTCTCATGAGCTTTGTACTTTTTGATCTGTGAGCACATCTTGAATGGAAATTATTATCTTTAAGAATGCCCTAGTTTGCAGATATACCCCTATGGGCTGTATCATGATATTTTGCTAGGGATCTATGGTAATCAGATTTTTAATGTTTGTTAAAATAAATATTTGAATAAACTATTTCTCAATATGTGGTGATTCTGAGCCCTATATCCATTCATTTTTCTAGTTTTGGGTTTGAAAGTAAGATCTCTGCAGTTACTGACAGATTTGTAGTATCATATCTAGGTGTTATTCAAATCTGGTTCTATGCTCAGTCTTAAGGCAAGGAGGTGGAATTATTCTAGATCCACTTTGCATGATGACAGCTCCTAGCATTAAGCCTGGAGACCAGTTACAGCAACTCCACTGTGCATGGAGTCTTATACCTTAGCTCCAGTCACACTTCAACATTAAAATCTTAGCACTTAAGACATGTAATCAGTTATACCACTACTGTGGAATACCTACTTTCAACTTCTGTTCATCTCAGTATGCTTTCTCTTAATGTTTGGCATCTGAGATCTCCCTGTTGGTGACTGATTCTAAAACATATTCTTTCCTGAAGACTTGGATTAAGTTGAAAAACTCCATTTTTGGTCTGTTTGTTAAGCTTTGTGCCATTTGTGGAAAAAAATCTCCAATAAATGATAACATTACTATCACTTTTCTGTTTAACCCAAAGAAGGAGACAGGGGAAACAACATTAAAATTGGTTTTATACTTTTATTAACAACCATTATTTTCATTTCTATAGTCTTATTGAATAAAAATGATAGCAAATCACAGATAATATTATTTGCTTCTTAAATACTGAAATAACAAAATGGCAAATGAATATGTGTATTTGCATACATGTTTGCTTATATAGACACATCTAATATATTTACATTATATCAATTTTTTTAAAGTAACACAGGTACAAACATAGTTATCTATGAGCGTTCAGAAAATTTACCTCAGAGAACTATATTCTTATTTCAATAACGTAATTAAGGCCTAAATTATATTTAGAATTTAATTTTAGATTTGATTTCCAAGACCTTGGGATCTTGGTATAAAAAACAACAAGTAGTTATTCATCAAGATTGGGACCAGATATTAATAATTGAAGTGTATGATTAACCTAGGCCACACTGTCCTCAGTGAAGAAACAAAACAATACAAGAATTATTCATTAAGTACTAAAGATTCTTTTCCAATTGTTCATAAATGTATCAATAAATGAGAAGTTCTCCAAAGGGCGAAAAAATTACAACATTGGAAGAAGAGTATAGGAAGTAGAATGGACCATTTTGAAGAATAATACTTACTTAAATTTACAAACAACTTTTACATGATTTATAAAATAGTTCTTTTTTTTTTTTATCAGTCCTTGAAACTGTACATGTTTGCGTGTGTGTGTATATAATGGCCTTGTGGTCAGAGTAAGTTTCTTGTCAAATTTAATCTAAAACCTAGATCTGGAGATTTGTTTATGGTGTCTTGATCTTCAGGTTTGACAAACTTGTTAAGTATTTTAGAAGTGAAATCCTGCATGGTTTCTAGCACTTTCTCTTTTTGAATTAGATGCAGTAAAATTCATGAGGTACCTCAGCAATTAAGCTGTTAGAACACAGTGAGGAGGCAAAATACAAATTCCAGCCTAAGTCTTTTTTGTTGTTATTTAATAGGAAGAAGGGATTCATTCTCATCCTTTGTTAGAAGGAACTCAACTCATATCAAATTTCCAAAAGATTAGCTCATTTACTCAAAGAGAAAATTAACAGAATATTTGTATGTTTTTCTCTAAGAAAGTCTCCCCAACATTGATTTGGAAACATGGATACAAAACAAATTAGGGAATGATATTTACATTAAAAATAAGAATATTTCATTTAAGAACATATATTCTAACAGATTTTTAAAACTCCCCCAATGCCTTTAAGGTTATTTAAAATTGCTAACTACTTGATCATAATGTAGTGAAAATATTATTAAAGTCATTGTCAAATGAGTAATTACAAAATGAAGATAAAAGTTTTAAGATAATAATGCAAGCTTATGAAAAGAAAGCAAAGATTCATTTTACCTATAGACCTTCAAGAAAGTATCTATTGCAAAAAAGAAAGAATGATATTTTACTTCAGAAGGCAGAGCATATTATCAAAACTATTACATTGCTTTTAACCTCCTTTCCCTTCATGCATCTGACCTTTTTTTTCTCTTACACTTTGAAGCATCCTTTAATCTACTCTTATTTGCTTTCCTTTTTTGCTGACTCTTTGGCCAAATTCTAGATAAACACAATAAATGAGTGGTGATGCAGAGGAGTGTATCAATGGCTTACAGTCTTTTTTTCCCTCCCTTTTAGTGGTTTGTTCTCAGGAGAAAGGGTCCTATTGAAAACCAGTAATTAGGTGAGGCAAACCTCATTAATAATTCCTAGAAGGAATTTTGATGCCATAAGCTTTTGGAATTTCCTCTACAAGATAAATATGAAAACCTTCAGAAACACAGAGAAATGGTTTTGTAGCTTTTACCCTGATGGAGATCTTGACTGATACATTATTTAAAATGTTTTTCTTAATGTGCAAAAGCAGGAAAGTATAGCTCAGACATGACCAAAGTATTTTTCAAGAAGATTGAATCAAAATAAAAATAATCCCTAATATTAATCGAATACTAACTATATGTCTGGCATTGTAGTAAAGACTAGATTACTTTTTCTCTCAATTTCTACATGCACACAAGCACACATACACAAACACACACTACCGTGAGAAAATTATTGTTACATCCTCCTTTTATAGACAAGGAAACTCAAGCACAAAAGTTGACATAATTTGGCCCAAATCAAGCAGCTAGTAAATGAATTAAACCAGAGTACAAGTCATATAGTCTTATCTCAGAACCTGTACTTTTAAGCCACTATGTGCTATATCTTAAAGCTGGATTTGGGCTCTCAACAGGTCCTTAGACTAATATTTTCAGTTTCAAGTTCAAAGGGATAACTAATAATCATTAGTACATTATAATAATTATTCATCACTATTATTTACCATTTATGTGCTGGTTTTCAAATGGACATTTATCTGGTGCATAAGATAGCATTGAGTTTGGGGCTTGTTGTGAACCAGAGAAGGATTTTTCTGGTCTCCTCACTCAGACAACATGATCAGAGGAATATATTGAATATGGGTCCAAAACCATGTCCGTTCCAGGTCAAAGAAGAAAAATAATGATTTACTTAGCATTTTGATATTTGCCATTTCATTAGAGTAATACATAAAAGACAATTGCTTCTCCAATTTTGTTTTCTATATTTGATTAATATTTGTGATCCATTGTTGTTGGCTGTATTTGCTCGGTGATGGCAATGCTGTTGGAATCCCCTATATGGCACTGGTAGGTTACACCTGGAATAAGAGCAGACTGCAGCACGGATCGGCCTAACTTTCAGCGCTTTCTGCATGTGCTGGGTTTGTGATCATAATCAAGTCATTCATCCACTCCTTTCCTACGTCTCTCTAAATTATAAAACGGGGATTGTTGCACCTGACACCACAGAATTCACAGGTATGCAAAGAAAAACCCAGAATGTACTTTGTCTAAACAACATCTCCAGATGGCTATTTCTCTGTCAACTGAAATGAAATGCTCCCCAGATTGCTGTTCACCATCTTTCGTTTGTACGTCTCCCCTGGGTCCAAGGAAGCAGCACATTAGGAAAACGAGCAAACAAAAAAATACAAAACATGACTTCTCAGATCAGACAGATCTGAGTTTGAATCATGGCACTATCATATGTTGATTGTGTGGACTTATTTTTTTTTCTGTATCCATAATCTCACTTGGAATAGGGCTGATAATATTCACTTTAAAGGGTTGGTGGAAGGTGTATAGATAATGAATATGGAGATCTTTACCTGTGGCAGGTGCTTCCAAATGGGGCTATTGCATTATCATTAACTACCCTACTTTAGAGTAAAAATATGTCATAGAAAAACTTTAGGTTCATTTGAAGCTCCATTCTAAGCTCTAGAAGCAGAACTTTTCTGCAAGATACTAGAGTCTTCATTTGTTGAAAGATCACCCCATCCTCTTCACCCATTAGAATTTTAGTCTGTTTACCCTTTCCCTGATACCACTACCTAGTTCTCAGAAACTGCCATCAAAATCATTCCACTTCAGACTCATTTTTCTTTCTGTCACTGAAGATTCTACCCATCACTTTTACATTAATACCCTCATTTGACCTTATAGAAACTTTCAATCTCACAGGGAGTAAATACTAAGATTCCTATCAACTACCTCAAAATCCTTTATATAACACTCACACAGTAATTTATCTCCTCCTAACCACACACCAGTCTTTCTGTTCCTAAGATCACTTCGTTCCCATGTTCTCTGTTTATCCAACTCCTGTTTCCTTCAAGCCACACTTTCCCTCAAAAGTCCCTCATATCCATTATCTCTGCTTAATAAACAGCTCCTATCTGATTTTTCAAACAACTGTGGAAATCTCACCTGTCTCAGGAACGCTGTGTTATTACAGCATACAGAGAAGCCTCAGCTGAGAAGTTCATGTATCTGACTTAGAGCAAATCCTACATTCTTAAACCCTTTCCAAATTAGGAAAAGCATCAGCAATTCCCTTCATAGTGCAAATCCCACAATTCCCACTTCAGGCTACAACTTGGCTAAATATATTCTTTTAATGTCTTCCTTTCTATCTTTGTATGATGTCTTAATATCTGAGCTTGTACCCTCCTAGAGTGCATATAATGTGTCTACCCAAGCAGGGAGATGCTTCAAAAATATTACCGAAATTGATGGAGAGGGAGCTGAACAAAAATGTGGCATTACTGGCTAACCTACTGCAGAACACAAAACCTAAAATTCTAATTTTACCCAAACCAATTCTACCATCCCATGCCCAGAGGCACTCAAGTAGCAAGGCTGAACAGCTTACATACTGCTGTGAAATGCAGCCTTCATATAGCAGCCGAGGTGTATAAATATGCAAATTGTAGATGTATACAGAAACAGCCTTCCAATAGAGAACACCAGCTGTCACAGGCAACAAAATTACTCTGAGGACTTGGCATTGGTGAATTGGCAAATACCCCCCAGTTATTGCTGTCCCATCAATCATGGGCTGTTTGGCCGGACTGAATTCTTGAACAAATTTGCTCCTCTTTTTAACTCAGTTAAATAATTTTTCAAGGGATGAAGTAAACCACTATAATTTGATCTGGGGATCTGTTAGAGGGGGTTTGTTGTGCATCTCCAGACACATACCTTCCTTGATGCTGTTAAAAAATTGTACAAAAAGAAAAGAAGAAGAAAACAAAAACACCAAGCTAATATTTTGTTCCTTTTAGCAAAGAACTATTGGAAAGGGGTCTACTGAGATGTGGGTGATAGGAAATGTGCAGATTTAGTAATTTATTAATTTTTGTTCAGAGTGTTTCACTGGACACTATTCACTTACAAAACTCTAGATCCTAAAGTTACCATGACTTTCTCTGTGAAGGAGAAATGGAATGAGGAAGAGGGCTGAAAGACAGACTGAATACTGGCAAATCTGTGGTACCCAAAGTCTTTGAAAAGTCTGGTTTAATGGGGAAACAAATAGGAAATTTACCAATGGTTTACTACCATAGAGGAATTCTGAGAGAAATCAGTGTCATTGATTTTAAATAGTATTATCCAATAGAGAACAGATCAATGAAAGTTGCATAGGTTTCAGATGCTTCCAGATATTAATGAATTAACACATTTCTTCTTCCATAAACCACACCATTCAGAAGAGCATTTTAAAATGTGTCATAAAACATTATCCCCTCAACAACTAATCAGCATTCATGGAAGTTATGTCTACTCCCAGTCTTCTGTATCTGAACAATCTGAAATACCCTCAATTTTGCTAACTCACAGACCTAGTACAATTCTTCTCACTGTGCACTTGTGAGACAATAATACGTTTTCTTTCGGATTTAATATTTTCTCATGATGGCAAATACTAGAAGAGAAAACTGATATATTTTCTTTAGAGAACATAACATACTCTGGGATTATTATTTGGCTGATGTTGTGTTCCACCTTTGTAAACAAGTTGATGAGATTTATTGCAGCTTCAAAGTAAGAGGGAGCAGGGCACAGATAATTGCAAAGATTTGCTCTATCCAAACAAAGGTGGAGTGATGAAGAATCATAATGAATAAAAACTAAGATTTTCATCAACTGCCTCAACATCCTTTATGTGATTCCACCCTCCCTAGTGAACCTGGGTGCTCTGTCATTACAGTGCTAGTAAGTAAAACTATTAATCCATATGAATTTTTTATTTTCTGTAGTTCTGTGTGGTTTCAAAGAAAAATGAGGCAAAGTCTGAACTATAGGAGCTTACTCTAACAGAGGAGATAAAATGCATATTCAAAGAGCCATGTTATAAAGTGGAATGAAATATGTGCTTCTAGTTTTCGAGAACGGAGTGCTCGCTCATGCATGGTGATAGCAGATAAGCCATGATGGACAATCTACTCCATGTGCAAGATGAAATTTTCCAAACCTCAGTGGGAAAGTGTTAGCTCCTACATTAGATCCCTCAAATGATTTCCATTACAATTGGAATACTACACACTCTGCAAAATAAACAAAGAAACAAATAACCTGCACATGCCTGCAAGGCTCTACCTGCCACCACAGCCTCCTCTTGTTCCCCATCCCCTTTGCTCAACTTCTTGCATCTCCCTGGTGTCCTTCTAGCTCCTGCAGAGTCTAACTTTATCCACCTTCAAGGACTTTTTATAAGCCTTAATTCTGTGTAGAACTCTCTTGCTCACATGCCACTCCTGGCTAATTCTACTTTCTCAGTTTTGGAGAGCAATTGGACTATTCAGGATAGAGGATATGCACACAGGGAGAAGAAAATCTGAAACAATGTTAGGGAAAAATTATACAGGAACAGGCTATTCTGTGTGCATTTGTGAGCGGTCATACATGTGAATGTTAATATCGGGGGTGTATTTCTCCGATATTCTTCCAAATATCCGGAAGTGATATGCAGGACAATGTGAATAACGAAAAGGTGAGTGTGAGAGATATCCCTTCACTCAGCACCAAGGGGTTGAGGAAACCTTCTGACGGAAAGGGGGAAGAGAGAAATGAGACAAAATAAAGTGTCGATGGCTGAGAGATTCCAGAGTCAAGGGGTTATCCTGGAGGTTATTTTTATGCATCAAATAGATGTCAATTTTTTTTTAGTTAAGGCATAATAGAGAGGCTGGAGGGAACTGCCTGAAAATGTAGAGCTGTGTTCCAGTAGCCATGTTTTTTGAAGATGATCGTATAATGATATAGCTTTCGCAATGTGACTGTGTGATTGTGAAAACCTTGCATCTGATCCGTCTTATATCTACCTTATGGACAGATGAATAAAACATATGAGTTAAATAAATACTAGGGAGAACCAAAAAAAAAAAAAAAAAAAAAAAAAAGAGAGAGATATCCCTTCTCTTGTGAAGAAAGAAAAAAAAACTGGGAATGAGTTAATGTGGGCCTAAATTAGAGGTTGTTAGAAAGCATGCTTTATAAAGATGTTGTGACTGATTGAGAAGATATGTTGGGATGGAGAAGAAAGGAATAATCCTGCTTTCAAGGAGATCACTTATGCCATTATAAGAAATAAGAGAATCAAAAGGAAGATCAGGAGATGCTTTGGTGGGAAAAAGATTAAATTTGATTTGTGCACAATAAACACGAAGTGGTGGGAGATAGGCAGAAATGTTTATAAAATCATTAGAAATCCGGGCTAGTAAGCTAGTATCCAGAAACAGGTCATGACTGCCAATGGAGAGAGGGAACCAAAGTATTTAGATGTTACAGTTAAAGATGAGGTCATTAATAGATTAAAAAAAGAGAGAGAGAGAACGAGAACAGAGGCAAGGACAGCTCTGATGAAATGTATAGAAATAGGAAGATCATATACAACTAAAGGAGTTAAAGTTGGTATACTTTGAGAGATAGAAGAAACCTTAGCATAATGCATTATCTGAGGAAATAAAGGGAAAGGGGGTGTAATAAAAAAGAGAATCATTAATAGTGTATCTAAAGAGAGGTCAAAGAAAATGACAAAAAGACGAGATCTTAAAAAGGGGGTAGTGTGAATTTGAATTGATGGAATGTGGAAAAGACTGAGAAAAAGTTGTTTTAGTGAACTGAGTGAAAAATCAAGTGTTGGATGAATGGGGAGATTTCTAAAAAGCATGAAGACTCAACTGAAGTTAGAATGAATTTATAGGGTAATGAGTAAATTTTATGGTATCCTCTTTCCTAGTAACATTCAAAACTCCTTAGATCAGAAGGGAGAAAGGACATCACCATAGTTTCAAATGGTTGGGAACTGGAGAAGTCAAAGGGATCAAACAGAACTAAATTTAGGGTTCCAGTAAGGGAGCCACTGAAATATCAGATTATGAGCTCCAGGTTGGGTGAATAGGAAAATGAATCATCCGAAGGGTCTAGATAAGATAATTTTTTTTAAATTAGAAGATATGTTTTACTTATATGCAGAAAATTAAATTGTTTATTCTACAATTTTACTTGATTTGAGGAGAGTGACAAGATCTTACTCAGAATATATATTTTTGTGTGAATATGTGTGTTTGTGTGTATGCATTAAGCATTATCTTTATAGCATCCATTTTAGAAATAAGGAATCCTTGCAATGGATAAGAACTTAAATGACTTTACCACTTTAGATGGTTTTATGAGTTTGCTTCTTCCATAGCAACAAAGAGAAATTTTACTTCCTGAAATTTTTTCTGAATGTCAATCTTTTTCAATAATCAAGAGTTTATAATCTAACAATTTTATTGAGCTATTCCCCAGATATAATACACACATACATGCATGCACAGACATTAGGAAACTAAATAATATAAAATTTTAACTGTAAAGCCAACACCCAGAAAACTACTGTAAAAATTATCTTGGTGTATTTCATTCTCTTTTATTCAAATAGATGTGAGTACATCTGATATGAGTATATCATATTATTGTAGCTTACAAAATTGATGCTACAGTTTATACTGTTTTGCAACCTGTCACTTTCATTTAATCATATATTATGAATACCTTGTTATGTAATAAGTTTACTTAAACATGATAGTTAATGGCTGTTTAGTTGTGTGAGTCAGTTGTCCATTGCAAGCAACAGAAATCTCTCTGGCTGCCTTGTGAAGAAAAGGAATTCATTGAAATCCATAGAATCACTGGCTAGACTGCAGAATTGGAATCATCCACAAAACCATAGGAGGAGGGCATGACTGCTGGTGTCTCTGAACATGGGCTACTGTAGCTTTCACCTTCACCAACATGGCCCTGGATCCAGGCCTTATTAAAACACCAGTGATTCAACTGCTCCCAATATAAACTCACTGCTGCTGGTGCCAACAATTAACTACCTGAATAGATACACTTGAGTCCTGAGGTTCTTGTGCCAATGACATCTATTAATAATTCTGAGTCTGGGACAGGTGCTTTGGAGTTTCAGGGTCTGGATCTCATGCCCAAACTCTAATTTTAAGTGTGTCTGGATTTTATTTCAACTTTTATACTGATAGGTAAGGTCTGCATCCTAACAATACTGATATGGAGGAAAATTTCCAGAGATAGGAAAGAGGTTTGCATGCTGGGCAGCTACTAAAATTCCCATTATAATGGTCTCTTTTCTTATGAAAAAGCCTCAATTTAATTTATAAATTCCTTATTCAAATACTTAGTGTGTTTTCCATACTTTTCTTTAAAAATAACACTGTAATGATCACTTTCTACAAAAATCTGTTTGCATCTCAGATGATTTTCTTTGTACATATTCAATGAAGTGAAATTACTGGGTCAAATGATACAAATATTTAAAAACTTTGATAGGCATCCCTATATTAATCTAGGGAAAGTTTCTACTAATTTACACTCTCACCAGGGGGATATAAAACTGTCCGCTTTCCTACTGATTTGCCAATCCTACTATCCACATTTTGTTAACCCTTTCCCACTATACAAGTTTTAAAAATAATTATTTATTGTTTTACATTGCACTTCCTCAATTATTAATGAGGTTTTAACAGTTGTCCATACATTTGCTCACTGTGTCTAAATGTCCTTTTATTAACTGGTAATTTATGCCCTTTGACAATTTGGGGGTCGTGTTTTTTTTAATTTAAAATTTTATTTCTTTATTGATTTATTAAAATTTATTCAAACATCAATGCCATTAAAACTTTATCTGATAAACTAGATAATTCCTGAAACTTAGAGGGCCCAGCCTTCCCAGAGCATCAGTTACTTCCATTTCCCTACCCCATATTATTGATAGCCCTTCCAGCATGAAAAAGCTCGAATGGCTATAGCCCAAATACCTCTAAAGAGTGGGAGCAAAATCAAAGGTGATAGTGGAGTTATATAGAGAAGGTAGGGGTTAACAAACGAGTGTGATTACTGAATCATTAAATTGATATTTCTTTTAGTCTCCAGTATCTTAGAGCAGTTAGAACTAAAAACCTAACATTGTAGAATTGTAATCCATACCAAACTCTGAAATCTGTTCTACAATTAATTGTTGGACTGTGCTTTGAAATTTATTGCTTTTCTGTATGTATACAATTTTTCACAAAAAAGAAAAAAAATGATGATAAAAAATATATCCCTTCTAGCCTCCAATGTTCTGGAGCAGCTAGAAGGAAAATCTGAGATGATGGCATCATAGCCTATGACAAACTCTGGGAACTGTCCTGTAACTACTTGTTGAAGAGTGCTTTGAAAACTACTGCTTTTCTTTTTCTTTGCTTTATATATATGTGCTATGTTACACAATAAAAAAAAGTAAAAAAAAAAAATGTATAGCGCTCCTATTTGGAATGATGGAAATGTTTTGGTAATGAATGGTGTTGATAGTAGCCCAAAATTGTGAACATAGTAAACAGCACTGAACTACATAGCTGAATGTGGTTAAAAGGGAAAATGTTATATTGCATCTATCTATCTATCTATCTATCTATCTATCTATCTATCATCTATCTATTAATCCATATATAGTAATAGGATAGTTTTTTTTTATCCATGAAACTACACTATACAGTGAGCCTTGAGTTAAACCACGGTCTATAGTTAATAGCACAATTATAAATATGTGCTTTCGCCAATTGTGACAAATGTCCCTCACCAATGCAATAATAATAAGGTGGTAAATGGGGGGAAAATGATCTGGTACATAGTGTTTAAAATCATTTTATCACTTGTCTCTGAATTTTGTACATATTTAAAAATGTGTGTAATAGTCAAATTTGTTCATTTTTTTCACTTGCTTTTATGTTAAGAAAGTCTTCCTCACTCTGTTAGGATACACACTTACTGATGGTTCTTTTAGGCCCATTTTTTTTTGCTATTAAATTTTTTATAAATGTGGTATTTGCCTTTGTTCAGGAAAAGTTAACTTTATCTTCCTTTAATTAATTATTCAAACATTTTTGGATAATTTTGAATAATCTTTGTTGAATAATCATATTTTCTCCATATTTTAAATAAAGCTGTAACATATGTGACATAAGTATACATGGAAGCATTTTGTGGTTTCCATTTAGTTTCACTGACTTGGCCATTCTTAAATAAAAATACTTGTTTTAATTATTTTATCTTTAGAAAATAAGTTATTCTCTAGCAGTACAAGTCTTCCTGCTCCAAACAAACAAACAAACAAACAAAATTACTGACTCTTTTTGCTTATTCTTCCTAATTAATTTTATAAGTTTTCTATAATTGCAATGAAAAATCCCCAATGTAATTTTTAGATATGCAAAAAATCAATTTAACTAATGGTCAATGAGAGGGTGTGGTAAGGAGTATGATATGTATGACTTTTTTCTTTTGTCTTCATATTTCTTTTTCTGGAGTGATGCAAATGTTTTAAAACATGATCATGGTGATGAATACACAACTATATGATGATATTATTAGCCCTTGATAGTATAGCAAGTACAGGATGAATGTGTGTGAAGATTTATCAGTAAAAATATTTAAAAAAAATCTATTTTGCTCCGGAAAAAATTTCATCTTCATATCTATTTGTGTTTCTATTCAAGAACTAAGTATTTCCTTTCCATTAAGAAAATACAAACTCTTATTTTATTCTTCCAGGTAAATTTGTATCAATTTTTTTCAGTGAAAAGAAAATTCTCCACATTGCTTATGTAATTAATTTTTAAATTAAAAAAATATTTTTGCAGCTTTGCAGATGTCCATTTTTAGTATATGTGTTTAACATAATTAAATGTAAAAACATCGATTTTATTTATTCAGATAATTGGACAACTTATCAAATTATTATTGTTTATATTTTTCACATTAAATTATAAGAGCTTTTTAGTTAGCAATCATATTAGCTGGATAAGTTGATAAGTTAGTTTTCACCATTCCCATTTCATTTTCTTGTCTTATTGCATTGACTAGAACCTCCAGAATAATGTTCAATAATAATGATGATTGTTGACATCCTTGTCTTGTTCCTTAATTAATTATTATTTAATTATTATTTTCATGTTAAGAAAGACACCCTCTACACTTAGCTTACTAAATTTATAAATATTTTTTAAAAATTGAGATAAGTTGAATTATGTCATTTGTACTTTTGTCAGTTATTGGGATTGTCTTATGATTTTTCTCCTTTGGCCTTCTGAGGTGATATATTTTCTTAATATATTTCTTTGTAATGGATTTTGTTATAATAGAAAAATTGTATATTGTGTATTTGTGCAATATAATATATATAATTTTGTATTTCATTTGCTAGAGTTTATTCTTAGCACCTGTCCTAAGCACTGTATGTATGTTATACTTAAATTTTGAAGCAATTCAAATTTACAGAAAAATTGCAATAATATAAATAACTCCCATATATCCTTTACTCAGAGACTCAATTTAAGTTTTGTCAATTGATCCAATAATGTCTTTTCTAACAGAAGAGCCCAAACCAAGATCACACGTAGCACCCATTTTCCATGTCTTGCTAGTCTCCTTCAATCTGAGTCAGTTCCCATGTCTTGCTGACTTTCATGACCTTGACATTTAAGAAGATTATATGCCAGCCTTACAGAAGGCCTTCATTTTGGATGTGTTCAAGGTTTTCTTATTATTAGAATCAAGTTTTGGCAGACATCACAGGAATGATATTGTGTTCTGCTCACTGAATCCTATTGTTTGGCCTATGATGTCAATTTGCCCCATTATTAGTGTTAATTTTGATTACTTGATTAATACATGTCTGCTAGTTTTCTCCATTCTTTTTCTTTTCTATTTTTTACCTTTGTGTTTAATAAATGTTTTATGGGGAGCTACTTTGGAATTATGTAAAATATCACTCTTTATTTCATTTTTAGCTACTAGTTTTGCAATCTGTTGATTTTTCTTGCCTGAACTAATTATTTCTGTAATGGTTGCCAAATGATAATTTTTGAATTCCAGCATTCCTTCTACATTTACTACTCAGCATTGTATTGTATTATAAAAGGAATTCAAATTTATATTTTCTTTATTTAATAATTATTGTTTAACTTATATTAGCATCATAATATCCTACTATTATTATTTATTTTGATGCCAAAATTGTCCCAGAGATGGCCAGAAGATAACTCTTTCAAGATGGCTTCCATGAACTTTTGGCATGTGTCACTATTCTCTTACTATTTCTTTACTTCCTGTGTAAAAAGCATGTTCCAGGCTCATATGATTTTTTCCTTGCTCCAGCCCTGGAATCAGCTATTTCTCCAAGTAACCCTTGTTTTTTTACTGAATAGTGATGTCACATTGCAACCGGGGTGCCACTTCTCAGAGCCCTCTGAGTAGACAGTGCTAGAAAATATGTATACACAATTCTATCTATATTTTTTGTTGGTCTCTATTATCTATCTTCTATTACCTATCTATCATCTATTTCCCTAGCTACCTATCTAATCATTCACTCTATCTAATCTATCATCTATTAAATTCATGAATAAATGTTAATAATGCCTAAATCAATCCAACACCAAAGGTTCTTTAGATTTTTCCCTTCCCATATTTGTATCTCTCTTCTCCAACAGTGAGACACCAGTTATCCTTTTCCCCAATATATTTTCTTATTTGCTCAATTGTTGTGGGATGCCCTCAATTACCCTGGACGTAGCCACAGTGTTACTTCTCAGAGAGGGCCTCCTCACTCAGATGTCCTATTTGCATGCACCCTGATCTTGCAGTGGTGTCTCTACACTCAGAAATCTTCCTTGGGTGAGCCCTGGCACAGGTGGTGGCGCCTGGTTGTCTGGTCAGGCAAGCGCTGGCCTGTCTGTTGCTGTGAGAACATTTCATGGACTTGAATTATGAATTATGATCACATTGGCTGCATCCACAGCTGATTGCATTGGCTGGGGGAGTTTCTACTGCAAAGAGTGATGCTTAACCTAATCCCCGGAAGGTTTTTTAGGAGGATTCAGAAGAGACAATCACTCTTTTCTGTTTCAGCCAGCTAGCCTCTCCTGAGAGTTCACTGAGGACCTTCATTGGAGCTGCCAGCTCACAGTATGCCCTACAGACCTTGGACTCTTACATCCCCAAGGTTGCATGAGACACTTCTATAAATTTTGTATTTTTTGCAGATATCTCCTGCTGATTCTGCTTCTCTAGAGAACCCTAGCTAGTATACCACTACACTCCAGATTTCTAATAGTTTTTCAATTAACAAGAAAGGAAGAGGTCTTATTATAGGGTTTTAATATTTAATTTATTTGTCATTGGGTAGACTTATCACTTGGTAATTTTCAAGAGAACCCATATTATTTAGAGACTGAATAAATGTTATAAATAAAATAAATGTGATGATAAATGACGTGCAAAAATAGTGAACTGAAAACAATGAAAGTACCTATTATATTGAAAAAACTATAAAATAAATGTATACCATCTTTATTTACTTTTTAAAAATGTGAATTCAAAGAGTTGCCTTTATAGTTTTAAGAGTGCACAGTTTTGCTTTGGTAATGTATAGAAAACATAAATACCACAGATGGTGATTTATACTGGTTTATGGTACTATTTAAAATATTTGAAAGGCTAGTTATCCTTATTTTAATAGTTAAGGTAAAATTTCTGTATAAAAACTTGCACATCTGTAAGTTGCCACATATGAAATTATGTAAATGTAAGCAAAAATAACTTGTGACACAGACTAGATGTAGCTATGATATCTAGCAGATGCAGATTCGATATGGAATAAATCCCCATCCCTCCAAATTATCCTAATCACTCTCAAAATTGTAACTATATGGTTTAAAATCTCTATTCGTACAATAGTTTAAGGTTTGAATTTAGCTGAACATTCACTAGTCTCTGTCTTCTAGTAGCTTTCTTCCTGGCACGAAAACTGGGTTTTTTTTATAATGAGTCAAATCTAGTATTGGTATTCAAATAACTTTGTCTTTCTTCCTTTATTTTCTCTCCTCTTCAAAAAGGACAAATACAGTTTAGCATAGAAAGTATGTGGATGTAAATGGTTGATTTATTTTAGTAACCAAAAGGTGGGCTGCAGATACACAGAGAAAGTCTGGAGATAGTAGTCAATAATGGGTGAACGGGCTTCATTGAGATAAAAGTTGAAGTCCATCTTATAGGAGAAATATCAAATTTAAACTATATAAAGTAACATTCTTAAATGTTTTAGCCCCCAAATTTCTCTTCTTCTCATTATATTTGTAGTCTGATGCCTGAGGCAGAGCGTGCTATCTTAAAAATTTGAACTTGCCTAATTAACAGCCAATCAGAGAGCTATTGTCTGAAAAATTAAGCTGAAAAGGAGGAAAATTAGTAGACTTCAGCATATAAAATCCAAAAGGGAATTCCATATAATCAGCCTAGAGGCTTACATAAGTAATCTAATTTAATCCTTACGATACATGCAGGAGAAATCTTTAAAGTTAGGAGAATTTAAACTGGTATAGATGACAAAATTGAGGCTTAGAGAGGTTAAATAGTTTACCCCAAAGTTTATTTAGGTAGCAAGAAAGGAAAAAGGGAATGTGAATCAGGCAGTGTGACTGTAGAACCCATTTTCTTTCTTTCTCTCTTTTTTTAAAAAATTAATTTTGCTTTGAATTGTGAAATATAACATATATACAAAAAAGCAATAAATTTCCAAGTACATTTAACAAATAACTATAGAACATATTTTAAAGTTTGGTATGGGTTACAGTTCCAAGATTTTTTGTTTTTTCTTCTAGCTACTCCAGGATACTGAAGACCATTAGAAATATCAATATAATGATTCAGCACTCATGCTCATTTGTTAACTCATATCGTCTCTGTTATACTCCTCTTTAAATAACATATATACATAAAAGCAATAAATTTCAAAGTACATCACAATAATTAACTGTAGAACAGATTTGAGAGTTTGGTATGGGTCACAAGTCCACAATTTTAAGTTTTTATTTCTAGCTGCTCTAAGGTACTGGAGGCTAAGAAGTATCAGTGTAATGATTCAGCACTCATACTCATTTGTAGAACCCTATCTTCTCTGTGTAACTCCACCATCACCTTTGATCCTTCTCCCAGTCTTTAGGGATATTTGGGCTATGGCCATTCTAACTTTTTCATATTGGAAGGGGCTATCAATAATATGGGATAGGGGGATGGAACCAGTAAATGTTTTGGAAAGGCTGGCCCCTCTGTATTTCAGGACTTATCTGGTCCAGAGCTCACTTTCTTAACCACTGTTCTTTAGTGGTAACCCATAGCACTTTTGAGTTAAGGGTGGTCTCACCATTGGCTAAGGACAAAGAATACAGAATTTCCTTAATGATTGGTCCTGTTAGATTTGTAGAAGTCATGGATGGTGCTCAAGATAGGAACTGTAAATGTGAAAAGACCCACAGATTCTGAAGGAAAGTGCTGTGGGTTTAGGGAGAAAGGCTTACCAGCCATAGTTAGAAGCAGAATCTTCGAAGTGGTAGAAAAACAAAATGTAGAATTTTTCAGTATAGACTATAGCCAAGAACAATCCCTGTATTTGTCTTTACCCCAGGATAAATTCGAAGTATAGAGTAGGAAATAGTGCGAAAAACAGCAGGGATAAACTTCTTGACCTCACCACAAAGCTGGGTGTCCCGAGGTGATGTTGTTCAGTCTTCTGGTGCGAGAGATCAAATGTCTACATTGTACAATTGTCCAAAAATAAAAAAAAAACCCAAATCCTTCCCTGATTCAGATTCAAGAAAAAGACAATCCTTCCTTCATTCCCTTTCAAGTACATGCTTTGTTGCTCATTTTCTCTTTCAAAACAATGTGGCAAAGAGGAAATACAATACACTTTGAATCAGACAGGTATGGGTTTGAAATCCTGTCCTAAGCCAACAGAGAACCTTGAATAGTCTATATCCCTTATCCTGTCTGAATTTTAATTTTTGTATATTTATAATAACATTATCAATATTTATTTAATAGTGATATTATTGAATAAAATGATATTATGAGCAAACAGTACCTGGTACTTAGTAGTTTATTTCCAATCCCTTAATATTAAGCTAAACTGATTTTCACTTTCACTGACAGTATGGAGATGCACATGGCATGATTTAATCCAGTTTTAGTTCTCATCTTCTTGGGATGGAATGATCTTGTTTGTAGCAAAAGAGTATACAGACAAAAAAGGGGGGGGGGAAGAGGGGCCTTGGACATTTGGTGCTAAGAGCTTAAATATATAACTCTGATAGTTCTTAAAATCACAGCAAAAATTTTCCATTTCAATGGAAAGTACTTCAGATTTGATTCCAGATCTGTTTGGCTGCAAGCTAGTCCATGTTCTCTCTATAACCTTGAGCAAGTAACCTAAATATAATGAACCTCTATTTCCCCATCTGAAATGAAAGAATGAAATACTCAGATCGTCCAATTTTATTCTGTAAAGGACAATACCCAATTTCTAGCTGTGCTCTCTAGGGGCTTTCCACTGACATTAAAGGCAGTAAAAGGTATTACAATGGTGTGGAAACCTCATATTATAATTTACAGCTGATCATTATATAAAATCTGTTCTAAGAGACCTGAAGTAAACTACATAGTTACTACTCTTCCCCTGCCACTGAAGTAGGTTTTAAGGTATGTGTCATTTGTGTGTGTGTGTATGAATTTGTGCATTTGCGTTTTGAAGAAGGTGGTAAATGAACTTGTTTACATATTGATATATTGCTATCGTCATGCTCACACATTTAAATGGGATGCCTGGGATCCAAAACTTGGTGTCTCTTGTTAAGGTGCTTAAGTACTCTACTAAACTACAGGGAAAACACCTTATGCTTTGACTATTACAGCAACTTTGCAAGCCAGTAGACTTGCCTTTTAGAAGCAATAAAAAGAAGCTGTCAGCCATTGCAAATGGACCAAGATACAAGTCACATGACCAAACTGCTCTTGCATCAGGCAATCTCTGATGTATTTTATACCAGTTTCAATCTATTAATCAGAGGAGTTGGGAGAGCAATAATTTAAATGCTGCAATAATCAATTCCATAACACATTAATAGAAGCTACAGTCAAACTTTGCAACACCATTGACTGCACTGGAATCTTGACAGGAGCCCTAGGGCCATGCTCAATTTGCATTAAATTTACATAAAATTGTAAATCACGACTACATGAACACAGCCTTAATATTTGTTACTGCTTAGATCTTTCCTGATAGATGGATTGAAACTGCTGGTGGTTTGACTTCGTTTGCAATAAAATTGTGCAGTTGATCAGCTTTGTTCTCATTCTGCAATTATGGGGAAAGGGACCCCAGGGAGTTTAAGTTTGGGGGCACATATTTGCCATTTAGTGTTTTCATTCTGTAAAATCATGACTCAGATGTGCCCTCGGAAACCTCCATCTAGAAGCAGCTTGTCCCCAATGACTTTGTAGATCCTTGACATTGGATTTGCTCACCAATAACTTGTCATTAAACAGAGATACAAACTACATGGAAAGCTGGATAGCTGAGATGATGTCAAGGCCTCTGGGAGTTTTTATTTTTCCACAAAACATTTACTATTATAAAAACAGATAATTAATGATATTCCTCAGACTGTTGAACCTTAAATTCAACAAAGCATCCAGTAAGATGATAAAGTGGGAATCCACATTGTTAAGAGCTTGTTCTTGTGACCCATTTTTACTTTGTTCCAATAACTGTGGCCTTTGCTGTGTGCTTTTTCTCACTCAGGATTCTCATCAAGGTAACCGGCTCACTGTGGCAAGGATCCTCTCTCTATATTCATTTTTAGTCCTCTCATTATAAGTCTATTCTGTTACTCTCTTGATAAGTCTATTCTGCTAGAAAGTAAATACTTACATGCATTTATATATTTGGATGAGTTCTGTTTTATATTTTTTTCCCTTATGAAAAATTTTGCAAATATTTTGTGCACCATGATTATTCATTGTGTGAATAACTCACTGTGTCCCATCTCTCCTGTACCACCCACCCTATCCCACCCTCTGCTTACCTTGCACGATCAAGTAAACTTGGGAGGTCTTGGGCTCATGCTGTGTCTGAACTGAGCAAGTGTAGGAGCCTTCATCATAGACATCCACCTTCTGGATTCGGAGGCTGTATTCCAGAGAATGGCGTTTCTCCAGCTCAACCCGAGGATCCAGAGACCATTTATCATGTCCAGCAAAAATGATGCCAGAACGGTTCAACCAGGCCACCTTCGAGTTCTTGTCTTCTACCACACACCTGCAGATCAGAACAACAGCGTTACGGTTTTAACCATAACTGCACTTATTTTCATTCTCCACATGATCAGACTCATTAAGACCAAACAAGAAGAATAATTATATGCAGGGTGAATCATTACCATGACATTTCTCATAGACCTATACGTTTTCACTATTTCTCCTTTAAGATCTAATTACCATCCAAAGAATGTATATCCAGAATATTAGAATCAATTCAGCCACAAACAATGGGAGTTTATGAGTAATGCAGGTAAATGAAGTTAAATAAGCATTGACTACCAAATAGATTATGTTCTTCTTGTCGAGGAAAAGGTCATTCACATGGAACTCTACCTGCTTAGGTTTTCACTTTGAGAATTAGACTGTTGATAGTGTGATACTTTTCTTCAGTCTTGAACTGCACTTATTCCTTCACAAAGACTTTCTGAGTGTCTTGTGTGATAACAGATTTGAGTTATATTCCACTGCTGTAGGAATTAGATAAGAATTTGCTTCTCATCTCTATTTCTTTGTAATGTCCAGCCCCAGGAGTGAGAAGCATACGAACACCAAGGCAGGTCCAGGGGCAAACGGGTGGGTGTTGTGTCAAGGAAATCAATGCAAGCGCCATCTGGAATAATTCTGGTACCAGCTGTTGAGGGCAGCAAGTTGTCTCCTGGCAAGACAGTTTGCTACCAGTATTTCTGACTACATTAGAATGAATTTCATCTTTTATGGGACATGAAAAAAAAACAATAGTTCACGTATCAAGGAAGGTGAAGGAAAAATGCTTATTTGCATGACTACTTATTTTAGAAACCTAAAAAGGTCTCTCACTCTTGAAAGAAAGGGGAAAAGAACCTGGGTGAGTAGAGAAGGGGTAAATACTTTCCAATGAGGCAGTTTCCTCCTTTAATTCCAGGAGGAATTTGGCAACGGAAATGAACAAAAAATTTATCTCTGGATCCCTTTGGCAAGATTTATGTCCACCCCATGGGAAAATTGTCCTAGACCCTGTTCACAGCTGCACAGCCAGCTGCTTAGCACTCTGGGGCACGAAGGATGGGCGAAAGAAGCCAGGAGCATGACAGCAGAACAATTAAAACATCATGCTCCTCTGTAATTTCCAAACCGAGTCAAATCCAGATTTTTTCTCAGGTCAAAAGAGCCAGGCATAGAGACTCCACATCTGTGCATAGGTAGGAAAGTGATTTTTAACTCATAGGCATGATCACAGGGATACAGAGGCCAAGATGTATTTCTCATAAGAAGGCGAAAGCATGATTCATTTAAAAATATCTCATCTATGTTGAAAAGGCTTCCTTTATCCCATTGTTTTTAGATGAAATTTACATTTTATTTTGAGAGAGCATATAGTAACTCCGGTGCCAAGATTCCCAGGTTTTACTTTTCTTCTCCGTCTATTTGTTTTCGTAAATATACAGATTATGATATTATTTAGCATTTCCATTTCCTAGTATCTGTTTCTTTGCCTTGTAGATATTCTTAACACTAATTATATGTGTTTGATAATTTAGAGTTCTCCATGCAGAGCACAAGGCTAACTTCGTGGATACTTCCTGCTTCTTTCTAGGCTCAATTTTAATTTTCCTGTTCCACTTTTTTTGTGATATCATTTCTCTGTTTCTGTGGGTGTTTGCAGTATCTCTCAATTTAGAACCATTTATGAATTAATTAGTGGGCTGTTTGCTGTCTTCTAGATCATTAATGAAGTTGTTGAATGTAGATTTACTTTGTTTTTTTCTTTCCTAATGAGAAAAATGAAGTGTCTTCTAAAAATGCATTTTAAAACTTCTATCACTTCCCCCTTTGCACTGTTCTCCCTCTTACAGCCCAACACAGCATGAACCAGCTTTGTTGTATCACAGAGAACCCTCAGTGTTGTTAAGCTGAGAATATGACCCTAATCTGCTCATTTTGAGGAAAATAGTATATATTTCACATATACTTGGCCTATACATAAAGACAGGGATTTTGTTTTATTCATTGGGGTACCTCCAAAATCTAATCTAGCATAAAATAGGTACTTGGTAAATGTCTGTTGTGTGAATGAACAGTGTCATACAAGCAAACGTGACATATAATTTCCTATTTTCCACTGCCCTATCCCAAGCACACAGAATCCACAAATGAATTGGGTAAATTTCCCTGTCAGAACAACATAGACGTTCCATGTCAGGTCTTTAGGGTCATTTAGAGATTTTAAACAATTTTTATTTATGGAAAAGTTAAAATCATTACACAGGTCATTATTCCAAATGATATCTGAGAGTGTTCAGATCTATCTTACCTGAAGAAAAAAATAATTATTTCAGGAAATTTGTTAGACCCGTAAAAATGCATGTACCTCAATAATAAATCATGGAGAAGTTTTGTAATAATCTACATTGCACCTTGTATTTACCTTAGGTTTCGTCTATGTTACATTTTTAAACTTATCTTTTTCTTCCATTATCACATTTCCAAACAAGTATATTAGAACATGCATGATACATACCCATAAACTTACACTTTTTACTGATTCAGTATGATTAATCAAACTGTAAAACCAGAGCACCATTTAGTGTTTTTTAAAAGGAAACCCCTTCCCATTTAAGTGCTCTTTTATTTGTAGTCAGTAGTTACAAGTAAATATACGGACTCTGTAATGAGGAAAAAAAATCCTTCTACAATGTGACTAAAACTTTCATACTAAAAAAGATGATCAAAATAATAATTTACTATCAAAAAAACATTTTTTATTTAAAACTTTATTTAACATGGCCACTACTTTTAATCATAAAAATCAACAAAAGAAAAAGAATGTAAGAGACAAAATGACAGTCTCAATTTATAGATTTCTATATTTATTAAATGAAAATAACCAGACACATAGGGAAGTGTCCTGGCTATTAGAAAATGCTAATAGAAATGCTATATTGCCAATAGTAATTACATAATACTAATATTACATATTAATTATATATTATATAACATATATTAATTAATTATATTAATATAAATCCAGACTTAGTTCCCTGCATACACTGATTCACCAGTAAGCTTCATGTGCTTGGATCTAGGAGGTAAATTGGTTTAACCGTGCATCAGGAAAGCTTGCAAAGTAAATGAGAATTCACAAGCCATGCCATCACAATAGGATAAAAATGAATTGTCACCCACACAGAATGCTTATATATAGTTCAAAATTCTGTATCTAATGATTTCTTCTCCAAAATCAGCCCTGACTAAAGCAGGAAAGGTGTGAAGAGATGTATTTTTAAAATCTGTTATTGTTATGTGTTGTTTGATTGAATTGAATGTTTCCTCCAGAACTCACGATGCTGCCAACAAATCCCAGAATACAGAAAGGACAGCACCCTAAAGAGAGTAGGTGTTCATGCCACAAGGAGAGGTTCATGCCACAAAGAGAATGTCCATCCATTAGGTGGGAATTCTGGAAGGAAGCTGAGGACAAGTAATGAGAAAATTTAAATGAAAAGGCTGCAGAATGCTGCCGGGAAGTCAAGAGTTGGCTGGGAAGGCAGAATGAAAAAGGAACAAAGCTGTAAGAAAGCATACAACCTGCAACAAAGTCCAAGGGATTCACACCTCAAAGATGTGAGATCCGAAAAAGTTACTAGTAAGCATGAGATGGTTCAAGTTGGGTCACAATCTAGGTTGCATAACACGTCATCAATACTTAATTTATTTAGTCTTCTGTCATTGATATGCTATTAATTTAGTCTTCTACCATAATTATTATGGTTATATTAAAAGCCTCTGGAGACAAAATCTTTCAGTTATTTATTCATGACTCTATATCGTCTTCCCACCAGTCTAAATTTTGTATAAGGTTTGAAATTCTTCAGCCATGGAAAGTAGAGACAGTCCACAGACATTCCACAGAGAACACCATTTACTTGCTATAAAGGTTTGTAGTAGATTATACAGAATTAGTAATGTATTTAGGAGTAGAAAATATATAATCAGAGCTGTATTTATTTAAGAAATATTTAATCTGAGGGTGACCTGTGTGGGAAAATCAGGAGTGGGGATATCTGTTTTGTTCCTGGGAGCTCTTGGGCAGTGGGTGAGTGGTGGGGTGGGGATGGGGTGCTGATGGAACTGAAAAGCATTGAATAAATGCTTAAACAGAGATGAACTGAATGTGCTAAGAGGTTCATAAAGAGGAAACTGAGGACAATAGGCCATGTTGTTACTGGGTGATGAAAGATGAACAAGGTTCTCCAAAAGTAGATAAAATTAGGGAAGGCAAAGAAAATGATTAAAGGCAAAAATGAAGTGAATGTTTTCCAAGAGCAGGCTTTTGAGCTCACCAAAGCTAAATGTGCTTATAAAACTCCAAGACCCATTCCCAAGGGCATTGCCTCTCCTGCTGAAAGCCTTGATAAGGGGGAACAATCTCGGTTTATATATATGTGTGTGTGTGTGTGTGTGTGTGTGTATAAATATATACACCGTTCTGGAGGACTGTCCTTGTTAAAATGGCGACACAAAGAAATCCTGGGTGGTAAGTGGGCTCCTCCTGCAGAACATGGGGATATAATACAGGCTGTGCATCCTTCTTACACACGGCAGCAGAGAAATTAGACATGCAGCAATAGAGACATTAATTATATCAGTATTATAGGTATAAGATCGAGGATTATTTCCTCTAATTGCCTTATCCCTCCAACCTGCCATTTTAAACTAGACCTCTGCATTTTCCAAACACGCTGTGTATTTTCTTCTCCTGTATCTTTGCTCATCTTCAACCATACTCTTGTTCTCTTTGTTGAAATTCAATTCATCTTTCCAGATTTTTCTGAAATGACCCATCTCCAGGAAATTTTCTCTCATCAGTATCCCATTCTTTTATTTGATTGCTTTTCCTGATGTTATCAGACTCTACTTTGCATTAGGGTTACTTGCACTCGCTTTTTTTTCATAAGTGCATTAAAGATAGTGATCCTCTTTCACTTCATCTTTGAGTCCTCCCCGAGCCTAGCAGTGTACACACAACATATACTTAGTAGACAATCACTGAAATAACACTAATTTAAAATATATGGTGATTTATCAAATATTTTTGAATTATCTAATAAGTACAGAATAGATGGAAAGCAATTTTAATGTTTCTTCAGAAATAAATAATCAGATACAAAGACAAAATTTACAGAAAATTATTGAGCACATTATAAACATGAACGCAAAGGAGAGAAAAAAAATACGCTTCTTATTTTCAGTATGAAGAGAGATTATCCCTGATAACTAAAAGATCTTATATTGTTAGTGAACAACAGTGAGAGAAAGTATAAAGCATTGGATAATTCTTTAGGGGGTTGCCCACTTTTAACTTTTATATTAGGTGAATTACCTACCTGCACTATGAACCTATGATTTTGTAAAAATCAGTTTAGAAAACAAAAACAAGAAAGATAAGCAAACCAAATTTTTATCTTCCCTGTTCAGTGTATCTGAATCCATAAAACTGTCACAGAAAATCAACGCACTCATAAAAATTTCAAGCGTTAGATCTCAGCAAACACTTCACACCAAGTATATTATGTGCACTTATGGGAACAGGTTCACTGACAATTCCACTCATACTGTGTAAGGTCAAGGATTCTGCTTCCGAAACAATGAATGTAATTGGAGGCAGAAAAGAAATGCTACATTCACTTTGTACCAATAGATTACTTAATAGTACAGTCACTGATAGTTTATCTATGATATAGGTGAAACACATCTAGATATTAAGCCTGTTCAATTGCAACTAGACACATATTTTCATATTTATCAAGCATTACTGACTGCTAAAAAGGAATAGCATTTAGAATGTACTCAAACTTGGCTTTACATAAATTTCCTCCATTTCCCAAGAATATAATCTTGTATTTATCCATTAATAACAACTAATATATTTTACTTGATCTCTCACCAATTATCTATCCTCATAGGGAGATAGGGATTGAGGGCAGTGCAATTGGATGGATGGGAAATATTTGTTTCTTAAATTAAGGAAAAAAAAATACAACAGATGAATGATTCTCAACTGAGGGCAATTTTCCTCCAGAGGACATCTGGCAATGTCTGGAGACCTTTTTTGGTTGTCACAATTGGAGGAAGGAAGAGCAGATTACTAATGGCATCTAGTGTGTAGAAACCAGGGATGTTGCTAATTGTTGATGCTGTTTATTTTGCAACTTCAACCCTAAAAATAAAACCCCTAGTAAATCAACAAAACTATCAGGGGATGATTTTCCATCTAAAAAGGAAGATAATTGGTTTTGGATGTGATGCTTCGTATTTCTAGCCTTAAAATGTAGAATCAGGGAAAAGTTCTAAGCATAGGATGGGATAAAGTTTTGTGGAAATAGTCCAGATCTTCCTGAGTCAGAAATCCTTAGTCTGGTTTTATAATTTTATTTTAAGTATAATGAATTCTAAGAATATATATGCAAGCATATTCAAAACTAAACACTAAATTGGTTAAAAACCAAGTCTAAAAGTTTTGAATTATCAGTCATTTTGCATCATCTCTGCAACATTACCGTGTTCTAAGATTAGACTCAGTAAGAAATAAAAGGAACTGCAGAGATTCACTGCTAACCTTTAGGTACCCATTAGCTGTGGCTGCAACAAAAAACTTTGGCTATCGAGCTGCCTTGCTCCCATATCTACATCTTTCCAGATCTGACTTCTGACTTTGACCCCTGCCTGTTTTCTTGGCCTCATTTTCTTGTTATGAGCATGTCTGCTCTCTTAATCTCTTGGAACCAGAAACTGACCTTAGTTTGATGATAGTGTATTTTTCTAGATTCATACTGAATTTTAGTCCAGTTCACACCATGACTGCATCTACATGGTAAGATCACCCCCTTTGCCCTAGCTTCTTGGCACATACTCACGTACAAGTGCTTGCATGTCCACGTGCATATGCACACACACACAGTGGTGGTAATGGATGCTCAGGGGAGAGCGAGAACACAGAGGTGGGGAACCCACAGGATCCAGATTCATATGAATTGATTAGTAATCACATTGATTCAGGAATGTCTGCACAGCTGATAGAGTGTTAGAGTAAAAGACATATATTTTAGCTCCTGAGGATATCTATTTTATTTCTGGCCATCAGTCTATCAACTACTGGAATGCATGTAAGCCATTTAGTTTTTCTGTATCTTAGTTTCTTCATGGGTAAAATAAGGCTAATGTTACCTGCTCATGCCTCTTAGAACTACTCCTGGGTTATAATTCTGTGAATCAATGAGATAATGTACATGGTAATATTTCATAAAGTGTAAAACAATATCTACGCTCGCACTCTCTCACAGTTAATATTTGGTAGATAAGAAGGAAATGGTCCTCTGTGAGGGATGACTGCAAAGGAAAAACACTATTTCTCTAAGTCACACTAAAAAAAAAGTATCTATTTTTGAATGATGACACCCATAATTATATATCATTACACAGACTGTGTGATCAATCACGTATTTTAAGCAAATTCTCAATTTGCATTAGTTATTTGCATGTGCCATACTGGCAAAATGCCCTTTCTGTGATCAGGTTATTATTTATCACTCAAAAATGCAAAAGGAGTCAACAAAGGCAAATGGTAAAGACTAGACAGGCTGTGTCTTCCCTGGAGCAATGAAAAGGCCCCCCTACATGTGCTTTTTGTCTCTTATTATCACTGCATGGCACCTTGCCAGCCATATGTAGGTTATATGTTATACATGCCTTGCGTGAAGGAATTAGAAGAAATGCACATTCATGCAGATGGTAGAAGTGAGGGGAAAGGTGGGTAGGGAAGGAGCCAGATTGCCAAAGAAAGTACTGAATTCATCTCAACAAACTGCTAGCTCTAGGACAGTCCATGCTCTTCTGGTTGTCACATCAATTTGACCATCCCTACGTTCGAGTAGAGTAGAAGAAATACACAGAAAAAATGGAAGTCGGCAATTCTAAAAAAGAAATTGATGCTGAGAATGGAAATGACTGATTTTGATGCCATTCATTGATGCAGTTAGGATCAATATCAGAAACATTTATGAGTAGTTAGAAACAGCTGTTCTAGGATATTCCCAAGACTCAATCACTTTAGAAAATGAAGCATTATCTTCTTGATCTGTAATGGAGATCAGAGAGAGTCTCCATTTTCTTGTCAGTGATGAGGTAGACAAGTCATGGGTTCATTATTTATTTGCTTCAGGTAGGTTATTTAATAAAGAGAGGTAGCCTGGTGGGGTGGTAATGACTGCAGGCTGAGGAACCAGTTGTCTTCTCTGAATTGAACTCTATCACATACTTGCTGTGTAATCTTGGGACATTTGATTAACCTCTCTGTGCCTAGAGCTCCACATCTATAAATTGAAGATGATAATAGTATCTACTACATAGGGTTGTGACATTTAAATGGCTTACTTTTAAGCATATAGAGATGTTTTGGTACTAAATGTTTCCACTATTATTCATGAAGAGTTTCACTGCTTTTCTTCTGTGAAACAAAAATAATAACTACCTCCTCAATTGTTGATTATTAAATGGTCTAACGTGATTAAAGTGCATTGTGAGCTTTGGAAGAGCCTAACATATTTTTTTTATTCCATCCCTTTCCACAATTTGAATCTTGGACCATTCATTCTGTAGAAATCCCACTATTGGGGTAAATTCAACAACTCCTAAATATTGTTGCTCAATCCAATTTCTTGTTTTTTTGGCAGCTATCTCCAGTGAAATGCTCTGTTAGGGGCTGGGTCCTCTTACATCCTTTATACCCCTTGGCCTGCTCTGGACAACAGTCTGTCCCTAAAGCCCATAATCATCACATTGAAAACAGGATGATGCAACATGGTTGCAGTGTGACAGAGCAATTGAGGCTCTAATGGCATCTCTGGAATGTTTTTAAAAGATTTTTGGTATGCCTGTGCAAAGGTAGCTCAAGCCTTACATGTTTCACTGCTTTTAATGAGATTCAGTTACTTTTTCCATAACAGGTAGAGTCCATAGTTCTCTCTCCAGGGCAGCCTGAAGAGAGGACACAAGTTGGTCCATGCTATTCTTTGTGATCTGGTGGAATTGGGATTCCTTCTGGATGAGATAAGGCATAGCCTATATTTTATGAACTTTCTCATTGCAAGAACAAGGCCTACTCATTTCTCAGTAGGTAAGTGGCAATTATACTCTCACTGAAGTAAGGCTCTATTACCCTTTCCTTTCCTTTGAACTACAGAATCTCCTCTTTACTTCCCACTTATCTGAGGGAAGATGAGAAGCAATACTAAATCTTGCTTTTGTTTTGAGTCTCCCTATGAGTCTCTGTTCTCTGTAAAAAACCCTTCTCATTTAGAAGTGGAAAAAAAAAAACTGCTTTTAGTTGTACCTTGGGAAAAATAATATTTGTTGTGAATACCTGGCTCAGTTTTTAGTTAAAAAAAAAACTTCACTCCCTATGCAATAGAAGACAATTCCATGGCTATTCAAAGAAAATTATGTTACTTTCTGAGTCAGTATAAAGTAATTATCAAAAGCATGCTTAAAAAAATCTAGAAGGAAAAAATGTGGTCTGCACCATGTAGGGTTTATTCTTTATCTTATTCCAGCAAGTAAAGAGAAATAAAAGTGCTTATAATAAATTATAATGCACTTAGAATGAGCATTCTGATGTATGAGGCATGGCTACAAAGTCAGGAGACTGTTTTCCATAAGTCTCACTTGAGAAACCAGTCCCCTGCTTTATAGTTTTATCATATACAGCATTATGTAAATGTTATCACTGGAGCAGAACCACGATGTAATATGACTCATCACTACATGCATATGATATACATGCATTTAGATATAATCCCTCTAAGACATGATGATTAATAAATACAGCATATATACCATAATAGAGTTCACAAATAGTAAGTAAGTAAATAATTAGACTGCTCTCTTTAGTTTGCTTTCACTGGTAGAGGTAGAGGTAAAAAAGATAAAAGCAGATAACTATAAGGAACAAAAAAGTCTTTATTTTTCAAATGCACTTTGTGGGTGCAGATATGAGATAGGTGGTTTTTGTAGCTGCAAACTGAAGAAGATATTATCAAATAGATCCATTTTAGAAGGAAATGTAATGGTCCCCACCCCCAGCTGACAAGAAGCTGATGGATCACTGATTAATGGTTATAAATCACAAGGACATTTCTCACATGGAGGATTATAATCACAAGGATTTTTCTTTCTCCTATGATTGCTTTTCCATCACCCTCTTTCCACCCCATCTCCTATATTTCCTACCTCCAAAACCATTTTTTTCTTCAGCATTTTCTTTCAAGGAGAGTGGGAAGATGATGCCTTTTACCCTTGTGTGCACTTCTATTTTTGTGGGTTCTCTTCTTTCTCTCCCTGAAACTCTTTTTTTTTTCCCTCATCTGAACATTTTCTGACAGGCTTGGCTGTCTTGAACAGATCAACAACCAGGAGGTAGAAGGAAGTTGGAGGGAGGTGATCAAACAGAGCTTCAGAAGTTAACATAGAATGGCTACACAAGCAAGAGCTAATGAGTCTGAGATGAAACCCCAATTGGAGAGCACTTAAAATGAGCTCAGTCTAAGTCAACTGCAGAGTGATATCTGTGACTACAAGTCTCCGTATACATAAAACACTAATCCTGTAGGGTGTTCGGTGGGAGGGGGGATAACTGTGGTCTGGACCTGGTAGAGAGAGGTAGTCAGAGGCCATTACCCTTTTGACTACTGCATCTACCACATACATTAACTCTGAAATTTCACAACCAACCTGAGTTAAAGAAAGAGTGCAGATTGTCTAAGATGAAAGCCACATTCTGAGTTTTAAGCAGAGCTCTGTGATTCAAAAGCACCATCTCTTCAGCAGACTTTTCCCTCTTCTGGGAGGATTTGAAGTTGACCTTCCCATTCTCGTTGTACTGGGTCACTCTAGCTTTGAGATTTTGTTACAGAAGAGACAACTTTCCCTCATAGTGATACTCAAAATATGGTTGTCAAATGCGTATACAGACTGATAGAGGGACAGAACTGAATCTAAGTGGAAGTTAATAAGAAATTATTTTGAAATTGTTCTTCTCTTTTTGTTGACTCCACCATTTAAGGTTAATGACCTTTGAACATGGCACCAGGAAAACTCCCTTGAAATCTCAATATGTGCTCAGGTACTTGACCTGAGTACCAGCAAGAACCACACTGACAAATTAATAATACCCACCCTCCCTTCAAGGGCAAGTCAGCTTCATGTGGCTCTATGAGGACCACTTTCAGAAAGTTATTAGTGATTAGCTAATAGAGAAATTCAATGGATTTCCTATTTAATCTTTTCACAGCTTTCAGCACCATTGTTTTGCATTCTCTTGTCACTCTTCTTAACTTGACTGCCATCTCTCAGTTTCCCATCTTAGTTCCTCTTTCTCTACTCCCTTTTTAAATATTGTTCTCCAGGATTATACTTTTCTTCTGTCTTGAGCTCATGGAGTATTCCTAAAACATTTCATCAATTTTTTTGGCTTTAATTACATTTTATCAGATTCAGATATAAAAAACAGTTGCTACATATAGATACCTGAAAGCAGCTCAAATTCAACAGGTTCTGAATTGAAACTAATTATCTTCCACTTTATTCTTGTTCTCCTTCTAAATTCACAGCTTCAGTTGATGGAGTCACAATAATTCATCTAGGCACCTGTTTTAGTTTTCTAGGTGCTCAGGCAAATACCATGCCATGGGCTGGCTTAAACAATGGGAATTATTTGCTACAGTTTTGAGGCTCAAAGAAAGTCCTATTCAATGAGTCATCGAGGTGATGCTTTCTTCCCAAAGACTGGCATTCTGGGGCTGGCTGCCAGAGATCCTAGGTCCTGGGCTTCTCTGTCACATGGCGATGCACATGGCAGTCTCACCCGGCCTTTCCATTCTCTTCTGCTGTACTTCAGCTTCTGGCTGCTACCTTTGGCTTTTTCTCTGAATTTCATTCTGCTTATAAAGGACTCCAGCAGTAGGATTAAGACCCATCCTGATTGAGGTGGGCCACACCTTAACTGATGTAGCCTCATCAAAAGGTCCTACTCACAATGGGTTCACACCCACAGGAATGGATTAAATTTAAGTACATGTATTTCTGGGGTACGTACAGATCCAACCCACCACAGCACCCAAGCTATGATCCACAGAGCTATCCTGGGATTCCTGTCCATTAAATGTCATTTGCATGATAAGAGTTTATTTGCATATGATTTTTTTCCTCTTGAGAATGACCTCTACTCTCCATCATTACTGTTACTACCACTGTTAAAGCCCTTTGCATCTCTTGTCAACATCAATGCTTAGCCTTTCCACTGAGGTCCTGGCCTGCAATATTTTATGCTCTAACTGCAACTCTCCCATCTTTCATACGGAACAGAACTTACATGAAGTTGCTTATGTAATCCTCTTGATTAAATGTCCATGGCTTTTTTACATATTGAAGTCCAAATAGATCAGCATAAAAAAGTCAGCTCAACCTAGCTTTCCCACCTTATTTCTTGAAATTATAATCTCTCTCTACCAAGAGCTTTATTCTTTATTCAGACTCCAATGTCACACTTTCTAGCTTCTGTTTTTCCTTCTGTCTAGAATGTCTTTTGCATCTGTTTTTACTTGGCAAGCTACTGTATGCAACCCATCTCAGATGTGCCCTTTCTTGTGAATCATTCCCACTTTCCTTAGTTGTTTCCCAGCTTGTATTAGCATTGTGGTTCATTTTTCTGCCTCCCATCACTGATTTTAAGAGTAGACCAAGCCCATGTCTTCTAAATCTTTGCATCTTTATTAATTGACAAAATATCTGATACATAGAGCTCCCAATAATTGTGCGATGTATAAAGGAACAAACCAAGACTTTTCTTCTTGATTCTCATATTATTAGAGATGTTTCCTTCTCTTTTAGTTTTCTTGGCTGTCTAAGTAAATACCATACAATGAATCACTTAAATAATGGGAATTATCTGCTGATGGTTTTAAGGCTAAAGGTAAGTCCAAAATCAAGGCATCATCAAGGTAACACTTTCTTTCCAAAGACTGGCATTTTGGGGCTGGCTGCCAATGAACCTTGGTGCTTAGTTTGTCACATGGCAAGGCACGTGGCAGCCTCTTATGGCCTCTCCCTTCTCTACCAGATTTTCTTGATTTCAGCTTCTGGCAGCTCCCTCTGTGACTTTCTATCTCTGTTTGAATTTCTTTACGCTTATAAAGGACTCCTGTAACAAGCTTAAGACCCATCCTGATTGAGGTAGGATGCACCTTAACTGAAGTAACTCATCAAAAATGTCCTACTTACAATGGGTTCACACCCACAGGAATGGTTTAAATTTAAGAATATGTTTTTCTGGGTTACATCACTTCAAACCATGACACCTTCTTAATACATCGTAAAGGTTGAAGAATCTTACTATTCCCCATGGTTTGGAAAGCTGAGACCTTAGCAGGAAAGAACTTTTTGTCCTATCTAATCACCCATCTCATTTCCATTCATTTGTTGCTACCATTCTCTCTGTCTTGCTTTGCCTGGAAGAAATGATAATATTTTCTATCATGTTTAAATGATATACATTAATAGATAGAATTAAAAAAAGAAAAAAAATGTGTAATGGAAACTTTGTAACAAAAAAATTTCTGGGAATTTGCTGTTTTTAAACATACAAGTGCCCTTTTCTTCTTTGATATACTTGAATTTGAACTTTTCTCTCTTCTTGTTGGTGTCTCTATCCTAGAGGCTCATATTTAAGGATCCACTTGAACAATTTTAATCCATATATAGATGTCACACTGAAAACTAACTAATCTCAGCAGTATATTCTACCCTCAAAGAATTCATAGAGGGTCTGTGACTAGGTCACACCAGTTTTGCCCTGGTCATCTCTAGGAAAATAGGTTAATTTGGTCTCACATATAATTTAAATGTTTTTCCCCACTTCACTGCAAGATTAGAAATTGTTTTTTTTTTTCCTTCAAGTTAATAATATGACCAAGAAGTAACATAGAAAAAATGATAAAGAAGTACATAGAGTGGAATTTTCTTTCTTGAATATTTTGTTGTCGGGGATGCCACTGAAATTTAGGCTTTCTAGAGTCCTTCAATTAATAATAACTATGGTTATTCTGAGACAGCTATGTTTTATTCCTCAATATTGAGTAATATTGTTCTAGATCTCTTTTCTAATTATTACAAGACAGAATCTCTTTTTGGCTATTAGTATCTAAATCTGTAATCAGGATTAAACAGCTTCTCCCAAAATACAGAATGAGAGACGAATAAGTATGAGCAAAATAAGTTTAATGACTAAGAACTGAGCTTATCTCAGTCAAATGAGAAATATATTATTTCCTTTTATAGCTTGATCTTTTGTGTCCTCTAAGAAAACATTTCCTAAATGGGATGGTTAAGTTCATGTGTTAACTTGGCTAGGCTATGATGTCCAGTTGTTCGGTCAAGCAAGCACTGGCCTGATTGTTACTGTGAGGATATTTCTTGGATTTAAATCATCAGTAAGTTGATTGCATCTAAGATTGGTTGCATCTATAATAAACTAAGGAAATTGCCTTCAGCAATGAGAGAATTCTCATCCAATCAGCTGAAAGTCTTACAGAGAGAGCTGATGATTTTGACCGTCAAAATGAAGAATTTCTATCTCTACTTCAGCCAGCCAGTTCCTCCTGGAGAATTCATGAAAAACCTTCATTGCCATTCCCAACTTGCAGCCTACCCTACAGAATTTGGACTTACCCATCCCCACAGTCATGTGATCTAATTCCTATAATAAATCTCATAGTATTCATATTATACATACACATATGTGCATACATATAAATATATATATATATGTGTGTGTGTGTCTAATACATTCAAAGTTTCTATTTTGGCATCTTCAATCACAGTAGTCTATGAGAGAGTTCCACATAGGAATTAACCCCTAAAGCTAATCAAGATGTGTCCTAACATTCAAAGTTCAGGAATATTGCTGCAGTGTATGGCTTTATTCAGAAATGTAATATTTAGTTTTTATTTTTTACTGTACTAATCACTATATTTATTCTGTCTTGAGACTCGAATATGGTAACCTAATAGGCAGGATATAAGTCATACAGTCGTATTCATATTTTCTTTGTCACTTCCTCTCATTCCACTTTTTTTCACACTGTTTTCTTTGAGGACATGAGCCACTGTAAAAAAAATGACTTATTTACATGTCTTTCTATTTTGCTCTTACACAATGTGAGCCCCTTGATCTTTATGAACATTCTTCTGTCTGTTTAAGACTTATTGCCATGTCACGTGATGATGCACGTGGCATCAAATTAAAGCAAATTAAAATTATGCTTACGCTAGTCTATAAAATTGAGGAAGTCAGAGTCCCTAATTTCCTTGCTCTAAATATATCAGTGCACTGATTTGAGTATGTAAAAATCGTGCAGGTATTCAATACAAATTCTCTAACAATAAAGGTAATTTCACAAATACAATTTCCTATGGATCATTCTAACTCTATATAACACCTGAATCTTATGATGTCACCAGAATCAGAGCACAAGAGGCAAACAATGCATTGTTCATTAATATAGAATGCCACCTCTAAGTGAGACAAAGCTGATTTCTTTCCCAGTTGCTGAATTCCATCAAGGGATTCAGTAGCCCCCAAAGGACTGGGTATGAGTATTGGCCAGTGAGTCCAATTTCATTATTTTGAATCCTTTTGGCACTTTTCATTACTGATTTCTCATAATCATCAGCTTTTAGCACTAAAATGTCCTAAGAAAATAAAGCAAGATAAAAAAGATACATATTCAATGCAAAACAGTTCAGACTGCTAGCCCCAAGCATGAAATAAGTTAAGAACATTCTCTTTAGTAAAGTGTATTTTTGGGAGGCTAAAGTTGTTAGATGCAAATCTGCTTGAGGCAATGTTAAAAAAATTCAACAAGCCAACAACAAAAGAAAACAGGCCTGAATTTTCTGTTCTCCCATGTGGCTTTTTTTTTTTTTTTTTCTTTTTTTGTCCATCATGGAGGAAATCTAATATTATTTTGCAAGGAAGATTAGAAGACATTAACAATACATACATATATTAACTCCTTCTATTAATTTGACCTGAATACCCCCGATTTTTGAACAGCATACAAGGTCAGTTCTAGGGTTGCAGAGGACTAAGATATTGCAGAAAATAATGTTTGTTGCATTGCCTTACCTCGCAGACCACTCACAATTTATTATCATAAATTTCTCCATCATTGAAATGCAATTAACCCTTACATTACTCCTCAGTACTGTGCTTGTTCAATGTACCTCTACAAGACGTGGTGCTGTGTGTCAGTCGATGCCAAAATCTCCTAGAACCTCGTAACTGTACCATTCCTTGTCAATGACAGATGAAAAGTTAATAAGAATATAGCATAGGCCAGAATCATTCCTGACTGATAAACACACTTTTACTTGTCATCCTAATGAAATACACTTACAGCCAAAGTGGGAACATAACATTTGAAGAGAGCTGTTATCTGGGTGCCCCAGGTACTTGCATAGCAGACACCAGTTTATCAACAGAGAAGAAAACATGCTTGACCACCAGGCAAGCAATACTGTAATAGCACCAGCCATTCCTTAAAAGCCTTTTGAAAGTTTGATTGGTGCATGGGCTAGTTGGCATGCTGAAGGAATTTATAAGACTCTTGGCTAGGGAAGACAGATTTTTCAATTTGTCAAAAAACAAAAAAAACAAAAAAAAACAGTTTTGCTGCAGCTGGTGATACACAGACCAGAAAAAGGAATACATATTGCCAGCCTGTCCACTGAGATTTTGTTCTAGCCACAGGAGAAGCCTCATGCGAAACGATTAACTGCTAAAGGAACCTCCCAGCCTCTCATGAGGTCTCCTAACTGCCAGGCACCTCCTTCTCAGTAGAAACCATTTTGGAGCCAAATGTTGGAGAGTTGGCTCTGGACTCTTGTACATCCAAACAGGCACTGCCATTGAAAAATGATAGCACAGATCGTAAATGTCTTCCTTTGATCAATAAGAAGTTTTATTTCCCCTGATTAGTGCCTAACAGAAGGCAATTCTTGATACTTGTGCTTCATGAATTTCCACTGAGACAGAATTAATCCTCCATTTTCATCAGTGCCCTTAGACTGCTCAAAGTGTTTATTTAGAATTACTTAATAAATGTTGATTTCAAAATGTCCCTACTGTGAAGCTTGGCAGTGAGACCTAGAAGACCCTATGTACAAGTCGATTTTCACAAAGTAGAACAAAATGTGACCCTTAGCAGTCAGTTCTTTTTCCTTCCTTCTCCCCTCCTTTCATCTTTTTTTTTTTTTGCCAAAGGCAATGAGAAATTCATTTCATTTGTTATTGTACAGATTTGCAAAACTATCTGTTTCTTTTCTATTTTATTAATTCTGCTAATTTATCAATTACTTTGGGTAATGACATTCACCCGTTTTCACTTCTTTCTTCATAAGAATTTTCTAAAGAGAGAGGTATTGGCTGGCTGCTTTCTTTTTTTAAATACATTTTTTATTTTGATAACATAAAATAAAAAATTTCCCATTTTAACTATTTTCTAGTGTGAAATTAAGTAATATTATAGTATTAATTATATTGACAATTGTTGTGTTACCATCACCACCATTCATTACTGAAACTTTTTCATCACTTAAAATAGAAACTGTATACCTATTAAGCATTAACTATACTTCCTCTCCTCCTTCCCTCTAGGTAAATAGCAATCTACTTTCTGTCTATGAATTTGCATAGTCTAATATTTCATTTAACGGGACTTATACAACATGTATCCTTATGTTTCTAGCTTATTTCACTCAGCATATGTCTTTAAGTTTCATCTACATTATAGCATGCATCAGAACTTCATTCTTTTTATGGTTAGAATACTATTCCATTGTATATAAATACTGTGTTTAGTTAATCCATTAATCCTTTGATGCCCACTTAGGTTATGTCCAGCTTTTAGATATTGTGAAGAATGCTGCTACAAATATAGATGTACACATAACTGTTTGAGTCCCTGTTCTTAATTCTTTGGGCATATACAGAGAAGTAGACTTGCCAGGTTATATGGTAATGCTATGCTTGATTTTCTGAGGAAATGCAAAACTGTTTAGATGATTGTTTTTAAGATATATTTTCAAGGAGGTTGAGGTGGTCACTAAAATGGATGTTAACACAAAATCAAAGGGACTCTAGCAACAAATCAGTGCAAGTGGATATGGAAGGCAGTCTGCTTCTGCTAGCCAGCACTGAATTTTCAGAAGCATAGACCTTGAGATGAATAGAATGGTTTAGAGAACATAGGACAGCTCCTTCTCCAGTGTGTGCAAGTAATTACTCAGTGGTATTTACCTGGTCAGAAGCCGCATGTGCTTTCGATGAGACCTGTTTTGTTTGAGATGAGATGTTTAGATGAGACCTGCATTCTAACTTGGAGTACTGAATAGCTCAGAGAGAGAAACTGGAGCTGTATGTACGCTTTTAAGAGGGAATTCACAATAAGTATAGGGAGTCCCCTTAGAAATGTGGATCCCCAGAGCAAAACTAATGAAAATCATCTTTTAGTGATCGAGAGTATGTAAATGTGTCCACTTTGACCAACATGTGGTCTAGGTCACATGTGGTCTAGGGTAGGGATGGAAAAAAAGAACAGAACTCACACCTAGGTACACAGTCTCAAACAGCCACCTAACACCTCCCTTTCTTTAGAACTCAAAGAGGCAGTGGGGAGGATAGGGTGAGCACTAATTTTCCAAATGACTATGATAAGAAAACTAATAAAAGATCTCAGAATTAGATTGACCTGCAACCTGAAAACAAGTCAGTCATTCAATAATTAAATGTTCAGGTAAAAATCCTACTCAGTACTTCAGTGTGTTAACAGATGACTCATTTGGTACATAGAGCATGCAGGCTTTTAGCCACAGAGGAAGAAGCCTGGGAAGTTTCTAATTGCAAAGACTGTGTCTGATGAAATCCCAAAGGCAGATTAGGGATCCTTTGGGAATTATCAGGGACTAGAATAAGGAAGGGGGAACAGTTTATTTTAAAAAGAGAATCACTAGGTGATTCACTATACTGTCTCTCCAGGGAAATTTCTTCCAAACACCTGGACTAATCCACACTGCAATATAGACATTTCTCTTGTAATCTATGTGAGGCCATTTAAAAAGAAATTAAGTATCTACTGGATTTACCAATCACCAATCTGGGAAAAATATTGTTTTTGCCCTTCAATTAGACATCACCTAATGGCTGCCATGACTTTAGACTTTAATGTTTGAAATTTGAGTTTCCTTTTAATATGTATCTGAACTAATCCTGTGTTTGAGAGAGGGGATTCAGAAATAGTTTCCAAAACACTAGTGAGTTTAAGCTTCTGGAATTCCAATAGTTAGTTATTGTTTTTTTTTTTTTTTTTGTTGTTGTTGTTGTTGTTCTTTTTTATGTGTATTCAGGCAGATAGGTGAAAGAAAGAAGTGTATCAACATGTGTAGCCAGTTTGAATCTGTTATGGACCCCAGAAAAGCCAAGTTCCTTAATCCTCATTCCACATTGCTGGGTGGGATCATTTTTATTGTTTCCATGAAGATGTGACCCACCCAATTATGGGTGGTAACTTTTGATTAGATGGTTTCCATGGAGATGTATCTTCACCCATTCAAGGTGGGGTTGTTTAATGGAGTCGTTTAAAAGGGACTTATTTTGGAAAAGGCTTTAGAGTCAACAGAGCCCACACAGCCAAGAGCCTTTAGAGATGCATAAAGAAAACGCCCATGGGGTGGGCCACGGTGGCTCAGCAGGCAGGAATGCTTGCCTGCAATGCCAGAGGACCCAGGTTCGATTTCCGGTGCCTGCCCATGTTAAAAAAAAAAAAAAAAAGAAAGAAAGAAAACACCCATGGGGGAGCTTCATGAAACAAGAAGCTGGTAGAGAAAGCTAGCAGACATCACCATTTACCTTTCCAGCTGAAAGAGGTGTTCTAGACCCACTGGCCTTTCTTGAATCAAGATATCTTTCCCTGGATGCCTTAGTTTGGACATTTTCATAGCCTTAGAACTGCAACCTAATAAATTCCCCTTTTCAAAAGCCATTCCATTTCTGGTATATTGCATTACAGCAGTTTTAACAAACCAAAATGACACATAATAATGAGAGAAATTGAGAAGGTAAAGCAGAGAGAAAAAAACACATGCACAATCTCACAGTGAGAAAGCATGAAAAGGGGGAGGCAAGAAGAGACAGAGGGAGAGAGGCAGGGTGAGAAAGATGTTGTAGAAGAATCAATAGATACAAAAAACCCAAAGAAATTCTACAATAGACATTCAGAAAAAATTTTTTAAAGTAGAAGAACACTTATGTTCAGAAATGCTGTCATGCCATCTCTCTCTTCCCTATCATGTCTCACTCTACCTTCCATTTCCCAGTAGAACAAAAAAGTTGAAGTACCAGTAAAGGATATAGGGTGGAAAAGTCTTAGGCATCTAGAAATAACTTCATTGTGTGTTTTATGATTATAAAATATCTGCTCTGTGTTAAAATTCAGAAAAGACAGAAAAGCATAGACAAAAACAATCAAAATATTCACAATGCTTATTTCTGGTGATTTACATCAATATTTATATTTAGATTCATACTTGTGATAAGTATACTTAATATTGAACTTACAATGTATGTTTATATATTTATGAAACGTATATATAACCAAACTCTTTTAAAAATTCTTGCATTACACAAAGAAATCATGTCAATAATGGAATAATGCATTTTCCCTTTAGCTCTTGAAAGTGTTCCCATAAAATAAACATCTTGGGACAACACACATTAATGGTTGTGTGGTAACCCATGTCTAAGGCTAGATTCTGATGTCAACCTTGTGTTCACAATATCATGTCCTCAGCGAGCAGGAGCAGGGAGTCTCCCTCACTACCACTTTCAGGAGATGAATTCCTAGGCAGTCCCTAACTCATGCTGGGCAGCGTTCCCAAGGTGCATTTGCCAGTGTGTGTCATGGGACTCAGAAGCTAGTGCAATCAGCAAGAGTAAACAGATGAAGTTCAAATCTCAGCCCCACAACAAATCAGCTATAAAAATTTAGGCAAATCAACTAGCCTCTGTGTTTCCCCATTGGATTGTTTGGGGGCTTAATAATAAGTGACCTTCTAGTATTACCTGGCATATAGTAACCACTCAATAATTTCCATATTATTGTTGCTATTTTATTGCTATTATTGTTATTGTTGATATTTTTATATTTATTAATAAATAAATATAAAAAAGTAGAATGAGGAAGAATAGGCTGAGAAAAATTGTTTTCTGAGAAGAGTGGGTCAGTACTGCAAGATAAAAGGAGCAATGAAGAGGATGTGGGGATTGTTTACTCTGAGAAACCACTTATCAGGTAATACTTTACTGAGCTGACCTTCTGATGGGAAGAAAGGGAAAAAATGAAAGACCACCACGGTAATGTTAAACTTTATCTAAGCTCCCTCCTCCTGGAAAGCCAGGATGGTTAAGAAAAACTCCACCCTTCTGAGTTCCAGGAAGCGTCGCGTACAATGGATTTGGAAACCAAAGGAAATATTACATTAGCTGTGGTTGCAAAACTTTTCGGTAAAAATGCAGAGGACCCCAATGCCCTCATAATATCCATCTCCAAACTTCCTCCCAAATTCCATAAGACCCACAGATGACTCACTTGACCACCTCTCTAAACCTCGAGCTCCTTTCCTTTTCTTTGAAACTTTCCACATTAATGCACATTCTCACTAGTACAATCATCTGAACAAAGTCATCTCCTTTATGCCTTTCACAATGCTGTGCTGCAGAGTTCTCAAAGCTGGGCTACCCTTTTGGAAATACGGGACTGGAGAAGGGCAATGTTGGAGAGTGCATGGGATGGGAGGAAGAAGACAGAAAGGGAAGATTTTTTTTTGTTCTATTTGGATGTGAGGCTAGTCATTATATTTTCTCTTATTTCAAAAAAATATGCATTCTAACAAAGCACTGTTTTTTGTTTTTGTTTTTTTTCTGGTGCCTTGGGGATCAGTATTAGAAAACCAGAGGTCCTTGGGTGTAATAAAATCCTGACATTTAAGAAAGAAGGAGAACCACTTTTTACAATCCCATATTTAAGAGAAATAGTAATTTTGTTTTTATAAAACACTAACAATAATGGTTAAAATGTTTATAATTTTGTGATACCCAGCAAATAAATCACACAATGAAAAATACTAAAAGTGAGATTGGAGTCCCTCAAGGTAGATTTCAGACCGTAGTATGTCCAGCTACACTTTAGATGACGCCTCCATTTGGGTCATAAAGTTAGGAATTTGTCATTCCTTGTCTATTTAGTTTAGTTATTATGTCAGCGGGGTATAGAAGCCCCCAAGCTTTACCGTCTTTTCCTTATATTTTATGCTAGTGGGTTAGCAGTTGTGTATCATAGCTTTTACTATCTAGGAGCTTGAAAATTTAGATGTTTTCCAATAGTATTTTATGAGTGGAAGGAGCTGTTTTCCTTCTTATTCATCTCTTCATAATTGTTTGCAGGTTTTGTGGGGTTTTTGAAACACTTTAAGTGGAATCTTTAGTCAATCTCAGATTTTATGAACTGGCAAAATGGAACCCTGACTATGCCTTGCATTTAAGGCACTTAATTTTTCTTAAAATAAACCATATGTGTTATTTTTAATAGAGACTGAATACATACTAAAGCCAGAAGGATTCTTAATAACAAATGTTCTAGGCCACTATTTGTGAAACACTATTTTGTGTCAGGCACTACTTTAAATATATACATGCTACAGGATTTAAGTCTCACGACAACTTATGTGAGTTGGGTACTCTTATAATTCCCATTTTACACAAGAGGAAATTACAATTTACACAAGCAGTCAATTACACTGTTCAAGCAATCCTGGTTAATAAATGGTAGTGCTGGAAACGGAATCTCATCATCCTGGCTGCAAAAATCAGACATTCTCACTATGCTAAACTATCTTGACAAATTGGCTATGTTACAGAGAAATTAAAAATTAACAAATAATTAGGATGACTAAATCATTGTATAGATGCCTTTTTTCAACTTACAGAATAGCTAAAAGGAAATACCCCAAATTACTGAAACCCATTGAACTGTAAATTGCAAAAACCTCATGATTGGCCCCATTTGCACCCCTTAACCTGTTTTACAACCTTAGAGTTTTATGATCACAAAGACAACATCCTAATGTTTATTAGTGAAGGAACCTGAATCAGTGCAAAACTGATCCCTGACTACAGTGTTTAAATTTGCTGTTTTAATAGTTATTATCACCTAGTTACAGGTTAGTTCCACTCTTTTTACATGATACTACATAAAAGCTTATTTATACTTGCTATTATATTGGCTATTTTTAAAACTGGAAGAACAAGATAAAGACGAGCAAACTAAATCTAAAGTGAGAAGAAGAATGGAAATAACAAAGATCAGACTGGAGACAAACAATATTAAAAAACAATAATACAAGAGAGAGAATCAACAAAGCCAAAGCTTGGTTCTTTCAAAAGATCAATTAAAAACAAAAACAAACAAAAAAAACCCCTTTAGTTAGACCTAGACTGAAAAAGAAAAAAAAGAGAAAGTATACAAATAACAAAAATCAGAAATGGAAAAGGGGTCATCATTATGGATCCTGCTGAAATAAAATGAACTATAAGTGGATACTGTGGTCAACTGTATATCAACAAATTAGATAACCTAGATGAAATGGACAAATGCTTAGAAACACACAAACTACCTACAGTGACTCAAGAAGAAATAGAAGATTTCAACAAGCCAATTGCTAGTAAACAGATTGACTCTAATAAAAAACCTCCCAATGTCTAATGGCAACATAGGACATGATACCAGGGATGAGCCTGGTCCCTGGTACTGTGGGATTGGTGATGCCTTCCTGACCAAGTGAGGGGAAAGAAATATGACAAAATAAGGTGTCAGTGGCTAAGAGAGTTCAAATAAAATTGAGAGGCTATTCTGGAGGCTACTCTTATGCTAGCATCAGCTAGACATTGCTAATTACCAGCGTTTGCCAAAACCCAAACAAAATCATTCCTGTCAGCCCTGAAGAACACATAGGGCTCTATATCAGAGATTCTACAAAAGTTTCACATGCTAAGATCACTTTTCAGAAACCTACAACTGCCAGATGGGTTCCTAGGTCAGATAAATCCTGAAATTCAGAGGGGCCAGCCTCTCCAAGAACATCAACTAGCTCCATCCCCCATGCCATATTATCAACATCCCTTTCCAACATGAAAAAGTTAGAATGGGGATAGCCCAAATACCCCTAAAGATTGGGAGAAGGATAAAAGGAGAAGGAAAGTTATAACAGAAGAGATAGGATTTAACAAACGAGTATGACTGCTGAATCATTGTACTGATATTTCTTTTAGTCTCCAAAGACTTCCAGCAGCTAGAAAGAAAAACCTAAAATTGTGGAAATGTAATCCATACCATACTCTACAATCTGTTCTATAACTACTTGTTATATTGTATTTTGAAATTTATTGCTTTTTTGTATGTTATATTTCACAATTAAAAACGTAAAAAAAAACCCAAAAATTTCCCAACAAATAAAAGCCCATTGTCAGATTCCAAGAATACTTAAATTCAATTCTTCTCCAAGAACCTGCATTCCAAACCTGCTCAAGCTCTTCCAAGAATTGAAGAGGAGGGAATACTCTCTAACTTGTTCTATGAGGCCAACATACCCTCATACCAAAGCTGGATAAAAATATTTCAAGAAAAGAAACTACGGACTAATATCTCTTATGAATATAGATGCAAAAATTCTCAACAATATGAAAGCAAACAGAATTCAACAGCACATTAAAAGAATAATAAATCATGACCAAGCAGAATTTATCCCTGGTATGCAAGGTTGGTTCCATAAAAGAAAATAAATTAATGTAATGCAACATATTGACAGAATGAAGGAAAAAAAATACATGATTTCAATTGATGCAGGAAAGGCATTTGACAAACACAGCATTCTTCCTTGATAAAACACTCAAAACACTAGGAATAGAAGGAAACTTCCTAATATAATAAAAATGCATATATGGAAAGCCCACAGCTATCATTCTACTTAGTGGTGAAAGACTAAAAGCTTTCTCTCTAACTAAGATCAGGAACATGACAAGGATGCCCACTGTCACTACTATTATTCACCATTGTCCCAGAGGCTCTTGACAGAGCAATTGAGCAAGAAAAATAAATAGATGTCAACCAAGTTGGAAAGGAACAAATGAAAGTTTGCCTGTTTGTAGATCATATGATCCTATATATAGAAACTCTTGAGAATTCCACAACAAAGCTCCCAGGACTAATAGATGAATTCAGCAAAGTGGCAGAGAACAAGATTAACATCCAAATCCAGCAGTGTTTCTATACATAAACAATGAGCAATCAGAAGAACTCAAGAAAAAAATTCCATTCATAATAGCAACTGAAAGAGTCAAATATTTAGGAATAAGTCTACCCAAGGGCATAAAGGACCTGTACTCAGAAAACTACAAAACACTGCTAAAAGAAGTAAAAAAAGACCTAAGTAAAAGGAAGAATATTTTGCATTTAGTATTTCAGTCCATGGAATTTCATGGACTGAAATATGAGATCCAGTTAAGATCTCAATAGTACCCAAATAATTTATAGATTCAATGTAATCCCTATCAAATTTCCAAAAACCTTCTTTGCAGAAATGAAAAGCTAATTATCAAATTTATATGGAAGGAAAAGGGGTCTGAAATAGCCAAAGTCACTTTGAAAAAGAAGAGTGAATTTAAAGGACTCATACTTCTTGATCTTAAATTACAAAGCCGCAGTAATCGAAAGAGCATTGCAAAGGCACAAAAACAGACCTATAGACCAGTGGAATAGAACTGAGAGCTCAGAAATTAACCCTTACATTTATGGCCAACTGATTTTTTTTTCTTTTTTACAGAATTTTTAAAACAAAATCCACTATTTCCAATAAAAACTCCTAGCAAACAAAGAAGAAAAGGGAATTTTCTTAACATAATAGGGCTAGACATCCTACTTCCTTTTTTTTTTATTAATTAATGGAAAAAAAGAAATTAACCCAACATTTAGAAATCATACCATTCTACATATGCATTCAGTAATACTTAACATCATCACATAGATGCATGATCATCATTTCTTAGTACATTTGCATTGGTTTAGAAGAACTAGCAACACAACAGAAAAAGATATAGAATGTTAATATAGAGAAAAAAAATAAAAGTAATAATAATAGTAAAAAAAAAAAACCAACAAAAACCTATAGCTCAGATGCAGCTTCATTCAGTGTTTTAACATGATTACTTTACAATTAGGTATTATTGTGTTGTCCATTTTTGAGTTTTTGTATCTAGTCCTGTTGCACAGTCTGTATCCCTTCAGCTCCAATTACCCATTATTTTCCCCTGTTTCTAACTCCTGCTGGACTCTGTTACCAATGACATATTCCAAGTTTATTCTCGAAAGTCGGTTCACATCAGTGGGACCATACAGTATTTGTCTTTTAGTTTTTGGCTAGACTCACTCAGCATAATGTTTTCTAGGTCCATCCATGTTATTACATGCTTCATAAGTTTATCCTGTCTTAAAGCTGCATAATATTCCATCGTATGTATATACCACAGTTTGTTTAGCCACTCGTCTGTTGATGGACATTTTGGCTGTTTCCATCTCTTTGCAATTGTAAATAATGCTGCTATAAACATTGGTGTGCAGATGTCCCTTTGTGTCTTTGCCCTTAAGTCCTTTGAGTAGATTCCCAGCAATGGTATTGCTGGGTTGTATGGCAATTCTATATTCAGCTTTTTGAGGAACCGCCAAACTGCCTTCCACAGTGGTTGCACCATTTGACATTCCCACCAACAGTGAATAAGTGTGCCTCTTTCTCCGCATCCTCTCCAGCACTTGTCATTTTCTGTTTTGTTGATAATGGCCATTCTGGTGGGTGTGAGATGATATCTCATTGTGGTTTTGATTTGCATTTCTCTAGTGGCCAGGGACATTGAACATCTCTTCATGTGCCTTTTGGCCATTTGTATTTCCTCTTCTGATAGGTGTCTGTTCAAGTCTTTTTCCCATTTTGTAATTGGGTTGGCTGTCTTTTTGTTGTTGAGTTGAACAATCTCTTTATAAATTCTGGATACTAGACCTTTATCTGATATGTCATTTCCAAATATTGTCTCCCATTGTGTAGGCTGCCTTTCTACTTTCTTGATGAAGTTCTTTGATGCACAAAAGTGTTTAATTTTGAGGAGTTTCCATTTATTTATTTCCTTCTTCAGTGCTCTTGCTTTAGGTTTAAGGTCCATAAAACCACCTCCAATTTTAAGTTTCATAAGATATCTCCCTACATTTTCCTCTAACTGTTTTATGGTCTTAGACCTAATGTTTAGATCTTTGATCCATTTTGAGTTAACTTTTGTATAGGGTGTGAGATATGGGTCTTCTTTCATTCTTTTGCATATGGATATCCAGTTCTCTAGGCACCATTTATTGAAGAGACTGTTCTGTCCCAGGTGAGTTGGCTTGACTGCCTTATCAAAGATCAAATGTCCATAGATGAGAGGGTCTATATCTGAGCACTCTATTCGATTCCATTGGTCGATATATCTATCTTTATGCCAATACCATGCTGTTTTGACCACTGTGGCTTCATAATATGCCTTAAAGTCAGGCAGTGCGAGACCTCCAGCTTCGTTTTTTTTCCTCAAGATGTTTTTAGCAATTCGGGGCACCCTGCCCTTCCAGATAAATTTGCTTATTGGTTTTTCTATTTCTGAAAAATAAGTTGTTGGGATTTTGATTGGTATTGCATTGAATCTGTAAATCAATTTAGGTAGGATTGACATCTTAACTATATTTAGTCTTCCAATCCATGAACACGGTATGCCCTTCCATCTATTTAGGTCTTCTGTGATTTCTTTTAACAGTTTTTTGTAGTTTTCTTTATATAGGTTTTTTGTCTCTTTAGTTAAATTTACTCCTAGGTATTTCATTCTTTAGTTGTAATTGTAAATGGGATTCGTTTCTTGATTTCCCCCTCAGCTTGTTCATTACTAGTGTATAGAAATGCTACAGATTTTTGAATGTTGATCTTGTATCCTGCTACTTTGCTGTACTCATTTATTAGCTCTAGTAGTTTTGTTGTGGATTTTTCCGGGTTTTCGACGTATAGTATCATATCGTCTGCAAACAGTGATAGTTTTACTTCTTCCTTTCCAATTTTGATGCCTTGTATTTCTTTTTCTTGTCTAATTGCTCTGGCTAGAACCTCCAACACAATGTTGAATAATAGTGGTGATAGTGGACATCCTTGTCTTGTTCCTGATCTTAGGGGGAAAGTTTTCAATTTTTCCCCATTGAGGATGATATTAGCTGTGGGTTTTTCATATATTCCCTCTATCATTCTAAGGAAGTTCCCTTGTATTCCTATCTTTTGAAGTGTTTTCAACAGGAAAGGATGTTGAATCTTGTCAAATGCCTTCTCTGCATCAATTGAGATGATCATGTGATTTTTCTGCTTTGATTTGTTGATATGGTGTATTAATTAATTGATTTTCTTATGTTGAACCATCCTTGCATACCTGGGATGAATCCTTCTTGGTCATGATGTATAATTCTTTTAATGTGTTGTTGGATACGATTTGCTAGAATTTTATTGAGGATTTTTGCATCTATATTCATTAGAGAGATTGGCCTATAGTTTTCTTTTTTTATAATATCTTTGCCTGGTTTTGGTATGAGGGTGATGTTGGCTTCATAGAATGAATTAGGTAGTTTTCCCTCCACTTTGATTTTTTTGAAGAGTTTGAGGAGAGTTGGTACTAATTCTTTCTGGAATGTTTGATAGAATTCACATGTGAAGCCGTCTGGTCCTGGACTTTTCTTTTTAGGAAGCTTTTGAATGACTGCTTCGATTTCTTTACTTGTGATTGGTTTGTTGAGGTCATTTATGTCTTCTTGAGTTAAAGTTGGTTGTTCATGTCTTTCCAGGAACCCGTCCATTTCCTCTAAATTGTTGTATTTATTAGCGTAAAGTTGTTCATAGTATCCTGTTATTACCTCCTTTATTTCTGTGAGGTCAGTAGTTATGTCTCCTCTTCCATTTCTGATCTTATTTATTTGCATCCTCTCTCTTCTTTTTGTCAATCTTGCTAAGGGCCCATCAATCTTATTGATTTTCTCATAGAACCAACTTCTGGTCTTATTGATTTTCTCTATTGTTTTCATGTTTTCAATTTCATTTATTTATGCTCTAATCTTTGTTATTTCTTTCCTTTTGCTTGCTTTGGGATTAGTTTGCTGTTCTTTCTCCAGTTCTTCCAAGTGGACAGTTAATTCCTGCATTTTTGCCTTTTCTTCTTTTCTGATATAGGCATTTAGGGCAATAAATTTCCCTCTTAGCACTGCCTTTGCTGCGTCCCATAAGTTTTGATATGTTGTGTTTTCATTTTCATTCGCCTCGAGGTATTTGCTAATTTCTCTTGCAATTTCTTCTTTGACCCACTCGTTGTTTAAGAGTGTGTTGTTGAGCCTCCACGTATTTGTGAATTTTCTGGCACTCGGTCTATTATTGATTTCCAACTTCATTCCTTTATGATCCGAGAAAGTGTTGTGTATGATTTCAATCTTTTTAAATTTGTTAAGACTTGTTTTGTGACCCAGCATATGGTCTATCTTTGAGAATGATCCATGAGCACTTGAGAAAAAGGTGTATCCTGCTGTTGTGGGATGTAATGTCCTACAAATGTCTGTTAAGTCTAACTCATTTATAGCAATATTCAGATTCTCTGTTTCTTTATTGATCCTCTGTCTAGATGTTCTGTCTATTGATGAGAGTGGTGAATTGAAGTCTCCAACTATTATGGTATATGAGTCTATTTCCCTTTTCAGTGTTTGCAGTGTATTCCTCACATATTTTGGGGCATTCTGGTTCGGTGCATAAATATTTATGATTGTTATGTCTTCTTGTTTAATTGTTCCTTTTATTAGTATATAGTGTCCTTCTTTGTCTCTTTTAACTGTTTTACATTTGAAGTCTAATTTGTTGGATATTAGTATAGCCGCTCCTGCTCTTTTCTGGTTGTTATTTGCATGAAATATCTTTTCCCAACCTTTCACTTTCAACCTATGTTTATCTTTGGGTCTAAGATGTGCTTCCTGTAGACAGCATATAGAAGGATCCTGTTTTTTAATCCATTCTGCCAATCTATGTCTTTTGATTGGGGAATTCAGACCATTAACATTTAGTGTTATTACTGTTTGGATAATATTTTCCTCTAACATTTTGCCTTTTGTATTATATATATCATATCTGATTTTCCTTCTTTCTACACTCTTCTCCATACCTCTCTCTTCTGTCTTTTTGTATCTGACTCTAGTGCTCCCTTTAGTATTTCTTGCAGAGCTGGTCTCTTGGTCACAAATTCTCTCAGTGACTTTTTGTCTGAGAATGTTTTAATTTCTCCCTCATTTTTGAAGGATAATTTTGCTGGATATAGGAGTCTTGGTTGGCAGTTTTTCTCTTTTAGTAATTTAAATATATCATCCCACTGTCTTCTAGCTTCCATGGTTTCTGCTGAGAAATCTACACATAGTCTTATTGGGTTTCCCTTGTATGTGATGGATTGTTTTTCTCTTGCTGCTTTCAAGATCCTCTCTTTCTCTTTGACCTCTGACATTCTAACTAGTAAGTGTCTTGGAGAATGCCTATTTGGGTCTAATCTCTTTGGGGTGCGCTGCACTTCTTGGATCTGTAATTTTAGGTCTTTCATAAGAGTTGGGAAATTTTCAATGATAATTTCTTCCATTAGTTTTTCTCCTCCTTTTCCCTTCTCTTCTCCTTCTGGGACACCCACAACACGTATATTCGTGCGGTTCATATTGTCCTTGAGTTCCCTGATATCCTGTTCAAATTTTTCCATTCTTTTCCCTATAGTTTCTGTTTCTTTTTGGAATTCAGATGTTCCATCCTCCAAATCACTAATTCTATCTTCTGTCTCTTTAAATCTATCATTGTAGGTATCCATTGTTTTTTCCATCTTTTCTACTTTATCCTTCACTTTCATAAGTTCTGTGATTTGTTTTTTCAGTTTTTCTATTTCTTCTTTTTGTTCAGCCCATGTCTTCTTCTTGTCCTGCCTCAATTTATCGATTTCGTTTTTGAAGAGGTTTTCCATTTCTGTTCTTATATTCAGCATTAGTTGTCTCAGCTCCTGTATCTCATTTGAACTATTGGTTTGTTCCTTTGACTGGGCCATATTTTCAATCTTCTGAGCGTGGTTCGTTATCTTCTGCTGGTGTCTGGGCATTTAGTCAGATTTCCCTGGGTGTTAGACTCAACAGTTTGGAAGATTTTTCTGTGAAATCTCTGGGTTCTGTTTTTCTTATCCTGCCCAGTAGATGGCGCTCATGGCCCACGTTTGTCTCACGTGTTTGGAATGGATCCCCCCCCCCGCCGTCACCATTCTCCGCGGCCTGGGGATTTCCAATCCAATTCTCTCAGTTGGTCCGGGGGGCCGTGCGTGGTGGGGGCGCCAGCTGCCGCGGCTTGAGGGGACCCTGTGGATCCTTTATTAATGCCCCTATTGGTGTTTGGTTAGACCCAGTCCCTGCCACTGTCGGAAATTCCCTCCTCTCCCTGGAGGGGTGCCGGTCGCCGGCCGCCGCGGCCCAGGGAACTCACCACCGGGCCAGGAAGCTGGCCGCGGGGGAGGGGCGCCGGTTGCTGGCCACCGCGGCCCAGGGAACTCACCACCGGACCAGGAAGCCGCCCGCGGGGGAGAGGCGCCGGTTGCCGGCCACCACGGCTTGGGTAGCCCTCTGATCCGAGACTCGTAGCTGGTCCAGGAAGCCACCCGCAAAAGAGCGGCGCTGGCTGCCACGGCTTGGGAAACTTGCCTCTCCGAGACTCTCAGCCGGCCCAGGAAGGAGGGAGGGAGGTGCTCCGGCCGCCAGCTGCCGTGGCTCGGGGGACTGCGCGCCGCTCGGGGATCTCACCGCAGCAGAGTCTCCCAGTCAATCTAACCAGTCCAGACTGGAGTACTCTGTGTGTCCATTCCCTGCAGTGGCCCCGGGACCTGTTCTGCACTGTTTCTGTTCACCTAGTAGTTGCTCTGGAGGAGGAACTAAGATGCGCGTACCTTATTAAGCCGCCATCTTGGCCCCCACTTCCTTTTTTTTACAAAAAAAAAAAAAATAATTGATATATCTTCACACACATACAGTCCATACATGGTATACAATCAATGGCTCATAATATCAACACATAGTTTTGTATTCATCACCATGATCATTTTTTAGAACACTTGCCTAACACCAGAAAAACAAATACAAAGAAAAATGAAAAATCTCATACATCCCATACCCCTCACCCCTCATCTCACAGACCACTAGTATTTCCATCTACCCAATTTATTTTACACCTTATCCCTGCTTCTATTTATTTATTTTTTACCATATTTTTTTACTCATCTGTCCATACACAGGAAAAATGAGCATCAGACACAAGTCACATGGTAAAAGTTATATCTTTATACAATCATCTTCAAGAATCAAGGCCACTGGAACACAGCTCGGCAGTTTCAGGTACTTCCCTTTAGCCAACTCCAATACACCATAAACTAAAAAGGGATATCTATATAATGCATATGAATAACCTCCAGAATAACCTCTTGATTCTGTTTGAAATATCTCTGTCACTGAAACTTAATTTTGTCTCATTTTTCCCTTTCCCTTTTGGTCAAGATGCCTTTCTTAATCCCATGATGCTGGGTCCTGGTTCATCCCAGGACTCCTGTCTCATATTGCCAGGGAGATTTGCACCCCTGGTAATCATATCCCACATAGGGGGAAGAACAGTGAGTTTACCAGCTGAATTGGCTTAGAGAGAGAGGCCACATCTGAACAACAAAAGAGGTTCTCTGGGGGTGACTCTTAGGAGTAATTATAAGTAGGCTTAGCCTATCCTTTGCAGGAATAAGTTTCATAGGGGTGAACCCTAAAATCAAGGGCTATTGAATTGGTCATCCCCACTACTTACAAGAATGTCAGAAATTTTCCAAATGGGGAAGTTGAAAATTTCCTCCTTTCTACCCAGTCCCCCAAGGGGGCTTTGCAAATACTTCTTTGTTCAATGTCCAAATTACTATTTATAATTATACAGGGGTATCATACTAGCTTGGACAAACCAACAAAATCACACGCTTTATTCAAGATTTCATGTACTTATGATGTTAAACTAAGCTAATCATGCAAGTTGTATTAGGTAATGCACTACCCAACATATATATTTTGCACCAAACAAACATCTCTCCCTTTAGTCTCACACAGAAGTTGAAGTTTAAAATATGAACAATATCATCCTTTACTCCATATTCTAATCTATCTTAGTCCTATCTAGATCAGCTTCCTTCATATCTCTAGTCAATGTTTGATTCCTTTTCCAACTTTTTAAACAGTTTCTGTATGGGGTACTGCTGACTTTCATGGCTTCAGAGCTCTAACTCTGAGACTCAGTTATCACCTAAATACCTAATGTCTCTGGGAATGACCAGGTTATATACAAACAGCTCAGTATCTCAGAATTTAGAAATAACAGTTACAAGTCCTAAATATATGTGACTGTTCTAAGAATTTACAATCTAGGACCCTTTACAATAGGCCCCAACCTGATAAATAATGCTCCTGACTTCAATTCACCATGTTTTTATATTACAGTTATTTCATATGAGTGAGGTATGATAATACCTGTCTTTTTGTTTCTGACATTTCATTCAACATACAAGTTGTTAAGATTCATCCACCTAGTTGCATGCCTCCCAACTTCATTCCTTCTTGCAAAACTCAGTAGTTCTTTATATGCATACATCATAGTTTCCCTTCCATTCCTCAGTCGTTGTGCCCTTACCACTTCCATCCATTGTGAATTTTGAACACTGCCACCATAAACACCAGTGTGCAAACGTCAATTCTTGTCCCCACACTCAGTTCCTACAGGTATACACTGAGCAAAAAGATTTCAGGATCATATGGCAACCCCACCCCTAGTCTCCTGTCCCCACCCCTAGAATCACCACACTGCCCTCCAAGGGACTACACCTCTCAGTTTCCCTATTGACAATGAATAGGTATACCTCTTTCTCCACCTTTTTTCTAGCACTTGTTTCTGTGTTCATTTTTTAAGTTTTATTCACACATCATATAATGCAACCTAAGTACATAGACATTAATTTGTCACCATAATCTATATGAAGACATTTCTTTTTCTTCCACAAAGAATCTATACCTTTCCCCCCTACTCCCCACCTATTGATATTTAGTTTTGGTTCAATGACTCTGTTACATTGAATAGAAGCATATTACAATGGGCCAACTGATTTTTATGAAGGTGGCACAGGAAGAATAGTTATTTCAACAAATAATGTTGAGAAAACTGGATGTCCATTTACAAGTTCAAAGACACTAATATAAGTGCTAGAACTATTAAACTTTTAAGGAAAAAGGAAAGGAAGCATCTTCAAGACCTTGCGTTAGGCAATGGTTATGCAGACTTTACACCCAAAGCACAAACAGCAAAAGAAAAAAAAAAAAAAAAGATAAATAGGACCTCATCAAAATGAAAAACTTTGTGGGGTCAAAAGACTTTATAATGAGTGTAAAATGACAACCCACACAGTGGGATAAAATATTTAGAAACCCTATATCTGGTAACAGAGTCATATCTAGAATATATAAAGAAATTCTTCAATTTTACAATAAAAACATAAATAACCCAATTTAAAAATGGACAAAAGACTTGAACAGGTATCTTTCCAAAGAAGATATACTAATGGGCAGAAGGCACATGAGAATATGCTCAACATGATTAGCCATCAGGGGGATGCAAAGAAGGTACCATCTGTTTCAGTTTACTAAAGTTGCCAGAATGGAATATACCAGAAATGTGTTGGCTTTTCCAATGGGATTCATCAGATTACAAATGTATAGTTCTAAAGCCATGAAAATGTCCAAATTAAGACAGCAACAGGATGATACTTTCTTTAAAGAGAGGCTGTTGGCATCTGGGACACCTCTGCCACATGGAAAAGCCCATGGCTGGCACCTGCTGGTCCTTCTCTCCCAGACTTCACTGCTTTCAGCTTTTGGCTTGAGTGGTTTCCTCTCAGTTTCTATGGGTGTGTCCTTGCCTCTCAGCTTTTCAGGGGCTTTTACCTATAAGTTTCTCTTAAATTCATCTCTTTTAAAGGATTCCAGTCAGAGGATTAAGACAACCCTGAATAAGTTGGGTAAATCTCAATTGAAATAATCTAACCAAAAGATCTCACCTATGATAGGTCTAGGTGGGATCTATTTAATCCATTCCTAAGAGTGGATTAAAAGAACATGGCCTTTTCTAGGGCATGTAACTGCTTCAAAGTAACACACCATTTCACATCAATTAGAATGGTTGTTATTAATAGAATAGAATATAACAGGTGGTGGAAAGATATGGAAAAATTGGAAGACTTGTTCATTAGTAGTGAGAATGGAAAATGGTGCAGCCACTGTCAGAAAGTCTGGTGGTTCCTCCTGAAGTTCTGAGAATTACCATATGACCTGCCAATCCCACTTCTAGGTATATAACCCCCCAGAATGAAAGTAGGTGTCTTAATTTGCAAGCGGCTGGAATGCAATATACTGGAAGTGGGGCAGCTTTTAAAAAAAGGGAATTTAGTAAGTTACAAGTTTACAGTTCTAAGGAAGAAAAAGTATCCAAATTAAGGCACCAACAAGAAGTTACCTTCACTCAAGAAAGGTGATTTGTCTGGAACACCTCTGTCAATGGGAAGTCATGTGGCTGGCATCCACTGGTCCTTTGCTCTTGGGCTCCATTGCTTTCAGTCTCTGTCCATGTGGGGATATCTCATTTTGTTTCTCTAGGGCTGGCTTTTGTCCTTCAGATTCTGGCTTGCTTAATGTATCATGGTATTGTCTGCTGGGCTCCAGTTATCTCCGAACATGCATGTCTGTTCTCTACATGTCCGCACCTGTGTCAGCTCTGCTGTGAAGTTTCTGCTGGCTCTGAGGTATCTGTCATTTCTCTCATTTCTCCAAAATGTTTCCTCTTTTAGAGGATTCCGGTAAACAAATCAAGACCCACCTGGAATGGGTGAAGTCACATCTCCATCTAATCAAAAGTCCACAGATGCAATTGGGCATCTCATATCTCCACAAAATAATCTGATCAAGTTTTTCCAACCTACAGTGCTGAATAGTGATTGAAAAGAAATGGCTGCTTCCACAATTTTGGATTAGGATTAAAACATGGCTTTTCTGGGGTACATAAAACTTTCAAACTAGCACAGCAGATACTCGTGCAGGTATCTGAACACCAATGTTCATAGTGGCATTATTCACACTTTAAAAAAGAGGGAAACAACCCAACTGTCCATCTGCCAATCAATGGATAAATAAAATTCAGTATATACATGCAATGGAATATTATTCAGCCATAAAAAGAAAGGAAGTCATGATACATGCAAAAATATCAGTGAGCCTTGAAGACGTCACATTGAGTGAAATGAGTCAGACACATGGATATTGTATGATCTCACTGATTTGAAACAATTAGAATAAGCAAACTCATCAAGTCAGAATATAGGATATAAGTTATCAGGGATGGGGTGCAGCTAAGGAATGAGATGTTAAGGCTTCAAATGTACAGGGTTTCTATTTGGAATGATGGAAATCTTTGGGTAATAGATGGTGGGAATGGTAGCACAACACTGAGAATTAACAGCACTGAAATAAATCTGAATATGATTAAAAGAACATTAGATTGTATGTTTGGTAACATAAAAATTTAAAAAGTCCACGGAACTACAGTACACAGTGCACCCTAAGTTAAACCATGGAGTTTAATTAATAATAAAATTGTAAAAATGTATCATCAATTTTAACAAATGATCCACAACAATGCAGGGTGTTGGTGGTGGTGTGGTATGTGTGAATATTGTATTTTATACATGATTGTTCTGTTAACACACAACTTCCCTAAAAGAAAAAGTCAGTTCACACCCACAGGACCAGAGGTTAGGATTTGAGCATGTCTTTTGTTGAAGGGTATGGTTTGGTCCCCAACAGAAAGATCCCTTAAGTTCATAGTAATCTTTACATATTATTTGTATCTAATTGGAGAATGAAAAGCAAGTGAATTTCTGGAAAACTCCTTCTAGGAGCCACGGGTTTGACAATCATGAGTCCACCATGCTGGAAAGGCTGGGTATAGGCGCTGTGATTAGCAGTCCCAGCTGTGCCCAGCTTTCCATCCAGCCGTCCATCCTCAGGCACCAGCAAGTGATTGAAGCCCCTTGGACAACCTGAATCAGCCTGTCTGTGTTCAGAATACACTGAGTAACCTTCAGTCAGTACCACATGGGGCAGAAAATCCACCGAGATAAGTCCAGCCCAAGTTTCTAGACAACATCTTGAAATACAATCAAATGGTGGTTGTTTTAAATCACAAAGTTTTAGGTAATTTTTATGCAGCAAGGGATAATCAAAACAGAAGATTGTTATGATCTTCTGAAAGAAAGAATATGAAAAGTCACTAATGCTCTGGTAATCTAAAATAAAAGCAAGCTATAAAAAGACTTTTAAAAATTGTGATTGGGATCTCTGAGTTTGTGGGCAAAACTCCTTGACTGGGTGCTTCACTATAGGGTGTCCTGGTCTGTAGCTGTGTTAGTCTGAAGCCATATGTACTCCCAGAAAGGCATGTTCTTGAAGCTAAACCATCCCTGTGGGTTGGGTCCACTGTAAGTAAGATCTTTTGGTAAGTAGGATTTTTTAAGTTGAAATATGACCCACCTCATTCAGAGTGGGTCTTAATACCCCTACTGGCGTCCTTTATAAATGGGATGAATATAAGGAGAAACACAAAAGAAAGCCCCAGAGAAGTTGAGAGAGAAAAGCAAGGAGCTGAAAGCAACAAAACTCAGAAGAGAAGGACCAGCAGGTGCCATGTGGCAGAGGAGGTGAGGATTTCTGGTAGCTGATTGTCAAGAGAAAACATTGACTTTTTCTTTTTTTTTCTTTTTTAACTTTTAAAATTTTATAATATAACATATATACAAAGCAAAGAAAGAAAAAAGCAATAGTTTTCAATTACTCTTCAATTAAGTAGTTACAGGACAGATCCCAGAGTTTGTCATGGGCTAACATATCATAATCTCAGATTTTTCCATCTAGCTGCTCTAGAACATAGGAGCTAGAAGGAATAAATATTTTTTATCATCACAATCAACTTTTTTTCTTTGTGAAAAACAACATATATACAAAAAAGCAATAAATTTCAAGTTACAGCACAGCAATTTGTCATAAAACAGATTTCAGAGTTTGGTATGGGTTACAATTCCACAATTTTAGGTTTTTACTTCTAGCTGCTCTAAAATCTGAGACTAAAAGAAATATCAATTTAATTATTCAGCAATCATGTTCATTTGTTAAACCCTACCTTCTCTGTATAGCTCCACCACCACCTTTGATCTTTCTATCCCACTCTTTAGGGGTATTTGGGCTATGGCCATTCTAACTTTTTCACAATGGATGGGTCTGCCAATAATATGGAGTAGGGGGATGGAACTAGCTGATGCTTTGGAGAGGCTGGGCCCTTTAGGTTTCAGGACTTATCTCATCCAGGAACCCATCTGGAGGTTGTAGGTTTCTGGAAAATTACCCTAGTGCATGGAACCCTTGTAGAATCTTATATATTATTACCTAGGTGTTCTTTAGGCTTGGCTGAAATGGTTTTGGTTGGGGGTTGGCAAGTTATGATAGGTAGCAATGTCTAACTGAAGTTTGAGTAAGAGTGACTTCCAGAGTAGCCTCTCGAGTCTATTTGAACTCTCTCTGCCACTGATATTTTGTTAGTTACACTTCTTTCCCCCCTTTTGGTCAGGAAGGCATTGTTGATCCCACTGTACCAGGGCTGGACTCATCCCTGGGAGTCATCTCCCACGCCACCAGGGAGACTTTCACCCCTGGATGTCATGTCCTACAAAGGTAGAGGTGGCAAGCATTGTCTTTTGATGCCTCAATTTCAACATTTTCATGGCCTCAGAACTCTAAGCTTGTAAGTTAATAAATACCAATATAAAATCCAATGTATTTATGGTAAATCATGTTTCAGCATCTTTAACAAACTAAGACAGTTGCTTATTGGGGGAATCTCTGATGTCTGTTTGCTTTTGTTTGCCTGTTGTCTAGTTATTTATTGTAAAAACAAAAAGTCTTGTTTTTAAGAACAGTCTTAAGTTTACAGAAAAATGTGAAGATAATACAGAGAGTTCCTATAAATCTGGCCCTAGTTTCTCCTACTATTAACATCTTGAATTACTATGGTACATTAGTCATCATTAATGAACCCATATTGATAAATAATTATTCATTAAACCCCATAATTTATTCAAATTTCCTTTACTTTTACCTAATATGCTTTTTCTGTTCCAGGATCCCATCCAAGACACCATATTACTTTTAGTTTTCATATCTCCTTAGGCTCTTTTTGGCTATGAGACTTTCTCAAACTTTCTTCATTTTTCATGAACTTGATGGTTTTGAGGAGTACTGGTCAGTTGGTTCATAGAATGTCCCTCTACTAGGAATTATCAGATGCTTTTCTAATGATTAGACTGAAGTTATGGGTTTGAGGGAAGAACACTATAGCCATGAAGTGCCATTTTCATCACCTCATATTAAGAAAGAAACTACTATCAACGTGACTTATCACTGTTGATGTTGACCTTGATCACCTGGGTGAGGTAGTGTTTCTCAGGTTTCTAAACTCTAAATTTACTCTTTTATTTTTCTCTTCCATACTGTACTCTTTAGAAAATAGTCCCTATGTATAGCCCGCACTTAAGGTATAGGGAATTATACTCTTCCTCATTGAAGGTGGGGTATTCACATAAATTATACAGAATTCTTCTGCACGGCAGATTTGTCTTTTCCCCCACATTTATTTATTGAATTGTTTATATATATATATCAGTATGGACTCATGGATATTTATTTTATGAGGTCTTCTTATATTAGTTCTCTTCTTTTCTGAGTTAGATTCCCCAGAGAAATGGATTACATTATTCTGCATAGAGGAAAATAACTGGTTGCCAGCATTCTAGAATGTCAGTGGTACATCAGGCTGGGGATGTGGAGCTGGTGATGGTCTTGGTGGGGTCTTGGTATTTAATATGCAAGTGTTTACATACCCCAGCCTGAACTAAATCTGCTGTTACCAAGGTCAGAGACCTAGGTTTACCTTTTCCAGGGAATAATCCTAATTTATTTTGCTCAGTTTATCAAGGAGAGTCACTGAGGGGCATGGAGAAAGAAGGTATTTATAAGGATTTAACTGACTCTTGAGTTTGTTTGTTTGTTTTTCTGATTTCAGCTGACCCACCCCAGCATCAACATTCCTCCGACATCCAGTATTATATGGGACTGTCAATTTCTGAACATTTGGGGGATTCTGAAGGATGAATTGGTTTGGTTCTCAGCTTTCCCCTTTACTGGTTTCAGCTTCAGCATTTCCACATCTGTTAAAAAAGTTTCACTCATCCATCTGCTTTGCAGGTTCTAAAATTGTTTTTTCTATGACCTCCTTTCTTGTTCTCCTTATCCTCGTATGTTTGTCTTTAGAGAAAAGAAATCCCTTTACAGCAGTTTTAGTAGAGTTCAGGATGAAGCAAAATTGGATGTATGTTTCATCCACCATCTTTTCACAGATTTGCTCAGGATTAGAGTTGGCTCCGTAAAACCAGAGGCTCTGCATACTCATTTCTGGTTCCCTATCACTCACACTGCTGTCCGATAAAGAGTAGAAACTAAATACAAGTAGAAAGTAGTAAAACTGAACAAGCAGAGTCATGACTCAAATACAATCTAAATCCAAGTTATTTTTTTTTACATTACATCAACCACCCATCATCTATAAAGTTTGCATTTTCAACATTTAAACAGGAATTCATCATCCATAAGATCATGTAGATCAATGCTTTACACATTTTTATGTGCATGCAAATCACCTGGGTAACTTTTAGCATGCAGATTCTGTTTCAGTAAGTCTCAGGTAGGGCTGAGGACTCCGTGGTGCAAGGACTACAAATTTGTGGGGCAATAATGTTGACCATTTAAATATTTAGGAATGGATTTACAGCACTACCTATTCTGGCATAAATTTTATTTCAATTGTAGGGTACTATGTGCATAAGAACTTTGTCAAAATCAAGGTTTGGATAAAAACAAGTAGCAGTCTCATGGAGAAAGCAAGGTCAACATATGAGTTGGATTAAGATGTAGGATCTTAACCCAAACAGGAGAAACAGGCCAGTGAGTTCAAGTAATGAGAAAAGTGCACACAAATGAAACATAATTAGGATGAAAAAATTGAAGAGTTGAATTGAAGAGCAATACCAGATTCAGTTGAAACAGGAGAGTACAACTAGTATTTTTGTTTTGTTTTGTGTGTGTGTGTGTGAGTAGGTGTGTATGTGTGTTCATATTCCAGTGAGAACTAGATACCATCAGATACCATGAGAGCATTGTCTGTAGGAATTAATACATGGGTATATAGATTTCTATTCATATACATTTTCATACCATGCCTTATGCCAAACTGAATTAAGATGGCTTACATATGCATGCCAACTGACATTGATTAAAAGAGGCAAGGCAATCAGGGCAAAGGTAAAATAACCACAAGGAAGATAAAACAAAAGAAATGGTGTAGTTAGTACATAAAATACATGCTATGATTTCTGCACACTTAATGACAGGGGTATCATAAATATGGCTTCGGGCAGTGAATGCAAAAATGGATACACAATCATTTACCTAAGTCACTGTGGCTACAAAAGACAATTTCTTCAGTTTATCTTTATGAAGAGACCATGCAATATTCCATACACTGTTGTCAAGGGCACCCTTGGAGTAATAGTCTCATAAGGCAACTCTGATGATATACATTCGTTCAGGTATGTTTTTAGATGCTGGAGATAAAGAGATAAAAAGACATAAACTTTCTCAAGAGCTCAGTCTTATGAGGAGATATATATAGCCAAGTAATGTCGAACAATATGTGCTGTTAGAGATGTAGGTGGTATGCTGTTGGCCCAAATGAGGAAGCAGTGAACTCAGCCAGTGCAATGATGGGAGCATGGGTTGGTTTATGGCGTACCATAAAAATTACGCCTGAACAAATGCATATTCTATGTCCCCAACACTTGAGAGAGTGCAAGATCGTAATCTAAGTGGGTTCTGCATTGTGGTCAATCGAAGTAAAAACAAACAAATGGAAACAAAACAAACAGGTGCAGTTAGGGAGTTATGGTGACAAAATGTGTGGAACTTAGACTCAGGAACACTGAAGTTCAGGGGTGGGAGGACTCAGAAGATACAGTAGCCCAGTTACACTTTAATGGGGTTAGAAGGTTGGGACAAGTCTGGGTGCCAATCAGAGAACAGGTTCAAAAGCAGAGATCACAGGAGGTTGGTCCTAAGTCCTGGGGGAGTCAAGCAGGCTAGATGATTGCTTTGTTTCCTTGACACTTTTGAAAACATAGCTATGGTTATTGACTTTCTATTTTGAAAAATTCCAAACATACATGCATGAAGAGTTTGGGTTTGGGTTCAGGATTTAGGGGTTTTTTAGGGGGTGTCATAAATCTTTTTCAGCTTTCCATAGATCCTGAGTCAAAACAAACAAAACCAAAAAGCAATATAAAACAAAAAAAACAAGATTCAATAGAGGCATCAAGCTATCATAACTTGAGGCTTAGAGCCATTTAGGTATTATTGCTAACTCTTTACTTTAATTCTGTGCTCACTGGTGACCTTCTCATTACAGAATGTCAACAATTTCAGGTGGATGACGGACTCTGTGAAGCCTATTAGGGAAACCTCAGGTTAAGAACACTCAGGCTAGGGGCAACGCGATGTACTAGAGTCAAGAAGGTCACGATGTCTTCAATTTTTTTATCCTAATTATGTTTCATTTGTGTGCACTTTTCTCGTTACTTGAACTCACTGGCCTTTCCACAGAACTTTCACCAATAATAGTCGGTTATGGTAAGACCTAAAAGCTAAAAATGGAAATATTACCTTCTTGCTTAGCATTGTGGCCTTGGTGAGCAAAAGATAAGTGCATTATCCTGTACAAATATCGGGCCCAGCAACAAACTTGCAGCTTTTCTGACCTTCCCAGCAAACACAACCACAAACTACACGGGTCATGAAAATTTGTTTATTCTTGAGTCAGTTCCTAGGAGTTCACATGGGCTGTTTTTGAATCCACATAATTCTACCTTTATCTAAACTTTCTTATAGACCTTTAAACATAGATCATGAACTTTGCCCACTAGTTAGAATAATACCTGATAATGCTTAGTTGGCTTTGTAATCGGTAAGCACAGACTGTTTCAGTTTCTAAAATCTGTAAATGAGAGTTCACCTTTACTGAGATGCTAGCATGTGCCAAGCATTCCTCTGTGAACAATGTAAGTATTATATCACTGAAATTTCCTGCCAGAATCTTTGTGAGTTAGGTGCTGTTATTATCCCATTTTAGACAGGAGAAAACTGAAGCACAGAGAGAGATTAAACAATTTGCCTGAGGTTACACAGCTATTAAGTGGGCAGGATCAAAACTTAGACAGGCTGGCTATAGAGACTGCCCTCTTCATTACTTCATGAAATTTCCTCTCAAAGGCCCTCACTGAGAGAAAATAAACATCAAGATGTCAAAACATTGGAAATAAGGTAAATGTGGAAGCAATAGGGGGAGGTTGATTAAATAACATTACTTGCAGTCAATGGAACTCTATGCTTTCATCAAAATGTAGGATGCAGAAATATATTTAGGGCCCTGGTAAAATATTACCAATATATTGGTGAATGAGTACAGCAAATGTACTTTATAGTAAAACCTATTTGCTCACACATGCAAGCAAAGGATGTACACAAACATGTCAATGATGAGAATTACAAGTGGTGGATCAATAGGTAATGCTGGTTTGTTTTTTTCACTGGTGCTTTTAGGCTGATTTTTGCTCAGATATCTCCTTTTTCTTTTTTGAGAGCTCAATATAAATGATACTTTATTAGGGAGGGCTTCCTTGACCCCCTGGTCTGAAGTAGGCACCCAGTCACTCTCTTTATGTTTCTATATAGTACTTAGCACTATTTGATATTTTTATTATTATATGATAGTAATTTTATGTAAGTTTTTGCTTTATGTCACTTCCACTATGAGTAACTTCTAACAGCACGAAGATCAGGTCTCTCTTCTTCACTTCCATATTCCCTAGAAAATTATGTGGATGCTCCTTAAATACCTATTGAGCATATGAGTGAATACATAATAAATGCTATCTCCATAATTTGAGTTAGGCTTAAAACACGTCATTTTTTTACCTCAAATTTAAACAAAGTAAGCTCATAATTTTTCTCTCTCCACTCCATCTCCAAATTCACTCACATTATCACATGTGACTATTGAGTTTTACAACTCTGAGCCAAGAGCTACGGTAGGCATGGGGGACATGGAGGAAATGGTCCTTGCTTTTAGAAGGTGATATCTAGTGGTTCTAAAGACCTTTAAACAGAGATAAAAGACACACTACAAGGTAATATAAAAAGTATTATAGCTCCTAGGAGCAAAGACTAATTTTCGTGAGTTACTTTCAATCAAGAAAAGCCAATATAGCTAATTTGTTTCTGAAATTTATCCAAAAACATTACAAAAGCAATTCTCATGGTAGAATCGATAATTGGACAACATTAGTAAATTATTTGTGTTTTATTGTGTCTACTCTACCCATTTATAAATAGACACAAACAAAGGTAGAGTAAACCACCTTCTCATTTGGATATGAGTGATCCGTGTGTCTTAATAAGAACTTCTGGGCAAAGAGCCCATAATACTTCCTGCAGTCATGGGTCACAGTTGAAGCATTTTTTCCTTAGAGATATGGTTTATTCTCTGCATATATTTTGAAATGAACTAGTGCTTCTGACAATGCATGTGGAAAGGATATTAGCTTTTCAACTTTGATGTCATTCTGACAATAGGCAAAACTATGCCACGTGGTGTGCTGATTTGAAAGGATTTGTATACCCTAGAAAAGCCATGTTTTAATCCTAAATTAGTCTTGTTAGAGCAACTGTTTCTTTTAATTCCTATTCAATAATGTAGGTTGGAAACTTGATTAGGTTACCCCTGAGGAGATGTGACTCACCCAACTGTGGATATTAATCTTTCATTAGAGGGAGATGCGACTCTACCCATTCCAGGTGGGTCTTGATTAGTTTACTGGAAGCCTTTAAAAACAGAAGCATTTTGGAGAAAGCTTCAGAATGATAGGAGAGGAACAGAGACAAGTCATGAGAATGATGAGAGCCAGAGTCTATGCAACCAGAGACCTTTGGGGATAAAGAAGGAATACAAAACAAGAAGCCTGGAGAGAAAGCTAGCAGATATTGCCATGTTAGCCATGTGCCTTTCCAGTTGAGAGAGAAACTGTGAGCTTCGTTGGCCTTTCTTGAGTGAAGGTAACCTCTTATTAGTGCCTTAATTTGGACATTTTTATAGACTAGCTTTAATTGGGACATTTTCTTGGCCTTAGAATTATAAACTAGCAACTTATTAAATTCCCCCTTTTAAAAAGCCATCCCATTTCTGGTATATTGCATTCCAGCAGCTAATAACTAGAACACATGGGAAACTTTATGATATGGAAAGAAGTTAGAAGATTAGACATAATTACTTAAAAAGTATTTATTATTAATTTATGATGGCAGTCGAAGAACAAGATTCACTCTGCTTTCATTACTACGTGCTCTCCTTTACCTCTTTCATTACAACCATTGCAAATGAAAAATGTTTATTTGTGGGATTATGCTTTTATTTTAAATGAATATGTGTGCCCAGGATACTTGGTCTAATATAGCTAAATCTTAAAAGCACAAAAAAAAAATGTATGCTATAAGTTTTTGTTAGCATAGTAGACATTATTCTACTACTAATGTCAAATACCTCTTTGAAGTATGTCTCAAGGCCTTCTACTGTGAAGCTATGCAATAGTTCCATAAATTTTTGAGATGATTTAAGATATTGGGTTTCAGATAACATAAAGTATAGTTTGGATAAAGGCCTATTCACCCAGGAACTATAGGAATACAACTTTGGCACAAGGCATCATATACCTTCTTTACCACCAAAATATCATTTGTAGAAAATGGGACATTCATGCAGGTACTATAAGAATACAACTTTAGGACAAGGGACATATGTCTTCCTTACCCCTTAATCCAGTGGGCCCACTAAACATAAATATAACATATATGAAATTATTTTCATATGTCTAGTGGAAGATAATCCTCTCATCTAGAACTAATAGTGATATTACTTGGCATTTGTTTTAGTTTCCTCATTGCTAAAGCAAGTACCATGCAATGGGTTGGCTTAAACAGCAGGAATTTATTGGCTCATGGTTTTGAGGCTAGGAGAAGTTTAAATCAAGGTAATGCTTTCTTCCAGAAGATAAGCATTTTGGGGTTAATCTTCCAGAAGATGAGCAAAGCTTGGTCTTGGTTCTTCTGTCATTTGGTAATGCACATGGCAGCCTCTCTTGGCCTTTCCCTTCTGTTCCAAGTGCCTCTACTTTCAGCTTCTTGCTCTCTGTGGCTTTTCTCTCTCTGTGTGTCCCTCGGTATAAGGCCTTCAGTAATAGGTCACACCTTAACTGAAGTAACCGCATCAAATGATCCTATTTACAAGAGTTTTCACCCAAAGGAATGGACCAAATCTAATATTTTCTGGGGTACATAGTTCCCAACAACCACAGCATTCTCCAACGATATGAAAAAAGTGAGAGGGATTTGAGCAACTTCAGTGGAGAACTGTCCACAAAGATTGTAAACCTTTATCCAGTTCAATTTGTACAGTTTGAATAAAAAACCCACAACTCCCACATACTCAGAGAACCAGACAAATCATTGCTTCTCACTCATGAAAATTATCTTTGGTGTTTGTGTCTTTCAGAGTTGCCCCAGAGTTATACTAAAGTGTTACCTTCTTATCTTAGGCTGATCTAGTACTTAGGAAATGAGCCAGAATGTCAACTTTGGCTGAAAATTCCACATTTATTTGGATCAAATCATTTGGGAATAACCAAATCTATAATGTACATCTTAGCATTTAAGCATTTCAAGTTAATTAAAATGTATATATAATTTTGAAAGCATTTTAGAGACATATTTTACTACCAACCATATTTATAAAAGTGAAGTACAGTTGGGAACATGTTTCCTGTCAAGAAAGATTTGAAAACACAAAATGAAAAAGGGATAAATAAATGAATAGTCTCTATTAAACTTTAAAACTGCAGAAGGAGCAGAGTGAAGAGCCAGCTTAAAAAATGAAATGAAGCAATCTACATTAGTCACTGACTGCTGTAGACATGGACAGGATCTCATATATATGTGCAGAAAAGAAAACATAGTTGGGGTCTTAAATAACATGGGTTATGTAAAAAAAAACAAAAACAAAAAGTACATGTGAGAAATGTTATGGTTTTCATTTAAAAACTCCACTCCTACACTCTGGCACAGCAAAGAACTGATGGACTTGCTCATTTGAGGGGACAAATAAGACGGCCATGTCTAGAAGAATGCTGAGACTTTGGTTTTCATAAGGAGAGAATTAGAAAAGAAATTCCTTTCTGTGGCACATCAGGGTTATTTATTTCCCAGGCATTTTTGGCTTGGCTTGATGTGTTTTCCTTGGGTATGATACCCTAGTCCCTGCTTTCTTTCTCTCACTCAAAAGCAGGAATGGCTTCTGTTACATGGAAGCTCATTTCCATATCTAAAGCCAGCTCTGAAATATCATTTAATGAAGTTTCTACAAGAACAAAATAAGACTTCATCTGTTCTGTCCCTATTTTTTCCTAACAATAATCAAGAGAGACTGTCTTTCATGATCTTTTGTCTGGTTTCCCTTCCTCTATTTTTCTCCCTTTCTTAGTTAAACATTCATTTCAGTTTTGCTTATTTGTTTTTTTTTTTCTTCCCTTCCTCCTACTTTTTCCCTTTTCTTCAGCATATTCCTTTATCTTTCTTTCATTCCTATAATCGTTTCTTGTGATCCTTCTTCCTTGTTAAGACTTTTCATCCACTGTCAGTCTGCCTTTTGTTTATTACCCTTCACTGTATTTTTAACTTTCTTTTCTTCTTTTCCAATACTTTCCACAGCTCTTTTCTTTGACTTCCCTCAACTTGAGTGCCCTAAGCTCAACAGGTATTGGTTTCCCACAGATTTGTTGCCTTTATTTGCTTCTCTATTTCAGTTGGAAAAACAATGAAATGGAGGAATATTTTGTACTCTAGTTTCTACCAGACTTGTTTTGAACTCACTTTCATTCCAAAACTCATGCTGGGCTTTATAAATAGGGCAGTCCAAAAAATAAATAAACAGACAGAGAAACAAACAAAAAACTTGGTAGAACATACATGCTGGTATGTCTTCTGGCAACAATGAAAATTAAAATAATTAATAATAATCAGCAGAGAAAAGACATTAGGATCTGTGGTGTGTCTAGGCTTATTGCACTGTCATGGTTAATAATTCATCAAACTCCAAGAAATACACAGCTGAAGAAAAAATATAGAGAATAGAAGGCAGACTCCTTGTCATCTTCACTTATGTGTTACCTCTTTCTTTTCGTATGGGCCAGCACTGGGAATCGAACCTGGGTCTCTGGCATGGCAGGCAAGAATTCTGCCACTGAGCCACCATCACACCACCTTGTGTTACCTCATTAAAAAAGAAATCTTTGCAGGCAGGATTCTTCTGCACCGCTCCCAAGGAAAAAGAGACCGACTTTTCCTTTAGAAGACTGGAAGATAGGAATAAAAATGCCCCTTTGAAAATATTGATCCAAAGTTTCTAAACTTTGGTCTATGTGAGAAGAAACATCACCATACTAGCCACACCAACTTGAGTTGGACTCCCTCTAGCTGCAGCAGTGGAGCTGGTGAGATCTGAGGGTACACAGAGGCTGAAAGGCCAGAGGACAAGCTCCTTTCACGTGCACTATCAATGGGACCAACCCAGAGGATCCCAATTCCACTGACAACTTTCTCTTTGAAGAAGGACAGGATTGGTAAAACCTAATAAATCACAGAAAATAGTACCACGGATTATGTCCTTCACTTACATTTGTTAAGTGCTTTAGGGCAGAGCCAAGGAACTATACTGGGTTCTTGCAGATATGAATTCCACCTATCCCTTAAGGATTTAAGGACCTCATTGGGGAGATGAAAAAAAATTGTCAATAAAACCTGTTTCTTGCACAGGAGATTTGTCTGGTACCTAGCTCTTTCTTGCTCTAGGGATGTTTAAGGCATTCTGTGAAACAGTAGCATGAAAATTGTTGATTTAGAGTTTAATTAATCATTTCTGCAAATTTCTCAGATGTCTGGATTGATCTATGTGATTTATTTTTAGAAAATAATGAAAATGATACAGTAGTCATCTCCAAGATTTGCTATGAATTGTGCTACTAATAAAATACAAAATACATAGGCCTCTATTATTTAATGTATCATCTAAAAGTTCAGTTAATTTTCATATCAGATGAGTTTGGTTTATATGTTGAAGTATGAAGTGGCTTATATGAGTGTTTTGAACAGGTTTCTGTAGATTTTGACAATCACATCCAAATAACACAGTCACCCATGACTTGGAAAAAAGAAATGAAAATATACTTCTGTATCCATAATTCCCAGCTTAGTCAAAGTATAGGATTCAACCAGTCTTCTTTCTTCAATGCAGTAAAGACATTTTGAGTGAACTGAAAGAGTGCTCAACAGGTGGAAGAAAAACCAGAAAAAAAAAAAAGAGAGAGAGAAACACATGCTCAAATTAATCACATCAGAGTACATATGCAAGTCTTAAATCATTTTCAGGATATGTGCAAATTCACAAGTACAAAAATACTCACATTTAAAAATAAAAGCTGAGTAAGAAAGTTCCTTTTAAATATACCTTCTTTCAAAGTAGAAATTAGTGTCTCTAGAAAGGCTAAAAGCTGAGTAAGTAAATGTTTTCTTTTCAGTGTTTGTGGATGTTTCTTGCTTGGCTAATGAGGCAAATGGAGCAGTGAAGCCCTTTGACTTTCCTTTCTTTTGTAAAAGAGACCTCCTAAAAAATGAGGCATTTCTATATTTTGGCCTTTTGTTCATTAATAAAGTTAATGTCAAGCAACAGGAATTTCCTCTAAAACTATTTTTCTTAAAGATCAACTTCATATATCCTACTCTTTAGTTTCTGTAATAGAAGTTTTCAAAGTTTAATTGCCAATTGTCCTTAGGTTCCTCGAATCTTGGTTGTATCTTCATTACTATAACTAGGGAAAACCAGGTGATGCAGACCCTTGCACGGTTTTCATAAGTTTGCTTCAGTTTTTAATTTAGATCTCTGATGCTATTATCTTCAACTACCAAGTTTTAACATTCACTCATTCATTCAATAAGCTTTCATTGAATGTTTTCTATGAATGTTCAGAAAATGTTCTAAGCTTAGGGGATACCAGAGGTAAAGATAAAATTGTGGCCCCAGCTAGAACATAGCTAAGTGGAAGATGAGTCATATTGACTGAACTATAATGAATTAGACCCGGTAGCGGTTTGGAGTTATGTGCTCTGGAAAAAACATTTCTTAGCCTTAATCCATTCCTGTGGGTGTGAACCCATTGTAAATAGGACCTTTGATAGGATTAGTTCAGTTAACTAATGTGGCCTAACTGAATTAGGATGGGTATTAATCTGGATTACTGGAGTCTTTTTTAAGTAAATTCAGACATAGAGGGAGAGCCACAGGAAGAAGCTGGAAGTCATTAGAACCCAGAGAATCAAGAAGAGGCCACCATATGCATTGCCAAGTGACAGAAAAGTCAAAGATGAGAAACCTCTGGAAGCCAGCCCCAGAACACCAGTCTTCTGGGATAAAGCATCACCTTAATGACACCTTGATTTTGTACTTTTCCTAGTCACAAAACCATGAGACAATAAATTCCCACTGTTTAAGCCAATCCAGTCAATGATACTTGTTTTAGCAGCCAGACAACTAAAACAGATCCCCTTTAATAGAGTCTTTCCACTTGTTTCTCTGAGCTTCTGACTCCAAAAACCATACTTTCCCACCATTAAATGATGTTATTGGTAGTTGGTAGAACAGTCCTTTCCCTTTATGTAGTGAATTCACACATTTCCACCATACTATGGGTGTGAGATTAACCAGGTTTGTTCATGTTATCCACACTCAAAACAAATTCTCATGGCCATCTTCCCATATTTGCCTTTTGACATGCATTGTTATAATGGTAAAAATTAAGATACAGATGTGCTGTCACCCATTCACTTTAGGATATCACTATAGGATTACAAACAGCAATAGCATTCAAGTGACCACTGCCATTATATTTGAGGTCAGCCTCATTATAATTGCAGGAGGTGTTTTCTCCTACTGTTTAGTTAGAAAACTTAGACAAAAGATACAAACAATATACTTCTTCTCTCAAGGTTAAAAAGTAGAAAAAGTATATAATACAAAAAAGGGGGGGGCACATTTTTATTTTCAATTTTATGTGACCTCTGCATAGAAAAAAAGAACATTGAAATAACCTGTTACTAATATTTTTGTTCAGTGTCATTCATATGTCACCTGAGTTAACAAAAAACCTATCAGCAATGTAACACCATTGCTGGGTATTTGTCAAAAATAAATGCTCAGGCTATAGAAAAAAATGTAAAATCACAAACAGATTGGATTTTGTTTGTTCACAGCTGTGAATGGTATGGCAAGAATGTGTAAAACTATATGACTATATTTATATCAGATTCCTAATATTCCTTGAAAAACTTGACAAAATGTGAATTCACAGGACTTTGACATTTGGCAATAGGAAATTTTGATAAAAAATTAGTTGGCAATACAGAGGACTGTCAAATATTAGACTAGGTATGCAATATAATCCGAAATTCTGAACTTTCTATAGCATACACAACAGCTTGTGGTAAATCTCTGGGTAAATCACCTAATCATGAACATAAGGGTGGCACTACACTGCACTTCCCAGAACATCCTCAGGTCAGAAAAGACAAATGAGAGAGGTGATGATTAAATATTTGCTCAGAAATTACCCTCTGAAAATCTACTGCCAATTTCTTACCTCGGTAAATAGCATCCCGCTCTCCCAAGGTAAGTGGGTCCCCACTGTTAGATTTTATTTACAGAAAGGAACTACCACCCCTAAACACACAGCAGTTACGTAGAGGGCATGGACCTGCTTGTCTCAAAATATTGTCAGTGTGAACTTTGGCACTGACCCAGTAGAAAAATCACTTTCCCTAAAGGAAACCAACACTCCCTTTTCCTTATAATCTTCCTAGTAGGACATGTTGTTAATGAATCAAGCCTTGCTTCAAGTGGCCATGGCACAAATTGCCTCATTTGGCTTGGTCACGGGGAGGACAAATGCCAGGTGTCTATGTGCACACACAAGCATATGCAATGTTTCTATGGAAATGCCTCTTGTTCTGCCTGAACAGTCTTGGAAACCTATCCAACCCTGCAGGGATGTGTTGCCTCTTTCTGGAGGTCAGCCCAGTGGAAAGTAAAGTCTTAAAAGATGCCCTGGACTCTGGATTCTATGAGCTCATCTGGAAGGTGATTAGAGGGACTTGGTTGTCCATCTCACTTTTAGTATCCTCTGTATTCTGGACACCAACTCCAGAGACAACAGTCCAGAATTATTTTATGGCAGAATCCAAACATAAAGATGATAAGCTTTCCCAAGCACATTAGGGAACACTCTCAGTGTTGCAAGGACAATATTTTAAGGAGATAAATGTTCTGGGTAATTGTACCAAAAACCATGCTTCCTAGCCCATTGTTCACATGTGAACTAATAAACTCCCTCCTTGCTTAAGCCAACTGTGACCTGGAGAGATACACCCACCCTACAAAAAAGGTCAGACAGGTAGACAGTAGCTAAGTACTATACCAGTAGCCTGCCAGATTTCAAGTACAAGAACCCCTTTGAACAACTGTTGCTCATACATTGAAAACAACTGCTCTAATTCTTTGTAGCTCAGTAGTAAGTTACCTATAGAGCTATCCTACGAACAGAATAGTCCAAATGCCTTGGAATACTACCCCTTGGGACCTTGAAAAACAAGTATCTTTAACCAAGTAGCACATATCATTTCCCACGGGACAATCTGCCGCCGTGACAAACCTCAACCTATTCAATTTGGCAGCGTAGACCAGGATAAGGAGAATGTGAAAGGTCAGGTTGCCTTTGCCTGGCTGCTCCACAGTAATGGATTATTTGCAAGCAGACATAGTTGTTCATCTTTCCTTCATGAAATAGGGACTTTAAGGACTTCAGAAAAAAATAGAGAACATAGTATTTGAATACATGACATGTTTCTAATAAGCTTCTCTTGAATGAAAAGTCCCCACCTTTTTAGGGGAAAAATACCTCAGGCAATATTCTTTCTCAATTTATTCCTCCACAAATGTCCTCTTCTTCCTCCTTCTCTCCTTTTCCTCCTTAGTTCTCTCCCTTAAGTCTCTTACAATGATGTAGCACTTTTATTTCTCTTTAATAAGTATATGTGTAAAAACATTTCAAACAGTCACTGATTAATACCTTAGTATGAGTCAGTGAATGGTTCCATTGTTGATGTTACCCTTAGAATATATATATCTCCCAAAGTCTACTTTCTTGAAATGTCTTGCAACTTTTACCTAAGAAAACCTCCAGCCTATTTTAGTCTTTATTCCTTCATGGCATGTCCTCCACTCTTTCCATGTTGGTATGAATGTGGTGGAGAGTAGAGTTGGATGAAATAGAATGATACCCCAACCATAAATGCTCCCCTAGATTACTAAATCAAAGTTTCCTGACATAGCCAAGTCTTACTCCAGGTTTGAATGAGCCTCAAGTATTCCAATTACAGGAAGCCTCGGGATGGAGACTTGGAAGCTTAACATTTGCCTTCTTGTCCAACCAGCTGTCACAGATGTAGAGAAATACTTACTGAGTTCAAATCCTGCCTCATACAACCTGTGAAATTTTGAGCAAATGGCTGGTTTAAACTCCATGAGTCTCAGATTCTACATTTATACTGTAGATAAAAAAAATCCATCTAACTCAACACAAGTTTTGAGCATCTGTCTGGGCATTATTATAGGGGCTTATGACATACTTTGATTAAGAGTCAAAACACTATTTTCACAAAGTTTATATTTCACTTAATAGTTTTGTAAATGAACTAAATGATATCATTTAAGTGAGTCCAGAGCACAGTAAAATTCATCATCAGTGCACAGTAGCCAAGATGAGGGAAGGCATCTGGTGGAAATACACACATATACTCATTCTTTCTCAATATTCTCTTACAAGATAAGGCATTTCCACTTCTTTGATCTGGTACCAACCCCTCTATTCTCATAAAGGTTTGTGGAAACTGTGGGTTGGAGATTAGGCTTTAGAATGAGCCAGAACACTTCCCTATATAAAGGAGTATTGGGGCAGGTTTGGCCAAAGTTTTATAAGACAGGACCAAAACTACATTGCTTATTTAAAACAAACAAACAAACAAAAACTAGGATAAACTATTTTCAAGTCATCCTTCTTTCCTCCTTTTTAAAACAACCTTTCTTAAATTCATTAGTGAATTCTATTCCAAAAATAAAATCCATGACCACCAATTACCTGTTATCTCCACTCTACTGCCCTATTAAACGTTTCTGCAACTCTAATATAAGCTAACACCATCTCTCATCTGAATTCACCTCCAAAGTGGTCTGTAAGCTTCCATACTTATCCACATAAACCCATTCTTTTTCCTTGGAGCCAGAATTAGCTTGCAGTTGGGGAAATACAGACCATGGGACTCCCATCCTTGCCAGCTCTAAAAATCCTCTGATGGCTTCTCAGTGAAATTAGAATAAAATCCAAACACACAAAATGGTCTATGAAGGATATTGTCCCTAATTAACTCTCAGACTTTATATCTTATCATTTTATCTGTTGCTTACCACCCTGGCCTTCCTTGTCAGGCCTGTTTCTGCCTCAGGGTCTGTACACTTGCTACTCCCTTTGCTTAAAATGCCCCCCCACCCTACCCCCATATTGCATTATTTGTTTTTTCCTATATCAAATCTTATCTCTTCAGAGGAGCCTTCACTGACCTCATAGTCTCTGCCTACACCCAGTCCACTCTCCTTCACATTACCCTCTTTTAGCTACTTTATAATTGTGAATGTCTGTCTCGGTCACATCCATGAGCAGGGATACCACTGTCATGTTCTTCTCTGTATCTCCAATGTCTAGCTATAGGAGACACAATAAATATTTATTGAATTAATGTATAAAAACAATGAAGTTAATAATTCTCTGGGCATGTACATAGATGCTTATTTCTAAAATTTTAGCAACATTATTGGCAGGATGCTTATGGTATGCAAGGCATGTCAGGCATATAGAGAGAACTCAACATACATTAGAAATATGCATTTTTCCATTTTGTCTTCATGACAACTTTGAGGGTGTAGGTGTTATATTCATAATCATTTACGGTTTAGTGAACTAAAACTCTGAGAAATTAAATTAATTACCCAATACAGCCCATAAGTAGTAGAGCTATGACCCAAATCTAATTGTGCTTGACACTAAAACCAGTGCCCTTAGTCTTAGAAACATCATCATCAACACATGTTTTTACATCAGTCCTATGTGTCCAACCAGAAGTGCTACTGAGTACTTACTGTGTACCAGACATTGTCTATGCTCATTCTTCCAACAACATTATGATAAAGATCCCTTGCTTTTCACATGAAGAAACTTCATCTCAAATAGGTCAGATGGAATTTGAACTCAACCTTTTCTGACTCCTGATGCTGAACTGCTAACTCCTGCACTATAGTGCTTCCCTGACCCAGTGGAAGATAGTGTTACTTGCCAAGTCACAGATGACAGGAATAAAGAGTCTAGGCATGTGCTACAAGCTGGGCTCAGTCCTACTGCATGTCCTGTACATTCATCTTGGTCAAATGACAGATGCATTGTGTCTCTCTCTCTCTATGAAAACCAGGAATCACTCTGCTGGCTGACCACCAACGCTCTGCCTAGTAGGGGAAAAACAACCAGAAATCTAAAATTTCATTATTACATTAGTGGTGCCTCCTTCATTTATTTTATAAGCAATAAACTGTGCCCATCCATTGTTTCAATTAGGAAATTTCAAATGAGATTGAAGATAATACATTCCATAATTTCTCATCTTTCCCTGTTCCACAGACTGAGGCAGAGCTGATTCCAGGGTGAAATCCACATTCTCCTGATTGATGACGCTAATAAATTCCTTTTATTGTGATATAAATAGTCTTAAAAATGTCCTAGAGAGTCAATATCAGTGCTTGATGGCCTCACACAAGCAAGGTCCTTGTTTAAGCAGCTCTAAAGCTTAATGAATTATGCTTCTGAAAAAAATTGTCACTGAATTTGGATATTGATTTGTGATGCTACAAGGTGGTAAGACCCATATTAGTGACACAGATGGAAAAAACTATTTAAAAACCACCTATTTCTTTCACACACCTTATACATCAATGCTTTTAATACACTGCTGGATCATTCAGCTTTGGCAAGGGATTGGATCACTTGTAGAACAAATCACACAGGCATTCATTCAAACAGACCGGTGCCTATTGTCCTACCCACATTTGGGTTGTTGAAAGAGCATAGCAGACACTTCCTAGAAAGGTAAGATAAAAGTTGGCTTTCAAACATTAATTCTTAGTCACACATGCACACACACTGACATAAATACTCAAGAGGTCAATCTAGGTATAATAGAACAACATTTACAATTTTCATAACATAAAAGCCCCTGGGTAAACTGTGATTGTCGAACTTGAGGGAAAAAGCTATTTATTAATTTATTTGTGTTTTGGGGCTAGTATAAACCAAAAGTTATGGCCCTTTAAAAACACATCTATTACAGATATCCAGTTTGTTAAAACTTCTTACATTAATTGCATTTGCAAAGGCCTTTATTCTAAATAAAGTTACATTCCAAGGTTCCACGTGGATTTATATTTTGGGTGGCCACCATTCAATCCCCTACACCCATGTAGAGACTGTCAATTAAGTTAATTAAAATGTACTGAGGTTGCTTCTTTTTTTTTAAATGAAGCAATTATACTGACAATATTTGGCAGTTATATTGATTCTAAGACTTATCACAAGGAAGAACTTGGTTAGTGATGTGGTAACAAAGAAATCACCTTCACTAGTTACTTTCCCCTTCATCTTTCCAATATATTCATATAACATATACATCCTTTGAGAAATGGTCAAACATAGTCTTCCAAGTTGAACAAAAAAAAATAAAATAAATTTATACTGACTTTTCTTTATGGCTGTCCCAGCTAATCCATTTATTCAGAAATTACTGATTAATCTGCAGAAGAGCTTGAATCAGGATAGAAAAATCTAGAATATTTATAAAATACGCTATCTTCTAGAGAGGAGACCATTATGTTTCGTGTTAGAGAAGATCATGCTGATATGAACCTAGATAACGATGACCTTATCATAGATACCCATAATATGTGATGGATCATATCAGTGTCTGTAGGCAATGAGTATAAACAGATCCTTTCTGACCTTCTCAGTTAAAGATCTCATAGTAAAAATAAGTGAACTATAAATTCACGTCCTCACAGATTACATATTTTTTTCTTAACAGTAAGGCATGTGACATCAGCCTTTGTTACAAACATTATTAGGTAAATAGTAGAAGTAAAATGTTTTATAAATAGGCAAAAGTTAATCTATCTTTAGCAATTTTCTAAAAATTAATGTAATTGGTCTCCATTCAGAAAGATGAAACATCTTAACAGTGAGTAGCATTTCTTAAACACTGTTCTCAGGGAGATATCAAACCAATGCAACATTTCATGATTTCTGAGAGCAATAATCAAAACAGTGTGGTGAGTTTTAGTCAAGAAATCTTAGAAGAAGATAAAATACTTTTGGAAGAAAGTAATTTTTACAACTGACAGTTTATTCTTTCCTTAAAAAAAAAAGATTACAAGCATTGCTAAGAAGATGTGTTAGAGAGAAAAGGTCTTGAATGTTTAAGTCTAAATTTATCTAAATACATCTTTTTTCATTTGGACTTGCATTGAGATTGGGGAATTCATGGGCCAGTAGAGGCCAAAACCATTTGTTTATGATCATTGTTAAGCTAATCTGAATGAGAATCCACGAGACTATTCTGATCATAATGATAATGATGTAGATGTTTATACTATCAATTAAAAATAGAGATTGTGCAATATATATATTATATACCTCATCGGGATGGCTGGAAAAAAAACTGCCTTATGAGGAAGTTGTTTATAATCCAAATGGTGCAGAAGGAAGCAACCACTTTCTGATCTTCTTCAAGCCTGAACACCCAAAATAGCTTGTAGTATCATGACTCCCATGCAGTAAATTCCTGCAAAAGGGTCACTATATGCTGGTGCCATAGTAGACATGGCCCTGATATCAGTGTTTTGAAAGGATGACTGTATTCATTTACATTTAGTTGGGTCAGAAGCATTGAAGACCACAAAATATTTGGTTCTCACAGTAACCATGAATCTTCTCCAATCTGTTGACTGAAGCTTCTGAGGCCAACTTGACTTTAATGCAGATGGCAAGATACTATTTAACTACCATTACCAAATTTCATAGCATAAGATAATGATATACTCCCTTCAGAAAGTTTAAATACAAATCTTTACCTCTGAGAGAAGACATAGTGATCTGAAACGTTCTTGTTACTTCCATTAATCAAAGGAGCCAGGTAACTGCCAAAAATGTGCTGGGTATTCTGTACAGCTGTGTTGCTTAAGGTATTCATTATCAATCTCTACCTTTATTTTCCTCCTTAAAGGCATACCCAAATCAAGAAATTACAGCATATATGGGACCTCTTTTTAGCCCTATAATACTTCTCATGATCCCTGAATTTGGAAAAAGAGAAAAGATGAAGTAAGAGACAATACACTACTTTCAGTTCTCATGTTCCAGGCATGCTATGACATCTCAACATGGAGAGGGGTGCATTGTCCCTGCAGAAAGAGTTTTCTGTTGGATTATAGTCTCTTGCCCGTGGTTCCTATAGAACATATGTTCAACTATTCATAACCCAGCAAAGGCACACAGTATCAGAGATAGTTCTGTCATTTCAAAATGTTACCAATACTCCTTAAAAGTTTTGTTAATAAATTATGTATATATGTCATGGAAGACAAAGAAGGGGAGATACAAAGGATCTCTGCACACTTGGTTGGACTTCTCACAAAAAAGAATGATCTTATAAAATCTTATGGCATGACAGAAAAGATCTGTGTCATTCTCACTCTGAACTTCACTTGGCACACTGAGATGAGCTGCTTAATTTCTTGGAGGTTGGTACATTTATTTTGTAGACATGAACATGGGGGAAAAAAAACTTGATGAAAAGCCAAGTGCAGTATTTATAATGTACCACCAGATGACAGTGTTTCTAAAATTAATCTTAGATACTAGAACACCCTCAATTGTTTTTTGTAGATGGGGCCACATTTTAACAGACAAGTCAATGGACAATCACTCGATTGTTTTTAAACAGTAAACCAAATTATTAACTGAACTTCTATTCATGATTACAATTATTTAAATATAATGAGATGGGACACCCAAGTGACAGTAGTTACAGGGTTAATCTTGTGATGAATCAGTAAGAATGACTGGGGCATCTTAGAAAATTCATAAAAGTGGTTAAGCAGTTTGAAAGGCTTAATTTTCAGCTATCCTATGAAGTGCAAGATCAGTTAAATTGAACTAGAGAGGGTGGAAATATAGTTTGTATTTGTTATATGATGACAGCAAACACAACAATAATGAGATTTTAAGATGATATAGAGCTAACAATTCATAGCAAAAAAAAAAAGTATTCACAAAATCATAAAATTTTATCCAGAACACAGATGTGCTCAAGGGCTTATATTGACTATAAGTATATTTTATACAGATAAAATTCTGACCATTTACTGAAATGGTCATAACTTTTAAAAAGTTAAACTATAGAGAAGAAATTGTTAAAATTGACCCAAAATAATGTGGGGAATTCAAGTTACTGAAAAAGGAGAGTAGAAGGAAAAGGACAGGGAGAAGGAAAAATAATCAGTTTTCTCCATAGCCTTGGGATTTGTTAACTAAAAGTAATATACCTTGGCCTAAATGGAAGTCATAAAAATAAAACCCATGGAGCTAGATTAATAAGGGAAACTAACACTACTACTATAATAATAATATGGAATAAAACACTGTAATAAGTAATAATAATGATAATAATAATACCAGCAAACATTAATTGAGTGCTTGTTCTGTGCCAGATATTGTTCCAATAATTGTATTCGTATTATATAATTACTACTATTATCTACATTTTATTATCAAGAATCTAAGGTGTTTCACTGCCTCATAAAAGCATAGATAAAGCTGATCGTTAAGACCAAGCCAGGAAGTAGAATGCCATGGCTTGTCATTCCATCTCTTCCCTCTGACTCTCTTGAAACATCCATCTTTCTCTTTCCAAAACTCTGGCTACCTCTTTCTCTTAGATTGAAAAAAAAAAAAAAAAAAGCCCCCTCTCCTCTTCTCCCTTCTCCAAATTCCCAGGCAAGGACACCAATAGGCTGAACTTGTATGACGTGCTGAGGAGCAAAGCAATTAGGGTCCAGAGAGCATGATATCATTTTATAAATATAGTAATTCTTGTTGCAAACAAATGGATGAGAGGGGTATAGTAGTTTCTTATCTTTTCTTTTTTTGCATGAGCAGGCACCAGGAACTGGACTCGGGCCTCTGGAAGGTCAGGCAAGAACTCTGCTTCCTGAGCCACCGTGGTCCACCCAGTACAATAGTTTCTAAACCAAGATTGCTGCAGATATTATCAATTAGGTGCACACACATTTATAGTAGTAGTAGCAATAATAACAATAAATCCTAAGGAGAAATAAGTTTGAAATGATATTGTGTTTAGAACCATTAAATAGCATTCTGGGTGGAGTTTAGGAATTGTAACTTCTATCCCTACAGTATGTTTATCAAAATGATCACATTATTCCACATGATATTGAACAAATATTTCACTTGTTTTGTAGAATGGTCAAATACTGACGACTTCGTCCCAAGACCATTAAGATATTTTAATTTGTCTCATTTAGACATGCGTATCAAAAGACATCAACTGGGAGCACATGTGGTGCAGTGATAGAATGCTCGCCTTCTATGTCGGGACCCGGGTTAGATTCACAGACTATGCACCAAAAAAAAAAAAAAAAAAAAAAAAGGCATCAACTGCTATGGAAGTCGTTAGGGAACCTGCTCTTTGAAGTCAGCTAATTTGTTCATACACTAGAATATAGGTGGAGTCTGGCCTAGAAGGGAAACAGGAAATTGCCCCTGCCTCAAAAAAAAAAACACCTCAAAGATAAACTTTGCCCATTTTGGAGACTCATTAAGTTCTTCCAGGACTTATGTTAAGGGTCTCTGTGTCTTTGGTAAACTGTGGTCTGGATTAAAATCTCCCAAATCAAGTTCAAGGTCCTCTAGTCTGAGTATAACTTATTCTCAGGTATGGAAGTTGGACCTCTGAAGCTTGGCTACTACACCAGAAGAATGGTTCGAGGAAAGTGATTTTCTTATATTTAACTCATACTGAGATATCTGGATTTTTTCCACCGCTGTTTCCAAAGAGCTAATACTATATGCTAATGGGTTCCTCCCAGAGGTGATGAGGTTTTTTCAAAGCTCTTTAAGAGGCCTTCTCATTGCCCCAAAGTGAACTTGCAAAACCATATTGTCTTGGAGTCTTGATCAATTAAAGGTTTCATTTTTATTTGGGAAATGAGGGGAGGTTTTGTTTGTAGAAAGCAGGGGAGGTTAAATAGAATGGTTTCTATACTACAACCATCCCAATGGAGGAGATTATCAAGGCTTACCAGGTTAGAGCTGATGCTGTAGATTCTACTAATTTTTACTAAAGATGCCTCATCTAAACTAACTGACAAGGCAACTGAAATTTAATCTATGGTTTATTTGAAACTGCATATGTCTTACATGAAAACATATTTATGGTAAGTGGCAGAGCTATGCCATAATCTGCATCCCCTTATTATAAAGGTCTTCCCATTATACTCCAACCAATTGCTATCTACTACTTCTATTTTGGGGCAGGTTGAAAGGAGGTGCAAGTAAGAGAAAAAAAAAAACAAGAAAGATGAGAAGAAATTGAAGGAGAGGTGTTTTAGGAAGTCATACATTATTAAAGAAAAGTGCAATATTTTCTTTAACTGGAAAAAGGATTTTCAGCCTTTTTTACCCTCTTCCTCTCCCCCATTTTCATTACACTCCCTTTTCTCATTCCTACTTCCTCTCCCAAATCCCAAATTAAATTACAGAACATGGCAGGGAAGGGAGTGATTCTTAACACTGCTGAATAACTGTAGCAATATAGCCATGCCTCCTGTGTATTTCTCATTTGCTCATCTGGTCTAGCCTAGTCCATATACCATAAAAAAGGGATCCTTAGGAACCAGACATAAAACATGAACACCTCATATGAATATCTGAGTTTCTGATATTCACATGCAAAAGCTCTGGAGCTGGAAGGACTTTTCAGAGTTGTACAACCTCTAGGCAAGGGAGTCATCAAAATTTGCAGCAGTAAGGGAATGAATTTCTTGTCCTAAAGTGGGGATTTGGAGCATAGCACTAAGCATCAACTATTACAACCTAGATTCCATCAGTGAGACAAATAGCCTTTACTACTATGGTAGCAGGTGAATTGGCTGTGGCTGAATTAATTCTTTGAGATTTATAATTCATAACATAGACACTAATGACTACAGAAGTCAAGTGCATTCATTCTATACATTTAAAGACTGTTAATCTCAGAGCATGTGTAGAGATTTATTTTATATTTGCTTATGGTAAATCATATGTTAGCATGTGATGAGTGAAACTTGTTTCCTGGACATATTCCACCTAAGTAAGCTTGTAAAGTAGATATAATTTTTAGGGTCATAAAATTTAAACTGAAAGGTCATCTTGTCCAATTTCTCATATGATACTTTCGCACTTTGTCACTTCCAAAGACAAGAAAGCCAAATCTCCATGTTTTGACATATCTGACTGCTAGAACTTTAGCTTAATATAAAGAAAGACTATAATTTTCACATATTGGTTTTAATTTTCTCCTTAGGGGTCATAATAACATTAAATTTTTCTTCTGCATGTTATCCTTTCAGATATTGATGACAACTCATGAATCATAACATGTTTTAAAGTCCTGCACCATCTTTGTCATTCCCCTTAGAATATTTTCCATTTTTTACAAGGATCCTCTTAAAGGATGGCATTCAAAAGAAAATAAAAACAACGCTTTGGGCTGCTATATGGTGATAGTTGAACCATATTCATTTCCCACAGTTTGTCTCCTCTGTCCTACCCTTCCATAGTTGTTTCAGAAAGGGATGCACTTGAATAGTTTATCTTTTCATTTTTTTCATGGTTTAACATTACTTAACTGTATTCTACAAAATGTATCTATTGCCTCTACAACATGATTTGGCATTTGATTTTGAATGTTGGATTACATTTGGTATGCCTCTATGTGCTCTTCTTTTCTAAAATAAATTGTAAACTCCTTGCAGGCAGTCCCTATTGATCAGGCTGAATACAATAGTAAAAATGAAAAAAAGGCAAAAAAATTAAATTTTCATTTTTTCTTGAATCGGTATTGTCCCTTTTTTTTTTCTTAAAAAGTGGCTATTTTATCTAAGTTTTCAAATGTGTTGGCACGAAGTTCTCTATTTGGTATTCTTATGATTGTCAAATTGTTAAAGGGGATTTTTATGTCCCCTTTTATCTTCAACAGTGATTTTTATGCCTTGCCTTCTTTACTTGCCAGACCATTGCAGATATTTTTCTATTTTATTAGTCTTTTCAAAAGATTTAGGTATTGGATTTGTTGACCTCTATTCTTTCTTTCTTTCTTTCTTTCTTTCTTTTGTTTTTTGGTATGCTTTATGACAGGGCCACATTTCATTCTTTTTCCATATGAGTAGCCCGTTATTGCAGCAGCATTTGTTGAATTTTTTGTTTGCTTGTTGGTTTTTGTTGGTTTCTTTTGTTTGTTTGTTTTGGGAAGTTCATTGGCCAGGAATCAAACCTAGGTCTCTTGCATGGCAGGCAAGAATTCTACCACTGAACTCCCTCATCCCCTATTATTTCTTAATTATTATTTCACTTTTTTTTTTTTCGCTCCTTTCCTTTAATTATTTCCTTCTGTTTTCTTTGGGATTAATTTGTTTCTCCACTCCTACCTTTTTAAATAGAATACTTAGTTCAGCAATTTTCAATTTTTTTCTTTAAGTTATATTCATAATATTTCAAAATAGCCTTCTAAAATCACTTCAGCTGCATTTCACAGCATTTTATGTTTACCGCTTTCATCAAAATGAAGTTCTAAATACTCTGGACTTTCTGTTATGAATTTTGTTCTGATCCATAATGTACTTAGAAGCATGTTTTAGTTTCCAAGCATATGGAATTAGGAAGTGGGATGTGATTGTCTTGTTGTCTTTGTGTCTGATCATTTGATCAGTTTTAAAATGACTGATTTGTGTTAAAAAATAATGTATATTCTCTGGATTTTCAATGCAGGATTCTATATTCTATGCTCATATTTAAGCTCATTAATTGTGTTATTCAATTCTCTATTTCATTGCATTTTTACTTTTTTTTATTTTTGGTCATTTCATCTAGTGGTTTAAGAGAGGGTATGCTGAATTTTCCAGTATAGTTTTATATTTGTCAATATTTTTTAATAACTTGGCCAAATTTTGGTTGATATATTTTAAAGCTTTCATTTGCAAGCACACTAGTGTAGGATTACTATATTCTGTTGATGAAAGTCTATTTTTATTTTGATTTTTTGGGGTTCTATAGTGTTGTTGTTACATAAAGTATCTTTAGATAAGAATTTACCTGGTGTATTTTTTCCACTGTTTGCTTTCAAACTTTCTATATTATTGGCTTTTCTATGGTTAAAAATAACACATTTTTAAAAATATAAATCTTTATTAAATCTATTTAACAATTTTATGTGCTATATTCTGTGATTTTCTCAGACACAGTTTCCAATTCACTAATTCTGTTTTCAACTGTGCTTAATTGGTAGTTTAATCTATACATTGTGGTTTATTTTTTAGTTCTTATATTTCATTATAAGAAGTCATAATTGCAAAATGGGCAATGGTAGCTCAAAGGCAGAGCTCTTGCCTGCCATGCCAGAGATCTGGGTTTGATTCCCAGTGCCTGCCCATGTTAAAAAAAAAAGAAGTTATAATTGCTTCTTTTTCAAATGAATCCTTTTTTCTAATGTTCTTTTCTTTTATTACGGTTTCTATTACTTCTTTTTATCATTTTAGTTATTTAAAAATATTTTTACTATTCTTGATTGTTACATTATTTATAATTTGTAGTGCAAATTATTATATTCATATTTGCATACATTTGAATTCAATTTCTATTAGGTGACTTTTTTTTTCCTCTCCTACTCAGAGACTGAGTAAGGTGGTAAAATTTAACGTGTCTTTTAAAACCAGTTAGTAGATGTTTCATGGTCCCATTTTCATAGGATAGATCTTTGTAATCACACTTCCTGTTTCCTACTCTACATTGGTCCTTGAAACCTACCTCCACATGAGTAACTAGTAGCCTATATATCTCTTGTCTGATATTCTCAGTCATGCTATGATATATTACTCAGGACTCTCTAGAGAAACAGAAACACCACAGGAGAAAACTGCAAATAAGAGACTGATAAAGGTGTCTCACACAACCATAGGAATGGAAAAGTCCAAAATCTGTAGGGCAGGCTGTGAGTTTGGCAACTCTGATGAAGGGTCCATACAAACGCCACAGGAGAGGCTCACTGGCTGAAGAAGCAGTGAAAGAGTCTCTTTTCCTCCTCAAAAGCCTTCAACTGATTGGATTATCTCACTGTGGGACACATAGCTTAGTTGATCTCAGATGTTGTCAGCCACAAATGCAATTAACTGACTGATGATTTAATACACCAACCTTTTGGTTTATCATCCAGTCATGAAATATCCTTTCAGCAATGGTCAGGCCAATGCTTGCCTGACCACACAACTGGGCATAATCATTTGGCCAAGCTGACACCAGAACCTAATCATCACACAAGATATCAGCTCAAGTTATCCTATCTTCAAATCCCCTTCTTTTTTCTCTTACCCAAAGGTTTTCATTTTTTCTTTTGAATAAGCTATTTATTACTTGTTAATATATTATTCAATATTTTAATTCATTTGAATATATTATTCAATATTTTATTCATTCATAATTATATATTTGCTAATATTAATATGTTACTGGAAATTCTTACTAAGTACACAAAGACCCTTTTCAACATGGACACCCTTTCCATTATTTCAAGGTAGCTTCCATGTCTTCCTCAAATTTCTCCATGTAAATAATTCCAATACTTTAAAAAAATTAAAAAAAAATACTCATATGCCGACAGTCTTTTCAGAGAAGTCTCCAGTGTTGCACAGACAATTGTAAATAATCTTTTTCACTGAAATAATAATTGGAAAACATATGTTCTCACGTTGTTTTTGTTTGTTTATTTTCTTCTATATTCCAGTAGTACTCACTACATATCTTTATTTAAAAACATACTTTATAATGTGATTCTTGGTTTGCATACCTCCATCTACCACTAGAGTGGTAACTATTCAAGAGTAGGAGCAGTGTGAAACATATAAGTAGTCCCCAATATAAGCTAATAGCTTTGAATTGATAGATTGCAAGGGACCTCAATATCATGAGATCATGAAACTTCTCTTTTGCAATGGACTTGGAACTGAACTACTTGCATGGATAAGATAGGTGAGATATGGCTTAGCAGCTCTTATTGTTTGCAGGGGGAAAAAAAGCCTTAGTTATTTTTGTTGCCAAAAAGTCTAATATGAGTCAGTAATACCTATGTCCCTCTTTTAGGCAGTGTTTCCTTGAGGCAGAGAAAAGTCTTATTTCTTTCTCTGTTGCCAATATCAGCAAGTCAATTTTAACAGTAACTATATGTTATATGACTGAATGATAATGTTAACAAAAGAAGATATGTTGTCATGATAGTGTATATTTCATGGGACCATAAAGTCTTGTAAGGATAATGAAGTCTGTTTTCAGATACCTAAAGAATTGCCAGATGGAAGATGGACTAGGGCTTTCCTGTGTAAAGCTTATCCATTTGGTAAAACTTACAGGAAAATCAATTTTTGCCTAACAATAAGCATGTCTAACAATTGGAATGGCCTGTTCTTATGGTATACAAGAGGCAGAAATGGTACTTATTTGAAGTGTTGTTGACGGAATTTTTATAAATTATAAAATATTTGACCAAGATGACTTTTATGGTCCTACCAAACTGGGGATTCTAGTGTTTGATGGCCAAGATGGGTCAAATAAGAGTCAATGAAGACTAAGTTTCCATTTGTTTTTGATATAACTATACCTTACTATGGTTATGCATTAAGCTTGCCATCAACTTGACAGACAACATTTTTAAAAATACTTATATACTAAACTTGATATATATTCTTAGTGTCACATTTCCTGAGATTTGTATCATTTTTCTACACTCCTTAAAATTAAAGGTATGTGACTCAGCATGTTACATGCTCATCCAAAATTCTTACAATATGACCAGTCTTGGCATTGTAATCAATGACCCAAATATTGGTCCTTACAACATGCCTTAAAAAATTAAATTTCTTCCGGGTGAAATCAGTTCTATTAAAATTCATTTTTTTTGCATTTTGACATGAATACTATCATGACTTATATTTCCCAATTCTTTGCTATCAGTTAGCTATGTTACATACAATCCATTCTTCTAACTGACATTTTGTAAAGAATCAAGAAGCACATGACTTCAGTCTGACATAAATTGATTTTTAGTGAATCTGTCCTGGCTTGCAGTGGTCACCATTTTCTTTTCTCACAATTATGTTAATGATTTTTAAATAATATTTTCAGGAATTAATAACAGTATTAATTAATATAATAATTCTAAAGTATGCAATGTGAGACACCAATATTCTTATTCTATTTAAAAATTTGGGGCCCAGTTTTTCTATCTTTAGTCTTCTGGTTCATTATTCTTGATTTTTAAAAAAATCCCAAAACAGTTTAATTGATTTTATTAGCAAGCATTGAAGCATTTTTCATCTGACCAAACACAATTGAACTCACTTAAATGAGTTAGATGTTTATATTATCTCTGCATGTTTTGAACTTCATCCTTCCTGTCTGAAAATTTTCCCTTGATCCAGAAAAAAGTGTAACATATGAAAAGTTAATTTTATTCTTGCCCTTTTGTCCTGGTCTACATCTCTTTATTCTTTGAATGAAACTAATATAACTTGACTGAAAATTTATATATTTGTCCTTACAAAATTTTCCCAGTCTTCACCCAATTCTAGTTTTAAGATTTGCAAACAATATTCTTGGAAGTTTGTGGGATTCTTTTGTACTTTTCCTTCACTTTATACTAATATTGATATTTTTTCTACTAAACTATATGCTTCTAACCATTATGGATTGTCTTCAATTTACATTTGTACCATCAGGGCCTAGTTAAAAAATAAAATATAAGGACATTTGTTTGGTTCATTATCAGGGTCAACTTCATGTGTCAACCTGGCCAAGTGGTGTTACCTGTTTGTCTGGTTGGGTAAGTGCTGGTCCGTCTGTTGCTATGAGGACATTTCATAAAATTAATACATGATCACGTCCCCGAGGTGACTAGCTGGCTACATGGTGACAGGTTGATTACATTGGACCACACCCTACGTGGAAGGAGCAGCAATTTGTTCTAACTGGAATGGACATATACTCTGGATATGGGTTGGCTTTCCCTGCACACAATGCTTCTGCCAAAACTACCATCCATGGGCTTACAGAATGCCTTATCCATCGTCATGGTATTCCACATAGCATTGCTTCGGATCAGGGAACACACTTGACAGCAAATGAAGTGAAGGAATGGGCACATGTTCACGGAATTCTCTGGTCTTACCATGTCCCCCATCTTCCAGAAGCAGGTGGATTGATAGAATAGTGGAATGGCCTTTGAAAACTCAATTACTGTGCCAACTATGTGGCAATACCATGAAGGGCTGAGGTAATGTTCTCCAGGAAGCTGCATATGCTCTGAATCAGTGTCTGCTGTATGGTGCTATTTCTCCCATAGCCAGGATCCATGAGTCCAGGAACCAAGGGGTGGAAATTGGAGTGGTACCACTCACTACTACCCCTAGTGATCCACTAGGAAAATTTCTGCTTCCTATCCCTGCGACTCTGAGCTCTGCTGGTCTACAGGTTTTAGTTCCAAAAGTGGGAGTACTTCCACCAGGAGAAGCAACAAAGATTCCATTGAACTGGAATCTAAAACTGCCACCTGGTCACTTTGGGCTACTCATGCTCCAGGATCAACAAGACAAGAAGGGAATTACATTACTGGCTGGGGTAATTGACCCTGACTATCAGGGGAAATAGGACTGCAGCTGCACAATGGAGGTAAAGAAGGGTTTTCCTGGAATATAGGAGGTCTCCTAGGGCATATTTTGGTCCTACCATGCCCTATGATTAAAATGAATGGAAAACTGCAATGACCCAATCCAGGCAGGACTACCAATGGCTCTGAAACTTCAGGAATGAAGGTTTGGGTCACCCCACCAGGTAAAGAACCACGGCCAGCTGAAGTGCTTGCTGAGGGTAAAGGGAACACGGAATGGGTATTGGAAGAAGATAGTGATAAATATGAACTATGACCACGTGATCAGTTACAGAAACGAGGACTATAATGCTGTTTTGTCATGTCATACTATTTAAGTTGTAAGATATCAAATTTAAGAAGGAATATTACCCAAGGACTTGTACCCTATGCTGGAGAGATTTAATGTGTTTCCGGTTATATGCATGACAACTGAGTATTGTTAGGTGAAAGATAAAGTGTGAGTTTTACTGTTTTTTTATTTAGATATTAGTTATGGTTTAAGGTGATGTGTATAGCCTTCAAGTTGACAAGGGGTGGACTGTCATGCTCAAGTTCATTTTTCAACTTGGCCAAGTGGGGTACCTGTTTGCCTGGTTGGGCAAGTGCTGGCCTGTCTGTTGCAATGTGGACATTTCATAAAGCTAATACATGAGCACATTGGCTGCATCCACAGCTGATTCCGTTTGTAATCAGCCAAGGGGAGTGTCTTCTACAATGAGTGAGCTTAATCTAATCACTGGACGCCTTTTAAGGAGGATTCAGAAGAGAAAGGCTCTCTTCCTGCTTAGGCCAGTGAGCCTCTCCTGTGGAGTTGGTCCAGACCCTCCATCGGAATTGTCAGCTTCACTGCCTGCCCTACAGATTTTGGACTCTACAATCCCACGGTAACATGAGATACTTTAATAAATTTTACATTTATGAAAATTTCCTATTGATTCTGTTTCTCTAGAGAATCCTAACTAATACATTCATTGATTATTTATTCAATGTAAACCAATCATTCAACCAATGTTCTTTTAAATGGAGCAGGAGGTCAATGTGTGACATGGATTAGTGCTTATGTAATGTCATACAGGTGATTCCTACTTATCTTCTGTAGATTATGATTACAAATACAGTGCTCTTGCCAATGCAATGGGCAAATATGCAAGTAATTTACCTCATTTTACATTTTAAAGCATAAGCCTCACACGTTGCTACAACAAAAATAACATTGGCCTTATAACTTCTACAGTCACACTCATTTCCATTTGCAAGAGTTGTTTGGAGCAGAAAGCGGTGAATAAATATGGAGCCCATAACAAGTTCAAGGAAGTTTCTGTCCCCATGGGGGAGTCATTGATTTTAAGTCCTAGTGAGTTCATGGCACCCAGAAGATAATGATAAGCTACCAAACATCGTTGTTCCATGAAATCTCAGGGACTAAATTCACTTGTCTTTTAAAATGCATCTGTCAGAGAAATTGAACATGTGATCGGTAAACACAAAGAGTCTGTTACAGCCTCAGAATAAACGAGTAACTGATATTGGACAATAGTCTTCAGTATGTTTCAAAAGAATGTCAGTAGTTTGCATATAGCACAACAGTACCTACACTTTGTGACTTTGTGACTCACAGGAGTCAACAGAGAAAATGGCACAGGCTATGGAAAAAACTACTTATAATAAGAAACCCACTTGTAGGCTGGGGCACAGCCACAGAGCAACTGATTGCATAAGATCATCTATTCAGCCCCTAACGAGCTGTTGTTAGTGCTCCGTTCAACCTTCCTCTAGTCACCAATTATGATTACAGTTAGCAGTCTGTGCGCTTATTTACTTCTCTGGAGAGTTGGCTTATGGGCAGAATTGTGGTGAATGGATCTCAGTATGGCCTTCGTGCCCTCAATGTGCAGAAGCCAGGAGCCCCTGCAGGTTTGTGCTGGAAGAATGGATAAAAAAAAAAAGAGGAAGGGAAAACAGTACAGCAAAGGGGGCTGAAAAGCAGGGTAGGGTGAGAGTGGAGGATGTGGACTGCCTTTGCTGTCCTTAACAGGAAATTACAACAAATCCAGAAGGCTTGGCCTGTGACTAAAGAAGCATTTGTTCCTGACCATTAAACTTGGGTTGCTCACCAGAAGGATTTTACAGTCCTTTTGACCATGTTGAAAATTTGAGGATGGAAATAATCCCTTTCACTCCTTGCATTTGTTGGTCTGCAAAACCCTTTGAGAGATTGAACTCCGTGTATCTGTCAGCGAGGCCTATTGCACAACTTGCTCTTTTTCACTGAGTATTCGGCAGACTTCAGATCTATAAAAATTCTACTTACTCATTGCCTATTTTCTGATCTTTGGGGGCTCGGCAGCTTAGCGTTATCTGAGAGGTGCCAGCTGTTGCTATGACAGACAGCATTCAATGGTTCATTTATCTGAATATGTACTGTTACTTGGCCAGATCTTGAGGAAGGAGACTTTGTTGTGATGGTGATGTACTTATTTTTTGATGGAGCTCTTGAATAAATATCATTTTAAAAAGGTTCTGTGAGTGACTGGAAGCATTTCTTATACATGTACTGACTTCGGTAGCTGAAAGGTAGAAGAAAACCCCCTGTGTATCTACATTTCTACCAACAAAGTACATTGTTGAAACAGCAAATATCTTTCTAACTATGGCACTGGATATTACTCAGGGTACGTATGCAAAGAGCAATGACTACATTCATTAATCTCATTGCAATTAACATATTCAATTATTGGATGACTTATAAAATGTTGAACTGAATGTTTAGAGATGAATCAGAAACACAGGGAATTCATTCAAGTCATTAGGGTGCTTTAATTAGCACAGCGCACTCTTCAGACCTCATGAGTGTGTTAGAATTTCACACACTTGCATTTTATGGCAGGGGCCTGAGTTGAATCATCACTTTACAAACTAACACAAGAAATCAAGGCCTAAGAAGTTTATTTAAGTAAAGCAATTTTTTTTTTATAATTCCAAAAGTATAAAGAGATCCCTAATTCATAAAATAGCTAATTATTCTCCCTTATAGTAAACTCTAGTGGTTGTTTGATAATTGCCTCTAAAATTTGTGCCTGTTGATTCAGATATTCTTAAACACTTGGTTTAAAGAACCATTTAAAGCCTCAAGAATAAGGAACTACTTTTTAGCATAACTACTGTGGCATTTTTACAGCAAATGGATGCCTTAGGTGAAAGAATACCAATATGAACTAAATGATAACAGAGATAAAAGTACAAATGTGGCATTTCTCTTACAAATTAAAAAAAATAATAGTAAATAATTGGCCAAAGAAAGGTGAGAGATGGCGAAAAAGTTAAGAAAACGGAATGCAGCTGAAGGTCCAGAAAAGAAGTTTGATAATAGGGGATGCATAATAATAGAAGCCAGACATTGTTAAGGATGCAAAGATAAAAGACATATAGCTCTCAGCCTAGAGAGCTAGAAAACACCCTAAAAGAGGGTACAGGATTTTAATTGGACCCTAAAATGTAAGAAACAGGTTTTAAAATATTATGAAAATAATATGAGAATTTAAAAGTATAATAAAAACTACTAATTTGGAGAGAAGAAAAACGTGTTGAATAGGTGAACATCTAAATTGCAAAATACAAAGAAATGCAATTTAAATATTTTAGCATATGCAAACTATTTTTTATTGATAATTTATTTTCAGCTAATATTTGCCGGGTCCCTTTAACAATTGGATGAGTCACTCCACAGAATTTCAGACTAGTGAGGGAACATAGCCACTGTTTGATTTTTCCATCCTTAACTAGTGCTTGTAGAGCTCTTGCTGGCTTCAGTCATTTTAAAACCTTATTATTTCAAATCTTTCCTCACAAAGAACAAAGTTAGGCCCTGAGGATACGGAGCTGAAATTCAAAGTCACTGTCACCAAGAATCTTAGAATTTAATGAGGAAGGCAGAAACAGTGGAATTTACAAGGCTGTGTTTTAAGACTATCAGAAACATGCATGGGGTGTTGTTGGATTACACAGGAGGGACATTCATCTCAGCCTTAGAGAAGGTGGAGGAGACACTGAAAGAAAGGGCTTCCTGGAGATAGTAACTTGTGCGCTGAGATTTTAAGGATATGTAGGAGTCAACTCTGTCAGAGACAGGAAAAGAGTATTCTGTGCAAAGATAATGGAGAGCTGAGAGCAATCAGTGCAGTCAGAAACCACATGTAATTCACTGTAACTCTAAGTAGGGAAGCCAGCTATTCTCGTCCTCCCCCTCCAAATATTTATTTAAAACAACACATCTGATATTCCACTTCTATGTTAGTCTCTGTCCTCAAGGAGTTTAAAGTTGGGGGTGGTGGTGAGAGGGTCAAGGAAGTAGGACTTTGCTGCTGTGCATTCAGTGCCTGAACAATTCAAATTGTTCCAGGATTTGTCTGTGGCAACCAAACTTCAGGAACCTGGTCAACTCTTCTGCAAAGGAGCAGGTTCCTCAGCTTTCTGTTATTTGGTCATTATAATTGGTCAGAACATTGCCTTCTGTCCCCACTCCACAAACTCTGATAGCTACTTGCCTTTAGAAATGGCAACAGCGGAACAGATACATGTTCCTTTTTAAGTAAGGCACCCACTACTAACACAATGTCCCAGGCAAAATAAAGTCAGTAATTAGTTGCGGGACAGAGGAATTAAAATTTACTTATATTTCTGTTAAATGTTTACCTTTTTCCTTTTAAGTTTTTCTGATCTCTCTGGACTTTATCTTAGTCCTATCTAAAATCTCTCACTTTCAGTCTAAGGAAATTCTTCAACTTTGTTCTTCCTCATCAAGCTTGTTTGGTTCCTGCCCCATTCTAACTCTGACAAAAACTCTTGATGCAAAAGTTATTCTACTTTCATTATATCTAAAAAAATGTTAAAATGCTAAGACATCCTTGGGGTTTACTCTCATACTCTAGATTTGCCACACTCTCTAATAATAACAAACACTTATTGAGGACTCTACCATACACCCTTCTAAGTGTCTTACATGTGTAACTCATTTATGCCTCACAATCATGCCATAAATGATCTGAAACTGGTATCCACATTCTCAGATTTGCAAAACAACCTTAAAGTTAAGGAACATGTAAAAGGTCACACAGATGGTAAATGGCGGAGCCGATGTGCACATTCAGGCATTCTGCTAGAGTCTGTCCTCTCATCCACAACACTGTACTGCCTCAACCAGCGGGATACTGTGCCTTTTGTACTAAGTTGAGCTTGTTTGATTAAGAAATATCATTGTTTGGATCTAATTATAGGTCCTTCATTGTAACAATTAATTGATCCAAAGATATTTAATGAGTAACCTCTATCTGTGTGCCAGGGTCACATAGGCATTCAGATACACAGAAGGGGAGAGCATGTAGTCCATACTCTTATGTAGTTGAAATTCTAATGGCAGTAATTGAAATCACAGAAGAAAATATGAGAACCTGTAGGAGAGCCAGAGATCATCAGTTTAATTTACTCATTTAATAAAGAGGAAAATAAGCCTACTCCTAAAGAAAAAAAATCATTATACATGCACACAAACACATACACAACTTACCCAATGTTATAAACATATCTGTAGAAAAGTGAAGAGTAAAATTCAGTCTCTCTTCTATTTCACTGGTTTTATCACAAATAATATGAAAACATGAACAATGTCTTTATTTAAGAAGAGTCTTTAAGTATGGTCCCTAAATACAAGAATATAGCAATAGTCAGAAAAAGAAATGTCTAAAATGAAAAAAAAAATGAGGTTTCCATTCTCAAAAAGCAAAAAATCTGAAAGCTTAGAAATGTGATATGCATGGCTGCAAAATTTCTCAGAGTTTGACTTCAGGCTCTGCCCAAGTTCCTCCAAAACTAAAGCTCCCTGCCAACTTTTGGCCCACTCTAGATCATACGAGAACTGTTAAGGGATTTCTCATACTACACCTACATGACTTAGCTAATGGCTCAACCTGACTACAGGAAAATGAGAAAGAATCCATATTTAGGATCTCAGTTCTGCAGGGATTCTCCTGAATAATGGCTCTAAATTATGTCACATGCTATGGAGGGCTCGCTTTTTCCTAGGAAAAGATGCCATCAAACTGTGCTATCTCTTTAGTAAATTGACTGGGCAAAAAAAAAAAAAAAAAATCAAGCATGAAAATAATTTTGATACTAGAAAGGTCACACACATCTTCAAGTAATGAGACATGATTAAGGAGAAAGAATAACATCAACCCTGGACCTACAAATTGTCCCATTTTTCCAAATGTCATTGCAACAATATGCATTATTAGTTTTCACTGTTACATAGAATAATGAAGGTGAACATCATATAAAAACAAAAATAGTTTGAACTCATCTAAATTGAGTAATGTAGACTTTCATAGGATGGCAACATCAATGTGGTTACAAATGTGTAGAAAACTATGGGTTACTAGTTTACTCAACTAGTTTCTGAGGCAAAGGAATATTCTACCTAGAAACCTCTTATATCAATCTTGTGAGATTTCCTTTGAGGATGGTTTTAACTTACTGACTTTAATTAAAACTTGAATTACAGAATCTATGGTATTTGGCAACTACTTAATAGGTTGGCTAATGAGAACTGGTAGATTTACTATGTGAATAGGAGAAAGGATATCCAAGATAAATTTTCCATAAAATTGTTGCTAGAACTTTGGTTTTAGAGCATTGAAACAAACCAACTAGAGCTTTAGTGGACTAAGAATTCTAAAACTGTGTTCCCTTACACCAAAAAAAAAAAGAAAAAGAGCAAAAGAGAGAGAGACAAATCTCCCCAAATAGCTTACATCACAGCATAACATAGCATAAGCAGCCTAAGGGTTTTCCTGGGCAGACACAACTTTATAGGGTAGCTATGATGATTATCTGACTTGTTAAGGCATTACTTGCTGTTTCTAGTACAATTTGCAGACAATAAAGCAATATTCAAAGAGAATCACTTCAGAATGGTGAAGAATATGGGCATGCCATCATCTTTACCAATCACAAGTACATACTGGTCTACTTCAGAGAACTGCAAGACCAAAGATTCAACGATGTTGTTACGCTACTTAGTTCACTGCGTACCTTAACTAATTTAGAAAGGCATTTTTAATAACAAAGCTTGAAACACAAATAACATTCTTGTAAAGTTTAATTTACCTTAAGTCTCCCATTCACCGACAAAATCAGTTGCCCAAGGTTTGATATGCTTTGCTGAAATCCATTCTCCACAATTAGTCATAATGATCCTTTCAAAGCTTAAATGGAATATTCTCCCTCACTGATTAATGACCTAAATCTTTACTAGGTTTATCAATTCTCTGTCTGCCTGGTTTGGAACCTAAGGACATCTTCATTCTCATCTAATGACATCCTCTCTTCCATCTGCACCCAGCACACACACACTGTACTCCTTTCAGTTCTTCAAATATACACTACTTCCTTCTTTTTCAGTTATTCCTGCCTCCATCCTCACCCATTTTGCTTAGTCAGCTCATCGACATCCTCGAAGAGGTCTCCAAAATAAGGTGTGTGGGCAGAAAAAAAATAAAATAATAGAGCTTTTAATTCTATTTATATTCACAGAAACTAAAAAGTAAACTATGCTTTAAAAAGATTAAAACATCAATTGTCAGGCATATATACAAGCATATATATGTAAAAAAAGGTCTATTTGGGATACAAAAATAGTAGGCCACTGCCTTAGCTCTCAGCTTATTCATAGATAGCTTCCTTAATCAAACAAACCAAGACAAAAACTCACCCTATAGACACTCATAACATCATGCATTTCTTTGAAGCATTGCGGTAGCTATAATTCTACATTTATTTCTGAGACTGTTTGATTAATGACTGCTCTAATCTATAAAATTGCCTATCATGGGTGCAGGCTCTGAGGTTTATTTCTGATCTTTCTTTTCTTTCATAATTTCTATATTGTTGCCTGACTTACAGTAAGTACCAGATAAATATTTGAAGAACAGAGAATTGTGTGTGTGTATGTTGTCTGTGTGTTTGTGAACTAACCAGAATCAAAGTTCTCCAGATGGAAAGCTGTAATATTTTCCTTTTACATTTATAACTAAAAAAATCCTTCCTCCCTTTCTCTAGATTCTTTTATCATTGATTTCAGAGGATTTTTTGTGTGTGTGTCATATGTTTACTACAGACTTGTCAGGACAAAGCTCAAATATCAGCTGGGTTCATGATGCCCACAGTAATTGCAAAACTGTTTGCTGTAAAACAGATTAAGAGGCCCCACTCAGCAAGCATGGAGCCAAGTTCTTCCCTAGTCGCTTCAGGAACATGTGGCAGAGCTCTGTAATGTGATGGATAACATATGAAGTGCAGAGGGCTACCCATATGCTGCTGCGATTTTCCTGTACAGGATGTGCTCTTTGGACTTAATAATGGTGATTTAGGGCACTGGTGAAAATTCCAGTTCTCTTTGGGTCTCATGCAGAGTTCCCATGCAGGAGATGGCAATAATCCCACACTACAGGAAAGGAAATGAAAGAAGAGAAGAGAGCCCTCTAGGACTGACTTGTATTAGAACTAATTGGATTAGTTTGTACTACCTGTCAGATGAAGGAGCAGATATTACTGCTGAATTCTTGAAAGTTGAATAAAAGAATACAGGAGGAACACATAAAACCCTTCTAATTTGAGCTGAGGCCGGTGAAAGGAGAGCTCGTTCTCCCTATCGTAACACTTATTGATATGTATAGTCAATAGTAAAGTTAGTAGAACGTGGGTTTAATGTGGCGTGGGTGGTGGGGATTGGCATGGTGAATATTAGCGTGCCCACCTGGGTTTCAGTGGGCAGGAAGTGTGATCGGATGGGGCTATGGCTACTAAAAGTATGAATGCACATTATATGTCAGATTATACTGATAGGAAAAAAATCAAACTGGAAATCATTTTTGAAGAGAGAGACCAGTATGATGAGATGACATGACAACCCTTCTAAAACAGGATGGTTACCAAAAGTAAGACAGAATCAGGATGCAATGAGGGGAAGGGAAAGCTCTGAAGTAATGTGATTGGGCAACAAGAGAAAAAGTGTTGGGTGAATGAAGTGTCAAGTGGAGAAGAATGAGGCACATTCTGTAAAGCCTTAACCACCAGAACTGGCACCTGTGGACAGATGCTTCAAAGGCAAGTTCAACACCATCTATGGAAAAGCATTTTAGGTATCAGTGCTCTGTGACAATGGGAAAGGCAGTCTCAGGGAAAAAGGAAGGTGGACCACTGGAGGTGATCACTCATAGTCCAGATTAGTGGTTTCCAAATCTGTCTTATTATCAGAATCACCTGGGAAACTTCCTAACCTTGCAGATGCTCAAGCCCAAGGCAGGTGATTCTTATGACTAGATAAGCTTTGGTATCACAAAACTAGATGCTTGTAGAATGACAGTATAGACATAATTCAAGCAGGATTGGGAAGATGCATTCTAAGAGCCCCTACATCCTTGATTCTTTCTTTATGTTTTCAGTAATAGTCAAAGAACAAGCAAAAGGAGCACAGGCATGACTGATGATTTAAAGAACTTTATAATCTTAGAGGTTTTCAGTGGTAATGGGAAGTTTCATCAAGTGCTTCTACACCCAGCAATACCTCATTTTCTGGTTATATTTGCTAATGTGGTAGTTGGCCAAAAGGAGGGAGGGAGATTCTTGTTAGTCAGTCACCCCAACCAAACCATTTAGCACTTACTCTCCTTACTTATTCTCCTTATGGCAGTTACTTTATGACCCCAAAATACATGAGGAAAATATAACTCTGTGGGAAAAAAAGAGGGAAAGTATATCAAAATAGGAGCAAGCAAGAGAAGAACTATTTTAAATAAAATACACTTGGCCATATGTTGGTTTCTGATATGTGAATTTTTAATAGATGTGAGAACATACTCAATGACACATTCTGAAACTTCATTGCTGATAAGGAACTTTCAAGAAGTCTGTTAACATGCAAATTTCAAGGTGATGATTCAGTAGGTCTTGTATGAGGCCCAGAAATTTGGGTTTTCAATCAGCTAAGGAAGCAATTCCACACTTGGAGAAATAATGATTTATAGTGCTGCCCATTAAAACTTGCAATGGTAAAATGATATGCTGCAATGATAAAAATGCTCTCTATATGTGAGGCTACCAATAAGGTAGTCACTGACCAACTGTCTTTTGAGAACTTGAAAAGTAGCTAATGCAAGTAACAAATTGAATTTTCAATTTTATTCCATTTTAATTATTTTAAGTTTAAATAGTCACATGTGGCTTGTGGCTATCATATCAAAGGTCAGCTTTAAATTGTACTTTGTTTTGGGAAAAGGAATATGGCAAAGTCGCGTTTTGCATTTTCTCTATTACATAGTGTGGAAGCAAGAGATACCATAACCCAATAAGAACAGCATGAAATAATGCTTTCTGCAGGATATTTCTATTCTACACATGAGCGCATATAGCAGTATGATTTCACATGAGTATTCAGAATTATCAGAGTATATATTTTTATTACTAGCCCAGTCTGAAAATATCAAGTAATGCCATATTCATAGGGTGAACTAAACAGACCATCTGTGGTTCACTCCATTTATTTGTATTTAAAATGACTGAACACCAAGCACGGGTATGCCATTGGACCATGTGGCAATCCCACTAGTTGATTTTGTGACTGTTCTGCCTTCAGCTGATCAGATCAGGAGTATAAACCTGGACTAGGTGCTAGAAACAGTTGCATCATGGGCTAAAATAACTCCCCAAATCCAAAGATCTCTCCTTCCTACGCAAATACTAGGAATGCTGACTGCCAAGAAAGTCACAACAGAAGAAATTGAGATGCAAAGCTGTCTCATGGATTGACCTGATGCCAAGATATATTCTAAACCAAAGTAGTACCCATGAACCAAAAAGGTGACACAACGGTTTTCCTTCAAAAAACAGTTGGGACTCCTATGTCAGGCTTAGAGGGATATGAAACCTTTTCTTTACTGGACCTTTTCTGGGAAGCATTTAGATAGAAAAACTGCATACGTATATAATTTTGTGCACAAATACAAACACACGCTCATTTACACACATGCACACATACATACAAACTCACAGACTAAATAGATGAGGATTAACAGGTGAGGGTGGGGAAAAGTAGATTGTATGCAGAAATGAGAGTACAAAATTATGTCAAAATAACTCACCCCCAAGCAGAGAAAAAAGAGAAATGAAGTAGGGCACAAAAGAAAGAACATGATGGATCCGCCTCTTTGCCCCTGCAGACAAAGGTTCTTTCCACACATTCTCATTAGCATTTTGGCATATAAAAATGAATTCTTAGTGTTAGTCTACAAAAAAATTACTGCCCTCCTAACTGAAATCTTAGACAACCTCATGTGGTTGGCAATAAGTGGTCTTAGAGAACTGCTTTTAGAAATTCCGTGATAGGCAGTACACGTCTTATGTATGGGTCGGTATTGGCAACATTCCATGATCTGCACAGCTTGATGAAGCTGTCCATCTCCTGGGAGAACCGACCCTAGAAAACTGGTTTTGGTCAGGAAGCAGGGGTAGGGATGGATTCTGGAGCCAATACCCCTCAATCTTCCCCCACTGATGTTAAGATGTAGTGAGGACTCAATTCAAATAGTCTCTCTATAAGACTAACTTTGTAATAACAGCTGAAAACCTATTCTCTAATATAATGTTTTAAAAAGTAACTTCGGGTCGGCCATGGTGGCTCAGTAGGCAGAGTTCCAGCCTGCCATGCCTGAGACCTAAGTTTGAGTCCCTGTGCCTGCCAGTGCAAAAAAGTGAAAATAAAAAATAAAAAAAAAAAAACCCTCTACATGGTACATCTTAATTTTTACTCTTTGTGGCGTCAACTTTTTTGAACATTGTAATTTCCTGGATGCAAAAACAGAGGCTCTGATTGCTAAATAATAGTCATAATAATAAATCAGTGGGAGATTTGGGATTAAAATCATGTTTTTCTGATGTCTAATCCCAGGTACATTTTACTGTGCCAAAATATCCCCTATCTTAATATCACCTTTCCAATGAATTTAGCAAATAGAGGTTCACAGACTCACTCAAAAGAAATGAAAAGAGTGGCATTTCCTGGCAGTGCATGCTACGTTTGCACTCTCTGTGCAGGGATATGTTAGTGTGTCTGTGCGGCGCACATGTCCAGTTTGCATTTCAAGGTCGTAATTTTGCAGCATGCCCTCGCCTTGATTGGTTTCTGTGTTCTAAGTCTGTCAGTGATTCTGGGTTTTGTTCCTCCTCCCAAGGTGCTCCCTGGAAAAGCTCAATTACGGCTGTACTGGACTTGTTGCTCATGGCCTCATTAAGGACAGTAGATGACAGGAATTTCCTGGGTCTATGGAGAAAGGGAGGGGGTTTTACGGAAAGGGAGAGCAACCAAATGAAAGGAAAAGGAAAAGTAAGAAGTTGGCAACTACGAATATATAATTTACAGATTTCCAAATGTTTTCACATTAGGAGATAAGAAATGCACATACATCCCAGGGGCTCTCTGAGTTATACAGATAGATTCATGGATGAGGTTAAAGGTTGCTAGAAAAGGCTTCTAAAGTATTACAGACTTTTGTTTTGTATTTTACCATTGCGTCTGCAAAATCATCAGCTATGAGTCATGCGTATGCTAAATATTTGTATGAATTTTGGATGATAGTGCTTTTGAACCCAACCATGCCCTCTACTTCTTAAATCTGTGTCCTATTTACTTTCTCAAAATGCAGTAAGCGATAAGCATCTGGTTTCAATAGTCAGATTATTTAACATTAACCAAATGTCCTATTTGGATGGATAGAGCAACAGACAAGGCCTATTTGAAACCTTCAAATTTCTAGCCCATTCTCCAGGCCTTTCATTCCTTACTTCATCTCCTAAAAAGGGTGTGAGAGTAAAGAAATTGGTGAAGACAAGGAAGAGGTTTTGAGGTGAGTGTCTGCATGTGGAGGAGAAGCATTTTTGTAATTATTCTTGTCCCATTGAAAATTAACATGGGGTTGCTACTTGAAAACATATGAAATACATATATGTTTCAGAAATTTTCCTTGTCACTTCAGATATAAGTATGAACATGACACATTCCCTTCCCTCAAGGCACATATAGCTTTGTGGATATAACAGACTGAGAAATACTGCCAAGAAAAAGGTCGGATGAGAGCATGTAGGAGAAGTCTCTAACTAGGACTGAGGTATCAGGGAAGGCTTCCTGTAGGAAGAGAACTTAAGCTGGACGACCTTTATAAAGCTGTGTACCTTTCTGAGCCTGATTCCTCACTTGTGACTTTTTCAAAGATCTCATGAAACTCTAATATCCCGGGGATATTAGAGATGAACATTTATTTACTCTACCCTCGCCATATTGATCAGGTAATTCTTGGTTCAATTGTAAAGCTAATATGCCAGGAGAGCAGATGCAGGTTGAAATTCCGCACATATAACATGCAAACCAAGACTAACTGCCTGTGTCCTTTGGCTGGACCACCCAGGGTGGTCTCGGAGGCCTGGGTGGGCTTATCTGTAGTCACCACTGACCCCTCCTCCGCCGGAGCCCAGTTCCACACTGCAATTGTGCCCCATCATTGCAGCCTTCTCCTCTTGTGTTAAATCAATAGTTTATGACATGTACAAGGGAAAGCTGTAAATTTAATTTTGTCCCCTGCAGTGTGATTTCTATCTTGTTTGCTGGCAATATAATGAATGTGTTTGCCCTCCAGACCCCCCACCCAGAGGAGCAATTGGAGGATAAAGAAAGAGAAACTAGCAAAGCACAATTAGGTAGATGGATTAAAAGTGGATTAATCAGAAGCTCAGTTAAGGATAGGCAGATGTCTTTGGTGCATTTGCTTTTTTCAGAAATCCACTAAACATGAAACGATAATTAAGGAAAATGTGAGCTTTATCTGTGCATTGGAAATTAAGGGTGACCCAGAGAGGTTGTTTTGAATTATAAGGGAATGCAACTGGAACAGGCTGGTCTTAATGGGCTATCTCTACCTTACCGTATGGGCCTCATCTGCTGCTATTGCTCCCTTGCTCCTATGCCACAAGCATGCCGATTTTTTTATCACCAGGGCCTTCAACTGAAGATCCCATCAGCCTGAAATGTCTTGTCTTGGCTCTTTGCATCACTGGTTTCTTCTTGTGTTTTAATTCTCAGTTCCAATCCCTTTAACTCTATTGCATAATTGCTGGAGCCTTTATTACCATCTGAAAATATCTAGCATATGTCTGTGTTTCCTTATTTTTCACTTGTTTCTCCCACTAGAATGTAAGCTCAGTGGAGACAAGAAGCTTGTTTACTACAGCCTCGTATGACTACCACAGTAATCATGTGTCATTGTTCAATAAATAAGAGCCGAATCAACGCACATGACTTATTGTAAGCAGCTACTGGCACTCAGCATAAATATAACAACAATAACATTAAAAGGTCAAAATTGTATATTTTTAAAAGTTGCATTGGACTATGCACTCTCAGAACACAGAGTCATTGCTGTCAGAAAAAAACAAAAAACAAATCTAGTGTTGATATTTGGAATCCATCTGCAGAGTCCTACAATGTGGAATCACATCTGAACCTATTCAGCTTCGAACTCAGGCAATTTATATAGTGGTATTGACTGTGGATGAAGACATATTTCTCCCCAGCACAAGCTGGGCTGAGCGGTTGTTGTACAGATCCACTCCACAAAAAGGGTAGAGAGAAGACACGTGTACAATAACACCATGAAAGTGAGTTGAAAGGCTTGAGGATCTTACAGCATGTGCATACCCTTTGTAACTCGTCCATCCACCCGTCCATTGAATGCTTGCTATGGGCCCAGCACTGTGAGTACCTACTGGGGATTTAATCACTAACCAAGACAGACAATGCTCCTTCCCAGATGGAGATATATTCTGTCGTGTTCTGTTCTCAACACTCTCTGGCGCTTGCCCCTGTACATAGAGTTGTTATGGCCAGCCAAGTCATAAATCAGAGAGACGTCTGTGTGTGCGTGTGAAGACCAAAGGCAGAGCAGACCGGGGGAATGGCCCTCGGGAAGAGAAGCACTGGACAGTACACAGAGGCACGGTGAGGAGAAGAGGGTAAAAGAAGGCCAGGAGGTAAAAGCAATGGCACCTGGAGAAGGAGCAAAATCAAAGAAGGAATGACAACTTTGTCACAGCAGACTCAGGTTGATCCAGTGTACCTAGGCCCAGTGGAATTGCTCATTTCAAAGCACTTTTTAAAAATTATCTTGAGATCTGTTGGTTGCAATAGCAAGTTGCTCAAATGGCCTCTTTATCTAAAAAATACAAAGCGCCCCGTCAGCCCCCAACCACTGCATTTGTTTTGGGGAAGACATGCTGAGTGCTTTATTGACCAGTGGGTCTGTCAGGGTATAACAGATGACATCCCTGGAAGGGATCTCTCTCGGTGTCATGGTGGGAGGCACAACCAGAGCTGTGTTTCTCAAGAATCAAAGGACTGTCATTAACATTTGAACTGAGAGGAAAAAACACCATCATTTTATTGTCAGTTGGTTCCAATCAATCCACTCCTCCCCATGACTGCCAAGTTGTCCTTTGATAGAAATTCATCCCAGAGATAGAATGCAAAATTCTAATGAGATTAGCTGATATTTACAACCCCTTAGACGGATCCCCAGAAGTCTTAAGGAGGAACCATTTTCTTCTGCTTTTCTTCAGCATATTCCTGAGCCCCGAGCATCCAACTTATTGTCTTGATACAAACTGGCTGTAATACCTTTGGCTGCACAATATGTGCTTCCCCCTGGGCAGTGACTTGATGGGACACAGGACAGCCTCAGTGACCTGAACATCTCTCCTACTGATGCCTAAAATTCCACCATTAGTGTGATTAATATTTACTGGAAATCAAAGACTCACGTATGGATTAGATAAACTACCTGTCGGTATAATTTCCTAGTTCAATTATCAAAAAAACATAGTGCAACTCTTTACATATTTCTAAACAGTAACTCTAGTGCTGCTCTGACTGCTATCCTTTTCCTAACTGGAAATCCTCTTGATAATAATGAACGATTTAAAATTAGTTTGCTAATCAGATAATTTTATTCCTTACATTTAGGAGTTGGGAATAAGGCATATGAGGGAAAAAGGAAAGGCAAGAAAAAAAATTAAATTGTTTTTTTCTCCCTAAACTGCCTCTAATGAAGCTGGTAGTGAACAGTTGCTTTTAAAGACCATTTGGTATTTTCCAGTTTACACCCAAACCAAAATACAAAATGGGAGAGACAGGCTTTCTATGTTTACTTTACCATAGTGTTTAGATAAAAAAAAAAAAGATTTCAATTTCTTCTTCAATGAGATAATGCAATAAAAGTATATATAGATTTAAAACTAGGCATATGCTAAGAATAACTAAATGAAATAAAATACAATTTGGAATTTTTTTCAACATACAGGTAAAGAAGAGAAAACAAAAAAAATCAAAAGCCAAAACATCAACTATCAATTGTCTTAACATTTTCGATAAGTCAATCAGAGCAGGCCAATGTTTATGATTTAATCTAAATACTTAGTGGCATATTACACATACAATGCTTTTGTTGTGTGATTTTTTTGGGGGGTGTGTGTGCATGGGCGGAGAATCGAACCCAATCTCCTACATGGCAGGTGAACATTCTACCATTGGACCCCCTGTATACCCCTTACATATAGAATGTCACATATCTTATAATGTAACTGCTGTTTGACTAATTTAATAACTGAGAGAATCCAGGTTTTAAATATGTACGTACACACACACACACACACACACACACACACATACACACACTCCTTTCCCATTATAAAGGGTAAAATTTGCTTTGGTAGTAGGCATTGGATCAGAAAGTTATTATTATTATTATTATTGATAATATTATTACTGATAATATTAATGTAATATTTATGACTGGGGAAACACTTATGCAGAATATTTAAGAACATGCCTTCTGGCGTCCGGCACTTTGACTTCTGACACTTACTGGTTTTATGACTGTGCAAAATCAATTACTCTTTTCAACATTCAATCTAGAAAAGGGTATAACAATATCTATTTTAGGTTATGGGGATTATATACGATAACATATGCAACACACTTGTGACAAGCAGTGGGATTAACATTCAATATTTTAATAACTGCTTGGCTACCCAACACAGAAAATCCTGATTCAAGCTGATTTTTACAATTAGGGCATCTATTAGCTCACATAATATAAGTACAAAGGTGGGTAGGCTTGGGGTTGGGGAGGTGGGTGTCATGTCTTTGGCTGTTTCTCTATAGCTCCTGGCTCTCCCTTCTTCCTTGTTTTGGTTTAATGCTCATGTGCAAGTTCCAAACTGACTTCCTTCTCAGATCTCATCCGCCAGAATTGGGTTATGTGTAGTGTATTATCGAGTTTGAACTCCAACCTTACAGCTCAGACTAAATGTAGGCAGTCCCACCTTACTTAAACAGTGTTGCCCCAAGAATATCAAAATAATCACCATACTTTGAAAATTGCCTTAGCAGCAAAACTTACTAGTCTCCAACTGCCTTAGAGAACCATCTTACAAGGTGTTAACTTTGTGTACAGGTTCCTAATATGAAAGTAAATTTTGTTTTTTGTAGTCATTACTAACTACAAACCCTGAATGGAAACAGAAAGTTACAGAAGGTTTAAAAAGTGAACTTTGTAGTCAGTTACTAACTATAAGCCCTGGATGGATGTAGGACATTGTGGAAAGTTTTAAAAAGTTTTTAGTCACTCAGAAATGGACAGCACAATACTACCTAACTGTATTACAATTATGTTAAAACACTGAATGAAGCTGCATGTGAGAATGATAGAGGGAGGAGGGCTGGGGGCATAAATGAAATCAGAAAGAAAGATAGATGTTAAAGATTGAGATGGTATAATCTAGGAATTCCTAGAATGTATAATAATAGTGATTAAATGTACAAATTTTAAAAATGTTTTTGCATGAGGAAGAACAAAGGAATGTCATTACTGCAGGGTGCTGAAAATAGATGGTAATTAATAGTTTAAAATGTCACCTTATGTATGAGACTAAAGCAAAAAATGCTTATTTGGTATAAAATTTATATTTTGACTAGAGCATTTCCTAATATAACTTATGTAGATAGTTTGATTGAACACCATAAGTACTTGGAATCTTAGGTAGGACATGAGATTTTGTTGGTTTGTCCAGAGTGATGTCCGGATGAATCCCAGAGTGATTCGATCAGTGAGTGGAAAAGTATTTGCAAAGTCCCCTTCAGGGAATAGTGAGAATGGGGAGAAACTCAACTTTCCCAAGTTGAATTCTTGATATTCTCACAAGCAGTGTGGACAACCAAAGCTATAGGCTGAGCCCCCAGTCTTGGGGTTTGTTCATATGAAACTTAATCCCACAAAGGATAGGTCAAGCTTACTTAAAATTAGGCCTAAGAGTCACCCCCAAGAGAGCCTCTTTTGTTGTTCAGATGTGGCCTCTCTCTCCAGCCAACACAGCAAGCAGACTCACCACCCTCCCCCTGTTTATGTGAGACATGACTCTCAGGGGTGTGGGCCTTCCTGGCAGCGTGGGACAGAAATCCCAGAATGAGCTGAGACTCAGCATCAAGGGATTGAGAAAACCTTCTCGACCAAAAGGGGGAAGAGTGAAATGAGACAAAGTGTCAATGGCTGAGAGATTCCAAACAGAGTCATGAGGTTATCCTGGAGATTATTCTTATGCATTAAGTAGATATCAACTTGTTATTCAAGATGTAATGGAGAGGCTGGAGGAAACTGATTGAAAATGTAGAGCTGTGTTCCAGTAGCCATGTTTCTTGATGATGACTGTACAATGATATAGCTTTCACAATTTGACTGTGTGATTGTGAAAACCTTGTGTCTGATGTGCCTTTTATCTACCTTGTCAACAAACAAGTAGAACATATGGAATAAAAATAAGTAATGGGGGAACAAATGTTAAAATAAATTTAGTTTGAAATGCTAGTGATCAATGAAAGCGAGGGGTAAGGGGTGTAGTAGGTACAATCTTTTTTTTTCTGTTTTCGTTTTATTTCTTTTTCTATTGTCTGTTTATTTCTTTTTCTGAATGGATGCAAATGTTCTAAGAAATGATGAATATGCAACTAAGTGATGATGTTGTGAATTACTGATTATATATGTTAATGTTTTATTTCATTTGTTAATTTTTTTAATTAATAAATAAATTTTAAAAAGTTTTTAGTCACTACTAACTACAAGAAGTTGCAAAAAAATTATAAAAAGAAATACTATCTTTATATAACTCAATAAATAATAATAATAAAAGTAAACACTGTCTATCATATACAATGCTAACCAAAATTTAATAAGCCTATTTATAGTATTAAAAAAATTTGTGTAAAACCGTGTGTGCATACAAAACTGGAATTTAGTTTTCTACTCTTAATGAAAGTTTATAAAAAGTTCTTCTTAACCATCTGAGTACTCTGTGTAAAAGATAAAAATTGTATATCATGTCAAAATAATATCCTTATTAAGCTTATGTTGACCTTATCACCCTTTATCTCAGAAAGCAAGTCTTCTCTCTCTTGAAGGAAAACTCTTAAAGTAAAATTTGTTTTCTCACCTTGTAAAAGTGAAGTGCTGAAATAATTTAACATATTACATTTATAAAGTGTTGAAAAAGTATTACAATTAAAAGAAATTTTATATCCCTCTTTTAGCTAAATTTACATAAGTAAAATATTATTCATATAGTTAGAAATTGTTTAAAATTCCTAGAAATTTAACATTCTATCCTAATACTAATCTGTTTATAATGTTAAAAGCTACAAATCATGGGAACTATCAAATTTGCTTGTCAGTTGCACTACTTAACTTTAAAGCTTCTCTAAAATGTACAAGTGGTCAGTCCTAAGTCAAAACTTCATCTTCAACAGAAAAGGACTTTAAAGATGCAGCAAGGCAAGTATAAAATTATGTTCTACCTATTAATTAACATAACCGTAGTAAATGAGTAAAGGTAAAAGAGGACAAAATTTCTGCTGTAATTTGTCAAGTATTTTTATCTCTAAAAGTAGCTCCATTAACCAAAAAACAAAAAAAAAGGCAAAATATGTGATAGCCAAACTACAGTGACGCCAAAACCCTGACCCCAAGGACTTTAGCTAGAAAACAAAACTAATTGCTCTCACCTGATATCAAGAACTAAGAAAAAGGGAAAAGTTATGCCTTTCTAGACCTGAATGCTCATGCAGCAGTGCAAAAAGAGGAAAGCTTTCTCTCAATTAAAAACTCAATTTCTTAAATGCCATGCTCTTACTAACAGGAAAATAGCAGTAATTCATTGCTCTGGCCATTAAAAAAATAATGCTAACATCTCTCTAGGGAATAACCGGGCCAACACAGCAGCCAAAGCTGCAAGATGATCTATCAAACCCGTTCTAAGCGTCATCCCTGCACCCTTTAACTTGCCAAATGCACCCTCTTATTCCCCAGTTGAGCAAGAATGAGCTGCCCAGCTAGGATTGACTCTTGGACCTGAAGGATGGTTGTTCCCCACTCTCTTCCCCAGTCTCTCTTAGCTAATGCATCTCATAAGGCTTCTCACTTCTCTAGTCCTCTTGCTATTGATTGGCCTTTGCATTTTTAAGCTTCTCATCAAGTTTGTGCATTTATCTGTTTCTCTTTGGATTTCAACATTGTCCATTAACTGTGGTTCCTCAAAAATGGCTGCTGAGCGAAGAAGTGAATGAATGGGCAGGCAGAGGTCTTTTATGAGAAGGTGTGTACTCATTCATTAAAAAAAATTTGGTACCTGCTCTTTATTTATGTACAATAAAATTAACTCTTTTTGAGGTACAGTTCTGTGAGTTTTGAAAAATACATAAAGTCATGTAACACACCACCACAACCAAGACACAGAATAGCTTCATTATATCCTCCTGAATTTACTCAATAAGCATTTACTTGGTCATTTTTGTCATGTTAAGTACTGGGCCAGTGTCTTGGTATACGTTGGCAAGCAAGGAAGGTAAAAATTTTGAACATTTAGCAATTATAACAGATCATTGGCTAAATGCTCACAATCCTATATCATTTGATTGGCAAAAAGGATGAGGTTATCACTAGTCAGTATCAGTGAGAAGTAAAAATGGATGCTTAGCAATGCTATTATTTTAAGCTTTTCTTTAAAATCTTATTGAAACTTCCTCAACTTATTTTCACCTAATTGTCAGGTTAGGTTGTCTCTGATTTCTGGCAGAGATACAAATATCCATAGGAAATGCTATTTGTGACTGGGACTTTTCAAACCACTCATTTAAAAATATATATTTTTAATGTTTTCATTCTTTTTGTTTGTTTATACTTGTGATAGAGAACAGAAATGTAGTGAGAATAAATGCAATGCCAAATCTAGGCTTAAAAGCATTTGAAAACTCCCAAGGAAGATGGCAACAATTTCATGGAGAAGATAAAGAATACAAATCTAAGCACCCAGTTGCTCTCACTTTTCCTCTCAAGAAGTCCTGCTTTCAGAATCATTAGTGTTATAGGTATTGTGCATCATGAGTCAAGCTTTGCTCAATAGCCTGCAAGTGAGGAGCAGTTTACTTACATTGGCATTGCTGAGCACAGCAATTCTTCCTCCTTTCATGATAGAAAACAGAAAATCTCCACAGCTAAAATGACTACTGGGAAATAGGTAGAGAAAGGATGGAAAGGAAAAGAAGGAGTTTCTTCTCCTTAAAGATACAAAGAGTCAAGCAAATTCTCAGCAGAGCTATCCACTAAATTCTCAAAAATCTTAAAGTCTATTTATTTCAACATGCATAAATTTTATGTTCGTTAAAAAATCAAGTTTAGTAGCAAACACTGGTTAAGCGTGGACCTCTTGTAATAGAGGGATGCTCTTTTTTGGCCAAATCCCACTGAATTTCTTTTTGTTGTTTCTCCCAAACCATGGGACAATGGAGCATGATATAATACCGTGGCCTCTTCTGGGGTTTCAAAATATTGGGTGACCGTGGTGGTTCGGAGCTGTATGTGCCCCAGAAAATCACGTTCTTAAATCAAATTCATTCTTGTGGGTGTAAACCTATTGTAACGAGGACCTTTGCATGAGGTTACCTCAGTAAGGGGTGTCCCAGGATGAGTCTAATCCTCTTTCTGGAGTCTTTTATAAATGGGATGATTGGAGAGAAACAGAGAGAAAGCTACAGCCACAGAAGCTGTGAGTCACAAAACCTGGAAGAAGAGAGACCAGAAGATGCTGCCGTGGGCCTTGCCATGTGGCAGAGGACCCAAGGATCGCCAGAGGCCTGTCTTTGGCCTATGGTTTATAGAAAATGGTTTATAGAAATTTTTAGGCAAGTATTTTAGTTGGAGGTAAGGATAGAGCTTACTTAACAAATTATTTAACAGTTTATTTAACAAATATTTAGACATCTATTTCATGCATAATAGACAAAAAACAGAAAGAAGGAAAACATTTTCTTTTCGTTAAACACTGGGAAAGCAATTTCCAGTTTCCTTTGCTTTCTACCTCTTCTTCCATCTTTCCTTGTCCAGCAGATGCATTTCACACAGTTACATTGTCACTGGACAATCCGTTTCCTGTTCGTTTTGAAAAGCTATCCAACACTTTGATTAAACAGTTTTTGGCCCTCACATCCCTGTACTTTTCAACCCGGACAGTTTAAATATCAGTGTTGGAACTTCTTCTAATCAGAAAATGCCAGATCTGTGTATGATCACAGGTAAAAATCAAAGCCTTCTCATTTATTTCCAAAGGATCTTTAGCTCCTTGAAACTCAGATTATTTCTTAAAGCTTATGGCTACAGTATGAGTTACCATGGCAATTCGTTCCCATGACAACAATAACAACCAACACTCATATGACTATTGATAATCAAAACTTGCATTTATATGATGCCTTTTATTTGAGCTGATCCCTAAATATTCTATACATCATATTCCTGGGAATCACTTTATCTGTCTTCAGGATGCAACCACCTTTGGACAAAGAGAAATAGCTGTTCAACATGCACTGGATTACAAGAAATTACATTAAGTCTATTATTCTCTCTTTAAATCTTCAAGGGATTTTATAATAATAGCAATCATAATAGCTGTGTCTTTTATTATGCTCATCCTTTTGCCCTACTCATAGACAAGAGGCATTATTCAGCAAAGAATACTGATAACTTCTACTAAAAAGTATCAAAAGAATTAGCCTATAAAAACACTGCTCATCAAATCCAGCCATATCTCATATTTCATATTTACCCCTTCTCCATCATGTCCACAGTAATGATTAGCAGCTTATTACATCATAGGGAGGTTTTCTTGACTGTCTTTCAGCTAGCTTACTTCTCTTTGTGAGCCTCCTGTGCATACAGCCAGGTATACTTCAAATATAATATTCACTTAATCCAAATCATGCACAGTGGCTCCCTGCTAACACATCATAGGCAGGCTCTCCTGATTTCCTTTCAGCATCATCCATCATCCTGCCTATCCATCATCTCTTTTACATTTCTTTCTTTGAACTTGACTATGTGTGTTTTCTTTTGCTTCAGCTCATTTCCCATCTATTTAATAAAAAACTTGGGTTTATTATTTTAAATCTCACCTTTTGCATTGTCTTATGCCATCCCTCCACCATACACTCTTACAAATGGCCTCTCCATCAATACTGGACTAAACTCTTCCAAGAAGTCTTCCTTAAAATATATTCATCATTTGAACCATCCTTTAACCTATGTGGTGATATTTTCCTTAGAGTTTGTCATGCTTATCCAGAGACTACTGAGTTTATTTTCTCAGTCTCCCCAATTAGACTACTCTGCAAGGGCAAGGGCATATGCTCTTCCTTCTTTGACTCTACTAAGGCATCTAGAGGACCACTGGAGAGCCAAGAAGTACTCAATACATACTGATTAACTGATATTGTAGGAAGTGTGTGCCCAAGAAAATGAAAAGGAAACATCTGTGGCAGCATATGTGTACACCCAGACACAGACTCAAACACATATATTAGAATCGTTCCCTTTTTTTCTTTTAAGAAAAAATATGACTGGGTCAAAGTGAGTGTCATAAAGATGTGAGTAGACATATTTGCAGGATGGCTCATGATAAATGAATTTCTGTGCTAAGGAACAAAGTCAAGGTTCTTGGTGCTTTTAGTGCAACACAGAGAACATTGTACTAATGGTTACAGTAAATCCAATGAAAACTCAAATTGAAGGATGTGAAAGCCTACACCCAAAGGCAAAGTTATTTTTCTGTTTATAAAATTGCACTCTTGTGCAATAGCACAGAATCATAAAAATTGAGAGGTGGAAGGGGCTTTGGAGGTCACCCAGCTTAACCCTTTACCTGATGCATATGTTTCTGACATAAAATCCCTGCTAAGAATAGCCTTCCAACTTGGTAGAGTTTGGTATGAAATTGAAAAACAACCCTGCAATATTTCAATCATTATCCTCACCAGTAGAGCTACAAACTGCAGAAATGTGATGACTAAATTGGTGTTTTCAGACATTTAATTAAAAACCTTATATGTGCAAAGAGTTGCACTAAAATAATAAGGAAGAGAGTGATTCACATTATGTATAAGAAATAATCTCTGTGCTCAAAAGAGGTTGGAAGATATAAATTTGCAGAAAAAATACTCAAGAGAAAAAGAAAAGGGAAGCATTAAGTGTTGGGACCAGTAGAAAGTAGGCATCCAGTGTTTAGAATCGGAACACACTGCCTCACTGACAGACTTGCGTTAAGTAAGAATAAGTGGTTTCATTTCTTTATGTTGCCCAGAGAAGGCATCATCAACAGTAAACTGCCGGTCTCAACCACTGCCATGATCTTATTTGTCAAATTAATCAAAAGATGAACCAACCAACCAAACAAGCAAACAGTAACCAATCAACCAAGCAACCAAAGACACTTCCTTATTTTCAAAAATGACAGAAATGATGAATATCAAAACACAATCCCCATTAGATAACAAGCAAAACAAGGATGGGAGCTGTAGCTGGTTTTTGCTTGATTGTTTAAACTTTTTATAAACAGCAACTTATCTAATAGTTAGCAGGCAGCAGATTTGGTAGATAAACATAGAATAAACTTTGAACCAGGTCATAATGGGATTTGGGTATAATGATAATTGTAATGGGAACAGAAAACAATTTCATTTCCCTAAGTGATTTCCAGATGGAATGGGCATTGAAAAAATGAGAAATGGGTGTTCAAAAACCCCAACTATACATAATATTGATTAAGGTCAGTGTCGGTTTTCTATATCCTTGTATTTATCCCAAGACAGTTGATTTTACCTATTTTTTTCTTAAGCTTTGGAAATTTTTGTTGTTGTTTTCCCAGATGAAATTTTACATGGAGCCCAATTTGTGTAAAACAGATAAAAGAAAAGTTGGCAAGAGTTACAACCTTTCTCAAAGGGCACATTTTGAGAATTCACTAGGCGTCCTTGGGGCACAGTTTAAAGACTATTGCCCTAAACAATTTTTAAGGGCACTGTAGTTCTAAAGTGCAGTATTTGTGTATTGCAGCTTTTTATGTGACGCTGACCATGGGAAGGAAGCAAAACTTCCAAGCCTAACATATTTGAACTGTAGCATATCCCAGAGATTTAGAATAAGGTATATTCAGATCCCACATTTTGTAAGTGATAAGGGGAATTATGCTACATTAAAAGACGGGCACTAGATTCTGAGCAGAGTTAATAGGAACCCATGCACTATAGAGGACATAAATACCCTATATAAGAATTTCCTCACAAGGAAGGCATGCCATAGCCCACTTGAGGTTTAATAAATGTAAAATAAATCTAGAAGCTTTAACAATGCAGCCAAAGGGTTTCTGTGTGCATTTTACAATGTGAAATGCCACAGTATGAACAAGACCAGGGGAAAGTATAAATAATAAAAAGAACATTATTTTAAAATTAAAAAAGTTCTTTCAGAATTATCCAGGGATGAGAAATTGATTTTGGTGAAGGTTTTTATACAGATACAACTTACAGAAAAGAAGGACGTGATTTTATTAGATTTTTTTCTTGTGGCCCAGACGAGATCATCCTCAAAAATCACTGAAAGCAGTCACCCATTCATTCAGCAAATATTTATTTAGCACCCACTCTGTGAAAGTCACTTCCTAATAATCATGGGGATGCAGAAATCAATAAAATGTTGCTCTTGACTTGAGGGATCCCACTCTTAGAATATATGGCAGATCCTGGTAAGTGCTATCAGGGAGACTGCAGTTAAATCAATAGAGATTCTTGAAGGTAGGAGAGTGGATTTTGAATTGTAAATGGGAAAATGAGAAAACACTGAAAGCAGGATAATTACATATTTGTACACATCTGTCTTTAAGGGCAGCCGTTCTGACAGTTGTGCCTGTGTGTGTGAGAGGAAGAGAGAGAGAGAGTACAAGCACATTTGCAGATATATGCCTGCACATCCATGCATAAAGGGAGAAATTTAAAGCAGGCAGATCATTATGAGGCAATTCTGAACGTAGACCTTTATTACCTGACCCGGGGAAGTGGTAGAGAGGTTAGAAATGATGGAGTGGACTAAAGAGGCATCTATAGATGCTAAGAAGTGAAAGGAGAGGTTGGACAAGTGAGCAATGGATATTCTCCTCCCCTAAAGAAGGCTACCAACAAAAAAGGACCATGTTCTCATCACTCAGGAGCCCAAGACAAATCAAGCCTACTTCTCATTTCAACATTATCTGTTGTAGCTTTCAAAATAGATAATAACGATGAAAATAAAATTCAGTGTTAAGCAAAAACGGTATTAAGGAGGCATTTTCAGATGATACAGTGAGTTTGTTTTTGTAGCTTTCAAAATAGATAATGACAATGAAAATAAAATTCAGCATTAAGCAAAAATGGTATTAGGGAGGCATTTTCAGATGATACTTTGAGTTTGTTTTTGATAAAACCTCCTAACTGAATTACTTTAATGGCTTTCTGGCCTCATTGCCTTTGTTTTCTATTCCCTCTCCCCTATAGAAATCTTAGTCTTTGGGATTTTATCAGACAGATTTTTAATCATTTTATATTTCAGGGAAAGATACCACATCCCAATGTATCTGTAAATTTTTATTATTTTAAATAAAAATAAATACCTTTGGACAACAGTGGCCTCCTCCCATTTCCTGCAGAAGTACCCCTAAGACTGTTTCCCAGTTTAAATTGCTTCAAGAGTATAGTCAAAAGGATGAAAACAGTAACTTACAGACCAAGGCTTCTTCCTGCCTGCTGATGCTACTCTTCCAGCTACCTCATGCTACTCTTCCAGCTACCTTTTGTGGGTTCCCACAAACCCACAAAAACCTTTGCAGACATTGCTTGGAAACAGCTTCATCTATTGTCAACTCCTCACCTAAGTCCTCAACTCGGCAAGTAAATACACCAGAAAGATCACTGTGGTGCATAACCTCTGTAACTCAAGTACCTCCCAAGGGAAATCTCTGTCTATACTTGACACTTGAGCATTGGAATATGAATTTGGGTGGATAGGAGTGGTTATAGAGGGAACAATTGATTAGGTGAGCATGCTTGATAATTCCCATGGAAATTAATATCAGGAAAATGTCAGAAAATTACACCTAACCATTATTGCTAGAAGAAATATTTCTGCCCTCCCAGTCTTCTTATAGAAAATTTTCTGAGCAACAGTAGTTCTTTTTTTATGTATATGTGGCATTTTTAGAATAGCATTATAACAAAGAGCTTGGGCTCAGATCTCAAGATACTTGTTTTCAGTCTATAATTTATGCATTTAACAACTATTTTTTAAATGATGCACATTTACTTAGTCCTCAGGACACTGGAGGTGATATGTACAATGCCAGGTACCATGCTTTGGGTTGGGGATGTATCAGTGGATAAGGTAGACATGGACCCTGCCTCATGGGAGTTAGAGTTTATCTGGGGCAATGCATATGACACAAATAACTGCTTAAGGGAATATAAAATTATAACTATGCTAATTGAAACACAGATATCAAGGGAGTGCATAAACAGGACCTGCAGATCTGAAGATAATTCGGATATTTGGATTTCTTATCCCAGATATTTTGTGCTGCCATTTTCTTCTTAAAAACTAAATCATTGGAAATTATGCTAAACTAGTTAAATATCTGTTGTGGCTGAGAAAAGAGTTGTTCCATAGGGAGGAGTTCTGAGAGAGTGGAGGACATGGGCAGCATAGCTAGAGATTGCTTTTGGTTCTTATAGAAAGAAAATTGTCACACAAATCTCACTATGATGTAAAATTCCTCATGAACATGGTTGTGGAAATGGAGGATAAGGAGCAAATAAAGCAAAAAAAAAAAAAAAAAAGGGAAGGATAAGGACTGTATTTGTTGACCAGTAGTTTGATGAACTAAGCCTTTAGGTACTTAGTAGGAGTTATCATATTCTATTCACTGAGTGTGTCAGGTCTATGAGTAGGGCAAAGGTCTGAGCATAGTAAAAGATACAGCTATTATGATTGCCTTTATTATAAAATCCCCTTGAAGCTTTGCAAAGAGAATAGTATTTTTAATGTGGCATTTTGTGGTCCATGCTATGCTAAACAACTATTACTTTTTATCCTAACAAAGTGGCCATATCCTAAAGATGGTTGAAGTGACTACCATGAACATAGCTTTTACAGTATTGAAGGATCTGTTCAAATAAAAGACACCAAATTACTGCTACTGAAAATTAGCCAAGAACAGTCCAAGATAATGTGCATAATATTTTGGAGTCCAAATAATAACTTCAACCATTCATCTGCCATTTATGTAAATGTTTGTTAGTCTATATGGTTTAAGTTTAATTTATCTGACCAATAATTAAGCACCCTTGTGTGAGTCATTATTTTTAATCTTTGTTCCTACCTTCACTAGACTTGTGTTAAATGAATTAACAAAGGTCATTATTTCCTCCTCAAAGTGAAAAGTACAATTCAATGCACAATTCACCAACTGTCACCTCCCAATGGAAAAGATGACACAATGTACTCCAATAACAAGTCTTTGAATAAGCATAATTGTAAAAATATTTGGTTCCAAATCCACACAGAAAGTTTATGTTCATACTTGATTAGGCCATTCCAAATACACCTTAGTTCTCCAAACATTCATGCCACTCACTGTATCAGAAACCCTGGCAAGGGTTCCAATATGAAAAATTTAGAACTGCCATTACCCAAACACCCCTAAAGAGAGGGATGGAAAGATCAAAGGTGATGGTGGAGCTATACAGAGAAGATAGGATTTAACAAATGAATATGAATGCTGAATCATTAAATTGACATCTCTTTAGTCTCCAGTATTTTAGAGCAGCTCCAAGTAAAAACCTAAAGTTGTAGAATTGCAACCTATGACAAACTCTGAAATATGTCCTACAACTAATTGTGGTGCTGTGCTTTGAAATTTATAGCTTGTTGTATATATGTTATTTTTCACAAAAAAAGAAGGAAAAAATTGATTGTGACAATAAAAAAAATTTAAATTTGATTCCCGGTGCCTGCCCATGCAAAAAAAAAAAAAAAAAAAAAAAATTAAGCCATCTATTCCCCTATATTCTGGAGCAGCTAGAAGGAAAAATCTGAGAGGATGTATGGTGGCCTATGACAAACTCTGGGATCTGTTCTGTAACTACTTGTTGAAGAGTGCTTTGAAAACTATTGCTTTATTACTTCTTCGCTTTGTACATATGTTATACTATACAATAAAAAAGTTAAAAAAGAAAGAAAGAAAGAAAGAAAGAAAGAAAGAAACCCTGGCAGAATGTTGCTGGATGATAGCAACACTACAACTGATAAAATGCCAAAAAAAAAAAATCAACGTACTTCTAAATACTTGGCATTTGTATACCCCCTTATTTTCACAAAATACTTTCCCACACATTGATTGTATTACTCATCACAATTTTCTGAAGTTGTAGATACTACAGTTCAAATAGTAGGCTCTCAACTTCATATTGACTTGATCCCAAGACTGTGATTTCCTCACTGCCTTAGCATCTGATTTCTTTAAGAAGGTTTTAAAAATTCAAGTTTACAGATCCTGTCACAGACTTTCCAAATGAAAATCTCCTTGTTTGGGACATAGAAATATGTACTGTTAAAAAGTTCTCCCAAATGACTGTGTTTTCGTTTATCTGATGATTGCAATTAGGAGCCAAACTTGCAGAAGAGTTGCAGGAGAAAATTTAAAGTTGAATGCAAATTTTATTAAAAGCAAGGATAACATTTTGTGCTTCAGCGTCAATGATAATTACAAGACTGCTCTGTATAGGTAATACATGGATGTATTATGTTTGGAAAGTCATTTTAAATTTGAAGAACTTAGAAATTGTTTTCGCATGGACTTAACCTGGTATACACCAGTCAGTTCCAAGAATATTCATGAAACCCCTTTAGCCAATGATGCAGCCAACTACCACTGCCATGAAGTATTACTTAAGTTATTCCCAAGTTTTGTTTTCATAAAATACATGTTCTATGGACAAATAAATACCTACATTCTAGAAATCAATGGTATCTCATTATTTGTTTATTAAAATAATTATTTTTTAATTAAATATATTGGAATTCTTATGTGCCAGGAACTGTGCAGGGCCCCAAAAGTAAGAAAGTGAACAAGATAGAAATAATCTTTACACTTATGGAGCTTACAGTCTAAAGGGTCTGCCAATCAAAATACACAAGTAGAGTAAAGTGTCACAAGTACTATGATGCTACAGAAATGCCTATAGATGGTACAGATCCTTTCAGAGTAGACGGAAAGGGAGTAGGGGGAGCATTAGAGACCTACTGAATCTGAATTTTGAGACGAGATTTGAGTATGGTAATGTGCATTTTTATATATACAAATACAAATTATTCACTATAGTTACTGAGTTTATAGTATAAATCAGGCATCGTGTTATGGTGATAATACTGAGAGGGAAGGCTCAGCTCTTACCCTCATGAAAACTATTGCCAATTTAGTCAGAGAGATTTACAAGCAGATAGATAACATGGAATAGGCTCGGGTCCATGGGAACTATCAGGCATAGGTCTAACTGTTGGTAACTGCATTTGTAAATCTGCATAAAATGTGGCACCTCTTTAGGTTTGTATTTCCCTTGGGTTTCCAAATGCGACTCCATGACTGGACTTTAGTCTGTGACACACATGGGCTATTAGTTTTGATATATTTTGAATGTGGGGACTATCTGTGTGATTTCTAGGAACATGATTGAGTCAGCGATAGGAGAATTAAACCTGCTGAATTTAAAACTGAAAACAGAAAATATAAGTGAGTTCTACATCACCAGCAAGGCCATCAACTCTTGGCTGTATCAGGCAAATTCAATTCTATTCAACTGAACTCAATTCAATTCAGCATGATTGCATACTTATCATGTGGAAGGCTCAGTGCAGGTCTTAAGAGAAGTGCAGATAAGACATTAATCTTGTTGGGATTTTTAATTTGGTGAACAGAGAGAAGTAGTATCAAGTGGAAAATAAGCACAAACACAAGTGGCAGGGCAGCATAAAGAGTTAGTGAGAACATATAGGCTCTGGTATAAGATAGAATTGGGACTTTTTATCAACTGCACAACTTTGTAGTTGGATGATTTTGAGCAACTCACTTCAAATTTTAGGATATACATTTCCTTATCTCTAAAATGATGGCAATGATAATGCTCATCTGATAGGGTAGAGTTCTTGGTGCACTGTTAGGACTCAAATAATAAACTGCAATTGCTGATTTTAATATTAATATTGATATAATATTTAAAGTTTAGTGCAAAGGCAACACTTTTGACCAGAATATTTGGAATGGATTATAATAGGCAAAGATTGAACAGATAAATTCCCTGGCAATAAGAATACAAGAATAAAACAATTATCAAACTCTAGGGTTTATCTGGGGAAGAACAAATGGGACACATCTGGGGTGTGGAGGATTATGGATGAATCAGCAGGAGAAGAGCTTAGTGGGATGCTGGGTAGAAAGGCTGATTGAGTGCCCAGAACAGAACACCTTAAATACCATTTTAATGGACATGGAAGCTATTCTGTAAACAAAGAGGCTTTTGAGCAGGATGATAAACATTAATAGATCTACATAGGATGGCAACTCTGATAGGAGTACAAAGGCTGAACTTGAGAGGATACAAAGCCATTAGAAGCCATTGTGAAAGGTTAGAAGGTTCTGAAATTATCACCATCATCATCATCATAATCATCATAGCATCATCATTATCACCATCATCACACCACTACCACCATTGCTGCCACCAGCATCATAGCACCTAACATCACTGAGCAATACATGCATCAACTAATAAACTTTACCACAGTTCTATGATGTGATTACTACTACAATTTCCAATTTTCAGATAAGAAGACTGAGAATCAGAGAGGCTAATGGGCATGATTGTTTATGGTCACAAGGCAAGTGGAAAGGTGAGGATATAAAACCAGGCAGTCAATTCTGGACACTGTACTCTTGATCACTTCACTGTATTGAATCTTAAAGCAAAGTGGAGAAGAGAAGTAAAAATGCAGTTTCAAGATGGAAGTAATTAGACTAGGCAAATGACGGTGTATAGAGACTCGAAAGAAGAGGGAGGGAAAAATTACCTGGGTAGTTTGGGTGGGGGTAACTTCAACTTGGGAATGTCTTTAATGAAATATGAAATTTGGAGAAATGGATTTTATTTTTTGGCAGAGAGATTGGGACACTGTGTGGCACATGCCTCGAGAGGCGTCCAGGTAGAGGTAAAAATGCAACACTTACAAGTATTTGGAAATATGGATTCATGCCTGTCATGGTCAGTTTCATGTGTCAACTTGGCCAGGTAGTGGTACCTGTTTGTCTAGTTGGGCAAGTGCTGGCCTGTCTGTTCCTATGAGGACATTTCACAGAATTAAATCATGATCATGTCAGATACATCCACAGCTGATTGCATTTGTAATCAGCCAAGGGGAGTGTCTTCTTTAGTGAGTGATGCTTAATCTAATCATTGGAAGACTTTTAGGGAGGATTCAGAAGAGACAGACTTTCTTCCTTCTGGTGAGCCTCTCCCGTGGAGTTCGTCCAGACCCTCCATAGGAATCGTCAACTTCACAGCCTACCCTGCAGATTTTGGACTCTATGTTCCCACATGTTCTAGTTTGCTAGCTGCTGGAATGCAATATACCAGAAACGGAATGGCTTTTAAAAGGGAGAATTTAATGAGTTGCTGGTTTACTGTTCTTAGGCTGAAAAAAATGTCCCAATTAAAACAAGTCTATAGTAATGTCCAATCAAAGGCATCCAGGGAAAGATACCTTGGTTCAAGAAGGCCGATGAAGTTCAGGGTTTCTCTCTCAAGTGAGAAGGCACATGGCGAACACAGTCAGGGCTTCTCTCTCAGCTGGAAGGGCACATGGCAAATACAGCGTCATCTGCTAGCATCTTCTCCTGGCTTCCTGTTTCGTGAAGCTCCCCGGGAGGCGTCTTCCTTCTTTATCTCCAGAGGTCGCTGGCTGGTGGACTCTCTGCTTCATAGTGTCACTCTCTCTGAATCTCTTATTCTCCAAAATATTTCCTCTTTTACAGGACTCCAATAAACCAATCATGACCCACTCAAATGGGTGGAGACATGTCATCCCTAATCCATTTAACAACCATTCGTGACTAAATCACATCAACCAGGGAGATGATCTCATTACAGTTTCAAACATACAGTATTGAGTAGAGATTATTCTACCCATATGAAATGGGATTTATATTAAAATATGGCTTTTCTTAGGGGACATACTTCCTTTCAAACCAGCACACCACAATTACATGAGGCATTTTTATAAATTTCATATTTACAAATATTTCCTGTTGATTCTGTTTCTCTAGAGAACCCTAACTAATAAAACTTGGTACCAGGAGTGGTTCTTAAACAGAATTCTTAAAATGGGTTTTTATGAATGGGTTTCTACTTTGGCTGGACTCAAAGCCACTAAAGACTCTGATTCTCATAATCAGAATGATACTCCCAATCCATGGAGTGAGTTGGCAAAAGAGATAGTCAAAATATCAGCATTCGATTCTTCTAATGCTTCACTTGTATAAAGCCAGGCTCTGGAGAATAATATTTTTGACACCTTGATGGAGTTTTGTGGAAATAGGAAGTATAGAGATGTTGGCTGGTTGTTGTTAGACGCACTGTATATATTAATGAGTGAAAGGGACGGGCTTAAGTCTTCAAACGAGAAGCTTATGCGCCGTCTAACAGATGTAGATGTTTCTGTGAATGTTCTAAAGGAAAATCTTATTTCCTGTAGCTGGATACTTGAGATCTCCAAAATTCAGACTCAGAATCTTATTGTTAGAGTAGCAACTTTACAACGTAAACTGAAATCGCAATGTTGCATGGTGTCTGCCATTAAAGTGAGGGCATTGATTGGAAAGGAGTGGGACCCTAAAAAATGGGATGGTGACAAATGGACTGATAAGGATGTCAGGGGTGAGGTTGAAACCCTAGAGCATGCTGAGTCTTCTCTAGATAACTCTGTAATAGTTTGCCTGAGGACATAACTACTCCACCTCCAACCTGCCTTGAGGAGTTGGCCACCCAACCTCCTGCTGAAGGGATTAGCCCTAGAGAGATTAATCCTGTTTCACCAGATGAAACTGCAAATGAAGGCCCTGAAGCAAATGGCTTGGAAGATATTTCTAATTCTTTTCATGACCCACCCCCCCATCCCTCATTTCTTCCAGACCTATAACTAGACTAAAGTCCCAACAGGCCCCTAAAGATGAGGTACAAGGTATCACACATGAGGAGGTATGTTATACTCCAAAAGAACTGTGTGAGTTTTACAATTTATATAGACAGAGATCAGTGGAATATGTGTGGCAATGGATTTTAAGCATGTGGGATAATGGTGGGAGGAATATAACAATGGATCAGGCTGAATTTATTGATATGGGCCCACTAAGCAGAGATTCTGCATTCAATGTTATACCTCAGGGGGTTAGAAAATGTATTAACTGTTTGGATGGTTGGTTGAAACATGGATCAAAAGGTGGCCAACATTACCTGAGATTGAAATGCCAGAACTGCCCTGGTATAATGTAGATGAGGGGATCCAGAGGCTTAGAGCTATTGGAATGTTAGAGTGAATTAATGATGCAAACCCTGCTCTTACACTGCAGAATGTCCGGAGGATGCACCTTTAACCAGAACAGTGAGAAACAAATTTGTGAGACTAGCACCATCATCCCTGAAGAGCTCTGGGGTTGCACTTCTCTGTAGGTCAGATATTACTGTAGGAACTGCTGTCACTGAGGTAGACTCCTTAAACACCGTGGGGATGACAGGATTCCAAGTTGGCAGAAGCCAGGTGGCAGCACCTAAGTGCTAAAGGCAGAGTAGATGTGGCTATTATAGTAGAGAGCAAACTCATAGCAGGTGTCAAAATTATATGACTCGCAGAGATTTGTGGCATTGGCTAGTAAATCATGGGGTACTTAGAAATACAACAGAAGGGCAGTCTACTAAATTCTTGCTCGAGCTTTTTAAACAAAAGAGTCAAGTGAAGAGAAGTCTAACCTGAATTACAAAAAGGCAGAGTCATGGCCCCTTAATCAATTTCCAGACTTGAGACAGTTTACAGACCCAGAGCCCCTTGAATGAAGGGGAGGTCAGGTCCCTTTGGGGGAGAACCCTATTATACTACCACAAAGTTATACCGTTAATCTTCCTCCAAGCCTTCCCCAAGGAGACCGACGGCCTTTTACCAGGGTAACTGTGCATTGGGGAAAAGGAAATGATCAGATATTTCAGGGATTATTAGACACTGGTTCAGAAGTGACATTAATTCCAGGGCACCCAAAACATCACTTTGGTCCACCAGTCAGAGTGGGGGGTTTATGGAGGCCAGGTGATCAATGGAGTTTTAGTTCAGGTCCATCTCACAGTGGGTCCAGGGGGCCCCTGGATCCAACCTGTAGTTATTTCCCCAGTTCCAGAATGTATAATTGGTATAGACATACTGAGCAACTGGCAGAATCCTCACATTGGCTCTCTAACTTGTGCAGTGGGGGCTATTATGGTGGGAAAGGCCAAATGGAAGCTACTAGAACTTCCCCTACCAAGCAAAATAATAAATCAGAAGAAATACCAGATTTCTGGAGGGAATTCAGAGATTACTACCACTCTTAAGGACTTGAAGGATGCAGGGGTGGTGATTCCCACCACATCTCCATTCAACTCTCCTATTTGGCCTGTGCAGAAAACAGAGGGGTCTTAGAGGATGAGAGTGAATTATTATATGCTAAACCAGGTGGTAACTCCAATTGCAACTGCTGTTCCAGATGTGGTATCATTGCTTGAGCAAATCAGTACATCCCCTGGTACCTGGTATACAGCTATTGATCTGGCAAATGCTTTTTTCTCAATAGCTATTAGTAAGGACCACCAGAAACAGTTTGCTTTCAGCTGGCAAGGTCAGCAATATACTTTCACTGTCCTACCTCAGGGGTATATCAACTCTCCAGCCTTATGTCATAATCTTGTTTGCAGAGCTCTTGATCATTTCTGCCTCCCACAAGACATCACACTGGTCCATTATATTGATGATATCATGTTGATTGGACCTAGTGAGCAAGAAGTAGCAACTACTCTAGATTTACTAGTAAGTAATTTACATGTCAGAGGATAGGAGATAAATTCAACAAAAATACAGGGGCCTTCCACCTCAGTGAAATTTCTAGGTGTCCAGTGGTGTGGGGCATGTCGAGATATTCCTTCTAAGGTGAAGGAGAAGTTGCTGCATCTGGCCCTTCCACAACCAAAAAAGAGGTACAATGCCTAGTTGGTCTTTTTGTATTTTGGCAACAACATGTTCCTCATTTGGGTTAGCTACTTCAGCCCATTTATTGAGTGACCAGAAAAGCTGCTAATTTTGAGTGGGGACCTGAACAAGAGGAGGCTCTGTGACAGATCCAGGCTGCTGTACAAGCTGCTCTGCCACTTGGGCCATATGATCCAGCAGATCCAATGGTGCTGGAAGTGTCAGTGGCAAATAGAGATGCTGTCTGGAGCCTTTGGCAGGCCCCTATAGGAGAATCACAATGCAGATCCTTAGGATTTTGGAGCAAAGCCTTATCATCTGCTGCAGATAACTACTCTCCTTTTGAGAAACAGCTCTTGGCCTGCTACTGGGCCTTAGTAGAGACTGAATGCTTAACCATGGGTCATCAAGTTACCATGAGAGCTGAGTTGCCTATAATGAGTTGGGTGTTGTCCAAGCCATAAAGTTGGGCGTGCACAGCAGCACTCTATTATAAAATGGAAATGGTGTATATGAGATAGAGCCAGAGCAGGTCCTGAAGGCACAAGTAAGTTACATGAAGAAGTGGCACAAATGCCCATCGTTTCCACTCTTGCTGCCACATTACCTTCTTTCCCAGACCAGAGCTTTGGCCTCTTGGGGAGTTACTTACAGTGAATTGACTGAGGAAGAGAAAACTCGGGCCTGGTTTACAGATGGTTCAGCACGATAAGCAGGTACCACCCGAAAGTGGACAGCTGCAGCATTACAACCCCTTTCTGGGGTGTCTTTGAAGGACAGTGGTGAGGGGAAATCCTCCCAGTGGGCAAAACTTCGAGCGGTGTACCTGGTTGTTCATTTTGCTTAGAAGGAAAACTGGCCAGAGGTGCGTTTTGTATACTGACTCATGGGCTGTTGCTAATGGTTTGGTTGGATGGTCAGGGACTTGGAAAGACCATAATTGGAAAATCGGTGACAAAGAGGTCTGGGGAAGAAGTATGTGGAGAGACCTTTCTGAGTGGGCTAAAAGCATGAAGATATTTGTGTCCCATGTGAATGCATACCAGAGGGTGACTTCAGCAGAGGAAGGTTTTAATAATCAAGTGGGTAAAATGATCCATTCTGTGATACCAAGTAGCCTCTTTTCCCAGTAACTCCTGTCAATGCCCAATGGGCTCATGAACAGAGTGGTCATGGTGGTAGGGATAGAGTTTATGCATGGGCTCAGCAACATGGACTTCTACTCACCAAGGCTGACCTGGCTACAGCCACTGCTGAGTGCCCAATCTGCCAGCAGCAAAGACCTACACTCAAGCCCTGATATGGCACCATTCTGGGTAGTGACCAGCTGGCTACATGGTGGCAGGTTGATTTCACTGGACCATACCCTTCATGGAAGGGGCAGCAATTTGTTCTAACTGGAATAGACACATACTCTGGATATGGGTTGGCTTTCCCTGCACACAATGCTTCTGCCAAAACTACCCTCTGTGGGCTAACAGAATGCCTTATCCATCATCATGGTATTCCACATAGCATTGCTTCTGATCAGGGAATACACCTTACAGCAAATGAAGTGTGAGAATGGGCACATGTTCATGGAATTCTCTGGTCTTACAATGATGCTCATGGAATTCTCTGGTCTTACCATGTTCCCCATCTTCCAGAAGCAGGTGGATTGATGGAACGGTGGAATGGCCTTTTGAAAACTCAATTACAGTGTCAACTAGGTGGCAAAAACTTGAAAGGCTGGGATAATGTTCTCCAGGAAGCTGTGTATGCTCTGAATCAGCATCTGCTGCATGATGCTGTTTCTCCCATAGCCAGGATCCATGGGTCCAGGAACCAAGGGGTGGAAATGGAAGTGGCACCAGCCACTACTATCCCTAATGATCCACTAGCAAAATTTTTGCCTCCTGTCCCTGCGACCCTGAGCTCTGCTGGTCTACTGGTTTTCATTCTAAAAGGGGGAGGGCATCCACCAGGAGAAACAACAATGATTCCATTGAACTGGAATCTAAAACTGCTACCTGGTCACTTTGGGCTACTCATGCCCCTGCATCAACAAGCGAAGAAGAGGATTACATTACTGGCTGGGGTGACTGACCCTGACTATGAGGGGGAAATAGGACTGCAACTACACAATGGAGGTAAAGAAAAGTTTTCCTGGAATATAGGAGATCTCCTAGGGTGTCTTTTAGTCCTACCATGCCCTGTGATTAAAATCAATGGAAAACTACAACAACCCAATTCAGGTAGGACTACCAATGGCTCTGAAACTTCAGGAATGAGGGTTTGGGTCACCCCACCAGGCAAAGAACCATGGCCAGCTGAAGTGCTTGTGAGGGTAAAGGGAACATGGAATGAGTACTAGAAGAAGGTAGTGATAAATATGAACTATGACCACATGATCAGTTACAGAAACAAAAACTTTAATGCTGTTTTGTTCATATTATACTATTTAATTTGTAAGATATCAAGTTTAAGAGTGAATATTACCCAAGTTCTTGTACCCTATTCTGGAAAGATTTAATGTGTTTCCGGTTATATGCAGGACAGTTAAATATTGTTAAGTGAGGAAAAAAAATGTATCTTTTATTGTTTTCTGCTTAGAAATTAGGTAAGATTTAAAGTGATGAGTATAGCTGCCAAGTTGACAAGGGGTGGACTGTCATGATTAGGTTCATGTGTCAACTTGACCAGATGGTGGCCAAGTTGTCTGGTTGGGCAAGTGCTGGCCTGTCTTTTGCTATGAGAATATTTCATAGAATTAAATCGTGATTACGTAGGCTACATCCACAGCTGAGTGCATTTGTAATCAGCCAAGGGAAGGGTCTTCTTTATGAGTGGTGCTTAATCTAATCACTGGAAGCCTTTTAAGGAGGATTCAGAAGAGACAGGCGTTTCGGCCTGCGAGCCTCTCCTGTGGAGTTCGTCCAGACCCTCCATCAGAATCATCAGCTTTACAGCCTGCCATGTGGATTTTGAACTCTACGTTCCCACAGTTACATGAGACACTTTCATCAATTTTATATTTACGAATATTTCCTGTTGATTCTGTTTCTCTAGAGAACCCTAACTAATACAGTGCATTAGAGCAGGAGGGAGAGATAGAGATAGAGATAAACATAGGGTAGAAAGAGAGAAAGAGATGGGAGTGGGAAGGGGAGAGGGAGAGGGAAAAGGAGTGAAAGAGGGAGAGAGAAAAGGGGACAGAGAGGGAGAGGGAGAGACAGAGATGAAGATAGATAGGCAGATGGAGAGATTAGAAGTGGGAATTATCAACATACCTAACCAAAAACAATCTTGCAGGCTTGGATCAATAGATTCTTGCTCCCAAATCCTTTTTTCTGTTATCTCTTCACCTTATCTGGAGCACCATATTTTAACATGTTAAGGTTAAATATGAAGGATATGTTATAATATTACATAACCATCACATTCACTAATTACAGGGAACAGCAACATAATCCTGTCATGTTTTGTAGGCTTTGTTACCAAATAGATAATGTCCAAAATTATTGACTATTTTTGTACATAATTTAAAGGCTGGAGATGATTAGAAAATAAGTTGATACTATAGAGGAGGATGTATGTAAAAATATTTCCCCTTGTTAATGGAGTCCTTCTCACATTCACCAAGTAATATTTTCAATGCTTTATAGTATGGTTCCCTCAAATTCTTGATATTTTTCCCTTACCCTTTTGGGTATTCAAACCCCACAACAACAAAACAAAAGTGATACTCTGGGCCAGTGGAAAATATACTTCATCTAATGGTTGTACCAAAAAATAGAATTTGAGAGAACATGTTCTCAACCTTCCACTAAAATTTGAACAATCACATTTTTCTACTTACCACTAAAAACCTATTTTGGATATATTACCCTTGAAGGGATATAAATTGTTTATCACACTATTTAAATATTTAGTATCTACCATCACTTGATTAAAAAATTACAAGTTTAAAACCTACCATGCAAAGTGAAGTATCTTTTTATTTGCCTGAAGAATTATCTTTTCCATATTTCCAGGAGTGTTTCTTAATGCTGGAATATCATGTTTTATTAATAAGTGGTATTCTCACTAAACACTTCCTCCATGATTTTATAGACTGCTCTTATCTCAGCTTTCCCACATTCAAACTGAAGAGCCCCAGTCTTTTCAAGTTGCCTTCATGAGCCTGGGCTCCCGTTCCTTTGGTCCTTTAAGTTACACAATCTCCACTCTCTGCAGGTCTATTTTGCTGCATGCTGTTTGGATGAACAGGAGCAGTGCTATGTTGTGTTTAGGTTTTAATTCCTAGCTGATGATGTCTACATTTGGACAGCTTTACTGATATTAAACTCAGGTGGTATCTACAGGAAGGAAGCAATATATAGGGGCTAATACATTCAGACATAGTAAACTCTTAAAAAGGACTCAGTTACCTGATTGAAAGATACCTTTGGTATTATATGTGAGTATTTGTCATGGAATTCTCCTATATTTAAGGGTCTTCCAGATTGCTTGCTTGGAGTGGAGCCTGCTCTATTTGGGTGACTCTCTGGTTCTTTTTTTACAGCATCTGCCACCCCCCAGATAACTTTTCCTTCCCCCCCTTCCAAAAACAGTCTCTTTGACTTCACTGGTTATTCAGACAATTTTGTTTTACGTTCACCAAACTTTGATCTGTTTGCTCATCAGAAGGCATTTATCCTGAATTTCAAATGTTCCCAGTTTTCTAGTAGCTTATTTAACTTTGCAGATTTCCTTTAAATGTTTTTCAATTCCTACATTTTGGTACAGTTTCCGCTTCTGAAATGTAATAGCTGAGTGATGGATTGCATCATTTTTTTCTCTCTCTAGAATTTTGTAATAATATTTATACAATTACTTTACACGTACCTCAAGCATCAGTTCCTGTCCAAATTTAATAATCAATTTCACACATTTCCTTTTCGTTTGCATTATGAACCTTTGTAGAAAGTAACCTGTTGTATAGTACTTGTTGCAGATATTTATTAGATCTGGAAACCTTATCACTTCCTGTTTTTTCCCTTGTAGGTATTCTGACACTCCGTATTTGGCCAACTCTCATCTCTTATTATTACTATTTGATCTTCTTTTACAGGTTCTTTGTGTCTCTCCATATTTTAAGGTCAGGCTTATTATTTGGCAAAGATGGTCTTGTGTGTATCCCTGCAGCCGCATTTTATTATGTAAGTGGATAATTCCATCTACAGGGATTCTATCATATAGTATTTCCTTTGAAATATACGTTTTAGTCTCTATTTCTGTTTATACCCTTTGTCACATGTAATACCTCAGACCTCTCTTTTGTATTATCCTTCTTACAGATTCCAAAGGCTATTAGCATTACATTCGATTGGTTAGTTCTCCTCCTCCTCAACACATTTTTAAAACAGCTATGTTTTTTAAAAACGCTAACGTATTTTGTAAAAATGTTGAATACTGTGCAGTGCTATATAACATTCTGATTATCTATTGCCTTTGTTTAGCAATAAATGAATGTTCAAGGTTTTTTATTCATTGTAGTGGCATAAGAGCTTTCTAGGAGACAATTTCTATAGCCCTACTCCTGTCTTATACTCAATGCTATTTTTTGCTGCTAAAAATGGGAGAGTTGGGGTGAAGGGCTGGTAGGAGGAAAAAGAAACAGAAAAATCTCCCTGGTTTTTCCTTTAAAGAAAAGTAATGATTTTCTCCTGGAAGCAAATCAAAGACTGCATGAAATGTCTGCCCCTTTAAAAAATGTAAGCTGATTTTTTTTCTTCCTTTTTTTTTTTTAAATGCCAGGCACTTTTATCCTTATAGCTTAAAGGCAAAAAAATGAATGAAATGTAGAAAATGAAGGGCATGTGACAGCATCAAAGAAGTAAAGCAAAGCTACAGAGTGTATGTCTGGCTATGTCAGGCCAGGGTGGGCCTTTTTAGTGAGACCATTAAGGCAATCTAGCTGCCAGATGAAGTCTTTGTGAAAGGGCAGAAAAGATGTATAAAATCTTTTTGATGTTTTAAAGGAACCTGTCCTTTATATTCTGTCCCCCCCCCTTTCTTTTCCCATCATCTTGTCCTCACCAATGCCATCCCACTTGCAAGGCAAACTACAACCATTTGTAGGAGTATTTTATGTCTTAGAGCAATTGGACCTTGGTTTGATCTAGAACTTGAAGATAGTGGGGCATTTTTAGTTTCTGCTGGGAGAGAATGGCAAATTGCTGGGTAGAATGGGTAAAGGCTTTGGGGACATTCTGAGAAGCAGTGGTTAATCAGAGTAGAATTAATCAAGTCCTATTTACTTAATCAAGGTAAGGATTATTTTTTGAATAGACTTAATTACATTACATTGGCACCACTGGATCATCATGACAAATTTCCTCATTTTATAAAGAGGAAAGGAAGCTTCAAGGACTCCAATTAGTCTAATAAAATTGTAGGGGCACAATTTCTCCACACTCTTGCTTCTAAGACCAAATAACCTCTCTATTTATTCACAGAAGACCTAAGATACCATCTCCACTCCTGCCTTCTCTTCCTTACTTCACTCCATCCTCTGCAAAAACTATTTGACCAATAGGGTTGTCTCCATTGGAGAAGCCTCTCAGTTAATTCAAGCCCTGTAAGAATACCTCAGTCTGCACAGGAGACCTTGCCATCCATTAAGGTCATCTGATAGGATGGAGAGTAACTCCAAGGGTTTTAAGAAATAATGACCATGTTCTCTGGAACAATAAGAGAAGTCAGGGTAAGGGCACATACCCACATATTCTCTAGATCTACAAAAACTCCTGCTGCCCATTTCACACTCTTCTCATACTGCCCTTGGTATGTGGGTAATACCACACTAATTTAGTTGGATAGCCTAGTGGAATATAATACAAAAGTGGACTTGCAGTTTAAGGGGAAACAGAAAACCTAGATTCAAGCCCTAACTCTGCCGATATCTATCTCTATAGCTTTGAGCAAATTACAGATGGGAAACTGGTCCAGTAAGATGAAGTAAAATAAAGAGATTGGATTTCATGACTTTTAGAATGTTTTTCAGTATTAATTCTCTAAGAATCTGGAAAAGAAATAAAGCACAGACTTTCCTTCTTTCTTTGCCTCATCCCTATAGCCCTTCCACTCTTTCCCAATTACCATGATCTTTCTATTACCACAAAATGTCAGCAGCACATTTTCAAAGTATCAAGGACTCAGAAGAACATGAAAGCTTTGTACTCTTCCTATCGCTTTCCCTCTTGAGAAGAAAACTTTCCTTTGTAGTTATCGCAGTAGTTCATTGACTTATGAAACATCTCTCTGATTCACACAGCATTCTTCTTTTCCTAGTGCAGAGTTTCCCCCTTGATACCACCTTACCTGCACCAAAGATACATTTCACCCAGAATTTTTTGATGTAATAATAGAAGGTATATTCTTACCTTTGTATACATATGCCTATGCTAATCTACTCTCACAGATAAAAACAACTGGCTCTTTAAGAGTTCCTCGGATTGGATTTTCTTGTCAGCATCAAACACTATGCCTACATGTCCTTAGATGACCTCTCCAGCCTGAATGCTGGTTAATAGGAATTCCTGCCTCATTTAGTGATCCAGCTACGTATAAGTACAAGTATACATGGAAAATCTATTGCCTGGCAGGACCTCCAGTCAGGCTCATGTTTTATTTTTCTGGCAGAGTCCCCAGGAATACCTTTAGAAACTATCATAAGTGGTTCAATTGCTTAGAGGTCTAATATGACACTCTAAAGAATGTTTAGGAATGAAAGACATCTGTACATTTCCTGATGAGAAACCCCCATGGGAGAGTCAGCCTCAGGACTTTTTCTCAGGTCCAAGCCAGATCACCACCTTCCCTTCTTCTTTCTTGGCCTCAAATCCCTGGGATTTCAGTTGCTCTTCATTGGCAGCTGCTAAAATTCACTCCATTCCCTGCCTTTCTGGTGTCCCTCCAACCACTCTGTAGAGTAACTCACAGTCTCATTATTAGATCTCAAGTTCTTGCTGGCCAAATTAGATGCACACAGCTCTTCTTAATCTGACTTAAGCATTTATTGTGAATCATCTCTGGGGAAGAGAGGGTATCATCTTTTTTTAATGTGGTAAGTTCAAGACAGAGTCAACATGAATCTACTGAGCTTCTACTATGCTCCAGAAATTGTGAATTTAAGAGTAAAGAGAAATTCCTGCCTCTAAGAGTCTCCAGGCTGAACAGACAAAAGTCATATATAATTAGGAGATACTATTCCTCAGATGAATGAGGAATTTGGAAGGCACAATGAAATGGAAAGTTGATTCTTTCTGTTATATTTAAAGTTAAACATATTCTAGAATTTTACTAAGTCTTTGCATTCTGCATCTCCTATTGCCTAATCATGAATCTTATCCATTAATTCAAGAATTAGTTCTGAATTATTATTCTGATTTACTATATATTGGCTTTATTCTAGGTGCTGAAAGTAGAAGAATGAAGACAACCAATATTCTATTGGGGAAAACAGACAACAGGCAAGTAAACAGATGTATATAATAGAGTTTTACTTCATGATACATGACATGAAAACAAGTGAATAAAGAGCACTAAGTGGTCAACAAAGGCCTCTTGGAGGAAGTGATGTTTTAGTGGAGGAGTAGAGAATCTAGGTGATTGTCTAAGGAAAAAGTTTTCCTGGCATAAAGAGGAACAATAGTGAACTTTCTGAGGTGGGAATAATGTTGGCATTTTGAAGATCATAACAAAAACTCTGGATAAATACAGCAAAGCCTCTAAATTGGTCGTGATGGGAGTATTCACACCATGGAAATCAGGGCCTCTCCTGGATCTGGGTGACATTTAGGAAATATTCAGTCTGGGCATTGCCAGAAAAAGAGCCTATTTCTTAAATCTCCAAAAAAAAAACTGTTGTTCCAGAGAAGCCTCCAACAGAGATGGATGATCACAAAGCTTCAGCCCTATAAACATAATGCCAGTCTGGACACTTCTAAAGTTGCTTGGTTCTGATAAGAAGGAATAAGTTGTGAATGTCCTCTGAAGTATTTTGGTACAGGCTTTCAGATGTTCTGTATTATTATGGAAGGACCCATGACCCATTTTTGTCAATGCAGAAGCCCATTCTGCCTTTTCTACTTCCTCCTGTCCTATAGGGTGACGTCAGAAAAAAATTCATATGAAAATGGTGAGTATAAGAGACATTGGCCTAGGTTACGAGGGGGGACACAAAGAAGCTGCACAGAGAGATGTATTAGTCCTTTTGTAGAATAAAAATACTGAGAAAAGTTCCTAAAGAGAATTTAAATGAATGAAAGCAAAATCTGATGCAAAGATTAGCCTCAGGCACTGTAGGGAACACACACACACACACACACACACACACAGATATATTAAGAAATCCCTACATTTACGAGTCTTCATACATCTGTGGGACAATCTTCCCACCCACACCCCAAATCCCTGGACTCTACAACTGTTACACGAGAGACTAAAACAATTATATGTGATACTTAATTAAACATCTACACTTCCAGTGAGTGACAGATTTACCTTTTTTTCCTCCTATTTTATTAGAGGTAGGCTAGAGATAAAACCTACAAGTCATGAGTAATTATAGCCTGCTGAGAAAAGTGATGGAGTGCTACACTCAGAAGGACTTATCAAGGCCTGAAAATGTGGAGTCAACACTTAAGACTTTTTTTTTATTATTATTATTTTCCCCAACACTAACAATTTCCCGGCTTGTTCCCAGAGGGAGATAAACAAACAGTATGTACCTGCATTTTAATAGGAATAAACAGGACTGGCTCACTCATATTTTTACTGCACTGGTTCCCTGTTCTTCAAACCAGTGGGATACGGTGAAAAGTGAGCATGTCACGGCCAGTGGAAAACTACAGTAAGGAAGGTGAAATTTTCTGTTTTTAGGAACAGAGTTTTGAAATAAATAAAAGGGTCATAATATTTTGTGAACAGAACTTGTTAGGGGCTTAGAATATTCTTTCAGACAGTGTTGGGAAATCAGTGAATATCCCTACATACCTTCTGAAGCTAATGCTCAGTCAAATGCCCTCCAACCTTGGGCACCTTCAGTGGAGAAAGACACAAGAAGAAAGAATGAATGATCTTCCTAGAGTTAGTGTCCACCTTAACCTCAGTATGGGGACTCATTATTTAAGGCTGGAATAGGTATGGTTGAGTTTGGGGGGAGCCTCAAATTTATTTTTCTAAGATGTATGGTTTTATCTGGGTTCTATGGATGCTTGAAATATGGGTCACAAACTTCAGAATGCGTAAGAATCACCTGCAGTGGCTGTGAAAAATGCAAATTCCTGGCCTCCATCCTAAGAGACTGATAGGGTCAGATGAGAGTCAGGAATTCGCATTTTAATAAGCAACCTAGAAAGATTCTGATGATGTGGTCCGAGGGCCACACAATGAGAAACACAGTTCCAGAGGGTCTGCATCTAGGTTTTAGGACATTTCTGAATGCCTGATGTTGAAATATTGCATCAGGTCTTAGGATTGCATGCTTTCATGGGATTCTTAAAGTGTGTAAAACAGTTAAGAATCTTGGGTGATGAGGATAATTTTAAGCAGTGGTGAGCTGCACTCAACTTTGAATTCTAGCCAGCCTTGTGAGTCTCAGGATCAACTCAGCAGTTTGGCTTGGGAAATAGAACCCATTTCCTCTGCTGGACAGGTTTTCTGGTTTCGCTTCTCTGTCCTGAATTTGGCTTTTTGCTCTGTCCTCCTCCCCCACTATTCTTGAGTGGTATTAGGGCAATTAGCCAATGAATTATTTTAGGGCCTTTAATGGACCTGTAAAGCCATGTTTTCTTCACATCTTATGAAAGTGTTTCATGATTAATGAATGATAAATGTTAAAAATGTCCAAATAACATTCTTGGATCCTGTTCAACCATGCCCTGATTAGTGGGTTTAGGGATCAGATTTAACTCTGGCATCACTTAGATAAACATCATTAACTTGATGTGTGATCTCTAGTAAATTGCTTCATACCCACAGACCTCAGCTCCTTCATCTGCAAAACAGGGGCAAAAATATTTAAATTACTGTATTACTTTGAGGAGAAATGAGATAACAGATGTGAACTAACCTAAAAAGTAGTTAGAATATTCTATTAGGGCAAGATACTATTATTATAACTAAAGTATTCGTGTGTCTTTGTGGCTTAATAATTGTTAAATCCAGGAGAACAGATGGATTTATTTTGGATTTTAATACAATAATCCAGGAGCCAAACAAGGATTTAAAACAGAGGCTTTCTGATTGCTTCTATCAATGTGGCATAGCCTGAGAACTACTTGCTATGGTGGTGACATCAGCATAAACATAAGAATCAGAAGGTAATAGAAGGAAGGCATGCATATGAGAAAATAGGAGACAGCAGTTCTAAGTCCTCGCAGTCCATCCACTTCTTTTTTTTTAATAATCACTCATCTCTTTTCCTCACTGTTCTCCTCAACCTTTCGCCTTCCATTGCTCCCCAACTTTTTCCACCTTCTCCAGTAAACCTTTCCTTCCTTTTGCACTTCTCTTCCTGAGTCTTTCTCTTTTGCAATGTCATTCTCTTTTCTTTTATCTCTTAATGTGCTCGGGGAATAGGATTAGAAGAGAATGAGTTGAAAGCTGTGAAGCCATAGAAAAATATTAAGAATAGGTGACATTTGGAAAGATGGAAGACTACAAAAAAGAAAAAGGTGGATGAGTCAGCAAATATAGCAGATGGATAGATATAACCTTGGTGATAGTATGTCCTATGCTACTATTCCCTGGTTTCCAGAATTTTTTCTAGTGAAACAATTAGGGTACTGGAAGAGAGGATTGCCAAAGACTTCTTCAGCTTTGAGCAGGAATCTGTAAATGCAAGATTATGCCAGAGACTAAATTCCCCATCTAATTTCCTTTACCCTGTAAATGTTATTAGATTACACTGGTATTTGAGGCACTTCAACTACAATGCATATAACTTTTGTACTGATATGCCAGCCATTGCACTATGACAAGAATAATTTCATGGCAGATGATTAGTATTTTACATAATTAAAAATAAGGAAAGGGTTGATCTTAAGATTCTTTCTTTTTATAATGTTTTTAGAGTTTATAAAACAATTTCACATATACAAACTTACCAAGTCCCCAGCAAAATCATGAAATATAGGCATTATTTCCACATCTTACAAATGAGAGTGCTTCGCTTGCAATTATTTGATTTCCTCAAGTTTACCAGGGACTGCAAGGCAGAATTCTCTCTCAAAACAGAAAGTAAATGGATTCTTGGATTGTCTCAACTTCTTATGTGCTGTCTGGACAATTGGAGGATATGAACTCAGTCTTTTCTTCAAAGTTTCCATCTATGATGTTGCTTATCACAACAGAAATGCCTGCAAGGCTTGGGACCCTTTAATCCAAATAGAGAAGTTCATAAAAGCATTTGTTTTTAGAAAAGCAGGATATAATTTGTCTTATAATGTGACCATTTCTCAGATCTGAATGAAATTCCCTTTATCTGAAGACTTGGTTTACCTTAAAAAAAAGAGGTGTATTTGCAGAAAGAAAGAAAGAAAAAAATGAAAACTTGCTATACACTGGACACTGTAGTAGACAATGTTTTGCAAAAATATGCCTCAAGGTAGAGTGAGAACAAGCTCAACTTCATTTTAAATATAGAAGCTGGAGAAGAGCAAAATCCAGCCTTCATAGTGTAGGGAACTGTATCTCAACTTTCCACTCTTTCCCCTGTACCAACCAGCTAAATAATTATTTAAAAGTTGAAAGAAATAATTAAAAACCTGAAAGCAATACATTAAAATCCTGGTTACAACCACAAAATAACGACTGTAATCCTCTTTAGAAAGTGAATTAAAAATCACACTATTGCTAGCTGCACATTCTTCTGTCCTGGCTGACCCTGTCCAGTCCCACATCCACTCTTTTAGTCCTCCTCCTTTTATAGATAAATCATGCTGAGTTTCAGATAGAAAGCTGTAAATTTATCATAGGTGCACTAGAGTTGCAATCAGAACTGACTTAAGCAGTTTATTTAAGCAAGCCCCCTCCACATGAGATAAAAGAATCAGGGTAAGAAACATATGACCTGGGGAACAAGTGAGAAGAAGTAAGAAGTGGTGGGAAGAAGTGAGAGAGATAGGTGGGTGAGAAGTGGTGGTGGCAGTTACCAAATGGATGCAGCAATTTTCTGCTTCAACCAGGATATATCAAGCTTATGGCTATCACATGAGATCCTAGAGAGAAATGTAGAGAAGGGTCTAGTAAAACTGTAGGTAGTGAAAAAGGCATGTAAATAAAAGCTATTTTGATTTTTTTCAACCTCCTCTGTAGAATTCACTGCCACACTCCCAAGGAATCAAAATGCATGGTGATGTGGGGAATTCCTTTGCTCAGCTAAATCAAATAACTGTTCAAGGTTCAGGTTATGCACATTGTAATAAGGAGCTGGTATAGATTGTCAGAGACAATTAAAATTCTTGACATAAAAGTAGACTTGGGGAAATCATTTGTACTCATCTTTGCTGGTCCCTGTTCTATTGCTTTAAAAGCCTCAGTAATCTGTCTCTGCTGAATCATAGTGGTGCTGACACATACAAACTGCATTTTCCAGATTCTACTCCCAATTGGATTGAGTCAGTTGGAAGCACTGACAGAGAATTAGAGGCTAAGGAAGAGGGAAGACAGATATTGCTCTTCCTTTCTCTTTGCCTTGGTCACCATCTTTGGTCACCTCCGGAGATCAATCCCTTGACTCCTGTAAGAAGGAGCCCTTCCATTGTCCCTCCAGCCGATGTGCCCATCTCTGGTTTGCTTCAGTGCTTTCTGATTGGCTCACCAAAGAAGCCATCTCCTGTATAACCAATTCTTTGAATTTAATTACCTTTATTTAAATACATTGAGTGATTGCTGTTTTCTTGGTTGCGTTTTCATTGATACAACCATTTGCTTCTTTAGGCTTTCTATTATTAAAACCTAGTTAATGTTTCTGATTTAATCATGTTTGCCATATTAGTATTAATGTAATTTATATAACACAAATATAATTACATTAAGTAGCCAATATATAGAATCCAACTATATCTCTAAAGAGCTTTGTTAAATTTTCTCCTAATTTATATGATAATGAGTCAAACAATATATACAACCTATCACAATCAGTATTGTCCGGAGCATGAACAAGCAGCAAAAAAAAAAAATAAGTGGAATGACAGTTGTAGCAGAATACCATCTAAGGGTAGTCATTCATTCCTAGTAAAGATGGAAGCCCAAAGATAAATGAATGGCTGTTTGGATCTGTTCTAAGAGAAAAATTTTTTTTAGAAAAATTTGAAACAATTTTTGAAACAAAAATTTCTCCATAAAGCAGTAATTCTCAAAGTATTGCTTATGGACCACTTATGTCCAAATCACTCAGCTTTCTATTTAATGTCAGATTGTTTCTGGTCCTTAACCCTAGATCTACTGAACTAGAATCTTTGGTAGGGGAGCTTCAGGAATCTGTTTTCAAAACAAATACAGTGCTTTTAATGTGCATTACATTTTGAGGACCATTGGCCTAAAAAAGGAAAATAAAATACTATGAGTCATTAAAAACAATTCATCCGGAAGTAAATTGGTGGTTGCAGCAAAGCACACACTTCAGAAATGTAAAGAGCTATTTTTCTGTAGGATAGATGTAGCCAGAATGGCCAGTTCCCTTCACCTTATCTTCTTGCTGACCTGTCCAAGGACTTCTGGGCATTTTCAGCTAAATGTTGATTTGATCTTGGCTAAGACTACTAGTAAGAATCCAAGGGGATGTTTTGGTCCTTAGTTACAATGATATTAGGCCTCAATTTACTATAGCAACTAAAATAATTCCTGGCTCTAGTAAAATCCTCTGTAAATATATATATATTATTTTTGCATGGGCAGGCACTGGGAATCGAACCCAGGATTCTGGCATGGCAGGTGAGAACTCTGCCTGCTGAGCCACCATGGCCTGCCCTACCTCTGTAAATATATGTTGATGATAATGTCTTATTCATCTCTTTATCCACAGAAACTTGTTAAACTACCAATATGTATTTGTTGTCATGAATTGAATTGAGAAGAATTCTACTAATCCCATTTACCTAATACAGATTTATCAGTGGCAAGATGGAAATATCTGTGAGTCTTATCTCAAGTAAACTATAATTGACAATAGTATTGATTTTATTTCTCTACAATATATTACCTAAGCCATTATGTTCATTGTTTGGGGGTTGGTGAGGGAGGGGCAGAGTGGGATGGGAGAAAGAATTTAGGAAAAAAAAAAAGAGTGTAGCAGGAATTTTTTTCTTAACATGTACAGCCAAAATGCAAAGCCAGTATCAACCCTAGGCAAGATTTTAAAGGGGATGAATTGTATCTTTCTTTTATAGTTTTACTTTCTTCCCCTTTCATTCATTCATTCATTCTTTCTTTCTAGAAGCCCTTTCTTTGGGTCACTCTTTATCCAGACACTCTCACTCAGGATCTCTCCTACTTCTTGGGCTCTTATCCTTCCTGGCTGGATCCCTGTTTCTGCTGATTAACTCTGAAAGTTTCCAACCATCTGAGTCTTTCATAACCATCGTCTTTCATTCTGTTACTCTTGCCACTTTGGGGTGAAACTGCCTGCACCCTGCAAGATGTCTATTAAACTAAAGGGGAGACTAGAGGCCCGTCAGCATCGTTCTCTTTCAAACAACAAGTGCTTTTTAGCGTAGTCTCTGATAAAATGGGGTCCTCTGGCCAATTTAAAGCAGAGTAACTCCCTCCCTCCATCTCTCTCTCTTATACACACACACACATCCTATCTGGGTTCCTTCTCTCCCTAATGCTGTCCTTCTCTGCATGTCCTCTGTCTTTCCAGGTTGAGGTTAAGATAGAGGCCAAAGGGCTGCCTAAATATAGATTCAAGGCATGGAATTTACAGCTTTGTCCTTGTAACTCATCCAGAAGTGTTACCTTCCACAGTCACATGCAGCTAGCTGCTTCAAGATGCAAACCTCTTTTTTTTTTTTTTTAAGACTACAGCACCAGGCAAAATCATAGTTTGCAAACTAGTTTGTAAACTAGTTTGAAGTATACAAACTCACCATACTCAGCTCAATCGGATAAGTTACAAATGTACAGACTCAGCATAGTAGGTTAAATATTGCTTAAAGCATTGTGCTAAGTTTTCAAAGCCTTCTCTATTTTACATTCTAGGTAGTGCAGCAGATTTTGTAACCCAGTCATTTGGACTATTCTCTTTTCCCTTTATTATCAGTTGAGTTGAATACTCTGGAAATACCTGAATCCCTTTATTCCAAGATCAAGCCATTCATTTCAGATTATTCTTAATAATGAAAACATACGCTTTTTCAGAAGCGAGCTGGGAAATTGAGAATCAGGGGAACCTGATTCTAGAACCCACCTGGTGGGCAAACACATGGCAAACCTAGTCAACTTTGTTACAACATGATACATGCCACTGATTTACAAATATATAAAATAACTGAAATACGATTATTTCCTCCTAGAGATGTACTAGAACATGATATTTAAACTGGAATATGAAGGATGAATGAAATCTCACCAGTCCCAGTCAGAGGAAAAGTAGAGCTTATTACACAAGAGAGAACACTATAAGAAATGGCATGGATATAGAGATATGCATGCCTATTCAGATAAGCAGGAGTCACTTAGTATGGATGAAGTGCAAAGTAGGAATGAAAGAATGAGGAAAGAGTACATTGAAATGATAAGGGTAGGGGATTAAATGCTAAAAATGAATGGGTTTTCTTTCACAGCCATTTCTCTGAGACTAAATTCAGGGAGATCAGATGGGAAGCTGCTACTATTCATAATGAAAAATGATGACAATCATGGATGTAGGGATAAAAAGAAGAAACCAGAATTGATGTTCTTTTGGGAAGCAGAATCTCCAAAAGTCGGTGGCCAATGTGTTGTAAAGATTAAAGAACAAGAATAAGAATGTCAAAATGCCTCCACAGTTTCAAGTGTTAGTGGTTAAGGGTTATTATGAACTGAGTTAATACTCTGGGAAAAGAGAATATTTATGGGTGGAAGTGATGATTAAATGTGCTATTTAGAGAAGGATATTTAGCAAAATTTCCAGCAGGATACCAGATATTGTGGTGGATATTTCTATTAGAAAATCAGAGCTCAAGAGAAAACTAATGTTGAGATGTACTCTTGTAAATACTCAGTATTATTTTTTTTTAGGGTTATAGCTATCAGAAGTTCTGAAGCTAAGTGGGAAAAGAGCTGAGAAGAAAATTTAATGAACACCTACTTTTAAGAGATACATAATTTATTTGTTCTTAAATCTTTAAAACTCAGCTCAGTTGTTACTTCTTCCAGGAAGCCTTCCCTGATACACAATCACACCAGCTATTTGTCCTTCCACTTTGCCTCTAATTACAGCCCATTTAGACCAGCATTACACTTAATCTGCTCTATTATATTAATTAATTTGCATTTATTTTTTCCCACTGATGTAAATTTTTCTTAAATTTGGGACCATGTCAATTTTGTGGCCCCAGCATATAACATAATTCTTAAAACAGAGTAGAAGTCAAATGTGTATTTACATAATAACTGAATAAGTGAAAAAGTGGAATAAGGAAATGTAAAACAGAATCTTCAGACAGATGGGTAGGATAGTAGTAGAATGAAGACAAAGTTTCAAGAAGGCTAACAGTGTGAAATGCTGTTGAGAAGTCAGGTAGAATGAGATTTGAAGGAGGGCTTTATTAGACTGAGAAATAATTTTAAATGGAGGATTTTTATAATTAAGAAAATCATTCTGGGGGCAGAAGGAGAATTCAGTTCTTTGACGAATTCGTGTAAGGGAAGATGTAGTTGCAGCCACTTTTGTCTATTCTCAGAGAAATTCTGGGAATTAAAGTAAAATGAGAGGATAAATGTTGATGTTGAGTGACTGGGCATTTGTTCTTTGGAAGGGGGCGCTTGAATATGTTTGGCAAATGGTTGAGATTTGCATGTGAGGGAAACCGACTATAGGAGCATAAGGAACCAGAAGGAAGGGAGATGGTAATAGAAAAACCAAGGATGGGGACAAAGATACCTTACGATTTTACTGTTGTCACAACCTCATTTTCCATTATACACACACACACACACACACACACACACAGACATACACATACAGTGCTAACTGCACAGCAGGCATGTTGACTAATGAGAGGTAGAACAGTAAACACTAAACGGCAGACAGGATAGAGGGCACCGTTTTCTCCTGACACTCTGACATTTCAGGAAACATCAACCATACTATTGGGAGAAGAGCAATATTCTTAGTCATACATTTAGACTTCAGTGGAGAATATTTTTAATATTTTATCTGGAGAGTTATGAGAGGGGTTTTTCAGCCACATGCTAAGTTGAATACAGCATCTTCTCAGTATCACTCCTCTAAGAACGGAAATATGGAATTTGCCACTCTCAATTAAAAGCCTGATCTATCATATCTAGTTTCCTAATGAGGCTGGATTTTTCAGGGACACTGTGGGACATTCTCATCTACTGTGAGATTCAGTTTATTGAAGACATAGTGCAACTTCCTGGCCTTGCTTCTCTCTAACTATAAAGATAATCAGCTCACGACCCCAAGTAGTAGACATGGTTTCAAATGTCAGGAAATCACCTGACCCCCTTTAAAATCCTGCCAAAGGATTTGATTCAGTGGCCTTCTGCAGCTGTGAATTCAACAGGTGAAAGCTACGTCTTGTGAAAAGTGTTCATTTGCTCTAAATTTACTAATGCCACAGAGTAACTCTTTGTTCTTTATGCAGCAACTGAGGAAAAACAAGAGAAATGAGCACCACAGCTTAGGTAAACGTGGTGCTACAGTGTTTTCCCTTTTCTTGTTCCTCTTCTATTTGTAGGTAAATAAGCATCCAAGCTCCCACCTAAGAAATTCAGTCCAAGCTCCCACCACCTTGTCAAACTCTTCAAGGGAAACATTATCGCCTTAATTGCTTAAGCACCATTTGCATAATATGGAGTTCTGACAGCCACAAAAACAGGGATGCAAAAGGGAGATTAACAAGTGAGGTGCACGCTCAGCCAACCCTGTGCAGTTGGGAAGGGAGAGCAGAGAAGAAATTCATCGGATGGTTGAGTTCACTGTTTCATCTGTGCTCTACCCCTCCCCCCTGTACCTCCCTCTCTCCATCCCACCTTCGGGTTTGTTTGTTTTTCATTTGCATGCACTGGCTCCTAGCCTGTGCCTAGACTGCTAATTGCCATTCCTAGCGGAGCCTCCTTCATGCCCTGGTAAAACTCAGGCGGCACCAGCCAGCACAGATTTAAAAACAGACTTGTCTCTTTACTCCCAGCTCATTCCAACATTCAAAATGTTAACACTTCTCAGGAAGGCAGAAACTGTATCTTACTCATCTTCGTGCCGTCAGTGTCTTTTCATAAAATGGGATTGATTTATCTTTAGAAGAGGCATGGACAGTCAACTCATCTTGACTTCCATTGGAACCCTCTTCTGCATGACTACCGCTGTGTCTCTCGCCTCCCCCCAGGGCAGACGTCTGACTATGCCACTCTTTTTTGGAACACTTCGCTGACTGCCTGTTGCCTACAGATTAACAGACCCCTTGAAATAGCTTCTAATTTAGATTCAGTCACCCTGCATTACTTTGTAAAAGGAAAATGTTCCATTTACCAGAGTGCTTCCTCGGGCCCTAAACTAAATACTGTGCATCACTGCAACTCTTCTGACTAGCTGAAGTTGCTAAAGGACCAGGAACTTTGATTGACTTCCTCTCCCCAACAACCAGGCCTTTACTGGAACTCACTGAAGCCCCTTTTCTGACCAATGGAAAATGGGTTTTTGTTTAGCAATTATGTAGAGATGGATGGCCTCAGTCTGTGCCATCCAGAGGGCCAGTTTTGCATCTTTATTTTCATAATCACCATGAACCCCCACCCCCCACCCCACCTTCTGGCACATATAAACCCCTAATATCCCCATCTCAGCAAACTACTCCCATCTCAGCAAATTTCTTCACTGCTGTTCCTTGGCAAGTTAATAGACTCAGCCCCTCCCCTGAGGTTTCTGACACTTGTAATTTTGTATTCGCCCCCTGCAAATACATTCTATCACTTCATTATTATTTATCACTTCTACTAAACAACGCTTGTCCCAACCATCCACATCTCTTCCTGGTTCGTTCCTATCCATATTTAAAACTAATTTCTATAACTCCTGCTCCAGAAAGGCTTTTCCATTTTCACATAAACTCCTGGCAGGATGCTGTACTTTTGCCAGTGCTCCTGGAAGTCCCCACCTCTTTACAAGTTGTGCTGGTTTGAAAGGAAGTATGCCCCCTAGAAAAGTCATGTTTTGGTCAAAATCCCATTTCATAAGGGTAGAATGGTCTCTGTTCAATATGTATGTTTGAAACCGTGATCGGATCATCTCCCTGGATGATGTGATTTAGTCAAGAGTGGTTGTTAAACTGGATTAAGGGATGACATGTCTCCACCCATTTGGGTGGGTCTTGATTGGTTTATTGGAGTCCTATAAAAGAGGAAATATTTTGGAGAATGGGAGATTCAGAGAGAGCAGAGCAGAAAGACATAGCCACAAGAAGCCGAAGTCCACTAACCAGCGACCTTTGGAGATGAAGAAGGAAAACCCCTCCCGGGGAGCTTCATGAAACCGGAAGCCAGGAAAGAAAGCTAGCAGATGACGCTGTATTTACCACGTGCCTGTCCAGCCAAGAGAGAAGCCCCGAATCTGTTCGCCATGTGCCTTCTCACTTGAAAGAGAAACCCTGAACTTCATCGGCCTTCTTGAACCAAGGTATCTTTCCCTGGATGGATGTCTTAGATTGGATATTTCTATAGACTTGTTTTGATTGGGACATTTTCTCGGCCTTAGAACTGTAAACTAGCAACTCATTAAATGCCCCTTGTTAAAAGCCATTCAGTTTCTGGAATATTGCATTCCAGCAGCTAGCAAACTAGAACACAAGGTAAGTATCTAAACCCCCCACTCCTTATAGTTTTAGCACCATGAAAGTTCCCCGAGGAGAAGAAATATAGAAATGTGTTCTCTTTATCAGGGAGGTATACAAACACTATTGATTTTTTTATTTGTATACTGTTATTGATTTTGAATTCAACCACTTTCTTAAACTATTTCATAGGTTCTAAGAGTTTATGAGACCTCCTGTTTTATGTAGATAATCATATTCTTTGCAAATAATGAGAACTTTATTTCTCATTGGCCAATCCCTACACCTTTTGTTGATCGTTCTTGTCTTGCTGCATTGGCTATGAAGCTTTCAGTGTGATGTGATATTGAGCATCCTTGTCCCATTTCTGAATTTCAAGGTAATAATTAATTTCACTATTAAGTATTTTTCTATATCTTTTAGTACATTTCCTTTATGAGGTAAGAGAGAGCCCTTGAATTCTAACTTGCAAAATGTTTTTATTATAAATAGAAGTAGAATTATATCAACGCCTTTTATTCATTATTATATTATACTCCCCCAAAGAATTCTAGTCTAGTTTAGAAGTATATGTATTTTCTTTTTTTTCTATGAATACAGTTTTCCAAATTGTCTATTTCCTGTAAAATATTTTCAAATATGTGTGATTGTTTAAGTCAGTAAGGCTCAAATTGAGTTGACTTTTGCTTATGCCTTGGCTTCAGTATGTTGAATGCTTGTACGTATGCATCAGTATGCAAAGGTGGGCTTTGATTTTGGGAAACTAAGAAGGGTTAAGGTGAATACAAAAAATAAACAATGATCACTGAGCTGCTATATAGGGCTTAGAATAGAATCTCAAATTAAATACATATATTTGGAGGTTTTGTTTTGGGCCATTTATCCCATAGGAAACTACTTAGAAATAAAGAAAATGAATTTGTCTTTGGTACCCCCATGTTTTATTTGTGGTTATGATGATGATGGAAACATAAACATAGTTTTACTAACCAGAAATAGAGAGAGCCTCTAAAAGTAAATGACTAAAAGTAAATGACTGAATGAGAACACAGATCATCAAAAAACAATAACTGTGATTTTATAAATCAGACAATTTTTAACTTAGATTAAGTTTACACTCTCCTAACTGAGGAATACAAGAAAGCCAAGGTCTTTTAGGGTATTTAAAATAAATACTAAGATTTATTTAATATTTATACAAATACATACTAAGTATTTATTAGCATGTATTATATTAATATGCTAAAGAGTATTAATACTTAGTATTAAAATAAATACTAAGATTCTAAAAAGGATATGTTGGGATGATTCATTCTTCATAGCTGAAATATGGTCATGGACAGCAAATGCTGACTTTCTGTGTATTTGGTTAAGCTCTTATTAGATGCCTGAGATTTGGATCACAGACTTAAAGGAACTAGTCAATCTGGTAAAACAATTAAAAGTGATTTGGGGTCAGAGTTTATCTTGGTGAGGCCCATATCAATTTTTGCTTAATGAGAGTTCTGCCATGATTTTCAGATATAAATAATATGGGCAGAATGGACAAGAGAGAGATCATGCTGGAGACACTGTTGTCATGGACCATCTTGTGTCAGTCTTCTGACTGTACTTCCTCACATGTAATATAAGAGAGAATTAAGAGTACAATTGGATTCTGATTGTGATAAAACTATGAAAAGAATGCTAAGGAAGGAAGTTTTTACTCAATCCAGTGACACAGGATTTTATTGCTTGATACAGTTTGTTGAGCAACCATGAGGCAATTCACAGTCTAGTACTTCTGGAAAATAATGAACCATGTGTGCTGTGATATCAAATAAATGAAAGTTGGAATGGGAGAATGCTTATGATCAGCCAATTGGAAAGATGTACAAAGTTCAGTTTTAGGTGGAAAATGATTCAGGAGTGATGAGAAAGTTACCCTCTGAGCAAATTTTAAAGGTGCTAAAGGCAAAGGTTTTCTTTCTACTGCGACAGTATCACAATATTTCCTAATGAAGATCAGAGTTAAAGGAAAAGCCAATCTTAAACAGCGCAAAGAAGGAAGTAATTGAACAACGAGTCCATGTAGTCAGACATTGTTTAGAGCATATTCACTTTGCAACTTCACATTTACCATTTACCCAATTAAAGCAGATTTAATTTAGAGTATTTTGTTTAGAGAAAAATAAAACTTCACAGAAACTACAGAAGTAAAATGAGCTTCAAAGTGCTAAAAATGTTAGTATATAATGACCATCTAATGTTTAAAGCTTATTAAAAAAACATCTAAACATGTTTTGGGATTGCAACTTATGTAAGTGATATTTCCTTGTAGCTGTCTTCCCTGTATACTAGCTGGGTGAGTGTAGATTTATGTGCTTATATTTAGAGGGCAAGGTGGCAGGAAACCTTGTTTATTTGCCTCTTTAAGTGCTGCTGTTTTCCTGCAGTAATGGTGTAATCTTTGTGAAAACGTAAAGATTTTAAGTCTCTTCAGTAAATGAGAAATCTGGTAATGTAAGAATTTACTGTAGATTCCATAGTAACATGTGTATTTAAAAAATAAATATATTCAAAGATCCTGAAGCTTCATTGTCCATTACCATTTCTCTTTTAGAAGATAAATGGGATCTTTAAAAGCAAGGAGGTTCCATACTGCAAAAAGGATGCCAAAAGTTTTCATAGATCAGGGCTACAAATTGAAAACATACGAATTCATTCCTAAAGCTGTAGTAAAATCGAGTGACAAACTATGATTCACAATAAAGTTATTGACTTTCCAAAAAGCTTAACTTTCTCTTAGCTAAGGTGTCAATTAAGCCCAGCTCTGCATGTCAGCTCTTGTTTCAAACAACTGATCACATGACAAAATGCCTATAACTCACAGCCAGAGTGAAAGTGAATTGCTGATCTCTCTAGAAGATATTCTACTGAAAAGCTAGGTATCAGGTTGTATCTGTGGCACAAGGCCCTGAGTTTTTCTACTTAGACTCCGAGCCCTAGTCTAAAAAGTAAGTTTGTGCCTTTAAAAATATATAAAGGTACCAGCAGGGGAGAAGCATGACAGAGTCATTCCTAAAACGGTAAAAGGAGCAATGAGAACTGGAGAAATATTGAATCTCAACAGATTGTGATTCAATGTTTTTAAAATCTTAAAAGGGCTGTAAGGTTTAAAATAAACAGATTCTCCTAGAAATACTAACAAGAGTTTAAAATATACTTTCGGTCAAATGTGTATTTCCTGATCTGCTAATTTAATAAAGGATTACTAAGAACTCAGCACAAGAAGGGTACTATTTTGGATAAATGGGGTATGGGCCAAGAATAGAAGAAAAAGTCCCCATCCTCAAGAAACTTATAAAATATACTGCCATAAAAGGGAGGGGAAAAAATAGAGCAACAAATCTTTAAGTAAAAAAATTGCTGGAAGGTTTGCTCTGGCAGACGGTGAGACGCTCCACGATATCCATTCTCTTCATCTATAATTGAGTGTTAGCTGGGTTCCTGGTCATCCAGAAAAGACTCTATTTTTCAGTCTCCCTTGCAGGTGGGTACAACCACAAGACCAATTTCTTGCTAATGTGATGTGAGTGAAAATGATACATGCCACTTCCAGGTTTGCTCTTTAAAATACTGGATGTGCATTGCCCTCATCCCCTTCTCATAGCCTACTGAGAAAAGATGAGAAGGGAAGTAACTGCTTTGAACCCACGGGTGGAGGCAATTTGTTGAAGATGCAAAACCCCCTTCAATCAGACTGCTTACCTCTGAACTATCTGAGAGAGAAATGAACTTCTATCTCATCTCAACCACTGCTTTTTTTCCCCCTTGGTATATTTGTTACAGACCCTTCACCTGCACCCTTCCTTACTAGTTCAGCTGCCAAGCAATTACAAAGGTAAGTTTAAATAGTGAAGACTCCTTGAATTGACTTTGAGGAAAATGATGGGCAGGAATCATCAGGGGGTTGATAAATATATGCAGCAGCACAGCAATCGTGATAAATATGTAGTGGGTGTGACTGAGTTGATTAAAGCAAAAGGGGTTTCTTAAGACAGCAGCGAACAGCAAGGTTCCAATGATGGTAGACTCACAGTCATTCAACATTGTAAGGCATCCAATAGGTCTACATCTTCTCCCTATATGTGAATATGTCCTAAAATTTGGAATAAGTCACCATGCAACAGGTGAACTGGAAAGTTCGCATCTCACAAAGGTGCGCATTCTTCTTTTACGTAGCTCTAAATATTAGAAAGGTCTTCCTTTGACGGATCAAAAATCCACCTACTCACACTTTCTGATCAGTGGTTCAAGTTTTATTCTCGCAAGAGAAACAAAAATAAATGTAATCCTCTTACTCTGTGACAGCTTTTTAAATTTGTTTGTCATGTTCCTTGAGCCCTCTTATTTTCAAATAAACTTCCTTAAAGGTTTTTACCTATTCCTCACTTCCCATGACTTCCAGGCTCATTACCATCTGGCTCACTGTAAAGGATCTTCTTCAATTTTGTTGATGTTCTTCTTGAAATGTTATTTCCGGAATTGAACGTATTACCTTAGATGTGATCTGATGAGGACAGAAAAGAAAGTGACATTCACTGCCCTCGTTCGGAGCAATGCACACACACCTTGTAATACAGTCTAGGATCAAATGAGTGTTTTTGTTCTGGCAGGGTTGCTGTATTATCTAAAACCAACTACTTTTGCAGCTTGTATGAGATTGTATGGGCATGGGAGAATCTTGAAGTAGGGGAGACAGCATGAAAGCCTTTTATAATCTAATGCGTGAAGTGAAGAGAAAGGGAGTGATTCAAAAAACTGTTTCAGAAAAATTAGCAGGTGCATACAGAATCAGATGGTGTGATTGGAAGTTCATGTGTCAACTTGGCTAGGTTATGGTGCCCATTATTTGGTCAAGGAAGTATTAGCCTGATTGCTACTAGGATATTTTGTGGATTTAAATCATTAGTCACTTGATTGCCTCTATGGCTGATTGTATCTGCAATCAACAAGGAGATTGCCTTCAGCAATGAGAGAAATCTCATCCAATCAATTGAAAGCTTTAAAGGGGAACTGATGATTTCAGCAGTCAGAAAGAAGAGTTACTATCTCTACTTCAGCCAGTCAGCTTCTCCAGGGAAATTCATTGAGGCCTGCATTGGAGTTCCCAATTTGAGACCTACCCTATGGGATTTGGATTTGCCAATCCCCATAGCCATGGGAGACAATTCCAATAACAAATCTAATTATATATATATATACACACATGCATATATATTCAGTTTCCTTGCAGAATCCTGACTAATACAAATTTGAATAGTTTTTTTTATTTTAAAGCCACTTCACTGGCATAGCTATGAGCTTAACAGGAGACTTAGGAAGGAGTTTGGGGGAAGAGATATTAGGAAAAGATAAAGATCCTTTCCGTTCTGTTGAAATATTCACAACTAATTTCTGCTGTACTTGATGAGAAAAGCAGAGATATAAACTACTTTGAAATATATTGTGTTCAGATGTAAAGTGGGACAGGAAGAGGAATACTTGTTCATATATACTGTTCAGAATCATGAGGGGAGAGGAACAGATGGTTTGGTGGTTAAGATAAGCACTTAAAGTGAGGCTGTTCTTATCCTAAGCTTTTTCCCAACACCCAAGTTTCTTGAATCTGAAATATGACGTTGGAAATATCACAATCAGGAAGCTTTCAAAAGAGATTGTTGGCACTTCCTGAGGCAGTTCTATTCTCCAAAGACTGTTTTAATTAAGACTCAGGAGATTAATTTTCCCTGCTGGTGGCTGTTGTGGTATGAGTCCACACCTTCACCAAAAAGATAAATCATACAGGTAATGGAGCCAAAACACTTTAACATCAAGTCCCAAGGATTTATGGCTGTTTTCATCACCAAGCCTGTAGAACAGCTCAAGGAATTGTGCTGCAAAAAAACAAGAGTTAACCCTTCACAAATTAAAGAAATGAAAGCATTTGTATGTTATCAAAGAGTGACTGACAGCATATAGTAAAATATATCTGGCCTCAGATTTCAGCTTTGTTAACAATGGCTGAGTTGAGGCAAGTTATTTAATATCCTTTTGAACTCTGGTTTTATGGCTTGTTCATAAATGATGCATTCTTGCACTATTCATTCCAAATAGTAATTAAGTGCCGACTATCGTTTACACAGGTATTAAGACATGATCTCTGCCTCAAGGAGTTTACAAAATAGTGGGAAAGAGCACAATCTCTCTTCATTTGTTTTGAGGTTCCACTATGTGCCAAGTGTTATGTTGGTAATTTCACATATTATTTGCCATGGCTGTACCTCCCTGACCCCAATCTCTGCTAGATTGGGGCTCTTTGCACATGCCTGCTATATGTAGATTTGCCAAATTTTCTTCCCATGGAAGTTCATTCCTAACCTCCCATGATCAGGTGCTTCTGTCCTAAATGGGCTGCACCTCTTCTCCTTCTGCTTTTACTTTTGATACCATGCAGCCAATCTTCTGCTTTTAACTTTATTGTGAGTAGATTCAAATGTTCTTATTGGTAATAATTTATCTTCTGCCCTAATCACTAGGAACCAAAGAAATACATACATTTTTATGTGCCTTGCCATTTCACCGTCATTTGCTTATAAATGTATGTATGCATGTGAATGTGAATGTATGTATTATATTTTTCCTTTTTTAGAGAAATTGTGGGTTTACAGAACAATCATGCATAAAACACAGGATTTCCAAATACAGCTCTACTATTAACATCTTGCTTTGGTATTGAACATTTGTTACAATTGATGAAAGCCCATTTTTAATTGCACTATTAACAATTAACAAGCCCATGGTGTAATGTAGGGTGCACTGTAGTGCAGTTTCATGGATTAAAAAAAATTATTCGGTTACTTTATATACAATCTCATATTTCTCCTCTTAACCACACTTAGATATACATATCCACTGCTGTTAATTATGTTCACAATATTGTGCTACCATCATCACCATCCATTACTGAAACATTTCCATTCATTCCAAAGAGAAACCCTGTATATTTTAAGCCTTAACTTCCCATTCTTTATCCCCACCTCATCCACTGGTAACCTATATTCTAGATTCTGACTCTATGAGTTTGTTTATTATAATTATTTCATATCCGTGACATCATACGATATTTGTCCTTTTGTGTCTGGCCTATTTCACTCAACATGAAGCAAAGAATATAAAAATTACTCCTGAAGAGAGCAAAGAACCAAAGGAAGAGGGACAATGACAGAGTCTGAGGGAGCTGAGGTTGGAACAGGAACTAAACGTGGGGAAACATAAAATGGTGAATAATTTAGCAGTCATCGGAAATCAGAGGACTGGGATTTGGGGACATTTTATGTTGCCAAGCATAAGAGAATGGGGGCAGCCTAGAGATACCGACTTCTTATTCCTATCGTGTGTCAGGATTTGTTTTGTTACGGAGCAGCCATTATGGATTCTCAGGCATTATACCTTTAGGAATTCAGGATTTGTATTTATCAAACTGGAACCAAGGAATGAGATAAGGGATTTGGGGGCCACTTATCTACCGACATAATCAAGCATGATGGATAGGAAAACAATTCTTACATGGGCAGGATAAGCAGACGTTCTGTAGTCAAAACAGCATAAAATGGGGTTTAGGAAGCCTGGTTCCAATTCTGACTCTGAGACTAAGGAAAAGGGAAACAACAACAATACACAGACATTTATTTTCAACACACAAACTACTGGATTTCCCATATTACCTCACATAATTCTTTAATCTTAACAATGCAATTAGCTCCATTTCACAAAGAAGAAAATTGAGACCCAACAAGTAAAGTAACTTGCCCAAGTGCTCTAGTTTGCTAGCTGCCGGAATGCAACACACCAGAGATGGATTGGCTTTTAATAAAAGGGGATTTATTTTGTTAGTTCTTCAGAGGAAAGGCAGCTAATTTTCAACTGAGGTTCTTTCTTATGTGGAAAGGCACAGAGTGATCTCTGATGGCCTTCTCTCTAGGCCTCTGGGTTCCAATAGCTTTCCCCGGGGTGATTTCTTTCTGCATCTCTGAAGGCCCTGGCTGAGCTGCTTGGGCTGTTCTATGGTGTGCTCTCTCATTTAAGCATCAGCCAATTAAGTCAAACATCATTCATCGCAGCAGGCACAGCTCCTAGCTGACTGCAGGTATAATCAGCAATAGATGAGGTTCACATACCATTGGCTCATGTCCACAGCAACAGAACTAGGTGCCTTCACCTGGCCAAACTGACAACTGAATCTAAATAGTTAATATATCTGATAAGTAGTGAAGGCAAGTTTTGGAATGAGAACCTCGGAATTCCAAATTACAGCCCTTGCCGCTCTACCATCTTGACTTCTTACCAGTGAGGCAGCTCATTTGACCTTTCTGAGCCTCCACATATTCCTCTATAAAATGAGTTAGCTTACCTAGGCCACTGGTTTACAACTGTGTGTTTCTCTCTCTCTCTCTCTCTCTCTCTCTCTCTCTGTGTGTGTGTGTGTGTGTGTGTGTGTGTGTGAGGGAGACAAGGCTTTGGGAATGCTAAATCTTACATTGATTTTTGTTATAAGTGACAAATACTGGCAGAGCTGTGCTGATTCCAGCACCAAAGGAGGCCCTGGTATCTCATCGTCTCTCGCCATTCTAACCTCTGAGAGATGCCAAGGAAAACAACTTTTCAGAAACCAGTTTGAAAACCTGGACGTGTAATATTCTGTAATTCTAAGAAAAAGTATGTGTGTTGTGTGGAGGGGGTGGTGCGACATCAAACACATTGATATGGTCCTTTTCTACTGTTTCTCAAAACACTTTTTAGTAACAGTTTCACAGTGTGGATTCATTCTGAAGACAATGATCAAGCATCTGTTATGAGCTGGATACTGTCTGAGGGTTTGACCCACCTCACTGAGCTCACCTCCATCCCTTGGTACTGGATGCTACTCCCTGTTCTGGAAGTAAGGCCCATAAAAGTGGAGTTGTACAAAGCCTACTGGCCTGGGTTTGAGCCCAGGCTGCATCACTTTCACACTTTGTGATCTTGAACACTCTACTTCTCTGGACATGGTCCCTCATTTATACAATGAAGGTGTTCCCTAAAGCCCCTTCCAGCTCTGACAGCCCAGGATGCTATGCCTATTTTTACAACTTCAAAAAAAAAAAAAAACAATTAGACACTTTTTATTTCCACATTACTGACTCCTAGGCGCTGACAGTGTCTGCCATGGATGAAATTACTTTTTAATAACTATTTATTTGGTGCTCATTTTTAATTTTTAAAAAGCTTTCCCTTCAGGGCATAAACGCATTTCTGTGTCTAGCTATTAGAATATGAAGTAAGAAAAAGCTTAAACTCTTAATTTTCCATCCCAGTTTTGGTTGTTGGACATTTGACATAAATGTGAAGTCTGTGCAATAAGAGCTAGGTTTATGTTTTGTGCTGTGAACAGAAAGGTTGTATTGGGGTGTGGGGAGAGGGAGAGAAGAAAGGCCAACATACATCATTTTACTGAAGTCAGGTCTGGATTCTGTGAAGGAATTTAACATCTTCCTTGTCTCTGTGTTTCTTTTTTCTTTTTTTTTACCTTTCATCCTCTCACCTGTTTTAGAGTATTACTTAGACTTTTGCATGTATTTCCCCCCATCCCACAAAAAATCCTCTTTTCAGAACTCAAACACTGAATAAAGAGTATAACTATTCTTTCGTTTAACAGAAACAATGCAAATCGGGCAAACTAAAAACTACTATTAACACAGATTCTTTTCTGAATGTTTAGCAGATCAGAAACACTAGAAAGATTTGAGTAAAAGCACCTAGTGATGTATAGTATTGCATTTGGATAAGTAATAGAAATTTGAAAATCAGAATAACATTCCTGGTAAAACTAGCCCAAGGAAGGACAAAAATAATTATATCATTCCTTTGCCAAATATTTTTCAAGGACTTACAGTATACCAAGAACTGTTTTAACTGGCCCAAAATTAGTTGCAAATTTATTTATAGTGATCAAAAGTTAGAATGAAGCTAAATGTCAAAAAATAGGAGATTGATCAAGCATGACATGTAAATTCATCACAATATTATGAAGCCACCTAAAATTAAAATATATAAGAATATGAAAACTAGATTAAATTTTTACCCTATCATGTTAAATAAAAAGAAAACTATAAAATGATATGTACACTAGTACACTGGTATGTCAACCAGGTAAAATATGTGTTCACATGGACAAAGATTTGGAGGAACTGTGGAAAAGTTAAATTTACAGTGTTTATAAAGTGGCAATGCTATGGTTGAATTTTTTGAGGATGGTATGGAGTGTGGATATCATAGTGCATTTGGCTACAAGGACAGCTTCTTAATGTTTATGGGGATTCCAGCTTCACAATGTAGGTGCCTGAGGTCTGGCCCTTTGTGAGTCCAAACCGTACAGAAGATTGCATACCCCTTTGGAAACTGCTGATACTTTAACAATTCTAGTTCTTTCTCTAAGAGATATATTTAAAAGTGGCTCCATAGCTGATTTCATAAATGTTCATCTTCAGACTTCTCCTGTCAGTCTCTTTCTAATGAACTTTCTTTAAAAATATCCTTTCTAAAGTATCATGTTGTAGTTCTACCTATGGGTATGAGTCCCCAAGTGAGAATGTCAAATTTAATTAGATTGTGCTCTCTGTTACTTAATGACTCAACTATGCTTACAAGTCCAAGATCATAACCTCCCTATGAGGCTGCCAAGCCAGCTATTTCGAGAAACAACTATTCATGTTATCCAGCTGTAATTATTTTAAAACATGGTCAGAAAATAATAAAAAGAGTAATGTACGCTTAATGGGAAACTTCACCTGAGGATCCTCAAGCATTTTACAAGATTTCTTCTCTTGGTCCTTTGCATAACACATCTGAGATATAGGTGAGCCATATTAAAAATCATCTTTCTAGGACATCTTTAAAAAAGAAAAAGCCACAGACTCATCCTGGGTTTCTTTTCTTCTCGTAATAAAATTTCAACCTATTGGCAGATTCCAACTGAATCTGGCTAAAAGATATAGAATCTAGAACTAGGTAACATAATACACATTTGGTTAAAAAAAAAAGACTAACAGAAAAAAAGGGGTAATTTTTTAAGGGGGGGATTTCCAAAAAATATTCCATTTCTTATGAATATCTTGGCAGCCTCTTTAATCTAGTTCCTCCTATAACTGTTCTGGTCTGTGAAGTACCTATAAACACATAACCAATGAAGCAACACATGACAAAAATTGCAAGATTTGTCAACCTTACACAAGTCAAAACACACAGTAGAATTGGTGACTTTACAGACTTCATGGAAACCAAGTCATGGAGTTCATATGGTCTGATGCACCATCTGTGAGGTCATGTTGCCCTGTGATAGTGCTTTTGGCCCAAGAATGATTCCCTGGATCACATCCTGTCTATTTTGCCCACCACCAGGCATACCCAGAACCTGGACAATATGTCTTGCTTATAATAACTGCTGAATATCAATACCTATCTGTTAAATGCATGAATCTAGCAGTACTTTTGATTTAGTAATCAGAAATAGATTTGCCCAGCTGCTAATTAAAATACTTTGCCCACTGAATGGACTTTAATAGGATCTTAATTTGAACAAACCAGCTTTAAAAGGCATTTTGGGGGGATATTCAGGAAAGTCTGAATATGGAATATAGTAGGTTGTTTGGGCAGTGATACCCAAAAAGATGTGTTCTAACACCTGGCACCTGTGAATGCAATCTCATTTGGGAGTAAGGTCTTTGCAGATGTAATTAAGTTCAGGATTTTGAGCTGAGATCATACTGGATTTAGGGCGGGCCCTAAAATACATGGCAGTTGTCTTTATAAGAAAAGGCATAGGCAAAAGCAAGGAACACAGACACTGAAGGCCATGTGAAGACCGAGGCAGAGGTGGGAGTTCTGCTGCCACAAGCCAAGGAATGCCTGGAGCCACCAAAAGCTGGAAGGGGTAAGAAAGGTTTCTCCCATGGAAACTTTGGAGGAAGCATGGACCTGCCAACACCATGATTTTGTATTTTTGGCCTCCAGAACTGTGTGAGAATACATTCCTTTGTTTTGAGATACTCAGCGGTGGTAATTTGTTATGGCAGCCCTAAGAAACTAAAACAGATCTTGTTGTAGTTGCTATAAAGGATTAGAGGATTGTTGCTGTTTTTGTTGTGTGTGGCAATGTTACCGAGGCATGTTACATTTTTTTGCCATTCAAAACTTCATGATTTAGGGATGCAATGCCATATCTCTAATTGATTTTAAATATATCTACACAAAATAGATGATTCCTATGTATGGCAAAATGACAATTGTCAAGTCAAGGTATTGAGTATTTAATTATTCTCTCTTTTCTTCCCTGTGTAGTTGAAAAACACTAAATGAAATACTGAAAATGAACATATAACATAATATAATCTTTCTTATATTAATGATGTTTGGTTATTTAATGAATATAACAGTCAGTTCTCCAATAAACAATTTTACCAAGTCATTTTCCAATGTCTAAAAGAAAAGCTCTTCTGAGGCCTTGTGACTGGTTTATTGTTTTCACAAATCTCTCTGCATCTTCCTGTTTGGATTTCAAAATCAAATTGCAACTCTTCGAGGTACCTCATCAAATCTTTCTTTTTCTCAAGTTAAAATTATTGATGTAATCAATTGAGCCATTCATAGATTTCTCCCCAATTCTATCTTTCTATCTATAATTCTCCCCCAAAACTTCATAAGCTGCTTCACAGAACAGAAATGACTGACACACTGCCTTCCCCCCTCCCCCCTCCCCCCCCCACCTTCTCCTGGACATCAGGTACCAGGCTGGTGATCATTTTCATGCCTCACACTCAAGTCCCTTCCTCAGATGATTGTCTGTCTCTGTAGCTTCTGAAAATAGCTGATTGTCTATCCTGGGGGGACAAGATCAAGTCTGATGAATTGCCATTTATTTTACTTCGACTAGAAGGTAATCCCAACAAATGAAGTTTTCTTTCTGATACTCCTTGGTTCCCATTCATCCCATTGCTGATCTTTGCTAGAGGGACAAAGCAGTTCATTTACTCTATTTTATCACCAGAAGCTGTTCTCATTATCTCAGTGACACTATCCTCTGGCCTACAGAACTTATCTTTTGATCACTCAAATATCACTCAAGGCCCCAGTAACATGCACACTCTGCTTGTCTCGAATCAGCAACACTCAGTATTGGCTGTTCTTCAAATTTTTATGGCCCACACACTTGCTGAATTATATATCAGATACTTTAATCCCTTCAAAAGTTATTGTTCTCTTTTTTTGTGTGAAATGTGGACCTGCCACAGATAGTCTTCATAAAGTGCATGGCTGGCATTATTATAATAGACAGATTACTTCCTAAAACCTCTCCCGCAGTGGATTCTGAGGAACCTGGTCCTGCAACCAGCCTCTAACCTCCTCCACACCACCAATCCTTCCTTTCTCCTATAGTAAAGTCAGAAATTGTTTTTTTAGAAATGTGCACCCTATATTTACACTGATTACTTCTGTTATTATCATCTAAGGAATTTAAAGGGCTCTCTTTGAGAGAAAGCCTTCAGTTTGCTACTCTGCTTCAAGTTTCTTAAAAATAAGTCCTCTACGCATAGTGAGGCATCTAAATCATCACAGAGCTACTTGCTTAGGATTCATGAAATGACTTTTCTACATCTTGGAATATAAATTCTATACATGCTTATAAATTACATAAATGTGGCTTTCCTTGCACTGCTCTGCATATAAGTAAAACCTTTTTATCTTTCTGGTCTCAATTTAACCACTCCTTGAAGTAGTTTTACCTGACCAACCATATTCTCATCATAGCATGAATGAGAGTATACATTTATATAGTATTTGTGAGCTAAAATTTACTTCCCTCACTTGACTCCAAGCTCCATGCCTATTTTGTTCATCATCATATACCTAGCAGAGCACCACAAACATATTGGATGGTTAGTAAGTATTTGTTAAATGAATGATAATAGCATATATTCAAAGCCCAGTTTTATCCTGCTTAGCTGAAGTCTGACACATATTTTTTGTCCAGCTTATTTTTCTCCCAGAATAGGATTTTCCCTCCTCTTTTCCAGCTTCGTTTTTCCTTCTTCTCTCCTATTCTTATTTCTCCTATTAGCTTTCTCCTCTTTTCCTCTTTTTTTGTCTTTCCTCTGCCAAGTTATTCATAACTTTTAAGGATGAAGCTCACATATGTAAAAGATGTCTACTAAATAATTAACAAAGGATTTAAAAGAGTCAACTGGCATTTTAAAGGGGCATAACTGTCAACCACATAATTTTGTCTAGCATGACAACAGCTGTGCTTTTGAAAGTCTTATCAAAACTCAATCGAACTAAAGGGATCAGAGACCCAAACATTAGAGCCAGGACTATGAAACTAGAAGAAAATGTAGGGAAGCATCATCAAGATCTTGCGGTAGACCTTACTACCAAAGCACAAGCAATGAAAAAAGAAATAGATAAATAGTATCTCCTCAAAACTGAATACCTTTGTGGTTCAGAGGACTTTGTCAATAAAGTGAAAAGCTAGTTTACTCAATGGAAGAAAATATTAGGAAATCAGATATTCAATAAGGGTTTAATACCCAGAATACATAAAGAAACCTTACAATTCAACAATAGAAAGACAATCCAGTTAAAAAATGGGCAAATGACTTGAATAGAGGAAGTAAAAATGGCTTAAAAGGACAAGAAAAGATGCTCAACATCAGTAGCGATTAGAGAAAGCTAAATCAAAACCAGGAGATACCATTTCACACCTACGAGTAAAATGGTCATTATCAAAACAAACAAATAGAAAACTACAAGTGCTGGGGAAGATGTGGAGAAATAGGAACACTTATTCACTGCTGGTAGGAATGTAGAATGGTGCAGCTATTTTGGAAGACAGTTTTTTGGTTCCTCAGGAAGCTAAGCATAGAACTGCTGTATGATCCAGTAATCCCATTGGTAAGTATATATTCAGAAGAACTGAAAGCAGGGATGCAAACAGAGATTTGCATACTGATGTTCCTACCAGCATTATTCACAATTTCCAAAAGATGGAAACAGCCTACGTTATCCAACTTTTGAGTGGATAAACAAACTGCAGTGCATACATATGATGGAATATCATGCAGCTGTAAGAAGGTATGAAGTCCTGATGAATGGAACAACATGGATCAAACTTGAAGACATTATATTAAATGAAATAAGCTGGCACAAAAGGACAAATATCGTCTGGTTTCACTTATAAGAACTAATTACAATGAGCAAGTTCTGGGAGTTAAAAGCTAGAGCATAGCTCACAAGGAGATAGAAAGAGGGTAGAGCATGGGCAGATGATGCTTAAAATATATAGAATTTTTAATAAGGTTGCTTGTAAATATTTAGAAATGAATAGAAGTGATGGTAACACAATACTATAAGTATAATTAACAGTGGTGAGTGTGCGTATGGTAAAAGGGGAAGTATGGGATCATTTATGTCACCAGAAGGAAAGCTAGAATATAAAACATGGGACTGCATAACATAGGAAATCTGCTGTGGATGATGACTGGTTAATTATACAAATGTGAGAAAGTTCCACATGAACTAGAACAAAAGTACATCACTATTATAAAGTATTATTGGTAGGATGGCATATTGGAAAAGTACAATTAATGCAAACTAAGGACTATAGTTAACAGTAACATTGTAATATTCTTTCATCAATTTTAACAAAGGTACTATACCAGAGCTAAGTGCCAATAATAGGGGGATTTAAGGGGTGTGGGATTTTTTTGCAATCAAACTGATACTATCCAAAGGAGACTATATTTTATTAATTCATATTAATCATATAGGGCTGTAGCTATCTAAACACATTGATATATGTCTGTACATAGCAAACACAACCATTTTTCTTATAAAAGTGGTATAGGCCAGATCCCTAAATGGCAAATATGGTGTGTGAAAAATAGTAGATCTTGCCTTTTAAAGGAAAAGAACATCATTAATATTCTTTTCTCTATTCCTAATTTTAAAAAATTCCTTATTATATGTGGGTCACAGTTTTTACCGGACTCATAAAAACTCTCCTTGAAGCATTAGAGAAGACCACTATTCATAAAAGCTCCCGCACACTTGATGATAGATCAGTGTTGAAAAGGGTAAACAATACCAATTGTTCTTAAAAGATACATGGATGTTGAAAAGAGACCTCCAAATATGCAATGTCATCATTAACCTCATTAGAATCATTGCAGCTCAGACTCTCTGATCAGATAGACCTAAGTTTGAGTTCAGGTTTCACCCCTAATAATCATATCAACCTGAGCAAAGCACTTAACTTCTGTACCTCAGTTACCTTGCATGTAAAATCAGGGTAGTAATAGTGTCTACCTGGTAGGGTTTATGTGATGATTAAATGGGCCTAAATATTGTTTAGTCCAAAGTACTCAATTAATGCTGGTTCTCACTTTTATTCTTATCAGTATTGCTATTTTTGTGTGTGTGTGATGGTAGTCAGTTTGTTTTTGTTAAATGTGAAAATTTGGCAAAATAAGAAAGGTGGAGTCTGAGTGAGAAATATAGAAAATACGTCAAGTAAGTCAAATGTGGGCAAAATAAGAAAGCAGTCTGGACACTTAAGGGGGATTAGTATTAATTCCCTCTTTACTCAGGAAGTAAGCTGGAGGCATTGGGGAAAGCTGGTGGTCTATTCAATATCCCATCCAGTAGTTTCCACAGGTTCTTTCAAATGAGAACTTGAGGATAACTTTCAGGAACCACTTGGGAAATATCAGCTCCATCACACTGCCATAGGGATCATCAAACCCATTTGTATTTAAAAAGTAGTAAAACTTTGTCAAATTCAGATCCAAATAAATGTCATATTTCATAGAAACGGGGAAAAAATCAGCAATTTTTTTATACCTTTTTTCTCATTGTGTTGTGTAAGCTTTCGTATGGGAATTTCACAAAACAAAAGATACCAGAACTTCTCTTGAAAGTATTTCCTTGGGAGGAATTATAGTCTGGTTCTACCAAATTACAACAATATTTGGAGGAAAATGAACAGAAACTTGCCTTTCTCTCACATTTCTCAAATAAGATGTGAGATGATTCATTGACTTATTTAAGGAACACAAAAAGAAATATAGAAGCTGTAATATATTCTCAGAGTAGTTACAAATAAAATCTAAATTCAGATCGGTGTAAATACCACAGAACTAAAATTAACTGGAAATTCCTTTCTTATTTTAAATGCTGATAGGCTGGCAATAAATTTGCTATATGAGTATCACTAAGTTGTACTCTGAAAACTGATAACTACAGGCAATTGTTAATATAGAAAGTGTGTTCCAAAATTTCATTTATTATTCATTTGTTTTAAACTGACAGTACACATTTTCCATAGAAATACTTTTAAAATGTGTGGTTAAGTTCCTAGAAAAAACCACAAGTGTCATTTTTACATAAAATCACTCTAAAATATTTTCCATCCACCGCAAGAAACTGATATACATTCTTTTAATAACAAAAAATAAACTCTAAAATGGAATAAAAAAGTACCATTTTATCTGTATTTATAATCTCATCTGTTAGATAAAAGATGGCGAGAGGTGATATATGATGCATTTGGTCGAGTGTCTGAAGACTTTGGGTTCCTTTGAAGTCTTCAGAGGTTATTAGGCCACGATCTCTTTTTGCCTAAATAGTTTCAGATTGTACAGATGTTACAGACATGTCTTCAAAACCATACTTAAACATGATGAGTTACTGACTCAAAAATGGCAAGGAGAGGTAGCTGATGGGTAGCTGCCCAGAACTGGAAGGGAACAGGAATGAAGCGGAGGGAGGAAGACGAGCACATAGCATACAGCATGGAGAAATGTTTGGAATAAAGGACATTGCCTGAGAGGAAATGAATGAACTACAATGCAGAAAAAGATGGACGTGCAGGATCGTGTATAATCTTTTGGTCAAAGAATAAAGGAACTGTTAGGGGCAGAAATAGGCATCCACTTGTTCTATGAGTATGCAAAGAGGCAGGGATATTTACTCTTAACCGTTGGGTTGCCAAGCAGAATGCATATGAGTTGCAAAGAGGCAGATGCTTGGATCAGTGTGGAAGGCTCTGTTGTGATGTACTTACTGAGCATTTCAAGCTTGTTGGTAGAACACTTTTGTTTGTCTTCACCAGGTTAATGTGCAAGCCTTTTGATCTTAGAAATATTCAGCAGCATTGGCCAGTACTTTCTGGCCATGTGTTAGGCATTTATTCTTGGCTTTGAACACATCCTGGGAATATCTCTTAATTTAGTGTAGAGAAACTAAACGGATAGGTAGAAAGAAGGACATTTGACATATCCATACATATTTAGTGGTATTCTACCATAACTGCTTTCATTTATTTCAAAACTAGTTTGATTTCTGAGTTTCTATTTGGCAATAGACCCAGCAAAAAGGTCGGAGAGACTCTATGAATAACCTTTCCTCTGGAATGCAATAGTCCTGTGCCTCGTCCATAGGCTGTGTCCCTTTCGATTAAACACTGGCTTAGTCAACCTGGAGACAGTCTCCATACTTTCCCCTCGGAAAGGGGTCTCCTTTGTGACTAAACCTCTCTTCCAGCTGTTGAGATGTTCACCAACTGCTGTCTCAGCTCCTTGGAACACACTTGGCTTTCGTGTGCTGATGTGTTTATTGTACTATTAATGAATGCCTTTAGCTTTGTAATTAAAAAAAAAATGCAGAATTTTTTTTTTTTTTTGCCTTTGTACTCAGGGTGATAATGCTGCAAGTAAAAATTAATTAAAATGAGATGAATTGCCTTCAGTTAAACGAAACGGAAAGAGAAAAGGAGGGGTAAAGGGAGGGATAAAGGGCGGAGGAAACTGAAGAGTAGATTGTAGCCTTATTAGTGAAGCAAACTGAGGAGGTTGGGTTTTAAATATTCTCCTGTTTTTACTTTACACTAGAGTCTGCGTTAATGGAGACCAAAACTATGAGTTGTTGAAGAAATACAAAGAAGTTACACTTTTCCTTGATTTGGCCATGGGTTACAATAAAGACCACAAACATGAACACCCATGTTTGTTCAAGCCCCCTTCAATTTTTTCCCTACCAGTCTGTTTGAAGTAATGGGCTGTGAAATTGGCTCTTATATTATTATTAATTGGCTATGATGCCCGATTTTTTTTAACACATCATGCGGTGAAAAGGTTTGCTTCTTTACATGATACGAAGTCCTGACAAATTCAGCCACTGATTATTTCAGGGCTTGAGTGAGAAAATCTGATTCCTTCCCATCCTGAAACACAGGCCTGATGTGTGCCAAGCTCTTCATCTGCCAGTGTCTCAATTTTTCTGAATTTAGCCTTGAATTTGTTTCTGAGGGACACTGTTCTTTTCAAATTTGCAGACTGCACTAGTGCCCTGAATTTCATAAAGGAAATGGCAATCGATTAATCAATAAATGTGTGCTTAATGAAATCCTAGTATGTGCCTCAAGACTACGTCAGGTGCTGCTCTGGAGACAGAAGCAGTGAGAAACCAGACCTTTATCTCCAAAGACTTGATGCACTAGAAAAACAGCTAAATTGCATAAACCACTTAAAAGTGAGCAACTAAGGGTTAAAGGCTCTGACACTCTTGGTGAAATGTGAGTTCTATTAAATAGGAGGGGCCCTGTGGACTGCGGGAAATCAGTAATAACTTCATGGAGAGAATGATCCAAAGGAAAGGAGTAGAAAAAAGGGCATACCTTAGGAGAAAATATTTTTTACCACAGCTCAATGGTGAATATTTTCACTAAACCATATAATCCCTAAATATCCCACTCATCAGTGTAGGGGAAAAAAAACTAAAAACTGTCAGGTAAATAATGGTGAATATTCTCTAGCACTCCAGAAGACACCTCCGTTTCTGTTTCGTGTGCTACACATTGTTATACCTGGGAAATTCTACCCTGTTGAAGCTTATAACTCTGATATGCCTTCTTTGTATCTTCAACCAGAAACTTATTCCCCAACCTTACAAGTGAGAATCACTGTATGCTTCATCTTTCAAAGTTAGGGTGCTGGTCCTAGTGTGTGAGATAAGCAAATTGAGAAAAAATACACATTTACCCAACATCCCTCCCCACGTGTTTTGAGTGTATTACAGGAAAAAGTGCTGAGGTGACTTCACATCATCTCAGGAATTTCTAAGAGTCTTCAAAATTCCACAGCTATCCTGTATTTTGTGCCATTTCACTAGCATCACCAAGTAACAAAAGGTTTTCCAAGAAAATGGTAGTAAACGTGGCCCTATGATTTCTTTCTTCTCCTCCTGTTCTCTAGCCCACAGATTATAAAATTAGATCCCTTAGATTTAAGAACTAAGTTAATATCCTTAGTGAAACCATCTGTATTTGTGCGAGGGGAATTTGTAAAATTCCCTTCAGCCCAAGATGTTTAGAGAACAAGGTTCACTTGGCCCATTCGGTATTTAGATGGAAAGCATGCTGACAGTGTGATGAGCCCTGCAGAGGCTGCCCAGATGCTTTATAAGGGCTTGGCTTGGCCCTGTCACACCTGCAATTTCCAAGTGAGGAAAATCAATCATCCTAGTTCCAGATAGCTCATCCTGAGAAAGAGACGGCTTGAGGACTGTGGGTTTTTTTTTCTTTCTTTTTTTTTAAAGCAGCAGGGTTGATTTGCTGCCAGAGGCAAGGAAGGCCCTGAGTCTCAAATGAGCACAGGTCTTAAACACCGAGAAAGTAGAGCTATTAAGTTAAATGAAACTAGCTGGGCTTTGATGGATGTCAGATGGGCTTCTGAGCATCTGCTGAACTACTTAAACTGGGGAGCAGCCCATACCAATAGGAAGCATCCCTTTGTTACATTAAAAGAAATTAGAAGGAATTTATTTAAAACAACCTGCCCCCCCACTCTTTTCCTTACGATACATGTAGATATAGTGTCAGGTTTTGGAGCATTGACAAAGTTGATGTATACAGCTGATTCTTTTACTAGCTGCCTATAATCATTCCTTAGAACCTTGAAGAAATGGAAACTGCCATTTAGAACATCTGAGCGCTTGCAAGAAAAAATTGCAGCCACATTTTAATTAAGAAATGGTGGCTCAGATTATATATAAGATATAAAAAAAGAGGTCAATGAAGTAGTGAAGCACTGTAGGGGAAAAATGAACCAGGATAGAAATGATAGTAAATTTCCAGTGTAAAGTGAATTACTGATTTCTATGACCTCTACGAATTTCACATGACTGTTCATTTTTAATGTTCACATGGTTTACTTGATTCTCCCCACCTAGTTCCAGAAGGCATAACAACATGCTCTGTGAGCAGCAGAAATTTTTCCTGCTGGCTGGCTTGTAGACTCTCCACTTGAAGTGCCGGACTTACAATCTGGTTCAAGCGAAGAACTGCTGACTGGCAGCTGGCACTTGTACAGCTATTGGCTCAACTATTTTAAAGTTTGGCTCTATGAAACAAATATACTGATATCCCGGATATTGGAGATGGCTGCATAGGACACTGTCTCTAAGCACACTTTTCTGTGATAGTTCAGGTTTTCCTCATTTGTATATATTCAATAAGTTTTTTCCTAGGTTTTTACAGGTCTGAGCACAGGTGTCATGGATTGGATAATACAGACTCACTTATTTTTATTTTTTTAATTTAATTTTTATTTATTTTTCATTTTAACTTCCCTTGGGAATGTGAATATTAGAAGAAGAAATAATGGAAGGGAACATATAGAGAAAAATTCATGAAATGACCAAATGTTGCCTGACTGATAGAAAGGAAAGTGGAACTTGGTGAAAAGAGAATCATGGTGGAGGATTTGGCAAGAGCGTGAAGATTTCATTCTTTTATTCATTCATTCATCTATTTATGTAAATAAGGAGTCATGTTATCACCAAAGGAAAATGATTTCTTGTTTAAAATTCAATCATGGAAATGGTATCAGAGCTTACTGCATTAGTCCTGATAGAATAGTTTCATTAGAAACAAAAGAAATTTTATTCTGACGGTGTTACTGAAAGGTAATAAAAACAAGGCTTCTTCTGAGAAATGAAATTTATCTTTCTTCTGCATTCCAATTTTTAATTCTCTGCTCTTGAATTGAGGATATCAGTACCTGCATTTCTTGATGTGGCAAACAGAAAGAGTTCTTTTTATCATGTTTTGCAGAACTTTTTTCCTAATACTTGCAAATCGGAAATATAACATGCATCCCAAAATTGTGTTTCATGGAAAATTAGACACGTAGATGTCATAAAATTGGGGTTCATTGGGAAAATAAATATCAAACATTTTCAGTGTAATATGTTTTAGTTTCCTAGCTGCTAAAAAAAAAAAAAAAAAAAATCCATGCAATGGATTGACTTAACCAAGGGGTATTTACTGGGACACAGTTTCGAGGCTGGGAGAAGTGCACAGCCGAGGTGTTACTTCCCCCCTTGGCTGTATTGTACTGGGATGGCTTCTGGCAATTCTTGATCCTTAGCTTTTCTGTCACAAGGTAATGTACAAAGTGGTATCTTCTTTCTCCTCTAGGTCCTGTTGACTTACAGCTTCTGACTGCTCTTTCTGTTTTTCTTCTCGGAGGCCCTCTCCGTAAGGATCCCATAAGGGTTCACTTTCACGGGACTGGATAAAGAAGATGTTTTTTTCTGAGGTGCATGGCTCCAAGTCATCATGATTTGCTATTTGGGAATTCATATCTCATAGAAACACAATAAGGGCTCTGAGAAGTACTGTAAGAATGACTTTAAATCTGTATCCACCAAATTTTATCTATCATGAATATGTATATGTTGTATGTTATATATATGTATAATCGTATGTTATATAATACTAAATATTTCTGCAGAATAAGTGTTCTAAGAGGCATAATTTGGGCTATGCAGTTATGAACACTGACACTCATATAGCTCAACATTCAAATTCTTGCTTTTCTGTTAAAGTATGTTCTTACACACTTCACAAATTAAATGTGCGTGCATGAGTACATAGAGAGGGAGAAGTAGGAGTGAAAGATACCTGTATAGAGAGAAGGATTGAAATTGTCTGGGGAATAAATCTTCACAATTTAATCTCCAAACATTTGTTCCTTTATACATAATAATGAAAATTAAGCTACATATCAGTAAAGGAAAAGGGAATAGCATTTGAATACCTACTATGTCATCAATGTTTTAGATGCATTTTATATGCTTTCTCTTGAAATTATCAAAATAGTTATTACAAAAAGTGTCTTTTCTCTGAAGAGAGTAGACTGAACACACGATATGACCTTATTACTTAGAAAAATTTATTTACTTCCACAATTCCCATGACTTTTGTATTCTGTCGTTGCACTTGGATTCAGTAAGATCCAAAGGATAAATCTTCTCTCCATTTTATTAATCCAAATACTTTGATGAATTTAGGCTAAAATGAATCTTACTTTCCAAGCTTTTAGATATCACTTCCAAACACTGCTCTTTCATACACGAATCAACATATATGAAAATAGCATCAAGGATATAATAAATGTTCAATGAATGTGTCTGGCGCTTTTTATTATTAAAATCCCTACTGCACCTGCACACTATTTTTGTTTTTCCTCTCTGTAATGAGTACCATCAAAATGCTAAAGAAAAGATGTAGTGAGCCTATCTCATTGTTAACTGGAAAAATATGAAAACCTTTCTTTAGAGTGAATATCCTACTTTGTACCATTTTTGTCTTCCTCAAAGTAAATTTTTATCATTGTGGACGTGTACGGTCCTTAGAATTAAATATTTTCAAAATACTGTTAATTTGCTTAGTTTATAATTTCTGTGTTTTGGGATTTGTGCTAAATGACAAGAAAAAATGAAGATGCTCCTTTCCCCTCACCCTGACCTTCCTGTGACCCTCCTTTTACTGCTTTTGCCCGTCTTGACTTCACTTCTAAAATGCTAGACCACATAACACTGGATCATGTCTTCTTTACATCTCCCAGCTGTAAAATGGGTAAAAGATAAAATAATACAATTGGAATGAATGGTTATAATTGAATGAATTAATGTCTGCTATATAAATGCTTAATTAACACCTTTTGGGTCCATACATTGCCTTTAATGTTATAGCATTTCAAAAGAAAGATCTAACATTTAATGTTCTTCATTTTGAAATATTTTAAAGAAAAGGAGTATGTGAATTCAGTAAATATTCAGATGAATGTTCTTTGAACTAGACTTTGAGCAAGTTGCTCTACCTCTATGGGTCTGAGATTCATTATCAGTAAAGCAAAGGAACTATATTAGATATTTACAAGGTCATTTACTACTCCAAAAATGCTATGCCACCACAATTTAAACAATATATATTTTTCAGACTCAACATTTTCCATTTGAAATAAGTCATTTCAAAGTCGAGAAGGTAAAACTGAAGACAATAAGATGATTTTCCCATGGTGACATAAAAAAAAGCATCATGTATAACTAAAATTGAGTTAGAATACAAAGTCCATTCCTATCTTAATATGTTTTTAAAAACACTATCCACTCTCTACACCCTCTCTCACAAAGACTTGAACAAAACAGATGTGAGCCTCATCAGTATGAGTAATAACATCAAGAACCTTGAAGTAGTGTGTTCCTTTTATCTTAATCTGAGCAATTCTCTGTTCCCTGTGCTGAAATATAAGTGCAAAACTCAAATCAGTGTAGCAAATCAGTAAATTTTACCTTTATTTTCACTCTTCATTTTCTTAACCTCTGAGGTGGCAGTGCTAATGATGGTTGATAAGTAAGCAAAGCAGAAAGGAAAAGGAGAGAAAGAAACTGTGGCATATAGACCATGTGTTATGGGCTGAACTACATCCCTAAAACGGTATCTCCAAGTCCACACTCCTGGTGCCGTGAATATGACCCTATATAGAAATAGGATCTTTGAAAACATGATTAAGATGAGGCCAAACTGGATTAGTGTGGGCCCTAATCCAATTACTGGCATCCTTATAAGAAGAGGGAATTTGGATCCAGTGACAGACACCAGAGAGAAGGTCATGTGAAGATGTAGAGGCAGAGTAATTCATCTACAAGCCAAAGAACACTTAGGATTGTTACCGCTAGAAGCTGGAAGAGAGACACAGAAAACCTATTTTCCTACAGACTTGAGAGGGATATGGCCCTCTGACAGTCCTCTGGATTTCAGACTTTTAGCCTCCATAACTGTGAAAGAATGCATTTCTATTATGTTAAACCACTCAGCTTGTGGTTTGTTATGATGAAAACCAAGATGCCAGGTAATAAAGCATGGAGTGGAACACTCAGCACAAAGCTGGATACACGAGCTCCGTACACTTTTGGTGGCCAAATAATACAGACTTACTGTAATTTCAGGATATCTACTTCCATCCCCTTCATTTATTCTGGCCACAGTTTATTGAATGGTAGCAGAGAGTCCTTACAACTATACTTATAGGTACAATTAGCCTAATTTATATATGAGGAAGCTGAGGTTTGGAGAGAATAATAATGGCCAGAGTCACTGACTGGGACTCAAACTTGGGTCTTTCTCCAAAACCCATGCTCTTAATCACTGAAAAGTTCAACAACATATGAAATCAGGTTCTTATGCATGTCTTAGAATTGATGGAGAGATTGAGAGTGTGTTTGTGTGTTTGGGGGTGAAGGTGGGGATTGGCTGCCACTCAAGAACCAGTTCAAATAAAACTACAGGCCATAGTTTCTCAACCTTGCCACTCTTGCCATTTTGGGATGGATGATTCTTTGTTGTCAGGAATCTGTGTAATGTAGGATGTTTAACAATATCCCTGATGTCTACCTGTTAGATGCTGGTGGCATCCTCCACCAATTTGTGACAACCAAAAACATCTCCATTTTTGGAGGCAAGATCACCCTGGTGAAGAACCCCTGATCCAGTGGAATGATGCTTTTGCCATGGACATTTGCCTCATGAATCCCCACCATAGTTGCCATATTGCTCATCAGGCCTTCTGGAGCTTGAGCCTTCCTGGTTCTCTCCTATCAGTTGTTTGGCTCCCTCCAGGCTTCACTAAACCACATGGTCCTTTTGGCTTTTACTAAGGTAATCAAGCTCTTTGGGTCCTTTTATCATCATTTCGGTCCTGCCTGAAATTTCTAAAAAAATGGTTGAGATTTTAGAACAGATGCATAAAATAGATGTAACTTTGAAAACATTTTTTATGACCTTTTTAATATCCCTGTATAATAGTGAGTCACTTAAATACCCATCCTGGTTGCTATAGTGGGTAACTAATAAATGGGATGATGGCTGGTGTATACAGCATTTTCTAAGTTCACCTGCTTGGGACACATGCCCTGCAGCCCACAACTCAGGTTTTAACGTACATAAAGTGAAACTTCTGCAGGTTGCTATGTCAGTTTTCTAATCTTTCTTCCCTGTGCCCAGTGAAATCAGCCCAAAAGATCCCAGTCTACCTACCCCTCCTCTAAAATTAGCTAAGAAAATATAAACCTGCCATCAAGGTATTCCATATATATTGTTATTTGCTGGCATAAGCAGGAAATATGCTCAATGTAAAAGAAAAGATGATAGTTTTCTTTTTACTTTTTCTGTTTTGGGAAATAGAAATACTAAACCACTCTGCCGTCAGTCTTAAATGAAACAGACTGAATTGTATGCTTTTATTTTTCCACTGACTCCACATATCATCATCACCACATCCTATAACCATAGCCCAGATGACAAGGTTTTGATGATTCACTAGGTGAGAGTGAATTCAGTTTAGCTCTCTCCATGTGGTTAGGTACAGGAGGCTTTTAGATACTATAAGTAGTAGATATGCATTTGTGTCATGTCACCTGTGATGGTCTAAGTCTAGAATAAAGGAAGTCTATTCCCAGCTTTTCTTCTGTGAAGGTTGCTGACCTGACCACAGGACTGTGAACTGCATACAGCTCCCCATAGGGAGAATAGAATGGATGACATAGCAATCATGATATATTGCTGAATGGTCAAATGCCAACACACACGGACACAAACACACACACACACACACACACACACACATACATACGCACGCACTCAAACATAGCCATATGTTTCGCTCTTGATAAGGTTCACTTAACTAAACTACAGATGACTGAAGTGACTTACTGGCTTAGGAATTATAAGCTGAGCTCCAAAAATCCTAGAATACACTATCCAGAACATATGCTTAAAAAAACTGAAAAGATGGTAAAATAAAAAAGATTTATTGAAAGCCAGGAATCCTATTCTTACATTCTGTATTAAATTTAAGGGGAGATACTATATTAGGGAATGTGTTGTTTGATCCAGTAAATGAAGTAGTTAAGTGGTCCTTTAAACAAAAAATGATTTAAAATCTTAAATGATTGAAGCAGAGAAGATAAATTAACTTATAGATCAACCAAGAGGGACACAATTATTAAAAAAGTATACCTCTCTAAAGCATGGTAGCATAGAAAGTATACTTACAGTTATATTATAGAATTACAGAATTTTAAATTTAGAATAATTCTTAAAATCTAATTATTTGGTTACCCAAATGTAGAATTCATCTGACAGATTTTCTGACTGGTGTTCATCTAACATTTGCTCCAACTCTTCTAAGGAAAGAAAGCTCACTATTTAATAAGAACCAACATTCTTCTGTTGGACAGATTCCACTATCCTAAGTGACATAGTACCAGATATATATCTTGATGTTGTACAAAATCTTCATAATGCACAAAATATTCTCAAAATGTGTAATTGACAGTTATTATAAGGAAGTGCGGTCCTAAGAACAACAGGTCAAGAGCATTCCAAGAACAAGTATCTCTTAATCTTTCTTTTGCAAACCAGACAGTTAGGATGTGAATGTTTCACTGCACAAAAATATCTCCCATAGATGTTATTTATAAGTCCTGTGGAGATTGGGTCATTTGGAGCAGGACCAAGGCAGGCCTGGGTGAGAAAACCATGTCAATGGACCTCGATGTGCTGCTTTGTGGGTACTGAAACAAAACCGCGTCAGCTGGCTAAGAGTTAAAATGTTGAGGGGAACAATCCACACTACAAGATTAAAAAAAAAAAAGGAAAAAAAAAACTTCATTTAAGTAAGAATGCTGTATTATTAATTTACATTGAGAACTATGTCTGCCAAGGAAACCAAAACATTTGCATTAGGTCTAGTTGGTACAACCTTTCCCCTGGAGAAAACATTACAAGAGAAGGAAAATTGGAACTAGAAATTCACTTGATGAGCATGAGATTAGAGTAAAGCTAAAGTGGAGAATGATCTATATAGCTAGCTGCATCAATTACATAAAGTATTCCTGACCTCATGCCCACAGACAATTGGGCTTGAAGGCATCTGTGAAACTCAAGACATTGTAACACACACAAAAAAAGTGCATCCATTTGCAAATATTTATTCCTCAGGAGTGAGCTGGCAATAGTTTCATCAGCTTCTCAAAAGGTCCATAAAAGAAACAAGCAATTTTAAGTATTAAATAATATGTCATGCCAAGTGAAAAGGAAACCTTATAGCATCTGTATAGAAATTTACTTTCTTTGAAAAACCTGCAGACACAGATTTTTTCTTTCACTCCCTTTGTTCCAGGTTTCTTACACACCACTCTCCCTGTTAATATAGTCCTGATGCAGACATTTTCTTATTCAAATATTGGGAAACTTGACACAACTACCAGAGAGGTAGGGCTTTCCCTTTATACCCAACTTCTCCACAGGAGTGGGGATTCTATTCGTCTTCCAGAAATTCAGACAGCACCTCATGTTCCCTCCCATGTGTTATTCTGTTCAGTGGCTTGTATCTCTGTGGAATACAGGAATGGAAAACTATCAAAAGAAAGGAGAGTAAAAAAAAAAAAAAAAGCCAGGGAAAAATATCCAAAAACCCATTACAGAGAGAAGGGAAAAATCCAGGTCTCCACAGATGAGTGCTTTTAATTAGGAAGAGGGCTGAACAGCAAAGAGCTTATGCTAATAAGCAGCCTCTTTTAATCAGCTTATTAAAAGGAAACATTTTTAACAGCCAAAATAGTTTCAAAAATGGTAATTATTAGAAAAGCATTAGCAGGTTGATCGTGGGGGAAGGAAATGGCTGGTTATGAACTGAAATTAAAAAGCTTCTTGGCTACTCTAGGCAGGCCAAGTGGTCCTGAAGCAGCAGCAGTGTTGGGCATGTTGTGTGCCAGCTTCATTTCTTTTTCTTCTACACAACACTCTCTTTTCTTTTTCAGGTCTTCTGCTTTCCCACAGTTCCTTCTTTTTTTGGATTTCATTTTTCACTCTGTCATCCCTCAATCATTTCTAACATATTTTTCGAATCCTCTTTCTCCTCTGGCTTTTTTTGTTCCAAGGCTTTGGTTCCAATTTCTTTCCCTTCATAAACATGCATTTTCTTGTAAAATGATCTCTGTAGCCCAAACATGTTCAATCTATGTAACTTTAACTTTAAAATAAAAAAAAAATCTAGTTAATATTTGGCTTCTAAGGAATATTTCCAGCACTTTCACTCTCTCCATCATCGTTAGAAAAAGGCCTCCAAATGGTTATTGAATTCTATTCTAATATGGATTAAAGTAGCAGGCTTCCTTACCCTGCAGTAAGTTCCTAATTTTACTGTTGTAGTCAAGGTCTAAGCAGGAAATCATAATGCTCTAAGAATCACTACAAGAGAAGCTAATTAATATAGGGACTTGATAGACAGATGATAGGAGATCAACTCAAGGATGCTGAGGAAGCAAAAAGTTTAGCAACAACAGGAAGCTACTATCATCCTCTAGGTGGAGAGACGAGAAGAAAAGATAATATCACTTGAAACCCAGGGGAAGTAGTTGGGACCATGTAGGCCCTTGTCATGGGAAACCAAGGCCAAGGGAGAGATGCATTGGCTGCCCAAGATACCAACTGAGGCAAAGAGTAGAGAGAGAAATATTCTAATCATTCTCTCTTCTTCTTGCCCTCCAATTTCCCACCATGCCTTCCACAGGCTGAGCCCTGTGAGAGGCCAGCTTAACAGCAGAGCCTAGAATCAAAGACTGCAGAGGGACCAGACTGCAGGCACAAAAAATAAAGCAGCCAAGTGTCCAGGCTGGATATGAGAGCCAATGCAGTGGGGCCAGTGCTTTCTGGCTCTTTAAGATAAAAAGTAAGTGCATTTTTTTTTCGTTTCATTTTACACTTCAGATAGTGATAATTTGCTAATTATCAATTCCAAGGTCTAAATAGAATTCAAATTACCTGTAAGAGACCTAAAACCTGAAATATTTGGAAATTTCTAAGTTCTTCAAGTCTAAACTACTCAATATACATTTAAGCTTCAATTGGCTACCCTGAAACAGGGAGGGTTCAAGAACGTCTACACTTGTAGATAGAATTTTTCCTCTATATCCATTTAGTCTGGGGAAAGCCAGGGTATTCATGGATTTGCAATCTTTATTTATTTCACAAAACATATGCTCTTACTGAACTGAATATGGGGGAGTAGATAGAAATGAAATGCCTGACGTATATATTTTAAAGGCCAGACTTTACTATAAATTATCTAAACAGCCACCATTATGAAATTTGTATTTCTGAATTTAAAAGGCTGGTAGGCATTAGAAAAGCAGAACAGAGTAGACTAATTTCAGTAGAACTCTCTACGTTGCTTGGCAAATTTTTCTTTTATTCCTTGCCCTTTATGCACTCCCTGTTGTAGAGTGCCTAAACTTTTACCACTCTGCTTTAAAGTACATATACAACTACTTTCAAAATAAGGGCCTATAATTAATATTTTCCTCATATTTCCTTACTTCAATTTTTCTTTTTCTTTCTTTCTTTTTTTTTTTTTTGCATGGGCAGGCACCGGGAATCCGACCCGGGTCTCTGGCATAGCAGGCGACAACTCTGCCTGCTGAGCCACTGTGGGCTGCCCGTCTTCCTTCAGTTTTAACAATTACAGGTTTATAAATTTGACCTCTTTCCTGTCACAGATGAAGTATTCACTCCCTCTTGTGTGAGGTCCTTGCGTTACTTTGTCTAAGATCCTATATCAGGTAGTTTCTTTCTTTGAAATTTTCTACTTCATCTCTCAACCACAATCATAACTTCAAGCTCTCTCCATAATCAGGTTATTCCCAAATTATGTCCACCAACCTAACCACCCATTTTACAGCAAGATTATTTCCAACTGTCTACCAGGCAAATCCGTGTCCTCAAACCGAACATTTCTTCCATGAGGTCATTATCTTTCCCATTGAAATTCTCATCTCTTATTGTCATTCATCTATATTCCCAAAATAGAAAACCATCCTGGGCCGGAAATGCTCCTTCTAATTTTTGCAAGGCTGGATTTTTCTTGTCGTACTCCTTTCTGCCTCAATGAGAGACTTACCTAATCATCATCTTAAAACAGCTACTCAGGTGCTCTAACACAGCACCATGTCTTAAAGAATTTAGATATTGTTATTTATTTGTTTATTCATGTATTTCTATACCCTTCCCCCTAGAAAAATTAGCTCCCAGAATACAAGAAACCAGGCATCATTCATTTATAAAACATTGTAGTCCTTTACTAAATATTTGTGGAATGAATGAACAGTGACCTCTTCATTCCTTTAGTCATTCAATTCAGGAAACAAATTTATTGATTCTAGCCCAGAAAGTCATTCTCCTAGCCCTCTCTTAGTTGAGATTCTTATCATCTTTTTCCTGGACTATTTTAAGTGGTCTAAGCGTCCAGTTTCTCACCATGTAAAACATCCTATGCATTACTATCAAAATCCTGGCTATTTCAAAACAAATAAAGAATCTGATCATAATACTTAGTTTTACACATAAAGTTATTGTTTCCTAAGAGGGACGGTCCATACAAAGGCATACAAAACCCTTTAAAATCTGGTCCATATTTTCTACATTGCCTTTAATTCTTGCCTTTCTCATCCACACCCTATATTCAAGCCATATACCATTTCTCACTTTTCCCAGAACATGCTAGACTGTTCTCATGACCTGGAGTCCTAGCACATACTGTTCCCTCAGCTTAAACTGTTTGTCTTTTCTCTATAGAAGAAATTCTAAAATATTCCTCTAAATCCCAAACCCAGTAAATCCTGTTTTGTGACTCCCCGCCCCCCACATCTCCTTAATAGATTTGGTTCTGTTCCCTTTGCTTTATTTTAGCATCACATTTCATATATGGGTAGGCACAATGCCTCCCACTGGACTGTCAGTTCCCACAGAGCAGGGAACATGTCCTAGCCATCACACCATCCCTATACCATGGCACTTGCCTGGAACAGTGGCTTTTGCATGTATAAATAAATGAATTAATTCAAACACATGAAAAACCATAGCCATTTTCTTGGGAATTGCTCTATATTCTCTAAGGAAATTAAAACTGTGGCAAGGAAGTATTGATTTTAAGAGAACAGAGAAGGGAGAAAGGGAAGAAAATGTGGAATGTACTTCAGAAATGAAATGCATACTGGGTCCTCGGGCCATTTTCATTATGATCTCTTCCTTTTAGGTCCTTTAAAGTAAAAAAAAAAAAAAAGAGCACAAAAGTAGGCCAAAAGGTAGGTGTCCTGCATTATTACTTCACTAGTTCTCATAGAAATAGCAGATGAAAGGATATTAGAAGAAATCTTAGCAACCGTCTAGTCAAAACTCTTCACTTTCCCAATAATACATCTATATTATATAAAGGTTTGAGTTGCTTAAAATCACACTTTTAATAACTAATAGAACTTTAGTTCAAGTTTCCTAAAACAAAGACCAGTGCTCCCTTCATCACGTTATGCCTTGTTTCTCTTTCAGAATTTTGTTAGTTCCCAGAGTTTAAAACACATTCTTACTCTTTTTTTCAACATTTTTATTTCTACTTTTTTCAAATACTCTCTGCATGTCTGAATGCAATTTTCTTATATATCATTGCCTGAGTTCATCTATGGGAATGCATAGGAAAGGTAAATAAAAAAAATAAAAAGTGCCTATACAAAATTTTGCCTCATACAAACGTCAGCAGTGCAACCGTGTTGTATTTGCACGGCAGTAGTACCCGATATCTAAATGAATGTAATTTAAAATCTCCATACCTTTTCTGCAGAAGTACTTTATTTTCATTGTTATGTTTTGATGTGAACGACTATAGCAGGCAAATGCCAGTATTCACAGCCCTAGTCCTAGTTTGTCTGAGAAAATTATGCCAAGCGTGCAGTGCCATCTGCTCCTGTAGCGATGCCATCCTTCCATTTGTCAGCACAGTGATAAACAACCCAACTGCACGTCATTCTCTGAGCTCTATAAGCGCCTCAGGGAAGTAGAGAGAAGGGGATGTGGTCCTCCTAAGTCACATCCAAAGTGATTCATAGGGCATGGAAGAGGAAGGGAGAGGGAATATGCGAACACTTGGAAGAATGAATGGGAAGGCAGTCCTAGGGGGAAAAAGCCACAGGACAGGAAGAGATCTCATTCTTTGCAAATGTCCTGGTACTGGTGATGATGGGCAAAAGATGTGGAGTAGAGGTGGAAGTGATGTTCATTTCAAAACATTTTGAAAGTTTCATACCAGCTTTTCCATCCTCATTGTGTGTGTGTGTGTGTGTGTGTGTGTGTGTGACTGTAGTCATCTTTCCACTAATAAAGAAATGGTCATTAAATGGACGTGTAATTAGAAAAGAAATCTGCTGGAATTATCTAGAACAACATGGTGTTAGCAATTCATGCCGAGATTGCGTTCCATTTTCAGTAAGACATAGACGTAAGGCCATGGAACCCTGCTCGTGGCATAGTGATGTGAAAGTTGAGAGAATTAAAAATCTGGGGTAATCATTACCTAATACTTAAATTGCTGCTGAAATATTCCTGCCTCACAATACAGCCGGCTCTGCTTATCCATAATAAATGACAGGAGACCCATCATGTTATCCTATCAGACCAAGTCCTTATTTATATATACTCCAGCCTGTCTATATTTTTTGATGTATTATCTATCACACAGTTTCTCAATTATGAAGAAAGCAATTTGTGATATGGCATCAATGTCTTCTAAGACACTAACAAATATGTTGAATAGATATTTAAGAAAGATAACATCGAGCTATTTCATTAATTTCAGAATGAAGACCATATAAATGCGATATAAAAGAAAGAAATTTTAAAGATAGTTAAGGATGTTTTTGGAGAGAATTTGTGGGAGAAAATGAATAATAACATTTAAAAAAGGAAGCTGTGGGACAGTGGTAGAATTCTTGCCTGCCATGCGGGAGTCTCGGATTTCATTCCCAGCCCATGCACTTCCCAAACAAACAAACAAGCAAACAAAACAAACAAACAAACAAACAAAAATTCAATGAGGAGTGATGCAATAAGGGGATACTCACATGGAAAAAGAATGAAATGTGATCCCCGCCATACAGCATACAAAAAAAAGGGAAGTGTGTTAAAACTAGGGGAAATTTATGGATGTACTCAGGAGAAGTGTTTCAGTATAGAAACCAGGGCAACTATCTAGTTGAATTTTGGCCTGGGACCTCATATGGAATCCAGAAAGAAGAGATATTGCTGTCACAGTAACTAAGGTCCACTGCTCATCTCCGACTTAAAGTATAGGTGAGTTTAATGTTATTTATTTATTCTTCCCACAAATTATGTGCATGTGCACCTAGATCTCTACAGAACATGGTGGGTTTGAGTCCACCCAGTACAGTAGAGAGAGCCTAGGAGAAGAACAAAGAAGATGGTGACCCTGAACTCAATGTCGTATTCTTTATAAGTGTCACAATTAATGATCTAGGTGGTGGTGCTGACTACACTCTGTACCAGGGAAAGTGTCAGGTTCTGGAGATACAAAGACAAAGTAGGCATATGTCCCACATCTAGAAGCTCACAGACTAAAAGGAGATATTGGTGTAAACATAGCTAATTCACATGGGAGCAGGGAGTGAGGCGAACATTCTGGGGGAAGTTAAAAATGGCATCAGGAGGAGATGCAAGGGTAGCTCAGTGGTAGAATTTTGGTTCAATTGTTGGACTATGCATACTCCCCCCACCAAAAATAAATAAATAAAAAGAAATGGCATCAGAAAGCAAATGGAATTTTTAAATTTTAGGGCCTTTAAGGATGACTAGGATTTCAATAGACAGAAAAGAGAAAAGGGCACCCCAAGCAGCTATGTTATCTGGATAAAGACTGTGGGGTAGAATAAGCCTTTTAGTCTATACCCTCCATCCTGCAAATATTAGCCTGACTTGGCAAAAAAGTCAGGCAAAGGAGACAAGGCAGTCTTCTCAGCAATGTCCAATCTGCTCAACTTCCAGGATAGACATGCCAAACTCTTGGCCTTGAGCCCCCCTCTCTCTACTCCTGCCTCACTGGGTTTCCTTGAGCAAGAAGCAAGGCCAAAGATGCTGTGCATATATGTAAACATGAGGACATCCACCTCTCTGTGAGGACTTATGTGAGAAAGGCTGACATTGTTTTCAGGCTGATATAATCCACATCAGAAGAGTCTATGGAATGGATTAAACTTTAATAACACTTGTAATCCTAAGAGGTTAGAGGACGTGTTGATCCAAGATGGGTGCAAAATAATATCTCCTGATTTCAGGATTTCCACATCAACAAATATCTTTACCTGAGAGTCTTTTTCACATTGGTGCCTGGATGTCAAGACAAGTTTGTAATTCTTCTTGGAAGCCAGTTCTCAGATGCTACTGGAAACTAATGGGAGCCCTCCAACACCTAGTTTTCTGGATACCTCATACCCAGGAAAGCCCCAGAAAACATTGCTCTGGCTGGCCCTTTAAATCATAGTTAGCCACAGTTATGTGCTAGTGCCACTCTGTAGTATACAAAGTAGTATACAGAGTACAGTGTCACTCTGTAATATAAGTTCATGACTCTTGTTGTTGTTATTCCCAATTTTAATTTTATACTGAAAACAACTCCCCGTAATAAAATGATAATTTATAATTTTCAAAGTATTTCCAAGTGCATTATTTCATTTAAGTCTCCCATGAACCCAAAGGTGGGTATTATTACAAACACTATTTTATAAATGAGGGACCTGAGAGCCAGAGAAATTAATTGACTTGCCCAGGATCACTCAGCTATCTGATAGCAGTGCCACAGAAAGACCCAGGACTTCTTCTTCCAAACCCATGCCTTTTTATTCCCCCAAATAAAGGCTGTGTCGATCTGTGCCATGCAGAGTTAGAGTCAATAAAGGGAATGCCAGTATGCTTGGCAAAGAAACCCATGATGCACTTCCTCCTAAATTTCAGTTTGACTAGAGATATCATGGTATTATCTTCCCTGCAATACTTATTTCAAGTGGGGTAACATCTTGTTTGCCTCTTAAGAAACAACATTAAATCCAAAGCACCCGGACATGCTGTCACTACTCTACTCTGAAAGGAGTAATCATCCACAGTTTACTATTCACTGTGCATCTGGTAACACCTTTCTTACCAAAGAGATGCCTTTATAGCACTGATTTCCATTCATTTTCAATTTATACCTCACAACAAAATGGCCAAGGAAGAGCCATATCTGTGGAGAAATTAAACATTAAGTTATTACCAACAGGGAATAGCTATTTTCTACCTCTTCTTTTGGATACTCAAAGTTACAATGGGAAAGAAACAACAGCTCTAACAATAACAAATACAAGAAAGGCAAGAAAAGAAAGGTTTAAACAAAATGAGAAAGAAAAGCAAACTCATGGATGCCCTGAGGTTACTCTTTCATTAGCTGGGGTTTCTTCAAGGAGCAGAAGGTTAGCTGCTCAGGCATCCACCTTCGTCTTGTGGCCATGGATTCATTCCCCTCTTTGCTAAGACATGCTGCTTGGTTGTCCTGTGCAGCAACTTTCCTCTTTATTAGACACTTTCCTGTCATCTACATACATTAACTGAAACAAAGTAGAAACATCTGACTTGAAATCAAGTTAACTTATGGTTTTTCTGATTAAATCCTCATTCTAATTTCACAAACTCTAGAATCTAGAATTGGTCATTCAGCATTAAGCTTAGTGTTGAATTTTTGAGGAGACCATGGTTAGTGAAAAGGGTAGTGATGGTAAGGGGGCAGCAAACACCTCAATACCAAGAAAACCCAGCATGAGTAGGTTATGGGGCTTACAGCCACTCAGTAGGTACTTAACCCATGAGGTTAATCACAATGAAGATTGGTGAATTCATTAGCAAAGGGAAGAGCAGTAATAGAGATAAAGGCAGGTGAGATAATTGTTCAGGTCTGGTGGGTCATTCCTTCTATGTCATGGCTATAGTGAAGAGCTCTTGCAAAGGAATTGAACTAGGCAGAGCAAAATGTTCAAGAAAGAATAGAAAACTGACCCGTTCCTAAGGAGATATTCCTTAAAGGGATGGGAGGTTAAGCTAAGAACAATTCCAGTGCTAAGATTCTACAAAATATTTCAATTTGCCAATGCCTTTCATTTGTCTATGGGAACCTTGATTTTTGTTTTTGTTTTTTTAGATGTACTAAAATTGAGGACTTATCTCTTAAGCCATGATGAACTTTTATATTTAAATGGATGGTAAACAGCATTATTTGTTAAGCCTTAAGTCCTCAAAGCTGAAAAACTCATTCTGCTTTTCAAACACTTGACCAATAGTGACAAATCACCAGCTGTAGGCAGCCCAAGTGGTCAATGTTTATTAAATGCCTCAGTCAAGCCCAAACCTCATGAATTGTTTAACATACAAGAGACACACACAAAAAAACAGTATTTCTCCTTGTGTCAGCTCCTGTTAAGAGTGTCTCTGCGCCTCTCACTGCTGGCTAGGAATAACATTAACATTCATTGTTTTTTAAACACGTGGGGACTTTGGAGGACTCTGTATACACAGCGAATTCTGTGCTGAGTGTCCACAACTGTTCACCCGGTCTATGAGCACAAAGAGGCAAATGGGAGGAACACACCAATGGTACACAGTTAGCAAGCAAGAGCAGTTGGCAGATCGTTCTGCCACCCCTGGGAACAACTAAGATGTGCTAGAGAAAGGACCCAGTATACACACACCAAGAAGGAAACCTCACAAAGTAAATTGTATGGACAAAGTGGGTCTTTTCTAAGTTGTCCATTTGACAGCTGAAGGTACTGACTCTAAGTAGCCAGTGACCTGAGGGTCAGAGACTCTTATCCAGCCTTTGGAATAGCTAAAGGATTTCGTCATTGCTGGGTTGTTTTATTTTGTTTTGCCCCCATTCTGCCTCTCTCAATAGTTTATGGGGAAAAAAATCAGAAGGCATACTGTGGGGGTGGTGGGAGGTTCATTTGCAAAATCTCTAGAGGCTCTTGTAATCATCAGTCCCTGTGATTCTAAACATTTTTAATGAATAACTTGGATATTTTTAGAGAAGAAAATATTTAAGCATTATGAATGTGAAAATTTGAAGAAAATATGCTTCAATAAAGGTCTAGTAATAGACATCTAACAGAACAATTTTTGTAAATAGTGTGTTTTGAGGCAAGGTTAGAATTAGGATGGTGGCTGGCTGGCTGAGCAAAGGGCAAAATCCAGGAAGTGATCAGGCCACCAGGAGAAAGATATCCCTGGGAAGAACGGCAGTAAACAGGACCTGGGGGCCAAGGGACCCCACGTGAGTGAGTATCCAGCATTAACAAAGGAGGGAGAAGGGTGAAGCCAATCAACCCCACCTGAGTAAGTCATCTCTGGCCAAGCATAAGCAAAGAAGGGAAAAGGGAGGGTAGTATAATAGTTAATAAAAATTACAAAAGAGCAAAAATCTATAAAAGCACATTGCCCCACAGTGCTGGGGCCTCTCATCTTTCACCTTTTTCCTTGCAAGAGTCCCCACATGTCTTCTCATATGTCTAAAAGTAAACTTTTTACCTGCTTACTCTGTGCTGTACTGTGCCCTTGAATTCTTTCTTGTGACATGGTCAAGAAGCTAGACTCAAATCCAGCAACCGTTTCGGCTCTTTCCACAAATGTCACTATGAACTTAACCTTTAAGTATTCTTTTCTGATTTTCAAAAACCTCCAGGAAGGTCAATTCTATGACACCCATTATCGAAGGTTTAGGGGCAGACTCCAGTGAATTGGAGGCACAAGTCCTGATTAACAAAGAAAGATATCTATTTGGTCCACATTACCCTGATCTTATTAACAGACAGACCTTATATGTTGAATCAGTCTACCTCCTTTCTAAAGTTCTTTGAATCAATATGACCTTGAGATAAACTAGTGGTCCCAGAGCTGCTCCAGACTTGGAGAATTATCAGAGGTAGGGAGCACAGCAACTGCCCTCCCTTCCACACCCCCTTTTTTCCTAAAGGGAGAGAAAGGGATCTTGATGTATTACTATTGCAAGGGGTCTAAGAAATGAATACATTTTGCAAACTGAATAAATAGAGAAATAAAACACCCTTCAACATTTGCACATAGCAACTAGTCTTATAATGTGATTTGCAACAATCAGATGCCATCCATGGAAATACAGAAAATGAGAGATAGTATTTTCCATTAGTGACATTCTGTGGTGGTTGTAAACATCAACTAAACTCCCTGGGGAAACACATTTTTCTAGAGTATTTTATACATGTGATATATACAGTATGTTATTATTATTTTATCTTTCACATATCCTGGCAGATGACAATTCACAGTGATCCAAACTAAGATTGTAGAGGCAAAGGAAAAGAGACTCATACATTGTTTAGGAAATAAATTTTAATTTTCTGCTTATTCACATAGCTGAAGCTAGTCTGCAGGAGGACCAATGGAGGTTCCTTTTGCAAGGATGGAGATTTCTTATTTGTTGTGTTGCACTGAACATCAGAAGTTGCCCTTCTTCAGTGAACTCAGAAGTTTTAAAGTAGGGATAAAAATGAAATCCAACAAGGTTTGAAATTTAAGAGTGGAAGACAATCGATAGGAAATCAGTGGCGTGGTATGATTCAAGCTATCATAATGGTCAAGGCCAGAGCTCTCTTTCCTCAGTAAGATCCAGCAAGATCATCCTCATTCCTCAACCACGGTAACATTCAGTGACTGCATATTCATTTTCAGACCATCAATTTCTTCCCAATCTAAACACCAAGTACTTCCTTCCATGACTTCCTTTCACTCCAGTTCCATGACGGTGTTCCATGCTCTAAAGTCCAGAAGTGCTGACTATACATATTCTTCATGGGGACTGCTAACGTGATAGCTTGTAAAGTATTTTCTCTTTCAATATACCTTGAAAATACACAGAATTTGTCTGAGGACAGAGAATATAAAATACCTCTTAGGACCTCAAACCCCTTTGTATCATCAACACAGAGAAGGCAGTTAAAAAAAATCTGTTGATGATAAACATAATGATAAAATCTACATCTATTTTATAACCAGGAATCTGTCCAAACTTGGGAGACGGACAGGGACAGGGACTAGAAAAAGCTATCCTCCACTTGTGCTTCTTCCGATTGAAAAGGAACTCTTCACCAATTACTGATACTGGATTTCAGAAAGAGAATTTTCTCCTTTGCTCTTTGGTGTTAATGGAAGATTGCTTTACATAGTATTTCCATGTGACACCATCTTTCCTCTACATTTCCACCTCATTTCAGAAACAGTTCTACTTTAGATTTGTATAGGCGAGACCCTTCTCTTCTCAATCCACCCACAATCACTGCTGATGATATTTGCTTTAATAACATGCGTATTCCACAGAACTGAAATGAAAGAAATGAATGCTAGAGTGCATTAATAACTAAAGAATAAGACCTGAAAGTGTAATTATATTTTGTCAAATAAGCTAAGAAAAGGAAGATTAACCAGAGAGATACAAAAGAGAGAGCAAGAGAGCGAAAGAGTATCCTCCTTTAAGTATGAATTAATCGAAGAATTTATTAGAGGGTAAAAGTATTTGGCTACAGCAGACAAAGTATAGGAGTCCACAAGCTAGAGCAGTTTGGTCATGTGCCAGAAGGTCTCTTTCAACAGTCATTTTGGAACATGTATATTTATAGGCAACGAAAACCATAAAAATTGCGTATGTTCTTCTAACCACTTGAGCACCTAACTTTAACTAGAGAAGTGAAGTGGAAGCATTTTTTTCCCCCCATTTTTTAACACTTTGGCAGCACAATATTATACCTACTGTTACAATTAGCTACTCATAGTTAAATCCCTGAGGGCCATGCACTGAGATTCCTAAAACTAGAAGGTGGAGAATATAAGAAGGGAAAAAAAGCTGAGCTTCCATGACAATTAGAAGAGAAGTGCTCCAGAAATCCAAACCAGCTTGGGCTTTGGGGGAAAAAATGTATGCTTCCAAGAAAAAAAAAAATTGTATTACTACCATAGGTTAGAGACAAAACACACTTAAATAGAAGGTATTCTCTCAAGACTTGAGTGTTTATTTTATTTATTTAGGTGACACACCAAGTCATAATGGAAACAGACACAAAAAGGGTTAGGTACATTGTGACCATTTTCCTTCTTTTCCAGTTTTCCTTTTTCTTGCTGGTGCTTCCCTGTTTATCCAATCTAATGCAATAAAATGCGTAATTAATTTCTAAACGCTTCTATTGAGCAGTGCAATTTGTCAAGTTGAGTTGTTAATAGAATTAAGCTTTTTATCAGCGATTAGCAAAAGAAGGTAAAAAAATTAATTACGGAATTGTATGCCTCCTTGGTTCAAAGCCAGGTTTTGGATTAAATGTTCGATAAAGGTTTCCTGACACGTTATAAAACATTTAGCAAAAACTGCTTTCCCCTAGTGTGTTTAAAAGCTGTCTCTGTGCAAAATCAACCAGCAAAGCAAGAGCATTTAAACAGGCCTTTGTGCACACCAGAGTGGAAAGATGGACTATCACTTTTACAGAACACTGAGGACAATACTGGTTTTCCTCACTGCTCAGGGAAAAGGGCAAGCTATGACCTCACCGGTGTTTTCCATGTTTAATTTCTGGAAGTCTGTCATGCAGCTTGGGTGAAGTTGGAGGGAGTAATAGAAAGATACACTGATGACATGACATATGTATGTGTGTGTGTGAGCGTGTGTGTGTGTGTGTGTGTAGTGTGGCTCTACCTGTAATTATAAACAACATACCACTATGGTTACCACGTCTGAAGTATGAGGTCTAAAAGCTACTGAAAATATCTGATTCTCTTTAAATCTCTGATACAACTCATCCAGTTGTCCTAACCCTGGTACTCTCTTTTCTTTCTTCCTTGTATTTATCCTCATCATCTCATTGATCCATAAAGTGGAATAATTTAATCCATTTTATCCCCCTTTCTTTCTCCATTCTGAGGGAAGAGAAGCAGAGATAGAACAGATGAATTTGTTTGGATCCTAACATTCACTGAATCACTTTGAAGAAGTGGTGCAAGTTACTGGACCCCAAGAACTAGGTCTTGGTTTACATTTTTTCAAATGCTTGCACTCAGGCATAAGAAGCACTGGACTTCCACATCTGAGGCTACTATGCTATAGGCTGTCTCCTTCTAAACCCCACATTGGGGGTACATCTGGGCAAAGCTTAGAGTGTGGTTTCCATGGGAAGGTTTGTGTTCTTCACTAGCACACTCAGTGGATGGGCAGGTCCCAAGTTCTAAAATTAGGATGGGAGGACAGATTCAGCCTCAGATCCAAGTCACATTCTCTAAACCCACTTCAGAGCATTGGATTTACAGTGACATTTTACAGACTAACAAAAGTGGTACATAATTACAAATGGGCCTAATTTATGAATGTTTGCTCAATCTCTTAGAACTAAGAGAAGGTGTAGACCCCAAACACACAATATGTAAAGGACTTTTCTTCTATCATGGACACTGTGGTGGTTTAGGGCTGTATGTACCCCAGAAAAGTATGTTCTTAAACTTAATCCTTTTCTGGCCCAACCCAATCAAGATGGGTCTTAATCCTACAACTGGAGTCCTTTATAAGCAGAATAAAATTCAGACAGAGGGAGAGAAAGCCTCAGAAGGTGCAATCAGAAGCTGAGTATCAATGGAAACTATAAGAAAAGGGAGAATCCAGGAGATGCCACAATATGCCTTGCCATGTCAAGCTTAGAATAAGGATTGCCAGGAGCCAGCCCCAGAAAGCCACAGTCTTTGGGCAGAAAGCACTGCCTTGATGATGCACTGATTTGGACTTCCGCATAGTTTCAAAACCATAAGCAAACATATTCTCATTGTTCAAGCCAAACCATTACATGGCATTTGCTTAAACTGCCCAGGAAACTAAATCAGACACATTCTTTCCCTCTGTTTTGCTTAATGCTCTTTCTTTCTCATTTGTTCTTTCTGCTTTCCACCCTTCTTTGGATAATTTTCTTGAGTGATCATGTACAGTTAGATTTGTAAGATGCATTCAAATAATGATATAGTAACAAGCATGGACTATGTAAAACATTGGTGTTACTGTACTTTCCTATAGAAAATGATACATTACTTTCTAAATGTTTGCTGCTAACAAACAAACACACCAAAGCTCAGAACATAGATCAGCTTAACTATCTGGTTGAGAATTGGGCATATTATGAGGAATGCAATTTTCTGATGGTTTCAAATGAATTTCTATGACCTCTAAGGACTTTTTCATTATTGTATATCACTGTAACTTTTTTACCTAGAGTTTCTGACACATATATAGGTACTCCATAAGTGTTAATGAATGGTTAAGTGAATGTTATCCTTTATGCCTGCTATTTCTTGTTTTCACTCTGCTACTGAAATTTTAAAAAATGCTATCCTTTGTTTCTTCAGTTAACATAGGGTATAAAACATACTGTGACTTTTCCTTAATGGCTCAGAATTTTGCAATGCCTCATTAAGCATGAGTAATATTAATTAGCACTATAAAATTAATAACCTAGCAATGATCAGGTAAAATGGAATGAAATAAAATTGATTCTCATTTATCCTATTCATTTGCTTTTGACTCTTTGCTTCCAGCTTGTGTTCTTGTTTTTTATCTCATTCTCATAAGAGAATGAAGACATGCAATTCTGTAGCCTCCTTGAACTAAATTTAACATGGTCGCCTTTCTACAAAATTAATAAGTAAATCTAAGGATGAATCCATCTCTCCCAAAATGTTTTCCAGCCCTCATTATAATCTTTCTTACCATTTGTACCAATCTCTTTTTAATTTCCAGGAGCTTTCAAAATATCTTTTATTAACTGAGCATTGCCAACAACTTAGTTAATGTGAAGCATTTATTCTACTTGTGGTTTTTTTTTTTTTTTCTTTTTCCTTTAATTGGGTAAGAATCCTTGTCTATTTAAGAAATTAATGCTGGGTTAGTATATTTGAGATCCTTAACCTCTAAAATACTAAACAGAGTGCCAGGGAAAATTTTCTCCAAGTTTTTCTGCTTTGTTAAATGTTGACTTAATTCTAGGAAAAAGGCAACCTTTAAAAAAATCCTATATTATAATCTTGTACTACATTTAGGTGATGGAAAGCTCTTCTATAGAAATGTATCTAAATAACATTCAGGTTCAAGTTTGCTTCCTGAGGGTGAACACAACAATTGCCTAAGAGTAAAAATAGGTTTGTTCTTTTCAGATGAACATATGTTTCTAGAATAATCTTCACTGTAGGTATAATAATGCAAAGTATAAAGATAATGTATAAAAATCACTCAATAGGAAAAAAAAATACAGAAAAGGAAAGGGAAAGTGACCTTTATGCATAAACTTGTATTTTCTAATCAAAAGGTTTATGTGTAACATTTCGCAATTAGGACAACAGAAATTCTTCAAAACTGTTTATTGCTATGTAGTCAGCTGATATATTATTCTATGTACATGTTAGATTCATATGCCAAAGCTACCTTACTGACCATGCACATGCTTGAACAACGACATGTTTAGGTCAATTGTAATTACTCAAAAACATTATTTTAGCTTATTTATGAGACAGTGGTCCAGAGATAGCAGTTGAAAACACTCATATAAAATACAGCTTGTATATTCTAATATTGATGTATGGGAATAAGAGAGTCAGTCTTCAATGGTTATATTTTGCTTTCAAATGGTGAAGAATTTAGCCTGGGCTCATTTCCAGTCCCAACAGTACATAATTTGAGAAATTTCACCAAGCCTTATGTGATGGTTTGAAAGGATGTATGCCCCCTAGAAAAGCTATGTTTTAATCAAAATCCCATTTTGTAAAGGCAGAATAAACCCTATTCAATACTATATGTTGAAGCTATAGTCGGATCATCTCCCTGAAGATGTGATTTAATCAAGAGTGGTTGTTAAGCTGGATTAGGGGACGACATGTCTCCATCCATTTGGGTGGGTCTTGATGAGTTTCTGGAGTCCTATAGGAAACATTTTGGAGGGTGAAGGAGATTCAGAGAGAGCAGAGCAGAATGGCATAGCCATGAGAAGCAGAGTCCACCAGCCAGTGGCCTTTAGAGATGAAGAAGGAAAATGCTTCCTGGGTTGCTTCATGAAACAGGAAGCCAGGAGAGAAAGCTAGCAGATGATGCTGTGTTCGCCATATGCCCTTCCAGATGAGAGAGGAACCCTGACTGTGTTCGCCATGTGCCTTTTCATTTGAGAGAGAAACCCTGAACTTCATCAGCCTTCTTGAACCAAGGTATCTTTCCCTGGATGCCTTAGATTGGACATTTCTATAGACTTGTTTTAATTGGGACATTTTCTTGGTCTTGGAACTGTAAACAAGCAACTCGTTAAATTTCCCTTTTTAAAAGCCGTTCCATTTCTGGGATATTGCATTCTGGCAGCTAGCAAACTAGAACATCTTATACTTATTTTCCTTTTTAAATAATTATATGTGTGTTTTCCTATTTTAAGCCCTATCCTTATCTTTATAAGTCTTATCTGACTTTGAGAGATTACTTCCCTGCCCTTCACAACTAGAAGCCAATATAGTGATGTTCATGGAACTAGTTTTGAATTTAGAAAGCACTATATTTAATAAATATCTGAAGTTGTGGTGTTGGAGGTGTAATATGCCATGATATAGTAGGGTTCTTGCTTAATATGCTTACCTTTTATTGCTTGAGTGGATATGTGGCTGGGGAATTATTTTGGTAACAAGTACTATGAGATATTCCCAGCCCCCAAAACAATAAACTTTATCCTCTGCAACATCATTACATCTTGTTCTTTTCTCTTTGTTCTCATTTTGCCTCATCTCAAAAGACTTCTATTCCCATGGCATACCTTCTCTCTGCTCTCATCTTTCTTTATTTCTACAGCCTTTTTCCCCAGTCTTTCACATGAAATTTGTAGGTCTGGGTTGTTGCTTGAAAGGTTGCATTTTCGAATTTCAGTACTTGTCCCACATGTTATGGTCAAATCTCCCGTTGGCAGTAAGAAAGATGGTGTCTGGTGATTGTCTTTCTCTATTGAAAGGAATGCTAAATTTTCCTTCATTCTAATCCTTTCAATAAGCATCCCGCTTTATATTTGTATAACACGTTTAATTTTCTGAAGAACTTAAAGAAGATACTTTATATCATTTGATATTTACTAAGACTCACAAAGTAGTTAGGACTCTTCAACATCTAGGTGTCTCCCTCCTGCCCAATAATACACAAGTATTTAAATTTTGATTGAGCATGACCTCAATATATGCATATTCATTTTTGTTCAAATAATATACAAAAAAGTGCTACATCAATATTTATAAACATCAAAAATATATAATATGGAAATTAAAAAGAGCAAAACAAAAATATAGAGTTGTTAATAATTTCTTCAAAGACCTCAGGGCATACTCTTGGGACTTTCTTTGAGAACCCTACATCATCTGCTGGATCATAAGCAACTGCACTTGGCCCTCTAGAATGAGTACTGATCACCTGAAGAGTCCATGGGGGAGGGGTTGCTATTGCAGAATAACTCTTAGGTTTCTGACTCTAGAATATTTTCTCTGGCCCGAGTCATATCAACATTTGTGGGACTTAGAGAAGAAAGCCAACTAGGGTGCCTCTGTGCCTTAGGGAGGGAAAACCTGGACCCAGGGCCTGAACAAAGTTCAAGGCATCATTTCCTGCAGAAGTCCGCTTGGGTAGAGGTGGAGAGAGAGATGCAGCCTCACTGGGGGAGGACACAGCTGATTCACATTCTGAGCATGTAAAAAAGTTTGTGCACAATTAACTTGTTTGAATCGTATTCCAGCATTTCCAAATTATATTTTGCGTAGTGTAATTCTATTCTCTTGCCCTAGCCACATGCACCTTGGTATCACATTACTGAAAATTATTCCTTTGCCCCTTAGTGTTTGCAACTTTCTGATACAGCACTTATAGTTAATGATCATGCATATTCCTTTCCTAGTTATCACAGTGAAACTACAGCTATTTTATTCTTCTCTTCTTCATGCATCCTAAAGTTCTTTAATCATTTTTATTGTTGGTTTCTTCTTTCATTTCCAGTTATCATCATCTTTCTGAGCCTGAGGCACTCAGACCTGGAAGGGCAGGCCAGATAGAGTCTCAACTTACCATACAAATAGGAGCTATAGGCTACAGTTTTCCCATTTCCTGATAGTATATATCTGTTTATAAAGCCAGTGATCTCATGCATTTTTATTATCTTAGCATCAAGTTGAATTATCAGCATGTCACCTTGCTAGTTAGAAAGCTGTCATCTGACCTCTCTTCTCTATAGCCTCCTTCCACTTCAGCTCAGTCTTTCTCATAACTTCAAATTCCATTTTTTATAGTTTTTTCTTTTTTTTTTTTGCTAGTTTCGCATTGCTCAAAGTTAACTGTGGTTTATCCCTTATTATCTTTTCTATTAGCACCTTTTCTTGTTTAGAAACAATTACTATCTAGGAAATTAGTGTGGTTTCCTGCACTCATACTTTCTCAAGATTACATTTTTCAGAGAATTCCTAGGTAACTACCATCAGGTTGATGGAAGGCGGCTGATTTTCAAAATCTCCTTTCCAAAATACTCTCACATGGATCAATCTCTTTGCCACTAGAATGTATCACCATTCTCTGAGTACATATATTTGCAGTTGCATCTTTTTTCTAAATTAAAGTAAGGGGCCATTTGAGCAAATATTTCAATTCTCTAAGAGGTTGATCAATAGAACATTAAGAATAACTTGGGAATGTTTTTCCCAAATACTACATAATACTACATCATTCCCTAATAAGCCTATTAATTCTTCTCCTTTACCCTTTTCCGATCATTTGTTGAACCATATGGAAGTAGAGACATTCATATTCTATTTGTTGCCTGGGGTATTTTACCCCCTTAGTGCAAGGAGTCCTGAGCTAAAAGATACCCCAGCCTCTCTTCCACTGGCTGTGGGAACAACCCATAGTTACCACCTGCTGTCATTCCTGTTGCTGCTCTTGACTTGGTGGGACTGAATCTGAAGTGTGATTGTTAATAATAGGGATGTAGAAATCATAAACTCATGGTCCTAGATAATGGTGTGTGGACTGCTAGGCCTTCTAGATTCTAGGGGATAAGGGATGCAAATGCTGATAAGTTTCTTCCCTCCCTTGGGGTTGAGACCTCAAGTACTCCACAAAGCATCCCATTGCATTAAGGGTTCAGTCTTTTATTGATTTAACAAGATGTTCAAGGCTCTATCTGGGATCCTATGCTTCTGGCCTGGAGGATGTCACTCAGGTCGTTGTCCATGGGCATCACAGGTGGCAGCCACCTCTTGGTGTCTCCACAGGCATGTTTAGACTATTTTTACCAGAAAGGCTACCATTGCACAGAAAAGAAGGCAGAAATTTCAAAGTCTTAAGCACATTTTGCTGGGAATCCGGGGGAGAGTTCAAGAGGATGCCATTTGTTCTAGAAGTCAGGGAAGAGATAGAAAAACGACATTTGCCAGGAAACATGAAATCAAAGCAAGACACATAACTTCAATTTCCCTTGTTTAGAATCCTCTCCTAGTTCCCTTTTGAGATAGGCGCAGGGACTGAGGGTTCAGACGCACTCACGCAAACTGTTTGGTGAGTGCCCAGTGAGTAGATAGCTCAGTCTTCTTGTTTTGTGGGCTCCTAAACATTGTTCTTTTTAAGGCAAAATTCTATAGGGTGGGCTTTGGCATTCTACCCACTCTCACTGGGGAAATCGTTCTGTTCTCTAAAGGTCATATGGAAGATAACACTTTGTAAAAGAAGAAAAAAAAATCTTGGTATACAGGCACTTGTTTAATTTATGATTGACAAACAAAAGGAATGTGATCAGGACGGATATGAAGGTGATCATGGTGAGCTACATGTGCTCCCAATTTCAGGAACTGATTAGCCTACCAAATAAAGGATGGATAATTTTATAGCCACATAAATTTGGTAAGAAATTTCATAGTGAATAACATGCTTAAATAACATTTTTTAAAACTTTACTCCTAAGAAGCATAAATCAAGCTTAGACCTACCTTCATATTGTATCTTAGATCAAATGTTTCATGTTTTTAAGTAGAATTCTATAATTATAACTGTGCATCTGTAAGATAAGGCTCAATCCAAACAATTAATGATTTTGTCCACTAATGTCAGTACTCCTAATTTGCATAGAAAAAATGTCGTACCCTTTGACTTATGAGGATATAAAACAGCATGGTTGCAAGGCCAGGATGATCACAAAAGTGGTATGGAGTAATCTGTGGCTCTTCTGCTCAGATGGGAAAGATATATATTGTCCTGATGGGAGAATAAGAGCCAAGTGCTCAGGAAAGTTTGCTTGGGCTTCTTTCCTGAGCTCCGAGAGGCTCCCACTAAAATGGTGCTGGGCTGTTTCCAGGCAGGATGGCAAAGGAACAAGACCATCTATCTGCCAGCCTGTAGCTGTTCCCACCTGTCTGCCTCATTCTAGGGAGTTATCACCCTCTTATGCTGTATTATCTACTAGTCCTGCAGAACCTTAGTGGTGCTGGCTCGTCAAATTAAAGCAGAAGGTAATGGGTATATTTTGCCAGCTCCCTTGTTCTTCCCCGAGTTTGGGAAAAACCCTAAAAATGTACTCTTCCGGAATGAGATAATAAGAAAGCTCTCCCTCTGTTCCTCTTTCAGATCACAATCTTAATATGTATTTCACAGGGGACCAAGGTAGAGAGTTGGCAGGAACTGACTGCTTGTCAAACTTGGACAAGGCAACAGCCCCATGATATATCCCCTATGCTAGAAGGAGGTGGCTTCCAGGATACCCACTCGTGGCTCTAGAGAAGCCCAAGCAAATGCTGGCACAGCTCAGCCTCTGAGGCAAGACTCGCTGGAAGGCTCACAGGAGCTAAAGGAGATTGTTCAGATTTCTTCCTTGTTATAAATTATGAGAGAGAGAGTTGGAGAAAAAGAAGATGGTGATAAAGACAGGTAGAAATTAACCTCATCAGTCTTATTCTCTTTTTAATCCACCCATTTTCCAACTCTCTCTTTTAGAATCACAAATTTCTCTTGACAAATCTTCCTAATGATTTGAAAGTTGTTTTCTAACTTCCATATACTATGTTTGTATTATTACTTCTTTGTATATTGATTTTCAGCTGAAGGAGGTTGGTTTGAGAATAGTCTCCCTTTTCAAATAAACTTATAATGTTGTAAATATTTTAGTGAAAACTGGCTTTGGCATGAAAAAATATATACTCAAGAGTACCAGAGCTGTCACCTAGAAAAAGGCTAAGGTTCATGATGGAATTTTTTTTTTTAATTGGGAATTTGGCACTTGTTTGAGGTAGACATGATTTTGAAGAGATTAAGGACCATATTACCAGTAAGGTTCAACGAGGAGCTACATTTGGTACTTTATATCATAACAGATTTACTTCTGTCTTTTTGACAGTGTAGTTACTTTTCAAATCCACATATAGAGGACTCAAAGCCCTGCCATCTGCTTCCCCTTCAGTAGAAACCCAATAGCAAATTCTCTGCCAGAACAGGGTTTTAGTTTATTTGACCTGCTGCTGTGGCCATGGTAATTTAAATAATTATTCGAGTGATGGAGTTCTGGAGAGGAGTAATTTCCCAAACCCTTGCTTCACACTAATGTATGGCAACTCTCCAGAAGGGTGGTGCATCATCTTTCCCACAAGTGAGAAGAAGTAATCAGATTTAACACTGTTAACTATCTTGGTCATTCTTTGATGCTTACATTCAGCCTTCCTGAAACACATCTGTGTTGAGAAATCAAGGCCCCGTTAGGACTTCCTTAGTCAGTTTCTGATCTTGGCGCTTTTCTTCGCCTAGTCTTTTGGTCAGAGGCTAGCCCTGTAATGTAAGTTTACTCTTATGAAAGGAAAAGACAGAATGACTATGGGCACCCCTTGACTCCTATTCATATGTTTTTATCTTTGGCTTAAATGGTAGTTATTTCCTTCAAATAACTACCAGCAAGAATGAGAAGATTCTCCTGATTTTTTTTTTTTTTTTAAACCATGAGGAAAGTGTTTTTCTCCCCTTGAGAATTAGCTGGCTGTTTTGTTTCCAGGGTCACAATTACATAAAACTTTATGCTTAGCTTCAACACCTCTTTCCATCTCCAGCCAACCTCTTCCCTCACTTTTATCGCCACACAAGGGGAAACTGCAGAGAAATACTACTTAATTATCATACCACGTAACTAATTAAAAGAAGGATGCTTGTGCATGGTATGCTAACGAGCTATTAGAGATCTGGCATGCTTTAGTGACAAGACATGGGTTCCTATACTACCCTTCACCTGGCTGTGGATTTCCAGTTGACAATTAATGATGATGAGATGGAAATTTATTATGCTGCTTGTGATCCAACAACTTTGGGGGAGGGCAAAAAGGTCAAGCAACAAATTCACTCAGAAGAAGTGACACCTGAGCTAAAACCAAGAAACAAAAAAAAATCTGAGGGTTTGATTTACAGGAAAACTTTGAGTACGGAGAATGCATGGCAGAGGGTGTTCAATAAATAGTGACATTTTGTTATTACTGCTGGCGGCCTAGTGACGGACGACGAGTACACTGGAAGCAAACTATTGCTCAGCTACTTGTATAAACACCATCCTCCCAGATTTGACTTTATTACTTAAGACACCCTAAAAAGAGTAGCACTTCATGCAGAGGTGGGGTCAAGGCTGTGCAGAAGGGTATAGAGAGAAGGAAAAAAAAAAGAATATGAGAAGAGTGGGAAAAATGGAGGTAAGTAAATGTAACTACTTTGGGTTGAGTATGAGTTAAAGAAAAATGATTACAAACTGAGCAAAAAAGGAGCATTAGCAAGTGACAAGAAAACAGCAATACTAATGCTCACAATAACAATACCCAATGCTAATGCCAAGCAATAATAATCAATAAACATCAAGACTGTCCCTTTTCTTTTGCACGAGTTATCTCATGGACTCTTTATGACACCTCAGCTGTAACCTGCACTGTGATAACACCAATACAGGCTCTGATGTAAAGTGTCCCTGTCTACTATGTCTAAGTTGCAGCAAAAAATAAGGTCTTCCTGCAAGAGGTCAGGAAGACTGGACTTCCACTGTGAGCACTGATCTGAAATGTCAGGCAGCGTGCTGTATCTTATGGGTGGTTTATAGCCTCTGTATCCAGAATATAATAAATACTCACTAAAGAGGAAAACTTAAAAATATATTATGTTAACAATGGATGGAAGGGAATGTTGAGATCAATCCCCTTTTGTTACAAATAGGCAATGAAAGCCAAAGGAGGAGAAATGGCTTTTGCAATTAATGATCCTGTTGTCATGCATTTTCTATCTGTCACTTAACTTCTATTAAAGGATGCATTTTGAAGCAATAGAAACTGCATAGGCAAACAACTTTTTTTGCTGTCCCTGAATGAGTGTGCACAATGTTTGGAACTGTACTTCCTTTCTCCTTAGGTCTTTATATCACCTGATTGAAGAAAAGCAGCAGTCAAAATTTAAAGGGATTCCCCTTACTTGAGATGAGAACACACTACGCCAGACCCATCTCTGTCTCCCTGGGAAATCCATTTAAGCTGGCTTTCACAAAAGCAGTGACTATCTAAATGAACCTTTGATTTTGTTAGGACCATCAGTTTCACTGTGATTATGTGCATTGCAATAACAAAAATGTCTATGGCAGAGAATGATCGTTTTTGCCCTAGTATTTGTTCTTCCCATCTTCCTCCATAGAAGAATATCTGTATTACTAGTGAGGCAATGGGCCCAGCCAAATCCTCCATTTTGCAGCCTCACTTGGCCAAAGAGATGTACATAAAATCAATGGGTAGAGCCTCCAAAGAAGTTCTTCGAAGAAGGGATGGCCATGTAGTGGCTGGATCTCCAAAAGTCATCTTCAGCAAGTATGGAAACTACATATTAAAGATGGCAAAATCAAAAGGCAGGCCCAGGGAAGTTCTGCTAAAATTTGTGTCTTGGACTATCTCCTTTGGATTATTTTACATTAAAGAAAAATAAAATTTGTTTAAGCTACTTTATTTGGGCTTTCTATAACAGGTAACTAAAATCTAACTGTAACAAATACATTCCTTTCCAGTTTTCTCTTGCTATTTCTAGACTAATAAGAATGCCCATTTCAATTTTTCCTTTGTGGTACATAAGACAACAAACCACCCCTTCTCACTCTTGTTGATAAAAGGGATTCCTTTTGGTACACAGAGTGGTCATGTTGGCTATGAATGTCCCTCTTGCTGGGATAAACCCAAACTCTTGTACTTGTGTATTAGTTAGGGTTCTCCAGGAAAACAGAACCGACAGAAAATATCTATAAATATTATTAGAGTTTTATAAAAATTATCTCATGTGATTGTGGGGAAGCACAATTCCAAAAGGTAGGGCAGGCTGCAAGCTGGGAACGCCAGTGAAGGTTTTTGATGAATTCCCAGGAAAAACAGGCTGGCTAAAGTAGAGATGGAAATTCTCTCTTCTGACTGATGAAATCATCACTTTTCATTTTAAAGCCTTCAATTGATTTATGAGATGTCTCTCATTGTCAAAGGCAGTCTTCTCAGTTGATTGTGTATTTAATCAGCCACAGATGCAATCAATTTACTTATGATTTAAGTTCACAAAATGTCCTCACAGTAACAATCAGGCCAGTGCTTGCTTGACCAAACAACCAGACACTATAACCTGGCCAAGTTGACACATGAACTTAACCATCACAATACTTGGAAGCCATGCACATCTCTTTAAACCATACCTAATCTCTAAATAAAAATAAGAAGCCTTACTTTCACCTAACAATACCCAACTCTCCTGTATACAACTGAAAGCACACTACCTCTTCCTAGAATTGGTTGCAAGTCCTTGGGTAACATTCATTCTTATACATGATATCTTATAACTTAAATATTATGTCAGTAAGCTAATACAACTTATGTCACATGATAAGGGGATCAGATAGGGAAGAAAACAAAGACATTCCCTTTATGTAAAAACACATACATAGGCATAACAAAACAAGGAAGAAATATCCATAACCATTATAGTCCTCATTTCTGTAACAGGTCACATTTGTATTTACCATTTCCTTCTTCCACTACCCCATTCCATGTTTCCTATACCCTCAGCAAGTACCTCAGCTAGCAGTGGTTCTTTGTCTGGTGGGGTGACCCAAACCTTCATTCCTGAAGTTTCTGGGCCATTGGTAGTCTTGCCTGGATTGGGTTGTTGCAATTTTCCATTGACATTAATCATAGAATATGGTGGTTCTAAGATCCCTGTAGGAAATTTCCTGTATTACAGGCAAATTCTTCTTTACCTCCAATGCACAGTTGCAGTCCTGTTTCCCCTTGATAGTCAGGATCAATCACCCCATCCAGTACAGTAATTCTCTTTATTGCATGTTGATTCAGAAGCATGAGAAGCCCAAAGTGACCAGGTGGCACATCTTACCTCTGAGTTTAATGGAATGACTGTTGTGTTTCCTTGTAGAAGCACTCTGTATTTTGGAACTAAGACTTGTAGACCTGTAGAACTTAAGGTTGCAGGGATAGGAAGCAAAAATATTTCTAGTGGATCAGTGTATATTACCACTCCCATTTCTAGTCGTTAATTCCTGTCCCATGATCCTGACTATGGGAGAAATAGCACCATACAATGGATGCTGATTTAGAGCACACAGCCTCCTATAGAACATTGTCCCAGTCCTGAAAGATACTGCCAACTAATTGCACCATATTTGAGTCTCTAGAAGGCCATTCCACTGTTCTATCAACCCAGCTGCTTCAGGATGATGGGGAACATGGTAAGACCAGTGAATTCCATGAACACATGCCCATTCCCACACTTCATTTTCTCTGAAATGGGTTTGTTGATCAGAAGCAATGCTGCGTGGAATACTATGATGATGGATAAGCATTCTGTAAGTCTGCAGGGTAATTTTGCTAGACGCATTGCATGTGGGGAAGGGAAATCCATATCCAGAGCATGTGTCTTTTGTAGTTAGAACAAATCACTAGCCCTTCCATAATGGAAATGGTCCAATGTAATCAACCTGCTATCAGATAATAGGCTGATTACCTTGGGGAATAATGCCATATTGAGGACTGGATATTGAGCTCTGCTGCTGGTAGACTGGGCACTCAGCAGAAGCAGTAGCCAGGTTGGCCTTGATGAATAGAAATTCATATTGCTGGGTCCATGCATAAACATCTTTCCTACTTCCGTGGCCACTTTGTTCATGGTACCACGGGGCAATGACAGGAGTGGTTGGGGAAAGAGGCTTACTGGTATCCACAGAATGGGTCATCTGATCCATTTTATTATTAAAATATTCTCCTGCTGAAATCAACCTCTGTTGAGCATTAACATGAAACACAAATGTCCTCGTGTTTTTTGTCCACTCAAAGTTCTATTTACATAACTTATCCCCACACTTCTTTACCACTGATTTTCCAATCATGGTCCTTCCAAGTCCCTGACCATCTACTCAAACCATTGGTGACAGTCCATGAATCAGAATACAAACATTCTTTGGCCATTTCCCCTCCAAGAAAAAAAAGAAAAGAAAAGAAAATCAGATACACTGCTCAAAGCTCTGCCCACTGGGAGAATTTCCCCTCACCACGGTCCTTCAAGGACATCCCCAAAAGGGGCCATAGTGCTGCAGCTGTCCTCTTTTGGGTAGTGCCTGTAAATCATGCAGAACTATCTGTAAACTAGGCCTGAGTCTTCTCTTCCTCAGTCAAATGATGATAAGTAACTCCCCATGAGGACATAGCTGTGGGCTGGGGAAAAGAAGGTAATGTGGCAGGAAGGGGGTCTCAGCACTTGGATCTCTTCCTGACGTAACTTACTAGTGCCTTGAGGACTCATTTGTAGCCCTAACTTATATATACCACTTCCATTTTATGATGGAATGCTGCTGTGCATGCCCAGCTATATAGTTTGGCGGGTCAAACAATACCCAACTCATGAGAGGCAACTCATGTCTCATGGTAACTTGGTGGCTCATGATTAAACATTTGGTCTTAAATAGGCCCTAGTAACAGGCTAAAAGCTATTTCTCAAAAGGAGAGTAGTCATCTGCAAAGGATGGCAAGTCACTGCTCCAAAACCCTAAGGGTCTGCCTTGTGATTATTCTATAGGAGCCTGCAAAGGCTACAGATGTAATCTCTATTTGCCACTAACACTTCTAGCATCATTGGATATGCTGCATCATATGACCCTACTAGCAAAGCAGTTATCACAGCAGCCTGGACTTGTTGCAGAGCCTCCTTTTGTTCTGGACCCCATTAAAACAAAAAGCTTTTCTGGCCATTCAGCAAGTGGGCAGGAGTAGCACATCCAAATGAGGAATACATTGTCTCCAAAATCCAAAGAGGCCAACTAGGTGTTGTGCCTCTTTTTTTTTTGGTCATGGGTGGGGGGGGGGGGGTAGGTAGCCAGATACAATAATTTATCCTCCACCTTACAGGGGATATCTCATTATGCCCACACCACTGGACACCCAGAAATTTCACTGAGGTGTAAGGCCCCTGTACTGTTTTTGCATTTCTCTCCCAACTTCTAACAAGCAAATACCTTACCAATGCATCTAGAATAGTTGCCACTTCTTGTTCACTAGGTACAATCAGCATATCAATATAATGAACTAGCGTGATGTCTTGTGGGAGAGAGAATCAAGACAACTGCAGGCTAGATTATGAGATAGGGCTGGAGAACTAAAATATCCCTGAGTAGTATTTTAAAGCTGTATTGTCAGCCTTGCCAGCTGAAAGAAGACTGTTTCTGGTGGTCTTTATTAACAGCGATTGAGAAAAAAGCATTTTCCAGATCAATAGCTACATACTAGGTACCAGGGGAAATGCTGATTTATTCAAGCAAAGATACCACATCTGGAACAGCAGCTGCAATTAGGGTCATCACCTGGGTAAGTTTACAATAATCCACTGTCGTCCTGCAAGGTCTGTCTCTTTCTTGCACAAGCCAAATAGGAGAGTTGTATGGGGATTTGGTGGGAATCACTACCCCTACACCCTTCAAGTCTTTGATGGTAGCAGTAATCTCTGCAATCCCTTCGGAAATCCGGTATTGTACTTGATTTACTATTTTGCTAGGTAGGGGCAGTTTTAATGGCTTCCACATGGCCTTTCCTATCAAAACAGCCCTTACTCCATAAATCAGGGAATCAATGTGGTGATTCTGCCAGTTTCCCAGTTGCTGAGTATCTCTATTTCAAATATGCACTCTGGCCTTAAGGAAATAACTAAAGAATGGGTGCTGGGCCCACTGGACCCACTGTGAGATGGACCTGAGATAAAACTCAGTTGATCACCTTATCTCCATAAGCCCCTACTCTGGCTGGTGAACTACAGTGATGTTTTGAGTATCCTGGAATTAATGTCACTTCGGAGCCAGTGTATAGTAATCCCCAAAATGTTTGATCATTTTCTTTTCCCCAGTGCACAGTTACCCCAGTAAAAGGTCATAAATCTCTTTGGGAAAAGCTGGAAGGAAGATTAACAGTATACATTTTGGACAGTATACTGGAGTCCTTCCCCAAGAGAACCTGAGCCTCCCTTCATTCAAAGGTTCTGGGTCTATAAACTGTCTTGAGTCTGGAAACTAAGGAGCTGTGATCCCCTGTTTTTGTAATTCAATTAGACTTTTGTTCACTTACCCTAGAACTCTTCTGCTTATATAGCTCAAACAAGAATTTACTAGACTGCCCATCTATTTTATTTCTAGGTATCCCATTATCTACTAGCAAATTCAACACATCTCTGCCAATCAGAATGTTCTGATTGATGCTTTGTGTCTGTTGCCCATGATGGTAGCCATGCCCACCTTATCTTTGGTGATTAAGTGCTGCCATTTGACTTCTGCCAACCTGAGATCCCATCATTCCCATTGTGTTTAAGGACCCAAGTTCAGTGACAGCAGTTCCCACAGTAAGAGCTGACCTACAAAGAAGAGCAACCAGAGAGCTCTTCAGGGAAGAGGGAATTTGTGTTGGTTTGAGGCAGATCTGTTCCCCAGTAAAGCCATGTTCTTTTAATACTTATATAATCTTGTGGGTACAGATATATTGTGGGTGGGGTCTTTTGATTAGACTGTTTCCAAAGAGATGTGACCCACCCAATTGTGGGTGGGACATTTTGATTTGATCATTTCCATGGAGTTGTGTCCCTATCCATTCACGGTGGGTTTTAATTAGCTACTGGAGTCCTTAAAGGAGCTCATGGAGAGAGAAAGAGCACAGAAGAAACATATAGAATAGATGCCTAGACATAGACCTTTGGAGATCCAGAAGGAAAGCCCCCCCTCTCCCAGCAGAAGCCAGAAGTATTCATAGGATCTGAGAGAGCCATTTTGAAATCAATCTAGGAGGTTCACTGATGTCATCATGTGCTGTCCCATGTGACAGAGGAATTCAGATGCTGCCTTTTTTCTAAGAAGGTATCCTCTTGTTGGTGCCTTAATTTGGACATTTTTATAGGCTTAGAATTGTAATTTATAGCTTAATAAACTGTCTTTATAAAAGCTGATCCATATTTAGTATATTGCATTCTGGCAGCTTCAGTAAACTGAAACAGAGTTACTCTCTCAAATTTATTCCTTACATTTCTACTGAAAGGTTCGTCCTCTGGGCATTTCTCAGGTGGGTAAGCAGGTCTTACATGATAAATGGACTGTAACATTCCCACCTCTCTAAACCTTCAGTTACTTTATCTGCATTATACTAGGGTGATTTCAGCATTTCAACTTCAGGTAATGGTAGTCACCTTTTGGTTCATGTTTCAGCCAAACTTTTAGAGCCCTTTCTAACCTGTTAAGCTACAACACTGAATCCTGACTCTTTGTTTAGTGTGTCCATATCAATAAAATTCAGTCTTATCCACCTTTATATTCCTTCCACCCTTTTCCCACACCCTTAATATCCATTCCTATACATACTCCCCTGATTTCTTTCTATATAAATTGGAGAAAACAAACAGCTCTTTTGGAATATAGCTCATATCCTCATGGGTCTCACATTATACCTCATCTTTTGGGGACTGTTGGGACTTCAGTCTCGTCATAGGTTTGGAAGAAAAGAGGGGTAGCGTGGGTGAATCATGAAAAGGATTAGAAGTTTCTTGCAAGCCAATTACCTCAGGGGATTCCACTGCAGTTTCTTTTGGTGAAAAAGGATAAATCTGTCCAGACAGACTGGTGAGAGCTATTTGCTCATTGGAGGTGGTTATAGGTTTATCAGGGACAGCAAGTTTAATCTCTCCAGATGGAGGTTGGATGGCAGATTCCTCAGGACAGACTAGAGATAGGGAGGCACTGGTTCCTCAGGGAAGACCATTACATATTTATCTGGAAATGACTCAGCAGAATACAGGGTTTCAATGGCCCCATTGCCCATCATTATCAATCCATATGCCACCATCCCATTTTTCAGGGTCCCACTCCTTTCCAATTAATGCCCTCACTTTAACAGCAGATACCATGCAAATTTTGGAATTTAGTTTGTATTGTAATTCAGCCACTTGCACAAGAAGACACTGGGTCTGGTTTTCAGAAATCTCATATCTGAAGGTACATAAAATAAATACGTCAAAAGCTGTACATTTGAAGACTTCAGATCATCCCTTTCTTTTACAACCATATCCAGAATATTTAGGAACAACCAACTAACATCATTATAGCTTTTACCTCCACAAAATTAAGTTAAAGTGTCAAAAACTCTCACCCAGAGCCTTTCTTATAACCATTTGAGTAGCCATATCCCAGTTGTGATACTTTGTATATCTCTACTGTCAACTCACACCATGGACTATCAGTGCCATTTTTATTGGAAATAGAGTTGTTAGTGCCTTTGAATCTAATCAGATTAGAGAACCAATTCCCAACCCCCCAGAATCAATTTAGAAGTCTCATCCTCAAGATTCTGTTTCTCAAAAACCACTACCGGTTGTATTTATTCAAGGTTTCTAGGGAAATAGAACTAACAGGAGATGTCTGTAAATATTATAAGACTTTTATAAAAATAGTCTCTCACAACTGTGGGGATGCACAAGTCCAGAATCCGAAGGACAGGCTGCAAGGCAAGCCAATGAACTTTTTCAATGAATGATGTCTCTCACTGCTGAAGGCAGTCTCCTCAGTTGAGTAGATATAATCAGCCATGAATGCAATTAATTTACTTATGACTTAAGTCCACAGAATGTCTTCACAGTAACAACCAGGACAGTGCTTCCTTGCCCAAACAACTGGACATAATAACCTGGCCCAGTTGACACATGAACCTAACTATCACACCTTGCTATAATTTTAAAATTAGACGTAAATCTATACCTTATCACAAAAGGCATGGCTTATTTTTTTATTCTTTTTTCCCCAGTGAATGTGGTAAGTGGAGGGTAGAGACTGAAGAGATGATAACCAATTTCTTTTTATGTCACTGTTTCTAAATGGGAGCCTGGAGGAACATGCAGTTTTTGTAACATTCTTAGAGCCCCATGAGTTGTGGGGCATCAGAAAGAAGCATTACTTTTTTTTGAAAAGCTGACCTGCATGGAATCACTCCCTTTTGGTTTGTTCTCAATATTTTGTGTGTTTCCAGGATTTCTAAAGTTTCTCCATTTATTTTTTCTTTCTTTTTTTTAACTTTGTTCTTATGACATAAAAAATCATTGTACATTTAAAGAAACATTATTTTTTGCTTGAAGTATGGAGGGTAGAGCTGGTAACAGGGCAAGGATTTTGGTGGGGAATATTATTTGGTGGAACTAACTTTTGGGGGGTTTGAACACTAGGTGAAATGGCAGTACAGCCAGATAGAAGAATATATGTAACATCGGTCATGCAGTGAATCCAGTAGTTATGAAGTTCCTATTAATGGATCCAATGGGTCACAATTTTCCTGGCAGGGCCTAGAAAACCATTCCATTGGGTGGTTTAGCAACTCAGAAAAACTGCTGAGTAGAGTAGGCTGATCATTTTTTTTTTTTTTTTATCATCACCTCTGTCCATCCCCTCCCATATACCAACCACAAGGTTCTTCAATGCATTTCTCATTTATGCCTACATGGTAAAATGATAAGTTTTAATGATAAGTTTAACGATAAATGATAAGTTCAAGATTTTAATGATCAGAGTGACTTGGAATCTCTTCTCTTCCATGAATAAGCTGTGTAATGATCAGCAAGATATTAAACCCTATAAATCCATTTCCTCACTTATACAATGAGATTTGCAACACATCTTTTTTTTTTTTTGGCCAAGAATTGAACCCAGATCTCCGGGATGGCAGGCAAGAACTCTGCCTGATGAGCCACCGTGGCCCACCCTGCAACACATTTTTGTATCTCTTATTCCCATTTACAATCTATGTTCCTTATGAAAGCATTCAAGATTATACTCACATTTGGCTCTTCCATACCCTTCACATTTCCCAGCACATAGAGTTCTCAATAAAAGTTTTCTGAAGATCAAATATTATATAATGAACTAATGAATGAATGGCATTAAGCCTAATTGAACTGCTCTAAGACCAGGCTGATTACTTATGTATTGCCATTCTATAACATGAAGCTTATTACATTGTATGACAATCCTATCAGTAAAGTGACCATAGAATTAATCATCCAGACCAGGACACTTTTGAGAGGGAAGAGGGAGCACTATTAATAATAGCTACAAGACAACAGTATAATTTGGGCCTGCCCAAGAAAAACAGGGACATATATATGATCACCTTATTTTTAAAAGCGCATGGCTCTTTGCTTAATTCCTTAGAATCACAAATAAATTTGGGTTTATGAAATTATATACAGGCTCAATTCTCTTATAAATTAAAGGACTAGCTCAAGCATAGTACAATTTTGCCTTACTTTGTGCAATGGGTTATTTTCTGAATAGCTGTGTTTTTTTGATTTTTTATAAATGAAATAATACACATTTCCATGGAGGCACTCTATTTAAAGGATCTCCAGGCTAAACTACTTTGAGGTGACAAATTCTTCTAAAATTTGAATAATTAACCCCACCTCCAAACCTGATATACAATTGACTTGCTTTATTAATTAAATTGTTTTATTTTGTTTTATGTTGTATTTTCCAAAGACACACCTTTAGACTTCAGTTTTGTAGGCAAAATGTCCTAAGAAGTGTGTCATTGGTCAATTAGTCACTGAAGACCCTTTCAGTCATGCAAAACCTTTACTGGGATGAAATCTGTTACCTTCATAGAGCGACAGACAAAAACATAGAGGACAGCTGCTGAGCAATGCAAAGGGCAAATTCCCTCTGAATTGGCACCCCGTTTTCCTGAATGGCCACAGAATTAATATCCTTTTGCCACTTGAAACTTAAGAAGGACTGTCTGGAATTGAGGTTACAATGTTAGATGGACCCTGTAACTTCATTGCATTTGAGATCAGGATTATGATTGTTTTAGCTGTTGAGTTGGTCAGAATGACCAACTATATTCAGCTATACCACAGATGGGCCTATGCCATCAGCAGATTCCTGGACCTCCAAAAACTAATAAAGGCTAATCAGGAAATGAAACATTGGTTAAATAATGCTCAATTCAGTCCAAGATAAGGTACACCTGGAAGTACCATGACACTATAATTTCTGAAGTCTAGATAACTTTGACTTGCTGAGGAGGATTTAATATTTAACATATTTTTGGAGGTTACAGATAGCCTTTCAGCCATGAATTTTATGGGGGTTCCTTCTTTTTCCTATGTGTACTGCAAGCACAGAATGTCACTTTAGGTAGGATGATTAAGATAAACTCAGTCTTGCGACACCCAAAATACACTCTTTCTTCTTATTTACAGACAATAAGCAACACCATTACTATCATTTGAAGTCAGGAAAATTTAAACTGAAAATTTAAATAGTCCAGGATCTATTGGTCTCTAGCTCTGAGACCTTGATTAAGTTTCCTCATTATTTTAATTACTGCAATTATTTTATATATAGAATTAGAGAACTGTACCAGATTCACTCTGATTGCCTTTATAACTAACATTCTAGGAGTTATTCCTTGAATTTTGAAATAGATAGAAACATAGGGTAATATAAATCCACATTTGACAATGCTGTTGTCATGGTTCTATTGTGAAGGACTGAAGGGAATTAACCCAAAACACAGTCAGTAAAAACAGATAGTATTCAGCCTTTCTGAAACTGTGGTGACACGAAGATCATTTCAAAAAAAAATCCAACTAATTGAGCCCATATTACTATTTTCTTCAGGATCTCAGGTACACAAAATTCGATGAAACATAATTCTTGGTCCATGACAATTCATCATCGGTGCATGCCTGGCTTACTTTGATAATCTGTCATTTCTTAAAAATAAAATAAACTCTCACAAATCCACCACCATGATTCTAACAACAAAAGTAATGTCACCCTAAACCCCACATTCATCATCTTCATGCTGTTCTTTTTATAGCATTATTGCATTTTCAGGCATTCATTTCAGTACATGGTTTATTTTGGTTTTTATATTTATTAAATGATTATCATGCTATATACAATCTGTTAGGAATGATTTATTTCTCACTCAAACTTATGCTGCCCAGATGTATCTATATTTTTGTATGTTACTGGCATTCATTTGTTTTGTGTATATTGTGAATTTATTTATCCTCATTCCTGGCGATGGTCATATAGATTGCATCCAGGTTTTTGCTACTATGAATAGTGCTGTTATAAGCATTCTGGTATATGCCTCCTGATCTCTTCATGCAAACCTTTCACATAAGTATATACCTGGGAGAAGAACTGTTGGAACATAGTATATATAATTATCAAATTTAGAAGAATGCCAAACTATTCTCCAGCCTATGGTTTTTAAGGAATTAAAACATTAAAAAAAGTTTTCCAAAGAAAATATTTGGCAAAAACATATTTTACAGAGCTAAGCACCCTAGAGATATAGACAATTGCAGATAAGTTGATAGATCCCTATTCTGAAACATAGTGGAAAGTGAATTCATCCATTCACATGCAGCTTGAATAAAATAATAATGATATCCTATGTCTAAAGAGAACTCAATTGTTTTCAAAGAACTAACAATAAAGTATAATTTATTATCATTTATTCATACAATTCTCTATCTATCTATCTATATTTCTTTCTATCTATCTATCTACCTATCTTTCTTAGTTAAGGGACATTGCTTATTTTTAGTATGCAAACATAAGGTATCATGTTATCATCATTATACTATTTTTTTCATTTAAAGAATTACTCTTTAATATACAACCTCATTATATTCATTTCAGAAGAGGAAACAGGTTCAAGAGGGTTAAATATCTTCCCTCAAGTTTGCTAGAACTTGAAATAGTCTAGACCTGCTTACTCCCACCCAGTTAGTTTGATTAATTAATTCAGATTTCTTCAGGTGGAACATATTAAAAAAAAAGCTAGATTGCATTAGTTAACAGTTGGGATTATTGAACAAGAACCTTCTATTACATTAACAAATAGGAAAAAAGTGAAATCTTTTTCTTTAAGTCTCCCATCTTATACCAAAGAACTATCTACTTTGTGAACACAGCATAAAGTATGCCAAATTTAATTAGTCTAAAGAGAAGCTGAACTTTCTTTGCTGTTCTGTGGGAGGAGTAATCTAAAGAGATGCAAATTAATACTTGGGCTCCTTTCTGCTATAGAGAAGGGAAGCTAGAAACCAAGGAGAGAAGTAAGAAAGTACACGGAGTATTTCATATATACTCTGTGACTATGTGGAAGAAAAACATGGGCTGGGATGAAGTAGTGAAAGGAAAATAAAATCAAAAGCAGGAGATTAGATTTTGGAAAACCAAATAGAGTGAGATATGGGGTGGATGCAGAAATAGGATGAGTTATGGTAAACCCCTTTACTCTTCACCATTGGCAGCACTGACCACCAATTCATGCATATGTCGCACTAAATTATAGTCCCACACACAAACATTCACATAGCAAAAATGAATATAGGAACCATGTATCTATAAGCAGCACTTGTGTCCAGTGGTTTAGTTGTGTATGGATAGAAACTTTTAAGTCTAGTACTTTCATTGACCTGAGGCAACTAATCTACTATTTGGAGAAGTATAAACCTAACATCCGAGAACAAAAAGTAAAAACAATAACTCCAAGATTTTGAAATGACATTCTATCACCAAGTTAATTCCCACAGTTTGATGGAAAGACCATCTGGAATTGTCTTAAACTCATTGAATGATTATTCTTGTAGTAACCATTTGATAATGGCTAGAGACACAGCTGTTTAGTACATCTTCTCAAGCTCAACATAGGATGACCCCATGGCTAATGGAGAGATGCATTTTCTTCATGAAGAATTAACCTAATTTATCTTGATTTTGTATTTCTGACCCTAAGAGCATGAAATACATCGGTCTTTATGTAGCTGTTAGTCATGGTGTTTTTCGTTTTTTGATTCAAAGTCAATAGGAACAATCATTCATCTCTTGACAAAAAAATCTATTATTTTGCTGTGTGTTTTTGGGCCCCACAGATTCAGGACCCATACAAATAATGTCATCCTGTATGTGTAGAAATATCCCCTAATTAGTCAGTAAAAAGTCCATTAAAATGGAAAAACAAAACCACACACAAACAGAAATATTCATGTGCTATTTGATTTAAATGTCTTAATTATAAAAAAAAACATATTTGTACATTTTAATTTTCTACTCTTGCATGGAAGCAGTACTTTGGGTATAAATGACCTCTCAGAATCATGTAAATTATTTTTGGGGGCATTATGATATGCTAATATGTTCCTTTGGATTTCCTGAGCCCTTCTGGTGCTATTAAATGCTGTCATTCATTGTTTGAACACTATTTAGGACTGCTCACTGTTCCTCCAAAGGTCACCAAAGCACTTTATAATTTCAGAAAGAGATAAGCAGTACAGAAGACCTTATCTGTATATCAAATGTGAGTTCATGTGTGACCTGCCGCACCAGTCATACTGCAGTCCCTAGCAATACTATCTTCACATCACCCTACCCTTGACTAGCACAGTGCAGGATAAGGACTCCAGTGATTCCCCATTGTCATTCTGGCTTTTAAATATATTTGTTATGTAACCCCTGACCACTAACAGATGTTCTGCCTTGCTCTTTCTTTTCTCCTATCAAGTGAGGGGAAACACAATTGATTTTAATAGAAAAAGGAAACTGAGAATAATACGATGTTCAGGTAAAATATATTTGAGGAGAGATAACAGGTGCTATTGTCTACAAAATAGAAAATATCCACTCTAAAAACACTTGTCGCTTTGTAGTTTCTATAAAGAGATAAATTATTGCTCTGTTGGAGAAATATACTTTAGAAATATTAAATTATGGCCTTCTTATTTTGAATTACATACATATATAATGTCCTGTCTCTCTCTCTAGCTCCCAGATGATCACATATTTGTAGAAGGTGCTTGTCCATGGGATCGAGAGGGGAACCTGGTGATCACTAAGGTTGCTTCCAAGTGTGAATCTCTTCTGGCTTCTCTCTGCTATTTTCCTTCTATTTCCTCTCTGCATTCTTGCTGGACTTCACTTCTTCATTGTAAATCACCCCAGAAGAGTTTTTCTATAAGGTCTGTCACACATTAGGATAATTTTTAAATGCACATTTTTTTCCCCTTCTGCTTCTGAATTTACCTCTCAGAATTTCCATACATTGTTGTTGTGCTAGAATTTGGAAGACGTGTAGTTTATAATGGAATATGTTTTAAAATATTGTTACTGTGCTGTATAGTTTGCACTTCTGGAATATTTCTTCTTTTTCTTTCTTTTTTTTTTTTAGTTTGCTACTCCTGTTACTAGGATTTAGGTGTTGGAAGAATACATAAATGACAGCAGCTGTTTAGAATGGAGAATATAAAAGGAATGATGCTCATAAAAATGACGCTTTTCTATGTATTAAATGTTATCTGACTGAAACTAGACCACTGTATAGTTTACTTTTTATTCAATTTTGTTTGTGCTTTTTCCATGCTTAAAAATGAACACTTCTCAAACCATACAGTATAAATTCATTAGTTCATTGAAAAAAACTCTTTGAGCACTTGCTTTTTTCCTTTCTCTCTGGTTACTCAAAACTATGGGTAACGAGGTTAAAACTGAGGAAACAAGGAAACAGAAGACATTTGTCAATATAATTGGCAAGGAAGTTTTTGTTTGTTTGCTTGTTTTTTCTGTTTTTTTTTTAAGCATGTTCCAGTGAAAAGTTTTTGCCTAAATGCAGTAAAAATAACTTTAAGGAAAAGGTAGAATTTATTTGTCCGCTGTAGCCTTTTATCTCAGCATTAGCAAAGTAAATGTGAAAAGTTCAGTTAATCCATCAGGTACTTGCATACTAATATAAAAAATGAAAGTGTGTTTCTATAATTGATAGGAATTAGATCAAGTAGCACAGTCAAGAAACTGTTGCGCACACAACACAGGATTGATTGATTGATTGGATTGATTGATCTGACTCTTACAATATTTGTTGGTTGTCTGGTTCTTTTATAAACATGGACACAAAGGAAGTTATGTTTCCCTTCTTCTACTTCATAAAGTAATTTCTAAAAAAAATCTATGTTCAACCACCTCAGTCATTTTTTGTAGAAAAATCCAATGTTTGTATGTGTGCACATCCAAATAAAAAGAAATGTTATTTATCTAACTATTAAGCATGACAACAATAGAAAGAATCATTTAGGATTTCACTGTATTTTCTTTTTTAACTTCATTATTGTATGGTTAATAAACTGATGTAGAAAACTCATTAGGGCCAAATAATACCAGATATCTGAGGGTAGGAAAATCCAAAAAGCTGCTTCTTAAAATGACTTAAAAAACATTAGTGAGGGTAAAGTTATCAACATTACTCCACTTATGTACCCTATATTTTAATCCTAACTTCTACCTTCATTCTTCCAGTCTGAGACCTATACACTATTTTATTTCCATAATGGACAGACTGATGGATGCTATAAAAAGTGGTAGGATCATTCTATACTTAACAGAAGAAAACCAAATTGGGTAAAAGACACAACTTACATACCCACCCTTAGCAAAGGGTGAAATCACGTGAACTTTACATTCTTGAATTATATATGGGCACATGCCTGAGGAGACAACAAAAATAATTTTGAAGGTTAAAGACTTTAAGGGTTACAAGACATAGAAGGAGCTGTGTTTTAATATTACAGCTAATTGATTTGATAGATTAAATAAGTTTTCCCCTGCATATATAAATTGTGTATGTCCTTAGGGAAATATTTCTTTATAAACTAATTGCTTAAGAGTTTAGAACTTTTCTATTTTGATTGAAGGTGGTACACGAAGAGCATGAACTATAATTAGGAAATGTTTAGATTGGAAAGAAAACAAATGCATCTACCTGCTTCCTTTAAGTAAGGGCTAGTCATACCTCTTACAACCTTAGAAAGAATCATTCAAAACGAAAAATGTTTTTTTATGCATGATTATTCAATATTGGAATTTAAACATTACCTTAAGAGTTAGTTTAGGCTGAAAATATAGCACAAAAAGATTTTAAAAGTTTCATGGATAACAGATCTACAAGGTATTACTAAGAGACTAGGTTGTCGGGGTAGATAATGAAGCTTGAAAATTGAAATCTGCAAATAAATTACATGTGGAACAGCATATAAGTCCAAAAACATGAGCTAACCCAGCAGGAAAATTCTTATTGAAAGCATCCTAGACAACCCTGAGAGAAGCAGCCAGCCAGAGGGTCCATGGCGGAATGAGCTGATCATCAAGGGACACAAGGAGAAGCTCAGGACTCCAGTGCACTCACATTCCTCACATTTGTTTTTTAGTCACTGTTCTGGAAAATGCTTTCCATCCACAAGGTAGTATCATGTAGAGAATATAGAATTGGAAGGATCAAAAGCAATGGTAGGGGCAGTGCGATGGTGGCTAAGTGGCAGAATTCTCACCTGCCATGCCAGAGACTCGAGTTCGATTCCCAGCACCTGCCCATGCCACAAAAAAAAATCAAAAGCAAGGGCAGTAGAGGCAATAGGGCACCTTGTGCATCAATAAACACTTAAATGATTATCAATCAATATGCAACAGAACATGGTCCCTGATAATAGAGGTAAACGACCTAAGATATGTAAATAGAGATGAATCGTAAGGCTCAAAAAGGAAGTTTTGTGTGGCTACTATGAGTTAATATTTTCAGGCAATAATTCGATTGAGAGAATTCTCTGAACTTTCCAACTACATAGCACCACTCTAAATATAAGAATTTCCAGGACTATTTTGGTCTAAGACTTATTTCAACTTTTGTTTTAACATGGCAATCTATTTGCTTTGTTTGTGCCTGTTTTTTTGAACATCTGCAAAACCACAATCTTCCTACCCATGCCCAAATATGTCAAAGCTGTGATTAGCACCTTGCATAATGCTTGCATATATCCCTGGATGAATATACTAATTATTCAGAGAGTCACAATGGACTCAACCTATTCTTATTTTTCATCACACAGAAGAATAAAATCACGTTGTCTACTTAAAAAAAAAGATGTCCTACCTTTTGGACACCCCTATGATATCAGTACTGTGATGTACAAGATGCCACTGCAATGTTTAATAATCACTGAAACCCTATTTAATATTATTTATCTGTCTGAGATATTGTGGTAACAAAACTGCACATTTAGGAGTGGAGCTAAAAGCAACAATGCTAAATTAAATTGAAGTGTATTAAAGATGGAAAGCACTATTACCACAGATAAAACCTTTTGCGGGCACTGAATGTTTATCTTATTTATTATTTAATCGCACTAGGATACCCCTTCTCTATGCTGATTATCAGAGTAATTCTACCTCTGAGGAGGGGAAAAAAAGAGTCATACACACAGATACCCAGAAGTTGAAATAAGCTTTTTCGCTTGTGTGACTAAGGACCTATTATCACTCTGTGGAATTCTGAAAATTATTCCATTGGAAAATAATTCACATATTGTTTGGGTTTCTTCTTCCTGTTCTTTATTATTGAGGACATCTAAATGAAACTATTAACTGATTTTTTGTAATGGCTTATTCTCCACCTGAAGTTAGTATCATCTTCAATTCATGATATCATACTCATCTGTAAAGCAACCAAATAGGAACATGAATTCAGAAGAAGGCACTAAATAAGAGGAATAGAGGAATTTGTAAAGCAGAAAGAATGGAATCTCTGGGGAGACATGGGCACGTTATGGCTGTTTTCATCTCTAAGTTGCTGATTTAACTTTGTCTAGATTTGAAGTAACTAAGTGCTAATTCAATTATGATATAATTGTGGCCATGGATAAAGGAAGGAACACCTTTTCCATTAGAAAAATATCTATCCAGATTAGCTCTGTGGATGATGATATTGCCCATGCTTGATCTGAATCAAATTGAATCTCAAGACCTAATACCAAGCAGCACATATTTGTTGCTCACATAGATTTTTGTTGAATAGATATTTGTTAGGTATATCTTTATTGAATTAGAATGGTGTTTGTCATGTCGGATGTATTATTCAACACTTTGAAGAAAGTATTGCTCTGAAGAAGATGGGTGCCTCTCCTACTGTATGCTTACTCTATGGAAACCTCTCCTCTGCTACTGCTCTGGTGAAGTGTACAAGAGACTTCATTCCACAAACTCGTAGCAAGGCTTTGTACCCGGCTTTGGCTCCTTTGCTGGTGCTTCTCACCTGAATAAAAGTTTGATATGAGTCAGGAGAATTCATTCACAATTTCCTTAACCTATATTTAAAAATTTTATTAAATTTTATGTGTCCCCAGGAAAGAGAGGTCTAGAGGAAACTTGAATGAGCAGGAGACCCTTCTTCCTTGATGTCAAAACATATACGTCAAAGAAAGATTTTAGAAGTACCAGGATGGTGGCATAAGACCCTCCGGGGTGCTGTTACCACACAGACTCTTTGAACAACTAGCAAAAATTGGCAGATCCTGTTTTATCAAAACTCCTGAAAACAGTTAAAGGGTTGTGGTAATTGGGCAAATGCCAAATCAACAAAACAGAGCTATATAAATGGTAGGGGAAGCTTGTGGTACCCTTGCTGTCCCTCCTCCTACTCTCCCTCATGTGGAGTCAGCCTGTACTCCATTGTTGGTTCCTGGCCCTGTTCTAGAGGGAGCATAGGAACTCCTATGCACTGACTTTGGGGTACCTATGAGACAGTACAAACCTATTGGGTGGAAGACTGAAAGACTGAACTGGGACACTTATCTCTGGCTTGCCCTCCTAGAACTTGTCCTGTAGGCCTTATCAATTTGAAGATAGCTAAAGCAGGTAAGAAACACTTAAGTCAAAGCAAGAAGGATAAAGGGTTACTTACATTAAGTCATACACTCGAGTACTCAGGAGGTGAGAATATTCATCAAATAGGAAATAGAGGGAACATTGGAATTCCTATAAATCAGGGAATTCCTAAGGTCACAAATAAGCACAAGCCCAGGACAAAAAGAAAGCAACAAGCAGGACCAGACAAGACTGAGAGGACTCTGCACTTCACATATACCTCAGCATGATCTTCTTGGTACAAGGGTTTCTCCTTTACAAGGGCTGTAAAGGAGACTACAAGCCAAAGTGGAGCAAAGTTGTAAAGACAATGAAAGATATTTTGCTTTGGTCTGAGTGTTTTTGCTAGCTCCTTGTACTCTAGAAAATCTCTAGTCATACCACAAGCTGGACACAACTTAAAAAAACAGAAAACTCAGGGATTAAATTTCAAAATTAATGCAAATATTAAAGTTGACTGTGTGAAACACAAGATAGCAAAGTTAATAGGTAAACAGGAAATGATAGCCTACCCAAATGAATAAGATAAAAATCCAGAGATAATTAAGGAAGAGGCCACACTTTGGACATATGAAACAAAGATCAAAAAAACTAATCCTCAATATGATTAGGAAGATAGGGGAAAACACAGAAAAATAAATAAAAGATATAAAAAATAAATGAATAAACAACATGAGAATCTTGATGAAGTAAGAGAATTCATTTTTTAAAGAACCAAATAGAATTACTGGAGTTGAAGACCAAAATAACTGAAATTAAAAATTCCTTAGAGGGTTTCAATAGCAGATTGCAGCTAGAAGAAGAAAGAATCAGTGATATTGAAGATAAGACAATAGAAATGATTCAGGCTGAGGTGCAAAAAGAAAAAGAAATTATAAAAATGCAAACAGAGCCTAAGAGACCTATAAGACATCACCAAGCAAACCAATATATGCATAATGGGAGTCTTAGAAGGAGAAAAAGAGAGAAAGGGTTGGAAGGAATATTCAAAGAAGTAATGGAGAAAATTTCCCAAATTTAACAAAAGACATGAATATATATATATTCAAGAAGCCCAATGAAACACAGACATGATAAACTCAAAGAGAATCACACAAACTTTTGTCAAACTGTTGAATACAAAGGACAAGGAGAGAATTCTGAAAGCTGAAAGAGAAAAACAATTCGTTATATACAAGGAAGTTGTGCTATGATAAAGGGCCGATTTCTCATCTGAAGCCATGGAGGCAAGAAGGCAGTGGTAAGGAATGTTTAAAGTACTGGGGAAACAAACAAACAAACAAACAAACAAAAAACAACTGCCAATGAAGAATTTTATATCCAGCAAAACTGTTTTACACAAATGATGAAGAGATTAGTACATTCCCAGAGAAACAAAAGCTGAGATAGTTTGTCACCACTAGATATTTCTTACAAGCAGTGTTAATGGGATTTCTTCAAACTGAAAGGAAAGGACACTAGACAGTGTATCAAAACAGTATAAATAAGACCTTTGGTACACATATGGGGCATTACAAATGTCAATATTACTGAATTGTATTTTTTGGTATGTAACTATCTTTTCAATTCTTACAGTTTCTAAAATGCAAATACACAAAAAGTACTGATAAGTTTATAAATTTGGATGTACAATATATAAAGATATAATTTGTAACAAGTACAATAAAAAGGTTGGGGAATAGAGAGGTTTAAGAACAGTATTTGTGTATGCTATTGAAGATAAGTTGGTATGAAATCAGAAATAATATATGCTTAGAGTATTCAATTTAAGCTCCATGACAACCACAAAGAAAATATAAGAAAAATATATACAAAGAAAAATGAGAATGGATCAAAATAGTATAATAAAAAGTCAAATAAATAAGAAAATAGGCATTAACAGAAGAAATGAAGGACACAAAAGGTATAAGACTTACAAAGATGGCTAGAAAAATGGCAGAAGAAAGTTGTGCATTTTCAGTAATTACTTTAAATGTAAGTGGATTAAATGCTCCAACTAAAAGGCAGAGAATAGCAGAATGGATGAAAATGCATGGCCCATGTATGAGCTGTTTATAAGAGGCTCAACTTAAATTTAAAGACACAAGTAGGTTCAAAGTGAAATAATACAAAAAATACATACCATGCAAATAGTAAGCAAAAGAGAACAGGGGTAGCTATAGTAGTATCAGATAAAATAGAATCTAAGTAAAAAAAACTCTTATGACGGACAAAGAAGTCATTATATACTAATAAAGTGATAAATTTAACAAGACACACAATTACAAAAATGCATGCACCTAACAGAAGAGTCCTGCTCCAATATGAAGCAAATACTGGACATATTTGTAAAAAAGAAACTGTTCCACATTAATAGTAGAGGGCTTTGATATACCACTTCCAATAATGGATAGAATATTTAGACAGAAGATCAATAATGCAACAGAGTTGAATTATACTAAACACCAAGTGGACCTAATTAATATAGATATAATATAATTAATATATCATTATATATTAATATTATATTACTATCTTAATAATATCAATAATTATATATATATATATAAAACTTTACCAAACAGCAGCAAAATACACATTCTTCTCTAGTGCACATGAATCATTTTCCAGGACAGACCATATCTTTGGTCACAGAACACATCTTGATAATTACAAAAATATTGTAATCGTGCAATGTAACTTCTCTAACCACAATAGAATGATGCTAGATATAAATAACAGAAGGAGAACAGGAAAATTTGCAAATGTGTGGAAATTAAAGAACATACTTTCAGTCAGCCAATGAATATGTGGAAATTAAAGATCATACTTTCAGTAAGCCAATGTATAAAAGAATAAATTACATGGTAAGTTAACACACATCTTGAGGTGAAGGACAACAAAAACACAGAAGAATGAAAATGAAAATACAACATGCAAAAACTTATAGGACACTGTGAATGCACGGCTGGTTCAATGGTAGGATGCTCACCTTCCATGTGGGAGACCCAGATTTGGATCTTGGACCATGCAATAAGCAAACAAGCAAACAAAAAACTTATGGGTCAAATCAGAAAACCAACATCATAACTGGAAGGTCTAGGAAAAGAAGGGGAGACTAAACCCAAAGTGATCAGAAGGAAGAATACAGCGCAAATAGAGCAAAGAAAACTGAATCAGAGAATAAGAAATAAACAAACAGGGCAAAGTTAAAAGTTGCTTCTTTGATATAAACAATGTGAGTATGATTGAGGGAGAAGGGCTGGGGACATCTATGAAACCAGAAGGAAAGACAAAGGATAAAGACTGAGATGCTATAATTTAGGAATGCCTAGAGTGGACAATGATGATGATTAAATACACAAATAAAAAAAACACATTTTTGCATCAGGTAGAACAAATGAATGTCAACATTGCAAGGTATTGAGAATGGATGGTATACTGTGAAAAAAGTACAATTAATGCAAGCTAGGGTCTATAGTCAACAGTAACATTGTAATATGTTTCCACTGAATGTAAAAAAGACATTATGCCAAGACTAAATGTCAATAGGAGGGGACATGGGGGAGGGGTATGGATTATTTTTGGAAGAAAAGGAAGGGTCTTCATATGGATTACGGTGGTGAAGGCTGTTCTATACACTTAGGTTGGATTGTGTGACGTGCAGATAAAAATGTTTAAAACGGAAAAAAAAACATTTACAAAGGAAAAAGAGAAAGAATACAAATAATTAAAAACAGAAATGGAATGGGCGGTGTTACTACCAATCATATAGAAATAAAATGAATTATAGAGGATGCTATGAACAACTGCATGTCTATAAATTGGATAACCTATATGAAATGGAAATTCACAAAAACATACAAACTACCTAAACTGACTCAATCATAAATCAACTAAAAATATATCAAAAAACAAAATATAATTACTAAAATTATAAAGCTCCTAGAAGCAACATAGGGAACCCTCTTCAGGACATTGTGTTAGACAATGGTTTCTTAGCGTTAACACCAAAAGTATGAGCAACAAAATAAAACATAGATGAATGAGACTTCATCAAAATCAAAAAAAAAATTGTACATTTAAGTATTTCATCATGAAAGTAAAAAGACAACCTACAGAATGGGAGAAAATATTTGGAATCCACACATCTGATAAGGATTTAGCACCCAGACTATATAAGGACTACAATTCAACAACAGTTAAAAAAAGCAATACAATTAAAAATTGGACAAAATATTTGAATGAAGAAGATAAATGATCAGAAGCACATGCAAAGAAGCTCAAAATGATGAGCCATTAGGGAAATTCAAATCAAAACCACAATGAGATATTTTCATTTCCATTAGAAAGTCTTCTATTAAGAACACAAGAAATAATAAGCATTGGAGAGGTTGTGGAAAAATAGGAAAACCCATTGCTTGTGGATAGGAACACAAAATGTTGCAACCACTGTGGAAAACAATTTGGTGATTCTTACAAAAGTTAGGTATAGAATTACCATAAGACCTGGTCATCCCAGTTCTTGGTATATGCCATAAAAATTGGGAGCAGAGACTCAAACAGATATTTGCACATTGATGTTCATAGTGGTATTATTCACAATTGCCAAAAGATGGAAGTAACCCAAGTAGTCATCAATAATGAATGGATAAACAAAATGTGGTACACACACACACACACACACACACACACACACACACACACACGATGGAATATTACTCAGCCATAAAAAGGAATGAAGTTTTGATACATGCAACAACATAAATGAAGTTTGAAGACATCATGTTGAGTGAAATAAGCTGAACACAAAAAAACAAATATTGTATGATTTCACTGATACAAAATAATTAAAATTAGCAAATTAATAGTGTCAGAAATTAGAATACACATTAGCAGGGGCTGGAGTGGGGTTAAGGAATAGGGAGTTAAAGCTTATTTAGTACAAAATTTCTGTTTGTTTTGATAGAAAAATTTTGGTAATGGATTGTGGTGATGGTAGCGCAACAGTAGGAATGTCGCAATGAAATGTATATACTAATATGATTAAGAGGGCAAATTTTAGGGTGTATATATGTTTCTAGATTAAAAATTAAAAGAACGAAACCAAAACATAGGTCTGCACAACAAAAATAGTGAACCTTAATGTAAACTATGGACTATAGTTTATAGGGCAATTCTGATAATATTCTTTCATCAATTAGAACAAAGTTTCCACACTAATGCATGATGTTAATAGGTAGGTATATTGGAACTCTGCATTTTCTCTATTATTTTTATATAAAGTTACAGCTTCTCTAATGATATATTATTAATATATATATATATATATATATATATATATATATATATATAAAGCAACAAACAAACATAAGTTTCACCCCTTAGTAAGTTATGGGACAGAAGAAGTTTGTCATCAAGAAGCAAAAGTAGAATCACACAATGGCACTGTCTGACCTGAAGCAGCATGTTCTCCTCCTTCACTAAATGTCTTGATTTTCAACTGGGTCTTTCCAAAATGACAGGATCCCCAGTATCCAACTTTCACGGCTGCCCAGAATGTATTTTTACCTCCTCACTTAAGTACCCACCTCTCCTTTAGTTAAACTAAAGAATAAAAGCAGGGGTAGGAGAACAGAAAGATTATTAGTATCTGTTTCATATGCAAGATTCTTTATGCTGATTTTGCTTGTGCTAGTCTCAAATGTTAGAACATTATATAAATGTTTCATATTTTTAAAAAGAATTATGGGATCACCTAAAGCAAATATGTTCTTGGTTATTGTATTTTATTACTTGTAATTATTGAAAAAGTAAATTATGTTCAATAATACTGTTACACATATATTGCTGACTACTAAGTATACATTATTTATATTGAATTTTGCAAATTTATTATTATGTACTGCACCAAAATTTCATCTAAAATGGTAAGCATTTCTGGGGAAACATTTTCCCAGAATGCCAAAAGATAATGATGTTTGAGCTATGCTATAGATCAGCTGCACTTACCCATTTTTCCAGGAATATATCCCAAACATTTACCATTATTTATGGCCAGTCTTGATTAGAAAAACTATCACTCAGAAATCTTATATTGGACCTTTAATATATAGGCATTTACAAGGGCTTCTTTATATTTAAAAAATTAAAAACTTGTATCTTCAATTACTGATGATCCTTGACCACTATTTGTTTTGGTGTAACCTAAGACAAAACAGAATCTGACCTGACATATACACACCATAGAAGCCAAAACAAGAAATGTGACAGTACTAAATCAATACATAACAATGTCTTAACCTTTACCTAAATCATGCTGGTGCCTCACCATGGCAATTCATTGAGGAAAGCCCAGCAGATAATTCCATTTTAGAGAAGAAGAAGAAGTGGAGTAAAATATTTTAGAATTATGTGTAAAATCAGAGGACCTAAAAGGAACCTATACCCAGCTTCCTGATCTCTAGTCTTACTTTCTTTCCTGTACTGGACTGGGAAAAAGGGACATTTTCAAGTGCCTTGGTCACTAGAATGTTTGGTTTATATGCACTACATTTTTCTCTTCTCCGGAAGCAGCTTGGCTGCAGGTGAGAATTCAGTTGACAGAAAAGGGGCCCAGTTTTGGCATCCATTTGCATGGTGCTGGCCAGGAAGTTTTCAAAATGTTGTACTACTGATGGTACTTAAGAGTAGTACTTCTAAACAAATTTGTGTAGATTTGGAAGTAAGCATCATTAGAGAATGTGGTTCGCTTACAGCAAAGGGAAACTGACAGCATTGCTAGATGACCAGCTATTGCTCAGGGTCTCCTTTCTCTTCAATAATCTTGCCTGCTTCATCATTCTCCGTTTGTTCCCCTGTAGAAAATGGAAGGGATCACTCATACATATTTAGAGTATCTTGAAAATGATATGCTGCCTCTTGAAAAACCCCAAGAAGATGTGTGTGTATCTGTGTGTACGTATGCATATGTGCATATTACACATATAGTTAATTATACATATAATTATATGTACACATATAATTTATATATACATATTTATAATTATCTATACATAATCCCCCCACCTTTAGACAAAATAAACCATCTTCTAAGTCAAAGAAATGATCCCATCATCAAGAAAATTGGTGACAGTGAACGCAAATGAAAAAAAAAGAGAAAGGAAAGGTTAGGGGAGGAGAGGAGAAGAAAATGTAGGCAGTGGAATAAGGATGAAAGATAAACTAGCTGTTGTAAGCTCTGAAACCATATAGGCTTTAGATCTATGGGACTGCCGAAGCAAAGGAAGATGAGAAGTGCAGGAAGTTAGACTGAAGAGGCATTGTGGAGGAGATTTTTGGGGAGATTTGAAAAGCTGAAACAGAAGGATATTAAAAATGAATGGAGGGCGGGCCGCGGTGGCTCAGCGGGCAAGAGTGCTTGCCTGCCATGCCGGAGGACCCCGGTTCGATTCCCGGCCCCAGCCCATGTAAAAAACAAACAAACAAACAAAATATAATAAAACAAGAAAATGTTTAAAGATGTTTCCCTTTCTTCCTCCCTTCCTTCCTTCCATCCTTCCTTCCTTCTCTCTGTCTTTCCTTCCCTTCCTCCCTCTCTCTAAAAAAAAAAAAAAAAAAAAAAAAAAAAATGAATGGACATGGAGTGGAGTGGAGACAGGGAAGTATAAGTTACACTTCTTTGAAACTCTTACAATTTAGTTTTCATACTTCACAAAGGATGGTATTTTGCTGTTTTCAAAGAGAAAAAGTTCTTATTAGGAAAATTGGTGAGATAGACCATTTCCTTAATGTTCATAACAGATGCCTATTTTGTAATTAGATGAAAAATAATGACAGTTATCAGAACTGATAAAATGGAAACAGAAGAGTCATATTTTATCTCTACAATCACCAGATTTGGACATGGCAGAATGTGTATTAAGCCACCATTGAACACAGCATAGTGCCCCCCACAGGGCTCTCATGAGGACTGAAGGTGAATATGAAATAATTTACAAAACATAATATGCCATACAAATAATGCAATCATATTAATATCATTCATTTTAGCATGGATGCAAAGCCAATGCCTATCTGTTCATGTTGAATAGCTGCCCTGCTAAATCTAAAGCCACTAGTTAAGTCTTCTAAGAGGAAGATGCATTCATATAAATTATCACAGCAATCTGAAACATATTTCTCCCCAGTACTGAAATGTCAAGTCTCTGGGCTAAAAGGTATTTCCCCCACATTTTCTATATCATCTTTTAGTACTAATGAATAAGTGTAAATTATATCTATGTCTCAGGAGGTGTCAATCTGAAATGAAAACAACTGTCATCACATTAATTGCATTCTTAATTAACATTCTGACTCTGTTAAAAGGAAGTTCATTGTTTCTGTGTAAAAATGCCATTTAAGTGATTATGCATGTTTTGATGCTTGGTTTACTTTCTATAAGAAAAACTGAAATGCTCTTTAAAACCATCTTTACTCTGTACTAAAAGTGAGCATTATTTTGATGAACTTCCATGCTCAGAAAATGGACTGAACATATGCCAGGTAGACCTTAATTGAAATTAAGTTTGATATTGCTAGAGATAGAGGAGAAGATTTAGAGGGAAGGGGTTAGGTGTGAAGTTAGATTACCATGTGAATATTCAAAATATCTCTTGGGGCACAAAACCCTAGAAGCAGCCTATAATTTGGGGATTTTCAGAAAAATCTCTATTCTTTCAACCAATGGCAGATTAGCTCTTATTTAAACATGATTTAGTAGGCATCAATATGATATTGTAACATTTTTTCTCCACTTTTTCTTTATAAGCACTTCCTTGTGAAATAGGAAGTTATGATATAATGTACTCAAATGGCTTCAGTATAGCAGAAAGGGAAGTTACCTTTTCCATGCCCCTTAATCTGTACATACACATGCTTCCTTTATGTCAATCAGATATCTCATATCATATCTCAGGAATCCCAAAGATATTCTTAGTAAGGAAATATGAAGGGCATACATTTATGGATCATTTTTATATTTGATATAGAGACCTAAACCAAAGCCAATGTTTATCTACTAGGCTAGTCCAAAATCATGGAAATGTTTGGTTTGGGATCATTGTGAGTTTCTTTTTCAGTGGTTCTTACTCTCCTGCTGCCTCTCTTCCAACAAGGTGCTCATCACACTCAGCCTGCTTTTGGCCACCTATGACTCCTTGATATTTCATAGCAATTTCCCTCTCTTGATAGCCTACCACCTTCTGGATGCATCTCTCTGCTTACCCTCCTATAACTCCAGTATAGTAGCAGAAGCTGTAGTACCAGTAGCACTAGCAATAGTAGTCATAACAATTAATATTTGATGAATATGTTACCACATATTTGTCTTACATGTTTGCCATCTGTGCAGGTTTGAAACTGCTATGTACCCCACTAAAGTCATATTCTTCTAATTCAATCTTGTGAAGGCAGATGCATTGTTTGGGTAGGACCTTTTTGATTGGTTGTTTCCATGGAGATGTGAACCTGCCCATTCAAGGTGGGTCTTACTTCACTTACTGGAGTCCTCTATGAAGAGAATAGAAGGCAGAAAATGTAGAGCCCTGAGTCAACACAGAGAACAGAGAGATGAAACCAAGACACAGATGTTTGGAGATGCTAAGCTAAGAGATGAAACTCAGAGTTTGCCCCAGAGAAACAAGTGAGGACTCACAGACATTTAGAGAGAAAGCCACTGGAAACAGAAGCTGAGAGAGCTGTTTGAAACCAGAATCCAGGAGAGAAGGATAGCAGATGTACCCATGTGCTTTCCTATGTGGCAGAGAAACCCCAGATGCTATTGACCTTTCTTCAAAGTTAAGATATTTTTCTCTGAATGCTTTAATTTGGACATTTTCATGGCCTTACAACTGTAAACTTGTAACTTAATATATCCCCTTTGTAAAAGCCGATCCTATTGCATTCTGGCAGCTTTAGCAAACCAAAACACCACTTTTTTAAATCAGTGCAAGTAAAAGGGATCTGTCTGACCACATTCTGCATACTATTTGAACTTATTCTTTCTAACTCTAACTCAGTCTTTTGCTGGATTTTCAAGGCCATTACACATTACTTATAGAGGTAGTGGTGGATGGGAGACACTCTTAAGTTCTTCTGAGCCATTAAATCATGCTACAGAGGCAAACTGCCTATAGATAAAGCCATATACACACATTCCTCATCCATTCAGGTAAGGATATATCTAATTGCAAAAGTGTAATATTTCCCAATTATACACTTTGGTAAAATTTAAGCCCATTTTAGAACATGTACAAAGCTACTGAATGAATGAAACAATCAGTAGGACAATTTCCTAGGCTGTCCTAATATACTTTCTGACACATTATGTGAGATATTAAAAAATGGAATAGGTTTTGTGGAGAGAGGCATAAAATAACAAAAGGAGTATAAGATTCATAGTAGAATCTTTTTAAAAATAGGTTAAAGGAGTTTTAAACTTCTCACCAACATGAAAAACATGAAAAGGTTTGAAAGTTGAAAGATTAGGAAATGAAATTTATAAAGAGAAACTCCTTGGAGTAAGCAGTGCTATGAACCCTGCTCCCAAGAAGACATGGGATGGTTTCTAAAAATTCATGAATGGCTTCAAAAAGACTCTGAGAACTTGTAGGCTATAAGTGTCACATGTACTGATATTTGGCTTCCACTTGAGAAAGGGAAGAGATCAGCTGAAGATGAACTAAAAGGAGGAGACTATATTACATAGTCTGCATTTCCAAGGCTCTCCAAAGATCTTTGGGTTTTTCCTGAGGACTAGATATACGTCCCACATGACAAAAAGCCAGGTTGAGGTCCTATTAGGTCCTTTTCAATCGGGCAATCTGTAGAAGTAAGTGAGATTAAGGAAAGGTCAAGTGAAATTAGATAGCTTGATTCTTGGGGCTTAGAAGGATCCAATCATCAGTGGAAGTGGGAGATGAATTCAGCATGATCAAATGAGCATCAGGCGAATGCTTTCCAGTGATGGGTAGGGTCTCCTAAGAACCTCTGAAATTCCATTAGCAACAGAGTTAGCAAAAGAATTAGAGAAGTAAAACTGTTTTGTGATAGCATCAATCAGGTAAGAACTTTCCTGTTCTTTCTACCCCTTCTCCTTCCCCAAAGTCCCTATTCCAGAATTAAAAACAAAATCCAAAGAACAAACAAAACACCTCTTCTAGTGGAAAGAAGTTGGAGGGATAGGGAGAAAAAATTAGTAAAGAAGGTGGTAACCCTTTTCCCCCATTGAGGTAGAACTTAGTTGAATAAAGAGAAAACTGTTGAGAAACTAATAGAGCTTGGCAGTATAATTTTTTTTTAAATCAAGTCTATGCCTTGCCCATAAAGCTACCTTAGGGCTTTCTTTTATCTAAGAGTGACCAGACTATTCTTATCCTGGTCAAGAGCAGGAAAAGAATATCCAAGTGAATAAATTTTAAATTAGTGGTAAAAAAAAAAAATACAGATGGCTTATAATTGGATTTGTGACAAGAAGGCAGAATAGGAAGCTTCAGGACTCAGTCCCTCCACCAAAACAACTATTAAATTGGCAGGAACTGTCTGAACCAATCACTTTGAAACTCCATAGTCTAGGGGAACACTATGCAGCATACAGGGAGGATCAGGAGGAAGAGGCTGATAAATTGCCTTTATAAGACAAGTGACTTTCCCCATCCCTGCAGTGGCTACCATCTCATTTACTGCAGCCTCCTGGCCAGCAGCAGTGGGAACTGAAGCTCTGGCTCCTGGCTCAGGATTCTGGTGCCAGGGTGAGACACAAAGAAGCAGTCCTGCAAACTCCAAGGTTGTGTGGTCTGGTATTAGATCTCTATCTTTCATCAACAACTTCAGATTACAAGAGGCCTGCTCTGAGGGCAGCCATTGTTCCAACTCCCATGGGGCAAAGGTAGCAGAGGTATTTTGAAGATATTAGCCATTCTCAAAACTACCAAAAAAACAGTTAAAGGACTGCATTCACTGGACAAACGCTGAATTAAGAAACAGCTTCGAGTCATAGACAAAGCCTCTTGCACCCTTGCTGGCCTTTTCCCCCACCTCTCCAGCTTGCATTCTCATTGTGAGTTCCTGGCCTTGTTCCAGAGGAAGCAGAGTGCTCACTGTGTGCACACGGGAGTACATGTATCAGTACCAATCTATCTGGTGGAAGCCTGGATCTGTCTTGGGTCTGCTCTCCCAGTTTGTCCTGAGGTAGAACTGCAAGAGACGCTTCTTGCAAACAACTGGGACGATATGAAAAACAATTAAGATAAAATGGCCTGGGGCAAAGAACTACCTTCATTAAGTTATTGGAAAGAGCAATCAGGAAGGGGAGGAGATCTGTTCCAAAGGGAGTAGATAATTATTCATTCATACTTCTGCAGATAGCAAACAGAGAATTCTTGGGCCTCCAGCAAGCACAGGCCCAGGAGACAAAGCAAGCTCTTGGTTCCAGTTCCACCCAGGCTCAGATAAGACAGAGAGATTCTGTATTTCCCATTTGATGTACTTGATAGCAGAGCTAAGCTCTAAATGAGACCACTAGCCAAAAGGGAGATAATTTGCAGAGAGAGGAAAAGATGATTTTGCCTTGTTTTGTGTGAATTGATTAGGTCCTGGTGTTTAAGAAAATCTGTCATAGCACTAGCTGGATACAAACTTCAGGGACAGTCAAGGGTCTAAATTCCAAAGTTAACACCTAAAAATATTAAAATATACAGTTGGTATTTAGTTTCCTAAGGAACTGCCAAACAGTCCTCCGTAGTGGCTGCACCATTACACATTCCCACCAGCAGTGCATAAGTGTCCCGGTTTCTCCACATCCTCTCCAAAACTTATAGTTTCCTGTTTGTTTAATAGCAGCCATTCTTATAAGTGTGAAGCGGTATCTCACTGTAGTCTTGATATGCATTTCCATGATAGTGAAAATGAATATATCTTCATGTGCTTTGAGCCATCTGCATTTGCTTTTCAGAAAAATGACTCTTCATCTCTTTAGCCCATTTTACAATTGGATTGTTTGTTCCTTTATTGTAGAGTTGTATGATTTCTTTGCATATACAGGAAATCAAACCTTTGTCTGATATGTGATTTCCAAATATTTTCTCCCATTGAGCTGATTGTCTCTTCACCTTTTTGACAAAGTCTTTTGAGGTTCAGAAGCATTTGATTTTGAGGAGTTCCCATTTATTTATTTTTTCTTTTGTTGTTTGTGCTTTGGGTGTAAAGTTTAGCAAGCTACCTCCTATTACTAGGTCTTGAAGATGTTTCCCTGCATTTTCTTCTAGTAACTTGATGGGGCTAGTTCTTATATTTAGGTGTTTGACCCATTTTAAGTTAATTTTTGTGTAGGGTATAAGATAAGGGTCCTCTTTCATTCTCTTGGCTATTGATACCCAGTTCTTCCATGTCCAATTATTAAAAAGACTATTTTGTCCCAGTTCAGAGGATTTGGGAGCCTTGCCAAAAAGCAATTGACATAGATTTGATGGTCTATTTCTGCACTCCCTATTCAATTCCATTGGTCAATGCTACTGTCTTTGTGCCAGTACCATGCTGTTTTGACCACTGTGGCTTTATAATAGATTTTAAGGGAGTGTTAATCCTCCCACTTTGTTCTTCTTTTCTAGGATGCTTTTAGCTATTTGGGGTTTCTTTCCCTTCTGGATGAATTTGGTAGTTAGCTTTTCCAATCCTTCAAAGTAGGTTGTTGGAATTTTGATTGGTACTGTGTTGAATCTGTAGATCAACTTGGGGAGAATTGATATCTTAACTTTATTTAGCCTTTCTATCCATGAGCAGGGAATGTCTTTCCAATTATTTAGAACTCCTTTGATTTCTTTTAGCAATGTTAAGTAATTTTCTGTGTACAAGTCTCTTACATTCCTAGTTAAGTTCATTCCTAAGTATTTGATTCTTTTAGTTGCTATTTCGGATGGATTTTTTTTTCTTAACTGACTCCTCAGCTAGCTCATAGCTTGTGTATAGAAATGCTACTGATTTTTGCTCATTAATTTTATACCTGGCCACCTTGCTGAATTTGTTTATTAGCTCAAGTAACTTTGCTATAGATTTTTCAGGATCTTCCAAGTATGGTATCATATCATCTGCAAATAATGAGAGTTTTACTTCTTCTTTTCCAATTTTGATGTCTTTTATTTCTTTGCCCTGCCTGATTGCTCTAGTTAGAACTTCTAGCACAATGTTGAATAACAGTGGTGCCAGTGGGCATCCTTGTCTTATATCTGATCTTGGGGGAAGGCTTTCAGTCTCGCTCCATTGAGTATGATGTTGGCTATTGGTTTTTCATATAATCCCTTTATCATATTAAGGTAGTTACCTTTGATTCCTATCCTTTGTAGAGTTTTTATCAGGAAAGGATGCTCAATTTTTTCAAATGCTTTTTCAGCATCAATCAAGATGATCATGTGATTTTCCCTTTTGATTTGTAAATGTGCTGTATTACATTAATTGATTTTCTTGTGTCAAACCATCCTTGCATTACTGGCATAAACCCCACTTGGTCATAGTGTATAACTCTTTTAATGTGTTGTTGGATTTGATTTGCCAATATTTTATTGAAAATTTTTGCATCTATGTTCATTAGGGAGATTGGCCTGTAGTTTTCCTTTCTCATAGCATCTTTACCCTAGTTTTGGTATTAAAATGACATTAGCTTCATAAGATGAGTTACGTAGAGTTCCTTTTTCCTCATTTTTTTGGAAAAAGAACTGGTGTTAGTTCTTTCTGAAATGTTTGATGAAATTCCCCTGTGAAACCAACCGGACCTGGGTTTTTTGTTTTTTGTAGGAAGATTTTTGATAACTGATTGAATCTCTTTAGTTGTGATTGATTTGTTGAGATTTTCTATTCCTTCCTGAGTCAGGGTAGCTTGTTTGTGTGTCTTCAGGAATTTGCCTATCTCATCTAAGTTGTCTAGTTTGCTGGTGTATAATTGTTCATAGTATCCTATGATTTCTTTTTTTTTTTTTTCTTCAGGGTCTGTGGTAACACACCACTTCTCATTTCTGATATTGTTTATTTGCATCCTCTCTCTTTTTTTTTTTTTCTTTGTCAGTCTTGCTAGTGGCCCACCAATTTTATTGATTTTCTCAAAGAACCAACTTTTGTTTTTATTGATTCTATCTATTGTTCTTTTATTCATCCATTCATTTGTTTCTACTTTAATCTTTGCTATTTCTCTTCTCCTATTTGCTTTAGGGTTAGTTTGCTGTTCTTTCTCAAGTTCTTCCAGGTTTGCTGTTAAGTCCTCAATTTTTACTCTTTCTTGTTTTTTAGTATAGGCATTTAAGGGAATAAATTTCCCTTTCAGCACAGCTTTTTCCATGTCCCATATGTTCTAATATGTTGCATTCTTGTTTTCATTCACCTCCAGATAGCTACTGATTTCTCTATCAACTTCTTCTTTGACCCACTGGTTCTTTAAGAGTGTGTTATTTAATCTCCACATATTTGTGAATGTTCTCATTCTTTGGTGGTTATTGAGAGCTAGGCTTATTCCATTGTGATTTGAGAAAGTGCTTTGAATAATTTCAATATTTTTAAAATTTATAAAGACCTGTGTTGTGCCCCAGCATATGATCAATCCTTGAGAATGTTCCATGAGCACTAGAGAAGAATGTATAATCTTGTGCTTTGGGGTACAATGACCTATATATGTCTGTTAGATCTAACTCATTTATTATTTAACTTCTCTATTTCCTTGTTGATCTTCTGTCTGGTTGTTCTATCTATAGAGAAGAGTGGTGTATTGAAGTCTCCTACTGTTATTCTTGAAATGCTTAGCACTCCCTTCAGTTTTGCCAATTTCTGTCTCATGTGCTTTGGAGCTCCTTGATTGGGAGCATAAACATTTATGATTGTTATAGCTCCTTGGTGAATTGACACGTTAATTAGTATATAGTGTCCCTTCTTTGCCTATTATTATGTCTTTACATTTAAAGTCTATTTTGTCTCATATTAGTATAGATACTCCTGCTTTCTTTTGGTTACAACTGGCATGGATAATCTTTCTCCATCCTTTCACTTTCAATCTATTTGCATCCTTGTGTCTATAATGAGTCTCTTATAAGCAGCAGATAGCTGGATTATGTTTCTTGATCCATTCTGCCAATCTGTATCTTTTAATTGGTAAGTTCAGACCATTAACATTCAAAGTTATTACTGAAAAGACTTTTCTTGATTCCACCATCTTATCTTTCTTTTTATTTTATTTGCCAGATCTATATATTCTTTTCCCTCTTTCTTTTTGTATTCTTTAAATTACCCTTAGTGGTACTTTTCAATTATGTGCCCTCCTCCAGATCTCTCTCTCCAGTCTTTTTTTCTTCTTTCAGCTGGAAGAACTCCTTTTACTATTTCTTGTAGGGCCAGTCTCTTGTTGACAAATTCTTTCAGGACATCTTTGTCTGTGAAATCTTTAATCTATCCCTCAATTTTAAAGGACACTTTGGCTGCATACAGAATGATTGGCTGGAAGTCTTTTTCTTTCAGGATCTTGAACATACCACTGCCTTCTCACCTCCAGGGTGCTAGTTGAGTAGTCTGAACTCAGTCTTATTTGGTTCTCTTGTATGTAGTAGGTTGCTTTTCTCTTGCTATTTTCAGGATTTTCTGCTTCTCTTTAACAGTTGACAGACTGATCAGTATGTGCCTTGGGGAAGGCCTATTTGGATTTATTCTGTTTGGAGTTCTTTGCGATTCTTTGATTTATATACTTATGTCCTTTATAAGGGTTGGGAAATTTTCTCCCATTAACTCCTCAACTACTCTTCTTAGCCCTTTACTCCTCTCTTCTCCTTCTGGGACACCAATGATTCTTATATTGCATGCTTTGTTTTGTCTATCATTTCCCTGAGTTCCCATTCAATTTTTTCCATCTTTTTTTGCCATTTGCTGTTTTGAGTCTTCAAAGTCAATTATCCTGTCCTCTATATTACTTATTCTTTCTTCTGTCTCTTCAATTCTGGTGTTGTGTGTCTCTAGTATGTTTTTTATTCGGTAAACAGAGTTGTTAATCTCTGTGATTTCCACTATTTTTCTATTTATTCTTTCAAATTCCTCTTTACGCTCTTCTACTATCCTCTTGATCTCCTTTATGTCATTTGCTATCCCACTTATTTCATTAAGTAGAGTTGTATGAACATCTTTGATTAGTTGTTCCAATGTCTGTGTCTCCTCTGGTGTTTTAGTCTGGTCATCAGGCAGGGCTGTATTTGTCTGCATTGTGATATTCTTAGTGATTTTCCGCTTTCTTCATCACATGTAAATATCTTGAGTTGATTTCTTTTAGTAGTCTAAGGCCTTGTGTTTGTGGGATGGTTGTACAGCAGGGAGCAGGGCATAGAGTGGAGAACTCAGTACAGTGATTTGTTTCAGGGCAGGTATGGGCACATGTGGTGGATATTACACTGATGCTTGTGAATGTGGGTGCCCAGTCGCCAGGGAGGATGTAGCTGTGTGGGTGCACTGGTTTGAGGGCATGGCCCTGGTGTATGCTGGTCTAAGGCACAGGTTCCTTTGCACACATGCATAGAGCTGTAGCAGCAGGTCAGCAATATGCCTTCATAGACTGGGGGCAGATATGACTGGGCTGTGCAGGTCAGCACTTTCTCAGAGCTGGGAAGTGAGGCTGAGGGCTATGAGCATGCATGGTTCTAGGAGTGCTATAAAGTGTGGTTCCCAGAGCTGAATGACGTGATTGGGGTTCACGACACATGTGTGGGCCTGGCAATGCCATAAAGGGATGAGCTGAGTTACAGGAGGGCGGGGTGAGGCTGTGTGCCATTATGGATGGGGGGCTAGGGTCATTTAGGCATGGGGGTTAGTGCCTGCAAACTTTATGTGCTGGCAACAGACTGCAGGGAATATGGGGGTGGGGGTCGGGAGGGGAGTAGAGCTTGTGAGGTGAGCAGGAGAGGTGGGTTGGACTGCATTTGGGGTGGGGTGTGGGGCAGGTACATGCACTGGGGGCTGGTGGGGTGGGGGCACCTGGCGTGCGGAGAATGGGAGAGAGTGATGGAGTTCAGGTGTGTGGGGTGAGTCGTCAGTCACGGGGCTGCACTAGTGAGGGTAATGCACCCAAGGAATGTGGCCTGGCTTACTTCCTAGTTCTGTGCTCCAGTCCATGCACTCCCACAGGCTCCGTAGCTCCGTGCCTCCATGCCAGTCTCCAGCCTTCTGTCTCTCAGTTCCTCAGCCTCCATAACGAGGACTGCCGCCTGTGGTACAGAAGGCTCTCCCAGGTCAGCCACACTCCTGAATTGCAGCCTCAGTCGCCCTCCTGTCCCCTCTCCAACCCTTCCATGGAGCAGGGCTAATCTCAAGCCACTCTGTCGGCCATCTTCCAGGAAGTCTCAAAATATTTTTTATATGTAGGCTTGTGGTTTTATATATCATCAGAAATGTTAGAAGAGTAAGGCGAATGTGTGGAAAATATTTTCATTATTTCTGCCTTCTCAAAATGGGAAGGGTGATTAGAAGGCTCATTTTTGAACACCATCACCATAAAGGTCAGTTGTTTCATGCCTGAAATTGCTTTTCTATTGTAGTATTTCCTCATGGAGAGTAATTTCACTACATGGCTCTTTTAATACAAGTTCTATGTCCAAAATTAGTCCCTTTTTTGTTGTTTTTTTATTTGTTGTATTGGTCTTATAAAGCTATCAGTACAGTTTTGAGATTCTTTTATTTATTTTTTAAATAATTTTTTTTTCTAGGAGATACAGCCTTTAGGTCACAAAAGGACCTAGAAGGCATGCAATTTGCTAACAATGCATTTGCATGTTTCTGGTTCAACAATTTAAAATTAAATTCTATCTTCTTCTAGGCTAATATATCACAGAAGCTATGGACCATTTCTGAGAACTCAGCATGTCTTCTTCCCACCAGGTGAGGTCTTAATATATCATTCTTGACTCCAGTATAGGTTATCAACAGTTTGGTACTGAAGGAAGGAGAATGATTGCATTTAATTCCCCTATGCCTCTCTACCTGAATTTGATATTGTAGACAGTCCTCAGTAGCATCATTTGTCTCTCATGGATTCCCAATCAAAAGAACACAGAGGACCGTTTCCTAACTTCAGTATCCCCCTAAAATGATCAATTCCTTCTGAATATGTCAAAATAATTGCCCATTTCTAAAATGATCAAGTCAATCCAAAATATTTATTTATCTGATCATGCAGATCAGTGCAATTTGAAGAAAGATAAAATATGAAATAATTGTGAAAACATGATAAGTTGGGACAAGTATATATTTCACTGTAGTAAAGTATCTTTGTTAAGTAAATGATTGAATGATCTAGCTATGTTAAGGGAAAATAGAAGGAGGACACAAAGAGAGTAAGGTTGTGATCTCAAAGTTGAGACTGAATCTTTGATCTCTGAATAAGGTTGGTTTGAAGCTTGAGCTTTAGGACTGGTTTGTCCCCAAATTGGCTGTGATTGTCTGTGTAGTTTGGAGAACTACCTTCTGTTTCCTGGACTTCAGATGGACAGTTAATCTTTTGAAAATATAAATCATCTCATGTCAATCCTTTGCAACAGCTTCCCAACGCACATGGAAAAACCTCTACCTCCTTATAGGTCTATGGCTCTGCAGAGTATTATCAAGGGTAGTCTCATGAACTTTATTTCCCACCAACCTCTGTTTTATTTTTCCTACTCTAGACACATTGGCAATCCTGACTATCCTTGAACAACCCCTCCATAAGTACTATTTCTTTTTCCTGGAATGCTTTGCCCCCATGCTTTTTCATGGCTTATCCTTCTTTTCTTTCAATTCTCTGCTGTAATATAACAGCTTCTGAAAATTGTTTATGTTTGTCTCCTGGCTTATTTTTAATAGGTTAGGCATTCCAAAATATCCCCTATCTCTCTAACACTCACTCTGCTTCAATATTCATCCTAGAGTGTATATAAAAATCAGGTGACAGTATTTATTGTCTTCTCTCAAGCTAGACTGTATCATTCATGACAATAGGGAAGTTGCTCCCACACCATCACATTCTCTATATCAAGAATAAGGCCAGGTGCATGGTAGGTCTTCACTAAGTGTCAATGGAAGAAAAAAATGAATGACATCATGCTTTCTACATACTCCTTTCCCCCACATATTAGCTGTAAAACCTTAAAAAAGAAAAGGACTGTGCATTTGTGTAAACCTATCAAAAAGAATCTTGAAGATAGGGAAGCTATGTATGAGCCCCCTAGAATAATTCCAATGGAGAAAAGGGCTAGAAAGGATAAAGCTTTTGTTTGTTTGGTTGGTTTTGTTTTGTTTGGTTTGGTTTTGCATGGGCAGGCACCAGGAATCAAACCCGGGTCTTGGGCACGGCAGGCGCAAACTCTACTTGCTGAGCCACTGTGGCCCGCCCAGAATAAAAACTCTTTTAAAGTGGAAAAATAGTAGGTTTCATCTCTAGGGCTTACAAAAAGGAGGGCAAAGACTGTGGGGGAGCCTGGCTAGGTGTAAGACATGACCCAGAGGGTTTAACTGTAGAAAGCTTCCTGTGGTTCCCAGCAGTTCTAACTTAAACTTTGAAATTTCAAGAGGTGAAGAGGGGCACTTGAGGCAATGTCCTCTTCCTGTCCTAGGAAACAGGGGAGCTTTATGATGCATATGGAACATACTCTGCAGCCCTGGCAGACATCCTGCCTTAGGAATGACTTTCTTACTTAAGCCAAAGACCTTGAAATGGAGACCTCATGTGTAAATATGTGCAAATATTGAACTAAATTTATCCCATAAAATTTTTTGGAAACAACCTTGCCATGGATACAAGTTGTGGAATACATTATCCGCTGGGGTTAACAGGGTTTCCTTCTGCAGAAATAAATAAATTAAAAGGAAGCACTGAAGGGTTCACTAGTCCAAATTTGTCTTTAATAGCATTCCATTAAAAACAACGGAAAGGCGCAGCTCTCACACTAATTCTGGCTCAGAGCAACGCTGTTCTCTTTCAGGCTCATGTCCTCAGATGAGCCTTCTATGGTTTTAGTCACTTCTCTTGCTCTAACTCACCCACCCCCTCCAGATTTTTTCTCTATTTCTTTCATTTTTTTTGGCCTGTCTTTCCATCTATCTGACCTTGGTTCATTTACCTTGATTAGCAGAAGAACTGGTATCACATTTATCAATAAGGACCAGTGATTTTTAAATTTTTTAGAGCAAAAGTTACATAAATCATCTGTGCCATGCAAAAACAGGGATGTAGCATAAAAAATATATACCTAATTTAGTATCTAGCTAGTTTTCATCACTGTAAGAGCCTAATGCTAACTATCAGTGCTGGAGAATTTTCCCAGTTCTGCCTTTTCTACCTTGATACCATGGTTATTATTTCTAAAGTAAAAAATAAACAAATGAAATAACATAAAACATAACAAAATATAAACCTAGGGACTAAATGTCTATAAAAAGACACTGTCACCTCTAGCTATGAATCCCTTGTTCCCTTCTATGCATGCCTGTCTGAATATAAGATGGAAGATGGAAAATTCCTCTCATCACTTGCCTCATAATAGCCACACTTATGTAGAAAGCATCGAATGAACTTTGTAATGTTTCCTGAGATATTTAGGTGTGACTGTTAATGATTTGGCAGTGTCATTCTCTCAATCTCTCTCTCTTCTTATATGTCACATGCAGAGAGAGTCATACATTCATTTTAGCAGAGAAGATGTTTGGTGTGGCGTTGTTTGCATTGTGGAGGTGAAGCTGGAACTGTTTAGCATTTTTCTGTGATTTTCTCACCAATAGCTCTGCAACATGACCTTGTAATGGGAGAATATGCACTACCGAGCAGGAAACATTAATATACAACCCCCACAAAACCCTAGGTCACAGGGAGCTGAGGCTATAATAACCGGGATCTAGTAGTCACTGTGTACTGTGCACATCAATGAAGAGAGGTTGCCTGTGAAACATTGAATCTTTTTTTGTGTGCTCCATCATTTACTACAATTTGATGGCTCTAACATTTTCGAAAGGCTAAATGTAAAGATTTCAAATATTAAGCATTTTATAAGAAAAAGCTAGTAGAAATGTAAACTGACAAAACTGAATACAGGAAAAAGATTTTGAAACACTCCTTCCTTATCAAATAAAAGAGACAGAAACTGAAAGCAGTGGCCATTATCTAACTTTACCATTCTCGTATCTGAAAGTTCCATATCCAGTTTGATTATTTCAGGCTTCAATTACTAACCCACAATGCAGATCTCTCTGCCTATACTTATAAAGCCCTTAGTTTCTCCTCAACCACAAGTGTTAATGGACAGCCACCCTGGCAAGGAACACTGCACAAGCCTCCTACTTTACGTAATTTCAAACTAGCTGCCTTAGACTCAGGAGGTGTGATATTTCCCCTCCATTTCTAATAACTTTGACCTTGAATGAGAATAGACAATGCTGCCACCCCAGGAGAGAGGCAGAAGAAAATTAAGTAGGATACTAGGACCAAGTAAAAAAAAGTACTGAGTGTGTGTCTTATCTTTATATTAGCCGGAAGGAGGTAGAAACTGCAATCTTGGTATTTTTGGTATTGTCTAAAGTGAGGTTGGAGGAAATGGGGAGAGGAACAAGAAAAAATGCAAAGGCAATTGGGGAAGTTGGCACATGTGTATCTTTGGAATGGATGCAAATTACTACTGAGCACCAATCCCAATTCCCCACCTTCCCAATCTTTTGCTTCTTCTGTTTTCCTCATGTCCTGGATTCCTCAAAGGAAAAACAGATGGATGAAAAGAGGTATGCTTAAATGTGGGCAACATGGTACACCTGTTGGATAAATGTAGAATGGCCATTTTGCCTCTGCCCTCTCCACAAGCACGGATTAAAATGTGTGTGCATTGGTTCACATGGAATTACTTCCACAGTAATCATTCTTTATTAGGAATCTGTAGACTGGAAGTTGGCAAAATTTCTAAATCTTTAAACTTTAAGGAACAGATTGAAAGCTTCATTTCATTATGTTGTTCTCTCCTTCACAAAGTTCATTAGGTTTCCTGTAATGAGGCCCTGAAAAAAAAGTGAGTGTTTCAATTTGGCAATTTCTCCAAATATGGACAGCTGACTTTTTTCCAAGTCACTTTGACCTCTTGTGTCTTTAGCATAATGCTATTCACTTTCCTGGCATAAATTGGTGAGAAAATAATTTTGCTCCCCAAATCACCCATTGGAAAATATTTCATAAGAGAACCTCAAATGATAGCTGGGCTCTCTAACTATCTTAAAGTATTTAAGATATGTCTAAGACCGAAAAATGAGACAAGTAAACAAACAGTAGGCCAATTCATTTGAGAATAAATGAAGTGGAGTTAAGTTCAATTTTCTGTAAACATTTAAACCATTTCACACATAGTAAAAACAGATCCGTGCTTTCTCACTCTTAAATCCCATGGGTTTATTATACTGGCTTGAAACAATTTCCTCTAAAATATAGTGTGCACTTAGAGATAGAAACCGAACTCAAAGAACCCTGAGTTTCTGTTCATTTAGTTTATAAAATTCCACATGAGAAAACAATCAATATTATCTACAGTAATCAGAGAAGGCCTATCATGCAAAAGAAACTGCAGCTTATATGATAGAAGAACAAACCAAGACTACTATCCCCATGAAACATAAATAAATAGTTTTCAAAAGTAAGGGGTAGGAATCTTAATTGTCAAAAATTTGAAAACCAGTGTACCCTTTAACTCTTTTTTAGATATTCTTAATCTACCATAACAAACAAAAGGCTCTGAAAAGTCCTGCTTTCCTAAAATCAGTTTAATTTGGTTAACTCATTTTAATAGCAGTTCTTACATGTATTTAACTTAGGACAGATATTTTTTTCAAAAAGCAAAACAGCTACTAACATTTGCAGGATGTCCTGGTTTGTCAGAAATACATTTAAGAAAATGTTCAATTAGATCAAAAGCCAAATGATGCAGCAAGGGCTGCTGGAGATCCATTCACTTTTTGATGAATTGTCCCTGTCTTTCTCCTCTGTTCTGGATAGACAGACAGACAGATACCAGGCAATGAAAAGAGAACATAGAAGAGAGGGAGAGAGATTACTGTAGAGAGGGAGAGGGGGAGAGGGAGGGAGGTGCCATTTCTCAAGTTCAGATCCAGAGAAAGCTTTTATTTGACATTTTGAAGACAAAGTGAAAGTGCCTCCATGACTGCATGATAAGATCCGACATGTCAATATACCATCTGATCATTTGGTGGTACAATCTAACAGAAATCTTATCACAGTTTACAACCCAGATCTTAATTATTAGGTTTTAATTGTTAAGTTAGTGTATTAAAAATCATTGCAAAGAACAGAAACTCACCCAGGCTACCTTTAGAAAAGAGAATTTATTATAAAGCCGTGTAGCCTGAAGTTAAACTTGGACTAATTTTATGAGGCAGGTGTATGAACTGGCCACTTGCCCCATCTCTCTCTCTCTCTCTCTTTCTCTCTCTCCCCCTTCTCTCTTTTCCTCTTTCTCTCTCAGCTCTCTCTCTGAATTGAATTCTTTCTATATTCTTTTTTCATTACCTGATGGTCTATTTTTTTCCTATTTCTCAGGAAAAATGCCAGAGGCAACTACTCTGACTGATTGGCAAATCATTAATTCCCTATTGTGCAGAGCTCTTCATATCAATTGATCGCATGGACTATAGAATGATACCTTTGGGTCAGTTGACTAACTTCCTTTTTCAGGCAAAACACCTGTCCAAGCAGCCTATGGTGACTTTCATGACAAGGAATTGCTGCGGTGGCATTTTAGTTCATAACAGATACTATATGAGGGAGGTTCTTTAAATGACATGTTCCTATATACTTGCTACATTAATGCAAGAAAAATATTAAATTTCACTACCTCTGCTTTACCACTATCAAGGATAAATGGACATTAAAATCTGGAACTTATAAGTTGAAAAATTTCCTCTCATCATCCCCAAGACATATAAATGATAATCTAGCCATAAAAATACCTTCTTACTTGTCTTTATGTCTCTAAATTCTCACTGATATAATCATCTTATTTTCTACTGTGCAAATCAAATTAACAATGGTTAGAATAAGCAACTGTCTTCTTAAAAAATCTCCAGTGTCTCACTTCACACACAGGATCCAATCTGAGCTCTTTGAAATTTCACTAAAACGCTACTTACCCTGACCATGAAATGTATCCCCAACTTTATGTGTCGAGTTTTGTACTACTTGCTAAGGGCACCAGCCAGATTGTCAAGTTTTTGCCTTTTCTCAGGCCATTCTACCTGCTGGATATGCATTTCTTTGCCTCCTTACCCTTGATTAAACTGTCTACTTTTCTGCACATTCCTGCTCTAAATTGTAAGTCTGTTCTTTACTAATTAAGGATGGCATATATGGGTAAGTGAATTTGAAACAGAATTGAAAAGAAAACAATAACCAGCTTAGATTTTATGGGGGCAGAATTAGGTATTTGAAGACTCTGCCATATGGCTTGGCCATATGGACAGACTGTATCGAATTTGACCAAAAACACAAGCTTAGGAGTCATGCAATCTGCGCTCTATCCCAGATCTGCTACTAACAAACTATTCAACCTTCAGCGAGACACTTAGCCTCTTTGGGTTTCAGCATCTTCATCTGAAAAGTCAGTACTTTGACCTAAATGATATCTGCGGTGTTTACAATTCCTCACATTCCATGATGCCATGATGAATGTTCTTTTCTAATATGAGTTAGCTTCACTGATTTGCCACAACTAACATTAAGTTGGGAAATTAGTTGGGTTAGATTTAGGCAAGTATTTATAAGGATATGACCAAAGGCTCATTTGTGATAAATGCAAGCTTTGGTGGTTTCTTCCCCACTCCCAGGCAGGATATTTCTGATGCCTCACTGCAGCTTGCTGCACCCATGATAATTTAAGACAGACTCTAAGGTAATTGAAACATTGGCAGAAGTCCCCAGTTGCAAAATAGATATACATTTTTTTGCAGACTAGACTTCAGAAGTAGTATTAATCTACAGTTTTCAAGGTAAAAATAATTCTTGATTTACGCTTGAAAGTTCCTGGCCAAGCTCCCATTGTTATAGAACAATCTCCCAGGTAACAACTCTGGCCTTTTTTTCTTTTTAATCTCTTTGCTTTTTCTCCTCTACATACTTACAAGTTTCCTGCACTCTAAGGTCACCACTCAGCAATCCTTTTCAAAGCAAATTGTGTAACTGCAACTCTAGTAAAAATAAAATGGATAAATAAATACCTGGAAAGAGTAAAAGTCTGCCACCTTTAGAAACACAGCCTTCCTTGGAACACCATCCATGTAAATGGAGAAGATATTTTTAACTCCTGCCCTGCAGAGCAGTTAGATAACTTCTCTGATGCTCTCCCTTACTTCTTTTATTTTATTTCTGCAGTTTAGATGGAATGCATGTTTCATAATTAAATGCAAGTAGGAAGTAATATCATTCTGACCAGGCTCCTACTCTCATCAAGACCATTAATAGTACATCAAGTCAACTCATCTTTAATGCTGGGTCTTACACAAAAGCGGCATATAAGAATGAAAAGATGATGCCAACCATTACACTTCATGTGGGGATTATAGACAAAATTGTCTGTATATGAAGGAAATAAATTGTGAACATAGATAAAAGATATTGTGCATGTATGTGTTGCCTATTTCAGAGAGCAGATAGGAAAAAATTCTATTAGGAAACAGGAAATCAGATTTCTAACCTCAGGTCAATCATTATTTAACTATAAGATCTTATGCAAGTAAGTTGATCTTCTAGAACCTCAACACTTTCTTTGTAAAATAGGAGCCAAAGTCTCCACCCAGTGCCTTTCCCAGAAATGTCCTGAGAAATCATAGGGCTTTATAATCTGTAAAGTGTGTTACAAGTGCAAGATATTGTTCATGGATGTTTTATCAGCCTCAGTGCACATTGGTCCAGCTTCCTGACTTCCGATCCACAGGATAAAATTTAGCACTAAAAAATTATTTCACAAAGGATCTTGTTGCCACTTTCATTATCCTGGAAGGTAACTAAAACTCACAAGTTAAAATGGCTATTCACATAGTTTCTCTCTTTTGTCGTCCAAGTGTCTATTCACAACATAGTGAATCTAAGGACAAGTAAGGGTAAAGCTCAGAAAAATATAAATGTGTATTAATTTGATTACCTTTTTAAATTTATATCCTACTGGAGGGTTACTTGGTGAACTCTCTTGCCCCAACCTTAAGAAAAGACAGCAGAAAATGTTTCTTTCTCCATTTTTCCTTTCTTTGTCATGAATGAGTACCATCCCGAAGGTCTTCATTTGTAATGCCCTTGTCCTCTTATACCCACTCCAAAGAGTGTCATTTAATATCGTTTTGCTTTTACCCTCTGAGGCAGAATGTCTACTATTACTGGATCTGCCACCAAGGTGATTTCTCCTTTAAAAGCTCAATACTCAACACCATCTTCAGATTGTGATAACATCAGGGAAACTTCTGAAGGATGTGACTAAGGCCCATATTTGGATATCCTTTCATTTTATGTTCAAATGGAAGTCATCAGTAGCTTCCCAAACCTGAAAACTTTAAGCTTTGCAAATTATGAAGGGTTATACATTTATAGAATGATAATATTTTATTTCCTATTTCTAATAAAAGGCATATTTTTAAGATGAGAAGCAACCTGGAGGAATGAGCAGGATTTCAAATGTTCTGGAGTGTTTTGTTTTGTTTCATTTTTTTGTTTGGTTTTTTTTTGGCATGGGCAGGCTCTGGAAATCAAACTCGGGTCTCCAGCATGGCAGGCAAGAACTCCGCTACTGAGTCAAATGTTCTTTAATTACAAATTAAGGATTAAGAAATATTGTCTGTAATTCGTGGAACAAAAGATGGAGGTTTAAATCTGGCTACAGTCAGTTCACACTGGAGTTACTAGTAAGGGAACTGAGAATAGATTTATAATCAGATTGGGTTAGGAAAATTAGGAAATAGTTTTCATGTGCACAATTGTTATCTATTGTTTTAGAAAATCAATAAATATTATCTAAAATTGATAAGTTTATTAACATCATTATTGATATTATAGTGAGCCAAATGGAGCTAATCAGCATGAGAATTCAAACAGAAACTGTTAAAAGTGGGATGTGAGATTCTGGGGGGAAGGAGGGAATGCGGCATAATATTTTTCTTGATTGCTTTTAGCTATGTCCATGCATTATTTTGAAAACACACATGCACACACAAACACACACACACAAGAAACATACTTTATCTCCTTCCAGGTGATATAGAACATACAACCAGTGTTGCATAGTGTCCTCAGTAGATCTTGGTTGGTTACTCATTAGTTGGTTAGTTGTCTAGCTAAGGGGTTGACTAAACGAATAATTGAATACATGGATTGAATGAATAACAATGATGATCACCATTGTGTTTCCATCATCTTGAATCTACACCTCTTGAACACATACCTACTAACACCAGACAGTAAGAACCCACCCTTATCAGTCCATATAGTGGATTATTCACATTAAGATTATCAACAGTTAATGGGTGAATTTCATAAACTATCCTGGGAGGTCAATGTTTGGGGAAAAATATTTCTAGGTAATATTTGAGTTACTATTTTACTATAATTATTTTAAAAGTTGATTGCTGAATCTTATTACAGTCTATTTATACATTTGAATATTCTAGAATTCAGAAATAACGAGCACAACAAATAATTTTCTGTATTTCATAAAAGTCGTTTTATATGAAATGAATAAAAGCATGCAAAAATTAATCTGAAGTAAAAAAATATCCCTTAGCAGACTCTTATAATAAGATTTTTTTTTGTTACCATAGTGGCAATGATTTTTAAATACTATTCATACAGACTTCAACATTATAGTAATCAGTGTTTCCTATTATTCTCAAGGTATTAAAAGTAACATGCAATGTTACAAGCTTAGATTGCCATTTAAATTTAAATATTAAGAAATATTATGATTCAAAGGTTAATTTATATATTCTGTGAATAATACCTGATGTGGGATATAATAGGGGAGGCCGTTTCACCATTAGCATCAAATAACATAGGTAACCTGCACTTAACTTTCAAGCCTGCAGTGATTTGGCATGGGGGTGGTAAAGAAGGGTTGACAGAGGGTGTAAAGAATTCAATTTTTTGCCAATAGAACTTACAGTGTTTATACTGATTACAGGCCAGGTCAAAGGAAATGCAAGAGTTGCACATTTTTCCTGCAACCTTTCCTAAAAGCTCATTTCCTGGTAAGAGACCAGGAAATAGGAAACTAATAGGATAGGTCATATTTCCTGGTTTTAAGGGGCATAAGAACGCCCTGCATGATATACAAAAAAATTATGAAATAATAGGAGGAAGAGTATGATAAAGATAGGAAGACTATCTTTATATTTGACAGAAAAAGAAAAGTAGCCAGAATTGAGGTCATGCATTTATACTGACTTCTGATCAAAATTAAAGGATTTTTAAATTCTGAATAAAAGTAATGCTGCAGGAAAGATCCTTTTTTTAGTTTCTAGTTTCTACCAGTATAGTAATATCTCTGATTTTGTAAGATGGAGGGTTTTTTGCATATTGGGTAATATCCATGTTTTTTACTAGATTGAGCTTAGTTATTTAAAAGTTTGAAGTTCCAGGAATTTCTTATTTATTCTTTCACTATCTTAAACAATGTAAAGCTATATTTCTAAATACGTGTATTATTCTGTAGAGTAAAACCTCCTATTATATAATTGGCCCCAAGGTCTAGACACCAAGGGCAGGGAGGTTGGTGGGCCCAGAAGGATCAGGAGTATTAGCATGCCCTTTCAGTCAGACATCTACAGAATTATTCCATTTGTCATTTTAAGTAACAAAGAAATCACCATCTACTCATACTATAATATATACCTACCTGTCTTTTTTGCTTTATTTCTTGATTGCATCAGAATTCAGGTGGTCAAAAAGGGGTATTATTTATAGACACCCCCTCCCCCTGCTTCAATTCCACAACAGGATATCCTTATGAGTACTTGGCTATACGAATAGATGGATCAACAACACATCATGTGAGGAAAGATAATAAACTATCAGTGTTTCAGACCTCATATTATCAGGTGACTAGAGCATTATTTGAGGCTTGGAATAGCACACTGGGAAACTTACATGCTTGCTTATGTAAGTTTGTATGAGACATTGATGTCTAGTTTATAATAAAGCATCCTTTCCCATTGAGCTTACACAGCCCATGTCTGTGTTTGCTGGATGAATTAAACCATTTTGGCCACATAATGAGTAAATGTGATCATTGCACCCAAATCATATATGGACAAACATGATCATGAATGGACAAACCAAATCAATTGATAAAGAGGATGAAATGAACAGATATTGTAGCTTCTATCTACTCCCTTAGCTAGTGTCCTACTAGACTTTGAAACACAAATGTAAAGATTTTCTTCTTACATATATTGGACAAGACAAAATTACTACATCTTGGGGCTTATTTGAGCCCTCAAGCTTTACTTTATTGTAAAAATATCCTGCAAATAAACCTCACTAAATTGGATTATATAAGAACAGCTCAGAACTGCATTGCTTGACTACAACAGTGTTTTCTTTGTCTTTCTTTGCTAGAAAAGTTAGTTTCATTGCCCAAAGAGTATTTTTAGTCATTAGGCTTATCTCAGAATAAGGACTGCTTTTTAAAATGTCCGTAAATATCACTGAGGTTCCATTCTGTTTGGTGGTATGCTAGGCTAAGCATTGTGAGAAATGCAAAGTTAAAGACTTTGCCTTTGTGAAATGCTGGCCCTAGGAAATTATAATCATCAAAGGGCCCAGAAAGTCCACAATTTTCATTTACAGGCAAGGAAACAGTCCAGAGAACTTAAGCTATAAGCCCGTGTTAATATAGCTTGTTGGGGGTAGAACTGATCTGACAACCCGTCATCATACGAGTCTTTCCCCCATACCTGTTGTCTCTATTTGTGGAGGAAAAAAGTACAGTAAATAGGATGTCAGAATGCTAAGCATGATGCAGTATGAGCCTTCCCAATTTTCCATAATGTTTATAAACAACACAAAATGTTGTGACTGGATTTTTTGTGGACACTTGAGAAGAAACTGTGCTCTGTATCTAAAGTGAAAATGGGTAAAACAGAGATAAGATCATGGATAATAGACCAAGAGACAAAGAACCATAAAACTTGAAGTCCACAGAAGTTAGTAACTGTTTGAACAGGATTATGGAAATCTTGGGAGACCACTAAACTTCTCCAGGATCAGATTTCAGCAGGATGGTTAAAGAAGTTTGGCCTAGCTAACAAAGGTTATTGAGACCCCCAGATGACATCAGAAATAGGATATAATATTGTTTGCTAAAGATAATACTGTACAGTATTTAAAAAATCTATTTGTTACATTAAGCATTGATGATATTCTTTTGGGAGCAAAAATGAGAATTTTTCTTATTGGGTGATGATGTCTAAGAAACGATGATGGGTGGGAAGATGGCAGAGTAGGGATCGCCACGATTCAGTCTGTCCACTAGAACAACTACTAAACAGGCAGGAACTCTGGAGGCCAGTAGAACACTGCACAGCACCCAGGGAAGCATGGGGGGAAGAGGCCAATAAATTGCTCTCTCTGGGTGGTGGTTACTGACACCCATCCCCCACTCTTGCAGCAGGCTGCCGTAGGGTTCAGCCCCCTGGCTAGTCTGCTGGTGACAGAAAGAGATACAAAAATCCTCTTCCTTAAGATCAAGGGTGGGCACAGCTGAACACTGATCATGACTTTTTGATGAGCAACTTCAGATAGCTGGAAGCCCAGGTGTAAGGGTGGCCCTTGATCCAACCTGGCCCAGAAAGCAGTGCTGGTGGAGGAAACTTGAAGATACTATACTTCCTGGCATAGTGGAAGGGCTGCTGGGCAGATCAAGAAAGCTCTGTTTGGGGGAGACATGGAAAAAGCACTTGGCACCCTTTACAGTCCCCTCCCCAGGGCATTTTGGGACCAGTATGGGAACACTCTGCGGGTCCCTGGTCCTGGTAAAGCTGGGATTGACTGACTCTGGATACTCTTCTCAGCCTGTCCCCTTCCTAGAATTCATCCTCCAGGCAAATACAGCTTGGGACAATGAAATGAGTATAATGAACAGTAATAAACTGTACAGGTAGATAAGCTGGGGCAAAGGCTTTCCTCATCTCATGGGAACATGGATAATTCTCCATGACAGACCATACCTTAGATCATAAAACAAGTCTTAATAAATTCAAAAATATAGAACTACACAATGTACTTTCTCCAACCACAGTGGAATGAAGCTAAAAATCAGTTATAAAGGGAGAAATGGAAAACTACAAATGTGTGGTAATTAAACAGTTAATTTAAACTGCCAGCGGGTTAAAGAGAAAATCACAAAGGAAATTCGGTAGATGAGAGTGAAAATCCAACATATCAAAACTTATGGGATGCAGCAAAGGCAATACGGGGAGGGAAAAACATAGCTTTAAGTGCTTACATTAAAGAAGAAGAAAGACTTTAAATCAGAGACCTAACTTCAAAACTAGAAAAAGAAGAGAAAATTAAGTCCAAAGGGAGAAGAAGGGAAGAAATAAAGATTTGAGTGAAGAAAAATGAAATAGGGAACAACAACAACAAATCAACAACAACAAACAATAGAGAGAACCCAAAAATCAAAACTTAGGTCTTTGAAAAGATCAATTAAATTGACAAGCCTTTAGTTAGTCTGATGAAGAAAGAAAGGATCCAAATAAAAATTAGAAATGAGAAGGGGGACATTACTTCTGATTCCACTGAAATTAAAAGGACTGTGAGAGGATATTATAAAAACTATATACCAATAATTTAGAATACTTATATGAAATAGACAAATACTTAGAAACAAACTGTTTACACTAACTCAAGAAGAAATAGAAAATTTCAACAAACCAATTACTAGTATAGAAAATGAAACAATAAGAAAAACATTCCAACAATGAAAATCCCAGGATTAGATGGTTTTTCAGGGGAATTCTACCAAATATTCCAAAAAGAATTAACTCTAATTCTGCTCAAACTCTTCCAAAAAATTGAAGAGGAAACATACCTAATTCATTCTTCCAGGCCAACATCAATACCCTGATCTCAGAGGCATGCATAGATATCTCAGTTAAACGAACAGTATATTAAAGGAATTATATGCCATGATTGATTATTTATCCTTGGTATGTAAGGGTAGTTCAACATAAGAAAATCAATTAATGAAATACTCCACATTAACAGAATAAATAATAATAAAAAAAAACATGATCTTTTCAATTGTTGCATTTTACAAAATCTTGCACCCTTCTTGATAAAAACACTTAGAAAACCTGGAATGTAAGAAAACTCCTCAACATGATAAAGGGCATATGTGAAAAATACACATCTAACCTCATACCCAATGGTGAAAGACTTAAAGCTTTCCCTCTAAGATCAGGCACAGGATAATTATGCCACTACCACCACTGTTATTCAATATTGAACTGAAAGTTCTAGCCAGAGCAATTAGGCAAGAGAATGAAATAAAAGGCACCCAAATTGTAAAGGAAGAGTTAAAACTTTTCCTCTTTGGAGATGGCATGTTTCTATACATAGAAAACGCTTTTTAAAAATCCACAACAAAACTACTAGAGCTAAAAAAAAAAAAATGAATTCAGTGAAGTAACAGAGTACAAGATCAACATCCAAAAATCAGTAGAGTTTCTATACATGTGCAATGAACTTTCAGAAGAAGAAATAAAGAAAAAAATCCATTTCAAATAGCAACTAAAAGAATTAAATATCTAGGAGTAAATCTAACCAAGGATGTAAAAACGTCTACCCAGAAAACTACAAAAATTGTTAAAAGAAATCAAAGTAGGCCTAAATAAATGGAAGGGCATTCCATGATGATGGATTGGAAAGCTAAATACTGATAAGATGTCAATCCTACCCAAAGTAATTTATAGACCTAATGCAATCCCAATCAAAATCCCAGCAACTTTTTTTTTTGTAAAAATGGAAGAGCCAATCATGAAATATGCATGGAAGGGTAAGGGGCCCCAAATACATAAAGTCATCTTGAAAAAGAAAAATGAAGTTGAAAGACTCACAATTCCCAATCTTAAACTTATTACAAAGCCACTGTATTCAACACAGCATGGTACCGGCACAAGGATACACATATAGGCCAGTGGAATTGAATTCAGAGCTCAGAAATCAACCATCACAGTTACGGTCAACTCATTTTTGAGAAGGGGGCAAGGACCACTCAACTGGGAAAGAATAGTCACTTCAACGAATGGTGCTGAGGATATTGGATCTCCATTTAAAAAAAAAAAAAGAGGATCCCTCCATCACACTTTATACACAGATCAACTAAAAATAGATCAAAGCCATAAATATAGAATTATCAAACTCCTGGAATAAAATGTAGGAAAGCATTTTCAGGACATTTTACTAGTCAATGGTTTCTTAGAGTTTACACCTAAAGCACAAGCAACACAAGAAAAAAAAATAGATGAATGGGACCCCATCAAAATTAAAAACCCTTGCACTTCATAAGACTTTATCATGAAAGTAATATAACAACCTACACGACTGGAAAGAATATTTAGAAGCTATATAACCAATAAAGGTTTAATACCTGGAATATATAAAATCCTTCAACAAACAACAAAAGGACACCTCAATTTTAAAAATGGGCAAAAAACTAGAGGAGACATCTCCCCAAACAAGATATGCATATGTTCATAAAGCACATGAAGAAATACTTAACACTTTTAGTCATCAGGGTAGTGCAAATGAAAACCATGAAACAACATTCGTCACCCATTAGAATGATTGCTATTAAAAAACAAAGAAACAAAAAAATGTAAGATTACAAGTGTTGGAGAGAATGGGAAGAGAAAGGAATATTTATTAATTGCAATGTTATATGGTTCAGTAGCTGTGGAAGACAGTTTGGAGGTTCCTCAGAAAGTTAAGTAGAATTACCATATGACCCTGCAATCTCACTACCTGGCATATGCTCGAAAGAATTAAAAGCAGGACTTGAACAGACATTTGGACACCTATGCTCATAGTGGCATAACTCACATTTGCCCAGCCAACTATCAGCTGATGGGTGGATAAACAAAATGTGGTGTATACATCAATGGGATGTTTTCCAGCCATAAAAAGAAATGGAACTCTGAAACACATGACAGCACAGATGAACCCTGAAGACATCATTTTGAGTGAAATAAGCCAGACACAAAAACGATAAATATTGTATAATGTCACTGATGGGAAAAAAAAAAAAATCAGCAAACTCATAACTCATAGAGCCAGAATCTAGAACATACGTTATCAGGGAACAGGGTTGGGATAGGGAATGGGAAGTTAAGGCTTAAATGTACAGGATTCCTATCTGGAATGACTGAAATATTTTGGCAATAAACGGCAGTGATGGTAACACGGCATTGTGAATGTAATTAATAGGACTGAAATGGATATCTGAATGTGGGTACAAGAGGTAATGCTAGGTTTTACATATGGTAACAGAATTTCTCTTTTAAATGCATGGAACTGCACTATACAAACAGTGAACCCTAAATTAATCCATGGACTATATATAGTTACTAGTATATTTATAAAAATGTGCTTTCAGCAATCGAAATAAATGTTCCACACTAACAGGATGTTATATGGGAATCCTCTGTTTTATGCATGATTTTTCATTAAACCAACAACTTCTCTAATAAAGAAAATGATAAAATAAATAATGATGATATAATATTGTTTATTGTTACCTTAAATTAAAAATGCTGAATTAGAGAGTTGAATGTTTAATATCCTACTGTCAAATTTTTTCTTATTCTTTTCATCCTTGTCCTGGGAAATGTTTTTCCAGATAATTGAGAGTGAAAGATACAGAATTATTTGAAGATACATTAAGAAACTGAAGACACTTAGCTAACTTTTCTGTACATTGATTTCTTCATATAAAATAAAAAATAGCTGAAAATTATATTTTTTAGAAATAAATGTTGCATCCTTTGAGATCACTGGAGGAAAATTCAAGTGTAATATTTCAGCTTTGCTCATATTTTCTAATTTTATCTTTCCTCTTCTTCAGTAATTACCCCACAACCACCCTTTCATCTTTTCCAGAATCCACTAATTTTGTAATCATAATAGATATCCTGCTTATTGGTTCTATTTCCTTTATCTTCTTTATGTGTGGCAATCTCTGACAGTCTAATAATCTTCCAAAAGGTATCCTGTGACACAATTCTTCAATGTAAGTTCTATTTTTCTTTATCATCTATCCAGCTATCTATGCACAAATCCATCTACTATCCGTTGTGCTTTTGCTGCAGATGCTGATACCTAAAATATAATACAATTGACGTACTATCTCTTGGACGCTAAAGAAACCTTCTGTCTGATTCTTGTTTTCTTCTTCCAACAGAAATATTTGCAGGGCCATGGACAGAAAGGAGAAACCCTCCTTCTGTTCCCCTAATTTTACACCCTAAATCATAGCCAGTTTTAGCCAATAATTCATGGACTTAAAACTAGCAGCTTCGTATCTGCTGACTCAAACATGTTTGAATATGTTTCAGAGATGTGTTCGTATGTTCAGAAATGAAAAAAAAACTGGGAATCAGGAGGTTTTGCTCTAATTTCTGGGGTTTGCTGGAGAAGAGAGGAGGGAAGGGGAAAGCACAGAGACACAAAGAATCCTGGGTAGTACTGTTTTGTAGAAAATGTATTGAAGTTCTCTTCTCTCAACCTGTAAAGATGCAGCCACTGATCTTTGGCTTTGGGGAAAAAATAGCCTCTTAAAGCTATCTATTTATCTTCCAATTAAAGTATGTTCGTTTTGAGAATTGATTTCAAGACACAGTTGCACTTTATTTTCTATTCTTCTTTATATTGGAGATAAAAAGTATTTCCAAGTTTGGCTTAATTAAGCATGCAAGATTTTGGAATCCACAAGGGGCTTTCTGGAGACAGTGTTGCATTTCTTAGTATGTTTAGTTTCCCCTCCTGTGTCGCATTCTTGGTAAAAGGAGTGGGGACAGAACCGATCTATCTTTGTGAAGGTTTTCAAAATTGAGCAGTACCTATTTTCAATATTGTATATATTTGCCAATCACGTTAGGACTTTTGAGGGTGGAGGTATGTAGAGAGGGATGAGAATGGAACCAAAACATTATTTTTTTCTGAACTTTTTAATTTTAGCTGGCAGGAACGACAGGACAAGGCAGCCATGCATTAATGACACAGCACAGAAGCCTGTTAAGTAACAGGCTGCAGGTTTCCTTTTGCCTTAAACATCCAAGTATTCTGCCCATTCAATATCCCTAGGGAATGATCACCCACACGACACTGAACAGGGGTTTTGGGAGCAGTAGAAACACAATGACTGAATTCTTCCAAAATAGCAGCAGTAGGTGGGGAAAGCATTGCTACTGACAAGTTAAAAGGTCACTGACATTTACTCCATGACAGGTAGAACCTATAGGAGACAACACATTACACACTGGATATATGATTGATGGAGAGTAAATTCTTGATAAATATTATGAAAACACTGTCAAAGCACTATAGGAAATTGCACATGATCATGGTCATTCTTTCAATATCCATTAACTGAGAAAGTAAATAATGACAAAACATTGCTATAAAGTCAGAAGTGTTCTAAATTAATTTGAATTGTATGCATCATAGCAACATGCACATACACTGGGAAAACATGAAAACACATAGATGAGTCTGGATTTTCTTTATTCTATACACAGATGTATACAATACTTGATATGCGTATGTTTTGAGTCTCTACAATTTTTCCATGACTTTCCAGGTATCTGGAAACACTGGATCTTTGGACCAGCTCAGAGTTGGGTCTTGCCTAAAAGACAGAGATCAAGAGATCACTGACTGTGGCTAGTTGTGCAAAAGGCGTGAGGAGTTACGAGGCAGCCTACAGCTCAGGAAAGAAACGAATGTTCTTTGGAGAAGTCCAGTTCTGCTCTGGGAAGGCCCAGACAGTCAGACCCCTCTAGCATATCACAGGAAATCAAAAAGCCAGTGGGGAAACCAACAGCTTGCTGCAACTACAGCTACAAGTCAAGCAAGCGCCAAGCCTGACAGCTCAGGAAAATGGCCCACTTCTTGCCGACTCAGACAAAGAGGCTTCAGTTAGGCCTAGGGAAAGTGTATCTAATAAGGCCATCCGTTAACTGCGTCGCCTAAGTCCCTCTCAGCAATTCTTCATTCCCTCCCTCTCCACCTCCCACCCTGAAGCCAGCCATTAATGCAGCAGGGACTGAAGAAAATGAAGCTGTTGGGCTCAGTAAATATTGCTGAGCTCCATGAGGAAACGTAGCCCCATTATTCAGGTTCTTGTATCCCAGGCACATTTTGATCACATCCATTTAGCAGAGTAGTGAAAGGTAGAAAGCAGGCCAGCTGTGCAGCAGCACTCAGTCATCCATTCCCTCACTCAAGCAAAGTCATGATAGAGAGCACAAGAAAGAGCTTGGCCACAGTTCCAAAGGGTTTGTCCCCAGAGCACATAGGACAAGAGAAACCACATAATCACAGGGAGAAAGCAACTGGCCACATATTCAGGGGGCTTGGAATTTATCCTCTGATCTTTTGTTGACTTGATTTGTTTCATGTAGGTCACTCAAACCTCTAGCAAAGATCTGCCATCCCTAAAAGGAGAATGTACCTTTATTTTGTCACATAAGGAGGTTGCCTGCAATATTCATTCTAGGGACTGTCTTAAATTTTTCAAGTCATCTGTGTCATCTTAATAAATAATATCTTTTAATACTTTGCTACTAAACTAATGCCTCAGAATATCATTTCACTCCAAAATGATAAAAGTTAATATCTTATGTATACTTTTCACACATTTAAGGAATTAAAATAATGCCTTTAATATTTGGAAAGGAAAAAGGAAATTTTAATAACACTCATAACCATGATCATTTCAGTTTAAATGTACCTACTGAAATGAAAATCCAAGAATGGAAAATATGCAAGAAAGAGGTCATACCCCTGCGCCTGAAACCAAAAGCATTTTACCAGGGCTAAAAGGCAATCAAATACTTGTAGGCTGCAGCTGAAAATACAACCATCTAACAGTCAAATTGATTGTTAATGACAACTGACACTGACCTGAGGAGAAAGAGTTCCAAAAAACAAATAGAAATAAAATAAACAATCAAGACTTCAACAAACAAGTCACTTCACTTATAACCCAGTAAAGTAGACCAGAAAAGACAATAGAAGATGGTGTCAATATCATTTATCAATGGTCTCTTGTTCTAGAAAGAGGTAGACTGTGGACTGATTTTCAAGACTGTATTTCTTCCCCAAACTGGTTTTTTGAGAAGGCTGTCCATTCTATGGCCTGAGGTTTATACATTTTATTGGATAGGTCACTGGAGATATGACTAGGCCTTATTCCACACACACACACACACACACACACACACACACACACACACACACACACACCCATATATACACACATATATATATGTGTATGTGTAAAAAGAGTTCTTGCAAAGCCATGGAATTAAGGTACATAAGGTATATGAAAAATAGTAACATAAAATGAAAAAGTAAAATTGGTAATGTAGAGATTATAAAGATACATAGCAAGCAAGATAATTTCCTTGACATATATCTATCATGATAGAACTGACAATTTGATCTCAATCAGTGGTTCTTTGTCTCCCCACTGACAAGACCTTTTATAGAAAAACAATTAATTGCAGCTGTGTGAAAATGGTGACAATTCACCCACATTTCCAGTAGGCAGATTCTCCAGTGCAGGTCCCTTCTTTGTTAGAGACACTGCTCAAGGCCTCCAGATATTAATTCCATATTAATTTACTGTGGAGACCATGGCAACCTATCAAGAATGAAGAATATTTTCCAAAATGGGGACTCTGATAATAATGACCCAATAATACAATAGAAAAGGTCCACTTGTTATGGTAACCACAAATGGATTCCTAAATAATAGGTCCAGTTTGTTTATCACAGCACATTTTCAGAAAATGTTCCCTTACAAATTAGCATGCCTGGATGGCACTAAGCAAAATCATTGTTTCCCTCCTATGGCTCACTACTTCTCTGTAAGTGTGCTCATTTTACCTACACTCTCTTTCATTATCTAGTTCCCAGTCTTCATCTTTCTAAACCTCTAAAATATTTCTTTCCAAAAAATTTTATAACCACTTCCACTGTGCTAACTTCCTAAAACAGGAAGAGTGGCATGACAACACCTAATCAGCCCCTGAAACATAGTAGGCAGTTCATAAAATTTTGTGGAATGTTGAATAAACCTATCACTAAAAGTACAAATAATATTTGATTTATAAATTTCAATGAATATCATGTTTTATCAAAACAAACATATTTTAAGATATGGACTACTCTTCTATATGCCTTTTGTTTCTTTCTTTTTTGGGGTGCATGGTTTGGGAAACAACCCATGTCTCCTACATGGAAGGTGTGCATTCTACCACTGAAACAATCATGTACCTCTATAATGCCTATTATGCATGCAATATATTAGGATGTCAATAATTAGTTTTGGAATAAAAGAATGTATGGATGGGTGGATTGTTGAGGAGGGATGGACAATATCTCTCCAGGGACAGAGCTGACATTTCGGTAGCACCTATCTCCCAACATTCCCATTAGGATAATGCAAGGTGGGAAGGACTAGTCTACAACTTGGTCCAATATATATTTGCCAGTCATCAAGTAAATATGCTCATTTTATAGATCTGAGACTCTAGAATTCTAAATTACCTGGGAGATTTGCTATCAGTGGTTCTAAGTTCTAAATTACATATATCCTGAGGGGTATTTTTTCCCCATGCACCCAGGAATTAATATGTGCCCATAATCACTAGAAAATGAAACAACTAAAAAGGCCTTCTCAACTTCATGCAAATGCCTGGCTTCATTTTGGAAGAGAGTAAATAGTAGCTGAAATGTCAAGTTGTCTTTGACTTGAGTTAAGCAAACTGTAGAAGTCATGCATACTTTAGAAGATAGTTGGGAGAAATAAAGATTTTTCAAAAATTGCCATATGTCACTAAAGTTTAGAAAAGAAATGGGAAATGTGCATCATTTTGCTTACTTCAAGTTAAAGACATTGACAAAGCAGATATTAAAAGGACTGCTAACCTGGCACCAAAGAATTGAATGTATATCTACGAATGTGAAAATATTAGCATGTAAGCATAAGTAGTCCCAAATGGATTTTTTTTAATTTGGTTTCTATTCAGTATCTGTTATGTCCGAATGGTATCAAAATGAGAAAATTTTTAAAATGCTATTTTATTCTTCTTGAACTTGAGGAGCATGAAGCTATTCCCCACTGGTAAAAACTATGTCAATAGATATCCAGCAAAATCTCAGTGATTTAGGGCATCTTCGTGATCTGAACATGGCCCCGAGTAAGTGCTTGTGAAGTGTACAAAGAGGTTAATCAAAATTGTTACAGTCACTAACCCTGCGAGCAAATAATCTGTATGTGCAGATTGGCATGGGCATACCCAGAGCCCAACAGATTTAACAACTGGATGCACAGAACAATCTTTTACATGGTGCATGATATTTGGGTTGTTATCCCGTAGATCATTGTGAAAAGCAAGTATGAACTGATAGAAGTGTTCAAACAGCCAAAAGAATTTAAGGGACGGCATCACTTGAAGGTGGATAGACAGGGTTGGGGTAATGCCAGTAGAAGAGTGAGATAAAGCAGCAAAGCAGGTATAAACCTCCAAGAATAATCGTGAAGTCATTAGTGATTTCTAACTTGCCAGATGTGATTGTAAGAGTATTCATGTTGCTCACTGGATATACTAACTCAGGCTTCGTCTGCTTATCTGGTAGGATGCTCTGGGCAGTTCAGCAAAGACATGCTACTATTGCTATGTACAAGGTTCTAAGGACTTAAAGACAAGTAAGAGTCTACCTTCCTTTCAAAGAATCAAGAGTTAAATGGGGAGAAGTTAACACGTGATAGATTTAATATAACACACTTAAAACTATAGAAAAATGGATAAGATGCAGGAGGATATAGAGGAAGGGGTAATTAATGATACGGGTCCTGGGGTTGACTGGGCAGTTTATGATCAGGGAAGCCTCTCTTGGGTGGTGTTGCCTCAGCAGGATTCTGCAGGATTGAAGCCAGCTGTATTTTCAGACATAAAGAAGTTTTTTTCTAGATAAGGAAACTACAGGGGCAAGATTGTGAAATAACATGGTGTTCTTGAAAAAACAAGTGAGCCAGATTTATTGAAGTTCAAAGCATGAAGGATGAGTGTGGGGTGAGACTGAGAGCTGTGGGGGAGGCAAATGAGCAGGGAGGTATGGCTCTATATGCCATGATTATATTTCATTCAAAATGAGGACAATACAATGGATTTTAAGCAGGAGAATGAGAAGGTCAGAAATATATTTTAGAAAAATTTCTCTAGCAGCAGATAGGGGAAATAAATTTTAATGTGAGCCTGGAGACCTTATTATAATAATCCAGATAAGAACTGGTAAGGAATTAAACTGAGGCTATGGTTTTGGTGGTACACAAAGGGGATATACATGTGATGCTGAAGTTTAATGAGCAGAAATTGATGCCATGATATTACTGGTAGGGAAGGTGGATAATGGAAAGCAAAGTGTCACTTTTCTGTTTCATGGAAGTGGGGAGGAAACTCAAAAGCTGAGTTACAAATCCGGGACAAAGGTCAGGGTGTAGAGAGGTGGTATAGTGTTCCCCCCAGGGGTTTTGGGGATGTCATGATGAACCAGCTATTTAGTGCTAATTTGATCTAATAAGTTTGACTTTTAAAGTGAGAACAATGATAGGGCAACCTCTTTTTTTGTCTAAGCATATTATAAGTCTGATTTCCTTCCCTATTTCAATGATAGGCTCAAAGAACTACAGATGGTGACACAGCCTTCTGCATAATTATATTATTGTTCCCTCATAAGATATTCTAATTATCACCCACAGTATTCAATGTAATGACAAAGGCTTTTCATTTCAGGAGCAGTTCATTTACCCAAATAGATCAATAAAAGAGAACAGAATTACAGACTTAAAAAAGAGATGAGAGCAAAAGGACAGCTATAAACTCTCTATGGTTAAAAATCTAAGAACACAACATTGTGTGGTTTATTCTATCCCAACTCAATTTCATCCTGAATAAAGAAGTACTGGAAAACTCTAAAGTCTGAGCCAAAATGTCCTTGAATCAAGAAGAATCTGACTCAAATACAAACCACCACCTTTAGTCTCATTTCCCATTTCTTACTAATCCTTCATGTCTATCAGGTTGAAATAATGTATGAACCAACTCACAAGAAAATAAAATGAAAAATATAACAACATTGATATGAAAGTGCAAAAGTCAAGACCCAAAGATACAAGTGCTTCTTAATTTCATGAGAATAACTATATTATTTGTGTTCATCACAGTTCCGCATATATTCCTAAAGTGCTGTCATAAGACCCATCTTGCAATAAGATACTGGAGCAATGAAATTATCTTATCTAGAGAAGAAACAGAAGAAAAAGGCTTTTCAGGGGAAGCCAAAGAGAATAGTTTAGAGTGTGATCACAAATATAAAACTTCTATATTCCTCAGTGTTAAGAATCTAAACTTCTTCTGAACAGTATTTTTCCTCTGTCTTTTCTACTGAATGCATTTATTTATATTATTCAATCATATATTCATTTATTTTTCAGTTAAATTTTTGAGATTTTGCTCAGTACCTGACAAATGTTTAAGTTTCTATATTAGACAATTGACTTCTTCAAAGTAAAATTCATGCATTTGTTTATGTCACAAATATTTGAGAGTCTATCATGTATGAGGAATGATGCTAGAGTCTGAAGAAACAATGGTATATAAAATCAGGCATAATCCTTGCACTCAAAGGAATTCAAAATCTAGGGTGCTGGGGATGTGAAATGAAGGGATGGAGTGGTAGATTGAATCATGTCACCCACTAAGACATGTTCAAGCCCTAAGCCTCAGTCCTTTGGGTGTGAACTCATCTGTAAACAGGACCTTCACAGATCCTATTTGGATAAAAATAAATTGAATCTGTTTGGATCTTAATTCAATAAGGCTGAAGTCCTTATAAGTAGAGGGCGTTGGAATACAATGAGTAGAAACCAGAGAAGGACAGATCACCATGTGATGGACACAGAATGCTGCAGTCTTCAGGGAAGACATGGTCTGCCAAAAATTTGATGTTGGACATTTAGCCTCCAAAGTGGGAAACAATAAATTCTTGTTGTTTAAGTCAAACCTGCATGTGGTATTTATGCTAGAAGCCTGGAAAACTAAGACAGATGGAAACATATAATAATTAAACCAAAGTGAAGGGATGGAAATAAGCAAACCCAAACAAGGTTTTATCTGTGTGTTTCCTTTTAAGAGAGAATGGAAAATTTTTATTGCAAATGGGAAAGATCCATTTTCAAGGATGTGGCGGTTAATTGTATGTATCAGCTTGGCTAGATTATGGTGCCCAGTTGTTTGATCAAACACTGGCTCAGCTGTTGCTATGGAGGTATTTTGTAGATGGGATTAGTATCTACAATCAGCTGACTTTAAGGAAAGGAAGGTTCCCTAGATAATGTGGGGGATCTCATCTAATCAGTTGGAGGTCTTAAGATCAAGAACTGAGGGATACAAAGATCAAAACAGTTTCTTCCTCAAGATTTCAACAGCAGCTCTTACTGCAATTTCCAGCCTGTTGGCTTGCGCTATGGAATTGGACTTGCCAGCTCTTCGACTGCATGAACTTATATCACAAGACATGGGGTTTGTTTTCCTGGAGAACCCTGACTACTACAGAGGATAAGGTGGAAAATTCAAGATTAAAAGGTGAAAGTTCCCAAACAACATGTGAAGGATGAAATCTAAAAACAGCAGAAGAAGCACTGTCCTTAGATTGAAGTTGGTATAACCCCACACCCTTCATTGTAACAGGAGATGAAGGAGGTGAGAGGATATTTAGAGGTGCGGTCAGATTAGAATGCTCAAATCGGGAATGGAAGAAAATTCCTGTATGCAGGATTTTATAGGGATAGTCATTTGCTGAAAGAATTGGGGAAAACAAAATTGAAACTTTTATTCATGTGTATATGCTTGGCAACACGCATCACCATTCTTAGCACATACCTAGAGCTCCTGAAGCACTGATAGTGTAGATATATTTTGTAATGGGAATGAAGGAGAGAAGAACTGAATGAATGATTCTGTTGAATGTGCATTTATAGGGTCCAATTGAGATAAAGAGTTAATGAGATCTTTAGAAGTGACTTTCAAAACAGATTTTGCTGTGTCCGTAAATTGGGAGCCATTCCTGGACATAGTGGAAGAAATGCCTAGAAGATTTTGTTGTCCAGACTCTATAGCTGCAGGGAAAAAAGATGAGTTAGAAAAGAGAACTATAAAACAGAAGTCATAATACACGATAATGGGTTCACTATTTTCTGCATGTCTTTTGTTCTATTTTCTGAAAGCAGGCACATTTTGAATGAAAACAGGTTTTATGTCCCAGCAATAAAGAGGTATAACTATAAAAATATATGTCATATCAGCAGGCATATCTCTAAATAGAATGTTTTACCAAGTTTCCCATGAGGCGTCTGAGGCCCCTTAAATTATAGGGTGTATGAGCTTCCCTGCAGGGCAGGCTTTGAACTGCAACTCATTGTCAATCTATAGTGGAGTGGCAAATAAACTGCTCTGAAATGAAGGGTCTGTGCTCTTTGCTCAGCATTTCTAGGTTTCTCTCTGGAGAGGATACCATCACCAAGCAAGAAAAGAGATGTACATTCAGTATGGATTAAGTGAAGCTTAATTTTAATTGCATTCATTTAGGGGGAAAACGATCTCACATTTTAACCTAAACCTTCACATTTCTCACTGCCATGTTTGAGGGCAAAGCAATAAAAAACTGCCAGCACTTACTTAAATGGACAGATGCAATATGTAATTCAGAAGAGCAGATAATCCAGAGATCACCTCTATTTGGATTTGTAATAACATTTTCAGTTGATTTACTTTCTTAATTATATATTTTTGTAATATGAAAACTAAGTTGCAATCTTTCAGAATAGATTTAACTAGGCAACAGAGATCTAGAAATATCCATACCTCTGGAATGAGACAACTTGGTTGTTCAAAGGCTGGGGATATTGAACAAAGTGAATAATCCAAAATGGAATGCGTTTAGTATGTGCACTTGCCATTTTGGACTGCTCTCGCACTTGGTGATATTGCCAAGGAAATCTCACATGGCTTTGTCCTTTAGATTGGGCTTGTGAAGAAAGCTCTGATTTCCCAAAATAGTCATGTACTGTTATTTAAGTAGTAAAGAGAGAGAGAGAGAAAGGGAGAGAGAGAAACTTAATGCCCAATAATAAAGGACCAGTTAAAAAAATTATAATACATGAATAAGATGGGTTCTTGTTCTACTAAAATAGCATTTATAGAGAATTTTAATGAGTTGGGAAACAGCTTATGATATACCATAAAAAGAGGAAAGTCAGGTTATAAAATTGAATATATAGTATTATCACCACTACGTGATTAACAGCACAGTTGCTAGAATCTTGCTACTTCTGTTTGAATACTTATTGTATCAGTTATTAGATAGCTGGCCGAGAGTAAATTCTTTCACCTTTCTGTGCCTCGGTTTCTTTATTTGTAAAATGCAGCTCAGAACAGCATCTATCCCATAGTGTTGTTATAATGATGAAGAGATGTTTGATGTATTTATAAAATGCCTGGAACATAAGCACAATAAATGTTACTATTTTTATTAGTTTTAAATCAGCATAACCTTGCTCATTCTGTTTCTTCTACCTAGAAATTTTTCAATCCTTTTAAATTTACCTATCCAGCTCCTGCTTATCATCCAAGTACAGCTACACCGAATACGAAGCTTCTCATGATTCTCCCCCTCTAGACACAAGTAATCACCGTTTGTTTTCATTGTCAAAGCATTTTGGAATAAGCCCTCTGCCACAGGATTCGAATCAATGTGAATTGTGTATTAATCAATGTACATTAATTCAATCTCTTCCTCCGTCAGAATGAGGGCCCTTTAAGATCAGGGATCAAGTCCTGTTCTTCCCTGTATCCCCACAGGCTTAAAAAGAGCCTGGACTAAGACAGGTGCTCCGTCCACATCGGATTAATGAACAAATGAATGAATGAGTGTAAGCTAAATTCTGTGGGTGAAGCAGTAGGACAGCAAGATGAAGCAGCAGTTTCCTTCCCTGTGACCTCCAAAGGTCTAGGTATACCTCGCACTGGAGGAAGAATGAGAAGCATTTTCTGTCTGTATTTCACGACTTCAAATCCTCAAAATTCCTATTATCTTTCTATGGTTGCCGGTTCTAAAATATAATACTTCCCCTGATAAGTAAAGCACGGTGGTATAAAATCATAAAAATTAAATTAGGAGTCAAAAGTCCATGTTCCATTGCTGACACTAAAACTGTGACCTTGAACAAGTCACTTACATCTTCGCACATATAAAATGGGGATAATGATAACACCTCCCCCCAACAGCTATTCCACAGGGTTATTTTAAGGATTAATTAGAGAATATGTGTGAGAATATTTTGGAAAAGTAGCATACAAAATAAGATATCATTAGTTCTCTTGTTGGTAAAGCTTTGCTCATTTAGAAGTTCACTTTTAATAACAGATATTTTACAAATTTATGGTTGTCTGTGATTCTTTGACAAGATTAAGGACAGCTTTTGAGTATTTCTCTTTTGCCTTATTTTACAGAGAAACTCTTGGGAAGATGGAGAGGTTTAAAATCGTTAAACAGAGTTCCTATGGAACACACTGAAAACAGGGAGTGCAATGCACATTAATATTTAAAAATACAAACACTCTTCTTTGTTCTATTTGTAAAGCATCAATTAGCAATTACATTAAAATGCTCGTAATTTCTGTTTGTTTGACAGCTTTCTTCTTCCATTTCACAGACAAACTGAGGCACAGCTTGATTGAAGGGTGCAATTGCAGATTATCAAGAGTCATCTATCAAGTGATAAAGAATTACTTCCTGGCCCAGAGCTGCCCAGAATCACATCATTCTGTGATTATGGAAATGGTCATTAACCTGTACTGTTCTAGACAATAACCACTACCCATATGTGGCTTAAAATGTGGTTTTTGCAACTGAGGAACTTAATTTTAATTTAATTTAATTTCAATTAGTAGAAATTTAAATAACTACATTTGCCCAGTGGATACTTATTATATTGAACATTGCCGTTCTAATCAGTCGCTGCATTTGGCATGGGTTATCCTTCTTCCACATGCAATCCAAAGATAAACTTTGTACTTCCTTCCTTAGCCAAACTCCTTATTGTTTATAACAATACTTCTAAAATGAATAATTATATTATTAGAATTATATATAAATGAATAATTGTTTATTTAATATTTTATCATGGTTTTAGCTTACAAAACAATATTTTATATTATTATAAAATAAAAATATTATATGTTAACAGTCTGGGTCTCCCAAGCAGACTATCAGAATGGTTAGTACCTTTCCTCCATGGCAAGAATATTCTAGTCAGAGGTTGGCTTATAGAACATAGAATCAAAACTATGTATGATATGCATTCAGATTTTAATGGAATCTCATTAAAAGTAACCATGCCAACAGGACAGGAACTGGTCTCATTGTTAGAATACTCAGTCTATTGGCCAAGAACCAGCTGGGATATTGCTATCCTTACTTCAACAACTCTCCCTTTCCCAGCAACCCTCATGACGGGGGGGTTCTTTCTCTTTTTCTCCAACCTCACACTTGACGTACACTGGTAGAGAGAAAACTTTGTACCATCTCTTCTGATTTGCTTCCCCATAACTCTCAGCTCAAGACACAGATCTCTTTTTTTATCAGCCAGAGAAATGATGGGGGAGGCTCTGAAGAGAAAGAATATTTATTTTAACCCCTCTGATAAGGAAAGAACTCAACCTGTCTGGGAAGAGCTGTTCCTTCTTTTCCTTGAGATATACCGTCAAGAGCATCTTAAGGTCGGACTGTAAATCATGTAAAATATCTTTATCTTTTCAAGGCGGTTTTTCTCCTATATTATAATCAAGGACAAGAGAGTTCACAGAATTCCAACAGTACACATCCTCCAGGAGCAGGTGGCAGTGAAACTTTTAGCTGCTGAAACAGCTCTCACAGAACTAACCCCAGGTCTTGGGAAGGGCTCATTCTCAGCCAAGATGAGGTCCTTGGGTGCCCAATTTGGTGTGTGGGTGACTCTAATATTCATTAAAATGAGAAGCTGATAGAGCAAGGCACAGGTAACCTTCAACTGTCCAGTCTATCAGCTGTCCAGTTCTGAAATGCTTTGGACTATTTCAGATCTTTTAGCTTTCTATATATTTACTTTTCAGATAAAAGTCTCAAATCTGCTCAGTAAGATTCCTAGTTATCCCAGAGCTGTGGTGATTTCTATATGGACTGAATTATGAAAAAATTTCCCAAGTGGAATGAAAAATGCCTCGAGACAATTGAATAGACAAGGTAAAGCTATGGATCATGCCCAGAGATCTCAAATACATGTATTTTGAGAATACTGAGATCACTTAGTCCAATTCCCTCATGAAATCGATGGGAAAATTTGGTCCTGGACAAGTAAAATAACTCGACTGAAAACACACAAATACTGTGTAAGCAATATACTGAAAATTATCACAAAATGATGATGACGATAAGTCTTTTTTCTTTTCATGCATATGGTAACTAGTTTACTAAAATGAGTAAACCAAAAAATTAGAAAATCAAATTATTATAAAAAACAGTCAGATGAAGTACACCTTAAAACATAAGATTTATTCAAACCAGCAAAGGTTAAGGATAATCAATGAGAATAGAGCACTTGTAAAATTAGTAAATGCTAGTCTAAAGCTAAGAACTTTATCAATATTTTCTAGAAATTATGATGTGAATAAGACTTGGATAACCCCAGAAATCATAAAGTCAACTAGACAAACCAAAATTGCCTTCCCCTATCTCTATTCCCTTTAGTTGGAACTATTCTCTTCTTACATTACCTTGGTTATTAAGAATTAATAGCAGGGCGGGCCATAGTGGCTCAGCAGGCAGAGTTCTCACCTGCCATGCTGGGGATCTGGGTGCATTTCCCAGTGCCTGCCCATGCAAAAAAAAGAATTAATAGCAGTTCTCAAGGTTGACTAGGCCTTAAAGTCAATAGAGAATTATATTTATTTATCTTTTCCTTTTAAATTATAGAATCCTTGGTCCCATCCCCAGAATTTATTTTTTGCAATCTTGGAATCTATGTTTTTAATAATTCCCAAGTGATTCTGATGCATCATTTGAGAATCACAGTATAGATCATTCGATATTGTTTACACTAAATTAGAGTTATTTTTGCATCTGTCTTTTCATCTAATAAATTTTAAAGTTGGGGCTTAATTTTATTCCTTTTTTTTTTTTTTCTTTTTAGTCTTGTTCCAACTTGATTCCTCACAGTGATCTGTACAAGAGTTTAAAACCAGACAGGTCAGCTAGAATTCAAGCTCTACCAGTACTAGCTACTTGTTATTGAGCAAATCAGTAAACTTCTGTGGGCCCTACTTGTTTAGATAATTGTAGGTACTTCAAAGGTTTGTTGGAAAATACAAATAATGTGATGGACCAAGCAGGTATACCAGAACAATATGGGTGCAAGAGTTTGGGTTAACTACGAATTTAGAGGGAAGAGCTCCCCGAAAGCTCCATTAGGATTGATAATGTTCTGTCAGAGCTCATAACTAATTAAAACTATTACAATCACAATTAAGGTTTACCATTTTAGGGGAGGGAAAGGTTTAATATTTTGGGAAAGAACACAAGGTAACATCACCCAAGGGAAGAAGCCCATAGAGCAGAAGTCCAGGGAAGTACCAAACACGGAGCTGCAGTTGTCCTCTCCCTACAGCGTCAGGAGGCAACGCTTTCCCAGAATATTTGTGTGATAATACACACAGAATATTGGCAAACAGGGACGCTCACCTTAGCCTCAGTGTTAGAGTTCTTATTGGTGCTCAATCATAGGCATGTTTGATCAACCCACGTGGTTGAACTCATTCTTCAAGTTAACTGATATCACATGGCCCAAAGTCCTCACACTAAATCACAGTGTGTTGGTCTTTCTGGTGTGGCCCATCTCCATCCTAAGACTATCCAATAGCCAGCCCCAAACCTGAATCACATTGTTACAGACATTCAGTCCCATAGTTAGTCCCTGTGACTTTAAGGCCCACAGGCAAACAATGACACTTTTAAAAGAAAAAAAACATTCCAAGGGTTAAGAGATAACCTCCCAGAAGCCCAGGGCAGAAAGGAGACAGACCTCTTTTTGGACAAAGTTAAATTCTGTACTATACAATGGATTTTTGATAAATGGTAACTAGTGATCACAGTACTAAAAGCAGCAGTGGTAGAGGTGGTATTAACAGCATTTTCTCATAACTTACTTTTCTGCTTGTTTCTTAGTTTTAGTTTCTCTGGTTTTTTTAAGCAGTTTTATTGAGATATATTCTCATACTATAGAAACCATCCAAAGCAATCAATGGCTTTTAGGGTAATCACAGAGTTGTGCATCCATCACCACAATCAATTTTAGGACATTTTCATTACAACAAAAGAAAAACCCCAGACCCCTTAGCAGTCGTGGCTCAATCCCTCTATTCTTCATAATATAAGGCCCTACCTAACAACTTTTTAATTTGATTAAAGAAGAAACTATAACAATTATGAAACAATCCACTAGTAATAACAGGAGAAATAAGGCCCTGGACAGCAACTAATGCCTCTGTGAGGAATAAATGATGCCAAATCAATTTCATTTTCACCTCAGATAGAGCAGCGAGTCATGCAGAAAGGGGGGAGGAAATAGATGAAATCTATGAAGACATCAGTGATGTTTTTTTTATTTGGTTCCATTGGCATTCTCTTCAATAAGCTAGTAAAAGGTGATCTAGATTTGTGCAGCTAAAATATTTTTCTTCTGTAAACCTTTTCGCTTCATCACCCCAAATTCCTCTCAGCCCTCACCAAAATAGCAAACAAACTCTCCTCCTGAAAAAAAGCAGTTGTGCCAGGTCATAAAGGTTGTATTTATGTGGGCAACTGGGTGTAAATATGAAGGGGTGATCAAGCAAAAAGGGCTCCTTAAAAATGTGGGCTCAGCAGCCCTAGCCATCTTTGATTTCTCTGTGACTGCTTTGGAGGCCAGGACATATAATCTCACCACGGACAGGCCGTGGTGGCTCAGCAGGCAGAGTTCTCGCCTGCCGTGCCAGAGACCTGGGTTTGATTCCTGGTGCCTGCCCATGTGGAAAAAAAAAGTATCTCATCATTAGTATATAAAAGGGGAGAGACTTCTTTTTGGACATTAGTCGCCTAAGAGCCAGCCTGGATGCCACTATGTCACACCAAGGATGACTGCTGTTGGGACCTACCCCTCCTGTTTGCACTTACCAGCTTCTCTTTGCTCTGTTACCACCCTGAATTCTTCTTAATTTGCCCTCCCACCTGCCTTGAATTTTTTTATAATATGTTTTTTCCCTTTTGATATGTATTCTTTTTTTCTGTATCTTTAACCTACTCAAAATCACAAGCATTTCCTAGTTATACCAAGCACACAGGACTAAGATGCTAGCTATACTGATCTCAAGAAGGGGTCTGGGTTACTGGCCTCGTATACAACACACAGGATACCTGTCAGGAACCTAAGGTCATTTGGAGGGGTGAAGGAAACTACAACTCTGCCATTAGAGAATAAGAAGGGTTCTGTTCAAATTTTCTAAACAAAATTAAAAAAAAATGCAAAACACCATTGTGAATGTTTTCAAGCAAGTATGAATTTGTGTGTGTGTGTTTTGCATGGGCAGACACAGGGAATCAAACCCAGGTCTCCGGCAAGGCAGGCAAGAACTCTGCCACTGAGCCACCATTGCCCTGTGTGTTTTAGTCTATAGTCACACATTTAACTCATAGAATCAATGTATTCTGCTCATGTCATGGCTTCCCTTCACAAAGGTAGACCTTTTAACTTAAATGTGATTACCCATGTCATTTTGTAGAGATGTCAATATTAAGGACTCAGTAACAAAAACACAGACCCTGAGCTCTTTGAAAGAAAAGCATATTTTGGTGAGGGCACCATAACTAAAACCACCTTTGGGTGTTTTGTTTTGTTTTGTTTTCCTGATAGTCTCACATACATTCCTTAACCTTCTGCTTTTCTTAATGTATAGAGGCCTGGCCATGGGGACAAAGCATTACTCCATGACTTTCTAACTCGTCCTTCAATTAATCACCATAGCTTCATAACATTTGTCAGTGCTCTGCTGGAGTCACATGAAATAAAATGTGCCCTTCTGCTGATGAAACTTTGCTGTCTGTGGAGATATTTTAGCCTGCTGCCTGGATAATTACATGTGTAACTCACATTAGCTATGCAGAGTAATTTGAGGCATGTGCCTCCACCTTGGCCACATGGGGCCCCACACTGGTATGACAGCCCCTTGCCATCCTCGGTCACTGAAACGGCAGCTGCAATAACCCTCTCCACTTCTGCCCTTTCAGTGATCATCTGGGGCTGCCCATGTTTTTCCTCATTTAACTGAGGGCACTTACTTTCTGTTCCATGGGGTTTGGGTACAGACTGAGGAAGGATGTCATGTGCCTTAGAAGAGTCAAGGCTGCTTCATAGGCCTCTTGGGACAAAGGTTGAGAAAGAATAGAAAACCAGCACTTATTAATAACTTAGAATGAAGCAGGCATTGTGCTAAGCACTTTCACTCATGTTCTATAACTTAATTTTCAGAAGAACCCAGTGCAGAAAGTTTTACAGTTGCTACCTTACACATAGCAAAAGCAGGTTCAGAGACGTTAAGATGGTTGTCCCAGGTCACTTGACTGGTTTGTAGCAGACCTGGGACTAGACCAGGCTTACTAGTTCCCAAACCAATGTTCTTTCTACCAAAATGTACATAATAGCATCAGTTCCATTTATTCACACCTTCAATCAACAGATACTCATTTGTTCATGGTGTAATATTTAAGAACTCAGACTCTAGAGTTAGACTAAGTTCAAATCCTCGCTCCAACATCTACTAACAATACACCCTGTGTAATTTCCTTACCTTTTCTATACATCAGTTTATCTGTATGTAAACCGGGATTAACAATGTTATTCACCTCACAGTGTGTTCTTTGTGAAGATGAGCAAATTCTCCATACAAAACTCTTTATGCATGTCCTGGAACATGACAAAGATTTTAAGATCCTCCTGGTGGAGTACACAGGTCAGGGTGGAAGACAGATGCATAAATAGATAAATTACACTACCACATGTTCAGTGACCAAATAAAATTAAAATGAATATGTTTGACATCACAGAGGAAATTTCCTCCCTAGCACCTCCATCCTGTGAAATGTGAAATTAGTCCACCTTTATAAAAGGAAAACAAAATTCACAATGGTGTCTATGGAAACTGGCTGTTGCAGAAAATAGTTATAGGTTTAACTGGTAAAGAAAGATAAGGTACTTCCAGGGGCCATTTTTTACTCAGAGCTCCCTGCCTGTTTTTGGAGGCCCTCTGGGGTTAGGGTACAACAGCGTAGTTTGACTATTCCACCATTGTGTTGTTTCAAGAGCTGTCAACACTTATGTAAAGCTGAACCCATCTTATCCAAACCTGCAATATATAGGGCCAAAGAATGAATCATTTTTCCTTTAAAAAAAGAAAAGCCCCACATTCCCAGAAAAGGGAAACGAATATGAATTTGTGCGCATGTGTTTTTTGTTTTCAATTTAATTGCTGAACAAGGATTATATGTAAGCAACAGAAATCAGATGAAAATATCATTGGCCCTTAAATAGAATGACCCTCAAGTTCAAAATAGAATGACCTTCAGTTCAAAAGAGAATGACCCTAAAGTTCAGTATTTCACTTCAATTTTCCAGTTTTCTCCCCAATACTGTGCATAGGGATCATTACACACCAGCTGCAATTTCTCTAAACATACTTCCAGGCTTTCTGTCCTCCAGACTATTGCTCAGTCCATCACCACCATCTAGACTGATCTTACCCCATATCCTAATTTCTCTTTCTCAAAATTCCACCTAGCAAGTGCCTCAAGACTCACTCAGAGGTTTACTCCTTCCTAACACCTCTTAGAGGGATCAACAGTTTCCCAAGATGTAATAGGAGCCTGGTCTCATTTCAAAGCCCCTTGGTTCTGCATGATCTTCACATACCCCCTTAAACTGAGACTGACAGCATATGGCCTAATTTAGGGGAGAGGAATTCATGTGGCTATATTAGAGGCAGGGAGAGAGTCACATGGAGAAAAAAGCTGTTAAACTCCGCAATCAGTCAATTTTGTAACCTTTATATGACAAGCACCATAGATAGTTCTCTGTTGGCTATGGGAGAAATAAAATATAGCAGCTAAGCTTTAAGAAATGAGAGCTAGTTATTCACAAATAGTTGTTTGTAAGTGTAAATACAAAATAACAGCACCTAACATTTTGCTTAGTAGTCTAAGAACCATGTTCTAAGAACTGTCCTAAGTACTAAAGAAATATGTATCTCTCCATCTCTTCTAGCTACCTTCAGACTCATTTTATCTTCTCAATAACTCTAGGAGGTGGGCACTATTATTATCTCCATTTTATCAAGGAGAAAATAGAAGTATAGAGCCATCACTCAATTGGGAAGTGATGGAACAATGATTCCAGAATGCATGCCTTTGATATACTATCTTTCAGATATGATGAATAGCCAAATTTGGGAATTCCAACTACATGTTCAAAGACTAATGACATTCAAAGGGAAAAAAAGTCAGCATATTCAAATAAGAATTCAAGCATACAGAGAGAAGGGGATTAAAACACAAAGTACAACCTGAACAGTAAAAAATCAGGTGTGACATTTGGGGTAGAGGGAGAAAGATCAAAAACATCAGTTTGTATAGAAATAAGGTTCTTCAGAAAAAAAATGGACTGCAGGGCTTGACCTTAAGTTGAAGAACTCAGATGTGAAAAGTCAAGTAATAAGGAGTCATCATAGGTTCTGAGGAGACAGCAGGATACTGGATTAGAACTAATGATCATTTGGTTTGGGATTTCCTCTGAGTAGGATTTCACTTATTCCAATATTTTTTGCAGGATTCTATTGTTGGTATTCTTTTAGGTCATTGTAGCAAAGTGCATTGCCAACAGGTAATCATAAATGTTTGTTGAATTAATGAGTTTCCAAAAAGAAAATTGGGAGGAAAAGGATTAGGCAGTATAGAAATGCAAGGAAAATAAGCTTGCTTCCAAAGTGAGATGGTAAACATAGGAGCTAATACTTAAATGAAGTCATGGAGGATTAAAGATAAGCAGAGTTCATTCAATTTGTCCACACAGTATCTGGGTGACTATCAGGAGTACTGTTCTAGTGATATGAAAAGGGTCAACTTAGTATGCATTATATTAATGGGGAAAATGAAAGTAGCAAATATAGTCTATGATTTTTGTTTTTAATTAGTAAGTGGGAAAGAGGTTTTTAAGTGAGCAACTGAATCAAGAATCCATTATTTTAAGAGGCCAGAAATCTCTTCATTGAACCTACTCATGCAACTGTCTTCTATAAAATCAGAAATAAAACACTCGCTCCTATCTATGACCACAGCAATGTTGTGTCAAGTCCTTTGAGTCCCTTGGGTAATACACACCATGTCAATCAAAGAATGAGGTTTTAATAATACATTGTTTGAATCAGACTTTGAGAAATTAGATTATCCGTCTACAGATTTCATAGCAAGTCATAAATAGACACAGAACCTAGTGCTCCATTTAGTGTCCACCTCAGGAGAAAGAAGGAGTTTAATAGAACTATTTCTGAAATTCTTCCAGTCAGGCATTAGTCTACACCCAGTCTGTTTCCTCACCATCATTCTTTACCCAGTAAGCCTCTTGCTTCTCCCAAGCCAACTGCCAGCCTGACCTTTACAAATGCTCCTTACTTGTCTAATTAGCTCCAAGAGAGCTTTCTATTATCCCATGGTTATAATTTTAACTAACTTAAAATTACAAGAAAAGTTAAATAACAAAAGTAATTAAACATAATGCAGTTAGTATTCAATGTGCATATCTAATTAACGCAATACCCATATGAATGCAAAATTCATGAAAACAAAACTCAATGCAATATATTATATTTGGATACTCTAACAAAGGCTTCTTTAAATATTTTCTCTGAAAGTGAAGCATTTTGGGATGATAAAGATAATTAAATCCTGTAAGAGTAGTGATCCATTTGACAGAATGAATTAAAGCTAAGAATGATTTCTAATAGAAACATGAACTCCCAACCTTTATTCTATCAGGCTGACACTCTTTCCACAAGAGGGTGGAAAAATGAAGAAAGTAAAAGGGTTGGAAAGTTGAGTTCAAGAGCTCATCACTTTTAAGTCCTAAACTAGCTATAGGCAATTCCTTTGCTGAAACAGAATAGTACTATATAGAATTGGCAGGGGGTGGGGGTGGGGCTTGAAAAATGATTTCACAGTCATTTAAAAACTGAATTCATGGATTATAGGTCATTTTTCTTTAAACAGTGGTATTCATTTAATGCCATAAGAACACACTTGTTTTACTGAAAAGCCATATGCAAATTAGCCTCGGTTCACTATGCTTCCTTCCCTGTATAAAAAAAGTGAACAGATTAAAAAATGAGATTTTCCTGCAACTTTGGTATACACAGCCCAGTTATGAGTAGTATTTTATCAGTCATGTTGAAGTGTGATTAGTTTCACTACATCAGGCATCAACCCAGATTCCCCATTCATTAGAGTCACGAATAGGGATGGTTATACTGTTTCTCTTTCTATGCTTTACTTCAAACCAGCACTATGGCCTTTCAGTTTACATACAGGAATCCAGCTATTTCAGCCTGTATAGTACTCAGTGAGACTTGCATGCACCTGGTCAACCAATGAAACACAAACACTAATGAATGCAATTAAAAAAAAATCAAGTGACTGTTGCTATTACATATTAACTAGAGAACGTGGACATGAGAAAGAAAAAGAATGTGTGTTAAAATTCCTCTACATCTCCCTCTAGACCAGCACCCCTTTAAAGGTCAGTTCACTAGCCTCAGGTTTACTTCCCTTTTTTGCTGCTACTGTTCCGAGGTAAATGATCGCTTTTTATTAAAAATCAAAAGCACAGGAGCTTGTAATCCTCTAGACTCAAAGTTTTTTTTTCTTTTTCTTTTAATAAAAATGGAAAGTTTAGCTCCAAGCAATAGCAACTAAAATTAGAGTAAAATCAGCAGCTGTTCCCTGGGGAAGATGGCAAACCAAACGGGTTTGTTTTTTCTTTTACTACAATTCATAATGTAGTTTTTTTGTCCTTTAAATTTGGAAGCCTTTCCAAACATTTGCATATGTCAGCAAAACAATATGCTCTGTTTGTAGCCCCCATGTCCTACTCCCCCTTTCCAAATCATGTCAAACACCAGCCTTCCAGGTAAACGTACAAGGAAACCTCAATTGTATTTCCAGGGTGGCAGGTTGAAGAAACAATGGCAGTAATTAATAGCATTAGCAAGGCATTAATCTGTACTGCCAGTGCAACTTTCCCCCATTTCTCCCTCTATACAGTTCTGGCAGTATGCACGACAGCTGGCACAAGCCGGAAGCACTAGATTTTCTTAGGATATTGTGCAATATAGCTAATTGTGTTAATCAGAAATCTTGGCCGAACTGGGTCAGGAATCAAGTATTGAAGCAAAGCTCAAATATTGTTTAACTTTACTTTCTCTTGCCTTTCCCAACACTGATGTCTACATCATTTGTTCAATCTCATCATTACATAATTTAAAATGATCTAATTTTCCTCTCCCTCTTAACATTTATATTCGGGCCTCCCTTCCAAACAATCCCAAACCCAGCCCTCATCATACGGCAGCGCTAGTGCAGTAATTGGCATGCTCTCAGCAATGGAGTGAATGGAATCCCACACTTGGGGACATTTATTCTCAATATTTTCCCTTTTATCTGCCCTCAGAGTTTTCTCTTCCTGCCTGTGGGGTCACTGTGAGGACATTTGTACTTTTCTTCGGACATGCTTTCTTGGAAGAGCTTCTTGTCCAAACCTGTCCTTTACCCCTCTCAATGACTCAGTTTTGAGGGTGTCTTGCAATAGAAATATTGAAGTAGAAAATGATTTCTTTACTTACATGAGCAGGTTTAGCCCTTGTCACAACATAAAGAATAAACAAGGCAATAATTGTTACTGAGTCACCTTTACTGGGTGCTAAGCACTCGGTTAGAGCTTTGCAGTCTCCTTCTCACTGAATTCTCGCAATTCTATGAAGATTATTGTTATTATTGCATTACTGCTGGGGAAACTGAGTTGAGAGGGTTTAATTGGCCAAGATCAGTCGGCTATAAGTGAATTTGAATTAGGTTCAAATTCAGGCAGTTTTACCCCCCCCCACTCCTATTTCAGTGCTAAAGCTTCAGAGTGCCTATCCCCCCCCCTTTCTCCATCTCTCCCTCCTTCCTTCTCTCTTTCTCACATGCACCCACATCTGCACATGCACACACACATTCCTTCCTAAGGCCTGGAGAGAAAGAGGAAATGGTTTGAAAAACATATTCCTTCAACCCCCAACCAATTGGGTCAGACCTGGGCTGGTGGTAAGAGAGGGTTTGGACCTTCTGGGTTTGGTCCCAATTCTCTTCCTTGCTCTGAAGCTGTGTTGTTTTTAATAGCATGTCTCCAAAATTCCTTCTTCCTGTATAGGGTTTTGTGAGATTCAATTAATATATGAAATAATGACAGAAAAGAATTTGAAGGAGACTCATGATAAATGCAGTAATAGTTCAAAGATAGACTTGGTATTTATAAGACAATAAAAGAGATCTGCAGTTATGTTATCCACTGAAGCAAAACTATGTTGTAAGGGTCATCAGCCTGTACGTTTTATAGCACAAACTGATCACCAGAAATGGTCAGGAGAATACTTCCCTTGGGTGGTACCTTTGAGATAATTAGACACATTTGAGAGATTTTATACCTTTTCTCAGTGACATCCTACACTAGTCCCTTTGAGAACTGATAAACTGTTGGCCACTTCTGGGATAGCAATTTTATTATTCAATATAAAAATAAATTTTATTGTATTGTATTATTGAAGTGACTATAACAATTCGATTGAGTTGTTATATGGAAATAAGCCTGTCTCCCTCATGTGAACTCAACCAGGGAGATCCAGAAATTTTTCTTTAATAAATGTCTGGGTTTATACTGCGTATTTTTTTTTTCTTTTAAAGAGAAAATATCAGCAATAGGTGGATTCTTGGTATACAACTCACAAGCAAACTCTACCCCTGTTGTAACACTGTTTGAGTATGTTTATTCTTGTTATACTTGGAGGCATATTATTTACCCAAAAGATTTAGACCCTACATATGTGGGCAGGCAACATTTTTTAAATTAATTGTCATTTATTTATTCTTACAGATGGTAACTTTAACAGACCTATTCTAGGTAAACGAACCTGCTTAAACTAAAACCTCAGGGAATTTGCTAACCACTTACTAGATCATATTTTCGCTGTCCAAATCTTCCTTTCTTTTAATCTTTTTTTTTTCCATTTTCCTTCCTCTCTATATGGATCCTTTGTTTCCCTCTTTCCCTTCTCTTTCTTCCTTCCTTTTTCCTTTTCTTCCTCTTCCTCACTTCTCTGCAAACTATATTAAGCCATCTAAGTATACAGCATTCATATTTCCCAAATCATGAATAGAAATAAATTCATTAGTTGTATGTGAAGAATGGGACAGAATTTTTAAAATTAATAATGCCCCAATGTCCCTTCTTAGTCACCATACAGGGTGTCATCTGACCACTTTGGTCATAAAGAAGGGACAATTCTCATGTTACTACAAATAATAGAGATATTACTGTAATGATATGCTGTCCTGTGGACCCAGAAAAGCTGAAAATGTCTAACTCAATAAGAGCAGGAATTACAACAGAACAAAATTACAGGAATTTGTTAATATCTTCCCACTATAAATATAACTCAGCTAGTCTCCACAAGTCTCCATCTCTGAATGTCTGTTTCCCTTCCTACTGCCAACTGAGTTGTGAATCCTTACTTTACACACCTTCATAGCTTCTAGTTAATCACAGCTTTGTTTTCTTATAACTTGAGCTTCTTCTGACTATTCAGGACTTAACTCAAGGATTCTTGACATCATTCAGCTTTAATATCTTTTGCTAACTAAGCCATTTGCTGGTAATTTCCATTCAAAGTCAAGTGAATTTCTTTGGCCTAGTTTATCATTGCACATTGGCTACACCATAAGCCCATTTACAGATTAGTTACCCTGTGTTATGGATTGAATTGTGTCCCTCAAAAAGGTGTGTCCCCAGTACCTCAGAATGTGACCTTTTTGGAAATAGGCTTTTTTACAAATGAAATTAGACAAGATACAATGTCATACTAGAGGATAGGACCCTTGATGCAATATGACTTGTGTCCTTATAAGAAGAAGAAATTTAAATGCTGACCTAGAGACGGACCCAGAGAGGAGAATGCCATATGAAATGCATACAAGAAAGAAGGCCATGTGGAGATAGATTCGGGGATTGGATTTCTGCTGCCACAAACCAAGGAATGCAAGGATTACCAGGCACTTTCAGAAGCCAGGAGAGAAGCATGGAACAGATTCTTCTCTAGAGATGTCAGAAGGGGCACAGCCCTTCCAATGCTTTGATTCTAGCCAGAACTGGGAGACAATATCTTGTTGTTGTTTGAAGCCATCTAGTGTGCTATTCTTTGTTAAGGCAGACCTGGGAAAATAAAACACCATGGTAGCAGATCCCCCCACTCCATCCTGTGAGTTCTGGTAGGAATAAGGTGAAAAGGGTTTGGAAGTAGATTTGGGTGGGAAAAAGACAGAAGCACAAAAACCTGGTAGCTTAGATGGTTCCTCAGCAGGCACCATGGGAGAACAGTGGCCACCTTCCATCAGAGGGAGCTGCATTCATTGTAGACACTATGACGAAAATGTCTAATCAAAAACATTACAAACATAGTGAAGGGAAAAGCAACATTTTTTTTTCCTCTCCACCATATACCTTGGTTATTGTATACAAATATTTCTGCACCTAGATGAATTGTCTTCTTCCTCACTAACTTTCCTTATTTCTACCATAAGTAGAAGATAGAGGTGTTTATTTGAGGTCCTTAGACTCCTAGAAAGGCAGAATCCTTCTCCATCACTTCCCCTAGGTTGACGCTAAATCTCTCATCAGATAACAGATCCCAAGTCAATTTCAGAATCTGTTCATTGCCCTTAGAAATCTTAGAACACACTTTCCTGTTTTCTGAGCACAGAGAACACTCAATTTCTTTGTAGAGAACATGCCGTCTCTGTTCCATCAGACTCTTCTCCACTTATCATTCATGAAGATATGAGAACAGAAGCCCCAATCATCTTCAGCTTTCCTTTTCAGGCTCAAATTTTATTGGTTCAAAGAATCACTGTATAGTCTTTGGGTTGAAGCATCAATTTTTCTTTTTTTTTTTTTTTTTCACAGAACACTAACACAGGTCAACAAAATAATGATTTATCTTCATAAAGGTTACTTGACTCTTTTCAAGACCAAGATAATATGAAGTCCTGCAAAGTGACATATGGGGAAGTTTTTTGGTATTGTTTCTTTAATGATTTTTTATAAATGTCTATTAAGTTGGAAATTGCTATTAAAAGCTGAATATAGGGTGGGCCACAGTGGCTCAGTGGCAGAGTTTTAGCTTGCCATGCCAGAGGACCTGGGTTTGATTCTCAGTGTCTGCTTATGTAAAAAAAAAAAAGTAATTAATTAATTAAAAACCAAAAAACTGAGATAATTTACAACTCTTCTTCCTGTAGTTCTTTATGAAGGGGAAGTTTTCTTAAATAGGCATAGAATAAGAATATTTTTCCTTGATGCAATAACAAATTTGAGAATATCTAGATATCTAATACAGTTCTTAAATTCTTTTACTCTCTGTATATATCACTGAGTATAAAATATAATCAATCTTACTATTTCTCAGCTCCCTGCTCATCTCACACCATTATGAATAACATTACTTCATTTACTTAATCAATAAGTATCCCTTGAGGGCCAGGAATTGTGGCTATGATGATTAATAAAGACACATAAAGACATAGTTCCATCACTTCCCTCACAGACCATAATAGCATACTGTGTGCCTTCTGTTCTTGTTGTTTTTATTTATTAATAACTACCATTTATGGAGCCCATCCTATGTCCCATAATTATTCTGTCTAATATAATTGTGATCTCTACATCCCAGAGTGATCTCCATTCTATAGGAGAAAAAGCAAGCCTGAGAGAATATACTAATTAGCTCAAAGCCACAGAAGTGACAAGCGTTAGAGCCAGAATTCAAACAAATGTCTCTAGCTTCAAAGACCACCCATTACTTGGTTCACTACAGACCATCTAAACTTCATTAGAATCCATCATTTGTAAGATTTATTGTTAGGAATTAGGTATTTTAGCTCCTATATTGATTTTTCACACACTTTAAAAATTACATTGTAAAACAAAACCTCTATTTTGCAAACTAATTGGAAAAAAATAGCATATGAAAAACATGTTCTGCCATATACTGTTACTTATCTAAGTGTCTTTTGAGTGACAGAGACGAGAGTGCTGCTCTAAGTCAAATCTCATGTTTGTACTAACTCTTTGCATCGCTACTCAGAAGTACCACTTTCAGGATGAATACTCTTACATATGGCTAAGGCAATTGAATGTGGTTACATGTAGAATGACTAATAAAGTACTATGGAGTTTTGAAAGAGAGTCATAAAAACAAAATATGATCTCATTAAACTCAATTTCATTCTTTAACAAACAAATGCATATTTAGTAACTGCCACTGTTAAAAGAGATTGTTTTCTTTGGGTTACCAAGTGCTGAGCAACAGCAATGCACGCAGCACACTGCTGCAGACCTTAAAGACAATCCTCTCAACTTCGATGGGATCAAAACTGCAGCCTGTGAATGCAGACAGAAGGATAGATGTGCTTTCGATTGTGCTGATGAAACATCTCAGCTCCACAAGACAGAGCGCACATGACCTCCCTGGATCCCACAAGACAGAGCGCGCATGACCTCCCTGGATCCCACAAGACAGAGCGCGCATGACCTCCCTGGATCCCACAAGACAGAGCGCGCATGACCTCCCTGGATCCCACAAGACAGAGCGCGCATGACCTCCCTGGATCCCACAAGACAGAGCTCACATGACCTTCCTGGATCCCACAAGACAGAGCGCACATGACCTCCCTGGATCCCACAAGACAGAGCGCACATGACCTCCCTGGATCCCACAAGACAGAGCGCACATGACCTCCCTGGATCCATAGAGGATATTTGCTAGCTTCCACCTTTCTAGGAGAGAGAGAGTGAATTTTCTCCTTAAAACAATTCAGGAGGCCACTAGGTTAGAAATTAGTTTTCAATCTCTGATCTACATATTCTGAAATAAACCGAATATTTTTGTACTCTGCTCTATAGAATGCTGATGGAGGCCTAACTTCCCTTCATCACTCAGGTCTCAAATTAAATGACACTTTCCCAGAGTGGACCTCCCAGACCACCTTACCAAGCAGTCCATCCTCCTTATCTGAATAACAAATATCCACAACGTCAACTTAGTTTCTCCTTTCATAGTATTGCTATCATTAGAAATGATCTCTTTTCTCATTTGCTTTTGCTTTGTTTTTATCTGTCTTTCTCTACTGGGACACAAGTTCCATGAAGGCAACTGTTTTGGTTTGCTAAAGCTACCAGAATGCAATACACCAGAAATGAATTGGCTTTTACAAATGGGATTTATTAGGTTACAAATTTACAGTTCTAAGGTCATGGAAATGTCCAAATTAAGACATCGAGAAAAGATACCTTGACTCTGAAGAAAGGCCAATAGTATCTGGTATTCCTCTGTCACATGGGAAGGTACATGACTGGCATCTGCTGGTCCTGGGTTGTGTTGCTTTCCAGCTTCTGATTCCAGTGGTTTTCTCTCTCAGTGTCTGTGGGTCCTTGCTTGCTCCTCCAGGGACACCACTCTGAGCAATCTGTGTCCTACAGGTCCACTTTCAGTGTCTCTGGGGCTTTTCTTTGTCTGGGCTCTGCATCAGCTCTCTCCAAAATGTCTCTGGTTATGTCTTTTCTCTCTAGAAATATCTCTGTGCTCTCTCAGCTTTTTCTGGCTTTTTATACTCTCATAAAGGACTTCAGTAAAGAGGATTAAGACCCACCTTGAATTGGGTGGCTCACAACTCTATGGAAACAACCTAATCATTAGATTAGTTCCTAATTCCGCCCACAATACATTTGCCACATGAATGGATTAGAAGGACATGGCTTTTCTGGGGTATATAACAAGTTTCAAACCAGTATGGCGCAGATAATATCTTGGTGCTAACTATTTTATGTTTATAACTCAGAACAGTTCCTGATCCTTTAGTAGGCATTTGATTATTATTTATTTGATGAGTGAACATATGAATGAATGACTAAGACAGTGCTCAAGAAATTGACGCCATTATTGAGAGTGCTGTGCTTAAGTCTTCTACTGTAAATGTAAAACCGTCAATTTACCCCTTCAAATTCATCAGAATTTGCTTCATATATTTTGGGGCTCTACTGTTAGGTACACATATATTTATAATGTTACATCTTCCTGTTGAATTGTTCCCTTTATCAGTCAGAATGACTAGCTTTGTCCCTTGTAACTGTTTTTGGCTTAAAGTCTAATTTATTTGATTTTAGTATAGCCACCACAGCTCTCTTTTGCTTACTGCTAGAATTATATATTTTTTCTACCATTTCACTGTCAACCTAGTTGTATCTCTGAATTTAAGGTGAATCTTTTGCAAATAGCATGCAGTTGGGCCATGCTTTTTTATTAATTCTGCCAATCTCTGCCTTTTGACTGAAGAGTTTAATCATTTACATTTTTTTTTTCCAATGGGAAAATAATTGCTTAAAAAAAAAAACTTTTCTTATTGTATAATATAACATATATACAAAGCAAAAAAAAGAAAAAGGGAATAGTTTCCAAAGCACTCTTCAACAAGTATTTACAGGACAGATCCCAGAGTTTGTCATGGGCTACCATACTATCCTCTCAGATTTTTCCTCCTACCTGCTCCAGAATATAAAAGGCTAGAAGGAATAACTATTTTTGTATCATCACAATCAACTTTTTTTGTTCTTTTTTGAGAAAAATACCATATATACAAAAAAGCAATACATTTCAAAGCACAGTACAACAATTAGTTGTATAACAGATTTCAGAGTTTGGCATGTGTTACAATTCCATAATTTTAGGTTTTCATTTCTAGCTGCTCTAAGATACTGGAGACTAAAAGAAATATCAATTTAATGATTCAACAATCATTTTCATGTTGGAAGTGACTGTCAATAATTTGGGGTAGGGAGATGGAAGTAGCTGATGTCTGGAGAGGCTGGGTCCTCTAGGTTTCAGGACTAATCTCATTCAGAGACCCATCTGGAGGTTTTAGGTTTCTGGAAAGTTACCGTACTGCATAGAGCCTTTGTAGAATCTTATATATTGCCCTAGGTGTTCTTTGGCTGGAATGGTTTTGGACAGGGTTGGGCAAGTTATGATAGGTAGCAATGTTTAACTGAAGCTTGCGTAAGAGTAACCCCCAGAGTAGCCTTTCAAATCTATTTGAACTCCCTCAGCCACTGACACTTTATTAGTTACACTTCATTTCCCCTTTTTGGTCAGGATGGAATTGTTGATCCCATGGTACAAGGGCCAGACTCTTCCTTGGGAGTCATCTCCCACACCACCAAGGAGGCTTTCACCCCTGGATGTCATGTCCCACATAGGGCGGAGGGCAATGATTTCATTTACAGGGTTGAGTTTGGAGAGAATTGGGCACATCTGAGCAACAAAAGAGGTCCTCCAGAAGTAACTCTTAGGCATACCTATAGGTAAGCTAAGCTTCTCGGCTATCTACATAAACTTCACAAGAGTAAGCATCAAGATCAAGGGCTTGACCTATTCACTTAGGTGTCCCTGATGTTTGACACAGTATTAGGAAAGTCACTGATGGTATAGCTTTTTAGTTCCATATTTTTTCTTCCATCCCTGAAGGGACTTTGTCAATACTTTTTGATTATCTGCTTAATATATTCTAGGATGTATCCAGGCATTACATTAAACTATATAGGATGAAAGGCCTTCATTCTTACTCTGGGTTCCCTGTGTTAACAATTGTTCAAATGAACTATCCAAACAGGTTGAGTTAGATTATGCACTACAGAAAATTTAACTTTCATACAAAATAAGCCTTTCTTCCTTTGATCTCAAAAACTAGGTGTGGTTCTAAAACATAGAGAATCTTCTTTACCCCTGGGTTCTAAACTATCTTAACCCCATCCTGATCAGCTTCATTCTTATCTCTAAATACCAAGACATAGACATAATAAGCAGTCCCTCAAAATCCAGAAATAAAAGTACCTGCTATAAGAGATTGCAATCTAGGACCCTGATTTCTTATAAGAATTTTCTAAAGGACACCATACAATAATTCTTCTTTTGTTTCTGGCTTATTTTGCCACACCAAATGTCCCACAGGTTCATTCACTTCATTGCATGCCTCATGACTTTGTACCTTTTTGTAGCAGCACAACATTCTATCATATGTAAACACCATCATTCGCCAATCTACTTCTCATTCAGTACATCCTTCAGACACCTGCATTCACTAGGCATCATGTATAAGGCTCAAAGTCCACAGTCCATCCAAACTCTCAATGTTAGATAATTTCATTGTTTCCAAAAGAAAGATAACCAATAAGCACACCCTTACCAAATATGAAATCTAAACCTCCCCTTAACTCTTGTCCCTCCCCCCATTATTTACCCCTGCTGTTGCTGGGGTACTGCTGATGTTTTCCTGTTAAACATAGGCCGTGGCATGCAATAGCATTTTTCCCCCTGTACCCTGGACTTAAACACTTTTTCTACATGAATCATACCTTTGAAGTAGTTCTTGCAAGAACTTATTTATATTTCTAATGTTAATCAGTGGGTCACATAGGTGAAGACAACCCCTTTCAATCTTCTTCACCTTCAATACATATATTTAAAGTCACTATTGATAATACAGGTCTTTCTTCTGTCATTTTGCAATAGCTTTTGTGAGTCTCACATCTTTTTTTGCCCCTCATTTTTACTAAAGCCTATTTTTATATTTATTTACTTTCTTGTGTTGTACATATTGAGTGTCTTCTCATTTCTACCTGGATATATTTCTCATCTGTTTTCCTTGTGGTTACCATAGGGTTAAAAGTTAATATCCTAAATATGTAAAAATTATATTTGCCTTGTTACCAACTTAAATTCAATAGATGCATAAATATTTTTCCTACACCCACTTCCCCCTACTATATTTTGTTATCACTTAAATCTTCATACACTGCATGTCCAAAAACCTAGACTTTGTCATTACTGTATGTGTATTTGCATTTTAGCACTTGTAGGAAATAAGAACTGATGTTACATACCAAACAATACAATAAAATAATACTGGTATTTATTATTGGCCAAATGGTTACCTTTACCACAGGTCTCTAATTGTTTTTACTGCTTTGAACCACTCTCTAATGTCCTTTCATTTCAGTGTAAAGAACTCCCTTTAGCATTGTTTGTAGGGTAGGTCTAATGGTCACGTACTCCCTCAGCTTTTGTTTATCTGAAAACATCTTGATCTCTGTCATTTTGAAGGACAGTCTCACTGAATATAAAATTCTTGGCTGTCAGGTGTTTCCTTCAACACTCTAAATATTTCAACTCACTGCCTTCTTGCCTCCATGGTTTCTGATGAGTTATTAGAACTCAATCTTATTGGGACCCCCTAGTATGTAACATGTTGCTTTTCTCTTGCAGCTTTCAGAACTAGTCATAAGATCAATATGGAAGTACAGAACTTGAATAATACACTAAACCAACTGCCACACCAAATGTCCCACAAGTTCATTCACTTTGTTGCATGCCTCATGACTTTGTACCTTTTTGTAGCAGCACAATATTCTATCATACATAGAACACCGCACCCCATGAAGACAGAATAGACATTCTTCTTGAGTATATGTGGAACATTCTCCAGGATAGTCCATATGTTGCATCACAAAACAAGCCTCAATATATTAAAAAATATTGAAATCATATAATGTATATTGTCCAACCACAACAAAATGAAGTTAGAATCAATAATAGAGGAAGAAAGGGAGAATCCACAGATATGTGGAAATTAAACCACATGTTCTTAAATAACCAATGGGTAAAAGAGGAAATGAGGAACAACATTAGGAAATATCTGGAGGTGAATGAAAAAGAAAAGACAACATACCAAAGCTTATGGAATGCAGTGAAGGCAATGCTGAGAAGAAAATTTATAAATCTAAATACTTACATTAAAAAAGAAGAAAGAATTCAAATCAGAGCCCTAACTTCAAAATTGGAAGAATTAGAAAAAGAAGAGCTAACTAAACCCAAAGCAAGCTGAAGGAAGGAAATAACAAAGAATAGAGGGGAGATAAATGAAAACAATAAAATAATTTTGAGAGAGTCAACAAAACCAAAAGATAGTTCTTTGAAAAGACCACCAAATGGAAAAAAACTTTAGCTAGACTGACAAAGAAAATAAGAGAGAGGGTACAAATGATGAAAATCAGGAGTAAAGAGGGGGAAATTACTACAAACCATACTGAAATAAAAAGGACTATAAGTGACGCTGTGAACAACTGTATGCCAATAAATCAGATAAATTAGATGTAATGAACAAATGATTAGAAACACACAACTACCTACACTGACCCAAAAAAAGATATAGAAGAACTCAAGAAACAAATTACTAGTTAAGAGATTGAATTAGTAATCAGAACCTCCCAATAAAGGAAAGCCTAGGACCAGATGCTTTCATAGGTAATTTTATGAACCGCTCCAAGACTTAACTCCAATTCCACTCAAACTCTCCCCACATCCAAAAAAAAAAAAAAAAAAAAAAAAAAAAAAACTGAAGAGAAGTGAACCTTCCCAACCCATTCTACAAGGCCTTTAACATCCCCATACTAAAGCTGGGTAAAGCTATGAAAAGAAAAGAAAACTATAAATCCAACATCTCTTAATGCTATAGATGCAAAAATCCTCAACAAAATACTAGCAAACTGAATCCACAGTATATTAAAATAATTTTACACTATGATCACAAGGGATTTATCCTGGGTATGCAAGGGTTGTTCAACATAAGAAAATCAATTAATGTGAAATACCATATTGACAGAATGAAGGAAAAAAACACAACACATGATTATCTCAGTTTATGCAAAAAAAGAAATTTAACAAAATACAGCACCCCTTCTAGATAAAAACCCTAGAAATAGAAGGGGACTTCCTCAATATAAGGGTGTGCTGGTTTGAAATTGTTAGATACCCCCAGAAAAGCCATATTCTTCTAATTCATTCTTGTGGGTGTAGACCTGTGTGGGTGGGACCTTTTGATGAGGTTGTTCCCATAGAGGTGTGACCCAACCCAACTCAAGGTGGGTCTTAATCCTTTACTGAAGTCCTTTAAGAGAGCTCAAGGAGAGAGAGAGCTTAGACAGAAATGCCCTAGGAGAAATGAACAAGGGCCCACAGAATCCCAGAAACATTTTGAAGAGAAGGACCAGCATATGTCACCATGTGCTTTCTCATGTGACAGAGGAAACTGGGATGACACTGGCCTTTCTTCACAGAAGGTAATCTCTTGTTGATGCCTTAATTTGGAAATTCCCATGGCCTTAGAAATATAAATTTGTAACCTAATAAATCTTCTTTGTAAAAGCCAATCCATTTCTGGTATATTGCATTCTGGCAGCTTTAGCAAATCCAAACAAAAAGGTATGTGAAAAGCCCATAGTTAACATCTTACTTAATAGTGAAAGGCTGAAAGCTTCTACTCTAACATCAGGAATGAGACAACGATACCCACTGCCACCACTGTTATTGAGCATTGTTCACGGAGATCTTGCCAGAGCAATTGGGCACAAAAAGAAATCAATGGAATTCAAAATGGGAAAGAAGAAGTAAAATTTTCTCTGTTTAGAGATGACATGCTCCCATATACAGAAAATCTTTTTAAAACACACACACGCACACACAACAAAATTAATAGAGCTAAAAAATGAATTCAGCAAAGTGCAGGGTACAAAATCAATACCCAAAATCAGTAGTGTTTATATACAAGAGCAATGGACATTCAGAAGAAGAAATCATGAAAAATTTCTATTTGGAATAGAAACCAAAAAAATCAAATATCTATGAATAAATATAACCAAGGATATAAAGGACCTGTAGACAGAAAACTACAAAACATTGCTAAAAGAAATCAGAGTAGATTTAAATAAATGCAAGGACATTCCATAATCATGAATTGGAAGATTGAATATTGTTAAGATGTCAATCTTACCAAAAGTGATTTATAGATCTAATGCAATCTTAATAAAAATGCCAACAACTTTCTTTGCAGAAAGGGATAATCCAATCATTAAATTTATACAGAGGCATAAGGGGCCCAAAACACACAAAGCCATTTTGAAAAAGAAAAATGAAGTTGGAGGAGTCACAATTCCCAATCTTAAAACTTACTACAAAGCCACACTATTCAATACAGCCTGGTACTGGCACAAAGATAGACATATAGCCCAATGGAATTAAATTCAGAGCTCATAAATCAACCCTCGTATATATGGCCATCTCAATTTTGAGAAAGGGGAAAAGGCCACTGAATTGGGAAAGGATAGTCCTTTCAACAAATGGTTCTAAGAAAACTGGGTCTCTGTTTGCACAAAAAAGAAAAAGAAGGACCCCTACCTCACATCATATGTGAAAATCAACTCAAAATTATCAAAAGCCTAAATATAAGAACTTGAACTATCAAACTCATAAGATAAAAAGTCATAAAGCTTCTTTAGAATCTTATGTTAGGCAATGGTTTCTTAGAATTTACACCCATAGTATAAACAACAACAACAACAAATAGATAAATGGAATCTCATCAAAGTAAAAAAAACTTTTGTTCCTCAAAGAATTTTATCATAAAAGTAAATAGAAAATCTACGTAATGGAAGAAAATATTTGGAAACCATATATCCAATAAAGGATTAATATCCAGGATATATAAAGAATCATTCAACTTAACAAGACAAACAGCCCAATTGAAAAATGGGCAAAAGACTTGAACAGACATCTCTCTAAAGAAGATATACAAATGGCCGGAAAGCATATGAAAACATGCTTAACATCATTAGCCATCAAGGAAATGAAAATCAAAACCAAAATAAGATACCATTTCACACCCATTAAAAAGGCTGCTGTTCAGCAGTGGTAGGGTAGCTCAGTGGTAGAATTCTCACCTGTCAGGTGGGAGACCTGGGTTCAACTCCCAGACTCTGCACTCCCAAAGAAAAAGCCTGCTGTTGAAAAAAAAAATAAAAAAAGAAAGAAAGAATGAGTCTTGGAGGAAAAACAGGAACATATTCATTGCTGGTAGAAATGTAAAGTGCGGCATCTGTTATGGAAGACAGACTGGTGATTCCTTAGAAAGCTAACCATAAGACAGTTCATATGAATCAGCAATACCAATACTAAGTATACTCAAAAGAATGAAGGCATCAAAAAGATATTTGCACACCATGTCCATAGCAATTTTATTCACAATTGCCAGAAGATGGAGGCAGCTGAAGAACCCTTCCACTGTTGAATGGATAAATAAAACGTGGTTTATACACATAATAGGATAGCGTTCAGGAGTCAAAAGGAATGAGGTCCTGATGCATGAATGAACCTTGAAGACATCATGTTGAGTGAAACAAGCCAGACACAAAAGGACAAATATTGTATGCTCTTATTGATTTGAAACAATTAGAATAATCAAACTCACAGAGATGGAATATAGAACATAGGTTACCAGGGCATAGGGGTGTGGAAGACAGGGAATGGGAAGTTAGGCTTAAAACGTAGAGTGTTCTTATTTGGTATGAGGATACTGTTTTGGTAATAGATATTGGTGATAGTAGCATAACATTGTGAAATCAATTAACAGCACTAAGATATATATCTGAAAATGATTAAAAGGGTAAATGTTAGATTGTATATATGGCATGCCGGTTTGAGACTGTTATGAACACAGAAAAAGCATTTCATCAATTCTGATTCAATATTGTTCAATGGGATCTTTTTGATTAAGCTGATTTCATGGAGATGTGACCCACCCAATTAGTGGTTGGTGCCTTTTGATTAGGCGGTTTCCGTGGGGATTTGTCTCCATTCAAGATGGGTTGCTTTCTAGAGTCCTTAAGAGGGAACCATTTTGGAAAAAGTTTTAGAGCTGACACAGACAGAGGCATTCGGAGATGCATAAAGAAAAGCTGTTTGAACCCAGGAGCCAAAAGACCAGCAGATGAAGCCACGTGCTTTCTCAAATTAGCTTTTCTTGAATCGAGGTATCTTTCTCTGGATGCCTTAGTTTGAATCGTAAAGGTGTAGCTCAACATATTCCCTTTATAAAAGCCAACCCATTTTGGGTATATTGCATTTTCAGCAGCATTAACAAACTAAAACATACGGTAACAGAATAAAATTTTTAAAAAAATCCATAGAACTACACTACAGAGTGAACCCTAAGTTAAACCATGGTCTTCAATTAACAGTATAATTGTAAAAATACGGTATCATCAACTGTAACAAATGTTTCACACCAAATCAAGGTGTTGTTGAGGTGTGTACAGGAATCCTGTATTTTATGCATGATTGTTCTGCAAACCCACAGCTACACTAATAAAGGAGGTTGTTCTAGTTTGCTAGCTGCCAGAATGCAATATAACAGAAATGGAATGGCTTCTAAAGAGGAGAATTTAACAAGTTGCTAGTTTACAGTTCTAAGGCTGAGAAAAGGTCCCAATTACAGCAAGTCTATAGAAATGTCCAATCAAAGGCATCCAGAGAATACCTTGGTTGAAGAAGGCCGATAAAGTTCAGGGTTTCTCTCTCGAGTGAGAAGGCACATGGGGAGCATAGTCAGGGCTACTCTCTCATCTGGAAGGACACATGGTGAACATGGCATCATCCGCTAGCTTTCTCTCCTGGCTTCCTGTTTCATGAAGCTCCCCAGGAGGTGTTTTCCATCTTCATCTCCAAAGGTCACTGGCTGGTGGACTCAGCTTCTCCTGGCTATGTCGTTCTGCTCTGTTCTCTCTGAATCTCCATTCTCCAAAATGTTTCCTCTTTTATAGGACTCCAGAAACTTTATCAAGATCCACCCAAATGGGTGGAGACATGTCATCACCTAATCCATCTTAACAACCACTGTTGATTAAATTACATATCCAGGGAGATGATCTGATTACAGTTTCAAACATACAGTATTGAATAGGGAGTTTTCTACCTTTATGAAATGGGGTTTTGATTAAAACATGAATTTTCTAGGGTACATACATCCTTTCAAACCAGCACAGGGGGGAAAGAAGTATATGTCATGGCTGATATTCCAGGGCATCCCCCATATTTCCTAATTTCTATACAGCTGATATATTTTATTTAGTTACTAAAATTGTGAGCAAGGGCTTCCTAGCACCAAGTTTCTTTGAGCTGAAGCAGCCATTCCTGCTTAATTCTGTTTTTGTAATTCTATCTTTGAGATGTACAGAATTTAAAGGATTTTTCTAGGCCTTGAGCTTTACTTTTGGAATTAAGTACACATAGATGCTTAACAATCCATCTCAGATTTTACTTAGGACTCAGACCCAAGTGGTTTGACAATTTTAGATTGCATAGCTAGATCTAGGGAGACACAAGTAAATGTAGTCAATAAAACTTCTAATTATTTCCATTAACACTAGAGTCGTTTATTTTGAGCTCTTAGACACCTGGACCACAACAAACAAGACATCAGTTTTCCCTGGATGCCCTTCTTTTTGTTTTCTTCAATTCATCTTTTTTGCTGCGAGTCATGCTGGGTTCCTATAGCCCCTGTGTGATTAAGCATTTTCCCTTGAGTGGAGAGGAATTTATTTTTCTCTTCTGCAACTGTCTTTCCTAAGCTGGCCCACAGCAGCCAATGTGCCTTAGCGTTATCTATAGCATTTAAGATTTTATGGTCAATTGCATTCCCTCCTAACTCTCCTATTCTTTTTCACAGGCTTTAAGGATTGTGATTTTTAGTTTCAGCCCCTTCAGGGTGAGCCTCTCAGTTGTTCATACCCTGTCTACTGCCTCCTTTATAGCCTTTCATATGAGCAAAGGGATGATAAACACTTGTTGAAATAGTCCGAAGTAGAAACATTTTAATTTTATTTTATGCTTCTCTGTAATCTCTAACAGATCTGATCCCCAATGACTGTGTTTCTAAATAATCCATTATATATATATATATATATATATATATATATATATATATATATACATATACACATTGACTCACAAAGAATCACCATTTTCCTCTCTCTGTTGCCTCTTGTTCTACTTCAGTCTCACCTTAGTCAGATATTCTTATCACCTATCTTATTGGTGTTCCTATCATTATGAATGAAATGAAGAGCAGGGATAGTCACATATTTCCTTTAAAGGTCAATTTCCTAGATTTCAGTGAAGGCATAGATGACCCTCAAATCTTTACACAGGACAAGATTTCATTTCCAATAGGAGAGAGAATTTCCAAAGCTAGAAAATATATCTTATATACAACAGGAGCCAACAGAAGATCTAACATCATATTTCAACTTTCTTAATTTGATCTCTCAAATATTTTCCTTCTCCCCTGTGCTTTCTGCATGTATACAGCAGATATGTTCTCTTCATATATACATTTCAGATGCAGAGTTTTATGGGTTAAGTAATGCCTTTTTGCTTCTAAGCTAAAGTTGCCAAAGAATTGAATATAGAACTATTTGGAAACCTCAGTGATCAAAGTATCATTTAAGGACCATCACAGCATAGTGACACTTCTATTTTGATGATGAAAAACCTCTACTTTCTTGTCATCAATAAAAGAGTTTTAGGACCCCAAACCCTCATAGAGTGAAAAGTTGCACAAGAATAGTCATAGCCATTCAGAGTTTTTTTTTTTTTTTTCAAATGTGCCCATTTTTAAGTGCCTTTGTATCCATGTTAGCTAGATGGTCAAAGGCTGAGTAGTGAGAATGGAGAAATTTTATTCTATCCACATTTGCACATTCAGGCATTTCTCAGCAGAACACTTCCATCATAACTATTTAAGTAGTAACCCATCTCAATTTAATCAATCAAATCATCTATGTAGTCCTTTCAATTCAATCATTCAGACAAGTTCTATATCTCAGACTGTCCATGTTCCAGTGGAGTAATTTGATTCTATGAGCACGAAATTTTGTACTCCTGAGTAGCAAAAAAAAAAAGCATTTTTCCCTCTGCTTTGCCTCCCTTCATCAATGTTTAAAGGATATCAAGATCAAACTGCTTTAAAATTTCACAGTATCCCAATTCCTTTGCAAAGGTAAACATAGCCATCCTCTAGCTGGCCTTTGCTCTGAGTCACTCCCAACTCTTAGGTTCTTGTTGGGAATATATTGCATTCCTTGTTGCTAGAATACAATATAACAACAAGGAATAGCCAGGCCAAGGCTAGGTCAACTCATGAGCTCAGAGGCAACCAGGAGAAGAGGTAACAACATTGAACTCAGTATTAGAAAAGTTGGGCTTTAGTACTTATTTTGTTCTTTCCTCAGCCATGTGATTTCCAACAATTGACATCTATTTGCCCCATTCCTTCATCTGCAAAATGGGTAAAATGATCATAATTTCACAAGGCTGATGTGAGAAAAATGTGTGTCATAATACTGACAACTGACAACTATCATACAGTGAAAGAATATTAGTTTCTAGTATTAACCTTCAAGATTTTCCATACTAACTTTGCCACCTTGTTTTTACCTTTATATACCCAAGGTTTTCCATGCCCAGGGTTTCCATGATAAAGGGAAATAGGTATCACTGAAATCATGTAGCAGAAAACAAGCATTCAAGGTAAAAGTCAATCAGAAATCACTCCAGAATACAGTCTTGGTGAGGCAGGAAAGGTGAAAGGTGGAGACAATGGCTGAGAAAAGCTTCTGGACCCAAAGCTTCTAGTCATGTTCTCCTTAGATCTACCCGCTTCTACCACACCAGTGCTTTTCACAGTTTAATGTGTAAATGAACTTGATATATTCAGATTTTGCAATAATAGGTCTGGCCTGAGAAGTGCATTTTCAATAAGCTCCAGCTGAGGCCAGTGCCACTGGGCTGTGGATAATACTTGAGCACCCATTCTCCAGAACTGTCCATGCCCATGTTGAATGTCTCTCCAGCCACAAATCCTGCACTTTACCTTCCAGTAACATCAAACTGTTTATAGCTATCAGGAACATTCTAGCTGTTTCTTACTCTGTACTTTAGCACATCTTATTTCCTACCTCTGGAATATTCCTCTTACATTTCTTGTACACACAGCCGAAAGATTATCTTCTCCAGGATTTTATCCTCTAAACCTCCAATGTAGGTTGTTGCCCTGCTCTCTGTTCCATGATACCTTATGTCAAGGTTTATGAGGCTTTATCTCTAAAGTCATCAAGGATAAGAATTCTGTCTGCTTGTTCTCTATATCCCCAGATATCAGCATTGTGCCTTACTAAAGCACTTGTAAATACTTGTTCAACTAAGCAGTGCATAAAGAATACACTGAATTTTAGACTCATTCCTGATTGAAACATTGGGATCGGGCAGAATGCCAGTTCCCAATAATAGCTTATTATGCTTTTCACTACTAAAAAATACCCAGTAGCTAAAGGGATGTGCTTGCGAAAGAGATTGGAGAAAACAAAACGGAAAAAGAATCTGTAAAAGGTTTGAACAGGCAGAAAGGATTCAGCTTGGGTCAATGTGACGTGCCTTTGAGGAAATTGGGGAATCTCTTTTGCATCCCTGCTATTTGTGCTGGGACATTAGCAATGGTTGGACTCTTGATGGGTCATTGTGAAACAAGCTCTATCAGTTCCTCACCAATTCTGTTCCTCACTCCTGAGGTGCTGATTCCCTCAAATCCCTTTCTTGTGTATTTTTCCTTTTCAATGCTTTGCCCATGGTTCTATCACTGTTCATTAGTAGAGACTCCATCTGGGTTAGGCCTGCTCTTGTGACTTCAACCTCCTTTCCCAAAGCTAGACCAAAGAAAAAGAGGCAATCCATCATGCAAAGGAAGCAATCTTCTCCCACAGACACTTGGGAACTTAAGACATACCAGGCCAAGAATATTTCCCTTCATTACCCTTCCTTGCTTTCCATTATGAATTTAAGCTACTCATGTCTGGGTCTCAGGATCTCTCCTGCTAGCCTGACACTGGTAATGGTAAATTAGTTTTAGAACTTTTCACTGACTTAAATTAATTGGAATAAGGTGAAGGAGTGGTGTGGAAGTGCACGTGTGTTCTCACTGTGACCTCTAAATAGCATATTCTATTCCCAACAATGTCGGAGATTAACATTACAGGCAATATATTTTGGCATTGTATGTCTAATATGCTTCTATAGTTATTAATTATTAGAATTATCAAATAAAATGAGAATCATTTGTTAACATTAATATACTAAACATGGGAGAATCAGTAGTAATAAATGAAAGTGGTTAGGAGCTAATGAAAAGAGCTGGAAAGTGAAAGGAGCATCATCACTATTACCTTGTGAACAAAGAAGTCCCACCTGTACATTATTATACCAAACTAAAATGCGAAAGGAGTGATGCTGTTATACATAGCCCATGGTCTAAAAATAAGCTAATTCTCATTTGTCAAAGATGGCCAACTTTTAGTTGATTAAGATTTTTCTCCTAAAAATGAATATATATTTTTCTATATGCTTATTGTAGAAAACTAAGCTGCAAATTATTCTTATTTAAAACAAATAAATCTCCATGACTCTACAATAAAGGACAACAGCTTGAAATGTAGGGGAATAAAAGCAAACGTGTTTGAGTTTCCAGATCTTTATAGTGCAGAATTTCATTGTCATCCAGAAGGTTTCATAACTATTAATAATGTAAAATGTTACCCAATTCAGAATAATGCAGGGTAACGCACTTTCGGCTTAGTAAAATGAATGAATTATATGGTAGTTTTTAATAAGATTAAATTATTTCATGCAGGCAGAGTTTAATATGTTATAAACTTATCTATTTAGATAATAATTAGAAATGTGTATTGAGTTTTAATTAGCTCTTTGCTAAGCACTGAATATACATTTTTGAATTTAGTTCTTACAACAGTTCAATGGAGCTGATCCATCTTGTATCCCCATTTTAGGGTTAAAGAAAGTAAAGAGGAGAAAAGCCCAAGGCATTTGAGCTATAAGTAGAGAAATCTACATAAAATGTCTTTTAACATAATTAAATTTTTTCTATGAAATTGTTAAATGAAAGGAATCCTAGTTGGTTGTTCATTTGTTTCTGGCTTTGTGAAAGCCTCTGAAATTAGATTCCCCTTTTAAGAATAAGGCTGTGGATAGCACAATTACATTTGAATTTCAGATACAATGATTTTTTTTAAGTATAAATATGCCTCATGCAATGTTTATCTGACATTCACATTTATTTGAGTACCCTGGGTTTTATTTGGCAACCCTAATCAGATGGATTATCCCATCTAATGTTTACAAGTTTATGAGGTAGCTATTATTAACCACACTTGAGAGGTAGAAAAGACTGAGACTAAGTGTAAAGAAGCTGCCCTAAGATTATATAGCTAGTAAGGGAAAGAAGTAAAACGTTGTTCAAGTCTGCTTAACTTCGAAGCTGAATCTCTTTATCTTGATTATTTTCTTACACTAAGTTCCTTGAATTGGAACTTTTGGGTCAGAAAGTCCAATATTTTTAAGGATTTTGATTAAGATGAACACATTTCCATTTAGAATGTAAACACTTTTATATTTCCACTAATATCTATTTCCCCTGACCCTCACTAACACTGGCATTATGACTTTTAAAAACCTTTGCTAGTTTAATAAATTAAACATAGAACAACCAATGAAAAAAGAATAAGATTGAACATTGTTAGCAGGAAAAAAGTACTGATAAATATATTTTTGGATGTGCCTTCTTCATTTAAAATGTGAAAGTTTTAGCCAAATATAAAACTCTGTGATGCTACATATGCAAATTCTTAGTTATAAAAACAAAAATCAGCAATGTAGTGGGGTCCAAATTATCAAGATTTGACAGTAATTCTGCCAGCACCATATTTTCACATATTTTCCAAATATTATGGTGAATTTTATGATATAATGGTAAAAATTGGACTGAAACAAATGCACCATTTAACCTCACTTCAAATATGTGATGGCAGTACATCTAAATTGTGTTTTAGTCATTTCCATTTTATTTTCAGCAACATTGTTAGGTGAAAAACACAACCATTAGTACTATCCATAATAAATAAGTCATAAATATTGTGAACTTAGTATTTATAATTTAAAGCCTACTTGCATTGAATTAAATAAAATTTCAGACATGAATTGCCAAACAGTTCCTGGCACATATCAAGTGTGAATAAATACTACTTTTCATTTCTCTGTTCAACATCATTCTTCCAAGAAATTTAGTCCAAAGGGCAATGAATTCATATGATCTTTGCACAGCATTCACTTATTAAAGCATATCACACAGTTAATTCGCTATCTATTGGGACTTTACATTGATTAGAATGTTACACAGTCTCCACTGGCTCTTCCAGTGCTAGAGAAATTTAGTGGTCATTTGGAGTAATGATTTTACTGGGCTTAAATATAGCAAGTAAGCTCTAACTTTTATTCCTAAAAAAAACAAAAGAGGCATTTTTACTGTATCGTGCACCTTAGGTAGCCCTGTCCTTTAGAATGTTTGGTGACCTAAAGACTAATATCAAAGACTCTAACTACCTCAAAAAAGTCAGCCACTTAGCACCATCACACTTCAAAAGACCCTTCTAGTGTCCCTGGGTCTCCTTGGGGCAGTGGGAACAAATACATAGAAAGGGTGTTTGTACACTAATAGAGACTTTAGTTAACACCCCTCCCCACTGCCCCAACACTAGCAAAGGGCAGGAGCTAGCTCAGTGCTTCTTCAACTTGAGTTTATGCATCAGCATCACTGAACAACTTGTTACACATTCTGATTCCAGGGCCCTTCCCCAGAGTTTTGACTCAGTAGATCTAGGGCAGGTTCTCACCTCATAAAAGTGCCAAGGGCTGCTGCTGAAGACTTCTGCTACAGAAACTAAGACAGCTGGCCCCAGGCTGAAATCACCTGAGAGAAAAGAAGAGCAAATAGTGCCTATTTGCTACTTGCCCTCAACATCTTTATCCCATTCCTACAAAGAATGTGACTTGACTTTCATTGGATTTTGCTTGTTTTGTCTACATTTTGCAAAAATGTTGAACTTTATGAAGGATTTATAGAATATGGTCCCTATGGATCATCACTTCTTTAACCTGCTTCCAATTTAGTTATCAGGAAGTGTCTGTAGATCAAGAGAACTGTGATCCAGTGGACTTAACAAGCTGGTTTGATTTTCCTGCCCAGTGGATGAATGCAGAAGGGTTAACATGATAGCCTCTCTATTGAACCCCAAGACAATCCCCTTAGGAAACTGCCTCTTGCTCAAGATAACAACCAAGTGCCTTCCAGCCTCTAAGTTGCAGAAACCTCTTCTTGAAAGGACTCTCTTTTCAAATCTCCTTATCCTCCCCAGCTGGTCATTTACATGCTTTTCTCTCTCACTCTATGAATAGATACTACACATTTCCAGAAACAATCTTGACTGTGTGTGAAACTCCTGATGATCTGAAGACTGGAAACCAGGTAGGTAAGATAAAGCAATCTCCCTCTCATTTTCCAATCAAGCAATGCTCAAACTCCCACTGAAGAGACGGGTTGCTGCTGTAGCTGTGAGAAGGATGGAAGGGGAGAAAGAGTTAATGGATTTTATCAGCAGTTTCTCTGGGGATGTGGATGGCCACCCCCCTTCTCATTCTAAATCTCAGAAAAAATAGTGAACTTAGTTGACAAGGCTCTTTGAAGATGTTTTCATTGGAGTGGAGCTGCTGCGTGGCACCCCAAAGTGGTACTTCTGTGCACACATCATTATAAATATGCAAATAGAATCACCGGGTGCTGCTAGCCCAACCATTCTCAGTAGGTTGACAGCTATAAGCTGGTGCACCCCTGCTGTGAGAGCTTCAGCAGAAAACTTTTTTTAAAGTCCTGCCATCTTGACATCCATCCCTGATGAGATGGAAGAGGTAGTTTCCAAGATTCCTCTTGTAAATGCAAAGGTCATACTTTATAAAGCCCAAATGTCTCTCTAAGGCAGGGAGAGGAGGTGGCAATGACCTCTATGAGCTCTAATAGCAGAGGCCAGGGAGTTTACCAGGTCAGGACATTTCTATCAGCAGAGGGTCCACCTGTAGGCTTTTGAGAACATCTCCATTTGTGGAGATCAATGTTGGTTAAACTCTTTCTAAAAATCATCAGGGGCTTCTAAAACTACAGATTCCTGAGCTCCCTCTCCCACCGATTTTAATTTGATCAATGTGGAGTGGAGCTAGGACTTGATAAGTTTATCATGCTTTACAGTGATAATGACTTTAGTTTATAAAATGTTTTGGTTTCAGGCTAGAAATAGTGGGCATCTAATCCCATTCAGGTCTTAGTTACTGTGAACACCAGTTTGTTAAAGCATTCATGTTTATTTTATGCCAACTGCAACTTTTTACAGTTTAGTCAAAGTTTAACTTTATTATCAGTTAAGCACAGTTTAAAAAACCAACAGCTCTAAGAAAGACAGTTCTTCAAGAACCTTTATCAAAAGTTGGAAAAAGTTAGCAGCATTGAATGACTGCACAGTCACTAAGGAACGTATTTCATGACACTGAATTATAGGGATTTAAAACACATCTGCAAATTGTTTAACCCTTTCTCATGGAGAAGTGAGATTTGCATTACCCCTAACCACCAATCTGGTAAAAATCTAGGATTTGTTGACCAATAGAATACAGGGGAAGTCTATACGAACACAATAAGATTTTCAAGTCCAGTTCACAAAAGGCACTACAGTTTTTGCCTGATTCTCTTGGGATATTTGTCTTCAAAGCTTTGAATCACCATGAGAGAAGTCTGAGGCTACTGCCCCTCTTACAAAGGGGTCACTCCAGATGTTTGGCTTACTGCCTCAGATAACAGCTGACATTAACTTGCCATCTGTCTAAGTAAAACATCTCCAGGTATTACCAGCTCCTAAATATTGAGTCACTGCAGGCCATCAGGTCACTCCCAACCTTGGGTCTTCCAATCTGAGGACCCAGACATCTTGGAGCAGAGACAAGCTGTCCTCACTGAGTCCTGCCAAAACCTGACCCAAAGAATCCGTTAGTATAAAGAAATAGTTGTTTTACACTCTAAGTTGTGGGGTAGAACATGCAACACGACCAGAAAGCTTACAAGGCTTCTGAGAAGAGCAAGGATAATTGGTTCAGGTAGCCTTGGCTTTGCCATTCAATTGTCCCTGTTATTCAACTAAAAGCAGCAGTGCTTTGGGTAATTTTCTACTCATATTCTCAGGAGACCAACTTGTAAAATGAGAAAAAGGGTATATCTCAGGATTGTGGTAAAGATTAAAAGAGGTAATGTGTGGGGATATGCCTGGCACAGTGCCTGCATCATACTGAGAATTTAATAATGATTGCCACTATCTTTGTGGTTGCTGTTGTTGACGCTGTGGTGACTGGCACTAAATACCAAGCATCCCTAAACATGTGGTAAGGATAGGGCAATAACCTCTTATTGCCAAGGAAAATCTGTAGAATGGGTCCAAATTGTGGCAAACTGGTATTATGATAGACTTCAAAATCTGTCCTGTCCAACAGGCTCCTTGTATAGATGAAATGCTCTGTTGAATGATTTGTTTCAGATCATTGAACCCAATGATTTCTCATATGACAACTCTTTTTTTTTAACTGGGCACTGACATCATAGTAATATTCATGGTAGAAAAAAAATACATATTTTGTTACTGACCATGTTGTGTATATACATATAGACACAATAGCGCTACATGTCTGTAACACAGCCAACAGACAATGCTCTCTCCAAATACAGATTCAAGGCTCTATTAGAATATGTGAGTTTACTGTCCAGTAAACTTCAGAATTTAGGACTTCTTATGAGAGTCAATGTTCCTTTCCAACTTCCCATGCATATATTTGCATATATTTGAGAAATATATGCATATATTTATATATAAATATATTTATGCATATATTTGAGAAATATGTTAAACTATCATCTCTCACACACTAACATCTTAGTATAATTGATTATATTATTCTGATATGTTTTCCAGATCCTCCATTTTCTTTCCTCTGTTGTGCACTCAGAAGGAGGAAGCTTTCTAGAGATAGATAATCACAGACAAGATTTGACATGGGTTCTGGAAAGAGGGATGAGAAAAAGAGATAGTAAACAACTCTCCAAAAGAAATAGTAAACAACCATACCCAGTGAGGCATGCACTTTGTAGTTTGCTTGGCTCTTTCAACTTAGAAGAAGGGAAATATTTCCGGTAAGCTCTAGACACATCATTATCAGTTCTCCTGTAAGAGGAGAAGTTGATATGATTAGTTGTGCGGCATATGGAGGAAAGAGAATCTACATGATCCTTTTAGGCATCCAGATGGCCTCCAAGTAACTGAGATAATGACATTTAAACACTTTCAAAACTGATTTTTGTTTTAACTTCAAATGGTGCCTAGGTAAAATGGAGTTTTCCATCAAAACATGTAAATATTAGTAAAGTCTCAAAACCTTAATTAAGAAAATAATTCAAATTAATTCAGATAATTCAAAGTGAAAAAGATTAGAAAGAATAGTCTTATTATTTATGAAAAATAGTGCTAAATGGTGTTTCCCCATGTTGTGATAGTCCTATTTATTTCTTCAAAAGTGACCTGGAAGAAAGGCTATTTTCGTTTTGTAAATCATCTCCCAGGTAAGAAGTCAGTGGAAATAACTCATTAATGAATTCTGCACGTGACAAGTGAAGATGTAAGGCAGACACCACAGAAGCTCCAAAGATATATAAATGGACCCAGAGAGTTAGGAATATCAGTAGAAAATAACAAAATGAGATTTCACTTAGAAAAATGAACACCGATACATCTTGAGCAAAATAATTCAAAGGACAGGAGAAACCTGGAGACTAGTAATGCTGAAGGAGACCTCGAGCTGATAATGGAGGACAAATTAGATATCAGTTTGCAATGTGAAATGGCTGCCAAAGAAGCTGATGCTATTTTGAACTGAATACAATGATCCATTACATTGAGGCAGAGGAAAAATATAGAGAAATGACTCCCACCTTCCTTGATTCTGGTTAGGTTAAAACACAGCAGCAGGTCTCTTGACACACAAAATGTGTTGAGAAATTGCACTGAGTACAGAGGATAGCACTGAAATGATTAAAGAAATGGAATGATGTATTTATTGGAAAAGATTAAAGAAGCTAAGTATGTATTGGCTGGATACGCAATGACAAGCAGGGCTAGGATAGTCCACATTTGAAAGGTATAATTTTCCTCGAAGGAAAGGACTATATAAATGGGGAATAAGAGCAACATTTACAATGCCAATGAGAAAGTGTCCAGGAGGTGATAACGTAGCCTTCGTATGTGGTTAGGGGTTGAGACTGCTTCCTGACATCTACCATCTTGATAGTAGACCTTTCACTTGCCATGTTATCTCTGGAAGGCACTAGAAGGACCCTCTTCTTTCAAGGCAGACACACTTGGGCAGTTGGAAGCTGTTACTAGGAAAAGCTGAATTTTGTGCTATGTGTTTTTTGTGCCTTGCTTCATGCTGATCTCCACTCCCTACTCTTCAGTCTAAATTTAATTTTCTCATCCCTCTTTCCAGAACCCTGTCAAATCTTGTCTGTGATTATCTATCTCTAGAAAACGTCCTCCTTCTGAGTGCACAACAGAGGAAAGAAAATGGAGGATCTGGAAAACATATCAGAATAATATAATCAATTATACTAAGATGTTAGTGTGTGAGACATAATAGTTTACTATATTTCTCAAAGATATGCATAAGAGATAATATCTTTTTCCCCACAAAGAGGCATCTGACCAATAGATGGGTGAATGTCTTGACAAGGACCATCCCTGTGCCCTTTAAATCACATTCTCTAAAGCTTGCAGGGGCCAAGTGCCTATATTTGGAAGTGCCCCTTATACCATTTAGGGCTGTTAAAATAGCTGCAACATAGTCTTAAAGATTGAATGAGTCAATTTAATGGATGTTTGGGGTTTTGTATTAAAATCCTAAGCATCAAGATCATGTGACATACTTTATGACATATGATGCTGTGTGGGGGAAATTTTCATGCAGTCACAACAAGCCAGGTTATGCTCTACTGGAAGCATGAATGAAAGAGAAATATAACTTAGCTCCCTTCCAGCTCTAACATTCTATGACTCTATAATTCAGTGACTGTAGGATCATTTTCATGATTCAAGAGTCAATATTGATGGATTTTTTACAAAGTGAAAATGTGAGAGGAAAAAAAGTGAAAGAGAGATGAAAAGTCGTTCCATTATGTAAGTTTTACAGTGACGGGGAGATACAATTTTGGAACAAAGTGACTGATGAAAGGTGTAGGGTGAGCAAACAAAAGGGGAAACGTTTTTTTTTTTATTATTTTGAAAAGGAACTGCAGTGACCATCCATCACGGATCCCTGGAGTGGAAGAGAGGAAAATGTGAAATTCCTGCACCTACTTGTGATGTATTTGGAAAGACCGGATATCTTGCTCAGGGGAAACTTTAAAGAATCAAACATCTGCTGTAGAGCAAACACAGTGAAATATGCATCACCAAAGAGCCCCTAAGTTAAAGAGAGGACAGGTTTGTGACCCTGAAAGTAGGCAATGCAGGTAGAGCAGTAGCCAGCCCCACATCAGCCCGAAGGGGTTGATGGGGAATGGGAAAGCAGTATAATAACCACCAGGGTCCACTTGTTATTTATATTCTAATAGTAAAGAAAATAGGTTCCTTGGTTTCAAGTAATTTCCTAATACAAGTGCTCTAACGGAAACAACATAGTCACCTGAGGCAGCCAGAGGAGTCAAACATGGTCAGTAAAATGCATTGCAGCCATGCATAAAATGGCCTGTACTGCTGGCCACAGGCAGTCTTTATGATAGATACAGGTCCACTCTGGGTCTACTGATAGTGTGACTCTTTGTGTTGATTATTAGTGGCCAAGCATAAGAACTACTTTAGCCATGTCTAATAAATTTCTTCAGCTTCACAGCAGCACAGCCCAGGTCCACACAGTGTAAGCTGAAGACAGAATGTGGGTCACTCTGAACTGCAGAGATAGGCCACATAATTCAGTCTGCACAGTCTGTTTTGTTTCCAATCCTATACAAGTAGAGATTCTCTAGCCACCCGAATTGCTCAAATAAAGCTGGATAGTTTTCAAATTACAGCATCCCTCACTAGAGGCTGTGAGAGTGTAGGTTTAATGTTCATAAGTAAGAGAAAAGCTAAATACTATGTGAAAATCTCCTTGCCCCAAACTTAATGCTATAGTCACATAAAAAGCAACACTTCAAGAAACACAAGGATGTGAACTATAAAGTTATAAGTTCATCAAGTAGGTGCAAAAAGCAGGCAAACAAAAATTGAACAGACCCCCATGATAACATTTGAGTAGTGGGACCACTATTCTTCATTCAATGCCAGGAAGCTCTACCATTGAATTGGTCGCAAATATTAGGTCACAAGTGCAGTGAAGTTTTTCATTTAATCCAACTCATCTGTAATTTCATAGATGCAGAGATGAGACATGCATAACGCTTTGAGTGAAAGAAAGAAATCGCAAAAGGAAAACCAAATTACTCAGAATTTCCTTACTTGTTTATGACTTGTAGGACAAGATAAGTCCAAATCCAAAGAGAAAAACTGATTGATAGCCCAAGAGGCATAGCAGGGGGGAACATCACTGTACTGTAACTTTATTCAGAATTGCAAACAGATTTCAGAAGTCCTTCAACAGGGAAAATTTTATTATTCCCATAGACCTAACTAAACCTTTCATGTTTGCTAAGTAAATCTGCCTATAGCCTCTTCCTCTCAAACTCCTATAATTGTCACATCTGAAAAGTGCTTAATGCCTAGGAAATCCACCCCAAATAACCCCAACTCTGATTCTCAGGTAAGCTCTACAACTGTAGAATAATGACAATTTCTCCAGACACAAATCGTGTCAGAGGCTTCATATGCATAATCATAATGAGTCCATACAACAACCCTAAAAGGTAAATGTTATTATCCTAATATTAAAGAGGGGAAACCAGACGGATAAATATTTACTTGGTTAATTTAGCACTCAAGGTTCAAATTCAGGTCTGGCTAGCTCCAAAGCTTCCAGCAGAGGAAGAATGGAGAAAGGATATAGAGGTTTCCTTAAATTCACGTAGATCCTACTCTCTGATTTCCATTTCATTCACTGCAAGCATTCTGCAAAACTTCCCTTGATTTATTTTGTGCTATGAGCAAACAGACCACGATCAGTGTGTGTGTGTGTGTGCACATAGTTTATTTGTTCAACAAATATTTATTAGACACATAATTCCACACTACTCAGTGTGCCAAGTACTGTGGAAATATAACAGACATGATCTCTGCTTTCATGGAGATTATCATCTAGCTGCATGCTTCACTTGATGAGGCAAGGTTATTTGAAATAAAATAGCAGCCAATGCATTAACTAGAGGAGGTGGATTTTCAGTGATTTATAAAAGAAAACATGTGTCTTTGTAAGTGATCAGCCAAATGTGAGAGATCAATCCAACCACACTATCATTATCATCATATATAGCAATAAGGCAGTTTTAATATCATAAAATCGGAACAATTGAAATTCTGCAAGGCTGTGAACATTCAGATTAGGGTTCACTTGGAAAAGTGGGAAGAACTAGAAATCTGCCCCAAGGTTTTAAGTATGTCAATCTTCTCTTTTCTATAAATGAATAGAGAAGTAGCTACCTTATTTGCATGACAATCTTTGGAGTCTTGGTAAATTCTAGGAAGAGCCAAATTGGAATGGATAATGAGATAGCATTCAGTAATAAATCTGTGTTCATGATTTCACTTTTCTAAGGCTTTTTTTTTTTTTAGATTTTTAGATATCTTAAAGTATTTCCCCCCAATTTTCAATTGTTGCTGAATTGGTTTGTTAAAGCTGTGGGGATGCAGTATTCCAGAAATGGGTTGGCTTTTCCAAAGGGAATTATTATTAAGTTGCAAGTTTACGTTTATAAGACCTTACAAATGTCCAAACTAAGGCATCCAAAGAAAGATACCTTGTATTCCCTTTTAATAAATGCCATACTTGGAGAATAAATAAATATGATATACACATAATCTAAGAGAAGGTTGCATCCTGAAATGAGATGATAGGAAGAAACCAGGACGTATTCTTGGGATTAAAAATTTGGATGTAAATTACTAAAATCAATACACGTACTAAGAGTTGGACTCTGGAATCTTAGTCAAAACTTATGAAAAACAAATTACCTTTTTCATGGAGATGGGTGCTATTGTGCATGTTAGATGTTTCTAGTATTGAGATTTTGTATTTTCTGTACACTGTTTCCAATGAGTTTCCATCCACCTCCACCCTCCAAGTTCAGAAGAGCTCTCATTTTCTAAGGATTAGTTTTACTTAATACAGAAGAGTTTTAATAACTGTTTTATTACTTGGATGTCTTGATTTTACTTGGATATTTATGGACTTTTGGAGCTAATTCCTATCATTATTATTATTATTACTATTATTATTATTATTATTATTCAGACTCACAGAATTTAATAGATGGAAGGATCTGTAGAGATCATTGTCCCCCATCTTCATTTGGCAAAGGATGATATTTAGGGACAGTGAGGCTAAATGTGTTTCCATGTGTCAGAAAGGTATTCCAGTCTGACCTGGAAATTCATTCATTCAACAAACATCTACTTATGTGTTCCTTTGGTTTCTGCACATAGCCTAGGATGGTGGTTTCTGACATATCCTCAAGTGCTTCCTTCTCTCTCCCCACACATCTAAATCTATATATTCATTTACTTACCAGAGTCAGATTGAATAGTATACTTCATCCTTCTCTCCTTGAATCAATTTCATGATTTGGTAAATAACTAATAAAAATGATTTATTTATATACAGTTTTGAAAAAAAATGCCAATGATGATCTTAATTTATGTTGAAGTAGTGATATAACTTTGTACAAATAAAGCCAACTTTACACAAAGTAGGGAGGATCCAGAATATTGTTAGAAGAAAATGCAGAGCAAGTATATTTTCGAGTCTTACCTTGGGTTACATATTGATCAGTAAAGTGCTATAATGATTTTATACTTACAAGATAAAAAAAAACCATGAAACAATAACAACCACCTTTCTTACTATTCACTCTTCATGAGATGAGCTTTCATAATGGTCAATCTTTTGATTTTGTATACAGAATTTGTCTCTTTTTCCCTGTCTTCCCCTTGAAGTTAAAGAATCATTTTTACAGTTGGTAAGTCAATGAAATAATTGCTTCAGAAAACAAATATTGGTTCCACTCAGGCTTATAGGCAAAATTAACTTAGGTCTAGTTTAACATGGCCAAGCAGTGACTTATATGTATATAGAGAATTAGCACTGTAGTTGTAGGATTTGATTACTTATATCAGGACACCTTTCTCAAGCCTTTTTTCCTTTTAGTATCTATTTCAGTCTCTGCCTGGTTCTTTCTTTCTGTGTCTTAAAAATATTCAGATATATTTGTTTTTATGGATTGCAAGATAAGCTATATTAGAAATAACCCATACAATGGATTTCAAGAGGCAAAAATTGCAAGTAACAAGACAGTAAAAAAGGGAAAAGCACAGACAAATTTAAGAGACAGAATCCTTACTCCCTGACCCAGACACACTAGAACCAAGGAAACTCACAGATGAGCTTCAGGTGACATCTTTCCTCTGTTTATGATTAGAAGTAGAGGTGGTATATTTTGGGGGTGGAGGATTACGGCACTGCATAAAAATATCAAGTAAGAGAAGAGACGAGGGATAGGAAAAGACATATGTAAAGAAATAAATGAGGTGGAATATTTTACTGGTCATCATTTATTCATTATTTTTTACAAGCAGACTTGGACTGTATGTGGGGAAAGTAGAAAGGGAAGTCTACGATATATAGACAGATTATTTGCAATAGATTGGCAATTCTGCAAGTGAACAGATGTGTTTCATTTCTCATTCACAACCCAGTGTTGATAACAGATACCTCTTTTCTGGAGGATCACATGCTCTTCGGGCCTAAATACCATACATTTAAGTCCTGTCAGGATAAACTCAACCACAACCTTTTCTTGGAAACCTCTGAATGAATCCCTGTCCCCGAATCAAAACACCACTGTTCATGTGTAATTGAAATTATAAATCTACTGTCATGCACTAACTTCCCTTCTCTTTAGTAAGGATCCAAAATTCAAGGTTTGGTTCATCCTATCCTGTGTGGAAGAAAGGCGCAGTGGCAGAAACAGCTCCATTACTTGGAATCCCTGAGTCTTTCATAGTAAATTAAAGGTATGTGACAACATAACCACTATCAATTAGCCTTCACTGAAGGCCGGTATTACAGGCATTTTCTACTGGTAAAACAATATAACCACACTGGTATTAATTCCTGGCCACAGGAATAATGCTGACAAAAAAACAAAAAAAAAGCCTTATTCAAACCACTTTTTTAAAAACCTATTACTTCTGCAAAATAAAATAAATAATAAATCAATAAATAAATCTGAAACTGGAAATTTCCTGATGAGGAAAGTTTCCTGATGATAGGCATTCCCATTCATTGTTGGTTGCAGTTTAAACGACTATAAACATTTTGGAAATTAATTGGCAGAAGCTAATAAATGGAAAACATATATTACCTTTGGCATATCAATTCTACCTTTGCATTGAGCATATTGAGTAAGAGAATATCTCTGGATGCAGAATACTGAAGCTTGAATTTTGACTGAGATTTCTTACCAAAAATATGACTCGAGGCAAATTTCTTAAAAGTCTCTGTGCCTCAGTTCCCAGCTAAAAAATGAGGATAATAACTATATCTACCCTATAGAACTGTTAGGAAAATTAGGCTAGTTAATGAATGTGAACTAATTAGAAAAATTATGACCTAACAGCACTCAATCACTTGTCTATTCATTCTCATTATTTTATGGAAATAAAAACACCAGTATATAAGGATGATATTGAAGATGCATTGCATTGTTTGTAATGAAAAAAAAAAAATGGCAACAACTGAGTCTATTTGAGTTAAATATGTACCTTTTGTCCTTGATGGGTTGTTCACTAAGAAAATCAAATTGTAAATTTACCTGATTGGTACTATCCCACTTAAAAAAAAAATACTTACATCCAAAGAAACTCTATACAACTATAATTGTATTTATTCAAGAACAATTTTTGAGCACCTTGTCAGGCATCCTTGCAGCACTGGGTTACAGTAGTAAACAAACCACACATATATCAACCCTCACAAAGCTTTTATTCTAGGGAGCAGTGATGCACAAATGAATATATATATAATAATTCTGATGGTGATAAGTGCTATAGGAAAAATAAAACAAAGAAGTGTAGTCCATGTAAAGGGTATCTGAGGAAACAATGATGAGTCGGGGACCATACTTTAAAAACAAGCTGGTCAGCAAAGGAAGAGATGTGTATTTGGCTGAAACTTTATATTTTCAGCAGCCCACTATCTAATTTAACTTGTGTGGTCAGTTTATTTGAACATCACAATTACATGGAAACTGGAGTAGGGAGTGAGATCTTGTTGGTTTGTACAGGTTAGTGTGATGCCCTGATATACCCCCAGAGTAATCTGGGCATAAAATTTTAAAAAAGTATTTGTAAAGTCCCCTTAAGGGACTGGAGAAAACTGTGGAAATAGTAAAATTCCCTACCTGGGGAAGACCTGATAGTCTCCAAAGTCTACCAATTTAATAGGCCAAGTCCTTGATCTTGGGGCTTGCCATTATAAAATTTATTCCTGCAAAGAAGAAGGTAAGACTACTTATAATTATGCCTAAGGTCACTCCCAGAGAACCTCTTTCATTGCTCAGATGTGGCCTCTCTCTCTAAGTCAACTCGGCAGGTAAATTCAATGACCTCTCCCTTATGTGGGACAGGACTCCCAGGAGTATAAATCTCCCTGGCAATGTGGGACAGGACTCCTAGGGATAAGCCTGTCCCTGGCATCAAGGGATTGAGAAAGACTTCTTCACTAAAAAGGGGAAGAGATTCAAATAGAGATCATTCTGGAGGTTATTCTTATGCATTCTATAGATATCCCTTTTTCAGGTTTTGGTGTATTGGAGTAACTAGAGGGAAATGCCTGAAACTACTGAACTGTAAATGCAGTAGCCTTGATTCTTAAGATGACTGTATTATCATAAATTTATTATTGTGTTCCCATGTGATTGTGAAAACATGGTGACTAACACTCCCTTTCCCCAGTGTATGGACAGATGAGTAAGAAGATAAAGACAATAAATAAATAAAGAATAGGGGGTTGGGGTATTTGGGTATTCTTTTTTATTTACTTTTATTATTTTTACTTTTATTGTTTTGGCAGTAATGAAAATGTTCAAAAAATCAAAAGCGATGATGCATGCAAAGCTATAATATGGTACTGCAAACCACTGATTGTACACTTTAGATGATTATATTGTATGTGATATATCTCAAAAATTGTATTTAAAATAAATAAGCTGGTCAGGAAAAGACTGTGAAAAAGGCATTTGAGCAGAATCCTGAAAGAGGTGAAGAGGTAAGATATATTTTTTGTATGACTATGAAGGAAAGTAAAAAAGAGAATATACTGAGTTATTAAAGTTAATTACTTTAGGGGTGCTGAGGGTGGTATCAGAGGAGGTATAGATATCCTCTTTATACATTTTTATTGTCACATGTTAATTTTGAACTTAAAAGTAACTGATTGGGTGGGCCACGGTGGCGCAGTGGCAGAATTCTCGCCTGCCATGCCAGAGTCCTGGGTTCGATTCCTGGTAACAGCCCATGAAGAAATAAATAAAAGTAACTGATTAAGAAAATTAGAGCATACAAGTGAAAAGTGCATGGAGACTGGAAAAGAGCTAAAAAATCAGATTAATTATTTATCACAGCACATAGTAGGTGCTTAGTAAATACTGACAGAACTGAAATTTGACCTTGTATCCTTCAAGCACTCTCCTGGGGTAGGCAAATAAGGTAATTGAAGCTGACAGAAGGGAAAGGTGTTAGTTAAGGACATGTAATTACTAATTGCTTGCACTATGTGCTCTATACTAATTTATCTCCAGAGGGCTTACTGTAGAACACCATCAGTCCTTTTTATAAAGAAGCTTCCTCTTATAGCCCTGAAAACTGCCTGAGAGTTTGTTGAAACAATTAGCATTAAGAAGGAAGGATTCAGAAATGTGGGCATGAGGGGAGATAACATGAGAAAGAGCTGCTTTGCCGAGAGTGAAGGCAGCACACCTGCTGTGTCCCAAACACAATAACAAATTTTGCCTTTGTTTCTTTCCTATATCCTACCTTCTGCTGGAGGTGCTGTTAAACAGGAAAATGATCAAAAGCTAGACATATGAAAGGAGAAAAAAACATGAGGCTATCTCAGTACCATCAGTTCCTGCACAATGGAGAGATAGCTTCAGTACCTGAGGAGGGACTTACAGAGATGCTCAGCTGTGCCTATGTTGAAAAGGGAGCCTGAACATTTTTCCAGAATCAATGGCATATTCACAAACATACCTATTTATCCTTTGTCCTCACATTGGGCCAAATCATGTTCCTTCTCATCCAAATAACTCAGAACTCATCAGCCCAGAATAAACAGATTCCTTCCAATGATTAGAAGAATACTCCACTGGAAACTACAGAATGAATGGCAGTGATGAACTAAATAAAAGCATAGTACCAGATCTGTTTTCTATTTATCTGGGCTGCTACTGAAAATGTGAAAGACATGTTGCTATCCAGTATTATTCCCTTCAAACTGGCTGTTCTGGCTCACGCATGATTTGAGTAAATACATTTTGGAGCTCTTGAAATGTTCAGGGACAGTACTAACTAGAAACGAAATAATGGTGTTTCTTATTTCTTCTCAGGGACAAACATCAACTAACGCTCTGCTTAAATATACCAATGTCAGCAGCATGGGAATATCCTCTCAGATAACAGTGGGTAGAAAAAAATCAGTGAGGATGTCGGGGAATTTTAGCTACTTCTTCAGACTTGCAATCTGATTCTTCATCAGCTCTGCAATTTGGTCAAAAGGTCAATCAGGCTTTACTGTCCGTACCCACAGAGGAAGCAGACACCTACATTGGGCATTTAAGGAGAAATTCTGCTTGTCTTAAAGATACTTTCTGGCATTTCCACCAGTAAGATAAACTGTCAACAGAGGTGATCCTTTGAAATCTTACCCATTACTGCATCGATACCCTCTTTACATTAATACGGTGCTGGTTTTCCAAGGTAGCTAGCAGGAACTGGGTTCTGATGTATTTGCACTTAATATCGGGTTGCTGTAGGAGAAGGTAAGACAGTTGAAAAGCATGAGGACTTGCCTGTGAAGGCAGACTGGAAAGGGAGAATTTTAATAGGGAGCTGTGGATCATACATGGACAGCACAAAGAGAAACTGAAGGGCAACAAGGAAAATTGCAGGTAAGGATATAAGGACCAGGAAAAGGCAAACTAACCTCATTTACTTTTTTTTTTTATTAGAGAAGTTGTAAGTTTACAGAAAAATCATGCATAAACTACAGTTTCCATGTATCACCACAGTGTACATCTTGCATTAATATGGTACATCTGTTGCAATTGATGCAAGAACATTTTTATAATTATACTATTAACTATAGTCCATCATCAACTTTAGGGTTTTTATGTGTTTTATATTCTTATGGAATAATTTTTAAAAATTTTATTCTAGAAATGTATACAACCTAAAATTCCCCCTTTTAGACACATTCAAATAGATATTTCAGTGCTGTTAATTACATTCCTAATGAGGGCAGTGCAAGGATAGCTCAGTGTTAGAATTCTCACCTGCCATGTGGGAAACCTGGGTTCAATTCCCAGAACCTGCCCATGTCAAAAAAAAAAAAAATGCATTCATAATGATATGCTACTGTTACCACCATTCATTACTAAAACTTTTCATCAACCCAAATAGAAACTCTGTACAATTTAAGCATTTACTCCCCATTCTTTGTCCCCATCCCATCTTCTAGTAATCTATGGTCTAGTTTCTGATTCTATGAGTTTGCTGATTGTAACTATCTCATATCAGTGAGATGACACAGTATTTATTCTGTTGTGTCTGGCTTATTCCATTCAACATGATTTCTTCAATGTTCAACCATGTTCAGCTAAGGACAGCACTGAGATTAATGCTGTTAATTAAATAAATCTCCTTTGAAGTCTGGTGCTCTAATATGGAAATATTCATTGTTAGAAAAAATACATGGCAATAGTTCCTTTACCTAGTCTTCCCAGAGAATGTGTGATGACTCAAAGTAAAACAGTCAAATGAATGAGTTATCTTTAATCTCAAAACATGCTTTCAATTGAAAAATTTTTCTCATAACTACTCATGAAATATATCAATTGCTTATTTTCTTTAATTCACATATATAAAAATTCCTTCCTAACAGGCATCCACTGTTTCACTGCATTTATAATAATGACCTTCTCAGGGTTGATTGGTGTATGGACATAGGGTTATTTGCCCCAGTGTGGAACAGCTCAAGACCTTTAAGTTTATACTTGTTTAATTTCTTCCCTTTGTCCTTAGTATTCTCTACACAGAAATGCTTGCTTCTTTTTATAGGATTTGGAATTTCCTATGCAACCTGGTTAAGATTCTAAGTGTAGTTCACCTTCTACGATTCATTCAGGCAGTCTCTGTACTCTCAGAGTCTTCTCTACTTATTCTTGTGTTCAAAGATACATTCTAAGTGGGACTGATTAGCTACGAGTCTCACTTCTGGTTAATCAGGCTGGTATACTCGCCTAAAAACATAAGAATCATGATATGGAATTGCAGCTACAGGCAAACCAAGAGGAAACGAGGAAATAATGCCACATGCCTTGGAATGCGACTAAGTTGTAAACAGAGTTGATGACGTAACAGGGAAAAATCGAGTAAAGATAAGTGATATCATTCTATTCTTTCACTGGGTTATTCAAAACTACCAGTTAAAATAACTCTGGCTGGCTCTGTCCACAAAAGTTACAGTTTTAAACATATAATTATAGTACTTGGTATTTAATTTAGCCCTTTTTATAAACTGCCTTGTTATTGTTCATTGTTTCATGAGCATAAATCGTGTCTCATTGAGAGGGCTGTACACTCCTTTGGGGCAGGGGTCATGTCTTCACACCTAACTTGGGTGGGATGAACTTGGGTTCAGCCAGAAAATATAGCATATTATAGAAGATACTCTATAATTATGTACTTAATTGCTTTATTATACATGAAACTTTAAAATCAAACTAAAATTAGAATAATGTAAATGCTTTTCTGATACTATTGAATACAGAGACAAAAAAAATGGGGGACAAAAGGAAAAATCTAAAAGTACAGGAATTGGAATACTACGTGACAAAAGTTATACAATCCCACTCCATATTTTAATATAGTAGAAAGCCTTGGTTATGTGAATTTCCACTAAAGGTTTACATACATGAGCAAGTGCATACAGAAACTGGATTATATATTACTGGGCTCTTTTTAGTAAATAATCATTTATTTTATTAATGATTCAATTGAAAGAAAGTTCATGACGATTACTGCAGGAGAGCCCCTATGATTCTACATCTGTATATCCATTCAATTATTTTTAAATTGCTTTCTGAACTTGAGAGGTAGAGTATCACAGCAGAGTTTGACTGGAGGGAGTATTATCAAGATCAGCTAGAATCCTTGCCACTCTCTCCTTTTCACCATTGAATAGAAGCTGCTTAACAGTAATCCTTATATTTAATCCTGATCAGAGGTCATCTAAGAGCCACACTGATAGAATAGCTGGCTTTGCTTTACCCGCATACCCAAATCCTGAATTTAAATGGTTTTCCTGTTAATTTCAGAGCTCCTGCCATACACCACTGATCCTTTTCCAGGACCAAATCTGAGGGCATTTCTAGATCAGACACTTCAGTGCAAACTCCAGACCTTGATGATGCTGTCCTCTGTGCCTGTACCCCTTTCTATAACTGCCTTCTAGAAACACCTTGCTCACTAAGCTCAGCCATTACAGGCTTGACAGCCTTCAACCACTGCCTCACAAATACCAAGAAACTTGCTGGGACTTAGTCCTTACTGAATTTGTGGAATCATAGTTCCAGGGGCTTTCCTTCTACCATGAGGAAACTTAAAATTTTTCACGTACCTAGAATCACAGAATCATAAAATTTTAGAGCTCAGAGGGACTGAAGAAATTCTTCAAGTTTAGAATTGAATTCGGAACTTCATGTAAATGCAGTGTTTTATGGTAGGTTGCCTCAGGATCTGCTGTAGGAAAGACCAAATATGTACTATCCACGTGTCCTAAAGCAAAGTAATAGAACGAGGGAAAACACTGGGAGCACCATTAATAGTTCCGTAATTCCATAAAGGAAGGTGGAGAAAGCTAGCAAAGGCTTCTAAAGTGTAGGAAAAGCTGTGTCCAAGTATGTGTGTTTGCTCATTTGTGTTATAATTCCTTGAGAGAGGAGATTCAGACTCAGGAGATGCACACAGCTCTTACTTCTAAATGGTACCACTAATCCTCCAGCTTTCTACTACAGATATTGTTTTTTATATAATAATATACAATTAGCTTTGATATTGATTCAGATAAGTAGCAGACTCTAAAAGCTATTGATTCTATAAAATGAAGTCTACCACTTAAAATTAACTTGGGTTCAACACATATGTTTGTTTCCCACATTTATAATAATTCTGAATTTTAAGATTTGAGTAAGTTCTAATATAAGAGGAAAAACAACAACCAAATTCAAATAGTCTGCTTTGCATTTCTTTTAAGATTTAATAAGAGTGACTACTGATTAGGAGTCATAATATGAAAATATTTCCTTGTAATTTTTCCATAGGAAGTCAGCTTTTTATAATTATAGACTTAATCAAGGTGCAAGCCCTTTTTTAACCTCATATTAAGATCATCAAATTGGCACACAAGATTACTAGGTCTTACTAATCCAATTTCATTTTTTTATTATCAATGTTGAAACTACTATTTTATGGTAAAGTAAAAGCAGATTTCACTCAATTAATTCATCTCTATGCAATAAAATGGAAAAAGCTTATATTTTATTAACAAGTAATTATTTTCAACATTTGCCCTGGAAAATAAATTACCAGAATTTTCTTTGACAAATAAAAATATTGTGATATTCGCTGGAGATTTCATGGAGTCAAAGTCTCTTCAAGTTCAAACAGACAATGAGTAGCCTGCCGAGATTACTTCAACTATATGGATGGATGACACTAATAGGTTTAAACGGTAGTTAAGGATGATCATCTAAAACCATGAACAGTATTAACTAACTCATTCTCAGAAGACTGGGTCTAGAAGATTTGAAACTGTAATTCACCCAGTCCACCATAAGAACATAAGGAGAAATATTTATATCTAGAGCATACTCTTCAAAGAGATGGTCAAAAATGAAAACTGAAGGGTTTATTTTAAGACCAATTTTATATATAAGCTGCATGAACTTGAGGTAAGGTTTACAAGCATCGGGCTCAATTATTTTGTTCCAAAGCTAATTTAAATCAATCAATCAATCCTGAAAACAAAATCTGAAAATAATTTATAGCTGTTCATGTTGTTCTTTTAAAAGAACATACAATTTCTGTAAGGCTAACATAAGAAAAAGAATGGAACTGAGTGCACACATAAACACATTGAATGAAAGAAGGAGTTAAGCAGCCAAACTTTAGGAAAGGAAAACTTCAGGGAAGCTTCAGGGAGCTTGGAGGCAGGGACTCATGGGCAGTATCATCAGGTTCTCATCCTTAGGATGCATGACTTCCAGTCACCTTCCATCCATGCATGAGTGTACTCCATATTCAAACCACTGGGAAAGAGTGCAGTTAGCCTAATCCCCTTCAGATGGAGAAGGCTTCATGATTGACAGTCCAAATGTTACCACATGGACTAAGGGAGTGACAATTACCCACAGGAAAGGCCAATTACTTTTACAGAAAGAAGGAGAAAGGGATTCCAGTGAGTCAAAACACTGGTGTCCTCTTGGAAACATAAAACAAGAATTTGCCCCTCTTTCTTACCTGACTGTAGGCATTTGCTGGACTTCAGTAATGAGCTAATGTGTAAAGATACACAAATACAGGAGAGTCATTGGGTTGCAGCAGTCTAGGTACCTTGAGAAAAAGAAACTAACCTCATTTGCAAGAGCACATAAGAAGGAATAGAACAGATGCCAAACATGGCAGGAAGGAAAGCTTTGTTATGCCAAGTAACATCTGATAGGAGTATAAAAAATATTGAAGTCTATTAGATATAGTCATTACTAGAAGCAATAATAAATTCACCAGTTAGAATGCTTTTTTGCTTTTGATATGAATAATGTATTAGATGAAATAAGACATTCTGTCTTTATACCAAAATATCGACGGTTTCAAAGCCCCTACTATGAAATACAAAACGTGAGACACTCGAAGATAATATCTTAATGATAAGTGTTGCTAGTTTCAATGAAAGAATTTTAAAATATAGTAATATATACAAATAAAAAGCAAAGAATTGCTGATAGCACAAATATGGATTTGAATAATATATTTGGTAATTATCCTTCTCCACAAAAAATATTTTTGGAATGCTATAGGATGTAAATAAATAAATAATTATTTCTGGTTAAAAACTTTGGATTACATTTGAATATCTGTCTCCTTTTGATATATTTACCATGTATAAAATTTGTGTGTTATTTTTGCCATATAAAACTAAAAGAAGGGGAATCTGATTTCCAAGAAAGGAATTTTGGTTTATTTGAGTCTTTTAAAGGTGGTTACTATGAAATAGGATAGTCTGAATTTTATTCTAATTTTAATGAGTTTAGAAACTATGATATATATTATCTTGGGGCCAAACTCTTTTCTAAGCCGAGATACATTTATGCTAGGTGCATAGTATATTTTAATTAATTAATTAATCCATTCATCAATGAATAAAGATTATTTTCCCTTGAATCAGTAGATGCTGAAAGAATAGAATTTTTGGTGTGCTACAAATCTGAAAAATTCCACAACTGGATGGAGATGCCGAAGCTTTTCAAATTATGAAATTTGCAGACTCACCCTTTCTTCAATTCAGCATCTGTAAGATTGCTCTGTATCAAACCGACAGTCATTTGGCTAACAGAACAAATGTTAGAAGTCCTTCTGGCTCCAAGTACCTATTTTGTGCAGCTATTGCACAGTCTATGTCCATAAACAACTATTTGAAGGGGGCTTAGGTCATATTATCCTGGACAGACAAACTGCAGTTTATTTGAAGTAAAATTATTTTCATTTTTCTAGTGAAGAGGACAAGAAAAGACTAGTTTGCCTTGAGGCCAACATCTGACTCTTATGAAAAGCATCTCTTTCCACGACTCATCAACTTTTTATGAAGACCGAGAGTGATAGGCAATGAGAAACAGCGTATTCTCCACCCACAGAGATTGTCCTTCCTCACTGATTGTTCAGCCTAATTCTCACTGTTGATATCTTTAAATGACCATCCAGATCTGTCTGTGAATGGGGCAGTCATCACAATCCTTGCCATACACATTTTTACATAAGTGAATAAAAGGTTTCAAGGAATATAAAAGAAAAGCTCAAATGACCAAAGAAGTCTAGGCATATGGTCCCCAAGGAGGTGTGGAGGAAGGGTCTGAGAAGTAATGCAGTTATTCACTTATTGATTTAGAAAATCATTTATTGAGTAGCTACTTTGTGCTAAGGGTGGGAATTCAGAAATAGTAGATTAAGTCTGTGCTCTCAAGAGTCATCCTCTCTACCTTTTTTCAATAATGATGCCTGGAATTAGGGAATGATTCTAAATATAAGAGCCAAAAGCCTTTTTATTTTACCATTTCATAGTTTTTTCTGAGTCTTCCTTATCACTGACATATATCCTATCCCACCTTGTTTCTTGAGTCCCTTTCCAGCCATCAGCATTCCCCAGTCCTTCACAAAAAATCATTGGTAGGGGAGAGATGGATTTGTTTGATTTGCTGGACTTGGGAAATAAGGCAGTTGGCATACTAATACCTGACACAATTACTCCTATATCACATCTAAATACTTCCAATTGGCACATCAGACTTGACTGAGCAGATTTAACAGCCAGTTTAATAGCAATTGATTAGATTAATGTTAGATAATTAGGTCCTTTCATTAGAAGGGTCAAAGGTATAGATGGCATCCATTGCAATCTGACATCTCTTATACAAATGTATATGAGGATGAAACTAGAGAAATCATGGCATCTTCAAACTAGTGTCATTGTTCTATTTCTTAACATGCATCATGTAGTATATGTGTGCTCGATACTTAATAAAGCATAAAAGGAGATATCAGACAGCCATATTTAAAGTCAAGAGTACAGGATTTAAGTATATCTTATTTGTATCTATCCCTTCTATTTCCACATTTCCTGTCAATTCTTTCTCTGATTTCACTTTGTCTCTCAAAAATGTATTTCTCTTTCTCTTCTTTACATTTATTCATTTTTTCCCCTTTCCTTTTATTTCACACGGAATCCACTGCTTACAAGCAAGAGTAATTATTTACTACTTCTCTTGTCTAGTGTTCCCCACATTCCTTTCAGGTCTAATGACCGTGACTATGTGCCATCTCTGAATGCTGGTCTGCAAGCATAAACGAACATTCTCTTAACCTCAGGACATGAGTGGCAGGTGAGTGGGTGAGAACAAAATTGCTTCTGGTAAATGTGGGTGGGTGGAAAATGTGAGCTGCCTGATAGGTTTTTTTTAAATGTTGTAATAATATTTCTCATTTCATTAATAGCATGAGGAGAGCACTGGTAAAGGCTCAGAGGGGTACCCACTGTGTTCCTCTGCAGCAGTGAGCAGAGGTGCTGAAGAACGTCCCGGGACAGGTTAAAGCTAGGCTAATCAGCCATGGATTAGGAATAAAGGTAACTTTGAACTCATAATGTCAAAGGGAAGTGATTGCCAAGAGTTAGGTAGGAAGCATGTTTGCCTTTCTGTAAGCAACCTGCTTTAGTTTGCTAAAAGTGAGGAAGTGCAATGTACTAGAAATGTATTGGCTTTAATAATGGGGATTTACTAATTTAAAGTATACAGGTCTGTGGCCATGAAAAATGTCTGATTCAAGGCATCAAAAGGCAATGCTATTTCCCCAAAGACTGTCTACCAGGAATCCTCAGTTCCTCTGCCACATGGCATGTGTTGGTCCTTCTCTCCCACGTTCCACTGCTTTCAGCTTCTGGCTTTTCTCTCTCAGCTTCCCTGGCCTTTCTCTCTCAGCTTCTCTGTCTTCTTTCTCTCTCTATTCCTCTCTTCATATTCATCTCATGTATAGAAGACTCCAGTAAGAGGATTAAGAGCCACCTTGGATGAGGTGGGTCGCATCTTAATTTAAGATCCTACTTACCAAATATCTTAATTACAATGAGTCCACACCCACAATACATCTACATCCACAGGAACGGATTAGCTCTAAGAATATGACTTATTCTGGAGGCATGTGACACCTTTACAACATTATATTACCCCCAATACTTTGACTAATCCATAGAGCCCACCTCAGAAGACATGTACTTACATACATAACATATGACTCAACTAAAAATAAAACTCCAGGTTGTAAGCCTTTCCTATTTAAACTTGCAGAACACAGGTAGTGAGAATTGTTCTTTCTTTCAGAACAACATCTTTATGGAACTTTTTTGGATGTGTTTAATCTCTTTGCCCTTGTAAGAGAAGGGAGACTTAAGAGCTAATAAAGTACAGGAATGTGGGCTTGCCCTCTAGCAGCTCTGGAAGAATGAAGAGGTTTTTGAGGGAGAAGAGAGGAAAGCACAGGAATTTAGAGAAAAATTAAGTTGGAAGGGAAGGGTCACCACAGAAATGTAAATGTAGACTGAGGCCTTGAAGGAAGTAGAAATAGTGAATTCAGAATGAGAAAAGAAGCTTAACTGTAATTGCTTTTATTATGTGGTATAATCTATGTCCCTTTACTATAGTCAAGCCTTTAAAAATATTTATTATACATAACAGTCATGAGTTTGCACCTTTGGGGCAAAGCAAAGTAGAAGTGTTTGAAGGAAAACAGATCAGAGAGAAGACATTAGCTTTAGGCTGTAAACACAAGAGAAGGAGTTAAGTATAAAAGTTACCAGAAGTAAACAGTTTTTTCCTAAACAACTTCTTCTGTCCCAAACCTTCCCCCAAATACCCTAGATACAATCAGATGTGTAAAAGAAGGTTCTGAACCTCCTGCATTATATATGATGGGGACTGCTGTGATTTTATTCACATATTGAAGAAAAGGTGGTTACAAGTTACCTGGACAAATTAGGAGCACCCAGATTATCAAACACTAATGTGAGATTCTATAACCAATATTGTGGTTCCATGAGGTAGTTGACTTTTGAATTGGTTCTCAAATAGTGAGGGCAATGGACCATGGGTGAACCAACATGATCAAAGACAGTATCTGCAAATTTCTCTTAAGAATCCCAGAGTCTGGTGACACAAAGTAAATGAGAACTCTCAAATTTTACTATGATGACCTCTTTAGGGTCCTCTTATTTAATGTCCAGTTCAATCTTCCATCAGTTGTGTCTTACATGAAAGAAAGTATCATCTATTTAGTGTTCAAATTATATGGTAAAAAAAGGTCAGCAGTAAAGAGATCGGACTGTGGACTCTATTTTTGATCACTTATAAAAAAATGATTGATGCCTTTGAGGACACTGAAAATCTCTCTATTCCGCTGATGACAACAATGGCTCCCTAGCCATTTTTAATAAAACCACATCAAGTTATAATACATTAAGCAACTGATCTTGTTTTGTATTCTAGAGAAGACATTTTTTTTTCCGCATGGAGACATTCAATTTTTATGAAAAGCTGAGGGGGTATTTAGACATTTACCATTGCATGGGTATAATACCACTTAGCAGTTAGTGAGGGTTTTAGTAGGCTTGACAAGTATTATTACAGAATTAAGTGCTTTCTACTAGTGATGAATCGAGGCATGAGGAGATTACTTGTCTGGCCCCATACAACTATAGCAAGTCAACGACAGAGATGAAAACCAAACTTGGTCATCTGCACACTGTAGGTGCTAGATATCTAATAACATTTGCTCAATTATCCCTAAAAAATTGTACAGCATTTCTATGAAGATCAAAAACACAACAGAAAACATTTATAAAATCACTTTCGTTTACATTCACTATTTATTTTTTAAATCACTATTACTGTCAACACATCATTGATTGTTGCAGTTTTGGTGCCATCCCAATACTTCAACCAGTCAACCAACTAACTCTAGACTTGAGAACTGGAAGGTCAGAAGTTGAGCTTTCCTAAGACAAAAGATCATACATTGCTACCAATGGAGGTTTTGGGAATAAGGAAGTGGTGATGAATATACTAACTAGGGAAATAAATAATGGTTCAGCCAAGATGCAAGATGTAATAGGCCTGCCCTGCCTGTAATCCTTCTCCTGTCTTAGGCTCAGCTATAAAAAGAGCCGATTCCCTCTGGTAAATATGTGATCTGCTTCATAGTGTTGATACCTTGAGGAACAAAGCAGTAAAAACATATATGTGAAAATTGCTTTAAAATATATGTTATGCTTTCCAGTCTGTACTATTTTGTCTTCTTTGTCTATCATCACTATTATGGTCATCATATGATTATTGAGAAAAGAAAGGATGCTAGTTCAGCCATTGTTAGAGAATAGGCCTCTACATTAAGTTCTGTGTAGAACAGTTTGGAGTTGCTGTTTGCAGGGCCAGTATTTGGGGAAAACAAAACAAAGTAATAAAAAAAAAGAAAAAATAGCAACAACATTCAACAAAGATTTCATTTATATTTTCAAACTAATACAGCCATTAAAGCTAGAAAATTTATAGAAGACTTAAAAACAAAAGCAGTAAAAAAAAAAAAGTTAGTGTCACCATCTAATGCTAAGCACTTTAACTATTTTGTGCTACAAGAATATTTTTATATGCATGAATTAAGTTTTTCTTTCTACTGTGAATATTATAGTATATGTAAAATGGCGCATCCTCCCTTCTTCCTTTCATCTTTTAACAAAGGCATTTTCCTTGTTATTTATAATAACAATGCTTAACTGGAGATTTCATTTGTAACTTTATAAGGCATTACCTTAACTTTTATAGTTGAAGATAATAAGATTAAGATCCTGCTGAAATTAAGTGGTGGAAAGAAACTGAATTTAATCAATAAATTAACTTTTTGTGACAGTATTTCAGCCTATTACTTTAGTCATTGGATCTTTTTCCAGTATTTTTAAAATTAAAATCCCAATGCATTTACCTGTACATTGAAGTCTTATTTTGTATAAAAATTCTTCAAAATGTAGTCATTTATGTGCACTGCTTATCATTTATGACTATTTTCATTGTAGGATAATAACTATTGTGCATATGTTTACTATGTATCTAGTTAACATTTTGTAAATTTTATTTATTTCAATAAAATTTCATTATTTCTCTGGGGCCATTTTTATTTATATAGCAAGACTGACTCTTCAAAACTTAATTAGAATAATGCTTGCCAACAAACTTTTGGGGCACATTCTGTTTGCAAGTTCAAAAGAGGCTGCAATTAAATGTTGCATGTTTTATCAATTCCTTACTAGGAATACTTCAACTTCTGATTGTACCTGAATAAAGTGAAATGCCCACTGTGTGGATTAATTTAAACACTAATGAAGTACTCTGGAACTTCTAACTTCATTTTCCTGCTTGACAACAAAAATAACTTTACTCTTTTCATTCTGCATCTAATTACCTTTTTCTCAAACACTCAAACTTGGTGTCTCTCATTTTTAACAAAATGAGAAAAAGAGGTATCTTCTTACTATAACAAAATCTTTTTATTATCACAGGCCACATCAGAGCTTGACTTCTTGTTTCAAGAACAAAAAGCAAAAACAAACAATTACAACATCAAAACACCTCGTATATCAGGGAATTGGAGCAGGATTGGAATTTTATTCTGGAAACCACACAAACACTTCAAGAAAACTATAGCTTAGTTTTCACTGTTGATGGTTCTTAGGGTTCATCCAAGGAAAGAACGATTTTGTACTATTAGTCAGTCTCTCTTTAATTATTTTTAGTTGATGCAGTTTTATATTTAACTAACAAAAGCAGTATTTTGATTTATGTATCTGGATATCTCCAGATTATGTATCTCTACTGATGTCAAAATGAAAATTAAAGGATGCTCAAGAAGGAGAATGTGTTTCAAAGATGGCCCTGTGGGGTCAATTATCATCTAAAACTATTTATATACTCCATCATTTAATGCTATATTAACTTTTTAAAACTTTTTTTTTTGGTCAGATCTATTCCTTGTTCAATAATTTCTCAGCAGATAGTGAATAAAATTCAACTCTTTAACTCTGTATTTTAAGACATCCATCAACATATTTTGTCCTACTTCTGAGATAATTTCAACGTTTTTACCTCCTTTATTCACTGTACTAGTTTAGATACTATTTCTTCTACTGCACACCACCTCCCTATTGAATTTATTGACCAGTAACTTACATTTCCTTCAGCCATAGTCCAGTAACCTCTTTTATTTTATGAGTTTCATGGCTGCTAATGATATTTAAATTCTGTAAAGTCCTTTATGTTTCATAAAGTATATATGTACCTATGACGCACACATGTACATACTGACAGACAAGTTGGGAAAGCATTTTATCTCTTTAGCCAAGAAAGAGATGGAGAATGCAGGGAGCTTGACCATAACCAGTTAATTGAGAGCCAGAATTATAATGAGGAACTGAGTTTAGCATACCCCGCTGAGCACCCCATGCCCCAGGAAATGACTGTACCCTTCGGCCACAGAACCCAGAAAGCAGGGCCATGGTTTGAGCCCCTGCTTCAAGAGTCCCTGACCTTTGAAGAGTACCTCATAGTGACCAAAACTCTACCTTGTAAGGTGTCAACCAGATATCCCAAGAAATTCTGAGTGTCATGATAATAGAGTCAACCTGGGGTTCTGTGGACAGACCCAGGTCCAGGTAAAAGGACTGTTGAGTGAATTGTTCATGCTAGCTGATGCACTATTTCTTTGAAAAGTTCATGTGACTTTGAGCTAACAGAAGTGTGCTGACACAGTAACTTTGGATGACTTTTTAAATTTATATACAGAGGCTCCATAAAAATATATATATATATATTTTCCTGGGCTCACTAACCTCAGAGGTGACCATCCTTCTGGGGACATTCTTCTTCTCAATGTCTAGTACAGAGAATAATTTGATATTGCACATTTGTAATATTCATTAGATCTCATAAGGAGCTACCCCATATATCATGTTATATGATACTTACAATAACTTAATCAATCAATTAATTAGGTAAACATAGACTGAAGTCTCTTTTTCTCTTGTAGGCACTAAATTAGGTGTTAAGGATTAATAAAGCATAAGACAGGGTATATACTATTACCAACATTATGAGGCTTGCTTCTAGTGGTATAGAGAAACTAAACTAATTATACAAATAAATAATTATTCAGTAGAATTATAAAAATTGTAGTAATGTCCCATAATTATGGGATCACCTCACCTAGTCTATATGGTAGATAAATCTGTTGGATACATAGTATCAGTTTCATTTTGAAGCTGATTTAATTGAGTTTAACAAAGTTTAGGTCACTTGGTCAAGATCACATTGTTGGAAGATAGCAGAAATAGCCATATACCAGGATTAATGTTTGGTCTACTATTTTTACTATCAAGAATTACTCAGACCATTTAATTATTAATTAATTAATTGTTAATTAATTATTAATTAATTAATTATTCAGACCAATTTAATTATTGAGCATGTGCAGACTAATTACATGCTTAGTCACAGAATGTCTGTAAGAAAATGGCGGCCTTAATATGATGATGGGGATGATTCTTAGTATTATAATGAGGTATAGGTGACTTATGGGCTAAACTCTAAGCTACTGTGCATGTCAGGTGGGCCCATTTTGGTTAGATCCAGCTCTGGTTATCAAAATAACTTTTGTTCCTTTTGGATTAGTTCTGGGCTGATCCAAGATTCTCCATTAACAAACATTAGGGGCTGTCTTTAGTGACCACAAGATTCTAAAGTGGAAAAACTGGATAAATGGGTATAAGTGAAGGGTAGTCACAAGGTTTTTACAATCACAAGGGCACAATATAATCATTTAAAAAATTAAAAACAATATAATCATTATCAGAGATCAAGGTAGCTGGATTACAGTTCAAAAATTTCAGGTATTTCCTTTTGTCTATTTTAATATGCCAGAAAGTAAAAAGGAGAGTCTATCTGATAATTCAGTAATTATTATCATCCCTTAAATCCTATCTTCTCAGTTACAACTCCTCCATGTCATTTGATAATATTCTCTCAGTCTTGAGGGATACTTGGGTGATGACTCTGCTAACTTCTTCATAACTGAAAAGGTGCAGAGGGATGAAACTGGTTGTTCCTGAAGAGTCTGATTTCTGTGTTTTAGAGCTTATCTGTCATTAGAACAATCCAGGGACTTTACGTTTCTGAAAAATAAACTTATTGAAGTAAATCTTTTATAGAGCCCAGGATATCTTTTAGGTTTTCTAGGAATACTGTTGTTGGGGCTTGCCATACTGTGGCAGTTTGCAATATATGGCTGACACCTGCATAAGAATAACCTCCAGAATGTCCTCTCAACTCAACTGAAAATCTCTAGGCATTGAAACTCTATTTCTTTTTCCCTTTTTGGTCAATCAATCCCATGATGCCAGGACCAGGCTCATCCCTGGAAGACATGTCCCATGTTGTCAGGGCCAGGCTTATCCCTGAGAGTCATGTCCCACATTGCCAGGGAGACTTACACCCTTGGAAGTCATGTCCCCTGCGGATGGCGGGAGGAGGTCAGAGTTTGGCTTTCAATAATAGAAGAGGTTCTCAGGGGATGATTTTAGGCATTAGTTATAGGTAGGCTCAGCTTTGCCATTTCAGAAATAAATATTGTAAGGACAAGTCTCAAGATTGAAACCTTTACTTGTTAAATTGGGATATCTATTGCTTAAGAAAATATCAGGAATTCACCAGGTGGGAAGGTTTAGTTGTTCTATTTTTTTCTCCAGTCCCTCAAGGGCTTTTGCAAATACTTTCTCATTTTCTGCCCAAAATATTCTGAAATGCATCAGGGTATAACATTAGCTTGTACAGAAATTAAGATTTTATTCTTTTTTCGAGGTTCCATGTGAAGTAAAATTGAATTAGTTTGTTTAAGTAAACTGACTTGATAGGTTAAATTAGTGTGCTACAGAAAATTTAAACTTTTGACAAAACAAACATCTTTTCTTTTGGTCTCACACAAAAGTTGAAGTTTTAAAATAAAGGTAAAATTGTCTTTAAAAAAAAAAAAAAAAGAATTACTCAGACCAAAAAAATAATGGGTCCTACCATGGTATAAACAAGCTCATTCTTTTGATTGCAGACACTCGGAATGCTGGTATACTTAAGGTAGTTCAAAGACAAAAAAGTCACTATCAGTGAAAAATGTAACAGTAATATGGACAAAAATTTTATTGCTATGGTAACTGTAAATAAACAAAGATGATTTTTGATTGATCTAACCAAGGGAATATCTTCATATGTTCTTAGGGTCATGGTGAGCATTAAAATAGGACACTGGGATAGAAAGCCATCTCTCTGAAAATCCAAGAATAATAAGAAACACCTAGGCTCTTAGAGATTCAGGGAAGTGCATTTCAAGAAGAAAGCATAGCTAATTTGAAAAATGCAGGGTAGTGTATGGTATTGCATCTGTGTGGCCTTTGTAAAAGGCAGGAATTTGTATTTTACTTTAAAAAGCTATGGGGAGACTGGAGAGTTCTAATCAGAAAGGTGGCATGACATGACCTACATTTTTAGAAGTTGGTTCAGATCAAAGTTTGTTGAGATCAACTGGACATGTGGCCTGGAAATAAAGATTGGGTTAACTGGAAATAATACTCAAGAACCTTTTAATGGAAGTGAGAGGAAATAGCAGGAAAAAAAACAAAAACCCTGACCAAAGACAGAAGCCACAGAAATTAGCACATTCAGAAGGACTTGTCATAAGCAGGGGAATCAAGGATTTAGAGAAATACAAGGGAAATAGTCCTATATGGTTAACTTGTTGCAATGTCACTAACAGATGATACTTACTAGCAGAAGTGGAGAATGAGGGATGTCAAATTTAGTCATTGTCATAAATCCTCATCTCACCCCAGATCCCTTCTTTGTTCAGAATTGTTGAATCTGTAATCTATAATACCTGGCTATCTTATGTTTATAACTGCATACATTTAAGAGTCTTTTTAGGGTACTGCCATGCGCTTGGGCAACAGGGAACTCTGTGTCCCAAACAAGGGCATTAGACTCAGACAGATCTAGGTTCAAAAGCAAGTGCTATCTCTTTCAGGCTATAAAACTATGGGTGAGTTATTCAATCTCACTGTGCCATGGTTTTCTCACTGGCAAAATGGGGTTAATAATATTACCTACCTCCTAGGGTTGCTGAGGATGACAAAAATAGATACTCCATATAAAGTGCTGAGTACAGTACTTGGACCATATGAAATTACTGTTAGCTACGATTAATATTATGAGTTACATGTCAGATTAGAATTATAAAAAGATATGATATATTATCTTCAATTAATGTTTCTTATGTGTTGGCTGCCACATGATTGATTCGTAGTTTAACAATTTTTTATATGTTTGAGATCAAGGGTACATTTAGATAATTGTGCTCTATATTTTATTCATCTATATGTTTTTCCCTATCTTCATTTTCTTTGCTAATTAGATGAATAAAGGAAAGTTGAATAATCTCCTCCCCACAACTGGTTCCTTTCTGAAGCAACCAATTTTAACAACCTGAATATCTCTCCATGCTCATATAAGCTTATACACATATATGAGGGGTTAGTTTTACAAAGCGGGGGTCATACTATACAAATGAATCTGCAATTTGCTTTCCTTCTTTTACAATGTATCGTATATATTCCTCCAAATCAATAGATTCAGATATAACTCCTTCTTATCAAAGACTGAAAAATATTTTACAATATGATATATCATAATATCTTCAAGCAAGCATTCTCCTATTGATGGATATTTAGATTGAATGTAGGTTTATTTTTGTTTAATTTTTAATGTTACAACTATTGCTATAGGCTTCTTCCTACCTCATATATTTATTGTACAGATAATATATAATATAGATATACCTTATTTATATATTATAAATATATACTTATTGAACTGAATTCTGAAGAAACATTCTTAGATTATCAGTCTTCATTAGAAATCATGTGAAAAAGAATATGTGCTATATTTTAAAAGTTATCCATTCTTTTTAGATTCATCAGATCTAAATGACTGAAAGGTAATAAATTGGTGGGTTGTGTCCTAGAAGCATTTCCATCTGTCTTTCCCAACTGATTCACTATTGTGGGAAGTTCTATGGGTCAGTTTGAATACACAGTAGAATAGGTATTAACCACCGAACATATTTAGCACTGTGCATTTGGACATGTTGTGCATGTGTGCATGCCTGCTTTCTAAAGTTATGAAAGTTCATGCAGACTGTTTGTTTCTTGACAACATTTTCTCATTGATGGTTGTACAGGAGAACGAAGTAAATGCAGATTTTTCATCATCAAAGTGAAAATAATATTAGTATTTTAAAAGGCACACTCTTCATTATGTCTCACAATAAAAATAATGTCAAGGGAAAGCCATTGCTGAAACTGTAATGGAAGCAAAGGAGAAATAAGATTCACTCTACAAATTTTTCATTTTAATATTAGTTTTCAGAAGTGCATCAGTTGTATAAGTGGTGATATTGTGGACAATAGCCTGTATCTTGAGCCATGAGGAGATTTTAACAAAACTAGGAATATGCTAGTCAGGATTTCATGTTGCCTTCAGGATTTCCAATTCTTAATTGGACAACTTATTCCTTGTAAGAAATGAGTATTGTTTCCAGTGGTTATGAAACTGACTAGTATGGATAGCTTCCCTTAGATGTTAATTTAGTGCGTCTTGATATGTTAATGTCCCTTGCTATTAACATTAATGTTCCTTTTGGCCTAAGGGCCTTAAGACCACATAATATGGATATGACTCTACAGCAGGTGTATGAAAACTACAGAATGGAAGGTAAATCTAGTTGTGAGAAAAAAAAAAGGAAAGACAAAAAAGAGAGATAGAGAGACAGAGACACACACACTGAAAGAGAGAGAGAGAAAATGAATAAATGAGAATAGACAGAGAGTCTTGATGGTCTGCAAAGCCTAAATTATTTTCTGTCTAACACCTCATAGAAAAATTTGCTGATCGCTGCTCTAAGGTCCTGCTTAAGTGTTAAAAATTCCAAATTTTTATATGTTATTTTACTGTATATATTAAAACATTGCCTCCCACCCACTCTGATTCAGCATTTGTCTATTCAAGGGATAAAAGGTACACCCTTCTTAATTTGACTCCAAGGTGAAAAATGGCAGTGTCTTAGTATGCTGAGCTGTAGTTGTTGAGAAAAGTAAGTAAACATACATGCACACACACAAACACATTACCACACACCTACACATGCAAAAAAAAAGTCTTGAAGAGAGATTGCTTGAAAAAGTAAATATGTAATACTGCATATTTGTTCTGTTCATATTGTTGGTAATCTTCCTTTTCTCCCTTTTCCCGGTACCTATTAATAAAGCAGGGATAATATCTTCCCCCACTATACCACAGGAGGAGTTTAATTGTGATGAGAAGGACTTTGAGCTTTTAGCTAGGTGTTCTATCAATCCAAGATTCATCTATGATATTCGAATGAGATTATGTATGAGAAATTCTTCCACAAGAATAAATACCCTGGGAGAAAGTTGTGAAAGATTGCAGTGGTATCTTGCTATGTATTTGGAAGTATATTTTAAAGTATTTTTTTCATGTAGAAAGGGTCTTTAACTATTTCCTCTTGCCTCCCCTGAGTCTCTCTCATAAGTGAAACCATTTCCTGTGCCATTGATCTCTAGTTGGCACCTGTTTCCCTTGTTAGCTGTGTGGTCCAAGGATTAAGAATGAGTCACCATAGCGATGAATAATATGACAAAATGATCCTATAGATCCATGAATACAGCAGACACAGGAGGGAAGTTTAGAATCCTGTGTTTTAACGTAAGAAGAATATTAGGGGTTATTGAGTTCTTTCATTCCTCCATTAAAGAAACTGAGACTCAAAGGTATGAAATGCCTTGCTACGGTCCTGTAGAGCCAGGACTACATCTAGGGCTTTCAAGTGCACACCAGTGTTTTTTTTTCATCACTACTTTTTTCAATAAAAATTAAAAGGGAGTAGTGAAAAATGATGGAGCATGGGGTTTTGTAAAGAAGAAAATGAAAGGAAAAGGAAGTTGCATGAAAGCTTATAGAAAGTGAGGTATAGGGTCTCCGCATAGGAAAATAGTAAAGGGAGGAAAGAAGTCACAAAGTGGGTGACAAACTGGCAATGCATGTTCTTGCTCACCAATGCCAGGATTATCCTAGTGAACTTGGGCCAAATTGCCATGACAATAATTAGTACCAGTACTCTGACAGATCATTACAAGAACATTAGCAGGGCATTTGTGAGAATTACCCATTTTTCACACATTGATTACATGCCATAGTTGGCTCATTAGTGTATTGGTGTCCAATAGCTACACTCTAACTAGCACTTTCATCCTTTAGCTGAGCTCTCCACTCAGTAAACAGCTCAAGCCAAGCAAAGAGACTTTGTCAGATTAAATAAATACAAATCCACTTTACTTGTTTAGGAAGAAACTCATGAATCAAACCAGAGAATTATTTGGCCAATCTCTGTTTGGCAATGGACAATAATTTAACATCTTCCTCTGATTACAATAATATGTCACATGATTTTAAAAAGAGAACAGACTGGCAGCATCTGCCAAATTTTCAGTTACTTCTTAGGCTGCTTTTATCACAAGTCTCAACTCAAGAAGAGGTTACCATTAACTCTACTACCTTTATCGTGAAGAATAGTCTTATATTTCATCCATTTCAGTTGCCAATTGCCTTAGCTTATGGAACAAATCAATCAGCTATTCTGAACAGTCTGTGCATTAGAATCCCCTGGAAAGATTCCAAAGAAATGTTGATGCATGGTCCACATTCCAGGTCAATTGAATCAGAATTTCTGGAGGTGAGACTTGAGCATCTGTGTTAGTTTATTTGTTAAATCTTATAATTTACGCTCACATGGTGATTCTGACGTACAATTGGGGCTGGGCATTACTTCATTTTTCAAATGTATTTTAGGCCCATTAAATGGGGGATATGGGGTGAGGTAAGATATACAGTGATGATATTAACAAATCAGTTGAATTATTCCCAGTATTGATGACAGATGGTGCGTTGTTCTTGGTACATGTGAACAATCTAAAAATCCTAAGCAGAAAAAAGGTAAGTTGAGGGGGTGTTTGGTGATATTTTTTCCCTTTTCTTATATATCACTACCTGTCCACCCACACTGAAAACACATTACATTTGAGTCATATATTTTAGAAGGTACAGCAGTTTCCTTGCACTATTTTATGAGTGATTTTATTTTTCCTAATTCTAAGAAGTCCAGCATCGACACACAAGGCAAAGTTCCCTCCTCCCTCTGTCTCTTATCCTTCCCTACCCAGAGGTCAAAACAGCACTGTCTAGAATATGTGAAATGAATTATTGAGATGCTAGGAGCTAAGCACTCATCGAGGCTGAACGGGTTATAGGACAAACGTGGGTGCATGTAAGTCATTGTGGTTCACTCAGTAACAGGGTCAGAATCTAACTCTTTACTTCCATAGGAAACTCAAGAGGACAGAATAGTAAAAGTCAAAACTATAAAGAAAAAAGGTAAAGGGGAAATGCCATGTTTATGTGACACTCTCTTTAAGAGTCTATAAAGGATTTCTAAAGTGAAGGAGAATCGATATTAACTTCACATCTTTGGCCAAGATGATTCATCTTCTGGATTCAGTTTCCACATCTGTCACATGAGAAAGTTGGTTGAAAAACCATTTTAAGTGCCAGTTCATTGTAAAAAAGCATTATGATTCTATAAGACAACTTAGAAACTAAATGGGACGGTGCATATAAGTTTACTTCAGCAATGTAAGGTAAACCCTTGGCATGAAAGGATGTTTTCATAGGTCCCACTATTTGAGAGCAGTCCAAATAGTACATGAATTACAGTAAAATGCAATTTGGCCAGGACCAATTAGAATCTCAGGCCTAAACAGACCAGTGCACAGGGAAACTTTAAGTCTATCCAGCCTCTGCATCACCAGGAAGTTGTCTTTTTCTACTGACCTTTGCAAAGTTAAGGATTCACAAAAATCTTAGGCTTATGTCTCTCATGCTTGTTAAGAGATTTCTTTAAGTGTCCCTGCATTTTTTAAGAATGCTGTTTGTGCCAGTCTGAATCTGTGGTGAACCCCAGAGAAGCCATGCCCTTTGATCCTCATTCAATATTGCTGGGTGGGAGCATTTTGATTGTTTCCATGAAGATGTGACCCACCCAATTGTTGGTGGTAACTTTTGATTAGATGATTTTCATGGAGGTGTGTCTCCACCCACTGAAGGTAGAGTTGCTTGCTGGAACCTTCAAAAGAGGAAACGTTTTGGAGAGAGTCCCTTCTTACAGAGCCATGTGAAAGCCAGCTTATGCCACCATGTTCGCCATGTGCCCTTCCAGCTGAGAGAGAAACATTGAACCAAGGCCTTCTTGAACCAAGGTATCGTTCCCCGCATGCCCTAAATTGGACATGTCTATGGACTTGTTTTAATTGGGACATTTTCTCAGCCTTGGAATTGTAAACTAGCAACTCATTAAATTTCCCCCTTTAAAAGCCATTCTGTTTCTGGTATATTGCATTCCGGCAGCTAGCAAACTAGAACACCGCTATTGAACATGGCTGCCTTCTATTATTAATTATCTACACTGCCTAGTTTTCATTTCAGGAATTGAATGAAGTAAATCATTTAAAATATAATGAATGTCCTGAGAACTTCTGGGGTAGTTCTCTTAACATAATCAAAGAGAACACTAGCCATGGGTGGTTTTAGTAGCTACACATATATTGATCTTACTGAACTGTAAAGAAATAAAGTAAGAAATAGTTATTATTATTGATATTAATCTATGCTCCTACACATAGTTACCATTTGCTGAGTACTTCTATGTATTATCTCATTTAATCCTCAAAACAACTTGGTGAAATTCTTACTATTATTACTTTCATTTTATAGATGAAGAAACTATTAGAGAGGCTCAGGATCACATGGTAAGTGATGTAACTCAGATCTGTTTGATCCCTAAGGTCCCTAGGACAAAATATGTGCCAATAACACAGTAGTAAGTATGGCATAATTCTTAAGATCATGGGAGCTGGAGTCAGAGAGATATTTGGTAGCCTTTCCTTTCTCTACAATCAATCGTATAATTTTCCTGAAATTCAATTCTGATAAAAACTTCATTCCTTTAAATATCTTTCTCACCAGATTCATCTTTCTCTGGCAGATGGTCAAGGAAGCCCACCATCTAGTCTTTATCCATGTCGTCAATCGTATCGCCCATTAATCTTCTACAGTAACGCCAGCAGAGTCATGTTACTCATTCTTTTGCATTTAGCAAAAATGCCATCTTCCAATCTAGAACATCCAGATAAAGTGTTCAGGGAAATTTTAAAGGAAAAAGTGTCATTTTCAACAGAATCCTGATAGATAACTTGAATTTTGACAGGGGAGGATTTGAATTTTGGAGAAGGAGGATCAAGTATTTGAGAAGACATATCAAATAATGTCATGGACCAAGATATAGAAGAGTAAAGAACATATTTGGGGCACAATATTTATTTGATGCATAGAGTAGAGGATAAAATAGTGACAATTATATTTGGAAAAGAAATTTGGGATCACATGATGGAGAATATAGATACCAGGCTGAGTATTGGCTTTTTTCTATAAATATATGTAATTCATGAAGGTTTCAAACAAGGTAGCACTGATGGGAGTGGCATTTAGGTAGGAAAACTAATCAGGAAGTGATGTGCAAGATGGATGGCGAGGCAAAAAGCTGGAGAAAGAGTGACTAAGAGGCTCAGAAGACATTCTCAGAATGAAAGTATATGGACAGGAAATATTACAAATAAAGAATCATCATGATTAGATGAATGATTAGGTATTTGGGGCCAGGGAAAGAAGTCACATAGTACACTTAATATACACAGAAATGCTCAATAAATGTCTCACTGAGTAAATGAATCTACTTATTAAATAAAAAGTCCAATGGTTTTATATGCAAAACAGGGAAATTAGGACAGGGAAGCAGCTTTTTCTTTTTTTTTAAGGAAAAGATGGTAAATTGGGTTTTAGATGTGAATATTTAAATAAAAAGGTAAACAATGTTGTGATTTTCAAGTGGAATAACCAAAAGAAAAAATAAAATAAAACAACAGACAAACAAAAACCTAGATTGAATGATTGACATATCGTGTATAGATGCAACTGGAAATACTAACTAATCTCATATTTTAAACTGAAAGACCAAGGGGACACACCAACACTTTGATCAGCTGTTGAATGTGTGTGCGTGTGTGTGTGTGTGTGCACGTGGGTACAGAGAGCAGAAGGGGGACACGGTAGAGAATGAACAGAAGACAACAAAGAAATGGGGAAGGATGACTGCACTGGTAACATGTCACAGAATGTGAGGGAGGAATACATAAATAAAATAAGAAGAGCAGACAATAGCAGTGCAAAAATTCAGAAGCATCAAGAAAAAAAAGTGGTCATTTGCCTAAGAAATTAAGAAGTCATTGGGAAGATAAGAAGATGTGTAAACTGACCTTGTTCATTCAGGATTTCAGGTAATCTTTTGGTCAATTTACCTGAAGGTAAAGGTGATTGGACAGAGATTGGGTGCTTTTGTTTTCTTTGTTGTATTTTTTTTATTTACCTTTTTTATTATAAAACACTCTTGTTATTCTATAGCTCTAGACAGTTTAAACCAACAGCCACCTCTTTTGCCCTCAGGCACCTTACTCTGGGATTTGCTGAGTCTAACAAAAGGACTCTCCTACTTTCATAATTTTTTTTTTTTAAATGAAAATAAGGGCTCTTGGAAGGGGAAATTCTTTTATTAGATGCAAATATAAGGCTCTGGAGGAAGTAGGCAAGTTTCTTTTTACCTTTCTTCCAAAGAGGTGGCCCAACAATCTGGGAAGAATTTTAGATTTTCAGTTTTACTCTCTTCTCATTCTCTGCTCCTGACCTCCAATAAACAAAGGAAGGAGATTTAAATATACCCAATTTTCCTTTGAACACAATGTCAAAGTGATTTGGCAAAAGACAAGTATAGCACTTCTCACCAGCTCTAATATACATTGGGACCATGGTTCTGAAAGTTCTGAGCGCAAACACATTTGAAGTCAAAGCGAGGCTGACAGGAGGCATTTCTTTTTCTTTTTTGTAAATGAGCCTAATAGAAAACATATTGAGATGAAGAAATAGGAAGCCAGACCAGAGAAAGAGGAGGTACATTTGTAAATTTCCAGTAGAGGGTTGCTAAGCAATAGCAAGAAGAAGCAGCCAAGGGACAGAAATTCTAATTGCAGATGTTACATTCTGGTCTTGGAGGGATGGGGGAAGAGATTTTTAGCAGTCAAGCAGGATACTGAGACTCCAGACCCTGGGCCAAGACAATCTGCTTTTCAACTAGAGGCAACTGTATTCCATTCTTTGAACAGATGGCATAGAGGGAAAAAATGCAAACACAGGCTCTCTAGTGTCTATTCCAAAAGCTAGCCAACTTCCAGCTGTGGTAGGATAGGCAAGGAGTGGTAAAGGTCCTAGTGGGTAGGGAGAGTTGTGTAAAGAGCAGAGAAGACACTTTCTAATGGTAAAAGCTGGCAGGCAGAGAGGGCCTGCTTTAGTTACAGTGATGCTGGATAGGTTCATATTTTAATCACATTTATACCAACTATACCTCATAGTTCTCCTGGATCATCATGATTTCTCCTTCCAAAACAGGCCTACATCTTTGCCCAAATTCTACATTCTTTGTACTCTGATGATAATCAAATACTATTTGGCTACTATGTAGTTTTCATTTCCTCCTACCTTGAATTATTTAAAAGACAGAAACTACTTTACTAAAGCTTGGCTGTATAGTTTACTAATATTTGTCAGGGTTATAGGAAAAGACTTAGCAAGAGGAGACACTTCCCTGGGCATAATCAAAAGGAAAATAGACGAGCATGAATGAGACTTCCACAAAACACTGGAGAGTAGCATCAGCTATGAAGACATTAATGTATCTTCTGTGTTGCATTGACAGACTTCTCCAGCTAGAAGGTGTTGGCTTTCAAGGAGGAAATGATCACTTTCTAAGTAAAAATGCAATGTACCTTTCTCTATCAAATTATTTGTACATAATAATTATATTCCGCATCATATACTGATACTGACCATGTGTCAGACACAGTTGCTAAGGTTCTAGGCTTTAAAACATGAAAAAAATGTAGACACCACAATCCAAGTAAGTGGTTATATAAATTAAAAACTACAATTCAGTGGATATGTTCTGTGTTAGAGACTAAAGGCATACTAGTTTTATGACAAGATGGGTATCAGATCTTCCTGGTTCAGATATAAAAGGCTGCATAGAGAAGATAAAGTTTGAACTTGGTCTTCAAGAATGGGCCAAGGGCTTCTGAGACAATCCAAGGGAAGAGGTTAATGAATGGCACACTAAAAAGGGAAAGCTTAGCACAAAGACATGGAAATATATTTTAAAATACGGTGCATTTGAGATAATGTGAGCATGGCTGTAAAGTTGGAAGGGGATGGCAGGGGCAATGGAAGCAAAAGCTAAGACTTATAGACAATATCTGTATTTTGCAGGCAATATAGAGGCTATTAAGTACCAGACCTTCTGCAGAAGATTGTGTCAGTGCTCAGCCCACCTGCCCTCAGATCCCTTACCATTTTCATGTATGCTGTCCCTTAGTAAAGTGCACTCAGGACATCCAGCACCTGAGTCTCTTAGTCATTGGGCTATCCTCAGACTGCTAGCATTTCTTCTACATGAATACATGAGCTCCTGAATTACCTACAAATTTGTACTCCCCAAATAAATCCTTCAGCCAGTGATCTTTGATGCTGGGATATAAGCACTACGCCTCCCTTGCTTCAGGCCAACTTTGAGGTTTGACTTGATTGTTCTTTGCACTTCTCTGTGGGACTGAGTCAAAATTACCTTCCATGAGATTTGGCATGACACTGCACTCTCAAGGGGAATTCCTTCCCTCCAGGGCCTATTTCCTACTCTTCTGGTGGTGTTTCCTGGAGAGGGGATTCCTGACGAATCGATTTGACCCAAATCCTCATTTCAGGGTCTACTTCTGGGAGCCAATATAACATTCCTTTTTAACTTATAGCTGCAAGCTCTTAAAGTGGGTCTGTAGAGGTAATGTTTTATTGATAAACTAAATATAAAACTGTGATAAGATGGGAAATCTGTTTCTAATTAGCTTTTGGTGTTGCGCAAGATCGGTGGCATTTAGAATAGATGAGACTATACATTTACACATTTGTGTGGAGCAGTGAGGAAGTGAGGCTTTTACTGTATCACTTGTAACTGGGGTACTGCTTCATCAGTGTCCTGGGTAGGAACTAATGATATTATGGTGGGAGGACTAGTGAATCTCCGTCCTCTACCTCCAGGTGCTTGCTTACTGTGCTCCAAGTCCCTAGGACACCCATTAAGCAAATGTCTGTGTTTCCTTTCATAGTTCTCTCTTTACTGGGGGCAGTTTATTTTGACCTCACATATGTCAGTTTAGAGGCCATTCAAATAATGGGGGACCTTATTACAGTGGCAAACACCCACATTCTGATTTTTTCAGCAACATCTCCCTAGTCACACCCCAGCCTCTACCCTATCTATCTTTTGGTTATTTTGATGCATGCCACAAAAGTCTCCAACTCCTCAAGAAGGACAGGCAACTAAATTATAATTAGTTTTTGCTATATATATATACAACATGATCCATGATTATAATAACATTGAGAATAACACTTAATGCACCTAAATAACACTAATATCCCTAGATCTTGCCTTAATGTTCCCTCTGCCACATCTGGCTTAGCCCCATGAAGCAATCTATCGACACACCTTGAGCCAGAAACAAATTCTGGCAAAGGTTTCCCCTGGAAAATGCCACCTTAGCCCTGACCCCAAGCAAGTGCCTCTGTATAACAATTACCAATTTACTGTAATTTTGACTTATTAAAGCATGACTCAGGCTGGCCTTCGCATTTTGCTCACTTCCTAATTACAAGGACTGGACGATTTTAGACAGAAAGAAAAAAACCTCACACTGAGATCTTGGATGCTTGATGTTGAGTGACTTTTTACTCTAGTCATGACTCTTTCTCCCTCTTAACTCCTCACTCCATTCCAGCTTCCCCAGTATATTGAACTAAAATATGCTTTTCCTTTCAAATCCACAGGAAGAGGACACAATCTCTCAGCAAGTTTTAATATGTAAAATCTTCCCCCCTCATTCCTGATTCTTATCTTACACATTCATTTTTTTAAGCCCAGTGGCTGGAAGCATTTGTTTCCAAATATTAATTGAAAGCTGAGCACCACTCTCCTATCAGGCAGGCTGTCTCTATCTTCCCTTCTCATTTCTACTGTTACTTTACTGTTTGCGATCACTATTCTTCTCTATTTTCTACTCCTTTCTCATTGTTTCCTTTTTTTCTTTTTATCCTCACTACCTACCTTGCTTCTCGTACAGTGATTTATACATTCATTTCCTTTACTGAAAATAAAATAAGAACTTCAAAGAGGTATGAATGATCTCTCCTGGTTTAATAATTAAAGATGAATCCACCACAAGTTTGCTTGCCTAACTTGTAGTGATCACATTAGATCAGGCATGGCATTTGTAGCCCCAAAAGAAATACATCAGAGCAGTTTCCACCCTGAAATATATGGCACACAGCCCAGCTCTTCCCTGGATCCCACATGTTTCCAATGGGACTATTTCAAAGTAAGTGTAGCCAGAATATGGGAAGGGGGGATTTGATAGTGTTTGATAATTCACAACTTACAGCTAAGGAAAGGCGGCTTATTATTAAATGCAAATAAAACGAAACGAAGTCCGGCTGTCTGGGTGCAGATAGAAATTACACAAAGCCCATAAGCCATTCGGAAGATCTTAACAACTAGACAGAACAGAGCTCCCGGATCTGCCAGCAAGCACAAATCCCTTCTGAAGGGACTTGCATCCTATATTATCTCCAAAGAAAGACTCAGATTAAGTAGGCTGCTTGGAAAACTAAAGTGTGACTAGAAACAGGGCAAGTATAGCCACTCCAGGCAAGGGGAAAGTGTTTTGATTTTAAAAGTATTTCAACCTCTTTAGTTCCTATTGTTACTTTCCTCTTCTATATGATGATTGTTACTGGCTAGGGGAAAATTGCTTATTTTCTTGCCAGGGTGACAGGCAGTTGGCCTGGAGCAAAGACATATATTGTTCAGACTATCCAAATCTATAACATTTAAATGACTACTTTATAATGGTCACAAGAATGAATTTGGGAACAAGATAATGATTTCATATGTTTTTCAAGTCTACTTATATTTTAAAATAGTGAAAGTGCTTCAAAATTTATGGGGTCAGACATATCTTTTTTTTCCTTTATCAACCCAGTTCCAGGGCTCTGCTGGATAATGTTTTGGGAAAGATAGGAAATTTGGATTTCCAAAACTGAATATATTCAATGTGACCACCAGGTTCATTTCTTGAAAACAATGCTGTAAATCTGCTCTTCAATAGTTCAAAACCTCTCATGATGCTTTTTACTAGATAAAGTTCATCTCACATCTTATGCAATTCTATTCTCTATCTAATTTGGGACTTCCATAAATGCAATCTTAGACACAGGAGCAGATTTTTTCTATATTTCAAGAGTCTTTTGTTCTCCTTCCCATCTTGTGGGCATAGGATACCTCTCTCCAATGACACTGCTTAATTCAACACATGACTCAAGGCCCACTCCAAACCCTACTGCATTTTCCACAGACCCTTCTCTGAATATGCATCTCCCTTCTCTGAGGTGGTAAGGCACCTATTTTTTTCCCTGCTGATTTTGGTACTCACATTCTTTGTCAATTCACTATATCATCCATTATACATTACTTAATAATTACTTTATGTGTCTATCATGTTTAGCCAATAGATTATATATTTCTAGAAATCAGAGATGGATGTTAGAGCTACTTTCTATTTCCTTTAAGATCTAGGACCATACCCATCACAGGTGCATCTTGGACTTCTCCCCAGACTTGTTTAACCATTGTGGTAGCTTAAAGATGGCCTGTATCCCAGAAAAGATCATGTTCTTACTCCATTCCTATGGGTACAGACCTATTATGGATGGGGCATTTAGATTAGGCTATTTCAATTGAGATATGACTCACCTCATTAAAGGTGGGTCTTAATCCTCTTACTGGATTCTTTTTTAAGAGGACAAAAGACAGAAAAAATAAATAAATAAAACAAAGAAGCTAAAAGAGACAGAAGCTAAAGGAGAGAAATATACAACGCTCAAGGAGAAAGCTACTGAAGCCAGAGGTGGAAGCAACGAAAACCCAGAGAGAAGTACTAACAGACGTCACCATGTGCCTTGCTAACTGAGAGAGGAGCCCAAGCTCATTGGTAGCTGGTTTTACGGAGAGGGTATCATCCTGCTGATGGCTTAATTTGGACATTTTTCATGGCCTCAGAACTGGAAACTTATAAGCTAATAAATCCATTTATAGCCAATCTATTTCCGGTATATTGCATTCTAGAAATACAACCCTAACCTAACCCTAACTCTAATCCTATGTTTAGCAAACCAAAGCATCCATGTCTCTATTCAACATCCCTCTTTGAACAACGAATAGACATATGAAACTTACCATATCCAAAACAGAACTCTCAATCTTTTACCTCCCAACCCTGTTCCTTATATTGTCTTATCTATCGCAGTTTTTAGAAGCTCCATTTGCCCAGTTCATGTCACATTATTGAATCTGAAGTTACTATTCTGTCATACCTTACAGCTAATCCATCATGAAATCATCTTGGTTCTATCATCAAAGCAAATACAAAATGTGACCAATTATTCCACTTCCCATGATATTATTTTTGCTCAAGACATCATCATCTCTCACCTGTTACAATACTATTAACAATATTTTCCTAACTGGTCTCCTAACTTCTACCCTTTACCTTGTAATCTATTCTAACTAAAGCAGTCAGAATGGTCCTTGAAAACATATCACATTATGTCAACCCTCTTGGGTTCCCTCTTCTGAAACTTTCCAAGGGCTTCCCATCTCAGACTGTGTTCTCAGGAAATAAATCTGGTGGCCACATTGGACATAATTCAGTTTAGAAATCCAGATTTCCTAGTTCTTCTAAAACATTGTCTATCAAAGTCCTGGAGCTTTGTAATTCTTAACTGTAACTTATAAAGTCCTACACATTTAGTCTTCAACTATCTCTTTGATTTCATCTCCTTTCTCTACCACTCACTCCACTCCAGCCACATTGACTTCTTTGTTATTCCTCAAATACACTAGGCAAGTTCCTGTTTCAGGATATTTGTACTTGCTGTTTCTTGTGCCTAGAGTGTTTTTTCCCCAGACAACTCTGTTTCAATTATACCCCACCCATACCATTGGCAATTCCTTATCTCCCTTTTCAGCTAATTTTTTCTCTTCCTAGTATTTATCATTATCTAAATTATTAAAATGTTTACTTGTTTATTTCTACTATTTTCTGTCTCTCTCCACTAGGCTGTAAGCTTCTTGAAGGCAGATATCCGTGTATGTTTTGTTCAGTGCTCTATTGCCCAGTGCTAGATAAACTATGCGGTAGTTTGGAACTGCAAGTACCCCAGAAAGTCAAGTTTTTAAAGCTAATCCATTTCTGTGAGTGTAAATCTATTCTAAGTAGGACCTTTTGATGAGGTTACTTTTGATGAGTAGCACAATGCGGGCCCTAATTGTCATAAATGGAGTCGTTTATAAGACAATCAAATTCAGACAAAAAGAGAGAAAACCACTGAAGCAAGAAACAGAAAACAATGTAATCTGAGAAAGGAGAGACCAGTCTGTTCTTCTACATGACTTGCCATGTGGTAGAAAATCCAACCATTGCCTGAAGACAGTCTTCAGGAGGAAAGTTATCACCTTGATGATGCCTTGATTAGGACATTCTCATGCCCTCAAACTGTAAGCAAATAGATTCCCACTGTTAAAAGCCAACCCACTTCATGGCATCTGCTTTGTAGAGCCTAGCAAACTCAAATGAACTATTATCAGCCTTCTATTGGATGCTCAATAATCTGATGAAAGAATAAGTGAATGGGCAGAGAATATATTCTTGCTAAGTGCATAATTTCTTGTGAAGTTAGTATAGTAGAAAGTAATTGGTACTGCTTTGATAAACTCTTAGAGAAAGGTACCACACAGAGAAAGCATGTTTCTCCCATGGCATGGGTTGTTGTGTGTGCCATGGCAGCTGGAAACAGTAAGCTCCAGGCCTATGTAATCCCAATAAAGGCCTGGAACTCCTCTTGCCTCAGGCTCTCTTTTTGTAAAATTATTATCATGCTGGCCTTCTAATCTGAGTCCTCTATACAATGTGTTCTACATTGTTTTCTCAAAAGGAAAGAGAAGATTCTACAAGACGACAGTGTGTGATCAGGGATACCGTTCCTCTTTTTTTTTTTTTAGGTGCATGGTCCAGGAATTAAACTCAGGTCTCCCGCATGGAAGGAGAGCATCCTACCATGAACCACGCGTGCACCCTGATACTATTCCTTTTAATGTTACGTTCCCAATTCTTAGGTCAATGCCTGGCTCAGTAGGCTCTCAAATACTTGTTGAACCAATAGATAATTTCAATGATGCTGACTTTCATTATCTGCATAGTTCTATGAGGTATGCAGACATTTAAGAATTTATGTCTGTTTGGTTTTTTTGTCTTTTTTTCTTAATTTTTGTTTGTTTTAATGAAAAGAAAGAGAGAAATGGTCTTTAAGCCACACAGTCTTTAGACTACTGAGAAAATCACCCAAAGAGTGAATGTGTTTACAGAAGCTTTGGAAATGTGTGTTTAAGAAGGGCGAATAATGTCTGGTAATTGCTAGAAGCACAGAAGAAATCTTTAATTTAGAAGGTACGAGCCTTGAATATGACTTCAGTACAAAGGGAACATTCATATATACTTACCACCAGCCTCTAAACCAGGTGCTAGAGATACAATGATGTTTAAGACTTTGCCACTATTCTCAAGGGGCTGGCAGCCTTGATAGCCCTTGTTTGGGAAAAACATAATGAAAATGAACAAATAAACAAATCCAACAGATAGTATTTAACTACTGGTGGGTTAGGGAAGACTTTCCAGAAGTGGTGAAAACTGAGTTAAGGACTGAAATAAAAGCCAGAGTTAGACAAGGCAAAGGTTGAAAAGGCAGTGAAAGAGGAAATGACACATTGGAAGACATGGAAGAAGTTCAGTGTGGCTGAATTTTAAATGGATTAGAAAGTAAGAGGAAGAAGAGGAGGGAGGGTAAACAGAAAATGCTCTAAAATGAGATGGGGTAAGTAGATAAGGGCAAGATTACAAAGGGCATGTTTGCTTTTGTAAGAAATCTTAATGTTATTCTAAGAATAAAGGGAAAAAACTGAAGTATTAAAAGGAAAATAACAATATGATCAGAGTAAGATTAGCAATTAGAAGGTTCTCCCTCCAGCATGTAGAATAGGCTGGAGAGGCAACACTGAGCACCAAGTAAGCGGAGGGCTTTTGCAATGATCCAGGAAGAAATAATATAATACTGAATATGGGTAATGATGCAGATGGGTCAAATAAGAAGAGGCAGATTTGAGAGATATTAAGGAAGTCAAAGTGACTGAAATGCACTGTTGAAAACATTTGAAAGTGAAGAAAAAGAAATGCTGCAATATAGCCAGGATCAAACACAGTGGTGCAGCACTAGAAATGCACAGCCCAGCAACATTCCAGTTGAAATCCAATGTGTTAGTTTGCTAAATCTGCCAGAATGCAATACACCAGAAATGGAATGGCTTTTAAAAAGGGAATTTGTGAAAATGTCCAAATTAAGGCACCAACAAGAGGTGACTTTCATTCAAGAAAGGCTGATGCCATCTGGAACACCTTTGTTAACTGGGAGGGCATATGGCTGGCATCTGCTGGGGTATTTGGCTTATGGATATCTCTGTCAGCTGGGAAGGCACATGTCAAAGTCTGTTAGCTTTCTCTCCTGGCTTCTCACTTCATAAGGTTTCCTTGGGGCATTTTCTTTCTGCATCTTCAACATTCTCTATGGGCTCTGAAGCAGTTGTTCTCCAAGGCTTTGCATCTGAGGTTTCCCCAAAATGCTCCCCCTTTTAATGAACCCTAGTAAACTAATCAAGGCTCACCTCGAATGGGTAGAGTCACGTCTCCTCTAATCAAAAGGTCATGCCCACAATTGGGCACATCACATCTCGGTAGAGATAATCTAATCAATAGTTAACTCCCTACAATGGCTTTTCTGGAGTACATAATAGTTTCAAACTGGCACAACTAGTAAGAGTGCAAAAAAAGAAAAAAAAAAAGAAAAAAAATTACCACAAGTGGTGAGAAATGCTGTGCCTGGGTCTTCCATTCTGACTCTGCAGGTTGAAGGAATAAGCTCTGTGGAGTCATGGAAAGAAAAAAATTCCTTTTGATCCAGCTTTATACCTGAGTAAAAGTTAGTTATCAACAGCCCAGAGCATATGTGAATTACCAATCCTGACATGTCACTGCAGGTCAACTGGCATATGCGTGCCCAAACTCTTGTCTTAGACTCACTTATGTTGAGATCATTGGCAAGATATGCCAAAAGACTGTGTGTGAGGGATACTGAGTACATGTATTCCCTGAACTTGAGGTCAGAAGTGAAGAAAGGAAAAAGAAAAGCAGAGAAGAGCTCCAAAATTAAGCAGAGGAGCTGAATTATCACATAGTGTTTCTATACTTCATTTCTTCTCAACTATTCTGGAAAAGTCTGTAGACTAAACATTAAGGCTAGACTATTAGTTGCTACAAATTTCTAGAGAACCCCTGCATTTCTTTCTTTTCCACATGTATTCCAGTAGAAATCAGGTACCTACTTTAATTTGCTCTTTCTTTGCACTGCTGGGGTAGTCTTCTGAAAAGGAAGTTTCCATTTCCTTTTCTCTAATAGCTTTAGTTCATCATTGCAAATGGGAAAACATTTGGCCTTGTCCTTAAGAAATGTGAAAATCAGGTCCCTTCCTTTCCTGGCTTGCCTTCATCAGTAGCATTTTCAGCCACTTTTGATCTTGTTCTTTTTAAACACCACTTTTATTTTTCCCCTAGTGCATATTTTTTCATGTTCCACTTTTGATTCCTTTGTTAGTAATTTATTTGCTTCTATGTAGAGTCTCTGCAATGTGCCATTGGATCAATCCACTGGTAAAAAGTGTCTCCTCTCGCTATTCTTACCATCAGAAAAGAATTGGATAAGATCCAAACAAGAGAAGACCCACTGATGTTAGTGAGATTGCTCTACTCTAACCTTGCATTTTCTTGAACATGCACAAGGTAAGGGCTTAAAGTAAATTATTGGTCACTTTATATCCCTCTGTATTTTTTTTTTTTTTAACATGGGCAGGCACCGGGGATCAAACCCGGGTCCTCTGGCATGGCAGGCAAGCGTTCTTGCCTAAGCCACCGTGGCCCGCCCATCCCTCTGTATTTTGACATGTTGAATATTTTACAGCTTCCATATTTCAGCTTCCAATTCTAACCAGCAAAGATTGGTTAGGACAAAGCTTGTCACTCACACTGTACTCTACATCTGTAGAGATATTTTTATATCACCCTGTGTTCTCCCATCCAAATTTTCAAGATGATCATTCCATCTAACACTTCAAGATTCATGCATAATCTTCTTTTTAAGTTATATCTGACCCACCCCTATGTTTCCTTTGAGGAGAATTAGGTTTATCTTCATTTATTCCCATAACATTTCATACTAATAATTAGTTCACCATTTTGGGATATTAAACCAAGTTAAGTCTACATATGTTTAGTCATATAATATTATTATCATAGCTATACATATAGAAATGTATACATATTTATTAAATTGTAGAAATCTGTTCACTCTGCAAATTGTTACCTTCTTGAGATCAGAGACTTAGTCTTATTAAATGTTTGTCCTCATTGCCTGATGCAATACTGGACATGGAGCAGGTAGTCAATAATTTTATGAAAAGAATGATATCAGTTGCTATTCAGTGTAGAATCTTATTCATTGACCAATATATAAAACCAAAATAGCATATAGAACACTGTCATTTTTCAATAATGCACTTTACTTTTCCATTGTGGAAAATATTTGGTGACTCACAGTCTAAATATACTGTAAAAACAGCTGATATGATACTATTTTAAGTGTTAATTATGTGTTTTATTTGTGACTTTACATGTTAGTGCTAAAGACCAAATTTGGGCTAATGTATCTAAGTAGGGAATAGATATTAGCACATACATTCATTAAGGTAATGTTTGCAATTTTATTATGATGGATAATCACTTTTCATTTAAGAAATATCTTAACTCTGAAACTGTTCTCTTGTGAAACTACTGAAGGTGGGCGGGCTTGGCTAGGAAAAACAAAATGTGCGCACTTAGCTTATATCACTCTACATTAAAAACAGCTTATCTCAATAAATCAATGGCTAATGGTAAGGAATTAAAAAAACAACAACGTCTAAACTGTGCTGGTTTGGGCCTGTTGTGTACACCAGAAAAGCCAAGTTCTTTAACCCTGATTGAATATTGTGGTGGTAGCTTTTGATTAGATGGTTTCCATGGAGATGTTTCCCCATTCATTCAAGGTGAGGATGCTGTGCTGGTTTGAAATGATATATGTGCCCTAGAAAAGCCATGTTTTAATACTATTCCTATTCTGTAAAGGCAGCCGTTTCCTCTAATCCCTATTCATATTGCATGTTTGAAACTGTAATTAGATCATCTACCTGGAGATTTGATTTAATCAAGAGTGGTTGTTAAACTGGATTAAGTGGAGGCATGTTTTCACCCACTCGGGTGGGTCTTGATTAGTTTACTGGAGTCCTATAAAAGAGGAAACATTTTGGAGAAAGAGAGATTCAGAAAGAGCAGAGAATGCTGTAGTACCATGAAGCAGAGAGTCTACCAGTCAGCGCTTTGGAGATGAAGAAGGAAAATGCCTCCCAGGGAAGCTTCATGAAACAGAAGCCAGGAGAGAAAGCTAGCAGATGATACCACACTTGCCATGAGCCCTTCCAACCAAAAGAGAAACCATGACTGTGTTCACCATGTGCCTTTCCACTTAAGAGAGAAACCCTGAACTTCATCGGCCTTCTTGAACCAAGGTATCTTTCCCTGGATGCCTTAGATTGGACATTTCTATACTTGCTTTAATTGGGACATTTTCTCAGCCTTAGAACTGTAAACTTGCAACTTACTAAATTCCCCTTTTTAAGAGCCATTCCGTTTCTGGTATATTACATTCTGGCAGCTAGTAAACTAGAACAGATGCTTACTGGAACCCTTTAAGAGAGAACCATTTTGGTAAAAAGCTTTAGAGCCACCAGAACCAACACAGCCAACAGAACAGACAGAGCCCCAGAAAAGCCGTTGAAGATTGCTGGAGAGAAAGCTAGCAGACCTCACCACATGCCCTTCCAGCTGAGAGAGAAACCCCAAACTTCATTGGACTTTCTTGAGTGAAGATAACCTCTTGCTGGTGCCTTAATTTGGACATTTTCATGGCCTTAGAACTGTAAACTTGCAAATTGATACATTCCTTTTTTAAAAAAACATTCAATTTCTGGTGTATTGCATTCCAGTAGTTTTTGCAAACTAAAACACAAACCAACAAAAAACCCTTAAGGTTTTTGCTTAAACAAACAAATCATTTTAGTTACTTAGAGAAATAAAAATGTAAGTGTAAACATAATCATGACCCTAAATTAGTTTCTTAATTATCAGTTTGCTTTTTATAGACATTAAACCAAGTTAAAGACACACACACAAAAAAAATATATGTGTACATATATGTGTGCATGCGTATACATACACTTATACGATGCATCCATATATACCATCAAACATATACACATACATAAACTGTTGATTTATATACAGTATGCATTGTGCTTATCTCCAGATCTAAAAGATGAATCTATTGTATATAATACTAGATGCTGAAAAAAAAAAAAAAAACTAATGCTGATTGTGCCTCTATTCAGCATTTCTTGCATATACTTTGCACTTTGTCATGATATAATAGACAAATGGTTATTCTACCCATGCAGTAAGTACCTGTTTTCACTTTCTTCAGTGGAAACTACTCATCTTTGGGATTGTTCCTTTCTCATCCTCCTGGATTTCAAGTAGAAAGTGCCAATCACATTACCCAAAGTCTGTTCCTATAATCCAGATATGGTTAATTATTGTATCCCACTCCCCTGATCACAGTAATCAGTCCAGAGATGGGTATGAGATCTAAACCGAGCCAATCAGTCTCCTACAAGGGTGATAATATAACTTATCATCCAAACTGGGCCTTTGAGAGTGAAAAAGAATGTTCTCAATAATGTTGAATAATATTAATTAATAATGTTAAATAATAATTAACATTATTAATTAATATTATTATTAAAGTGATGTTGGGACAAGAGCCTTGCAGACAATATTCTGGATAATACACAGAGATTAATGGCCATGCTCTTCTCACAGACTTTTCTATGTGATGTTGGCATGGAAAGTTTCCTTTAACTTCCTGCTATTGTTGTAACATGATAATTATGAGTGTGAGAGCAACACTGCCTCACAGCAACCCTATAGTCCTCTGTTATGGGAAGAAAGCCTAGCATTGAAGAAAGAAGACAGAAATGAGAAAAGGTACTGACATATATAACCAAATCTGGATTTAGAAAGAAATAGACCATTCAGAGGAAAGACTATTGCAATAGGGAGAACTCTCTTATCTTGGAATATGCAGTCATCTCAAAATCAAACAAAAAAGTTCTCCTTTTATAAAGTAAGGAGGCATAAGCAGAGATAAGCAGAATCTTTTAAGGGGAAGCTGGACAAGCCAGAGATTTAAATGTCCAGTGGGGCCTGACAATGTATCTCGCTGTGCTCACTGGATTCCTAGGAGAAACTGATAGGGGGGTGGGCAAGTTTAACTTTGTGCTTACTCTGGTTTGGTGGGGAGGGTGGCAATCAAATTTCAGAGGGCAAAAGGAGGAGAAAAGTTCCTTATTTTATAGATAAAGAGACTAAAGAGTTAAATAATTCATCAAAGGTGTCAAAATATTTAGAATTAGGCAAATAACTCAGGTCTCCGCCTTTCCTTTCATTTATTTTTATAATATAACTAATAGCATCTCTTCTATATTATTCTAAGTTATATATTACTCAGGTCTCTGTCTTTCCTTTCATTTATTTTTATAATATAATTAATAGCATCTCTTCTATATTATTTTAAGTTATATATTTTTTATCGTATCATGCATATTCATCATTCTGAAGGAAATCTGTATCTTCTTTTTTTTAAAAAAAAAAAAAAAACCTTGATATAATTCTTAGATCCCTTACCCAATGAAAATTTAATGAATACTTGTAGAATTAACAACAGGTAAATGAAATTCAGGACTTTATGATCTGCTGCTAATGAGCTTCCTTTGCAATGACAAAAATTGACAAGAAAAAAAAAATTTAATAATTTATATACCTATATACCAATAGGTGCATTTTCAACATAATCAATCAATGCTTCCAAATGCAGGTATCTGTATTTGTGTTGACCATGTATATGTTATTATTAACTATGTGCATATGTTAATGATTCTGAAACTCTCACCAGAGCCGAGCCACCAATCTCCATAAAGGGAATGATTCTTCTTAGGGGTCATGAAGACATTTTATCTCAGGGAGAGCAATTGTGGGGTGGGGGTGAGGGGAGACATATTCAGTAGGCAAAATCTTCATGAGGATAGAAACCATTTCCACCTCAACTACTACTGTATATCCAGTGTTTAGCACAGAGTCTAATATATAGTGGTAGACTCTCTAAAAGCATTTCTTGACTGAATGACTAAAATTCAAAATCTGCTGTAAGGCAAGGTAGAAAGAAGTAAGGAAGACCATCCCTGCATTAAGGGTAATAATAAGAGCCGTCAGGTGAGTTTAGATGGGGAGCAAGAATGGGAAAAGGGAGCCTAAACTTGAAACAGTCACAGGGAAGTCACCCAGATCCAATGGGCAGCGGGCGCAAGTAAAGATGATGCTGGAAAACTGTAGAAAATGAACAGTCTGATACCACTCAGAGAAAAAATCACTATAAATGCATTTAGACACCTAGATATATACCCTACAGCTTGTTTTCACATGCCACATTAATGGAGCATTTAAATATCTACCATTGATGATAGGTTAATCTGGTAAATACTGTTTACTTTCAAAGGCTGTTCAAAAAATATATATCTCTTGGTACAAGTCTAATTAACCTAATTCAGAGAGCAAGAGTTGACCAAGTCCATATTAATAAAATGCAGCTAAAAGTCTCATTGAAATGTTTCTGCCCCCTCTCAAAAACTTACAGGTTGCATACATATGGGTTTATTTCATACATTCTTTCCCGATTGATGCAGTATATGTCACTTACAGATAATTGATCAACCACATGAAAAGTTTGAAAATTTAAATTTGACTTAGAATCATTTATATGTCAAAAGTAAGAGATTTAGGTGAAAAGTGTTTTTTTCCTCCAATGTTTTACTTTGCAGTTAAAAAATAAATGGTAAAAGAGTTCAACATTTGAAATGTTACTGTGGATTTTTAACAGCAAGAATGAGTATGAATACTCTACCAGTTCCATGATTATTGATTGCGAGTTTTAGGTTTAGCTACAAGTTGAAGTGTCTAGTTTTTATGGCCCAATGGTGAAAGCTGGAATGCTCTCTATTTTTAGCATCTTTGAGAACACTCATTTTTGCTTGCTTTGCTAGAGTTTCTAATGAAGTAAAAAATATGTACAGTTAATACCAGACCTAATTGTCTAGAATAGACAGACATTGTAAACTCCCTGTTGTCAGTTGACAGTTCTAGTTATGAGTCATCTTTCTGACCCTGCTAGTTTCTTGCACAGTGCCATGTGGAGATTGCATGTGCAGAAAACATATGTGAAATGAATAGATTGAGAAAGGATGGACAGATAAGTATCTGTATGAACAAGAAGATGAACAGTGAAAAGAAGACACGCTCTCAGTATTTTTAAGATGATGACAATGATGATACTGTATTTCAACAGACCATAAAAAAATCTATAATGTAGCTAGATAAAATAGATGTTTCCCTCCCCCAACAGACTTCAGAGAGATCACATGATTTTTAAAAGGGGACAAACTGTCTTTTCAGGTTAAATACCAAAGGTCATAGAAACACAGAGCATAACTTTCTCTAGAAACTTGCATCTTATTGTCTTCTATAAAGACATTCAAATGACTGGGAATTCTGTTTCTCTGCCTCTAAATATCTCAATCTCTAGTTTCTGGGTTTGGTATAATAATGCAACTGAGAACTTTAGATATGTTAACATTGTTCAAAACAGAGATTTGTTGAAAAAAGGTGAACCGATGTGAAATGAGAATTTAAAAAGCTCTAAATCATTGGGTTCAGAGGCCAAGGTATTTTATGCAATTGGACTATTTATCAGGTAGATAGTCCAAAGAAACAGATTTGCTTCCTAGAACTAGGGTGCTCAAAAAGACTCAAAGAAAAAGTATAGCAGAATGATGCTGACCACAATATTTCTGTGAGAAGGAGGCCAGAGTAATTTGCCATTCTTAATTTTGCAGAGCTGTCTGGGTTGCAATTTGGGGGTGTCTCATATCCTATTATATTACAGTATCAAAATTGCAGGAATTGTGGATGCTAGGCCATTACCTTTTAGAAAGACAAGCTACTAAATTATTTGTATGGGGAACATGAGCCGTTTACTTATCTTCCTGATAAGGACAGAAGACAGGTGGGGAGCGTCTAGGAGACTGACACTGGTGGAAACTCCTCTGTCTGGGTTACAAAACTGCCACTCTTTGAAATATTCTGTCTGACTGACAAACTGATAGAAACAGATACATCAGCAAAATGAAATGTTTCCAATATGATAAATAGTTAGAAGGTATTGCATCTTGACTTTAAATGAACAAGTAAACATGCAAAACTCCATGCAAATGAGCACCTTGTTTTGTGATCAACAGGAGCACAGAGTATAAAATAAGAAGGAGATTTTTTTAATGAGTCTCATAAATATTTATATTTATAAGGCTCATTAGAGGTGGTATAAATTAATACCTTTCTGGTTTCTGGTGAAGATATTGAATCCACAGATGTTGAAACCTACCCAAGAATGTACAGTTAGTTGATAACACAGAAAGGACTAGAACTCACCCTTCTGATCTGTTAGAAAAGAGGTATATATGAACCTTAGTGGTGAGAAGCAGAAGAAACTACTACAAGAAGGCCATAAAGATAAATAGAAAAACGTAAAAGTTGAGTTTATCATTAGTGTTCTAAGCCTAGAAAATTATCTGGAATGTCAGTGAAGAATTTTATGAGATTTCTGGTTCTCCTGTGCTTCAAGTCCAAATGATACACTTTTCTCAAGGGAATGAAACTATTATCTCTTTCTTTAATTTTTTTTTTTTAACCTCTTTCTTTTTATACTCTCTTTTAGCCTGGATAAAATCTGGAAGTGGATGTGCATTTACCAAAAAAAAAAATGTCAACAAACAAAATATTATCCAGAATCCTTTCCAATTTCAAATAAGCATTTATTTTTTTATTTTTTACTTTTTTTGAGGTTTTGGGGACTCTGGGTATGTGTCATATACAGCAGTACTGGCCAAGAATATGAATGCTGAAAAAAATTAACATACAAAGAGATTTATCCAAAACCCAACTCTTTCTATGCCTTGGAAATCCCATTATAGACATAGGTTCAAGCTTATATTAGAAAGTATAGACCAGAACCAGTAAGTAGCATCAAAGTTCTGCTAACTTTAAATTCTTGGAGACATGGATTTCTTTCAGGATGGAGTGATACAGTTATGAATACTTGTTTGCTATTTTCTTCTTGATTATCCCTCCCTGAATCCCCTGTTTTACTCTGCTGACATACATTTGCTTTCCACCTTTTCTATTTTTTTAAATAAGATCAAATTATTCTGCTTTTACTTCCCAATTCTCCTTGCCTCTTCTTCTGAGACTCTGACTAGGAGCTGGGCGGAAAATGTTCACTATCGAAATAGAGAGGGAAAATTACAAATTTGGAAAAACACTCAGGTTTCTTCTTAAAAAATCAACCTGGGCGGGCCATGGTGGCTCAGCAGGTAAGAATGCTTGCCTGCCATGCCCGAGGACCCGGGTTCGATTCCCGGTGCCTGCCCATGTTAAAAAAAAAAATCAACCTTTTCTATTCTCCTGTACCCCGATGGTAAAAAACAAAAATGAAAATAAATGGCTATCTGTTGACAGAACATAAGTTGAACAGAATAGGGAAACAGGGAGAATAAGAATAAAGATAAGCAAATAGGGCAGTAGAAAATATAAGTGTAAAGAAAAGAAAGAAGGAGGCTAGAAAGAGATAAAATGGGAAATGCAATGGAAGCAGAAATTATGAACGAAAAAGAAGAAAATAAAGTAATGGCTCTTTTAGTGATTTTTAAGCTGTCTTTGATTCTCAAAGCATCTGCTGCAATAGTATGAAGACAATTTAACTTTCTGTCTTCTCTAGTTGAATTTTTAATTAAAATTTCAAGGTCTTTCAGAAGACTGATAACAAAAAAAAATAGTCAAGCATATGTTTGCAAAGGGAACACACAGTACATTCTCATCAGTTCATCATCCATCCAGGTATCCTTTTCTCTTGTCATCTTCCATCTACTTGTCTAGACCAGTAGATTATTTATGTATGTGTCTTTTTCACCATGCATTCATGAAACACCTATGTGAAACAGATACAGAGTGAAGGTTAAAGGACTATTTTGAACAAAACAGAAGTAGCTGTGCTATTAGATGCAGAAATGTGAATGTAATTAAAAGAAAAGTAAAATGTAAATGACTTCAGTCAAGAGCAACTGATGACCCTTAGTTGGATCTTAACACTGAAACATTTCAAATCTTAAATAACAGTGGTTCTCAGTAGTGGCAAACCTCCATGACATTTTTTTTCAGCAAGAATCTGGAAGATTATGGTCCTTATCTTCAGGGCTTTGTAGTGGATGTTTATATTATGAGAAAGGTCTAAGATAGCCTGAGAATTTGTACCAAAACAAATGGTGACTTAGGTTGGCAAGTTTGGGCTTGTGCAATCTTAGGATATTGTTGCTTATTGTTCATGTAGCTCTTTTTATGACTGTGGTGCATGATTTGCATGCCTGATTTACCCTGTCATGTAAAATGATGAATTTCATGCTAGGATCTGTAAATTGAGCATGACAGAAGTAATCCAGAGGCCAGCCCCTACTAAACCCAGGTTCCCAGGTGGCCACTGATGGTATTCGTTCTTAATTCAGAGTGGAGAAAACCATTCTAGTGACAATCTACCAAACCATAAACTCCAAGAAACCCAATTAGACTCTAAACAAGTTTCAGTGAATTTTATATGGTATTAAAATATTACTACCATGTGTTCCATCTTAGATAAGTATGTAAAAATAAATCTGATGTAAATTTATTAAATAGCATTTGCTCTTTATAAGATAAAAAGGATATGTTGTCTATTGATGTCTACAATTAGTTATAATAAAGACTCATGTCTATAATAATTTAGTATTGAAAATATACAGTTGTAAATAAAGGTTACTATGTATGTTTTTATTGATTTCCTTGTTAAAAACTCAGTTTTCATTTCTAATACCATTAAAACCTCCCATCACACAGGCTTCTTGTTGTAATATATTTCTTATAAAATAATTAGGAATGAGCATAAAGTCTTCCAGGAATACATTTTTGGAAGAAATATTTAAGAAAAGTACATCAAGCACTATTAATATTTTCCTTATTTTTGCACATCTGTGTCATCTACATTTTATAAAATGAGTACATATTGTTTATAATTGGAAAATATGACATATTATGACTTAAATTTATAGTTGTAAAGCAGTGAAAGTTATCATAAATGGATGAATGAGACATTTATTAATGCTTTGTGATTGTTCTGTAAGTGTGGAAGGAATGCTTGTTTCTTCCTTTGGAAAAATTCACTATAGTAGGGAATTTATTTGAAATTGACAGATCTATAGTGCATAATTTCTGAAAATGGAACCCAGATGAGGAAGGATATTTAGCATCCTTCCACCTTCAGCATTTTATATTGGGAGGAAGCAATACGTGTTAAATTGAGTTTTCTCGTCCAGAAACTTAATCAGGCCTGAATGACTCGTGCACACATTTTAAGTTCAGCACATTCAGAAACAGCCAGTCTAGACTATGGGCATAGTAAAAGTAGGTATATGAGCCTGTAACCACCATGCACGGGAGATATTATTTTCCCCACTGTATGGATTCAGAGAGGTTAGAGACTGCACGATGCCTCACAACTTGGTAAGTGACCAGACTCTCTGACTCCAAAGTCAAAGATCCTTTTGTCACACCAGGACTATAATAACTACAGAAAAAGCATTAACAACTGGGAATTTGAAAGTGAGTTAACTTACTGATTCTCAAATACACAGAAATATAAAGCATAATTTCTCCTCTGCCTTTGTAGTAAATAGAGCTCTTCTCACGGTAAATTCCCTATTAAACATGTTGTCCAGTGCCTATCCAGAGGGACTTACATTCAGGAGACTTACATTCTATTCCTAGGACTACGGCTGAGTCATTCTGCAGAAATGGAAAAAGCGATTTTTCCTTCTCCTATATTAGTTTCGCCACCAGCACATCTGAGATAATATTTGGGCACTTTAATGAGTTATATATATGTGTAGCTCCTCAAGTTTTTTAGATGAGAGATGCTTCTAAGTATAAAGTCTTACACTATCATTGACATTATTATGACACACAATAAAGGCCTAACCACTAAGCTATTTGTTTAAGCATTTTCCCTCTGAATCCCTCAGACACTATTGTAAGTCAGGTAGGGACAAACGTAGTTTTCAGGTCAAATTTGGCACAGAGGTGCTTCACAGAGACCGCGTCTTCCTTTTTACTGCTAAGGAACATCTCAGAGAGATGAAACATCTCTTTATGTAGTCTTTTCTTTTTTTTTTAATCAGCACTATAAAGCTGCTTTGCATGCTGGGATCTGTAGTTTCTACTCATCAGAGCTCCCTTTAAAAGATAAAAGTATAAGTAATCTGCTCCAATTTATACCTCTGAGAAAAGTGCTCCAGTGACCTGGGGAAGTCAGGACAACTGTTGGAATCAGCCCACTCCATTCTTTCCTTTATAAACAGTGCTAATGAATACTGCAAGGGTGGGCAATAGATCCATTGTAATGCAGATGACATTGGCTAGCTCTGAGGCACTCCTCCTGCCATCATTTAATTACTCCATATTAATGTATAAATGCAAGGAGACCTAGGGATGATGAGCTAGGTAGAGGAGCTGTGCTTATTTAGTAATAATTAATTACTAGGAATTTTCAACAGTGGGACATTAACCACTTGCCCTTTTAAATGGTAATAAATAGCAGACATATGTCTAATTAAGGAGCTGTAAATGTTTTGGAGCAGCTGAATGGAGGGAGAAAAATGCTTATTTACAGAGCTATATTGAAGGAAAGGGAGAGTTATTGGTGCATTTAAAGCCTGCTTTAACATTAGGTATCTGCTCAGATTCTTAACTCTCTCTGTTGCGGCATTTCTCACTGAGGCCGGTGCCAAAATGGGGAGGAGTTATGGATTCCTTAAGTGGTTTATTTCATGAATAATATCTTAGTGAGCCTCCAGGCAAATATCTCCTCCCCATCCTTCCTGAGCTTTCATTATTAGGACACAATTTTCATCACATTAAGACAATTTCTGCTGCTTTTGCTAAATCTCAATATATCATCTAAATAACACTAAGTACTAGAATTATTAACACTACTACTCTACTGAATTGGTAGAATAATAGAATTTTTAAATAAGACTCCTCATTCTTGGACCCTACCCATGGAAGATCAGCTAAATATTGAAGTATCTAGAGGAGCTCAAAAGGGAGAGTTTTATACATGTTCTTCTAATGGACTCTGGAGAAACTGAAGGACACTGCAGGGCTGAAAGGATAAATTTAGAGGAGGCACTTTGAACCTTCTCCCATTACCTGCTGGAATTCACCTCAAAAAGAAACTGGTGGTTGAAAAATTCTTTACCAGATTACCAAATTAGTCACTTTTTCTGATCTTGGCACAGACTTCCTTTGCTTTCTCCCATTTCTAGTTTCTGTTTTAAAACATCTCTTTAACTGCTTCTTTTTTTTTTGCATGGGCAGGCACCGGGAATCCAACCTGGGTTTCTGGCATGGCAGGCGAGAACTCTGCCTGCTGAGCCACCATGACCCGCTCTTTAATTGCTTTTTCATACCAAACCTCAGGCCACGGTGAAATGACATGTGATCAGACAAGGGCAGAATGCCTATCATTTGGTCCATCCTGGGAATTCTGTGCCAACCCTCAGATGTCTTCTCTATACTTCTGAACCCCAAGCTTCATGTCCCAAGATGAACACTGCAAGGAAAGACAGGGTTTTCTCTAGTCTTCCATACTCTGCTCTAATTTATACTCCAGAAGCAGGAGCAACAAATGCTATATAATGGCTCTCCCAATTTGTCACAGAGCCTTTATCCTTATCAGTGGTTGCCTCTCCCTCCTAGCAGATCTATCTCTTTAGGCCATGGGTAGCTCTCTTTAGGGATATATTACTGAGACAGTTATTACCTCTGAGTCTGCTCCCCTGAAGCTATTCCACTAATGGTCTTGGATGGACCCAGCTCAAAGTTCTAATTGTTCATACATGATTATACTACCCAATAGCCAGACAGAGATGAAAATACGTGAATAAATAGGGAAGCAAGGCAATAGATTAGATTGAATTAATAAAACACACTCTTTATGAAATGTCACAGAGTATTCTCTTGGCTCTTCCCTACTCAGAACTCACTTAGGACATACAGTCTTTTAATTTTGCCAGCTCTCACATCAAGGGAACCTCAAGTACTTGCCTTTCAGATGCTGTTTCTGTATTTCTGACAACTGACTTGAACTGTCTTCTCCATTCAGTGGTAATGTTAGGAGAAATCAAGGGCCTATCACAATGAGAAGCAGGTTTTTAATGAGAGTATAGGCTGTCTACCAACCAAGAATTAAACAAACACTGACAGCGGGCTCCTAATTTAGAATCATATCCAGAAAAAAGACAGTTAAGTCTCTTGCTTGAATCCATTCAGTAGCTTTCTGTTGTCCTTGGAGTAAGGACAAATTCCAGAGAGATATAGCCCCAGATTACTTCTTTAGCCACTTTTCTACCTAAAACATATATTCCTATCTCTTTACCTTTTTCCTCCCCTCTTCCAAATTATGGTTTAAATAAGCAGATTTCAATCAGAAGAAATTTAGACTCCCTTCCCCACCTGGGAGCATAATGGAGATTTTTTTCAATGTCACAACTGGGCAACTGATAAGGGAGGCAGAGAACAGGACTTTAGTAGATAGAGGCCAGAAATGCAGCTAAACATCCCATAATGCACACAGCAGTCTCACAACAGAAAATTATCCAGCCCAAAATGTCAATAAAGCCAAGTTATAAAATCCTGGTTTAAATAACCCTTTTATGTGCCCCCTGAACATTGCTTTAAAATAAATAAATAAATAAAAGCTAGCATTAATTTACAACTTTAGCCATATCAGGCATTTCGCTTATAACAGACCAAAAACCTGAGATAGGTACCCTTATTATGCACCATGTCACAAACAAAACATAAGAAGTTTCATCATTGGCTTGATAATCACAAGGCTTGCAAGTACACTATCGGATTTGAAACCATGCACTCTATCTGTCAAGACTAATAAAATTATCTATTTTTAGAGATCTCAGAATGCTTTGCCTATATGCTGGCAAAAGAGAGTAGAACCAAGCAGATCATCCCATTGGGTCCTTAGGCCAACTATGGAGCATGAATCTACAGTATCAAAAAAGGCAGCATCTGATTATTGTGGTGGTTTGAAGCTGTATGTACCCAGAGAAAGATATTCTCAGATTCAATCCATTCCTGTGGGATCTTTTGATGAGGCTACTTCAATTAAGGTGTGAACCTCCTCAATCTGAATGGGTCTTTATCCTCTTACTGGAGTCTTTCATAAGAGAATGAAATTCAGACAGAGGGAAAGCCACAGAAACAAGAAGCTGAAAGCAATGAAACAAGGAAGAGAAGGGAGAGACCAGCAGATACTAGCCTGTGCCTTGCTACAAGACAGGAACCAAGACTCTTTGGTAGCTAGCTTTTGGGGAGAAAGCATCACCTTGATGATTCCTTGATCATCATTTCCTCAGTGTCAAAACTATAAGCAAATAAATTCCCATTGTTTAAACCCCATTTCATGAAATTTGCTTGGAGCTATTGAGGAAACTAAAACAATTATCAAGCACCTGAAATGGCTTCATAGAGAACTAAAAAAGGACAACTGGAAGATGGAGTAGAGTTGCCAGGATTTCCAAGAGTTTACCCATTTGCCTAGACCTGATTCATGATGACAAAATTAACTAGTTCTAGTTCTCTGGTGAAGAATCAATTAAATAAAATATTTTGGAAGTCAAGAATAAGGGAAGCAGATTTATTTGCATAAAACTGTATCAAAAAAAAAAAAGAAAGAAAAGAAATCCATTCCAGTTTGCATGTTTCAGTCAATTGAGAAAGTTTGGGAACTCTGAATTCTATCACAATTTGGAATTAAATAAAATAAATAATCTCCCAATTAGAAAAAAAAAATAGTACCAATAAGGATTTTTATTGTTAAAGATTATTATTAGCATTTTTATAGGTTGGTGACTTTCTAAGTGTTAGTGAAAATATGATAAACCTAAGAATTAGGAAGAAAATGAAAAAGTCCTTTATTAGTCCCGACATGGTGTAGCAAACCTGGAAATAAATGCAAGGAGCATGCACTTAATATAGTGTTGGTGAGGAAGTAGACATTTACTCTTTGAAATTAATAATATAATATTTCCCTTATATCAGGTAAGAAAATTAATATAGTCAAACATTTTGAAAAATACTCAGGGGTTGTTCACCAGGAGCATTTGACTACAGTAGTGATTCTCAAAGTATGAGCTCTAGACCAGCAGCATCAATATCACCTAGAAACTTGTTAGAAATTCATACTCTAGGGCCTCAACTAGACTTACTGAATCAGAAACCCTAGAGGTGGGGACTAGAAATCTGTTTTATTTTTTTTTTACGTGGGCAGGCACCAGAAATTTAACCCAGGTCTCTGGCATGGCTGGCAAGAACACTGCCTACTGAGCCACCATGGCCCACCTGAAATCTGTTTTTTTCAACAAGCCCTCCAGGTGATTCTGAGTAGGCTCAAGTTTGAGATCAATAGTCAATAGCGGTTTCAATAAACCTATAACCATACTGTTATAACAACAGTTACTAAAATAAATACAAATGACTGCAATTGAATAATGCTTTTCGTGTGTGGTGAAACATACTTTTGGTGGTCTATGTATATGTGTTACGTCAGAGATACATAAAATCATATTTCTATATTTCATTTAAATTAAATTTGGTCCTTCTAAAGAATAAACAAACAACTTACTTGGACATTCTAAACACTGCTTAATGCTTACTAAAATATCATAAAAAATAAAGAGAAATTTCCTCATCATTTATTGAGCATCTACTTTACATTAGACATTGCCCTAGTCTTTACAGATATTCTAAATAATTGTTAAAGTCCAAGATTATTTATATACTCCGTCCATGTATTTTTGTGTCCGTTAACCTGTGTCCCATTAAGGATGGACAGGTTTAGTCTGACTGTCATGGCCTAGACACTCACTGAACCAAATGTTTCAATCATCATGAACAAGGTCACTGGACTCTAAGTTGGGTCAGCACCAATACCCTGCACTTTCCCCTTCTCTGGTTCTATTCGTATAGCAGGCAGAGAGGCCAGTCCTCACCAAATGCTGTTAGTACAACTGATCTACAGTAAAAGTCTCAGACTTCAATTGTAGTTCAGAATGTTCTGAGTACAATAAACATAAAGAGAAATGAAAGAGAATGAGTGTTCAATCAAAGTAACAAAAGCTTCCTAAACAAATTGATGGCTCTGGTCAGGCTGTGGAAAGAAATGGAAAGCTGAAAACAGTCACTTGCTAATTTCAAGGAAAATAAAAAGTATGGTAAATTGGTTTAAGAAATCAGTCCTCTTTAGTTTTTTATACTGCATACATGTCTCTGATACTAAATTAATTTTAAAGGAATGGGAAGGTTGGTGACTGAAAAGAGGCATGAATGGGGACTGGGGTGGAAGTTTCCAATTGAAGGAATGCATTTACTTCTTTTTAAAGACAACTTGTTTCATTTAAATTGACTGCTCTACACTGTCAGATCATCACACAACTTTAATTTTAGGGAATTTATGTTTTTGGAGGGTGAATTTTATAGCTTCTCTGAAAATTGTTATCACTGTTAGATACAGTGACAGCAGAAATGGCAGAAGTCTTCACTACAGGGAAAAAAAACAAACAAATGCAGTTCTTATCTTTTCCTAAAATGCACCCTACTCCATCATTAACAGGTTTCTCAAAATATTATACCCTGCAGTATAGTAGATTCCTTGATGCATCCATCTTGTGTGGTTTACTGCACAATTCCTTCAACATACTGCTGCAGGCAGCCCCTGTTGTTAAATGCCACTTCCTGTTGGCAGTAGGCAGGCCCTTGTTTATTTCGATCACTCCCTGTTGAAAAATCTCCCAGGCCCCGAGGATGAGGATGGTCAATAGGCAGGATAAAAGAAGTCCCTGTGAAGCCCCCTCCTCCCCAACCACTCATCTGCTTCTGTAAACCCAGCTTCATGACCTTCCTGATTTAAACCAGCCAATCATTTACCTTGTCTTTAACATGTCATTCTGTCTATAAAAACTGATGTTAACCTTTTGTTCGGAGCTCAGACTTTCAGAGGCTACTCGGCTGAATCCAATGGCTATAGACAATAAAACCTACGTCCTGAAACTTTGGAGCCTCCGCCCCAGTTTGTTTTGTTTCTGCATAACATTTCAGGAGGCTTGAAGCCTTGTCCCTATTTCATGCAACAATATCACAATTTTACTTGGTCTGTCCTTCTGATTCATTTGTTCATTCATTCATTCATTCATTCATCAGACATTTATTGAAAACATAAACCACTTCAAAGTCTTACATCCACTGATTGGCAAATGAACAGCCATTCAAACTTTTGTTCTTCTTACCTCAGTAGAAATACACCCCACCTAAAATTTAACTAACACACAAGAAAGCTTGACTAGATTTGTCAGTGTGCTTTGAGAGGCCCAAAAGGAATTTGAATCTAGAAGGAATCAAACCAATGTCACTGGCTCCTATTTCTATTGGTTCACTTGGCAGAACTTCTATGAGTTTTGGGTGTTCTACTCTGTGTCTACTATAGACACCACAGGGTATATACTCAACTCTTTACATAAGCCCTGCCACTTAATTCTCACAATTACCCTAAAAAGCAATTATTACCATGGCCTCTTATAGGTGAAGAAAGTGAGGCTCCCAGAGGTTGCTTAAGGTCATATAGTTAATAAGTGGTTGGGTAGGGATTGGTAGGAAGATCTGTCAAAAAATTGTTGCTGTATAAGGTAAAGGCAAAGTAATACCTTTGCCTTTTCACAATATGGCTGAGGGAGCACTATAGAAAACCAGTCAAACTGACAAAGGTCAGAGGACAAGCTAAATCTGCTATAATATAGGTCAGTCAGTCATTGGGCTTAAGACCAATAGATAAGTCCTTCATGCTTTTCATTATATATAACAAAATGATTGAGGTTAGGGGAATTGTTCTATTAGGAACTGGGGGGGATGACTTACCCAGATTTTCTTGGTTCTCTCGTTACATCTTGGAGAAAGAGCTGACATGATTTTAAGTGTATAGATGATTACTGCAAACTGGCATGATGCAGGCACTTGAAACTTCACACGGGTGAAGCATAAATTCAAAGCATCATAATAAATAATAATAGTGCTTTACACTTCATGCTGCATTGTAATGTTGCTGATGTTGAATTAACATAGCCCCTTGAAGAGAATGCAAATGAACTCTGAAATATGTTGACAGGACTTTGGGCAAAAGAAGGGGTGAAAAACAATCAGAAGATAAGTGGTATAGCAGAGGACAGGGGTAAAAGAAAAAGGGCTGGGGCAAACGTATCCTTTAAATTTTGTAAATTTTAAAATAAAATGCTTATTTCAGTGCAAACATTCTCCTTCAAAAGATGACATTCATAAAGGCCTCACTGCATTTTCTGACATTTCTGGCATGAAAATCATACATAAATTTTAAAAAAAGTGAGTTATAATTCATATGGCTTTTATTTCCAAAGTTAAAAACTTTGCTTTATTCTGTAAAACCAAGGAAATGAGGGAAACAGTTTTAGGTCATTTGCCTTCAGTAAGCATTATTGAAATAAACGATTCAAGGAGCACTAATTGAGCACTACTTATATGCCAAGCACTATGATGGGCTGGGACCACAAAGCTGAATAGGACGTGGTCTCAAGGAACTCACATCTTCGGTCGCATGATTCGTCTTCTCTGCTCCTAGTTCACTATGTGCCATGCTTAAGCATTTATCTGTACAGATCCCTTCCTTCAGATTTACTGCTGACTGGCCCTCATTAGTTTTCCAGACTCACTTCCCTCCACTCCATGAGGACTCAAGTCATACTTCTTGCTCTCCAAACCATGCAGCATCCCTCCCTGGTGCGTGCTGACACGTGGAAAAGGAGTCAGGCATTTTTACTTGTAGCTGTAGTGACTGGAGCCAGTAGGTAATTGCTAAATATTAAAGGAGCACCACAATTAGAGTTAGTAAACTAATAAACTACAATGTCAGTTTGAGATATTACATTTGTAATAATAATAATCAATATGGAAGAAAGTGGTGGTAAGAAAACAAAGGAGTTAAGTTATCCAGTGTATCAAGCTAGGCAGATGGAGGTGAATCCTGTGTCATTTCCAAAGTATGCCATTAGTCCCCTGGCTGACTCTGGGGATATCATTTAGGGAAATGGAGTAGAGCTGACATGCTACCTTGAATACACCAGATTTCCTTTGCATATGTTTATCTGTGTTTGGAATGGTTCTCTCCTTGCCTTTTTAGGGAATACCTAAGCATCCTTCAAGGTTTATCAAACTCCTGTTTTGTAACTTGTAAAAACCTCCTCTGTCCTCCACTATTTGTTAGCACCATGAGAACAGAGACTGGTTTTGTTTGTTTGTTTGTTTTTGGTTCCCTTCGCCTTCCAGAAGTTAGTAACTGTCTTAATAATAAGTAATTTTAAAACAGAACAACAGAAGGAAAAATGGAGATTAGAAGGAAGAGAGAAGAGTGAAGAAAGAAGGAAATGGGAAGGAGGGAGAAACAAGTACAAAAGAAAAGGTAGGAAGGAGGAAAAGAAGAAAGGAATTTCTTTTTTTTTTTTTTTTGCTCTCACATTTGGATGCAGTTTTGTAATGTATTTGCTTTTCCCTTTTCAAAATCTTATTTTTTGTAATCTTCTTTTCTTTTTTTTCATTGCTTAAAAAAGAGAAAGAGGTCTTTTGTTTTGTTTATTGTCTGTTGTTTTTTTCCCCCCCCCTAAACCAAAACCTCAGAGGACAGAAATCTTTATTCTGTGCAACATGAACTAAATCCAGAATCTGGCCTTCCACTACAATGGATTTCAAAGCAAAGGTAAGCAGGCAGAGGTTTAATGCCTTTCTCTTTTAAAAGAAGGGATTGTATTGCACACTTAACTGGGTTGTTCCTGTGAGCCAACCCTAGGCACAGCAGAAACCTATTTGGGATTGAGCCAGGGGCAGTGCTGTCCATGCTGGAGAATGGCTACATCGGAGTAAGAGGAGAGATTCATCAATCCAAGACAACATCTGTCATGATATTGAGTTTGGTTCTTGTTATCAACTGCATGCACTTCAGGGGTTATATAATATTCAATTTGATTATCTCTCACCTGCAAAAGAGTAAGTTTCTCCCTTTGCTTAAAAAAATCAGTGGGACAAGCTGAAGAGGAATTGATCTGCTATAGAAAATGCTGACAAGAAATCACAGATCTTGGACATGGGAATGAGAGAGTAAGAGAATGAGATTTTGGCTCCTGTCATAGCTTTTTGTTTTGTTTTGTTTTTAAATCAATTGGCTTGTTTTCCAGTCCCTTTAAGGGAATTAAGTGTCTTTGTTTTATTTGTCAGTCCTGATCATGATAAAAAAATGATGACAAGAGGGCAGCATAACTCTTTTGTGTGCTTCTCTAAGATTCCATTAACAAAAAAAGTTTTGCTCTTTGTTTTTTAGGACCAATGCCCAGATTTTGTAGGTCTCTGTAGGTTTTCTACTGGATGGGTCACAGCAAGGGATGGTAACATTTTTGTACATTTGAGAGGAAAATGTTACATTCTAGAGAAATGGGGTGACAGATTTGGGTCTAACTGCAGTGGCTATAATAGGCTAAACTGCCTTGAGTTATCACTGATGTAATCTTGAAAACTGCCATTTTTAGAGCATTTGTTTTATTAAAATTTGTTTGTACTCTTCTTCCCTCTCACTGGTATCTAGATCTGCTTCTTGATCAATTTCCAATTCAACCATAGGGGAGTCAATGTATTTTTATGCCATTTATGTTTATTTTAAACTATCTCTCTTTCTTCCACTGCACTGTAAATTCCCCCCAATCCAATCTTTAGTACTGATTTCACTGATGAAATTTATTCACTTATTTTAACTGTTAGTGGGAAAGGATCATCAGTTAGTTTAATGTTATCTCAAACTCAGCGGGTCCCCAAACCTGATTAATTACCTTCCTTCACCAAAAAGGCTCCCTTTTCTTAATTTTCTATTATTATCATGCCTGAAATTTCAATGATATTTTTGACTCCTGACCCATCCTCGCCATGTTAAGTCAACCTGCCACAAATTCTTGTGAATCATTTCTTCAAAATATTCTTCATATCTTTTTATTTTCAGTACCCCACTCACTGCTCTAGCTCATCTCCTCATGTCACCAAGCACATTCTATTTCTATAAGTTTCTAGCTGATGGGCCTTAAGCCATCCTTTCCTCACCTTCAAACTATTCCATACACAACTATATTGATGTAAGTTATCAAATCACTTTGACTTGCCTGAAAAAAAAAAAAAACTAAATTCAGACTCTTAAACCTGGTATTCAAGGTGAACCACAACTGGTCCTTGTTTACATTACTACACATATCTGCCTTGATCCTTTTTGCAGTCTTTATACTTGTCAGGCAAAGATACAGCATCCCTAAAATCAACGTTAGCTTTTGCATTTTCCCCTTTTCGTTCATGATCAGATGTATATTATGCTTCACTTCCAATTCTCTGGATTTCCATACAACAACATGTTTCTCCACCTTTGTACTTGCCACTTCCTCTTCCTGCAACATCTAACCTTTCTTCTGACCATCACGAGCAAATTCTTACTTGGATATTAAAGGTTCAATATTGATGCACCTTTTCTAGTAAATGTCCTCTACTCCCCCATTCTAGGTAGATGACTTATAAATATTCTCTAAAACCACCCTATACTTATATCTACTCTAGTACTATACCTGGTGATGAATGAATGGATAACTGAATAAATAAATGAAACTATACTGTCTTTAGTTTCCTATTTTTCTATTCTTACCATGTTTGTACTAAGTTAATCTTACCTTTCTTCAAGAATATTCCTTTGGCACTTATTTTTGAAGCCTTCCTTGACCATCCAGTTAAAAGTAATTTCTCTTCTTTCGAGTTTCCTAAATTCCTATTCAACAAATCATTTACTGCTTTTATTTTAGAAATTATATTGATTATATTGTTTTCTGAATTTCTAGAAGATTTGGGAAATAGGTTGGGAGATTTTAAGTAATATCAATTTTAGAATTGTTTAAATTTCTTTTCAAGAAAATGGGTGTTCTGGGTTTTAGGTCTACACAGTTGTACTAGGAACTCAGGTAATGAATAAAGTAAGGTAGAGTCGGCCAAGATTCTAGTTATGAGACAAGGAAGATCTGAAAGATACTTACTTGGGGGTAAAAAAATAATAATAATCTTTAAGCAAAAAATCCAAAACAGATTCAACAGGAGCAAGGCTGACTAGTGGAAATCCAGGTGTAAATTAACAGATGGAGACCAGCAACATCAAGTTAAGAGGACCCAATTTGGACCAGAGGAGTTGGGTAAGTTGCTTACTGTCCAATTCAGAGGTAGGCATCATTCTTAGCATTGATGTATCTCCTTTATTGGCCATTTTAAAAATTAGAGCAAAGCATTTTAGGCAATACAATTAAATACCCAGTAATATAATACCACTATGATAATATATTTTATTTTATGAAAATATCTCAGCCAGATCCCTTTGACTTAGAAATTCTAACTTTGCCCCATTTTTCTCTTTATAACATCCAAAAGTGGCACTATACTTATTCTGGTTGATAAGATACGCTAAAGCATATATTTTATTCTTGTATTATAAACTTTTTGAAGGCAGGAAAAAAATCTCATATCTATCTATTCAAAATAGATATTCAATGATATATCTTTTACGTTTTTTAGAAAACCAAGCAGTGATAGGGATAAAGTACTATGAATTCCAGGCATTCTGAGGCAATGATTAACAAAGGAATGAACTAACAGGTTTCAGCTTTCATGAGTCAATGTTATCTCATGAAATAAAGCAATTGAAAAAATAAATAAACTGGTAAATGAGCCAAAACAATAATGTCACTTAAGGGTAATTTTTACAACAAGTGGGACATTTGGATATCCACGTTGAAAAAAATGCATTTGAACCATTCCCTCATACCATGCATCATACAGTTAATGCAAAATGGATCACAGACCCAAATCTAAGTGCTAAAACTTTAGAACTTCTAGAAGTAAATATAAGAGTAATCTTTGTAACCATAAGTTACGGAAAGCATTCTTATATACAATATCAAATTTAATACCAAAAATATGATTTGTACTAGGGGAAAAAAAATTGGACATCATCAAAATTAAAAACTTCCACATTTAAAAAGAAATATTAAGAAACAAGAAGAGAAGCCACATAGTGGGAGAAAATATTTGCAATTAATATATCTGATAAAGGACTTGTACCAAAATTCATAAAGAATTCTTATAATTCAATAATAAAAAAAGATGAATAATTCAATGAGACAAAAGAGTCAAAACAGACTTTTACCAAAGGAGTTATACAAATGGCTCATAAGCACATAAACTACGCACAGTCATTAAGTAAATGCAAATAAACCCACATTGAGTCACTACTGAATACTTCCTGGACTGGCTACATGAAAAAGACAGAAGGTAGTAAGTGTGAAGAAACTGGAACCATCATGTGTGCTGGAAGGAATGTAAAAGGATGAAGCCACTTCAGAAAACACTACACAATTTTCTTAAAAAGTTAAATATAAATTTAACATAGAACCCAGTAATTCCATTCCTAGGTTCTACCAAAGAAGAATGAAGATGTATGTTCACACAAATAGTTTTTCATGATTATTCATAGCAGCATTATTCATAAGAGCCCCAAAATAGATCCAGTCCAAGTGTCCATCAACTAGTGAACGGTTAAACATAATGTGGTACTTCTGTACAACAGAATATTACTTAGTCACAAAATGGAGCAAACTACTGAAACATGCTACAATATGGATGAACCTCAAAAATATTATGCTAAATTGAAGCCAAATCCAAAAGGCCACAAATTTTATGGTCTTATTTGTATGAAATATCCAGAAAAGACTAAAATAGAGATAGGAAACAGATTAGAGGTTGCCAAAAGTCAAGGATTGCCTAGAAATGAACATAAATGATCTTTTAGGGGTCTAAAATTAGATTACGGTGATTGTTACACAACAATGCACATTTGGTAATCATTTAACTGAACACTTTACATGGGAAAATTTGATGATACCTACATTATACCTCATTAAAATGATAAAAAGTGTGCTAATAAGCTTGCCTAAGTCTTTTAGGTCTTAACTACAACTATCACTGCTTCTGAGAAGCCTTACCTCACAACTTTATCTAGTGCATCTCTTTCATCATTTCTGATATTATAGCTGGCTTATCTTTTCTTTCAGCACTTACCATAAGCTATAAATATCTTATTTAGATACAGGCTTGATTGTTTATTGTCTTTCTCTTCACTTGGGATATAAAACTCCATGAGGGCAAGGATTTTATTTCTCTCACTAACATTTTATTCGCAGAACTTGGCCTAGGGACTGCATAAAGGTTTAATAGCCATTTCTGGAATGTATGAAGAAATAAATGGACAGGTAATAGATAAATGGCTGAATAAATGGATTCCCCATATTTTCTAAGCAAATTAGTTTCAGATAATTTTTAGGAAAAACCTTTTATAATCTTCCATTTTGAGAGGAAAAACATACAATAGAAGGATTGGTATTTCCTCATGATCAGAAAGTGGAATCCCCTCCCCAGATTGGGCATCAGAGACTTTATTTTCAATGAAGACAAACTGCCAAAACTGAGCATGGCCAACCTCCATTTCTCTCTCTCTTTTTGTTTAACCATCCCATTAACAAAATTGTTTTCTCTGGGGTCTAGATCCAATTAAAAGAAAGGGCAGCGGAGAAGAGACTATTGGGTAAAGCAATGTTAAAAATGGTTGTGCATATCCCTCTGGGAGTAGCGAGAGCTTTATTGGCATTCCAAACCCTCCACCCACCCACGCCTCCTAAACTCCTTCTCAGAAGGCCTCAGGACAAAGAAGCGCCCAGCATTCAACTCAGGAACAGAAAATAAATACACTGGGAATACTCCATGGCTCCTAGATGAATACAAAGCTGCGATTCAGCAGAGACTCTAAGGCCTCAATGAAAACCAAGAGCTGGCTCTGAAGACAGCACCAGAATGAGAGGCAGAGGGGCAGTATCTTAAAAGCCCTTTCTACCTTCCCCTCCAGTGATGGCTCCCGCAATAAGGAGTTTAAATATAATCAGAAAGGAAAGAAGAAAAGGGAAGAGGGAGTGGACTGATAACAATTCTGCATACAGTTAATAAGAATATAGCAAGGTAAAATATAATAAATCACATTTTTTTAAATTGAAGACATAACGAACTAGACTAAAACATGATAAAACTAGACGATTCTATAAAGGATTGGGAAAAAAACAGGTGCAGTCATTCACTGGTTAATTCCAAATGAATCAGAGAGCTGTGTTCTGTTCATGTCCTGTGGCCATTTGACTTCAATTATCTTTTTAAAATGCCTGAGCCTTATTTCAAGTGTATGCAGTGGTATAAAGTACACGTCCTTCTTACATTACCTCACTACGCCCTTGTGAGGACTAATTAGACAATGTATATGATGCATCTGTAGAACTTTAGAGGGCTAGATAAACAGAATGTTTTCTTTCTTTTTTTTTTATTTCTTTTTTTGAAGAAGCTTTACATTGCTGGTGCCGAATAAACATTACATCACACTCAACTTTTGAGGCCAAGCAAGGGAGAGAAGTTTACAGTTTATTGGGAAAAATATTTAAATTTCATTCCAGCACTAAAAGCTAGTGACAAAACAATACTAATCTTCATAGTCCTACCTTCTCCAAGGGGTGGTTATCTGGGTGTGTGTTTGGGGTGGGGGTGGGGGGCTGTTCTAGTTTGCTAGCTGCCAGAATGTAATATGCCAGAAAAAGAATGGCTTTTAAAAAGGGGAATTTAATAAGTTGGTATAGTTCTAAGGCCAAGAAAATGTCCCAATTAAAACAAGTCTATAGAAATGCCCAATCAAGGCATCCAGGGAAAGACACCTTGGTTCAAGAAGGCTGATGAAGTTCAGGGTTTCTCTCTCAAGTGGAAGGACACATGGTGAACACAGTCAGAGTTTCTCTTTCATTTGGAAAGGCACATGGTGCATACAGTCAGGGTTCCTCTCTCATCTGTAAGGCCACATGGTGAACATGGCATCATCTGCTAGCTTCTTCTCCTGGCTTCCTGTTTCATGAAGCTCCCCGGGAGACATTTTACTTCTTCATCTCCAAAGGTCACCAGCTGATGGACTCTGCGTCTTGTGGCTATGTTATTCTGCTTTGCTGTCTCTGAATCAGTCATTTTCCAAAATATTTCCTCTTTTAAAGGAGTTCAGAAACTAATCAAGACCCACCCAAATGGGTGGAGACATCTCGTCACCTAATCCAGCTTAATAATCACTCTTATTAAATCACATCTCCAGGGAGAAGATCTGATTAGTTTCAAACATACAGTATTGAATAAGGATTATTCTACCTTTATGAAATGGGGCCTTGATTAAAACATGGCTTTTCTAGGGGGTATACATTCTTTCAAACCAGCACAGGGGCAGAATCAGAGAAACGTATTACTAATGAATGCTGTATGTTTTATAATCAAGTGAGGGTCACAGTACAATGCACTGTGGGTAAAGAAAAAAAAAAAAAGGAAGTCGGATAGGTACATGGCAGGAATTTTAAGGTACTTCCCTAGGCTTTATATAGAGACTCAGTCTTGCATAGCTCAAGATAGAAAGTATTATGGATTAAATAGCATGTTAGTTACCCAACAGAATTGACAGAACTTAGTAAGTTAAATGCTCTAGTAAGTGTCTTAGAAAGACTGGCTTTCCATTCTTCTGATTGATAGAACTCTGCACACAGTAAGTAAGGCTAGATGCCAGGTTAATACTCAACATATTAGGGAAACTTTGGGGAGTATGTCATTTTATTATAATATCATTTCTACTATATGCAAACTTTCATTATTTTTTGCCTTTCATCTAGATTAATACTCTAAATCACAGTCTTTTTGATAGGAAAGGAGATATTTGCATTTCTCTTGAAAATGCTGTTCCCAAGAGGCCAACTGCACTAATGAAAAAAGTGAGAAGAGTTTGCCAAACCAAATTGCCTAATGTGGAAGGCTAGGCATTTAGACCTGTTGGTGCTCCAGATGTCTAAGTCATAAAGCTTGGCCAAGTCATCAATTCTGAGAAATGCAATTATCACCCCAAATAAGCAAGAAAGTAATTTCAAAAGTATTATTCACCTTTGATATTTTCATTGGCCCTCAGATTTCAGCAACCCATATTTCCTAATGATACAGAACAAATAAATGTACCATCATTATTCCTTATCTTCAGTCATATATGATACATAGAATGGGACATGGCAAAAAATATACATTCCAGGTGACTAGGAAGCTCCAGAAAACAGTACCTCCGCCAGAACAACTTTTAGTCTGGCAGAAACTGTCTGACTCAACTATTTTGAAACTTTGCAGTCCAGTAGAACACAGTACAGCTTCCAGTTAGAAGAACAGGAGGTAGTTGTTGGCAAATTACAGTAAATGCTAGTAAATTGCTTTCTCTGTGTTTCAGTAACTGTGGCATGTTGCCGTTGCATCCAACCCCTAACATAGCTTGCTCATGCTAGAGAGTGACATAAAAACCACTGTTCTAAAATCTGTGCTCTGGGGTGGGCACAGGCAGATGGCTGATCATGGCTTTTGATAAGGGACTTCAGACTGCTGGGGTCATCCATTGTCCCAACCTACCCCAGACAAAGGTAGCAGAGGATACTTAAAGACAGTAATGCTTCCTCTGAATGGTGAAGGGCAGTTGAAGAGCTGCATTTGCTGGATAGGCTAACAAAGTACAGCTTGGGAGAGCCCTGAAAGAAATTCACATTGCCCTTCCTGGTTCTTCCCAGTTCGGGCCAGCCATCACTTCCTTTGTGGGTCACTGGCATTGTTCGGGTGGGAAGGACTAACTTGGGAAATACCTCTCCTCAGGAGTTTCCCTCCCCCACTCCCAGAATTTGCCTTCCAGGTAAAAGCAGCTTGAGACAAGGAAAATAATGTAAGAAACAACTGAGGCAGATGGTCTAGGGCAAAGGTTTACCTGCTTTAAGTTCAGCAGGAGGAACACACAGAAAAGAGAGAATGTCTGGGTACTGGGAAGTAGAGGGGGACTTTCAAACTCCTGTGCACAGGGGTACTCCTAAGGCATTAGTAAGCACAAGCTCAGAACAAGACACAGGCCCAGAAACCACAGGAAAGACCCTGTATTTTTCATTTGCCTTTCACAGGCCTTCCTGATAGGAGGGTTAATACTCAAAAAATCTCTGTTATATCATTAGTTGGTTAAAAGTTCAAGAAACAGACATCTCAGGGAGTCAATCATTTAAGACATTAAAATGTACAATGTGCAACAAAAGGTTACAAGAGAAAGAAACAGGAAATGATGGCCCATCCAAAGAAAGAAGATAAAAATACAGAAAATATCAATGAAGACGAGACTTTGAACACAAAATAATTTTTTTTTAAAGTTCTTTTAAAAAGTTCATTATGCTCAAGGAGATGAAGGAAAATACAGAGAAAGTATAAAAGACACCTGGAAAAAAATGAATGAACAATATGAGAATCTCATTAAACAGACAAATTTTTAAAAGGAACTAAACAGAATTACAGGAGTTAAAGACCACAAAAACTTATATGAAAAGTTCCTGGGAGGATTTCTTTCTTTCAGAAAAAACTAATTAGAAAAGTCAAAGGAAAGACAATTAAGATGAGTCAGGCTCAAGAGCAGAAAGAAAAAATGAATTATAAAAAGTGAAAATAGTCTAAGACACCTGTGGGACAATCTCAAGCACAATATATACATTATGGGAGTCCCAGAAGGAGAAGAAAGCAAAAATAAAAAAAGGCAGAAGGAATACTCAAAGAAATGATGAGAGAAAACTTCCTAAAGTTAGCAAAAAACAAAACAGAAACACATAAATATGTATATCCAAGAATCCCAGAGATCACCAAACAGGGCAAACTTGATGAAAAACACAACCTATCACATACTGATCAAACTGTTGAACGCAAAGGGCAATGAGAGAGTTCTGAAAAATGCAAGTGAAAAACAATGTGTTATGTACAAGGGCATCTTGCCTAGATTGAGTGCTGACTTCTCATCAGAATTCAAATTCATCAAACTAGACAGTAGGTGTTCCAGTTTGCTAGCTGCCAGAATGCAATATACCAGAAACAGATAGCTTTTAAAAAGGGGAATTTAATAAGTTGCTAGTCTACAGTTCCAAGGCTGAGAAAATGTCCCAATTAAAGCAAGTCTATAGAAATGTCCAATCTAAGGCATCCATGTAAAGATACCTTGGTTCAAGAAGGCTGATGAAGTTCAGGGTCTACCTCTCTAGTGAGAAGGCACATGGAGAACACAGTCAGGGTTTCTCTCTCAGCTGGAAGGGTACATGGTGAACATGGCATCATCTGCTAGCTTTCTCTCATGGCTTCTTGCTTCATGAAGCTCCCCAGGAGATGTTTTCCTTCTTCATTTCCTAGGGTCACTGGATGATGGACTCTCTGCTTCATGGTGCTACAGCATTCTCTGCTCTCTCCGAATCTCCTTCATTCTCCAAAATGTTTCCTCTTTTATAGGACTCCAGGAGCTTACAAGACCCACCCAAATGGGTGGAGACATGTCGTCACCTAATCCAGTTTAACAACCACTCTCAATTAAATCACATCTCCAGGGAGATGATGTAATTACAGATTCAAACATACAATACTGGACAGGGATTAGAAGAAATGCTGCCTTTACAAAATGGGATTAGGATTAAAACATGGCTTTTCTAAGGTACATACATTATTTCAAACCAGCACAGTGGGTGAAATATTTGAAGTGCTAAAAATGAGAATGATTGAGACATTCCAAGTAAACAAAAGTTGAGGGAACTCATCACCAGGAGACTTGCCCTATAAGCAATAGCGATGGGAGGAAAGGATACTTTCAGAGGTTCACAGCAGCATAAGGAAATAAAGACTTCTGAAAAGGTAATAATTTGGGTAATTATAAATGCTAGCATTATTGTATTGCATTTTTTGGCATGCAACTACACTTCTTGCTTCATATAGGTGCCAAAAAGCAAATGCATAAAAAGTAATGACAAATCCATGATTTTTGACATACGTCATACAAAGATATAATTGGAAACAAATAAAAAAAAACGTAAGGGGTGGAGGAGTATATGGACAGCTTATGTGCAGTCTATTAAAGTCAAGATGGTACCAAATCAAATGTGACTGTTATATATTTAGGATATTAAAATTTAACCCCATGGTAACCCAAGGAAAATGTATGAAAAATATATCCAGATAGAAATTAAAAGAGATTCAATAGGTACAAGACAAAAAATACTAAAAAAAGTCAATACAAAAAAAACAAATAAATTTGAAAGTAGATATTAATGGAAAAATTGATGAACAAAAAGTTATGACAAGATTAAATGATACCTGAAACCAACTGGACCACACCCTGCAGCAATAATATTCTTCTCAAGCATGCATGAATCATTTCTCAGAATGAACTATATCTTAATTCCAAAAACAAGTGTCTATAAATTTAAAAATATCGAAACCATATACTGTTTCTTCTCTGACCACAGAAGAATTAAGTTAAAAGTCAACTACAGAGGGAGACGTAGAAAATCCACAAGTATGTGGAAATTAAACAACATATTCTTAAATAAACAATGGGTTAAAGTGCAAATTGCAAAGGACAATGAAACAATGAGAAACAATAACACAAATGAAAATGAAAGCATAACCTATCAAAACTTATAGGATATAGCTAAAGCAGTGCTGATAGGGAAATTTATAGCTCCAAATGCTTACATTTTCAGAGAAGACAGATTTCAAATCAGAGATCTAACCACAAAATGGAAAGAACTGGAAAAAACAGCTAACTAAACCAAAAGCAAGCAGAAGGAGGAAATAACAAAGACTATCACAGAAATAAGTGAAATAGAGAATAAAAACAATAGAAAGAATTAACAAAACTGCAAGGTGATTTTTTGAAAAAATTAATAAGACTTTCAAACCTTTAGTGAGAGTAACAAAGAAAGAGGAAAGAAAGGACTAATATCAGAAATGAAAAGGGTGACTTTACTACCAACCCTACAGAAATATAAAGGATTATAAGAAGATACTATGAACAAGTGTACATCAAACAATTGGAAAACCTAGATGAAATGAACAAATTCCTAGAGACACACAACTTATCTAAACTGAAACAAGAAGAAATAGATCTCAACAAGCAAATAACATGTAAAAAGACTGTTACAGTAGTGCCCCAAAAGCACTTCAACAAGGAAAAGCCCAGGACCAATATTCATAGGCAAAATTTACCAAACATTCAAAGAGTTATCTCCAGTTCTGCTCAAAATCTTACAAAAATATGAAGAGAAGGGACTATTCACTAATACATTCTGTAAGACCACTATCTGCTTCATACCAAAACCAAATAAAGATGCCAGAAGAAAAGGAAATGACTGGCCAATATCCTTTATGAATATAGATGCAGAAAACCTCAACAAAGTACTAGCAAACCAAATCCAACAGCACATTAAAAGAAGTATACGTTGTTACCAAGTGGGCTTTATCACAGATATGCTAGGATGGTTCAACACAAGAAAATCAATATATGCAATACACTATATTAACTAAAAGAATGAAAAATCGAAAACAAACAAAAAACACATGATCATCTCAATTAATGCAGAAAAAGTCATTTGACAAAACCCAGTACATCTTCTTGATAAAAACCCCTAAAAAACTAGAATTAGAAGGAAACTTTATCAACTTGCTAAAGGGCATACATGAAAAAACCCATAGCTAACATCATACTAAATGATGAAAGACTGAAAGTTTCCATCTAAGATCAATAATAAGGATGTCCATTGTTGCCACTGTTATTCAACATTGTACCAAAAGTTCTAGCCACAGCAATAGGCAATAAAAAGAAATAAAAGGCATCATATTGACATGGAATAAATTTTCCCTATTAGGAGATGACATGATCCTGTATACAGAAAATCCACCACAAACTCCTAGAGGTAAAAAAATGAATTCAGCAAAGTGGAAGGGTAGAAGAACAAAACCTCCAAATAAATAATGTTTCTATAATGAGCAATCTGTAGAAGAAATCAAGGAAAAAATTTGTTTTCAATAATAACAAAAGGAATCAAATACCTAGGAAAAATCTAACCAGGGATTTAAAGGACTTGTACACAGAAAACTATAAAATACTACTAAAAGAAATCAAAGAAGACTTAAATTTATGGAAAGACATTCTGTGTTTATGGATTGGAAGACTCAAAATTAAGATGTCAGTTTTACCCAAAGTGATCTACAGATTCAAAACAAGCTCAATCAAAATTCCAAACATCTTTGCAGAAATGTAAAACCTAATCACATGTTTATATATATGGAAGCATAAGGGCCCCAAATACACAAAGCCATCTTTAAAAAGAAGAACAGTCAAAGGACTCCCCTTCCTACAAAGCCACAGTAATCAACACAGCATGGTACTGCCATAAGGACAGTATATATAGCCCAATGGAATTAAACTGAGAGCTCAGAAATTAATTCTCACTTTTGAGATGGGGTCAAAAATCACTCAGCTGGGGAAGAATAGTCTCTTCAACAAATGTGTTGAGAAAATTGGATTTCCATTTGCAAAAGAAGCAGTAGGAACCCTACCTCAAACTTTATACAGAAATCAGCTCAAATTGGATCAAAGTCCTATATATAAGGAGCAGAAATATAAAACTCATAGAAAAAAGGTAGGGACCTAACTTCAGGACTTTGTATTAATGATTTCTTAGACTTTATACCCAATGCTCAAGCAACAACAAAAGAAATAGATGAAGTAAACCTCATTAAAATGAAAATAAAAATATTTTGTGTTTCAAAGGACTATATCGTAAAAGTAAAGTATATCCAGTGGCAGAAAATATTTGGCAGCATATTTCCATTAAGGGTTTAATATCCAAAATTACATAAAGAAATTCTAACATCTCAAAAACAAAAGGATCTATTTAAAAAAAAAAAGATCAAAAGAGTTGAATATAGATTTCTCCAAAGAAAATATACTAATGGCAAAAAAAAAAGCACATGGCTCAACACTATTAGCTATTAGGGAAATGCAATCAAAACCACAATGAGATACCATTTCACATCCAACAGAATGTCTACTATGTTTTTTTTTTTTTACATGGGCAGGCACAGGGAATCGAACCCGGGTCCTCTGGCATGGCAGGCAAGCGTCCTTGCCTGCTGAGCCACCGTGGCCCGCCCTCTACTATGTTTTTTAATGGAAAATTAAAAATACTAGAGAGAATGTGGGAAATAGGAATATTCGTTCATTGCTGGTAGAAATGTAAAATAGTGCAGCTAGTAATTTTACTTCTAGGTATATATTCAAAAGAGTTTAAAGCAGGTACTCGACAGAATTTTGCTCAGCAATGTTCATGGCAGCATTATTCACAATTGCCAAAGATGGATGCAACCCATGTATTCATTAACCAATGAATGAACCGATAAAATGTAGAATATACACACAATGGGAAATTATTCACTATAAAAAGGAATGATGTTCTGATACACACGATAACATGGGCAGACCTTGAAGACATCATGTGGAACGAAATAAGCCAGACACAAAGGGCAAATATTTTATTATGTCACTAATAAGTAATTAGAAGCAGTAAATTCACTGTAATAATCTAGAATATAGGTTGCCAGGGGCTGGGGGTAGGGATCAGGAAAAGGGAGTTAATGCTTAATTATCACAAAGTTTGTGTTGTGCACGATGGAAAAGTTTTGGTAATGGATGGTGGTGATGTTTGCAAAACAATATGAATGTAACTAAGAGCACCGAAATATGTAGCTGGATGTGATTAAAAGAAGGAAACGTTAGGTTGAATATATGGTATTCGAAAATTTTAAAAGATTTCCATGGAACTGAACAACACAAACAGTGAACGCTAAGTAAACCATGAACTATAGTTAACAATACAATTATAAAAATGTGCTTCCATCAATTGTAACAAATGCACCACATCAATGTAAGGTGGCCATAATAGGGTGGCATATGGGAATCTTATTACACATGATTGTTCTGTAAGTTCACAATTTCTCTATTAATAAATAAATAAAACTCTATGTAAGCCCCATTCTATAACATCATTAAAAAGTGTTATTGAGCATCTGCTATCTGTTCCATCCTGTTCTCAGCGATTTGTGGGTCTTAACAGACATAACAGTGATCTAGACCTGGCTCTGCTAATAATTAGCTGTTTGGTTATAGGAAAGGGAAATATTTTTCCTCTTTTTGAAAATGCAGAAAATCTTCTTTATCCATATGTGTTGATTTGAAAGTTTATGTACTCTAGAAAAGCCATGTACTTCCAATCCAATTTTGTGGGTGCAGACCTTTTGTGGTTGGGACCTTTCGATTAGGTGTTTCCATGGAGACATGACCCATCCAATTCAAGGTAGATCTTAACCCTTTTGCTGGAATCCTCTATGAGAGAATAAAGGGCAGACAACATAAAGAGCTCAGAGCTTATACAGAGAGTAGAGAGATAAAATCAAGGGAAGGATGCAGATGCTTGAAGAAAGGAAATGCTGCAGGAGTAACCAGATTTTGGAGAAAGTTCACATACAGACATTTGGGAATATAGACAAGATATGCCCTAAGTGATGCTATGCTAAGAAATGAAAATCAGAGTTTGCCCTGGAAAAGCTAAGAAAGGAACCACAGATACTTAGAGAGAGAAAGCCACTGAAAGCAGATGCCAGCCACTTGCCTTTCCAGCTGACAGAGGTGTTTCAGGTGCTGGCTGCCTTTCCTCCAAGCAGGAATACTCTTGTTGGTGCCTTAATTTGGACATTTTCATTACCTTAGAATTGTAACTTGTAATTTAATAAATCTCCTTTATAAAAACCAATCAATTTCTGGTATATTGCATTCAGCAGATTTAGCAAACTGAAACACCATATGAATATTGATTGAGAGCCTCCTAATCCAAAGCACTCATGTGATAGTTAACTTCCTTTGATTCTATCACTTAAGGAATTTTCATTCAACTTGAAGACACAGAGCTAAAATAAATGCAACCCCTAACAAATATCTAAGTGTTAATTTGTTTAGTACTACCTGTAAGCCAATAAATTAAAAAAATAGATAAATAGAAAAAAATAATTGAGGGTGGGATGCTTATTTTTTATGGGAGGGTGGGCATAAAATGAGTAGAATTTGGGTAAATAGAGGGGAGGAAAATAAAGCATTAACATAGAAGGGGAAATACAGACATGGAGTATCAGAAACATTGCTCGCACAAAGAGAAGACAATTATTAGAGATAGAGACAAACAACAGCCTGATGGTACTTCGGAATTAAGGCTGATGAGACATGGTCTGGAGGGCTTTTTAGTTTATTGAGTTTGGAAAAGAATTCATGAAAACTGTGCTTGAAGAAGAATCCAAGCAGCAGTAAACATCTAAGAGGCTAGACGATACGCTTCATCTTGTTCACTGCTCAATTGTCAGTACCCAACCCAATGCCTAGCATAAAATAAATACTGAATAAATGGAAAGGTTGAAGTTGTTCAGTCATAATAATATAGTCATGCAGTGATAAGAGTTTGAAATAGAATAACAGCAGTGGAAATAAAGAGGTCCCATTACTTAGAGACAGCTCATTAAATTTACCAAGTATAAAGAAAAATAAAAGCAATAATAAATCTCTAACAGCAATGCAGCACAATAGGGAAATCAAATCTGAAATGTGAATACATTATCTGTGACTGCCCTCTGTCTTCTCTCTTCACCCTCTATCTTCTCTCTTCGTCTTGAACCCAGGGGCCAACATCACCATATTCCCTAACTTTGAAACAACACAGTACTTACAACAACACTGTAAAGCTATATCTCACTTTAAAGAATAATAAAGTCAAAGTAGTAGTCTATAGAAGAGTGGGATGTAATTATTGCTACTAATCTGCCTGGAGGTGAAGAAATGTGGCAAGAAATTTAAAAACCCACATCTCCTGGGGAATTTCTAGTAGCAAACAGCCTGAGATTGGTTTACTATTTTTTAAAAAGTCTGCCTTCCTATCTCTCTCTGCCCCTAATCAAAATGTTTCATTGAAATTTGATTGAAATGTCCATAGTAACACATCAGCCTGCAGTAGTTTTTTAATAGCCATCTGTATCACCATCAGGAATGTCCTGCTTCCACTGCTACTTAATTTTCCATTTGTGCAAGTTCCTTGAGAGACTATATGTTTCAAGTGTGAGTCCCGATTCTTCTAGGCCCTGAAATTTACACAACATGTAGTCTTTCTTTAAAAAAAAGAAAAAGAATGCAAAATGATAAATGTGAAATTACAGACAAAGCTTTGAAAGTAGCCCATCCGTGCAAGAAACCACAAAGCCAAAGTTTTGCTGTAAATCTTATTTTATTTAACAGCTACTGAGCGTCCATCACAGAGTGTCCAGCACAGAGTTATGCACACTAGCTACACATTATATTCTTGGAAATTTCATCTAAACATAGTTTAAACTCTCCCCTAATAGGAAAACAACTAATGATCCCAAGTGACTCAGACCTTTTCAAGAATATGAGACCCTCATATTCACTCCCTATCAGGCAGCTCCACATGAACACCTGATGGCCTCTCAAAGTCAATCTGTCCAACTAACCTAATCTTTCTTTGAAAATCTACTATTTCACTCCATATATACTATTGTATTTGTTCCCCATCTTTCCCACACTTTTATTCCCAATCAGATTATACCTTATTTACTTAAGATTCAACTTCTTTCTACCATGCTGTCAACTTTCTCATGGCAATCTCCTACCTATCTTATGATTAGACCTGTCATTACCTTATCTAGAATGGTCTCCAAATATTTTGATTAAAAGGATCCTTTTATCATCAAATTTTCTGACCTCTTTATAATTGAGGAAATGTACAGTTTCTTTTTTTAAAGAAAAAAAAGTTCAAAGTTTTAATGCATTTTCAAGTATTTTAATGTTTGTTTTTTATAATAGCATCTACAGAGTTTTGAAAAGCAGTAATTATTTTATATGTGAGATATATAATGTCTACACATGTTTTAGTTTATGTATGGATTTTTGGAACCTTTGTAATAATTCTGTAGCTCCCTAAGGGCCTAGGGCTTAGGAACTACTTAACTAATTCTTTTCTCTTGGGATTAAGATGGAAGAAAACTGACATTTTATCCTTAAAAAATTGACTGACATATTTAGGATTTTGTTACATAATTCTTAGGCTCTTTTTTTTTTTGTCATTATCTTTTAAGAAGTCCCATTTTTATTTTAGTGTCCATAGAGTTTCCATTGGGAAATTGTGGTATTCTTGGAAATATTTTCAGCTTTACATATAGACAACCCATTTGGAATGGGGCTATTGGTGTTTTACTTAAAACCTGACCCTGAACCCTTCCCTAATCTGCTTGCCCCTAAACTGTATCTTTCCTTCATTTTCCCTTTAAATTCACACTTCTGTTTGCTTGAACTTTCTGAGCTCTTTCCAAACTATTACCCAAAATGCCACAATACATATTAAAAAGTCACCTGATTCCACAGACAAAGCTGCACCTCACTGCTTCTTTCACTGTAAATACAGCTGAGGCATAATGAGGTAATTGGCCAGGTACTGTTAGCTCAACAGGAGAGAGACTGGTTTCAAATCTGATAATTGCTGTTTATAAATGTTAACAGTTATATTTTTGGGTAAATTGAAGTCATTTTACAAAAAGAGATAACATAAGGAAACATACATACCAAAAGTGAAAAAGCAAAGATGCTGGTGCTGATGAAAGAGATAGGGGTCAGCAAGAGGCAGAAATATGGTGTAACGATATACACTGCAGGGTGTCTTTTGTTGGTTGACTTCATATGTAGTGGCAGCAAAAGTTATTTGAATGGTAAAAGGAGAAAATCAGGAATTTACTTGTGGGGGAATAAAGAGGTAATAATTTGAGATTTGGTGTGAAAGTTTGAAAGTTTGTTTCCCATGTTTATGTCCACATTTTGAATATAGCCATGGACAGACTGAGAGAATCCTCTTCAACTATCAATCAATAAATACTTAAAATAATCGATATGTTTTTGGTATGAATTTTCGGTCACCTGAGGAAAAGTCCAGCTCATAATCTGTTCATAAACCCATCAGGAGAAATTTGCCCAAATACAGATTCTCATAGTAAATGGCATTTCCCTGATTCTCCTGTCTCGGGTTTTTAGCTTCTTTTATAAAGAAACCTATTTATTATGTTATAGTTTGTTTCCAGGGAACCCATGTTGGCTCCTAATGATCACTGCTTTCTTTTCAAAACATTCCCATTTGTTGAAAAATACATTCTACCACCTAGGTTTTTCTTTTTTTTGGTTGACTGAATGCAATTTTTCTTGATTATTTATAACTAGTACAATATTGCACGTAACCAATATTGTGAAATGGTTTCTGTTTTCCACAGGTTTTCATGTTAACAATTTTATTTCTATAATTATGCTATCAATTTGTTATAGTTCTCTGCGCATATGTGTTTGGGTCTTGCAGTTAGAACTTGTTTATATTGCTCTGATCATTTCTTCACATGCCTTGGGCTTTCAAAACTGAAAAGAATATAAAAGCACAACTAAAATAATTTTATTTGATTAACAAATTGAAATTCTTGTTCTTTCTTTCAGAGGATGGTCTTTCATATTCAGCAACGATGCTCATTAATAGACCACTAAATTTGTTTGTGACTTTGAATGAAGAAAACAGAAATTTAGACAAAAATTGAGAACATTTTAAATAGAAATCATTAAATTTATATTTTTAAAATGACAGTTATTTCTTATTTGGCAAAGCATCATTATTTCTGTCCTATAATAACAAATATAAAAGCTTAATGAACTTCTACTTTACTTTTTAGGAACTATCTGATGGCCAAGATCTAATAGAAACGAGAAAAATTGAACTTAGCATCTCTTAAAACACAATTTTAGCACTTTGCATATTGATTAACTAAAAATAAAACAATAATCAAAACAAATGAAGAAAGCCATTATGTGATGTTTCTTCCATAATATATCTGTTTACAGCCTTGATAATCTGGAAAATGTGGTTTTCTGCAAAAAATTTCCTCATTATTGGTACATCAATTTAATTAAATTCTCTATTAAAATGTGCTAAGGGGAGGGCCACAGTGGCTCAGCAGGGAGAGTTCTCACCTGCCATGCTGGAGACCTGGGTTCAATTCCTGGTGCCTGCCTACGCAAAAAAAAAAAAAAAAAAAAAAAAAAAAAAAAAGTGCTAAGATCCAAGTTCACAGAGTAATATTCACATTCATAGTTTGTGTGTGTAAATTTCATGTATAGAAAAATCATAATTATGCTTTTACTTTTATATATAATTACAAATATGGAGAGATAATTTTTAAATGAATGAAAATATGGTGTTCAAATGCATCCCTATAACATAGTTTAAGTATATTTGTGACACAATATACACATCATAATAAATTCTGTATGTACACATACTATTATTTTTAGAAGAATGAGATTTTGAGTTTTGTTTTCTCTTAATACAAGGATTGAGGTATTAATGTAAAAGTCTTTGTAAATTTCCTATACCGTAGCATTTACAAGGTAAATATACAAGTCTATTATTTGTTTAGTTTGCCAATATGATCATTCCACTTATAACATGTTGCTTCTATTCTGATGAACTCAATTTACGCAAAAATATAATGCCATTTTACAAGACCAATATCCTTGTTTAAAAGGCAAGTAAGAATTAGACCCATTTTGGAGTTGTAACAATGGAAGTTAATTCCCAACTTTGCAGAGTTAATGATTTTTACAGGAGTAAAGCCTAAACCCTTTGATGCCCAATCTAGAGGTTTATCTTATCTAGTGACATCCTGAAGAATTTAGGCTGTTCATTATCTTGGTGATGGTCAGTTCATCATACTAAAGTCACGAAGGAAAAACAAAAGAACACAGGTCAGGAAGAGAGTCAAAGAAAAATACATTCTTCTATAAATTAATGACTCAGTACTATAAAATTCTGACATTGAGATATGCAAGTGCAATTACATCATGAACAGCATTACAGGATAGCTATCATGGGTTATCTTAAGACAAAGGTCAGCCATAAACTGGCCACTATATTGGCCCAAACCTCACGAAGTGAATAGCTCATATAGATATGCTAGTGTGAGGTGTGACTGAAGAAATACAAAAATTAGAAACTAGGGAACCAATTAATTTTTCCAATGTTTCTAATGTGGATACTTACCATGCATAGTTTAGTGTTGGATTGCTTAACTTTCTATTTTATTGTATGTGTGCGTGTTTTGTGTGTGCATATATATACATATATATATATATATATATATATATATATATCACACAGTTTTCCATTTTAACCATTTAGCAGTAATAAGCTATATACACAATGTTGTTCTACCATCAGACCATCCATTACTAAGACATTTTCATGATCTCAAAACAGAATCTCTCTACCGATTAAGAAAAACCTTCCCAGTATCACTTTCATTTTTGTCTTTTGTTTCTAGTAGAGTAGTGTGACAAATAGTGGCATGACTAAAGTATAACTTTAGAAAGTTTATCATGAAATGCAATTTCAAAATATAAAAAACTAAATATAGAACTGCATCATCAAAAAATTACAGTGGGATATTGAGAAAAAATTACAGTGGGGAAATTGCAATGCATTATTGCATGGGAAGCTGGGTTGCATTTCCCCTCAGAGTTATAGGTTTGCCCTGCAAACTCATATGAGCAATGCCCTTGTGCATAATGGCAAGACATACAGAAGGGAATTTGGGATTATTACAAAATCTACTTTGTAACACTGAAGTTTGGAATTCTTGAGGAGCTGGTAATGAGATCTGAACCGAGAAACCCAAGTAGGCATCATTGTACAGTATGCGGAATTACTTTGAGTCAAATGACTGTGAGTGATCTGCACCTCACCTCATTTCACAAGAAAGTAGAACTGATGGAGGTGAAAATACTACTGCATATCACCCTGCTGCTTTAAGTAACTCTCAAATCCCCAATTTAGAAGCTGAAAGTTCACAGCCACCACTAGAGGGGAAAACCTCAGCAGCTCTGCAAAGGTCTATTTCTTCTTCCCTTAGAGCTCTCCTGGGTGCTAGATTCTTAACAGATAACGGCTGTGCCTCATCTCAGGACAACTGAGTGGATAACGGGCAGAGATACTAAAAGCAAGAGCAAAATGGATTGGGAAAAAAAAAAAAAGGTTTGTAGGGGTCAGGGGAGTATCGGTTCTGCCAAATACCAGAATGGCTTTGAAAGTATAACCAGCTGGAGGGTGCAAATGAAGGAAAGAAAGCCCATTCGGTTAAGACAGCGAACATGTGAAAGATGGGCCATATCCTGAAAAAAAATCCTCCTTAACCAGCCCAGTTGGATGATCCTCTACAGAGCAGTACAATGCTGATTATCAAAGAGATAGAGGACAGAGACAGGGTTGGAGAAAGGAAGAGAAAGATTTCTTAACCTATGTCTAGGTATAACGGAAAACAGGCCATCATGGGATAAAATGAAGAGCAAAATATAACTCATTTGTACTCTGCAAGAGTTCTGAAATAAGAAAATTTCATGAGGAAATGATTTCATGAGGAGACATGAGTTCTAGTTCTCAAATGATCACTCAAATCCTTGGACAACCAACTGAATATGTCCATTCTCATTTAAAATGAGACAGTTGGCTGTTTAATCTCCAAGGCCTTTCCAACTTGAAATATCTAAGAGTTTATTCTACAGAAATTAACAGAATCTCATTAATTTGAGATTAAGTTTGATGATAGGCGACTACAAAAAAAAGTGCTTAATTGTTCTGCACTCCTGATAAGAAATTTAACTACCTGCATATTCTAAGATCTTGTGATTTTAAAATAGTTGAAATAAACTAATATAAGCATCTTAAAACAAATGGCCATAATGTAAATTAAGAAGTGCAGTTAATAGTAAAATTGTAAAACATTGTTTCATCAATTGTAACAAAGTAGCCAAACTAATGCAGAATATTAATAAAGGGAAAAACTGTAGGGTGGATTGTGGGTATAAAGGGGAACTCTGTACTATCTGCATGATTTTCTATAAACCTACAACTGCTTTATTAAAATAAATAAAAGAGGAGCTATCGAGATGCATGTGCAAATAAAAGTATTTATATATTAAAAAAACACACAAACAAATGACCAGCTTTGACCATGAAATAGGAATAAAAAGCTCATTTATTTAAATTGCCTGATTCCCTAAAAGTTAGTCACTGCTGTGAATATAATCTTAAAAATTTATATTTATATACCATTTCCTAGTTTACAAAACATTTTGATACATATTACCTCATTTGATTATAACAATAGCTTGTGCAATAGTCATTAGTTATCCCCATTTAATAGATTAGAATATTGGAAAATATTTAGATTTTGGTCTTCTGAGTAGTAGTTGAGCATTGTAAACTTATATATCCTTGATGGAAAGTCTTTACCTTGGCAAAAGAGTTGCCCATAAATTTCAGCAAAAGACTGATCATCATGTAAAACTGAAGTTTTCCTACAACCATATAGCCATTGTCTTGTAAATAATACATTAACATATACAGCAACGAAATTATACAGAATTAAACCTGTTTGAATAATTTTACACCGCAGATATTTTTCTTGCCTAAATATGTCTTCTTCCCTTAGAGAGAGCATTATAAAGAAAGAATGAGAGAAAGAGAAAGAAGAAGGGAGGAAGGAAAAAAGAAAGAGAGAGAGAGGAAGGAAGAAAGGAAGGAAGGAAGGAAGGTAAGAAGGAAGGAAGGAAGAAAGAAAAATCTAGAATAGTTTTGTGTCTTGCTGAATCTAATTGAGAGAGAACAACAGTCAATGAGTTTAGAAAAATCTAAAATATTATGTAAAATGGAACCATATTAAAATAAAGCCACTCTATTTTCCTTGGCAGCATAGTGATAAAATCATGTGGTGAAGCAATGGATCTGTGATGACTTCTTTCCTCTCTTCCAGTTGAATTTGTGCATCTTCTGACATATTTCCCAAATGAAACAACATGGTTCCAATCCTTTTACCTCATATATATTAAAGTACTGCCCTCCAAAATGATTTGTAAGAAAGATTCTTCATCTATTAAAGCAGTGGTTCTCAACTCTTTGCACATATCAGAATCAAAACAAATAAAATTAAAGAAAGATGCCCAGGCCCTACCCAATACTAATTAAATAAGACTCTAAATAAGAATCTCTGAGTTAAGAATGGCTTCAGTATCTTTTAAAAGCTATCCAGATAATTCTAATGCGCAACTATGGCTGTGAACTATCTACAGCAGTCTTTCCGCAACTTTAAAGTGCCTGTGAATTAGCTTGTGAATTCTGATTTAGTAGATCAGGGGAGAAAGTCTGAGGTTCTGCATATTTGACAAAGAACTAGGTGATTACTGAAATTGCCCATCTGTGGACCATATTTATAGTAGCAAGGGTCAGTGGTTTTCAAAGGTCAGTACCCTGACCTGCAATATCAGCATCATCTGGGAACTTGCTAGAAATGCACATTCCCAGATCCCACCCAGACATGTGGAATCAGAAACTCTAGAGGCCAACCAACCTACATTTTAACAAGCCCTCCAGGTAATTCCTACACATACAGAGTTTGAGAATCACAGATCTAAAAAATGTTTCCTGAAATCTAAACACTGGCTGCATGTGTTCAGAAACCACTAATAGCTTACACTTATGTAGCACTGTGGGAAATCCTATAGACTTTCCTACTTTACCTGTAAATAGTTTCAGTATTTTATAAACAATGAAACTGAAGCTTAAAATATTTAAGGGATTTGCTCAAAGTCACATTGCATGAAATGTGAGAATCAAAATTAGAGCCCAGGTCTTCTGAGTCTTCCAAACTTCAAGCAGGAGAGTGAGATGGGAATAGGACAAATAGCTGTGACCTGATAATAGGCTGAAAGAGAGCACGCTAATACTCTGGTGATGTCAAGTTGGGGGACCAGTGCACAGACAGGCAACCTCCTATCAGGTGAGTCACAGCCACTTGTACTTGAAACTTTCAAAGACTGCAGCAAAACACACTAATCATTTTTTGCCTGAGTTTGCTATTATATGGATTTAGCAATGAGAAACACAAATGTTTCACCCTCAGCAACTGACTTAGTGGATGAGCCGGTCACTTTTGATTGTTCTCTCCACAACTTCTACAAATCATTTATTTGAAATCAAATGACATAAAAGAACATTTGCTTTTTTATTTGTTGTGTATATGTCTACATACATACTTATGTGTATCAAACTTATAGGAAAACATAATATCACAATTTGCATTTGTCTCATGAGACTTGACTGCTGTGTTACTCAGGATAAATAACAAATGATACAGTTCACATGTGCTTGGATATTCTTTAACAAAAGTATATAATATGCTAAATTCCTAGACAATATATAATATATATAGCTATACTGTTATTTACAAAACATATTTGTTAAATTATTTTATGGACAATGAACAATAAGCTAGCATGATTATTTGAAGATGGAAGAACATCAAATCTCATAAACCCTCCATTAACATTTATGATCCTTAAGGAAAGTATCTGTAATAACCCACACATTTTTAGTACCTGTTGTGGTTTATCTACAGAAAGAGAAAGCTTCATAATTGTCACACACTCACCCTGTAGAACTATGCTCACAAAGTTTGTTTTCAAATAATGAATTATAAGGAGCAGGAAATCACATATTATGTTAGGAGTCTGAGTGTTGTCCCATTCTGGCACTTCCTTATTGAATGCAGGCATTCCATATGTCCTATAGAAGGGAAATCACTTTTTTCCCCTTGAAATTTACATAAAATCTTTATATTTTATTGTCACATCTCTGGTCTACGTTTTTTCTTCTTTTTCCCCTTAGTATAGAAATAATCAGAAATATAAAGATTTGGCATTTTGAAAACCTAAAAATTTATCTATTCAAACCTACATTTCTGAAGATTCTTAGCTTTCTTATACTTAACACTTACTAGGTCCATTTACATTAAGATAGGAAAAATGCCATCATTATATGAAATATAATATCCTGCAAATGTCAAATAGGGCCAGAATTGTGAAATTAGTTAATTAAATGTAAATAAATTATCTGAATTAAGGATAATTAAAATAAAAATATAGAGCCCCACATTTTATCATATATACACTTACGCCATATATCCAGATATGCATATACATGTAATTTTTTCAAAACTACCTGATGAACAGAATCATGAAATTATAATGCTGCAACTATTTTATAATCATCTTCTTATACATATGCCACTGACATTGAAAATAAATAAGGTCAGTAGGAGTGTGAAAAAAGATGACATTTTAAAGATTGAGTTGGAACACTACCTGTTTCCACCTTGACTCATCAAGAAAGCTGCAAAGTCTAAACCTGCCAAGGATAACTAGGAAGTGAAGCACTGTGTATGCCTGTGTGTGATGGTAGACGGTTGGAAGGAGCAGGGCTAGAAACTCAGTAAGTAATTAATGAACTCTTCCTAGGATTGTGGGTGGCAGTGACGAGGCGGGTGGACTCTGTTCAGAAAAATACCTGAGGCTTTGCCACATGTCCCATGAGCTACTGTGCCTCACACCTTAGTGTGCATACACCTGGGGATCTTGTTAAAATGCAGATTCCCATTCAGCAGGGCTAAGAAGGAGCCCCAAGTGCAGCTGTTGCTAGTGGTCTGTGGCTCACACTTTGATTCTTTGTCCTTGGGATGAAAGCTGATGCTCTGGGTTCTTTTTAGCTCTTCACAAAATTTCTCATGAAGATCTTGAATCTTCTCTGAGATACAACTGAGTTAAGTATATACGCATAAAAGTATTTATCATTATCATCCTATAGACTTTATTTTTCTTTTTCTCAGAGAGATATGGATTGCAGAGCCAGACTCCAAAACTCATCTACACTATCACATCAAGATGCACCTTTACGCTAAAGATCATGATTATATACAACAGAACATCAATACACACTGGTCTAATGGAAGTAAGGCAGTGAAGGTAAATGTTTTGGGGACAGTCAGCCAAACTCTTGTCACTGGACCGACCAGAATTACAAACCTTCCTTGTCTTCTGCTGCCCAATTTCAGATTATTCAGGGCCACAGACTCACTGAGGGAGGATTTTTTCTCCCTTGCCATTTCACTTTCTTAGTGCCAAGCATCTACTGTGGCTCCCAATGAATCAAGTTCTCCTTCCTCTCCTCCCCTGAAAGCTCATACTCCCAGTAAAATGTTACAAATAAAGTGGAAGCAAGCCTTTCCCAGGCTAGACTTGAAAATAGAAAGCAAGAGCACCATTCTTCACCAGGAAACTGACCTACAAAGCTTACTGGATTCATTTAAAGAAACTGAGAAGGTCAGCTAAGAAAAAAATAGGGAACTCTCTCCATAGTTACTTCTGATAGAGCTCCACCAACTCAGAAATAAAGCCTTGTACAAGGCAAAGGAAACAAAAAAGAGGGCACATTAGGTGAAGTCTGGGAAGCAATTTGCAGAGTACTGGATTCTCACAGGTGACTTATTTGCATGTTCTATCTCCACTTTCCCAGGGAATAGCTAGCTCTATATTTATTCTGTTTTCTCACTATCCATATATCCATACTGTAATGTCCACTAAAGTGTAATGTTTAAAAAGTCCATTTCTTATGAGCCATAGACACACAAAAATACATAGATAGAGACATAGATGTAGATACAGATACAGATATTTATGTAGCGAGACTGCATTTCATAGACATGGACTTCTATACATATACTATATGCAAATATAAGAATACATCCTTTTCTCCTGAACTAATATTTAGATGCTTATCTATGATAATTTTAGTTTAAGATAGAGTTGACCTTAACTTAGAAAGAACTTGCAAAGTTAATAGGCATTCTAAATCAAAACCTATTAAATCCAGGGTATTTATTTTTCCTATATTTGATTTTGCAATCATTAAAAAAATTTTTGTAGGGATAGCATACATCTATCTATACACACAGAGCGCTTCACAAGTAAAGGGTTAATGATTTTAGGATGTGTGAATGTTAGCAGTTGAGATGGCATCCTTGTGTGTTTGCAAAAAAACATTTTCTGCATCATGTCCAAATCCCTTTGCAAACAGATAAATTACTCTATAAATCTTATTACTCCATGTGGATAAATCACACATGCAGGTTTACAAGGCTGGGGAGCTGGAAGGAAAAATCTGCTTTCAATAGTAGGATCTTTGGGATTCAAAATCACCCAATACTCAGGAAATGAAGAAAAGAGTACTTACACATTAGGATTTTCTTAGTTTTTACAATCTGGAGCAATACACACACACACACACCACTCTCCTTTCTAACAAGGCTAGAGGTCCCAAAGCAGGACACTCTGTGACAGCCAACCAAATTTATTTCTGAGAAAAGGAAAGAAAACTTTGCTGCTGTCGGCAGCTCTGCTACAGAACTGCTCCCTGATGCCCCAGGGTTTATGCACTATCAGCTCCTCACACACAGATTAGAGGTTTATTTTCTATCGCATTACTGCTCTTTATTACCACAACAAGCAATATTAGCTAGATAGACAGACTGACACTGCCCCAATTTACTTGAATGAAATGAGATTTTAAAAAATCTCCAAGGAGATTATTCTTTTTTTCTCCTCTCTCTCTCTCTCTCTCTCTCTCTCTCTCTCTCTCTCTCTCTCTCTCTCTCTCTCTCTCTCTCTCTCTGTCTTTTTCAGTATTTGACAGAAATTCAAGGAAAGCTAGAAAAAAGGACAAGGTGCATGTGCAGTAGGTATAGAGGGGGAAGGGAAAAGAGAAACACAGGAAAGGAAGCTTGGAGATTTTTGGAAATACAATTATGATTAGGTTCCACTAGAGTCTCTCTAGCTTACTGTCCCTTACAGGGGTCAAACTCCCAAGGACTTGGGACTCTTCCTTTCCAATTTTCAAAACCATATTGTAAAAGTTTGGCAGAGCTGCAAAGATATAAGGTCTGTGCAGATATAAAAAGGTCAACAATCATTTTGAAATATTCATGTTACACCAGGTTAATTTCCCATCTTCTGTGCTTAACACTCCTATTCTTAAGTACCAGCAATTCCTTTTTTCCCCCTTTTCTTTAGTTTTCTGATGATTTCTATCCACATTTCAGAAAAGACTCAATAACCAACCAAAGTTTTAAATTGATTTATTGCCCTAGATGCCAATTTGAAGATTCTTATAGAAAGTCTTCTAGCTGAACCACTGCTAGGGGAGAGCCAGAGCCTTGCTGCACACACACACACACACACACACACACACACACACACACACACACACACACTCTGGCACCGGGACAGGAGCACAGAAGATGCAATTCAGAAAACCACTCTCTGAGAGCCATAATTGGACAACTCTTCTTTCCTAATTAAGGAACCCCAACAAAACTCCGAAGTACAAGGTATCAGCAGTTATAAAACCAAGAATACTGCCCAAATCGCACTAATACCATAGGTGAAGTTAGCCTTCCTTGGTATGTGTGAAACAAGGTCCTAAAAATCAAGAAACACGTAACCAACCAAATGGTCCTTGACAGGGAACAGAATTCCCCTGAATTTTGTAGGCTGATCCGTCCAGCAGTCAGTAGAAACACACACTCACACACACACACACCCGCAGCATCTCGAGAACTGCAGTTCAAGACCAGGCACATAGACGCGCGCGCACACACACATACACACAAACATACCCTAGCGCGTAGGAAAAAAAAAAAAAAGTTGCCCAAAAGCCCTACCTGAGGATGGCCGTATCCCCCTGCCTCACGGTGATGTTGTCCGTGCCTCGATTAAAATCCACGCTGCGAACAGGCAGTCCTGTGGGAAGAAGGCAGAGCAATCTCAGTAGGACCAGCGGCAACTGTTTCCGATCAGGCTGAACTCTCCCGACCATGGTGGCCACGCCGAGTTGCGAGTCGGGTCCGCGGGCGGACTCTGGAGGGGTGTGTGTGTGTGTGTGCGCTGCTCGCCGCCGAGGGCTTCACAAACCCAGGGCTTTCATCAACCGCCAAGGCAGACCGGGTTTTTTCCAGTTTGTGATCCTTGCCACTTGCCTCTCTCTGTCCCTTGCTCAGCCTCTTTACCCCCTAAGGCTGCACAAAACCCTCATAGAACCCTAGCAGAGGACAAGAAAGTCAAAGGGACAACATCTAATAGCAGAGAGTACAAATATAAAACCCTCGAGGAAAGATGATGAAAAGGCTGCAAAAGGCAAGAGGTTCTTCTCTGGTCTATCTGTGGCTGGATCCTTCTCTGCCCGTGAGCTCCTTCCCTCTGTAACCCACTTTCCCGGACCGGCGAGGGAGCCGGTACTGAGTCTGCCAGGGAGTGTAAAGAAACAGCCACACAGGCAGCTGTAGCAGCCCAGAGTCTCTCTCCCCCTCCTCCCTTTCCCGTTCTCTCCACAGTCCCTCCCTCTCCCTGCTCAGCACCTCCCTCTCCCCCCTCCCCACCCCTTGCTGTTTTTCACAGCCCCTTCGCGTCATCCCCTTCCCCGCCCCTCCTCGTGGCCCCTTGATTTGCACAACTGCCCCCTTCAGCCGCAGCCAGCCTCAATGAAAGTCTGATTTGCCTTTAGGTTGTCAGGACAACAGCTCCATCTGAGGCCTGGCTGATTTCCGTAAGAAGAGGGAAGGGAGCTTAGAGGTACTGTTAGAGAGAGAGGGGAGGAGAGGGACTCTTGCTATAGAAGAACAGAAGAAAGAGTCTGGGAGAAAAGAAAAGGGAACAGTGAGAAATGAAGGAAAATGAGATGAGAGGAAGGAGAAGAGAGAATGCAAACCTTGACAAATGGAGACAGGGAAACAGAGAAGGATAAGAGAGCATAATGGGAGGGGGCTTTTGAAAGATGGGCTGAGGAGTGTGAAACAGGGAAGAAACTTGGCAGTGGAGCCTAAGATGAAAAGCCAAATTTGATTTCAAAGCTAAACATTCCTGGCAACTGGCTTTTCACACTCACATTTTGTTCATTCCTTCCTCACTCCTGAACTTTTTCAGAATTAAAAAGGTTTATGCTCTTTCCTTCCTTTATCCCCTCCCCCTCCTGGAACCCCTTATGAAGGATGGATTGGAGACAATGCTGGTATTGAGTGGTCTGGAGTGTGAATGCTTGGTTTGTCTTTTCCAAGTGCCAGCCTCAGCAGCTGATCCCTGATCCCTAAATCAACCTCACTCTCCAGGAAACCCTCACTCAGTCCCCCACATGAGTAATGATATTAAGGATTATTGTTTAAAGAGCATATTCTTGTTGCTACCCAAGTTCTACTGATATTTGCTTCTCAAAATGTTCAGATGCAAGGAGGAGTGCTACACACAGCACTTCAGCTAAAGGCAGACAGGGTAAGGCAGACAGGGTAGCTATCACTCCTCTCTCCTAGTCTATGAACCCAGCAAGTGATGAGGGTGATGAGCGTCTTGCACTGCTAACCCTTCAAGTGAGATCCCCAAACTGCAAGGCATCTCCCTCAATCCCTCACTCAATACTGATTCTGGGTGGAAGATGGATGGGCTTAGACTGGCTAAGGACTTCTTTTTTCTCCTGCTTTTCACATTTTATTTTGAATAAGTGAAGGATTCATATGGCACCCACTTCAAATGGTATAAAATGTTATAGAGAGAATCTATTCCAAATTATCCCATGCACATTCAAATAAATACTCACACACACAGTATCCCCATCCCTCCTACTTACACAAAGAGCCAAGGGTGGTCGAAAAAAAAAAAACTAAAATAAAATAAATAAATCAAAAATAAATAAATAAATAAAATGGAATATGGTTAAGAACCCTTAGCAAACCTCCCAGAGTACAAATCCTTAGACTGCACTTTCTGTGTTGGCAACTGTCTTGTCCCCTAGAACATTCAAAGAATTTCTCTGCTACATTTTATCCATTTAAAAGGTAGGTTAACCCATATAGATTATGTGAGAGAAGGAAAGAAGACATTCGGTTTTTAAGAAAAGGGTTTGAAGAATTGGAATCTGAATTGTTGCAAGTTCAAGATTGGGGTAGTTCAATCAATTTTGTTTGAAATACGCATTATTCTTACATAAACCAAGGTGCACTACGTTGACACTTATAAGAAGTCCTCACTCAGCAAGCTGATGATGTTCCACCACTTATTTCTAACTTAACTGTTTAAAAATTGAAACACATTTTGCCATAAAAAATAGAGTTGTCAGGTGGTTAATTGAACTACAGAGCTTTAAGTCTTTGATTCTCAAAATCAATGGGAAAGTGAACTTCAAGAGCACAATGGAGATGTAATAATTACATATCTCTTGGCCAATATTGCAGTCTTGACCAACACTGCTGGGCTTTTTCTGAGTTTTCAGCTATGAAGCGCTGAATTAGATTAAGGGTTATGCCACAGCATCTTCTTTGTTTGAGTGGTATTTCTCCAATGTTGGGGGGAAGAAAAGGAAGACACAAGTGAATAGGGGTCCTAGAAAAATCCATTTCCATTGATAGTGCTAGGTAAATGGTGTGGCAACTTCCTACCCCAAAGGCTTCCCAAATACTCTGGGGGGAAGGATCAGACATATCTGGATATGAGTAGCCTCTTGTATCAGTGAGATAGAGTTTGTTTGAAGAAAGGTAGAGGTAAAGGCAAGAAGGAAGTATGGCAGAGTGGTAGCATATTATTTGCAGAAGATGCATAATTATGGCTCTTAAATAATGCCCAAAACAGTAATCTCAAGTTACTGGTTAGGAATTCTCTGGTGTTGCTAGGAAGAAGCATAAAGTTTAACAACATACTGAGCGATAAAATAATTCAAACTAAGATGGTAGAAATGTGGATTCTGTAGCAAATCCATTAGATCTGGAGTTTGTCTCTGCAATCACTCTGAGAAAAGGATATGTTAAGTTAATCAGGATTGCTATTGGGATTGTAATGGAAATACCTAATTTACCTATGAGGCTAAAATCATGAGTAGATATCTGAGTAGAAAAATGTCATATAATTGTTATTATTTTTCTATCTTCATTAAATAAAGTCTGTTTCTTGAACGCTTTTGTTCAGTTAAATTGACTTACTGTGTGCACTGAAAGGAAAACACGATAAAAAGAAAGCTTATCTTACAAAATTCTCTAACTGTTCAATAATTCACACTGGATTTCTGAATAATTTCAAATCATGAAGTTTATTATATAAGTTAATTATTCAATATTTAGCACTTACATCCAGATAGCACTTCAAGTATAACTCTCCAACCCAGTCCTTGACCCAGAGGAGGCACTCTGTAATTGATGAATGTAAGAATGAAGGAATGATTGAATGCCCAAGGCCAGGCATGTCTTATTTCACCATTTAAAAATTACTAAATCTCTTTGTGGGTGTACTATCTACTTCAATTTTGACATTATGTTATTTCAGAGTCTTTCCCCTTGATAGTCCATTGTTCTTTGCACTCGCGCATACTCCTGTTTGGTTTTTTTTTGTTTGTTTTTAGCTCCTAGGATCTCTCCCTTTCTGATAAATTCAATAGTCAATATATATCAGATAACATCTCATCTCTGATGGTCACACACCTAAATCTATCCCAACATTAACTCCTCTGCTTCATTTCCTAAGAAATGTATATGGACTATTTTTCTGTAAACCACTGAATGAATTTTTCCAAGAGGGCTGGCAAACGTGAACATACTTTTGGGTTATTTGTGAGGCAAGTATGGCTGTTAGCCATGTGAAGCAGCCATCATCACCTAACTATGATGATCTTAGTTACTAATTTTAAACAACATACTGCCTTTCTAAAAGGAGCTTTAGACGATTCTGGCATTCGCTAGGGACAAATGCTGCAGGAAAAACAAAAACTAGCTAATGTCTGAGAACCCTAAGAAGTATGAAAGGCTTATTGTCTATAGCTGGGTAAGGTAATAAGCTCACATGAAATCCAGATGCAGCCTGGAATGTAAAACTAATTCAGCTAACTGCTTGCATTCTATTCTAAACATGTCTATAATACTATTAATATACCACTCTACATTTCTACAGTTGTAAAGTCTTAATCATAATAATGTCATGTCTGTATTTTACTTTCATAAGTAGAATTACCATTTCCATATGAACTAAAAATGAAGAATTGTTAATATTTCTCTTTAGGATTCCTACTATGACATCCTCAATGATTTCATCATAATTTAGCAATATTCAAGTATCCCAGATTATGCTCATGAGCATGGCACCATCATGTGTGAGTTTCCTTTAGAAACTCGCTCCTTTTGAATACAGCAGCTTCATTCACATGTGACTCACTGCTTAACAAAATCAGTCAGTGACAAGTCAGTTAAATATTGTTCAAATCCTTGCTATAGAACACTCAGAGATGGAAAACACTCAATCTGTACCTTGCATAATTAAAACTACTCTTTCATGGTTCACTTTTATTGCATGCCTTTGTGGTTCATTGTTATCACATTGGCCTTCTGCTTCTAATTAAGTATCCTTTGCTCACTCATTTTATTTTGGTAAGCATCAATGCTTAGACCTGTCCCAATTTGTGAAAGGTCTTTGAGATCCTGGCTGCTACTTGGGTCTTCACTCCTTGCTTCTACTCCTGATTACCATAAATATATACGTATTTACACTCATGGATACATTTGCTCACCAGCAAACTTACTATTGTATGCCTTCTTATTACTTAGCAGACATGTATTTACTAGTCTTAGATTCTCCCCTTTTCCAGGTTGTACATCCTGTCACTATTTACATGGAGTTGGCAATAGACAAGTAATGCTGCATTTGCAATGCTGCTGCTCTTTTTGATCTGCCCCTAACTTATGGGAAGGACATTTCAATAACTGGAAGGATGGTGGTAGCAACATCAAAAAGCAAGGTGTTAGTTTAAGCAGGTAATCAGGCAATTTCATCCTTTCTTGATGGTTGTTGTCATGACTTGGGATCTTAGTAATAAGAAAGAAAAGCCTACAGAGAAGTGAGGAAGAGTGGAAGCCAACACAGAATTCCATACTCTGATATGCCCAGCAGGCTTATGATTTATGCATTCAGTCACTCACTCAACACACTTTTATTGATATTGAAGTGACTCAAGACAGGCCAAGACTCTGATCTCATGGAAATGACATTCTAGATGAAGAAATAGATACTCAACAAGCAAAGACATGATAATATTATTTCAGAGAGTAAATGCCATGGGGAAAAATATGTGTGATAGGGAGTTAGTGGTCTGGAGTTGTGGTAAGGGATACAGAAAGAGACGAGTCAGACAAAACCTCTTTGAAGAGGTGACACTTAAACCAAATCCTGAAATCTAATGAGGTGGTCTTGCAAATAAATAATTGCAAGACCTTTCCAGGTAAAAGGCATAGCAGATACAAAGGCCCTGAGGCAGGAATGGGTATGTCATGCACTAGGAATGAAAAAGGTAATAAACCTAGAATATAGCTGGTGTGTATGCTGGGGAAAGGATAGCTGGAAAAAATGGATGACACCAGAGATGAGGTCATATGAGAAGGGTTCATAATGAAGAGCTTCCAAAGTAAGGAATTTAGATTTTATTCTACTGATTTAAAATGTTAATAAAAAGTTTTCAGCAAGCCTAGCATGATCTGATTTACATTTTTAAAAGTTTTCTCTGATTAGCATGTGAAGACTGGATTTTAGAAGGACATCAGTGGGAGCATGGAGACAAGCAGGAGGAAAGCTTAGTTATCCAATGGCAACTGGCTTGGACAAGGGGGTAGCAAAGGAAATGGAGAGAAGATCTGAGTTGACTGGAATTACTCATGATGGTAAGACCCTTCCTAATAGACTGTGTTCTATCACCAGTAATTAACACTTGTAAGATATCAGCAGCTCCCCCACTGCAGTAGCTCTATTCTGGAATTCTTTTATAAGAAGTTATTGTTGATCAAACAAGAACTGACAGAATGCCAAGGAGACTATCATTTATACCAGCTAGTCAGAACTAACTGTGCCCCATTTGCTGCATTGGTTCAAGTTTAAACTTTGTTTACCCGAAATGCAATTATTATATGTTAATTAAATGCTAGTATAAGAAAGTGTTATGTTAAAGATGTGTAACAAGATGAACATGTGGTATTTAACTGCTAAACTGAACTAAATATATTCTTACATATCTATATTTATTTAGCAAGCAATAATGATCTTGTTAAATCTAAATAGAATGCCTAATTAAATATCTTGAGGCTATAAGTCATGTAAATAACGCTAATACGTTTTCTGAAGAGTTTACTGACAATTTTGAACTACAAGGCAAGTCTAGTGTTAGGTCATTATATTATTTATAGGACCCCAGAAATCTGCCTGTTTAAAAGTGTCTTCCTTGACTATCTGGCCTGTAATCCACACTCACAGAGCTCTCTGTTTTTCGTAATGAATGTAGGCACATTACCTCCTGGAGAGGAAGAGGACACACACAACCTGCTTCATGAATCATGTTATCATATATAAGGTGATCCATTAAAATAATATTTTTGAGAACTACCATGTGACAGGTACTGTGCCATACTCTGCAGAAACACTGATGTACAAAACCTACACTCAGCCTCATGCAGTCTAATGAGGGGGATGTCCCTTAAATTCCTCCTAGAGAGAGACTGAACATCATCTTTGTACAATTGAAAGGTAGGTCTTTCAAACCTGCTTTCCATTATAGAGAAGTATCAAAATTAATCAACATTTATGCCTATTCCTTTTCTTGGATGATACAGAACAATAAAAGCCAGAGCCCTTACCCCAGGGTACCCAGGGACTCACAAGCAAGGTAAAGAAGTAGGGTGAACACACATGGAACAGACTAAAATGGGCCATGAGTAAGCAGAGCTTAAATTGCATGGCAGCAGAATCAAAGAGCAAAGATGTGTAAGAAAAGACAGGAGGAAGGAAGGTAGGGCCCTTATGCAAAGATGGGACTGTGAAAACAGGTCTGAAAGAAGGAACAGAACTGCAGGGAGACTAGCCTACTAGCAGAGGGAGAGGTAAAAGAGAGATAGGATAGAGAATTTGCCTAAAGAAAGACTCTAATTGCCTAAATGAAGAGTTGCATTTAATCTCATGGTTAGATTATGGAGGGAAGTGGCAACCAGGAATTAAAAGGTAATACAAAGACAAAGTAATGAAACAAGTTGCAAGGCTAATAAAGTTGTTGATAAATGAAGTGATTAGCACAGGAAATGATGAGAAATATATAGAATTATAATCTATATATTACAGATCATATACAGCGATGAGGAATGAGGCCTTTCCCTGAGTAAACTTACATCAGTGAGGAAGGCAAGTTTTAGGGAAGGGTGTGGGAAAGAGATGAGAAGAAGTTAAAATGGAAAATGACTCTGTTTTACTAACTTGGGGTCAGTGAGGGGCTTGACAGGCATGTGAATGAGCTTGGCCTTTATTCTGAATTGAATAGGAGCCGTTAAAAGCTTTGAGCAAACCAGTGACATAATCAGACCTGTGTTTTAAGAAGATAACTGGCATTGGAGTGGATGATGGATCAGGACAAGTCAAAGTCAGGGAAGACCAGTTACAAACTTTCTGAAATGGCACAGGCAAAAGATGATAAAAGCACAGGGGAATGGCAGTGGAAAGAGAAAGAAGGTGAAGACTTTTAGAAGAATTTCACAAAATAACTGATGGGACTTGTCCATTAATTGAATGTGGCGGTTGAAGAAACAGGAAGGGCAAAAGAGTCTTCTATTTTTTTTTGCTTGAAGTGCAGGTTGATAAAATAAGAAAGTTGAAGAAAAGGAGCCAGATTCAGAAGGAATTAGGAAACTCTACTTTTAGAATTCCAAATTGGTTTCTAAACTGGTACTCAAGTAGCCTGCACCTCCAGATCCACACACTGGGGAAGTTCTCACAGGGGTTTGACATTCTTCATAACAGGACTGTCTCTGAGTTCTGTAATAAACTAAGCCCAGGAATCAAATTTTGTCCTTGGGCTTTATCTTTCTCTTTCTTTCATTTGTTTTTGTAGGTGCAATATGTATGTATAGCATGTGAGCAAGTGACATTTTTGCCAGTGGTATGAATCTTATTAAAAAAAAAAAAATCCACAGAGCAATTAACTGATTCTGCTTCAAGAAGAAATACAATCTGAACTTGTCTCCCTCTGCTGGTTGCACTTTGAGATACTATGGGTCTTTTTGCCAGAATAATAGTAGTAATAGAAATATCCAATAATCATTTGCTATAGACAGGTATGAGACTTGGCAGTTCACAATGAATAATCACACCAAATTCATATTTTATCTTTACTGCAATCCTGTGAGTAAACAGCACTCACATTATTATTCCACTTGACAATAAAAAAGAAAGAGAAAACGACTTTGAGACTCCAAGCCATTAAACTGGCATGTGAAATTAGAGGGAAATCAGGGAACATATATGTAATTAGAAGAATTATATAATGATAAACCTAGAAAAGACCCAGAAAATCTTCTTGCTCTACCAACCTATTTTACAGCTGAGTCACAGAAACTTAAATTTTACACAGTTATTTAGGAAGATTGAGATTAATATTCAGAGATCCTGACTCTCAAACTAGTGTTCTTTCTATTGCACCATGCTACCTGATGGATAATGTCAGGATGTCATCTTTTACAGCATAGCTGAAGCATTTTATACAGGCAGGATGGGTTGTATTTGAAATGTCTATTTCTCTCAGGCTGGATCAACATTGCATCAGAACAATTCATAGCTATGTTAAACCGACAAGCAAGTAAGAAACAAAAGGAAAAATAAAAACAAAAGAAATGCATATCAGTTGGACAAATAGATAATAAGGCAAGACCCATCTCCAACCATAAGTCTGAATAGATAAGTAGTCTGTTCAGCCTAAGTCCCTATAACTATAGGCAAGGCATGAGATGATGTTCAGATGTGCTAGGGTATTACAGATTGTGCCAGCATGAGTTTGAGTGGGACTCGCCACCCTCCAACTTCTGGGTGCACACTCTTCTTCTTTTCCATATGCTCTCTGCTGACATTCTACTATAAACGTCTGGCTGTCCACCCCAATAGCCTACTCTCCAAAGAGAGCCTGTTTGTAATACATATTCACATTCTCTTTTGGTAGAAAAGAAAAACTGATTTGAAAGATTGATATTTGTGTGTGAGTGACTGATAAACTCTTATTTCTGAAGGATATGAATATTATACAAGGGGAGTTTGCTAAACCCAATAAATCTCTAATGGGTGAAATATGCAAAGAACAGATTTTGAATAGGGGAATCTTTTAGTAATTTATTTCTTCCTTGACAGGAGGATAGACCTTTGGGTAAACAACAATGAAACTACCTTGAGAAAGCGGAAATTAAAAGAAAAAAGAGAAGTGAATGATTTTAACACATTCTGTCATAATATCCACTCATACAGAAGAGAACTTAAACTATCAATTCAACACATTATGTTTATTAAAAAGTTTTTTTTTTTTTGTAATGAAGTAATGCGAGTATTCAGTATTTATTGGTCAGGAATAGAGAAAGAAATTAAGAATAGTGAAATTGTGCATTATATGTATACGCACATACACAAATGTGCACACACAACTATGAATGCATATAGACAACATAAACAATTTACAAATATAGATAATTCCCAATATACTTGGTACATATTCCTGATACCTTTGTCTAACAACACTATCAGTTAAATTTTTCATGCAGTTTTTTTTTTTTTCCAGTAGCAAAATTAGAGTCTTCTTTCTTCTACTGTGTTATCTTTTTTCTTTAGGAAGAAAGCATGACAGAGTATTGATCTTAGGAGAGAATCATGTTAGTAAATGACTTTCAGAAGCTTTTTGTGATGTTTTAAAGAAATGTGAATGAGCAGATATGAGGAATATACTCTATTTCAAGTGAATTGGGTTATAGGTAGAGCTTTGATCAAGGAAATATCTAGCTTAGATATAAAGACTAGATAATTTTGGGGGGTAGGAGAGTAAAGCAAAGGATAAGCAGATGCAAAAACTTGGATTGTGTCAGCACTAAGTGAACAAGAGGAAGTGTGAGCTAACAGGCAGTAAAAGAAAGATATATGAAAACAAAGGGAAATATAATATGATCATTTATTTCTTGATCTAGAACATTCTAATTCATTGTCTATATGAGACAATCTAATACTGGGGTACCTGTTTTAATGCATATAGTAACTGGAGTAAATGATTTCTTTCCTGGGGTAAAACTGATCACCTTGGTACTAAGGAACAATACTTAGTGACAATTCAAGCCACACTTTGCAACTTCTTCGACTCTTACCAATTTGGGTTTGTTATTCTTGATTCATGATATTTAACAATAATTCCTGGTGACTTAATTAAATAACAAGAATCAAACAACAAGAATTAAATTATTGATCACCTACTATGCAAGTGAATAATCTGAAAGATCTGTGGGGACTATTTAGTGTGGTCTCTATGTTAATGATCCTCTGTAATAAAGTGATCTACCTTGTTAGGGAAAGAAGATCAACATACAGATTAGTGAATGGTTCAAAATCTATCAAAAACTTCAAAGCTTTGTGTCCGTCTGGGTGCTAGGCACAGAGGCCACCAAGAAGGACAGGGCAGAGACCCTGCTTTCAGTGAATGAACAACCTGGAGTGATATTCAGACATATAGTGAGCAATGGCAATAAAGTACTAAATGCAAATACCCGCAAAGTGCTGTGTTCACATAAAGAAGACCACCTATTCCAGACAGAAGAGACACTTTCTGAAAGAGGTGGTACTTGAGCTGAGTCCTGAGAAGTCATCACAGAGGAGTGACCTCTTAAGGATATGAAGGATACAGACAGTTGGACAAGAGAGTGGGACAGAAGTAGAGGGCCAATAACAAGGACACATGTTTAGAAATAGGAGGCACCATCACAAACAAGACAATGGGTCAGGGAAAAGAGCACCTTGACTAGAGAAGAAGATCCATGAAGGGGAGTTGTAGAGAACTCATTTAAATAAGAAAAGTGGAGATGGAGTTATAAAGAATTTTAAAAGACATTAAGAACCTAAAGGAGTTAATAAACAAGGATGTTTTAATTTCTTGGGCGAGGTCTTAAAGATGACATATAGTAGAGCGCTTATATAAAATGGAGGACAGAGCTAGGACATTGTCTCAGAATTCAGGCCTGGGTAGTGATGACCTGGCAGTGATGACGGAAAAGAAGGATGAATGTAAGAGATATTATAAAGGAAGAATCCACAAGAATTGTTTACCAACTGGATTTATAAAATAGATAAGAGAGTTATCTAAGATGAGTCCCATGAATCTTCCCTGGGTTTCTGAAGAATAGTATCATCATTGAAAGAGATCAGGAAGTTGAGAAAGCAGCAGAGAAAACACAGTGGAGTATACAGGGGTGGGGTGGTGGAGTAGTGTTAATCTCCTGAAGATAAAAGGCCTGCCACTTGGTTAGCTACGGCTATGGGAGGGAATGTGCTTGTTAATCGGTTGGCTGTACTTGCTCAATTGGCATGAATTTCCCAGACATGCACAATTAAGAGAGGAAAAATTACAAAAAGAAACCACACGATACTTTTGTGTTGGTGCTTATGTTTATTAGTGCTCATAAAAATGCAGCATTAAATATTTTCTACTGTCCACTCTCTAACAAATGCTATAGACTTTGGAGCATACCTAAAATACACATAGTACCTGTGTTTAAATGTACTTTACTTACTAAAGTTTTATTGTCTTTATAATTAATTTATGTTTAATATAACTCTAAATTTTCTTTTCTAGGTTTCACTAAACCTTGTCCCCAAACAGGGAGCTCCAAAACATTCTGGGCTATGTTCACTGAATTTGATTATTCATAATTATCCACTGCTTGAAATTCATATATCTTTCTTCTAATCTATTTCTAACTGGGCCAGACCATTTAAAAAATTTGTACATTTCAAAATGCATTTTGAATATCAAATAAAGTTATAATATAGTTTTTGGAAAGATAAATAAATAATGAGCCTTTTGTTGGAAATGTTAGATTCAAGTTTAATTATTAAAGAGGAAGTTTACAAAAGATAGTTATAAATATGGAGCTGGACTTCAGGATCCATTAGTGGAATACAGAGTAGGGAGTTAGCATAAAGGTGAGAGTTGAAATGCAATTATGTGTGTTTGAGAGATTGAGAGAAAAAAAAGAAGAGCAAAGGCTGAACATTGCACTAGAAGAACTACTCTGTGTAATGTTTGCAATATTGGAGCAAGAGAGGAGCAAGAAAAGGTGCTCCTGGAAAGCAGCAGGGCCAGAGTGTTTCTCCATTTATCTGTTGAAAACAAAGTGATTTCAAATTCATTTGTCTTCACTTGAAACCTTATAGCACTCCAGAGAGCTCTTTGCTTGAAAGATGTTATAAATGTCAGGTATTAAGATAATAAACATAAAAACAATAAGAGATACTCAAGACCTTTAAATAGAAGGAGGGTGTTTCCCGCATTTATCATCAAGTGGTTTGGATCAATATCAAAGAATGACAAGAACCCAGAGTTGAGAGGACCTAGGGTATCCCTATGTGTGCAACGAGTTGACAAGCAATCTGAAGGAAAAGGGATGGCCTCTCCAAATGTACCCTTCATCTTATCTAAAGTACCATTAAGTCTGCCACTAACTGAACAAATGATTGCTGTCTGCATATGTAGTAGGACTTCCATGGTTCTAAGAGAAATTCTTAGATAGCACACTCTACATAACATCCTTCATCAATATCATCAAAGTGGAAGAACACGGACCTTTATGTTTGATTTTGCCTAATACCAACAGAGTGCAATCTATTCTCTAAATGCCATTTTGCAATATACTCCAATTTGCAAATAAAGTATGAAATTCTGATGTTATCTAAACATTTACAAATAGAAAAAAAAATCACTTTTGCTAACAAGCACCAAATTATCATTTTTCCCAAGAAACATTTTTATATCCTTTTTGAAAAGTTATAGGACATAACATACCCATAGAAACCTAAACACACATATGCAAACATATGTTCACCACAAATAGGCCCACATCTGGTAAACTGGTGGTCTACTGGCCAGTTAGTTAATTGTCCAGTAATTCACCATTGCTACAACCACAGCCTAACTTTGAAATCAACAAAGTTAAATTTCAAGATTGCTGCTTAATTGTGTTCATATTGCTTCCAAATAGACAAATGAGGCACTGGAGAAATGAATATTGAAAACTTGAGCTCTAAGTCTTGGGGAGATGCTTGAAGAAGGAAGGATAATGTGACTGGGGCTATCTTTGGTTTACACTTAGTTTTTGAGCTAGAATTTTCATATTTGACAAATGCAAATCCTACAGATATTCAGATATGAGCAGAAGACTTGGTACATTCTCACTGTATTTCTAGTCATTCCATTCTCACTGTTACCTAGTACTTGATGCTATGTACTGTATTGGTTCTTTATCATCTCTCCTTACTTGCCTAGGTAGAGCCAGAGTGTTATAAGGTACCATATTTCAACATCTTTACTCTCATCAGTGTCTTTTCTTATTGAAATTTAGGGGAAAAATGTCCTTAATTTTTAAAGAAAAATGTCAAATTTATTTCTGAAGATTTCTATATTATCAAGGAGCGAAGAGAGTTAAAGCAAAGGAATACTTAATTAGCAATTATTTTCCTTTGTATGGATGAGAATTTAAAATATATTTTCCCTTTTACGAAATAATAAAAAATAAGCTAGTTTAGATCACTTCTCATAAGCTATTCTTGCATCTCCCAAACCATGAGTTTGAGAGCAAATAGGTTTAACAATATCTACCAATATTTTTTATTGGATGGGGCCATAGCCATCATGGAATCAGTGCTTTCATTTTATAAGTGGAATAACTGAGACCCAGAGACTTTAAAGTCCTTGCTCAAGGCTATACAATATATCCTAGCAGAGCCAGAATGAGAATGCATTTCTTCTTATTCTCAGTTCAGAATTCTGATTGAAATACAGGCAGAGGGGAACTGATAATATCGGTGTGTGAAAATATGTGTGTGTGTACTTATGTGTATGTGTATGTTTGGTTAATCTGTTCCTTTGGGAGAATCTCCCTACCCATTCCCACAACTTCCCATATTTCCAACTCTTCTTTGTGCAGCAAAATCTTACTCCTTAATCAAGACCTTATTTAAATACCATCTCTTTCTGCCTTCCTACTCCATTCCAGGCAGGACCCACGCTTTATCGTCCTAGAAAGCACTCTAGTCATTTTGGCAGCATAGCTCACCAAACACATCAGATTTTTTTTTGCAAATAGATCTGCAAACCTTATTATAGTTGATTATGAACTATTATTACTCTGTTATGAACTCTTTAAGGATAAGAAACACTGCCCATGTATCTTTGATTACCTGGTGCCTAGCATATATCATTTAATGGAACTGTATGCTTGAACATCTCCAGACTGAACTATGAAAAGTTTTGATCACTAGGTGTGCTGGTTTGAAAGAATGGATGTACCCTAGGCATTTTGTAAAGGCAGCCATTTCTTCTAATCCTATTCAGTACTGTATGCTTGAAACTTTAATTAGATCATCTCTTTGGAGATGTGACTCAACCAAGAGTGATTGTTAAACTGGATTATATGGAGATGTGTCTCCACCCATTCCAGGTGGGTCTTGATTAGCTTACTGGAATCCTATAAACAGGAAACATTTTGGAAAAAGGAGGAGATTCAGAGAGAGCAGAGAAGAACAACAGAGCCACAGAAAGCCACAACAGAAAATGCTGCAGAACCATGAAGCAGAGAGTCCACCAGTGGATTTTTGGAGATGAAGAAGGAAAATGTCTCCTGGGGAGCTGGAGAGGAAGCTAGCAGATGATGCCATGTTCACCCTGTGCCCTTCCAGCTGAGAGAGAAACCTGACCATGTTCACCATGTGCCCTTCCAGCTGAGAGATAAACCCTGACCATGTTCACCAAGTGCCTTTCCACTTGAGAGAGAAACTCAACTTCATCAGCCTTCTTCAATCAAGGTAACTTTCCCTGGATGCCTTAGATTGGATATTTCTATACACTTGTTTTAATTGCAACATTTTCTTGGCCTTAGAACTCTAAACTAGCAATTTGTTAAACTCCCCCTTTTAAAAGCCATTCCATTTCTGGTACATTGCATTCTGACAGCTAGCAAAATAGAACAGTAGGGAAATTAGTAGATTACTAACACTATTCTTTTACCATGTTTTTGTTTGTACTTTTCTGTCTTTGCTCTCTGTTCTGTTTACAGTTTGTTTTCTCCCTCTTTCCTTGCTCTTCAGATTTATATTCTAGATGTATGATGGTTAAGTCCATGTGTCAACTTGGCTAGGTTATGGTGTTCAGTTGTTTGATCAGGCAGGCACTGGTCTGTTTGTTACTTTGAAGATATTTTATGGACTTATATCATTAGTAAGTTGATAATGTTTATGGCTGATTACATCTACAATCTACTGATGATATTGCCTTCAACAATGAGAGAACTCTCATTCAATCAGTTGAAAGCTTTAAAAGGAGAAGTGATGATTTCATTAGTGAGAGGGGTAAATTTCTATCTCTACTTTAGCCATCCAGCTTCTCCTGTGGAATTCATCAAAAACTTTCTTTGGAGTTCCTAGCTTGTGGCCTAATGTATGCAATTTAGACTTTCCCATCCCCACAGTTATGTAAGCCAATTCTTTTAAAGTATCATAATATTATATATATTATGGTTCTGTCCCCCAGAGAACCCTGAACCCTGACTAACAGAGATTTTGGCACTGGGAATAGTTCTAGAGAAACAGAATCATCAGGATGAGATTTCTGAGTTGGTTCTAGGGGTTTTGGAATTGGTTCTCTAAACTGATTAGATTCAAAAGCATAAATAACTTTATTTCCCACAATTAAGATGGCACTGATAACCTCAATGTGAATTGGTGATAGAGATATACAAAATATTACCACTAGACATGGCTATTCAAATGATAAGCAGCAAGAGTCTGGGTGAGGGTGTTTTGACACGCTAACAAAATCTTGGAAAGCTAAAACATATAATGATATTGGATGATAGTTCCTAAGTACACTGGATAGAGTTGTAAAAGAAAGGGATGAGCTCAAGGTTTCAAATTCCCAATTGGAATGCCACATAAAGGATATGGAAGTTTCTATGTGTGCCTTTGAAAAAAAAATCTTATTTTGTGTAGCTACAGATTTGAGATTCCTGAAAAGCAGATCCAGAGTCTTACTGTGTGAGTAGCTGAACATAAACTGAATTCCCAATCTTGCAGGATATCTGCAGTTAAAGTGAGGGCATTGATTGGAAAGTAACGAGATCCTGAAAATTGGAATGGGGACATATGGGTTGATAATAATGGTGGGGACATTGAAATCCTAGATTCTGCTAAGTGTTTTCCAGATAACCTGCAATGTTTACTCTGATGAATTATCTACCCGATTTCTAATCAACCCTGAGAAATCAGCCATCCCACTTCCTGTGTGCCGTGAGAAGCCAGCCACCTGATTTACAGGCTTCCCTGAGGAATTAGCCTTCTGAAAAATATGCCATTCAACCTCCACCTGAAGACATTAACCCTGCTGTGCTAATAAATTTGTAACCACTCCCCTGAGGGAAGAGCCCTCATACAACTCTCTGAAGAGATTAACACTGTTTCACCAGTCGAAACTGCAATGGAATGTCCTGAGATAATTGGCTTGCAAGACACTTCTAATTCTTCTCCTGACCCAACCCCAGCAACTTCTTCCTTCCAGACATATAACTAGACTGAAGTCTCATCAGGCCACAAAAGGTGAAGTACAAAGTGTGATTCAGAGGAGATGCACAATACTCTAAAAGAACTGAATGTTTTTTTCCAATTTATATAGACATAAATCAGTGAAATTTGTGTAGGAATGGATGCTAAGGGTTTGGGTTAGTGTTGGAAGGAACATAAAGTTGAATCAGGCTGAGTTACTGATATGGGCTTACTAAGCAAAGATTCTGGATTCAGTACTGAAGTTCTATGGGTTAGAAAGGTCTCTAAAAGTTTGTTCAGGTAGTTGGCTGAAAAATAGGTCAAATGGTGGCCTACACTGATTGAACTGTTCTGATATAATGTAGAGGAGGGGATCCAAAGGCTTACTGAGATTGGTATTTTAGAGTGGATTTGTTATGTAAGACCTACTCACCTGCCTCAGGAATGTCCACAGGACACATCTGTCACCAGGACTGTGAGGAATAAATTTGTGAGACTAACTTCATCATCACTGAAGAATTCTTTTATTGCTCTTCTTGATAGATCAGATGTTATGGTGGGATCTGCTGTCACTGCACTTAGATCCTTAAATACAATGGGGATGATCAGATCCCAGGGTGACAGAAGCCAGTGGCAACACTTATCATCAAAGATGAAGAGGGTATGACTACCATAATGAACAGCAGACTCAAAGCAATAGTCAATCTAGTCTGACTAGAAGATACCTAGGGCATTGACTAATAGATCATGGGGTACCTAGAAATAAAATGCATGGGTAGGCTACTAAATTCTTACTTCATCTGTATAAGCAGAAGAGTTCTAAGTTGAGTGAACAAAAATCTAACTTGAATCATAAGAACAGTGAGTCATGGCCCTTAATCAATTCCCAGACTGAAGACAGTTTACAGGTCCAGAACCCCTTCTAACAAAGGGAAGACTGGGTTCCCTTGGGGAAGGAGCCTGCTACACTGCCAAAAATTTATACTGTTAATCTTCCTCCTAGCCTTCCTTAAAGAGACCTAGTTCCTTTTACCAGGATAACTGTGCTTTGGGGAAAAGGAAATGATCAGATATTTGGGGCATTATTAGACATTGGTTTGGAAATGACATTAGTTCCAAGATTCAAAGTGATATTAATTCCAAGATTCCCAAAACATCACTGTAGTCCATAAGTCAGAGTCGAGGCTTATGGAGGTCAGGTGATAAATGCAGTTTCAGGTCCATCTCACAGGGGATCCAGTAGGTCCCTAGACTGATTCTGTAGTTATTTCCCCAGCTCTGTAATGCATAATTGGAGTGAACATGCTCAGCAACTGGCAGAATCCCAACATTGTTTCCCTGACTTGTGGAGTCACAGCTATCATGGTAGGAAAGGCCAAGTGGAAACAAGTATAACTGCCTTTTCCTAACAAAACAGTACATCAAAAGCAATACTGCATTACTGGAGGAACTATAAAGATTAGTGTCACCATCAAGTACTTTGAACCAAACGGGTAGTGATTCTCAATATATGTCCATTCAACTCTTATCTGGCCTCTGCAGAAAACATATACATTTTGGAGGATGATAATGCACTATTGTAAACTTAACCACATAGTAGCTCCAATTGTAGCTGCTATTCAGACGTAGTATAGCTGTGTGAGCAAATCAACACATTTCCTGGTACCTGGTATATAGCTATTAACCTGGCAATTTCCCCCTCAATTTTGTGTAGTAAAGATCATCAGAAACAGCTTTCTTTCAGCTGGCAAGGCCAGCAATACACCATCACCATCCTCCCTCAGGGTTATATCAACTCTCCAGTCCTATCTCATAATCTGTTCCTCCTGGACTTGTTCAACTCTCCCTCCTACAAGACATATATTGATTGAATCATGTTGATTAGACCTAGTGATAAAGAAGTAGATATTAGTCTAGACTTATTGGTAAGGCATTTGCATGTCAGAGGGTGTGAGATTAATTCAACAAAATTCAGGATCCTTCTACCTCAGTGAAATTTCTAGAAGTAGAGTAGTATGGGGCATGTCAAGATATTCCTTTTAAGGTGAAGGATAAGCTATTGCATCTGGCTCCTTCTACAAACCAAAATGAGGCACAATGCCTACTTGGCATCTTAGGATTTTGGTGATAATGTATTCCTCATTTGGATGTACTACTCTGGCCCATTTACTGAGTGACCCAAAAAGCTGCTCGCTTTGAGTTGAGACTGGAACAACAGATCCAGGCTTCTGTGTAAGCTGCCTTGCCACTTTGGCCATATGACCCAGCATATTTAATGGTGCTGGAAATTTCATTGGTAAATAGAGTTTTGGGCAGGTCCCTGTAGGATAATCACAATGCAGACCCTTAGGAGTTTGGAGAAAAATGCCATCCTCTGCAGATAACTCCTCTTCTTTTGATAAAATCTTTCAGCCAGCTACTAGGCCTTAGTAAAGACTGAACGCTTAACCATGGGTCCCAAGTTACCATGAGACCTGAGTTGTCCATCTTAAACTGGTGTTGTTTGACCTACCAGGTCATTATCTTGGACATGTACAGCAGCATTCCATCATAAAATGGAGGTGGTATATACAAGATAGGTTCACATAGGCACTGAAGGCACAAGTAAATTACATGAGGAAGTGGCCCAAGTGTACCTGACCCCCCCTCCTGCCACATTACCTTCTCTTTCTCAGCCCTCAGCTATGGCCTCTTAGGGAGTTCCCTATGATTAGTTGGGTGAGGAAGAGAAAATTCTGTTCTGGTTTACAGACAGTTTTGCATTATGTACCTGAAAGTAGACAGCTGTATCACTATAGTACCTTTTGGGACATCCTTGGAGGACAGTGGTGAGAAGAAATCCTCCTAGTGGGCAGAATTTTGGGCAATGCACCCCGTCGTTCATTTTGCTTGGAAAGAGAAACGGCTGGAGGTATGTTTTGTATATTGATTCATAGGCTGTCACCAATAGTCATGGACTTAGAAGGAACATGATTGGAAAATTCATGACACAGAGGTCTGGGGAAGATGTATGTGGTTAGAACTTTTGGGTGAGCCAAAAATATGAAGATATTTATATCCCACATGAATGCCCTCTAGGAGGCAATGTAACAGAGAAAGAACTTAATAATCAAGTGGACAAGATGACCTGTTCTATGGAGATCAGTTGGGCTCTTTCCCAATGCATTCCTGTCATTGCCCAAGGGGCTCATGAACAAAGTGGTCATGGTGATAGGGATGGACTTTATGCATGGGCTCAGCAACATTGAGTTCCAATCACCAAGGCTGACCTGACTACAGCCACTGTTGAGTGCCTAATCTGCCAGTACCAGAGAATAATACTTAGTCCTTAATATGGAACCATTCCCCTAAGTGATCAGCCTGTTACCTGATGGTATGTTGATTAAACTGGACCACTTCCATCATGGAAAAGGCAGCCTTTTCTTCAAATTAAAAAACCTCATACTTCAGATATGAGTTTGCCTAGTATCTGCCAAAACTACCATCCATGGACTTACTTATAGAATGCCTTTTCCACCTTCATGATGTTTCACACAGCATGGCTTCTGATCAAAGAACCCACTTCAAGGGAAATGAAGCATGAAAATAGGCATATTCTCATGGAATTCACTGGGCATATCATCTTTCCCATCACCCTGAAGCAACCTTAAGTTAAGAATGCTGTAGTTTTTAAGTTATAGAATCTCAAGTGTAAGAGTGAATATTACCCAAGGACTTGCATTTTATTCTGGGGAGAGTTAATGCATTTCCAGTTGTATGCAGAACAGTTGAGTATTATTATGTGTAAACATGACTGTTATTTTAATTTACGGATTAAGTATGATTTAAGGAGATTTGTATAACTGTAAAGTTGACAATGGGTGGCCTGTGATGGATAAGTTCATGTGTCAACTTGGTCAGGTTATGTTGTACAGTTGTTTGGTCAAGCAAACCAGTACTGACCTGACTGTTACTGTGAGGCTATTCTGTAGACTTAAATCATTGGTAAATTTATTGTATCTATGACTGATTACATCTACAATCAACTGAGGAGATTGTCATGAATAATGAGAGAAGCCTCATCCTATCAATTGAAGGTTTTTAAAGGATAAGTGATGATTGCATCAGTCAGGAGAGTGAATTTCCATCTCGATTTCAGCCAACCAGATTCTCTTGGGGAAATTCATTGAAACCTTCATTAGAGTTTCCAGCTTGTGGCCTGCCCTATGGAATTTGGACTTGCCCAAACCCCATAGTCATGTGAGTCAATTACTATAAAAATTCCTATAAAATATATATACTGTCAATTTTATTTCCCTAAAGAATCCTGACTAATACAAAATCCTGTCCCTCAAAATTTCCCTTCATACTTTTTAATATATATTTTAAAGAATATCTCATTTCTTCTCTTTCTCATCACCTTAGCCCCACCCATGCCACATTTCACCATCATAAAGAAGTTGCAAATTGAAAAATTACATCCCTAAAACATTTGCTATTCTTAATTTTACACTGAATTTTCATTTACTGAGCACCCTTGAATCAAAATGCTTGAAAATGAAAACCATAAATTAGAAACTGAATATTTACTTTTGATAAGAGAAATAATAAAGAAACCTGACAGTGCTAAGTGCTGGGAGGGAAATTAGAAGAAGATAAAGTCTTTGTCCTCAAGAAACTCATAATGTAGTGGGTAAGATACACACATACACACAAATTGCTTTTATCTTATGTATGACCTCAGATCGAATTTTGAATTTCTGTTCTGTAAGTCATTGTCTCCTAGAAACTCAGGGATCTCCACTTTCATTTTGATATATTATGTGAGATGAAGAAAGGTATATTAAAATAGGAATACTAAACGTGGGGAACATAAAATAATCCTCTCAGACCTTTACTAAAATCAGAATAGACTTTGAAGACTTGAGGCTTTAGTCAGAAGGAGAAAGTTTGAAGAGATTCAGAGTCCAATAAATATGAAGGCAGTTAGAAAAATTAGCAAATGCTCATCAGTTTGGAGCCAAATAGATATTCTTGCTGTATCAAATGATAACTGCCCAAAGGCCTTAGGAAAACAGTTCAGTAAAGTTAATGTTTTGAAACCATGAGTGTCAACCACAGCTTCATTTTCTTGACACTTCCTTAATCAGTCACATACAGCACAATCATCTTCCAGTTTCCATCCCTAATACCACCTCAGCAGAGGCAGGATGTGATCTGTGGTCTTAGCTCCTGTTAGTTTACTGCTCTGACTCAGTGGCCCAGCCATAAGTTCTGGTTTCCCATACAGTCCTCTCCCATAACTGCCATGCCTTCTCAACAGTACTTGGGACTGCCAGCCAATCCTAAGAGGGCAGAACCCAATAAGCAGCAAGGAATTATATTTTATGGGCCTTCCGCAACAATGGGATTTGTTGTTGTTATAAAACATATATCCTATGAATGTTTAACATCCAGAATATAAAGAGAAGTCATATCTATCTATCTATCTATCTTTATCTATCTATCTATCTATCTATCTATCTATCTATCTATCTATCTACCTACCTACCTACCTACCTACCTACCTACCTACCTACCTACCTACCTACCTACCTATCTATTCATCCATCCATCCATCCATCCATCCTTCCATCTACCCATCCATCCATTTATGTATCTATCAAACTTCTAGATGCCAGATACTTTGTCAGATGCTAGGGATACAAGGAAGAATCAGACATACTCCTACTCTCATAGTTCAGTAGAACAGGAAGTAGCATCTGAACTAACACATTAGCAAGCCAGAAAATTGGGTACTGTAACAGATTTTGTAAAAGGCAGAGGGAAGATACAAGGGTGGGACTGACTACTATTCTCAAAATGTATGGAAAAGGCAAATAATGTTAGGAAAAGTTTCATGGTAAAAGTGGTTCTGCAGCTAAATATTTTTTTCTGGTTAAAAAATTTTTAATTAGAGAAATTGTAGGTTTACAGACAATGTAAAAAATACAGCATTCCCATATACTCCTCCCATTATTAATAATATCCATTAGTGTGGTACCTTTGCAATAATTGATGAAAGAATATCATCAGTGTAGTACTGTAGTATTGTAGTGTGTGTATTTTTTTTTTTAGTATACTACCCTATTACAAACACCTTGCATTATTACGGTCATTTGTTGTAATTCCTGAAAGAGCAGTTTGATAATTTTACCAATAACTATAGTCTATCATTTAGAATAGGGTTCACTATACTGTATAGCCCTAAGTTTTATCTTTTAGTGTTTATTCTAGTAACATACATACAACCTAAAATTTCCTCCTATAGCCACATTCACTTATATAATTCAGTATTGTTGCTTACACTGATAATATGTGCTACCATTACCAAAATTCATTTCTAAACCCTAACAATTAACCCCAACAGACATTCTGTACAATATAAGTATTAACTCCCCATTTCCTACCACTAATCCAGCCCCTGGTAACCTGTATTCCAGGTTCTAACTCTATGGGTTTGCTTATTCTGATTATTTCATATTAGTTTGATCATAAAATATTTGTCCTTTATTGTCTGGCTTATTTCACTCAATACAATGTCTTCAAGGTTTATCCATGTTATTGCATGAACCAGAACTTCTTCCCTTTTTAATGCTGAATAATATTTCATTGTGTGCGTATACCACATTTTATTTATCCATTCATCAGCTGGACACTTGGGCTGCTTCCATCTTTTGGTAATAGTGAATAATACAGCTATGAACTTTGGTGTGCAAATATCCGTTCAAGTCCTTGCTTTCCATTCTTTTTGGGTGCATACTTGATAGAGGGATTGCCATGTCCTATGATGGTTCTACTGAGTGTTCTGGGGAACTACCAATGTGTCTACCCAACAGCAATGAATTAGTGTTGTTATTTTTTCATATCCTCTCCAATTATTAGTAAATTTCTTTTTTAAAAAAATTGTAGCCATTCTAGTGGGTGTGAAATGGTATCTTATTGTGATTTTGATTTGCATTTCCCTAATAGTTAATGATGTTGAATATATTCTGATGTGCTTTTTAGCCATTTGTATATCCTCTTTGGAAAAATGTTTATTCAAATCTTTTGACCATTTTTTAACTGTTGTTTGCCTTTTAAATGTTGAGTTGTAAGATTTCCTTTTATATTCTGGATATTAAACCCTAATCAGATATGTTGTTTACAAATATTTTCTCCCATTGAGTAGGCTGTCTTCACTTTTGTGATAGAGTTCTTTGATGCATAATTAAAAAAAATTCTTATGAGGTCCTATTTATCTGTTTCTTTTGTAGCTTGTGCTTGTATATAGTCTAAGAAGCCATTGCCTAACACAAGATCCTGAAGATGCTTCCCTACATTTTCTTCTAGGGCTTTATAGTTCCACCTCTTATATTTTGGTCTTTGGTCTATTTTGAGTTAATTTTCGAATATGGTTGCTTTGGTTTGCTAAAGCTGCCAGAATGCAGTATGCCAGAAATGGGTTGGCTTTTACAACAGGGATTTATTAGTTAACAAATTTAGAGTTCTAAGGCCATGAAAATGTCCCAATTAAGGCATCAACAGGACAATACCTTCTCTGAAGAAAGGCCAATGGCATCTGGCATCACTCTGTCATATGGAAAGGCACATGGCCAATGTCTGCTGATCCCTCTCTCTCATTTCATTGCTTTCAGCTCCTCATTCCAGTGGCCTTCCCTGAGCTTCTGTGGGTCTTCTCTTAGTGTTTCTAGGGCTTTTCTCTCTAAACTTTCTCTGTGTGTGTGTGTGTGTTTTTTTTTTCTGCCATTTATCCTCTCATAAGGGCTCCAGTAAAGGAATAAGACCCACCTTGAATTGGGTGGGTGACACTCCAATTGAAACAATCTAATCAAAAGATCCCACCAACAATAGGTCTGCACCTACAAGAATGGATTAAAAGATCATGTTCTTTTCTGGGGTAAACAACAGCCTCATATGAACAATGGTTTTAGTGAAATAGGGGTCCTCCTTCATTCTTTGGCATATGGATCTCTAGTTCTCCAAGTACCACTGATGAAGAGACTATTCTTTCCCAGTTGAGTGGGCTTTCCAGCCTTCTCAAAAATCAACTGGCCTTGGATGTGACATTCTATTGCTGAATTCTCAGTTTTATTACATTAGTCTATATGCTGCTTTGACCACTGTAGCTTTAAATAAGCTTGAAAGTCAGGAAGTATGAGTCCTTCAACTTGGTTCTTTTTTTTTAAAGATAGCTTTGGCTATTCTGAAGCCCTTAACCTTCCAAGTAAATCTTATAATTAGCTTTCCCATTTCTGCAAATCATGCTGTTGGAATTTTGACTAGGATTGCATTGAATCTGTAAATCATTTTGGGTAGAATGGACATCTTAACATTACTTAGTCTTCCAATCCATGAGCATGGAATAGCCTTCCATTTATTTAGTCCTTTTTGATATCTTTTATGGAGCTAATTTTTTTTTAAATGAGAAGAGGAAGAAGTGGGAGGAAAATAAATTGTTTTGCTCAATTGTCACTGCAAGTTGTTTATCATGTTTATTATTATAAGCAGGGAGGGAGTCTAGTGATACACAGGCATTAAATCACAGAGGGGTTGCACTTACTACTACTAAAAAACAAATATGAACAAGGTGATGTTGTTAGGGGTACAACATATGTATTTACATAGACCAAACTTACTCTTTCCCAGCTGCTCACAGACCTATCTCACACACATGTCCACATGCAAGCATACAAATGTGTGCATATATGCACACAACGCATTTCTTTTCTAGGTTATTGAGCTATAGTATACCACTCTTGTCTGAATTAACTACTCATTTTAGGATCTGACTCAATTCTGGCTGTAGAAAGGACTTGAAATGGGGGAAATAGAATTAAATTTTTTCTTCTCTCCACAAAACTCTAAGCCTAGTAACTACTTTTTCTTCTCCTGCACTCCTTCATACTATGCATACACACTTGCACACATACACAAACACATGCTTAAAGGCAGATTCAGTTTTTATGGGAAGGAAAATGAAAAGAAAAAAAGGTGGGGATGGGAGTAAAAGGGGGTGGGAGTGAAGTCTTGTACTGCTTGGGGAAGAAATAGCTGGAAAATATTAGAATGCCACTTCTTCTCACTCATCACTTGCTCCTTCAAATATCAGCTATAAAATAAGCTGACTTTCCGAAGTTCATTGGGTACAACAAAAGAGATTTCAGCCAAATGTCTGATTTATGATCTTCACTAAGGAATATCTAATCTGAAAACCACAAAAGTGGGGATTACAGAAACCTGAACGTCTTTATAGAGCTTTAAAAATTCAGGATATTTAAATTCCTTTCAAGATAAAAATATTTTATCATCAAATTTCACAGGCTTTTTATTGCACCAAAAGTATACAAACAAGAGCTGTCAGAAGAATATTGGATAAATGTGTTTTCCCACCCAAGGCTGCATTTCTCCAGTTCCTCTCTCAACTCTGTAGTCCTTCTAGCACTGTATATACACTTATGTACAAACCACTGGGAGAATTCAGACTTGGAAATTGAAATCTCAGACTTAAAGAAAAGGTGAAAATGTCCAAAACTTCCCAAAAGCTTTAAAATTCCAAACAACAGCAGTTCTATTCTGAAACATAGGGAAGGGTTTTATGGGATTTTTGTAAAAAATATTATCGAGTAGTATTTTGCAAACATCTTTGGTGGTGATTGATGACTTCATTGGAAAGGCAGGCAGGTCTTGTCTCCCAAATTGCAAAAAACTGAGTGAACTTGGTCAGCTGTCTAGTTAGCTGTGTCTTGTTAGAAGTGGGCCTCTGCATTCAATATTTCCCTTTAGAAATGTCTCTGAATTATTGGGCAAAGGAGAAAAAAAGGAACAAAATAGCCTGTGTGAACTGAAAACTAGTTGAGATTATAAGATGAATAACCCTTTGCTGGGGTTTATTGGGGATTTTAGCACATCTGGGTTGCAAACTTGATCAGATTACACTGAATATCAATGGATATAGTGAGTTTGGGGCTTCCAATCCAAGTTATTTTGCAGCATTTTCAAGGCTCCTCTTTTTCACACTATTATATAAATGCCATTAGAATAGTATTGATCATTGATCTTAGGGCATTACTTTTTTATGGACCCTCCCTTCTTTATACTGAATATTGTCTCCAGATGTCTATTTTCAGGATCTTCTTCAGTCAAGAATAATCTACCTCTTATACATGAGTTGTTCTTTAACCCCCATTTAATTCTCTTCTTAAGGAAAACAAAGGTTTGCTAGGAGTGTTTGAGTGTCAGAAGCAAGAACGACATTGTTAGAAAGACATATAGGTGTCATCCTGTTCACCGGTTTTCATACCATATCTTCCAAATTCTTTTAAATAACTGACACAAGCCCACAGTGCCATGTGGGAAAAAGGGATGCCAGGAAAGGTTTTAACAAAAGGAACAAGATTTTAAGCTGCTTTATATCTTAAGCTTCCATTTTCAATTTCATTTGATAAAATATCTTTTTATTCATGAATGAGAATTTCCAGGCCTAGAGGGGTTCAATAACTTGTTTTACAAAACTCAGCTAGTTATTTAGGATTAGAACCCAAATCTCCAACACTTTGTCCACTAAGTATCTTTTCTGTCACTCTACACCCCATTGTTCTAATTCCTGCCATCTTGTTGACATCTACTCATTCTCTTTTTTAAGTTTCCCCATTCTTCTTTCTCCTTTCAGCACCTCATAGTTGTGTCTAGAATAGTCTTATTTTAGTTTTTCTTTAGATTTTATTCAATATTCCATCCTCAACAATTACAAGAGTATTAATCCACTATAAAAAGACAATAGAGGTGGGTAATGATGGCACGGTGGCAGAGTTCTTGCCTGCCATACCGGGACCGGGTTTGATTCCCGCTGCCTGCCCATGCAAAAAAAAAAAAAAAACTGTAGAGGAAATTATTATAATTAGCAATATCTTAATTTCCCTCACTGAGAATATTCATCTTTCATGGATTTTGCAAGTTAATCATATTGTTAAAACATCATATATTTTTATGAAGTTCACAGAGAGGGGTACAAAAACTGAGGCCCAGAAATGAGAAATGACTTACCCAATGAAACACAACTATTCAGAAGCACAAGCAGGGCTGGCATCCTGTTCCCCAGTCCTTGCTCTTAGCCACACCTAATGAAGATATAGTTGTGTTTGAGGGGGTGGTTTAAATTTCCTTCTGCATGAGAATGCCTGCTTCCCCTTGACATTTCAAATGATTTGGATCCTTATTAAGTCAGTCATGCATGCACTTACAAATTACTTGCTCACCTTGCCAACCTCACCATCAACTAGCTGTAGCAAGAGCAAGGGGCCATAAGTTCCTAAGGAAACTTTTCTCCACAATTCACTTGGTTGATTATGCTTCCATCTAGATATTTTTGCAATCTTTACCTTTTGACAATGTATTGAGCACAGTTGATCCTCTTCTGACCTCTCATCAATCCAACATCTCTCCCACTCTCTTTTTTAATTCACAGTCACCCTATACATACTAGAACATCCATTTTGGGAACCACCCTGATCATATACTACCTGACTCCTTACCCTTATCCCTGCCCCTTTGTGGAGACTGTAAATCCTTATTTTAGCACTCAGAATATTAAGGATAAGAGAGTCTAAGGAGTAGGAGGAACCAGGCATGAAGTGGATAGACTCTGCAGACAATGATGATGGCAAGGAGAGGGCACATACCTAGGATTAACACATCATGACTCCGAGGTAACACATGCATATATCCAGTTGGGAACAATGAAAACCCATGCTGCCTCTCCCACCTCCTGCATAATATAGGGGATGATGAGACCAGGAAGCAGTTAAAAGTAGAGGGAGTGGTTATGTCCACCTCTAGCCTAATTTTATTAAAATCTAAAGATCTGCAAATAACTGTATCTATTCCTTTCTCCTTCAGATGAAGAGAGGCACATGGACGGTAGCAATGCTAATGAATCATGAATCAGCTGCTTTTAGGCTATAGACAGTTTGGGAGGTTAGAGGTATCATTCAAACACCTGCTGATGGGTAAGAAACTTCTTTGTGGAATCAGCAATCCAATTTTCTATAGAAAACTAGTATGTTTTAGAAGACACAGTAAAAATCATTTCTGGGTCAGCCATGGCAAAATGATTACAATCACATTTCTCTGTTGTTTGATTAGGTCACTGTTCACTAGTGCCCTGCAACCATGAGATTCTTTGAGCGGTCATCTCATACCCAATACCACTTGTGGTGAGCTTCTCTATATCTGGTTTGGAAAACCAGTTGAAGGCAGAAGGAGATTTTCTTTTTCTACTATAAAAAGAGTTTTGGGTCATGGATGGTTGCCTTCTTACTGTGCTTTTAAAAGAAGAGAGAAAATGCCTTCAGTTTGCTAGGAGCAAAAATATGCTCTTTTTTCCTTCTGAAACCATTCCCTGCATCTCACAAAATATTACTGAGCATCCCACAAGTAGCTTATCATCTTATCTATTTGCAATAGCAAACTGAATGCATGAGGAAAACCTCTTCAGACCAGTGGAGTCTAGCAGTCCAGGAAGCTTTGGGGAATAAAATATCTGACAGCAGGTGGCCCGGGTAGACCAGCTGTGTGGCTGTACATAGGAGCTGCCACTTAACAAATTAGGGCAGCTTGTTCCCATAGCTTTTGGGGCATTGGATGTAATTCTACTCCCTTTAGGCTCCCTGGACTGCAGGGGGGAAAGCAAGCATTTCATCACATCCTATGGCTATTTTTTTCACATGATTTTAGGTTGTGCTTGGGCACAATAGTTTCACATGCAGGACTGAAAATGACAGTCCCAAAAGATACTGGACCATTGACCCAGAGGCCATATATCAGAAGTCTCTATTCCTCTTTGGGACATAGTCAGTCACCATGGCAACTGGCCGCCAAGGCTCATTACAGCCCAGCCCGTGCTTGTTAGTGTTTAAAAGGTGATTTATAAGCATATAAATAATTGGCAGCTCATTAGCAGGTGGGGCTCCTGAACTCAGCTGCCTTTGGCAATTATCTACAGGATTCAGGAGTTGTGCTCCTGTCCTCTGCAGCTGCCTGCCTGCCTGTCTGACTCAGAGAGTATCAACCTTGAAAATAAGGCAAAGAGGAAGCAATCCATCAGTGCGGTAGGTGGAGCAGATCTTGTGACTAATGGTGGTCGCTCGCCCAGCAGAGTGCACAGGGACAGATGGGAGGGAGTACAGATTGCCGACTTTCAATTTTTTCCTCCAGAAAATATACAGACTGTATCCCAAAAAGCCGTGTTTATTGGCAAATTCATTAGGAATGGGGCCAACCTTACATATAAATGGTTGTTTATAGTAGAAGGACCCCATGTCTGAAATTACCCCTGTACCTGGAAGTCACAGAACTTGAAAATACATCACAATAAACATATTGCATTATTTTCAGATATGTGTGTGAAAAGCTAGAGAGAACTACAGGGAGAGAGTCAGTTAGGGTTTTGGGGGAAAAGCAGGGTTAAGAGAGAAATGAAGTGATTCTATAGTCATGATAGTATACTAATATTGACGTTTATCATATTCTAATAACTGGAGAGACCCAGGCCAGCATGAGAAGGTCTAAGAAAACAGAGCTATGACTGTCAAGGATTGAGAATTGCAAAAGTTTGTGAATGGGGCAACAGTTTTTCCATTTGATGTTGAACTCCACTGGCTAAACCTGATTGTGGAGTTCTGGGGTTGTTGGTTTGTTTATTTTGTTTACTTTTAAAGCCTTCTTGTAATGTGTGTTTTATACAGTTTTGGAGTCCTAATAACTAGTACTGAAAACATGCACTCCTCACCTGCCATGCCGAAGACCCGGGTTCAATTCCCGGTGCCTGCCCATGTGAAAAAAAAAATGCACTCATTTAGGAATGTCTTCATTCATCTCTATAATCTATTAGAGAGACTATACAGTAGTTCATCATTACTGTTTTATTCTGATTATGACTTCAGATAGGTGAGAAATAGAAAGAGAGAATGGGGAAATAATTGGAAGATACCACAGTGGTAGTAGGAAGTAGAATGAGAGGCTATAGAATAAGAACAGGAAAAAAACTGGAGACCAAAAGTATCTTCCATCTGGTTTATGTAGCTTATCTCAGCCATTCATAGGTAATCTCTGGAACCTACAACCAGGCACAGGCAGTTAGTGCTGTATAAAAGAAAGACAAGTGCATCAGCTCTGCATTTTCCTGTAAGGTCCTCCAATAACTCCATACCAGCAATGATAAGTTATGTCTCAAAACCAAAGGAGCTGATTACTCCAATTATTTTAACTTATGTAGTAGCATATTTTTTCCATCATTCAACTAAGTGCCTAATTCTACTGACAAAGCACGTAACTCATAGCAACTTAGATGTGTCATTCAGGTTGATTAAACACTAGTCTATTTATGGAAATAGGTTTTGTTTTAATAATTGGTACCAGTTCTTAATTTTGCCCTCTGCAAGGTGGGGGGGATGGTAATTATCTTGATCTTTTCCCTGTCTTGCTAAGATTTTTGAACACATGCTATATTCTCTGAAGAAAATCTTTTCCAAATAAATATTAATAACAACCAACTATATAGTGCTCACCCTGTATCAGGTATTGTTCTAAGTGGTTTACATATATGAACTCATTAATATTCACAAAAATATTATAAAACAGGCAATATTATTATCTTTTTTTTATATCTGAGGAAATTGAGGTGACAGAGATGTTAAAGAACTTGTTCAAGGATACAGCAAGATTTAAATTAAGAGCAAATCTGGAATTTGAAAATGGTAACAGTACAGCTTGCCATCTTGCCTTCCTTTATTCTATCAACAAATACATGTTAAGCTATGGTTCCACTTCCAGTTATGATGCAGAAAGTTATAGAGTGTGTGACTCTCAGCAAAACAAAAGAAGTAAGGTACAAAATCAACATTCCTGAGATCATCATAAAACTTGTAATGCAAAAAAATTTTAATTAAACTAAACTCCACTGATGGTCCTTCATAGGAGAAAAGACACTCACAGCTGTTCTCATTTCTCACCACTGGAAGGAAGAGGAAACATCCTCAATAGACAGAGACAAGGAGAAATCAACCAGACTGTAAGAAAAATGTAAGGTTCTCTGTGTGGGCTGCAGAGACAAATTAGAATTCTAAGCAACCCAGCCACAAAGTAAATCTTCATTCACTTGCCTACACTTTTGCCTGGGTCTTCACTGAGTGTTCAGATGCAGTTTTCCAAAGGTTGGAAGGCAAGGCTGGAGAGCCGAGAGAGATCAATTTCAATTCAGAATTTTCAGCTTCCAAGGGCTGTGGTGATGACAGGAGTTCTGAGAGAGAAATCACTGAGAGGATTACTGGGAGGAGAACAGTTTTCCTAGGCCCAGACTGCCTTGGGCAGGCTTGGAGGAGGACAAAGAACTCTCCAGAAACCCACAGAGGTGGCAGCCATGCTATAAAAGCAGAGGGAGATCTTCATGTTTCAAGAAGCTTGATCTTGAGAAGAAGCCAAAAGCGATCTATTGATCTCACTAGTGCTCAGAATCCAAGTCCACAGGAGGCAAACTCTGATCCCATTCTCAAAACATTTCAAGCCTATAGTCAAAGCAAAGTTGAAACAAAGTCCAGACACAGCTCAATTACTTATCATATTTATTCAGCAGTCCACTTTCCCTATTTTCCGGAAATAAATACTATTTACTTCAGTTTCTTTTTTTCTTCAAAATGTCTATAGTACTATAAAAAAATTACCTGACACAAAAAGCAAAAAAAAAATGTCAACCATGGACAAGAAAGAAAATTTGAAGAGAAAAAGATTCAGAGATAGCCCAGATGTTGAATTAACAGTTGGGGACTTTAAATTACTATAATAAAACATCTGAAAGATCTACCAGAAAAGGTAGGTAACATGAGTGAAGAGATGGAGAATTTCAGCACAGACATGAATACCGTATATAAAAATGAATATAACCTGCCCCCCAGCACAAGCCCTTGCTTCTTGGGTGAGGTCTCAGGAGGCCCACCAGTCTGGAGCCTGAGCCCCTGTCCCCTCTGCTCTCCTGGGACCCTCCTCAAGAAGGCAGAGCCCCTCAGTCCATCCCCAAATGGAGGGGGGAAGCTTCCCCAGCATCTTGGGCATGGGGTCTTAGGTAACCCCCAACCCGACAGTTGACTTGACCAGCATAGGACTTTCCCCCTTCCCCTATTGTACTCCCACTTTGGGGAGGCATCAAAGGTCTCTGCCCCCACCTTGCCTGTGTGCCTACCCGGTCTGGGGACCATGGCATCTGTGAGTACTTGATGTGGGAGACAGCGTAACTGAGCCTTAATAGAGAAAAATGTACTTTGAAAAAAAGATGAATATTTGAGAAATGATAAATCAAATATCAGAAAGGAAGAGTTCATTAAATGGATTTAACAGCAGATTAAAATCATAAAAGAAGAGAATAACATCCTTGAAGATATAAAATATTTCCAAATTGAAGCGCAAAGAGGAAGCAAGCAAAAATGTTGTAAGAAAATTAGCAATGTCTGAAACTTGCAGAACAATAGCAAGCTCACTATGAGTGTTGACAAAAGAGAAAGAATAGAGTAGAAAACATATTTGAAAAAATGTGGCAGAGAAAGATTCAAAATTATTGAAAGACACTGACACAAATCCAAGATACTTAGTGGATACCCTTCTGGGTATTACAAAGCAAAACACACCTAAGTACTTTATAGTCAAGTTGCAAAAAACAAGAAGAAAAAATATTTAAAATCCAGTAAGGAAGACATGTTGCATGCAATGGGACAATATGCATGATGTTTATCTTCCTAAAAATAAATAGAGTACAGAAGACAGTGGAAAATATATTTAAAGTACTATGGGGGGAAAAAAAGTCAACCTAAAACTTTTATGTTCAGCAAAACCATATAATTTAAAAAGGGAGTTAACTAAATTCATATTCAGAGAGACAAAAGCGGAGGGAATTTGCTTCCAGCAGCCCTGCACTACAAGACATGTGAAAGAAGTTCTTCAGGGTGAAGATGATACCAGATGGAATCTTAGATATGCAGGAATAAATGAAAGGCCGGAAAACCACAAATATCTGGGAAAACACAAAAGACTTTTCAATCTATACCTATACCTTTCTATCTCTATCCCTCCATCTCTCTTTCACTATCTTTAAAAGGCTTTAGAGAATCTAAAAGAAAAATAGCAATACATTGACTGCATTGAGAGGATTTTGCATATGCATAACTAAAATATAAGAAGTAAAGTATACAAAGCGCAGGAAGAAGATAAAAAATATGCTGTTCATGAAGTAGTATAATATTATTTGAAAGTAGATTGTAATGAATTTGAAGATTCATATTATAATCACTAAATCTGTATTGTCCCATAGGGTAGTCACTAGCTGCATTTTGGAATTTAAACTTAAATGGGAATGAACTGAAATCAAATAAAATTTAAAATCCCAACCCTCAGTTGTACTAGCCATATTTCAAGTGCTAAAGAGCCATAAGTGTCTAGTAGCTGCCATATTGAACTGAACAGATATAGAATATTTCCATCATTGCAGGAAGTTATTTTTGGACTGCACTGCTCTAGATGAACCATTAAAACATAACACAGAAATGTAGGTCTGGATACTGAAAATTGAAGGCAAAATGAGATACAAAAAAAATATGTTATTTACTTCAAAGAAAGCAAAAAAGGAGAAACAGAGAAACAAATAATAAATGAGGTAAAAAATATCAAATAAAAAGATAAGAGATTTTTAAAAAGAACTATATCAAAAATTATATTAAAAGATAATGAATTGAATAATCCATATAAAAGTGAGAAACCATAAGACTGTATAAATAGAGAGGTTTTAAGTATAAAGACAGAGAGGTTAAAATTAATGTGTCAAAAAATACACCATTTTAAACACCAAGATTAAAAAATCCAGTATGGCTATATCAATATCAGACAAAGTTGAATTCAAAGCAAAGAATATTACTAGACAACAGTACGAAAATTTCATGATGATAAAAATATTGACTCACTAGGAAGTCATAAGTAACCTGAAGCAAAGCTTGACAGATCAAAGGACAAACAGACAAATCCACATTTATGATCAGAGATTTAACAGCTTTCTCTCTGTAACTAATACAACAAGTAGCCAAATATTGAGTATAATTATAGAATATTTGAAGAACAAAATTACCAACTTAACATTTATACAACGCCTCACCAAAAAACTGTATGTATATAACACTATATCAGAAACTACACACAATCTTTGTAAGTGCACATGGATCATTTAAGAAAATAGATGATTATACTAGAGCATAGAATCTCAAAAATATTAAAGGATTAAATCATGTTCAGTATATTCTCTGACCACAATGATATTAAGTTGGAAATTAATAAAAAGATTTATGGAAAAACTTCAAATATTTGGTATATCAATAGCAAACTTCTCAATAACTCATGGGTCAAAGAAGAAATAACAAGGGAAATTAGAAAATATTTTGGAAAATACTTTGATGAATACACACCATCAAAATGTGCAAGAATTAACTAAAGCTGGCTAATGGAAATGTTATGGCCTTAATGCTCATATTGTATTTATGTTACTAGCATAAAATTAAAAAAACATACACATAGCACAAACAATGAATCCTAATGTAAACTATGGACTATAGTTAACAGTATATTATATTAATATTCTTTCATCAATTGTAAAAAAGTTATTACATTAATGCAAAATGCTAATAATAAGGGGATATATGGGAACATTGTATTTCCTGCATGATTTTTCTGTAAATCTTTAACTACAATCTAAAATAAATACTTTTAAAAGAGAAAAGAGTTAAACAAATGATCAAAGCTTCCACTTTAAAAAGCTAGAAAAAGAAGAGAAAATTAAGCCCAAAGTAGACAGAAGGAAGAAAATAATTACTAAAAAGCAAAAATCAATGAAATATAAAACAAAATAGAGATAATCCAGGCTTCAAATATGCTGTCCCCAGAAATAAAAGGACAAATACTGTATGCTCGCACTGATATGAGCTAACATTAATGAGTAAACTCGGAGAATTTCAGTTAAGAACACAGGTTATTAGGAGATAGACATAGGGTAGAGTTTGGGTACTTGGTGCTGAAGGGATACAGATTATGCAACAAGACTGATTGTAAAAATGCAGAAATGGATAGCACAATACTACCTGATTGTAGCACACTAATGTAAGTACACTGAATGAAGCTGAATATGAGAATGATACAGGGAAAAGGGCTGGGGACATGTATGAAACCAGAAGGAAAGATAGATGATAAAGACTGAGAAGGTATAGTTTAGAAATGCCTAGAGTGCACAATGGTGGTGATTAAATGTACAAATTATAAAATGTTTTTGCATGAGAAAGAACAAAGGAACGTCAGTATTGCAGGGTGTTGAAAGTAGATGGGCATTCATATTTTAAAACTTCAACTTCTTTGGAGAATAAAAGGAAAAATGTTTATTTGGTGCAAAATTTATGTTTTGACTAGTGCATTTCCTAATTTAACTTGTATGGTCAGTTTAATTGAACACCATAAGTACATGAAACCTTGAATAGGGCATGAGATTTTTTTTTTCTTTGTCCAGGTTAGTGTGATGCCCCTATAAATCCCAGAGTGATTTGAACAGTAAATAAAGAAGTATTTACAAAGTCCCCTTGGGGGAATGCGAAGAAAGGGGGAAAAATTCAACTTCCCCATTAGGAGAATTTCTGATGTTCTTGCAAGCAGAATACAGGAGACAACCAAATCAATAGGCTGAGCCCTTGATCTTGGGGTTTGCCCCTGTGAAACTCATCCCTGCAAAGGATAGGCTAAGCCTACTTAAAATTAGGCCTAAGAGTCACCCCCAGAGAACCTCTTTTGTTGCTCAGATGTGGTTTCTCTCTTTAAGCCAACACAGCAAGCAAACTCACTTCCCCCCCTTACATGGGATGTAACTCTCAGAGGTGTAAACCTGCCTGTCAACATGGGATGGAAATTTGGGATGAGCTGGGACTCAGCAAGGACTCAGAAAACCTTCTCAGCCAAAAGGGGAGAAGAGAGAACTGAGACAAAATAAAATTTCAGTGGCTGCGAAATTTCAAACAGAGTTGAGAGGTTACCGTTATGCATTATATAGATACCCCCTTTTTAGTTTATGGTGTATTAGAGTGGCTAGAGGGAAGTACCTGAAACTGTAGAGCTGTAGAAACTGTTGTCATGTTCCTTGAAGATGATTATATAATGGTATAGGTTTCACAATGTGACTGTGTGATTGTGAAAACCTTGTGTCTGATGCTCCTATTATCTAAGGTATAGACAGATGAGTAAAAAAATATGGATAAAAATAAATAATAGGAGGAACATTAAAATAAATTGAGTAGATTGAAACACTAGTGGTCAATGAGAGGGAAGGGTAAGGGGTGTGGTATGTATGAGTTTTTTTCTTTTTTATTTCTTTTGCTGGAGAGCAAATGTTAAAAAAATGATCATGGTGATGAGCACAAAACTAGGTGATGATATTGTGAGACATTGACTGTATATCACGTATACAATGTTTGTATGTCAAGAATGAAAAAGAGCCATCACTAGAGATTCTGCAGGAAATAAAAAGATAAGAAACACCTTTACACCAAGAAATTCTACAAGTTTGATGAAATGGACAAATTCTTTGAATACACACTTTACTTAAGCTAGCATAATAAGATAAAGAAAATCTAAATCACCACATGACTAGTAAAAAAATTTAGTCCATAATTAGAATCCTTTCCACAAAAGTAACCCAGACTCAGGTGGTTTCATTGAAATTTTATCAAGTATTTATTTAAGAAATAATGTGAATTATATCCAAATTCTTTCAACAAATCAAGGAGGAATAAATATCACACAGTCTTTCTCATAAGGCCAGTATAATTCTGATATGAAACTGTCAAAGACATTACAAGAAAAAAATATATAAAGGCCAATATCTGTTATGATCACATGTCACCAAATTAACAACATTTGAAAACACACATACACACACATTCACATATGTACAACAGAGTGATGCATCAAGATTTAGAAGGATTTTATCTCTTAATGTTTAAAATCAACATAAAACCCCGTGTTAAAAGATTAAAGGAGAAAACCCCAAAAGTAATCTCAATCTATGCAGAAAAAAAACTGACAAAATTGAATACACACTCAGAATAAAAACTCTCAGAGTTTTGCAAATTAAGAATAGAAGACAACTTCTTGAAACTTTAAAAGACCACTACAAAAACCTACAGCTAACATCACCTTTAATTGTGAACTGCTGGGTATTTTCTCTCTACTTTCAAGAACAAAGCAAGGATGTCCATCCTCATAGTTTCATAGTTTCATTCTTTTAGATATCTTACTAGATTTTCCACCCTTTTCAATAACACAAGAAAAACAAAAAATTCAAGATCTAAGAGGAAGGAGTAAAACTTTGTATTTGCAGACAAAATGATTGTGTATTGCAAAACTTTATGGAAGCTTCAAAAAGAGAGTAGAATTACTAAGTGAATTTAGTAAGACTGCAGGATTCAGAATCAATTCACAGAAATCAGTAGTATCCCTTTATACAAGTAATGAAAAATAAGAAAATGAAACAAATATATTTTCTAGTAGCATCAAAGAACATTAAATATATAAAAAATCTATTGGAAAATATTTGAGATCTTCAGATTGAAAACCATAAAATATTGCTGAGAACTACCTATATTCATTGGCAAACTCAACATTTTAAAGATGTCTGCCCTCTCCAAATTGATCTTAAATACAATACCTGTGAAACTTCCCATAGACCATTTTGAAGATATTGGCAAGATGATTCTACAATTGTGGTGGAAATACAAAAGCTGTAGAATAGACAAAACAATCTCAAAAAAAGTAAGATTTAACATTACCTGGTTTCAGGACATACTATAAGGCTACAGTGAGCAAGTTAGTGTGATAATTGGCCTAAGGATAAATACATAGATTGAGGGAACAGAAAAGTAGGTCCAGAAATAGACCCAAATATATAAAGTCAATTGATCTTCAGACAAGACAGCAAGTCAATTCAATAGAGAAAAGGAAAGTTTTTAATGAATGGTTCTTGGGCAACTCAATCCTTATCACACTCCATACAATGAAATGAATTTAAGATGAACCTTGGACCTAAACTGAAAATGCAGAACCATGATGCACAGAAGAAAATAAAAGATAATATCTTTGTAACCTGAGAAGCAGGCAAAGATATTTTCCGTCAGGACACAAAATCAGTAACTCCAAAAGGAAACAAGAAAATTATAAACTGGACTTCACCAAAATTAAAATTTCCTTTTCATTAAAAAAGATTAAGGAAGCAAATACATAAGTCAAGATTGAGAAAATAAAGTTTTCATAACATATGTATCTGCTAAAGAACTGATATCTAGAATATATAAAGAACTCTTATGGATCAATAATAAAAAGGACAAAAGCCAATCACGAAATGGGTAAAAGATTTGAATAGATACTTCACAAAGAAGAAGTACAAATGGCTAATAAGTACATGTAAAAGTGTCAAGATATCCAAAAGAAACTTGTAAAATAATGTTTTTAGCAACCATCATATTGATAATATCACCAAACAATAAATGCCACAAATGCCTATCAACAGAAGACTAGATAAACAAATTTTATTACTGTCATGCAATAGAATGCTACTTTGTTATATAAAAAGGATGAACTGCTGATATGGGCAAAAGCATGAATGACTACATTTCAAAAGTGTGAAGAGGGAAAGAAATCAGTAACAAAAATATGCTTACCCAATTATCTTATTTATGTAATTTTCTAGAATAGATCAAACTAATCTAGAATTATAGAAACAAAAAAGTGGTCACTTCAGTGGGTGAGCAGAGTGAAAGGTAAATGGACCATATAGGAACATGAGGAAATGATCTAAGGTAGCATAAATAAAACTGTAGAGAAAAAGAACAGTCAAGTTACAGACTAGGGAAAAGTTTTTTAATACCTATATCCAATGAAGGACTCATACAAAATATTTGGGTAATGGGTAAATGTGTACATAAAACTGTCAAAATTCATCAAACTGAAAACTTAAGATCTGTACATGTTACTATGTGTAAATTATACCTCAATTTATTAAAAATGTGTTGAGCACCGACCGAATGCCAGATTTTGTGCAATCCACAGGATACAGTGATGAACAAACTCATGTGGCCTGTGCTCACATGAATATCAAATATAAATGGCCTTCTCTGGACTATTTGAGGACTTAAATTTGGCTGCATACTTTTCTTTATTTTCAATATAATCTATCTCTTTTTCTAATAAATAATGTAGTGATAACATTACTGCACAGGAACTCAGGAGTCCTGAGTTCTATTCTCATTTGTGTCCTTGACTACCTTTGTGACTGACCTCAAATAACCCATTTCTATTCTCTAAGCCTCACTATCCACATTTGCAAAATGAAGATATTAAGTCCCATGTCCTTTTAAGCCTTACATCTTTATTGGTCTTATTCTTATTGCATATACTAAGGACAATAGCATCCATTTATTATGAAGCTATAAACTTGAATGAAACTGTTCATCTTGGAGGGAGATGGCCCCCAATATCTTAGACATTATATGATACTGTCCCTCACTTTTATATAATATTTCCACTGGCCCATGTCTTATGACCTTGAATAAAAAAATAACAAGAGTTTGGCAGGGTTATTTTGGCTTTTGGAATAACTGATATTTGAACTAGACTTGTCTTCATTTGAAATATAATTGACTTTTTATGGCTTTTTCAATTCTGTTAATTTTGAAATAGACTGTCTCACACAGAAACCTGTGTTTCAAATCACAAAGCCCCTCTTGTTGAGAGACCTTTTGAGTTTTCCAGGTATATAGTTTTTTTTTTTCCATAAACAGAAATGGGAAGGGAATCTAAAATCCGTATGCCCATAAAATATTTTCTCTTGTAAACATTTAGCGAACATGCAAGAGTAAATTGCTCTTTTATGAGGTCTACAGAGAAACATAATACATAACTTGCTTTTGTTGTGATATTTGAATTTTGCTTTTCTCCCAAATTGCAAACTTTTTGGTTACAGAAAATAAATCCTAAGTCTATGTTACCAGAACATTTGCACAGTGACCCTGCTCCTACCCCATGGTGCTCATTTTTTACTGGCATCGGTAATCCTTTCTTCTCACCCTTCCTTCACATCCTTCATATCCATCTCATCTTTTCTAACTTTCTTTCTGTACACAAACTTCAGTCATCTTCCATCCAGGGTTTCCTCTTCAGCCCACATTCATAACTCCTTAACCATTTATTTCATTCTTAACACTAGTTGAGTAATTGACTCAGCAAAAACTTTTCAAGAGCAAAGCGTATGTGTGAGATGTTGTCTAGGTGACAAGGACACTGTGGTGAAGAAATGCCCCTGCCATTCTGGAGCTTATAACACAGGTGTGCTGATTTTTCTTTATTCAGTTCTTTTCCAGACTTTAAATTTGGTATCTCTGTTGTGTTTAGATTTGCTTTTCCATGATCCTTAGACTCAAAGTATCAAAATACCCCAAGTTTCACTTTAACCTCCAACTATTACTACAGTCTTCTGACTGATACGAAGGTTCTTGATTAATAATCAAGTTTTCAGCATTCTAAAAATACATCTCCCTAGGATCTCCCTAAGTAGCAAAGAGAAAACAACTGGTACAAAAGAAAGACAGGAATGGCCACTATTTTGTTCCTTTTATGGTTCTCATTTCTAATCATTTATCCTTTATTCTTTCATTTGTGTATTTACTTATTGATCAATTGAGTCAATGCCTTAATTTATAAAAATGTATTTAGTACTTGCTATGAGCCAGGGAGTATGTTGAATGAGTATCAGGCAGTCCTTTTCTTGGAGAAGCTCAGAGTCAATCTTACTATCCTCCAAATCTCTCTTGCCACAACAAAAATAATTGCTTTTGGCAATCAAGAGAGTGAAGTTTTCCCATTTCATCCAAGAGATGGTTGTAAAATAAATAAAAATCATTTAAAAATAAAAGACATTTTTTAGTATTGAGAAACTCTAGTAGATAACAATTTAGTGTGTATATGTATATATGTATAAGTGAAAGTGTAGATGTGTATATACATAGTGTATATTTATCATATACTTTATTAATAGCATATGCCTATAGTACCCTTTTCTAACTATCTTTTCTATAAACTGCATTCTAAAATGGTCTTTACATTACACAGATAATAATGAGAAAATCATTTTTAGTCAAGATATTGTGTGAGGTTTTCAAAGCACAGATTTAAATGTCTTCGTCACATCCTCCAAAAAAAGCAAAGTACAAATGATGCCTGCACACACACATACATAATCATTCAATTTGTAAAGAGGTAGCAATATTTTTGGTGTATTTAATTTCCATAAATATTGATTATTTTATTGTTACATGTAATACTGGTGTATTTATTATGTTTGAAGCTCCTTTGAGGTGATATTTCATGCAATCAGCCACTCCTCTAGGATCTAGTTACTAGCATTATCTACACTTTACAGGTGAGAAATCTAGAGATTATAGAGGTTTAAAAACTTGATTTACTTAGTACTGAGTAAAATATCACACAAGATAATAAATAAAATTTTATTAGAAAGGCACAAAACCTACCCAAAGTGATCCTTTATTAGTTCACAACTTTTTCTTTTTTTTAAATAATGAGTAATAGCAAAAAATATTATGGAAAACTGTTTAAAGGAAGTGACTTTTTCCTCACTAAAACATGTCTTGGGATATATTTATCTCCTTGTCTTCATCTTCTGCTTGGCATTTTACCGATTCTGAATGTCTCTTTGTTTTCTTCCTTCTCTGCTGAAGAGCCCATCTGTATTCTACAAGAAGGGTTCAAATTCAGCATTTTAACTTTAGACAGCATCACTGCCTCTTGGGAGAAACACAGCACCCTGTACTTATTTAGAAACAAAAAAAGGAGACCACTTATTTACTTGTCTGTAATCATAAACAGCCTTCTTTTCATTGTTGATTGAATATATAAAAAGTTTTAAAATTATAACAATCCCATCTATTCTTCCATAAAGCTCTTCACAATCTCATTTTGCATTCTCCTGAGACTTCTGTCCTATATCATCCTGTAGAGATTCCCTCTGCCCTTTATCATTTTTTCACAGTGTCCTCATCTACTTAAGTTATATGCTCCTTTCTCCTAATTTTCTTATACCCACTATTTTCAATATTATTAGCCTGGTTTCTTTTAACACAGGACTTAAAAGCCACTACCTATTTCTGTCTGTGCTGCCAAGTTTTCATGTCCCTGTCATTGTGACACCTTAAATCTCTGACAGCAAATGTCAAAATCTCTCAAACTACACTGTAGGCCAACTTCAAGTAAATTCAATAAAGAATTGGGTAACTCTGATAAAAGCTTTGCTACCCAAGAAAACGGATGCTCTGGAGGGGATCTAAATCCTATAATACCAGTTATCGCAAAAAAAAAAAAAAAAGGAAAAGAAAAAGGCTTGAGTTTGCATACCATGTTCACAAGAAGTTAGCATTTTGACCAACAATTTTAACGACTGCCTTATAGTGAATGGTTGATAAGATTGGGTTAGCTCCCCTGAAGATATAAGTATTTCCCATAGTTAGAGGACACATGACAGAGCTGGGGTATAAAGTAGAAAAGGTTAGAATTCTAAAAGTAGTTAAAAGTCTACTTAGTCCTCATTCTTTTCCAATTACCTATAAATTTCTGACTTTTACTTTCTAATCTAGATATACTTCCCTTAGAGACAAAATTCTTATTCCCTCATCCATATATATATATTTTTTACTCCTTTGGCATTTTAAAATATTGTCCTTCTTTCTAATGACTAATAAACACTGAATCTATTTCCTTTTAGAATAAGTATTGCAGCAGATTTGTACAACCTGGCTGAAAACCTCAAGCCAATATTAAAAATGTTTTCTGAACCTTGGTTCAAATATTAGATTTTCCCTTCTTACCCTTAAAATGGTTTGAATGCAAAAGGACAAAGCCATTATTAAAAACAGTCACAATGACATCTGCCAAAAGCTAAAAATATCTCTTTGGTTTAACCACCAATTTGTAGCCACTATGAAGCCATAATGTTCTTGTGAATGCCCTATGATGAGTTATGTGGGCAAAGTAATGTGTTTGTAGAATTAGATGGCAAGTAAAAGAGACACTGAAAAATTATCTTTTGTACTTTTTGTTCCATATTCAGGAAGGAAACATTTAATCCATCCGCTTTGATCAAAAAAAAAACAAAACTGTCTTAACAGTTAGAAGTACTTTTTTCTTGGTTCTAGCTCTACTACTCTGCTTACTTTATCCTTTATGATTAGGTTATGCCTTTTAGACAGTCACAGTGCCCAAGATGTCAACTTATGATTAAAATGAAAACCAAAGAGTTGATAACGTTTTTTTTCCACTTCCCCAAAACCAAGTGTGGGTATGGTAAATCACTGACCACAGCTTTTATTAGACAAGTTATAGTTTTACAGAACAATCATTCATAAATATTTTATTCACATACACCCTAATACCTTGCATTGGTATGGAACATTTCTTATAATTGATGATAGCACATTTTGTAATTGTACTCTTTTTTAATAGAAGTACCCAGCATTTAGTGAGAGATACTATGTTCTAGGCACTGTCTGGACCAATTTACATGGATTATATTATTTAAAACACCCAACACCAGGCTTGCAAAATATGTCCTATTATAATTACTTAGAGAAATTGTAGGTTTACAGAAAAATAATTTTTGTAAAAAATACAGCATTTCTGTGTACCGCCTTTTTGAAGTACTCCTTTCCAAATCATTACAACTAGAAATTCTCTCTCTCTTTCCTGCAGGTCCATGAGCTGTGAAGCAGTTTCTTAGATAGGGGCTATCAACAGACTTGCCTCACTCTAGGTTTTGTTATAACAGCTCTCATTTCCTAATTTCCTACCATGATTCAGAGGTTACCAGATGTTGCATAAAGTACCGAAGAAATGAGAATGTAGGACTCAGTTGCAAAGTAAGTCAAAGAGGTCTATAAGTAGGGTACTGGATAAATAGCAGGAAGAGCAAGCAGGGGAGATGACAGGAATTGATAATTAATTGTATGCTGATATCAGAGAAGGACAGCTAGAAAGTGATTAAACAAACCGAGAGTATCATGGCAGAGACAAAGCCACATGGACTGGATTTCCTTCTTTGTGCTATGGGAAAAATTAGATCCCATCACCCAGAGATGTGGGAGCTCACAAAGGTGGGAACAAAGGCTCAGAGATTGGAAAGCTTAAATTATGTGGGAAAATAGCAAGAGAAGAAACATGGCAAAAGCAGCTGGTTCCTGTGAAAGAGTTTTTTGTTTTAATGTATGGAGTGAAAAATGCCTGGAAGAAATCAGTAAGGATTATATACATACAGAAATATGTAAATATTTGAAAAAATTCAGTGCAGAAGCTGTGTGATCTTCAGCTCATTATTTAACCTCACTCAGTTTCCTTAACTGTAAAATTGGCCCCAAAATATAGCTATCTTTTTGGATGTTTGTGAGAATTAATTGAGGTAGGTGATTTGTACAATACCTGACATAGTAAGCCCTTGGTTAAATGTCAGAGGCTGTGTGAATCATGGAAACAGCTATCATTCAATTATTGCTTCAAATTAAATATGAATATTAGTATTTCTCTTAACCCCTTCTTGGCTGTAATTTCCTTGAAAAGAGAACCTATAACTTAGCTTTCATTTTATCTCAATCAATACTTATTCAAGTATTACATATAATGAAGAAATAGATATCTCCAGCACAGATAAATTATAAACAATATAAAGAATAGAAACTGCATACAGATTTCCCTTTGTTGTTCTCCAGTCCCCAACTCTGTCACACTCTCAAATCTGAACTGAGCTCGAGGCCATACCCAATACAAGAGAGTGAAAAAAAAATGCTTGTAAATGTGTGCCTAATTTGCTGTAATGAGGTCTTGCTTTTCCTCAATTTCTAGGGGAAAATAAAGCACTGAAGGACAAGATTCAGAGTCCAGATACCATCTCTTCACATGCTGACCTATTTCAATATGTGCACCTCTCAGAGATGAGAAGCTATGCAGAGTCTGGAAAAAGAATGCTTGAAAGGCTGCCTACTCCTGGGAATGTTTCAGATTTTCAAGATTCTAGGTCATCCCTGCCCCAGATATTTGTAATTCATCCACACTATGAAGGCAATCTGTTAATATGTTCATTAAAAGATAACAACAATGATTGTTTATCCATAGTCTAATAGGCACCATATTTAAAAATAAAGCCTCACATATAATTTTTATTTTTAAATTTCATCAAGTGAAAAGAATAAAGTGCATTAATTTAAGGTAATTTGATTATTTTCTGAGTTAAATAACTGAGTCACCTCCCAAGAAAGACATCATTTAATAACAACTAGATAAAGAAACCCAATGTTGTTGAATAAAAGTATTTAGGAATGGATAAGTTTCAGGGGCTGTGAGGTGCCCAGGGGTAAGTGTGGAGACTGATTAGGAAGGAACCCTAGTCCTTGGTGGCTTTGCATGGTGTTTTAACAAAGAGTGTTGCTCCTTGAAGGGACTGTATGGAACTTCATCATGTACTGCCTTCAAATGTCAGTCAACTTCCCCTTTGAAAGCATATCAGGAAATAGATACAGGAAAAATATGAATTGAAATTCATTAAGATCAGATGCATGTGTCCTTTCATAGAGATGACAGAAAATGTCTTCCTGTGAGATGACCAATTAACCATGAATAGGGTTTCTGGAGAAAGGAAGCCCTTCCCCTAAATTAGCTTGTCTTTCAGGTCATTTCAAGTTATAATCCAAGGTAAATATTGATATCTCTCAGTTCTAACTAGAATTTATGCAAGAACTGCACAACATTCCTAGAACAAGGGATTGCACTCTCCAAGCTTTAGCCTTGGTTAAAAACACTTACAGGAGAAATCATCACTATTTTAAAAGCTTGGAAGAATGTAGCAACTTCAGGACTATCTGCAAATCTTTCTCCCTTCATTTAGCTCTCTTTCTCCATTTCTAATTGCAGTGTGTGGGCGTGGTGAACTTCTGTATGAAGGTCTGTTTGTAGGTGTTATATGTTGCGTATGTATAATGCATGCATATGTGTGTATGCATGTTTGTGTTTATGAATCATATCATTGGCCAGACAACATTTTCTACCAGGATACTATTGTTTTCTAATTCTTGATGTGACAAGAGACTAAGTAGTTGTGTGCATCTGCCATTTTCTCCAGTTGTAATGTTTACCTTCTCACTCTCTACTATACCATCATAGAGGCTGTGCTGGTTGACAATGCTATGTATCCCATAGAAACCATGCTCTTTTTCCTAATCCAATCCTGTGGGGGCAGATCTATTCTTTAGAGTGGAAAGTCTGATTGGATTGTTTCCATGGAGAGGTGATACACCCAGTTATGGGTGTAACTTTTGATTGCATTGCTTCCATGGAATGTGATACACCAGGGACCTTTTGATTAGATGGAGCTGTGATCCTTCCTATTTAAGAAAGATCTTGATTAGTTTACTGGAGTCTGTTAAAAAATGTAGACATTGTGGAAAAGGACAGTTGTCTCAGAGTTGACACAGAGATGTCTGGAGATGCAGAAAGAAAATATTCCCCAGGAAGCTGTTTGAAACCAGAAGCCAAAGGACCAGCAGATGCCAGCCACATGCCTTCCCAGCTGACAGAGGTGTTCTTGATGCCTATCGGTCTTTCTTGAGTCAAGGAATCTTTCTCTTGGACATTTTTATGGCCTTAAGACCATAAACTTGTAAGTTAATAAATTCCCTTTATAAAAGCCAACTCATTTCTGGTATATTGCATTCCAACAGCATTAGCAAACTAAAGCAGAGGCATATCAAATGGGCTTAATTTAGAAATTGAAATTAGTGATGATCTCACTTGCTGCATTTTTTAAACACTTCAAATGACAATATTCTGGCCATGCAGTTTTATGTAGGGTCTAGAGTTCTTTTTCAACAATGGAGATTTGACTTCAGGGCAGTTCACAAAATATGCATCAATTAGCATGTGCAAATGCACACAAATGTGAAAGGCACTTGCAACTTGACAACCAATTAGATTCTATCATGTGATTATCAGTGTGTTCTAGTGCCTCGCAGGAAGTTAACAAATAGTGGGGTGCACAATCAATGTTCAACTGAATCTGAATCTTTACAGATAAGCTTGGAAGAATTAGCCATTAAAATAGAAAGACTATCTTACTGAAAGTTCAAACAGCTCAAGGAAGATGGGATATGGCAGTTGGATCAAACTGTAAAAATTGCTGCTGAACAAGACATATCCACAAAGTGATCTTGAGGAGAAAGAAACTGCCTAGTGGTAAATGAATGTTAAATCGTACTGATTGCACTAGGGTGCTCAAGAGGTAAAAGGGGACTGGCTTAGCACATGAACATATGAGTTACATCAAGGACCCTGGGCATGAAATCTCCTGCAAAAAAAAAAAAAAAAAAAAAGTGGAGAAATAAAAATTAAAGAGTAAGAAAAAATGATGGTTGTTTGTTTTTTTAAATTTTTTCATAGTGATAAAACAGGAAATGGAAGATCTATCTAGCTTACCTTGGGTCTAAGATCTGCATAATACAGGATCCTGGACCCCTGGTAATAAATAAGTATGGTTCTTGGATGATGTCTTCCCTGGTCTATTCACAACTTGCCAAAGAACAAAAGCTGAATTTAAATGCAGAGGCCAAATCTCACTAAATCAAAGATTTAGCACAGTTGTTTCTTTCATTTATTTCTAATTTCCATCTGTTTCTGGTAACTTCTCAAATCAGTTTAAGATAATATGGAAAAGAAGAGAAGGATGGTAAGGTTAAATACAGTAAAAAAGAAACATGCTTGAAGTGTGAAAAGGTAGAGGCTATGTTTGCTTTAATAAGTGATTTCATATATATATTATTTGCCATGTGATGCATGTGTTAAATACATCAGCAATTGTGAGGTTACGATATTTCAGGGATGAAAGTTCATCTTCAGACTCTATTTATTTAGTTATACAGTTGTGTGTTTGTCCATGGGTATGTCTCTTCTCTTTCCCTAGGAGATTGGAGAAGAGGGTCAGGAAGATAAGAAAAATTTTAATTGGTACATTCAGTGAAGCAGCTCAACAACAGAACATTAATTTTTATTTTAATAATGTGATTTTAATGGAATACTTTACTGGTGCTGCAGTAAATTGGGTTTGTTATTTAAAATTGCATTAAGAAAGATCACCTCCTTTCCACCACTAATGCCACCCATGCTTCCAAATAAAATGGTATTCACTTGACAAGAATTATTTAAATTATTAAATTACTAGTTCTTGCTCAAAATGGATTAAAGTATCAATAGACTTTCAAGTTATTTTTTTTTTTGAGAGCAATCAGAAATATCAAAACTTCTCTTTCATATACTGTGACACAGACCGCTTACTGTCTACCCAAAATTCTATTTTCTCTTTGCCTCCAGCAACAGGAGCAATAGTGTGTTTGTTATGACTTTGTCTTGCCAATGGATATGAGCAAATTTGCTGAGGGCTGCACCCCTCTAAGAGTTTTTAAAACTCGTTGTCTCTTCCATGATTTTCTTATGTTCTTCCTCTGCCTGGATATTTATTATGACATGGCTCTACGTGACGGTAGATCAAAAAGATGGAAGGAGCCTGGGTCTCTGAAAGAACATCCAGGCATGGACTAAGGGTCCATCATGTTAAACTATTGAAGTTTTGGAATCTATTATTGCAGTCTAGCATGTCCTAATACAAATCTCCTGGTAATCAGGTTATATTGTTTAATGAATAGAGAAAGCAGAAGCCACCTGCATTGGTTTGGTAAGGTTGCCAAATGGAATACACCAGTGATGTACTGACTTTTATAAAGGGGATTCATTTAGTTACAAATTTACTAATTTGGGAAGGCACATGGTCATTCCTGCCGACGCTCTCTAAGTTTCTGGGTCCAAACGGCTTTTCCTGGGATGTTTCCTTTCTGCATCTCCAAATGTTTGGCTCTAAGCTGGCTCTAAGTGCTGAACTGAGTTGTGCCAGAGGGCTGAGTTCTGCTGAGCTCTCTTCTGACCTCTCTCTTTTAAGCTTCCAGGTAATTAAATTAAATGTCACTGGTCACTCATTGCATAAGACACTCGCCTTAGTCTAGTAAGAATCAAACATTGCGGTAGTTGTTAGAACCACCAAACCTTTGAAAACCAGAATTTGTTTTTGCTTATAACCCTTTTAAAGATACCAAATATTTTGAATGAATAAAAATAAAATGCTGAAAAAAAGCAGAATGCTTATGTAGTTCAGTAAACAACAAATTAATGAATTAGTGAATGAATGAGCAGATGACTAGATGGACAGAAGAAAGGAGGGAAAGAGTCCTAGATCTAGGCAAGAATGTAAGAGGGCCAGCTTTCCTTTTCAATTTAGGAATACAAATGATGCAATAATGATGCATACTCCCAAGAGATAGCAAGACGAGTATGGATTTAGCATCAGACAGATGGAAACAAGTATTTATTGAATATGCACAATATGCCATGAAATGTGTTACATGTTTTCACATACAATCTTACATTTCATGTGCATAGTTTCACAAAAATCCTGCAAGGGAAAATCTAACATCAAATTTTCATAGTGAGAGACTACCAAGACTCAGTTTTAGCATCTCTGGGTTTACTGTGAGTATATGGCTGAGTCAGAATTAGAATTAAGTATTTGTAATTGTAAGGCTGAGGTTGTCCAAATTTTACTTCTTATTAGCTGGGGATCTGGCAGATAATTCTCTGAACTTTACTTATCTCAACCCTAAAATGGAAATAACATCATCTTTTGCAAATATGCATGTCTTGTAAAGTTATATTAACATGTGTTGTATAATTTAAATGGAATATTGTTAATTCATTGGGTGGAACTTTCCATAACCTAGACACATCAAGTTCCCATGTTTCATATGAGAATATTTTCGATTAATTAATACTAGTTGGGTGTCAGAAGATGTCAAAGAAGTAGAAAATAGGAAGCAAAGTAAATGCATTCCAGGCACCCTGCTGGGGCTCCAGAATCTGTTCACTAATAATACTTCCAAGACCTGTGCTCTTCCAGCCTCACTCCATCATCTGGACTTTCTATATCCTTCAAACTCAGATTTATTTTATCATTATGTCTTTCTTCTTATTTTGCCATTTCATGGTGGCCATGTTCAAAACTGAAGAAAAATCATCCAATTTAACAAATTAACTCATGCTAATTGGGTGGTGGCCTGTTATTATTCAATGCCTTTCTAGACGGAATATCTTAAGACTAAGGGTAATTATAAAGCAGATATCTCAGGTAGTTTAGGAGGGCAATGGAGAACATGTTTTTGGGGTATGATGCTCAGTGTGATTAATGATAAGTGTTATTATTATGTATTGAGCCTCTACTATGTTCTAGGTCCTATAATAAGTAATTTACAAGTATTATCTTATTCAATATGAGCAATAAACCTGTGAAATACAGCTATGGAGAAAGGAACTGGAGGGGTTAAATAGCTTGCTCAGTCAAGATCACACTTTTTGTCAAGGTCAGTAGTGAGTTTCCACTTCAATTGGTCTCAAAGACCCTGCTTCTACTTGCCATACTTTATTGTACAGTCTGTGGATAAGCTAACTCAGAGTTACTTTCTATGTGTTGTGGCTAAAAATGGGGCTTTAAAATACTTTGAGCATGGAGAAACAGTTTTGAGGAATGGGAGGGAGGGAATTTGCTACAAAATCATAAATCCAATTAAAAAGAAACATTAATAGTAATAAAAGGTTGGTATAAAGATGATTCTTAATGAATTAAAGACACGTCAAATCTTCAGAAAGTATTTGCCAAAATGTAAGAGTGATTCTGGGTTCTGAAAGAATGCCATCTTGTGGTTACTTACTGATAAACAGAAAAAGAGAGTGTTGACCTCTAATTACTAAAGGAATAAAGCTACCTGCTGGAACCAGATGCCAGGGGCAAAAATTATACTTCTCAAGCATCTGCATGTGCATACTATTTGCTGCAGGGAGCACAGGTGTGTCAACATTTGAAAATAAAAACAAACCAAACACACTGTACATTTCTGATTTGCATTAAAGGTGTTGGTGTCTTTGACCTCTAAGCATAAGTATGGGATGAAAATATAATATCAAGAATAAAATAGGAAATAAAATCAGTCCTCAAAAGGACAGGGAAAAGAGCTATCAACCTCTGGGCTATAAATGATGAATAAAAATATGTTTTTATATTTTTACAGATGTTTTGATAGGCAATGAGTAGAGATTTTGACTACAGTAGAAAGAGAACAACAATATTTTAAAACTTTGGGCAATAGCGATGTCTTCTCATTATTAATTCAATTTCATAGCATTACCTTTTCCAATTTCCCTTATAAAAGTAACCAATATTTACTTTAAGGTATGAAGGCATATAAGTTTAGTTGTTAATTCCATGATTCTCCTATTTATGATTTCTTTTCTTTCGGTGGAAAATGTAGATTCTCATTCTTCTTCTAGGACCTAGAGTCTAGGTGTGAAATAAATTTGGTATTGTAAATATATAAGCTATAGGATAGCATATTCAAAGCAAAGGGAGCCCAAATAAGTACTAGGAGTTGGTAAACTGAGTCAAGAAAGATCTAATGATTAACTGGACAGAAAATGTCAACCATTTCTGCTTTGAAAATGAACAAGGATATACAGGCTCTTCAGATAAGAAACAGAAATGTTAGTTAGAAAGATAATCAACCAACAAGTGTAAATACATTGTGATTCCTCCCACTAGACTATAAGTGACCTGAGAGGAGGTCTGCACATTAGTTGTGGCCTTAGTAGCTGTCATATTCTCACATTAGATAGGACTTTGGTAATGGGAGGAATTAAATGAGGATGAGATGCGGCAGACTTATCCTCTAGACAGGAAGTAGATCCATCATGACCCCACAGGCTTTTATCCAAGAAGCAGAGGTAAATACCACTGGCTAGTATATAGAGTAGAAATAGCCCCAAGAGTAGGATAATATGTATTTTGAGAGTAAACAAAATAGAAAAAAAAAAAGAAAAAAGAGCAATGATTCAGGAACGCAGGTAGCATCTCCAGGTATAGAGTTATAGAAATATCCGAGTAGGGAAATTGCAAGATTAATATAGATTGACTTGAAATGGGGGAAGCAGATATTTTGGGGTCAGGGTAATAACGCTTAACAAGGTCAAGCCAGGCATAGAGCATAACTCTCTACCTGGCCTGGAATGAAAGGGAGAGCTCTGGAATCTCTGCTTAGAGATAAAAATGTAAAGTAGATTATTAGAGAGATTGAAGATCAAAATCCTTGTGTCAAACCAAATTTGTATGCCTTGGTCAATTGTGTATTCTTTCTAAATGTGGTTAGATTTGAGGTGAGAGAAATCAACAACCTCCTAAGTCAAATGAAGCTGTGTGCATTTTTAGCTAATTATTCTGATCTGAAATCTTTGATCTTTAAATATTTCCATTGCTCTTATAATTTGCTTCCACATGTACTTATTTTCTAGTAAACTAAAATGTAACCTTATTTTAGTTAAATTCTAGGAAAACTTTCTTTTCCCACACTCAATTTAGGGTATATAGGAGGAGCACTGAGCTCCTAAAACCCAGATATGTGGTAGTGTCCATGAGAAAGAAGAGACGTTAAATCCAAGCAAAGAGTGCCCAAAGAATCAAGGAAGGGAGCTGTGCCGGTTTGAAGTGATTCTGTACCCCAGAAAAGCCTTGTCCTTTAATCTACATTCAATACTGCTGGTGGGCTCTTTCTGATTGTTTCCATGGAGATGTGACCCACCCAATTGTGGGCGGAAACTTTCGATTAGATGGTTTCCATGGAGATGTATCCATACCCATTCAGGGGAAGGAGGGGGTTGCTTACTGGCATCTTTAAGAGGGAACCATTTTGGAAAGAGCTGACAGAGCTCACACAGCCAGAGATCTTTGGAGATGCAGAAGGAGAACACCCCTGGGGAAGCATTATGAAACGAGAAGCCAGGAGAGAAAGCTAGTAGATATCACCATGCACTTTTCCATCTGACAGAGGTGTTCTGGGCACATTGACCTTTCTTGAATCAAGGTATCTATCCCTGGATGCCTTAGTTTGGACATTTTTATGGCCTTAGCACTGTAAACTTGCAACTTGATAAATTCCCCTTTTTAAAAGGTGTTCATTTCTGATGTATTACATTCCAGCAGCTTATAAACTAGAACAGGAGCTGTCTGAATATTTCTAAACTTTAGTGAGGACAACTAGGAGTCAATCTAAAGAAGGCTGAAGAGTCAAAGGGATAGACTATAAGGGCAAAAGAAAGACATTACTGAGTGCAAGGCTCAGGAAAAAGAAGCAATCTTGTTCCTACAGTGAAAAACTTGAGCACTACGGACTGCTACTTTCTCTTTATATTATGCCTTAGAATTTGTTGCAAGTAAACTGGTGGAACAAAGAAGAAGAAGACTCCCAGAAGGAGAGACACATTAATATGTGGACTGTCGAGTTGGTGATTAGTAGAGAAACCTGCTAGAACAGTGTCATTTTTATTGAGGAACTAATACACGGCCAACATTCAAGGCTGATTTAGAAGCTACTTAATGAAGTCTAACACTTCAGTAGCAAACATAGATCTCTACACTTTGAATCGTCACCATGATAATAGGCAATATATAATAGATATTAACTATATATAGTAGATATTAACTAAACACAGTTGATTACAAATAATAAATATTTTTATTTTCCTCAAAAGTAACTTAATAGAGAAACTTTCAAATTTGCTATATTGAAAATAACAGCAATATAAAAAACTTCAATATTATGGGCAAGCTCTTTGGAGACCAACATTTTACATATATACATATATAAATAAACATATATATTAAAATGGAAATGTTAAATTCAATAAACATTTTATTTGTACCAACATTACATCAGAAAGTTTTTTTTTTAATAAAAAAATGAATATTTATTTTTGGCAAAAATAGTTTTAGTTAAGAGAAAATTTTCCTATCATATTTGGATACAGATTTTTTGGTTTTTGGTTTTTGTTTTTGTGGGGCAGGGGTGGTGCAAGATCCAAGAATCCAACCCAGGTCTCGCATAGAAGGTGAGCATTCTACCACTGAACTACCCATGCACCCTCTGTTTTTTGTTTTTACCTCATGGGCTTTCTCTTGCCATATTTCCCCACCTCTCTTAACCCCTACCAGCACATTTAAATGGATATAAAATGAATAAAGTGAACCAACTTCTTTGTATCTTTCTCTTCTCTAACAGTCCTTCCACAGCCCTGGCAGGATCTTATTAGGCCTGTTCCTTTCTACTTTGTTAACCTGTTAGTCAGTTCTCTGAATTACATATCTTTTACCCTTGTACTTTCCCCTGCCAAATGTTGCCAAATTATTGTATGAAATCAAATATCATGCTTACATCTCTTTGACTAGCATATATACCACCTAAAATTTCCCCTTTTAACCACATTCAGATATCTCTGTTGTTAAAATAAAAATTAAAAACAAAGACAGGAAAAATAAAAGCAATCATATGATTGTAATGCACAAACAGTGAACCCTACCATAAATTATGGACCATAATTAATAATACAAATATAATAATATTCTCTCATCAATTGTAACAAATATACTGAGCTAATGCAAAATCTTAAAATGGAGGCATGATCTTTCATGTATAATCTTCCTGTAAGCAGACAATGTATCTAATTTCTTTAAAAAAATCTGCTAGTAACTCTTAATGAAGAGCTCTAGAAAACCAAACACCAAAACCTAATATTCAAGGTCTTCCTTGATTTAGATTTAGCCCTATCTTACACTTTCGGCTCTCTTACCTTTTTAATATTTTGTACCCTTTATATTTTATTGTACCCTTCCTTGCCCTATATGTAAACTAGACTCATTAATACACTTTCATCTTTCACATGTTCCATTAACACATTTGGTTCCATTACTATATGTTCACCTCCCCTGTGTTCATTTTCTTACTTATGCCATTCCATTTGCCAGGGAAACCACTTTCTGACCCCTACATCATTATTTGTTAACTATATACATGTTCTTTAAAACACACTTCAATTTCCAATCTCCTCCAGGACTGCCTCTCATCCCTATAAGTAGAGGTGGTTTATTTCTCCTTCAGGTTTTATGGAATTTATTGATTATAACACTCAGATAATGTTTATCACATGCCTCTTTCTCACTACAGTTCTTGGCCCATCTGTCTTATTTCTCCACCAGATTACAAGCTATTTGAAGATAATGACTTTCATTCTTCATATATTTACCCCTCACAAATCACACATGAGATACTTAAGATATGTATTGAATGAAAACTGGATCTCTAATCTCCAATTGTGCTTAAGAGATAGTGTTTGACATGTGGTAGTTATTATGTATTTAATTGAAAGCTGGAAGTGAATTAAATGGGAGACTCCCCTACAAATGAAAACCTCCATTTATTTTCTGTTGTAGAATTGAGAACTATGAAAGCAGATGCCTCAAAATTAACGCCTCCATTATTGCATATGAACACACCATCTATTTTTCAGTTTGTCCTAGTGATTCTACCTTTTGACGTCCATGAAATGTATACTATAAGAATTCACCTGGCATTGCAGCGAAATATGTTATCAGAACAGTGACCAAATAGAACTTTTTCTCTTTACTCTTTAGTAGATGTTTGTTTTACAATTTCTGTTTGGGCTGAACTATGACTCTCACAAAGATACGTTCAAGTCCAAATAATTGGCCATGGCCTTATTTGGAAATAGAGTCTTTGAAGATGCAATTAGTCAATATGAGGCCATGTATGAGAATGGGACCTGTCAATATGACTGGTGTCCTAGGGGAATATTGGACACAAGAGGCACACAGACACTTGGTAGAATGCCATATGATGGAGACAGATATCGACGTTCTAAAGCCACAAGCCAAGAAATACCGAAGATTGCCAGTAAACCACCTGAAGCTAGGAAGAAGCAAGGAAAGAGTCTTCCCTACAAGTTTCAGAGTGAACATGGCCCTGCTGACACCTCAATTTTAGACTTCTAACCTCCAGAACTGAGAAACAAAACATTTTTGTTGTTTTAAACTAACTAGTTTGTGCTATATTGCTATGGCAGCCCTAGGAAACAAAGGCAATTTCAAGTACATTTTATATTTTATCCTTTGTGTTATACTCTCTTGCTCCATAATTGATTTTACTCATATTGGAATATTTCTTTCCCAGAATATTAAGATTGCTCAATTTCTCTAAGCTTATATCATTAAAGAGGAGAAAAATCAATGACTATTCACTATTTCTTACAACGAAACAGGCAAGACAACCACATTGGAGGAAAGGGTAATGACTGAATGTTCATTAACAATTTGACTTGGAGTGACATTTTAAATTTTTGTTGGTCAGCTACAGAGAAAGCCTTAATTTCCTACAGGATTTCTAAGTCACACCAGTAGGCTCATAGCATCGATTGTAATCTCATTGAGCAGTGTCCCTAGTGGAAATCAGAAGGAATTGATTAACTTGCTTCATGCCCTCAAGAAGCTTATAATCTTCTAGTTTAATATCTGCAAGTGAGTTTCCCTAATTACAAACCATAGACTTTCCTACCAGATTCAGTAAGACTTCTTTAATTTAGACAAGTTGTCTCCATATATTTGCAATACTTTTCTTAGCTTTCTTTGCCAGATTTTCCAGTGACAGATCCAATTGGAACTGGCTTGAATTTAACAGTGACAGATATTATTGGAAAGGCTGATACTACTTTTTTTTTTTCTGGGTCTCTTTCCAGTAGAGGGTTTGCTCAAAATAGTTAATAAAAGACAAAGCTCCAGTGAGCAATGAAGTGAACATCTCTGAAGTTCAACAATAACTGTAGGACAACTTGCTTAAAGTCTTAGACTGCTATGTTTTATCCCTTCCATTCAAATAAAATTAAGTATTCAAAGGATAAATATCACTATATCACTGTATTGGAAAACACCAAGCGTGACATGGAAAAACAAAATGTCTATAAATTGAAGAGAGTAGGAAAATTGAAGTTGTTAGCACATAGTAATAACAATGAAATCTCAAATGATGTCCTATTAAAATGTCCTGCTAGGAATTAAAAATAAGGATAGTTTTCAGGAAGAAAAGAGGCCAATACATTAAAAAAATACTCAAGAAAACATGTTTTTACTCTTATGGACATTTCACACACATGCACACACATTCAAGCACAAGTAACATGCTTAAATGCCATAACAAGAACAGAAAAGAGGATTGGAAAAACAAATAAAAGTATATGATATATTTTCATGAAAATGAAGATAAAACGCAAACTGTTAAATCTTTTTTTTTTTAAGATGTACATGCTGACTCTTCAGAATAATGTTGGATTCAACAGAGATAACTTCTCTACACATATCATGACATTTAAAAGTTTGATTTGGATTTTGGATGTCTCTATTTACGAAGTATCAAGAAAAACATTTTCTGACCAGTATATTTGACCAGAAAATACTGTGGGGTTTATAGAAGGTACCTCCTGACTTGAATTGCAACTTAAGCCAGAGGACTCAGAAAATTTTTGGTAAAGGGATGGATAGTAAACATTTAGAATTTTGCAGTCCATAATCTCTGCCCAAAGTATTCAACTCCCTGTGGGAGCACAAAAACAGCCATGATCAATGTGTAAATGAATGAATATGCCTTTGTTCCAATAACACTTTATTTACAAAAATAGGCACAGGCCAGATTTGCCCATAGGCTGGAGCTTGCCTCCCTCTGGGTTAACCAAGTAATAGTGGAAGGGACTTCATCAGTATTATACATTATTTAATTTTCTGCATAAAAATGGAACTGAGAAAATGTGCCCTCTACTTTTTAGTACAACGAGGAAACAACTAATTTAGTTTAGACATATTTACTTTACAAAAAGAAATGTGCTCGATTCCCAGAGCCTGCCTATGCCAAAACAAATAAATAAATAAATGTGTTGTGGTATCTGGTTATACAGCTCATCTGAAATAAATCATTGTCAATGATACATGGTCATGAAATTGTTGGCTTATGCTGAAAATAAATTTAGCAATTAATGCAATCCTGAAGACTATTTTCTGAAGATATTTAAACTTTTTGCTGGGTTTCTTTCAGGAAGAATTATCCAGGAGTTAATAACAAAATTAGTTCAGAAAATCTGACAAAATTGTAAACTAAGAAGTTTGCATTTCTAATATAATATGCTTTCCTCTCCATCAAATATTGTACAAATCCAAAGACTGAGATTTCAAGTATTAATAACCAATATGGCAGATTGTTTTGTTAACTAGCTTCTGAGGAAAAAAATCAGGAAAAATGATTTTAAAATTGGTAGAAGGAAATATAGAAGGCTTATATCTTCAATGGAATCACAGAATCAGAATGAACATAAAATACAACTCCAGTTAGAAGAGTCCTTAGAAAAGAAAACTGAGGCAATTGGTCTAGATATTTCTTTCCATCACTAGCTGAATCAATTTTTATTCTTTTTTGGGTACAAAGAGTATGAGCTCGCTTGTGCCACAAGTAAGTCCTGGCAATGTGGGAGAAGTGAGGGAGTGTGTCTGCTTGATACCATGTGGATAAATTCCTCCACTGGCCGCAAAGGAACCATGGGCAAGGTTGTACATGGACCCTTAGATGTGCTCTGCCCACATAATTTGTGAGCTAGAGAGAAAGATTCTCATTAATTAATAAAAAAAATGGTCATTTCACAATCATAACTTAAAGATTAGCTAAATGCCAGGGATTCTTTTGTATGACTCAGAAGATGTTTTATCCTTGACTACAAGGTGATATAAGTGGATGAAAAATTGGTGGCAATTGCTCTCGTTTGTCTTTGTTTTATTTGTTTTCTTTTTAATCTAGGATCAGGAATCTTTCTGTTTGGTATAAGTTATTGTAAACACCATTTTTTTCCAATATTAAGGAAAAAACATCGCATCCTCTTGTTATTCTGCCCTCACGCATTGATGGTAGTCATGAAATTACAGATATTACTGCATTAATCTTAGCTAATTAACTGATTTTTTCATCTACCTGTCAAAGGACTCCCAACTTGTTTTTGAAATATTCTACTTTGACAAGCAATATATCCTACAACATTTTTTATAGTTAGAGATTACTTTATTAGTTTCTGTAATCAAACCCATGTAAATATTTAATACAGTACATTGACTCCATACAATTGGAAAAAAAATAAGTTTAACAGGAAAAAATTAAGTCTAATGTCCTATAACCTTTTTTTTTTGTATGCTGTATGGTGGGGGTCACATTTCATTCTTTTCCCATGTGACTATCCCATGTTTGCAGCACCATCTGTTGATTTTTTAATGGGGGGAGGGGAGGTGGGAAGTGCATGGTCTCTGCATGGCAGGCAAGCATTCTACCACTGAACCACCCAGGCACCTCTTATAAATATTTGATGGATAAATTCAATTTCTTAAACATATTAAATTTGAATTTTCATTTTCCTTTTCTAAGTAAGAGTTAAGATAGTAAAAATGGAAAAGAAACACACAAAACTGGGTAACTTTTTAACCTTATTTGTATTTGCCCTTCATTTTACATCCTTTTTAATATTTCTGTACTTTATGATCATGAATATTTGATCTATATTTCTCCTAACAGAGAAAGAACTTTTAGATTTAAGTTGAAGTGGAGGGAAGGCATTGTAATTGATTGAAGATTAAGGAGGGTAAGTATAGGATGAAAGCTCTGCTATTAATGGTTAATGTCACCTAAACTGTCTGGGTCTTGGATTCTTCATCTGTAAAATGAAGCCTCTTGATAACTTCTAAGTAGACTTACACCTCAGAGTTATGTGAAATATTTTGATACCATGAGTCCTGAAACTTCAAATAAAGATACTGAAGAAATCCAAAGTAATCTCTTCCTCTCTCTCAAACACGCACACACGCACACACACACACACACACACACACACATACAATCTTAGGATAAAATCTTCAGGCATTCGGTTGCTCTACCTCCACAGATCCTACCCCAAAGATCATGCCAAGTTTGTTCCTAAACCTATATATATATCACATTCTACACAAAATAGGTGATGATAGATAAATGATAGATAGATTAGATAAATGAGAAGTACATAGGTAGATAAGTAGGTAGGTAGTAGGTAAGTCAACAGACACAGACAGGCAGACCGACAGAGTAAATAGAGAGTGGGGAAGGTGCAAGAAATTTGTGAAACTTTTTGGATACTGGACCTCTTCTACTCATGACATTGCACAAAGAGCAACTTCTCTACAATGACATTTCTGTGTTTCCAGGAGGAACTGCTGTTTCATATTTGGTAGGTCAGGGCTTATGGAAGAGGGTAGAAGCTTGAAAACAAATATATCACCAGGACTTGGAAAGGCCCCACTGTGTACTGAGAATACTTTCCAGCTATGGAATAGGTGTATGGAGAAGGAGACTAAGTTCATTCTGTTATGTCAGTTAATGTTGATGATTAATTGTAAGACAAGCATAGAACCGTTATGCTTGGTACAGTTGCAAATTTTGTGATATTTGCCTTGACAATCAAAGAGTAGTATCTTCCTACTAGCTGATACACTGAGAAAACAGAATGAAAACCAAAATTGGAGTGAGGTGCAACAGACCTACAGTAAATCCTTGTTAGTTGCTCTTTGTAAGTTTTTAGGGGAACATGTTTACAATAGATAATGGGAGAGAAAAGCTTTCTTAGAAACACTGACAAAAAGAAAGTTCTTTAAAGAGAAGGGTTAGAATAGGTCTTACTTTGAACTAATAAGACCATAAATAATGGTTGTAAGCAACAATGGGAATCTGTGTTAGTGCGCATCTCTTTGCAACTAAAATTTACATATTTGAAATGGCTAGCATCTGAAATCCTAGACGACAATTCTTGTTTGAGCATTTGCAATTTTCTCAAGTAATGGAACACTTTCTCCATAATATAGAGCTTTTGTTGACTACCTATATGTTTATAATTCAGATGTCCAAGGTTTTAATTTATAATATTTTTATAGTTTCAGTCCTAAGTACCTTAGAAATGGTAATATTTTTCCTTTCACACTATTAAAGAAAAAAAAAGCATGACTGTCATGGTTAGGGACATGTGTCAACTTGGCCAAGTTGTGGTACCTGTTTATCTGATAGGGCAAGCGCTGGCTTGTCTGTTGCAATGAGGACATTTCATAGGATTAGGTCATGATCACGTCAGCTGCATCCACAGCTGATTCCATTTGTAATCAGCAAAGGGGGAGTGTCTTCTGCAATTAGTGATGCTAAATCTAATTATGGGAAGCCTTTTAAGGAGGACTCAGAGGAGACAGGTTCCATTCCTGCTTTGGCTAGTGAGCCTCTCCTGTGGAGTTCATCCAGGCCATCCATCGGAGTCGTCGTCTTCGCAGCCTGCCCTGTGGATTTTGGACTCTGCGTTCCTGCGGTCACGTGAGACACTTTTATAAATTTTATGTTTGCAAGTGTTCCCTGTTGATTCTGTTTCTCTAGAGAACCCTAACTAATACAATGACCATAGCTAACTATGTCTAGATTTAGAAGATAGGAGGGCAGGTAATTTTCCACAAAAGTTTTATTCTCCTCACCTGCTATGATAAAGAGAAAGCTGTTTGATTTTCATGACATGAAACAAGAAATATTTGTTTAACTTAGTCTACTCTGATGTGTACTTTCTTAGCTTGTTAGGTTTTTTCCCCTCCTTATTCTTACTCTTTATACTGTGCATATCTTTAATGGTTTCCCAGTCATCTGGAAAATACAATGAAAGGCAAAAAAAAAAAAAAAGATTCTGCCACATCAAAGGTAAATGAGGTTAAGCTGCCCAGGGAAACAAAATAATAAAATCATGTAGTAGATGAGAACGTGGAAGATGTTCATTTAGAATGATCACTTCTCTTCAATGCAAATTACACCTAAAACAATTCTACAGAAATATTTGCAATACTGAAAGGCTTGTGAAAAAAAAGTGGAGTTCTGCTGCCTTTTCAAATGTTTAACTTCTTTTCTCTAAAATGATCATGTATTTCATTACATTAACAATCCTTGCTATCAATACGGTCTTCCTTATGTTGAACTCAAATCCTGCGGCTTGTTTCTTCATGTTCTTTCTTAGAAAAGCCTGACAATTGTTAAATAATTAGCACTTTAGGCTATATGTGATTTTCAGTGTCTTCTAACCTCTATGATCAGAGGAGAAAAGTCACAGAACACTTCTTTCTCCCTCTCAATTATTCAAAGGAAAGAATTTACTACCTTAGGCTGAAGAAAATGCTGTAGTGCTTGGGATTTCTTGACCTACTAGTAGTCAAGAAGAGGCTGAACAATCAAGGGTCATGTTCCTTAATTTAACCATGTTCGAAAGGATGTATGATGGTCTACCTCATCTCTGATTTGGGACTCAGTAGTCTGCATGGCTGAAATATCGTATGAAGAGCTGAAATCTTAGTTCTTAATAATTATTGGGACTCAAATGCAGAGGAAAAAAAATAGAAGGGCCTTGAATAGGCAGAACTTTAAAGAAATTAGGGTAATAGACTAACTGGCTGAGTCAGACTTAAAATTGATCAATTCCAATACCTTGCCTTTGGGGAAAATCATATCACTGGCTGGATAGTATAATGTCTATCAAAATACAAAGTTTATATTTTGTTTCCCTAATGTTAACTGTGTTTTTTTAGAGTTTTAATTGTTTCATGTTAATTAAAATTTCAAAATTCCATTTGCGCTAATTACTACATGACTTAGAACTCAGGAGATGCACAAATTCTCTCCTCTATCTATCTTTAATCCCCCAGTAATAACATCTAGCCCATAGGCTTTAAATACAAACCTTATTCTAATGAATACCGTTTAAGACCTCTTTCTTTATCCAAAATCCTATAACTGCCTAACTGACATCACTGCATAGTTATATAACAGGTATTTCAAAGGACTATTCCAAAGAGAACTTTTCATTTCAAAACCCACCTCAACTCAATCTGATCCTACTCTGGTTTTCTTATTTCATAAACACCAATTCCTGGCTTTCTCACTGTTCATGATAAAAATCATGGTGTAATTACTGACTCATCTTTTTCTCTTACACACTCATACATCCTTTCAATCATGCTTAAATTTAAAGCATGGCCCTTGATTGCTCAGCCTCTTCTTGACTCCTGGTAGGGTCAAAAACCCCTAAGTGCCACAGCATGCACAGATCATGTTATCTTTTCCTTCAAATATATCCAAAAACTGATCACTTCTTGCAACCATTATCTCATTTGTGTGAACTACTGCAATAGCACTGATTGGCATATCTCCCTTCACATTAGATTCCCTCCTCCAGCATCTATTTCCACTCAACAGCCAGAGTAATTCTTTAAAAATGTGTCAGGAAGATCTTTTCATTCTACTTAAACCAATCAATGCCTTCCTAAGTCAAATAAAGTCTTATATTATCCATCTCCTGATTTATCTCTGACCTCATCTTCTATTAATTTCCCTTCAATTACTCTTTTCCAGACACACTCACCTCTGTTGGTCTTTGTCTTCTGCCTCCAGGCATTTTTACAGGTTCTTCTCTACCTGGAAAACTCTCCCCCAGATGCACTGAATGGTTTGTTCTTTCAATTTTTTCTAGTGTTACCTCAAATAACAATCTATCACAAAGATCTTCCTTGAACATCTTATTTTAGACATGCTGTCTTTTCACTCTCCATTTCCTTTACTGTGCTTTATTTTATTTTTGATAATCTGACACAGCATTCAAAACTCTATAAACTCCTTATGAGCAGAAATATTTTTGTTTACTACTATATACCACCTAGAGCAATGCTTGAATGAATGAAATGATAGTTTGTGAGACAGTCTCAGCCTCTGGAACATAAATGGCTACTTTCTGGGTGGTAGGAATTAGCAAGTACCCTTCAAATCAGTGACTACTTTCCTCTTGTTTTAGTTTGTAAGCTGCCAGAATGAAATATTCCCAAATTGGAACAGCTTTTAAAAAGGGGATTTAATAATTTTTTACAGTTCTAAGTATATAAAATGTCAAACTAAAGCATCCAGGGAAGGATACCTTAATCCAAGGAAGGCCAATGGGTCTACAACACCTCTGTCAGCTGGGAACTTACGTGGCTGGCATCTGTTGGTCCCTTGCTCCTGTGCTCCTGTTGCTTTCAACCTCTGTTGCTGTGGGGGTTGCTCACTTTCCTTCTCCAGGTCTGGCTTTCATCTCTTGGCTTCCCTTGGCTCTCTTCAGGTCTGACTTTTTTTAACATCTCATGGTGAGTCTGCTGGATTCTAAGCATCTCCAAACATCTGTGTATCTGTTCTCTAAGTGTGGGCATCTGTGTCAGCTCTGCTCTGCTGATCGTCTCTGTCAGCATTAAGTTCTCTCCAAAGTATTTTCTCTTTTAAAGGACTCCAGGAAACTAATCAAGACCCATCTAGAATAGTCACATCCATTTAATGAAAAGGTTACACCCACAATTGGGCATGCCACATTTCCGTGGAGATAATCTAATCAAAAGCTTTCACCCTACAATACTGAATCAGGTTCAAAAGGAAAAGCTGCTCCCACAAGATAGGATCAGGATTAAAGCATGGCTTTTCTGGGGTACATAATAGCTTTTAACCACCACACCTCTGCTCCACAGAATTCAAGTTACAAATGACCCCCGTATCCTATACTTGTGGTTCTGACCCTTGGGAAGTTTGGAGAAGGGTAATTATAGGTGGCTAGGATTTTCTACTGTTTCTTTTAACAAAAATATTCAACTATTCATTCATTCACTCATTTGACAAATAAATCTCTTTATATAAAATGGTTGGCTCTGGGAAAATAAAAAATTGATTCAGAATTTGTCCTTAGGGAGCTTATCCATCTAATGCAAAGCTGTAATTCACAGCAACTTGTTTTCATTTCATAATAGCTTCCCTTCTTATAGATATTCCTAACATACATACTGTGGTCCACAAATAATAAAAACCCAATATATTTGTCTTAATTTGACTGGTTTCTATGATAAATACCATACAATGGATTGATTTAAACAATGGGAATTCATTGGCTCACAGTTTTGAGGTTAGGAGAATTCCAAAATTGAGATGCCAGCAAGGTGATGCTTTTTCCCCTAAGTCTGTAACATTTTGGTGCAGTCTGCTGGTGATTCTTGGGGTTCCTTGGCTTGTATCCTTGCCTAACATCACATGGTTATGCCTTCTGCTTTCTCTTCTAGATTCTATTGACTATCAGCTTCTATCTCTTCCCTGTGGCTTTCTCTAACTATGCCTAAGGTTCTTCTGTAATAAAGGACTCAGTAATATATATTAATGCCACCTTGCTTCAATTGACCACATATAAACTAAGAATAACAAATTCAAGAGATCTTATTTACAATATGTTCACTCCAACAAGAATGAGGAGTAAGATTAAGAACATGCTTAAATTGGGGTATAAAATTCAATCTACCACAGAATTTTTTTTACAAAATAATAATAATAATAATAATAATAAACTCTCAACGAGACTAGAATACAAGAGTGCCCTGGAACTAAAACTTTATTTTATTCTTTACTTAGACTTCTAGAATGATGCTATTCCTTGAAATTGTTTAGTATTTTAATTTTTCATTTTCTAAATAAAGCTTGAGAATTGTGTCAAATACGTAATAGAAAGTATGATTTGCTGGTTACATTTCTTTTCAAATCTTTCATGCACACACATATATATGGCATAATAAAATAGTACACAGTATTTCATCTTTTGAGGAGAATTTCACAATCCAGCAATAATTAATACCAAGTTTCCAATTTGTTATTGCCTATAAGATATAAATATCAAAATGATGTGATGGAAAAATGATTTAACTGGGAAAATGTGGGAATTTATATTTCAAAATTAGAGATCAAAATGTAATTTTAATCAACTCTCCCAAAAGTAGGTAAAATAAATTTGAATTATAAAAATAAAATAAAAATGTACAGATTACTTCAGAAATGGTAACCACATCTAATAAATATTCAAGTGAACAATTTAGAGAAATGAGACCAATGAAACACACTAAATGGTAATTAAGACAAGATAAAACAAGATAAATATTTATTAAATGTAGCTGTGATTTATTAAGCTGTGCTGGACTAAAATGTAATTGATATCTGAATCATATTTTATTCTGATACAGCCTTCATTAAATTTGAAGTTTTCGCTTTGAAGGTATATCACATGTTCTCTTCAGCTTTTAATCTCTTTGAAATATGAGTTTGATTCTTGGGAAGGCTCTGAAAGTCGCAGACTCCTGTCTGTTGTCTCTTGATTATCAATGAGGTGCTCTGTTCTTCCAGTACTGCCTAGAGAAGATAACCTGTCACTGGAAATATCAATCCTCCAAGGTCATTACCAAGGACCTAAGATGGTGCCTGGAATGATAGTTATATTTATATTTATGCTTACATTTATAAATGACTGATCTGTTATTTTATCCTTCCCTAAAATGGAGTGATTTAACCATAGAAGTTTTTCTGAAATGAGATATAAGCTTTAGCACATAGCTATTAATAAGCTTTTCCTGAAAAATTAGGTTCTGTGGTTAAATATGTTTGGGAAATATGGGGTTAAACAAAATTAGTCTGATATCTTTACTGCAGGATTTTTCAGAATTTTTATATGTAAATATGCATTGTAAATATCCAAGAGAGAAAAAGCACAACCAACACTTCTCAAACAGTTCTTTCTCTGTAAAAGATCTGCAAAAAATTATAATACATAAGTCACACCTTATTTTGTCTCACCTGTTGACTTATAAAAATGGTTTCTGCTGTGCTAACTGCTCAATAATGCTAAATTTAAAAGTACTATTCATGTTCTTTCTTATCTCCTCTACAGCTTCCAAGGTAATGTAATAGAAAGAAACCTTTCTTTTTTTTTTTTTTTTTTATTGACTTGGACAAATGAAAGTAGACATCTAAAACAATTTCTGAATTAAAGTTAAGCAAAACTTCATGAAAAACAATGGGCTCCCTGCCTCTTACACTTTAAGTAGGACATGGATGACTAACCCTGGCTCTTGGTTTCCCTACTCTTTGAAAAGTTAGTTCTCAACTAAGACTAAGCCAAGCTTGGGGAAAACAAAGTATGTGATCTCAATGAAAAGAGCTATTTTAAAGTGCTAATGCCATCTAGGAAATCCATTAACAAGACCCTAAATATTATTCACATAGTCTGTATTTGCAAACTTGCCTGCTCCTAAAATTTATTTGTAATCCTAAAATCAATATGACACTTTTACAGTCATTCACACACACGTGCAGAGTGGTGAACATGTGAGTCGCCCAGCATGCGCATTTCCAGTTGCAGCTGAACAAAGTGATGCCCTGCCTTCTGGTTTCTGCTCTCCTACTGTAAACAAGTATCCTTCTTGTGATATACTTAGTACTTTTCTTTCTTTTTTTTATTTTTTTGGATTTTTGTGCTTATTGTTGGTGAATCGATTGTTTAAAACAACTCCCAGGCATAGTGCTGAAGCGCTATCTAGTGTCCCTAACCAAAAAATGCTGTGATGTGCCTCTTGGGGAAAAGGCATGGGTTAGACGACCTTGGTTACAGCATGTGTTATGTTCCTGTTGGCTATGAGTTCAATGTTAATGGAGCAACAATATATATTATGCAAGATGTCTTTAAAGAGAAGCACACATAAAACAAGGGTATGTATTAATTGGCTGATGAAAATGTTGTGGCCAGAGGCTCACAGGAACAAAACCCTGAAATCCCCCTCAGAACTGTTCAGGAGTTGCTCACACAGTGTTTGTGGCGACTTCCCAGAACATGACTACTGCGAGTAATAAGAATCAAATGCGTGTTTGTTTTGTTTTTTCACTTAAGATAGAAGATATTCTGAAATATCTGTTTTTCTAAATTCAATTTTACTTGGGATGTATTCACACAAAATACAGTCCATCCAAAGTATACAATTGAAGGCTCACAGGATCATCACATAGTTCATCACCGTATTCAGTTATTTTTTTTTATCATCACATAGTAGTGTGGAAAACCTGTTTTTGATGTTCAGGCTTAAGCCATTCCTGATCCAGTATTCACCTCCTTGTGCTCCTGAAAAATCTCTTCTTTAGTAATGTTGGAATTTTGGGGAGTATTAGAATTCAAAATTGATCTCTCCTCAGATATAGCTTCTACAGATATCTAAATGCTTCTTGCTCTTCTCATGTTTTAATAAGATATACATCTACCAGGATGACCTGTCTGCCAGAGTATTAGAGTGTTGAGGATCTTTTAAGACTATTGGTTCTGGAATAAATCTGTCTAAGAACAGATTCTAGCCCTACCATTTACTTTATGACATCGGGCAATTGTCATTTGAGACAAATTGTCATAGAGCTACTTTCTCTACCTCAATCCTCTTACTTGAAGCAGAGCCTTGATTATAATATTTAGCTCAGAGTTATTTTGGAGGTTAAATAAGAAATGATATAAAGTGGCTAAATAGAGAGTTTAGCTCTGAGTTTTCAGTGAATATTTTTTATTAATAAAAAATCTCTATAATAGATTTTCTGTACTCAATTGTCTGGTGGCCCCGCTCCCCAGAAACCTAAATATTTTTAATCTACTATTTTCTAAGATTAGAATGATATTGCCTTACTTAAATGAGATAGCAGCAACTGGTGCTTCTCCATTAATATTTAGCTATAGAATTTACCATATATAAACAAAGCAGCAGCTTTGATATCTACCAAACATAGCACATATTCAGTTGTATAAAAAGGAAAATGGCTGGGGAGGGGGAGAGCAGGGTGGGTGATAGATGTGGAGAAATGCTGAATTGTCCACACCGTTTTTTTGTACTGAATAATCACCACTTAATTATTTAGTAATATATTTTATTTTGAGTCTACAAACCCAGGTTTTTGCTATGTCTATATGACATGCTCAATTTGTAGCAGCATACTTGATTTTATTTTGTTTTATTTTTACCTTGCCATATTAAGAAGTGACAGCCAAACAATTAATCACAGCTAGACTACAGTGCTTTGAACAAACTGTCAAAGAAACTAAAATAACTAGACAAACTATAGCAGAATGTGCTTATTTTCAGTTGTCTAAACATGGCCTGAATCTCTCATTTCATTGAATTCTTTGTTAACTCTCACTTTCTTGGCATTTTGTTTCCCTATTTCTATTTAACAAATGGTGAATGGCCAAAGATACAAAGGTATATAAAAAAGTTAAGCATAGTTATTTGTCAGAATTGTATGTCACATGCTCAAGAGAAATGACAGCTGCTGTCCAAGGTGGCAAAAACACTGTGGAATATTACTGGCCCTCAGAGAGACCCTGATGGAAAACTTCTAGCTAATTAATGAAGTGTCTGGTTTAAGTATTTGAGTGTCAGCACATCATCCTTTCCTTTATTATTCCTTTTCCTTCTCCAAGAGAAAATGAAGTAAAGGCTGCTCATCTCCACAGGGATCATGCATGACAAATTTTAGTCTAAAGGTAAATTTACAAGAAAAATGTGTGACACAAAATGTATGGAGAGACATGGAAAGGGAGTAGCATGTCAACCAAACTGTAATAAAGTAGCTAATGAACATCAGCCTTCTAATTAGCAAAACCAAAGTGACAAAGCCAGATGATAATTGGGCTAAAAGTGGAATAGTAACCACGTGGCCAAAGATAGAATAATCGTAATCCTAATTTATAGAGAATTCAAAATAAAGAGATGAAGTTTTGCTTTCAAATTTTAGAGGTAGGTTAAATAATGTTTGTCTTCCTTGCTCAATTCTGCACAGCATCAAAAACCATCATGTCCAAAGGAAATACAGACATTGCTTTGTCAATGTTATTAAAGATATTGTTTAACACATCATTCTGTGCCCACTTTACAAGTATCCATGAAGAATCTTTCATAAGAAAAATTTTCTCCTTGCCTATATTTTATCCTTCTGATATCTGGGATCTCATTTTGATTATATGCCTATTTTACTTAGATTTTTCCCAGAAGTAGACCTTGAGACAAGTATTATAACGAAAGTAGTTTATTTATGAAAGGCAGTTAACACTGGCAAAGAAGTGGAAAGATGATTCAGAGAAGAGAAGAAAGCAGAAAAAGTTATGAGGGCAGTCTCCTGGTGCTTAATACCACAGAAAAATTCTGGGAAATGATCAAGATGCATCCCTTAGACTGATCATTCCCATTTGATGGGGGAGTTAGTGTATTTGTACATCAACTACTGTAAGTCTTTGGTTGAGAGCTGCTCTAGGGTTTTCAGTCTTCACTACTTCCGACCTGCTTTCTGTGATTCTGGTGTGGGGCCGGGGAGGGGGAAGTACTTAGCACAGATGAAATCAGCTGTAGCACATTGAAAGGTTTAGGTAATTCAGGCAGAGCACCAATAGCGTCTGCTATTTTTTTATCTAGATGTATGGTAAAAACAGGCCTATATATAGCAACTGTACAAGACTACACATCACGTATTTTGAATACCTATATTACACCTTGCTCCATCTTATTCTTTCTCCCCATTTTCCCCTTGCCCCAGTTTTTAAATTACATTTACTTTTCTATCAATAGTCACTTATTAAAGTCCCCCATGTCATTTTTATGATGACAATGGGTATAAAAACATCTCGGTGACCAATTTAACAATTATACATTAAATACCTTCTATGTGTCAGAAACCATTGTTGTCATTGAGGATAAAGTGTTTTCCAAAATGTATACTGTCCCTACCTTCACTGAGCTTATGGTCTACTTAGAGTTTCCCCAAAGAGTCTAGAGAGGGTGACATAATTCATTTCAATAATTCCTCCCGATATCTACCACAAAGCAGAATCCCAAACATTATATTTCTTTAATTTTCTCCTTGACAATTTCAGCCAGTTAATATATAAAGTTTTGTTGAGATTTTAAACATGAAGCATAAATCAGGTTCTCCACAGTCAATCCAGACTCACTTTTGGAAGTACTGGATAGTTATACTTTTAGTATTTTAGCCATAACCTATAGTTAATCTGTTAGTTCATTCAAATAACATGAGAGTGCTCTTTATGTCAGGTGATAAGTTACATTCTGGGGATGCAAAGATGAAAGAGAAATGATTCCTTCCCTCATGGAGCATACAACTTTATTAGGGAGAATGACAAACAAAGAGACAAGAATAAGAATTATACTAAGGACTAGAATGTGTCTTTAAGTGGAATGTGGCTTAAAGTGGAATGTGGAATGTGGCTGATGCTGTATAAACGCTGTTTATACAGCATCAGATATTATTTCTGTCAGCCCAAAATTTGGAGAGACAATCTTTTAAAGGCAGAAATATTTACTATCTTTTAACTGTGGTTAAACTGGGCCATGTTCAAAATGATATGGTCCTGTCAGAATAGTAATTGATAATACCATTTCAACATCTATCAAACTGGTACAACTGTAACAACTTGTCCCCACCTTGTTTGCACAAAAATGGATTCAAAACAACCACATGCCCTGCAGCCTCACCACAAATCATCCTCCCTAACAAATCTCTGACATGGCTTAAAAGCAGAAAGACTGGGCAAAGCTGTTTGTTGTACATTCAACCAAAACTGCATTATAATCTTCAATTAGACATCTTAGCTTGGGTTCAAGATTGATAATGACAGGAACTCAAAACCATAGCACAGCATTTTAATGAAAAGTAACTGTTTGCTCCACCAGTGTCACTTATACATTAAGCATTTAGGAAAGAACCATTCCTTCATCACAAAAAAATATGGTTTATTGTGTTTCAAGAAATTAAATAGATATTCTGAAACCAATATATTTCAAAAATAGATAATGGGATCAGCTTTAAAGCAAGCCGTTGGGAATTATTTGGCTAATTATTGTATATGCACATTAGGCATATCATTTTAATGTAAGTTTGTCATATTTGCTTAACTTCTGGGATCCCTGAACAAAATTCAAGAAAGCACTCAACATGAAGTTAAAATGGTCGCCTCTTTAAGATCTCAAAGCATGTGTATAAATACTAGTTTTCAAAATAGAAAAAGTAGTTTAGGTAGCAGGGAGAAACTAAGCTCTAGATGTACTCATTGATTTGTGACTTTAGCCAAGTCAAAAATTCCCTCTGTGAGGACTAGATACAGTATTTCTTACGATCTCTTCAACTCCCATATTTTTTGACTCACTAACTTTCTTTTTTTTTTTTTTGGTATGCTGTACGGTTGTACTATTTTTCCATGTGAGTATCCCGTTATTGCAACACCATTTGTTGAATTTTTTTCTTTGTTTGTTTTTGGGGAAGTGTATGGGCTGGGAATCAAACCTAGGTCTCCCACATGGCAGGTGAGAATTCTACCATTGAACTACCCTTGCACATCCCCTGACTCACTAACTTTTAGTACAAAGACATAAAAATAAAGATTATGTAAGCTAATGTAGAAAAGAGCAGACAGTTTTCCTTAAATATAGTAGAGAGTACATGACAGATCAGATTCAGAAAGGTGGAAGCTGATTGCAAAATAACCTAGCAGTTTAGCTCTCTGAAGGACCCAATTAGGAATTTTAGTTTAACTCAAGGAAAGAAACATTACTTTCATAGATCTAATACTTAACGGGAAGAATAAGAACATTATGTAATAAAATGTGTCAGTTGCTTACACATAGTATCTCATTAAATCTTTATAATTGGCAAATTTTTTATCCCTATTTTACAGATGGTAAAATCAAGGCTCAGATATTTAAGTCATATACCCAACGTCACAAAACAGTGAGCTATAAAAGTGAAATTTAACAATGGTGTCTATGTTTCCACTATGTTGGAATATAATGTCACCATAGCCCATCCCCCTCACTCATTACAACTAAAAACTGGACAAAAGGAATAAACAACAATCTAAGGACTCTAAAAACTAGATAAAAGCAGGCAGATTGTGAATGGGAGACAAACCCTGGAAAGGGAACCTATATAGGGGTGAGGTTCCTGATCATTTTTTTTTTTTTTGCATGGGTAGGGACCAGGAACCAACCCCCCTGATCTGTTTCCCCCCACCCCCCCACAGTTCTGTTTCAAGGAACGATCCTACTCAGTTGGAAAAGAACAGTCTCTTCAACCCATGGTGCTGGGAAAACCGGATATCCGTATGGAAAAGAATTAAGGTGGACCCCTACCTAATACCATATGCAAAAATTAACTAAAAATGGATCAAGAAACTAAATTTAAGAAACAGGACTATTAAAACTCCTGGAATAAAAAGTAGTGAAGCATCATCAGGACCTTATACTAGATAATAGTTTCTTAGACTTTAAACCAAAAGCAGGAGCAACAAAATGAAAAAAGACAAATGGGAGCACTTCAAAATAATAAAATAAAATGAACTTTGTGCATAAAACTATTCTATTATAAAAGGTAAGAGACAGGGCGGGCAATGGTGGCTGAGTGGCAGAGTTCTCGCCTGCCATGCCAGAGACCTGGATTTGGTTCCCAGTGCCTGTTCATGTAAAAAAAGAAAAAAAAAAAAAAGTTAAAAGACAAACTACAGAGTGGGAGAAAATATTTGGAAACCAAATAAATAAATAAAACTGTGTCTGGACACATCATAATCAAACTGATGAAAATCAAGTCTCTCTAATAATATGTTAAAGGAACTAGAGACAATTGATATTTTATGTACAGGGGAGAAATATGTCTACTAGCTAAAAGTTTTTATAAATTTCTTAGTAATAAAATACCCACCAACTTAGACTTTTTTGACCAGTGAAAATATCTTTAAGGAATCAAAGTGAAATAAAGATATTTTCATATAAAGAAACACTAAGGTAATTCGACAGCAACAGATCTACTCTATAATAAATACTAAGGGAAATTTTTCAGACTGAAGGAAACTAAAGGGGCAACTTAGAACTTCAGAAAGAATGAAGAATATGAGAATAGTAAAAATGTGGACAAATATAAAATATTGTTTATATTTTAAATTATATATGACTAGTTAAAAATAAATTATGACATTCTCTGGTGGAATGTATAATATTGTCTGATGTAGATGTAACGCTTATGACAATTGTAATATAAAAGATTGAAGAGGAAAGGAGGGGAGCATTTATTCTTCGTGGTTGTAAGATTCCAAGTTTTACATGAATTAGTACAGTATTAACTCCAAGTAGACAGTGAAAAAAGAATATATATATACATATATCACTAAAGGAATAATACAAAAAGTATAGCCAAAATTCAGCACATAAGTTATTAAGTAATTCTTAAAATACTCAAATCATCTAAAGAAAAATAATAAACAGAATGAGGGAGAATAAAAACAGATGGTAGACGGGAGAGACTCCTGGGAAGATGGTCGAATAGAGTGGCTCAAGATTAGCCCTGCTCCACAGAAAAGTTACAGAAGGGACAAAGGACAACTGAGGTGGTGATTCGGGAGTGCGGCTGACCTGGAAGAGGCTACTGTACCACATGGATCAGCCCTTCTGGTTGCAGAAGTGGAGGAACTGAAGGGCAGAAAGCTGGTGCCTGGCACGGAGGTGTGGAGCTACGGAGCTTGCAGGAGTGCATGGACGGGAGCATGGAACTAAGAAACAAGCCAAGCCACATTCCTTGCGTACACTACCCTCACCAGCACAGCCCCATGACTGGTGACTCACCCCAGATCCCACGCACCTGAACTCCATCACCTGCTCCCATTCCACGTGCTTCAGGCACCCCCACCCTACCAGCCCCCAATGCATTTACCTGCCCTACACCCCCACCCCAGGTGCAGCCCAACCCACCTCTACTGCACCCTTCCCAAGCACTACCTCCCTCTCCCTGTTCCCTGAAAACTGTTGCCAGCACATAAGGGCTGCAGGCACTGACCTCCATACTTAAGCTACCCCTGCACCTCCTGCCCATAGTGTTGCATAGCCTCACACCACCCTGCTGGAGCTCTGCACATCCATTTATGGCACTCCCAGGTCCACGCATACACATGGACCCCCAACCACGTCATTCAGCTATGGGAACCACACTTTACAGCAGTCCTAGAACCACACATGTGCACAGCCTTCAGCAATACTTCCTAGTTCTGAGAAAGTGCTGACTTGTGCAGCAGGATCACATCTGACCCCGATCCACGAAGGCATAATGCTGACGTGCTGCCACAGCTCTATGCATGTGCACAACGGTCTCATGCCTTAGATGCACAAAGGGCCCCGTGCCTTAGATGCACATCAGGGTTACACCCCCCATACTTGTTCACCCACACAGCTACATCCTCCCTGGCTGCTGGGTGCCCACATTCACAAGTATCAGCATAACATCCCCAACCTGTGTTTATAACCTGCCCTGAAGAAAACCACCACACTGAGTGACCCACCCTGTAACCTGCTCCCTGCTGTACAACCATCCTGCAAACACAAGGCCTTAGACTACTGAAAGAAATCAACTCCCAAAGTAAATCAATCAAGATATTTACATGCCACAAAGACAGCAAAAGATCACTAAGCATATCACAATGCAGACAGATAAAGCCCTGCCTAATGACCAAATTAAAACACTAGAAGAGACACAGACATTGGAACAACTAATCAAAGATGCTCTCTACTTAAAAAAATAAATGGCATGGTGGCTCAGCAGGTAAGAATGCTTGCCTGCCATGCCCGAGGACCTGGGTTCGATTCCCGGTGCCTGCCCATGTTAAAATAAATAAATAAGTAAATGGAATAGCAAATGACATAAAAGAGATCAAGAAGATAGTAGGAGAGCATAAAGAGGAATTTGAAAGAATAAATAGAAGAATAGCAGATATCACAGAGATTACTCTGTTGACCAAATAAAGAACATACTAGAGGCACACACCACCAGATTTGAAAAGAAAAAAGAAAGAGTAAGTGACATAGAGGACAGAAAAATTGACTTCAAAGACTCAAAACAGCAAATGGCAAAAAAGATGGAAAAAAATTGAATGGGAACTGAGGGAAACGATAGACAAAACAAAGCGTGCAGATATAAGGACCATTGCTGTCTCAGAAGGAGAAAAGAGGAGCAAAAGAATAGGAAGAGTAGTTGAGGAGATAATGGGGGAAAACTTCCCAACACTCATAAAGGACAAAAATATACAAGTCAAAGAAGCCCAATGAACTCCAAACAGAATAAATCCAAATAGGCCTTCCCCAAGGCACATACTAATCAATCTGTCAACTATTGAAGAGAAGCAGAAAATCCTGAAAGCAGCAAGAGAACAACAATCTACTACATACAAGGTAAATTAAATAAGACTGAGTTCAGGTTACTCAGGTACAATATACTCAAGATCCTGAAAGAGAAAGATTTCCAGCCAAGAATTCTGTACCCAGTCAAACTATCCTTCAAAATTGAGGGAGAGATTAAAGTTTTCACAGACAAAGAAGTCCTGAAAGAATTTGTCAACAAGAGACCAGCCCTAAAAGAAATGCTAAAAGGATTTCTACCAGTGGAAAAAAAAAAGACAGGAGAGGGAGGTCTGGAGGAGGGCACAGAATTGAAAAATACCACTAAATGTAATTTAAAGAATACAAAGAGAAAGAGGGAAAAGAATATATAGATCGGACAAATAAAATTAAAAAAAGATAAAATGGTGGAATCAAGAAATGCCTTTTCAGTCATAACCTTGAATGTTAATGGTCTAAACTTACTAATTAAAAGATACAAATTGGCAGAATGGGTTAAGAAACATAATCCAGCTATATGCTTCTTATGGGAGACTTATTTGAGACACAAGGATACACATACATTGAAAGTCAAAGAATGGAAAAAGATGTTCCATGCAAGTTGTAATCAAAAGAAAGCAGGAGTAGCTATACTAATATGAGACAAAATAGACTTTAAATGTAAAGACATCATAAGAGACAAAGAAGGACACTGTATACTAATTAAAGGGTCAATTCATCAAGAAGATATAACAGTCATAAATGTTTATGCTTCCAATCAAGGAGCTCCAAAGTACAGGAGACAGACATTGCCAAAACTGAAGGGAGTGATAAATTTTTCAACAATAATAGTAGGAGACTTCAAAACACCACTCTTCTCTACAGATGTGTACTGGTTTGAAAGGATGTATGTACCCTGAAAAGCCACCCTAATCTCATTTCGTAAAGGCAGCCATTTCTTCTAATCCTTATTCAGCATTTTGTTTGAAACTGTAATCAGATCATCTCCCTGGAGATGTGATTTATTCAAGAATTTATTCAAGAGACTGGAATTCTCCAAGGCCCAAGACAAGAACTTTCCAAGCAAGACACTACAGAGAAAGTTATAGATGCAGCATTCCCAAGACCAAATTCTGAAGCTGAAAAATCTTTTTTAAACAATTAGAAACAAATTTTTATTGATGATGTGACAGGAAGAGGTGAATTCTCTTTACAAAAAATTATATTACAAAATTGTTATCATAAGAAGAGATGATCAAAGAGCAGGCAGACAAATATGCAGGGAAAAAGTATTATATAGATGTATGAGGCAGGTGTGCTGGTTTGAAAGGATGTATGTCCCCTCGAAAAGCCATGTTTTAATCTAAATCCCATTTCATAAAGGCAGAATAATCCCTATTCAATACTATATGTTTGAAACTGTAATCAGATCATCTCCCTGGAGATGTGATTTATTCAAGAATTTATTCAAGAGACTGGAATTCTCCAAGGCCCAAGACAAGAACTTTCCAAGCAAGACACTACAGAGAAAGTTATAGATGCAGCATTCCCAAGACCAAATTCTGAAGCTGAAAAATCTTTTTTAAACAATTAGAAACAAATTTTTATTGATGATGTGACAGGAAGAGGTGAATTCTCTTTACAAAAAATTATATTACAAAATTGTTATCATAAGAAGAGATGATCAAAGAGCAGGCAGACAAATATGCAGGGAAAAAGTATTATATAGATGTATGAGGCAGGTGTGCTGGTTTGAAAGGATGTATGTCCCCTCGAAAAGCCATGTTTTAATCTAAATCCCATTTCATAAAGGCAGAATAATCCCTATTCAATACTATATGTTTGAAACTGTAATCAGATCATCTCCCTGGAGATGTGATTTAATCAAGAGTGGTTGTTAAACTGGATTAGGTGACAACATATCTCCACCCATTTGGGTGGTTCTTGATTAGTTTCTGAAGTCCTATAAAAGAGGAAACATTTTGGAGAATGGGAGATTCAGAGAGAGCAGAGCAGAATGGCATAGCCATGAGAAGCAGAGTCCACCAGCCAGCGACCTTTGGAGATGAAGAAGGAAAATGTCTCCTGGGGAGCTTCATGAAACAGGAAGCCAGAGGAAGAAGCTAGCAGATGATGCCATGTTTGTCATGTTCCCTTCCAGATGAGAGAGAAACTCTGACTGTGTTTGCCATGTGCCTTCTCACTTGAAAGAGAAATCTGGCATTTCATCAGCCTTCTTGAACCAAGGTATCTTTCCTTGGATACCTCAGATTGGACATTTTTATAGATTTGTTTTAATTCAGACATTTTCTCGGCCTTGGAGCTGTAAACTAGCATCTGATTAAATTCCCCTTTTAAAAGCCATTCCGTTTCTGGTATATTGCATTCCAGCAGCTAGCAAACTACAAGATAGAACAACCAGACAGAACAACAAGGAAATAGAGAAGTTAAATAACTTGATAAATGAATTAGATTTAACAGGCATATATGGTCATTGTACCCCAAAACACAAGGTTATACATTCTTCTCTAGTGTTCATGGAACATTTTCCAGGATAGATCATATGCTGGGGCACAAAACAGGTCTTTATAAATTTAAAACATTGAAATGATTCAAAGCACTTTCTCTGATCACAATGAGATAAAGGTGGATCCCAATAACCACCAAAGAATGAGAACATTCACAAATACATGGAGATTAAATAACAGACTCTTAAAGAAAGTGGGTCAAAGAAGAAATTGCTAGATAAGTCAGTAGCTATTGGGAGATGAATGAAAATGAGAATACAACTTATCAGAACTTATGGGATGTGGCAAAGGCTATGCTGAGAGGGAAATTTATTGCCCTCAATAACTATATTATAAAAAAAAAAAAGAAAGAGCAAAAATGGAGGACTTAACAACACACCTGGAGGAACTTGGGAAAGAACAACAAACTAACCCCAAAGCAAGTAAAAAAAGAGAAATAACAAAGATTAAAGCACAGGTAAATGAATGGGAGAACAAAAGAACAATAGAAAGAACCAATAAAACCAAAAGCTGGTTCTTTTGAGGAAATCAATAACATTGATGGGGCACTAGCAAGACTGACAAAGGAAAAAAGAGAGAGGATGCAAATAAACAAACTCAGAAGTGAGAAGGGGTACGTTGCCATAGACCCTGAAAAATAAAAGAAATCATAAAAAGGATACTATGAACAACTATATGCCAACAAACTAGGCAACTTAGATGAAATGGACAAATTCCTGGAAACACACAATCTACACGGACTCAGGAAGAAATAGAAGATCTCAACAAACCAATCACAAGTAAAGAGATTCAATAAGTCATCAACAATCTTCCTACAAAGTGAAGACCAGTATCAGATGGCTTCATAGGAGAATTTTATCAAACATTCCAGAAAGAACTAACATCAATCCTGCTCAAACTTTTCCAAAAAATTGAGGAAAAAAGAACTCTACCTAAATCACTTTATGAAGCTAATATTATTTTAATACCAAAACTGGGTAAAGAGGCTATAAGACAGGAAAACTAAGGACAATCCCCCTAACAAACATTAGATGCAAAATTCTCAATAAAATATTAAGCAAATAGAATCCAACAGCACATACAAGAATATACACCATGACCAAGTGGGGTTTATACCAGGAATGCAGGGAGCAGGGATGGTTCAACACAAGAAAATAAATTAATGTAACACAGCACTGTATTAGTTAGGGTTCTCTAGAGAAGCAGACTCAACAGGGAACACTCGCAAATAAAACATTTATAGAAGTGTATCACATGACTGTAGGAACGCAGAGTCCAAAATCCACAGAGTAGGCTGTGAAGCTGACAATTCTGATGGAGGGTCTGGATGAACTCCACAGGAGAGGCTCAACAGCTGAAGCAGGAAGAGCGCCTGTCTCTTCTGAATCCTCCTTAAAAGGCTTCCAGTGATTAGATTGAGCATCGCTCATTGCAGAACACACTCCCCTTGGCTGATTACAAATGGAATCAGCTGTGGATGCAGCTGACATGATCATGATTTAATTCTATGAAATGTCCTCATTTTAACAGACAGGCCAGCACTTCCCCAACCAGACACATGAACCTGACCATGACAAGCTGATTATCAAATCAAAAGGGAAAAATCACATGATCATCTCTATTGATGCTGAAAAAGCATTTGACAAAAATTGAGCATCCTTTCCTAATAAAAACACTACAAAAGATAGGAATAAAAGACAACTCCCTCAATACAATAAAGGTAATATATGAAAAACAGATAGCCAGCATCGTATTCAATGGAGAGAAACTGAAAGCTTTCTCCTAAGATCAGGTACAGGACAAGGATGCCCACTGTCACCGCTATTATTCAACATTGCACTAGAAGTCTTAGCTAGAGCAATAAAGCAGGACAAAGAAATAAAAGGCATCCAGATTGTAAAGGAAGAAGTAAAACTCGCATTATTTGCAGATGATATGATACTATATTTGGAAGATCCTGAGAAATCTATAGTAAAATTACTTGAGCTAATAAATAAATTCAGCAAGGAAGTGGGATATAAAATCAATGTGCAAAAAATCAGTAACATTGCTATACACAAGCAATGACCTAGCTGAGGAGTCAGTTAAGGAAAAAAAAATAATTCAAAATAGCAACTAAAAGACTCAAATACTGAGAAATGAACTTAACTAGGGACATAAAGGTCATGTACACAGAAAACTACATAACATTGGTAAAAGAAATCAAAGGAAATCTAAATATGTGGAAAGACATTCCCTGCTCATGGATAGGAATGCTAACTATAACTAAGATGTCAATTCTCCCCAAATTGATCTATAGATTCAACACAGTACCAATCAAAATTTCCATACCCTACTTTGAAGATTTGGAAAAGTAACTACCAAATTCATCTGGAAGGGAAAGACACCCCAGGGAGGATTAGTACTACCTGATTTTAAAATCTGTTATAAAGCCAAAGTGGTCAAAACAGCATGGTTCTGGCACAAAGACAGAAACATTGGTCAATGGAATCAAATTGAGAGTGAAGAAACAGACCACCAAATCTATGGTCAACTTATTTTTGACAAGGCCCCCAACTCCTCTGAACTGGGACAAAATAGTCTTTACAGTAATTGGACATGGACAAACTGGATATCAATAGCCCAGAGAATGAAAGATCACCCCTATCTTACACCCTACACAAAAATTAACTCAAAGTGGATCAAACTCATAATATAAGAACTAGCTCCATAAAGCTTCTAGAAGAAAATGTAGGGAAATATCCTCATGACCTATTAATAGGAGGTAGCTTCTTAAACTTTATACACAAAGCACAAGCAACAAAAGAAAAAAAAATAGATAAATGGGAACTCCTCAAAATTAAATGCTTCTGCACATCAAAAGACTTTGCCAAAAAAGTGAAGAGGCAGCCAACTCAATGGGAGAAAATATTTGGAAATTACATATGGGACAAAGGTTTGAGTTCCTGTATATACAAAGAAATCATACAACTCAACAACAAAAGAACAAACAACCCAATTATAAAATGGGCTAAAGATATGAATAGGCATTTTTCTGAAGAGCAAATACAGATGGCTCCGAGTCCGTGAAGAGACGCTCATTTTCACTGGCTATAAGGGAAATGCAGATCAAGTCTACAATGAGATGCCACATCACACCTATAAGAATGGCTGCCATTAAACAAACAAGAAACTATAAATGTTGGAGAGCATGTGGAGAAACTGGGACACTTATGCACTGCTTGTGGGAATGTGTAATGGTGAAGCCACTACGGAAGACTGTTTGGTGGTTCCTTAGGAAACTAAATATCGAGTTGTCCTATGACCCAGCAATAGAACTACTTGGTATATACTCAGAAGAACTGAAAACAACGATTCAAACAGACATTTGCACACTGATATTCATAGCAACATTATTCACAATAGCCAAAAGATGGAAACAAACCAAATGCCCATCAACAGACAAGTGGATTAACAAAATGTGGTATATACGTACAATGGAATATTATGTAGCATTAAGACAAAATGATGTCCTGAAGCACATGACAAGATGGATGAGGTGTGAGGACATAATACTGAGTTAAATTACCCAGACGCAAAAAGATAGATACTGTGTGATTCCACTTTTATGACCAGCATAAAGGTATAATCAGAGACTTACAACACAGAATTCTAGGGGGATAGAGATACATAGAAGCTAGACATGGGTGAAGCGTTAGCTAGTGAGGTTGAACTCCAATGTAAGGGAATAGGTAGGAGTGAAGGTGTTTCTCTAGTGGGTCTGTAAGTAATACTTCCATACTGAAGATGAACAAGATTAAAAGGGGTTGTATAGACCTATGTGTCCCACCGACTGACACTAGAAATATGAATTAATTCTTGCAAGATTACTTCAAAGATATGATTCTTGTATAAAGAGTATTTAAGTCTAGGGCATAGGGAGAAAACTGCTATTGCATGCTGTGAGCTATGTTCTAACGGAAACCATCAGCACTCACAACCACAGCAGCAGCAGAGGTAAATAATGGGGGGAGGGACAAGAATTAAGAAGAGGCTTAGATTTCCTATTTGGTGAGGGTGTGTTTGTTGGTTTTCTTTCTCCTGGGAACAATTGAAATTATCTAAAATTGAGAGCGTTGATGGACTGTGGATTTTGGACCCTCTACATGATGCCTGATGAATGCAGGTGGCTGAAGGATGCAGTAAAGGAGAAGTAGACTGGAGAACAATGGTGAATATTTATGAATGAAGGTTGTGTTGTTACAAAAAGGAACGAAGTTGTGAGGCATGCAACGACATTTGGTGAGACAAAATGAGCCAGAAACAAAAGAACAGCAATGGTATGGTCACCTTTAGAAAATGCTTATAGGGGCCTAGACTGCAAGCTTTTAGAGCAGACACATTAAGTCCAGAGTGGTGATTATTATTTCTGGATTTTGAGAAGCTATTTTATATATATAACCTGATATTTAGAGATAAAAACAGGTTGGGGTTAAAGTAATTCAGAACATAGGGGTAAGGAAGGCAGTGTCTATATTTTAGAACCAGACATACTCTTTGAGACCAATGGGAGAAAGGTTTATTTGGTCTGGAACTGAAATTTTCTGTAGTGCATAATCTAATTCAACCTATCTGTATAGCTCATTTGAACAGTTGAAACACAGGGAGCACAGAATAAGAAAGAGGTCCTTTAATCCTGTACAGATTATTGTAATGCCTGGATACATCTTAGAGTATATTAAGCAGATAATCAAAAAGTATTAGCAAAGTTCCCTGAGGGAGGGGAGAAAGAAGATGGAGCTATTAAACATTATCATCAGGGAATCCCTTGATACTGTGTCAGATTTTAGAGACACACAAATCAATAAGCCATGCCCTTGATCATGAGGCTTACTCTTGTAAAGCTTATGTAGGTAGCAGAGAAGCTTAAACTACCAATAGGCATGCTGTGGTAGTTAGATTCAGTTGTCAACTTGGCCAGGTGAAGGCACCTAGTTCTGTTGCTGTGGACATGAGCCAATGGTAGGTGAATCTCATCTGTTGCTAATTACATCTGCAGTGGGCTAGGAGGCGTGTCTGCTGCAATGAGTGACGTTTGACTTAATTGGCTTGTGCTTAAATGGGAGAACGCAACGTAGCACAGCCTAAGCAGCTCGGCATTCCTCATCTCAGCACTCACAGCTCAGCCCAGGCCCTTGGAGATGCAGAAAGAAGTCACCCCGGGGAAAGTTGTTGGAACCCAGGGGCCTGGAGAGAAGACCAACAGAGACCATCCTGTGCCTTCCACATAAGAAAGAACCTCAGTGGAAAGTTAGCTGCCTTTCCTCTGAAGAACAAAATAAATCCCCTTTTATTAAAAGCTAGTCTGTCTCTGGTGTGTTGCATTCCCGCAGCTAGCAAACTAGAACACATGCCTAAGAGTTACTTCTGGAGGACCTCTGTTGTTGCTCAGATGTGGCCTCAGTCTCTCTAAGCCCAACTCTGCAAGTGAAATCATGGCCCTCCCCTCTACCTGGGAAGAGATATCCAGGGGTGAAAGTGTCTCTGGCAACATGGGAGATGACTCCCAGGGATGAATCCAGACCTGGCACTGTGGGATTAACAATTCCATCCAGACCAAAAGGGGGAAAAGAAGTATAATTAATAAAGTATCAGTGGTGGAGAGAGTTCAAATAGAGCTGAAAGGCTACTCTGGGGGTTGCTCTTGTACAAGCTTCAGGCAGACCTTGCTACCTATCATAACCTACCAACCCCCAACCAAGACCATTCCAGCCAATCCTAAAGAACACCTAGGGCAATATATAAGATTCCACAGGTTTCCATGCACTAGAGTAACTTTTTAGAAACCTACAACCTCCAGATGGCTCTTGTTTCAGATAATTCCTGAAACTTAGCCCAGCCTCTCCAGAACATCAGATATTTCCATCTCCTTACCCCATATTAGTGACAGAACCTTCCAATATAAAAAATTTAAAATTGCCATAGGGATGTATGGGAAGATCAAAGATGATGGTGGAGCTATACATAGAAGATAAGATTTAACAAATAAATATGAATGCTGAATCATTAACTTGATATCTTTTTTAGTCTCCAGTATTTTAGAACAGCTAGAAGTAAAAACCTAAAATTGCGAAAGTGCAACCCATGTCAAATTCTGAAATATGTTCTACAACTAATTGTGGTGTTGTGCTTTGAAATTTATAGCTTTTTTATTTTTATTTTTTCACATACAAAAAAAGAAGGGAATAAAAGTTGATTGGGATTAAAAAATGATTTAAGCCCTCTAGCCTCCTATATTCTGGAGCAGCTAGAAGGAAAAACATGAGAGGATCATATGGTAGCCCATGACACACTCTGGGATCTGTCCTGTAACCACTTGTTGAAGAGTGCTTTGAAAACTATTGCTTTTTTATTTCTTTGCTTTGTATATATGTTATACTATGCAATAAAAAAGTTAAAAAAATAGAGGGGAGGGGCCAAACAGAAAAGGAATAATTGTACATATCAATCCAACCATATCAGAAATTATATTTAATGTTAATGAAACAAATGGCAGTTTTCCCCAAATTTACTTTTAACATAATTCTCATCAAAATGCCAGGGTTTTTTTTGTAAAAAATTGACAGGTCTGTTCTAAAATTTATATGGAAATGCAAAGGACCTGGAAAAGCCACATAAAGCTATAGAAGAACCAAGTTGAAGGATTTTCCTTACCTGATTTTGAGACTTATTATGAAATTACAATAATAAGGCAATTTGATATTTGCAAAAAGCTAGACATAGTCAGTAGAATAGAACACAATCCAGAAATGGATCCATATATATATGATAAATTAATTTTTCACAAAAATGCCAGAGCAATTCAATAGTCAAGGAAAAGACTTTTCATCTTCTCTAAAAAATGGTGCTAGAACAACTGGATATCCATATAAAAAAAGAACATTAACTCTTACTTAACACTAGATATATAAAAATTAACCAGAAATGGATAGAAACCTACATGTAAAACCTAAACCATAAAACTCCTAGGTTAAAACATAGGCAATGAATGTTTTTATTTTGGAGTAAAGCTCTCTTAGCTAAATATTAAAAAGCATGAAACATGAAAATAAAAATTGTTGAATTGGACTTTGTCAAAACTAGAAATTTTTACTCTTCAAAACACTCCATTAAGAGAAAGAAAAAGCAAGCCATAATCTGGACTAATATATTTACAGAAGATGTATCAAAGAACTTCTATCCAGGATACATAAAGAATTCTTACAACAAAATAATAAGATGATAAAGAATACCCTAAAATAAATAAAATATTTGAAAAATGCCATTTTAAAAAGAAGATATACACATGGCCATTAAATGCATAAAGATTTGCCTAACATAATTAGTGATCAGAAAAAATGGAAATTAAACCACAGTAAAATATGGTTGCACACCTAGTAGATTTTTGGGGATGAAGAATAATTGAAATTCTCATACATGGCTGGGACAACCATTTTGAAAAACAGTGGGCTGTTTCTTAAAACGTTAAATATACATCACTCTCACATGATCCAGCCTTTTCACCTCTAGGCATTTTATTCAAGAGAAATGAAACATGTTCACATGAAGCCTTGTACATGAATGGTCATTGCAGCTTTCTTTGCAATATCTGAAGACTGGTAAGAACCCAAATTTCCATCAAGAGGTGAATGAATAGACGATGTAATATTTCTCAGTGATAAAAAGGAATAAATTGTTGATACAATTGGATGAATCTCAAAACACTGAGTAGAATATGGTAGACAAAAAATTTTATACTGGATTAATCCATTCATATAAAATGCTAAAAAATTCAAATTAATCTCTAGTTTCAAAAGGCAGAGCAGTGATTTCTTAAGGATGGAGGTAGAGAGAATGATGGATTAGAGAGGCATGAGAAAACTTTGGAGAATGATGGAAATATTAGTTGTTTGATTGTGGTGATGATTTCTTGGGTTGTATACAAGTGTAAAAACCTATCCCATTGTCTATGTAAAATACATGCAGTTTATTAGATGTCAATTATACCTTTATAAAATTGCCAATATGAATTCAGAATCAATATTGCCTTTCCAAATTCACTAATTTTCACTGAAGCTAAAATATACTCTTACTGTGTTCTGAATAAGTTCCATGCTCTAAACAGCTACATAAGCCCACCCAAATGTTGAAGTATTATTTTTACTTTTACAAACTTAAGTCTCCAAGCAGATAAATCTTCTAGCAAGCCTCTTAAAGAGATTGATAATACAAATCTGTATCTCTCCTCAGGAATTCTTAATTCTTGTAATGATCAGGCCACCCATCATCTCATGAATTTGCATTGCCTAGAGTACTATCCATCATAATTTACCGAGAAATATGAAGTGACATCAAGTCTACCTTCTTCAACTTCTGGGCTACAGATTTCTAAACTTTAAGTGGCTTCTCACTAAATGTTGAGTTTAATTTCCTTCTTGTAGAGGATTTTTTTCTGCTTATCCTCTGATCCATTAAGAGCCAGGTAAGAATAAGTGTCAGCAAGAAGCATAAAAAGAGGATAAAGCAATATGAAGACATTGAGAAAATTATTTAGGGGGAGATGGCAAATGTCAAAGAGCTCTAAATCCTAGGTATTTTTGACCTGTGCTTTAGAGGTTTTGTGATGTTTTCTTCACTGCATATCTAAGACCCTATCAGTATTACCTATATGGTACTGCCACCATCAATAGCTTTAAAAGCTTCTCCAGGCACAGGCCTGGAGCTATTTTTCTTTGCTTCCTCTGTGTTTTTTCTTAAATATATATTCAAGTTACCTTCTTCTTCCTTCTTTTTTTTTTCTGTCTGTTCCATGTCTCAAATACATATTTCTCATATTTCGCATAATCTCATATTTCACATAAAAGCACACAAGACCATTAAATCTTGCCTTAAACTTTCATCCTTCCACGTTTTGATGCACAAAAATAAAAAGGATTCAAGTAGTGTTATTTCATCAGCTTCCCTGCTGGACAAAGATGTCTTTGCTGATGGAGTGGAAATGCTTTACCAGCCCATATCCCATTGTCTTCCGAAGCTATTCTGAATAGGAGCCACTGCCATTATGTGAATAAGTCATGCATGATCCCTGGGCATATTATCAGCCCCTTGTGGGACATTTTTACCAATGATGAAATGTTATTGTTGTCAGTGTCAGACTTCCAGACTTTATCAGTCTCTCTTATGACAGCCGTCGTTATTCAGGCAGACTTAGGACAACTTCAAGGTGAGAACTTTCAATACAAGGTCAAGTGGACCAAATTTCTTTCCTATCTACTGCTCAACCATTTCTTTTCCCTTTCATCATGACTCACAGATCAACTCCTCATTCTCTAGGACTACAAAGGGAGGAGTGCAATGGTAGCATCTTTCCATCTATACTCCAGGACCATATTTAAAGGCTGCAGACAGAAGTTACAATTTCTCACTTGTGTCTTCCATAAAGGCCTCACTTATGCTCCCTAAATATTGACACACATCCCTAATCCACAAAATTCATGTGAATGCAGTGTTATACAGTAGAAAAACTCATGGCAATAGAGCTAGAAATATTTATTTCAGATTTCACCTTTATGAACTGTGACCAGCTACTTAAAATTTCTGGGCCAAAATCCTCATTTCTACTAACTAACGGGTCTAATGCTACTTTCCTTTCAGGACTGATATGAGAGTTAAATGTGATAATGTATATATAAAACCCTTGCTCATTACCTGGCTCCTTATATGCGCAAAACAAATATTTGCTTTTTGCTTCCACTCCATTCTTGTAATGCTTTGTGATAAGTACTGTCTTAATGATTATTTTGGCCAAAAATTTAGTGTTATCTTTGGGAATGGAAGAAACATAATCTTTATCACAGCATATCTTAGAGTTTCATGAAACCTGAAAGCCTAACTATCAGATCTAAGACCCCAGTGTAATTATTCCTTTTTGCTATAGTTCTACTGCTTTTGACCACCTAATTCTTACTGATAATTCTTTTATGGAATACTCAGTAGCTGTAATGAGAGGGGTCTTCAGGGTTTGGAAGACAGTCTGGGACACACACATGAGCATGCCAGAATATCAGCTCTCCACATTTAGATTGGCAGACTGGACATGTATTATGTGTAATTCTGCAAGTGTTAGAATGATTATAACAGTTCTAAAGTCTCAGAAGAGAGTAGCTGAATTGGTTTATGGGGTGGGACTGAATAGGGAGAGATCCTCCACAGCAATGCTTTTTCCATGGTAAAACTAGGAGCCAAGGAAAGCATTGCTGATTTTTACTCATAGCATATAAATTCCATCATTTCCTACTCCTAAGGATTAAAAGTAAATACATATATCATAAACCTGATGATACTCAGAACTATCTTCTGTGTCAAGAGGCTCTGATAAATGAACTTATGCATATACCACAAAAGGCAATATCAGAGAAAGGTCAACATTAGGAAAATATTACACAAATATATTTTAAGAGCATACTGACTATAGGGGAAAGATTAAGCCATGGGATCTGAAAGCAATCATTGTTACAATTGTTCAAAGTCATTCATGGAATATTAATGTTGTGCCTACTATGTGCTGGGGAGTGTGTTGAGTACTTTGCATGCATTATCTCATTTAATTCTCACAGCAACCTTGCAAAGAAGTTACTAACGATAATTGTAATATGAAGATGAAGAAATTGGATCTCATAGAAATCGACTGATTTGCTACTATCATCCAGATAGTATCCATGAGCTTCCCATCCACATCTATTGATTATAAAGGATATATTCTTATGCTCTTTACATTTTGCTAAACTAAATGTATAACATAAAAAAATTAACATTGCAACAGCAACAGCTATGTTATCTTAGGAAGCAGAGGAGATGGGTTTCCAAAACTGTGAGCGTCAGTGAGAAAATACAAGAAATGTTACTCATGTAATTCATTCATTTATGAAACTCTTCCTGAGTGACAAAAAGTTTAAGATAAACCATTACAAACTCCCAACAGAGTCATAGTAAAAATATTCTTAGGGCTGTGGTATTTTGGTTTTTAGCAGGTATCATTCATTGAAAAAAATCAAACAGTTCTCATGGCAAACATTATTAATACTATTACATGATGATAACTACTTTAAAAATAGAGCCTTTGAAAAACTTTATTTTCTCTTCAACTCAACAATCCATCATCAAAGTTAGAAATAATAAAAAGTGAATCACTTCTTCCCCAAGGTGAGGAAAATGTTTCTTGCATCAGCCAAAGACATATGCAGAAAGAGGATACTACCAACCCCACCACAAAAAAAGAAAGAGTTGAGAATTAGGATAACCTAGTGCTTAGCTGTACAATCTCTGAAGCCAGACTCTTTGGGTTTGAATATTGGCTCTATCATTTATTTGCTATGAGAACTTTACAAGTTTTTCAACCTCACTCTGCCTCAGAGCTGGGTCTCCAGTATTCCAAATTCACTAATCAAAATCTGCAATTAGTGCTTGGTCATGTTCACTCCTCCCCGGCCACCAATTCCCCTGTTTTGGGGAAGAGGAGTTTTATTTCCAATCATTCTCTTCCATGAGAGTGGAGGATGGGCGCCAATATCTGTAACAGGTAGAGTTTTACTCATGGTTCTTCACCATAAGTCATCAGTGAGGGTTGCTAGGAGAATTATATTACATAATACATTTAAAGTGCTTAGAAAACATTGAATTCTGGACACAGGAAAACACAATAGATTCAAGTTATTATTATACCATTACATAGAAATATCATTCATCTTCTTTCTTTATTTTTCTTTCTAAGCATTGTACTACTGTTAATTCTAAAATAACCATTCTAGTTCTAACACAAAAAGAGGGAGAACTAAATATATGTCTCAGATGTATCTATTAATCTATAGGATCATTGAACAAGCAAAGCCTACTGAAACTACATTAATTATCTAGGATTAGGAAAAGAGGTAAATAGAGATATAATTAAAGGAAAATCAATAATTATTTTTATAGACTTTCTTAAAGTCTCTTACAATAATAGCTGGTTAATTGAAGGTTTTTAACTTACAACAATAACAAAAAATATAATGATGAAGAGAGACAGATGTAGATAGAATGGAAAAAAAGCAGTCAATATACATTTGTGTCTCTGATAAAGTATATGGGTTTACCCAGATATCTGTGTTACATGCCATTTTAACTAATGTTATAAATAATCTGGAAGTTATAGTACACAATGACATTTCCAGTTTACTGGTTACTCTAGGTTTTTCAATGTATATTAAAATGCAAGATACCAAAGTCTACCTTGATTTCACACACACATACACACACACACACAAGTAGATAAATGAGTCTTACTTGATCACACTGAAATGACTTGACTACAGAAAAATTGTTCACAAGGACAGTACAAGTTCTCAATAAAGGTAGACTTAGTTACAACCTAGTAAAGGATGTTAGAATCTGAATATTCCTTGAAAAACCTGAACTAGTGCTTCTGTAGAATAAAAAGATAAGCAGCAGCAGGAGACTAGCCTTCATCCAAGAAGAGGACTGGAAATAAAACCCAAAGTATAATTTACCTGTAACAAAATCATACTTTTTCTCACCTAGAATGCCATACATTTTTTTGCCAACTTTGTTCAAGAAAGAAAGCACAGATTTTTTTTTTTTTAACCTGGGTACAATGGCAGAGTAGGGAGCTTCAAGACAGTTCATCCTCCAGAGCAGCTAGCAAATAGCCAGGAACTGTCTGAAACAACTGCTTGGTGGTTCTGGAGATGAGACGAACACTGTATACCATCCAGCGAAGCATGGAAAGAAGGAACTGATGACTTACGGTGAAGAACCAAGAGTAAAACTGGACCTGTTACAGATATTGGTGCCCATCCTCCACTCTCATGGAAGAGAGTGACTGGAAATAAAACTCCTCTTCCCCAAAACAGGGGAATTGGCGGCTGGGGAGGAGTGAACATGACCAAGCACTAATTGCAGATTTTGATTAGTGAATTTGGAATACTGAAGGCCCAGCTCTGAGGACAGCTTCAGTTTCAACCAGCACAGGACAAAAAGCAGTCAGCAGCCCCTGTTTCAATCCTTCCCCTCACAGCGGTGGAAGCTGGGGGTGATTTGGTGTCACAATACCTTCTTAAGGCTGTGGGGAACAGTTCACTGAGGGGCAGCTCTTCCCCAAGACAAGAGGTGGGGGCGGGGAGTCATGACACAGCCCAGGACTGCTTGCAGTTTTTGATTAGCAAATTCATATCAACCTCCCCCAGACGGGAGCAGCTGACAGCCTCAGTTTTGAGTCCACTCCAGACAGGGGTGGAATCAGTTGAGACAGCACCATTTTAGGACTGCGGGAAACAGTTGGCTGGAGTATGCTATCTGCTGGCAGGTCAAAAAAGCGTAGATTCCAGGAGCTGTCAAAGAGAAGACTGACATCCTTCTGGGTCTCCTGCCCAGGGCAGTTTGGAAGCAATCCACACCACTTTGCAGATCCCTGGCCCTGTTTTCACTGGGAAAAGCTGACATAGAAAGTCCTCCCCAGGGTGACCCTTCTCCCAGAATTTGCCCTTCGTGCAAAAGCCACTAAAGACAACAAAAGGAGTGTTAGAAAACTATACAGACAAAAGACTTATACAATCTGGAGAGAAAAGCAAATCGCTCATTTTCTTAATGAATATATATATATATATATATATATATATATATATATATATATATATATATATTAAAAGTCAGATTGGGCATTGCCCAAAGATCCCTTCGGATTGGGAGAAGGATTAAAGGAGAAGGAGGAGGCATAACAGAGATTATAGGATTTAACAAATGAGCATGGCTGCTGAATCACTATATTAATAGTCCTTCTAGCCTCCAGGGTTTTGAAACAGCTAGAAAGAAAAATCTGAGATGGTGGAATGGTAGCCCATGACAAACTCTGGGAATTGTTCTGTAACTACTTGTTGAAGTGTGTTTTGAAAATTTTTGCTTTTTCTTTCTTTTCTTTGTATATATATTATATTTTACAAAAAAAAAGTTAAAAAAAAAAACAAAACATAGAGACAAACAAAAAACAAATAGAATCATTCCCAGAGAAGGAACAAGGGACAGGAAGATTTCTCCTGGGGATGAAACAAGTGCACAAACAACACAATCTCAAAAATTGCACCATATATCCAGAGCAAGAATCAGATGAATAAGAGCTGACAAAATCTGATCAAGCATGAGCTTTTCTAAAAGTCTATAATAAGTTGAACAAATTCTCAAAGAAGTGTTTAACAACAAAGTCAACCAACAAGAGAACCCTTGACAAGACAGAGAAACTACCTCCAGAGTAAACTCACGAAGATAATCAGATGCTGAAACACCAGGAAAAAATTAAAAGCCATACTAAGATAAGGAACATATAACTCAAAGGAACAAATTAAGACTTCAGAGATGACATAGAATTTGCAATAACTAATTAAAGATGTTCAAACAAACATCCTAAATCAATTCAAGGAGATAAAGGAAAATATGGCTAAAGAGATAAAAGATGTTGAGAAGACACTCTCTAGGCACAAAGAAGAATTTGAAAACATAAAAAGAAATATAACAGAAATTATGGTAATGAAAGGCACAGTAGAAGAGATTAAATTACACTTTTGAGCCATGCAATAGCATATTGGAACAGGTAGAAGAAAGAATCAGTAAGTTACAAGACAGGACAGTTGAACTCTTACCGTCAGAAAAATGGGAAAAATTGAGCAGGGTCTCAGGATTTGAATGACAGCACAAAGTTTACAAATATATGCATCATGTGTGTTCCAGAAGGAGAAGAGAAGGGAAAAGGGGAAGAAAGAATATTTGAGGAAATAATGGCCAAAAGTTTCTCAACTCTCATGTAGGATATAAATATAAATATACACAGAAGTGCAACATACTCCAAACAAAATAAATCCTAACAGAGGACTCATACTTCCTGAAGTTAAAGCCTGTTACAAAGCTATGGTGGTCAAAACAGAGTGGAACTGTCATAAAACAGTTAGATACATTGACCAATGGAATTGAACTGAGAGTTCAGAAGGAGACCCTCATATCTATGGCCAACTGATTTTTGACAACATTGTTAAGTATGTTCAACTGGGACAGAACATTATCTTCTACAAATGGTGCTGGGAAAACTGGATCTCCATATGCAAAAGAATGAAAGCGGACCCTATCATATACCTCATACAAAAAGTAACTCAAAGTGGATTAAATACTTAAATATAAGAACCGAGACCACAAAATTCCTACAAGATAATATAGGGAAGCATCTTCAAGGTCTAGTGGCAGGCAATGCATTTCCTAGACTTTACACGCAAAGCACAAGCAATGAAAGACAAAAGAGATAAATGGGACCTTCTCAAAACTGAATATTTTTGTGCTACAAAGGAGTTTTTCAAGAAAGTGAAAATGCAGCCTACTCAACAGGAGAAAATACTTGGAAACTACATATCTGATAAGGGTTTAATATCCAGAATATGTAAAAAACAATAAAAAGACAATCCAATTAAAAATGGACAAAAGACTTGAATAGACATCCTTCCAAAGATAAAACACAAAGGGATAAAAAGCACATGAAAAGACTCTCAACTTCACCAACTATGCTGGTTTGAAATTATTATTTACCCAAGGAAAGTCATGTTTTCCCAATATAATCTTGTGGGAGGAGATCTATTGTTAGGTGGGGCCTTTTGATTAGGTTGTTTCAGGAGATAAGACCCACTCTGTTGGGTAGGAACCCTTGATTAAGTTGTTCCATGCAGATGTGACCTATCCATTTCAAGGTGGTTCCTAATCCTTTTACTGGAGTCCTCTATGAAGAGAACAAAAGGCAGAAGACACAGAAAGAGTACAGAGTCAATACTGAGAGCAGAGAGATGAAACCAAGTGAAGGACATAGACAACTGGGGAGAGAAAATGCTCTGGGAGATCCTAAGCTAAGAGAAATCCAGAGTTTTCCCCAGATAAGCTAAGAGAGGACCCATAGATGCTTAAGATGGAAAATGCCCCAGGAGAGGTCATAAAAGCCATAAGAACTGAGAGATCCATTTTGGAAACCAACCCAGGAGAGAAGAGCCAGCAAGACATCACCATGTGGCTTCCCATGTGACAGAGAAACCCTGGATATGATTTGTCTTTTTTGAGTGAAGGTATCCTCTTGTTAATCCCTTGATTTGAACATGTTCATGGTTTTACAACTATAAATTTGTAACCTAATAAATACTTGTTCTGGTTTGCTAGCTGCCGGAATGCAACACACCAGAGACGGATTGGCTTCTAATAAAAGGGGATTTATTTTGTTGGTTCTTCAGAGGAAAGGCAGCTAACTTTCCACTGAGGCTCTTTTCTTATGTAGAAGGCACAGGATGGTCTCTGCTGGTCTTCTCTCCAGGCCCCTGGGTTCCAACAACTTTCCCCGGGGTGACTTCTCCAAAGGCCTGGGCTGAGCTGCAAGTGCTGAGATGAGGAATGCCGACCTGCTAGCTGTGCTACATTGCTATCTCTCATTTAAGCACCAGCCAATTAAGTCAAACGTCACTCATTACAGCAGACACGCCTCCTAGCTGACTGCAGATGTAATTGGCAACAGATGAGGTTCACATACCATTGGTTTATGGCCGCAGCAACAAGACTAGGTATGCTCACCTGGCCAAGTTGACAACTGAATCTAACTAACACAATACTCTTTGTAAAACTGAGTCCATTTCTAGTATATTGCATTCCAGCATCATTAGCAAACAGAAACAACATCCTTCACAATTTGAAGCAGTCATAATTAAAGACAACAATTATATGCTCCTACCTAAGTGTACCTCTCATAATTTTTAACTATTATTCAAAATGAACACAGAGCTAATAATAGTTTCATGCACTGTGGCATTTTTTATATTGCATTTCTTGCTTGTGTACTCATACATTAACTGATACTAGATACATATTGTGCATAAGCCACCATGCTGAACACAAATATGCCAACACAAGTTGGACAAATATCTTTTATCTAGAAGCACTCATTTCCGTGGAGAAGAGACAGAAAAACAAGTTGAAAGTGGTATGTACCAACAAAGAAATGTAGGAAATGTGGCATGGAAATATTTAAAAAATGATATTTTATGAATCTAAAAGGAGAATAGATGTTCAACAAACATAATGTATAATCAAACTAGGGTTAATGGCAACGCAGAAAGAAGCCTCTAGGAATGCCTAGTACAACAGCAAGAGAATTGAATGACTGGTGGGCTAAGACTTTGCCAATGTTATTGCTCAGCATGAGAACAGAAGCAAAACAACTCAGAATTACTTCATATGGTCTCAGTGGAGGACTTATTTTACCACTCTAACTGATTTCAGGTGTAAATAACTAGACTGTATTTTAATTACAGGAGTCAATGGCATCCATATTCATGACCAATAAGTAGAAAGCAAATGAATGCATAGTACAACATTTGCATGCCATAAGTCCAGGCTATGACAATGTCTTCCTATTTAAAAAAACAAAAATAAACTGAGGGAACTCTGAAAAACCCAACACTCTAAACAGATTTCACAAGATTCTTCTTACTGCAGATTGTACTTTTTTGGTTTTTATATCATTTTCTGCAATGTTATTTGTGCAAACTTCCCTCCAAGTATGAATTTGTCTCAAATACAGCTTCATGTCTCAAAAAATAGTGTGCCAGATAAAGTTGAGAATTAAAAATAAAACACTTATTTTCACAATATTATTTTGATGACTTACTCCTTTAATATAAGACATTAAAATTCAAAGGACCCAGCCCATCCCTCTCAAGAGGAATGAAAAGACTGAGAAAATTACAGAGGGTTCATATTTTATTTAGGCCAATTTATCATTTAAAGTTGAATGGCTTTAAATAAATGTCTTGCCATACAGGGATAAATGTTAACAGAAGCAGCAACTTAAGTGTACATGCATACAGAGCTGATATTCAACAAGCACCCCCGTATAGTCTTACTGGTTGTTAAAATACTGAGATACATCCATTCAGATGGATAAATAAACATTGTTCTGTGGCTGTCAAATGCCACAACATTCCTGGACTCCTAGAGCCTAGCCCAGGAGGTTTAGGTGTGACCTGCACAGGCCCCACTGGTACCCATTACTCCTCCCTGCCTACTATCCTGTCACCTGCTGACAGTAGAGATGGCATTACTGAGTTGGGTAATGTCCCAGTGGGCAAGCTTTTGATGCTGTCCCTTGAGAGAAGGAAGCTGAGAGATCTATGAGTGTCTAGTCCTTTGAAAATCAGCAAAAGCCTGGTGAGGAAGTATAATATTTTTCTTCCCTGCTGAATATAATCTCCATTTTACCTCCATTTAGAAAGACATTAAATGACTCACCAAATGCTTCCTGGTCATGGACATTAACAAATTAATGTTATTAATAACTTAAGAGCCAATCCTATATAAAATATAGTCTGTGCCAGGCATCTTTATAAAAACATATTCACTCATTTGAGTACTATAATTATCATCATTCTCATTTTACAAATAAGGAAATGGAGGCTCAGAGAAGTATTTAAACCTTAAGTGGCAGAGCAGGAATTTTAATTTAAGAAGCCTAACAACAGATCTGCTTTCTTTTCCCCACTACACCACTTCCTGTCTGGACTGAAAGATCAGGTTCCATCTATCCAAAAATATCTTTTCAATAAATGGTATTCATCATTGAATCAATAATAAAGATATTACTATATTTTTTTAAATATCAGGCAGTATGTTAAAGGCTAGAATATTTTATTGAAATTTCTGATAGTTGAGCAGTCACACAAGTAGGAGTAAATACCACTGCCAATATAATTGATATGAAAATAAACCCTTTAATTATTGAGGTGACAATCACTCAATGACTATCACTTTAATGAAAACATCATTGGAAAAATTTTATGGGATTTCCTATGCCAAATGGGGCATCATTTATTTATTGGTAGCTGTATCAAATGGAAGACCCACCTGGGAGAGCAGGGAATCCTGATTATCTCTACAAATCAACTGATTTGGAAATTATTAGAATGAGTTGATGAAAAATTTGTCACATATCAGTGGGTAAGCAGATCTGTAATATATACAATTGAATATATTTAGAAAATGAAATGAAATATTAGATTTTTAGATTCATGTATTGATATATATATACATTAATTTATAGTACTATGCTGATTTTTAAATAGTATTAATGCGATCACTGTATTATGCATAGAAAAATAGTTTAGAAATTCTATATCAAAATATTAAGTGGTTATATCTGGGTGTTGAGATTAATACATATTTTACACATATATACATCAATAAACAGATACTGCTAGTATAAAAAGGAAAAACAAATATGTTATATATTTAAAATATGGCTTTTTTCCAGATTATCCTTTCTTTTTCAAATAACTTAAAACTCGGGCTCATGCTTTTTAATCTTAATCTTAAATAGTTCAGAGGCCAGAAGATAAATTTTCTTGAGTTTCTTGCAAACAGATTCCTTAGCTAACTATATTTGCCATCTTTCTTAACCCAATATTGACCCTAGAAGTCTCAGTCTCACCTGGAATTTGGAATGATCAAAGTGACTTTTCCTGAATACTTGTAATTGTCTCGGCTTTTCCCCTTCCCTACTAATACTTTATTTTCCCAAAACACCCACACATACATATAAATCAAGGAAACTGGGAAATCAAGAAAGGAGCTCTATTTTAGGGATGCTTCTCACCTTGGTGAGCCCAATATTCTACAATGTGATAAACAGTGAAAGGACGAATTGCCATTTTCAGAAGAGGCTCTTTTCAGAAGTTCACCTTGGAATCTGTTTTACTTCTGAGTGGTAACATGTTCTCATTCTCTTCAGTTAGAATCACAAGACATTCAGATGGTCTGAATTGTCATCCCTGTTTTCCCTAGGAAATCGTGAACTGACCCAAGGAGCTAGAAGTGGAGAATCAAGGTAATGTTTTATCCTTCCTTCCCCTTGCTACTTAACAGTAAAGCACTACCTTAATTCCAGTTTATTGCTAGTTTTTGTGAACCATAGTTTCACTCTTTCTTAACAATATTGAGAAATCAAATCAAATATTTGAATTCCTTAAAAATTCAGCAAATTTTTACTCTACCTTTTCAGCATCTCTAAAATGGAGATAATAATAACAGCTTTATCAGAGTTAGTTAGTTCTTAGTTCTTCGTTAAGAATTAGCTAAGACCTTGCATGCATATAAAAATGTATGGCATTGTGTGTAACAGATAATAGCTGTCTATATGTGGTCATCTGTCATATGCAAACCATCAAAGAGAACAGACGGTAGCAAAAAGTTGGGGATTTAGGGGGACACAAAATGTGAAATATGGTCCCTGTCCTAAAAATCCATAGCCTCACAAATTTAAGAAAATCAGGCATGGAATGAAACTTTTGAAAGCTAGAGAAACTATCATCAAATAGGATTGGAACTTAGCATAGTTACCTTGAACTCTGGCTATTGATCACACCCCCATATTATCCATCTCTCCTGCTATAACCAAAGATTACATTGTGCTATTGATTCATCTTAGGTTATCATGACACCAAAATGCTACTTTCAATCTCCCCCACATTGGCAAGTATCCAGACTCACCCTTGTTAGAGTTAATATTTCTCATATTAATCCAGAGCTATTTTCAGGTGGATTTCTTTAGTCCAATAACCTAAACACCTTTTAACTTTGTTTAATTGACATTTAAATAGACTCTATCAAAAAATTACACACATCCAATGATAATTATTGCTGGTAGCAATTAAAAGTATTCTACTCTGATGATTCCAGATGGTTTATTTTGTAAATTGGTCTACATTTTTAATATCTGTGTTAATAAATGCAAATGGACATACTTTCCATTCCTTAATTATTTTTGTATTATATACTCTTCTCTAGGATAGTGAGTGACATACTACCTTACGATTACTGAAGATGAATAATTCCTGATACTAGAACACTCATGTTTGGAAAAGGCACTCTATGATTTGGTCCTTGAAAACTTAAGGAATTTTCTAGAGAAGTAAGCTGCTCAACTCTCATTACTCCCAATGAAAGTCAACTTGCTTCCTGCAGGACTTGCCTGTGGATTGTATAGAATAGGAGTTCCTAGCCATTCCCCTTTGTGAAAGACACTGTACTGATGGATTTTCATGATGAATTCTTCTGGGTTTTGTTCTAACACCTTGATACAGAAAGAAGAAAGCAAGAGAAGAAGAATTTTGAAGAAAGGTTATGGAAACTATCTGGGAATGTTCCTGTTGAGCTATCCCACAACTTGAGTTTTGAATAATGCATGTTCCATAAATCTAAGTGTCCCACTATGGCACATTTTAAAGCAGGGAGAGAAAATAATAGCTACTGTCCACACTTATCACTAATAATAAATTGCAGGGCTCCTGTGTGTGGCGGCGATTAATGCAAAACGCAACCCAAAACACATAACTAACTAAATAGATAGTTTGACTTTCTTGGGGGTTATCTCTTTTCCTCTTTTTTTCTTTCTAAATAGAAAATGCATTTTTTAAAAATCTCCAGAACACCAACCCTTTTCTCTTTGAGACAGACAAATGGGCTCTTTTTATAGGCAAGGTCAGGTGTGTTTGTGTATGTGTGTGATTTGAGAGAGAGAAGGAGAGAGAGAAACAGACAGATAGAGACTCACTGGCATGGATGGGGTTGGGGACCACATAATTCACGTGCAGTAACAGGATACAGAGAGAGAGAGAGGTGATTGGCAGAGTGACTGTACAGGTATGGGAATACAGCAGAGGTAAGTGACAAGCATATTTTGTAGACAATGAATTTGCAGAGGAACATCAGCTCTCATTTTCAGTTAGATTATGAAATATTTTATGAAAACTTTAAAAAAAACAAACACAAAGGGGGAGTGCAAGGGTAGTTCAGTGGTAGAATTCTCACCTGCCATGCGGGAGACCCAGGTCTATTCCCAGCCCATGCACTTCCCAAAATAAACAAGCACAAAAAACAAACAAATTCAACAAATGGTGATCACATGGAAAAAGAATGAAATGTGACCCCCACCATACAGTATACAAAGGAAAAAAAAAAAAAACACCCAAAGCCCTTCAGAAATTAAAAGCATATTGAAATGTATGTAGAAATTAAATATTGTTCATATCTCTAGCCGATAAAACCCCTTTCAAAAGGTGAGAAAATTGAATTGCATCATCAATAACTGATATAAATTTTATAGGACCCTCTGATTGCTGCTATACCCCCAGATGGAGCCATCATTCGTTGATACCCTTCAATTTGCCAGGCACTGAACTACAGTTTATTTAATCCTCTCACCAAGCCTATGTATTATCTCCATTATTCAAAGTAGGAAACAGGCTCAGGAAGACTAAGTAAACTCCCTAAAGGCACACATCTGCTAGGAGACAGAGTTGGGATTTGAATTCCTGTTCTGCTAAATACCAAGTCCCATGTTCTTTGTATTCTGCCGTACAGTGTATTGTCAGATAAAATACAGAACACCCAGTTAAACTGAATTTTGGATGAACAGTGAATTTTTTTTTTAGCATAAGTGTGTCCCAAAATGTTATTTACCTGGAATTCAAATTTAACCAGGCATCCTGTATTTTGTTTGCTAAGTCTGGCAAACAGCCTAATATCTTCCCTGAATCCAGCTGCCTATTTTTGAGAGGCAGCAAAACAATGAAAATCGTGGAAGGGAAAGGCATTCTTCATGGAAGCGGGGAAAGTGTAATGAAATACCTTTTCCCCTCAGCACCAGTGGGTTTCTTCAAAGTGAATGGTGTTCTCAGGAAGATTCCCAGACTTTGTGCTGGTGGGAAGATTATCAGTTTGCAGATGGAGTGAGCAGCCAGCTCCACCAAAGGCAGCATAACTGGAGATGGTACACAATGGAGTGAGGGAGGTCTTCACAGAACCAATAAGAGTCAGCCTGAATGCCAAATCTGCCCCTTACCAGAGAAAATTGGATGGGCTTTGAGTTCTAAAATTTTTTGATCTACTTTGTTATATGTATAATTAGTGGAGCAAGAAATTGGGATCCGAAGATTTTTTTGTTTGTTTTTTTGCTTCCTTCCCCACCCTTTCAGGCTATAGGTGAATGTCCCACCTTCTCAGTCAGGGAGAGAGAAAATTACCCCTTACCTCTTGGAACCCTGCTTCTGAGAAAAGTCAAGTCTCTTTTAACCCTCCAGGGTATTTCAGTGCAACATTTGGCTGCATTATTGCCCTTATTCATTCCTTTTGTCTCAGCACCATTGTCTGCTTTAGCCTAGACCATTTTTCCTAACTTTCTTCTCTTCACTGAATTCCATCAGTCATAAATATCTGTGCTCTGCCAGTTGGCTTAGCCTTCAGCCTTTTTTTTGCTCTCTGCTAGGGAACCGATAAAAGTAATGTGAGCTAATGTGTTAATGATTATCAAAGGTCTTATCCTTTCCAGATAGCATCTGTTGCCTTGAATGCTGTAATACCAAGGCATAAGCAGGCTGGGGTTGGAAATATTTTAGATCAGGTAGCTATTTTCTTATCACTTCTATATTACATCAAACCAATGACCCTTTGCCCCCATCCCTTTCTCGCAACTAATCAACCAGGGCATCTATTTCCTCACACCATTACACTGGCCAATTTAAGCTTGATATATTAGGAAAACCATTATTTTTCATATTCTTAATTGCAGTACAGTTGATTGAATGGAAATAGCCAAATATATTGGACAGAAGCCTGTTTAGAAAAATGATAAATCATTAACTAAAATGACTTCTTCAGGAAAAGTAAATCCCTGATTCTTTTCTCTGTCTCTCTCACTCTCATTCCTACTGATTTTGCAAAGGTAAATTCAGGTTTCTCTTTCCTTGTAACAGCTTTCCTCTCTGCACCCCCAACAACGTCCCTCATTTGTAACCTTACTGTAACACATATTTTCTTTTATCACTATAGCTAAAATTACAACTCAGGAGCTACATCACCTGTGTGTAAATCCTGGTTTTACCACTAAACAGCTTGTGTGCCTTTGGACAAGGTAACTTATTCTGTGCCTATGTGTCTTATCTGTGAAATGGGATAATAATGCTGTCATCCTCATAAGGCAGCTCTGAGCATTGTATATATATATATAGTACATAGAATGGGGACTGGCACTTGACAAGCATGGTATACAAGTTTGCTATTATTTATTTTAAACATCAACTTTCCACTATCATGAGCTCTTGGATGGCAATAAGTTTGTATACATTTGTAATAGTCACTGCCTGGCTCATAGTAGACACTCAATAATGTTTGAGGAACAGATAAATCCCTATATATAACTCTCTGAACAATGTGAAAATAGACCTGAGTCCTTGCTCTGAGGTTAGAAATGTCAAGTGACTGGCAGGAGAACTCAAAAATAGCTTTTTTTTTTCTTGTGAAAAGTCAAGGTATGGAGTGACGTCATCAACAAGGCAGCAAAAACAGCTACTGTAACTCTCTCCTCAGAGATTCAATGTTAAACAAGAACAGTTCTAAATTGTTCAGAAATCTGGAGAAGGATATGGACTGGAGAAGGACTCTACAAATCCTGAATTGAATAAGCAAAAGAATGTCAGGGAAAGGAAATTTCCATCCCAAACTGACCGGTGCTCTCTCCTTCCCCCCACCCAGCCTCACACATAGTGTGGATGGGCAGAGAAGCAGCAGCTGGGACCTCTCCCAATGGAGACACAGAGTATGTATTCTCTCACAGTAGTGGGACAGATCCCCACTTTTTGGAGACCTGAGGGACAGGGGAGAGGATTTCAAGGCCAAAGTCAGTGAGAGACAGAAAGTCTGAGAAAATGTGGACAGAAGCTGTGTTTCCAGCCCTGAGTTTGAAAGTCCTCCCCATCCCTAAGAGAAATGGCAGTGAGAGACTTGATCTCTACCTGGAGGAAGGCTGAAGAACGGTAGAGCTGGGGTGAATTCAGCCACAAATAAATGGGTGACACAAACCCATTTTGAGCCAGATTTGGGCTGACAAAGAGAGGGAACAAAATTCCTGTTGAGCTATAGTCCAAAGATACAACTCTGAGGACAATTACGTTTTAGAACAGTATTATCTGCTGAGCAGAACAGAAAATGCAAGAGAATTTTCAGAGACTACCCAGAAAATTATTTCAGACAGATTGGAGTGGGTATAGACCCCTGCTTGGAACCTGCCTCTGTTTTGGCTGAGAAACATGTATGAACCAACTATTAAAGCAGTGCCCTAAAACAAATGCAGGTCTTGCAGGATGGTGAAAAACAGAGCACTACTGGGAGACAGCAGACTCGTTTTATCCATAAACAGAGACATTGTGGTGGTGTCCAGTGTCTACTCCCATCCCTGAGGCAGGCCACTGTAGGTGCCTGGTTTGGGGGTGGAGATAGGGGACAGAAAAAAATCTGACAACTGGCCAGCAAGAGAGATGAACAGATACAGAAAAAATGCAACCAAAATAAATATCCTAGTCAAAAAGGATAAAAAAAAAAAATCTAGAATAAACTAAACAAAAAAAAATCAGATGCCTAGACACCAGCAGAAAATCACAACTCACCCAGGAAGAATGAATATACCTTCCAAACAATTGAACAAATTGTAACCTCAACCAAGATGTGGAACTGAAACAACTAATTAATGATGTTAAAACAGATCTTCTAAATCAATTCAATAAGCTGAAGGAAAATACGGAAAAATATGTGAAGGATATAAAGAAGACACAGGGTGTCTATAGAGAAGAAATTTAAAGCTTGAAAAAACAATTGGCAGAACTTATGGGAATGAAAGACAAAAGAGAAGTAATGAAAAACAATGAAAGCATACAACAGCAAATTTGAAGAGGCAGAAGAAAGGATTAGTGAACTAGAAGACAAGACATCTGAAATTCAACACACAAAGGAACAGATAGGGGATAAATGGAAAATTTCGAACAGGATCTCATGGAACTGAATGATAACATGAAGCATGCAAATATACGTATTATAGGTGCACTAGAAGGAGAAGAGAAGAGAAAAGGGGCAGAAAGAATAATGGAGGAAATAATCAGTGAAAATTTCCCAACTCTTACAAAAGACATAAAACTACATATTCAAGAAGCATAGTACACCCTAAACAGAATACATTCAAATAGACTTACACCAAGACACTTAATAATGAGATTGTCAAATTTCAAAGACAAAGAGAGAATTCTGAAAGCAGCAAGAGAAAAGCAAACCAATACATACAAAGAAAGGTCAAGAAGACTAGGTGTGGATTTCTCAACAGAAATCATAGAGGCGAGAAGGCAGTAGGTTGATAAATTTAAGATATCAAAAGAGAAAAACTGCAACCAAGAATTCTATATCCAACAACACTGTCCTTCAGAAATGAGAGAAAGTTTAAAATATTTTACAGATAAATAGATACTGAGAGGGGTCATGAACAAGAGACCTGCTCTACAAAAAATACTAAAGGAAGTGCTACAGGCAGATAAGAAAAGACAGAGGAGAGAGAGGTTTGGAGAAGACTGTAGAAAGGAAGATTAGCAGACAGGGTAACTAATAGAGCTAAAAGAGAAAAAAAAGATACAACAGATAAAATCTAAAAGAAAAAAAATTGAAGAAAATACAGGCTTTATGGAAATAACATTGAATTCTAATGGATTAAACTCACCAAGCAAAGGACATAGATTTGCAGAATGGATGAAAAACAGGATACATCTATGTGCTGTCTGCCAGAGACCTACTTAAAATGTGAGAACAAAACAGGGTAAAAAATGAAAGGATGGAAATAGATATTCCATTTAAACAACAACCAGAAAAGAGTGGGGATAGCTTTACTAATATCAGACAAATTATATTTCAAATGTAAAACAATTAAAAGAGACAAAGAAGGACACTATATATAAATAAAAGGCACAATTCATCAGAAACACATACCAATCATAGCTATCTATACACTGAGCTAGAGTGCTTCAAAATACATTAGGCAAATACTGTCAACACTGAAGGGAGAAGTTGACACTTTTACATCAGTAGTTAGAGACTTCAATACACCACTCCCATCAGTGGATAGAGCATCTAGACAGAGGATCAATAAGGAAAAAGATCTTGAATAATAAGAGAAATGAATTAGATTTAACATACATTTATAATACATTGTACCCAACAATAGCCAGATACACATTCTTCTTAAGTGTTCATGGATCATTCTCCAGGATAGAACACATGTTGGGGCACAAAGCAGATCTCAGTAAATTCAAGATTATCAAAATTCTACAAAGCATGTTTCTCAGATCATAATGGAATGAAGTTGGAATTCAATAAAAAGCAGAAGCTTGGAAAATTCACATATTTATGGAGGCTAAACCACACACTTTCAAACAACAAGTGGGTCAAGGAAGAAATTACAAAAATAACCAGCAAATATCTTGAGGCAAATGAAAATGAGAACACAACATATCAAAACTTATGGGATGCAGCAAAGGTTGTGTTTAAAGTGAAATTTATCACTGCAAATGCCTATATTAAAAAAGAAGAAAGAGGAAAAACTGAGTAATTAATTGCTCACCTGGAGGAACTAGAGAAAGAACAGCAAACTAACCCCCAAAAAACAAAAGAAAAAAAAACAAAAAACAAAGATGCGAGCAGAAATAAATGAAATTGAGACCATGAAAATGGAGAGAATCAATAAAACCAGAAGTTGCTTCTTTGTGAAAGTCAATAAAATAGACAGACCCTCAGCTAGGCTGACAAAGAAACAAAGAGAGAGGATACAAGTAAATAAAATCAGAAATGGGAAGGGAGACATAACTACTGACACTGCAGAAATAAAGGAGATAATAAGAGAGTACTATGAACAACTATATGCTAACAAACTAGACAACTTATATGAAATAGATAACTTTCTAGAGAAGCACGAACAACCAACATTGACTTGAGAAGAAATAGATGACCTCAACAAACCAATCACAAGTAAAGAGATTGAATCAGTCATCAAAAAACTCCTTAAAAGGAAAAGTCTAGGGAAAGATGGTTTCACATGTGAATTCTACCAAACATTCAAGAAAGAATTAGTACCAATCCTGCTCAAACAATTCAAGAAAATTGAATAGGAGGGAAAACTACCTAACTCACTCTATGAAGCCAACATCACCCTAATGCCAAAGCCAGGCAAAGATACTTTGAGAAAAGAAACTTTCAGCCAAATCTCTCTAATGAATATAGACACAAAATTCCTTGACAAAAATACTGCAAATCAAATCTAGCAGCACATTAAAAGAACTGTACACCATGACCAAGTGGGTTTTATCCCAGTTATGCAAGGGTGGTTCAACATAAGAAAATCAGTTAATGTAATACACCACATCAATAAATCAAAGAGGAAACACCACATGATCATCTTGATTGATAGAGAAAAGGGATTTGACAAAATTCAACATTCTTTCTTATGAAAGCATTTCAAAGGGTAGGAAAATAAGGAAACTTCCTCAACATGATAAAGGGAATATACAAAAAACAAACAAACAAACAAAAAAAAAAACAGCTAACGTATACAATGGGGAAAGAGTGAAAGTTTTCTCTCAAGATTAGGAACAAGTCAAGGTCACCCATTATCACCATTGTTCTTCGACACTGTGCTGAAAGTTCTAACCAGAGCAATTAGGCAAGAAATATGAATAAAAGGCATCCAAATTCGAAAGAAAGAAGGAAAACTTTCATCATTTGCAGATGACATGATTCTTTATGTAGAAAATACTGAAGAATGAAGAATGTACAGGAAAACAACTAGAACCAGTGAGGAAGTACAGCAAAGGGGCAGGATAAAGGATCAACATGCAAAACTCAGTTGTGTTTCTATATACAAGCAATGAGCAATCTGAGGAGGAAGTTAAGAAAAAAAATTCATTTACAGTAGCAACCAAAAGAATAAAATATTTAGGAATAAAATTAACTAAGGACCTAAAAGGCCTTAACACCAAAAACTACAAACTTTTGCTAAAAGAAATCAAGAAATACCTAAATAAATGGAAGGACATAATGTGTTCATGGATTGGAAGACTAAGTAAAGTTAAGATGTCAAGTCTTCCCATTTATAGATTCAATGAAATACTAATTAAAATCCCAACAACTTATGTTACAGAAATAGAAAAACCAATAATTAAATTTTTTGGAAGAATAGGGTGCTGCAAATAGTTAAAAATATCTTGAGGAAGAAAAAAGAAGTGGGAGATCTTGCATTACCTGACTTTGAAGTACATTACAAAGCTACAGTGATCAAAACAGCATGGTACTCCATAAATGTAGGTGTACTGACCAGTAGAACTGAATTGAGTGTTCAGAGATGGATTCTCACATCTGCAGCCAATTAATCTTTGATAAGATGGTTAAGTCAAGTCAACTGGGACAGAGCAGCCTCTTCAACAAATTGTGCTTGGAAAACTGGATATCTATATTCAAAAGAATGAAAGAGGACCCTTATCTCAAACCTTATACTAAATTAACTCAAGATAGATAAAAGATGGGCAGTTCAATGGTGGCTCAGTGGAGGAATTCTTGCCTGCCATGCCAGGGACCCAGGTTCGATTCCCGGTGCCTGCCCATTCAAAAAAAAAAAAAAAATAGATCGAAGATTAGACATAAGACCATAAAATGTTTAGAAGAAATTGTAGGAAAATATCTTAAGGATCTTGTGATTGGGAGTGGTTTCCTTGAACTTACAAAGTATAAACAATGAAAGAAGAACTAGATAAATGGGATCTCTTCAAAACTGAACACTTTTGTGAATCAAAGAACTTTTCAGGGAAGTAAAAAGGCAGCCTATGCAATGGGAGACAATATTTAGAAACTACACATCAGATAAATACATAAAGAAATCTTACAACTCAACAATAAGAAGACAAACAATCCAATAAAAAATGGGCAAAAGACATAGAGACTCATTTCTGAAGAGGAAATACAAATGGCTGAAAAACATATGAAAAGGTGCTCAACGTCACTGGCTATTAAGGAAATGCAAACCAAAACCACAATGAGATATTATCTCATACTTATCAGGGTGGCCATTACTTAAAAAGAAAACAAAACAAATAAACAAACAAACAAAAAACAGGAAACAACAAATGCTAGAGAGGATATGGAGAAAGAGGCACACATTCATAATTGGGAATGTAGTATGGTATAACTGCTCTGGAAGGCTATTCGGTGGCTTCTCAGGAAGCTAAGTACAGAATTGCCATATGATCCAGCAATCCCATTACTCGGGAGGAACTAAAGGCAAGGACACAAATGGACATTTGCATGCCAATGTTTTTAGTGGCATTATTCATGAGGGCCAAGAAATGGAAACAGCCCAAATGTACATCAACAGAGAAGTGGCTAAACAGATTGTGGTATATACAAATGATAGAATATCACACAGCAGTAAGACAGAATAAAGTCATGAAGCATGTAACAATGAGGACGAAACTTAAGAACATTATGCTGAGTGAAACTGGCTGAAACAAAAAGACAAATATTTTATGGTCTCATTATTATGTGCTACATTAATGATTAAATATTGTATGGACTCATTATTACACTCAACATTAATGACTGAACTTTGAGAGTTAAGGAACACAGGTTATCAGGAGATAGAAAAAAGGTAGAGATGGGACATTTGATGCTAAAGGAGTACAAAATGTTCAACAGGACTGATTGTAATGACCCAGAAATGGATAGCACAATATTATGTGATGGTAGTATAATATTTTAAGTACACTCAATGAAAAGCTGAGTGTGAATATAGTAGAGGGAGGTGGGCTGGATGCATGTATGACACTGGAAGGAAAGATAAAGGATAATGACTGGGATGGTATAACTTAGCAATGCCTAGAGTGAAAAATGATGCTGATTAAATATACAAATATAAGAATGTTTTTGCATGAGGGAAAACAATTGAATTTCAACACTGCAAGGTGTTAAAAAATGGGATGTTATATGGGAAAAAATATAATCAATGCATACTAGGGTCTATGATTAACAGTAACATTCTAGTATGTTTCCATAGATGGCGATAGGCCAGAGCTAAATATCAATAAGCAGGGGATATGGGGGAGGGGTATGGGATTCTTTGCAGACAAATTGAAAATGTCTTCACATAGTCTGTCATGTAATCGTGGCTATGTGATTATACCAGGAACCACTGATTTTTTATTTAGGTTAGATTGCATGATATGTGACTAAAAATGTTTAAAAAGAAATAAAGGATTATAAGTACTAGAGAAAATATGGAGAGAGATGTACCTATTCACCTTTGGTAGGGAACTAGAAAGGCGCAGTTCCTCTGAAGGGCAGTATGGTGGTCCCATAGGAGGTGTGTTAGTTTGAAAGGCTTATGTACCCTAGAAAAGCCATTTTTTTTTTTTTTTTTTTTTTTTTTTTAAAGGAAAGACAGAGAGAAGGAAGGAAGGATAGAAGGAAGGAAGGAAGGAAGAAAGGGAAACATTTTTAAACATTTTCTTGTTTTATTGTATTTTGTTTCTTTGTTTTTGTTACATGGGCTGGGGCCGGGAATCGAACCGAGGTCCTCCGGCATAGCAGGCAAGCACTTTGCCCGCTGAGCCACCGCGGCCCGCCCCGAAAAGCCATTTTTTAATGCTGATCCATCTTGTGGAGGCAGCCTTTCTTTTAATCCTTATTCAGCACTATAGGTTGGAAACGTGATTAGATTATCTCCACAGAGATGTGACACACCCAACTGTGGATATTAAATTTTGATTAGAGGGAGATGTGACTCTACCCATTCCAAATGAGGCTTGATTAATTTACAGGAATTCTTTAAAAGAGGAAACATTTGGAAAAAGTTTTAGAGCCACAAGAACCACAGAGCCCATGCAACTAGAGAGCTTTGGGGATGAAGAAGGAATAAGCCCCCAGGGAAGCTTCATGAAGCAAGAAGCCTAGAGAGAAAGGCAGCAGATGGCACCATGTTTAGCATGTGCCTTTCCAATTGAAAGAGAAACCTTGAACTACACCAGCCTTTCTCAAGTGAAGGTACCTTCTGGTTGGTGCCTTAATTTGGACATTTTTATAGACTTGCTTTAATTGGGACATTTTTATGTTCTTAGAACTGTAAACTCACAACTTAATAAATTTCCCTTTTAAAAGCTATTCTCTTTCTGGATATCACATTCTGGCAGCTAGCAAACTAGAATAGGAGGCTAGGGGTGGGGTTGCTGTATGATCCTGCAGCACTGTAGTTAGGTGTCTATTTGGAGGAACTGAGAGAAGGGACAGGAATGGACATTTGTACACTGATGTTTATGCTGACAGTGTTTTCAATTTGCAGCAGTGGATGGACATGACTTAAGGGTCCACTGACTGAAGAATGGAAGAGGGAATTGTGGTGTATACATACAATGGACTATTGAGCAGCTACAAGAAGGAATGAAGTCCTTCTTGCATACAACTAGGTGAATGCATCTTGAGTACCAAATGTTGAATGAAATAAGCTAGAAACAAAAAGACAAATATTATGCTTCACTGATATGGACTAACTATAATATACAAATGCTGAGAATGGAATTCAAGAGCATAGGTTATCAGGTGAAGGCCTACTGTAACAGTTCCTAGATTTTAAGCTCTTACAGCAGTCACATTTGTTCTGGAACTGTAACTGTTATTTCTAATATCTGAGATGCTGAGCTCTTTGTGTAGAACCTGGTCCTTCCCTAGAATCTGAGGTATTTGTGTGACATCTCAAACTCAGAGCTAGAGTTCAGTAGCTATGAAAGTCAGCATTACTCCATATAGCAACTGTTAAAAACACTGAAAAAGTGATCAGACTTCAATTGATGTATGAATGACGCTGATCTGGGCAAGACTAAGGTAAAGCAGACTAAAGGGTAAAGGACGATATTGACTGCATTTTTAAACTTCAACCTCTGTGTGAGACCAAAGGAAGAGATGTTTGTTGGGTGCAAAATTTATATTTTTGGTAGCACACTATCTAATCTAACTTGTATGGTCAACTTATTTGGACACCATAATTACATGTAACTTTGAATATGGATTGAGAGCTTATTGGTTTGTATAAATTGGTGGGATGCCCCAATACACCCCAGAGTAATCTGGACAGAAGATTAAAAAGTATTTATAATTTCTCTTGAGGGACTAGAAAAAAGGTGGTCATAATAAACTTCTCACCTGGGTAAGATCTGATATTCTCCCAAGTATTTAGGACCATCAATTTGATGGGTCAGGCCCTCAATCTTGGGGTTTGCCCTTATGATACTAATTCCTGCAAAGGAAAAGCTAAGCTTAGTTATGATTATGCCTAAGAGTCACCCCCAGAGAACAACTTTTGTCACTCAGTTGTGATCTCTCTCTTTAAGCCAACTCTGTAGATGAGCTCACTGCCCACTCCCCTTCCACCCACACACGTGGGACATGACTCTCAGGGGTTTAAGTCTCCCTGGCAATGTAGGACATGACTCCAGGGGAAGAGACTGACTTTGGCATTTTGGGAGTGAGAAAGCCTTCTTGACCAAAAGGGGGAAGATAAATAAAGTTTCAGTGGCTCAGAGATTTCAAATAGAGCCGAAAGGTCATTCTGGATGTTATTCTTATGCAGTATATAGACATCCCTTTTCAGTTTTTGGTGTACTGAAGTAGCTAGAGGGAAATACCTAAAACTGTCAAACTGTAATTCAATAAGCCTTGATTCTCGAAGATGATTGAATAACTATAGAGTTTTTAAGGTATGACCATGTGATTGTGAAAACTTTGTGACTGACACTCCTTTTATCCAGTGTATGGACAGATAAGTAAGAAAATAAAGGAAAAAAAGAAATAAATAATAGGGGAAATGGGATATAGGATGTTTTGGGTGTTCTTTTTCACCTTTTTTTAAACTTTTATTCGTATTTTTATTTTTTGGAGTAATGAAAATGTTCATAAATCAATTGTGTTGATGAATGCACAGCTATATGATGATAATACGAACCACTGATTGTACAATTTGGGTGATTATATGGAATGTGAATATATATCTCAATAAAATTGCATTAAATGACAAAAAAGACAGTCAAAGCCTATTGAAGAACCACATTTTCCTTCCAAACTCCAAGCATGAGAGATGTGCTTTTTGGCTGATTGTTTTGCTTATTTGTCTGTGTTTGTGTAATGTCTGGCCTGAAATGGCTGATCTTGATCATGAATAATTTTGCTTCTATATACTAAATCCTTCTCTAGGAAACAATTCTAGTCAAGAATTGTTTCTCTTCATATTATTGTCCATTCTTAGTCAAAACCTCACCTTTTCAAAGGAAAATATTTTCTTTGTGCATATCATATGCAAGTACATATATATGTGTGTGTGCATGTGTTTCAGGTACATGTATGTGTATTTGTATATATCTTTCTATCAGTCATGTTTTCTCCCCAGTTTATTGTAGGAAAAAAATTATAATAAAAATTTCACATTTCTATATTCTCCAAAGCTAAGTTCCAAGGTTGCCTTCCAAAGTAGATAATATCTATTTTTCTTGCTCCCTTTACAGTCAGGTTTTTCACCCCTAGACCCAAGGGCTTCATGTTTTCCTTCTTTTCCCAACCCCCTTGCCTGCCAACTTCAGCTGCCACTGCAACGATCCATGATCCTTATCTTTTTTTGTTGCACTCTTTAGAGGCTTTCTTTTTATCTGAAATCTAATCCATTATTGTGAGCTGATGTGTTTGTGGCTGACACTAACTTAGCCCGCCCAAAGAAGGGACATCTTAAACTTTGCATACCACCAAATTGTAATTCCATCACAAAAATGTCACTAAAATTGCACTCAGAGGTCGAGATATGGCTTCTTGCTCTTCAGGACCTGGGTAACTAGTGAGTTCTATGGCACTGATGTGGTATACCCAGGAAGAGATCAGACTTCAACTCAGAGTGAATGACACAATTCAGAATTACAGTTCATAGCTAAGCATTCTACTACACCCCTTGTTCTGTTAGGGGGAATTGGCAGAGGATGAGAAGAAATGTTGGGCAAGACTCTTTCATGAGTACTATGTACGATATATATCAATATTTCCTAGATTTAATTCTACATTCCTATCCCAGTAAATTGTGTAAAATATACTTTAAATATTCATATTAACTCTCTAGGAAGGCACCCATGAATTTATGATAAAAACCTAATTTTCATGCCCAGTCTGATGGTGCCATTCTTTCTTCATCCCAGTCTGCCCTGACCCCAGGATATCACACTCTTCTTTGTAGGGTGAAATGATCCACAGTACACTGCTGGTCACCATCAAAGAGAAAGATTTTGTCCTTTTGCAAAAACACAGCTGAAAATTATACTGCCTTTTCTTTTACAGTGAATTGGAATAAAGAATTAATTCACTCTATGGGATTTTTGTGGGGTGAGAGATTTTGGTGAAAGAAAATGCAAGGAATAATACATTTCTTTCATCAGGGACCAGTTGCAGTTATTTAATTCTAAAAAAATCAGCAGAAGGTGAGCAAAAATATAAGAGAAAAAGATAAAATGAGAAAAGGTGTAATATGAAGGAGATATGTTGGCATATTTCTTAGTGACCCATCTATGGATAATTATGCTGGGTCCTGAGTGCACTTTATACTCTTGATTTAATCTTAGTCTGGACAAACTTTAACAGTTTTGCTTATGATGATTACAGAAACATGGTATTCCCTAACCCCTAGTTTGGAAGTGCAAGAGAAAAATTCCAACATTCATCTTCATACTGAGGTGCTTTGAGCCAGTTTCAGGTAGGTGAGCAAACAACCCAAGAGTTTTCAATGGAAATTTCTTCTTTTCAGCATGAGCTCATTTTTCTTTTCTGGTTCATGTAGTCTAATCAAAGACACTACTCAATAGTGCACAGTGTGTGGAGAAGGAGATAGAAGATGGAGAGAGCATGAATATAGGCATATATATATTTTTAATTTTGCCTAAGAGAAATATAAAGTCATTTGTCAGACCTGTGATTTAGCAGGTTGATTGCCAAAAAACACCTAGTCCCCACTTACACACACAATAATCCATAGTGTAGCATATACAAGTATCAGGAGAGGTGTAATTGAGCAACCATGGCTAATAACAAACATTTTCCAGCACAGAATTTACATTCATACTAGCACATCAACACTATATTAAATATGTTGAGAGTGAAGGAGGTGGTGGAAATTTAGAGGAAAGAAAAAGAGAGAGAGGAGAAGAAGTTTGACAATTTATACTGTGCATCTGTTTGTATTGTCCTTAAAAACCCTACTACAAGCTATATTTGCCCTTATTTTTTCATTTAAAAGATGCAGACCTATAGAGATGTCATCAATGGCATTAGACATCTAACATTACTATATGTCATGGCATATTTTATTTGCATTATTAAAAATCTTGATTTTTTTCGCATTGAAAAGGGTAGATGGCATTTCCTAGACATACTCAGAAAGTCTTTTCTACCACCCCCCTAATGTTTTACTCTAAATTGTGTAGGTGAAAGAGAGAGTCACGTCACTAAGCAGACTATATTTTACTAAAATCATTAGGAGAAATGGGAAAATTCTATCAGAATCTAGAGTTCCTAAATGTTAGCCTTCACTAATTCCTTAATTTTTTTTAAAGTGTCATGCAGAGAATTTGTTTTCTCAGAGAAAGTCTGTGGTGGGAAAGGATGCTTTGTAACTGATGACAGGTGGTGTTTACATTTATAATTTCCTCATTTTTCATGTTTGGGAATGAATTAAAAGGAAAGAAGGATCAGACAACAGTTGCAGCACCGGATATCATTTATGGCATCCTTCCTTGAGACAGGAGGTCCTGTGCCTCGGTGAAAATGATATAATGCAGAAGCAGAGACTAGGAGGGTTGAGCAACTGTGCAATGATTAGGTCAAGTGTACCTGGAACCCTCTTGCATCCTGCCCTCTTAAGTAAATGCTGTGTAATGTGATTTTCTGTTTTAGTCACTAAATCATCCCTCAAAATAAAGGCAATAAAATCTAAATATAAAAGTGGCTTATGGAATTTGATAGAATGCAATAATTTGCATTTAGACAGTAATGCTATATGTCTAAAAAGCGTTGGTGAATCATTTTTACTTAGAGTGCTTCAGCCTTCAGATCCCTGTGCATCCAGCACCCCTAAATGTCTGATCAATCTCCAAGCGATTAGGTTGTGTGGCATTCAAATGACGTCACTTGACAATAAAAATCCAATTATATCCAACTGATTCTACATGAAAGGGGAGATCTGATGGCTTCTTTCCAGTACAACCTGAGGTAAATAGATGCACACATGGCCTGTGTTGATGTTAATACACTTGTCTGAGACCTTCTTACAGACATTTTATTTTCTGACTTGTGGTCAATGTGGATAGGAGACTTTTGGCTTCTCTAACATTACCATATGCTACTCTGGACTGGGTAGAAACTGCATCCCTAAACATAATTCTTTCTTTGGCAAGGGTTTTTCCACATCCTTCACAATGGGACTAGGATGTCAGGAGGCAGTAATGAAACTTGCCAGTGTTTTTTTTTCTCCTCCATTCTCTGTGAGTAAATATGTTAATGTAAATGACCATTTAAACAAACAAAAATTTCCCCTAAGATCCATTTTTGGAATTATGAGACTAATCTTTTTTCATACCAATGCAGGTAGGTTTGAAATACTGGCTTTTTCCATCCATGTATTAGCAAGCAAATAGCTTCTGTGGATTCTGGTGTCTACTCTGATAAGGAAAAATACCTGTCATTTGAAGGTAAAGTTATAGGTTTGGGGACCAAGGGAGGGTCTAGGCCTTGCAGGCTACATAGGAAAGACAAACAGGGTAAAAGTAGTTATAGAAGGCTGATAAAATAATCAGAGCAAAATAATTTATGACCATTGTACCTTGAAATGATGCACAAGTGGCAGAATAAAAGATAGAAATGATAGAAAGCAGTTACTATAGGGTATGTTGACAGGGCATTTAATAGTGTCACAATTTATTAAATGATATTAATTTATATTGAACAAGTAAAATGCACAAATAACGACTGATACCAGCTTTTCTACCTTAAAGCTAAAAGTCACCAAAATGCCTACATCTATTGCTGAAGCATTGTTTTGAAAACTTAGTGCCTTAATAATGACTAATGTTTATTCGGATTCCTTGTATTAATGGAAATCCGAATATCTTCTTATCAATCTTTACCTCTATCTACGTATCATGTAGCATTTGTCTACGTGATTTGGGAATGCAAGAGAAGTAAAAATACTGAAGAGATTTTACTGTATATATTACACAGGAGAAAACACTTACATAATAATCCAAGACAGAAAACAAGTTAGCTGGCAGAACAAGTGATAAAGACAGTGAATTATGAGACTATTGTTTAAAGTTCTGGCTGAGTTAGCTTCATGGAGGAGGAAGAGGGGCTAATGTTCAATGTTAAGAGGTGACGTGGCAGGGAATTCAAGACCTGAACATAGTATGATCAGAGTTTAGAAAAGAAGAGGGTGAGGATGAAATGTTCAGTAGACAGGACACAGAAAACTCTAGACAGAAAAAGGATCCCTGTAGAAAAATAATAGGAAAAAAATGGGAAAGAAGGTTAAGGCTAGATAAAGTTGCGCCTAAAGTGCCAGGTTAAAACAACTCAACCAATAGACAAGATCCTTTGAAACATTTTGAGGAGGAATGAATTATTATTATCGAAATATTGTTTGAGGAATATAATGTAACAGTATGGTACAGGACAGATTCAAGTCTCCTTAGAGAAGAGATGACAGGAGTTAAGAGAGAATTGCAATAATTCAGGGCTCTGGTGTTGAGGACCTACTTCATGGATATACAAATGAAAAAGATGGTGTAGGAAGGAGAAATGGGAGGACTAGATTGATTGATTAGACATGGTGTGTGGAAGAAGGAGACAACAAAATCATTCAAATTTCAAATAATACGAGAAGTATTTTGATAATACATATTATATACTAGGAGAAAACTGATCACAAGTCCCCAAAGAGATAAAATGTTTCATGAACCATTGACATCTATTTCTGTCTTAAACGTATAAACTTAAAAACACAAAGGAGGAAAGAGAGAGTGCATACACATTGCAGATTAAGTTTTCATGCAATAAAGCTGGTTTTCCCATTGAATCCTGAATACACAACACATTTGTGCATTTCTCTAAGACATAATGCAAATAATGACTTCAATATCCTGAAATCCTCAAACAAGTCACATAATATTGCTCTACAGTTCTATTTAAAATAAGGCCAATGTTCCCCAGCCATGCTTTGGTGGAAGATTTTATATTTTTCCTTTGCAAGCCTTTTTTCTTTTGGATATTTCAGAAAATATGAAGCCACTTGAATTGAACTTTTTCCATAGTTGTAGGAAGATATTTGGACCTATTCTCTTGGTATATATTGGCAGTGGGTTCTAGTGGCATATAGAAGCTATGACTCTGTGTAAGGGTTACAGTTCCAAAGGAGGAAGCAGTGCCAAAACATATTTAGAAACATAATAATGAATACAAAATTTAAAATATCAGTCTTATTTGGAGACAGTCACCACCTTTCCTATGTTCTGGCACAGATGATTCCTCTGTATTCATACACATTTATTCTTGGATATGTCAACAGTGAGAAAGGTAGGTGGGTTTCAAGGAGAAGGAAGGAATACAATTTAAAGAGATATCTTGGAAAGTGAGACAGTGGGGAATATGACTTTAGTCAATGCCTAGCTGCAATTAAGAACTAAACAGACATGAACTTAGCGTCATTGGAATACCTGACAAGGGGTGAAAGTATGAACTTTTTTCTTAAACAAAGCAAAATCTGCATGTCTCAATGGGTAGTTTTCTGATTTTTCTAATTGTTGTACTTTTAATATTTAGAGATTTTGGTAATATTTATACTATATTCTATCTATTTTTTCCCAAAAATACTTTTATAGATTTAGAAATAACACCGAATAGTGTATCCAACTGAGCATCCGATCTGAAGTACATGTCAAATTATTCTTCTAAATTAACTTCTATTACATTTTCATCTTTTTGCCACATCCTCTGTTAGACATCTCTAAGTTAATTAAAAAGTCCACACTCTGTTATAAAAATATGCAATCACAAACTTTCAAAATTTTTTGTTAAAAGGTATTTTAGCTCAATTGGGGAAAACTAAAATGCATGATATACAATTGTCTTTGCTTCAGGACCAAGGACAGATACCACCCATGGCATTCCCAGGTGTTGTGAATAGTGAGAACTGCTGAAGTACCTCTGCGCTGGTGAGCATTTTGTATAGTGCCAAAATGAGGCAAGCAAAATGAGGCAATATTTACTTCTGCCATCTCAGAAATCAATATTGTATGAAGTATTGTTCTTATTAATTATTATATGAAAACAATCTTAAAAAGAATCAAGCTATTCTAAGGACTCTGATGTCTGTTTGGGTCCACTAAGGATATGTAAACAATAGGCTTAAATTTAGGGAGAATTGTTAAGATTCATATTCACTTCTTGCTGGACCTGAGCACACAGTTCATTTTAAATCCAATGCATGGCCAAGTTCCACACCGAAAGAACCTTTCCACTAAGAACCCCACCTATCCTAAGACATTCTGCCTTTATGGTGCCCTTTAATTTGAGGCATCTCTTGCAAACCAAATTCAATTCAAAGATATTCAGTATTTTTAACTTTCTGGGGCTTTCACGATCTCCCTAGATACTGGAGAAAGTTGGGATCTTAGCAGATATCCTTCATAAATTCTTGTGGGAATTTTTTTTTTATTCCCAAGAAATGGAAACTGTCTCTGGAGAACTTTAAATTGAGGCAATGTAAGTTTTCAGAAAACCAGGAAAAGAAACGGTTCTATTTTAGAATTTCAACAGTGATTATCACATATAATGACAGTTCTGTAGAAAAGGACAGGCGAGGAATTGTTAGAGTTCATATTTTTAAACATTAAAATGCTTTGAGTTCTTTCAACATGGACACTTTTAGGTATAAATGAAAGGTATTACTGTAGAGTTTAAGGATGTTTTAGCATTTTTATGTCAGTGGGCAATTTTAGTTAGTGGGAAGTCTCAGCATTTTCTACACATAAGTGGAGGAGGGAGGGGTAAATGCAAATGAAGTGTTAATTTACTGAAACATATATATTTTTTTCCTTCCTCTCCTTTATGTACTTTTTTCTGTTTTCTGCCAAGTGAAAAGCCTCTGTGTCAGAGCAGGGGAAGCCTAGTAATGATTAAGGGAGTATATGCATGAGTATGTTAATAATGTGAGGGGTGCAGACCATGCTCTTTTTTTTTGGGGGGGGGGGGCTTTGTTATAAAGAAAGGGTGAAGGAGGAAGATGAAAGAAATCACTATAAATATGATTTTATACTGTGGGCCACAGTGGCTCAGCAGACAGAGTGCTTGCTAGCTATGCCGAAGACCCGGGTTCAATTCCTGATGACTGCCCATGCAAAAAAATTAAAAATTAAAAAAAAAAAATTTAAAAATGAATGTGCCCACAAAGAAGTACCATATTAAAGGATATTTTAAGCCTCCAAATAGCCCCTATCCTCTGGCTCAATTGAGAACTTGGGAATGTTACTTAATTTGTTTCATTTGATTTTTCTGTACTGATAATTTAAGTAAAAATATCACAGATGAGTGCTATGAAGAAACACACAACCAACAATCTGTCATAAAAATAATATGCCATTTTATGAAGTGGAACTGTGTGGGATTTTATTCTTACCTTGTGTAGAGGAGAATCTCCATAACAGATATAGACTGTCTTTAGTCAAAAAGTTCTCCACCATGCATCAGGCTTGGAACTGTTCAACCTTCTTGGTACTGACCATTTAAAATGATGAAAGACATGAGGATTTTGCCCAGTTTTTCCTAGGTAGCTAGTCTCTTATATGTACTAGTGATAAGGTTGCTCAGGAAACCATGTCACAAAATTGAATTTCCTTCCCTTAAAAATAGGTTTGTTTTTAAAAGTTCAAATTAAAATTCTATTTCCACTAACATGCTGAAACTCTTCAACTTTTCCAAAACACCATTCTTATTTCTGTTTCTTTTTTAAGGGCTGGATAGGGTGGGGTGATGCAATTTATTTCCAATATTCTCTAAAGCTATGGCCATAAGACAGTAATCTTACTAACTTTAAGAGGGGTTTCAAAGGTACCTTCAAAGCTAGGTACCCTGACAGAAGGTTAAAACTTTTTTAGATTTATTTTTAAATTTTTTTGTATTCAATCATTGCAGCACCATTTGTTGAAATGTTTTATTTGTATATTTGCTTGCTTGTTTGTTTTCTGGGGAAGTGCACAGGCCGGGAACCAAGCCCGGGTCTCCCGCATGGCAGGCTAGAATTCTAAAACTTTTAATCATGTATGGAACTAGGTCGAGTTGTATGTGTCTGTGTTCTCACCGCAGTTAAGTTATCACACTTATATATATCCACTGGCAATGGGAAGGTAAGAATTGCTTTAATTAACCTTTCCTTTTAAAATATTGATGAGCTAGAACCATATCAAATATGTAATCATTGGCAACTTAAAACTAATCTTGTTTTTAACATCATTAAAAAGATGATAGTCCATCATTATTCCATTTTACCATTAACTTATTACAAAAAATATTTTACCCCTAAGTTATTACAACAAATATTTTTTTGTAATCAAGATCCTTCTTAAAAGTACAAATTATATATAATGACTAAATTGGTCTAAGGTGAGAAAATGAAATGCTCCTATAAACATCTGAATATCAACCAGTAGCATTTTTAGGAGTACCCCTCTATTTCAATATTTTTAGATAAAATTCTATGAATTTAGTCCTTAAGAATTTTGTTGAATTGAACTGCTAAGATTAAAGTTCATATTATTACACTGCTTCCACTAATGAACTTGGATCTTATCTACTCTAATGATAATAATAGTTAACATTTATTCAGCAGTTACTTGTGCCAAGCACTTAAGATTAAGACATTTAAGCCTCACAGTAGCCCTCAGAGTAAGTTTAATACTTTCATTTCCCACATAGGGCAACTGAGATTCAGTTTCTTAGGTTCAGTTTTCTTTTACGGTGGTTCAGACTCCTTAGGTGGCTTTAACTTACCTAAAGCCACAGAAGTTGTTGAACTGGAATTAGAAACCAAGTCCATCGGACCCTAAACTTATCCACACCAAGACACTTCTATTTCTGCTCTCCAATACTCTGCTTTTAAGCCTTTAGTTTTCTGTGAGTAAAATGTCTAGAAAAGTTTCTGGATTATGTCACTTCAACTTTTTGCATAGACAATAGGCATTACTGAAGTGTTCTATGTGGGTTTCCAGGGGTGACCTTAAAACTTTGCTTCATTTGAAGGAGCTTTGCTTTGTATCTTTTTCATCTTCTTTTCTAATGTACTGTTAAAAATTTTCTTGTCAATACTGGATTTATGCTTTTGGTATTCTTTGATTCCTAACTCAACAACTCTGTAACACTTCTATAAATGACTTTTAAAAATTGTTACAATTAATAAGCAAGCCAACACCCCCAAACCAAAAACTGTGTTTGGATCAGAATGTCCTAGAAATTAGGCTGGCAACTGGGAATAGAGAACTTGTTGGTAAGTAGGCCAAAATAAAAGACAAGCATATGAACAAATAAACTACCACACAGGTAAGACATGCAATGGTAAGATCTTGAGTAAGTTGTGGAAGTGGCTTTGGGAACTGATTTCTTTTATGGAGGTGGTGGTAGAGGTAGAGGGACAAAGATTTAGAAAATGACACCTGAGTTGAATTTTGAAATATGAATAAGTTTGTTGGTGGATAAAGCACAGGCTTGAGATGGTTGGGGAGAGGAGAAGGGATTCTGGACTGAGTGCAGGCATATCATGAGTGATTTGATTACATAGGAAGTAAGGTCAAATTACAATTTCCCGAGGATAACATAAAATAGTACTTCTCCCTAAAGCCATCGTCCCCAAAATGCCAATGATTCTTTTTATACTTCTTTCTTGTCAAGAGTTCAGAATACTGCATCAGCAATTTAAACACTAAAAAAAACACTTTGTCTTCAGAAATTTCTCGATGTTCTCTGGAGATCTAATTTGACATATATGTTCTTTTTCTTGTGTTTTTACAGACTAGCATTACTGGACATTAACAGGATAAATAAATAATACAAATCTATAGAAAAAGATCTATGAGGAAATGTTAGTACTATATTTCTTTACAATATTTATTCATAGGACAATTTCCAAATAGAACCTGATTATCCTAAACATCAAAGATTAAAGTTAAGTTGAGAACTATAGTTCTACAAGACTAGAAGTGTTTAAAGGCAGATAAAATAACAAATATCCTTTAGTGATTACTGAACAAAAGCCTTTTTATTCTAATAAGCATTTTTTTTTTTTTTTTTTTTTTTTTACATGGGCAGGCACCAGGAATCAAACCTGGGTCCTCTGGCATGGCAGGCAAGTGTCCTTGCCTGCTGAGCCACCGTGGCCCACCCTCTAATAAGTGTTTTTAATGTATTAACTCAATTTAATCCTCACAATATCCCTCTGATGCGGGCTTTATTGTGATGCTCATATTACAAAGGCATGAACTGAGGGCACAGAGCGTTTTAGTAACTTGGCCAAATAATATAGCTCATAGGGGTGGAGTTCAGATTCTGACATAGGTAGTTTTGTTCCAGAATCCATACTCCTAACAGTTGAATGTGTTAGGCTGTTTACTTTTAAGGTCATTCAGCAAATTATTTACTATTTGCTACTTTTTCAGCTCAGCTTTTTAAGTTACAGAGACCCTGGCATAGAAGTCGAACTACCTGCTCCATAATAGCTTACAATTTTTAGGAAACATAATTTTAAAATTCAAAACAATTGGAATGTACAATAAGATCAACTGGAAACATGGTAGCAAATATGATGAACCATTTAATTAATATTTTTCCAATTAATTTGCATAATTTCATTGTTTTATTACTGTATGATAAGACAATTTTGAGTATTCATTGTGTGCATTGTTTTGCAAAATAATTAATCTAGAATTTCAGTGGGTTTTATAATATAGTTATGGTGATTTTTCATACCTACAGGAACAGAAACAATGACACAAGAAATATATCAATAAGAAACTGAGAGAAGGGTTAATTAAGAAACATTCACTCAGTGTCTATTACATATATGATGTTATATCAGGTATAACAAAATACAAAACATTTTGTAAATATAATCAGTGATAGGCATTAGTTTATAATGTAACCAAAAAAAAAAAAAAAAAACACGTACACACACACACACATATGTATAGAATTCCTTGAGACAGATTGCTAAATAAGAAAATAACATGAAAACTGTCTGCCTGCAATGTTGGTACATAAAAATAATTTGATACAAAGTAGAAGAATATTCATAAAGACATGAGAATTTCCAGAAACACTTTCTGGGCGGTGAAAGCTTTGTGTCAAGGAAAGAAGCCCATGCACCGGCAGAGAGGGGGAAAGAAGTCATTCTGCCATTCTGCCCTGATAGGACAATAGGTGCAAGTGCTTCATGAAGGAGATGAGTCAACAGTCTGAGGGGGTGAAACACAACCCAACTTGGCCAAAAGAGAGGGAGGCCAAAAGTAGGGGGAACAAGTGATGCCATTGGGAAAGAATGGTATGGGCAGTTGACAGAGGGTCTTGAATTCTTGGCTTGGAGCTAAAATGTGCATCATTAGATATTCAGGAATCATTTTAGTCGGTTGATGGTATGTGGGGGGTGCTGATTATGGTCGGAAGCTTTATATGGATGAATCATACGTAGCAGAGACTGAGAGCATATCAGCAACTCAAAGTGAATGGATACTTAGACCCAGGTGTAGCTCATAGGATTTAAAATTAAGCTGAATTTGAGGAATATGGTGAGAGAATTGAAGTTAAGGACTGCCTAGAAGTTTATTGAGACAACCCCAAATTTATCATTGTCATAATTTATTAAAGAAGATACATTAAAACCAACAGAAAAATCAGCCACTAGTAAAGGAAGGGAAAGAGGGCTAGAAGGAGAAATAAGAAGACGAAGAAGAGGAGAAAGAGGCTGAGGGGAAAAGGAAAAATTAAGGACTACGACCATATGTTTGTGTGTATCTGCTATGATTCATCTAAAAAAAGATCATATTCAAGGTAACAATTTTCATGAGGTCAGTTCTATAATATTTTCTTTTATCTTTCATTTACTGCAGTGATAGTGACAATGCTTACTATACACCCACAGCATATTAGGTATAGATAGCTAATTTTCCCCTCTCTTTGCTGGCAGTATTGTAGGATATATATTGTCTAAGTAGAATCATCAGGTGTGAATCAATAATTGTACTATATGGAACAAGATACATTTTTCACTGTGCACATTTGCCTTCATAATATCAGGACTATGCAGATTCTTTCCACAGATCTTGTCAGAGATTTTTTTTGAAATATGTTACCTGCATTTAATATTTGTTGTGGATATTTCTAATATTCATTCACAATGCATGTAGGTGTTAACTACTGCCTAACAAATGCACAGATGGGTATGCACCCATTGTTTGTAAAATGTAGCCTTTGTACGATGCCTACATTTTTCAAAGCCTGTAGCATTGAATGTGAGGCAGGACCCACTCTACCCTCACCATCTCTTGACAATGCATCCAAGGAAAATAGAAAATGATGGCCTCCCAAATCTGCACATTAGTGAACACAAACTCAGTCACACAGTGACAACTTTCTCCTTAAAAATAATGATGCAGACTGTCTCTATTACTTAAGGGAGCCAAATTTCACACTGAAAGGTGTCAAAAAACGCTGTAGTATCCCAGGTTGCCTGGAGCTGCCTTGACAGTACCTTTCCTGCCTAAAGAAGGCAGGATGGTAATCAGCCAAGAAGTTAGTAAAAATAGGTTCTTTTAAGAGTAGGGTGTGAACCTGTGAACATCAGAAAAGAATTTAGCACCATATTAAGGAAGAGAACAATTAAATCCCTGCTGCCTTAAACTAACCAGGAACAGCACCGGCCCATTGCTACAGGTTGGTGAAGGGCAGCAGGGAGTGAATTGATCCTTTGATGGAAACTCTGATGTATGCTCTAGAGCACCCACTGAGTAACAATTTCAATGCACTCCCAGGATCTCTGGTGAAAGGTGCCATGGAAATGTGTAGAGACAAACCAAAATGGGGGAAAAGTGATAGACAAACAGATGGGAAATGAAGGGAGAGCTAGGCATGAAAGGAACTAGATGATGATGCTTCAGGCAGGCAACAGAAGGAGAAAGCAAGAGTCAGACACAGAACAGGAAAGATACCAAACATCTTCAGAGCTTAGCTGAACAAATTCAACACAGTCCAATTCAGTGGGATTTCTCTGAGATGTCCACCAAATGTGTACAATTACAACAAAGGATGACCCCCAGGTGAGCAGTAAAGAGGTCCCCTAAGGATCCAACGATAGCAGGTGTTCTATTATTCTTCTAGATTTTTCATCTGCTCACCTAATTCACCTAGCAGTCTCTCCCTGATTAACAGTGAAATTCTAATGAGAAAGTGAAACTCAAGAGAAAACCTACATTAAGGAGAACCAATATCTGTGATGTAAATCAAGTGTACAAGCATAGAAAGTGTTATGAGAGGAAGACAAATCAGGTAGGAAGAGACACAATTATGTCTCTTCCTCTTCTCTTCCTTTTTAGATCAGTAACAGACCGAGTTTCTTCTTGGTTCTTCAACTAGGGGGATAGCTGCTGCCCCCATGTTGGCCTCCAGGGCATTCTGTCCTTCTTTATAATCTTATACTATTGTGGTATAAATCATGATGAGAGTAATTTATTGGAAACTTACTATGTGCCACTCCTTGTGCTGGATGCCAAAACTTAAATTCTCACCCGTGATTCTATGAGGAAGGTTTCATTATTATCCTCATTTTTCAGAGGCTGATGTTGAGACAGAGGTTAAATAATTCCAAAGTTCAGGTAATGAGAGGTTGCATCCCTGACATTCAAGCCCAGGTATCCTGATACCACCAGTACAATTTATTTCATTCATCTGCTATTACTATCTTCCACTAGTAAAAAGATGGAATTTTACTAAGCAGTATATTAGCTAAACAAATTACAAAATAGGTAAGCAAATTAATTTACTAATCTTAGAGTTCATAATTTACTAAGCATAGAGTTTTGACAGGAATCTTTAACTTGATTGGATAAATTTACTAGGTTCACAGGTTCTCAAGGCTTTTTCTCAACCAGTCGTAACTGGTTCCCTTTTTCTAAAGTGCATTCACTACTTGGACACGCAGGCTGTTCTTACACTCCAGGAAAATTATGCTTATTTATCCATAATTTTAAACTAGCATCTATGCCCAGACAGGAGATCCCTCTGACTTTCTCTATTAGAGGTCCTAAACATCAATACCTTCTTGATCTTAAATTCTACTTCATTGCCAGGACTCTCCACTCTTCCTCTTTCCTATCTAAGGAATGCCCATAGAGCTCAGCTCAGCTGCCTAACAAACATGACTGGCATCCTAAGACTATGGTAGATAATACACCATGGTTTATGTAGAGCTTCTTGCTCCTAAAGGACTGAAACCTTAAACTGTTCCAAAAATTCAACCACTTCTCATCAACTTCACTGATAGTGTCTGTTTTGTTTTCCTAAAATGAATACTAGTCCATGGATTGGCTTAAACAATGGAAATTTATTTGTTCATGGTTTTGAGGATAGGAGAAGTCCGAAATTGAGGTGTCATCAAGGTGAGGCTTTCTCCCAGAAGACTGTAGCATTCTGGGGCTAGCTTCCAGGGATCCTGGGTCCTTGGCTTTTCTGTCACATGGTAAAGCACATGGTCTCCTGGTTTTTCCTGGTTCTGTTGACTCCTGGCTTTCTCTTCAGGTATCTGAATTTCATTCTGCTTACGAAGGACTCTGGTACTTGGATTCAGATCCATCCTGATTCAGTTGGGTTACTTATTACCAATGGGTTCACACCCACAGGAATGTATTAAGATTAAAAATATGTTTATTCTGGGGTACACAGCTCCAAGCCACCACAGTACCCTAGCCATTAGTCAAATAGTCCAACTCCTGTCTGGATTATTTCAACAGCTTCCCTGTTGCTCTGCTTCCCCCTCTTCTCCTCTAATGCCTCTTCTCTGATACAGAATAGAGGGCAGCTAGGGTGATTCTCTGCCATCATAAACATATTCTTTCTTCTCCTCTGCTCAAATCCTCACTGGCTTTCCTTCTCACTCCGAGTAAAATCCAGATTTCTTATACTGGCCTAGGAGGTTTTGTCCCTTGCCCACTCACCTGGTCAGCCTCTCCGGCCTTCTGATATTCTTTAAACACCAGCATTCCAGGCATGCTTCCACCTCAGGCACTTTGCACCTGCTAGACTCCCTGTTTAAAATGTTTTTCCTCCGGTAGGCCCACATCTTTCCTCCTTTGAGTCTTTTCTTTAATGTCAGTTTATCAGTTAAGCCTTCTGTGGCAACCAACATTTATAAGAATATTTTGTATCTTACAATTATAATGGACAGCTTTACTTACCTTCTTATGAGTAGATAAATAATGGTGCATATTTGCAATTGCTAGTGTCTTTGATTTGATGAACTATAGCAATACAGCCCACTTGCTCTATTCCACATCATCACTTTCTATGACTCATTTTTTTTCCATATCACCCATGATATACTATATACTTGTTAGTATAATTGCTCATTTCCTCTCTCTTTTGAATAACATTAAGCCCCACAAGTGAAAAACTTTGTGTTCACTGTTCTACCCCCACATCTAGAACTGTGCTTGGCCTTTATTAGATAGTCTATACTTGTAGAAGGCATGGCTGAAAGGCTTTCTCTGATTTTTCAGTCCCGTATGAACCTTGCTTCCTTATCCACTTAAGGATTGGTTATCAATAGAAAGATACTAAATTCTCATAGACAATAACAGGAAAATATAGTCTGTCCCAAGGCTATATGCTTTGCATATATGGGAAAAAAACACTAGCCTTCCAGCGGTTGGTTGTCACTGGCATATTTTAAAATCATAATACCTTAAAATATCTCTACAATTCAACTGGAGAAATAAATAAAATATAAAGCATCCCAATAACACTGTTAGCCGATGAGCCTGGACCAAACAAGGGGCTCTGTTAGATCCTGGCAATGATGGTGTTTTTTCCAGAACTGTTACTAATTTCATTCATTCAGAAAGCTAAAGAATAGCTGGCTTTTTTCATCTTCTTTTTTTTTTTTTTTTTTTTTTTTGCGGGGGCAGAGACCGGGAATTGAACCCGGGTCTCTGGCATGGTAGGCGAGAACTCTGCCTGCTGAACCACAGTAGCCCGCCCAAGAATAACTGGGTTTTCAAAACTGATTTTCATTTTCGATGTGCTCCTGAAGATACTGAGACTTTACTTAGGACACCAGCCACAGGAGGGAACAATTCTCCTTCCAGTATGTGTGCACCCATCAAAAGAGGGAAGACTTGCTAAAACTCTGAAGCTGCCCAAGTCACATCCATCTGCATGCAATGCAATCTACATGCAGATTTCCAAAAGGTGTGATATTTTATGGGTTCTTAACACTTTTTTGGTTTGTTTTAGTAAGCTTCTGTAAACAAATGATTCAATACTGCAGCCACTGAACCACAAAATCATTTCCTTTGCTTTTGTACCTCAGTGAACACGTTAAAATGCTAGGGTGTGATCCAGAGGGAGCAGTTCCCAATTAGTTCAAACAAAGGAATCTATAGCAAATTCCATAAACTCATCTGCTAAGAGTCTCCAAAATTTGATGTTTCATATGTTCTTCTATGGAAAAGGGTATTTCGGCATTTTGTGGACAACAAACTTGCCTGTGGAAATGCAATTGCTTTGGGTGGCAGATGTTCCTGTGAATGCATCTTCCTGATTAATGTTATATTTTCTGTCTTCTATCTAAATTGCTGGACCAATTTTAAGGAAAATTGGGTTGAAAGAAGTATTCTGAGACTGAAGCCCTCTATGTCAAATACTGTATCCTGGGGCCAATTTATACAGCTGGGAGAGAACGGGTATGGGATATGATGACTGACAGGTCCTCAGGAAGCACAGTGCTTTTGAGCATCAACATCCCCTTTATAAATTTTGCCTTCGCTTCAGTAACCCTTAAATAGAAACTACCCCTACCCAAACTAATGCACTCATGATGATTCCAGAAGACACTATTCTCCTTTGAAAATAAAAACAAAAAACATATTTCTTTCTTTCAACTCTGGGCCTTAGCTTGCTGGCATTTGCACTTGAAAGTTTTCCAACACCTTTGAAGTGAGAGATTTGAGTTTTTCTGGCTGCTTAGTCTACACAGTTTGGTAGAACTCAGTGTTCCTAGGACAGTTGATTTCTTTTTCTGTCCTTCAGTCACAGGAAAAACTCCTGTCTTATCAGTCAATACTGAATCAGAGAGACACCCAGTAATCCTTTTTCTTCTGCTGGGGAATTGGTCAGACTTGAAGGAAGGGTTCTTTCATGTCTCTTCTGTCATATGATGCATTGGAGGGATATTGGAAATATCTACTTTTTAAATAAGTATATCTGCATATTTATTGTACTTCTTTTCAGGGAAGATAAAAATAATTTGAAACAAAGTTGCACATGAATGAACTAGTCATCTAAAAGGTGTAGCTAAGTGGAGCAGCTGGGTTTGCATTATTGGTTAAAATCAGGAAAGGTATTATGTAAACAAAATAAGAAAATGTGATTTGATGCTCAACTGGGAAATGAGACTTTTTAATGAATGGATCATTCTGTAAGTTACACAATTCATCTATTTCTTCAAGAAAGATGCACACAAAGTGTCTCAAGTCGATGGACTACTCATCCTTGATAGTCAACACTCTCTGAGCAAACTGGTCTTCACATCCCTTATGGGAAGTGCCTAGTTATATATTAAACCTCCAGAAGAAATTATAGAGAAGGCCTTACAACTAGCTGTAGAGAAGTGAGCGTGTGCTTAAGATTTCACTAAGCATCTTAGAGTAACTGAATCAGAATCTCAGAATAAGGCCCGGAAATTTGAATTTTCATCATGTCTACTGGATGATTCCAATTCAAGTGGTTCACAGATAAGATCTGGAGGAGTCCTGACTCAACAAAATTGACTCCTACTTGGGAAGTTTATGGAAGATTTCCACTAGCTTAAATGTATCCTCCCCCTTGGGTTTATTGTGTGATCTAATATAAAACTTCTTTAAAGCTGAATCATTGGGGGCTAACAGGCACTGCTACTCAAAATGTGAATATGTTAATTTTATAAAAGGAATACATTTAATATAGTAAAGATTATTGATATATTGAGCATAAAAATGTCTTGCTAGACTTTAACATGAAGTAGAATTCTGAGGGGTTGACAAAAAAGAATTAATGGGAAGGAGTCAGAAACATCTGGAATGGGAGTCACTGCAATAGAGGCTCAAACAAGCTAGGGAACAGTGCAAAAGCAACACAGAGAGAGGTAGGAGAAGCAGGATTTCTAGATTTAACTAAAAATAGCATATCATACATACCTGTGTAAAATCTTCCAGTTTATAAAAGGCTTTCATGTATACTTTTAATTTCATGCTCATGACTACCCTGTAAAGAAATTAGTAATATCACAAGTAAAGAGTAAATAAAGAGTCATGATTAGGAGTAAAAATATTTTGAGTCAAATTTTCCTAGATTTATATCTGTCCTTCCATTTCCTTAGAAAATTTAAGCTCTCTGAGCCTCAGTACCCTCATTCTGTAAAATAGGAACAATGATAATGTCTACATTGTGAAGTTATAAAACTCAATAAAATGAGCACAGATTATTTAGAAATCACAGTGTCTGATACTTAGCAGGAGCTCCAGTGCAAACTTTTCTTATTTCTCATTTGAAGGAGAAAACTAAGGAGAAGCTAAGACTCATAAAATTAATTGACATGCTATTAATCTCAGTGATTAAATTCAGAATGACTGAAATCCAGTGTTTCTAGCTCTATATCTCACATCCTATTTCCTCTAGAATAGAATAGAATAGAATAGAATAGAATAGAATAGAATAGAATAGAATAGAATAGAATAGAATAGAATATTCTACTCTACAGAATAGAGGAAATTCTAAGGGCAAGTGAGGCATCAAGAAATAAAGACCTCATTTACTTCATAGTTGCTTTCAAAAGGACATTTATAATTTTAAGCCCTGCTTATTGTGACAAAAACCACAATGACATTCCACTAGCACACTGTTGTTCAAAAAACTTCTTTTACAAATAGAAAAAAACTGAGATAAATTCTGACTCATGGAATGTGCAACAAGTCCAGGTCTGAGGGACTTTCCAAGTGCTGTTTTTAATTAAAGATTTCAAACTAATCCTTGAGCATTTCTAAGTTTGCTGATGTCCTCAAGGGAACAAATTAGAATTTATTTAAGCAGAGCATGAGTGCTTCTCACACCTCTAACGTTCAGGTCTTCTATCCTGAGAAACCCTTGGCTGGCATCCGAATCCCTGACCAGAGGTCTCTGGAGTACAAGCTGGGCCACCATAAGTAAAACACTGTTCCATCACTGGCACCACCAGCTTCCCTTTGGGGAGAAAAATACCGAGAAAAATAAGGTATGCAAAGTCTTACTGCCCCAGCAGTCAACTATGTGATGCCCTAAAACCTGAGCCTGGTCAAGGACTGCCTGGTTTATCAGCTCCTAATTGACCCTCCAGGTACTTGTGCCCTGTTGGAAATAAGCTATCCAAAATAGCTTGCCAACTGGTCTCTCTGCTATGCATACAAAGAATGTATGTGAACATAGCTTTTGAATAAAAAAACAATAATAGCTTTTGAATAAATAAACAAAACAGTGGCAGCATTATCTATCTATGCTAAATCAACCGTACAGACTCTGTAAGCAGTTATGACTGAGAATGCCACAGAACTATCAGCATCTTCCCTCCCCCTCCTCATCAGCCCCACAAAAACCATGTGGAGTATAAAACTTCTTAATGCATTAGCCAACAACATCTACTAGCTTTTCCAGGGTGAATAAACAATAATAGATATAAATTACCTTTAGCCACTCCTGTGTAAGTAAAATGCACCAAAGGTATGATCACCATAAAGCATTTGATTTGTGCTAATCAACAACAGTTATAAAGCATAATGCAAAATTTTCCTTTTCTCATTCTAAGTGTTGAACTCCAAATTGCCCAGTTAGGACTTGGAGCGTGTTCTCTGCATTATGTATGGAGGAGAAATATTGACTGTGAGTGCACTTAACTAAGCTCACCCCTAGCACTGAGGTTAAACCTAGAGAGTATCTGTGATCAATTCCCTCGTGGAGCTGTTAAAAAGCCAATGTGTACAAGACCCTGTTCTCCAGATGAGCCCCACAATGTGGCTAGAAGGTGAAAAAACACTGTGCTAATATATTATCAAGTTGCTAGGTGCAAAGGGGACCTGATCTGAAAAAGATTTTAACCCGTGGTCTGCAGCATCATTTATTATTATTTTTTTTTTTCTGGCTAAAGACTTTGACAGATAAGAACTACTCATCATCTTTTTTTCAACCAAGTAGATAGTTTTGTTTTTCCTTGGGCTTTCCTCCATATTCACAGAGCAGTATTCACATTTCTGTCATGGTTTCTAGATATCAGTCTTTATTCCTAGGATCACTGATGGTCAAGTGATTAGATGTAGAAAGATGGTTTAAGATTAAACTTCAGACTTCCAAAGTAAAACTCTGCAAAGGATCCACTCTTCCCACCCAGAGAGTCTCTAGGGTAAGCACAGAACTATCTCCTGCCTCAGACCGAAATACTGCAAAATTTAAGGCACACATTAACTATGAGCACTACACTCATGCTTCTTGAATCCTTTTTCGTCCTATAATAGTAACTCCAACTCTCAGTATTTCCAGCAAGAGTAACTCATCCCTCTAGCTGCTGACATAGTCCCTCTCACTCTGGCTGAGTGTTTCAATGTTAAAGTGTTACCACTCTATTGGGACTCTGAGTTCAAATCACTATGAAGAGTCCTCATATCAGTTATCTTAGAGCATCCTAAGGAGGGTCAAAGTCTGCTGCAATCCTGACTTGTAACAACTCTGATGAAATAATTTAAAGAGCCAGGTGTGTCAGATTTAGCAGACCCAGATTCCATGTCATAGGGTCAAGATTGCCAGGCACAGTTAAGTCAGTTTCTAGAATGACATGCTATATGATGATAGTTTGACAGTATTCTAAAAGCTTAAATTGCTTAAGAAGAAAATAATTCATTGGCATTAAAGGCCCAAAGTTAGATTTAGGATCAACGATAGCTGGATTTAGCTCCTCAATTAATGAGCACTCACCCTCACTTTCCCTGCCTCCCTCCATTCTTAGCTTTGCTTTTCTCTCTGCTGACTTCACTCTTGAGTGCGTTTTCTTTCCACATGGAGAAACAAATTGTTACCTGCAGCTCTAGGAAGCACTTTTCCTGCCATGGCTTTGCTAAATGGCCTAAAGAGTATTTTGAGGCATCGGCCAGGTCACACAAACACACCAGAGCCAATTACTGTGCTTTGGTGGGGCTGGGTGGTCTAATTGTCTAGTCTTGAATCAGGTACTTACTTCTAGGCCTATATGGGAATGGAATATGATGATTCATCGAAGAAAGGGATGTTTGACAGGCAAAAAATAAATTTTACTTTATTGGTCATGATCAGTTAGTTTTTCAATGTCTAGGAATCAGCCTGGTTTTGTATTTCAAATAGAAATTTCTTGCTGTGTTTGTGTGTGTGTGTGCATGTTTTAATGCAGGTTAGAGTACAACTTCTATTTTCTTCAGTTTTATATCAATACAGTCTGCTTATTTTCCTGTTAGAGGGTATGGGCAGCACTAAAGCAATTTTTTTTTTTTTTTGTCTACAGACACCCTTGGTGAAATGCTTCAAGGATTTGTAATATTGTTCATAATCTTGTTGAGCTCAAAAGGTTTCCAACTGCACAAGAAGTTCTGGTGGTGTCTTCCGAGCTTCTTGAGATTCTTGTGGTTTACAATGCAGTGGTGTAAGCACTTGGAAACTAATAGGTCTATAGGGTTAGCACTCTACTTGGCTAATCATGGGGACAAGGCAGGCAGGGAAGCAACAGTCCTGGAAAAAAAAACCCTCAAAGGGCCTTGGTGAGATTCTTGGGGAACTTACACTTCTATGAGACTGCAGTTTTCCAGAGATACTCAAGATCTCTGAAGTTTAAAAGAGTAAATTAGTTGAGTGGATTATCCCTTCCATTTCCCTGCAACTGGAATTTAGGAAATATCACAAACTGAACTGCGGCTAAAATTATTTTTTTATTCCTTGGTCTTTGATTGATGTAATGTCCTATGGAAGTCTTTGGGACTTGGTGCTGGTGATTAAAGTGAAAATGTAAAGTTGTTGTAATATTGGATGCTGTTAGCTTCTGGAAATTTTTGACATTTTTTTCCCATTTAGGAATCAAAGTGCTAAGAGGCAGATCAAATTCCATCAGGATGAGCACGTAAATGTTTTAAGAGCGATAGCTCCCTGCATATTTATGTTCCTTATGAAGAACTCTGAAAGTGGGCCTATCATAGTCTAACTTCAAAGCTCTACTGACATTCAAAGTTACTTCCAGCATTTTATGCTTATATCCAAGAAGACTGATGGAGAAGCAAACTAAAGAAATATATTATAGACTTTTGGGTAATATAGATATATTTTTATTCCTGATCCAAAGGCTTCTCTACACTCCATTTATACTTCAGATTGTCCTCTCCTTTATATACTAGTTCTTCATCCAAATCATGCTTTAAAGCATGTTATTAGGGCAGAATATTTATTATGCAAATATTATGTACTGACCACATAGATGCTATAGCATTTTCCTCTCTGGACACTGATAGAAATTGTCAAATGTATGGGTAAATGCAGCAAGATATGAAGGGTATAATTATAGTATTACCATCACCAGGTTGGCAGAGAGTTTTTATGTACACAGTTAGTATCTTTCCCTCCAAAACTGTAAGAAGCACAACACAGGCTCTTGCCTTATTTATAGATGCAACTAAGATCAGCTGTCTGCACAGGAGTCACATTTGCTAATTTTTAGTGCTTTTCCCATTTATATTTCATCCAGATACAACTACTAATTAGTTACTGTTGGTAAACTCAGATGTAGGCACAAATCAATGCTTTGCTGATCTGGTTCTTCTATTTGCAAATTTCATTAGTTACAGACATATCAAAAAACCCCACAAAGTTTGGATTGTTTCTGTTCCAAGAAGCTGAATGTTCCTCAATTAGAGCAACTAATGAGAAAAGCCAATTTAACACCAAATGCAGTCATCCTATTTGAGAACTGTCATATCAAGATAACAGAAATGTTCCACGTACATATATATCTGCTGCTTGATATTGATGATTGAAAGGATAAAGTGTTAAATGTAAAGAAAATATCAGTGCTTGATTAGGGAAAATAGCTCAATTTGAAATTCTTTCCTTGAGGCTTTAATTTTCACCAAGGACAAATATAATTATTTGGCAGATACTCTAAGTCAACTTCCCAATTTTCTTTCTCTTCCCCTTCCTTGCTAACAAAACCCAAATTAATTTGGAGCAATGTTCTACTCAATTAAAAAACTTACTTTTAAGTCCCCTTTTCACCTAGAGGTGGCCACGATACTTTGTTCTAGCAAGTGAGGTAGAGGTAGGTATCTGCTGGAGTTTTCCGGGAAGCTTTTGTTTTACTGATGAAAAGAGGGTAGTTGATACCCCCTCTCTTCTTTCTACCTTGAATAGGACACAATATCTGGAGTTGAGGACACCATCTTGCAATCATAAAGAAAAGCCCAAGAACATTGTAGAAACTTTGGCAATATTTCGGTGAGCATTAAGATATTGAACCAAGAGCTTTAGCCTCCTACATCTCGACTTCTTGTTTTATGGAAAAATAAACTCTTACCTTAAAAGTCACACCAAAGTGTGTTTTGTGTTACTTGAAACTGAATGTGTTTTAACTGAGACTGGACTTTGCCAATCAAAAGCACCACTCAAATCTGTAATCACGGGCCAAGATGGCGGCTTAGTAAGGTACCTGCGTCTTAGTTCCTCCTCCTCCAAAGCAACTACTGGGTGAACTGAAACAGTACAGAACAGCTCCCGGGGCTACGGCAGGGAATGGACACACAGCGTACCCCAGTGTGGACTGGCTAGTCTGACTGCGAGACTCGGCTGCGGTGAGATCCCCGAGCGGTGCGTGATTTCCCGAGCGGCGGCCGGAGCTTCTCCCTCCCTCCTTCCCAGGCCGGCTGAGAGTCTCGGAGAGGCAAGTTTCCCAAGCCGAGGCGGCCGGCGCCCCTCTTTTGCGGGCGGCTTCGAGTCTCGGCTTCGAGTCCGCGGCTACGAGTCTCGGATCAGAGGGCTATCCAAGCCGCGGTAGCGCCCCCCCGCGGGCGGCTTCCTGATCCGGTAGGGAATTCCCCAGGCCGCGGGGGCCGGTGACCGATGCACCTCCCCCGCGGGCGACTTCCTGGTCTGGTGGCGAATTCCCCGGGCCCGCTGCGGCCGGCGACCAGCCACAGGGTCCCCTCAAGCTGCGGAGGCTGACGCCCACACCACGTGCGGCCCCTGAACCAACAGAGAGAATTGGATCGGAAATCCCCAGACCACGGAGATCGGTGACCGGGGGGGATCCCTTCCAAACACGTGAGACAAACATGTGGCATGAGCGCCACCTACTGGGCAGGATAAGAAAAACAGAACCCAGAGATTTCACAGAAAAATCTTACAACATTGTTGGGTCCGACACCCAGGGAAATCTGACTAAATGCCCAGATGCCAGCAGCAGAAGATAACGGTCCATGCTCAGAAGATTGAGAATATGGCCCAATCAAAGGAACAAACCAATAGTTCAAATGAGATACAAGAGCTGAGACAACTAATGCTGAATATACGAACAGAAATGGAAAACCTCTTCAAAAATGAAATCGATAAATTGAGGGAGGACATGAAGAGGACATGGGCTGAACATAAAGAAGAAATAGAAAAACTGAAAAAACAAATCACAGAACTTATGGAAGTGAAGGATAAAGTAGAAAAGATGGAAAAAACAATGGATACCTACAATGATAGAATTAAAGAGACAGAAGATAGAATTAGTGATTTGGAGGATGGAACATCTGAATTCCAAAAAGAAACAGAAACTATAGGGAAAAGAATGGAAAAATTTGAACAGGGTATCAGGGAACTCAAGGACAATATGAACCGCACAAATATATGTGTTGTGGGTGTCCCAGAAGGAGAAGAGAAGGGAAAAGGAGGAGAAAAACTAATGGAAGAAATTATCACTGAAAATATCCCAACTCTTATGAAAGACCTAAAATTACAGATCCAAGAAGTGCAGCGCACCCCAAAGAGATTAGACCCAAACAGGCGTTCTCCAAGACACTTACTAGTTAGAATGTCAGAGGTCAAAGAGAAAGAGAGGATCTTGAAAGCAGCAAGAGAAAAACAATCCGTCACATACAAGGGAAACCCAATAAGACTATGTGTAGATTTCTCAGCAGAAACCATGGAAGCTAGAAGACAGTGGGATGATATATTTAAATTACTAAAAGAGAAAAACTGCCAACCAAGACTCCTATATCCAGCAAAATTATCCTTCAAAAATGAGGGAGAAATTAAAACATTCTCAGGCAAAAAGTCACTGAGAGAATTTGTGACCAAGAGACCAGCTCTGCAAGAAATACTAAAGGGAGCACTAGAGTCAGATACAAAAAGACAGAAGAGAGAGGTATGGAGAAGAGTGTAGAAAGAAGGAATTTCAGATATGATATATATAATACAAAAGGCAAAATGTTAGATGAAAATATTATCCAAACAGTAATAACACTAAATGTCAATGGACTGAATTCCCCAATCAAAAGACATAGATTGGCAGAATGGATTAAAAAACAGGATCCTTCTATATGCTGTCTACAGGAAACACATCTTAGACCCAAAGATAAACACAGGTTGAAAGTGAAAGGTTGGGAAAAGATATTTCATGCAAATAACAACCAGAAAAGAGCAGGAGTGGCTATACTAATATCCAACAAATTAGACTTCAAATGTAAAACAGTTAAAAGAGACAAAGAAGGACACTATCTACTAATAAAAGGAACAATTAAACAAGAAGACGTGGCGGGCCGCGGTGGCTCAGCGGGCAAAGTGCTTGCCTGCTATGCCGGAGGACCTCGGTTCGATTCCCGGCCCCAGCCCATGTAACAAAAACGGAGAAACAGAATACAATAAAACAAGAAAATGTTTAAAAATGTTTCCCTTTCTTCCTTCCTTCCTTCCTTCTATCCTTCCTTCCTTCTCTCTGTCTTTCCTTTAAAAAAAAAAAAAAAAAAAAAAAAAAAAAAACAAGAAGACGTAACAATCATAAATATTTATGCACCGAACCAGAATGCCCCAAAATACGTGAGGAATACACTGCAAACACTGAAAAGGGAAATAGACTCATATACCATAATATTTGGAGACTTCAATTCACCACTCTCATCAATGGACAGAACATCTAGACAGAGGATCAATAAAGAAATAGAGAATCTGAATATTACTATAAATGAGCTAGACTTAACAGACATTTATAGGACATTACATCCCACAACAGCAGGATACACCTTTTTCTCAAGTGCTCATGGATCATTCTCAAAGATAGACCATATGCTGGGTCACAAAGCAAGTCTTAACAAATTTAAAAAGATTGAAATCATACACAACACTTTCTCGGATCATAAAGGAATGAAGTTGGAAATCAATAATAGGTGGAGTGCCAGAAAATTCACACATAGGTGGAGGCTCAACAACACACTCCTAAACAACAAGTGGGTCAAAGAAGAAATTGCTAGAGAAATTAGCAAATACCTCGAGGCGAATGAAAATGAAAACACAACATATCAAAACTTATGGGATGCAGCAAAGGCAGTGCTAAGAGGGAAATTTATTGCCCTAAATGCCTATATCAGAAAAGAAGAAAAGGCAAAAATGCAGGAATTAACTGTCCACTTGGAAGAACTGGAAAAAGAACAGCAAACTAATCCCAAAGCAAGCAAAAGGAAAGAAATAACAAAGATTAGAGCAGAAATAAATGAAATTGAAAACATGAAAACAATAGAGAAAATCAATAAGGCCAGAAGTTGGTTCTATGAGAAAATCAATAAGATTGATAGGCCCTTAGCAAGATTGACAAGAAGAAGAAGAGAGAGGATGCAAATAAATAAGATCAGAAATGGAAGAGGAGACATAACTACTGACCTCACAGAAATAAAGGAGGTAATAACAGGATACTATGAACAACTTTACGCTAATAAATACAACAATTTAGAGGAAATGGACGGGTTCCTGGAAAGACATGAACAACCCACTTTGACTCAAGAAGACATAGATGACCTCAACAAACCAATAACAAGTCAAGAAATTGAATCAGTCATTCAAAAGCTTCCTAAAAAGAAAAGCCCAGGACCAGACGGCTTCACATCTGAATTCTATCAAACATTCCAGAAAGAATTAGTACCAGCTCTCCTCAAACTCTTCAAAAAAATCAAAGCGGAGGGAAAACTACCTAATTCATTCTATGAAGCCAACATCACCCTCATAACAAAACCAGGCAAAGATATTACAAAAAAAGAAAACTACAGGCCAATCTCTGTAATGAATATAGATGCAAAAATCCTCAATAAAATTCTACAAATGGTATCCAACAACACATTAAAAGAATTATACATCATGACCAAGTAGGATTCATCCCAGGTATGCAAGGATGGTTCAACATAAGAAAATCAATTAATGTAATACACCATATCAACAAATCAAAGCAGAAAAATCACATGATCATCTCAATTGATGCAGAGAAGGCATTTGACCAGATTCAACATCCTTTCCTGTTGGAAACACTTCAAAGGATAGGAATACAAGGGAACTCCCTTAAAATGATAGAGGGAATATATGAAAAAACCCACAGCTAATATCATCCTCAATGGGGAAAAATTGAAAACTTTCCCCCTAAGATCAGGAACAAGACAAGGATGTCCACTATCACCACTATTATTCAACATTGTGTTGGAGGTTCTAGCCAGAGCAATTAGACAAGAAAAAGAAATACAAGGCATCAAAATTGGAAAGGAAGAAGTAAAACTATCACTGTTTGCAGACGATATGATTCTATACGTCGAAAACCCGGAAAAATCCACAACAAAACTACTAGAGCTAATAAATGAGTACAGCAAAGTAGTAGGTTACAAGATCAACATTCAAAAATCTGTAGCATTTCTATACACTAGCAATGAACAAGCAGAGGGGGAATCAAGAAACGAATCCCATTTACAATTGCAACTAAAAGAATACAATACCTAGGAATAAATTTAACTAAAGAGACAAAAAACCTATATAAAGAAAACTACAAAAAACTGCTAAAAGAAATCACAGAAGACCTAAATAGATGGAAGGGCATACCGTGTTCATGGATTGGAAGACTAAATATAGTTAAGATGTCAATCCTACCTAAATTGATTTACAGATTCAATGCAATACCAATCAAAATCCCAACAACTTATTTTTCAGAAATAGAAAAACCAATAAGCAAATTTATCTGGAAGGGAAGGGTGCCCCGAATTGCTAAAAACATCTTGAGGAAAAAAAACGAAGCTGGAGGTCTTTCACTGCCTGACTTTAAGGCATATTATAAAGCCACAGTGGTCAAAACAGCATGGTATTGGCATAAAGATAGATATATCGACCAATGGAATCAAATAGAGTGCTCAGATATAGACCCTCTCATCTATGGACATTTGATCTTTGATAAGGCAGTCAAGCCAACTCACCTGGGACAGAACAGTCTCTTCAATAAATGGTGCCTAGAGAACTGGATATCCATATGCAAAAGAATGAAAGAAGACCCATATCTCACACCCTACACAAAAGTTAACTCAAAATGGATCAAAGATCTAAACATTAGGTCTAAGACCATAAAACAGTTAGAGGAAAATGTAGGGAGATATCTTATGAATCTTACAATTGGAGGCAGTTTTATGGACCTTAAACCTAAAGCAAGAGCACTGAAGAAGGAAATAAATAAATGGGAACTCCTCAAAATTAAACACTTTTGTGCATCAAAGAACTTCATCAAGAAAGTAGAAAGACAGCCTACACAATGGGAATCAATATTTGGAAACGACATATCAGATAAAGGTCTAGTATCCAGAATTTACAATGAGATTGTTCAACTCAACAACAAAAAGACAGCAACCCAATTACAAAATGGGAAAAAGACTTGAATAGACACCTCTCAGAGGAGGAAATACAAATGGCCAAAAGGCACATGAAGAGATGCTCAATGTCCCTGGCCATTAGAGAAATGCAAATCAAAACCACAATGAGATATCATCTCACACCCACCAGAATGGCCATTATCAACAAAACAGAAAATGACAAGTGCTGGAGAGGATGCGGTGAAAGAGGCACACTTATCCACTGTTGGTGGGAATGTCAAATGGTGCAACCACTGTGGAAGGCAGTTTGGCGGTTCCTCAAAAAGCTGAATATAGAATTGCCATACAACCCAGCAATTCCATTGCTGGGAATCTACTCAAAGGAATTAAAGGCAAAAACTCAAATGGACATTTAAACACCAATGTTTATAGCAGCATTATTTACAATTGCAAAGAGATGGAAATAACCAAAATGTCCATCAACAGATGAGTGGCTGAACAAACTGTGGTATATACATACGATGGAATATTATGCAGCTTTAAGACAGGATAAACTTATGAAGCATGTAATAACACGGATGGACCTAGAGAACATTATGCTGAGTGAGTCTAGCCAAAAACTAAAAGAAAAATACTGTATGGTCCCAATGATGTGAATCGACACTCAAGAATAAACTTGGAATATGTCATTGGTAACAGAGTTCAGCAGGAGTTAGAAACAGGGTAAGGTAATGGGTAATTGGAGCTGATGGGATACAGACTGTGCAATAGGACTAGATACAAAAACTCAAAAATGGACAGCACAATAATACCTAATTGTAAAGTAATCACGTTAAAACACTGAATGAAGCTGCATTCGAGCTATAGGTTTTTGTTTTGTTTTGTTTTGTTCTTACTATTATTACTTTTATTTTTTCTCTCTATATTAACATTCTATATCTTTTTCGGTTGTATTGCTAGTTCTTCTAAACCAATGCAAATGTACTAAGAAACGATGATCATGCATCTATGCGATGATGTTAAGTATTACTGATTGCATATATAGAATGGTATGATTTCTAAAAAAAAAAAAAAAAAAAAAAAGGACAGCACAATACTACCTAATTGTAATGTAATTATGTTAAAACACTGAATGAAGCTGCATCTGAGCTATAGTTTTTGTTTTTTTTTCTTATGTATTTTTGTATTTTTTATTTTTATTTTTTCTCTATATTATCATTTTATTTCTTTTTCTGTTGTCTTGCTGTTTCTTTTTCTAAATCAATGCATATGTACTAATAAATGATGATCATACATCTATGTGATGATATTAAGAATTACTGATTGTATATGTAGAATGGAACGATTTCTAAATGTTGTGTTAGCTAATTTTTTTTAATAAAAAAAAAATCTGTAATCACCATGCAAAAGGGTTCAACATCATCCATTATAGTCACATAAACAGCCTCCGAATTCTATACACTACAACCCCATTTGTTCTAGTTTGCTAGCTGCCGGAATGCAATATATCAGAAATGGAATGGCTTTTAAAAAGGGGAATTTAATAAGTTGCCCGTTTATAGTTCTAACGCTGAGAAAATGTACAAATTAAAACAAGTCTATAGAAACATATAATCAAAGGCATTTAGGGAAAGATACCTTGGTTCAAGAAGGCCAATGAAGTTCAGAGTTTCTCTCTCAAGTGAGAAGGCATGCAGCAAACAGGGTCAGGGTTTCTCTCTCATCTGGAAAGGCATGTGGCGAACACAGCATCATCTGCTAGCTTTCTCTCCTGGCTTCCCTTCACATAGCTCCCTGGGAGGCGTTTTCCTTCTTCATCTCCAAAAGTCACTGGCTAGTGGACTCTCTGCTTCTCTGAATCTCCATTCTCCAAAATGTTTCCTCTTTTAGAGTACTCCAGAAACTAATCAAGACCCACCCAATTGGGTAGAGACATGTCATCACATAATCCAGCTTAACAACCAGTCTTGATTTAATCACATCTGATGTGATTACAGGGAGATGATCTGATTACAGTTTCAAACATACAGTATTGAATAGGGATTATTCTGCCTTTATGAAATGGGATTTAGATTAAAACATGGCTTTTCTAGGGGACATACATCCTTTCAAAATAGCACACCATTATAATCACATGAACATTTGAGTTACAGTTCTCAGGGCATTTTCTGACATGTAGAAATGTCCTCCAAACCATTCCTTATCTGCGTAAGTGTTTATTTAATACTTACAAGCTATAATTAATATATTTTTCTTAAGGAGAGGAAATTAGGAATCAGAGAAGCTGAGTGAAGTTCATTGGTAATATATCACAGAGCTAATAAGTGGCTAAGTCAAGACAAACTGAAGTCTTCTGATTCCAAGTACAGCTTTCTGTATAATACAATGCTTCTGGGTCAAAGAGGAATGACAAAGAGAATGTAGTCCAGATTTCAATACCAGAAATGGAAAATCTTCTCTATACCAAACCTGTAAGGAATTTGTGTATGACCTATGTTGTAATAAGGTGGGGGTAGGTATATATGTGTGTGTGTGTGTGTGTGTGTGTGTGTGTGTGTGTGTGTGTGTGTAAGTGGTAGGGAGCAAGCTTCTTAAATATGAGCTCTGAGATATCACTATGTATCTTGGTAGTTTCACGCTCTTACTTTTCAAAGTGTGATCTCTTTCTGTGTGGAACACCTGCTCATTGGAGCACAAAGGAACACACTACTGATTCTTCATCTCACTTATGACTTGAATTGAAAATATACTCTATATTTCTGTTTCTTTCTCTTTTGGCCATCATTATTGGGGAAGGTAACTACACTACTGAATTCTAGGAAGCCGTTTGTAGAGCTAGCTGACATAAATGTAATAAATAAATCAAGCTGAGGAAATAGCAATTTAGGTTAGAATTTTCCAGTATTTGCAAACAAAATCATCAATAGATATTAGTGAGCATACTTAGTGTGCAGCAGTCAGGTCATGGAAACTAGGTACTCCTGTCACATCCAGAAAGTCAAAATTCCTTGTTCATAATACATGTGCTTCATCACACAGATAAGGGATGGTTTGGAGGACATTCAGTACGATGTATCAACTCAATGACCCTTCCAAAGATAAATCACTAGAGGCCATATCATTTATCATCATTTCTTCATTCTTAGTGTGCCAGTCTCACTCATAGGCAGGCTTGGTGCCTTTGGCTGCAGATGATTTGGAGCAAAACCTCCCATCATAATCTGGCTCTCCTCAGATGCAATCATGCCAGAAATGTCAACATTAGCTATTTCATTCAGGAAAGCTCCTGGAGAAAGACTGAGTCTAATAACTTTTTGTATCTTGGTAGAACATTACCCACAGTGTCTTGCTCAGTATAGGAGAAAGCCTACATGAGAGAAACAGGATGGTAGAAACCAAAGAGCAACCTCACACTTCAATTACTTTACAGTTTTGCCTAAGGTTAACTTGGGCTAAGGGAAAACACAAAAGCAGCTCACTGAGTCATTTCAATCTATATTTTGCCTGAGGCAGAGGAATCCTTGGTTCTTCCTTTTATAAATCAGTGACCTTCAGTGTGTCTGGCATTGCCCCTAAGGCAGAACAAGGCTATCACAAGGATGGTAGCTCTCTTCTGGAGTCACATTCCTTGAATAAAAGAGGGAAATGCCTAAAGGTGGGGTGATGAAAATGAAGACACCACAGCTGCAGCACACAGGAAAGCATCTCTGTGGCAGACATTATGCCATCAATTTACCTAGCGCCACCTCTGTGCCACTTGGCCTTATTCCTCTACTCAGAGAGAGAAAGCAGTTATGCTGGGGGACAAGATTCCCTGAGCATTAGCCAAATCCCAGTTTGAATGCTTAACAATTTACGGGGCTTATTAAAAGTACCACATGTACTACACAGAAGACCATTAACTATGCATTTCTGCTGGTGATACAGTCCCAAATCTCCCTGCCATTTGAAATGGTCAGGAGATCCTTCTCCATGCCTGTGTGAAACATTTATGTAGTTGTGCATCTGCTAAAGAGGTGCCATGTTGTTCCCTAGTTGAACTGGCTGCATGTCAGAGAAATAAATCTGAAATAGAATATGCCTGATCATCTGCATCCCTTAATGAGTGGGGTGTGAATCTAATTTGGAACACAATTTGGCTAAGAATCTTTAATGCGATTAATCTGATGGAATAAAAGGCATTGCGTTGACATTTTAATTAATACACAAAGTGGATTAACCATTGTGTTATCTATGTATGAAATATTATTTTGTAGTTTATCTATAAAACATTAGCCCAGACTGAATCCCCTTATCATTTCTTAATTTGTTTTTAGGCCCATTATTCCTGCCTTCACTATCTCCTTCTTTTTAATAAATTCCTATTCTTTAGGAGTAAGAATTTATTTTAAAATCAGCTTTGACTATTTAAAGCTGTATGAACATGTGCAAGTAAAGTAGTCTCATAGAATACATGTAAGCTTCATATGACATATGTGAACCGCGTTTTGCAAAATTTAACCATTATGCAAATTATCATCACTAACTTGTTTGTGTGCTCATTAGATAAGAGGTATTGAGCTGAGTGCTTTGCATATATCATTTCATTTAATGTATTCCTCACAACAATCCCTTCAAGTGAGTACTAGTATGACCAAATAAAACGGAAGAAGAAAATGAGACTTAGGGAGGTTAGGTAACTTAGCCAGCATTACACAATTGCTAAATTACAAAGAGGTAAAACCTGATGTCAAAACAACACGTTATAATTAACAAACATGTAGATAAGATTTTTCATTAGTTGTTATTTTGCATTATCCCCTCCAAAAGCAAGGTGAATGAAATTTAATTTTAATTAGCTCTTTTTTTTTTCTTTTTTTTACCCTGAAAAAGCTCCAGATAAAGACATTTTGTGCTGCTTAAGAAGAGCAGATCTATTTTCTGGTCTCTACGTAAAGTTGGAGTCTACCAGCACACTGGCCTTGTGAGAGTATTGTAAGCTGTTGGATCCCAGCCTAAAGAAAGGCCATATAAATCTGGAAATGATGACACCACAGCCCACCCCTTGAAAAAGATCCGATAATTCCTCACTCAGTGGCTCTAGAGATTTTAGCTAAAAGGACTAAGCAAAACTTTAGATTTCCCTAAGGTACCGCTACTCTCTTACATCAGTAATGTCCTTGCTTCATCTGCTCTACAAAATCTTTTCCCACTTCCAATGTATCTGCCTGTTTTAGTTGCAAAATAAGTATGAAATCCCAAATGGTACAATGGTACAACTTCTCATTTCAGTCTACCATTTCCCACACCTGTCAGCCCTAAAATAAAAAATATATTTTTTATTTTTTTAGAAAAGAGAGACTGTCTAGTATCTATCATAAGGAAACAATTTGCAAATTGGGGAGCATTTGACAATTTACCTTCTTAAATCTAAAACTTATCTTTTTTTAATTGAAACTTCTGGAAATATTTTTAATTAGTGTGTGTTTTAAGTTCTAATTTTGTAACAAGTACTATGTAAAACACTATACATGGATGAGACCATATAATTTTTAGTTATATTCTGAAGTAGATATCATTATTCTCATTGAAGAGATGAGGAAACTGAGGTAATGCAGATAAACAAAGTACTGTGCCTGCCCACTTTTTTGAAGTCTTTTCCTATAAATCTCCCCTCCCTGCTACACTTAGGCACACTGGTCTTCTTTCTGTTCTTCAAAAACGTGTCCCTTTTCTGGCTTTCCATCCTCTGTATTTATTGTCACACTGATTCAGAGGGTAGCCCCATTATCATCCAGGTCTCTAAGCGGTTGGTACTTTCTCTGATGTCATTTTGAGGGGCCTTCCCTGAACATCCGATCTAAAATGCATACCCCCTCCCTGCAATGACTTTATTTCATCGTATTTTTGAGTGTGGGTTTGTTGTTTTTCTTCATACCACTTCTTACCACTTGAAATCACTCTATTCATTTATCTGCTTGATGGTGTATTGCCTGTCTTTTCTATGGAATACAAAATTCTCAAGAGCAGAGACTTGCTTGTTTCATTTTCTACTGTATCTTCTATTTCTGAGTTCTAGCTAAAACAATACCTTCTAATATTAGTGCTCAATAAATATTCGTCAAATGCACTAAAAGACTCATTCATACACCGAGTTCAACTTCTAGCACTGAAAAGGAATAATTTTCCCTCAATTACCATAGTGCAGGATTTGCCATATGTAACAACGCATTATCAGGAAGAAAGTAAAGTAGGAAAGTTTACCAAATCCTCTCTCTGTTATTTTTTGCCTAAAGAAAGAAAGAAAGAAAAAAAGAAGCTGAACCAAGGCTTCATTATTCATTTGGTAGCAGTGTGTCACATAAGAGGAGATTAGCTTTTGAGCACCATCAACAAATATCCCATAATCACTCCTCTAAGAAATCTCAATAAATAAAGCCTGGGCCAAAATGGAAAATGAATTCACAACTTGACCTACGTGGAGAAATCTTTGAGGCCTGTAACATTAGAGCTGGTTAAAATAACCATGCTTAACAACTTTAGAAATAAAATCCTTGAGTTACTCCAAGATAGGGGCATTCTTGTTACATCTAGTAACTGTAAGTTGAGGAAGAAAAACAAGAGCTGAAGTTTAGTTTCAAAGATTCATAGAGGTTGTCTGAAGGAGGAAACACTTTGGTCAGGAGGATAGATAAGCTCAAACAACACTCAAAGAGTTTGAGAACTATAAAGTGGGTAGCAACTAAATGAGGCTGAAGAAAGAGTAAAAGAAAATAAAGTCAAGGAGGGCAGAGAGAAAAGAAATACTACTGATAAGGTATAATAAAAATGAAAAATAAAAGATAAATTGATGTACAATGCTTATTGCCACAAGTGAGATATATAGAACAAAATAAAACTTTTAGTACTGATTACACTGATGTTGGTGATGATTCTCTGTCCTACATTTTGTTTCCATGCTCACTTCAACTTCTAAAGCAGTGAGGGAGAGTATAATCTTCATGGATTACCTGCAAAAAGATCCTGCCTATGGAATGCATTAGATGGTTCAGTGACTCAAATTCCTCTCAGCTCTCTGATTATGTAATATTTGGAAACATCTGATCTCTGGAAATCCCAAAGCAAAAATTATATATCTCATAATCTCATTGTCTGTCTTAAAGAGTAAATGCATTGAAATTGTTAGCTGGGAAATTAAAATTCACATACCCAAACCCACACAATGTCACAACCTGGAAGCGATATTTGCATATGAAGACTCCAGTAGATTCTATAGGGTACATATTCAGTGGAGTCTGCAGATACTGGAATAATGACAACACTTAGAATTGTTTCTTTTTAATTATTACTTTACCTCATCACTTCAAAAGTATTTGTCAAAGGAAAACATGCTTTGTCAAACAGGGTCTAATGATTCTTTTCTAAAGAAAAGGCTTAGTCAGAGCTGTGAATGGTCCACATAAGATATCTGTGCATCAGGTACCTCTTTTAGAGGATGGGACTGTGATATTTGCCCCTTATCTATCTCTCAAGTGCCATGTGAGAGTAAATGAAATGATGTCCCTAAAATTCTCTTAGCTGCTGGCAATGTTACAAATATGAGATGACATATAATTCAGCTGGTAAGGACGGTTAATCCTCAATGGCTGTACAAGATATAAAGTGAGTTCTCATCACAGTAGAGGCCTCTTGAAGGCTCAGGGAGCCATCTGTTTGCTTACCTTGAGTGACAAATTGGATTTGGAGTTGAAAAAGAAAGGGCCTCTGGAGGAAGGAATGACTTGAGAATCTGCCCAAGCCTGTGAGGCACTTGTACACATACCCAATTGTACCTTTTTTTGGAGCCTCCATTGGGTTATAACAATGCAAAGAAAGCAAATGAGGAAATACACACATTACCCGTGGGATCACTGTGCTAGAAGGAAATAAGAAATTGAGTGCCAGTTTACACAAAAGGCAGCTGATCTCTGGTGGCGAGGGAGATTTCAAAGGGTTCATTCAAAAAAGAATCATTAAGGTAATAAAATAAGAAATCCCATGACTACAGTGTCACAAGCCATGAATTTAGGTACTTGTCCCTAGGAAAGTTAGACTTTCCTTTATTTCCCCGGGATATTCTCTTTAACAGTAAACAATTCATAAAAATGCACTCTTCTTTAAATTTTTATTTGATATTATTTCAAACTTATAGATAAGTTGTAAGATAAATTGCATGAGGATTACCCAGAGTTTCTATATAGCCTTTTCCAGTTTTATCAATTTGTACTGCCATCCTTTTTCTTATTTTTTGGCATGGGCAGGCTCCAGGACTCGAACCCAACTCTCCAGCATGGCAGGCGAGAATTCTGCCACTGAGCCGCCACTGAGCCACCACTGCCCACTCACCATGCTATCTTTGTATTCTCTTTTTAAATAATGTAATTTAATGTTGATAAATGTAATAGATATGCATCCTAAATATATTTATTAATATTTACTGTATTTTATATGTAAGGTTTCAAATTCAAGGAATTTAATATTGATACAATAGTTTATCTAACCTACAGTCTATATTCCCACTTCATCCAATGACCCAACCAATGTCCTTTATAACATTTTTTTTCTCCAGTAGATGTTCAGTTCAGGGTTATTTATGGCAGGCAGTTGTCATGTCTCCTTCATTTCCTTTCATCTGAATTGGCCTTTCAGCCTTGTGTTTTGTTTTTCATAACATTGATATTTTTAAAGAAGCCAGACCTCTTATTTTATAAACTACTCCTCAATTTGGGTATGTCTAATGTTTCCTCATAATTCTATTCAGGTCATATATGCTCTGTTAGAATACAGCATAAGTCATGTGCTTTTCTCAGAGTTCCATACCTGAAGGCACTGAGTCACCATGTCTATCTGCTGCTGATTGGAGATCACCAGGTCAAGGTGTTTTGCAATCTCTTCATTGTATTGCAATTATTTCCCTCCTTGCAAATAATAAGCAAGCAATGCAAATATGAAGATTCTTGTCTAAAGCAATTTGGTCTGGGTGGTGGTCCTAAAATAATGGTTTTCCAAATCAGATACTCTGTCCACATTTGTTGTCATCCTACTGTTAAGAGGAACCTTTGCTTCTCCTCCATTTAATTATATATTTATTTATTGTTACCTATTTTTCTCAGTATGGACTATGGATTCCTGTTTTATTCATGGTTATAATCCATTATACTCCTTAGTTTCGATGTTCAAATTTTTCCAGAAGTATACATCAGGATCTCTTTCAAGTAGCTCGTGTGTAATTTAAACAATTTTAGTTTCTCTTTTTTTCTTATTTTTTTCTTTATTTCTCTGATCATTTCTTCCAAGCACAGCTTAACAAGATGTTCCAAGCTTATCTTATACTTTCTCTACTCCAGACCTAAAATCAGTCATATCACCACTACTATCTTTTAGTGGGGGAAAACATTTAGAAATCAAGATCTAGGCATCATGTATGCTTATTATTCCAGGGGTGTCACTGCTTCTTGCCCTTTCAATGAACACGGGAAATATATGTTTCTAATGATACCTCTAATTCCACTAAAATGCCATAAAGTTCTTTTTTGCCTTTCATCATTCCATATTCATATCTCCCTTTTGTCATATGAAAATCCTGGCTTTCAATAACACCAATGCATTTACTCACTTGCTCAGTCATGCAAAAAAGACAAAACATATTCAGGATTATTATACCCATACTACTAACAAAATTAAAAAAAAAAAGAAAGCTAACCTATTGAAAAGAGTTAATAGGGAGTTGATGCGTAAATTGTACAGAGCTTCTATTTGGGTTGATAGTAAGTTTTGGTAATGGATGGTGGTAATAGTAGTCCAACAATAAGAATTTAATTAAGAGCACCAAATTATATATTTGAATGCGGGTAAAAGGGGCAATCTTAGGTTGTATATATGTTACCAGAACAAAAGTTGAAAACAAAACTTAGGCCTGTAAAATACAGTGAACTCTATTGTAAATGATGAACTATAGTTGATAGTACAATTATAAAAATGTTCTTTTATGAATTGGAGCAAATCTCCCATATTAAGACAAGGTGTTAATAATAGGGTGGTATATGGGAACTTTGTATTTTATGCCTGGTTTTTCACATAATTTCTTTAACAAATGAGTAAATGTTTTTAAAAAGAGTTTATAATATATTTGCAGATTTCCTCCTAGATTGAGGACATATAATCAAAGTACCATATTCAAAAGATGGTTCAATAAAGATGGTGGGGAGAAACACACCAAGATCCTATCTTTCTACAGGAGCTTTGGATCAACTGGAAAGAACTAGTAGGAACATCTTTGAGAAACATCTTTCCCAAGCTCCAGAAAACAAAAGATTGCAGTAATAGGGCAAGTGACAAATCAAGAAAAAGGCAACTTAAAAACAGTAGGAGGTGGTTCAGTGGGAGAATGCTCGCCTTCCATGAAGGGGACCTCAGTTCAATTACCAGACCATGCACCCCCCCAAAACAAAAAACAAAAAACAGTAGAATGTTTTGGCACCTGGCTGGCCTTTTCTCCATCTCACTTGCTTGGTACAGAGCTGAACCATGTACCCAGTGTGGGTTCATAGTCCAAGATCTGGAAGGAACAGAATAACTCTCAGCACATTACTGGAAGTATGTATGTCTAGGCCAGTACATCTTGTTGCAAGCTAAAAGATTGAACTAGGACATCAGTTTCAGACCTGACATCCTAGAACTTGCCCTATGTGCAGAGGCTGCTCACAGAGTTTTCCTACAGAATGTTGCAGGAGAGTAATCAAGTCATGGCTGCCTAGGGAAAAGGAATTGCTGGCTGCATGACATACAGTGCAGTATCTGGAACTATGAGGAAATAGTCTCAAAAGAAGAGGGGGCATTTGTATCCATAAAAACGAGGGAATTCCTAGGTGCATGTGTGCATGTCTAACACAAGACAATATGTACAGAAAGGACAGGGGAAAGATCCTACACTTTTGCCTAGAGCTATTCTTCAAATTCATTGTATGACTAAATTCTGAAGGGAATCTCTTGCAAAGGCTAATCTGAAAAGACTGGGAAAGGTGTTCTCCTTTTCCCCTTTTTTGGTTAGCTTTTGGCATTCAGGGATCTTTACCATAACACTGGTAAGATACAAGCTTAAGGAACAGACACCAGAGAGTCCAAATTCCAGTGATAACACATTAAAATATCAAAATGCCAGGTTTCATAAAAATATCACTATATATGGAAATATATGGTAATATCTACATAACAGGATGTGATAGTCCATGCAAAGGAGAAGATTAAAATATTAGAAACCATCAATGAAGAAGATCAAACATGGAACCTACCAGACAAGGACTTTAAAGATTCTCTAAATATGCTCAAAGAGTTAAAGGAAAACATAGATAAAGAACTAAAGGACTTCGGAAAATGTTAGAGGAACACAAAGAGAGCATCAATAAAGAGTTAAAAATTATGAAAAGGATACCAGACAGAGTTGGAGAACATAGTTACAGAAATAAATTCCCTGGAAGAGCTCAACAGCAGATTAATACTGGCAGAAGAAAGAATCAGTGAACATGAAGATAAGACAATTGAAATGATCAATCTGAGAATCAGGAAGAAGAAAAAGTAAAGAAGAGTGATCAGGGCCTAAGAAGCTTGGGGGATACTATTAAGTGTACCAATATGCACATAGTGGGAAGTAAAGAAGGAGAAGAAAGAGAGAAAAGGGCAGAGAGAATATTTGAAGAAATAATAGCTGAAAACTTTCCAAATTTAATGAAATGCCTGAATGTACACATCCAAGTTACTTAATGAACTCCTAACAGGTTAAGACCAAATAGATCAACATCACAACACACTATAATTAAACTGTTAAATGCCAATGATAAAGAGAGAATTCTGAAAGCCACAAGACGCAAGCGATGTGTCACACTAATAGAAACTCAATAAGTTTAAGTGCTGATCTCACCTGGGAAAACATGGAGGCAAGAAGACACTGGGAAAGTCAATTTAAAGTGTGATTTTGGGGGGAGCAAAAAATGCCAACCAAGGTTTTATATCCAACAAAGCTGCCTTTCAAATATTAGAGAATAAGACATTCTCAGACAAACCAAAGCTGAGGGAGTTTGTCACCACTATACTGGCCCTACAAAAAATGCTAAAGAGAGTTCTGCAGTTTGAGATGAAAGGACATTAGACAAGTGATTCAAGCCACATGAAATAATACAGGTGTCTGGGAAAGATAATGACATGGATAAATATAAATACCAGCACAATTGAAATTTTAGTTTGTAACTCCACTTTTTACATCCTTCATGATCTAAAAGGCAAATGCAAAAAATGTAATGATAAATCAGAGGATTTGGATTCATAATGTAGAAATAGGTCATTTAAGTTAAGAACTATATACGGCGGGGGCAGATGGGTATAGGAACTTAGTTTGTGATGCTACTGAAGTTATTCTAGTAATCAGACCAAATGAGATTGCTGCAGATTTATGATCTTAAATTTAAGCCCTATGGTAACCACAAAGAAAATATCAGAGCATATGCAAACTCCTAGAGACAGAAAGTAGAATACACTTGAAGAGACAGGAGCAATGGTGAGTTAATGTATAATGGATGCAGGCTTTCTGTCTGTGCCAAACAGAATGATCAAACAGTGAATGGCGGTAGTGAGGCTACCCCAAAATTTTAAAAGTACTTAATCCCACTGCTTGAGGGAGATTGGGAAGGGAAAGTTTCTGTTGGATATTTGTTTCCACATACTAAAATAAAGAAAGAAAAGAGGGTGGGCCACGGTGGCTCAGCAGGTAAGAATGCTTGCCTGCCAAGCCCGAGGACCCGGGTTCGATTCCCGGTGCCTGCCCATGTAAAAAAAAAAAAAAAAGAAAGAAAAGAACAACTAAAAAGACAATGACAAGTAAATGCAGTATGTGCCCACGGATACAATCTAAGAATGAAGGAGAAATGGTTAAAATGGGCATTATTTAGAATTGTACTAAATTAGAATATAGAATATAAGCTTAAGATCAAAGTTAAATTCATTGAACTTAATTCCTCTTAAGGTGCTTACATAAGTACATAACCTTGTTTCTAGGAAATGTACATGTTAAATATCATGTGTTAAAGGAGTACAATGTGTGTAATTTGCTCTCAGATGTTCAGAAAATAGATAGATGGATAGATAGTCAGATGGATGATAGGGATTGATAGATGGATGATTGACAGAATGATATGGAAAATGCGGCACAATGTTAAAATTGGTGCATCTCGGTATTTGGGTGGTTGGAGTATATTGGGGTTCTCTGTATGGGATTATATTATTTTTGCAACTGTTCTGTAAGTTTCAAATGATTTCAAAATAAAGTTTAAAGAAAGAAAGTGGGGGGAGATAGTTGTAGAAACTTGCAAATGTATTTCAGTTTTATTTTATTTGAACTTTATTGAAGGTAAATTATGTCTTGCTAATTCTGAAATTATACTAAAAATTTTGGCTTTTTTTTTTGCTATTTTTTCTTTTAAATGTGGTTATGAAATTCATTCAAAATACAGTTGGTATAATTTGCTTCTGTTTGTAGCTCCTATTAGGTTTTCTTTTCCCATTCTTATTGACAATTTTTATTTTTGAATACAAAGAACAAATGACTAAAAGTCTAAATTATGTAAAAATTCATACTCTAGAGAAGTCACATTTCCCTCTTTACCTTCCATTCTGTTCCTACCTCCAATTACTTCTAGCTAGTCAATTCATTCAATTTTCTGGTTTATTTACCTTGCATTTCTTTGTGAAAAGTAAACATATACGTGTATTTTTTCTTCTATGTTATTGCACAAAAGCATGTGACATATATTCTTCTACAGTAACCTGCTTGTGAATATGACAAAAGATTTCCTGCTAAGATGCAAGAATGTTTAAGACCACGGTAGATAGATAAAGTCACAAAAGTAAGAGAGTTTGTTATTGATCTATTCCTTAATTCTAAAATCTTTTATCCAGTTACTCAACCCTGGTATATTGGTAGATTCTTCTCTTGCTAATTAGGTAAGAAGGCTGTATTTTCCTTTCTAGTTTTATGCTTACTTCCGTTGTTCATTTTTTTCTTAGATCCCTGAAGCAATGCTTGTCTCTAAGTCTCCCTCTCCCACCTTTCTTAACCTCCACCCAAAGAATGCAGTCTTGTGTTGTTCCTCTCAGTCCTGAACAGAAAGATCCTAAATCCTGTAAAACTTTTTCTCCACTTTCTCTTTACTAACAGAGTTATTCTTATTGTAAGTCTCTTACCAGCATTAGGAATAGGTCATGGGGTGCAAAGTAAGTCTTCAGGTCAAAATCAATAATCGCCCCCATGCCTAATACATTTCGTATTTTCCAAGGTGTTTTGTTGTAACAGCTGCTATGAAGTAGGTTTCAAATTTTAATAAACATTTTGAATAGTGGGAAAAAATTCTGAAGAAGCAACCTGGGGCTATTCACCCGAGATTTTTCCTCTAACTTGTTTGAATTTGCTTAAGTCATTTCAGCAATCTGGCCTGTGCATATGTAAAAAAAAAAGAATTAAAATATCATCTTTGAAGTCTTTTACAGCCATAAAATTTCAATCCTATATTTTGTGCTACTTTCTACTTAGATGTCCATTTTCTCTATTTCTTGGTTTAATTGGAATCTGCAAAAGACAACCTCTTAAAATACATACATACATACATTTACATACTAATAAAATCAACAAAATCTAGATAAAGCCCAGTCTTGCTCATGGAGATGGAAATGTACCCCAGAAATCTAGTTGGAGAGAAGTGGCTTCGCTTCCAGATTATATTGGCAGTTTATGAGCAACCGGAGTGGCAAAGCAAATGACTTTCAAACTCACAATTTCCTGCAAGTGTATGTCTATTAAATAATATCACAACTGCCCCTTACCCCCAGGATTGTAGTATTTAATTACTCCTATCCTAATAGCAAGGTTTATTTTTCTGTCTAGTTATGACCTGCCTGTGTTGAGCACTGCCCAGGACCACATTCTGTTCTGCATAATTACGTTACAGAGAAAAGTTAGTAGATGAAAACTGAGAGATCTGCTTTTGTCCAAGCAATTCAAAACCTGAAAATTAGATGTCAATGTTCACTCAGGCCTAGCTCCGTTTGCTGCCATACAGTAATTACTAAATGAAAAAAAATAATAATCCAGTGCATTTTTTTATTCACTTCTTCCTACCTTTTCAAAACTATTCCATCACCCAGGCAGAGAAATAAAGTACAAAGTAAGAATATGTACTACATTGCAGGTGGTAGCAATACTAGAAAAGTGTCCCTTGCTAACAACAGCTCTCCCTATTCTGTCACTGCCCAGAGCTTTGCTAAGGTGCCCCCAAGTGGGCTCCATCAGGTGGGGCATAGGTCAGGAATTCCTGGTGGGCAGTAGCCTAAAAAAAAAAAAAGAAGCTGAGTAAACAAGGCAGCAGAAGGTAAAAGAAACAATATTGGAAATTGCAGGAGAGACTCCTTAAGACTCTTTTTTCCTAGATAAGGCTGTGATTATAGCCAATTACTAATCCTTTTCAGGTTAATGGTGGTTTCTAGAAAGGGGAATGAGGGGGGAAAAATGACCATGCAGCACATAACCAATACTTTCCCGATGCTCATTCATTAATTTATTCTTCCACTTATTCTATAGTATTTATTGAATGCTTAGTATTTCCAGGAATTGTATTAGACCCTGTGGATAAATACCAGTTAACTAGATAGACATGTTATTACTACAGACTATGTTACAACTTTACAGATTATTGAATTTATAAGCACTTCACAAGTGAACAGACCTAGGGGAAAAACAGTTGAACTTCAAAATTCACACTGGTAATTTTAAAGGTAGAAAACTTCAGTTCAATTTGCAATTTTAGTTAATGGATAAGAAACTCATAATTTTGATGTTTTACAGAGTTTCCATCACATTTGTTTTCTTGCATATGATATCCCAATTACATGTAGAAAAATGTAGAAGTAATGTTTCTACCCTCAAGTTTATTTAAAGAATCAACGTATTCCTTCGCCTCCCAGAAGAAACGATGCAGATGAAAAAGATAAGTAATAATCTTGTTAAACTGTTCTGAAGGCAGAGATATGGAGGCAGAAACCAAGCCTATCTTATGTACCATGTTATGCCCAGTACAAATAAAGTAGACAGTATATATCGGATCAATGATTACATGTTGAATGAATGAATGAATGGGTAAAAGAGATCAGAGTATTTTAGGGGAAGACATGGTTCAGACCATAAGGAGGGGAAAATAATCTGTACTACCTAAAATAAAGCTGTTATATGTCTCTTCCCATAGAAATTGAAGTTACTTAGTTAATTCCCACAAGTTGCATTAAATTAAGGAAGATTTATAGCCACTAATAAATCCCTGCATCTTATCAAAGACCTTAGGAAGATGATATCAGAACAGTCACTTCTAGAAGTGACTTTATGTAAAAGTTACAAGGCTGGCTGAGAGGTTTGTTATTTTCCCAGAGCATTTATCCAAGGGGTGATATTGTGCCTTGCAAAAATCTTTAAACCCAGCATCAGCTACCCTACTACTGTTGATTGAAGTGGAAATAAATGGTTGAGCCAGAAGAAACGTGGAATATATCTTTAGCAACTTTGACCTTGGACAAGTTATCTCCTATTGCCAGGCTTCAGTGAGAACATTTATGTCAATGATATTTTAGGTCCATTTAAGAAGACTGATTCTATGATTTCAAAAGCTGAGTGGGAATTATGAGTGCAAGTAGAATTTTCATCTACATTTGAAAATCATTGTTTTGGAAGAGATTTTTGAAAGCAGATATTCAAAGTGAAGATTACTCTGTGGGTATTTAAAAAAATATCACATATCATCTTTCTATACCCCAAATATGGATTTCTAGAAAAGGTAGAGTACATCTCACATGGTCCAGAAGAATATCTGACAGAAGGCTTCTAGACATGATTGAAGGGACTTTACACTGAGATTTTTTTTTAGACATGGGCAGGCACTGGGTCCCAGGTCTCCGGCACAGCAGGTGAGAACTCTGCCACTGAGCCACGGTGGCCCGCCTTACATGGAGATTTTAAGAGGAGGAAGAAGGCTTACACAACATCAGATACACCAGAGAACTTCGGAGTAAACAGAGAAAGGAAAATAAAAAGTGAATATATTTCACTCTAATTCCCAAACAAACAAGTAAAAGTAACAACTAACAGTTATGAGTTAAGATACTATGAATCTTCACTCAAAGTGAGGGAAATAAAATGAGATCTTAGATTTTAATACAAGGTTTTAAGTATGATCATATATTTCAGGAATAAAATGTGCTACTAAAATATGGAAAGCTAAGCAAAGATTTCTGCTCTGATACTAGAAAATGGCATAAAGTATTTTTGGTGGAACAACTAAGATTGTTAACCAAAGTGATATTACTATATGTGCATATCTTGGGGATAGTGTGTATTACATGGCATTCAGTCACTGCTCAAATATTAGTTTTCTCTACAAGACTGCAAGTTCCTCGAGGGCTGAGACATCTGTTTATTTCTCAATAATTAAAATAGTAGCTAGAACAGAATAACTCTGTTAATCTTTGTGGCATTAATGCTAAGCCTGTAGTAACTACTTATTAAATACTTGATGAATAAAAACACAGAGCTGAATCTAGTACTAACTGCTTATTAAATAATTGGCGAATGAAAACACAGAACAGAATCTATAACAAAGCTATTTGACCAAAGATATTTGAATGCATGAAGGATTGAGATGGACAGCTAATCTCTAGGAGCCAAGGAGGAAATTATTTATTCAGAATATCCATATATTTTCTTACCACAACCACAAGGGGAGGGGGAATGCTTAAAGAATAGGTAGCATCTTATTGTCAACTGCATCCAAGAATCATAGCTCCAGTTCTCCCTGTTCAAGTATTTCTGCCATCTGACCCCTTCTAAACTGGCATGGACAATCTCTGTGAAGAATGTTCTCCACATCATCCACACCCCTGGCCTTTATAGCCATGAAGGACAATGTGTCTGTTTATAATTCCCTTGTGACAACCAGACTCCCGTGAGTAAAACAAACTGAAACTCAATTAAAGAGGATGTGGTGCCTACAATCTTTTATTAAATTCTTGGCAGCAAACACAGCTGCAGCCATTCTTTCGTTACTACTCCCTGAGAGGCACCTCCAGGGCTTTAATTCTGACTCGGAGCTATAGGGGCTTCTCCGGGATCAGGTCCTGAAAAAATAGCCTCTTGGATTGAAATGTAGAGAATGTCAATAAGCAACTTCACACAGGAAGATGAAGAAGAATGGATCTGATTGCATTTCCTATTGATAGAGTAAGGGAAAAGGAGGGGCTGAAGAGAGGTGGTAAGTTTGACAGTAATAGTTTTCAGCATCTCTGACAAGCCAAGAAACTTCATGCGTTCATCACACTTTCCCCTCTCTGCTGATTTTCAATGCAAGCCCCTTACTTCAAGCCTGACTGACTTTTCTCTTGATTCAGAGTAATTGGGATCCACAGAGGCTTCCCAGAAGGAAACATTTGCTAGTTGTCTCATCTTTGAGTATTAACAATAGATAGTACTTTGGCTTCTGTTCAATATCTTTGGGTGTCACACTGGGGACTGTGAGTGTTGTGCTGTTGAAGCCCCCAAAATTCACAATTGGGAAAAAAGTCACATTAGTAGCTTCTCCTCTCCTACCTAGACCATCACCCATTTCAATTACATTGTGTAATAGAATTCATGATACCGGCTGAAATCTTAAAAACAAAAAACTTGAAATATTTTCAAGCTCTCCAAATCATGCTACATGCCTGCATGTGTTGATAGATGAAAACGTTGAGTACACAATGCAGTTGCATTGATTATGACTTGTCATCATTACAGATGGGCATGGATAAGTCTAGGATTTTAATGAGCCAATTTCATGGATTTCATGTTCTGCTTTCAATCTGAGAGACAGCAGCAGCTCCTTTTAGTAGAGATTAATTTCAGCAGACTGGAATTTTAAGGTCAGCTTGTTTTCCTTTGGATGGAGCACTTATTAAACAGACAAAGCACAAAGCACAAGGGTTCAAATCTTTAGGGTAAAGTAGAAGGAATAAAAGAATGATTTTCTAGGGAAATCTGATTTACTAAAGAGTTAGCATGGATAATTCAGGGCTTTCTATCAACAGATTTCATATCCAGCTGCTTCACCTCTTCTTGCCATTTTGCTGTATAATATCCTGCTAGAAATATTATTTATAATATCCTTTAGTCTCCAGAACACATTTTCTTTGAATTTGGCAAAATACTGTTCTCTTCACCTATCTAATCACATATTTCAAACAATATTCAAACGGACAATATTGTGTATAGTTAATGGGAAAAAATTCTGTAGAAGAAAAATATCACCACTTTTGCGCTTGGCCAGTAACTCGAGATGTCAATAACCTTTGCACTGCCGGACTGGTAAGATTGCACTCACTTACCACTCCTTTCATTTTCTTTTTCTAAGTAATTTAGTAGAATTGACTAAAATGTCCTCATCCCTCACAGTGGTACCATAAACCTCAATCTTTGCAATATGTCAGAATCAAGGAAGGAAAACATGATAAGACAGACTCTTAGGTTACAAATCATGTGAACACACAGACACAGAATTGTGAATCTTTTCTCAAATAAATTATTGTGCAGATGAGATGGTATTAATTTCAATTTTCAGAAGGCTAAGAGTTTAACTTTGACTATGAGCAGGTGATCCTGGAGTCATTTTTACCTCTTTGGACCTAGGAGGATCTAATTTGGGAAAGAAGAGCTTTGTATGTGGGGTACAATTTCCATAGCTATCAGTCCATCAAGATGTTGTTCTTTTTCTTTAGGGGAATAGAAGGCATATGGACATTTCTTTGTGAATGCAGGAGCAGAGGGGACATGAAACCAGAAATCCTTTATCAGCCACAATTGTCCAATAACTTTTGGCCAGAGCTTACATACCATTGTATTTCATTTCCTTCTGGGATTCCCAATTGCCATGTGTTCCGATTTTCGTCTCTCCTATCAAGTCGATTTGTCTCTCTCTATTTGCTCTCTGAATAAAATGAACTGTTCTCTCCTTTTCTTTACTTCTTCTTTCATTTTTCAAGCACAGTTTTAATTAAGGTAGAAATATTTAGAAATACAATAGCTCTCATGGAAACTATGGAGAAAGCAGATGTAGAAGAAAAGCCCTCAAGACACAAGTGTTCTTGTCAATAAACTTCAGAGACTGTCAGAAAAAAAAAAAGACTTAAACAGATTGTTTTTATTTCTTCTTTAAATCTGATTTAAAATAAGAGAGAGAGTTCCATTTAATAGACATAAAATTTGCTGTCCTAAATGATGAGCTGGCTTTTGGAGTGGAGTTTGTAATAAAAGCTCAGGAAAATAATCTGGGGAGAAAAGTAGTGAAGAAATAGAGTAGCAGCAATGCTCATTTCCTTTTTTCAAGCCCTGAAAGAGGATGTTTCTGTTTCTGTGAGTGTACGTGTGTGTACGCATGTGTGCCCACATCCGAGACAGAGAGAAATGACTAGAATTGACAGTTGTAAAAACATGTCTCTATAAGAGGTGACATCCTACCATCAATATGTTTGTGATCTCTGATTCTGAAATGATTTTGGGACTCCAAAGTAGGCAGATTTCTCCTTGCATTCCTCTCATATGTACCCATTTCCTTTTTCCCCTCTTTGCCCACAGAGTCCCTACTTCAGCTTCTAACTTAGGCCTGTTCTTTCCTGGCCATGTTAAACACTCTACAGAGTCCTGAAGTGTGCATTAACATTTGCCTTTCCACTCTCGGATCCATGATGTCTTTGTTTTCCAAGGCAAACTTGTCCAATAAACTAAACTAGATTATAAAGTGCAAATCACTACAAGGAAATGAGATAGATCTAGACAGAATTGCTTAAATAGGAAATGTAGTTTTCACCACCTGCCTAGATCATCACCAGAGTTTCACATGAGAAACCCTGGAATCTGTACTCAACAATAGCAACAACTCTGATGGTAAGTTGTGTTGAATACAGTGAATATACAAATAGGCCAAGAATGTGTCGGGGCTTGCTTGGAAGTGCAATATTACTAATTTGCATATTTTGCAAGTTATCACTGAGATCTGATGATTTGTCCAAGTAAAGGCTTTAAAATATAAAAGTTTAATAGGTTCATAGTCCATTGCACTTTATGACATTGCCTGTTGACACATCTTAGTATATTTTAATGCTTTTTCACACTTGACATGGCACTAGTGTACAGTAATTAAGTCCCCATAAATATGTTCAGTAATGGTTGCTATTTAAACTGATTAGCCATTGATTAGTTCATATCAATTCAATGACAACTCAGCTTTTCAAATTAAACAACCAAACAACATTATGGCAGTCTTAACTTACATCATTTAATTTCAAGTAGAGCAATAAGAATATGCTAGAAATATATTCTTGACATTGATTACTGTAAATTCATTTTTCATAACTGTTGACTTTTACACAAGGTGTGTACTTAGGTTTTCTTACATCACAAGGGTGGAAAAGTAGGATTCATGTGTAAAGTACTCAATTTACAAAATGTCTCTTGGAACGCAGAAATAAATTGTCAAATAAATCTGAAAGGCATGCCTCACACTTAGATTTACTTCCTCTCGGGCTATTTACCTCAGCTAAGTGGATCAGATCCATTTATGGTGTTTAGCATGTAAAAAAACTAAGATAATAAAGGTAATTATTCTGCCTGAAAGCATCCCCTAACTGCCTCTCTCCACTCTTCAGAATTCTCCTGAAAATGATTCTCTCCCTCAAGTTTCTATATAGCCTTGTGGATAATATCTACACTACACAGTCTGTCATTTGAAGAAACATGATTGATTTTCTGACCATGCCCTCAATTCCTAACCAACATGAGTTTTCTCCAGAGGATGTGGTCTCCTCGCTCTTCCAAACAAAAAATTTTCAGAATCTGCTCTTCAACTTGCTCTAGTCATTAATTCCTTTGTTCTTTCTATACGAATATTTCTGATTTGTATCTGTCTGTGATATCCTTTCCCCGTATCTTTCCTCCACATTAGACTGTAAATCATTCAGAGACAAATACCAAAAATGTATCTTTTAGGTTGTACAAGACTAAGAAGCTTGATGTACAGTCACGACAAAGCAAACAGTAACCCTTGGAAACGTGCCTGCTGCCAACGGCTTTGTAACTTATAACACAACAAATAGCAGAACACAAATGTTGGACACACACGTGTCTCTAGGAAATGACAAACTTCTGCCTAATTTTATTTTATTTTTTTTACATGGGCAGGCACCGAGAGGCAAACCTGAGTCTCCAGCATGGCAGGTGAGAACTCTGCCGCTGAGCCACCATTGATTGCTCTGTATCATTTTAAAGAGCAGAGTAAGAGAAAAACAAAACCAATGATGGGAATGTTGACTTTTGAATGCTGCCTCTTTCTGCAGGTCAGAGAATTTTCTGCATGTTCATTTGCCCTCCTCCAAAATCTCAATGGTAAGGCTAGTTGATGATCTCCAACAAAGAGTTTACTACTAAGATTTTCCCCTTGATTCAGGGGAAGGATTTTGCAACTGGGAGTTTGGCATCAGTTACTGTTATCAACTGTCTTAGTTTCCTAGGGCTGCCATAACAAAGTACCATAAACTTGGTGATTTAAAAAAAAAAAACAATAGAAATTTAATGTCTCACAGTTTCAGAGGCAAGAAGTCTGAAGTCAATGTGTCTGCGGGTCATGCTCCCTCTGAAGTGACACATTTAATTTTTCAATTCTAATGTTCCTGATATAAAACTCAGAAATCATTTTGAAACTCTTGTGTTTTGGCATCCATGACATGATAGATGTCTATTTATTCATATATCACTGACTTCTGCTCAAGTTTTACAACAGCATTTTTTCCCCTAATTCCTCAGTCACTTCTTCCTCTGCTCTTTATCCTTTTCTGGTTTATATCCTCTTTTTGTTCCTACAATGATCATCTTTTTTTTTTTTTCATTTTTTATTAATTAAAAAAAATTAACTAACACAACATTTAGAAATCATTCCATTCTACATATGCAATCAGTAATTCTTAATATCATCACATAGATGTATGATCATCATTTCTTAGTACATTTGCATCGATTTAGAAAAAGAAATAGCAAGACAACAAAAAGAAATAAAATGATAATATAGAGAAAAAATAAAAATAAAAAATACAAAAAATATATATATAAAAAAACAAAACAAACAAACAACAAAAAAAACTACAATGATCATCTTTAAGATTCCTATTCCAACCCTCTGTTTTTCTCTCTACACTCTGTCTCCAATAATCCATCCAATTTTCATATTCCCTGGTCATCTCTATGTGGATGATGTACACTAATATCTATTTATTTAGATATCCCTGATCCTTGCTCAAATTTCACAACTGCATTTCCAATGTCTGACTAAATAAGATCAATGGCATATCCTGCCACCTGTTCAAATTACCCCAGAATGAATTATCCCTTCCTTCTTTGTATCTGTCAAACTATAACCAGACACCCTCTCAACAAAGATTGAAAGCTTGATGCTATCTTCTTTTAAATTTCCTTCTCCTTTTCTCTCTCATTCAAAAATCCATCATCAATCTAGGTGTGCTAATAATTCATTCAAAATTATTTCTCATATCTGGCACTTTCTTTTCTATCATACCATTACCATAATGCAAGTAATAATTACCTCAGATCTGGATGCAGCTTAAGGTCCAAGGACTATTTGATGAGCACCTGCTAGGTTCTAGACCCTGCTAACTGCCTTCACAGGCACTGAATTTCTAGAAAATCTAGATTTTCTCACTTCCAAACTATCATCAAGTCAAAAAAAGTTGAAGTTAATCTAAAAAATTAAATTCCCCAAAACTAATAAGGTTATTTATTTTTTCCCCTGCAAAATTGCTCCAGTGCCACATTCAAAGGTTCACAACTGTGTTTCTCCATTTCTTTTCAACATTAACACTGCTCCACTGAAGTTGTATCTGTGTGCACTGCTTTTTATACTTGATAAATTGGAAAAAATGGCCAAAGATTCTTCCCATCCCCATGTGAATGCCCTTTTGCCCTATGACTGTAGCATTTCCAATAAGAAGGTGTTGTCTACACCTCCACTTGGTCATGTGTCTAGCTTGGGCTAATGGGACAATAGCAAGCATGACCCAAGAAGACTTGAAAAGTGGCTATGCATTAGGACTTGCCCATTCTTCTTGCACTTGGGACCTTGAGAATATCATATTAAATGAGCCCAAGCTAGTCTGAGGCAGAAAAATCCTAGATGATAGTGGACAATCATGAGACAAGTGAATGAGGCCATTCTAAATTACTGGCCACCAGCCAACCCATTTACTTTCCAAAGATGCATGAGAGACTACAGTGGAAATCAACAGAACTGGCCTGTACCAGAATTACCATGATTCATAAAACCATAAAGTAAATAAATTGGTGGTTAAGCCACCAAGATTTGGAGTGTTTTGTTATGCAACAAAGGCTAATTGTCTACAGTTCAGTTATTTTTTTTTTGTTTTGATATCTTTCTTAAATACTCTGGTTCAACAATAATCTCTCTCTCTCTTTTCTGAGCTATGTCATTCTGATTATACCAGTAGATCCAGGAGAACTGATTGTATTTTCAAAACCATGCTATCAATGCACCTTGCAAGGGAACAACTGGTCTATGCCACTTATCTGGCATTTAATCATATATTGTCTTATTTTTTATATTTTATGTGTTGAAATCTATTTTCTCCAAGTAGAAAATAAATCTAATCTATTTCCTTAGAATTTTGGTAACCTTTAAGAATTTATAAGCATTCCAGGGCTAAAGTAATCTCTCAATAAATTTTTACTGATCAAATGAAAGATCCTTTCACAATTTTGTGTGTGTGTGTATGTGTGTATGTGTGTGTGTGTGTGTGTGTGTGTGTGTGTACCATTTCAGTGCAAAAGTAGGTTGATAACTTTCCCATTTGGAGAATTTCTGATTCTCAGTGGGGACAACCAAATCAATAGGTCAAGCCCTTGATCTTTGTGTTTGCCCCTATGAAACTTATTCCTGTAAAGGATGGGCTAAGCCTATTTAAAATTAGGCCTAAGAGTCATTCCCAGTGAACCTCCTTTGTTGTTCAGATATGGCCTCTTTCTCCATGCCAGCTCAGCAGGTCAACTCATTGCCCTCCCCGCCTTATGTGGGACGTGACTCTCAGGGGTATAAATCTCCCTTGCAATGTGGGACAGAACTCCAGGGATGAGCTGGGACATGGCATCATGGGATTGAGAAAGCCTTCTTGACCAAAAGGGGGAGGAAAGAAATGAGAAAAAAATAAAGTTTCAGTCACTGAGAGATTTCAAATAGAGTTGAGAGTTTGTCCTGGAGGTTATTGTTATGTATTATATAGATATTCCTTTTTAGTTTATGATGTATTGGAATGGCTGGAGGGAAATACCTGAAACTGTTGAGCTGTGTTCCAATAGCCTTGATTCTTAAAGACAATTGTATAAAGATATAACTTGAACAATGTGACTGTGTGATTGTGAAAACTTTGTGTCTGATGCTCCTTTTATCCAGGATATGCACAGATGAATAAAAAACAATATGGATAAAAAATAAATGATGGGGGTAAAATAAATATGGTAGATAAAAATATTAGTGGTCAATGAGAGGGAGGGGTAAGAGGTATGGCACGCATCAGTTTTCTCTTCTTTTCTTTTTATTCAGCTTTTAGAACAACTAATCATAGTGATGAATATACGATGTGGTGATATTGTGAACCATTGTTTGTACACCATGTATGGAATGTATATGTGTGAAAATGTGCCAACAAAAATATTTCTAACAAAGCAGAGTGATAGTTTAAATGACTAGAAGTCACAAATTCAATATGGACACATTGAACATTTGAGTGCAATTCTCTTTATCCTCCTCCTGTGCTCATCTTAGAAATCTGATTTAAGAACTCCCTGCCTAAAGAGATATACAAGAGTAAATCAGGAGAAAAAGTAAGACCCCAGCTTGCCCTGAATATAGTTTTCTAATCCTTCACAATAAGTGGCAAGATGAAAATGCTTTACTTTATTTGTCTTTCAGCTTTATGTGAAATGAATGTTGTGATATGCATAGGCTACCAATGAACAGGGATTTTTCTTCTGCAGAATCATTAAGTCAGAAATTTCTAGCTTTTATTTTCTGGAGTGCCTACAGCATTTTTACTTCAGTGATACATTAAAGTAATTTTACATTTAATATGAATAAAGGCAAAGCTGTCTCACAATGCCCTAACCGCAGGTACGTGGGCGAACAGTTGTCTACAGATTATAGCTTGGAAACAAATTCAAAGGAAAGCTAAGAAAGGCAAAACAACTCAATTTGGAATGTGAATTAGCCTTGGAATTGGTACACTTCAGTGAGGATGGTGTGTTTTCTTTCTTGCTTCAATGATGATGCCCCGATACAAATTCTGCTCCCAAGATATAAGGGGTGCTGCATTCCAATCTGGAGAGGTTTACGAAATTCTCTAAACACAGATTTAAAAAATAATAATAGATAAATAGTGTAGAATACATATAATTACCATCTCCACTATTTTATCTCCTGTCAACTGATCAACTTTCATACTTCGAAGTCCTGGTCCCTGAGAGTCAAGAAATGAGAAACTGTAACTTCACCATCTTATTTATCTTTCCATTGTTTATACTGGCTGCATGTTTGGTTTATTTCCCCCTTTGTGTCTAATAGGCTTTATCCATTCATTCTTTGGGACAAAGAGGATGATAATGCTTCTTTTCTTTTTCTTGGATTTCTAACTTGTGAAAAAAAGTATTTGCCCTGCATAAGCTACACACCTTACCTATAAGAAATTGGAAATGAATGACCAGTTAATTTGGCCTGACATTAATGAGAAAGAAAGAGGTATCAAAGAAGTCAGTGTAGAAATAAATGAAAGGAATTAGGTTCTTTCCCTTTAGTAAATCTTCAAGGCTAAACACATTATTTTGCTCACTCAATGCCACATTCCATTGTTCAATTCATTCTTTCATTGACCAAGAAATTACTGTGCCAAAAACTGGAAGGAACCAAGACGTTTTTCAATAGATGACTGAGTTATCAAACTGTGGTACATTCATACAGTGGAATATTATTCAACAATAAAAAACAGGAGCTCTCAGGCTATAAAAAGACATGAATGAACCTTAAAAACATATTGCTAAGTGAAAGAAGCCAGTCTGAAAGGTTACATGTTGTCATATTTTTTATGATTCCAATTACATAACATTCTGGAAAAGGCAAAACTAGAGACAGAAAAAAATGATCAATGGTATCTAAGGATTTGGGCAGGGGGAAGGGAGGCAGAGGTGAGTAGATGAATCACTGGGCATATTTTGTTTGGTTAACTATTCTGTATGATACTGTAATGTTGTGTATACAGCATTACAAATTTGTCAAAACTTATAGAACATTACAGCACATCATGTAAACCTTAACGTATGCAAATTTTAAAAATCATTCAGGAAGTCAGGCATTCCATGATAGAAAATAGAATGTAAAAACAAACAAACAAACAAACAACAACAACAACAACAAACTAACTGTGTTACAAATCTATGAAACAACCTCACTGAAGAGGATAGGGGAAAATGTGAAGACCTAAGCAACTCTGGAAGTTTATAAAGTTGTTTCCCAGGGGTGTCCGGGTTAACAATTCTCAAGCCAAGATATGTATATACTGGAATTTAAATTAAGTAAATAGATGGCAGATGATGGGAGCCAGGTTTCCCTGAGCGGGAACCTAGATAAGCAAGGGGAGGAGGCTAGGATGATTCATGTAGTAATGGATTAGAGCTGGAGGCATAGCATTTAGCTTAATATAGATACAGATGGTACAGAGAGAAATATTTAGAGATATGTACATATGCATGGATTAGTACATATACATATATTTTCATTCTCTGAGAGCTAAGAGGAGCTAGAAGCAATGCACTTCACTAGTAACAGGAAAATCTAGTCCCCAGATCATGGTTTCTAATGTCACTCTCTAATAAAAAGAACGAGGACTATAGAATGAAATATACAAGAGGAACCTGGAGTATATCGTGGTGCCAGAAAGAAAGGAAGTGCTAAAAATACAAACAAATAAGGAGCACAGACACACACACACTCAAAGATGGGGTTATATCAAAAGGACACAGGAGTCAACTGAAAGAGCTCCCTATGGCCAAAGCAGGAACAATTTGAGCAACAAAATAAATAAAGCAGTGTTGTATTATAATCCAAAGTATAAAAATATATCCCTGAGTCCATCCGAGATAAATAAATGATTGACTAAATAAATAAATGAGAGAGAAGAGACAAATATCTATTTAGAGAATTACAAGTAATATTTAGATATTCTGTCCTTCAGGAAGTCAAGCCTAACTTCCCACTTTTTAAGTGTGAGCAGCATATAGTGACTCCCTTCCAGAGTTAGTAAGGAAAGGGGTTTAAAGAAAAGAGTAACTGTACAATGGAGAAACCTGGGAAACATTACTTCAACCAAGGTCAACATTAACAGTGATGTCACGTTTATACTATGTACTCAGTATGTGATAGGATGAAACTGGCACTTTACTTCAGTGGCCTTCTTCTGCAAAACCCATAACTCCAATCTAATGAGTGAGAAAATATCAGACAAACTCCAACTGAAGGACATTTTACAAAATCATAATGGTACTCCTCAAAACTATCAAAGTCATCAAAAACACGGACAATCATAACCTGTAGGAATCAAAGGAGATATGACAATCAAATGTAATGTGGTGTCTTGGATGGGATTCTAGAACAGAAAAAGACATTAGGTTAAAATTAAGGAAATATGAATTAACTATGGACTTGTTTCCTAATAATATATCAATACTGATTCATTAATCATAACAAATGTACCACTAATGTAAGATAGTAATATGGGAAACTGGGTGCAGGTATATAGGAATGTTCTATACTATCTTTGCAATTCTTCTGTAAATCTAAAACTGTTCTAAAACTAAATATTGTGCACCTACTCTGTTATGTGCTTTTCTAAAGTGAAAGCAAAATATTTTGAAGAACCTACATGTTTACAATCTAGCAAAACAGACACAGCCAAGCAATGAAGTTTATTGAGTATCTATCAATTACCTGCCACTGGGCTAGGTGCTTTATAGATGCAATTTAATTTAAACCTGCGTATCACTATCTCCATCTTATAGATGAGGAAAATGGATCTCAAGTAAACTATACGACATATTTTAGCCAGATAGCCAAGATGGGGGCCCAAATCTGTATAACCCAAAGCTCACAGACCTTGCATTGAAAAGAGCTGACCTTATCTGAATACATTTGACAGATGCCCAGATACAGACTTAGAAATAGCAGGTATCAAATGCCACCAGGGGTACCAAAAGACAGTGGCTTTGGTGTTCGAGAATGGAAAGAACTGCCAGCTGAGCAGGTAAGGCATCACATAAAAAGGAGCTTTCGAATTAAATATTAAGTAAGATTTTGATAAATCAAATAAAAAGTGGAGAATGGAAGGAGCAAAGGTGTATAGCTGAAACCACATGAAACAAGGTTTGGCTATTAGAATTGGTCTATTTTGGACAGAGAGCATAATAATCTATGTGACTCTATGAGAATAATGAGACAAAAATTGTCTTTCTTCCCCAAAATCCAGATTGAGCCTAAGTTATGGAAGACTATTATAGAATTGTGTTGATTAATTGTTTATTGTCTGTCTTCTCTACTTGACTGTGGATTCCTAGAGAGTATAAAAAAGATCAGCCAGGGCAACAGCTTCCTTCCCTGTCATTAAAACCCTACCCACTTATATTGTGTAGTTATGAAATAATAAGCCTGAAATAGTAATGGTTTTATACAGAAATAAAATTCTCTTTTCCATCTTAAAACAAAATCAGTCATGGGCCAATTATTACTATAGACAAATTATTTCTGCGGTCTAGATTTTTTTAGCCTAAGAATGTAGAAAAAGCTGGCTTTGAAGGACTTTGGAAGAACAGAGAGATTACATATTACCTTGTATGTCATCTGCTTGAAAACACGCATAATCTGTAAAATACATACATGGTTAATAGATGCCCAATGAAGTCACTGAGACAATACAGTGAGGACAAAATAAAAAGTATTTTTAATATATAGATATCTAATGTGGGAAAAAACCCACAAAAATGTAATCCCTACTTTGCTCAATACACCACAATTAATATGAGATGGATTATAAACCTAAATATAAATACAGATATTGTAAAGCTTCTAGAATAATATCTTTGCAAGCTTGGGGTATATGAACATTTATTAAACATGACACAAAAATAACTAACCTTAAAATAACAAAAATGATAACTTGGACTTCATCAAAATTAAAATAGTCTATTTTTCAAAGAACTCCCATTAGGAAAATGAAATGGGCAAGCCACGCATTGAAAAATATATGTATTGGTATATGTGTATATTTTATATATTTATATATATTATCTGAGAAAAGCTCTTCTAATGAAAATATATAAAGAGCTTGCACAAATCAACTAAAAGAAGATAACTCATTTACAACATGGACAAGACACATAACAGAGGAAGATACAGAAATGGTCAATGAATGCGCTAAAGGTCCTCATCACCAATAGTCATCAAGGAAATTCAAATTAAAACAACCAGGACAGACCATTATACACCCACTGGTTTGCTAATATGACAAAGAGTGGCAATACTAGTGTGGAGCAAACAAAGCTGCAATATAATGATGGTAGAGTATAACATGCTACAGCCATTCTGGGGAGCTGTTTGCCAGTTTATTATGAAGTAAAACTTCATCTACTATATGTCCCAACACCCCGGTTATATATTTACTCAAATGAAATAAAAACTGGTGCCCTCAAAAAGACCTGTATAAGAATGGTCAAAGCATGCTTATTCATAATAGCCACAATCTGGAAGTAATTCAAATATTTACAGGAAATGGATACATAAACAATATAAACAGACGAAAATCAGAATACCTACTCTGCAATAAAAAGAAACAGTGAATCCATGTAACAACAAAGATAATTCTCATGGATGGTTATATTCAACAAAGGATGCCAGATATAAAAGAGTACACACTGTTTGATTCCCTTCATATGAAGTTTAAGAACAGAAAAAAGGAGAAATTGAAAGAAAAGGGCATGAGGAAATTTTCTCATGTGATGAAATATTCTATATCTTGTCTGGAGGGTAATTACATGAATATATATACTTAATACACATAGACCTTAATATTTAAGATCTGTACATTTTGTTGTTGGTAAATTACACCTCAATAAATAAAATATATGCATATTTTAAAAAACTGAGCTAGATCTGTTATGCTTGTAAGAAAATAAAAACTGTTACAAAGACCTTTAAGACCTTAACATGATCTTTCTTCTCCCATCACCACCCTATTACTGTCAGCCCTAATCTCTTGCCATACTCTCATCTTTTGTTATATTTCAGCCTCACTGGCCTCCTTGGTATCATTCCTTGAACATGCCAAGCAAAATCATCCCTGAGGGTCTTTCCTTTGAAAACCCTTCTTCAGAGCTTCATCATTTGTTCCTCTACTTCCTTTAGTACCTAGCCAAATGTCATCTTATTATGAAACCTTTCCTGCCAACTCTATTAAAAAATAACTTTACACACATTGTGGTAGTTAGACTCAGGTGTCAGCTTGGCCAGGTGAAGGCACATAGTTTTATCACTGTGGACATGAGCCAATGGCATGTGAACCTCATCTATTGCTCATTACATCTGCAGTCAGCTAGGAGGCATGCCTGCTGCAATGAATTATGTTTGATTTAATTGGATGGTACTTAAATGAGAGAGCTCAATGTAGCACAGCCAAAGCAGCTCAGCCTACCTCATCTCAGCACTCGCAGCTCAACCCAGGCCTTTGGGAAATGCAGAAAGGAATCACCCTGGGGAAAGTTGTTGGAACCCAGAGGCCTGGAGAGAAGGCCAGTAGAGCTCACCCTGTGCCTTCCCCACGTAAGAAAAAATCTCAGTTGAAAGTTACCTGCCTTTCCTCTGAAGAACTGTACATTAACTAAATAAATCCCCTCTTGTTGAAAGCCAATCTGTCTCTGGTGCATTACATTCTGGCAACTGGCAAACTACAACACACACAAGCATGCACGTATACACACTTAAATACATGCACAGATACACAGCACCATCACCATCTGGAACCCCATTCCCCTTAACAGCTTTGTTTTTCTCCTTAGCACACAACACTATCCAACTTTCCATAAAATTTGCCTATTCATCTTTCAATAAATATCGCCTCTAAGTGGAACAAATGCCTAAGAGGACAGGGACTTTGTTTTACTACTTCATTCCTGGTATCTAGAACAATTATGCTATAGAATAATGCCTTGATAAATGCCAGTTGAATGAACCTGATTTCAACACAGAAAACTATCTTAAATTTTAAATGTCATGAAATCTGAAAAAAATAGAATGAATGACAAGAAGCAGAAAGAAAGTAAAATATAAGTGCCTATGTAATCGTTAAGTTAATAATGAGACGGCTAGAGCTTTGTAAAACTTTGCAGGTAAGGTAGTGATCGCAGACTAAAAGTTTGAATAAGTTGAACTCATGCACATTTATAACTTTTCTACCTTGAGAAATACATTACTTCATTAGTCTTACATGACAGTGTATTCAAAGTTATTGAAAGACCTATTAATTGTGTCACAATAAGGGAGGAAGTAGTAAAGCATGTGGGGCTACTAGGAGCAGGTGTTTTAAATTTTAAACCATCTGAATTTTATTCTTGTTTATAAAATGGCAGTATGGTAATGTTGCTTTCAGAGAAATAAAGCATTTACATCTGAATAGAAAGTACATCTATTTAGAGCTCTATAAATAATTATGCATTATTTTAATTCTTCAAATTAAATTATGGCTGATAGAGTGTAGCTAATCCATCTTTTTTCTATGAGAGTTTAGTAAGAATGTGTTCCTTTCACCTCAGTTCTACTTCATAGTGAGCAAAATGATTGGGCAAGGCTGAAATCAAAATAAAATAAAGGCTATTAGGAAGATGAAAGACATCAAAAATAAAGACATGATACTGGAATTTGAGTACAAGGTAAGGGATAACATGAAAAATTTTATAGAAATGCTATCAAAACACTTGAAGAAAACATAGCTTTTTCATATCTCCAGTTGATTCATCAACCAAAAATAAAAGGTAGCACAGAAGAAGAAATTTTAAAGATTGTATTAGAAACTTTTGGATATAGTAGAATGCAAGAGGTAGTCACTGAAACACAATTTTGAACAGATTAAAATTAGGACACTTACCAAAATCAGGCTGGATGATCTGCCAAAGTATTATAATAACATAAGCTCTATCTGCAGTTGTCCTTGATTCTAAAACCAAAAAGGATGTGGAGGAAAGGTATATGTATACTAGCTTTTGAAGTCAGACTTGTTACTGGAATTTACTGTGCAGTATAGGACGTGAATACAAGAGACTTACTGATCCACATTAGATATTTCATTGTGCAATCTGTGTCATAATATACAGAGCTTTACCTCTGAATTTGAAGTTCACGAACCAATATCACATGCCTATGCAGGCAGGCATTAAATGTTCTTAGATTTTAAAGGAAAATCATCATGTTACCTTACATACAATACTTAGGAAGTTATAAGCATGCATACTTACACATGTACACACACTCACAGAAAAGAGATGGAGGGTGTAGGAAAAACTACAAATATAAAAAATAAAAAGGAGGGTAAAATTTATTGTGTGTCTTCTGTATGCTGCTCTGGCCTCTACTTGCATGATCTCATTTGGTAAATATAATAGTAAACCTAAGCTTATCCCTGCAATCCCACCCATGGGACTTCCTTAGAGGTATGACCATATTTCCTTAGGTGATTTGATTATTCTTACAATGAATCTACTTTATCTGAAGTCATAGATTGGATCTTTAAAAACAAATTATTTTTCATTGTGAACTTTGATAATGAAAGTTTTAGTGCATGCATTATAAGCACTTCAGAAATGCACTTGATGAGAATTAAGATTTTTCTTCAGAGGCCAGACTTTGTGAGTCAGATCATTTTGAAGTCTCTTCCTCTTTGAGGTAGTCCAGTATAAAGTGTGGGACTGCTGATTAGCAACAGGTGACCTTCGGTGGCTGTAACTGGGAATGAAGGAGTCTGCCCTTTCCTGAGTCATTCTAGGTGAAGCCGCCTGTTCTGAGGCTGGTTGGGGGAAACAGTGAGATGTAGTCCATTCTAGCTTTGGTTCTTCTGATGGGAAATAGGACTGTTTTCCCCACAATTTGAGGGTTTTTCATTGGAACATGTTTTGGTTTGCTAAAGTTGCTAGAACACAATATACCAGAAATGGATCAGCTCTTATGAAGGACAATTATTAAGTTATAAGTTTACAGTTCTAAGGCATTAAAAATGTCCAAACTAAGGCATTCAGATAAAAATATCTTGACTCTGAAGAAAGGTTGATGTCTGTTATATGGGAAGGCATGTGGCTTGCATCTGCTGCTCCTTGTTCCTGGTTCAGTTTTGCCTTTAGCTTCTCATTCCAGTGACTTTCTGTTTAGGTATGTGTCGGTCCTGACTTATCTGCCATGGGGCAAAACTCTGGGTTTAATCTCTTAGCATCTCATGGAAAGGCACATGATGATGTCTACTGGGCTCTGCTTCCTGCCTAGCTTCTGTCAGGTCTCTCAATGCCTGGCTTCACCTGGGGCTTTTGCATTTCCAGATACCCACATCTAAACTTTCTCCTAAATGTTTGCCTGTATTGGTTCTTCAAAGAATACCAGTAAACTAATCAAGACCCACCTTGAATGGGTAGGGTCATATTTCCATCTAATCAAATGGTTAAAATCACAATTTGGTGTGACACATCTCCATGGAAGGAATCTAACCAAAAGGTCCCACTCCACAATATTAAATCAGAATTAGAAAAACAAGGTTTTCCTGGGGTACATAACAGTTTCAAACCAACACAGAGGACTTGCCAGCTGCATATGAATTCATAATCCAAGAAGAAGGCTGGGGAAAGAACACAACTGACTTTAAAAGTCATGAGAGTTTTTGGTCAACTGCTGGTTAAGGCAAAAATAAAATACTCCTATTTCCAGAAAAAAAATGCACTTGATGGCCCCTTCTGATATGGCATAATTCTTCTGAGAAGCTCATATTCTTTATGAGTATTTATTCTTAGGAATAGTCTATTTGCAAAAAAAAAATTAATTTCACAAAGGATGTTTTTTTTTCACAAGGAGAGTAGAATAACTATGTCACCTGGTGGGTAGCTTTTATTTAAAAAGCAGTTAAAATAAGATATATTCACATACCAAACAATTTATCCAAGATATACAATCAATGACTTTTAGTATAATCACAGAAGTGTGCATTTATCACCACAGTCAATTTTGGGACATTTCATTACCCCAAAAAGATAAACCCTAGAACCCTTAGCAGCCACCTGTAATACCTCTACCCTTCCCCAGCCCTAGATAACTACTAATCTAATTCTGTCTTTATAGATTTATTTACATTTAAAGAATACTAAAATATTACTGTTAACTATAGTCATAGTTCACATTAGATGGATTTTTCCATGTATCACTCTATTATTAACACCTTGTAGCAGTGACATTTACTTGTTATAGGTGATGAAAGAACATTCTGATATTTGTACTATTCACCACAGACATCATCCACCAAAGAATTCACTGTTGTACAGTCCTATGTTTTGTCTTCTAGCTTTCCATATAGTAACATGCATGACTTAAAATTACCCCTTTCATCCACATTCACACACATAATTCATTGCTGTTAATTATACTCACAGTAATGTGTTACCATCACCTCTATCCATTTCCAAACATTTACAAGGTACCTAAATAGAACTTCTGTACAAATTAAGCATCAGCTGCCTGTTCTCCACCCCATTCTATATCCTGGTAACCTATATACTAGATTTTAACTCTTCGAGCTTGCTTATTATAATTAGATCATAATAGGGAGATCATACAATATTTGTTCTTTGTGTCTGGCTTTTTACACTCAACATTATGTCCTCACATTTCATCCATGTTGTCACATGCATCAGGACTTCATTCCTTCTTACTGGTGGATAATATTCCATCATATGTCTGTACCACATTTTGTTTATCCATTCATCAGTTGATGAACATTTGGGTTGCTTTAATCTTTTGGCAAATGAGAATACCGCTCTATGAATATTGTGTGAAAATGGCTGTTTGCATCCCTGCTTTCAGTTCTTCTGGGTGTATACCTAGCAGGATTGTGGGATCATATGGCAACTCTATATTTAGCTTCCTGGGGAGCTGCCAAACTGTCTTCCACAGTAGCTGCACCATTTTACATTCCTACCCGCAGTTAATGAGTGTTTCTTTTTCTTCACACCTTCTTCAACATTTGTAGTTTTCTCTTTTGTTCTTCTTTTTTTAAATAGTGGCCATTATAGTAATTGTGAAATGATATTTCATTGTGTTTTTGATTCGCATTTCCCTACTAGCTAGTGATGTCAAGCAGTTTTTCATGTGATTTTTTGCCATTTGTGTTTTCTCTTTGAAATAATGTCTATTCAAGCATTTTGCCCATTTTTAAATTGAGTTGTTTGTCTTTTTTTGTTGAGTTATAGGATTTCATTGTATATTCTAGATATTGAACCTTATCAGATATTGGTTTCCAAATATTCCCCCTTTGAGTAACTTGTCTTTCCACTTTTGTGATAGCATCCTTTGCTGCACAATTTTTTTTAATTCTGATAAGATCCCATTTATCTATTTCTTTTTCTTTTGTAGCTAGTGTTTTGAGTATAAAGTCTAAGAAATCATTGCCTACCACAAGGTCTTGAAGATGCTTCTTTACATTTTCTTCTAGGAGTTTTATGGTCCTGGTTCTTACAGTTAGATCTTTGATCTACTTTGAGTTAATTCCTGTTTAAGTTGTGAGTAGGGGTCCTCTTTGCTTCTTCCAACTCTCAAGCCAGAATCAATGAATTTACAGCCAATAAAGTTGACTTGATGGATTTCAGAGAGAGGTTAGACTTAGGGACTTGTGAAGCAGAGGGATTCTTATAAAATCCACATCTGAGGAGAAATCAATTTATACTAGATGAAAGAAGCACAACCCAAATATAAAGAAAAGCAACAATGAAAGTTTTGGAGTCTAGAATTCCTGACTTCATGGGTTTCTTAGTCTTGAGCTTAGATGACATTATTCAAATGACAGAACTCTGGAAAAAATTAGCAAGTGATGACCTAAATAAGCACAAGGGGAAAATACATGTTTAGGCAAGGGTGAGAAACCATCTACACAGAGGGCAGGAGTCATGAAAATTCAGGATGATAAATTCTGATTGCGTGCATATTCCGGATACTAAAAAAGACAAAGAAATTCTTAGGGTAAAAATGGAATGCAATCTAAGCACCAAAATATAAAGCCACACAGATACAATTTCCCTGAATTTTTTAAAAAGTCCCCTTAATGCTTTCTGAGTGATCAAGTCAGAATCCTAACCATCTCAAAGGGTCATCATTTGTACTTTAAAGTTGAGTTGCCTAGTAGAGCTCTTCTCTTCTATAGCTACTCTTTTAATATGATAAGATTAATAGTCTATTCTCTGGTCTTTCCTTTGGTTTCTTTCAGATTGATAAATTACAAAGCCTGTGGTTTAACCAATACCTAGGTATATTACTACATGCTCAATAAACAACTATCTTTTGATACCTATCATTTGATATGTAGATTATGGCAAAAATTGCACAATAGAGCAAAATTATTCTTGCTAAGAGATTTTTAAAAGGTTTCTTCATTGTAAGTGGGTATAAAATATTAAGCAATATCACTTGAGTTGAAAAAGAGTGCAAAGTTTATCCCAATGAGAGGAGCATTAAATATTAGCAGAGAATTAGAAAATCTAAGAAGCCAGTCCTGCTCTATTTGATTCTATCATTATAAAAAGTGCTACGTATATTCTTAGAAACAGAAAGGAAAGGTTTTCTGTCATATTGGATTAAAATCATCCTTACTCAGGGTGCTGTCTTAAAAGTAAATAATTAAAAGCATCCCAAAAAAGAAAAGTCCAGGGCCAGATGGCTTCAAAGACTGAATTCTAAGAAACATTTCAAGAAGATTTAATGCAATTCTTCTCAAACTCTTCCAAAACATAAAAGAAGAGGAAATGTTCCCTAACTCATTATAAGAGATCAGCATTATTCTGATATCAAAGCCAGACAAAAATGGTAAAAATAAATAATAAATAAATAAATGCCAACATCTTTTATAAATATAGAAACAAAAATCCTCAACAAATACATACACACTGAATCCAACAGTATATCCTGAGAATTATATATCATATCTAAGTGGGATTTATTCCAGTAATGTAAGAATGGTTCAACATAAGAAAATCATTCGATGCAATATAGCACATTAATTGAACCACATTATCATTTCAATTGATACAGAAAAATCATTTAACAAAATGTAACATGCTTTCATGACAGACATACTAAGAAAACTAGAAATATAAGGGAACTTCTTCAATATGATAAACAGCATTTATGAAAAACTTACACCAAACATCACACTCAATGGTAAAAGCTGGAAACTTTCTGGGACAAGACAAAGATGACTATTGTCACCACTGTTATTCAACATTGTTGTGGAAATTATTTCTCTTGACTGATTGCAGTACAATCAGGCAAAATAAATAAATGAAAGTCACCAGAATTGGAAAAGGAAGAAGTCAAATTATCCATATGTGCTGGTTTGAAAGGATATGTGTCCCCTAGAAAAGCCATGTTTTAATCATAATCCTATTTTGTAAAGGCAGACATTTCTTCTAATCCCTATTCAGCATTGTATGTTCGAAAATGTAATTAGATCATCTACCTGGAAATTTGATGTGATCGAGAGTGGTTGTTAAACTGGTTTAGGTGATGACATGTCTCCACCCATTCGGGTGGGTCTTGATTAGTTTCTGAAGTCCTATAAAAGAGGAAACTTTTGGAGAATAGGAGATTCAGAGATAGCAGAGAATACTGCAGTACCACAAAGCAGAGAGTTCACAAGCCAGCAACCTTTGGAGATGAAGAAGGAAAACACTTCCCGGGGAGCTTCATAAAACAGGAAGCCAGGAGAGAAAGCTAGCAGATGATACCATGTTCACCTTTTGTCCTTCCTGCCAAGAGAGAAACCCTGAACTTCTCGGCCTTCTTGAACCAAGGTATCTTTCCCTGGATGGATGCCTTTGTTTCTATAGACTTGTTTTAAGGGGGACATTTTCTTGGCCTTAGAACTGTAAACCAGAAACTTGTTAAAATCCCCTTTTTAAAAGCCATTCTGTTTCTGGTATATTGCATTCTGGCAGCTAGCAAACTAGAACACCATATTTTCATATGACATGATTTTGTAGAGAAAATCCCAAAGAATTCACAAGAAAGTTAATGTAACCAATAAATGAAATCAGCAAAGTTGCAGGTACAAGATAAATATGCAAAAGTCAGTTGGATTTCCACACACCACTAATGAGCAATCTGATAGGTAAATTAAAAATTTATTTATTTTATTTTTTATTAAAAATAAAAATCCACTTACAGTAGCATCTAGAAGAATAAAATATCTAAGGATATATTTGATCAAGGAGATGAAAGAATTGTACTTGAAAATTTCAAACTACTGTTGAAAGAAATTAAAGAAGAGCTAAATAAATAGAAAGAAATCCATATTCATGGATTGGAAGACCGAATACTGCTAAAATGTTATTAATGCCTAAAATGTTCTACATATTCAATGCAATCCCTATAGAAACATTAGCAGTATTTTCATTTGATTCTTTGCAGAAATGGAGAAGCTATTCTCAAATTTACATGGAATTGCAAGGGGCAGTGAACAGCTAAAACAATCTTACAAAAGAAAAACAAACATGGAGGACTCACACATACAGAGTTCAAGACTTACTACAAAGCTACAGTTATTGAAACAATGTGTTATGGACATAAAGGCAGACATATAAATCCACATATACATGGCCAATTGATTTTTGACAAGGGTGCCAGTCCAGTCAATGGGTTAAGAATAGTTTAACAAATGGTGCTGGGACAACTGGATATCCATGTACAAAAGGATGAATGTGGAATCCTACCTCTCACTATATACAAAAAAAAAAAAAAATTAACAAATTATAAAAGCAATTACTATAGACCTCTTACACAAAAATATAGGGACATATCTTCAGGATCTTGTAGTAGGCAATGGATTTTTAGATTTTATAAGCAAAAAAGCACAAATAACCAAAGAAAAATTAGTCAAAATGGACTTCATAAAAATGAAAAGTTTGGTGTATTAAAGGATATTATCAAGAAAGTAAGAAGACAGCCTACAAAATGGGAGAAATTATTTGGAAACCATCCATCTTATAAGGGTTTAATATCCAAAATATCCAAAGAACTCCAATAGCTCACTAACAAAGAGACAAATAACCCAATTAAAAAAAATGGGCCAAGGATTTGAACAATCATTTCTCCAGAGAAGATATTCAAATGGCCAATAAGTATATGAAAATAGGCCCAACATCACTAGCTATTAAAACAATGAAAATTAAAGCTACAATAGGATAACATTTCATACCTACCAGGATGGCTATGATTAAGAAAGATGACAATAACAAGTGTCGGGGGGGATATGGAGAAATAGGAACTCTTGTACATTGTTGGTTGCAATGTAAAATGGCGCAGCAACTGTGGAAAACAGTTTGGAGGCTCTTCTGACAGGTAAACATAGAATTACCATATAACCAGGCAATTCCACTCCTAGGTATATTCCCCCAAAAATTGAAAGCAGGGACATGAACAATTATTTGTATAGTAATGTTCAGTGGAGCATTATTCACAACATGCAAAAAGTGGATGCAACTCAAGTGTCCATTAACAGATGAATGGATGAACAAATATTCCACACAATAGAATATTACTCAGCTGTAAAAAGAAGTGAAATGCTGGTACATGCTACAACATGGATGAACCCTGAAAACATCACCTTGAGTGAAATAAGTCAGATACAAAAGGAAAATATTGTATGAAAAACTTAGAATAAGTAAGTTAATAGAGACAGAAGGCAGAATAGTGGTAACCAGGGGTCGGTGGAAGAGCAAATGGGAGTTATTGCTAAATGAGTATTAGTTTTTGTTTGGGATGATGAATATAATCTGGAAAAAGGCAGTGGTGAGAATTACACAGGATTGACGATGTACTTAATATCAAAGAATTGTCTACCCAGCATGGTTAAAATAATTTTTATGTTTTGTGTTTTTACCACAGTTAAAATAAATTAATTATAAAAAATTAAACCATAAAAAAAGTAAATCAGTAAAAATAATGGCCTAGAAAAAGTTATTTTTTTTTAAATTTTCAACAAACTATCACTTGCAGGTGAGAACATATATATCTACTAATATGTATAATATGAATGCAGTTCACCTAAACAGAGTTAATGTCCAACTCTAGATAAAAGGTATCTCCCCATAGTTCCCTTTTCTGTTTGAACCATTATTACTTTGATGACCTCTTTACTCTTCTGATCACCAATCCCATCGCATTCATGCCCTGTTCTAACCAACTCTCAATTCGCATTTCCATATCCAAGCTACCTTCAAGTGTAACACTCTCAGTGTGTACTCAAATACATAATCCCTAATCTATCTTTTCACCTGTCAATTCACTAAAGTTGAGGTCTTCTGTCTTTTTTGGTAGGAAGGAAACCCCAGGTAATGATAAATACCTTCAGGCTAAGCTGCTCAAAGACATCAAAGCTGGTGCTACTCTTCTTAATAGTTTGATCAGGGGATAATCCCTTAACCGATGGGTAGAATTCTAGCTATCCACAGCAAGCTAGTCCCAGAAGTGTGTTAAAGAATATGAGCTTTCTCTAACAGAGCTGGAGATGAACCTCAAAGGGCATGAAGATTAACCATAACCAGTTATAAATATAAGACAATAACAATATTTTTAGAAAGTAATGGAAGGTGGTGGTGGTTGTTTTACAAATGTGAAGCTCTGTCCTATACCCCTTTTGAAAGTAAACATAATGGTCACTAGCAGGTTTAACCATTTTGGGCCCGCAATTGTGAATTTCTACATATACTATTCTGGAAAACTTACTATTGCATTAGTCAAAATATTTTTTCAGTTTCTTCATACACACAGCAGAGTTACTGCTATTTAGTATCATAACAGGAGTAGAGAGTCTACTATAATTCCACTTTATCATGGATCTAGCTCTGGCTATCATTTTTTTTCACTAATTCATACATTATTCATTCATTCATTCATCCAATACACACTGAGGTCTCATTATATTCCCCAAACTGTGACAGGTATTGAACATGGAGATTTCTCTACTAGAATAGACCAAAGTTCTATTAAGGGGTGAATGCGTGCAAGAGGAATAGTCATAAACAATCACTTGGGAGAGGATCTAGCAAATTATAAGGAAAAAAAGTCTGCTTTTAGAGAAGAGCATATATTTAAAGATAAAACTAGGATGGAGTAGGGAAATATTATTTTAAAAGGAAAACATCAGTTTCCTACAATAATACTTGGGATAGAGTTTTATTCCAAAATCTACACGTAAATTTATGGCAGAACGGATTTTGCCAGTGTTGATTATGGGATTTCTACCTACATAAACATATTCAAGAGTGGTTCCATTGAAATATTTTGAGTATTTTAGACATTATGGGCTTTCCAGAATATCTGTTCATTCTTCACATCCTATGAGGCACCATGTTCAACACAACACCATGTGAGCTATTAATATCTATTATACAAACTTAAAATGTTATTTATGTTGATTTTCGGGAAGGGAAGGGAAGAAGCCTGAGTGGGTACTAGGATAGTCAGGATAAATTGACAACCAGTCAAATGCATAAACTAAATTCTAGAAAAGGAGAAGAAGATAAAGAGTGATCTCTCAAGTGTAAGTTAAGTCCAAGCTGTAACTGAGTGAAGAAGAACAGTAGGATTTATATGTAATGACAAGTGACAAGTGATCACCATAAAGATTTTCCTGGCATAGAGTACTGCTTAATCTCTCCTCTAAGTCTAACACCAACTGCTCTGGTTCTTGTAATACTCTGTCCTGAAATGATATGTGGGCAAGCACAAAGCAACAGTATTGTCAAGGAGGGCTTTTTTATTGATGTGATATCTTAAAAAAGCCTAAACAACTTTTAGTTAATCCTGATTAGTATTTGGAAATGGGAAGGTTTATGCTTTCATTGTTATTTTCATTTATGATTCAACAACTGTATTAGATGTAGATTAATTTATGTCTCTGACTCAGAAAAAAATGGACCTTTTGAAAGAAAATCTATTTCATTACAGAGTTTATAAATGCCTTAAAAAACAACAGTAAGAATTTAACTGCTAGTCTTCTGCTTGCTAGCTTCGAAGTCTCTTCCAATAAAGAAAGAAACAGTAAAAGAGTGTTTAATCAAACAATTCTGAACAAATGCTTCTCTTAGAGCCAGTCTCAGAACTTAGTCTCCGCTTTGCTAACATCATTCTTTCTATCTGACAAGTTATGGCAGCTCAAATATATTAGACTGATCATATTTCTTGTTTTTCTTTGATCTCTTTATTCTTGATCATTAAGCAGTTTAAGTTATACAAGAGTCAGCTCAAATGTTATTGACTGTGTGAAGCTTTCTCTGACAGACCCCTCCCAAGTAAGAATCAATCTGTCCCTACTCAGAATTTTCATAATACTTTGTGTATAATATTTTCTTTCCATACCCCACAACCTTCTACCACTCCTCTCCCCCACCCCTACCCCATAGCTATTGGAGAACAGAAATTATGCATGATATACAATTCTAGCCCATAGAATTTAGAAAAAGAGGGTATTATTGAAGGGAGTAAAGGGAGAAGAAAGGGCTAAGAAAAAGCAAATATTAATAATAGCTGCAATGTACTAAGTGCTCATCCATGCAAAAACATCATATTAAGTCTTTTATACTCATCTCATCTAATCAAACAAAAGCTATATATATGCCAAGCACTTTACCTATACCATTGCTTTTAGTTCTCATAGAAAACCCTAAAGTAGAAATTACTGATATTACCATTTTAAGGTCAATGAAAAGAAGAGTCAGAGAGGTTAAACAACCTTCCCAAGGTCACCCAAACAGAAGTAAGAGAAAAATATATGAAGCTGAGTTTGACTGATTCCAAAGCCTGTGTTCTCAACAGCCAGGCCATGCTATTAATTTGCAGAGATCTGAGGAATTTGGCTGATGTGATCTGATTGTTAACAAAATCCACTCTTAGGATAGATGATGGTGTTCACAGGTAGGATAGACTGCTTAGCCTGGAGACTGGAGAGATGAATTGCATTGATGAGAAAAATCAGAAAAGTTGCTGCATAGGCAGTGACAAGATGGAGAGGTTGTTACATGTGTGATAATAGATAACGATGCTGGGCTTATGGTATAACATTTAAAATCCATTCAGGTTCAAAGCTTACTTCCAAACAAGATGTAATTCCACTTTTTCTATCCACCACTCAGAAAGCTGATTGACTCTAGATTTGGACCCTCTCACATGTGGACCTGAAGCTATGAAGCAATATCAGAATCTCCAAAGGCCAACTTGTAAAGGTCCTTCAGGTCACATCAAACCAAAGGAAAAGATGAAAATCCCAGGGACACCTACTAGATGCCTTTTCTGTGAATCCTCTTATTACCTTGACAGACAAAAAAAGTCACCCTCCATTAGAAGCACCTACTTAAAGACCCCTGGATTTTGAGTATGTTGATCCATATTCTGTCAAGTCTGCAGACCTTTCCAAAGAGACAGCATCAGAAATCTGCCAATCACAGAGGAGCCTTCAAGGGTGGAAGAAGTCAGCTAAATGCTACTGCAAGAGAGTCTATTAAGATGTCTGTTAATGTGAAATGCTCCCATGTAAGAGTTTCTAATCATGCCGACTCCTGTCTTGCTTCAAATCATGGTTGACATTTTCCTGTGAAGGCTATTGTGTCATAGAACAACAACAACAAAACAACAAATGAAACTACAGCAACAACTAACCATTTTTAAGCACTCAAAAAAATAATGATGTGGATATATTACATAGTCCATATGAGGTTTAAACTCATCTTAACACTCATATATCACTTATGCCCAGATTGTCCCATTGACAGACATAACTCAGGAAATCTGGATCTAGGAGTCCACAGGTTCCAGATTAATGGATATATACACCTATACTCATGTAATAAAACCTAGTGTGAGATTGGAGCAAACAGTATTTGACAGGCATAAAGAACATCTTGGTAGCTAAATGAAATAATTTATTGGCCTCTCACCCACTCACCAATTAATATCTATTCTTCTACCTAATATACCCCAGTTCCAAAGAACCATCTAAAAATACTGTTTGGTTTACACTGAGGAGGAAAATATGTTCCTTGGATGCAAACCTAAAGGATCCAGTGCTGTAGGATATAGCCTAGGAGGAAATGAGGCAATACTTGCTTGTTGCAATGGCAAGTCCTCTTGCAATCCTGATAAAAATTCATTTATGCCAATGGAATGCTTTAATTTCCCCATCTATATGCAATAAAGCATGCTGGCTATTCTTACTCTAAGCTTCCAAATATCAACTCTATTATTTCCTAATGTCAAGTCTAGAAAGTACTGAAAAACTACTTGCCACCTATTGCTTATTCTAAGATCAGCCTCGTTTAGACCTTTTCTACAATTGCTTGCTCTTTGTCCTCAAAGGCACTTAAATCTCAATACTCTTGAGGGGAAAGTATAATAAAATAATGCTAAGGGGGAAATTAGAATATTAGCTTATATCCACAGTACTATGCTCTCCCACTTCACCAAAACTCTAAATGTCTATAGACAAGCCCTTAGATATAAGAAAGCAATGCTAGAATTATATTGACAGGCTATTGAATAGCACACAAGAGTTATCCAATTGGCCCTCATATTGGAGTCTTAATTGGGCATAATTTTTTTTACTTTATTTCTGTGCATATATATGTATACGATATATGTGCATGTATGACAATTCATGAATATATACATATCTATACAAATGATATATATATATATATATGCATATCTCCATACAATTTTTTTGTATGTTCTATGGTGGGGGTCACATTTCATTATTTTTTCCATATGACTATCCCATTATTGCAGCACCATCTGTTGAATTTTTGTTTTTTGGTGGGGGAAGTACATGGGCCGAGAATTGAAACCTGGTGTCCCATGTGGTAGGTGAGAATTCTATCACTATACTACCCTTTTACTCCCTCTATACAATTTTTAAACTTATGACACTGAATCTGGCTGGGAGATATCTAGAAATTACTAGAGAGGGAGGCATGATTTCAATGATTACAATCCCTGGTTTTATAGAATAATTTCCATAAGAAACAAACATTATTAAGTTTGATACTGTAGCATTATACAATGATATTTTTAGGTACTATGTATTATTTGGAGGAAAAGAGATCTTTCAGTTAATGAATTCGTGACAGCAACCCACCTTCCTAAATGTATAATAATTAAAGAAGAGTAGGACATCAAATGAGTTCAAGGGCTATGGGATTGGGTTGGTAGCTTGTCATTTTCAGTTGTTTTAACCAAAACCATATTCAAATCCCCAAATGCTGCTTAGCTTTTCCACACTCTAGTTTTTAATTTGTAAATTGGGATTTAAAGTGTTTAACCTCTTGAAGCATATTTAACAATTTCCAGTGACATTAGATCACAGTAATTAGTATTTGTAAAGAGATTTGGGATTCTGGATGAAAGCAGTTATAAAACTGCAGAATACTAGCATTTCTGTATGTCAAGAGACAACTTTAAACAAAACAGAAGTAGAATAAGGCAATAACCTAAGAGGAATCAAAGAATCATAGGTACATTAAGCCTTCACACTACGCAAAACAGTAATTTTTCTGTGCTTTTAAATCATAGTCTTATTTAGCAAACATAAATCAAAAAAGTCAAATATATTAAGCCAAGATTTTTGTAGATAGAAACATGTGGGCTTTTTTTCTTTTTTCTTCCCTGAAAGATGGGATTAGGCTGAGCAGCAGTGGCTGTCGGAAGCTCAAACTCCCTGCTTCCCAGAATGGGTACTTGTAATTAAAAGCTTAGCTCACCTTATCCTTCCAGTTTCCCAGGTGAAAAAGTCAAAGCCTACATTAAATTGTGTATGTATGTGTATGCATATGTGTGTGTGTGTGTGTGTGTAGTCTAAACTCCAAAGACAGTCAAGGCTTGCGAGGCAAGAGGGCAATGTACAGACAGATATTTGACACTGAATCAAAAATAAAGAACTACAGAAATGTGGTGCTTATTTCCCTTTTGGTTTGTTACCAAATAAAGTAGGACATGCTTGCTATTTGGCATTTATACTTAGATAAGCAGCAAAAACAAATCAATCCAAGTATGCTGCACTTGCCTGAAGATTTTCCATAAGCATATTCCACTTTGTGAGTTGGTGTACTGAATCAGAGTTCTATCAGAAATGGAATTAAAATATGGTGGAGTCATTCTGTTGAGAGAAGGCCAGCATCAGACATGCCCAGTAGATGCATCTGGGAGGCTGGATGTAGTAGTGGAAGGATTGGTCATTCTGGGCTTGAGACTTTGACAAAGCACAGGGGAAGCAACAGGCAGATCCCAAGAAGCATAGGCCAAGGACCAAAATGTCTTTAAGCAGCGAAAGGACACCAATAAATACAGTTCCAACAGCAGCTAACAAACAGGGGCTAAGAGATGGGGACACAGTGGTAATGATCATAGGGGAACTGGGAATCCCATGGAAAACATCCAGTTTCGGAGGGGACTGGCTTCAGAGCCAGTTGTGCTCACTGGGAAATCAGGACTCTTTTGGCTGGGTACAGAGACCATGTCGTAATCAATAGCAGATGAGAGTCAGTGATGAGCTCTGCCTTGGGACCATCAACACAAAACCAGAGGATTATAGATCAGGAAAAGAGTAAAGGATTATTTAGACAAACACGGACTGGCACTCACTGGGTTCTTAATAAGCTTCTGCTTGAGAAGAATGAATGAATCCTCCTTGGACAAAATAGAGGAACTAAGCCCCAGTTAAGAGAAGTGATCTACCAAAGTTAAAATGTTAGAGAGTGTATAAGCAGGGTTAGAATTCAGCTCTCCCCCAAGGCTACAACACTTAACACTACACCCTACTACCTGGAAAGAAATACAGAGAGTCCCTGGGGTATGGGTTAAGAAAAGTCCTGGTGCTGAGGACAATGGAAGTCAGCAAGTCCACGAAGGCTTCTATGAACTGACACTAAAAGTGTACAAAAGAAAAACAATCTTTCCTTCTGTCTAGGTGATCATGAAAAAAAAAATGCTTTGGTCACTGCTATTTGTATGGCAGTGGGAATTTCTATAGCGTGGTTTTTTAGATGATGCTATACAAGGGCCTAAACTACTGAAAAATCATAGAGTTTGAAAAGCATTAATAACGGGGTCACTGAGGTGGAATGTGCCCATGGAGACTAGAGCTACATGGCACTAATTCTATCTTAGAATAAGTGAACAGCCCAAATTGGCCTCCCAAGTTGGACATTTTAATTTCCTTTTTTTGCCTTTCAAAGTTCATATGATCCTGAGAGGTCTGGCCTGATTGACCTCTGTTAAAATTGCTCAAGTAAGTAACCCATTTCCTCTCTCAGGGTTTCAAACCTGCTTCTGCTCAGCCTCCTGTTCAGATCACAACTAACATTACTAAGATGTTTGCTGATAAGACTGAAGTATTAAACCTTTTCCATTTGCTTGCTTTTTTGATTCCCTCCCTCCCATCCTTCCCTCTTTCTTTCTCTCCTTCCTTCTTTTCAAATAAGTTGTGCTTACCATGCCACAGTCTTTTAATTGGCAAGGAAATTAGTTATTAATCAATGACATTCAGGTATAGAGAGATGAGTGAATAAAAACAAATGAGGAGGGACGTGTGATGGTGGCTTAGTGGCAGAGCTCTGACCTGCCATGCCGGAGACCCGAGTTCTATTCCCAGTGCCTCCCCATGCAAAACATAAATAAATAATAATTAAATAATAATAATAAAACAAATGAGGAGCAGTATAGAGCTTTTATTGTTCCTCATATCACCCAATAAAGGTAACCCCCTACTTTAGCTTTGCCATGGAATTACAGAGCACAAAAAAAGAAACCTGCATGCTAAGCCTCACTAAGCAATTTTTTTTTTTTTTTTTTTTTTTTTTAGGGGATGGGGTGAGAAAAGATGAAGAAATCTTTTTTTGGACTTAAACATGGAAAACTTGTGAAAAGCTGTTCTGCTAAATTACCAAATGAGACAAAGGAAGATTCTCCTTCCCTGCAATGCAGCCTGGGCTGCAAAGTATCTTGGTAAAATGCCTTAAACTGAAAGACTTACTCATGCAAAAAAATTTATAAGGCTTTACAGAAAGTCATCCCTTTCTTTTATTTCAACCCTTATCATAAGTTCTACATCAAATTCCAGTTTTCTCTCTCATCTTAGAAGTTGTGCCTTCAGAAAATCTTCTTTAATATTCTGTTCTCCCTCATTCTCTCTCATCCTTGCTCGGAACTAGGAGATCTTGTCTCTGAGTAGTTTGCTGGGCTCTCTCTGGTATACTTTCTGCTGCACAAGGACACACTTTCCCTCTACTTCAGGGGAACATGAGACCACAGGTTTATTGATTTATAGTTGCTTAGCCAGTGTCTCCTAGCAACTGTTTTAAGATACAGAAAGAAAGAAAAAAATGTCATAGAATCCCTTAGAACACAAAATACATAAAATAATGTAGAACTTGAAATATTTTCTCTCCGCAAACAAAGAGGAAACAACATTAAATGTCAGATAGGGATTGAGGGAAACAGAAAACAAGAGTAGTGATAGAAGAGCCTCACTGTGTAAGAACTATATGGGTTTATTTATTTTGTGCATGTGTACGCTGTGATGGTGGCATTATATAGAAATTTGGCTATCCTTCTAATGTCTCTGTAGCATGAATCAGGGGACTGACTGGTAGGTGAGGTCAGAAAAGAAACTGTCAACTGTTAGGGGGGGACTGAATTCAGGCAATAACAATATTGGCCTGTCTTGATCTACACTTGAGAGACTTCAACTGTATAGGGATTTAGTTTTGGATGTTGGCTACTAAGAGAAAAACTCAAGAAACAATCTTCTTTGAAGAAATGGGAGTAACCCAAAAGATAACATATAGTTTTCAAATCATATTTCTACAGCAGATTATAAGATTAATATTTATGAAACATATATGGACTCTAAGAAGTTCATGGATTTCATTAATTAACATACAAAAAACTTTTTGAGTGAGTTTTTATGCGTAGTTTAACCAGTAAGAGAATCCATGATTTACGTTAGATTCTCAAATGTCTATAACAACACAACAACAACAAAACATGCAGCCTCTGTTTCTTTCACCTCAAAAAAAAAAAAAAACATTGTTTAAGTGTTCAAGACTTGTCTGAGTTATGCTATAGCTATTAGGCAAACTTTTTTTTTTTTTTAATCCTGGTTAGGATCAGGGTTTTAAAACAAAAATTAAGTTTCATGGGCATTACCAAAATGGCAGCTTTAATCATAAGAAAATCCAGGGGGAAGAAGGTGATTCTGTGAGGCAGAATGTCACTGCATGGTTCAACACACTAATAAAGTATCTTAGCAGTGCCTGCTTTGGAGGTTGCATGTTATTTTCACCAAAACAGGGTAGCTTTTACTACAAAGGGGCTATGAAGTTTCAGTACACATTGCCATCCCATGAACTAAATGCAAACACTATGCAACTCAAAAGCCAATTGGAACCTGCTATTTTCTTTTAGCAGAGACTACAGGCTTTTTTTTAATAATAGATCTTCACTAAAAATATGTTAAAATAGCATATTCCATTAGAGGTAAATGGGAAGCAGCACTTGTTGGAACATAAAGGAAGTGAATATAGTAGCTTACCTCAGTTTACTCAATTGTAAAAATTATAACTGTCCTTCCTATCTTGCAGGATAGTTATAAGATTCAAATGGAGCAATGAATTATGAAAGCATTTGACAAATATCAAAGAGTGTTTGGTTCTTACCTAGTGTATATATATCAGCGACTGGATCCATTAAGCATTCTCCTAGAGGAAAGGAAAAATGACTCAAACATTTGAAAGGGCAGTCTAACAAAATGAATCATAATTCTAAATATATATACTCTCAGACATAATTCAACTAAGAATATAATCTGAAACCATAAATCAGAATACAATCAGATTAACATCAAAATTGTATATTTAAGAAGTTCCCTGAGTGCTCTTTATAAGAACTGAAAAACTGAAAAGAACCAAAATGCTCATTAATAACTAAGTGGTTAAAGTAAGTATATTAACAAACAGTGGAATCCTATGCAGCCATTAAAAATGATCTTGCAGGTCAGTGTTTATTGATTCTCTGATATATTGTTTATCGAACAAGGGATAGAGTAAAAAATCTTATATCATATGACCCAGTTATCTTTTATAACAGAACAGAACATACATATATATGTGTATATACCAAAATGTTAAGAGTGGATCTCTCTGGATAGGGTTTTTAGTATGATTTATCCCTTTTTTTCCTTCACATGTCCATATTGATATAGTATATATGTGGATTGCTTTAATGACCAGCAAAGGGGAATGATGCCCTTTTCATTTTGAATAAGAAAGCATACTCTTAGAATTTTTCAACTCCTCAAAAGTGCTATGTTCAAAACAGTTCCCATCAACCACTGTTGGTTTCAACTGTGTCAGCAAAATTTAATACAAAGTCTGTGGCTTTATATGCCCTAAACAGCACCAGTGAAAATCCTTTTTCTAAGAAGCTAGCCATAATTTCTGGAAATCCTACTATTGGGGGGAAAAATCAATTTGATTAAATTGTCGTTTACTGAAAAACTTCCTTGGCAGAGATGAAGTTAAAGGACCATCAAAAGAACAGGAGAAGTTTCAGGACACTGAAGAATTTAAAATGAGGTTTTTAAAGGAAACACAACAAAGAGAGGGATGCCACAGATCCCATAAAGTCAGGGAACTGCTAGTGCAAGAAAAATAAAAATAATGCCAAGATAAATATCACCTGGCTCTCAGCTTTGCCTACCATACACCATGTTTCTTGCTGGCATTCAAGCAAGCATCTTCTTCAATCCATGAAATTTCCAAATGCTAATTCAGCATTTTTCCTTCTTTTTCCCCCTCCCGCTTCTCTGCCTACTGACTTTTTCTGATTCAAGGCAAATTATCTTCACACACTTACATCAATGGAAAGAAAGACTGCTGGAAAGATTGGAGAGCCTTATGTTAGCAAATTTCTCTTATTTAGACAGTATCAATTTAAAGGATAAAGAGTAGAGATGTTACAGGTTTTGAGTTCTGAAAATGTGTCAAGCCTTTTAACACAAGTTATTTTATTTAAGTTTACAATAACCCTAAGAAGTAAGTTTTTTGTTGTTTTGTTCTATTTTTTTTTCAGATGCTAATATCAATGTACAGTGAATTCGAGTAAATTGCTCAAGGTCACCTGGATCATATATGGCATAAACTGTTTCTAATTTGGGGTTATTATTACTCCATAGCCAAAGAGATTTCGTTTATTGATTTAACACACTCCTTATTGAGTGTATATATATGACAATCACTACCCTAGAGCAGGGAATGCATTTGCTTTCAAGAAGCTCACAAACTTGTAGCAAATTCAGTAAAGATGATGTGATAAAATATTTGGAGCAATAATTTAGCCAGGTTCTTAAAGATTTTCTGTCATAATTTGTGAGTAACAGTATCCGTATTGTTAATAGATCTTTATTTTTTGAGCATGGAAACAGAAAAATCAAGGAACTTCTCTAAGATCACAAATATTTTGGGAGACACTGAACTATCTTCTTTCATCTTCAACTCTATTTCTAGGTAATATGCTCACCTGTTCCATTTCTGTCCCCTTTGTGTATCATACAAATTAGTAAATGCATGTAAACCCAGATTATTTGAGTGGTTTTACATTATATGCAAATTCTGTTGTGTCAACTTGTTTTTTAATATGTGTCAATACATTTGACTTTGATATGTGCTCACCCGAATTTACTACTTGATCTAAGGAAGATGGTCTGAAATACATGGCACCTTTTAAAAAAACAAAACAACCTTTAATTAGGAAAATTTCTGAGTTCAAGGAATTGCTTTTCATGTGATTTTTCAAGGATGAGCATGGCAATACGGCTTATGCTCAGTACACTGAATTATAGGTAAGTGAAAATATGTATTCATTGCAAATCTGTAACTTGGATTTCACAATGTTCATAATACTACAGAAAAGTCCTAAATATTCAGGTGGAACTTCTTTGAATGATAAAGTAAAATAGAAAGGAGATACACTTGCCACATTTAACCACTTTATACATACTTGGTTAATTTCCTTTCTTTTAGTACTTATGGTAGTTCTTTTCTATTTTTTTTTTTTTCTTTTGCATTTTGTGTTATGCTAGCAACTCGGAAGAGAAAATGTGAGATTTTCAAAAGACAGAAGTCATCCATTCCCATCTCTGTATAAATGAACAACTAAACACGGACGAAGAATGACAAAATAAAAGCCGAGTAGAACATACCTTTTCCTTTTTGCAAGGAAGGCCTAATGTACAGAGATGAAATGCAAAAGAAGGTGGGAAGCGGGGTAGCACCCTCCCTTCCTGAAGGTGTAGCTGCCTGACACAACTGCCTGTTATGCTGGCCAACAGTACCCAACGTGAAAGCTCTGGACTGAATATTAATGACACTCAAAATCCAAGTCCATTACCTCTTCTTCCCTTTCTAACTTGTGGATTCATTATCATCCAAGGCTAACTGAGAATCCAACAGTAACCTCACAATGTACCCAAGGTAAAAAAATTACAAAATAAAATAAGCACAAAGGAAGGTTTAGGTTGATGTGTATAAGTGCTTGCAAGTAAAAATAAACAAAGAAAAAATCACAGCAGGGGTAACTTTGAATGCTCAGTAAATGTTAGTATAACCACTGTTGCACACCTAGATGGAATCTTAGAAACTGCCTCCAGAAATTTCTCTCTAAATGTGGAATGAAAGCAGCTGACTTTTTCTTAAGACAGTGTAGAGCTTGACATAGGAATCAGCACAGACCTGGAAAGCTTCAGAAAGGGCAGAAGAGCTTTGTGCTTGCTATTAGATAAACTTTTTGTTTATCTAATAGCAATTCTAAAATTCAAACAGTGAGGGTGATATTTCTAGCAGCTCCACATCAGTCCACAATTAAAATGACTGGTACTCTTTGATATCTTTTTAATTTTTAGTTTTCTAGGGCTATTTGTGAATTGAAATGATTTTTATTATATTTTTAATATAATAAACTGATTTTAATTTCATGCAAGAATTGTGCAAGGAGAAATGGGCAGTCTGGTGCTCGCAGGCTAGGAAGTAACATCTCACAGGATGGCAGTAAAATCAACAGCCTCAAACTCAGGATTTTATCAGGCTTGCCACTTTCCAAGTTCCAACCAACTATTAGGCAGTGCAACCTTTACAAAGGCAGAAGGGAAAGAGGAGGTGCATGCTGCAGAATGATTTATTGGATTTGTAATGCTAGGACAGCACAAAAACTCCGTAAATATTCTTCTTAATGTTTTACTTTATATGACAGACTACAAGTGATGTATTGTCTGTCAATTTCCAAGATGGCTATATAAACACGTTTTTTTTTTTTTTTTTTTTTTGCAGCCCAATATATGATGAAATCTTTGCTGACTAATGAATGGAGCCAGGTTGTGTTCCAGTGTGCACAGTCCTGACAATAGAGATAGTTATAGCTAAAAAAATAAGTAAATAAATAAATAAATGTGTCTAGCCATTTTGGAGTGTGCTTCTTCTTAGCATATCAAAAGAAAACAACGTGATAGTGAAAGAAGAAAACAAGCAACAGTCCTATTGACTTGTGTTTCCATTCCTACTCAACCAACACGAATAGCTGTGATTTTCTGCATTAGAATCTTTTTTCTCATCTTTATGAGACCCTATACTGTAGCCAAAGGTTGATAGTGCCTTTTAAATTAGACTTTTAAAATTAGACAGATATTCAATTTTTCTTGCTGAGGCAGCCATCAGAGAGATACTAAAAGTATAATGACCCTCTATAAAGACTTCTAGTGACCACTGAAATGAGATGCTATAACACAAACAAGTATTTCTTATTTCTTTCTGAAAGATGGCCATAGTGTGCTACTCTGCATAACTTCAGCCTGAGCTTTACTATGCCTTGCAGCAGACCAGTGGGCATCTGGAAATAAGGAAATCAAAGCTAGGAAGAATAAAGCTAGGGTAGATGTGATACCCCTAAGAGAACAGGGTCTGAAGTCTGAATCACCAGATCCAGAGGAGCACAGTGAATTCTCCAAGATTACCCTAAATTTCCTAGAGTTTTGATATAAAGGAAGAGAAGCAAGGGAGGTCAAACAAGGAACTGATTTGGTATCTGGCATTAGGTGAGGAAACTGAGTGAATCATGCTGTCAGGAAGTTCCATTGGGGTTTAAGCCCGAGCAGTTGCCAGTGGCTGATGATGGAGAGAAAAGGATCTGGGCTTTAGAGGAAGAGATCTGCCGGAGCTAGATGAAGGGCAGAGCCCTAAGCAACTGGGCTCAAATTTGAGGCTTTATGTAATGGGCCCAGGAGAGCAGCAGTTAAGTAGAATTGAAGGGAAATTTAGAAGGAAGGGGTGGTTAGGAGAGAAACCACAGTTCGGTGCTGATGCAATCTTTGGAGAAAAGGGACACCTGGCATAGGACTACAGACTAATTTTCTTATTCCTGCTGATGGAGAATTAGTTTCTAATATACCGCCAGGCCTGAATCTTAATGATTCAGGAATTAGGCAAGCTGAGCAATCTGCTGGGAGTTCTTCAGTAGCCACAGCTGGGAGTACAGTGGCAGGAACTGACAAAGAAGTCCATACATAGCGGGATTTTTTTTTTTTCTTTTTAATTTTGGGAACTTTAAAATAAATGGGAGAATCCATTTAAAGGGATGCATTTGATGCATTAAGAATATATAAATCTTAACTGTTTAGAGGAAGAGAATCTGTGCAATGAGATTGTTTTCATCAGAGTCAAATATATTAGCCATATGTGCAAGAATTTTCTGAAATGTGTAGCATGTACTCAGTCTGGCCTGACCACACTTTTAAAGAAAATGTGTTTCTAGGGAAGGTTAAAGCCCAGGCTCAATTCTATCTTCAATACCAGAAGAAATGCAATATTATGACTGCTTCCTCATTTGTAAAATGAGAATTTGGGGAGAGCAGGGTATAAGAGCATGAACAAAATGACACGTAAGTTCCTTTCCAACTCGAACATTTTATGATTCTGACTCACTCATTCATGTTGTCACTCTCAGGGGATATACCTCTAAGCAAAAGAAGGCTTCTAGCCATACCAGGACTTTTTGGAGAGTAAAGAAACATCTTTGTCATTCATTTACTTCCTGATTGTGGTTAGTCAATGATGAGAGGCTTGCAATCTTCCTGCCTTCCCACTAACCAAAGCACCCACCTGTGGGGGAGATGGTAAGGTTTATAGAAAAGAAGATAAACTGCTCTAATATTGTATCAGATAGATTTTATATTAATCTATACACATTGAATCAGAATTCCTTCTGGAAAGGCAGAAGTTGGAAAGCCTGGGCCAGAGCTACTGGGCATGATTTGGCTACGAGTCTTCATAATCCATCTAGGCTGCTCATGATAGCATCAGTTTTGCCCATGAAGATGCATTCACTTTCTTAAAAGCCTTTACAGAGAACACATGTCTTTTCTAATTGCAAAGCCAACAAACACTACTTAGGTATGGCTGATTTTTATTTACTGGATCAACTAAATATTCTCTAAGAAATTTTTGAATGTCCTGTGACTATAATAGATGTTCTCATTTTACATGTTTTCAATTTAACCACTTTTGAATGAGCAGCAGTGATTACAAGAGAAGGAAAGCAACAGTACCTGTTATCACGGCACCTACCATCCATAGTTTTACTTTTCAATATGGTAGTCTTTAGCCATCTGTGACTACTGAGTACTTGAAATGTGGCTGGGGGCTATATTGAGATGTAATGCAAGTATGAAGTACATGTCTGGTTTCAAAGATTCATTACAAAAAATAAAAAATGTGAAAGATTTCAATAATTTTTCATGTTATTACCTCTTGTAATCATAATGTTTTGGATACATTAGGCTAAATAAAATATAGCATTAAAATTAATTTCCTCTTTTTTATTGGCTTTCTTAATGTAGCTATTATAAAATTTAAATATGTATGCATTTTGTGTTTTTATTGGCCAACACTAATCAACAGTCTGACTGAGATAAAAGATGTATATCAAAAAAACAAGAAGACAACATGACAAGGACCAAAGAATGCCATCACAGAAATAATGAAAATTTAGGGAGAGCATAAATCATCAGACAGGGATTTCCCCAACTCCCTATTTCTGAAAACCCTGCATATTAATGGGAATCCACACCTAACTTTCCTCCTTTATTTTGTAAATAAGCCACAAATGTCCAATTTCCTACTGGATAAGCTTCCCTTGGAACGACTAATCTAAGCTTTCTACTTTCCTCCCAGTGTCAGCTTTCATTACTTCTTTAAGTCCTTTATTTGGAAACTCTGTATTTTTTTCACATAAACTGTGCTTTTTTTTTTTTCCACCTTTGGGCATTAATACAAGTTTTCCATCTTCATGGAGCTTTCTTATTCTTTTCCTACTCTTCATCCTGATGTGTAGTGAATTTGTATGCCAGCCTTGGCATAGATGTCACTTCTTATTAGAATCCTCGCTTCATTGTTCAAGAGAGAGCCAAGTTCCCTTTTCTTGTGAGCCCATAGAACTTCCTCCATTATAGTGAGGCAGGATAAAATGTACCACTATAAGTCCCTGGTTTCCTACTCAGCTCTGAAAGAGTTAACAGACAACTGCAAATCCCTTGTTTCTTATCTAGCTCAAAAGGAATTAATACAGAGCTGTAAACTTCAGCAGCAAACTTCCTGGGGCAGGAAGCCCCAAAATTCCCCAAACCACTGAAAACTTCTCAAACCATAAAAGCCTGTAAAATTCCAGGGCCAAAGCAAACTCTTAGTTAATGATAAGGAGTATAGGGTCATACAGCTTCTATATTTTAGAACCACACATATTCTTTGAGACCAATGGAAAAAGGTTTATTTGGTCTGGAACTGAAATTTTCTGTAATGCATAATCTAATTCAACCTATTTGTGTAGCTCATTTGAACAATTTAAACACAGGGAGCCCAGAAAAAGAAAGAGGTTCTTTAATCTTGTATAGATTATTGTAATGCCTGGATACATCCTAGAGTATATCAAGCAGATAATCAAAAAGTATTGGTAAAATCCTTTGAGGGATAGGAGAAAGAATATGAAACTATTAAACCTTACCATCAGGGAATTCCCTGATACTGTGCCAAACTTTAGGGACACCCAAACCAATAGGCCATGCCCTCAATCATGAGGCTTACTCTTGTGGAGCTTATGTAGGTAGCAGAGAAGCTTAGACTACCTATAGGCATGCCTAAGAGTTACTTCTGTAGGACCTCTTTTGTTGCTCAGATGTGGCCTCACTCTCTCTCAGCCCAACTCTGCAAGTGAAATCATTACCACCCGTCCTACATGAGACATGACATCCAAGGGTGAAAGTCTCCCTGGCGATGTGGGAGATGACTCCCAAAGATGAATCCAGACCTGGCACTGTGGGATCAACAATTTCATCCTGACCAAAAGGGGAAAAAGTATGTGTAACTAATAAAGTATGAGTGGCAGAGAGTGTTCAAATAGAGTTGAGAAACTACTCTGGAGGTTGCTCTTATGCAAGCTTCAGTTAGACCTTGCTACCTATCATAACCTGAGAACCCCAAACCAGGACCATTCCAGCCAATCCTAAAGAACACCTAGGGCAATACGTAAGATTCCACAAGGGTTTCATGCACTAGAGCAACTTTCCAGAAACCTACAACCTCCAAATGGTTCTCTGGTCCAGCTACATCCTGGAACTAGAAGGCCCAGCCTCTCCAGATCATCAGATAGTTCCATTTTCCTACCCCATATTAGTGACAGACCTTCCAATGTGAAAAATTTAGAGTTGCCATAACCCAAACGCCCCTAAAGAGAGAGGTGGAAAGATTAAAGGTGATGGTTATTATATAGAGAAGATAGGATTTAACAAGTGATTATGAATGTTGAATCATTAAATTGATATCTCTTTGAGTCTCCAGTATTTTAGAGCAGACAGAAGAAAAAACCTAAAATTGTGGAATTGTAACTTAGGCCAAACTCTGAAATATGCTCTACAACTAATTGTGGTGCTGGCTTTGAAATTTATAGCTTTTTGTATATATGATATTTTTCACAAAAAAAGAAGGAAAAAAAGTCAATTATGATGATAAAAGAATAATTAAGCCCTCTAGCCTCCTATACTCTGGAGCTAGAAGGAAAAATATGAAAGGATTGTATGGTAGCCCATGACAAACTCTGAGATCTGTCCTGTAACTACTTGTTGAAGAATGCTTTGAAAATTATTGCTTTTTTTTATTTCTTTGCTTTGCATATGTATTATACAATAAAAAAAAGTTAAAAAAAAATAAAGAAGTATAGGGTCATTAAGATTGTTAACCATTTGTCCAAAAACAAATTTTAGGTATCTGCTAGCTATCTCCTTCTAGAAAAAAGACACCTAGTATTCAAAAGTTACTATGGAAACCTGCTACCAACAAAACTTTCCCAAAAGACAAGTAGCCACTCCACTCAGTTTGCATCCCTCCCTAGGGCAAGCCCTCATTAACCCCTTTAATGTGTACTCTCTCTTTCTGATAAATTTCTCTTTTTAATAAACTTTACTACATATTCCTACTGACCCTTTTGTCTCTAAATTATTGCAGTTTAGAGACACTGAATCTGAATCAGGGCTCAGCTGGCACCATTGTCAGCATGATACCAGTTAAAACAGGACACTTCATAATTGTTTGTACTTCTCTATCTTCTCTCCTTAGACTTCAAAATTTTTGAAGGGCAGAAGGTCCTATTGCTACATTATTCACTATTGCATTCTCAGACACTAAACTGCGCCTGATACGTGGTGGTTCATCAATAAATGTCTGTTATCGGTGGAAAAGGAAAGGAATGTCAGATGTTCAAAATGAACAGTTTTCCGGCACAAATGACTTTTGAGCTGGGTCTTAAGAGATGATGAAATTTTATCAGTTAAGGAGATGCTATTTTAGACCACGGAAATAAAAGCATTATATTGAATGTTGATAGAGATCCAGGCAAACACTTTATAGAATAATATGTAAGCAGAACCAGCTAGATGTGGGAGGAATAGTAGAATATTTGGGAAGAAAACTATGTTATGAGAGAACTTCAATGTCAGGGTAAATGTATACTTAATTTTAAAGTCAATGAAGGTTCACAGAAGATCATAAAAGATTTTTGAAAGGAATGACATGATTGGTAATGTTTATGAAAAAAGTAAATACCAGTATTATGCAGGATGAATAAGAGTGAAGATTTTTATATTTAAATATTATGAAAAGCTAAAATTTCTCACTACACTTTAAATATCTGGGATGATAGAAAGTAGAAGGAAAAAGAAAAATGAAAGGGTAATTAAAAGAAGCAAAAAGGCTTAGCGGCCTAATGGAAGAGGCAAGTAGAAACAATTGAAATCAAGCCAAAAGAGGCTTGTAAAAAGCCACAGTTATCTTCAAGCACAAATGATCACTAGGAACCTCAAAATTCAGTAATGTTTAAATGTAGCCACATGCGTTTGTTGAAAACAAACACCAGGCTTGCTCGTAAGTATCTCCTGCGTTACTCTATAGAGAGAGCAGGATTTTGTTTCCTCATTTAGGACAAGAGAAATAAGTCTTGAAAGGACAAACTAAGTATCATTTTCATCTAGACATTTGGACAGAAGATTGATGGATTCTGAGAAAATGGAAAGTATTGGTCTTTCTCCCCCAAAGAGAACAGTGCATCTGCACAGTGCATCTGAACTGGCTCTGACCAGTGCATCTTCAAGGACAAGCCATATTCTCTATGTGCTCTTGAAAATCAACCATTATGTAGGATTGTATACAGGAATTACGGGTTTGAGTAAGAAGAATGCATTTTTGCATGAAATATGACAAAATGCCAAAGGTCATTTGAAAACTTAACTTTTCTCAGCAAAAACTGGGCTACCATTTTCCAAAAAAAACATATATTGCGTATCCTTCAGCAGCCTTGCTCCCCTGAAAATGTTGACTCTTAAGAAGCCACCTCTCCATTGTGGTGAGATAAAGTTATTTCAGGCTGTCAGCACAGGGATGGAAAGAAGAAGAGAGGAAGTCCTACGTAATATTGAATTATTTTTGTACTTAACTTCAAATCAGCCATTTCATCACATACACATGAGAGAATAGCAGGAGGGCTTTCTACTGTAAAGTAATCAGGTGAGCGACCAGATGGGGAGAGGACAGGGCAGGTGGTCACGAAGCCTGTGTACTAATGCTTACTCTGGTTCGACCACACAGGTTTCGTGACCAAGGGTGAACTAAGTATGATGTATAAGCCTCCATTTTCTCATTTAACAATAATCCTCTCATAAGTGTATGCCGTCTAAGCTCTACCTAGATCTAACATATTTGCTTGTGCAAGATCAGAGATAATCCTAAGTGGAGAAGGAAACACTTCTTTCCTTTAAGTTTTAGCATGTATGCTTGAAGGGAGGTGAGATTGATATGACTGGGAAATGCTAACAAGTTGGAGTTTAAGGCATATCTACTTATAAAACTGGTGATTTTTCTGATCTCAAGTGACCTATAAGGAAAAAGATACCACTGCAGCTTGGTAACCTTGTTGCCACTCCAGTTTTCAAAATAATTGCCAGTCATTAGTATAAGCATTAGAAATATTTTTGGTAGCTTCTTGGTTAGAGTTTGCCCAATATAGCATCTCATCTGTATTTCAAAGTGAAGCCAAGGCCTGTAACATGAAACTATACTTGTTACCTGATGACTACTCCCATTTTCTCTCTCGTATAAAACCTGTTGAATCATATTCCCATTTCACCAGGCCTCATTCTCATTCTGCCCATAGCATTTAGGGAACAAGGAAGGGGGATGCTGGGTGGACATGGTTTTAGGTTCCAGCTCTCATGCTATCTATCTTTCAAAAGGTTCAGGCATCAAACAGTAGTGAGTGATGGCAGACAAAAAAGCACCATCGGGTCCCTCTTTCACTAAAGGAGTTTAGACTTCCAACATGATGAATTCTCTTTGATGAAAGAATAAAGAGATTTGTTGTCTCTAGAGGAAGCCGCTGAAGTTCCCATGGTCTTCACACTAGGCAAAGTGCCAGCTATCCATACCTCCCATTCCCTCCTGTTTTGTCTCTTCCACATGGCTAAAATGAAAGACACAGATGCCCAGTTCTACTTAAATATTTTATTTTAGACTACAGAAATAGACTGCTACCTCTCTCCATTTGAGGGATTGGATGTTTGTGAGAAAAGAAATCACAGAAAGACAGTTTCATCAGAAGCTGTTGAATAAAGAGGCCATGAGAAATGAATGGGACATGTGGCCCTTTAAACTTCATCAGTGCTATAGTCATTCAGCCACTGAAATGGCCCAAAGAAACAAACACCAGAACTTTTGGTCTCACCATGCTCTTCCTTTCTCTCTTTCCCTAAAATTTTAATTAAATATTTTATCTTTAAGTGCTATAAGGAGCTTGGGAAATTTTAATCCTAGATGAGCTAGTATTAGCTTTCTTACTGAGAAAATGAGTTTCTATGCCTCTTTGCTCTGGATTCAGCAGGGCTTGCATGTAAACGCAGGGCTTCACAGGAATATTACTTGTGTCTGGAAAACTGGATTATACCTGGAACTCTGGTTAGTGACACTTTAAGACTAAATGCATCGTAAAAATGGAATTTAGAATTTGACTAGCTCAGCTTTCTTCCACAACAAGTATACGTATTATTTGGAAAATTTTAACCATTCCATTTTCCAGTTCTTTCTTCATTACCTCTTTGTTCAGAGAAACATACTTCTAGATATCATGCAAGTATGCAGATAATTTACACATTGCAAACAGCCAAGGCCTGCACTAAGCTACATTCACACTCTATCCCTTTACTCGTTAAGTTCCAAAACATTCACAGTGTTTATGAAGTCACAGTTCCTAGATTCTTGTTTACACTAGAAATCCTGAATTCCTGGTCTCTTTCTCTCTCTCATATATATACATATATATATAAATACATAATTGCATCAGTTTATTGAGTGACAAATTAAATTGTGACTATAAATATGTCAGAGTACATGATGGCAGTTCAAAGCTCAAATTCAAATTCTATAGAGTAGCCAAAGTCTCTATGCATGTCAGTCAGAAGCTACCAATATGTTCCCTTCTAGTCTCTGCATACTATCTGTCCATCTTCTTCTGGATAGAATCCATGTTAATGACTACAGACATTAAAGGAGTTCTTACAATGGTTTTTAGTATCCAGCTATTGTTCAGACATAAGCTTCCAAGCAGAGATATTAGCCATTCTTTAGTATCTTTATTTTCATGACAATAATCCATAATTTACAGTCTAACAGATCCATTCCTGCATCCCTCACTTTCTAATGGAGTGGTTGTACATCCATTAGGTGGTATCATCATCACATTTCAATTTCTTTATGTGTGAAAATGAGAATAATGACACCTACTTTGAAGAATTATTGTACATATTAAATTAAAACATATTAAAAAGCCCAACATAAAGGTTGGCCCATAGCAAGAGTTAAGATATGCTAGATTACTTTTCAAGCAGAAAAGTCACAAAGAATAAGCCATCATCTGAATAAAGAAGGAACAATTTAGAATATTTGGAACAAGGTCAGGAATGTTTTCTTTCCAAGGAAGGGAACTAATATGCAGTTGTGGATGAACTTTCCCTTGATCTACAACTCCTCATCCAAGGAGTTATAAAGTATTCCCTAGACAGCCATATAAAAGAGACAGACGGGGAAGAAAGGGAATCGATGCGCCCCTCCCTCCTCCTCTATACTGTCATTTGGCTTAAATATCATCATTTGCATATTTTTATCTGAACTGAGAAAGGCCACCTTCTCACACCTAATCACCAGGAACCAGCAGGCAGCAGTCTTGGAAGTTTTTATCAATATGCCAATTTTAGTTTTAGTTTATAATTAAAAAAATGAGAGTGAAATGACAGAGACGGTATCATTTTAAAGGTTTTTTTTTCTAACATTAAAAACTCTTTTTTTTTTTTGAGACACAGTAGGAGGAGGAAACACATGCAAATGAGGTGGAAAAATAAAATGAGAAATAATCAAAATCCAGTTAAGGAAAAAGTTGCAATAGCAGTAATTCCCCCTCACCTCCTCCTGTATACATAAAATACCTATCAGTATGGCTAAGGAAAATGAGGTTAGATAAAACGAAAAAGTAAAAAAGCAGGGAGGGTTTGCCTAAGTCTAGAAAGACAGAACTATATCAATGGCCTCATTGCTTTGGTTAAAATTATCACTGGGTAAAATATTTGTTAAACTTAATGTATATAGCATTAAACTAGAAATTAGAAAATAACGTAGAATTTCATCTTACTTTTGGGAGCAAAAATATCCCAGAGTTAATAATTATAAAATATATATATAATGTATGTAATATATAATATTATAAATATATATATATATCCTTTAAAATATAACAGAAAATATTTATTTGAAATACTCTAAATATTTATTTGAATTTTAATAGGAATAATTGGGAGCATGATAATATCCGTGAACTCTGTTGCCTTATGGACACTGAGTAGAATGGGCATATTTAACCACCATCTTCTAGTCTCTCCACGTGTGTTCAGAGTGACAAGACAGAATTTTATCTTCTATTAACTTCCTTGCATCTTTCCTTCTTCATTTCTGATGGGGAAGATGTCTTCAGTAAGTCAGAGTGAAAAACCAGACGCTTTTTTGGCATAATAACTCATCAAAGTAACATTACATGAATTGGCCATTATTACATAGAGAAAGATGCACCAATCCTATTGATGCACTGCTCTGAAGGTAAGGGCTTTCAAACACAGCCACAAAGATTAACAATAAAGATTTTCCACCCTCTTTCATGATGATCTTAGGACCTCAAAGAACTTGGGGGGTACTTTCTAGGATGGAGTCAGTCTTTTGACAGAGTTGGGGATCAAATAATAATAGTAATAGTAATAAAAAAGATCAGGGAAAATATTAAGTTTTCTTGGGGAGAATCAAGAAGAGACTGTAGATGTCCTTTGACTCAAAAGAAAAATTTTTGGTGTTGCTACCAAATCCAATGGTACTCTTACATCTTATCTGACTTCATATCTTTGCTTGAATCACCTCTACTTCATGGGTTCCACTGTATCACCCTTTCTGTCTGCTCTTTTCAGATCTCCTGTGCACAAGCTGATTTCCATATGTATCCTTTAAATATTGGTGTTCTCAAAGCCTGATCACTCTTAGTAACCTTACAGGACAGTTCAGTCTAGGCTCATTGCATAAATTGCCAAATATATGCAGATATCAACACACACTTATGCACAGAAAGCAGCTGTCTCCTGAGCTTCAGGCATGAATATCTAATTGCATAATTAAATGCACGCACACAGACACTTCTGAAAATCAGCTTGTTCAAAGCTAAAATCCTCTCCCCCAACAAATTTACTCCTACCACAATCCCAACAATTGGTCAAGTCTGCTACTTAGTGGTTATCCTTGACTTCACTCACTCTACCACCCCTCAAATCCAATCAGTAACTGAATCCCATGGACTCCAGCTCATTAATCTCTCAAATTTGTTTGTCTCCATAGTTATTGCCTGTCATTCAAGGCGATATCATATCTCTGCTAAGGCACTACAATACCCTCCTAATTGGTCTCCTTATCACCGGCCTTGCCCTTCTCAAATCGATTTTCTACTTTGCAGTTAGAGCGGTATTTAAAAACACAACTTCACATGGCATTCCCCTTTGAAAATCTTCAGTAGCTTTTCATTTTGGTTTTATTTATTTATTTATTTATTTTTACATGGGTAGGCACCGGGAATCTAACCCGGGTCCTCTGGCATGGCAGGCAAGCACTCTGCCTGCTGAGCCACCACGGCCTGCCCTCATTTTGTTTTAAATATAGTTCAAATTCATCTCCCCTATACGCACACAGACACACACATACCCCGCTGTCTTGCTCACTTTTCCAGCCCCATCTCTTGCTGCTCTCTCACTATATATTCAAGCAATAATAAATATATTTCATATTCTAAAAAATACCATGCATTTGCTTTCTTTTTTCACTCAAAGAACTTTCCTCTTCTCTGCTCAACATCTGGATATTAATGAAGCAATCATACTGACAAGGTTTAGAGATATTTTCTGACTCTGCCACTTGCTATGTTATGTGACCTGCATAAATGTAAACTTCTCTGAGATTCAGTGACTTCACTGGTTACTCAGTGAGGAACTATCTCAGTAGTATCTAAGTTCATAGATTAATGATTTCATATTATGACTATTGATTGCTTTGCCTAGTTTCAGTTTTTTACCTGTAAATGAAAGATAATGTTATCTTATAGAGTTGTGTTATGATTAAAATATATAATATATGTAAATGTGTTCTATAAACTTCAGGCTATGCTTTTATAATGAATTAACTTTCACTATTACCTAATTGCATTATATATAATACTATTAATTTCTTTTATACCAAACAAATAATATGTGCTCAATAAATAGTTATGGATAGATTTATGGATTAAAGAAAAGTGTATTACACGTCAATGTCCTACAACCAAACCACCAGAAATACTTTAGTGGACAAAGTTAAATCAGCTGACTAATTGCAATAAAGGTGTAAAACCATGAGGAAATGTGGGGCATCTTAGTAAGAGATTATTAGAAAGGATTTAATGATTTGGGCTTGCATAGGGTGATTTGGAAAGAGATTAAAATAAATAAGATTTGGTCAGAATTGTTTGTTATAAGGAAGTATTGGGTCCATCTACTCAAATGTTCTTTTGTTATTTCTTTAAAAGTATTTCCCAAAACAGATATATCATACAACACTTTCTCTTTAATTTACAAGTCAATGCAGTCATACAAAGAAAGAGAGAGAAATAAGAGATAGACCACCTCACCAAGTAACAAAAACTGGTGGAAACACAAAGTGTATTTAAAATCACTCATTAAAAATATGTATGTCCCGCAATCTTGGGGTTTGTTCATATGAAACTTATTCCCACAAAGGATAGGCTAAGCCTATTTAAAATTAGGCCTAAGAGTCATCCCCAAGAGAACCTCTTTTGTTGCTCAGATGTGGCCTCTCTCTCTCAGCCAACATGACAAACAAACTCACTGCCCTTCCCCTCTCTACATGGGACATGACTCCCAGGGGTATGGAACTTCTTGGCAATGTGGGACAGAAATCCTAGAATGAGCTGGGACTCAGCATCAACGGATTGAGAAAACCTACTTGACCGAAAGAGGGAAGAGAGAAATGAGACCAAATAAAGTGTCAATGGCTGAGAGATTCCAGAGTTGAGAGGTTATCCTGGAGGTTATTCTTACACATTATAAACTATCACCTTTTTAGTTAAGGTGTAATGGAGGGGCTAGAGGGAACTGCCTGAAAATGTAGAGCTGTGTTCAAGTAGCCATGTTTCTTGAAGATGATTGTATAATGATATAACTTTCGCAATGTGACTGTGTGGTTGTGAAAACCTTGTGTCTGATGCTTCTTTTATTTACCTTATGGACAGATGAGTAAAACATATGGATTAAAAATAAATAAATAATAGGGGGAACAAATGTTAAAATAAATTTAGTAGATTGAAATGCTAGTGATCAATGGAAGGGAGGGGTAAGGGTTATGGTATGTATGAATTTTTTTTCTGTTTTCTTTTTATTTCTTTTTCTGAACTGATGCAAATGCTCTAAGAAATGATCATGATGATTAATATACAGTGATATGATGATATCATGAGTTACTGATTATAGATGTAGAATGAAATGATCATATGGTAATAATGTTTGTGTTTGTATGTTGGTATGTTTAATAAATAAAATAAAATAGGTATGTCTTGTTTCCTGATAAAAACAATATTAGGGCAGGTCATGGTGGTTCAGCAGCCAGAGTCCTCTCCTGCCATGCTGGAGACCCGGGTTCGATTCCCGGTGCCTGCCCATGCAAACAGCAACAACAACAAAAACAATATTAATCAAAGTTACCTGTAAAAGTAATACACTACAGAAGACTTATTGAAGAACGCAGAATAGAGACCCCATTAGTTGCTCTCATAGAGCCAATAAAAGCTATAATACAGATGAATAATGGAGAGGAAAAACTTCTATGAAACAAGCAGAGAGCCACAATTTCAAATCTAAATCTGTGAATAATATTTCACAAATGTAGGGACTTTGAGACCAAACCAAGGAAAGTTTACTATAGGTGATCCAGATTGCTATAGACTTCATGTGGGAAACTGAGTTCTTCAGAAGCAGATGGCAGATGATAACAGTCAAACAGCAATCTCTCACCTGGCATATGTGGGTCACAGGAGCATCACTCGGTATCTTTCCTTGGGGATGAGGGAAGCAAAAAGAAGATGGGCCCTACAGGTGATTGGTGTATGGCATCTCTTCAGGAGGCAGGGTTTAAGGATGGAATGTAAGTAAAGAAAAGATAGATCAGAGGTAGCTAAAAACAGTCAGGTAAATGCAAAATGCCAAACAGAAGGCCTGTGAATTTACCAAGCTTAATTGGGAGCTATGGGCACCTCCTGTTGATCAAGAAGGCAGAATCTAAATGAATGAGGACATGCCATAGAGGTAGACAACTTGGTTAATTTGATGAGAAAAAATGTTCTGCAATAGCATACCCAAATTGAAGGTTTTTCTTCCCTTACTTACTCTGCTTTCTGTGCTTTTTTAAACAAATGGCTACTTAACAAAACAACAATTATGAAAATATTTTGTCACACACTAAGGGATATGAAGAAAGCTATTTTTTGCAAGAACATTTACATGATTAAATTCTTTTATCTTTTTTTAAAGTAAGAATAAAACTGCACAGATTAACTACTCAGCTCAAGAAGTAAGAGCAAAAATATAATTAAGAGAAACAAATAGAATGTATTAAAGAAAAAATGAAATTATTCAATTAAAAACTACAAAATTAGACAAATTTGGAAATTCCTTTCTAGAGAAAAATCACTGAGAAAAAAATACTAGCTAATTCAGTTACTAAAAAAAAGACAGAGAAAATACAAAAACTCAAAATTAGAAATAAGAATGGGATCAATTCAGAGATACATAAGATAATAAAAAAATTTACAAGAAGAATAATGAGAGCCTTTTGCTTAAATCTAAGCTGAGGGCAGGCCACAGTGGCTCAGCAGGCAAGAATGCTTGCCTGCCATGCCCGAGGACCCGGGTTTGATTCCTGGTGCCTGCCCATGGGGGAAAAAAAAAAAAAAAGTCTATGCTGATACTTCAGAAACTTGGATCATGTTCAAAATTGACCGAAAATGTAACTCAGTTATCTTAAAGGAAAAAGTATGATAAATGTTGCCATCAAAAAGAGGATAAAGTGACAACCACAGATGGGGAGAAGAATTTTGTAATCAGTTTATACTAAAAGGCTCAGAAATTATAATCAGAATGTATAAGAATCTCCCAACATCAGTAAGAAAAAGACACATTATCCAATAGAAAATTTGGCCATATGGTTTAACAGAACTTCACATGAAAGTGAAAGGCTATATAAATTGCCAATAAATATATGAGAAAAGATCAATGTTTCCATCTGCTAAATGCTCTGGGGATGCAATATACCAGAAATGGATTGGCTTTTACAGAGGGGATTTATTAGTTTACAAATTCATAGTTCTAAGGCCATGAAAGTGCCCACAACAAGGCATCAACAAGAGAATATCTTCACTCAAGAAAAGCTAATATATCTGGGGTTTCCCTGTCACATGGAAAGGTACATGGCAATGGTTGGGGGTCCTTCCTCCCAGTTCATTACTTTTTGGCATCTAAGCATCTCTGGGTACTCTCCTAGCTTCTCCTGGGCAAAACTCCAGATTTCATCTCTTCAGCATCTCCCAAAGCATTTTCTGACTCTAAGCATCTGTCATCTCTCTGCTCTCTGAATCAATTAGCTCTGAGCTCTCTCTGTTTTCTGTCTTTTGTTCATTTCATAGAGGACTCTGCAAAAAGATTAAAATCCACCATGAACTATGTGGGTCACCTCTCCATGGAAACAATCTAATCAAAAGGTCCCACCCACAATCAATCTGCATTCACAAGATTGGATTAGACGAGCATGGCTTTTTTTGGGTACAAATAGTTACAGCAGAGTCAGTTTCATTATTCAACTCTGAAATGCAAATTAAAGTCACAATACAATAACAATATGCAAACAATAGTATGCCTAAAATTAAAATGAAATTATAAAGGGTAGGTGAAGAAGAACAATTGGAATTCTCATATATTGCTGGCAGAAATATAAATTTATATAACCATTTGGAAAAGTTTTTGGCATTATCCACTACCTGGATAAACACACATTTTATGACCCACCAATTCTAGTTCTAGATATATAATCAACAGAAATGCATTCATAAGTTTACAAAAAAGACATGTATTAGATTGTGCAGACTAGAACCAGTAATAATAACTCAATCAGAAAATAACCCCAAATGTTTATCAACAGAAAAATGGATAATTTAATTGTGGTATTTTAACAAAATGGAATACCTATACAGCAATGAGAATAAGCAAACTGTGCAGCAACAACAATGACTCTCACAAATAAATTGTTGAGAGAAAAAGCTATGCATATATGAATTATAAAATTAGGTAAAACTAATGTATAATGAAAAGGTGAGAATAGACCTTGCCCTTGGGAATGGGGCAGTGACTGGAATGGACACCAGAGGGCTTCTGGAGTGCTGGTAAAATTTTGTGTATTCATCTGGATGCTGGTTGCAAAATTATGTTCAAGGAAAATTCACTGAATGATACTTTTACTACAGTTGCATGTTTTGTTTGTATATCAAACTTCAATTAAAGGATTTTTTAATTGACCCCAGAAGCACTGAAGAACCTACAGAAAAAAATTGACACAGTTGTCAAAAAATGGCCCCCTCCTTTTCTCATGCAACATTACCTCTCACCTTCACTCGAAAAATAGGTCAAATTCCTCTGATGGGGCAAATTCCTCTGATTCTATTTAATTGATTTTGAACAGAAATAAGAAAAGAGAGCTTTCAAGTTCTCTTTAACAAGGTCAGGAAAATAGTGATACTAAAACTTTCAAACCAGTATCAAAAAAAGAGAAACTATATTGATTAATTTTATGAATATAGAAGCAAAAACACTAAATGCAATACTACTAATAGTATAAAATAGAACATGTACTAGCTTTTATAGCAGGATTGTAAGGAAGGTTCAATCTGAGCAAATCTATCATTACAATTTGCCATATTAATAGGTCAAGTAAATTATGTTGAAATATATTAAACAGATATTTTAAAATAATACATTTTTCTTATTAGGAAAAACATCTAAATAAAATTTATAGATTTTTAATAATGCATTTTATATAAGTATATATATATTACAAGCACATATATAGTAAACAAACATACATATAGAGCTATCTCTCAAACTAAAAGTCAGTATCATGTCAAGAGATGAAACATTTAGATGAATTAACATTAAATTAATACAAGAAAATTGTACTTAATATTACAAATATTATTTAACATTGTTCTGTAAGTAATGGTTACTCTATATAACTAAGATAAAGAAATAAGGTGTGAACTGATAGTTAAGTGGAAAACATAGTGTCATTATTTAGAGATATCACATTTATGCACCTGGGAAACTGAGGAAACAACTGAAAAAGCATTAGATCAATAAGCAAAGTGTAAAAGGACTGTGAGTGCAAATATAACATGTAAAACCCATAACTTTTCCACACACAAACAAATGCTAATATGAATACAAAGGAAGAAAACATCTCACTTACAATAGCATCACATTGCAGATAACAAGGCAGTAGAATTATGTTTGAAAAGCCATTAACCAACTTTGAAGCTCTTTTTCCTTATCTATAAAATGATACAATGATGCCCATCCCACCCTACCTCCCAGAATTATGGTAAGGATCAAATGAGGAGGAGCTTGCTTGGTTAAGTACAAAAGACTACACATACATTTGGCAACACTAGTGGATGGCAGATAGAAAGTCTGTGTCCCCTAATACTCATTTCACTGGATGAACTCACAAGTATTTGATCTTTCTCAAAGTCCTCAGAAGCTCCTGACCCTAGAGGCAATTCAAAATCTGATTTGATTGTCTCAGCAATTAACATATGTCGTTTTCTTTACAGATGGTATGCAGTCACCCAAAAGAAAGCCAGATTAACTGCTATGGAGAAATTTAAAATAACAGGGAAGTATAGTAGTTCTTATAAAAGAAAGCAAATATGGTATAGAAACAATCTATAAGTGAAGAGATGGTATGAAAAGCTTAGAGGAATCCTAGAGCAAAGTTTTATGGTTATGAATTGTCAGATTAGGTTTGATTACATTGAGTTTACATGTTCAATTTAAGGTGCATATTTTATCTTCTCTAAGACTAAAGTAGAAAATAGGAAGTAGTTAGACAGGTGATAATATTCTTCATTGAATCACCTGAGATAGAAATCTTATGAGAGTAGTTAATTCTGGCTATGGGCTAGAATCTCCCAAGAAGGAATCTCTGCCTGAGTTACTTCCAGAGAACCTCTTATGTTGATCAGATGTGCCCTCTTTCTCTCTCTATGCCCAACTCTGCAAATAAATTCATTACCTTTTTCCCTACATGGGACATGATGTCCAGGGGTGTAAGTTTCCCTGGCAACATGGGATATGACTCCCAAGGATGAGCCTGGTTCTGCCATTGTGGAATCAACAAAGTCTACTTGATCAAAAGGGGGAAAGAGATGAAACAAAATAAGGTATCAGTGGCTAAGAGATTTCAAATAGATTTGAGAGGCTATTTTGGAGGTTACTTTTATGCAAGGTTAAGTTAGATGTTGTTAATTGCCAACCAAAAGTATTCCTGTAAATCCTAACGAGAAAAAAAAAAAAAAAGAAGTCCTAGGGAAGGAACAAATAATTTGTTCCTTGATAATTTTCAAGCATCACAGAGATTCTAACATCCAGTGAGGGATGAGATCCACATATTCAATGGACCCAAAATGGAAAATTCTTACCATTCCTTCTCCATTTTAATGCCCTTATACATCAAGGCAATTTTTTTTTCACTTGAAGCGAATTTTGCAATTCTGGATTTTTATAACATTTTCAACCAAGTGACTCAAATGGTTTCCTTTTTTTTTTTTTTTTTTTCAAAACATGAATTACCTTAGTCTCATAGAACTCTGATGAAGTTAGTGAGTAATGGTTAGGATTCATTCACTCACCCTTCAGATAAACTCTAGCAGATGTTAAATAGCAGCAATAGAACCACCACCCGGGAATAGGAAAGAGAGCTATATTCAAATGAAATAGTTTGAGGGAATTTAGAAAAGCAGACAATAATTAACTTACATTTGGATTTGGCCAAGGGGCCCTGAGTTAAGACCTGAAAATTATATGCCTAAAATAGACCTTTAATATCGGCAAGCCATCTGGATCTTGATTTTTATGTATTATCCAAAAATCATTGTACCCTTAGAAGACAAAATATCCCTGTAAATGAATGGGGTATTCATTTCTTCACATATGGGACAGCCTCAAGTGTACTGCTTATGCTCAGCGAACAATAAGAAATAGACCCATGCAAGGAACAGCTCAAAAATGACACTATTTTCTAGGAAGTCAGATATTCTCCACTCATCTCCCAACCAGCTTCAGAAGAATTTCAATTTAATGTAATCATAAATCAGAACCAAGGTCATCACATGCATAGACACACACGCACACACATGCACACACACATACTTTGGTTTTTTTTCAACTAATCAAACCAAACCAAAAGTTGAAATTTTACCCAAGAAAATACTATTCATAGTAAACATTAAAAAAGTTCCTTGTGGTAAGAACTGTGACAGAAAAAGAGAAGGTAAATTCCAGGTAGAAACTGTACCTCTCACTTGGCTGTTTTAGTCAGTGATTGGAGCTTGATGATTTTCAGGAGTAGAGACTTAGAGGCTTTAGTCACATAACCACATTAAATATTGCATTTAAATTAGACATACATTACCTCTACTAGCCCAGCCTGCTTGCCAGCTAGTAGTTAGAACATGAACCTGTATTTTTCCTCATCAACAAGGCATCCCCATTTAGGATCTTAAATTGGCCCTCAGCTAGCAATTCATCTCAGAGCTTACTGTGGTTTCACAGTCCTTGAGGTACAGGCATCTAGTAGAATGAGGAAGATTCAGAAAGTCCTTTTAATCTAGAGCTGATCTTCAGAGTCTTCTCCAAGTCTCAGTTACCTCTGGCCCAGGAGTTCTCTTTAGTGAGTATTTCAGCTTTGTGGCTTACCCAAAGAATGCCAGGCTATAAGAGGAGGACAGAATATGATGATACTCCAGGATGCCCTTTAGTAGATGAGGATGTCTTATACTCTCACAAGCAAATTCCTTGCTTTCAGTATATTCAGTTTTGCCAGTTGGGGCCCAGGTAGTAGCTACCCCTTAATCTTATTTCATTGGGATCTCATTTTAGAGCAAGGATATTGAGCGGTTTATAGGATCTTGGCTTAAAAAGACAGGAACTAGGGATCTTCCAGGATCTGACTTGCAGACATTTCAAAGTGCTCTCATTGGGGCCCTAACATCCAAAGCCTTCATCTTCAGGTATTTTTCACCCTTGGGTCAATCTGGTTGTCTGGACACCAGAGTATTATGCCTGGTGTATAGTCTATACCCCAGTCTCAATTTCCACCACCCCAAGATACTCACTGTAGGTATTATTATGCCATTTTAAGTTCAGTAAGAAGCTAGTCCAGATTCATGTACTAGTTGGTACCAGAACTACATTCAAACTCAAATCTTCTCAGTCCAAATTTTGTTTTTTATTTTCCTCTATTGCTTTCATAACTTGGAAGAAAACTGCAAGAAAGACACTGAAGTGAATATTGTAGTGCTGGTCTCTTCTCCCAGATGAGTTTGTTGTAAGATATCAACAATGCTAGAGTGAGGTTTGGAAGAGTAGGGGGAAAGTCATAGTTTCCCTAGAAGACCATAATGGACATACATATACAAAAATAAAAGCATGGCCTTTGAAATCCTATAATCACAAGTTGAATTTTGGCTTTCCTTCTTAATATTCCTATAATATAGGAATGGAAATACCAATGTACAGAGTCCTGAAAGCTTTAAAACAGAGGGCATAAGTAAATCTCACAGCAGAGTGAACTTCAGTGTCTGTAATAGAGTAAGGGAAGAAAGAGAAGTAGAAAAATCAGAACCCAGTAAAAACCCTTCAAAGGACTATAGGTTACACATCATCAGGGGGAAGATGATGTATAATTGAGATAATCAACAGGGTCTTTAGAGTTTGATCCTCATGCTATCTTTTTGCTGGCTTTATAAGACAGAGGATATATAATTTAAAGATCATTTCAAGAAGCAAAAGATAGCTGATGGGGGATTTGATACTGTAAGGTGATTATTCACCAAGGAGGAGATGAGATTCCATGCTACGCCAGAGATGGAAATATCACCTTAACAAGCATGGACAGCCCCCAATGGACTATAAAATTCATTTGGTGGTTGTGATAATTCAAAAGAGCCAGGTGGCACATCAGTAACAAGGGAAGACATAAATTTTAATTCATGAAGCTCATCAATGCCCTGGTCAGAAAGGGACATACCCTCCACTCTCTGGCTCAGTAATACAATCTAATGGGCAGAGAAAGTATTTTGAAGTGACACTCATCAGCACTAAAGAACACTATTTAAAAATCACTTTACATGTGTGTGTGTGTGTGTGTGTGTGTGTGTGCGCATATGTGCATCAAATGGAGACTAAATTTTTTGGAGGGGCAGCAGAGACGGGAAGCCGATAAGAAAATTTTTGAGCTAAGTATAACTTATGTAACCTAGCATTTCTCTTTCTCTCAAGCCAATTGTTTCTTTACTGAAAGTCTGATGGTTTCATTACTGGCCTTAGTAAAAGTAGGACTAACCAGGCTTTGCGTCTGCAAAGGAACAGACTTGCTTATGTAATACAAGCATAACTTTGAAATGAAAACACATTTTCCTTTACCAACACACACTAAAAAGTCACAATGTTTTTTGAGAAGATACATAAAATGTTGCAGTCACAATATATGAATTTGCTAAATATCACCCGTGACAGATACTGTCTATATTCTCTAATACTTAATAATAGACCTTCCTATGTAAAATACTGTGCACCGAAACACATATACTGTATAATTGAGTATCTAGCATATTGCTTGCATTAAGCAGCTGCTCAATGAAGATTTAAAGTATGATTGGGTCCTGCCTGTTCTGTTTTTTTTGTTTTCTTCTAACATAGTTTCTCTCTGATCACTCTTCTCTACCTCACCATTGCCCTCTTAGCTCAAGCCACTGCCATCGCTGCCCTGTACAACTGCAAAGATACCAGCCCCCAATCACACCATCATCCAAACTAGCCCTCACACTGGCTATCAGACCCACCTTTCTCAAGCCTGTCATCCCTAAAAACAATATCACCATTCATTTCCTCCCAGGTTGACCTTCAAACCCTTAGCCCCTTAGCTGGTTTCCTCTCCATTACCACTCACCTGGTTTTGTCTTCCTAGCATTTGCCAATACCTGATAAAAATCATTTGTATGTCTATTTTTGGTTTAGTTTATTGCTTACTATTATTCCCTCCTTAATATAATGTAACTCAGTGGAAGCAGGGATTTAATATATTGGATTCTCTATCATTACTGCTTGGAATAGGGCTTGTCCCATTATGTAGGGGCTTAATTAATATGTATTCATTGAATGAATCTCTATGTTAGCTAGGTAGAGCACAGTGCCTGGCACAGAGCAATCAAAACAGATTTGTTGAGCAGTGCAACGGTGCCTCAGCAGGCAGAATTCTTGCCTGCTGTGGTGGAGACCTGAGTTCGATTCCCAGTGCTTGCCCATGTGGAGAAAAAAAAAAAAGACATAGTTGTTCAATAAATGAGCAAATAAAGGAAGATATTAAACTTGAAAGTAAGTCTAAGAGTTTTCAGATTTGTGAAGAAGTTAAAGGAGTCTTTAGGTTCCTTAATCTCCTCTTCTCTGCATTCTCTTTTCTTTCCTCATTCAAAAGCCATGTGGTTTTACAGTTGATAATGAAATCTGCATGAAATTTCAGGTTGAGCAAGATACAATAGGGAAGAATTCGGGGAGGGCATCTGCTTCTCCTACGTATTTACCAAGATTGCCCTAGTCACACCATGCTATTACTCCCCATCACCTTAAAAAACTGGCATGGGCTAGAAATTAATAGATTGACATTATTCTACTTATATGTAGAATCAATTAACACTCTGTCTATTCATTCATTTCTTTCTGGGATTCCTCCAAGCTCTCTCAATCTATCAGACAGTGGAAAACAACTGGGGGACTCTTATTCAAATGATTCAAACAGGAATTAAAAACTTCCAAAAGCAAAACCAAAATATTTCTGAGACCTTTCCTCCACTGTTTAGGCATACTTTACAAGAAATCTAACCAGGAATCTTGATGAAAATTCTCTTTTAAAATTATTTTTTCTAAGGCCAAGAATCACAAATATTACTTTAAAGCTATGTTATTTGAAATAGAAGCCTACTTTTGTTAAAAAAAAAATCAGTGTAGAGCCTCCAGGATCAACTACTCAAGATATTTCTCATTTTTGCTATCACAATAGCTCCCCTATGTATAATTTTAAGGTCATAAGCAAGTTCAGTATGTTTTGGAAGTGTATGAAAAAATGATGACAATAAATTTCTAATGAAAAATGTTTGAAGATTCACATAGCTGAAAACAACTGACCATTTACTTATTTAACAGGTATTCATTTAATGTTGACTGTGTGCCAAGCACTCTCTGGATGCTGTGGATAAAGCAGTAAAGAAAAGAGAAACTTAAATTCCAGTCGGGTAGGAATAGTCATAAATAAAGAAAAAATTAAAAAGTTAATCATATAAAGTATTAAATGGTGTTAAGTGGTATGGAGTGAAAGCAGGGAAAGGTGATAGGGAGTGCTGAATGCAGGAAGGGATGAATTTTAAACAAAGTGAACAGGAAAACCTTGTGGAGAAGGTGCTGTCTAAATCAAGACAAGGAGGTGAAGAAGGAAGCCAAGCGGATATCTGTAGAAGAGGTTCAGACACCACAACCCATCTCGATTGCATCAGTGCACTTAAAAAGCAAATCTGTGCATGCTATTTCACATATGGCACAGCTTTTCCATTGAAGGACAAATGGTGTATCTAAAATGCTTAAGTCATAGCTCTGAAGTTGACCTATAGTTTCTGGAATTTTTTGGTTCCCGGAATTTTTTTCTCCTCATTTTTATTTCTATCACTGCTTTTTTTATATAATGAAGGAATAAAAATATTTGAATAGATCTGTTGTAGGATTGATTCCACGCTGTACTGACCATTGCATTTGTTGCATATTTATTGAATTGCTCAGGATGAAAAAACAAATGGTCTTTGAACATTATCTGTTCTTCCTGCCTCAGGCTCACTCAATTTCTTCTCTTACCCTTTAAAAGGAAATATATACTCAGAATTGGGGGATTAATTATTAGCTTTAGGCAGCTTATTCAGGCTTAGATGCTCCCATGTTGGACCCAGTAATTTGATCAAGGCATACCAAATAATTTGCAAAGAGAAGGTCTGATATGGCTGAGCTGCAGGGAAAACAAGAACCATAAAATGAAAGATTGAGTTGGAAGGGACTGTATATAATCTGCAATGCTAAAATTCAGCCTACTAACTTTAAAACACAGACAGGGATACATTAGAGGTAAGTTATATGCCAAAGTTATATCAGAGAGGAAAGTTAAAATATGGACATTAGAGAAAAGGGGGAAAATGTGGTGTCATGGTCAGGTTCATGTGTCAACTTGGCCAAATGGTGGTACCTGTTTGTCTGGTTGGGCAAGTGCTGGCCTGTCTGTTGCAATGAGGACGTTTCATAGAATTAAATCATGATCATGTCAGCTATATCCACAGCTGATTTCATTTGTAATCGGCCAAGGAGAGTGTCTTCTGCAATGAGTGATGCTTAATCTAATCACTGGAAGCCTTTTAAGGAAGATTCAGAAGAGACAGGCTCTCTTCCTACTTTGGCTGGTGAGCCTCTCCTGTGGAGTTCATCCAGACCCTCCATCAGAATTGTCAGCTTCACAGCCTGCCTTGTGGATTTTGGACTCTGCATTCCCACAGTTATGTGAGACACTTTTATAGATTTTATATTTGTGAGTATTTCCTGTTGATTCTGTTTCTCTAGAGAACCCTAGCTAATACAGCTTGGTACCAGGAGTGGTTCTTAAGAAACAAGACCTTAAAAATGGATTTTTATCACTGATTTTCTACTCTGACTGGCCTCAAAGGCACTAAGGACTCTGATTCCTGAAATCAGAATGATACTGCCAGTCCATGGCGAGAGTTGGCAAAAGAGATAGTCAAAATATCACCATTCTTCTGCTTCAATGTATGAAGCCAGGCTCTGGGGGATAATGTTTTTGATACCTTTATGGGGTTTTGTGGAAATAGGAGGTATAGAGAAGCTGGCTGGTTGTTAGATACAATGTATACATTAATGAGTGAAAGGGATGGTTTTAAGACTTCAAATAAGAAGGGTATCTGCCATCTGACAGAAATAAATATTTCTATGTGTGTCCTGAAGGAAAGTCTTATTTCCTGTAGCTGTAGACTTGGGATCTCTGAAAATCAGACTCAGAATCTTGTTAGAGTACCAACGTAACAACATAAACTGAAATCTCAATATTGCATGTTATCTGCCATTACAGTAAGGGCACTGATTGGAAGGGAATGGGACCCTGAAAAATGGGATGGTAACATATGGATTGATAATGATGTCATGGAGAGGTTGAATCCCTAGATCACACTGAGTCTTTTCTAGATAACCCTGTAATAGTCTTCCCTGAGGACACAGCTGCCTCACTTCCAGCCTGCCTTGAGGAGTTGGCCACCTAACCTCCACCTGAAGGGACTAGCCCTAGAGTGACTGTTTAACCAGATGAAACTGCAAATGAATGCCCTGAAACAAATGCTTGGAAGATACTTTTACTTCCTTTCATGACCCACCCCCACCACCCCTCATTTCTTCCAGACCTATAATTAGACTAAAGTCCCAATCGGTCCCAAAAGGGGAGGTGCATGAGGAGATTCATTATACTCCAAAAGAACTGTGTGAGTTTTCCAATTTATATAGACAGAAATCAGGGAATATGTGTGGCAATGGATTTTAAGGGTGTGGGATAATGGTGGGAGGAACATAAAGCTGGATCAGGCTGAATTTACTGATATAGGCTGACTAAACAGAGATTTTGCATTCAATGTTACAGCTTGAGGGGTTAGAAAAGGCATTAACAGTGCTTGCATGGTTAGCTGAAACATGGATCAAAAGGCGGCCAACAATACCTGAGGTTGAAATTCCAGAACTGCCCTGGTATAATGTAGATGAGGGGATCCAGAGGCTTAGTGATTGGAATGTTAGAGTTGATTTATCATGCAAAGCCTGCTCTTACATCCCAGTAATGTCCAGAGGATGCACCTTTTACCAGAATAGTGAAAAACAAATTTGTGAGACTAGTGTCATCATCCCCGAAGAGTTCTATAGTTGCACTTCTCTGTAGGTCAGATATTACTGTAGGGACTGCTGTCACTGAGGTGGAATCCTTAAACACAGTGGGGATGACCAGATCCAAGTTGGCAGAAGCCAGGCAGCAGCACTTAATTGCCAAAGGTGGGGTAGATGTTGCTATTATCATAGACAGCAAACTCAAAGCAGGAGTCAAAATTATATGACTTGCAGAGATTTGTGGCATTGGCTAGTAAATCATGGAGTACCTAGAAATACAATAGAAGGGCAGTCTACTAAATTCTTGCTCGAGCTGTATAAACAAAATAGTTCTAGATCTAGTGAACCGAAGTCTAACCTGAATTGCAAAAACACAGAGTCATAGCCCCTTAATCAATTTCCAGACTTGAGACAGTTTACAGATCCAGAGCCACTTGAATGAAGGGGAGGCCAGTTCCCTTTGGAGGAGTACCCTGTTACACTGCCACAAAGTTATACTGTTAATCTTCCTCCAAGCCTTCCCCAAGGACACCAATGGCCTTTTACCAGGGTAACTGTGCAATGGGGAAAAGGAAATGTTCAGATATTTTGGGGATTAATAGACTCTGGTTCAGAAGTGACATTAATTCCAGGGGACCCCAAACATCACTCTGGTCCACCAGTCAGAGTGGGGATTTATGGAGGCCAGGTGATCAATGGAGTTTTAGCTCAGGTCCATCTCACAGTGGATCCAGTAGGCCCCCAGACCCATTCTGTAGTTAATTCCCCAGTTCCAGAATGTATAATTGGAATAGACATACTGAGCAACTGGCCGTATCCCCACATTGGTTCTCTCACTTGTGCAATGAGGGCTATTATGGTGGAAAAGACCAAGTGGAAGCCACTAGAACTGTCCCTGCCTAGCAAAATAGTAAATCAGAAGCAATACCAGATTCCTGGAGGGACTGCAGAGATTACTGCCACTCTTAAGGACTTGAAGGATGCAGGGGTGGTGATTCCCACCACATTCCCATTCAACTCTCCTATTTGACCTGTGCAGAAAACAGATGGGTCTTGGAGGATGATAGTGCATTATTGTAAGCTCAACCAGGTGGTAACTCCAATTGCAACTGCTGTTCCAGATGTGGTATCATTGCTTGAGCAAATCAATACATCCCATGGTATCTGGTATATAGCTATTGATCAGGCAAATGCTTTTTTCTCAATAGTTATTAGTAAGGGCCACCAGAAACAGTTTGCTTTCAGCTGGCAAGGTCAGCAATATGCTTTCACTGTCCTACCTCAGGGGTATATCAACTCTCTAGCCCTATGTCATAATCTTGTCTGCAGGGACCTTGATCGCTTCTCCCTCCCACAAGACATCACACTGGTCCATTATATTGATTATATTATGTTGATTGGACCTAGTGAACAAGAAGTAGCAACTACTCTAGACTTACTGGTAAGGCATTTGCGTGTCAGAGGATGGGAGATAAATCCAACAAAAATACAGGGGTCTTCTACCTCAGTGAAATTTCTAGGTGTCCAGTGGTGTGGGGCATGTCGAGATATACCTTTTAAGTTAAAGGATAAGTTGCTGCATCTGGCCCCTCCTACAACCAAAAATGAGGCACAATGCCTAGTTGGTCTCTTTGGATTTTGGCAACAGCATATTCCTCATTTGGGTGTGCTACTCCGGCCCATTTACCAAGTGACCAGAAGAGCTGCTAATTTTGAGTGGGGACCTGAACAAGAGGAGGCTCTGCGACAGGTCCAGGCTGCTGTACAAGCTGCTCTGCCACTTGGACCATCTGATCCAGCAGATCTAATGGTGCTGGAAGTGTCAGTAGCAAATAGAGATGCTGTCTGGAGCCTTTGGCAGGCCCCTATTGTAGAATCACAACACAGACCCTTAGGATTTTGGAGCAAACCTTGCCATCTGCTACAGATAACTACTCTCCTTTTGAGAAACAGCTTTTGGCCTGCTACTGGGCCTTAGTAGAGACTGAATGCTTAATCATGGGCCACCAAGTTACCATGAGACCTGAGTTGCCTATCATGAGCGGGGTGTTGTCTGACCCACCAAGCCATAATGTTGGGCATGTGCAGCAGCACTCTATTGTAAAATGGAAATGGTATATACAAGATAGGGCCAGAGCACATCCTGAAGGCACAAATAAGTTACATGAAGAAGTGGCCCAAATACCCATGGTCTCCATTCCTGCCACATTACCTTCTCTTTCCTAGACCAGAGCTATGGCCTCTTGGGGAGTTCCTTACAGTGAATTGACTGAGGAAGAGAAAACTCGGGCCTGGTTTACAGATGGTTCAGCACAATATGCAAGTACCATCTGAAAGTGAACAGCTGCAGCACTACAACCCCTTTCTGGGGTGTCCTTGAAGGACAGTGGTGAGGCAAAATCCTCCCAGTGGGCAGAACTTCAAGCAGTGCACCTGGTTGTTCCTTTTGCTTGGAAGGAGAACTGGCCAGAGGTGTATTTGTATACTGACTCACGGGCTGTTGCTAATGGTTTGGCTGGATGGTCAAGGACTCAGAAAGAACTTAATTGGAAAATTTGTGAAGAAGTATGTGGATAGACCTTTCTGAGTGGGCTAAAAACATGAACATGTTTTTTTCCCATGTGAATGTGCACCAGAGGGTGACTTCAGTAGAAGGTTTTAATAATCAAGCAGATAAGATGACCCGTTTCGTGAATACCAGTCAGCCTCTTTCCCCAGCAACTCCTGTCATCGCCCAATGCGCTCATGAACAAAGTGGTCATGTTGGTAGGGATGGAGGTTATGCATGGGCTCATCAACATGGACTTCCACTCACCAAGACTGACTTGGCTACAGCCACTGCTGAGCACCCAATCTGCCAGCAGCAGAGACCCACACTTAGCCCCCAATATGGCATCATTCTCTGAGGTGACCAGCCAGCTACATGGTGGCAGGTTGATCACATTGGACCACTCCCTTCATGGAAGAGGCAGCAATTTGTTCTAACTGGAATAGACACATACTCTGGATATAGGTTTACTTTCCCTGAATGCAATGCTTCTGCCAAAACTATCATCCGTGGGCTTACAGAATGCCTTATCCATCATCATGGTTTTCCACACAGCATTGTTTCTGATCAAGGAACGTACTTCAAGGCAAATGAAGTGTGGGAATGGGCACATGCTCATGGAATTCTCTGGTTTTACCATGTTCCCCATTATCCAGAAGCAGCTGGATTGATAGAATGGTGGAATGGCCTTTTGAAAACTCAATTATGGTGCCAACTTATATCATGATCACATCAGCTGCATCTGCAAGAAACTAGGGAGTCATCCCTGATGTTGCTCTTTTATTTCTATCCCACATTTCTCTCTCTCCTAATCTAGATTAAGAAACCATCTCCTAGATTCTGAAAAATCTATTTTTGGTTACCCTGCTTCCAGTTTTCCCACTATAGCCAATGCTAATCTATTATCCATAATCTTGTCATAGTCATCTTTCTAAAATCCAAAACGGATCATGGCTTGCTATATCTTAAACCTCTCCCACAGTTTTCGATGAATTTCAGGTTTGAATTCAAACTTTTAGAGTAGTATATACCAGACCGTTCATAATATTCTACTTGCTGTCTCATAAGTACCATCTCTTCTACCCCTACTTTATACACTGAACACAGCATTCATGTTACACATTCTCACTTCTCAATGGCCCTTTTCCATCTATTCTTCAAAGCTCAGCTCAGGAAACATCTCCTCTAGGAAGTCTGTCATTCCCATGACTGGGTAAAGGGACTATCCTATATTGTCCTACAACACTTCTACATATCTCCATCATAATTTTTATGACCATGGGTTTTAATTGCTTAATTGTGCACTCTTTAAATGATGGAACTGTGATATTGATTTCTATATCTCCAGGTGCTGGTACATAGCAGGCGTAAGTTAACATTTGTTGGATGAAAAATAAATGCATGCTAGACAATCTACTAGGATCCCAAATTACAAAGAAAAATAAGATGGGGTGACTACTTTTAAAAAGCTGACAGTTTAGTATATTGGTTGTGTATTTCCTTCATAGTTTATATAATGATTTAGGTTCATTGAATAAAGGTTCTTTTGAGTTATGATATGAACATCCCTAATGCTTCATTTGCACTTAACTTTGCAGGAATTTATTTATTTCAGAGTTGGATTTGAACTCTACCTGATACCACATTGCCAAATTCAAACCATCCAATCCTCCTTTCAGTTAAATGAAAGGAGCAATGACTTACAGGAACTGTAAATGTATTAAAAAATGTCACGATCACTTTATATATAGAGCCCATAAATATGTAATTCGGAATCTTGAAAAAAATGACACAGACTGAGCAGAGAAGATGAGCCAGAGGGGATTACTCAGTGATCTAAAACTCATCTCTGCAATATCTTGAACCTCAGCTTCAAATCCTGCCTGGGTCAAGACAACCTGTCATTCCTTAGAGACTAAGTACTGCATATCTCATAGTTCACTACGTATGTGTGTTTGTGTCTGTGTGTGTTTGTTTCATATTGCTTGAGGACTCCATGTACTTAAAAACTTCATGGAATTTTCTCATAAATGATAATGCTAGTCTAACAGGCTTAGCTGGATTCAGAGTCCTCCTTGATATATAACTGGCAGCTCTGGAAATTGCCCTTGGGTTGTTAGCCATTGTATGAAAATTAAATTCAGTCGATAGTTCAGAATTTTTGAATTTGCCAGAAAGTTACCTCATGCCACTTTGCCCCGACCCAATGTCCTACAATAAAACGAGAGTCTAATTACTATGAACTGAGTCTGCACGAATAATAATCTATTGTTTGGAACTAGTAAGAAACATGTGTTTGGCTTTTCAAGTATATGAGGGAAGAGACCTGATAATATTCTCCCACTTTTGTGCTTCTAGCTCATTTTTTTGCACCATCTTCAAAGACGATACAAACAGAATAGAAGGAGACATCTGTGTAACTTGGAAAATTTATGATTGATAAGGCATTATCTTATCATTTGAAGACACTTTCTCGGCAAGTGTTTATGAAATAAGTAGGTTTCTAGTTATAGATAAATAAAGTTTGGGCTGATATAGGCGTTTCAAGATTTCTAACACCCTTCATTTCCTTCAGGGCAGGGGGATAAGTGCTGATATTTCAGAACACATCTTATTACATACTAAATCCATTTATTAAGTGGGAAAAGAAAAGATGTTTGGTGCTCAGTATATAAACACATACATAATCACACACAGAGACATTCCACACATATTCAGAGATTTAGAGTTAGGATAAGAGGGGGATTGATAAATAAGCAGAGAGAGGGCCAACAGGTCTCAAGAAAACAGAAAGAAAAAAATTAAACAATTATCTGATTGACTTACAAGTGTCTATCAACCAAGGCATGGAGATGTATGGCAGTCTTAGGGGAACTTTTAGCCATTCACAAAGAAAGCTCTATTTAAAGCTAAGGAAAACAACTTGTGACCTTAGAGGAAAGAAGGAGAATCTTAAAGGCAGGCATATATCAATGGGCAAATTAAATTTCAGACCATGAGGGGTGCTTGGAATCAATTTGACCTAGTTTTCCTGAGGCTTTTCAAAGGAATAGCAAAGAAAGTAACTCTTTGGAAAATCACAATCATCTCAAACCAATATTCACATTTTTTCTTCAAGTGCTCCCACCGATTTCTGAAGGTGCTTTTGAATAGAAGAGATCTGAGTGCCACTTGTCATGCCATGAGGACTCAAGTGAGCCTGCAGAAATAGAACCTTTTACCCACCCAGACCCTTTTCAGGTGGGCGTCAGCTGAAGTAAATCACATTACCTCCCTCAGGCAACCCAACACAGGAAATCAAGCTAAAGCTCTTCTTAGGAAGAATTTTTTTAAAAAAGGGCAAGGCCAGTGTGCAGTCTAGGGAGCATGGGGAAAAGACTTGACTTGGAGGTGGGTTTGAGTACGTGAATGCAAGTGAGTACATGAATGCTTATAACACAAACTTACTGTGAGCCTGTGAATCAGTCTGTGACTCAGCCTAGGGGCCTCAGGGGTCGCTGTTTGAATTGCATTAGTAACAGAAATCTCCTCTCTGCTTGTTACTTTCCATCTCCTTTTCCATAAAATGGGCCCAGCCAGTGTTTATATTATTCAAGAGATGGTTTTATCCTCATTGTGGGAAGCCAGTTAATGGTCCCTCAAAGATGTCTACAGTCTAATCCCTGGAATCTGTATGTTACTGTATAAGGCAGCAGGGATATTGTATATGGGATTAAGGACCTTGATTTAAAGAGATTATCCTGAATTATGTTGTTGGGTCCAATCTAATCACAAAGATCTTTAAAAGATAGAAGGAGGAATTGGAAGAGTCAGAGAAAGATATCTAAGGACAGAAGCAGACCTAGGAGTTACCAATGAACCAATGGTCATGAACCAATGAGTTTGGCAGCCTCTGGAAGCAATAAAAGACAAGGAAACAGATCCTCCCCTAGAGCCTCTAGAAGTAATGCAGCCCTGCTGATCCATTTTAGATTTCTGACCTCCAGGCCTGTAAAATAATAAATTGTATATGTTACCAAAACCCCTGGTAACTGTTTTAACAGCAATAGGAAAATGAAGCACTGAGTGAGATTCTTCTCAGATACTCTTCCATATAAGTGTCATGTCCTGAATATTCATTTTCCTTAGCATTCAATTTTCCATTCATTTTCTCACTCACTTGCCTTGTGGTGAGCACCTGCCATATTTGCTGCCTCTTCAAGGATCTGGAGGGACAAATATCTAGATACCGTTTTGAAGAACTTCCAATCAAATGGGAGTAGATCCAATGTTCTCAGAACAAGGAGAGAAGTATGCTCAGGCTACTAGGTGGGAACCCTAGGCAGTGAAATCAATTCTGCTGAGGAAAAAGATTGGAAATAATTTTCTTAAATGGAAATTTGAAAAGTATGTGGTTAGTTGTCAAGTAGATAAAAAAAGAGAATGAAGGGCATTTCAAGCAGGTGAGTAGGATGATAAAAATCCTAGAGGCAGAAAGAGCTATAAATTTTAAGGTGGAAGTATAGGGTGTAAGTATCTATGCTAAGAGATAAAACTGGAGACCTGTGTCTAGAATAGGGTCCTGCCTTTATTTTCTGAGTGATGGAGAATATTAACTAGTGTCAATTTTTGAACTATGTTTTAGGAAGTCTAGCTGGTTGGAAAACCAGAGTCAGAGAGGCCAGTTATAAAGTTAAAAGGTTATTATAATGGTCCAAGCCGAAGGTAATATAGGTCAATCTAAAGCAGCAGCATAAGAAGTAGAGAGAAAGACATAGAGTTGAAAACTGTTAAGGGAGACAGAATCAATTGGACTTGATGGTTGTCTGCATATAGTAAAAGGAGAAAGGAAAGAGTTTAGGAGCTTGGGTCTTGGGTAGCTAGTATGCTGCTCTCTAAAAGAGGGACTATCTGGTGGAGGAACAGCTGGGTAAAAACAGGTGATGATTTAATCGCTATATTCCATTCTTAGTTTTGTATATTCTTTCTTATTCTGTTTAATTAGATCATGAAATATTATATATATTGTGTAGGGAAGAGGGGCCGTATTTTTTTATATCTTCAGCATTTCCTTTGCCTACCATATTTCTGAGCATATGATGAATCCTTGCTGAATTGAAAAGAATATTGTGCTCAGCAAGAGAGATGTGTGCTTTGATTCCAATTCAGATTTGGTGCTTGGGGTTTAAAATTACCCTGAAGGTCAATCAGCATAGCTCTAGGCAAAGGCATATCTCTTAGAAATGGATTAGAGAACACTGATGTTAGAATTTTTCTTCCAGCATGATGCATTATCTTCAATAACAGGGAAAAGAAACAATGCCCCATGTATTCTTTTTCTTTGTTTTTTAGGCAAAACAGCTGAGCAGATTGGTATTTCCATATTTCTATTGATAATTTAAGAAATAAAACAAGCATTTTTGAGCACCAACTGTGTGTGTGGAGTTCACCTGCCACAGAGGGGCAAGGCTTTTTTTCCTATGAAAACTGATCGAAATTTCTGTGAGATTGATTATATTCTCTGCTGTACAATTAATTATTAAATGTCAAAAATACAGAATTAGGAACATCACAGCTAATTCAGTCACAGTGGTAGACATGACAGAGTGAAAGAAATTTGAATTCCTCCAGAGTTGAGTCTATTCTGCCAAAATGAATTTTTATGTTTATTTGAATCAGACACTATCCCAATTCACCAGTTAATATACTTTATCCTGGCTCTGTAGTTAACCATGGAGGAAAAAGCATCCTGAGTTTTTCCTATTCTAATATCAAATGGGAGTGATACCTTTAACAAATAAGCTCCTGTAACTGAATCCTGAGAATAATATGCTAGAAAGACCTAAACATTACAGCATCATCCCAAGGGACCTAGACAGGTATGATTCATAATTATACGATAAGGTACAGAATAAACTCTGTATCATGGCACTAGGGATGCTGTCATTGTTTTCTAGGAATAAAGTAATAACAGACTATAGGTCAGTTTCTAGGGGTTCATTATGAACCCATGGTAACTGTCAAAGCAAATGGTGATATTTGCTGGTGAATAATGTATTGGCAGATACATTTCAAAGGTTTCATCATGTGACTGGGGTCAGTAATTGCTTCACTATTCCTTGAGCATGAAGAACTCGGACAGTAAGTGATTTATTTTTCTGACAACATAATATAAATTTTAATATTATCAAAAGAAATAGAAACGTACTAATCCTGGCATGTGTTACTTTTAAACTCAGGGACATAGGAAACATTGATCTAATTTCTGCCTTTCAAGATGAAATTACATATTAACCACACAGCACCCAGCTTCATATACAGCCAGCACCCCCTGAGATAGTTAGCCTGGCATCAGAATTGTGTTTTTCTGGTTAAATACTGAACCTCTCCACAGCATTAAACAATTTATTACAAACACGCAGGCTTAATCCAGCAGTTGAGAAGTCAGATCAGAGACCTCCATATAGACAGTTTTCAATAAAGAGGCAGGTGGAGGCAAAGCGGCTAGCCTAACCCAGGCAGTCAGAAAAGAAGAATACCAATTGCCTTTAGCAATGTGCATAAGTATCACCTGGGGATCTTGTTAAACTGCAGATTCTCAATCAATAGATCTAGGGAGGGAAAGTCCAAGGTTCTGAATTCCAAACAAGCGCCAAGGAGAAACTGCTTCTCTGCAGACTCAACTCCGGTGCCAATGGCAGCACTATCCTGTGTTTAGGAATGCTCAAGCCACCAAAATAATGTTGGTGCTACATCTGTGCAATGTTTACCCTTCATATTCTCTACATGAGGCAGGTTTTTTTTTTTCATATAATGTCATCCCATTTGCTCCCCCCCCCCCCCATTCCTATAGTGTTTCTGTTGAGTTAGGTACTGACCTGGTGTTTGGATAAAGAATAAGCTTGCTGTCCTGAAGGCATCCCTTCCTACTGATCCCATCTACCACTGCTTCCCATTAGACAGTGAGACAGGTATTGCAGTTTTTTATCACTGTCTCTTTTAAAAGACATCTGCATGATGACCTAGAACAGAACATCCTAAACATCTTCAAAAACAAAAGGAAACAACAAAATTCTGGAAAACCTAAGCAAGTCAAGAGAAAAAAAAGCAAAACAAAGCAAACCAACAAACAGAAGTAAACGTCCAGACTGCCAGTCTCAGAGGAAGACAGTATTGCACTTATTAAAGATAACTTTCTTAAACCTTAAAAAAAAAAAAAATCCTTCAATCTTCATTTCTCTCATGTGAAAGCCTGGATCAGACCAGAAGTTCTGCCGTGTGTGGGGGATTCAAGTCTGTCACTGATGCTGTCTAAATATTTCTTCATTTGAAAAAGAAACATTTCCTGCAAATCTTACGCATAAAAGACAGATTCTCTTGCCAGCGAGGAAGACAGAGAACAAAATAAAGTATAGGGTAAGGACAAGGAAGAGAAGAGGCACTTCAACACCTGTTTCCTCCTTTACAAGCTACTCTTGCGGCAAGAAAACTGTCCCAGCCAGCTTTTCACCCTCCCCTTAAACCATCTCTGCCTGAACAAACAAACAAAACACACGGAAGTTAAAAAGTAATGGAATTCAATACATATCATGTTGTACAGAAAGGCCAACGTAGTATAATACAATGGTATTCAGCTTATGTAGATTTCTCAAATGATGGTCAAAGTATTTGGCTTTAATAACAAAAATCCTCCTCACTCTTAAACAGTATATTGCTGTGGCTCACATAGCTGGTCCAGTCTTACAAACTAGTGGGTGCTGTGCTAAGCCTTCCAAAGGGTGCCAGTATTCATTCACTTTGACAAAGGCGATTCTGGCAGGAAGTAGTTTTGCCATGGTCTGTTTCATAGTCACCATTTTTGAAATGGGAACCTATCGGTAAAAGCATCCTGAGCTCTCACACAGGGGCTGAAATGATGGTTTTTATGCACAACATGCAAAGCGCCATCTCCGCTGGCATGCTTCATTCTGTGTGACAAGTTGGTGGATTATGGTGCCCTATGTTTGGTCTAACATGGACCTAGTTGCTACGGTGGAGGTGTTTTGTAGATGGGATTAGCACCTACACTCAGTTGACTTTAAGTTAAGAAGATGGCCCTCAGAAATGTGGGTGGGCCTTATCCAAATACCTAAAGGTCTCAAAGCAAGAATCGAGGGTTTCAAGAATCAGAAGGAATTCTGTCTCTGGACTACACCCTGCAGCTCTCCCCACTAAAGACTTCAAAATCACTCCCGGAATTTCCAGCCTCTGAGTCTTTATGGAATTCAGGTTTGTCAATTCCACGAGCCACTCCTTTCTAATCTCTCTGTCTCTGTCTCTGTATATATGTATGTGTGTGCATATGTATGTACGCATATATCTCCTTTCGGGTCTATTTCTCTGGAGAACCCTAACTTATACAATTATCAACATTACAACTGTTACACCATTCAGCCACCACCTATCCATCTTTGCAGATATACACAGAGAACTAAAACATGTTAAACTTGCGGGGGAAAAAAAAGTTTGGACTCAATCAACCAATCAAAAATAATTATTACACATATATGACTCCAGTACAGGTCAGGTACTCAAAGAAATAAAATGAGCATTAGAAAATATCTTCATCTTCCTGCAGCCCACAATCTTGTCAGAATAAAGTAATATCTAAGTGGTTTATTAAGTGATTTTAGACTACTACTAGACACTCTACAATCAAATATTAAATTGACAGAGTCAGTTATAAGTGCTAAAATAAATCAGAGAAGGAAAAGATCAATAGAGGCTGAAATGGAAAGACAATCAAATTTTGTGCAAAAGCCATACTATCAGAACACCTGCTAGTTTCATATAAAAATGGAGCCTGGGCTTGTTTTTATTTACCTGTGAAATGGGAAGGACAGTCATCCATACTTCATAGAGTTATGTCAAGAATCAAAGGAATTGTAATTATGGGAAAAAAAACTTGCATCATAAAGGGAAACACATTTATAATTATTGATGTTTTTGAAAGAAATATTAAGTAGAGAAGAGGGAAGATAGTTACCTAAGCAGAGAGCAACAGTGTGAGGGAAGGGAGTTAACTAAGCAAAGGACAACAATGAGCAAAAAAGCAGGGGTGGGGTGGGGGCATAAGCCCCAGGTATGAGAAAGACTGAGACCCGGGGCAGGAGGGAGGGCAATCAAACCACAGGCTGTTGACTTCTTTTTTAAAGAAAAATAAATAAATTCAGCCATGCTAAGTGAGGAATGCAGGAGTACGGGTGAGTGCAGTAGCCGTCTCCGCAATACGTGCCTGTTCTTTTGCTGTTTTCCTCCTTTCTTATTATCAGGCTTTCTCATCATACATCCCTGGTTCTCAGCCCTCTGTAAACTGACAGTACAACAAAATACAGCAAGGCAGGAGAAAAGAAAGGAAGGGGCGGGAAAGATGGCTGGCTCTCAGTACTCCCATACAAGGGGAAGCAGAGGAGGGGCAGTAGGGAAGAAGAGACGTATTAAATCCTCACCTCGCCGCAGGTATGGTGTTTCTGCACATTACTGGGCTTTCTCTGGGACAAAGGAACGTGATACTTCACTCCATGACCAGAAACAAGGTGGAATGGATAATAAGAACATCAGGAGGTGGCAATTCTATAGATGTAAAAAGTACAAAGCCAAAGAAGGAATGAGAGAAGATACAGGAATGAATAATAAAGCAAGGGAACACCAAGAGCCAGAGAAAGATAAAAGAAAGTGCTAAAGAAAAATGTTCATTTCTCAAGAAATGTGTTAGGTTAAAATCTAAAACTTCCCAGGTTTTAAAACCTTTAAAATTTAAGTAGATTTTAAAGTGAAGAAACCTACCAGGGATCTGGTTAGATTATGTAACATGCAGGGTTAACTTGTAGAGGAAGAATAATAAGTTCTATCATTTATTAAACACCTACCATGGGCTGGTCTTTCTGTTGGGGGCTTTATTGTTTATTAAATGCCATAATATTAGCAACTCTCATCTCAAAGATGTGGGGTCCTCAGAAAGCTCAATTCCCTGAAATTACCTCCTTATCCTCCCCATCAAACCCCACCTCTGCTGCAGCCTGAAACTGCAATTGAGAGTTAGTCTTTCATTTCTACCAATATAATATAAATTTAACAATGCATTATTCAGTAATAACTTAGCCTGTGTTAGCCAACACCTACGTGAGAGAAGGAAAGTTATCGATGAAGGAGAGGGGAGAGTAGAGTAATGAGGTGCTAGGGAATAAGCAGCATTGTAATAATTAGGGTTCAGAGAGAAATCGGGTTCTGAAAGAAGAACCACCTTAACTCAGTTGCCCCACACCTTCACTAAAATTAACATCTTCTAAAGGTCCTACTTACAAATGAGTTCATACCCACAGGATCACAGATTAAGATCAAGAACCTGACCTTTGAGGAGATACATAACTCAATCTACCACAGCCACCTACAGTGTATCTTATACTTAACTGGGCAAGGGTATTACTAGTTTGAAAACGTTCAATTACAATGTTCTTTCTCTGAGAATTAGTGTTTCCTTCTCGAGCAAGCAGAGTGTGTGTGTGATGCGTGTATCTCTATGTGTATCTGATTCAACATTTACCTGTTATAAACTCAAAAGAATAAAGAAGCATAGTGATGAATTAATCTGTGACATCACGGGAATCAGAAGAGGAGCTCCCATGACATTCTAGATTGTTCTGTCAGACTGAAGGTACCATAGTCTATTCTAGGCTGTCCCTCTGGAAAAAGATTCCAGATTAAAGACTTGGAGAAATGTTTTGGTAAGGGTATAAAGATAGGTCCAGAGGTATGATCGACTGTTGGTTAGGGGATAAATAACCTGAAATGCAGGCAGCGATATGTTTGACAGTAGTTTAAGAATGTCCTCTCCAAAAATTGGAGAGATCATGGAACAGGCGAGTAATGTTATAAATGAAGGTGGCATCCATAGAAGATCATTCCCAGGCTGAGTTTAACTTCTTGAGAACTTTTTCATTCAACAATTAACATTTGATTTAGCATACAAGCTAACATTTTCTAACTTTAAAATAGTTCCCCAGAGGGTGGGCCACGGTGGCTCAGCAGGCAAGAATGCTTGCCTGCCATGCCAGAGGACCCGGGTTTGATTCCCAGTGCCTGCCCATGTAAAAATAAAAAATTAAAAAAAAAAAAATAGTTCCCCAGAGATTCAGTAGCATGTGTGATATATGTATAGTGGAAAGAAGTGATTGACAAGGACATAACTGAAAGAAAACCAACCCTACACTGTCCTTCTCTATATGGAGGCCATTTTGGAGGTCTCAGCTTTATACGAATGATTGTACTCCCCTTGACCTCCCTGACATAGCAACCATAACTGTACAGTGGCCTATGGCAAAGCAAAGAATGACAGAGAAAGGAAAATGCAATGCATCATAGTCAAGATGAAGACATAAGGAAAGAGGTGGAACAAAACCTTCTTTAATCCCAAATATATTAGGAGGAAGTGACCAGAAAGGTGAGGGTTGCCATACACTTGAGTGTATAATATGAAAAGAAATGCAAACGCCCAGCTGGGGCTAGAGTAATTTTCCTGACCTTATTTCTCTATTAAAGTTTCTAAAATTTCAAATATGGAATCTAATATGAAAGAAAATTCTAAATGTAAATACAACCTATGGTGGTTTGGAACCATATGTAACCCAGAAAAATAGGTTCTTAAAGTTAATCTGTTCCTGTGAGCATGAACCCATTGTAAGTAGGACCTTTTAATGAGGTTACTTCAGTTAAGGTGTGGCCCACCTCAATCAGGATGAACCTTAATCCTATTAAGGAGTTCTTTATACGAGAATGGAAATCAGACAGAGAGAAAGCTACAGGAAACAAGAAACTCTTATCAACTGACCCTGGAAGAGAAGGGAGAGACCAGGAGACGTTGCTGTGTGCCTTGCCATATGACAGAAGAGACAAGGAAATTTGGGAGCCAGCCCAGAATGCCAGTCTTTGGGAAGAAAGCATTGCCTTGATGACACCTTGATTTGGGCCTTCTTTTAGCCTTAAAACCATAAACTAATAAATTTCCATTGTTTAAGTCAACCCTTTTCATAGTGTTTGCTTAAGCAGCCAAGGAAAGTAAAACAATGCCTTTCATATAATGTAAGCCACCCCCTCATTCTCTACCCTGAAACTACCTAGCAAAACTGACATGTTTGCAGAGTTGAATCTTTTATCTCAGGTCATATTTTTCAGGAATGAACCTTGGAGTGAGGATGAAAGAAAAATAAGGAGATATGATTCCAAATATAAGACTTAAGTGTTCTTGGGTAGTGCTTTTCTATATAGCACTTTCCTTACTGTTTTCTCATGCTATGATATACTTGCATTTTCCCAACAACCCTGGGAGTTACAGAGAATATTTATAATTACTCCATTTACAAACTCAAAGGAGTTTCCCAACACTTGGTGGCTGAGTTGAAACTCAAACCCTGGTTCCTATAAATCAGGGGCATTGTTAATTGTGCCTATAAATCTGGATGTTAGATTCCTACCTCTCAAACCTATATTTTAGGACAAAGGTATCAAAAGGAATATATAAGTTAATAAGTAAACAGTGCTCTGTCTAGACATTTATCTAAGAATTACCATCCATGAAATTTTGGGCAGTATGTAGGCTAACCCAACCTCAGAAATGTTCTTGAGTTTCTAAGAAGTAAGGGCTTGTGTACTTATTTTCTCTGACAGTTTTAGTGCTAGACATAGCAAATGTTCTGGAGTAACCAACTCTCTCTTCCTCCTTCTTTCAGCACAAAGTAACATATGGGCTATCTCAACTAAAAATGTCAGCATTTTATTGGCCAAGCTTCTAATAAATTCTATAATAGCAATATGTGATTTATGATTTCTCCTTTCAGGGACTAAAGGGACATGATTATTATTCAAGAAAACCTGTTTGGCTTTTTTTGTAATTCATTTTTCCCATTTCAAATGTTATTCCATTTTTAAGAAGTTGGTAGTTTACTTATTCTACAATGTAGACCCATGTAAGAAGAATTTCCTTCCTGACTCATAATTCAGTGCTCAGACTATTAGACCATACCACCTGCTAGAGGGTGACACATCTCATTAAAGATAGCTGCCATTATTAATGATCAAGCATAGTTCAATGAGTACAGTAAAACCTTAAACATAAGCATAAAGCAAAACACTAAAGATAAATTGGGGCTGCAATGAAACTCCGCTTCAATAAAGCATCTGGCTGAAATATCTATATTCAGCTTTAGTCAAATATACTAGAAAATACTGGATGCTGAGTATTAACTGTGGGCAGTCAGTATGAAAAATATTCACACTCCTATCTAATCTTTCATTCACACTGCAAGTAAACTTAAACCTAAATTTTGAAACATAAGCTAAAACACATTATGGAAACTCTACCTAAATATAAACTCATAGAATTTATGCCTTTTGTGAGGCACATTTTATGAAGCACACATTATTGGCATTAGCAGGGTACAAAGAAAGGAATATGCTAAATGTTTTAAATTACTTGATTCAAATTTCCCTTCTGCCTGCATATTCGGTAAAATAACTAATAGCATTTCTTAAGATCATATTGTTCATAGTTTACCATCATTTCCCCAAATGTGAAAACAGTCTGATTTATGGACATTATGTTATTGAGTTTCCTTTTCTTGTTTGATAATGCAGCTTTTTGCCTTTCTCACCCAAATAGCATCTGCTAATCATTAGATCAGAAATACATCTTTTAATTAAATGCAGATTTTATTTTCCCTAGGGAAAATGAACAATGGAATTATTTTCCCAAGATTTACTGTTTTCTTTCCCTTTATTCCAGCCCCCAATATACAACATGTCTTCTGAAATAATAACCATCCCATCTGGCTGAAAAGCGATGGACACGGCTCTTTAATCACACTGTACACTCCGTTCTTGGCACTTCCATCCCAGAAAGATATCAACAAATTGGATGAAATTCAAAGAACAGCAAGAACAACGATTAAAGAGATGGAAGCACTGACTTATGAAGAAAGATGAAAAGGACTGAATCTGTATAGCTTGGCAAAGCAACAACTGAGGTGGCATATGATAACTGTCTGCAAGTATTTGAAGAATGTAAACACCAAGAAAAGAGACAGAACTTTTTAGAAAGGTCTGGGGAATACACAGAGCAAGAAGATGGAATTGAAGAAAATGAATAGAGGTGCTAAGAGGGAGTATTTACTAATTAAGAGCAGATTCTCATAAATAAAATGAAACCTAAAGAGAAGGAGTGACATTCTTATTTTTAGGTTACAATTAGGCTTGACTTGCCTTCTAAAAATGACAAGTGAGATAATGTGTACTATCTGTTTGCATGTGTACACATGTCATTTGTGCTGTTGTTTTCAGCTTACTAAGTGTTTTCACTCGCATTATCTCATCAAATTTTCACAATGAACTTTTGCCCATTATAAGTTCATTTTAAATAAGAAAAAGCTGGGGATTATCTCTGCATAAAAATCTAGACAAACAGGAAAAACAGAAATAAAACATCTTATCCTGAGTTTATAATCACTTCGTTCTTACAACATTTTATATTTCAGAAATCTAAGACAACTTAGACTGCACTCATTTACGATATAGATAAAGAATTTAACGTTATGTTTTCAGCAGCAGTCTGTCCTCATTTTGTCTGTTCTATTGCTGTTCTTTCTTAGAATAAATTAGATATGAAATGTTACCAGGGCAAAATTTTGTGTTGAATAATCCTTTAATGCTATGGAGGACACAATGTGAAAATGTTCCTTCTTCAATTCTCTGGTTACTCATCTCCCTTGATGGTGAGTTCTATCATGCCTTTACTCCCTAATCCTGGTAAAAACAGCTCTCAAATCATTACCAACACAAGGTGTTGAGATTCACTTAACATAATGTTCACTCCATGCAAGGATATTTATCATATAGCCAAAAAGATGGAATTCATGTGCAAAGATGTCCATTGTTTTGTTGCCACATTCCAACCTCCTGACTCTTTCCACGCTCCCTCCATATGCTATCATAAATGGAGAATAAACCAGGTATGAAAACTATTATTTGCCTAGGTCCAAATGTCTAGAAGGTTTAAAACCCTAACAAGCTGGGTTGGAACCTGTATGAGCTGTGAAGACTCCTTTTGCAAAGATAAAAAGGATGGACTATATCCATTGTTTTATGCTTCTTTTTCCCTAGTCCACACAGTGATTTTATCTAAGTTATTGCTATAAAGTAAGAAGGACATATTTCTTCCCCATCAAGAAACCCCAATGTACCTATTACCAAAACAGCCATTGGGAAAAAGTAAATGAATCAATCCAAAAGAAAATAATACAATGAGACAAGCTCTCCCCCAAATCAGGAGATGTCTTCATATAGAATCAAGAAACTTTACTCTTCACATTGAAATTTGTGGGTCTTATCATCAAATGTTCATCCTTGATGTAGAACATAACAAAATCTGATCCCTGAGAATATAAAAAGGTTGGGAGGTTGGGGAAGCACTGACCTTTACCCTAAAAAATGCAGGATTTAATCTAAGTGCAAAGAAGAGTTTATAACAAAATACTCTTGGTGTGACTGCCTTCTGAATTAAAGTAAGGACATCTACTAAAGGCCAGCTTTGCCTTTTAGGTCTTAGAAACTGCAAATTTTTTGAGTGCATAAGTTCTAAAGAAGCACTTCTAAACCTTTAATGTGTATATGAATCGCTGGAGGTTCCTGTTAAAGTGCAAATTCTGATATGAAAAGTCTGGGGTGGAGCCTGAGATTCTAAGTTTTTAATACTTGCAGGTGATGTTGATTCTACTGGTATGTGGATCACATTTTGAATATGATGTAGGGCATTCTGCTCTGGAAGCATGATATAGCAGTGAAAAATGGCTATACTCTAGCCACATGTTTTTAATTGAAATTGAAATTTTCCATTACATATGGCATTAAAAGAGTATATTTAGGTAATAAAGCGGCCACATACACTTAGAGCTTTATACATATGAAGAGCTTGTAACATTTCTATTCATTTTTAAATTAAAGCTCAATTTTTATAAATATGTTTCCAAGCCCATGCTTTAATGATAACCTTATTTTGAAAAAGGGTTCTGTAGAAGAATGACCACATTGCTAGTCACAAAGACTCAAAGGCAGACGATGCTCTCAGCATACAGGATTAATTTATGTTGCTTTATTTATGTCTGATGGAGAACAAATTTCTAAAACATGAACAGTTAAAACTTTTTTTAGCTTTCATCCTATTTTAATATAGAGGGCATCTATAAACAAACAAAAATGAAAGTGGCTCTGTTTCGTTTTCAGCTCTGAGAAAAAAATTTTGCAAAGTATTTTTAAGTTTTAACCCAAGAGTGGTCTTTCATCCTCCTTTGTGGAACAAAAATGCAAATCAGGATGAAGAAACCATCAGTGACTATTTGGGGGTTTGTTGGAGGGTTCCTCCAGCTTCAGTGAATTACCAAGAATACATGAAGCCTATTTCTCTGTGAAGCTAAACTTTAAAAAAACAAGCCAAGAGATATGAAGGGAAAAGTGTGATTGCTCTGACAGCAAAAACAAACAAGCATCTCCAGAGGGGATTACTCCCCCTGCTTCAAAGTAACTAAAACAAAGAAAGCTGAGCCAGCTTCAAAGGAAACAACACCTGTCCACCAGACAAGGATGAACTAATCAAACAGTGCCTATGTGTGCGATTCAGCAGCCTTTATGGTCAACACCAAGCAACCCACTTTTACTCCAAAGATTTAACTTTCCAAAGCCAACTCCTTCTCATGGAATCCTAGGGCTAAAGGAGACCTTAGAGATTGTATACATCCAAAACTCCAAAGAACCCCACAGAATGCCCTTTCCATCAGTGCCATCAGCCTGTCTTCCAGGCTCTGTCTTTCCAAAACTAGCTGTAAATCATGAACAGCTTTAATTGTTGGAAAATACTTTCTAAAATTGAGAGCTAAAATTAAAGTCTAAATTGTGAAGAAAGTTTTTGCCTTTGGAGAACAAGTTTGATTTCACTTCCACATGGAAGTCCTTCAAAGGCCATTTTATCCCCATGAAATAGTCTTTCCTTTCCCAGTTTAATCATCTCATAGGGTGGTGTACTATATTTTTTACCATTCAGATTATCTAATTTTTCAATGGCTCTTTTAAAATGTTGTGCCTACTGAATATAAGACTCCAGATGCAATCTAGTTAAGTGCAGAGTAAATTTGCATTTTTACCTCCCACAATCTGGAGATAATATTTCTGTTATTTCAGCATCAGATTACTTTCCTTTTTGTCATAAATTTGCCAACAATGTCTTTTTCTTTTACATAAACCACTATTAGTTATATTTCCCCAGCCTTCTCATGTACAATGGATTTTTTAATCTAAGTGTAGAACTTAACATTTATTCCTATTGATTTTCAGCTTTTAGTTTCAGTTAGCTGTTTAAGTTAACCATCTTTTGAGTTTTTATTTTGTTACTCAAAATATACCTCCATAAACTAGACTTCTGTAAATTTGATAAGCAAACTCTCTCTACTGTCATCCAAGTCATCATCAAAAATATCAAATAGAACAGGGCCCAAACAAGATATAAAGGAGGTTAATAAACTTTCAGTATATTTCCTCAGCAAAATAGAAATTTGCTTAAACATTATGTTTTCTCTTATCACTCTTCCACTTACTGACCTTATTTGAGAGAGGACACCGAACTTAGAAGAATGCTTAGCTTGACTGCAGTTTCTAAATCCTGCTCCCTAAAGAATTGTAATGCCACATATCTAGTTATAATAACAATCCTTATATTCTGCTCAAATGTGTGATAGGACAACCAACCACACCATTTTAATTGTTCTGTATGCATCACTTCATTAAATTGTCATCTGAAATAAGTATTATTATCCCCGTTTATGAGGCTTGTTGGAGAACTTAAGTAATTTCCCTAAGATTCCTAAAATATAGCCAAAACTTAACTTTAAATCTGACTCATTCTAAACCCCATATTTCAAGTATTGCATGACATTGCTTCCTGGAATTTAGAGGAGTTCACTGGATTTTCAAGGTCAGAATATGGAGTTGAGTAACTCATTCTTTGGGAATTTAAACAATGAGTTGAGAGCACATATTGCAGTGAGGAACATTCTTCATAGGTGGACTTAAAGGAGTATTCCTTAGCTAGGCCGAACATGAAGTAAAATAAAAATTGAGAAAGTTGGTAACTCTACTTCAAGGGACAATGTTGTACCATAATAAATCAATAGTTTAGTTCTTCTTTCAATTTACCAACAGAAACTTTGCGGCAGGCTAACCACTCAGCATGGCACACTTTCTTCAAACATAGCTCGCCTTTATTTTCAATTGTTTGCTACTTCAATTCACACCTGTATTAGTTAGGGTTCTCTAGAGAAACAGAATCAACAGGGAACACTTGCAAATATAAAATTTATGAAAGTGTCTCACGTGACCATAAGAACGCAGAGTCCAAAATCCACAGGGCAGGCTGCGAAGCCGATGACTCCGATGGATGGCCTGGATGAACTCCACAGGAGAGGCTCACCAGCCAAAGCAGGAATGGGAATTGTCTCCTCTGAGTCCTCCTTAAAAGGCTTCCCATGATTGCATTTAGCATCACTAATTGCAGAAGACACTCCCCTTTGGCTGATTACAAATGGAATCAGCTGTGGATGTAGCTGACGTGATCATGATCTAATCCTATGAAATGTCCTCATTGCAACAGACAGGCCAGCGCTTGCCCAATCAGATGAACAGGTACCACAACTTGGCCAAGTTGACACCTGTCCCTAACCATGACAACACCCATTTATTTTCCCTCACAACTCAACCCACAACTTTCTCACTGCCTGACCTGAGACATGGATCATGATTTTCAGTGTCATCAGCTAAAGGATGTATCAGGGCAATTAACAGATGGATTGGGAAGACTGCATGAAGCCCAAATTAAAATCCCACTAAAATTACTATACCGAATCTGTAAATACCCAAACTAAACAAGTGTTTCTTGAGATAAGCTTCAGTGAGCTGTGGAGGAGTTCTGCTCCTATCCACATTCCCAATTCACTGACATAATAAATTTTATTGAGCATTAACACTTTCATGGTTAGGTTCATGTGTCAACTTGGCCAAGTGATGGTGCCCAGTTATCTGGTCAGGCAAGCACTGGCCTAATCATTACTGCAAGGACATTTCATGGCTGGCTTATTAAGTCATCAGCAAGTTGATTGCATCCACGGCTGCATACATCAATCCAAGGGGAGCATCTCCCACAATTAGTGATGTTTACTCTAATCTGTCCTTTAAAATAGATCATTTTGACTCTCTCTCCATTTTAGCCAGCCAGCCTCTCCAGGGGGATTCAATGAAGATCTTCATGTGAGCTGTCAGCTCATGCCCTGCCCTACAGAATTTGGACTTGTAAATCCCCACAGTCACATGGAACACTTGATGAAATCTCATATTTGCAGATATCTCCTGTTACTTCTGTTTCCCTAGAAAAACATGACTAATACAAATACTAAGCTTATTCTTATGATGAAACAAAAGCAAAATAGGATGTATTCTCTTTCGTTGAGGAAGATTTCTCCATTGAAGAAAAAAAGTCTTAAGGCGATTAAAAAAAATCTGAAAACAATAAGACAGTGCTACACTAAAAATGAAAATAGAAAACATATTAGACTGGGAAAAGGATAGCTGAGTTTTTAAATTAGACTTTACTAGTAATTTGTCTTAAATCCCATAGGTCATTATTATAATCACCCTGAACTTCCTTACCTCTTTTCCTCTTCATTATATTTGCTTCACGCAACCCCATATTTTATTTCCCTTGCCACACCTGTACAGAAGTAGCAGAATGGAGCTGTGGGAAAACCAGCCTGGCTGGTTTCACTTTACACTCATAACCACAAACCTCTTTTGAACCCTCATCACAACCAAAAATCTATTACCTTTTATCAATAAACTTGATTTCCCAACTCTTTAAATATGTTATTTTATAACTTCTTAACATTTCTCAAACCTCCTATACCTACTCCCCTCTTCAGATTAAGTTGATGACCTGTATTATACTTTATTAATAAAATGAGCATGTATTAGTTTTCCAGGCTGCTATGAGAAATACCACACAATGGGTTAGTCTAAATACTCAGAATTTATTGTCTTGCAGCTTTGGAGGCTAGAATGCTTCTTTCCTCCTGGGGACTGTGTTGCCAGCTGTTGGCCTTCTGCAAACCTTGAGGTTCCTTGGGACTTGCATCTCTGCCTCACTTCACATGACATTGTCCTCCCCTTTCTCTTCCGCTTCCAGTTCCATTGACTGGTGGCTTCCAGCTCCTCACAGTGGCTATCTATGACTCTGCATGAATTTCTTCTGCTTATTTAGAACCTTGATAATCCAATTTAAGTTTCAACCTCATTTAGTTGTGTGATACCTTAACTAAAAATAGCATGCTGACCGGATTCACACACTCACAGCAATACAGATTAAGGGGAAGAACATGTCTAAATTGGGGTACATGATTCAATCTACATAAAGCCATCAGAGGGAATTCTTTTATATACTTGGTAAACTAGAAACAGTAACTTGCATCTCTTCCCTCCTAATTCAGTATAAAAACATTCCTTCTCACATCAAAGGAAAAATCTCTCCACCTGTGTATTTTGAGTTTCAGCCACACTTAATTTTTGAGGACTTTGCTCCTTCCTTTATCCTCTCTCAACTGCATGATAAATCTTTCCTTCACTACCAGATAATTCACATTCTCATAAAAATATCCAAACACACTCACATAAAAACATACTTAGTATCTCCCAGCTTTAAAAGGAAAGAAAAATAAAATCAAACAGAAAAAACTCCCCTACTTTACCATCTCTTTGGACTCCTTCACTATTATTCTGTTCTCCTTCATAGCTTCATTTTTTTCACCTTTTAATCACTATTTTGCTCACTCCAATCTGGTTTCTAACTTTACACTCTACCAAAATGATTTTCTCCAGTGACTTCCATGCTGCATCATCTTATTCTGTCACAGACGACATTCCACGCAGACAACATCCTCCTTCCTGAACACTCTCTTCTTTTGATTTCCACGGTACCACACACCCTCCAGGCCTTTCTCCCCACCCACCAGCCACTTCTTCTCAGACTCCCTCACTGGCATCAGTCCGACTGGCTTTAAATGTTGAAATACTTCAGAATTGTTTCTAAGCCCTGCTTCTCTATCTGTACCCTCTCCCTAGGTGATCTCCTATAGGCTAATTTCTCAAATGCTACCTCTGTGTTGGATATTCTCAAATAATTTCTCCATCACAATTTTAGCCCATGAGTTCTGAGCTGTCTATGTATATCTACACTTGGATTTCTATAGGGAATCTCTGAGGCTTAATATGCTTACATTGAAATTCTTGATTTCTCATTCAGTCCTTGAAAATAGGAGAGGGTTATAGAGAAGTGGAAAAGTTAAGGGTAAAATGAAAGCAAAGATAAAAAAGTGGGAATAAGGTTATGAAGAAATTCAACTTTGGCCATGGTTATAAAATAGGATTTTGAAGTTTAATATATACCAATGAACATTAAAGAGATGAAAAAGTTGAATTCATTATTAATATGATCATGTATAGCTAACATAGAGTTGAGTTGACACTTATAGGAGCCAAATATAGCAACAGATTATGAAAACACAATGTTGTGCTGGTCAGCCACATGGAACTAGAAGTCACATAGAATGGGTAGAGCCATGAAAGAGAAAGGAGGAAGTTGGAAGGACAGAGACCAAGAATGGTAGAAAATAGATATCATAGAGCCTTGAAAGGAGATTTGGTTTGTTTTTTGTTTTTTATTTTGTTTTCTGTGAAATCAGAATATTGTTCTAGAATAAGCAATGGTGATCAGGGATAATCTGACTCCGCTGGTAAGATGATTGGTCACTCTCCACCTCTTGAAGGGTTTTCCAGGCAAGCAGTATCCTTGAGAGTGACTCAGGTTTCAATTAAGGCTGTAGGTAGAGGGAAGGAGTTGAGGTCATATGAGAGTTAGATTATCCTTGGTCAGACCTTCCAGAATACACAAAGGAAAAAATTGAGAATGATGGAGAGATGGATTAGTGAGAGGAATTAAGTCAAAAGAGGAATGAAGGCATAAGAGATAGCAGATGATATGAGAATTTTGACTATCAATGATTAGAGATGACAAAGATATGAAACAAATCACATTAAATTCACTTAAAGTTTACAAATGAAAATTTAAGGTTGTTATCTCCTCTGAGATAGATACAGACTTTCCCAATAGTTGTATGACAGAAGAGTTCTGTCTTCAACCATGAAAGTCAAATTGTTAATGTATTTGTTTAACTCTATAAACCATTCTGTACAATAAACACATAGTGTAGATAAATGTGATAGGTACCATTTGTAGCATATTTTCCTTAGTGGTCAAAATGTTTTTTTTGATTTTTTGCTTTTTGTGTGTGTGTGTGTTTTGCTTTTTTAGTAGCAGCTATAGGTATTTCAAAGAATCATGGGACTGTTGATGCAAAAGACATACATAGCACGTGCAACATTCAATCTATTATTTATGATCCAGAGCATTATGGAAATTAGTTTGGTAAATGCATATCAATGTTGCAAGAGCTCTTCCTTCCTAACCCCACATTATTTCCCTTTAAAAAATCAGTTGTAAACACAACTGAGAATTTCTGAATGCAGTTAATTTGCAAAATATAAAAGACCCTTTCAATTTAAGAGCTGAAAATGTTCAGGATTTATTCCAGATTGTAATTGTCATGAAGATTAAACTGAATTTGCACTTCTAGGCATAAGTGATGAGGTTAATTATCTCTAGAAGGGGATGAAAGGGAGGAAATATTCTTACAGGAAGTAGAGAAGGTTTCTAAGCTTTCCTTTCATTCCTAGGTGTGTCATCTCTCACTCAGAGCTCTTATACCCACTTACAGTCCTAAACAACCAGGCGAAAAGGGATCTAAACTCAGTTCTCTGCCACCCAACCTCAACCCTCTGATTTTTTCAGTCTTTCTCTTACTGCCACATGATTCCCTATTCTCCAGAATCATCAGAGGATCAAGCTGCCTTTAAACTGTTAACTTCCTCTATTCTGACCTCTAACACCAAAGGTTTGTTTTGCCTGTTTTTAAACATTGTATAATTGAAATCATACAGGTTTTATATACATACTGTGCTAATATAAATTTAATTTTATATAAAATATAAATTTAGAAATGTGAGAACATTCTAGCCAGATTTCACTAGGGAAAATTCCAAATAAGTGTCCTTTCCCTGCAATAAAAATCTTTTCCAGCTGAAAATTGATATTAGAAAGCTGGGAAGAGGCATTTTAGTTAATATACAAGTTGGGCTGCTATAACGAAGATACCAAAAAATGCAATCATGTAAACAATAGCAGTTTACCCTTCTTTTGCATCAAAGTCTAGGTGGATGATTTGGGTATGTTATAGTGGCTTGATGGTGTTGGGAAGAGGATTCTTCTGTTTTGTCAGCTTACCATTCTCAACATGGGCCATTTCATATTGAGGATGTTCTTTAGGTACCATCATTAAAATTATACCTTCACCAGCAGCAAGTCTGAAGGAGAAGAGGAGGGCATAACCCTTACTCTCAAGAGCACAGCTCCCAAATTGCACACATTTCTGCTCACAGTCTATTAGCCAGAACTTAGTCAACAGGACACACCTTTCCACAAGGGAAGCTTGGAAATATATTCTTTATCTGAGCAGCCATGTACCCAATGAAGAACTTTATTACTGCAAAGGAAGTGGGTAATTGATTTTGAAAAAATAGCCAGCAGCTAATACCACACATATTCATTTTTGCTCTAAATAAAAAGACTGACTAAATTTATCCTCTAACACCTTACAAAACTTGTGTTATTGTACAACTGGTACAAATGGATACTTTTTACAGTTAATACAATGAATAGCTATATATTTATTTTTATGTTTGTTTTTTAATATCCATCTTGCACACTAAACTTTAGAGTACAAGCTACATAAAACATGTATATTTTATTACTCATTTTATAAGCTTCTATCTATCATATGAAGGACTCCCACATTGAATAGTGTTGACTCCTACCCTTTTAGCTAGGATACATATTCTCCCAAAGTTCGGTCATTAAAATAATGAAAGTAGTGAAGTTAATATCAAAAGAAAGCTTTTATCCTCCAAGATTTAAAACCAAGAGTTCCAGGCCCATAGCACCTTCTGAGGAAACTTGATTCAGTCAGATTCAAGGAAATCTGCTGGACATAGTTTGTTCCCTTATGTGTGAGGCTTGGTTCCCACATCTTGCCTCTGTCCCACACTTGTTTCTACCAATCCCAGGTTCCTTTCTCAACTGCATGTGCTTATTTGCCTGTGTCTCCACCCCCAAAAATGGAAATATCCCTGAGCATACATGTGCAAGAAGCAATGTTTCTCTATGAACAAAGGAAAGAAGCCAAAGATTTTGTGCACATTGTGAGTCTTCAAACAGCAAGCAGCAGTCCTATGCTTAGTGTGTGTCATATATGGGGGTTATTTTTTCTAATAATGTCAAAATTTTCAAGAAATATATCAAGTATCCTCTGCTTGAGTGAAGGAAGCTCTATGCAAATGTGTTTGCATCCTTCATTTCTAGACACAAGATTCTCTGTTTCAGCTTAGACATCGTTCTTACACGTCACTCAGGCAGAAGCTGAAGCACTATCAAATGGAAGAGGGGGGTTTCTGTATGCATTTGGCAGTGGTCAGACCAAGCCAATTTATTTGCAGGAGCACCAAAACTTTTCATCATCTCCTTCAGCACTATGTGACATGGGGAGGAGAAGCAGCAAGACCTAAGGGAGCCACAGTGAGATCTGTTTCGGGCACTGTTTCATTGGTCTAGACATTTTCCTATTCTTCAATGTCTGCAAGACTGAATGCATTTCCCAGTCCCTAAAGCCCATTTGTTCCCCCTTCTGAGGGCCCATGTAAGATGGCAGAAGCACAGTGCATCCACAGCCACAGCTGGCAGCTTGGTTTCTGGACCCATAATCATGCCAATCAGTGCTTCCGACATAAAACTTTCTCAAAAACTCAAAGCCAGAGGCCCCATTTGATGTCACCAGCTTTCTCTTTCAACTCAAGTCCTACAATTAGGCAGCTTTGTGTTTTTATCACACTTATGCATTATGATGGTTATTTAGGCTGATGCACAATAGTCTCCAAGAATATGCTTTCCCAATCCATGCCTTCCTCCTACTCAGCAATGTTGCTAAAAAATGCCAAGAAATTCAATGAAGGTCACAAGCAATGCAGTCCTTAAGGCAACAGGCAGCAGTTTCTTTTTCTCCAGCTCTCCACTGATAAAAATCACACGCAAAAAACCTCCTCAGAACCTTATGGCCTGGCCCCATAATTCTGCTACTCATAAAACCTGTCCTTTCACACATGTAGCAGATTCAGAGAAATCTGCGATTCAACTTGCCCATAACAAAACACACATCCCACCCACCTTGTGCTCAACTTTCTATAAGGGCTAAAAATAGGGTCTAACTAAAAGGAAGTGGTCATTTCTGCTGCAAAGGTGAAAATAGACATTTTATTATAGCATCTTACAGCTATACAATAAACTGGTAAGAAAATCTTAGAAATAACTGAAAGCCCTGATGATCTGTTTTTCACATACAATGGAGTTCTCAGAAGCACCAACTACCCAGTAGCCAAAATGAAAGTAAACATTCAAAATTTAGCTGAAATGATAAATCACTGACCCTTCATGGAAGAATGCCACTTATTCCCAAGAAGAATTCACAGTATCCACAGTTCTACTCAGTGGGGTGGGTCAGAAGGGACAAGGGAAGGGTTTGCATTTATTTTGTACTCCAATTAAGAAATGAAAGTCTTTTGCAGCAAGGTAAAAACACAGATAAGAAGGTATGACAAAAGTTACTAGGGATCTTTAGGGAAAAGTAAAGAATAAAAATTTTTATTAGCATATTAAGTAATACAGAAAATAAACATTTTGCAGAATATTGAAGGTTGCAATCCTCCAAAAACAATCAATAGAAAATAATTCTACTTGAAGTCAATAATTAGCATTTAAAGATGCAAAAGTTAAGATATTTCTTTAAACCATTACAAGAACCCCATAAAAATAACCCGTCCATCCCAGTATCCAAAAACAGGTGGAAAACAATGTGAGGCACACAGTTAGGTATGAGAAAAAGAGTCCACATGGGTCTAGGATAGATTATTCCTTCAACATGCTAATGAAAAATCCTTCCTTTTACCTTGGTAAATCCCATTTCCTAAATCTTCTTGTTTATTTTTCATACACTAAAGTATCAAATTTGTATGCCAAATAAGATTGGCTCAGAGTCCCTCCTAGCGCATATGAGAAGTTCCATTGGCACTGTCTTAGATCTCTGAACTTGCGGCTCTTATATTATCATGGTCAGACACCACTCACATGTTTGTTCTGCTCTCTCAGTTTCATGCTCATCTAGCTTCTCTTTACTGTTCATTTCTCTATGTCCTATCATACATTTAAACATGAAACACAGATCCTTTTACATGATGACCCTGGATGACACTCTCCCAAGACAGTAGGCAATAGATCCAGGGATAGCACTTGAAGTGGGAGAAGATGTAACTTTGCTTCACGTTATTACATATAACTAAGTCTTCTTAAAATGCTTCTTGCCAATACCACATTTAATATCTCACTGGTTAATTTTTGTCCTAAAGTCACTGTCCCATCATGAGAAAACTGAATTCCCAAATGAATCTGTCTTAGTTTCCTAGCTGCTATGACAAATGCCACATAATGGATTGGCTTAAACACAGGAGTTTATTGGCTCCTGGTTTCAGCAGATAGAAGACTTGCTTTCTTCTGGGGTTGGTAGCACCTAGCCAGGACAGCCAACCTAGTGTTATTTGGTTTTGATAGCACATAGCAATATTCTCTCCTTGCTCTTCCATTCTATTGACTTTTGGGTCTGGCCCTTCCCTGTGGCTTTCTTTTCTTTGTAAGACCTCCAGAAATAAGAGTAAGACCCCTCTTGTTTCTGTTGGCCACCCCTTGACGAAAACTAACATCTTCAGAAGGCTCTACTGACAATGGGTTCACACTCACAGGAAAGGGGTTGGAGCATGTCTTTTTCTTGAAGGGCTCCCACCATTCTTTAATCCCCCCTCTCATATTCCCCTGTCATGCCAAGAGAGAGGTAAAATAAGGAAACAGTAATGCTTTCAGAGTGCCATTTGTGTCTTTAGGGTGCCCATGTGATGCTGTATTAGCTGGGGTTCTCTAGAGAAACAAAATATAGCAGGAAATATCTGTTAATACAAAATTTACTAAGGCATCTCATGCAACCGTGGGGATGTAGACCCCAAGGTCCATAGGGGAGATCATGAGCTGGCAGCTCCAATGAAGGTCCTCATCAAACTCTCAGAAGAGGCTAGCTGGCTGAAGCAGGAAGAATAATTGTCTCTTCTGAACCTTCCTTAAAAGCCTTCCAGTGATTAGATTAGGCATCACTCATTGCAGAAGACACTCTCCTTAGCTGAGGATGCTGCCAACATAGTCATGATTTAACTCCGTGAAATGTCCTCAGAGTAACAGACAGGCCAGCACTTGCTGACCAGAGAACCAAACACAACTATCTGCCAAATTGACACATGAACCTGACCATGACAGATGCCAAATGCAGTTCAGTTGCTTTTCACCCTCAGGTATATCTCCTGAAGAAAGTGTAGACCTGAAAAGGATGGAGACTGAGTATTTTCTTTGTCAGGCAGCACACCAACACTGGCAAGACAAGTTGTTGTTCTGTTTCCTTAATCAGTCCAGTCTTAGAAATTTGGCACTGAGAATTAAAAACTATCTATGAACTCTTATTTACACTTTCTCCTAAGTAGATAATAAAAGGCTAACTCTAACTATGCTGCTATTCACTATTATGGATTCAGAAATAAAAAAACTATATTTAAAAATCCTTCTGACAGTTGATTCTCTCAAGACTTTAGTGAGTAGGTAGAGGTAATGTAAAGTACCTCCATGAATTTGGAAATTGGTTTACCCACTGAGAGCAAGATTAGCAAGAATCAACAAAGAGACTAGAAGAGATTAGTTATCTGTAGAAGTACCAAAGTAGTTTTATAAAATGAAAAATTAAGGAGAATTGTAAACACCCAACTTTAGGCAAGCTGACTTAGGCAAAAGCTTGCAGAAACAGTACTGGAAAATGAAACCTGAAGTTTAATAATTTTTAAACCAACCTGAAGAAAGAGGAGACTAGTTTTCAAAGGTTCATAAAGGAAAGCCAAGAGTCAGGGACATGATGTCAGTGTATCTTCACACAATCCAGAATAGGGGGTTCTTTGATGAGCCAACATGAATCTCTGGTTGGCACATTCTTATCTGGTGGTAGAATGGAGTGCTGATTATACCATTATAACTTGATGCATTATACCACCAAAAAATCTATCTAAATTGCATTGCTTTTGTTCCATTCTCACATGCAACCTTCTGATTAAAATAACTGACTCCACGTATGGATTTTCTAATGGGAGGTTGGGGAGGGAATACAATGGCAAGCTGATATGCATTTTTCTGATCGGTCTGGAACTTTCAATAACTTCTCTCTGCCTTAATTTCACATCTGTAAAGTGGAGTTAAAAACAGTTGCTACCTCATTGTGCTGTGTGAGAATAAAACAAATTAATAAATGTAAACTGTTTAGAGGAGTACTAGAAAATACACTCTGACCCCAATTAAATATTGATCTTACCACTGTTGTTGCAAATTATTATGCTGACAAGAAGTTGAGCTAGAGAGGTCTCAGTTAATCTCCCAAATGTGATCGCCTCTGAGTACAGTGGCAAAGTCAAGCACGTAGAAAGTCAGGGACCTAAGGTAGTCAGCTTTGCAAGTTACTACCACCTTATGAAGCCCTAGATAAGCTGTCTCCAGCCTTTCTTATATCTGTTCTTATTTATCTCTCTCCATGGGAGTTATGTTTTTAGGATTCCATTTTGCTTGGGAATAAAGGGTATTCCTTCTAGTGCCAGCCTGAATATTCAAATCACATATGACACTTATCCTAAGTGATTTTGCTTTTCAAATGAGATGGAAAAAAAAAAAAAAACTCAACAAGAATCTATAGATCACGAATCAGCAAACTTCTTCTACACAGGGCCACATATTAATTATTTTCAGTTTTGCAGACCATAAAGTCTGGGCCACAACTAAACTTTGCAGTTATAGTGTGGAATCAGCTGTAGACAATATGTACATAAATGAACAAGGCTGTGTTCCAATAATACTGTATTTCTAAAAACAGGCTGTAAGGTAGATTTGCCCTGTGAACTATAGTTTGATGACTACTATTCTCCTTCATCCTCTCTCTCTCCCTACTCACCTATCTATGAATTTAGGAAAATGTAGCTACTGACTGAATATTTGATATTAAGGAATTAGTGTTAATTTTCAAACAGTGGCAATGACACTTCGGTTATGATTTAAAATATCCCTACCTTTTAGAAATAGGTGCTGAAATGTTTTCAGATGAAATGATTTGATGTCTGGAATTTACTTAAAAATTAATGGGGGAGTGATGGGATGAAAGATAGATTAAAGATTACTTATGAATTGAAATTCATAATTCAGTGATGAACATACGGAGTTCATTATACCATTTTATCTACTTTTGTATATGTTTAGAGTTTTCTGTAAGTTTTTTTTGAAGAATATAAATACATAATGCAAAAATACAACCATCCTTTCCCCTCCACACACAAAAACACACACAATCTGAGGTGCATGCTGACGGCTCAAAGAAAAGCGGCAAAAACAAATAGGACTGAGAAAATGGAAGTAGTATGTGACATAGACTGCCCTATGCTCACGTCACAATTATTGTCTTAAATGGTGTAAACTGTAGTTTGATGGGAGGTGGAATGGGATACAATTCTGCTAAAAGATGAGGATGCTGAGCATATACCTACACATAGGGTATCACTTTCCAATTTCAGGTAAAAGGAGTCAACAAAAGATAGGAGGCATAGACAGAAACTCCAATGAAAGAGACCTTTTAATGCTGGGATCCAACTCACACAAGAAGAACTAACAATAAACAAACATTGGGGCTGTGTTATTGTATCCACATCCAGTTATGGTTTAAAAGGCAAAACTCCAGATCTTTCGTCATGCTTTTCTTTTATCCTGGAATGTTTTCCTTCACCTGCCAAACTTTGCATCAATTTTAACCTTGCTTGAAAGTTATATCTAGTCACAATTTGTACTCCCACAGTGTTTGGGTTGTTTTTATCAGGCATAACTGGTTGTATAATAATTTATCTGTTCATTTGTCTATTTTCTGACCTCAACTATTCTCTGAACTTTTTGAAAACAGAGATAGCATCTTCTTTGTCCTGAGCAACTTACACAGGGTCTAGCTCACTATCCATCATCAAAAATGCCTGAAATGACTTCATGCTCATTAATGGAAGAGAAATATCACTAGACTCTATTAATAGACCCTGTAACTATCTGCAGTGCCACAACTGATCATCAACAGATTGTTAGACTCTTTTCTCTATCCCTGTATATGTTATACCAATTTAGTCCCAATTCAAAACTGCCACTAAGTGTTTTCCAAACATCTTTACATCCTTTACCTTTACCTCTGCAATATTCCTTAGCATTGTGTGTGTGTATGTGTGAGTGCGTGCGCATGTGTGTATAGTGATTCTAACATAGCATTTTTGGAACACTACTCTTTGAGGCTGTCTCTTACTCTCACTGGACTCTCATCTTAGAAGGGCAGGAACTCTCAATAAATGTATTTGAGTGAATCAGTGAATGAGTTGACTTGCTTTACCTACAAACTACAAATCGATTTCAAGAATGTCTTCACAAAGGCTTTCAATCAATTTATCAAGTCTATTTTCTAGGCTCTGCTTGACCTGGAAAAAAGTCCCTTAAGAGACTTCCACAAGGCGGGCCACGGTGGCTCAGCGGCAGAGTTCTCGCCTGCTGGGCCAAAGACCTGAGTCTGATTTGAAAAAAGAAAAAAAAAAGAGAGAGAGAGAGACTTCTATATATTTTTAAGATATTTTCAATATACCTGCCTTTTGGAAGTTAATTTCCTCCTCCCTTGCCATCTCAATAATAATAAAATAGTTCTAATATCTATTTTCAAGTTTTCCGTACTTTCTAGCTCTCTCGTTCTCTAATAACTACCAATTTTAAAATTCCTTCTGTCTTTGCTTTCACCTCTGAGCCTATGACACCTATGCCTTGGATAAAGGCAGCCCACCATGACCCAGTAAAGATACTTATCCAGAAATCAGATGTTCTTTATTATTATATTTGCCAAAAGCAGACTTTCAAAACCACATTTATTGAATGCCTTTTTTTCCTTACTGTAGTAGTTTCAATTTTTTTTTCCTTTTCTCTCCAGTGCCTCTTATCCCCCACAGTTTACCTTCCTTTTATCTAGAAATTATTTTTATGTTCCAGAATTTCTCTGGCATTTCCACCCAATTCAAACATTTCTTAATAGTTTGGAATTTTTACTTTTCCTCTGCATCTTAAGGCTGGGGAAAGAACTTCCTAACATTTGGAGTTCAACTCTCTAGTTCCTACAGAGCCTAATAACAATACTTTTTTCCATCATTAATGAAAGGAAACATTTTTTTAAAAGGAGAACATAAAAAAGAGAGGAAGTAGGCAATTGACAGAGCCAACAGCACAGTTACACTGCCAGTAAATTTCCTGATAGCCTAGATACCAAATTACCAGTGAGTCGCAATGCCAATTTTCTGAATCTTATTATCACTTCCAGATATTTATCCTCTTACAGCACACAGCAGTGCAAGCTGGGTCCAAACCACTAAGTGATAAAATGTGGGGCTGTAAGACATTCCTGCACAGTTGCACAAATGAAAGCTGTGGAGAAGCCTTGACAGGAAGAATGTGACTTCTGAGATTAAATGCCATTGAGATGCAACATCCCATTACAATCAGTAATATAGCTGCAAATGGGCTCATTTTGACTCTAAGGAGAGAGCTCTGTGACACAGCACTTAGAAGCTCAGACTTACAAACCAGGCTGCCAGATTGAAAAGCCAGCTTCGCACCTTCGTAACAATGAGTCAGTGATTTAATAGTTCTATGCTCAGTTTCCTCATCTCTGAAATGGAATAATAACAGTAACTATGATATGGGGTTATTGTGAAGATCATCTGAATTGATAAAAGTAAAACACTTAGAATACATCTACCATATAGTAAATGTTAGCTCTTGTTCTTTGTAATATAAACGGCTATGGAGCCACGTGTTAGCATCAGGTGCAAACCAAGAGCATCAGGTAACGTGTTGCCTAAGGAAGCTTCCGTATGAGTTGCCTGCTGCAGTCAGTGATAATTGTTACTTGCGGGTCTTGTGATCAAATTATTCCTTCCAAGGCAAGACTGTATAATTTACTATAACTCAGTTTCATGATGTTTTTCTCCCTAGCCAGCTATTGTTCTCAAATTATTCTCATATTGGTTTAGACTAATCCGATTTGACCCTTGCTTACTGTTGCCAGGAACACTAAACTAAAGCGTTGGCAGCCAAAAATGCAGGAGCTCAGACCAGTAGTCCCAGACTAATCCCTGTCATTCACGGCCTTAGAGCACACTTGTATCCAATCAAAGAAATACCTTGGTAGACACTGGACACTGTCCCTCGAATGCTATGTGACTATGCTATTGAAGTCTCACTCAGGAGGGTAAAAGTCGAATGGCAAAAGTAACTGGCAAGATAAGTCTCTTTCTGGTTTAACCCCCCTGAAGTGTGTGTATCATATGGATCTGAAAACTTAAGTCATTAAAACAAGGCTTTTTAACCATCAAAACCTGGTCGGAATAATCTTAAATAGCGCCAGTGCAAACATAAAACTTTGATAGATCAAGAAACACTGTGGGATTATAGAAGTTTTTGCAAAATATGAAGGAGTTAAAATGCTAGCAACTTTGCAGTTCAATACTTTAGGACAAGCATTTGTAAAACATGCACACCTGTGAACTCTGAAGCATTCCATACCACACATAATGTTTGATTAATCACCAAAGTGATTACACTAAGTAGCATCCACAGTAATTTAAACAGATATATAAATGGTTTGTAATTACAGGATATTGGGCTCTATAATTCATTGCTTAGCAAAGAGGTATTTGTTGTGTAATTACTGTAGCTTTGTGAGATATTTGCTGTGCATTTATGGTGCAGTTTATCCTGAGCTTGCAGGCTACCAACTATTTTTGGTTCCCCCATGTCTAAACTTAAGAACCAGACAAAGCACTCTGTAATACTTGGGTAGGCTGAGAATATACAGAGATTTATGATAAAAATATTCAAAAAGCAAATACAATTAACACTTGATTTTTCCACACTGTTGAAAAGGAACATTGGTGTGGCTAATTGGATAGCTCAAAAATTATGTGCAGTTTAACTTAAGTCATGGCCCAAAAGGGATTTATTTTGTAGACTCCAGGAGTGTACCTTTAATCTGGCCTGGTAACAATAAACTACACCCAATATACACTGCAAAATATATATATATATACCCCCCATACACACATAGATAATAATTCAGTATTGGGCTAAAGTGAAAAGCTGACATGGAAGAATGAAAAAGTTTTTAAAAATCTAACTTTTTCTTACTCCCTGTAAATATAATGTATATATTTATTCATACCTATGAAGCTTTTGTTATGTAATTGTGTTTGACTGTCCATTTCCATTAAGTAGGGAGCAAAAATAAGTGCTATGGGGGAAAAAAAGATAAAGAAAGAAATAGCAAAAGTAAATTTAGATTACATGGTAGAAATTCAGATGAGTATTTGAGAGTTTTATTTGTTTACAGTGTATAGCAATAATTTGGATGCACACACAAATAATCCAGTTAGAGGGAAAAAAAATAAAGCTAAGAGATTTGTTAGTAAATGCAAATTTATATATTTCCAAACTTTTGCAATAATGACAGCCCTTTAGATAATGAGAATAAGTTGGGAGAAGCATGGTGGGCTTTAGATAGCACTGCTGGTATGGAGAAAGTGGGGACTATCTGGTACTGTCTCTAGGGGTGATAAAAGTGACAAGCATCTTTTCTATATATAAGGATATATGGGACATCCACAATCAAACTCATAACTCAAATATCATTTGCACTGATTATGCCAACAAACACTTTGAGGAAATTATGACCTCACATTAAATAATAATAAATATCTGAATATTAGTAAGAGAGGAATATAGTTAAGAGAAACATATAACATATAATGAATGATTGAAGGCAAGAAAGCCAATGACTTCTGGAAAAACTTGGACATATTAAAAATATGTCGTGCTGGGCATTCAGAATCTTATTGTCTCAGACAAATACAAGAAAAAACATAAATAAATAGAAAAGATGAACACTTTTCATGAGCTCTATGGAAATAATCACAAATGGCCACAAAAGAAAAGAAAAAAAAAACAAAATTAAATTGTCTGCACAGTTTTTAGTAAACTTAAAAATCTAAGTTTAGTAAGGTTCATGATAAAATGACACAGAGAAACCATTAGTGTTGGAGATATTGTGCTCCAAAGTTTCTAGATAATTCTATGATCTGTCCATCACAATCCTCAAAGAGTATAGAGCACTAATAATACAGTTTAAACATGGCTAAAGGACATTGTAGAGTTGTTTTGAGATTGTGAGAATGAACTTAAGGATATGGTCCAAATTTAATTGAAGATATATATATATATAAAATTAGGAAAATGTATATTTAGACATAGACAGCAAACATATGCTAGAATGATTTTCTAAAACATTAATTTTAGATATCCTTCCTCATGGTTGAAATAAACTTGCCAAATTTCTAATAATTTCCATTACTGCAGAAAATAATCTGCATTTTACACTTAAAGATAAAAATATTTTTCCATTGACATTTCAAACTTAAACATATCACCAAATATATGTTATAACTACATTAAGCTTTCAAACATTTTTAAATCCAAAAGAGATCTGAAAAACTGCATCATTCTGTTTTCCTCACCTTATTTTCAGCCTTATTCGCCCTCCCCATGAGTACTGCAGCTAGATCCTTTCTCTTTTGTCTTTGCTTAAATGCCACCTTCTCAGTGAGGCCTTCCTGACTGCCCTTTTAAACACTGCAACTCTTTTGATAATTATCACCCCTCCACTCTCTGTCTCTCTTTCATGCTCTATTTATCACCATTTGATATTTGATAAATTTTGCCTATTTACTTATAGTCTAGCTCCCCAGGAAAAAATATAACATCCACCAGGGAAGTTTTTTGGACTTTCCTCCATTCCAAATCCTCAGCAAATTTCTATGGTATATAATTGGCTTCATCATATAACAAACAAATTCTTCCACTCATGATTTCAATTGCCATTTTTATATTGATAGTTTTAAATTTTGCTTTTCTAGCTTACACCTCTCTCTTAGGTTTAAACGTCAAATGTCTTGGGCTTAAATCTTCAACTGTCTGTTTGACTCCCTCCCGAACAGCCAATCTCTGCATGCTCAAGACTGAATTCATTATCTAGCCCCCCTATTTCTCCACCTTACCCCCTGGATCCTGTGTAATCTCCTATAATCTCTTTTTTGGTGAACATCAACCATCTATCCAGACACTGCGTTAAAAAAATCTTGGAATCCTGTCAAAAATTATTGTTGTTAAATCTTGCTGTGCTCTTGCCCAGTCTACTTCCTTCTCTGACACACATTTTGCCCTCATGGAGGTAACATCATCCCGATGAAGGAATAAGCCTCTTACTTGCTCTCATTGTTCTGGTCTCACCTCCCAGTGATCTATATTCTGACCTGCCCCCCCCCAAAAAAAATCTAGCCATGTAACTCTCTGTCTTAGCATCATCCAGTGGAGGGCAGTGACTATAAAATAAAGCCCAAACTAATTAGTATAATAAAAACATCCTGCCATGATTTAGCTTCTTCTCAATGTCAGCCCCTCTTCCAAAACTCAGGTTGTTTTGTTTCTCCGTGGTTTTACTCATGCTTCTCCTTTAACAAAGAAAGCTGTTCTTCAACATGCAAGTTCCAATCCATCTTTTAAGATTTAGCCCCCAAGCTCTGCCTCTTTTAAAATATTTATTCTCCTTTCAAAATAAGTAACTCCTCCCTTTATACTGCCTGTATACAACCTGTCAGAACACTATATAGTCACTGTATTCATCTTTACATATTTATACCCATTATTCCTAGACCATAAACTCTAGAGGACAGGACCCAAATCTACCTCATCTTTAGAACAAAGCACTTCTCATGGGGTGGGGAGGGAAAACACTATAGCTAAATACGTGAATGAATGAATGAAGAACTTTGAGCTTGGGTATAAGTATGGAGCAACCAGAATATAGAAAAACCCTAAGTGTTTGGAATGCATATCTATATATAAAAGAGAATAAAGATTCATTGTAATTTCATGAACAAGGAAGAGACAGAAGGAAATTACTTTTTAGGACATTTGAATCTAATGTCAGCATTAAGATGCTTCATGTAGAGAGAAACAAGTTCTAACAGTTAGGAAGCCACTGAAGGAACCGAAAAATAAGAGGAAAAAAAAAACCAGACAACTTTCCATTTCATCAGTTTGAATTAGCTGTTCCTTTTCACTTTCAGCTCTCATGTCATCGCACTTGCATGCCGTAAGATCTCCTTCCTGTTCAGGGCTCCAACTCCCTATCAGACCACAAACTTCCAAGGTCTGGGCTGTGTATTATTTGTCACCATAATGCCACTATTTGCCACAGTATAGGGCAAATGGCAGATAACACAAAAAAATTTACATGAATAGGTTCAGAAAATAATGTCCCAATTTAGAGTAACAGTGGGGAGAAAAGAAAGGAAGACAACGTGTGGCCTTTCAATGGATCTTCAGCTGAGGTAGGCCCATCTTGACTCTGTGTCGCCTTAGTCATGGGCTCGATATTCATTCATTACACACCATCTATTCATTTAATTGAGACATCTTCCTCTCCTTTGTTCTTGATTGCTAGATCTCTGCTTCAGTGCTTGACTGGCTTTTTGGTAAATAAGCATTCAATAAATCCCGACTGAACCATATTCTAAGGGTAGCCTTTGACACCCACCGTCCCCGCTAATCAATCTAAAAATGTGTCCTTAAAATCCATACTATTTATTTGTCTCTAAAATGTTTCTCTTAGCTCACTTCCATCACATTCACTTACATTTGCTTTGGTATCAATGCTCACTACCACACCCTCCCATCTGCACACAATACCAATACCTTTTTACTCAAGTTGTGAATAAACTTGCAGGTTCCTCCAGGTCCTGCTCTGCTCAATCTCCTCTAAACATGTAACTTTTTTTGAGAATGTGGGTCTTAAGACTATGATACCTAAATCTTATCTAAGCATCTTTATGTAGGAGTTCATATTTTCACTTGATGTCATTACCTGATTCATTCATTCACTTGATGTCATTCACCTTATGTCAGAAGGCAGACTCAAGTGTTGAATTGTATGAGTTTTGAATATCTCAGTCTGTAGTTGATACCTGTTGGTTCGAGTACAGTAAAAGGCATCATAATAGGTATATATATCTATGTATATATGTGTAAGTATGTTTATATATATCAAATTTATATATATATTTACATATATGTGTACTTATGCTATATATATATATAGTATTTGAGAAGTGATTTAATGTATTTTTCTGATAGTAAAAGTGACATACAGCTTTTGGAAAAAATCCAAACTGTACAGAAAAAGTATAATGAAAAAAAATCACCTGAAATCACATCATACAGAGATAATCTCTATTAACATATTATGGATATGTTTCTGAACATTTCTTTCAGGTTTCATGTTATGTAAGCATATAGTTTTGATATATATATTCCCAAATTTGATCATGTTATGTATTCAGGCTTAGAAATTAATATATTTTTAACTTAGCAGTGTATTATGGGACTCTTCTCATGACGATTTATAAATATATATTAAAATCATTATTAAATGTTGATTAGCTGGGGTCTGTGTCAGTATATTCTAATTGAGTTAAACAGCCCTTAATATTGGTTACTTTGTTGACATACTTTTTTTTTTACTATCTCCACTGATACTCTTTCCTGATATATGTCTTAGTGACCCTTCCATTTCGATATGTTAGGCAAATTCCATGAAGCAGAACTTTGGAACCAATGATAAGATTTTTTTTAATTCCAAGTGCCCTAGCTGTCTTAGTAACTTCTCTTTTTCTTCAGGTCTCTTGATGGTAAATGATGATGGCCAAGTAACTGTGTATTGTTTTCTAGTACCAAAGTACTGACCTGAAATAATGTTTTCAAAAGCTAGAAATTAATTAGTTTTAATTGTTGACTAATTCAGTTTCTTGTGGTTCTTATTTTGCATCTTAATTACATGAAGGGCAAAGAGATTAGAGGGATTGAAAAAGTATATCCTTAAGTAATTTAATAACAAAAGGGCTAGTTGTGCCTGTCTTTCCTAATCAAATGAGTGCATGAGGACAGGGTATAAGCTTTGAATATTAATGATATCAAACTTCAGGGTGAGTCCCTCCAAATACCACTTTCAAACAACTACAAAAACACAAAATCTGTTGACAGTGGTGTTGAACTTAACCCGTGTTGCTTTGTGGTGTTTGGGGCCAAGTAGGAAGTTGCAGATTGAAGGATCTGGGCACACATATTCAATTAAAGAAAAGGGATCTTGCACATAGTATGACCCCACTTCATGCACAGATGGAATTAATTAGTGTAACTTATCTGAGATTTTTATTGCATCCTGTACAGAAGCTCAGAGCTGAAGGCAGTGACATTTTTAATATTTCAAAAGAGAATTCTAACAGACGAATATAAAATAAAAATAGAAGAAGAAAAGAGAAACACCACTAAAACTTAAATTCTTAAGCATACAAATGTCAAAAATTCCACATTTCTGGTGCCCATGGTGACTGTAATTTGGCCCCATTGTGCATATATAATAATTTAGAGTTAAGTGTATATTTTGTAATATGAAATGCTACAAATGCCCAAGGGGAGCTGAGCAAGAGTTATGGTTGCTGTGGGAAACAGAACTCTGAATTTCCTGAATTTTGTGTTGTGAAATTTCAGCCATCAGGTTGAATTAGCATCATTTTCTACATTTAATAATAGATTGCTCCATTGTTGCTTTCAGGAGAGAAAGGCTTTTTCCCCCCTTCTCCTAATACATTTAAAGTGATGGGATTTATTTTAAATTGAATTAACCAGAAAACAGCAGTTCTTTATCAGATATAAGTGACAAGCAATAAGCCTGCATTCTGCCTCCAATTAAACAATTTAATTGAAATAGTAGTTAAAGGGTCTGAATTTTTTTAATTGTGAAACATACATTAAGTGGGTGACAAAATATAATATGTCTAAATTATCTTATTCAACATATATTTAAGAATATTATTTAAGAACACTTTCACACAAAATCCTTCTCCCTAACGCTACTCATAATACTAGATCTGCAGTCATAAATAGACATTGTCTGATTTCCTTGTACAGCAGAATCTGCTATGACTGTGACTGCATTTCTAATCATCATCATCCTCTTCTTTAGCCTCATAATAGTTTTTCTAAGTGGAGGAAAAGGGTTAACAAAGGTTAAATTATCTGTACTAGATTGGAGAAAAGAACGGAGATTGAACCCAGCCAAGACAGTTGGCCTCCAAAACCTATACATTTTCCATTACACCTCAAAGCTCTTGGACAGCCACTGTGTACTTGTCCTGACTCAAGTATTTATATCCAATAAGAAGAGATAATAGTAATAATTATTAGGATAACTGCGGTGGTTTGAAGCTGCTATGTACCCCAGAAAAGGCCAGGTTCTTTAAATCCATTTCCATGGGTGCAGGCCTATTTTGGATGGGACCTTTTGAGTAAGTTATTTCAATTTGAGATGTGACCCATTCATTCAGGGTGGGTCTTGATCTTCTTTCTGGAGTCCTTTATAAGAAGAAAAAACACATCATGAAATTCAGAGCAGTGCCCAGAGGAGGTAAAAGACAAGGACATGTCCAAAGAAGAGAGAGGAGAGAGGAAGTGACTGAAGCTAGAAGCTGAAAGCAGTGAAACCCAGGAAAAAAGGACCAGCAGATGCTGGCCATTTGCCCTCCAAAGGGACAGAGACATTCCAGATGGCAGCAGCCTTTCTTCAGAGGAGGTATTGTCCGGCTGATGCCTTGATTTGGACATTTTCACAACCTTCAAACTGTAAATTTGTAAACTAGTAAATCCCCATTGTAAAAGTCAACTCATTCCTGGTATATTGTATTCTGGCAGTTTTAGCAAACCGAAAGAATGACAATATTCAAAAGCTTTAGTACCACTGATAATGATGCACTGGCAGCAGCATCTCTGTGCAAGAAGGTAGGGACTTTGGGGGCTTAAAACCGAGATTGCAGTAGAATTAGACTGAGAAACAGTTAGTTTTGTTTGTACTGTGACCGTGGATTGGCATGGTATGGGCACAAATTGAATCACAGAGGATTTACTATGTACCAGACACCATTCCAAATAATATTCCAATTACAATATTAACCCATCTAATTCTCATGACAACACTGGGATGCAGTAATTGTAATTATCCCCTTTTCTATAGACTAGATCTAATGCACAGAGAGGTTAAGTAATATGCCCAAATCCCTCAGCAGTGAAGGGGTAGAAACAGGATTTGAACTCAGGTGGCCTGGCTTCAAAAAGTGTGCTTCTAATCAATGTGGAAGAAGACAAGAGAGCTGTGAAGTTCAATGAGAGGACTGCATATGGACAATTGTATGTCTTTTCTCTATTTGTCCTTGGTTAGTCATATATCTCTCTCTCCCCATAAAGAGCTTTCTGTGTCTCCTCTAGATAATATAAGACCTCAAGAAAAAAAAAAAAAATCACAAGCTAATCTTGACTACCACCACCATCTCCAAGGATCAGGTTTTTAAGCATCAGCTCTTAAGCACTTCTATTGATGGTGATTCCACAAATTCTTCCCAAACCATTCCTATACAACACTTGCTCGCACAAGTCTCTAACAATATACCTATGTCTTCCACAGCGAAGTTGACTCTATGATCTCTTTATCTGTTTTCTAGAGATTGTGGAAAGATGGTTACCATTTCCTTTTAACAACCCATCTCATGCCTTAATTGGTATATTTGATTTTGCCTCATCTTTCTCTTCCACAATTTAAATACCCCAAGGATTTTAGGCTTCCTTAACGAGTCATGTTTTGCAAAGATTTCCTGAGGAATTAGGAGAAGATAATGGTAAATCCAGCAATATATTTCATATTATGATTTGGACACGCAGTAAGAAGTTATTTTCTTCCTTAAATATAAAAATTCAATAAGTCCTGGAAAGGGGGAAGGGAGGAGTAAGATTTAAATACAGTTTTGGCTTTTTGTTATTTTTTAGTTTTTTTAATTCAAGGATATAAGAAGCTTGGAAAACATCCACCAATCCCCTTCTTCCCACCCTTCTAAATTTTCCAGTTCCTCGCATTAACCTCCTAAACACTGGAGCCATCAGATAGCTGAGGCACTATCTGGTCCATCAGCTGAGCCGGGTGACTCAGAGGCCGCAGCCCTGAGCACAGAATCCCAGCTGCTGCAGCTTTGATAAGCGGAGCGAGAGCCTCACCCATGCACTGCAAAGCAATTAAAAACGCAAAAGGGCTTTTCTTCACACCCCCTTCCCTCTTTCTTCTTCCTCCCAAAGTTGAATAAGAATGATTTGATAAGTTATTCTTTTCAGAGCTAACCACTCGAGGATTAAAAAAAAAAAGGGAGAAAGTTGCTCTTGAGAACTCATTATTAGCATGCAGTCTCAGCACTCCAGCAATCATTACAGATTTGTGCAAGAGGGAAGGCAATGGAATAAAAGGATAGAAGGAAATTTTATCTCAAGGTGGGCAGGTAAGAGGGAGATGTTCTCCATAGGCTAGGTGCCTAATGGATATTGGAGGCCCAACTTAACCCATTGGGTCTGTTGAAGGCAAATTTCAAACCCTAAGAGTTCACTTTAAACGTTGATTGGAAGAAATAAGGCTCTGCCTTCTCCACTAAGGTCAGGGGCATGCCCTGAAGGCTGGCCTGTGAAGTACCCTCCCAGCAAGTAAGAGCTGCAGGAAGAAAGTTAAGTAACCAAGTGTCTCCTATGAGTAAAAGGAAAAAGGACCTAGAACATTTAACAGAAGTTCTTGGAAAGGGAGGAGACTGCCAGATGAGACCACAAACAAATAAAAAACAAAACAAAAGAGAAATGAGTAGAGCAAAAAAATAAGTAAAGACATAAATCAAGGCACAAGCTTAGAAGGCACTCAACAAATACGTCCTTGCTTAAATATACCCTTGCTAACATTTGTATTTGGAAAATTAATATTTCTGTTGTCTTTCTCGTGTGAAGATAAAGCAGAAACACCTCAGATGCAAAAAGGACTTGAGTTAGCAAAACAGCCACTAAAACCATCAGCTGCATCTGAGGAAATGAAAATTAAGGATTAAAATTTTCTGAAAGGAACATGGAGAAAACACTTTGGACCCTAATCTTAACTCAGTGAATAAAAGAACTGATGGATGGCAAACAATTGGAATCACTTAGTCCCCCAGCTTCTTATCATATACCTTTAACCAATCTTGAAGCTTAAGTGCCCTTCAACACCTGAATATTTGTACTTTTGGGGTCAATAACACACAGTTCAGTTTAGCATGCTAGTCATTAAGGTTACAGATATGAATGCAGCACAATATTGTCTTCAGGAACTCAAAGCCTAATAGAGAAAATACATATTTAAACAAGTAATTTTTTAATTACAGAAACAGAATTTGAACAGAACAGAATTGGGGGAGGAAGACAAAGAAGACTTCTTGAAGAAGATGAAGTTTTAAAAGTTTATTGGGAAAAAAAAGTTTATTGGGAAGCAAGTGGATGAAGAAAGATGCAAAGGGTGTTTCATATCAAATGAACAGAAGGAATACACATTCATAACATGCAATGACACAGCACAATTGAGAACCACAAATAGTTGATATTTCTAGAGTATATTAGGAAATACAAGATAATAGAGAAATGAAAAGAAGCCAGATTATAGAGCAATGCATCTGTAGTTGGAGATGCCCTAGACATTGCTCTCAGGACATTCACACACTGTCCCACTGTCCTAAACTTAGTCAAAAGTCAGGTCCAGCTTCAAAGGGGAATGGGAGATGTAGTCTGCAGTTAAGCAGCCAATGATCCAGGAACAAGATAAAGATGGATATTGAGAGGACTCCTGGCAGGCAATAGCAAATTTTATCTTGCTGATTGTAGAAAGCTATTGAAATATCTGAAACAGGGAAATGCCATAACTATATTTGAAGCCCAGAAAACTGTTCTTGCAGAACCATAGAGAATGCATCATAGAATATAATGGAATTGGAAATGAGCTAGCAGAACCATTGAGGAGCTGAAAGGATTGTGACTAATCCAGCAGGAATTGAAATTAAATTGATTAAAAAAGATGGTTATCCTTGCATACTTTGTGGACTAAGACTTACCATTAGCATACATGTCTCCATCATTTCAAATTACTGTTTCCAAACCCAACTCACTTGGAATTGTCCATGTGGACTCCAGACAAAGATGTCAGTCCTTAAAAGGCCCAAATAGAGAGAGGTAGAATGGTTGATATCAAAGATCTTAGGGCATGTGTAAGTAGGCATTTGTGAGAAAGGAGGCAGGAGTGGTAGATGGATCACAGATTATGCAGTGTTCTTAAACAATATTAAAGACTTGGGATTTTATCAGGTAATTCAGAAAAAATGCAGAGGGGTAAACACTGAAATTGAATGGTCAGCATTTCTTTGTTTTTGAAAGAAAGATCACCTGACTACAGAGTTGGAACCAAATTCAAGGGACAGGGGCAAGATTGAAAAGAGGGAGACCAGTTAGGGGGCTATTTCAGCAATCCAGGGATGAAAGAATGATGGCTTAAATTAAAGTACACATGCAAAATTATCTGAAAGGTCACAGAATGAAGAATGGGCAGAATTATAGATTCCGTTAGTAATTTACAGTCACAAATTTACAGACAGAATTTACTGAAGAAAGTAGATGTCCTACACTAACTCAGGAGCCAGCAGAAAGAAGATTATCAGAATATCGCACAAAGAGAGTAGTTATGAAAGGGTGAGCCAAGGTACTGTTTGAAGACAGACTCTGAAGGGCCATCCATCAAAAGAAGCTCAGCTTTTCAGTCCTACTGCTAATAGGTGATGAAGCCTGATCCGTAAAACATTTTTGGTTGTTACTGAGTTGAAGCATTGGAGGGTTTTACTCACCCTGAATAAGAAATCACTTCCAGTGCTGGAATTCTAACAGATCACCTTCCTCCCACTTGTCTCACTCTGACTGTTACTCTCACTCTCACTCTCACTCTCTCTCTCTCTCTCTTTCTCTCTCTCTCTCTCACACACACACATTTTTAAATGTCTAGCTATATTTAATATAGACAAGATAGGAAAGGAGAGGTACCACTCATAGCATGTATAGTTTGCTGCTCTTATGCCTAATTTATTCATTCAATCATTCTTTTATTGATATATTCATTTTCAGAATTCATAGTGCTCATTTAGGGATTTTTAGATACTGTAGTGAAAACAAAGCAACAGGTGATAGAATATTTCTTTTCAATGATCATCTGGCTTAAAAATCACAAAAGCCCAAATTTGGGGAGGAATGTTACAGGTGATCACATTTACTTCTCTAAAGCACGAATAATTTTTCACCACAACATTCAGTTATATGGCAGACCAACCTCTGGACAATTCCAGGAAACAATGGCTTTTCTCTTAGCAGATAGTTTATCTTAGTAGCAGTTATATATTTCTTGGACCAAAATCCAGTTTCTGACATTTTATCTGGTAGACCAATTTTTGTAATTTGAAACCAAAAAGAACATAGTCAATCCCTATTTCATACTATAGCATTTCAAGAATGTCAAGATTTTCTCATATTCCACACGTTCTAAATTTTAGGTTAATCAATTGAAAGTTCTTTCAGTATTTCCTCATGCAACATGAAATTCAGATGTCCCGCCAGCCTGGTTGCATTTATTTATCTGTGTGCACTCTACATTTGTTAACATATTTTTTAATTATCTTCAAAGTATTGAATGTAATATTCCAGATGTGATCAGATCAACTGAAGTAGAGTTATTTTTCTGTCCCCATTGCTCCTTTAGGCAGTTTGGCAAACTGGGCAGTTTTAGAGATGTACCTAATACAACATAAATATATTCTGGATAAATTACAATAAGCATACCTTTAAATATATGAGCTAAGTGTCCTGTCAAAAGTTTAGAAAATAAACATCAGGATAAACCCAAAGAAATAGAAGGGAGAAGATTTTAAAAAATAGTAAGTTATTGAAATAGTAAATAACAATAAAATATGGGCATCAAAAAAGATATATTACTGTGAAAGAACTAAAAAAAAAAATCAATGAAACTGTCAGAACTTCCCAAGGAAAATAGAGAAAAAAATTAAATATATATTTAGAATGAAAAGGCATTAGTACAGACATTTGTAAATTAAAATTATAATAAGAAAATTATGTTAACTTTATATAATAAATTTGAAAATTCAAGAAAAATAGACAAACCCTATGCAAATGCAACATATAAAAACTGAACCAAGAAGAAGTAGAGAAATTGAATAGTCCTACTATGAATCATTATAAAATAAAATGAGTAATTTAAAATCTCCCTGCAAAAAAAAAATATTGAGCTCAGAGAGTTAAATAGAAGGATCTATCAACCTTCATACAATAAATACGTGATTACTGCAATAGATACAGAAAAAAGCCTTATTATAAAATTAAATACTCTTTCCTAATTTTTAGCAAGTTAGGAATAGAAGGGAACTACTAAATTTGATTAAAGATATCTACCAAAAATAAAAATGTCTAGTGTGCAACTCTAGGTGAAGAATTGGAGCTTGTAAGAGAGTGAGACTGAATTTTAAGTCAGCTAGGCTAAAATGATTTCAAACTATACAAGAATAAATGCCTTGGGCGGGCCGCGGTGGCTCAGCGGGCAAGAGTGCTTGCCTGCCGTGCCGGAGGACCCCGGTTCGATTCCCGGCCCCAGCCCATGTAAAAAACAAACAAACAAACAAAATATAATAAAACAAGAAAATGTTTAAAGATGTTTCCCTTTCTTCCTCCCTTCCTTCCTTCTATCCTTCCTTCCTTCTCTCTGTCTTTCCTTCCCTTCCTCCCTCAAAAAAAAAAAAAAAAAAAAAAAAAAGAATAAATGCCTTAACTCCATTATACTTCAATGTTTATATTGCTTTTTAACATAAATTAAAATCCCTAAATGTTGTACTTTTTAGCGTTCTTTCCTCTCACTCCAGGATGTTTATTCTAATTTCTCTGACCTTCAGAAATCAAATGACAGGGCAAAACATACCTTGAAGGTGCCTCACAGTCACACACCTTCTCTGACACAAGGGTTTCAGAACAGGCTATCAACTTGAAAGAAGAAAGAGACTAGGTAGAAAAGTCTGGGAGAAAAAATTAATATCCCAGAAAATTGACCTAATTAAAAAGGAGTCACATAAGTAAGGCAATGAAGAGTAATTATACATACTCTTTTCTCTTTTTCTCAGTCTAGTTAAACGCTTGTTTATTTTATCAATGTTTTTAAAGAACAAGCTTTTGGTTTCATTGATTTTCTGTATTGTTTATTATTATATTGTTTATTTTCATCATCACCACTATTATCCTCTATCTCATTTATCTCTGCTCTAATTTTCATTTCCTTCTTTCTGCTTGCTTTGGGTTTAGTTAACTCTTCTTTTTCTATATCCTTCAGTTGTGAAATTAGGTGTCCAATATGAGATCTTTCATCTTGGTTTAATGTAAATATTTAGAGCTATAAATTTTGCTCTCAGCACTGCCATTGCTGCATCCCATAAGTTTTGGTATGCCATGTTTTCATTTCCATTCACCTCAAGGTATTTTATAATTTTCAATGTTAATTTTTCTTTGACTCATTGGTTGCTTTAGAGTGAGTTATTTAATTTCCAGATACTTGCCAATTTTCCAGTTTTTCTGTTATTGAAAAATAACTTCATTCTACTGTGCTTCAACGTTATTGATACTTTATTTGTGACTTATCATATGGTCTTCCTGAAGAATGATCCATATGTATTAAAGAAGAATGTATATTCTTCTGCTGTCAGATGAATTGTTCTATATATGCCTGTTAGAGCTACTTGATTTGTGTTTTTCAGGTCTTCTATTTCCTTACTGATCTTCTGTCTAGGTGTTCTATCCAGTATTGAAAGTGGTGTGGTGAAGTCTCCTCTTATTAATGTAGAACTGATTATTTCTCCCTTCAAATCTACAAATATTGGTCTCATGTACTCTGGGGCTCTGCCATTACATGCATGTATATTTATAATTATGTCAACATGTGAAAGTGAAAGATTTATCTATATATTATGAGTTTTTTTTTGTCCTGCATAACATTTTTGACTTACAATCTATTTCATCTGATATTAGTATAGCTACCCCAGCTCCCTTTTGGTTATGTTTGCATGATATATTTTTTCTATCCTTTCACTTTCATTCTACTTGCATTCTTGAATTTAAGATGCCTCATTACAAAAATATAGTTGGGTCATGCTTTTTTATCCATTCTGCCAATTTCTGCCTTTTAACTGGAGAATTTAGTTGATTTACACTTAAAGTAACTATGATAATACTCAGCTTTCTTATGCCATTTTGTTATTTTGTCTTGTAAGTCTTTTTTGTCCCTCAAATTGTTCCATTAAATGCCTACTTTCATATTCATTTGATTTTATGTATTGTACCATTTGGAGTCCTTCTCATTTCCTTCTGAATATATTTTTAATATATTTTCTTTGTGGTTACCATGAGCCTTACATTTAATGTCCTAAATCTATAGCAGTCATATTTAATTTGGTAACAACTCAACTTCAATACTACACGAACTAATTCATATACCCCTCCCCCCAACTTTATGTAGTTCTTATCACTAATTCCAAGTTTCTTCATTATGAAATTCTCTGATTTAATACTATATTTTATGCATTTGACTCTTAGATCCTGTGGATTTATTAGAGTGGATTCAGAAACCAAAATTACAATATCACTGGCATTTATACTTATCCATGTCATTACCCCTACTGGAGATCTTTATTTCTTCATGCAACTTTAATCTACTGTCTAGTGTCCTTTTCCTGTCATCATTCAGTACTCATTTTAGCATCACTTGTAGGTCAGTCAAGGTGTGATTAGCTTCCTCAGATTTTGTTTATCTGGGAACATCTTAACCTCTCCCTAATTTTTGAAAGACAATTTTGCCAAATACAGAATTCTTGGTTATCATTTTATTCCTTTTGGCACTTTAAGCATGTTGTCCCACTACCTTCTTGCCTTAATAGTTTCTTTTTTTTTCTTTTTAGAGTGCATAGGCCAGGAATCAAGCTGGGATCTCCTGAATGGCAGTTGAGAATTCTACCACTGAACTACTCTTGAATCCCTTGCCTTAATGATTTCTAATGTGAAATCAGCACCTAATCTTTCTGAGGTTCCCTTGAACATGATACATTTCTTCAGTCTTGTGACTTTCAGAATTATCTCCTTATATTGATAGTTTGATTGTAACATGACATGGTGTAGATCTCTTTGTGTCTATCTATCTGCCTTGTGCATTTGTTGACCATCTTGGATATGAGAGAAAGGAATTTAAGAACCTCCACAAAAAAGAATTTAGTAATAGTGTCTAGAATGTCAAACCTTAGTCTCCACCTCTTAAAAAATATTGTACATCTTTCTGTAAAGTTTAAAGCACTAATTTTGTACATATTAGAAAGCTCCTCATCTACCACATAGTCCAAATAAATATTTTACTTTTAATGATTTTTAAAGTAATTGGATATTCGAAATGAAATAAAAAAGGATAAAGTGATACCTGTTAATCATCTACAGTTATTAAGGCCTTTCATATTTGTATACAATGGATTTTGGAAAGAGATTGCATATACACAAAAGCAAAACAGCCATATTTCATATTTCCATATCTTTAATGGTAGAACAAATCCTCTAGTTCAAAATCCTATACATATTTTAAATCTTTCCTTTCCTATGCATATCTCACTTAACCTGTCACCAAATCCTTACAAATTTTCTCCTTCCTTTCACATATTTGCCCAATTATTTTCACTTCAGCAGTCCTCTACCTTTCCTTAACCTTTATCTTTATCTTTATTCCTATAACTATGTCCTGGTTTCTTCTCTCTGGGCTCTCTCTTGTAATCCCTACTATTTACTGATGCCAGGTGACCAGCCAAAATAAACAATTCAACTTTCTTCTCCAAAAACCAACATATACACCTTCCTATGGATTCAGATCCAAAGCCTTCTAACAATTTGTTCCTTCTCATCTATCAAATATCACTCTGACTCATGCCTCAAAAGGGGTCTTTCAAATCCAGAGAGCAAGATCTAATCTACTTAATGTTCTTGAACTGTCAACTCACACATTTATGCTTTCTCCATTCATAGCAACACTTTCTTTACTTTATGCCAATTTATTTTTATCTTCCTTCAAAACCCAGATTAAGAGAGCTTTTCTTGATATATTCAGCCTCAGCTAAAAACTTATACTCTACATTCCCTGTGTGTGTATGTATACATAACTGAGTGTATTGTGCATATATGTACATAGGTAGTATATATACACATATATATTATTATTTACATGTTACATTTTAACTTATATTTAATTACTTCATTTAAGTCTCCATGAATCTATTTTTAATCTTTTATTAACCTTTGTATTAATAGTTTCTTTCAAGAAAACTCAAAGCAGAGGTGGATTTTGGTACAATGATGGAAGATCATGATTGAGTATGATTTCAATGGAATGAAAAATAGCAAGACTTTTAAGAAATGAAAATTGATGGTAACGAATAGAAGTACTGCTCTTGGGAAGTAGTGGAAAGAACACTGGTCTTATCACTAAATAGCCTGCAACCTTGGCATGACCGTTTACTAACTAAACTTCAATTTTCCTTACCTAGAAAATGGAGAGATTGGATCAGGTAGTCCCTATTATTCTTTTCAGCTCTAACTTTCTATATAAAGTTGGTGGGTGTGTCTTCAGTCTGTAAGTACTTTTTGAATATCCTTGGACTTCATAATTCATAATCATGATGTCCAAGGATATTCCACACTTTTATGCCCAGGATTGTGAATATGTCACTTTACATGAAGAAGTAATTAAGTTTACTAATAAACTGACCTTCAAATAGGGAGATTACCCTCATTTATCTGAATGGAGTCAACATGATCATGTGGGCTATTTAACGAGAAAAAGGCAACCAGAGAGATTAGAAGATGGGTAGCACCCTCGTCACCACTGCCAGCTTGAAGGTGGGAGGTTAATATGGGAAGCATGAGAAAGAAACAAATTCTGTCACAACCAATGAGCTTGGAAGAGGATCCAAACTCAAGATTAGTACCCCAGCCCATCTGATATTTTGAGTCTACTCTGGTATGGCCTTAAGTAGAGAATCCACCCATGCTGTGCCTAATTTCTGACCTACAGAAACTGCAAGATAAATTTGTGTTGTTTTAAGCTATTAAATTCATTACAGCAGCAATAGAAAAACTAATACACTCTCAAAGAACAGTGTTATGCATCTGTTAATTTTCTATACTGTTGAATCCAACATGTAGTAATTTTTAACAGCAGGTAGCTGGGAGTAAAAAAAAAAGAAGAAATAAAACTAGAGTTTGTGAGAGAGCAAAGCTGAAAGTACAGACTTGAAGTCATCTGGACAAAAGCAATTGCTAATATACCAGAACAGATGCACTAACAAAAACATTTAAATAGAGCTGGGAGAACAGAAGCTTTTATAACTAAGTGTTCAGGAATGCCCACATTTTAGGGAGGAAAGGTAAAGGAAGCAGACTTAAGGAAACAGAAGAAATTGTCAGATATTATGACGAGACATGGAAAAGTACATACATATAACAAAAGAAGGGGGAACTGTTTAGAAAAAAGAGGAAGTCACACCAGATAGCCTTACATTGTTTCAGTGAAGGAAGAGGCAAGGCCTGTTAAAAGTGGCATTTATTGGAATTTTGAGATAAAATTCAGTAGTAGTCTTAGTAGTGAGAGTTCTAGGTGTCTATTAGGAACTAAGGGTGCCCTGTCTGTGGGCAGGGCCACAATGACTCCAGTGAGTCCAGTACAGACTAGAGCTTGCATCCACTTCCAGTGCATGCCATGATTCAGAACCAGGAGCACATCAGGGAACAGGTAATTGTGCTCCAGGGTTGGACAGTGGTATCTTTTAGCATAAGGCCAATAAAGGAACATTGAACAAGATGAGTGGCTAGAAAAGTGATGAGGTTTTAGAGCAATCCTATTACGGTAAAGAGCAGCCAAATGTCTGGCTGAAGTCAGGAGAACTGAATGCATTGAGATCCCAACAGGAGGGATGAACAGGTCTGTGGTCCTGGGGGAATGGAAGGGTGACAAGTAGCCTGCTTTTCTAGCTACAGCATTTTCCCACATAGATTATCATATTCAATCTTGTCAAACCTAAAGTAAGGGCTAATTATGCTCATTTTCCAGATGGAAATAGAAGTCCAAAAAATTTATGTGGATTATCCGAGATCAGACAGCAGGTAGTAAAACTTGGATTTGAAGACTTTTCTATCTCTAAATCCTGCCAAAGTACACATGTCTTTTGGAAAGTGCTGGAGTGGGGGCCAAAAACTCAAATTACAAAGCTTATGCCCTTTCTAACTCATCACACCAACATTCAAAATGGTACACTTAATTATATCCAAGTTCTATAATAAACATTTTTATACACATTGCTAATTTTATTCTCACAGCAAACCAGCGGGGTTATAGATTTTTATTCCCATTATACAGACAAGGAAAATGAGGCTTAGAAGTGGAAGAGATCTATGAAACTAACACAGCAAATCAAAGAGCGTTAGCAATCCTATACTACCATTAACCCTATGTTGTAGATTAAACTGTATCTCCTAAAAACATATGTCCAGGTCCTAATCCCTGCTCTCATGACAGTGATCCTATTTGAAAATAAGATCTTTGAAGATGCTATTAGTTATGATAAAGTCCAACTGAATCAGGGTGGACCCTAATTCAATATGAATGGAATCCTTATAAAGAGAGGAAATTTGGACAGAGAGAGAGAGGTGGGGTGGGGAGGAGACTGCCAGGTGATGGAAGTAGAGATTTAGATATTCCAAGGACTGCCAGCAAGCTACCACCAGAACCCCACAGTTTTCAGAGGAAGCACAGCCCAAGCCAACATTTTGAGTTTTGGACTTCTAGCCCCCAGAACTGTGAAATAATATATTTCTGTTGTTTTAGGCCATCCAATTTGTTGTTTGTACTTTGTTATGGCAGTTCCATCAGCTAATTCATTCTAACACCAGCACGATTTTTTTGTTTGTTTGTTTTCATGAAATGCCAGATACCTCCATTCTTTTTCTGTTTTCCCCTTAATTGTGTCAGCCACTTTTTCTGCCCTGGTTCATGCACGTGGATTCTGAGGACCATTGTTTCATTTCCCCATCCTGCATCAGAAACAGGACACGTCCACTGTTTGGCTTCCTGCCTGAGCCACTAGATTTGAGCCTTTGGATTCAGCTCATACTCCCTCTTAAACAGAGATCTCCTTTAGAATGAGAAGTGGGATTTGAGCATGTCCTTCCTCAAAGTATTTCAAACTATATAGAGCTGATGCAATACAAGAGGGATATTTCCCAAAGACTGAAAACTTCTGAGAAAAAGATTGACTAAGTTAATTTGTGTCAAATGGCAGATGCCTTGGGGGAACCCAAAGCAGTCAGAAAAAGAAGAGGAAAAATAAATCCCTCAGAAAAGAAGAGGAAAGAAAATGGAAGAGAGGAGAATGTGGCATGGAGAGGTAGAAATATAATTCAGAGGAAATAATAGCATAAAAAAGGAAATAGATTTTATGAGAACAGCCTAATAATAATAGTAATAATAATGAAATAACCTTAACATGCAGGTTAAAAAGAACATTCTTTCTCTCTTTGTTACCCAACCTTCAACTATCAAACAATTTGTTAGATAAAATGCAACAAAGAAAAATAAACTAAGGATTGGCTTCTATACCTGGTCTTGAGATGTTTCATTTCCCCAAATTTCTACTCCATGGAGAGTGAATGACATAAAGGTGCAATATTTACAATGTACCTACAATTTCTTATCATCTCTTTCCCTGATCTTTCTATTTTCTCCTTCAGGAATCAGATGAAATGCAAATAGGGGAGGAGGAGACCCAGCCCATGGAAGATTGGTAGTTACCATTAGTCACTATATTAATGAGGTCAGAAGATGCTACAACACAGCCTAGAGGAATAAAAAGCAAATCCTTCAATAATGACCAGGGCTCCGCTGTCCATTTCTAGGCTTTGAAAAATAAAATGAATCCAAGGAAACATCTAACACTCCACTGGATTTCAGTAACTTTAATTTTGGTAATGAGAAAATAATTTCATGCATTACTCTTTACATCCAGGCAGTGAGCTGCTTTCAAACCTGAACAATTCTTCCCCCAAACACATTTGAAGATAATTTGTTTTCCTAGACCTCTCAGGGCCTCCTTGGAAAACAGGATTTTTGCACTGTGGTTGAACTCAGATTGTGAGATGGAGGCTCCCTCTGCTGGACAAATGATTAGTTGCAGGTATGAGTTCGAACCTGCTTTGAGTTGTTAATTCCTTTTGACTAGTGTATGATTAAGACTAATTAAGTAAACACTAAGGATAATGCCTAATTAATACACGTACACACCATTATTCTCTGAAAGTCTAAAATTCAATAGCCTATTGTGAATAATTAAAAATTCATTCTCTATCTTCTTTGTGCTTGCTTAATGCAGATATATAGGATCATTTCCTTTTTCTTTTTGTTTCTGTCTTTTATAACTAGACAGGAAAATTTAAAGGTTGTGTTTTCATATCAAACTGGCCAAGTTCAAATTATAATTTTACCACTTACTGGGCTGAAAGCACGATTTTTCCACTTTCTATTGTATTACCTTGGCTAAATTAATTAACTTCTCAATCTTGATTCCTTCATCTTGGGAAATAAAAGAATAGTCTTTCCTAGGCTTCATGTGAGAATTAAAAGAGAAAATATGTCACTATATATATGTAACTTTCTGGCACAGTAAAACTTGATTCTCTAAGTACTTAATAAATACTAATTTCCTTTCCATTTCCTGTCTTCTCTGAGTAGCCAGCTACTGGCATACCACAGAGATACTGCAGATTTGGTTCCAGACCACTGTAATAAAGTGAGTAGGACAATAAATTGAGCACAAACATTTTTTGTTTCTCAGTGCATATGAAAGTTATGTTTACACTAATCTGTAGCTTGTATGCAACAGCATAATGTCTGAAAGTAAAATATATGTACCATAATTTAAAAATACTTTATTACTAAAACACGCTAACCATCATCTGAGCCATCAGCAAGTAATAATCTTTTTGCTGGTGGAGGGTCTTGCTTTGATGTTCATTAACTGCTGAGTGATTAGGGTGGTGGGTGCTGAAAGTTGGTGGAGGGAGTCTCGTGGCCATGTTAAAAAATAAGACAACAATGAAATTTGCTGCATCGATTGACTTCTCCTTTCACGAAAGATTTCTCTGTAGCACGCAATGCTATTTGATAGCATTTTACACACTTTCAAAATCAGAGTCAATCCTCTCAAACATTCCTACTGCCTTATCAACTGGGTGGATGTAATATTCTAAATCCTCTGCTGTCATTTTAACAATTTCACAGCACCTTCACCAAAAGTAGATTCAACTCATGAAACCACTTTCTTTGCTCATCCATAAGAAGCCACTCCTCATCCATTCAGATGTTATCATTAGACTGCAGCAATTCAGTCACACGTCAGGCACCACATCTAATTCAAGTTCTTTTGCTAGTTCCACTACAGCTGCAGTTATTTCCTTGGCTGAAGTCATGAACCTCTCAAAGTCATCCATGAGGGTTGGAATCAACTTCTCCTAAATTCCTGTTCATGTTTCTATTATGACCTCTTCTCATGAATCATGAATGTTTGCATTGGCATCTAGAGTGGTGAGTCTTTTCAAAAACATCTTCAATTTTCTTTGCACAGATCCATGAGAGGAATCACCCTCTACGGCAGCTATAGCCTTACAAAATATAGCCCATAAAAAATAAGACTTGAAAGTCAAAATTGCTCCTTGATCTATGGGCTGCAGAATGGCTGTTGTATTAGCAGGCATGAAAACAACATTAATCTTGATACACGTCTTCATCAGAGCTCCTAGGTGACTGGGTACATTATCCATGATTAGTAATATTTTGAAAATAATCTTTCTCTTTTTTTCTGAGCAGTAGCTCTCAAGGTTGACTTAAAATATTGAGTAAACCATGTTGTAAACTGATGTGCTGTCATCCAGGCTTTGTTCCAATGAGAGAGCACAGACAGAGTAGGGTTAGCATAATTCTTAAGGGCCCTGCATTTTTGAATGGTAAATGAGCTTGGCTTATACTAGAAGTCACCAACTACATTAGTCCTGACAAGACAGTCAGCCTTTCTTTTGAAGCATTGAGGCCATGAATTGATTTTTCCTCTCTAGCTATGAAAATCCTAGATGACATCTTCTAGTTCTTTATAAAGCTGTTTCATCTACAATGAAAATCTACTTAGTGTAACCACCTTCATCAATTACCTTAACTAGAATTTCTGGATAACTTGTTGTAGCTTCTACATAAAGCACTACTGCTTCACTGTGCCAGTTTGAAAGGATGTATGTACCCTAGAAATGCCATGTTTTAGGCCTCATCCCACTTTGTAAAGGCAGCCATTTCTTCTAATCCCTATTCAGTACTGTATGTTGGAAATTTTACTTAGATTGTCTCCCCGGAGATGTGACTTAATCAAGAGTGGTTGTTAAGCTGGACTAGGTGGAGACATGTCTCCACCCATTCTGGGTAGGTCTTGATTAATTTACTGTAATCCTGTAAAAAAGGAAGCGTTTTGGAGAAAGCAGGAGATTCAGAGCAGAAAAGAACAACAGAGTCACGAGAAAGCCACGACAGAGAATGCTGCAGAAGAACCTCAAAGCAGAAAGTCCACTAGCCAGTGACTTTTGAAGATGAAGAAAAACACCTCCTGGGGAGCTGGAGAGGAAGCTAGCAGATGATGCCATGTTCCGCCATGTGCCCTTCCAGCCGAGGGAGGAACCCTGACCGTGTTCGCCATGTGCCTTTCCACTTAAGAGAGAAGCTCTGACCTTCATTGTCCTTCTTGAATTAAGGTGTCATTCCCTTGATAACTTAGATTGGACATTTCTATAGAATTGTTTTAACTGGGACATTTCCATGGCCTAAAACTGTTAACTTGCAACTTATTAAATTCCCCTTTTAAAAAAACTATTCCACTTCTGGTATATTGCATTCTGGCAGCTAGCAAACTAGAACATTCCACCTTGCATGTTATATAGATGGCTTCTTTCCTTAAACCCCATGAGCCAACCTCCTCTAGCTTCAAACTTTTCTTCTGTGGCATCCTCACCTCTCTCAACCTTCAGATAATTGAGACTAATTGCTTCGGATAAGTCTTTGTCTTATGGGAATGTTGTCGTGGTTTAATCTTCTATCCAGACCACTAAAACTTTCTCCGTATCAGCAAAAAAGGCTGTTTCACTTTCTTATCATTTGAGTGGTCACTGCAGTAGCACTTTTAATTTCCTTCAAGAATGTTTCCTTTGTATTCACAACGTGGCTAATTTTGGGGCACAAGAGGCCTGGCTTTCAGTCTATGTCAGCTCTTGACATGCCTTCCTCACTAAGCTTAATCATTTCTATCTTAGGATTTAAAGTGAGAGACATGCTACTCTTCCTTTCACTTGAACATATTGAAGTAATTTTAGGTTATTAATTGGCCTAATTTCAGTACTGTTGTGTCTCAGGGAATAGGGATGCCTGAGAAGGAGATAAATGGGAAATGGCCAGTTGATGGAGCATCCAGAACATACAAAATTCATCAGTTGAGTTTGCAGTCTTATATGGCCAAGATTCATCGCATCCCCAAATGATTACTAAAATAACATCAAAGATCACTGATCACAAATCACCATAACAGATATAATAATAAGGAAAAGGGGCTAAATATTGTGAGAATAACCAAGATGTGATACAGAGACATGAAATGGGAACACACTGTTGAAAAAAAAAAAAAATAGTGTCAGTAGCCTTCCTTGGCAAAGGGCTGCCACAAACCTCCAATTTGTAAATAACACAGTATCTGTGAAGTGCAATAAACTGAACACAATAAAATGAGCTATTTCTGTAAATAAATCTAACTAGAAATATGAACTTAAAGTGACTGAAACAGTAGTAATTGAAATTATTTTAATTTTGGCAAATTCTACCCAAACGCCTATCTAGTATCATCTCTGAACAGGCCATTTACTAGGAGTTTAGGCTGTAGCAAATGATGGAGAAAATGATACTGGGCTCTTTTCTCGTTCCTTCTGGTTCCTTCTTCCGGCTTTGTTTCTGCCTCATTGTAATTGTTCAATGGATGTTTAGGAAAATAAGCTTTAGCCTTTTGACTTGTTCTCCCCTTCCATTCATGAAGAGTAAAATAAAATGTTCTTCCATTCCAAGACAACATGTTGTTGAACAAATATTTATCTTCTATTCAATATCTCTTTTTTCACAATCCCTTCTCTCAGCTCATTGAGTACACATGATGCTGCAGCTTTCTAATTTTGTACTTTTCATGCTGAAAGTTCAGTATGAAAGATGAAGCCAACATCCTGCTTCATGCAATATATTCTGTTGTTAATAGTTTTCTCTTTTAAGTATCTTTTTCTACAAAAAAGACTACTGTACACAGAGAGAAATCAATATATCAGATTAAGACTCTCTCAATTTGCCCTGAACAAATTGTACCAAATACTCTAACTGTATAAGAAAGAAACCAGAAATATCTGGAACAGTGCATTGCCATCTGAACTCAGGAGTTTTAATATCTGAAGTAATCAAAAGAATGGTATGAAACACATTTCATTCCCTGTAACTATCTTTAAGTTATAGCATGAACTGCCCTTTATCAAAGTACCTGTATCAACATGGAAAAACTAAAATAGAAATAAAAATTAAGTGAGATCCAGGCCCTGTATTTTTATCCATGACTTCTTTTTTCCACATAACTTTTTTCTACAAAAGGTTTTAGTAAGTAAAATAAGTCTCTTTCCTTCTCAGAGCTTTGAAAACCATAATATGAAATACGATTCTCTGAAAGAGAGCAAATTACATACTGTTTACCAATTCAATAAATCTAGAACTCCTTTTATTTTAGAGGTAATCTCATGTGAGTTGAATTTTCACCCTTGCTGACATTCAGCTTTCTAGTAATTTACACCTCACGTGCTTTCTTCCAGATCAGACTGTAAGCTTCCTGAGGGCAGGGATGGTGTTAGTCTGGATCACTGAGGCATCCAGATTTATTGCAATGCCTGATTCATGGCAGGTACACAATCTAAACTGAATTTAGCATTTTTTCTTTGAATATTTACTTTTAAGGCAGATACAACTTTGTGGTAGTGTTACTAGTACAATTCTGAAATAAACCTTCAAAGTACCTTGAAGCCCCAGAGTAGGAGCCTCTGGGGCTTCAAGGTAATTTGAGTCTATGATTTTTCTGCCATTCCCTCCCTGATTTCTTTCTCTTTCTTTATTTTTCTGTGAGTTTTTATAGTCGTTTTTCTTAGTTACCTGCAGTAACTAAAAGAGAGCAATTGAGTCAGATATCCTCTGCAACAGTTAAGAATTTCCAACCCAGACCATACTTTATATATGGATCCTGATGAAGAGAGAAATAATTCAAGCCCATAGTCACTGTCAACATTCATCTAAGTCTTCAGCTAGCTGTACTTGTATCGATTGACTTGTGTCTGTTCTGATGCATCTTCCTAGTAACCTTGCTTGCCTAGGAACTGTATTTTTTGACATCTCAGCATTGCACAGGAATCACAAAGTTTCTTCCTTACTTCCTCCTTATCCTAACCAGGATATGATTTTGGACAAGGAGGATCAGGGGAGAGACGAGGTACTTCCAAAGGAATATCTGTCATGAGAGATTGTGAACAAATTCAGAGATTCAGGCAGAGTGGAGGATATTGTTGAGATAGCAAATCTGGGAGCCTACAGCCAATCTGAGAACCACCAAGGTCAAGACCCAAGGTTAGTACTAACAAGGCAGTGTCCTATTCATTGCTAGGTTTAGTAATGGGTTTGGAAACACATTTTTATAAGCCAAGGATCAAGGACTGGGGCACACAGAACAGAATTAAAGAGGACAGCATCTCACATTCATTATTGACACACATTGATATTTTCTTGGTCGTTCTTCTAATATACTGTCTTTTTTAGGATATACAATTTTTTGTCTTTCTCTGCCTCACAATTACTCAAAATTTCTTTATTTCAGGATGGCAATTCTTTCCTTTTCTTTCATTTTACTTTATTTTTCTTCTCTCTCTTTTTCTGTCATTTGTATGTTTTTGTGCACACATATACATATGCATGTGCATCTCTCTGCATTTTGTGCAGAGGCATTTGTCCTTAAGTTTCCCAATAAATTCTCCATCATGCAGCAATAACTACCAGAAATACAACAATGTTGGCCTCAGAATGACAGGGGTATATACTAAAATTTCCCTTATGATATATTCTTGTAGCTGAAATAGTCATGAACACAAAATAATCAGAAGAAATCTTAGAGAAAAAGCTCTGCTAATTAGAGAAGTGGCCATCTGAACACCCAAGAGAGGCACCATAATTTGTGATCTGCTGGCTGCAAAAAAGTTCCAACAGCATGGTGGCTTAAAGCTATATACCCCAGAAAAGCATGTTCTTAATCTTAATCCATTCCTGTGAGTGTGAAACCATCTAAATAGAATCTTTTGATGGAGTTGTTACAGTTAAGGTGTGGGCCAACTGAATCACAATGGGACTTAGTCCTTCACTGAAGGTTTTATAGTGAAGGTCAAAAAGAGAAAGAAATAGCCACAGGGAACACACACAGTCAATAGAACCCAGAAGAGAAAAGAGAAGTGAGGAGAGGCTTCTACATCCATTGAGATGTGATAGAAAAGCCAAGGACCAAGGATCACCAGTAGCCAACCTCAGAATGCCCCCATCTTTGGTAGAAAACATTGCCTTGATAATGCCTTGATTTTATACTTCTCCTAGCCTCAAAACTATGAGTCAATAGATTCCTGTTATTTAAGGCAACCCATTGCATGGGATTTTCTTTGGCAACCAGGAAACTGAAACAACCAGTATCATATCTAAATATTATGAAAGGAAGAAGGAAAATGGCAGGGCTGCAGTGAGGAGAAAAACATTCTCCTCTTTGGCTATTAAAGATCACTGTTATTTACTCTCATGATTATGCACTGCTTCTAGCCCTCTGTCTGCAGTGGAAAACTTCAATTGCTCTAATAATTATAAGTCTTGAAATTCATGTAGTTCATTTCTTGGAGCTGAAGTTACACATTAAGGAAATTTTACCTATAAGCCACAGCTGAGACCCTGTTTCCAAGTGGGCATATACATAAGCACCTTCTGAACTCTAGGTGTATGAATCTGGGGCCCAGAAGAGAGGGCTGAGCTGAGGAAGAAAATGCAATGCCATGGCTCCTAGATGGTCTATAAAACTAGAGAGGCCCTGATAAAACAACATAGTATGAAAAAGAAAGAGGACTCTAAATTGATTCTCAAAACTACCAACCTTTAGAAGAAGAGAAGAAGATTAAAAAGGTAAGAAAAGAAACTGAGAAACAGACAGAGAGGTGAAATGAAAATACATTATGGAACCCAAGAAAAGACACCGCAAGAAGAAAGGCAGAAACCACTGTGCTGACAGCTGCTTAGAGATAAAATAAAATGAGAATTGAAAAGTGTCTGTTTGATTTGTCAGCATGTTGACCACTGGTGAATTTAGCATGAGAAATATCAGTAGAATGGTGGTACTTATAAGCCAGGTTGGAGAGGGATAAATAATGGAAGGGGGGGGAATATTTCATAACTTTAATTTAAAATTTACAAAGAGCATTTACAAAGGAATTAATGTATGAGAAGTGAGAACTTAAGGAACAGTATGGGCACATAACTCAAGAATAAAGAGGTAGGACTGTAAATTGAGGGCACTGCCATATTAAGGGTATGTGTTTCCTTGTTTGTATTTTAGAATTATTATTTTTTTAAATGCAGTTGGTAAAGAATGCAGAAAAAAGAGAATGGTTGAAGAATTAGAAGATTGTGTATGGGGGTGGGTGGAGTGGGGAACAAATGGAATTGAGTCTCCCAGAAAAAAGGAGGGGGCTAATACTTGGAAATTTGGAGATAAAAACCTGTTTTAGTTTTAGGGCTGCTAAAGCAAATACCATGCGATAGCCTGCCTTACGCAATGAGAATGCATTAGCTCATGGTTTCGAGGTTAGGAAAAAGTTCAAGTCAAGAAATGATGAAGGTAATGCTTTTTTCCTGAGGCCTGGCATTCTGGGGCTGGCTCTGGTGGTCCTTGAGCACGGGCTCCTCTGTCACATGACAGTACACACAGCAACATCTCTTGGCTTTTCTCTTCTGGGTTCCATCGACCTTCACATTCTTGCTTCCTGTGGCTTTCTTTCTGTGTCTGAATTTCATTCTGCTTATAAAAGACTCTAGTAATAGGATTAAGACCCCTTCTGATTGGGTTGAACTAAACCTTAACTGGTTAATCTCATCAAGAAGTCCTATTTTCTAATGGGCTCTCACCCACAGAATGGATTAAATTTAAGAACAGGTTTTTCTGGGTTCCAAACCACCACAACACCTTTGTGTTTGGTAGGAGGGGGGATGCTTTCTCCATAATAATTATATGGAAGAGAAATAATATAATTATGGGTGAATGCAGATTTCTAGATTAAATAATGAGAAAGTAGCCAAAGAGAGCTATCCCATTTGTTACACTGTATTTTCCTTATGGAGAAAGTTGCTAGGAAAACACTGTATTTTCCCATGCCTCTTCAAGCCCATATCCCTAAGATGTGTTAAAATTCCATATGAATAAGCACAATAAATTTATTGGAAATTTTAATTCAGTGAGATGTGGGTAATTGAGAATTATGGCTTTAGCATATTGTCAAAAGATATGGCACTAGAAAGAGAGATATAATAAATGTTTAAAAATAGTTAGCAATCTTGCAAACTAATTTTCCAAGGCTTCTTCAGAAAATTAATCTTGGCACCATCTTTCCCCTGAACAGTTTCTACATCAGGGTCTCTATCTGTGGTGGTATTAAACGTTATTTACATGGGTGCCAGTTAATCATATGCCCCTTAGTCTACACAGTATAATAGCACATTGGATGCATGCATTTTAATCATGTGCTAAGACTCCAGCAAACAATATTTCAGTACCTGGAAAATTTAATCGTGACAGAAAAACTGAAGAAATAATACATTTAATTTCTTCTTATAGAGCATATTCATGAATGGATAAATACCTTTTTTTAAAATTTTGAGTCAAAATCACTGTTTTTTTTTTTTATGCATTTGTCTTCTAGACCCTATAGAAAATAAAAAGTGGAGTTACAAACCAAAAATGCAGTAGTACTAGCATTTATATTTGCCGATGTTGTTACCCTCACAGGAGATCTTTAACCTTATTTCTTCATGCAGCTTTGATCTATTGTCTATTGTCGTTTCCTTTCAACCTGAAGAACTAAGGCCAGTCTGCTGGTGATATACTCTGTGCTGGTCTGAATCTGTGGTGGACCCCACAAAAGCCATGCCCTTTAATCCTCATTCAGTATTGCTGGGTGGGAGCATTCTGATTGTTTCCATGAAGATGTGACCCACCCAATTGTGGGTGGTAACTTTTGATTAGATGATTTCCATGGAGGTGTGTCTCCACCCACTGAAGGTGGAGTTGCTTACTGGAATCCTTTAAAAGAGGAAACATTTTGGGAGAGAGTCTCTTTTTTGTAGAGCCACATGAAAGCTAGCAGATACCACCATGTTTGCCATGTGCCCTTCCAGCTGAGAGAGAAACGTTGGACATCGTCGACCTTCTTGAAAAAAGGTTATCTTTCCCTGGATGCCTTCGATTGGACATTTCTATAGATGTGTTTTAATTGGGACATCTTCTCAGCCTTGGAACTGTAAATGAGCAACTTATTAAATTTCCCTTGTTAAAGGCCATTCCTTTTCTGGTATATTGCATTCTGGCAGCTAGCAAACTAGAACATACTCCTTCAGTTACTTTTTTTTTTTTTTCTTTTTTGGTATCATTGGCCTAGAGAGATCAAATAGAGTCAGGGGGCTATTTTGAAGGCTATTTTTTTTCACATGGGCAGGCACTGGGAATCGAACCCGGGTCCTCTGGCATCACAGGCAAGCATTCCTGCCTGCTGAGCCACCGTGGCCCGCCCTTGAAGGCTACTTTTATGCAAGCTTCATTATTCCTATTGACTCTTAAGAACACCTAGGGCTCGAACTGAGACTCTATAAAGGTTTCATGCACTAGGTATACTTTCCTGGAACCTATAATTCCTGAAAGTTTCCTTGATCAGATAAATCCTAAAACTGAGAGGGAGCAGCCCTTCCAAGATTTTCAGTTAATTACATCCTCTTTCCCTTAGTCTGAAGAACCTTTCTCAACATGAAAAAGCCAGAACAGGAATTTCCCAAAGATCCTTCTAGATTGGTAGAAGGATCAAAGGAGAAGGAGGAGGTATAACAGAGAAAATAGGATTTAACAAATGAGTATGACTGCTGAATCACTATATTAAAATACCTTCTAGTCTCCAGCATTTTGGGGCAGCTAGAAGCAGAAATCTGAGATGGTGGAATAGTAGCCCATGACAAACTCTGGGATCCATTCTATAACTACTTTTTTTCTTTTTTCTCATGGGCAGGCACCAGGAATCAAACCTGGGTCTCTGGCATGGCAGGCGAGAACTCTGCCTGCTGAGCCACCATGGCCTGCCCAGTTTTGTAGCTACTTTTTGAACTGCGTTTTGGAAATTGTTGCTTTTTCTTTACTTTGCTTTGTATATATGTAATATTTTACAATAAAAAAAATTTAAAAATACCTTTTTTGAGTTATTTTCAACAATTTTAATAACAATTGTCATTACCTTAGATTTACTCAAAAAGAATGCCAGGCAAGCTTGTAAAACTTGTGAAATGAAGTCAGAGTTAGTCATTGTTAATGTTTTTCCCTTTTTTGTGTTTGATGATAATCTCCTAAAACTTGTCTGATGATCAAGATATTATTCAATATATCCAATATTTTATAGATAACATTTCATAATGCAAGAATTATGTATCATTGAAGATTCAACTTCTAGCTGCTGCTCAAATTCTGCCGGGAGAGTCATGATAATTACCAGTGCTGGGGCAGTTACAAATCTACTACATTGATTTTAGGCAAAAGATATACATCTCAAAAATCATTTCTCTTTACATAAAAGCCCTCAACCAATTACCCAGGTATACTGGATTTTCCTCGTTGGAGAGATAGGCACCAGGGAAACTGCCTAAACTCTTTCAGGCCTCTAATGCAGTGATTGTTAAAATTTGGGGTTCTTTTGACAAAAGGGGGAGAAGAAGTGTAACAAATAAGTTATCAGTGGCTGAGAGATTTCAAATAGAGTCAAGAGGCAACACTGGAGGTCACTCTTACGCAAGCTTCAGTTAGACACTGCTACCTATCATAACCTGCCAAACCCCAACCAAAATCATTGCTGTCAATCCTAAAGAATACCTAGCGCATTATATAAGATTCTCTAAAGGTTCCATGTACTAGAGTAACTTTACAAAATCTACAACCTCCAGATGAAATCCTGGACCAGATAAGTCCTGAAACGTAGAGAGCCAGCCCTTCCAACTATCAACTAGTTCCATCCCCCTATTCCATATCATTGACAGCCCCTTCCAACATGAAACAGTTAGAATGGGCATAGCCCAAATATTCCTATAGAGTGGGAGAAGGATCAAAGGTGATGGTGGAGTTATACAGAGAAGGTAGGGCTTAAGAAATGAGTATTAGTGCTGAATCACAATACTGATATTTCTTTTAGCCTCCAGTACCTTGGAACAGCTAGAAGTAAAATCCTAAAATTGTGGAATTTTAATGCATACCAAACTCTTAAATCTGTTCTACAACTAATTGTTGCTATGTACTTTGAACTTTACTGCTTGTATGTATATATGTTATTTAAAGAGAAGATGGAGCATAACAAGAGAAAATAGGATTTAACAAATGGGTATGACTGCTGAATCCTTATATTGATAATTCTGTTGGTTTCCAGTGTCCTGGAGCAGCTAGAAGAAAAAACAAAAAATCGTGGAACTGTAACCCACACCAAACTTTAAAATCTGTTCTATAACTGCTTGTTAAATGTACTTGGAAATTTATTGCTCTTTTTTGTATATATGTTATATTTCACAATTTTAAAAAATCATTTAAAAAATTGGGGGTTCTCATCCCTTTGGGAATATGACATATTTCTCTCCTCAGAGGGCAATATCCACATGCACCAAGGGCATGTTCTCCTGAATTCATTCATAAACTAAGACTCTATGGACCCCAAGATCAAAGCTCATAAACTAAAATAGGGTACAACCCCCCACCCCCACTTCAAGAAAACACAATTTACAAAAGAAATTCATCCTATTACAAATGAATTTCATTTAGGGAAAAAGAAATTACAACAATTTTCACTTAAATAGCATGCTTCTAAAGGCATTGCAGTGTTTTTGAGATCATTTGATATTTGAGAGATACCACCGGAACAAATGTTCCTTGAGGGCATGGCATTTTGATGTCTTTCCTGTTTACTTCTGTGTCTCTTTCACCTATGACAATAGATAATAAATATTTGCTAAATAAAATTATTAACAAATAGGAGAGCTTCGGTCATTTTGAGAGAGTAGGGGAGAAATCATGAGGATGCTATGTTTCTTCTCTGCTTTGGGTAGAGGAAAATAGATCTCATTCTTAGTTTAAGGACTTATTGACATGATTCATAGCAGCATCTGGTAACTTACCTTTGTTCTGGTCCACAGTTTAAGAAATAACTTGGACCAAACCCAGTTCATTTGGAAGGGTTGAGGGTGATTAATGAGAACTATGTTCATGTCTGAGTTTAATATACTATACAAAACCCTTTAGCGCATAATAAATATTCCATAAACACTCAGATAGCTGAGATGTTTCCAGTTCAGGTTGAGCCTGCCCCTTGCAAATATTCAGACAACCTTATATAAATAAACATCCAAACTTGCCCCAGCTTATATAATCTCATGGTGGGTATAGATAGTAAGTCTCTGATGGGGACAGGAGAGCTTTGTGAAGATTGGGTGCGATTCTCAACTCAGAGGCTGTCAACCACAACTCTCTGCCCCCTGGTGAGGATCTCAGTGTCTCCATTGTCCTCAAAAATATCACTGCCCTTTCCACTGAGTATTCTGACTCCATGGATAAATTTGGTTTTGTTTTACTCAGTGTTATCTTTTCCTGGTCTTCCATCAAAATGACATTTATCAAAATAATCATAGAATGTCTGTATGTCCCGAGATGGTGTTAAAGAGATGGGGAAACTTTTGACGAAGGAGTAAGAGATAATCCTGCCTCTTTGAGCAATTTGCAATGGATTGGAGTAGGAAAATTACTTTGGGATCCTTGTTAAGCACAGGCACTATCCTTATTTATTATAGTGTAAGACACCTGAATGTTAAGGAAATGTGAATTAAAACAGCAGTCATTATGGGCTTGAGTAAAATAAGAAAGAAAGTCTTCCTAGGGGTAGGAGAGAAGGCCACGGGCAGATAGAAGGAGATATGGCATTCTAGAATGCCTACATAAATATTTTTTAAACAGGAAAAGTACTACTTATATTGCTGTGGTTTCATGCCTGCTGCTCACATTTTCTTTGGGTCAATGTGGTAATGAGAGTAACATTTAGATTGAGTCTTTATCAACATTTGTTTGAATTAGTACAACTACCTTCTATCTGATTTCTCTTTTCCAGTCCCATCAATTTCTCTTCTCTACACTGCTACAGTAATTATCTCTCTAAAACAAAGACTAAATCATTTAACGTAGACATCATCAAATCCACACATACACCTACCCCTCCTTACTGAAAAGAATTGTTAAATCTGTTTATCATCCTTAAGGTAAAAGGAAATTTCTTTGCAAAATATCCTAGAAACCCTGGGATAAGGTCCAAGCCCCTGTCTACCCTTTGAGACTCATCTTCCACTGTATCCATCAGACCCTATGTCCTGTGCACCTGGGATTCCATCTCATACTCTGAGCTTTTGCACATGTGCCCCCTCTGTCTGGAATATCATCCTCTATCTTTATTTTCTTGTGAATAAATATTATTTATCTGCTTTTTCTAAGACCTGGAGTGGGCTTTGCTTCTATCAGGAGACTTCTCTATCTCTCCCACTGTGTGTCAGACACTCTTCCAGCTGGCTCCGATATACACTAACACAAAGCTCTTACTATAACAGTTATCAAGCTGCCTGATAGTCACTCTCACTGACTGCCAAAGTTCCCTGGATATAGCAGAACTAAAAACAGTAACAATAACAATAACAACATCAATGTTTGTATTGAAAAAAGTGTTAGCTGTCAGAAACAATGGAGGTTAGAAGAAGAAGAAATGAATAGGGTGTCCAAAGACTTTTTCTTGTCTGGAATCTGCCACTCGTTTGCTGTGTGAATCCTTGAGAGGTTCATTTTATTTCTGAGTTTATTTTCCTTTATGGAAAAATAAGGTTGCTGGACTGGATGCTCTCAGAAATCCCTTTCAACTCTAACCTTTTTTGTTTCATTTTCAAGCTCTCTGCTTAGTTTCTCTATTTAGCCAAGATGCATATTTTTGGTGTTGTATGATTGGAAGAGAGAAGGAGGAAGAAGACTGGCTGAATGCACATGCACTGAACCAGAAGGCACCCAGTAATGTGCTCTGGTTGCACTGATGATAAGCTTTCTTTTCATTTAGCTTTTCCAGCTGTGAAGGAAAAATAAAATAAAATTTTCATTTCATGGCTCTGTTACTATGATGGACAGGTTTTGGTGTCAACTTGGTCAAATGATTATGCCCAGTAGTCTGGTCAGGCGAGCACTGACCTGACCATTGCTGCAAGGAGATTTTGTGGCTGGTTGATAAACTGGAAGGCTGGTGTATTAAATCATCAGTCAGTTGATTGCATCTGTGGCTGATTATGTCTGTGATTAACTAAGGCACATCTCCCACAATGATATAATCCAATCAGTTGAAGGCTTTTAGAGAAGACTTTCACTGCTTCTTCAGCCAGTGCGCCTCTCCTGTGGATTTGTCCAGACCCTCCATCGGAGCTGCCAGCTTCACGGTCTGCCCTATGGGTTTTTGACTCTTCCATTCCCACGGTTGTGTGAGACACCTTTATAAATCTCATACTTACAGATCTCGCCTGTTGGTTCCGTTTCTCTAGAGAACCCTGACTAGCACGGTTCCTTATAAGCATCCAAGGCAGAGGAGGGAAATGCTTACAGGATAGGTTCTTCTTCTCACACTTTACATTCTTTCTTACATTCCTCAATTGTTTGTAACAATAGTTCAGTTTCCTAAAATGGTATTTCTGACAGAGAAGGAAATGGATAAGACATTCCTACCAAAAAAATCTTAAAATTGAGGTAAAGGACCTTGCATATTTTGCTAAACACCATTTCTTCTGTGCCAAGCACATACTGGTTACTTAGTGAATATTTATTGAATTAAATATCTCCCTACCATCCTATTCAAATGCATCAGGAACACCACAATTCAGGTGGGATAAGTAATGCAGAGATTTTTCATTAATATGATATCTACTATTTTAAAATAGTGGCTGGATATTGTCTGGATGGAGTGTTTATAAGGAAAGCATTTGTTAAGCTTGCCTGGCTGCTCTTAGTAAGTTTCAGAATGCAAGTTCAAAAACAAAGAAAGAAAATTCAATCATTATTTGGAATAGCACTTATTTACTTATAAGTGATCAATATGTTAATTATATATATATATATATATATTTTTTTTTTTTCATAGACAGGCACCGGGAATTGAACCCCAATCTCCAGCATGACAGGCAAGAACTCTGCTTGTTGAGCTACCGTGGTCCTGTTAATTATATTTTATTTTAACCTATTCATTGAAGTGATCACCTTAAAGAACTGCTCTGTAACACTCTTAAAAACCTGCTTCTCTATTAGATGTGCATGTATTTTTCATTAAGCATGGCATTTAGCTGAAAATCTTAATTTGCATAAAGGATAAATTAGAGGAAGGGTATTTGCTTTATAAATTATTTTTTCCTAAAAATATATTTTCAAATTATCAACAGGAATAGCTATTTCAATTGCACAGAAATAAATGCTTAAGTGCTTGAGAGAATATACAGATGAATGAGTCACTGTCTCTGCTTCAAGCAGCATAAAATGTGATAGAATAAATGAGGCATGGGCTCAAAGGATAAAATGTACCATATGTATGGCATGGAAAATTTAGTCTTTTTGTGAATAGGAGGCTGGATGAGGGCAGGATGGCATCTCATTCTTGGCATGGTAATCAGAGAAGTTATCAGAAAGGAAGAAAAGTGTAAATCTATCCTTGAAAGATAAATATGGTTTCAATGACTGAAAGGAGAAAAGAAAGAAGAAAGCATTTCTGATAGAGAGAATTGCATGGCAAAAGCATGGCTTCTGTTTGGCACAGAGCACAAAGAAGGAAAAAGAGCATGCATTTAGTAGTATCATACAATAGGTGCTTCAACAGCAGAGACCAGAGACACAGTGAAAATCAGATTAAGGAGAGTGAACTTCACTCGGTATTCAATGAGCATGCTGTGAGAATTAACTACAGAATATAGAGAACAAGAGCAGGAAATTGAGTTACAATGCTGTAGCATAACACAGTTTCAAATCAGGATGAAATTATGGTGATAGTCGTGAGAAAAGAAGAGTGAAAGAAGAAATAAAAGTTGAGAAGAATCAAAGTAGCTAATAGTGATCTATTTGGAAAAAGATGCAAGAAAAGAAAGACTAGTAGAAAATGCACCTGAGTTGCTGAGAAAATGATGTCACCAAAGAGAAAAAAAAGGCAAATCAGGAGGGGGAGCAGATTCACAAGACAGATAATGAAGTTGTTTTGTTGTTTAGTTTATTTTCTTGTTCTCATTTTTGAAGTGCTTAGTTTCAGGGAACAGAGCATCAATAAAAAAATACGGCCAGTGAAGGTTCTGAGTTTGAGAGGACAGCTCAGGAAAGAAGTCAGGGCTGGCTACACTGATTCTTCAGAGATTTCTTTCAGACAACCTGCCTGCTATCACATCCTCAGAACAAATTACACAAGTATTTTGTCTTGCTAGGAAAATGTTTCTAATTGGGGCCCTGGGCCCCCTTATATCAACCACTACTTTTCCTCCCTTTGGTCACCAGATTTTTCCCTAAATTAGTTGAAGACACTGTAAGCCCAATTTTATGCATCGTGATTTAGTAGCTGAATTCAGGTAAAAGTACCATATTTGTAAGGTAACACTGTGAATGACTTTCACAATTAAAAAAAAGAGAGAGAGAAATCACTTGAAGTGAGTGAGTCAGATTGTCTGGCTGATTTTAATGAGAGCCCAGTTACTCCCAGTTAACCCATAAAAAAAGTGCCCCATGGTTTCCTTTCAAAAGTGACCTGAGGCCACAGGCAGGGACCTAGCTTCTGCCTCTGTTATTGCATCTTTTGAGTCCTCTTGGAAATAATATTGCTCTTGTCACTGGAAGGGGGTGACTTGGTTGCTTGGGGTCCCTCAAGATGCAGGAAGGAACCCTACCGTCCTTATCCATGGAAGCTCAATATGCTTTCTTAATAGTGGGAAACTATTCTTTTTGTTCCCAATGAATCTGATGATGTCTGAAACAACTCTTATTAAACTCTAATTAAAACTCTTATTTCTATCTTTGGATGTAAAAAGTTTTTTATCAGTTTAATGCTGAGGTCTTCTTAAAAAGCAGACTAGTGAATTAGAGAGACAGATGAAAAATAGTTATAGATTTATAACTACTATATATTATATATCTAATATATTAGATATATAACTAATAGTTATTAGATAATAGTTAATAGAAAAAATAGTTATCCTTTCCAGAGATTTTTATCATGGGTCTGCAACATGTCTGTTAAAGACTTAAACCTTAGTGGATTCCATTTAGGTATGAGACTGGAAAATGACACTGATATGCAGTATGACTTGAGGAGCTCAGCATGTTTTCTCCTTCTCTTCCTTGATAATACCAAAAATACCTTAGAAAGGGCAATAATACCTACAGTAATGACTATACCTTGGGAAATCTCTACACTTTGGAATTCAGAAGGAAGCATATCCTCTTATCTTAAAATAGATCATCTTGTACTTTATAACTCTGTTATGTTAAGCTCAGAGAATCTGCGTTCACAAAACTCACAAACTGCAACCACTTCTCTGGCCAGCTGAGGGAGAAATTGCTCTGCTTTTGTACAGATACCTAGTTAATGCTTTTGGAAAAGAACTAGCTTTTGGAAAAGAAGCAACAGAGAGGTGGTTCTGTGCAGAAAACTACAGAGAAGGGCACACAGGAGCAAAAAGGGGCTAGGAGCAGGGAGTGGGAGGGAATGGGCAAGCAAATTTAAAGCTACAACACAGAGCAGCAGCAAAGAGTTTTATGAAGCCTGAAAAAACATCTGCAGTTCACATCAAAACCTGTGTAACCCAAGAACTTCTTCTGCATTAAGGTGTGTTAGATTTATAGAACTTACAGAGTAACTTTTCAATTTTTAAAAATTTGTGTGAATTAGTTTAATAGACATTTTTCCTTTAATTTTAAATATTAGCTAACTTCTACAAGTCCCCACCAACTAAAGAAATATAAGGCTGACTTCAGAGTTCTTTAGTTCAGTAGAATATTAGTGGGGCTGTAGTGATTGATGCCTCACCTTCGTTAGGCACAAATTAATATGGATGGAAAGTGATAGTATTTTCTGGGGATACATATTTTATCTGATATTGAATATATACTTTGACCATTCATAATTCATTAATATAAAGCTAAACAGCAACTTTCCAAATCTAGCATGATAACTTCATAATATAAGACATCTTAGATATTTATCTGCTAGACATCTTTCCTATAGGAGACCAAGGTTACTGAAGGATATGAATATTTATGTGGCATATCCATAACCCCCTCCATCCTCAGATTCAGCTCCAGACTACAATTGGAGCAACTGGGGGTCCATAAAATTAACCTCAGATTCTGGAAATAACATTTTTCCAGAGATTGAGGCCTCCTCTTTTTTTTTTTCCTTTATATGTGTTTTGAAAGTCCATGGTGTACCTGTTGAGTCATAAAGTATACGTATAACTGAGTCCTAGCCTTTCTTCGAAGAGGCTTATCTACTCAATCTACTTTGTAACCCTCTAGGCAAGTCCTTTCGCTAAGTTGGTACTGGATTCCAGGCCCCTCTCTTATCAAGGAAAGCAAAGCTGCCCAAGAAATTCCTCCCAGTATCAAGGCCCAGGGGAGTAAAGGCCAATAAAGAGGCCAATTCATCAAAATCATAGACATGAGACTGGAAGTGAGATTATAGACTATTCGATTTGTACTCAATTGCCTGACTTTGCTTGTTAAAACACAGATCAATTCATTTCACTTGTATCCCCACTGGGTCCTCCACAGTCCTCCACAGCCTGACACGGACAGCTTGAACTGGCACCAGCCATCTCTTCCCCCTCCTTCTGCTGCCCAATAAGCTCCACCCAAACTGAAACAAGGGCGTTTCACAGGCACATCCCTCCACTCTGACTCTCAGACAGGGCCCTCGCTCTAGATTTCAGGTGGAATGAGGAGTGTCCAGGTTAAGTTAAAGCAGCTCATCTCTCCAACTGCACAGGATTAAATGTATCCTTGCTGACCCAACCCAAGCAGAGCTGCTGCCACCAAGTGTCCCCTAACATCCTCCAGAGAGCCCAGCCTTTCTCAGCATGCATCGCCTCTCGTGTCTCTTAATTCTTTCTACTTCACTTTTTAGTTTTTATGGACATATCTTTTCTACTAGCAGTAAACAGATTGAGAGTAGAATCCAGATCTGATATATATTTTTTAAACTCTAAAACATTACATTGCCCTGCAAACACAGGCACTCGATAAATGTTTACCAAATAAATTAGCAAAAAAAGAATTAATTCTCAGTTTCTGGTAAACAAAATTTATACACACATAGACATGCACATCTACACACACACACACACATATATATATATATATCTACTAGTATTACATGTGCATACATACAATATCTATTTATATTAAATATTTATAATGAATGCAAGAGTTTCCACTGTGCAGCAGGATTTAAGATTCAAAATACTCCAACTTTACAATTTTAAAAAAAGCAAGTAAAATGTACATTTTAATTTGGTAATATATTTGAAGAGTAGAAAAAAAGTTTTTTTCAAATCTCCCTTTAGTAATTTAAGAGTAATTGATGAGGTTTTTGCTATTCCCCTTTCTATCCTTTCATTATCCAAAAATGTAGTTTTGTGAGGTTCTCTGAAACATGTAAAATGGATGCATATTGGAGCACCCTAAAAGCAAATAATCGACAGAGCGCTTGTCCATTTGATAGTCATTTTAGACATCACCGTGTATAGAACAGTTTTACAGATATGGTCTTGGCCGTCTAGATCTAGATGAAAAGCAATTGTTTCTTTTTTTTTTTTTTTTTTTAATCCATGAAACAAATCAGTAGACCACTTATTCCAATATATAACAAAAGATTAAATAAATAGCAAAAATCTATGTGTATTCAGTAAATAAAGAGTCACTGATAGCTACAAAGTTTTTAAGAATATTGAGATTTTGCCTGAGTCAAGATGGCAAAGATTAGGTGAAAATAGCCTATTCCTCAAGAGGAGTGTGGACCACTAAGGAGTATAGAGTTGAAAATAGCATATTTGTTGAACGGTAAGGAAACTGCACTGCTGACTTTTGGTAAGCATTTATTGAGCATTTACTATTTAGCTGGGACTGTGCTAAGCATCTGTGTGGAGAGGTTGTATTGGAGTGAATGGTTCTCAAAGCTTGGTCAGCCTGCAAGCAGCATCACTGTGATCTTACTACAAAGGCAAATTCTCAGGTCCCACCCAAGATCTACTGAATCAACAACTGTGGATTTGGAGCCTGGGGATCTGTATTTTGCAAGCCCTCCAGGTGATTCTGATAGTATGATTGAGAAATAGTATATTAGAGGGAAGGAGGAAATAACCGTGCCCAGGTAGTGCAAGACTTGGAATGCCAAACAGTAGAACTGAACTTGATGCCTAGAGGCAGGAAGCCACAAACAGACATTAAAAAGACAAGTGCCGTCAAGAAAGTGGTGTTTACTTAGCTCAGGTGGCTTAGAAGAAATATTAACAGAGGTTGAAGGTCTGAAGAGGATTATTATTGGGATGTTGGAAATCTTTATAAAAGTTCCCTTAAGCCATACAGCTTCTGAAGGCAGGAGAAAAGATAAAATGAAATAATCCCATCTTTTGAGAAATGTCACTCTTCTTAAGACATTTCAATAAGATACCTATGAAATTTCTCCTCTCTGAGTGTGTTTTCTCTGTCTTCTCTAGAGCCTAATTCAGCAGAGTAAAGAAGGATCCTGCAATTTTCTTAGAAATATTGAGTTGAACTTCCAGTCTATCATGATTTTGTTTTAGTGTGCTTGACATGTTGCATCATATGCGCTACTAAGGTGAAGAGAAAGAACTAACAATAGACTGTGTGGATTTTACTGGGTTTTATTTTTAAATTAATATTAAAATAACTCCAAATCTTACTGTGATTTATTGCAATTGTAACTTCCCTCCTTATAATCTGTATAGATATATAGGCTTATAAAATAAGCTTAGGGTGGGCCACGGTGGCTCAGCAGGCAAGAATGCTTGCCTGCCATGCCAGAGGACCCGGGTTCGATTCCTGGTGCCTTCCCATGTGAAAAAAATAATAATAATAAATAAAAAATAAAATAAGCTTAGTCATTCTCTGGGGAAAGACATAACTTTGTACTGGGCTCAGGTGTGGGGAGAATTGGGACTAGGATGGATCCTGTTCTATAAAGCCACACACAGGATGGGGTTATTGGTTATTTTAGGTAGGAATGTAAAGTGATACTTAAGAGAGCAATAGGTAAAACCTAAAATTCAATGGCAAGCAGGATTTTGACAGGAAAGTAGGGCATAAGAAGTTATGGAATTTGAAAAGCTAAAAGCTGAGTATTATGAAAACCTGGTTAAATCCAAGGCAATCACAGAACGATGGACAGTTCCAGGTACAGTTACCTGCAGGACTTGGTGAACTTTCCTTAGCGAGTTCAGATTTGTCTGATCATTTTTGTTTTTGGGTTTGCCTTTTTTTTTACTTGCTGGGGGTAGGTGATCTGTGCCACTAGGAAGGATTTTCTGGAAGATAAAGGAGAATTAGCACATCAGGAAGCACTAGTGGGGCAGGTGTTGTTTAGGAGCCCACATTGTCTGGCCCTTCCATCTAAATCGCAAGTTATTTAACATATAATTTGGGGTGTTCACTCAAGCAATGAGTGTATAACGCCTTGTTTTATTTGCCCCAATCCTATATAGGTTTGTTGTTAAGGTTCAGAATTCTTTTGTGGGGCTAGGGTGGAGAATGTTTATGTGTAGGGAGTGATTTGCTAACTTCCACACGTGTACAGAGCACTGAAGACTGAAATTTTGCTATTATGGTTGGGGATGGTCACGGAAGCACAAATTATGATTTTGAATATGTATTTTTTGTAAGTTAAGATCTTAAAACCTTAACCAAATACTGGTAAAGAAAAGCCTCTGAGGGCCTACGTGGGACATGATATCTGGGGGTGAAAGTCTCCCTGGCGACATGGGAGATGACTCCCAGGGATGAATCTGGCCCTGGCATGATGAGATCAACAATTCCATCCAGACTGAAAGGGGAAAAAGAGGTGTAACTAATAAAGTATCAGTGGCAGAGAGAGTTCAAATAGAGTCAAGAGGCTACTCTGGAGGTTGTTCTTATTCAAGCTTCAGTTCCTCCTTGCTACCTATCATAACTTGCCAAACCCCAACCAAAACCATTCCAGCCAATCCTAAAGAACACCTAGGGCAATTTATAAGATTCTACAAAGGTTCCATGCACTAGAGTAACTTTCCAGAGGTGTACAACCTTCAAATGGGTCCCTGGACCAGATAAATCTTGAAACCTAGAGGGCCCAGCCTCTCCAGAACATCAGAGAGTTCCATCTTCCTACCCCATATTAGTGACAGACACTTCCAGCATGAAAAAATTCGAATGGCCATAACCCAAACACCCCTAAAGAGGGGGATAGAAAGATCAAAGGTGATGGTGGAATTATACAGAGAAGATAGGATTTAACAAATGAATATTATTGCTGAATCATTAAATTGATATCTCTTTGAGTCTCCAGTATCTTAGAGCAGCTAGAAGTTAAAACCTAAAACTGGAATTGTAACCCATGTCAAATTCTGAAATATGTTCTACAACTAATTGTGGTGCTGTGCTCTGAAATTTATAGCTTTTTTGTATGTATGTCATTGTTCACAAAAACAGAAGGAAAAAAAAGTCAATTGTGGTGATAAAAAAAATATTTCAGCCCTCTAGCCCCCTACATTCTGGGACCAGCTAGAAGGAAAAATATGAGAGGATTGTATCGTAGCCCATGACAAACTCTAGGATCTGTCCTGTAACCACTTACTGAAGAGTGATTTGAAAACTATTGCTTTTTTCTTTCTTTGCTTTCTGTATATGTTATACTATGCAATAAAAAAGAAAGAAAAAAGAAAAAAAGAGCCTTGGTGGCGGGGGGCGGGGGGGTTGAATAGAACCCAAACATGTCTTTGATGCACAGCCTATAAATCGAAATAAAATACTTATCCTAAGAATTTACCAAACATAAGCCAATAGGACCCTTGGTCTCATAGTGAATTACAGAGTAACATCTTTAAATATTTTCTGATGTTTACTAAATAGCATCTCATAATGTTTTCTTTTAATTATAGAAGCTATAGGTTTGCAGAAAGATCATGTACAAAAATACAGCTTTCCCATATGCCCCCTCATTTTAACATTCTCTAATAGTGTGGTATCTTTGTTTCAATTGATGGAGAATATTATAATTTTAATATTAAATACAGTGCATAGTTGACATTAGAGTGTATTTTTACCCATATATCATAGGTTGCTTTTGTACATAAGAAATGCAGAGGATGTAGGCATGGTCCCAGAGTGAATAAGTACAGCTGCCAGAGACAAATTCAGCCTGGTTCATATCCACCACAAAGAAAGATCCCATGAGTTTGTCTAGATCTATATTTGAGTGGCATATTTGAGTGGTATTAGAAAGTGGAAAGCAGGAAGTAGAAGGGAGTAGCCCAAACCCTAAAGCTGATGCACTACCTACAATTTTAATGGTTTTTCAAAGCAGACCAAAATGAGTGGATTAAAAATCTTAAGGGCTATTAAGTAAAATTAAACAAACAAATCAAATTAAAACTAACTTGTATCTGTGATATAGGTCAATTTCCCATTCATGATAAGCAAGAATTTATAAAAGGTGATCTTATCCTTTCTCCTGTCTTTCTTTCTTGTCTTCATGCAAACACATTTCAAACAAATGACATTATTAAAATCAAAATCATTTCCCAGTAATACCTCTATCTCCAAACCTTCAAAACTTTCTAAAGATCTTGGAACCAGACATTGGTGAGATAATTCTGAGTGTCTCTCTCTCTCTCTCTCTCTCTCTCTCTCTCTCTCTCTCTCTCTCTGTCTCTCTCTCTCACACACACACACACACATACACACACACATGCACATACTAATCACAGCATTTTTGCAATCAGAACTTTACAGACCAATAGAATGACATTAAGAATCAGGCTCAGTTAATACTGTGATTTAGAGCACATATATGGACTACTGCACCTTTTCTGCTTTACCAGTGAAAAGAAACTTACAGAATAAATTAAACTATAAAATCAGGGAATTTCCTCTCTTTGGGAGAGTAAAGGATGATGGAGAGAGGGGGAGGCACTATTAATGACTCCCCTGTTGTTACTACATTCTACATTAAGGATGTAGACATAGGAGGACATTAAGGTTTGTTCCACTATTGCTAGTCCAATGTCAGGGAGATTACAAGAGTGACATGGCTAAGTATACAAGACTTTCAGCATGTATTTAGTCTACTGGTCATTTTGTGTTGGACTGAAATGCTTAGGATAAAAATAGACTTTAGAGGTGGTTAATGAGAGTAATTTCCACTGGAAAAAGGTTTTCATCATTGCCTTGCTAGAATATGTGTGTGTGTGTGCACACACACACACACACACACACACACACACACACAGAGAGAATGTTTTTGACCTATGAGTAAAATAAAAATGAAAAGTAATCCACATTTTCCTTAACTACAGATGGAGGAGATTTCACAGATAATGCCTAATTTGAAAAATGTTAAAAAAAAAAAAAAAAAAAAGCTTGATAACACAAAAACCAAAGACTTTCTAGGTCTAGGGTAGCAAGTGAGAAAAGAAAGGAGGTATGAGTGATCATGACTATCAAATGGTATGTGATAAGTGAGTAGATAAGGGGACAGGCAAGATGAAAGTTATTAGATGATTCAGAGTCCTCTGTTAGAGAATTTGAAGGTTAGAACAAGGAAACTGTTCTCCATTTATTAGACCTTGGAAACCAATACAGATTTTTTAAAGGGTGGAGAAAGTTGCAGGGATGCATGATCAAAGTGGTAGATAAAAAAGAAAATGATGACTACAGTGTTCAAAATTGACAGAAGAGGTGGAGTTAGATTTAATACATTCATATAAACAAAGAGTTCTAGAGCTACAAGGAAACTTTGACCTCATTCAGCCCAGAGTATTTGTCTTACAGATTGAGATATTGAGCCTCAGATGAGTAAATAGCTAGTGGAAGGTCACTCAGCTATCTGAACCCAGAGACAGGACTAGAAATTTACTGATGTACAAAACTTGGCTTTCTTCTCAACCATTGATGACTATAAAATATTTCAGAACCACAGAACTCTCTCTATTAAAAAAACACACACAGTAATCTAAGATGTAAGATAGATGACCCTTCGCTTTGGTTAAAGTGGTGACTTGATCATGGGAGGTGGAAGTTTGGAGGGTGCGCCAGTTTGAATCTGTGATGTACTCCAGAAAAGCCATGTCCTTTAATCCTCATTCAATATTGCTGAGTGGGAGTTTTTTGATTATCATGGAGATGTGACCCACCCAATTGTGGGCGGTAACTTTTGATTAGATGGTTTCCATGGAGGTGTGTCTCCACCCATCCAAGCTGGAGTTGTTTACTGGAGCCCTTTAAGAGGGAATCATTTTGGAAAAAGCTTTACAGCATGTAGCCAGAGACCTTTGAGATGAAGAAGGAAAATGCCCCCAGGGAGAGCTTCGCGAAACAAGAAGCCTGGAGAGAAAGCTAGCAGATGTTGCCATGTTCACCATATACCTTTCCAGTTGAGAGAAACCCTGAACATCATCGGCCTTCTTGAACCAAAGTATCTTTCCCCAGATGCCTTAGTTGGACATTTCTATAGCCTTGCTTTAGTTTAGACATTTTCACAGCCTTAGAGCATGTAACTTAAGACTTAATAAATTCCCCTTTTTAAAAGTCATTCTGTTTCTGGTATATCACATTCTGACAGCTTGCAAATTAGAGCAGAAGGCCAGTGGAGCTTCTAGTTCTGTGTTAAATGCTCCACTCCCATTTCCACTGTCTCCATAGAGGAGACTTTCCTAAAACATTTCCTAAGATGGCCCTTACAAAGCTCCACAATTGGAAACCCCTGTGATATACTGCCTTTCCCCATGCCTTCTTTCCACCAAAATAAAAAGTGAGAATAATCTAAGTGGCATGAGCTCCTAAAAAGCATGGAATTAACTATAGCCAGGACTTTTAGAAAATAAAATTATGTTATCATTAAAGAAGTAGTATTATCTTGAGAAAAAAATAATCAGCATTTAATTTTATTTTACAGTTCTTTGAATTTTCAATGTTTGTTATATCCGATCATATATTAGGCTTATTCAACAAGTATATGTAGCATCAGACCTTGAGCCAGGTACTTGTAAACAAAGTCAAATAAGACCCATTATTGTCATCAAGACACTTAAATGAAACATGATGAAAATGCAAGGTGCTAACATCTGGGCTAGATGTAAGGAAAGGGTATTATGGGAGGATGAAGGAGAGGAAGACAATTCAGACTGGGAAGTGGTAGTCAGTAAGGACTTTCTGGAGAAGGTGATGCTTGGACAGGATTTGAAAGATCAGGAAGACTAAGCTTGGCAAGGGTCAAGACATGGAGATGGGGGTAGCGATGCATTTGGGGAGCTTGTGCATAACCGGAAGTAGTGGAGTCCATCAAACATAATAGGTAAGCACTGAAACTTCACTGAATAGATGAGTTAAACTTATTTACAAGGTAAAGAATTAAGCTAGAGAATTAACTGCATAAGCTATCTTGATGCAGTTTCTTCCCCATAAAACAGTGGGAATAATTATAATATCTATTTCCAGTAATTCCGGGAGATTTTAGGGAAGAAAATTCTGCACTTATCTAACCTTCCACGAATAATGAGAAATGAAAATTAGTTACAAGATGATATTATTTTTTATTTACCAGATTGGCAAAAATCAAGACACTTGTGTGGACAAGGATGTGAAGAAAAGGATGATTCTCTTATTAATCCAAATATAAATTGTACAACCTCTATGGAAGATAATCTGGCAATATTTCCCTAACTTTCAAACTGTAAAACCCTTTGAATTAGCAATTCCTCTAAAGATTTTATCCTAAAAATGCACTTAGATATGTGATAAATGACAAATGTCTAAATCTGTTACATTAGCAATATCTTGACATTGTTGAATGCTTTTTGGATTAAAACTAAAAGGATGCTTGAACATCATTTGATTGTTTTTGTCTCTTTATGATCTGAATCTTACAACTCACTACTTATTTGTAAGGATGCAAATCAGGCCTAGCACTTAAAACAATTGCAAGGAGTCAACAAGAGGACCCATGTGTAAGCGCCAAAATGGTGTTTGCCACATAGGCGGAGCTCAATAAAGAACATTATTATTAGCTATTAAAGCTATTAGGAGGCTCTTAGCAATTTTAAGCAGAACAGGATGCAACAAGATCTGGGCTTCAGAATGATCACTTGAGAAGGAGCTGAAGGACAAGGTGGAGAGAGGCCAATCATGTGATAAGGAAATTAGTTAGAAGGCTATTAAAATTGTCCAGATGAGAAACTACAGGAGCATGAACTAAAGCATTTGGGACTGAGACAAAGCAACAGATTAGAAGTTGTTAACAAGAAAACGCTTTCAATACATGGATATGACTGAATGGAAGAGAAAAATAAATTAAATATATTTATATCCACTATAAATATTTTGTAGGAAACTTTAGCATTAAGGAAAAATATGGATGACATTGAATAAAATTGATTCAAGTCAATGCAGGGATATCTTTGCCAGCATTTTTTTGTCTGTGCAGGATTTTTAGTTAAATCTTGTAGCAGACTGGATTGTGTTCCCCACCTGGGACGTTTTTGGTCTTAGTCTGCATTCTGGTGGGTGTGCGTGTGTAATATATAAAATCTCCTCAAGAGTTTATTTCAGTTAAGGTGTGGCCCCACTAAATCAGTTTGGGCTTTAATTTGGATTCCTGGAGTCCTTCATAAGCAGAGTGACAGTCAAAGAGAGAAGCCAGGGGAAGCAGCCAGAAGGTGGAAGTCAATAGGATCTGGAAGAAAAAGAAGAAAATGCCACCCTGGGTGGTGTGATGGTGGCTCAGTGGCAGAATTTTCGCCTGCCATGCCAGAGACCTGGGTTTGATTCCTGAAGCCTGCCCATGAAAACAACAACAACAACACAACAACAACAAAATGCTACCCTGTGCACTGCCAAGTGAGAGAAAAGCCAAGGGCAAGACTCACTGGCTAGCCCACTTCAGAAAGTTGATCCTCAGGGAAAATGTATTGTCTTGCTGATGCCTCAGTTTTGGACTTTTCCTAGCCTTAAATTTATGAGCCAATAAATTGTCAACCACTGTATAGTATTTATTTTAGTAGCTGAGAAACTAAAGGAGCTCTCTACTCAGACTCTTCCCAACCATCACTTAACACACACGCACACACTCACATACACATACACATCTTCCCAAAATCACTATAATAGCTTAGGGTCAGGACCCCTGCCAAGAAGGGCTATCTCCTCTCTGCTCATATGGGCAGTGGCAGGGAGCTCACCATCCTCGAAGGGCAGGGCATAATTTCATTCATCTGCCAGCCCTAAATCCAGCATTTTAGAGAGGTATGTCCTGCTAATATCACCATGGACTTCAGAGCCATACTTTTTATTTTGAGCCTGCTCTATTCCTGGAATACTTCAATGACAGGTATTAGCTGCATACACTCACTGTGAGAAGAACAATTCCACAACATTTGTAAAAACATAAAACTTGAAGTCTTAACATGGTAATCCAAACCATCCACCCCAACACTTGTCAAGGAAAATTGTATTGATGATTTTATGAAGAAGAAAGGTGATTCATATTTATTTTTAGTCTCAATCATGATTTTAACTCTAGTTTCTGCAAATGTTGCTTTGATTGCTTTCTACCTCTTACATTTCCATATGCCTCTTCAAGCATTTTTCCCCATCTTTAACTGGCTCCAGATAGAGTGTGTGTGACAAGAAGGCACTGCTGGTCTCCAACCCAATCTACCCTAGGGACTCTTAAATGAGCTTTTAGCCCATAAACATCTGCATTCAAAATGAAAAAAAAAAATCCCCCTGGAAAAGTATGGCTCTGAGAAAATTACAGAAACTGCTACCCACTAGGACCCAAGAGGGCAATACACTCTGGGGCGTTTAATAAATAATTGCCAGTTGACTGACTGCTGGCCAGTTTCCAGCGGTTAGGGGCCCTAGTCTTCTCCAAACATACAAACAAGAAGAGAAAACACACTGTCTAGAAACCTGAGCATGGAAGCTGGCCTCACAGGCCCATGGAGCAGCTGTGCAGCTCTGCAATCTGTTTAGAGGAGGGCTGATCAGTACAACTGTTCCTCATGGCACTCCCAATGTCAGCCTAGCCCTGGAACATTTCACCACTAGAACTTATTTTTGTTACTTAAGGTTCTGGGGTCTAGGAGTTTTCTTCCATAACTCAAAAACCCTACAGGAGTCACATTTTAGGCAGCATAGCCTCCTTAAATGGAAGCTTGGCAGGTTACTTTCTAGTGTAACTACCATTTAGTTAGAGTGGAACACTGAACATATATGTTATCAAATTGGGGGATAACAGCTGGACCTTGGGCTGTTGCCCTGGAGGTGCAAACCAGTTTGAGACCCTAGAAAAAGCAGCATGCAAGAAACAAACCCTCCCCCAGAGTTGTCATATGCTTCACAAATTAGCTTTGACAGTATATTTCTGCAAAATGTACCTATTAACAGATGAGTAAAAAAAAAAAAAAAAGGCTAAATAAATAATAGGAGGAATAAGGGGTAAAAAAAAGAAGTTGGGTAGATTGAAATTCTAGGGGTCAATGAGGGGAGGGTAAGGGGTATGGGATGTATGGGTTTTTCTTTTGTCTTTTTATTTCTTTTTCTAGAGTGATGCAAATGTTCTAAAAATGATCATGATGAATACAAAACTATGTGATGATACTGTGAGCCACTGATTATATTCTTTGGATGGATTCTACGGTATGTGACGATCTCTCAATAAGAAAATGTTTTGTTAAAATGTACCTATTAACAAACACATTGAAGCTGTTGCATTCACCCTTTTCATTATTTTTCTGAGAGTAGCAGGGCTATTCTTATTTTCTAAGTTCACATACTGTGGCCAGGGCAATTAAGTATTTTGTTTTTTAAAGAGTCGTCTAAAGTTACGTAACTCAGAAATAGTGTTTATAGAACAACAGCCACAAGGCAAATCAATATCTCTATCCCTCTCTTTTTACTCTATCCCTGATACTTTCATGCAAGTGTTTTTTTTGTTTGTTTTTCCCTGGAAAATACAATTGAAGGCTGCCTTGAAGGGGAGAGAAGTTACATAGGGTAAGTGCAATTACAGAGAATTAGGGAAGGGGAAGCCACCTACTACTAGTTTGGCCCCCATGAAGGTGGGTGGTGGGTTCTGGTCAATTCTAGGCTGACCACAGAGCAATTACAATGGGCCAGGATACGTGATCTCTCACAGTCCTAGCTGCCAGGAACTGCATTCTCACAGCATTAAGGCACTATCAGGCCCGAGCCATCATTTTCTTCTTGGCCTTGGCTACCTTCACCAGCCTAGCCAACCAACATGTTTTGTTTGGACACTGTAGTAGACTCTGTACTAATATGCGCATGGCCTTTTGTTCCCCCCACAACCAAAGTGATCTAAAAATGCCACTGACACTTCTTGGCTTAAAAATCTTTTAATGGTTCCTCATAACTCTTAGAATAAGATCCATCTCTCTACAGCAGCTTACAGTGGCCTTACTGGAATCTCTAGAATCTCTCAGGCCACTTTCTCCTTGCTACAGCATCCCTTTGGCCTTCTTCCATTCCTAAAATATGCCAAGTACATTTATTTTCTGAGCATACGTTATTCCTTCAGGCTAGAAACCCACCTTCCTTCCTGGTCTAAGGCCAAGTTCTTATCCACAATTAGGTCATATATCTTTAGAATTAATGTTGATTTCTGTTTGGGATGATGAAAACAATTTGCTAATGGATGGTGCTGGTAGTAGCACAACTTTGTAAAAGTAATTAACACCATTGAATTGTGTACTTGAAAATGGTTAAAATGAGAAATATTATGCTGTATACATGTCACCACAATAATTTTTTTAACCCATAGAAGTGTATAGCAACAATAACAACAAAAGAAAACAGATTAAAGATTACTTAGGGGTTGGAAGAAGGGAGAAATGGTGAGTTATTACTTAAAGGGCACACATTCTATTTAGGACGATGAAAAGTTTTGGAGATATATAGTGGTGCTGGTAGTGCAACATTGTAAATGTAATTAATATCACTGAACTATACACTTAAAATGGTTAAAATGATAAATTTTATTTTATGTATATTTTATGACCATAAATTTTATAAGAGGAGAAAAATAAATAAATAAAAAGAACTAATATTGACTCTTCTTATGTGCTCTCGCCACTCCTACCCTTCTTTTCTATCAAGGCATCCATTCTTTTTATTCAAATATTCATCCCAATTTTAAGAAGATATGCTTCTCTCTGACCTGGACTGTAACTCCATGGGGACAGGGATTTTTGTCTATTTAATATACTTCTGTTTGCCCGGTGTTTAACACAAGCCTGACATATCTGAGTTATTTATTAATTATTTAGCAAATGAATGAATTAACAATGATTTCCTGAACAACCATTCTTCATGTTTCTTGGTTAAGCAACTCTTCTTCCAAAGAGTTAAGAAAAAACAAGCCACAGGCACTGCTTTCCACAGGCTGAGCGATGGACTGAGATGCTTAGAATTATTTTTTTTCCCCAATTTTTGCAAGTTATAGTCAATTTAAGACAGATTTTTATTAGTTCAGATCCCACACCCAAGCTTAGTAATTTATATTCTGCTCCTTTGTTCTGAGTTGTGATCTGTGACAGTTTCAGATAAAGGAAAAATAAATTAAGAGAACAGAAGAGGCTTAGTGAGAGAATACAAAGCCATCTTTCTTTATCAGTCAGCAGTTCAGAGATATGTTTAAAAATGTATTGTTTTCTATAGTTCTTAATTTTAAAAAAATACAAAGATCACAAGTTAATGTCAAATTCTCAAAATAAAGCTTATTCTTAAAAGATATATACCAATATATTGATGATTTGATGGTTATAAGGAATCTTATTTTGTATGAAAAGTATAATTTATTTCCACATATTCGTTTTGTGTAAAGTGGAAAACACCTACAACCAAAACAAAAACCTGGAATTTAATTGAACCAATTTTTGGCCTTGGATCTTAACCTTGCCTCTTGAAAACTAGGTAATCTTCAACAAAAAAGTCTTTGAATATCTGTGCTGAGTTTCAGGTTCTTGGGCATTTAAAGGTGAGAGTTCCAGCTACCTCACAGTGTTATTATGAAGCTTAGATATATAATACTGTGAATACACCAGACCAATATCTGGTTTATTGTGTGTACTTAATAAAGGTTAATCCAATTTAAATCTAAATCTCTCCCTGCTTTCCAGAAGTTTTTAATTGGTCCCTCTGCTAAAAATCAGCTCAGTCTCTCAGTAAATTCAGTCATGTGTTTGCCTCCTTTGAGCGTCTATATTCTTAATTGGATAGTTCAGCCTATGTTTCATTGTAAAAGTCTAGATTCTACAATCAAATTACAGCTCAATCAACAATTACAAGGAAAACAATTAATAGCTGGCAATGATTTTGTTTATACAACTACAGCTTTGCATGCTTTGCTTTTCCCGGTATCAGATTTTCCCATCTGAAAGGTCTGCAAGTACTCAGAATATTTTGGATATCTCCCCTTCTTTGCTAAATCTATCCTCTGTGCATGCTCACCAATGATTCATTCCTAATGTTTTCCATCTACAAGATGAATAAGAGAGGAAGAAGATTTCTGTTATCATTGTTAAGTGTCTTTGATGTTTAACTTGATGTGTTAATTTGACTAAGTCATGGTGTCCAGCTGCTTGATTGAATGCTGGTCTAATTGCTGCTGTGGAAGTATTTATTAGATGGGATTAGCATCAATAATCACCTGACCTTCAGTAAAGGAGATTACCCTACAGAATGTAGGTGGGCTTTATCCAATCAGTTGAAGGTTTAACAGCAGGAGCTGAGGGTTTCAGAAATCAGAAGAATCTCTCAAGTTTTAATATCCTCTTACTGGAATTTCCATTCTATAGTCTGCCCTTTGGAATTCAGACTTGTCAGCCCCCATGGTCCCATAAGCCAATTCCTTATAAGAAATCTCTTCATATGTACGTATCCTGTTGGTTCTGTTTCTGGAGAACCCTGACTGATAGAATGCCACTAAATTGAGGAAGATCCTCAATGATGTGCCATTTTAGAGCATGTATTCTCTATTAAGGTGGGGGGGAGGAAACTTAAGTATGACAATGATCTGTGCCCTTCCTCCAAAGGCCTCAGTATATAAAAAGATATACAATACATCTACAGTATTGAAATTTCATAGGTTGAAGGGCAATTAGGAGGATGAAGTCTAAAATGTGCTGGTGGGTAGCAGTAGTGATAACATAAAAATACACTGCCTTATAGAAAAACCCTCTTCTTCTCTTGGGATTGCCTTTTCCTTAGAGTATGCTTGTAGAGCATAACTACTTACAGAGAGTGCAAAGATATCAAAGATTGATGGGGTGGTTCTTTCTCCTATTGAATAGTGACAAGAGAAACAATGGGGTCAGGCTGAGCTCCCTTTGAATCCTGGGTCTGCCAACCATTAGCAGTGTGACCTTGGCCAAGCCATGTAACATCTCTGTAAAATTAGGATAACATTATTGACTTTTCAGGACTAAAAGAATGATTAGAGGCGATGTGTGCCCTGTTCCTGGAACATATTAGGCATTCAGTAATGGATGGCATTGTTATTTTCATGAATGATACAGCCAGGGGTGATGAGATGACAAAGAGACAGAAGCTCTTTGGGTCCTGTAGGAGGGGCAACTACTCGGAAAAAGGTGTTAGGAACCTGGGCTTGGCAAGCTTACTCTTGGATGAAACTTCCTTTCTCTCCCTGTTCTTTTCCCTTATGACTTAGTCATAAGATAATTCTGCAGCTCTAGGCCATGGAATTACTTCATTACTCACAAATAATTATGTTTTACTATTCTTTCCTCTGGGCCCATGACCTTGCCACTGTGTTAGTTTTATAATTGTGTTGTTACTGTATATTGCATAAGGAAATTATTTGGAGTGCTCATTCCTACACAAGCCTGTAGCAAAATAGTATTTTAGCCCAGGAAAAGCCACTATAGTAGATGGGGGGAGCTTGTTACAGCATTTTCGGCATAGTCACTAGAGGAATGAAGCAGTGCTGATCCCCTAGACTTTTTCCATGGAATGATTTATAGAGGACATGCACAGCATAGCAAAGAGATAAATTTCATGCTTAAAAGGTTAATTCTTGATTTGATTTGTTTTAGAAGTCCTGGAGATTCAGTGGAGGACAAAAAAAAAAAAAAGGCAAAGAGAGGAATTGCAGAACCCCTGTTCTATAAAGAGAATAATGAGAGGAGATAAAGAAACCCATGGAAAGAATTATTTGGTCTTTCTGTAAATTTATCTCTTTAATTTTCTCATAATCCTATTCCAATCCTGCTTTGCTTCACATGTCTTTCCTGCTCAAGTTTTCGGTATCTTTTCTTTCCACTGTCACTTATCATCAATTCCTCTCAAAACTCATCCATTTTCACAGGTATATCTTGTTGATGGGTTAAAGAGGAAGAAAGGACTAGGAAAATCAACAAAAGTGATTTTTTTATATGTAACATCAAGAAGTTACTCCATAATTATAGCCAAATGCAATTCAAATGCTTTCCTCCAAGTCTCAATTAAGGTTGATGAGTACAAATCTCCTACAGAAAAAGATGTGTTAAGCAAATGCACAAACATCTTTGATGAACAAGATGCATTGTTCAAGCTACTTAAAGTGATAACAGATTCAAAAAAACAGAAAGAGAGAAAGAACAGGCTGTTAAAATCGCCACTAATATTTTATTTATGTGTTTACTTCTTTGTTTGGAGAATAATGGCACTGTTGGATGTTCTGATTGTAGAAACAACATGTTCTCCCCTAAAAGGCCAGAGGTTAGGCTATGGCTTTTCATAGAAATATGCCAATGACCTCACATGTCTATAGAATCGTGTAACCTACAGGCTGTCAAATATGTCCGCAACAGCTACATTTTGGCTTCCGTTGAATCCAAATGAATATTGTGGAGCATGTATTGATATTTTCCTATAAGTGGGGGAAGGGGAGGAAGAAAAAATTCTTACTTAAATGAAATTGTTGGAGAAATTCATTTTTGAAACTGAGTAGAATTTTCTGACTTGGATTTTAGCCAACCTTTGGAGCACCTCTATACTCCCTCACCCTTTCTTTCTCTCTTTTTATTTCTCTTAGACTCGTCTATTGAATCCCCTTTGAAAATCCTCTTATTGGCCTAATAAACTTAGACTTTTTAAGAAACAAAACTACATGATAGCAGATGTTCAGTGGGTTGTTATTGACATACAAGTCAGACTCACACACCGTACACCGAGTCTTATTTTTTAACAAAGCCTGTGCCTGAATTCTGTTTATGCTACTTGCCAGCCTGAGGCCCTGATAATCAATTCACCTTCCTAATGCTTAGTTGTTTATTTTTGCTTTTTTTCTGTTATACAGTGGAAGTTACGAGATTCTTAGTATTGTGAAGATTAAATGAGATATTGTATGCAAGCCTGGTACAAAGTATTTGTGATTATTATTTGTATTATTTATTAGTATTTATTTATTACTTTTATTACTAGCATAAACATATGGCCACACTGTTCTTGTTCCCACAAAGCTGTCTCATATGCAGTTATAAGGAAACTTAGGTAATTCTGAGGGTTATCTAGGACTCATTTACAATTTACTGAAGTCACAGTAATTTAAAATGTACCGTGAACCCTGTATAGAAAACTCAAGGACAATTAATTTATTTGTGTACCATCAACCTGAGTAGATTATGGAGATCCCTTAGCATTTCTGTCCCACCACAATTCTCTTCCATCTACCATTCATCTGTCAGAGTGGAGGATGGTATTATTTCTCTAGTATTCCAGGTCACAGTTCTCAGAGTAATCATCTGCTCATTCACCCCTGACTCTGAAATGTTCCCTGAGTCATCACTAAGGTCCTCCCCATGCTATCTCCCTCCAGCCTGTCTCTTCCCAAGCCGCACTGTAATGGCCTTAGTCCTGCTCATAAGAGGAGTTCTTCAAAGTTTATGAAGTGCTTTCATATAACTTGTCACTTAATTGAGTGCATTCTTTGTGCCCAGAGCTGGAGATGAATTATATCCATTCCCAACAGGTCTTAGAAACAAAGTTTCTCAGCTTTGTCAAACAAGAAGCAACTTAAAAGGAAGAGACATTTACCAGCTTTTACCTACATCAGACCTTAGAACATTATCACTTTTGGAATCATCTCAACCTAAAAGTCTTAGGCAGACCATCTCTCATAAGGACTGGACTCTAAACTCCATCAAAAAACATCTGAGTCTTTTAAAAGCTATCTTTCCATAGCTCTCTAACCACAAATTCTGCCACTGCCTCAGGTATAACCATTGCTTTGGTCATACCAAACTGTTTGCCGTGGGCAACATGCTCCCTCATGCCTCCATGAATTTGTACAAACCCAGGCCGGCCCCTTTTCCTGAATCAATCTCATGAATTCTTCTTCAAAATACTGTTGAAAGGTCTTAATCACTCAGGATACCTTTCAGTCCTCCCCAGACAATCCAAGCCTCTTCTCTGCCTTTGTAAAATCTGGATTCTCATCTATTATCACATGCAGCTAATTATCATGTTATTGCTTTTAAGTCTTCTGTGCAAGACTAAGAGATCTTAGAAGGTTCCAAGTTTCAATAATTTATCTTCATATTCATAGTATGGTATTCAGTATTTGTTGGATAAAAGAATGAAAGACGGAATGAGATAAGGAAGGAACCTGTCCTTTCACAATTCCTTGAATGCTTCCATTTTCTTGGTATTTCCTTTTGCACAAATCATTCTGATTTAGTCTATATTTGTGGCCTGCCCAAATACAATATAATTTAAGCTAATATACTCCTACAACAACTACCCTGCATGCCTCACAGCTTAAAAAGAGGGAAATAAAATGGGACAGGATGAATAGTTAGAGACACAAGGCTGAGAAGGACTTCACATGATTTTAAGTCTATCCTACCACTTTCGAACAAGATAGTCAGACAGGAATAAGGCTTCAATGTCACCCAGGCTATGAATTTGTCTCCTTAAAGTTTTTTGCATTACTGCCTCATGTGGGGCATTATTCTCTGGAGTCTCCCTTTCTGGAGGCCCAGAGTGTTTTAGACCACCAAATTCTGGTTTCTTTATACCCAAGAGTTCAGTGGCCATCTTATCTCTTTCCTATCGCATTTCACTATCAGCTGCAAGGAGAAGACAGGCTACACTTTCTATATTTAATTTGGAAATCTCTTTTGCTAAATATCCAAGTTCAGAGGGTGCAAGTATAGTTCAGTGGTAGAATTCTTGACTGTCATGTTCAAGACCCAAGTTCAATTTCTGGAGTATGCACTACCTCCCACCCCCCACCCCCCCAAATAAAGTTCAACAAATGCTGCTACAACAATGGGATAGTTACATGGAAAAAGAATGAAATGTGACCACCATACAACATACAAAAATAAACAAATATTCAAGTCCATAGCTTTTAAAATCTGCCTTCCAACCAAAGCCATTAGTTAGTTTTGCCAGATTGCCATTTTGAAACAAGGATCACCTTCCTTCCATTTTGCAATAAAATATATCTCATTTCTGGCTATTGCTTTGTCAGAAGTATCTTTAGAGTCCACATTTCTATCAACAGTCACTTCAAAGCATTCTAGGCCTTCTCTATCAAGCTCCTCACAACTCTTACAGAATCTTTCCATTATCCATTTAAGTGCAGGTTTTTTTGTTTGTTTATTTTGTTCTATTTTTAGGTGCATAGTCCAGGAATTGAGCACAAGTCTCCCACGTGGAAAGCGAGCATTCTACCACTGAACCACCCATGCACCCTCCCCTTACCCATTTAAAGAACTATTCCAACATGTTTGTTATTTGCAAACCACAGCAGCACCCCACTTCTCTGGTACCAAAATCTTTTCTAGTATGTAAAGCTGTTGGAATGCAAATACCAAAAACAGAATGGCTTTTAAAAGGGAGAATTTATTAAATTGCAAGTTTATAGTTCTAAGGCTGTAAAAATGTTCAAATTAAGGCAAGGTTATGAAAAAGTCCAAATTAAGGCACCAATAAGAACTTAACTTCACTCAAGAAAGGCTGATGAAATCAGGGTTTTAGTTAGAAGGGCACATGGTGACGTCTGCTAGCTTTCTCTCCCAGCTTCTTGTTTCATGAAGCTCACCTGCAGCCATTTTTCTTCTTCATCACCAAAGGTGTCTGGCTGCCTGGGCACTAAAGCTTTTTCCGAAATGGCTCCCTTTTAAAGGGCTCTAGTAAGCAACCTGACCATGAATGGGTGGAGACACCCCCATGGAAACAATCAGAAAGGTCTCACCCAGCAATATTGAATGAGGATTAAAGGACATGGCTTTTCTAGGGTATACAAATTCAAACCCGTACACTGCCTCAGGAAGAAGTAAGGAAAGGCAAACACAATGTTTCCACTAGCTGATAATGTATACTATGTGTATTCCACTTTTAAGGAAGCAGATAAAGTATGCATTGTAGTGAATGGAAAAATACAGCTTGAATTGAGCTTTAAAAATGAAGAATCTGTCTGAACTGATCCAAACTGAATGGCAACTGATATCTCTCCTTGTGTCTGGAGGTTGGTAAAGAAAAGCAGGTCTGAAAACATTCTGCTTGGTTATTAAACACTTGCAGTATTTTTCACCTTCCTTTCATTACGGCAGTAAATTACAACAAGGTAGGAGCCCATTCTCAGTCTACAGAATTGGCTTCCTGCTACCATTCAAGTTATAGCCACCCAAATCAGACAAAAGCTAAACAGCTAGTGTTCTGGTTTGAAACTGTTATGTACCCCAGAAAATTCGTATTCTTTTAATCCTTATCCAATCTTGTGGGGGCAAACTTATTGATTAGGGTGGAACTTTTTGATGAGGTTGTTTCTACGGAGATGTGACACACAAAAATTTGGTAGTAATCTTTTGATTAAATTATTTTAGTGGAGGTGTAGGACTCTGCCTGTTCAGGGTGGGTCTTGATTAGGTTACTGGAATCCTTTAGAAGGGGAAATGTTCTGAAGAAAGCTCAGACACAGACATTTGTAAATGCTTGGAGTACTGACACAGATGCTTGGAGAGCCATTAGAAACCGGAGCCTGGCAGGCATTGCCATGTGCCTTCCCATGAAAGGCTAACCAAGCCAGAACATGGAGAGAGCTGATACAGAGAAACCAAGCGACGGCCCCCAGACCGCTGGAGAGGAAGCCACTGGAATCAGAAGTGCACAGCAGTGAAATGGGAACAAGGACCTCAATTGCACATTGCCATGTGCCTTCCCATCTGACAAACAAATCCCAGATGGCATTTGGCCCTTCTTATGAAGTCAAGGTATCTTTCTCCGAACTCTTTAATTTGGACATTTTTATGGCACAACAACTGTAAACTTGTAACTTTAAAAATCTCCTTTATAAAAGCCAATTCATTTCTGGTATATTGTATTCTGGCAGCTTTAGCAAACTAAAACACTAGGCAACCACAGATTTATATTAAAAAGTAGTTTTCATTTCATCACAGCAGAAACCATGCCCTGATGCCACCATGATCTTTCAGAATGTCATACAGGCATTCATGCACAGAGAATAACACCCCTAGCTGCTCTTCAGAAGAGGTATTTTCTTTTTGATGTCTTAATTTGCACATTTTCATAGCCTTAGAATTATAAACGTGTAAGCTAATAAATCCCCACTGTAAAACCAAGTCCATTTCTGGTATATTGTATGTCATGAACTAAACACTAAGAATGAGGATGAATCTTTAAAAGTGTTCTTTAAATGGAATAACTTTACATAGTAGACAAAGCAAGGACTTGAATCAGCAAAACAAGGTGTGAGTTCCAGCTTTCCAAGTTTCTAAATAAAAGACATTGAGAAAGGAATTTAACTTCTGAATGCTCAAATATTTTCCCATTTATAAAATGACAATTACAGACCCCAATTTCTTCATAAAGCTGTTATGATAATTAAATATTAATAGACTCATTAATTATTATGCATTTAGTGGTGGCATTTAAACTATAAAGAGCTGTGCAAAAGTCAAGCATTTTCATGATCCTGCAGTACAATACCTCACCAACTAAAGTTTAATAATGTTAAAGTTACTTGGACTCTCAGACTACTTAACCACACGCCTCCAATATATGCTTCCTCCTTTAACATAGATGCAATAGATTTCAGTCTCTATATGGACCCTGCCAGTGAGGGATAATTCACTACTTTGGAAGACAACACCTTCCATTGTTAGAGACATTCAATTATTGGAAAGTGACTCAATACAATTTAGTTTGTTAGGAAATTCCTCCATTTTTTTATACTTACTATGTACCATGCAAGGACTCTACTAAGTAGTTTACAAATAGGATCTAATCTATTCCATTTATCAATCCTAATAGAGACTATCATTTCCACTCTTTCATAGGTGAAGGAATTGAGTCTAGAAATCAAAAAGAGAGCACATAGTAGTGAGTGTTGAGAGATGACCTCAGTAAGCTTTTCATATTATGACAAGCTCAAAAAGAATAGTGTAGCTCTGGGGTTTGAATACATGCTAGAAAGGAGTGTGGAATTGTATCCTTCTCCTACTAATCTCCCACTTTTCAGTCTGAACTTAAGAAAATGGGCCTCTGTTTCTCTTTTCCTTATAAATGGAGAAAAGCAATATTTTCTAGGAGCCACAGAGGGATACCTGAACAATTTAATGAGTTAATATTTGAAAAGAACATCATGACTCTTAATAAAAGCATGTCTTAACTCTTTAATTAAAGCATTTCTTAACCACGAACCAAGTATTCCACTATCTGAGTGGGTGAGCCAATAGTTCAATAGTAATTCTATAGCTTGGTTTAAGTTTGGTTTTAATTATAGCATTGCATTAGTTTAACAAAGAACAGATCACCCACAGGTACAAAATCAAAGTAGAGATCTTAGTTAAACATAGTTAAACATAGATCATGGGAAACTGAAATAATAGAACCACAGGATGTTGTGTAATTTATTTGTTCTATGGGCTCTGTTGATGCCTAAACCATAGTTGACTTTTCAGATCTGTCAATCCCTTGAATTGGATACTAACTTGGGAGTTTGTGGGGAAATACATGTAAACACACTTGTTGCCTGACCTTTCAAGAACAGACTAGACCAAACGATGCTATTCTTTTTCTCCGGCTCCCTGGCTTCCTAATGGCCTTTGAAGGCGTCATGAGGCCAGCTCATTAGAGTCATATACCCAGTAGGCTAAAATATGTATGAATAACTGAGAAAGGCTGTATTTGAGAACTGGGTTTACATTTCATGTCAAATTGAGATCAGAATATTTTCTAACTTTTAGTCTTCCCCTCCCCTAACCCCCAAGTACTAAAGAAGTCATTGTATCATTTTCTTTCTGCCTAGTGTAGCCTTAAAAATCAGAACTTTTATCTGACTATTTCTACACTGGCAAAGAATATATTAAGGGGGATCATTGCATATGCAGTTCACCATAATTCCTAATAATTTTCTTTTCAGTTATCCTAAAATTGAGTATAGAAAAGTCATATCTCCCTTGTTGTAGAAAAATTGGGGATTAAAGAATTATCTATTTGGATACCATGAAGGTAATTTGAGCTTCAGTTTCAGGGCTGATTCTCCTCTTCTGGTCTTCCCTAAATTCCCCAAAATTTACAAGGCATGGAAAGCATGAAAAGAAAAGAAATAAAGTATGCGTTGGATAAAGGATCATTATAAGAAGGCCACAGACAAAGGGAAAATGGAGATATTTATGTAAGACTCCGTAAAATGGGGGAAAAAAAACATTGTCTCCCTTTGCCTCTTTAATTTTTATGCTTTTCTTCAGTTTTATTTAGAGTCCTAACCATTAAGAATTAGATGAAATATAAAATAGAACAAAATAAAAAATGACAAATATTTTTAGAAGACATTGGGAAGTAACATGCTTTTTCAAATGAGTATCAGAAAACTTATTAAACATCTACTATATGGGCAGTATATAGTAGAAAGCATAAACATCTAGATTTACAGAAACAAGTATGAGACTACAACTAAATTATTGAAAAATGGGAAAGAAGAATATTACTCAATTTGTAATATTTTATTTGTATAAAAAATTAGAGGTATATATGATAATGCTAACATTTATCAATTCTGCACAGTGACGGATATATGTGAAATCAACTTGGCACTATCTCATTTTAGATAACTGGAGATAAAGAACAAAAGTTGAATTGGAATTAAGATAAGAAATTAGCTTTGAAGATGTCAGTCTACTCTCTGTTATCCTAATCTTTCTACCAATCTGGTATTCAGCGATGTATAATTCCTAAGATTATCTGGCCTACAAGATGGTACTTTATAATTCAAGTCACACACTTTGTTCACCTTTGAATTCCTTCAAAACACATGATGGTCATCTAATTCCAATGATTATTTTCACTAATCTTTTCTGTTTGGCTAATATCCTGAGAATTGAACATTTCTCAATCTAGTATTTCCAACTTCTTTCTAAGAAGCAATGCTAAAGAGGGCATATCTTTCTCAGTAAATTCTGCAGCAAAGGACTGATTAAGTTCATCTGTCTTCTACCTTTAATACATGAAATTTGTTTTTGTTTTTTGGGTTTTTAATCTACTGCCTTCAAACTTTTCTTTCAAGAGTCAATAAGAAAGTATAACTCAATATGGTATGGGTCAAATGAAAATAGAATTGGTAATCCTGTGAAAATATTTCTGCACTTGAAATTAACTGAATTCCATCAATCAGACAAGTCACTTCACCTATGTAGGTTATAGTTTTATTGTCTGTCATAATGAGAATGAGGACTTGCTGGACTTGATTTTCTCAATATGCACACTCTACTCAATTGAGCAATAAAAAACCCAGCCTAGGCTCCATGCCAAGGGACATCCTTAGAAGACCCTGCTTCTAAGGCTTTTGCCTGTCTCTACCAACCAAGAAAAAAATGACTGGCTGAACTTCACTATATTATCAATTTTTTTAGGTCAGAAATCATGTCTCTTCCATTTTCTACCTCTCTCAAAAGAGCCTAGCCTAGAGCTTTTCACATAAGTAAGTACTAATTAACAAATAAAAACTATATCCTTATATCGATATGCCACTCTAAGTGTACAAAAAATGTCATCTACAGCATGACATGCCATATTCCAGCAACTCTAAAAGTACACTGTACCATTTTAAATGTGTGGAAGCCTGGATTCTCAAAAGTCATGCCCTTCTTAAAGTCACACAACTGATCAACAGAACTGCTAGAATTTGAGTCTACATTTTGATTTTTATTGGCTAGATTAAAAAAAAAAACAAAACACTTTATTGGGAGAAAAGATTCCCTAGGCTATTCCAAGACAATTTCTGTTATACATAAGAAGACACAGAGGGCTAAAAAATCCTAACATTTATCACTGAAGGAGATTCTAGCCTTGAGACTTACAGCTTGGAGGCTAAGCTAAACGGCCAAAGGAAGTAACAGGGACCATCGAGTTCATATGCATAAATACAACCTTTTTTTTTATTATTGTCTTCTTCACAATGGTATAACAGACTTTAGCAAGAAAACTGGTGTTTAGAATTAAATAATTTGATACAAATAGTCCTTAAAAGAAACTAGACCTTCACTTGACCTCTAAGATTCATTGTGCAATTCAAAGAATAATGAAACTATTAATTTCAACATTAGCTTGTTAGCAATTCTAAACTAAATAAGCAATTTAGGAAGAAAACACATTAAGAGTGTATTATTGCTCATTTTAAAATTTGGATTTCTCTTATATTATCTTGGAAGTGGCAGGTCAACCCAGATCTTCTCAACCTTGACTGAGTGTTTCCAGGATATACCCACCAAGTGTGTGTTCTATAATCAGGGGCCCCACAGAGACATAGTGTTCATAGGTAAAAATAATTCTTAAAGTTAAATTAGACTGTAAGTGGTTGTTATCCAGGAAAAACAATAATCCCTATTATCAGCTGTGCAGTATCTAAACTGATGGTTTGGCACTGTTGAATTGTTCAATGATGTCTTTCATCCAAAATGAACTATAAAGTATCCAACAAGATGTGTTAAATATCTGGGAAAAAAGTCATCAATTCATCTGTCAATTAACTCTTGCCATTGAGACCATTAATAGCTAACCATTGTCCAAACACCAGATTAGATCATATGGTAGGCACAAGACTCTAAGATCAGGACCTACTGAAAAATGCAATGCTTTCAAGAGCAAGTTATTAGAGAAAAATACAGTCCATCTGGCCCCACAGAGGTTAATCCTTAGCATACACACCCTGACTCTCAATGTGTCAATTCTATGGTTCATCACCTAATAATCATTCACCCCTCAGCAATAATTGAAAATTTGTGACTCAGTGCTATGAATTTACAATAATACGCATTCCAGCCCTTTACTCTTCATTTGACCTCCTCGCCTTCTGCATAACAAAGTTGGAGGCTACCCATTTTGAGCTCTCTTTTATACATTTCTCAGTGTTTGCTGTCATTATTCCCTTAAGCTCTTCAAAACTCACAGTGTACTCTAGTCAGGCTCAGATCTTTATGATGCCCTGTGCTTCCCACACTCATTTTGCCCAAGGACTTTTGCTCATGTTCTTTTTCCATCCAGAAGGCCATTGCCACTCCACATCCCTGCTGTACCAACCTGAGTAGAGCAAGCGTAACTCAGGCTTACTCTTCTCCATTTGAAAAAAAAACATGCCAAATACTTTTCCCTTTCTGTAAGCTCCTAAAAGAATTTAAATCAATGTCACATGGCTGGGAACATTTTTTTTTTCCCTTAACTGCTTAAGGCAATTATGTTGGTATTGATATATTTGTGAGGGATAATATAATAAGAGCATTATTGACTGTGGTTGAAAAAGGGTCAAGTCTGATGTGGAGGTATCACAGGTGAAACAGTGCCTTGTGATAGAAAGATCTTGGAGATTTAGGAGAGTGAGTTTGCATATGGTAGTACATGCCTGATGGCTTAATCTCCATTTTCATATGTGGAGACTCCTATTTATAAGTCTGACCTATAGAATCATAAAGGTATGGTCAGAAATACAAAATCCATGCCATGTAGTTCATTAGAAGGAATTTAATCCAGGGAAGAAGTAAAAAAAGATGTTAGAAGAACTGCAAACTACAGAGGAGATGATGAAATAATCAAGAAATTAGTAATATCAGACAGCCACTATCATCCCTACAATCCAAGGCTGTGCTACCATGGCCTGAGAGAGGCACTGTATCAGAGGCTTACCAGTGGGAGCTGGGACTATGCAGAAGATGCAGAAGCATATAGACATGGGGGAAAATAGGCTTTCCTGTTCTCACAGTTCAGTCACCTGCCACTGCCTCCAATTGGTTGAACCTAGCAAAAAACCACTTGGCAGTCAGGAAAATGTTGTTTTTCAGATCAACGCTTGTGATATGTATAAGAAAAGTGGCAAATGAATTTGAGAACAATTAATTCGTATACCTTTTTATTCCAACCAATCAAAAAGCAGAGTTTCAAAACATGTTGTGAACTCTATATAATGAACGTAGGTAGCTGATAAAAATTGTCTGATTAATTATTTAGTATAAGGTACAGTTTGGATATCATGTATTACAGATACACATCCACAGATACAATTACTGCAAATATATATACATATGAACACACACATACAAACACATGCATTTTGCCATACAGTCAGAACACAATCTTCAAAGGAGCATACATTGTAAATCACAAAACTTTGATGCATGGCACTATTAAATTCAAACAATAAACTCAAAAATATTTATGTGTGTATATAATTCTTTATAATCCAGAAAGGTTTTTATAGCTATTTTCCTTGAAAGGACATACAAAATAAATCCCAAATTCTTCCTTGCACATTACTCAATTAGAAACTCTGACAAAATGTTGAGTTCTATATGTTTATTATTTGCTACAACCCCCACCCCCAGTGGCTACCTCATCCATACTGGCACTTGGCGTTGTTCTATGCTAACCCTTTTTCTTGGATCTAAATTGTATCCCACTATTTCACAGCTCACTTTTCTTTCAAACAAATGCTGCTTCTGAAGAAATCTTCCCTCACTATCCAATGTAAAGGGAAAGGAAGCTGAACTTGATTAAACCAACCACTGTTCAGACTTTACCTCTGGTCCAGTATTTGATTTTGTGCACCCTGGACTATAAGTGAAAGCAATTGTGTCATTTTTATATATTCACAGTTTTCTGGCACAATCTAAAGACTGATAAAAATGCTATTTAGGAAAATAACAGTGCTTCTGATAAAATTGCTCATAAAATATATGAACCTTCACTGAACTGTATTATTCAATATTTTCCTGCTATTAAGTACTGGAACATAGAAACATAGTTGAAAACATTTCCATTAGAGTCCTTGTTTCTTCTGAAGGAGCTTGTTCTAAAGGCAAAACTCATACCTCCGTGTTCCCTCATTGAGTCGCTGCCTGCTGATCAGCCCTGCCTTTTCATTCAAGTGTTGTCTACTACATAGCTCATCAGAGGGTACTGTCAAGGTTTGGGTCATTAAACCATAATGGATGAAAATAAAAATGACACTTGAGACAATATCTGTTATTACCAAATATCTTTTTCAGTTATCATTGCAGAGTGAAATACTAAGAAAGTCGAGTGGCACAGGACAGTTTGTCAAGAATAGCAATATAAGTATAAATTAGAGGCATCAGAAGAAAGTTAATGATAAGTCTAACTTTTTTAGTAAAATTTCTGACCAGAAGAATAAACATGGAGAACATTAAATAAGACTAAAGCCCTGAGCTACACACAAATGTATGCTGGATAAGATGCTGCATCTAATATTTCTCCACTTTCAGCTTTATTCTTTGAAAATCACTTCAAAAATAATTATACAGAAAATGAAATCATTTTTCTATATACATATTCTCTGTGATTCCTAAAATCAGGAAGATGGCATATACTATGAATTCCACTTATAAACTAATTTCAAGGAATGATCATACTAAATGTTTAATGATGTTTAATGTTAAGAATTTGCCCTAATATATCAGAACAAAAGCTGTTTTTCTATTAGTTTGCATGAAAAGAGAGAAATAGCTACCGCATATATACTTATCATGAGCCAGGTTTTTTTTTTTTTCATCTATTTTAGATAAATTACTCATTTCTATCTTCAAAACAGCTCTATGAACTTTTTTACTCCCGTTTTAAAGATGAGGAAACTGAAGCACAAAGTTAAGTGACTTGTCTCCCAAGGTTGCACTGTTCTGCAGTAGGAGAAAGGATTGGAATACAGACAGATCAATTTCAGAGTTTCTGCTCTTAACAGTCATTACTTTGGATTGGGCATATGAAAGGTCAGGTTTTTTAGTCTGACACATTGTCAAGCAGTTTGGGAGACAGGAAGAAATGGCTAAGATGGGGCTCGGTAGGCAAACAAGTCAAAACAATGGAAAAAAATTCGTAGTAAAACAATGAAGCAACATTTATTTAAGGCATATTATATACCCAGGATATACCAGGGTTATGAAATTAGGCTATACCAGGATTAATGGATTTTTGTTGAATTTACAATCCCTTTTTTAATGGTTTTCCCCAAACCAATAGAGAGAGTTACATTCTAATGGATACAATGGACTCATTGTCAAAACATCTGTTAAACTCCAATGAAGGTTACAGAACTAAATTTAAAAAAAGAGGATTCCATGAAATCAAGCCTTACTCTTCTCAGAAAGGCCATATACAACAAGAAAGGTCTCATTTATTCTGGAGACAAGAATTATTTAATCCAATGTCTCGGTTTCATAAACAATTACATCTCTTAATCTCTTTTTTACAACTTTCTTGGTCCCTACAAAATATCTTTTCTCCTTCTGGGTCTTGGTCATTCTGTTTTCTACCTACTGTGTTTCTAAATTACCTTCCATCAAATTTCTACCCACCCTCCAAGGATTGTAAGTAATTATTTCATGACATGTTCTCTTATTTCTCAGTCCAAAATATTACTTTTCTCTTGCATTCAGAACACTTTGTGCTTTTTCTGTAGATGTTTCTGTGTTCTACATTCTACTATATTTATATATAGACCTTACTTATTTCTAACACTCTATTAAGAGTTTTCTGGGAATAACACCTTCATTTTGTTCACCTTTCTATTCTCCACTGTATTAACATAGTTTTCTTGATTAAATAGATATTTGGTAAATGATTGTTGAATTGGATATTTGTATTTAAAACAGTCTACGGAAAAGTCCACTTTTAATGTGTAATTTTATCACTACTAAGAGGAATATTAATTACATTAGTTTAGTTAAAACAACTTGAAATAATGTTAACTGTTGACAAGTTAGCTGCTATTCTACCTCATATGTGCACATACATGGATGTATGTATATGTATGTGTATATATATATACATGTGTGTGTATATATTTATAAATGGAATAGATTCCATTTTTATCTCAAGGCATCTTATGTTTAGGAATTATCTGTCTTCTGTGGATTTCAATTTGCCATTTAAGACTGTATTATTATAGAGTTTAGCATTTATTTATAAAATTATATTTAAAAATATGCTAATGTATCATTAAGACTAGGATTATAATTACACAGAAGTCATAAAACTCTCTATTAAAGTTCCCAAAGCAATCATAATTTGTTTCTTTTAAATATCAATGAAAATACATATTTTTTGAAATATATACTCCTGGGGTATTAAAGCCTAAACACAGAAAAATTGAGGAGGTATTTGAGAAACAAGGAAATAGAGAGAAATCTTAACATGAAGAAATTTAACTATCTTAAATAGTTATTTTTTAAAAAGGAAACAAATTATGTAATTGAGGAAAATCCCATTTGAATGTAAAATATCTTTAAGTTTCAATAATGCAAGGTGTTAATAACCGAGGAAAGAATTTCTAAAATATGTAATTTGGGTCTTGCTTGGGACCTTGTAGCTATAGAGCTGCTATAGCAATGCTACTAAAGAAAATTAATGTTTGTAATTAGACCAAAGCTTTAATACCATAAATCCCACTACAGCCATTTATTTTCAAACTGATAAGGATCCATAGCTATTTTTGGGACTCAGCGATTTATATTTGTATTTCCTCTAGTTTAGCCACTGTTTTGGTAATGTAGAAACTGTCCAGTTAACTCCAATTAACATTCTGATTTGCTTGGATCCAGATAAATCAACATGCACACACACACACACACACACACACACACATACACAACCACGCGTGTGCATGCACACATAACAAATCTGTTTGGGGGGTTGATTTTTCACTTAGAAAAACTGCAGTGAATATGTTTCGGTTTGTTTGCTAGCTAAGAAGTCTCCTTTGGAAAAAAAAACCTACAAATTCTAAATCTCTAGCCATTATTCCATATGAATTTCTATGATACACTGATGGTAGGCACACTTTTATTTCTTAGTATTTACCCAAGTAAATATGTTTATGTTTATGGAAGCATGGTGACCAGATAGGGTGCTTAACTAAAGGATTGCAAAAGGAAAGGCAAAATAATTTCTAAAGGGTATTACCCACAACTGTGCTAGACTATGATAATCCAAAGAACTCCTGATTAATCAGCTTGCATCTAAGTCATACTGATAAATGAAAACTGCAGTGACAAAATAGCTGCATAACTTCAGTGTAGATTAATGAACTGCATTGTTCCACTGTAAAATTTGAATGACGCCATTTTTGCATGGCTAATAATTAGGAGAGGGAGTGCCATTTGTTTCTGAGACCTCATCAAGATCTGCCAGTCAATTCACAGTAAGAAATCCAGTAGAAACTGGATAGAAAATATGAATATATGATCAAAATTTTCAGTCCTTGTATAACAGTCTTCCAAAAATCATTTGGTTTATATAAGGATTATATAGTCAGACCTACAGACTCTCAAGTAAATGAAAATTCTGAACACTACACAATCGATTCTCTTGCTGGAATAAGACAAAGAGAAGCAGTTACCCAAAGATGGAGCATAGAGAAACTATAATAAAATAGTTACCTGCTTCATATACAAGACTTTTTCCGGAACAAGTGGTTTTTAAAAAACAGGAAACAGCAACTTACCTAAGGAGAGAATGAGAAAAATATAGGTTATAAATAATAGCAAAGATATTTTTAAGAGAAGCATGATGTATTTAATCGGCAGAATCAGGTCTATACACATAGAGGAATTGCCTAATCCACTAAATGCTCGCACTATTATTTTCTATGTCCTTTATCCCTCTTTAAGTCTTCCCTACCCTCTTTTCTCTGGCCTGCTTCCTTCTATCTACTACTTCACCCTGGACTTGAAGGTACCCACTGCCCAGACTGGTTTAACTCCACATACACTTAAACATTCCACCAAAAAAAAGTGGGTAATTCCATCCCAAAATAAAGAAGCAGGAAATCCAGACTTGATTTCAGACTTTGCCTCTTACTAGAGGGCTCCTTTGATCAAGACAAAACCATCTGTGAACTGAAAGTGACTGAATATGAACTTAAACCCATTTTGTGCTTCAGAATTCCACATTTTTATAGAAGACAAAAGGAACAGTCAACAGAATTAATTTCTAGATAAAGTGTCAGATTCAGTGGTTCTTAGCTTGGATAAAAATTAGGGTATGCGCCCTTCCCAAGCCACTCACATGTTTTTAGGCTCCCATACAGACTGGCTATTTTGTGAAAGGCTGATTTGGAAATCAAACTTCTGGGATTATAAAAGGATTATAAAAGATTCTAAGACATTATTTCTAGAACTACAGTATCATCTGTGAAAGACGAGTGAGACGGGAGGTAAAATATGGGATTCTGGGAATGAACTGAGATGACTTGGTAAAATTCAGTTGCCCTAAGATTATTTCAAAACTGATATGTTCAAAAGCCAATGATGCTCAATGCATTATGGGGACAGGAGCAGGGAAAGGGCTGGCTCTTCCAGGTAGGGGCTCCAGTGTCAAGCCCCTCGTGCAGTCTCCATTTCCTTGGAAGCTAGCTTGGAAAATTCTCTAGGTGCACAACCTTCATGTTTCTCCTACTGGAAATGAAGTGTTCATTTTATGCCTTGGCTAATTTATGGGTTTAGTTCTTTGTGAAATAGATTCTAGAAAAGAGAGAGAACCTGAAAATGAATTCCCTCTGCACAACATGTGTGTATGGTCCCATTAACAGTTGCACAGTGGGCAATCGATTAGGGAGGGAAAAATGGCTTTTTTTATGGTAATGGATTTTGAGCCTCCTGGTGATAATTTATTTACTAGAAATTTTGCAGAGCTAGCTAGCTCACTGATGAAAACCCTCTGAATATGTTCATTTAAAAATAAGGGAAAAAGTGGCTTGGCTTTTCTTGAGAAATACTGTTATTAAGTCATTGGAAACATATTGATGAAATATGCCTGGAAGCAAAAGTCCTGTAATTTATAAGACAAATTACATTGTTATTGACAAATGGCAATTTAATCCTGCAATTAACTTTAACAATTTGAATTTTCTGGTCACATTTTGCTCTGGAAAAATCTTGACAGACTTTCAGTAAGGTCATGCCAGACTAGTCAGCAATGTTTAAAAACATCTCATTCCCTTAGTATTCCTTTGTAAAGTTATGCTATACATCTACAGATTGAAATGTAAAACTATAAAGCTGAATCTTTATACCTTGACCTCCAGCTCCCCAGAATCCTGAGAAAATAGGGATTCTCTATCACAAATTTCCTTGATACATGAAGAGAGAATAGCAACTTGGATGATTTCAAATAATTTGAACTTCAGAATCAGAATGATTCATGTCTCTATTTCAGTTACATCATTTACTATCTCTGTGGCATTGTGAAGATGAAGCTTCTTCACTGAGACTCAATCCCTGTATTTGTAAAATGCCGGAAAATAATGCTTACCTTGAAGAGTATGTGGCATATATGAGGTAACATATGCATGAATCATGTGTCTACCCTTTATATCCATTCATGCTCTATTTACCCCTTCAAACAGTAAGACCTCTCAGGTGCTGGTATCTTATTCCCTTTCCCTTTGGAGGAAAGCCTCTATTTTTCATTCTACTTAGAAGCTGGAGCTAAAGTACTCATTAGCAGGGGTAATTCAACACCCTTTCCTTCATAACATTATGCATAGCACACTCCGTGACTTGTAATGGGAAGTTGAAAAAAAAGAAGGGAGGGATAACTATCCATAAGGTGCTTTCCTGTTTTGCCTTATTAATGTCTCTCTGTGAAATTATTTTAGCATTGGAGGTGAGGAGGTAAGCAGAGACAAAAATAACAAAAGATCCTGCCTTTCAAAATTCAGAGATTTTATGCAACTCAATATATGAACAACATACACACAAAAATATATATGACCTAAAATAAGAATGACCCTATATGTACCTAACCATATAGCCTCAAAATATATAAACTAACAACTGCCTGAACTAAGAGGAAAAATAAATAAATACCTATTTATTTAAACTATGTTTCCAAGAAATCAATAGAATAAACAGTCATAAAAGAGGAAAGATGTGGAAGATTTTAATAATATGATTTGAATAGTATGAATTAGTAGACAAATATATAACTTTACCTGCCGTAATTAATGGATAATAAATTATTTTCAAGCATACATGGAATATCAAAAAAACTGACTATAAACTAATTCACAAAAAAGCATCAATAAATTCTAAAGAATAATCATCAGACTATATTTTCTAATGAAAATGCAAGAAAATCAGAAATCATTGATAATCAGAAAGCCAAGATGCTCCAATTTGTTTTTAAATAGGTAAATAATCACGTAGAGTGGAAATCAAATGAAACAAAAACTATATTTAAAAACCTCTTTGACTAAAGAGAAAATATTAAAGGTAATTAGAAAGGGCTTAAATGGCATTTAAAACGGTACACTGTAAAATTTGTGGGACACAGAGAAATTGTTATGTATTTTTGTTTCATATATATCTATTTATATCTATCTATCTATCTATCTATCTATCTATCTATCTATATATATATATATAAAATCATTAAATGATTCTATCTGAAGACACAAATATGTTAGAAAACAAATGAGCCAAACATTGGAACCTAAGAGACTGGTAAATACAAGTATGTAAAATAAAGGAAATAATAAAGATAAGATTAGAAATAATTGAACTGAATAAACAGATAATTCATAAAAACAAAAAGTTAGTTTTCTGAGAGAATTAATAAGATGGAGAAGCTTGTCATGAGGACACCAAAGAGGGGAGGGGAACAGAGGGAATATGATAAATAGACACAATAGAGAATGAAGAAAATAAAATGTGTATATAGAGACTAATATATGATAGTGAATTCCAAATCTATACAAGAAGTATAAATATCAGAAAAATGTAAAATATTCACACATAGCAAGAAGATACAGAAAACTTTAAATAGATAAATAATTATGTCTAGTGTAAATCAAAAAACTCTAGGTCTGGTTGACTTTACAGATGAATTCTACCAAAGTTTCAAGGAATAAATAATCCAGAAGTTTTACAGATTGGTTTACAAGATAGGAAAATGGTAACTAGCCTTAATCAAATTCAAAATCAAATGAAGACTGTATAAGAAATGGAAATTATAGGCTCAGTTCAATTTTGAATCTACAAACAAAAATTCTAAACTATTAACTAAACATATGCATGTGTATTTTAAAGATTTATTCTAACCAAAAAGAGTTTATCCCAAAATTGAGGATTTTACATCAGAAAAAAAAAAAAAAAAAAAAAAAAAAAAAAAAAAAAAACAATTCAATCACCAATCACCACTTTAAAATCCAACATAGAGGGCGGGCCGCGGTGGCTCAGCGGGCAAAGTGCTTGCCTGCTATGCCGGAGGACCTCGGTTCGATTCCCGGCCCCAGCCCATGTAACAAAAACGGAGAAACAGAATACAATAAAACAAGAAAATGTTTAAAAATGTTTCCCTTTCTTCCTTCCTTCCTTCCTTCTATCCTTCCTTCCTTCTCTCTGTCTTTCCTTTAAAAAAAAAAAAAAAAAAAAAAAAAAATCCAACATAGAAAAATCACATAATTACCCCAATAAATGAAGAAAAATTATTTGCAAATATTGAACATGGACTTGCTATAGAATCTTAGAAAACTGGGAATAGAGAAGAATTGCCTCAGTAAGAAGAAGCAATCTTTATACTACAGCAAACTTTGTACTCAATAAAGAAAATTTAGAACAATTCTAAAACCACAAGAGCTTTAGAGATAATTGTAAAACTCTCATGAAGACCATAAAATAATATCTGAATAAATGAATTAAGTTCATAGTATGAATTAGTATTTTAAAGATATTAATTTTTCCCAAATTCATTCTATAAATTAAATGAAATCCCAATAAAAATTTCAACACAATATTTTGAGGAACTTATAAAACAACCGTATACTCCCTCCATGTCTCTCCCCTACCACAGATAAATAAATAAACAAAATAAGGCCAAGTTTCAACTGAAAATATCAAGGACCAATTCTCGCATCAAATTGTAAAGCACTAAAAATCAATATTGTCCTGATGAAGAAACAGAGAAATTAGCCTCTGGAATAGAAAAGAAAATTCATAAATATGGGTACATTGATATATTACAAAGGTAGCAGCATACATCAATGAGAAAATGACATTTTTAGTAGATAAAATTGAGAAAACTGGTTCACAATTATGAAGAAAAATAAACCTGGATCCCTTTCCCATACAGTGTTGAAAAATGACTCAAATAAGTTAAAGTCTTAAATATAAAAGGTAAAATTATGAACCTAAATGAAGAAAAAAAAAAAAAAAAGGGAGGGACTGTTACCAGACAAAGACAGTAGATTCTTCTGCCTGATGTGCTCAAATGACCCCCAATTCCTGAGACACAGAGATTTTAAAGAGAGGATAAGTTATTGCTAGGCATGAAGCAGGAGATCAGATGGCCTATTGGTCCCAAAATCTTTCCCCCCAAACTGCAGTAATTCTGATAATTTTATAGCATTAAAACATGGGCAGGTTTTGGGATGATGAGCACAATGGCTTCAGATGATGTAATTAGAGGTGATCTAATTATTGAGCATGCACAGACTGATTAATTGCTTAGTAACAGAACATATGTAAGAAAACGGTGGTCTTGATATGATGATGGGTGTGATTTTTAGTATTTTTTTGTATTATAATGAGGTATACCTATATAAAAGTCTAAGCTACTGTGCCTGTCAAGCAAACCCATTTTGGTTGGATCCAGTTTTGATTATCAAGATGACTTTGGATTTGGGGTGGATTAGCTCTGGGCTGACCCAACACCCTTAATTAATAAGCATTAAGGACTGTCTTTAGTGATCACAAGACTCTAAAGCAAAGGGTGGACAATGGTGGCTCATGGCAGAGATTTCACCTGCCAAGCCAGAGACCCAGGTTCGATTCCTGGTGCTTGCCCATGCAAAAAAAAAAAAAAACTCTGAAGTAAAATAACTGGATAAAAGGGTGAAAGTGAAGGTTAGTCACAAGGTTTTACAATCACAAGGGTACAATTATACAATAATTATCAGAGATCAAGGCAGCTGGATTACAGTTCAAAGATTTCAGGTATTTCCCTCTGTCTAATACACCAGAAAGTAAAAAGGAATATCTATATAATGATTCAGTAATCATAACCTTTTATCTTAACTTCTCAGTTACAGGACTATCTATGTATCTTAAGGACTTAAGGGCAGAGAAGGATTTCCTAAATAAGGTAAAAAATAGTAATAATAATATTAAAAATTGAAGGCTTGAGTACAAATTTGCTTCAAACTTTCATTTAACAAAGTAACATATGCACAGAGAATAGATGAAAGATTGAGAGAAGATAGTTGTTCTGTATAAAACTGATACATTAATATTTTGGCTACCCAAGGAACTCCTTAAAATCAACAAGAAAAGAAACAAGGATATCATAAGAGAAATGGATGGGGGATATAAATAGGCAGTTTACAAAGATGAACCCTAATGACTAAAAAGCAGATGAAAACAGTCAGACCCTATTATATATAAAAAAAGAAAACATAAAACTGAAGCCACCATTTAATATTTATGAAGTTGGCATAATTTAAGTTTGTATAATTCCAAATATACGACAGGATGTGGGAAATTGGAAACCTCATGCATTGCTGGTGGGAGTATAAACTAATACAACAAAATGGAAAGCAACTTGGCAGTCTTCACACGATTAGTTAAACATACAGTCCTTTTGACCCAGCAACTCCTGGACATATACCTGGAGAAATTGTTCACATATGTAGGTGGAGATCTGAACAAGGACGTTTATTTCAGTACTATTTTTGTTAGTGGACAGTTGAAGTCAACCAATATGTCCATCAATATGGGAACAGGTAAGTAAACTGGAGTCATCCACTGAATCCAATATGCAAATATTGGAAGCAACATACTAGATACAAATACACTGGAATGAACAGATCCTAACATCTGTACTCAAAAAAAATTTTTTTTAAACACAAATTTTTAGCACAACCTCATTTATGTAGCATGACCCACACAAAGCAACATTATTTATTATAAAATGACACATATATACATATATAAGGGTGCATATCTAAGATGTCTAGATAGGGATATGGGATCAGGATTGAAGGAAAAAAATAAATAAGAGAGAGGCTATTCATGCATTAAGGTGGAAGGAAAGCTACAAGAAATACAAGTCTGTTCTTGAGGTTAAAAAAGAAGAAATTAATAGGAGGAAGGGAAAAAAAAAGGAAAGAACTTCAAAAATTGTTTCGCAGTTATGTGAAAATACCTCAAATATAATGAGACAAAGTATAAGTGCTTTGTACATGGTATGTCGGTTAACGGTAAGTCTCATGTTGGGCTCAACAAACCCAACATTTCTAATTAGTGCTACCATGGTCTGGTGGGAGGGGCCTTGATTTAGTGCATCATCTAGATTTACCTTTCCAGTGCTTGGGTCTCAGAGCCCTTCTCAGGCTTGATAAATCCCCTGAGTCAGAGATATACCAAAGTATTTTCACTGTTTCATTGCAACTACTAAATCCAAAGAGTCCTCCAACTTCAGCTATTTTAATAAGTCCCAACCCTGGCTCTGCCTCTGAATCATCTCTGGAAAGTTGCTTTGTTTTGTTTACATTGAAAAGGAGCTTTATATTTCTCTCTTTTGTTTTCATCATATAGCTGTGCATTTATCATCACAATTGACTTTTTTTTCTTTTTTGTGAAAAATAACATATATACGAAAAGTAATACATTTCAGACCACAGTGCAACAATTAGTTGTAGAACAGATTTCAGAGTTTGGTATGGATTACAATTCCATACTTTTAAGTTTTTACTTCTAGCTGCTCTAAGATTCTGGAGACTAACTGAAATATCAATATAATGATTCAGTAATCATACTCATTTGTTAAACCCTAACTTCTCTGCATAACTCCACCATAGCCCTTGATCTTTCTCCTACTCTTTACAGGCATTTGGGCTATGCCTCTTCTAACGTTTTCATGTTGGAAGAGGCTATCAATAGTATCAGATGGGGGTGGACCTAGTTGATGTTCTGGAGAGGCTGGCCCTCTGCATTTCAGAATTTATTTGGTCCAAGGACCCACCTGGAGGTTGTAGTTTTTGGAAAGTAACCCTAGTGCATGGAACCTTTGTAGAATCTTATGTAATGTCCAAGGTGTTCTTTAGGATTGGCAGAAATGGTTTTGATTGAAGTTAGGCAAGTTACAATAGGTAGCAATGCCTATTACGAACAATGAAGCGTGCATAAGCGTGACCTCCAGGGTAGCTTCTTGCCTCTATTTGAACTCTCTCAGCTACTGATACATGTCTTTGTTACACATCTTTTCCCCTTTTAGTCAGGATGGCATTGTTGATTCCATGGTGCCAGGGCCAGATTCATCCCTGGGAGTCATCTCCCACGTTGCCAGGAAGACTTTCAGCCCTGGATGTCATGTCCCATGTAGGAGGAGGGCAATGGTTTCATTTGCAGAATTGGGCTTATCTCTGGAGAGATATAAAACTATATTCTAAATCCTGCATCAGATCTATTGAGAGAGATTTTGAAGGGATAGGGACTGTTTATCTTTTGGGCAGCTCTTCAGGTGATTCTAATAGGCCAGAAATGACACCAGTAGGAGAACTGGCCTTTGGGAATCATCCATCTATTTTTACTTTACACTCAGTGCGCAGCATCCTTCCAATAGCTGTCCTGCATATTCTGAAGCAATTCAAGCACCTAAGGAAGAATAAGTTGTCCACAATCTGAAAGTAGTATACAATCTTATATTATCCTTGCTAAATAAGCTTTCCTCAAGCATCTCAATGATTAGGTTGCCAGAAATAAGACTTTACTAGCTATCCTTTTTCTAAATAATTGAATTTGCAAGAAGCAAGAGAAATAGAGCTTTGCCAGATTATTGCTAAATTCCAAGCAATAGCCTGTTAATTGCAAGTATAACAAACAGCCATTAGGATGAGGGGGTAAATAGGCCTGTGGGGGTATTTGGATATGAATAAATAGATAGTAGGTTTTCCTCTGCTTGTGACTAGCCAACTATAGATTTTTGTTTTGTCTAATGTGGATAAATCTCCTTTGAAAAGACATCAATAACAGATTTTGAATATTTAAAATGCACATGAAAAATGAAGCTATTTTGAGAGATTTATTAAAATTTTATGCAAACGCAATGCATATTTAATGCAAATATACATGTGATTTTCTTAATTGTTTCCTATATTTCATTGTGCCCCCTCAGTAAAATGCTAATGGATCCTCTATACTTCTTAATATTATTCAGCAAGTACTTATTGGTGTAAATTGTGGCTAACACATAATGGCTGGGATAAAAGAAATGGAAGAAAAGGTGTCTGACCTTGAGAATGCCACAATCTAGGTGGGGAGAGAATACATATCCCAAAACACCAAACATGTTCATATTCCTGAATTACCAATCTTGCTTACTGGCACCACTCAGACACACCTGAAGGTCAAGAGAAAGCTCTGGGAATTAAACTAGACTCCTTTCACACCTCAAACTCACCTCTGGTAAGTCATCAGGCACCAGTTTTCTTTCATATTCATTCCCTCTTTCCTATTTAAAGACCTCTGCATTAGGTTAACCCAGTAGGAAATAACAGGATAGCTGTATGAGTATCTCACTGGTCTGCCTGCTCTCACCCTTAATCCATGCCCTATGCTGTTGCCAGAATAATCTTTCTAAAACCCATGGCTGATCCTTGGCTTTCCAAATAATACCCAAAATCCTCAGCACAGTACTTTAAGCCTTTAATAATATGTTAATAGAGTAGAGATGTGAATGAAGCTGATTTGGATAGGACTAAGGTATATCAGAAGACTGGGTGATATTGTCCATATTTTAAAACTTCAACTTCTATGTGAAACTAAAGGGAGAAATGTTTATTTGGTGCAAAATTTCTATTTTGAGTAGTGTATTTCCTAATTTAACTTGCATGGTCAGTTTAGTTCAACACCATAAATACATGGAATCTTCAATACGGTGTGAGATTTTGTTGCTTTGTCCAGGTTAGTGTGATGCCCCAATAAATCCCATAGTGGTTTGGACAATGAATAAGGAGGTATTTGCAAAGTTCCCCTGGGGGAATGGGGAGAAAGGGGGAAAAATTCAACTTCCACATTTGGAGAATTTCTGATTTTCTCACAAGCAGTGGAGGCAACCAAATCAATAGGATGAGGCTGTGATCTTGGAGTTGGCCCTTATGAAAGTAACTCCTACAAAGGACAGGCTAAGCCTATTTAAAGTTAGGCCTAAGAGCCACTCCCAGAGAACATCTTGTTGCTCAGATGCGGTTTCTCTCTCTAAGCAGGAGAACTCACTGCCCTACCCCACTACGTGGTGCAGAAATCCCAGGATGAGCCAGGACCCAGAATCAAAGGATTAAGAAAACCTTCTTGACCAAAAGGGGAAGAGAGAAATTAGAAAACAATAAAGTGTCAGTGGCTGAGAGATTTCAGGTTGAGAGGTCATTATTACGTACTGTATAGATATCCCTTTCAGTTTATAGCTATTTGAGTGGCTAGAGGGAAGTACCTGAAACTGTAGAGCTGTGTTCCAGTGGCCTTATTTCTTGAAAATAATTGTATAATGATATAGCTTTTACAATGTGACTGAGTGATTGTGAAAACCTTGTGTCTGATGATCCTTCTGTCTAGGTTATGGACAGATGAGTAAAAAATATGTGTAAAAAATAAACAAATAATAGGGGAGAGAAAGGTTAAAATAAATTGGGTAGATGGAAATACTAATGGTCAATGAGAGCGAGGGGTAAGGGGTATGGTATATATCCATTTTTCCTCTTTTCTTTTTTATTTCTGCTATAAATGTTCTAAAAAATGAGCATGATGATGAATGCATATGATGATATTGTGAGCCATTGATTGTACACCGTGTATGGAAGGTTTGTATGTTAAGAATGTTTGTATCTTTGCTGTTTTATCAACAAAAATTAAAAATAAAATAATATTTAAAAAATAATAATCTGTTAACTTTCATGACAAAGTCCTTTGGTGCACAAAAGTTTTTAACTTCAGGAGGTCCCATTTATCTATTTTATTTTTATCTCATTGCTTGTACTTTGAATATAAAGTCAAATAAATCATTGCCTAAAACAACAACCTTCACATGTGTCCCTACCTTTTTTTTTCTAGGAGTTTGATTCTCATATTTAGATCTTTGATACAGTTTGAGTTCATTTTTGTATATGGTGTGAGATAGGGGTCCTCTTCATTCTTTTGCATATGGATATTCAGTTCTCCCAGCACCATTTGTTATAGAGACTATTCTTTCCCAATTGAGTGGACTTTGCAGCCTTTTCAAAAATCAAGTGGTGATAGAAATGAGGGTCTATTTCTGAACTGTCAATTCAATTCCATTTGTTCATTTATCTATCATTGTGCCAGTATCATGCTGTTTTATCCACTGTAGCTTTATAATAAGTTTTAAAGTCAGGAAGTATGAATCCTCCACTGTTTGGCTATTCAGGGTACCTTATCCTTCCAAATATTTTTTTTTTCTTTATGCTGTATGGCAAGGGTCACATTTCATTCTTTTGCCATGTAAGTATCCCATTATTGCAGCACCATTTGTTTAATTTTTGTTTGCTTGTTCTTTTTTTTTGGGGGGGGGGTAGTGCATGAGGCCCAAATCAAACCCAGGTCTTCTGCATAGCAGGTGAGAATTCTACCACTGAATTATCATTGCATCACCCCCCAAATAAATTTTATAGTTGTTTTTTCCAAAACTGCAAAGTTGACTGTTGGTATTTTTATTGGGATTATGTTGAATCTGTAAATCATTGTGGATAGAATTGACGTCTTAACAATACTGAGTCTTCCAATCCACAAGATAGAATGCTCTTCAATTTAGATCTTTGATTCATTTTAGCAAAGTTCACAGTTTTCCTATATATAAAGTCCTTTATATACTTGGTTAAATTTATCCCTAGATATTTGATTCTTCTAATTGCTATTGTAAATGGAATCTTTATTGATTTCCTCCTCAGGCTGATCATGACTCGTGTATAGAAATGCTACCAATTTTTGTATGTTGATCTTGTACCTCAAGACTTTTATGAATTTGTTCATTTGCTCTAGTAGCTTTGTTGTAAATTGTTCAGAACTTTCTATATATAGGATCATGCCACCTGCAAATGTGAAAAATATACTTCATCCTTTCCAATTCAAATATCTTTTGTGATGGTTGAAAACTTATGTACACCAGAAAAGCTATATTCTCTTAAATAGCATACATGACATGTTCTCTGCCTCTATGTCCCTCCTTTTCCCCCTCTTTATGTCCCTTGGGGGGTTACTGTTGATTGGCTTTGTGTTAAGACTCCTCTTTGATGCTCAGTCAAACTTACTTTGGACCTTTAGAACAGCCCATATTTAACAGTTTCTATTTTCTCAGCTTTTCTTCATCTGAATCTTGATCTGGGTATGTTGTACAATTGTTAAGATTGTACTTTTTCTGCAAACTGTTTCACCTCCAAGAGAATGCTTCCCTTCCTCTGTCTTTCTCCAGGAAACTTGATCTGCACTTTTTGCTTTTGTGCAGAATTTTCTTCCCAGCTGCTGTGATTTGTTTAAATTCTCTCCCTCATTTGGTATCCCCTTTTCCTTACAATTTTCAGTTCTGAGACATGTCATGTCTTACAGCAGTTCAGTTCCCACCCCTGCACTTTTTTTTAACAGTTTTTTCTGTCTCCAATGTCTTCCCCATTAGGATACCACAACCCCCAGGGACCCTTATGGGGTCAATCCCTAAAGGTAGGGCAATCCAGAAAATTCCTTTTTATATTTAGGTGGTCCAGCCAACAGAAGCTGGATTAAGTATGCAGATTTCTTGCCAGAAGTTCTGCTGGGGCCTCTCCCTGCTCTCTAGGGACCCTTTTGTCTGCAGCACTTCTCAGTAGCTCGTTTTCTGCCCTTAGGATCCTATGCCTGGATATGCATGGGGTTCTAACCCACTGGTGTGAGTGGCTCTATAGTCTGCACCTGGGGCAGGAGGAACCCTGGCCAATGCTGCCCCTGTTAGACTCCCAAGCTGCACAAGACTGAGAGAGGGGAAGGAGGAGGGGTCCAGTTTAGGGAGGGGGAGGAGTCCGGATTGGGGAGGGGAAGGGGTCTGGATTGGCAAATCTGGGAGGGAAACGTCTTACCTGATTTTTGGATTACATTTCTTTTTCTCTCATTCAGTGTTTGTGGAGGCCTTATCTAGTCTCTATCATCCTCCAGAGTTCCAAGCATGTGGAATTTTATTTGTCCTTTTATTAGCTGCTTCTGAGGGTAGACTCTTCCACGTTGGACTACGTGCTTCCTGAGGACATTGATTGGGCCTTTTAATTATTTTTCTTGTCTGCTTTTCCAGAATATAGCGGAAAGTCTGGCACAGGTTAGGCACTCAGTGTGTGTTTGATGGGTGAATGAAAGAATGGGAGTGAATAAAATAAACTAGAGAGAGTTCTAAAGTTCCATGCATAAAAGCATTTCTTTTTTTCTCTAGGCTGATTGGGCCAGACTGCAGAGAGATTAATTACAAAGGAAGTATCACTTTAGTATAAGATGATTACAGAAAAACTTCTTACAATGTTGAGATTTGTTACCATTTCGGCCAAGACTTTGTAGAAAATGAAAGCAACGTAAAATATGCAGAGAACATCCACATCCCTTCAGGTTTAGGATGAATTGAGCATCTCTGAAAATATTATGCAAATGCAAGAATATTTTCTTTGATGGAGAGCATTTAGCTGGTCTTTCAACACCTCGAGCCCTTGAAGAAAGTCAATGAATGAAAAGTTGAATCTGTTTTATTTGCACTAACTGCCAAGTGAGCATATAAATAATTCTATCAAAAACATTCTTATACTTCCTCACTGGCTGCTCGACGTTCAATTTTTGTCTTGAAGCAAAATTACTAGGAATGTTTGCATTGTTCTGAGCCCTATGTTGGATCCTCCACTGACGTGCACAACGGGCTGGAATATCGCTGACCCATTAACTTCAGTTTCCACAATAAGTCTTGATCATTACAGTCCATTTCATACATTTATTATATGAATTGATTAGTAGGATACAGTAAACATCATTCATTTTTGTAAAAATAGAGCCATGGGCTTCCTGTGGGCCTATGCAAAGTATGAATAGGACAGTCTCCTCAGAAGAAATGGTTTTGGGGAATTAGTTCACTATATGGTTTAATTGTTAATGGGGATCACTAAAGGTGCACAAAGTGCCTGATTCTACCAGATAGTCATAATCTGGCAGAGCATATTTAAATGTGCTTTAGGGACAGATGAAAGTGTTCCCATCTTAAAATATTCACTTGCGGTTGGTACAAGAAAATAATCACCAATATTTCTCACTTCCACTGGAGAGAGGGCGCTAGCGATTTCCTTTTCCTACTAATCAGGAGCCGGGGGAAATTCATAACCATGAGTCTCCCAAACTTAGCTCAAGTCTATTGTATCTCATATGATGTCTACTGTGAACTTTCTGTTTAGAGATTTATAAGAACAAATTAGTAGATTCCTAAGCTGGGGCATTACTGTACAAATTTAAAATTCCACAATTGAAGAGCTACAGATTGGTATCTGTCATGCCAGGAGGAACTGTTCTATGAAAGTAGTGGCATATGCCTTTACTTGTCCCTTGGATATAACTCTTCTCAAATCAGAACTAATATCAGTCCTCAAATTACCTATATTAGGGGTATCTTTATTTATAAAATTCATGAGCATATCACTTCACTCTGAAAACTTCACTTGTTTCCATTAGTAACAGCTTTCTTTACACTTTCCTTATACAGTTAAATACACTAATGTGCTTCAGAAAATGAAAATTAAAGTATTTTTTTGTCCTGTATAAAATTCCTTCTAGGGAGGCAAATTTATTACAGATACAATTACTTTGTCATCTTGTTTTAGTGTTTTTTTAATGACTCAGTCTAAATTGCATGTGGTAAAGACTACTTAATATAATTAATCATTTGTCTTCAAAAAATATTTACTTAAAATTGGAATTTGCTGAAAAGCATCGTATCGTTTTTTACTCATGCCATCAAAGCTAATTGTGTAATTAGTAACTGGTTTACAGAGGCATGTTTTTCACATAATGCTGATAACCCAGGCCTAAATAGCCCTTTCCATCCAAGATCTCAAGACACTTTATAAATCATTATATTTAAGTCTATTGTCACACCTGCTCATGCCCACACATAATCTGCAAATGGGGTATATTTAGAGAGACTATTTAGTACTAGGATAACTACTGCAAAGCATTCACCACTGGAGTGAAATGCAGCAAAGTTTTAACAGATGATCAAGAATAATAGATACCAATTGAGGTAAAGAAATAAAGAATGTCATCTCCAATTAAAACTACAGGAAAGATTTAACAGGGGGAATGTAATTACTCATTTGGATTTTGGTCAGGATGTTAGAGTTAATACCATCTATATTAGGGAAACTTTTTCTAAAGCTTTAAGAACTCATCCGTATCAGAATTTCATTTTAATATTTCAGCTAAGACAGAATCTTCTGCAAATAAAAGACAAATAGAAATAGCGCCCATCACTACAAGGTGGTGTGATCTATGCTCCAAACAAATACACATACACATACACATACACACACGTACTTTCAGAGGTTAAGAATGGGAGCCATCAGAAGGATTGTGGACAGTAAACGAGAGGATGAAACGACAGGTGGTAGGATTAGTGGATGGGCACACAGGTTGGAAGATTCAAGGGGAATGGTCAAACTTGAATTAAACAAATCAAGAATACTTTTGTTTTCTAGTACTTCATTTTCATTTCAAGCATTATTGTAAGGATAGCCTACTAACAACCTAACTACTAAAATAATAATGGCATACCTGGAAAGGACCTGAGGAATTACTCCTGGTTTGCTGAAGAAGAGACTGAAGCCCAGAGTGTTCAAGGTCACACAGCTGTACATAATTCCATTATGCACTTTAGACTTTTCTATTTGGAAATTATATAATGTGACCAAGGTCCTTGTGCATTTCAGATAATTTCAACCTTTGCAATTGTCCACAATTGTTAGCTCTTCAGGACAGAAACCCGGGCATTTCCTGAATATCTGTTTATGTGGCTTAAGAGCTGTCACCTTTCCATATTATTATTATTTGTGAGATCAAAAATCACCCCTCATACCCTCAACTGGCAAAAGGTGGGGAGAGCATGAAAGCGCCAAGTGACATAAGGAATAAATTAGAGAGAAACATTCATAATAACTGTCATTAGAAGAATTGAACACAGTTCATATGAAATGCAAGGCTGGAAAATCCAATTTCACTTTTACTTCAACCTTCCCTTCCACCTCCCTAACCCAGGGTTCTTAAACCCTGACTTGGAAATAAAATGAATTATTTACAGCTGCCTACATACAGACTCGTTCTGCTGGCCTTGCCCAGTGTTTACATGTGGCTTCCCTTCCCAGCCTCAGTTCATGCCAGGGAAGGCCATTTGAGAAACAACAGGACTGCAAACTGAACAGAATGCATTTTATGAGTCAGCTTGATCTTCCTCCATGTGCTGAGAGTTCTCAGTGTTAAGCCATTAGCCCGTTGCCTGGTTTTAAAAGAAACTCTCTGCCTTTGGTTATCCCTCCTAACAGAGGCAGCTGTGGGATTCAGGCTTTTTTGCTTCTTTGCTTCATTTTCTGTTAAGTTCCCCTTTCCCTCTGCCCATCTTCTGTAAATTCTGTGATGGTTGAGTAAAATTTTAGAGCTGAATAGGGATAACTGCTGCATTATATCTGATTGTAGCAGCTACTTGTAATTTTCAAAACCCTCTTTTAAGCGAGTGGGAATGAAATTGTTCTTGCATCTGCCCAAGTGCAGTCAACAGGAAATCAATGAGATTAGAATGGAATAAGGCACACTCTCGGGCCCTGAGGTGTCTCAGCAGAAGCTGACCTAACCATGGGGGAAAGTGCAGGTCTGAATGTGGAGGAGACTCCAATTTCTCCTTAGCCCAAGAGTCAGGTCAGCCTAACTGGCACTTCACTTAACAAAATTACAGTAGCAGGTGAGAGCATAATTAATGGATCTCTAGTTGAAAGTAAAAATCATTTCGCCTCCAGTTGGGCAAAAAAGGCATTAATTAAACAAATTTTATGCCTAGATTTACAGGTGCTTACTGTGGAATGAGATGTGGACAAGAATACTGCTATTATTGCAAATACAAGGAGTATAATAAATGTTCTGCTGTATGTAATTTTACTCTGGGATTGATTTGACATTTCCCTAAATTGCATCTGTAAAACAGAAGAAAAACATGAAAAGTTTTTCTTATAGTTACAAATTGCGGTGCTAATAGCCACATACGTGAATACTAGTAAAGTCTTTATTTAATGTGATAAGTGCTATTGTGCCTTGTTCTTTCAAGATTGGCAATCATTCAGTTTCAGGATCAACTATACTATTTGTAGAGGTGGAAAAACAGCAGTATTGTGTTTTTCCTCTTCTGAGGCTGCACTTTGCAGAATTTAACTTCATTCTTTCATTGAAATGGGATTCTAATTTGAATGGAGTGATCAGACTATACCCTAACTTAGTCATTTTGCTTCAAAGTTTTATATAATTTTCTATACAGCTCTGAATCCATATGTTCTAATTTGCTAGCTGCTGGAATGTGATATATCAGAAAAGGAATAACTTTTTAAAAGGGGAATTTAATAAGTTACTAGTTTACAGTTCTAAGGTCAAGAAAATGTCCCAATTAAAACAAGTCGATAGAAATGTCCAATCTAAGGCATCCAGGGAAAGATACCTTGGTTCAAGAAGGCCAGTGAAGTTCAGGTTTCTCCCTCAAGTGAAAAGGCACATGGCAAACATGGTCAGGGTTTCTCTCTCATCTGGCAAGTCACATGGTGAACACAGAATCATCCGCTAGCTTTCTCTCCTGGCTTCCTGTTTCATGAAGCTCCCCAGGAGGCATTTTTCTTCTCCATCTCCAAAAGGCCACTGGCTGGTGGACTCTCTGCTTCTCATGGCTATGTCATTTTCTGCTCTCTCAGAATCTCTAGCTTTTCTCCAAAATGTTTCCTTTTTTATAGGATTCCAGTAAACTAATCAAGACCCACCCAAATGGGTGAAGACATGTCTCCACCTAATCCAGCTGAACCACTCTTGATTGAGTCACATCTCCAGGGACATGACCTAATTACATTTTCAAACATACAGTACTGAATAGGCATTAGAGGAAACATTTGTCTTTACAAAATGGGATTAGGATCAAAACATGGCTTTTCTAGGGTACATACATCCTTCCAAACCAGCACACCATAGATATAAGAAAATATTTTTCAGGACTCCCGAACATCAGAAATGTTTTAAGAACAAAACCTCATTGATGTGAAGTGAGTGAAAAGTCACTTATTTAATCTGTGAATATTATCCAAGCACAGATCATGTGAAAGCATAGTGGTAAGTATCGAAGGGCACACCAAAACTGAAAAATACAATTCAGTGTCATCACACAGAGGTTGTGCTAAACCCATCTCCATTTCCATGACTTCATGTATATGCTTCTCTCATAGGCATCATCCTTATAACATTCTACTGCTTCTTTCCAGCTGGATTCTGAGTTCCTTGGTTATGTCCTGATATCATTCATTTTATATCTGTAGAATGCAACATTATGCTTAACACGCTTGGGAGAGGATCTAAATGAAAACCTGTTGAGTAAAGTGGGCGGAAGCTAAATTGGATCTTCAGGATTCTCTTAATACCAGGTATTCAGTGAATGAAACATTATCCAGTTAGAACTCTTTCCTGAAGAAGATTGCGATGAGGAGAATTCTCTGCTATAGAAGACATAGTGCAGATTAAATTCATAAAAAAATATATTTATTGAATCTAATTCTACCATAGGCAACAGGCTAGATAGAGGAAATGCAAGACTGCAAATTAGTCAAATACTGTCCTTGATATTTGTACTAGTTTGAAAGTGTTGTGTACCCAGAAAAGTCATGTCCTTAATCCTGATTCAGTATTGTAGGATGGAAACCTTTGGTTAGATTATTGTTTTCATGGAGATTGACCCACCTAATTGTGGGTCTGACCTTTTATTAGATGGAAATGTGGCTCCGCCTATTCAAGGGTTGTCTTGATTAGTTTACTGCAGTTCTTTAAAGGGGGTGAAATTTTGGAGAAGACACAGTTGCTTCAGAGCCAACAGAGACACAGACATTCGAAGATGCTAGGTGTCTAGCAGACACATAGACACAGATGTCTGGAGATGTAGACCCAGCATATGTCACCATGTGCCTTCCCATGAGATGCTAAGCAAGACAGAGCAGTATTTTACAGTCTAAAGTTCTGAGAAAACATGAAATAACTGTCTTATCTGCTTCCACCATGGAAGCATATAGGGTTGAAACTAGTGGTAGCTGAAGCCTACTCTTACCTGTTCTTGAAAGACATTTGTCAAATATTCAGTTAACTTTGCAAGCTGGTTATTAAAACCATTAGCTGTTTGAAAATGGTCCTGGTGGGTATATTCCTGGAAATCAGCCATTTTAGCTTTCTGGGTTACTCAAACAAATACCATGTAACGAATCAGGTTAAACAATGGGGATTTATTCGTGCACAGTTAAAGGTTAGGAAAAAGTCCAAATCAAATCTCATCAAGGCAATTTTTTTTCCCCTTAGACTATGGTATTCTGGGACTGGTTTCTGGTGATCTTTGGTCCTTTGCTTGACACGTGTCTCCCAGTCTCTTCTTTTTCCTCTGGGTTCTGTTTATGTCCAGCTGCTTGCTCCCTGGAACTTTTTCTCAATGTCTGAATTTAATTCTCCTTATAAAGGACTCCAGTAATATAATTAAGACCCATCCTGATTGGACTGGACCATACCTTAACTAAAAAAACTTATCAAAAGGCCCTGTTTATGATGGGTTCATACCCATAGGAATACACTAGATATAAGAACATGTTTTTCAGGTTACATACAGTTTAAAACTACCACATCAAAAAATACTACATATCAGTGCTTTTTTTCTTTTCACTAGAGAGTGAGTTTACCAGCATACCACTACTTTCAAGTAATGTGTGCTTAATTCTTCATCTCTTCACTTCCTTCCCCCATCCATCTCTGCCTTTCACCTTTAGCAGGTAATATTATAAGACTGAAGCATAGGCAATAGCAGGATACTCACATCAAAAAAAATAATGAAATGTGACCTCACCATACAGCATACAAAAAAAAAAAAAAATGCTGAAGCATATTGTTCTAGTTTGCTAGCTGCTGGAATGCAATATACCAGAAATGGAATGCCTTTAAAAAGGGGAATTTAATGAATTCCTAGTTTACAGTTCTAAGGCTGAGAAAATGTCTCAATGAAAACAAGTCAATAGAAATGGTCCAATCTAAGGCATCCAGAGAAAAATACCTTGGTTCAAGAAGACCGATGAGGTTTGGGGTTTCTTTCTGAAGTGGAAGGGCACATGGTGAACATAGTCAGAGTTCCTCTGTCATCTGGAAATGCATATGGCGAACATGGCACCATCTGATAGCTTCTTCTCCTGGCTTCCTGTTTCATGAAGCTCCCTGGGAGGCATTTTCTTTCTTCATCTCTAAAGGTCACTGACTGGTGGACTCTGCTTCTCATGGCTATGCAGTTCTGCTCTTTCAGATATCTCTTACATTCTCCAAAATGTTTCCTTTTATAGGACTCCAGTAAACCAATCAAGACCCACCCAATGGGTGAAGACATATTATCACCTAATCCATTTTAACAACCACTCTTGATTAGGTTACATCTCCAGGGAGATGATCTAATTACAGATTCAAACATACAGTATTGAATAGGGATTATTCTGCCATTACGAAATGGGATTTTGATTAAAATGTGGCTTTTCTAGGGTTCATACATCCTTTCAAACCAGCATACATATTTACAAACTATTTTATTTTAGAAGGTTTACGTTTTATATTTGAAAAAAATGCACAATTATAATTTAATATTTTTTTTGCAAAATAACCCAAAAATGTTTTTTTCTTTCCTTTTACTTGTGCCTTTCCTAACATATATAAAATAAAAATTAATTATGATTATCTCATGTACAATGCCTTATATGTGATAATAATACATATATATTTGAATTGAATCAGATAGAATGGAATCAAATAGAGTTGCAGTAATACATTGAGCTTTTTTCTAACTTTTTTTATTGTATACTATAACATATATACAAGGAAAAGAAAGAAAAAAGTAATAGTTTTCAAAGCACTCTTCAACAAGTAGTTACAGAACAGATCCCAGAGTGTGTCATGGACTATGATAACTTCATCTCAGATTTTTCCTTTTAGCTGCTCCAGAACATTGTAGGCTAGAAGGAATACATGGGCTATGCTCATTCTAACTTTTTCATGTTGGAAGAGGCTATCAATAACAACGGGTAGAGAGATGGAACTAGCTAATGTTCTGGAAAGGCTGGATACTTTAGGTTTCAGGATTTATCTGGTCTAGGGACCCATCTGAAGGTTGTAAGTTTCTGGAAAGTTACTCTAGTGCATGGAACCTTTGTAGTATTTTATATATTGCCCTAGGTGTTCTTTAGGATTGGCTGCAATGCAAATTGAGTTTTAGTTTTTGTTTTTGTTTTTTACAATCACACAGTCACATTGCGAAAGCTATATCATTATACAATCATCTTCAAGAAACATGGCTACTAGAATACAGCTCTACATTTTCAGGCAGTTCCCTCCAGCCTCTCTGTTATACCTTAACTAAAAAGGTGATATCTATTTAATGTGTAAGAACAACCTCCAGGATGACCTCTTGACTGTTTGGAATCTCTCAGCTTATTGACACTTTACTTTGTCTCATTTCTCTCTTTCCCCTTTCGGTCAAGAAGGTTTTCTCAATCCCTTGTGCACATTGAGTTTCAATGGAATGAATTGACTGGACTAATATGGAATCTTCAATAATGCAAGATACTTTTGCTTTTTATATAGATTTAAAACTACTTTGAGTATTAAAAATATAATTACTTCTTTTTATGTTTATTTTTTATGGAGCCAGTTATGCCTGTTGTGAATGGAATACTTTTTCATGAACTGGCCTTATTTGGTCAATTTTTGCCAATTTATGTGTTAGATTGTAATAATTTTTTATAATGATAGGAAGCAATATAACTGGAATTATTCTAAACTATTTTATAATCTCAACTTTTTATTTACTTGAACCTCATCTCATTTTAAATTAATGACGTTTATTTTACCTGTGATTCTTGTTTCATATGCATTACCAAAATCTTTTTCTTTACAATTTGGGGATCATGTTTACTGTATGTTATTAATGTCATGAAGATTCCTGCAAAACTTCCTACCTTAGTGTGATAGGTAAGATCAAAGACAATTGGGTCTGAGAGTGTTAGGCTTGAATCACAGCTCATAGAATTTGCCCAAATGATTTATTTCTTCTGACCATTAATCTCTTCACAGGTTAAGTAAGTGTAAAATAATAGCCTATGTCACAGAGATGTATGCTGATGAAATGAGACAATGAATGCAGAAATTTTAATACAATGGCATGTGTATAGATAAAGCTCTGTACATGTCAGTAACTGAAATACACAAATGAACAATGAAAGAGAGGGAAATTTGAGTTCTTCTGTTATGGACTGAATTGTGCTCCTACAAAAACGGTCCTATACCCAAGGTACCTACAAATGTGACCTCATTTGGTTATAGAGTCTTTACAGATATAATCAAGTTAAAATGAGGTCATAATGGATTAGGGTGGGCCCTAAATTCAATGACTGATGTCTTTGAAGACACACAGATACCCACAGGGAAGAAGGCCATGTAATGACAACAGCAGAGAGTAGAGTGATGCAACTGCAAGCTGGCACCAAGGATTGCCAGCAACCACTCTAGCTGGAAAGAGGCAAGGACAGAATCTTCCCCAGAGTCTTCAGAGGGACCACTGCCCTGCTAATATCTTGGTTTCTATTTCTAACCCCCACAACTGTGAGAGAAAAAAAAAATTTCTGTTGTTTGAAGTCGCCCAGTTTATAGTACTTTGTGATCATGGTCTTAGAAAGCTAATAATAGAGCTTCTGTGAGTTAAACTTTAAGATCAGTTCCGCGATGCAAAATAGTACAAGTCTTAGAAGTTCAAGTATCTTCAAGGACTAAATGATTTCTACTGCAAAAGTACTCATGAGCAGAAGTATTAGAAGGGATCAGTGAGTACATTCTGTAAACTTAGAATCAAGAGAAGAAAATGTTGATATAGTATTTCTAAGTACAGTCCAAGTGAATAATAACAATAATAGATTATATTTATTGGGCATTTTGTCCATCAGATACTTTTCCTCATTTTCACATGCATGAACTCATTTCATTTTCTTTAAGAGACTCTTGTTAATAATCTCATTTAGAAATGAATATTAGGCTACAGAGAAAATCTTGACTAAGATCTCATCCAATAAGGTGAAAGAAAAAAGATTTGAATCTTGACACCAGATAATAATGTAGGTGTGTATAATATATAACATCATTTATAAAATAGCATATATATTTCATAATTTAAGGAATGCTTATATAGTATTTACAGACTCTGTTCTAGGCTTTTTCTTACAAATATTATTCATTTATTCCTTATAATAACCCTCTGACATAGGTAGCATTATTTTTCTCATTTTATGGATGAGAGAACTACAACTCGCAGATAGGTTAAATATCTTGACTGAGATCAGTGAGTAAATGGCAGAGCCAGCCTCAAACCCAGGCTGGCTCCAGAATCATCCAGTTACGTGGCTGCCCTGGGCCTAGTTAAAACAATTTCATTAGTCTAGTTCTGTCAGCAAGATCAACCCTATTGTGAAAACAACTATGTAGTTTGCTCAACAAACTCCTAGGACATACTTCGTGTCTCCACACTGCTCTCCTTACAGATAGAAATACCTGAATATGAATATTTCAATTACTTTATGATAGCTACATATCTCATAGTACATTAATAAATTTGCCCTCTGTTTTTTTTATCCCATCTTGTGACTCTGATTACTTGTAAACCTTTCCTGGGAGATCAGTTTCTGAGTCTGTTGTAGTTTGGACCGCACTATAAATAATGGTAAATTCCCTAAGGTACATAATCTATGAGGCCTTTATGAAATGCCCTAAGCCTTTCCCAGGTTATATCACTCCTCTAAGTCTCTGCTAGCTATAAGAATCAAATGCTTTTTCTTATTTTTCTTGATGCCACTAGGAGAAGGTTTGAAAGGACAATTTAAAAAGATGTTTTTTCAAAATGCAACCTTCGGTTTATTGGGCTCAAGTAATTATTGGTGGATGTGCTGAAACCATTGGTAAATTGCTTGGATGGTTGGCTGTCTTAATTGTGCATGCTGTCTCTGTGTCTAAGCATAGAGACATAGCCACTCACTTCTAAGCATTTGTTTTGGAGCAAAACAATCTTTCATTAAATTCTAGAATAATCCTGCTCTGAAGTCTGCTCTCCATCTGTGTTCCAAAGTTTAAAATCCAACCCCCCTCCTTCTATCTGCTAAATTCAATAATGACTGCAGCACCAAGCAGCAGGTAGAACCAATATGCTCGCTCAAAACCGAATGCTGAAAGTGAATCTGGCATCCCTGCTGCAGAATCATCTGCCTTTGCTGATCTGCCCCATTAATCTCCAGGGGAAAAGAGTGAGAAATGTTTCAAGGGACAAAAGGGGGAAATTTTCCAATTAGTTGAGAGTAATAATAGCATAAAAATCATCAGCATTTTGCCTACATAAGGACAGATTTGCAAAACAAGAAAATGGAAATGCCACAGCTACAGCTTCCTTTCAAAACACAAGTCATATGGGAGAGTGCAAAAATGCACACCCACCTCCACAACACCCCCCCATCAACACAGAAATTTATAAAAGTCAAAAAAAAAACCTGCCTAGAAGATTACTGATTATAGTGTTTGAAACAGAGTGTATGGTCATAAGTTCATAGAAATGAAAAGTCAAGGAATCATTTAAATATTATAGCAATAAAAGTACATGCTTCTATTGAAAAAACACTTTATCTTAGAATAATTCAAATCACCATCCTTTACTCCTGAAACACCTGAATCACTGATTAATTAGAAGCTCAGGATGTGTCAGCACATTCATGAGGTCTCTTCCCACTGCTTGACTGTTACAGTTATAAATTGTTTTTCTGGTCTTGTCATTGAATAAAGAAATTGCTTCTGAACACCCTTAGGGGCACAAGTAAAGCATATATTATCTTCCTTCCTCTCTGACCATAGCACATTTTCACACACTGTGTGTGTTTTCTGAAAGAACCTTTTTGCTACAAGTTCCTCAAAGGAAGATCAGTAGATTGAAAAGAAAACGGGAAATAACCTGAGGATAAAGATAAATTCTTCTCTTCTTTCTTATACAATTTTCCTTGAATTTGGTCTCATTCATAAAAGAACAGGCTTAAGTACTACTTACTGGTCACTCAAATTTTAGCAAGCATTTCCATCTTTTATCCCCATTTCCCTGCTTCATAACCATAACTCCTCCTGCTGTCTTCGCTCCTATTTAAAATCTCTCTCTCTTTTTTTTTTTTTTTTTTTTACATTTTTCCCTCCCTATTCACCTTCCTCCTATAGGGTTGCAGTGACTTTTGTCACCCTGTTCTTTCCAGACTTCTAAATTGTATTTTGAGCTAACTTACTTCATTTATTTTCCTGCAAATGTATGCACTCCCCTCTCCTATCTCATCTTCTAACTTCATGACACTATAAAAGTATTTCATATTCATCTTATTTATCCCTTTTTATCACATTTCCTCCATTCATTCCTTAAAACAATGACACAAATAGCACTTCAAATACCAGTAAGTAAATGAACTTTGGGCAACCCCATCTAAATTAGGCTTAAACCATTACTACATAAATAGGAATGTTCAATGTGTTAGTAGGCTTGTAAATTCCCAGCAAGAATAATGAAGAATTAAGATAAGAGGTTGGCTAAATAAAATTGAGATTTTTACCCTCACCTCACTCACTCTTCCATTTCATCTTTTTTTTCTTTTTAAGTTCTTTTTTCTTTTCTCTTTTCTGTTATATGGAAAGATCTTTGTTTGTGTGTGTGCTATTCCTTTTTAATCTCTGTTCTTGTGTTTCTAGCTTGCATCTACATTCTTTCACTTCTTATTTAAATCTCTTCTTTGTTCTCTGTTTCAGGAAAGCACAAGGTATGGTTGCCATGCCACTTGGAGGAATGGCACTTAAAATATGGCTTTTATTTATATAATCATGTTTGAATATATCTATTTTTAAGTTAAATAACTAAATTGATATTATTTCAGTAAATAGAATAGAGCAAGACATTGAAAAGTAATAATTTAGAACCGATATGTGCATATGTTTCTTCAATAAATAAATTTCAAACCCTGTTTATATTATAACATTCTTAACTCACTCTAAATGTAAATTATTGAGAAAATCCTTTTCTGATCAGTTTGTCCTCAGACCTTATTTTATATTTTACAACTTTTATGACTGTAAGAAAGAGGGACAAAGAAGAGTAGGAAATGGAATAAATGAGATCGATGGATCTTTCTAGGATTTTTTTCTGCCATTTAAATTATTTACATACTAAACTAGGTTGTGTCTTTTCCTGTCAACTTTTAAAATCTGTATATAAACCAAGTCTGTATATAGTCCAAAGAGTAAAAGCTCTGCAAACAGATGAACCTAAATTAATATTCCATTTCTGCCACTTCCTAGCTCTACCACCTTAGGCAAGATATTAAAGTTCCAAACACAAGCAACCAAAGAAAAAACTAGTTAAATGAGACCCCATAAAATTAAAAAAAATAAAAAAGCGTGCATCAAATGACTTTAGCATGGAAGTAAAAATCACAGCCTATACAATAGGAGAAAATATTTGGAAACCACATATCTGATAAGGGTTTAATGTCTAGACTATATAAAGAAATACTACAACACAAATACAAAAAAATTAATAAGCCAATTTAAAAGTTGGCAAAAGTCTTGAATAGATATATCTCCAAATAATCTATGCAAACGGACAAAAAGTACATGAAAAGATGCTCAATGTCATTAGCCTTTAGGGAAAAGCAAATCAAAACCACAATGTGAGATACCATTTCACACCCACAAGAATGGCTGAGATTTAAAAATCTGTTAGAGTGATGCCATCAACATAGTGATGTAAGACATCCTCTGAAAATGTCTCCCTAGAAAATCAGTGCATAAAAGGACAAATTATACTTGCTTAGAACTCTAGAGATAGTAGAGTCTTGAGAAGGACTCCACACATGATGAATCAAAGAGAAAGAAAAATATAAGGTAGGAAATTTCCATCCCACACCTGCCTATCTGTGCAGTTGGAAAGGACTTATGTAGCCTAGAAAAGCCATGCTTTAATTCTGATCCAGTCTTGTGGGAGCAACCTTTTCTTTTACTCCCTATTTAGTACTATAGATTGGAAACTTAATTAGGTTATCTCCACAGAGATGTGACTCACCCATTTGTGGATATTAACTTTGGATTAGAGGGAGATGTAACTCCACCCATTCCAGGTGGGTCTTGATTAGGTTACTGGAATTCTTTAAAAGAAGAAGCATTTTGGAGAACACTTAGATTGCTACAGAGTCAAGAAGCAAAGAGTTCACCAGCCAGCAACCTTTGGAGATGAAGAAAGACAATGCCTCCTGGGGAGCTTAATGAAATAAACCTGGAGAGAAAGCTAACAGACGTCACCATGTTCATCACGTATCCTTCCAGTTGAGAGAGAAACCTTGAACTTCATCAGCCTTTCTTGAGTGAAGGTAACCTCTCGTCAGTACCTTAATTTGAACATTTTTATAAACTTGCTTTAATTTGGACATTCTCACAGCCTTAGAACTGTAAATTTGCAACTTAATAAATTCCCCCCTTTTAAAAGCCATTCCATTTCTGGTCTAATCATTCTGGCAGCTAACAAACTAGAACACCATCCATTCCCCTACCTCTCACTCTGCCTCCTGCAGCTGGGGAGTTGTGCAGAGGCAGCAGCCTGTGTCCTTCTTGCCACAGTCACAGACTATAGAGCGACTCACAGCAGTGAGTTACAGTACCACATATATCCAAGCACAGAGAAAACAAGCCTCTAACTTCTGCTGAAAATAAATGGGTCCCTAGAGAGGAAAAAAAAAAGAGGGAGAGACTGCAGTATATCATTGGTAAGAGCTGTGTTCACCCAATCAAGTTTCTGTTGCATGAAACAACTAAATGCAAAATATACTTTTCTGAAGTGACCCACTTTTTTTTTTTTTTTTTTTTTTTTTTTTTTTAAAGGAAAGACAGAGAGAAGGAAGGAAGGATAGAAGGAAGGAAGGAAGGAAGAAAGGGAAACATTTTTAAACATTTTCTTGTTTTATTGTATTCTGTTTCTCCGTTTTTGTTACATGGGCTGGGGCCGGGAATCGAACCGAGGTCCTCCGGCATAGCAGGCAAGCACTTTGCCCGCTGAGCCACCGCGGCCCGCCCTGAAGTGACCCACTTTTATGGACTGAAACTATCTGACTCCCCAGGGCAGGATACCCTAATGGGGAAGAAACTAGGGACAGAAAAATCTCACAGGAAAAGGTCTAGAAAAGTTGTGCCAAGGGACAAAGAAGAACTTAACACAAAGCCAACCAAAAAATAAAACCCTAGACAAGAGAGAGAAACTGACTTTCAGAATAAACTCATCAAGATAATCAGATGCCTAGAAATCGAAAAACAAACAAACAAACCAAAAAGACTATAAGCTATACTAAGAAACAGGAAGATATGGCTCAGTGAATGGAACAAATTAAAACATCAGAGGAGACATGGAATTCGGAACAAGCAATCAAAGAAGTTACAAATCTTCTAAATAATTTGAGAAGGAAAAATATGTACAAAGAGCTAAATGATATTAAGAAGACAACATGTGCATATAAAAAAGAACTTGAAAGAATACATAGAAAAATAATAGACCTTATGGAAACAAAAGACAATGTAGATGGAATTAAAAATAGACTAGAGAAGAAACATTAGCAGATTTGAAGAAGCAGAAGAAAAGGTCAGTGAGATGGAAGACAGAGTAACTGAATTTGAACAGGCAAAAGAAGAAACGGAGAAAAAAAAGTAAATTTGAGGAGGGGCTCAGGGAAATGATTGACAGCACAAAGTGCACAAACAGACACATCATAGGTGTTCCAGAAGAACAGAGCATAAAAGAGTCAGAAATAATATTTGAGAAAATGTTGGCTGAAAATTTCTCAACTCTTATAACAGACGTAAATATGCAAATCCAAGAAGCCCAACATGCTCCAAACATTATACATTTGGATAGACCTGCTCCATGACATATTAATAAAACTGTCAAATGCCAAAGAGAAGGAGAATATTCAGAAAACAGCAAGAGAAAAGTGATCCACCACATATAAAGGATGACAAAAAAAGACCAAGTGCTGATTTCTCATCAGACACCATGGAAGCAGGAAGTCAGTGAAACCATATATTTACGATATTGAAAGAGAAACACTGACAGCCAAAAATCCTCTGTCAAGCAAAACTATTCTTCCAAAATGAAGGAGATTTAAAAAATATTCAGATAACCAGAAACTGAGAGAGTTTGCTATTAAGAGACCTGCCCTACAAGAACTACTAAAATGAGTTCTACCGGCTGAAATAAAAAGACAGGAGAGAGTGGCTTGGAGGAGGGCACAGAATTGAAGAATATTCATAAGGGCAACTAAAAGAATAAAAAGAGAGAAGAAATAGGTTAGACAAATAAAAGCCAAAGGATTAAATGGTTGAAGTATATTGCCTTTGCAGTAATAACATTGAATGTTAATGGATTAAACTCCCCATTCAAAAGACACAGATTGGCATAATGGATTAAAAACTTGTATTCATCTATATGCTATTTACAAGAGACTCATTTTAAACATAAAATATATAAATAGTTGAAAGTGAAAGGGTAGAAAAAGATATTTCACAGAAGCAGTAACCAAAAGAAGGAAAAAGGAAAAGAAAAAAGCTGGAATAGCTATATTAATATAAAAAAAATAAACATTAAATGTGAAAATGTTTTAAGCAACAGAGAAGGACACTATATAATAAGTGGGGATTATTATCAAAGAGAGATAAAAGTCCTAAATATTTAAAGGTGCCTCAAACCTTGTTGTGAGGCAAACACCAGCAAAACTGAACACAGCAATAAGTCTCTACAATAACAGTGGGAGATTTCAATATACTGCTGTCTTCAATAGTTAGTACATCCCAAGAGGCTCAGTAAGGAAATAGACAACCTAAACAGTATGATAAATGAACTAGATCTAACAGACATATAGAATATTGTACCTCAAAACAGCAGGATACATATTCTTCTCAAGTGCTCATGGAACATTCTCTAAGACAGACCACATGCTGGGGCACAATACAGGCCCTAATAAGTTTAAGAAGCTTGAAATTAAACAATGCTGATCATAATAGAGTGAAACTGGAAATCAATAACAACCAGAGAACTGGAGATTTCAAAAATACATGGAGGTTAAAGAACACGCTATTAAACAATCAGTGGGTGAAAGAAGAAATTACAAGAGAAACAGTAAATATCTCAATATGAATGAAAATCAGAGCACAATGTATCAAAACCTATGGGATGCCATGAAGGCAGTATCGAGAGGGAAATATATTGTTCTAAGTAACTACATTAAAGAGGAAGAAAGCACTAAAGCAAAGACCTCCCTGAACACCTGGAGAAACTTGAGAAAGAACATCAAACTAATTTCAAAACAAACAGAAGGAAAGAAATCTCAAAAATTAGAGTGGAAATAAATGAAATGGAGAACAATAGAGAGAATTGATAAAATCTAAAGCTTGTTCTTTGAGATCAATAAATTGACAAAGTCTTAGCTAGACTGACAAAGACAGAAAGAAAGACAATATATATAAATAAAATCAGAAATGAGAAAGGGGGGCATTACCACAGACCCTGAAGAAATAAATAAGAGGATAGTATGATCAATTGTATGCCAACAATTGGACAGCTTAGAGGAAATAAACAAATTCCTAGAAACATAAGAGCAACTTAGATGTGTGGAGAAGAAATAGAATACCTCAACAAACCAATCATAAATAAAGAGACCGAATTCTCATCATAAACTTCCCAATAAAGAGAAACCCAAGACCAGATGGCTTCACAAGCAAACTTTACTAAGTATTCAAAAAAGAATTAATACCAATTTTGCTCAAACTCTTCCAAAAAACTGATGAAAGAACAGTACCTAACTCATTTGGAGATGTCAACATCACCCTACTACCAAAGCTTGATAAAGATACTACAAGAAAATAAAACTAGATACCAGTATCTCTAATGAATATAGATGCAAAAATCATCCACAAAATACTTGCAAATCAAATTCAAGAGCACATTAAAAGAATTATATGCCATGATCAAAGAAGGTATATTCCAGATATGCAAGGGTAGTTCAACACAAGAAAACCAATTTTATGTGACAATCACATTAACAAATTGAAAGGGAAAAACCACATGATCATTGCCTTTTCTCAAAAAGCATTTGACAAAATGCAGTATCCTTTCTTTATAAAAACACTTTGAAGTGTAGGAATTGAAGGAAACTCCTCTTCTTGATAAAAGGCATATAAGAAAAACCACAGCTAACATTATACACAATGGTGAGAGACTGAAAGCTTTCCCTCTAAGATAAGAAAAGACATTGTCACCAATGTTATTCAACATTGTGTTAGAAGTTCTAGCTAGAGGAATTAGGCAAGAAAAAAGAAATAAAAGGCATCTGATTTGGAGGGGAAGAAGTAAAATTTTCACTATATGCAGACAGCATGACCCTATATCTAGAACATCCTAAAAAAAAAATTACAACAAAGCTACTAGAGCTAATAAACAAATTCAGCAGAGGCTGAATATAAGATCAACACACAAAAATCAATGGTGTTTCTTTATACTATTAATGAGCTATCCAAGGAGGTAACCAAGAAAAAAATCCATTTATAATACCAACTAAAATAATCAAATATCTAGGAATAAAATTAACCTATAAAAAACCTGTAACAGCAAATCAAAAAACAGTAATAAAAGAAATCAAAGAAGATAGAAATAAATGGAAAGATATTCTGTGTTCATGGATTGCAAGGCTAAAGGTCATTAAAGTATCAATTCTACCCAAATTTTACTACAGATTCAATGCAATACCAATCAAAATTCCATCAGCCTACTTTGCAGAAATGGAACAGCTAGCCATCAAATTTTGGGGGGAACAGTAGAGGGGCCTCGAATAGCCAAAAATCTCTTGGAAAAGAAGAAAGAAATGGGAGGACTCATGCTTCCTGACTTCAAAGCATATAATAAAGCCAGTGGTCAAACCAGCATGATGCTGGTATAAAGATAGACATTCTGATCAGTGGAATTGAATAGAGAGCTCAGAAATAGAGGCTTAGATCTATATTCAATTGACTTTTAACAAGACTCCCAAGTTCATGCAACTGGGACAAAACAGTCTCTTCAATAAACAGTTCTCAGACAACTATATATCCATTTCCAAGGTAATGGAAGAGGATCGCTAACCCACATATACAAAAATTAATTCAAAATGGATCAAGGACCTAAACATAAGAATCAGTACCAGAAAACTCCAAGAAGAAAACATATAGGGAATCATCTTCAAGTTCTAGTGATAAGAGCCAGTTTCTTAGACCTTACACTCAAAGCACAAGCAATGAAAGAAACATTAGATAAATGGGACCTTCTCAAAATTGACTACTTCTTCACAAGCAGATGATTCAATGGGAGAAAAGATTTGGTAACCACATATCTGATAAGGATTTGATACCCAGAATATTTAAAGAAATCCTACAGCTCAACAACAAGAAGATAAACAACCCAATTTAAAAGTGGGGAGAAGATATGAAGAGACATTTTTCCAAAGAGGGGATACAAATGGCTAAAAAGCATATGAAAAGATGCTTATCTTCACTAGGAGAATGCAAATCAAAACCACAATAAGAAATAATTTCACATCTACTGGAATGGCTGCTATTAAAAAACAAGAAACTACAACTGTGGGAGGATGTGGAAAAATAGGAACACATGTTTAGTGTTGCTGGGAATATAAAATGGTACAGCCATGGTGGAGGAAGCTTTGACAGTTCCTCAGAAATCTAAGTTTAGAATCGCCTTATGAACTGGCAAATCGTTATATACATGGAAGATCAGAAAGCAGGGATGCAAACAGACACTTGCTCACTGACATTCATGGTGACATTATTCAAATTACCGAAAAATGGGAACAATCCAAGTATCCATCAACATACGAATGGATGAATATAACTGGCATATATGTACAACAGAATATTATTCATCAGCAAGAAAGAATGAAGTTCTAAAGCATATGACAATATGGATGAACTTTGAAGACATTTTGTTGAGGGAAATAAGTCAGACAGAACAGACAAATATTACATGATCTCACTAATATAAACTAATTATATGTAAATTCATAGACATAAAATCCAGAATATAGGCTACCGGGAGGCAGAATGAGGCTAGAGAATGGGAAATGGCTATTTAATAAGTTGACCTTAACTAGGTCAAATTTAATTATTTGAAAATGTTTAGAGGTGATGGTAGCATGTTATTGTGAGTATAATTAATAGTACTAAATTGTGAGTGAATGTGGTGGAAAGGGGAAGTCATGTATGTCAACAGAAGGAATGCTGGAGCTGAAAAGCTGGGAATGTAAAACACAGTGAATTTTGTGGTGGATGATGACTGTGATTAACAGCATAAATTTTTTAAAAAGCTATTTTATGAACCAAAGCAAATGTATGACACTATTAAAAGGGGTCAATAATAGAGTGGTACATGGGGAAAATATGTACCTATTGCAATCTATGGATTATAGTTAACAGTAATATCTTAATATTCTTTCATCAATGGTAACAAATGTACCACATCAATTCTAGGGTTCAATAATAGGGGGTAATAAGAAATACGGGATGTTTTGGGTTTTCTTTTTCATTTCTTTTTCTTTTTCTTTAGAGTAACGGGTATATTCTACAATTGATTGTGAGGATGAATGCCTTCCAAGCACAGTAGCTTTGATGATAATGTGAGCCATTGATTATATATTTTGGATGAATTATAAACCATGTGAATATATCTCGATAAAATTTCATTTAAAAAGTAAAATATCTGTGGTATTGAGCATAAAACTCAACCATAATAGATGAAAATACTAGTGGTCAATGAGGGGGGTGGGTAAGGGGAACGGTATGTATGAGGTTTTTCTTTTTATTTCTTTTTTCTGGAGTGATGCAAATGTTCTAAAAAATGAACATAGTGATGAATACACAACTATGTGATGATATTGTAAGCCATTGATTGTACACCATGTATGGAATGTTTGTATGTTAAGAATGTTTGTGTTTGTATGTTGTTTTAGCAATAAAAATATTTTTAAAATTCAGCCATAAGAAATACAGAAAGGACTTTCATTTTTGGAATAATTAACAAGCAATTAGATTCACTTTTACCCTCATAAGTGAACCTTGGTTTGAAATTGAAGAATTGCTGTTTCAGATGTAAAGGCATTATGAATAACAAACAGAAGTGGAAATAAGTATAAGGGTTGGCCTAACTGAAGTAGACGTTGTATTGTGGAAATTAAATTATTTAGGTAAAATTGGGCACTAGATGTTGACATTTTAGGATTTGCAAAATAATGTTATCTCTTTAAGTCTAAATAAAAATATTTAGTGTCAGAGAAAATATTCCTCCATGACATAGTAAAATGTTATCTTATTAACAGCTTCATTAATTCATGTATCCAACCATCCTATAGAACCTGACCCAATTTTTGTCATTCTGAATGAGGGCATCTATTAATTTCTTTCATCACTGAACCATTTTACATTTATGCTAAATGAGTTTCATCTTATTGGTTTTAACCAATTTCTCAAGTTTAATTAGAGCATAATAAATGTGGGCCAAACCCATTTCATATTACAGTGTCCTTATACTTGTGCCATCTTTAAACTTATTTTGCTTGTTGTATTCCTTTTCTTGCTTCTACAGATTATTAATGATGATATTCATGAATATTATATTTGGAGGTATCTTATTAGGGACTCAATGTCCCCCAAGATTGACAGTGGCCCAACAATCACTCCTAGAAGAACTACATTCAATTATTTTTCAGTTGTACAATCCAAATGACTGTCACTTCTTTCCATTCAGCAATGCTACTTTCCTTCTGTTGAGTCTGATAGACTTTCATCTCATTTATTCATTAGATTCCCATTATTGCACTGGGAAAAATGAACTTATTTGTCCTGATTTGTTTGCTTGCCTCAGACATACTTGGCTTCACAGTGATAGCAGATGGGTATGGAAATATATGCATGTACATATTTTGCCTCACTTCTTGGCAAGTGAATTAGTCCACAACACTTTTCTGTAGCCATCTAGCATTTAATGTCACAGAAGGGATTCATCTTTCAGCAGTGAACATTAGCAGCCCCAAGAAAGGGGGTCATAAATCCCATTTTCATTTTTTATTAAAATCAAACTATGTCAGGTTGTAATTTTCCTTTTTTGATACAGTGTGATCTATTCAGTGACCTTGGACCATGCTCCCGTGCTAATCTGAAAGGTTGGATCAGTGTATTAACAATTTCTGCAACTTCACACAGTTTCCTCTAGTACAAGTCCTTGAAAAGCCAGCTTTTAACTGAATACTCATAGATGAAAGGAAAATGCTGGTGAAACTAAAGGGGTACAGCAGGGGCCATTGCAAGTTTTGAAAATGAAACAAAAAACATAAGTATCTTTATTTTTATGATTTATGAAACGTGTCTCAATACTGAGTATCATCCTAATATGACCTCATTTAATGTCTCTGGCACCTTAAGTTTCAATCATCTATTAGCTTACTATTCCTAATTTCTGAATAAACATGAAAAAAGATTGAGGTCAATCTATGAATATATAAAAAGGTTAAACCTAACAGTTTTAGATGAAATCATTTGTCTTCTTTGTAAATAAAATCTTAGCCATTACTGTTCAATTTTTTCTTTCCTTTCCTAAAGGCATCTGTTTATTGGCATAGATTCTGATGCAAAATAGTTTGAAAGGTAAAGTGGAAAGGTAAAGTTACTTTGGTGCCCAAGGGTGATGGCTCCCTAATGGCTCCAGACTGTGGCCAGACTGTGGCCAGTGTGGTCCATTTCAGATCATTAAATTTAAAGTTCAACAACTTCATGCCAATTCCTTGCCTTGTTTTGTGTAAGTTTCATCTGTTTGGCAAAACCTAAAATTTAGTTTAATCCTTCAACCTGTGTTCCCCTTTAATTTCATGTAACTGAGCCTTGGTGGAAAAAAATCATACAACATTATACCATATGTTTGAAACTGCTGTGAACCTCAGAAAAGCCATGTTCTTTAATCCTCATTCAATATTGTTGGGTGGGATCTTCTTTATTGATTCCATGGAGATGTGACCCATCCCATTGTGGGTGGTACATTTTGATTAGGTGGCTTGATTGGGTTTTCACTGAAATGTGTCTCCCCACCCATTCAAGGTGGGGTTGCTTATTGGAGTCCTTTAAGAGGGAAACATTTTGGAAAAAGCTTCAGTGTTGACAGAGAACACCCAGCCAGAGATCTTTGGAAACGCAGAAGGAAAATGCCCTTTGGGAAGCATTATGAAATGAGAAGAGAAAGCTAGCAGATGTCACCATGTCCTTCCCAGCTGATAGAGGTGTTCTGGATAGTACCAGACTTTATTGAGTGAAAGTAACTTCTTGTTGGTGCCTTAATTTGGACATTTTCATGGTCTTAGAACTGTAAACTTGTAATTTAAATTTCTCTTTTTAAAAGCCATTCTGTTTCTGCTATATTGCATTCCAGCAGCTTTAAAAAAAACGAAAACATCATATATCCATGGAGTTTCCATGGAGATGTGACCCACCCATTTGTGAGTGGTACCATTTGATCATAAAAATAAACTAACAACCCCAAATTAAGTTGGTGTGTGGTTATGTGTATGTGTGTTAAAACTACAGACTATGTCTTTTTTAGCAATAGGTAAGATTATAAGTAGGTTGTGAAATTAGATTAATGAGGACAGTCATTTATTTTTTAGCAAAATATAAGAGAAGAGAAAATAAAATTAGCAAACCAAATATTGTTTGCTAAAACATGTTTCAGTTATATATGTGTATCAGGAGTTGTACTGTAAAATGAAATTCATAGTGTGCTTTGTGATAAAAAAAGTTTACTGGTCTAGAATTATGCAGGTTATTGGTAAAGATGTGGAACAGTTGGAATGCTCAGATACTATGGAAGAAACTATTATTTCTTACAAGTTAAATATATACTTACCATCTGTGCTGGTTTGAAAGGATGTATGTCTCCTAGAAAAGCCATGTTTAATCTAAATCCCATTTCGTAATGGCAGAATAATCACTATTCAATACTGTATGTTTGAAACTGTAATCAGATCATCTCCCTGGAGATGTGATTTAATCAAGAGTGGTTGTTAAACTGGATTAGGCGACAACATGTCTTCACCCATTTGTGTGGGTCTTGATAAGTTTCTGGAGTACTATAAAAGAAGAAACATTTTGGAGAATGAAAGAGATTCAGAGAGAGCAGAGCAGAATGACATAGCCACGAGAAGCAGAGTCTACCAGCCAGCGACCTTTGGAGATGAAGAAGGAAAATGCCTCCCAGGGAGCATCACGAAACAGGAAACAGAAGAAGCTATCGGATGACACTGTGTTCACCATGTGCCCTTCCAGATGAGAGAGGAACCCTGATCATGTTTTCCATATGCCTCTCCAGATGAGAGAGAAACTCTGACTGTGTTTACCATGTGCCCTTCCACTTGAGAGAGAAACCCTGAATTTCATCGGCCTTCTTGAACCAAGGTATCTTTCCCTGGATGCCTTTGATTGGACATTTCTATAGACTTGTTTTAAAACAACTGTGAGATAGCCACTTATTAAATTCCCCTTTTTAAAAGCCATTCCCTTTCTGGTATATTGCATTCCAGCAGCTAGCAAACTAGAACACCATCTGACCCAGGATTCCACCCAAATATTTATGCATGCAAAATGAAAATATGACCACAAAATTATTTATATTTGAATGTTCATAGTTACATTATTCATAATAGCCAAATACTAGAGACAACTCAAATGTCCATAAATTGATGACTGGATAAACAATTTGTATTACATCCATACAATGGACACTACTGAGCAATTAAATGGTCTAACTTCTGACACATGCAACAATATGGTTGGATCTGTAAAACCTTATGGCAAGTGAAAGAAGCCAGCCAAAAGGTATAGTGTGTTGTATTATTTCATTTATATGAAATTCTAGAAAAGACAAAAACCATAGTAGCAGAAAACAGATCAGTGTTTGTCAGGAATTGGGGCAAGGGGCAGAGATTGATTGCAAAGAGGCTTAAAGGAACTTTTAGTGTTAATGGAAATGTTCTATATTGGAATGCAGCCGAGGATATACAACTATCCAAATTTATCAGCACTAATCAATATGGACAGTTAAAATTAGTGAATTGTATTGTATGTAAATATACATCAATAAAGTTTAGTTTTAAAACACTAAGAAAAAAAGATGTACATTTATATATCTTTCAAGATGCCCAAAATAGTCAAAAATGCATTCCCAAATAACAACAATTTTTCTAGATTTCTTAATTCTTAATATCAAATATAAGTAATATAGTTTTTCTCTACAGTTTATGATTTTCATCTACTTCAGCCATGTATCCCTTAATTAATTTTCCATTTATGTAAAGAAAACATATTGCATAAAATTAAACCTTAACTATCCTGAATGTAGTAGGTGAAGATCATTTCAATTTTTCCTTTAAGACTTTTTTTCTTTGAGAGCAAGATAAACATTATTTCCCCTTTTTTCTTTGGTGAGACACTTTCTGTTTTGTTGTGTTTGCCACTTATGTGAAAAAGTTGTACTAGGCATTATGAGTCAATTTTAAAATTAGTCTTCTGAAAAAAGAATATTATTCAATAAATTTTCTATGACAATGAGTTCAAAGGTTAATTCTCTGGTTATTGATCTTACGGCGCAAAGTATTTTTTGTAACTATTTCTCCTGTTCTCCTACTGAAAATTGTTTTCAACCTTTTCCATAAAGAGTTCCTTCAAGTCTATACATCTTCCACCCACTCCTCTCCCCATAACAACCAATTTCAGGAGCGTCTAAATAGCTGACTAACCAATAATCATCCTTTACCAGCAGAGGGTCTCTCCAGGGAAAGATCAGATTGTACTGTAAGTTACATATTCAAATAGTAAAACTGAGCAGCATTTGTTCTTTAAATAAGAAAATTTCTGTGCGCACCAATCAACAAGGACTCATAATTACAGATGGCTTGGCAAGAATCTGGGAGTAACAAAATTAAATAACTAAACCACATAAAGATGTGTATGTCTTCAAATCAAGTGTAAAAATTTGTGTGCATACTTTCTGGCTTTACTTTAAATGTGCTAATCCCATAGTCAAAGTAAATGTGCTAATACCATAGTCACAAACTGTGATGTTAACTGCAGTTGTGTCAAACTTTATATACTATGGGGCTTCATCTGTCAGTCATAAGAAAGAAACTATATAGGTCATAGAGAGTTTTGATTATTGTAATATGTGACTGCCTGTGCTGGCTTGAAAGGATGTATGTCTCCTAGAAAAGCCATGTTTAATCTAAATCCCATTTCGTAATGGCAGAATAATTACTAGTCAATACTGTATGTTTGAAACTGTAATCAGATCATCTCCCTGGAGATGTGATTTAATCAAGAGTGGTTGTTAAACTGGATTAGGCGACAACATGTCTCCACCCAGTTGGGTGGGTCTTGATAAGTATCTGGAGTACTATAAAAGAAGAAACATTTTGGAGAATGAAAGAGATTCAGAGAGAGCAGAGCAGAATGACATAGCCACGAGAAGCAGAGTCTACCAGCCAGCGACCTTTGGAGATGAAGAAGGAAAATGCCTCCCAGGGAGCTTCATGAAACAGGAAGCCAGAAGAAGCTATCGGATGACACTGTGTTTACCATGTGCCCTTTCAGATGAGAGAGGAAGCCTGATCATGTTTTCCATATGCCTCTCTAGATGAGAGAGAAACTCTGTGTTCGCCCTGTGCATTCTCACTTGAGAGAGAAACCCTGAATTTCATCAGCCTTCTTGAACCAAGGTATCTTTCCCTGGATGCCTTCAACTGGACATTTCTATAGACTTGCTCTAACTGGGACATTTTCTCAGCCATGGAACTATAAACTAGCAACTTATTAAATTCCCCCTTTTAAAAGTCATTCTGTTTCTGGTATATTGCATTCTGGCAGTTAACAAACTAGAACACTGCCTCTCAGCTAATACCTTTGTCATTTTCAACAGGTCTATGAGAGCATATCTGTCCACCAAATAATGAATAGAAATTCTGTGTTTCTTCTATTTGCTTATACAAATCTCAAAACACTGAATGACCCAAATCTGTTGAGTTATGTTGATGGTAGCAAATGGCTGTGTTGAAACACTCATACCTGCTTGTGACGAGATCATTCCTGCTTATAGCATCTGATAAACATACCTGAATCCATCTGGATGGCACACTCCTTGTGTGTGGTTGGGTCACTTTTTGTTGTTGATGGGGTTTGGGGGTAGATTATGGTCTAAAAGCAGGCAGCTAAATTCTGGTAAATTCAAGATGATTCTGTCCAAAGATACTTGCATTGTTGGGGAATAACAATCAAGTACGGTGCTTCTTATGAAAGAAAGGGGTGAAAGTCTGGACAGATATCTAGATATTTAAATTATTTGTGCTAGTAAATTGCCATCGCATCTTTAGGAGTGAATTGAATCAGATGCCTAGAGGGTTTACTGCCTATTTTTAAAATATGATTCCTCCCTAACTTTGGTACATTTTAATAGATATGCTTATTTCTTGAGGAATAAACGAAACATGAATTTTCATTTTAGAAGAAGTTAGATTCTAAAGTCTGAACACCCCAAGAAAAAATTGTACACACAGTTCTGCTCTACCTTATTTCTCTTTAATTATATGGAGGGAAAGTAACTCATAAAAAAATAAGAACATCAAAGGATTTATATTATATGCATTTTCAATCATAAGTGCAATTTTGGTCAGGCCAACTGTGGTAGTTAGATTCAGTTGTCAACTTGGTCAGGTGAAGGCACCTAGTCCTGTTGCTGTGGACATGAGCGAATGGTACGTGAACCTTATGTGTTGCTGATTACATCTGCAGTCGGCTAGGAGGCGTGCCTGCTGCAGTGTATGATGTTTGACTTAATTGGCTGGTGCTTAAATGAGAGAGCGCAATGTAACACAGCCCAAGCAGCTCAGCACATCTCATCTCAGCACTCGCTGCTCAGCTCAGGCCTTTGGAGATGCAGAAAGGAATCACCCCAGGCAAAGTTGGTAGAACCAAGAGGCCTGGAGAGAAGGCCAACAGAGATCGTCCTGTGCTTTCTCACATAAGAAAGAATCTCAGATGAAAGTTAGCTGCCTTTCCTCTGAAGAACTAATGAAATAAACCCCCTTTTATTAAAAGCCAATCTGTCTCTTGTGTGTTGCATTCCGGCAGCTAGCAAACTAGAACACTGACCTAAATATCATTAAGTCCAATAGGCACGGGTTTTTGCTACAGAATCAAGACTCCAATATAGAGGCAAAATATTTCAAAGACAAATAAATAGCTGACCTGGGATAATTATTATATTCATCAATAATTATAGTAAATAGTAAACTACCTCTGGGTGGTATGCTCTATTATATGAGAGAAAGTATGAAAAGCCTATTTGGAATGCTTATAGATTTTCTGTAATTTTTGAGTTTCAGATTTTATAAGAAAACCCATATGTAGGTTATGAGAAAGTTGGTTCAATACTGCAGAAAATAGATCTAAGTAAAGACAGCAGATGTCAATGGACAAGATTTTCAAAGCAGGGGTAAGAAATGTCAGAATGGTAGCCATATTCCTTCCAGTTTGAGCTATCTGCTGTAAATTTCATTTGTCCAAGAAGCTCCAACCTTAAGCAAATACACATGGTAGGTTCAATCAACATTGGTGGCATTAATCCTTGGCCAATGGGGCTGTAAGCATTTTAGACCAGTTCTGATCATTTAGAGAAATCCTTTGTCTGCTAGAGTATTGAAAGCCTCAAATGTATATCTAAACATGCAATGAAAGCATTACTGATACAGACTTAAGCAAAAGCACTATTCCTTTCATCCATTTCCCAATTCATGTTATTCTCCTACTTCCTCCTGCTGTTGGTATCTCATAACGTTTACCTAAATTGCCTCCATATCAATAATTTTCAGAAAAAGATTTTTAAAGCATTTTATGTACATAGATCCTCAGGCATGTATATACATCATTGGTACTCTTTGTGTGGCTTTAAAGGCTATTGTCTGTGTGTATATACATTAATATAAATTAAGTTTCAAAAACTGATATCGTGTCTTTAGTATATTTTGAACATGAAACAATTTGTCTGCCTAAATTTAAATATATATATAAATGTTTATTCTATAAAGTCATACTGCTATCCCTGTGATCCATCCAACCTCTCCCAGCCCTTATTACCTACAGGTCTCCATTACTATTGGTTTCTTGGGTAACCTGTAAGATTTCAACTAGGCAAATATTAGCACATATAAATATATTCTTAACCTCTGCTTTAAGACAAATGTAAAAGTAACATTCTATCTTTCTACCTGGTCTCACTGTTCTGTACTTCTTGCTCTTTTTTTTTTTAACCTAGCAGATCTTTTCTATCAGTATATGCAGGGGATCTTCATTTTTTTTCAACTACATAGTATGTTACTTTATAGTTCTCAATTGTTATTAGAAATGATACTATATCATTTCACCAGTGTGCATCTGTAGAATAAATGTTTAGAAACAGAATATCTGAGTTAATGAAAATGCAAATTTTTGATACTGATAGATATTGTCACATTCCCTACATAAGGGTTTTATCAATTTATACTTAATCCAGCAACATAAATGGGAACTGTGCTTTGGTTTAACCTCTTCCATCCTAGTATATTATAGTACAGAAAAAGGATTAGGTTTGGGTCTTAAACCTATTGAAAATCTGTTTGTTGGACAAGTTACTTCTTTAAACCTTAGTTTTCTCACTCACAAAATAAAGACAATGTTAACTATCTTGCAAAGTTATTACGAGAATCAAATAAGATCACTACTAAAACACCAAATAACTGTTACATCATTAATACCAAATAATTGGAAACAATTATTATTTCCCCTGATTTTTAGAATTATGGCATATATTATACTTCTCTTAACTTAAAAAAAAAGTTAAGCCTTTTATAACTATTTTCTCACTAGTTATAATAATCATTAAATAAGTTTACCAACTATTTTATAATTAACATATTAATGCAAACAAGCACCAAGCACTTACTTTGCCTCCCTTGAAGGAGAAAAACAGGAGCTAATGCACAACAAAATGCTAAAACTACATGAAAACAAGAGTAAACAGATAAAAGTGTTATAAAGACACAAGGGTAAAAACCATGGTATAGGTAAACTAGAGCAAATAATAATAATTATTATTCATTGATTGTACTAGCTTATTAATATTAAAATACTATTATGAATAATTTACTTTAAATAATATTGATAAAGAGCATTAACAACATTATCCTATCATATTAATATTAGCAAATGTATAAATGTTAATATCAGCAACAATAGTAGTAAGGTAGAAGTATTTTGAAACTAGAAAGCAGAGAGACCAGTGGTAAATTACTTGGCAGATGGTAGAAAGCTAAAACTGATGCCAGTAATGGGAAAAGTGCAGCAATAAACTGATTTGCTCCATGAAGCCCAAGAAAAGTTCCTTCTAGGTGATCAAGATTAAGAAATGAAATACAATAGCTGATATGGCTCAAAAGTGAATAGCTATATAATCAGAATTTGGCAATCACTGCAAATACTGCATTAATGAATTCACTATTGATCTAATCCAAAATTATGTTATACCAATAGTGAAACAGAGGAGAGAAAAAGTGTGTATGACATGAAGTATTGGCTATAATGGGAAGCCAATAAATAATATATATAATTGAAAAGAAATTAAAAGTGGCAACATAAGTATATCATTTAGAAATATGGAAATGGTAAAATCACCCCATCCAAAGTGTTAAAAGTGGTTGCTGCTGAGAAAAGCAAATGCAGGGAGCTTGGGGAAAAAAGAAAGATGATTTGCTTTCATAGAATTGAAGTAATAATTACAATTTCAAGCTATATGCATGAGTAGTTTTGAAGACATTATAACTTAAAATAAAATAGGGAAGATTGAAGGCTGTTAAGCTAAATGCAGAGGGAAAATGATGCACTTTTCCTATAAGTGAGATTGGAGGTACTGCCCGTAGTTTGTCTAGAAAATTGGTTGTACATATTGTGTAAAATACTTAATCTAGGTCTAACATAATAACAATCAGTTCCTTGATCGTGTTTCTAGAGAAAATTAATTTTTTAGCTTTACCAAATGGCTTTCTGAATACTCTTCTATCCATATATAACTCCCCAAATAAAAATAATCCCCCCAAAAATAATTCTCCATAGCTTCTTCCCAGATGTCTGAGAAGGGTGGTGAAGGAAGAAGGTCAAAAGATGGGGTACTGACAGAACTTCCGGGTCAATATGGCAGCTTAACAACGTGTGCGTTTTAGTTCATCCTCCAGAACAACTGCTAAATAACCAGAAACAGTACAGAACAGCTCCTGGGGCCACGTCAGTAACCAGACACACAGCATACCCCAGTCTGGACCAGCTGGACCAGCTGCGAGCACCCCCCAAAACTGTGAGTTCCCAAAGCTGCGGCGGCCAGCGCCCCTCCCCCACAGGCCACTTCCCAGAGGGGAAAGGAAAGGACTTGACCAGCAGCAGTGACTGGGCACAATCAAATGCCAATTGTGGAACTAATTAACAAATTCTAACTACTAAAAATAGGCCCCCAGGTTAGGTGAACCCGATCAAAGCAGAGGTTGCTCATTTTTGCCCCGGCAACAAGGGGGCAGGACTGACAGAAAAAGGGGAAAAAAAAAAAAGAAGGAAACAGGTTTTTGTGGCTGTGTATCTACAAAGGCTTGACTGCCTCTGGATACAGTGGCAGGACTTTTCAGGCTGCAACTGCCCCAGGCATAGGCAGAAGTGAGCTCTTTTGGGGGCTTATCTGGAGCCTGTGCCTTCCCCAGGGGAGGGGTGAAGGCCCACCCAGGTGGAATCCCTCCATCAAGGAATTCAGACACCAGTGTTTGGTAATTTGAAGCCATTAAAACCAGCCTACAACCTCTCCTCTGTCTCCAACAAACCCCCAGCCAAAGTTAAAGTTACTGCATCATCTTATGCTGGTGGGACCTGCAGTCAGACAAGTGCCACATACTGGGCAGGATAAGAAAAACAGACTCCAGAGACTTCACAGGAAAGTCTTTCAACCTGCTGGGTCTCATGCTCGGGGAAAACTGACGCAGGTGACTCTTTCCTCCTGATAGGAGGCCAGTTTGGTCTGGGAAAATCTGGCTTGGGTCTATAATATCTAAGCAGACCCTCGTAAGTGTGTTGGGGGGAAAGGTACCACACAAGCAGGGCAAGAAACGAGAAAACAAGAACTGAAAAATTCTCCTCTGTTAAACAAAACCTAAGCTAAATGTTCAGATAAAGCTGAACAGAATGTCAAAGAACAGATAGACAACAAATTCATCCATCAAGAAAACCCTAGATAAAAGAAGTGAAAGCAATCTCCAGAATAAACTAATTAAGGTAATTAAATGCCTAGACACCAGAAAAAAATAACAAATCACACTAAGGAAATTGAAGATATGGCCCAGTCAAAGGAACAAACCAACAATTCAAATGACATACAGGAGCTGAAACAACTAATTCAGAATATATGAACAGACATGGAAAACCTCATCAAAAACAAAATCAATGAATTGAGGGAGGATATAAAAAAGGCAAGGAAGGAACAAAAAGAAGAAACTGAAAGTCTGAAAAAACAAATCACAGAACTTATGGGAATGAAAGACACAGTAGAAGAGATGAAAAAAACAATGGAAACCTACAATGGTAGATTTCGAGAGGCAGAACATAGGATTAATGAACCGGAGGACAGAACATCTGAAATCCAACAAGAAACAGAAACTACAGGGAAAAAAATGGAAAAATATGAGCAGGGACTCAGGGAATTGAAAGACAATATGAAGTGCATGAATATACGTGTTGTGGGTGTCCCAGAAGGAGAAGAGAATGGAAAAGGAGGAGAAAAACTAATGGGGGAAATTATCACTGAAAATTTCCCAACTCTTATGAAAGACTTAAAATTACAGATCCAAGAAGTGCAGCGTACCCCAAAGAGAACAGATCCAAATAGACATACTCCAAGACATTTAATAATCAGAATGTCCAAGGTCAAAGAGAAAGAGAGGATCTTGAAAGCAGCAAGAGAAAAGCAATCCATCACATACAAGGGAAGCCCAATAAAACTATGCACAGATCTCTCAGCAGAAACCATGGAGGTGAGAAGACAGTGGGATATTATATTTAAATTATTAAAAAAGAAAAACTGCCAACCAAGAATTCTATATCCAGCAAAATTGTCCTTCAAAAATGAGGGAGAAATGAAAACATTTTCAGGCAAAAAATCACTGGGAGAATTTGTGACCAAGAGACCAGCTCTGCAAGAAATACTAAAGGGAACACTAGAGACAGATACGAAGACAGAAAAGAGAGGTGTGGAGAAGAATGTAGAAAGGAAGACTACGAGTAAAGGTAAAAGGAAGGAAAATTAGATATGACATATAAAATCCAGAAGGCAAAATAGTAGAAGAAAGTACTACCCATACAGTAATAACACTGAATGTTAATGGATTAAACTCTCCAATCAAAAGACATAGTCTGGCAGAATGGTTTTAAAAAACAGGACCCATGTATATGCTGTCTCTACTCAAAGGTCACGAGGCCAAGGACACAAATGGACATTTACATGTTTATAGCAGCATTATTGACAATTACCAAGTGATGGAAACAGCCAAAATGTCCATCAACAGATAGTTAACTAAACAAACTGTGACATTTACATAAGATGGAATATTATGCAGCTGTAAGACAGAATAAAGTTATGACGTATGTAACAACATGAATGGACCTTAAGGACATTATGTTAAGTGTGATTAGCCAGAAACAAAAGGACAAATACTGTATGGTCTCACTGGCATGAACTTACGTTAGTGAATAAACTTAGAATATTTCCTTGGTAACAGAGACCATCATGAGATAGAAATAGGGTGAGATATTGGGTGATTGGAGCTGAAGGGATACAGATTGTGCAACAGGACTGAATATAAAATCTCAGATATGGACAGCACAATACTACCTAACAGTAATGTAATTATGTTAAAACACTGAATGAACCTGCATGTGAGAATGATAGAGGGAGGAGGACTGAGGACATAAATGAAATCAGAAAGAAAGATAGATGGTAAAGATCGAGATGGTATAATCTAGGAATGCCTAGAGTGTATAATAATAGTGAAATGTACAATGTACAAATTTAAGAAATGTTTTTGCCTGAGGAAGAACAAAGGAATGCCATTATTGCAGGGTGTTGAAAATAGATGATAATTAATACTTTAAAATGTCACCTTATATGTGAGACTAAAGCAAAAAATGTTTATTTGTTACAAAATTTATATTTTGACTAGAGCATTTCCTAATATAACTCATGTAGATAGTTTGATTGAATGTCATAAGTACTTGGAATCTCAGGTAGTATATGAGATTTTGTTGGTTTGTCCAGAGTGATGCCCCGATGAATCCCAGAGTGATTTGATCAGTGACTGGAAAAGTATTTGCAAGCCCCCTTTGGGGAATGGTGAGAGTGGGGAGAAATTCAACTTCCCCAAGTTGAATTCTTGATATTCTCACAAGCAGTGTGGACAACCAAAGCTATAGGCTGGGCCCCCAGGCTTGGGGTTTGTTCACATGAAACTTAACCCCACAAAGGATAGGTCAAGTCTACTTAAAATTTAGGCCTAAGAGTCACCCCCAAGAGAGCCTCTTTTGTTGCTCAGATGTGGCCTCTCTCTCCAACCAACACAACGAGCAGTCTCACCACCCTTCCCCTCTCTGCGTGGGACATGACTCCCAGGGGTGTGGACCTTCCTGACAATGTGGGACAGAGATCCTGGAATGAGCTGAGACTCAGCATCAAGGGACTGAGAAAAAACCCTAGAATGAGCTGAGAATTAACATCAAGGGATTGAGAGAAACTTCTCGACCAAAGGGGGAAGAGTGAAATGGGACTAAGTGTCAATGGCTGAGAGACACCAAACAGAGTTGAGAGGTTATCCTGGAGGTTATTCTTATGCATTAAGTAGATATCACCTTGTTGTTCAAGATGTAGTGGAGAGGCTGGAGGGAACTGCCTGAAAATGTAGAGCTGTGTTCCAGTAACCATGTTTCTTGATGATGATTGAACAATGATATAGCTTTCACAATGAGACTCTGCGAATGTGAAAACCTTGTGTCTGATGCTCCTTTTAGTTACTATATCAGCAGAAGAGTAGAACATATGGAATAAAAATAAATAATACGGGGAACAAATGTTAAAATAAATTTAGTTTGAAATGCTAGTGGTAAATGAAAGTGAGGGGTAAGGGGTATGGTATGTATAATCTTTTTTTTCTCTGTTATCATTTTATTTCTTTTTCTGTTGTCTTTTTATTTCTTTTTCTAAATTGATGCAAATGTTCTAAGAAATGATGAATATGCAACTATGTGATGATATTAAGAATTACCGATTGTATATGTAGAATGGAATGATCTCTTAATGTTTTGTTAATTTTTTTAATTCATAAAAAAATAAAAAAAAGATGGGGCACTATGGTCACAATTTCCCTGCAGCCCACTCCCTCACACAGACACAGATATTTTCTCACACACCACACACCACCACCTGTGCACTCTGCCCTCTACCCCAGCCATTAAAAAACTACACAGATTATTTGAAACCACTCTGCAGCCCCATCCAATACCGGGTCATCTTTAAGTACTCAAAATAGTCCAAACTTTGAGAAAATGTTTTAATTTAATACAGCTAAATATGGTCCATGTAGGGCCCCAGAAGTCAAACAGAATCAATACAACAATGTTATATATCCTTGGCCTTTAAAACATATTCTCATCTCTTCTTCCAATGGGCATATCCTTCCCTAATTTTTGTCTTGGCCTCTTGAACATTCACTTGGAAGAAATTGTCTCTAAATCTATATTAAACAGAAACCAAGGCATTCTTTTTAATTTTGGATTAATAAAAATAGCAGCCAAAGGTTTAAATTGGAAAGTAGCTGACTACTTAAAATGGAGAGTGTATTTCAAGTGTCATCATACATGCATACCCAGAAGGACCTCTAGACTAGGTCACAATTACCCAGATATTTAGCAGCAAAACCAGTCAGGTTGGGCTTATTGTTACTATATCAACTGCCTCTCAAGAGAGAATTTTTATTAAAAAAAAAAGCAACATAGGTAATACATTCCAAGGAAAACAGTGCTTAAATCTAAGGACGCATTATTTCAGTCTGTTTCTTAAAAACAATATTCTCTTTCATTTTTCTCTATGTCTTGTAATGAAGGGAAACACTCATATTTTATTTATCGGGTGGTCTCCTTTTCCTTTATTTTTCCCTGACCTAAATCTTGCTTCTTCTAATTCTCATATTCTATGAGCAAGCTTTCTCCTTTATCTAGTTTTCTCTTTTTAAAAATTCTAAAATTTCTAAAAGAACATTTCTTTGTTGCTTTTTTCTATCTCTTCCCTACCACATATTTTCTTTTCTAGTGTCTGCTTTTCCTCAAAAGTTGCAGTAGTTACCTTTGCTGTCCATCCCTTTTTTTATTTAGTATCCATTGTTGGTTGTAATTTTCAAACAAATGGGTTTGGGGCTCACTAGAATTCTGATGTAGATCATTTCTGCTTTGAACCTCATTCCTGACTGTATTAGTTCAGGTTCTCTAGAGAAACAGAATCAACAGGGAACACTTGCAAATATAAAGTTTATAAAAGTGTCTCACGTGACAGTTGGAAAACAGAGTCCAAAGTCTGCAGGGCAGGCTGTGAAGCTGATAATTCTGATGGAGGGTCTGGACCAACTCCACAGGAGAGGCTCGCCAGCTGAAGCAGGAAGAGAGCCTGTCTCTTCTGAATCCTCCTTAAAAGGCTTCCAGTGATTAGACTGAGCATCACTCTTTGCAGAAGACACTCCCCTTGGTTGATTACAAATTGAATCAGCTGTGGATCCAGCTCATGTGATCATAATTCAGTTCTATGAAATGTCCTTATTGCAACAGACAGGGCAGCACTTGCCCAACCAGACAAATAGGTACCACCGCTTGGCTAAGTTGACACATGAACCTGACCATCACAGTCCACCCCTTGTCAACTTGGCAATTATACATATCACCTTAAACTGTACCTAATTTCTAAATAAAAAACATTAAACCCATTAACTCTCTCCAGAACAGGGTGCAAGTCCTTGGGTAATATTCATGCTTAAACTTGATAACTTACAACTTTAATAGTATAATAGGAACAAAACAGCATTACAGTTCTCATTTCTATAACTGATCATGTGGCCATAGTTCATATTTATCACTACTTTCTTCAACTACCCATTCATGTTCCCTTCACCCTCAGCAAGCACTTCAGCTGGCCATGGTTCTTACTAATAGCTATTGAGAAAAAAGCATATACCAGGTCAATACCTGCATACCAGTACCAGAGGATGTATTGATTTGCTCAAGCAATGATACCATATCTGGAACAGCAGCTGCAATTGGAGTTACCACCTGGTTGAGCTTATGATAATCCACTGTCTTCCTCCAAGACCCATCTGTTTTCTGCACAGGCCAAATAGTAGAATCGAATGGGGATGTGGTGAGAATCACCACCCCTGCATCCTTCAAGTCCTTAAGGGTGGCAGTAATCTCTGCAATCCTTCCAGGAATCTGGTATTGCTTCTAATTTACTATTTTTCTAGGTAGGGGCAGTTCTAGTGGCTTCCACTTGGCCTTTCCCACCATAATAGCTCTCACTACATGAGTTAGAGAGTCAATGTGGGGATTCTGCCAAGTGCTCAATATGTCTATACCAATTATGCATTCTGGAACTGGGGAAATAACTACAGAATGGGTCCAGGGGCCCACTGGACCCACTGTGAGATGGACCTGAGCTAAAACTCCATTGATCACTTGGCCTCCATAAACCCCCACTCTGACTGGTGGGCCAGAATGATGTTTTGGGTCCCCTGGAATTAATGCCACTTCTGAACCAGTGTCTAATAATCCATGAAATATCTTAACATTTCCTTTTCCCAAATGCACAGTTACCCTGGTAAAAAGCTGTCAGTCTCCTTGGGGAAGGCTTGGAGGAAGATTAAGTGGTGGTACCTGCTTGTCTGATTGGGCAAGTGCTGCCCTGTCTGTTGTAATGAGGACATTTCATAGAATTAAATCATGATCACGTCAGCTGCATCCACAGCTGATTCCATTTGTAATCAGCCAAGTGGCGTGTCTTCTGCAGAATGATGTTCAATCTAATCACCAGAAGCCTTTTAAGGAGGATTCAGAAGAGACAGGCTCTCTTCCTGCTTCAGCTGGCAAGCCTCCCCTGTGGAGTTCATCCAGACAGTCCATCGGAATCATTGTCTTCACAGCCTGCCCTGTGGATTTTGGACTCTGCATTCCCACGGTCACATGAGACACTTGTATAAATGTTATATTTGCGAGTGTTCCCTGTTGATTCTGTTTCTCTAGGGAACCCTAACTAATACACTGACCCCCACAAAACTGTTCCATGAAGTGGAACTCCAGGAATTAGAGTGAGATCATACAAAGTGTTCAGAGGAACTTAAGAAACATATTTCTCTCATGTTTGGTGAACCCATTACTTCACTTTACGTAATGTAAATGATGCCGATGATGATGATTGATGAGATGATGATGAGATGATGGCAACGATGGTGACTGGTGATGGTAACAGTCATCACCATAAAAGTACTAGTGGTAGCTGTGATGGCAGCAGCAACAGCAGCACAAGTACTGAATGTTAGGCACAGTCCTTGCATTCAATCATGTCGTACTTACACCGTCCTATAAAAATCTCTTTTATTAGATTGAATGACATGAAATCATCATTATTCAATCATTTTTGAATTTTATATACAGATGAGAAGTGACACTTCAAGAGATTAAATAATTTATCAGTGCTTACCCAGAAAAATAAGGGGCAGAGTTAGAATTCAAACCCTGGTTTATCTGATCCACAAATCCATGCTTTTAAATTACTCTATCTCTTAAGTACTCAAATTTACAAGACTGTCTGCCAAGATTTTCCATTTGTACAAAGATAGGAAGCATACAAATATGTCTTCCCTTTATTTTCTGATGTTCCTTAAGGATACCAATATTCTATAATGGGAGTGTTTATGTGTCGTACATTCCTCAAGCTGTATTTGGTAAAAGTTAAAAAATGTGAAAACCCAATAATTCATTTTTATATGCTTCAGGAAACCTCATAAACAATTTGTACAAGTGCTCATAAGATTAGACTGAATTATATACCTTAGGAGAAATGAATGTCCACTCTGTTGGAAATTGGTATTATTAATATGCAATTAGTTGTTCCCCACATCTCAAAGAAGGTGAGTAGAGTGTGTTAATGAAATGGTAGTGAATATGCACAGTTCATTCTTTTCATTTCATTCTGATAGGTAACATTGCCACTTAGTTTGATAAAGTATCATTGGTCTCATTTTTAAAATTAAACCTTTTATGTTTCATTGCTTATTTTGTTATCAGAGTGATGAAATCAGAGGTTTGGGGTTTTTACAGAGAAAGAGATCATTCCTAAGAAGGCAGTCTAGTTCAAGTAATATAAGAGAAGTGAGATCTGTCTGTCCACAGCAAAGCAGTCCAGAATTAAGCTTACTTCCCCAGCTGTTAAACTCAAATCAGCTGCAAGGACACATGCAAGCAATGCAACAGCAATGACTGCATGCCCACAGTGCCTCAACAAAGGGATATTAATATGTTGGAAAAGTATTAATTACCTATGGTATACATAACAGCAGCATACAAAGATAGTTATCTTGATATGCCCTTGTCTATTTCACACATGAGAAAATCAGTACAATGGAATGATCAAGCTCTAAAGCAATCCAAGAGAGAAGTTCAAGCAATTTAGAAGAGCTCCTGGTCGCAAAACGACATTACATCAAGTGCATGCACTCAGCCCTTTGTTAGTTACATCTGTTCAAATTGCTTTCTATACATAGTCTCTGGCATGAGATGGAAGGAATAAAGGCAGCCTGCAGGAAGTAGAAAGCCTTCCAATTCGATGATCATAAAAGTAAAAAAGAAACAGCTACAATAGGGCAAACTCAAAAAAGTATACAAACACAAAAATCAATTTCTTAGCTAGTTATTTTCTACCTCACCCCTGTTATTTTAGTACTGAGTTATAAAACAGCTTCTTTCTTTACTCCTTACTTTTGTTTTGAGCTGGATACTAAATCAAAGTGTTATGTAGGGAACATAGGAGAGTCTTCTGTTATAAAAAACAGTTTGTGGTCATAAATATCTAGGTTTGTGATTATCAGGTAGAAATTCATAGAGCATGGGGGCCCATCTTTAAAGCAATCAAGTCTTAGGGCCTCAATTTATAGATGATAGAATTGAGGGACAGAAAAATTAAGAGATTTGCTAATTAGTGTGCAAGGTAGATTAATGCTGTACATTGCTCAAATATCTAAACATTACTGGAAACCAACCTAAATAATTACTTAAACCCATGCATTTGGAAAAAGATGGGCACACAAAAATTCAGCCCAGGTTCTGCCTCTGATAGAGGCACAAAGGATGGTTTCTTGCAAATCATGATAATCATATCAGGTATCAACCTCAGAAGACAAATCACAATATTTTGAGTCTATTTAAATGTTTGTCTTCTCCACCTCTTGGGGGGTATCCAGGTATTTTATGGTTGCTTTCCTAGGGACTAGAAATTAAGTGAACAGAAATGAATCTTGGTTTTTAACTTCAAGGAATTCACATGTGTTCTGGGAGACCAATTACTATGATACAGTGAGCTATAGGTGTTGAAAAGAGGGGTTTTAACTTAGCCTAAAAGGAGGGTGGGAGAGCAGAATAGAAAAGCTATAGAATAGACTTTCCTTTGTACTAAAGTCATTTTTCAGGAACTTGAAGAATCTGGTTCTAAGTGCAAATAGGTTGGATCAGCTCATGTTCTAGGTTGAGCCTCCATTATTTAACAGGCCTAAATAATTTATTCCTATTCAATTTCCCCAGTCTTTTAAATCAATCCTTACATATCTGAGGATGTCAGTTCTGGGGAGGCAGATCTTTCCTTTCGGAAGGCTTGCCTGCTCTGGGTCTCGGCCTTGCAGAGGTAAAGATAGGCTAAATTTCTCCCTATAAGAGAGCTGCATCTCTTGACAAGAAGAATAAGAATAAAGTTTTGTCCTTACATGGATTCAGAAGGCCTTAATTGCACCCTTGATCAACTGGAGGATTTTCTAAACACGCTAACAGTGAGGTTGAAACATGTGTTTAAGATATATAGTTATGTAGAAATTTGACCATATTTTAACCAGTCTTTTGATTGCCTGTTTTTTCTTCCTCTCCTGAATACTCAGTCTAAACCTTATAGTCAGGTGTGGCCCAAGACTTACTTGAAATATAGGCTCAGTAGTTTAGTTGTTCATAGAAGAAGGGTGAAAAACCCCACAAATGATCCATTCAAATGTTGAATGCAAAATTGGCATTACAGCTAATCTAAATACTTTTAGTTCCAAATTCCAGTGCTTTTTACCAAAAGAAATTTATTCACAAGACATCCAATGAGTTCTCAGAGCACCTGCAACTCTGTCATGGCGCCCCATTGGAAGTCAGGTCACCTGCAACAGGTACCATGCAAAACTCTGCTTTTGTTACTGGATCAAGTTTCATTATATGAAAACATTTTCTTAAAGAAATGAAAGAAATTCCCTGTTGAGTGAATGGTTTAAATCTTATAAACTACTGTTCCTAGGGATATTTTCTCTTTGGCTTTTCTTTGGGGAAAAAAAGTCTGGTGAACTTTTGTGGCCCTGAAACATGTCTATGTAAGTATGTACCTTCCAGTGAGAACTCGATACGCACCAGGTACTGTGGGAAGCACTTCACAGGTCACTCATTCAATCCCCTCAACAATAGTATGAAGTGAAGTATTATTAGTCCCACTTTTCAGTCAAGGATACTGAGGAAGGTTAAGCAACCTGTCCTAGGTCAGATTTTCTGTGGTGGAGGGATGATTTAAACCAAGCAACCTGACCCCAAGGACAGTGCTGGTCATTTCTTCTGCAGTCTTGAAAATGAGGTAGAAACCTCCGTTCTGGTAATAATGTCAACTGAACAGGTTAGAAAACAGGATCTAAATAGTCAAAGTAACTCCAGAGATAATTTTATCCAATGTCCTTATTTACAGGTGAAAAAAAAATGAGAAATTGCCTTTAAATATCTGTACATATTGCCATTGACATGACATAAATGATAGGAATCTATATGACTGGGCAGGTTATAGTCTATTTCAATAAATGCTGTTTAAATACTCTCTTAAAATAAATATATAAATAAAACAGCTTCCTAACCATCTATTTATATTGCTCTGTAGTCCCTTCCAAGACTTATGAATAACAAGTAATTAAATAATATACACAATTTATACAATTGTATCATCATATTGCATATTACTTTTCTCACCATATACAGTTTTCCATGTACCTGAATAATCACATTCATCATTTTAATGAGTATGTAATATTCCAACAAGCTGATGTATCATAAAACTAATTCACCATCTTCACAATACATTTGACTTTATTTACTAAATACAAACTAAGTTTGTGTGGGCATATTTTAGAAATCACTAGACATATTTTCAATGAAAAAAAAATCACTCCAGAAATAAGCAGATTGTTATCTATGTTCCACAAACCAGATTTAAAAGAAATGCCTTAATGAAATGCATGAAGCCTTATTTATTCTGAATTGAAATCGTAAAGTCTGGAATAGCAATTCTATATCTGTCACCTGTAATACAGATTATTGTTATTATAATTATATGTGAAGCTTTGTGGATGCAACTGTACTTTATGAATATACCATAGGGATAAAGTAGTTCTCTGCCCCCAAGTGCTTATGAACTCGAAGAAAAATTCAGTGAAGTAAAATAATTATGAACATTGAGCAGTGATGCATTTTAACAGATGAAGATTTCATAGAAAATGTAAGGTTTGGAGAATGATTTTAAATGGGAAAGGAAGATCCTAGATAAAGAATAAATTTAAAGTGATGGCCTTTCCAGGTTTATTTTTAACCAGCTGATGGGCTTGATTGAGTGCTTCTTTCAAGTGCATGATTTAACTCCTACAATTCTCTATTATCTGACAGGAGCTTATCTGCCTGGTGTGAACTGTTTAACTCTAGAGGACTAGCTTCTCTGTTTATTTGTCCACAACTGAACTGGTGTTTCTGTTTGTTAATACTGCCAAATGCAATATACCAGAAATAGAACAGCATTTAAAAAGAGAATTTATTAAGTTGCAAGCTTATAGTCCTAAGGCCATACAAATGTATGTGCAAAGTAAGGCATCCAGAGAAAGATACCTTGACTTAAGAAAGGTATAAGATTCAGAGTTTCTCAGTCAGCCAGAAAAGGCACATGGCAACTTCTGCTAGCTTTCTCTCCAGGCGTCTCATTTCAAATCGCTTCCATGGGGGCATTTTCTTTCTGCATCCCCAAATGTCTCTCTCTGTGCTGGCTCTGAAGCTTTTTCCAAAATGGTTCATCCATAAAGGACGCTAGTAAGTGACCCACCTTGAATGGGTGGAGACATATCTCCATGGAAACCACCTAATCCCACAGTTGGGTGGGTCACATCTCCATGGAAACAATTTAAACAAAAAGATCCCACCCTACAATATCGAATGAGCATTAAAGAACATGGCTTTTATTTGGTACACGACAGTTTTAAACTGGCACACTTGGTTTCTACCTTCCCTAAGATATGAGCACCTGTGCTGCTGAAGTAAACATTGTTTAATGTGTATATCAGGAACTATTAATCATTCATAAAGAAGATTTGATTTTCCCTAGCGGAAATTCAAAAGTTTCAAGGGAATGACAGGAAGTGTGATGGCACTGCAGTTGCTTAGCTTGATTGATAAGGAAATGTTTCATAAAGAAATAAGCATTTGATCTAATACTAAAGGATAATTAGGATAGATAAAACCATCAAATAGGGATAGGACATTTCACACAGGGAAGCCTGGAGACATGAAATAACATGGGCATGATACATGATATCTATCATGTCTGGAAACATAGATGAATATACATAACACATGCTTATTAATAGTTTATTAATATCACATCAAAAATACATGGCACATTAAAAAATCACATAGTATGTTTAATGTGATATATATTATTAGTGATGCATAATTCAATGAGCTGTACAAAATTTCAATGAATGCAGTGCATTAAAGCAGCATTTCCATCAATCCTAGCACATGTATCTGTAATGCACTGCCTTAGATGAATTGTGCCTCTGATTTTCACTGACTAAATCTGCACATTTTGCATACCCCATAAGAAGTAAGGCAGAATATTAAAAAATAAATGATAAAGAAAATACTGTTAACTATGTTTCTAGGCTTTATGGCTAGTCTATAGTATCTGTCACTATTTCAGTATAGCCTGAGAGTAGGATATACCCTGAGAAGAGAATGAAGGAATGAAGTAAGAAAGAAAGGAAGGAGGAAGGGGGAATGAGGGGAGGAAGGAAGAAAGTGAAGGAGAAAAGGAAGAAAGGAAGAATGGAAGGAAGGACGGATGGGAGGAAGGAAAGAAGGGAAGCCAAGGGCACATGATTAAGGGTCCCCCCTGTGTTCAAGACCCATTTGAGCTACTTTTGTTGGTGAAAGGGGATCACTGTAAGGTCATAGACAATATGAGTTACATGATACAACAGCAATATAGATAGATGAGTGTGGTGCTAGAATAGAGGGATTGGAATGATTGTGGGGAAAACCAAAGACAGGAAGATGAATCAGAAGGGCTTGAAATAGCCCAGAGATAATGAATGACTGGGTATGAAGGTTGGTGGGATACCAGGGTGAAGAGGAAGGAAAAGATTTGAGAATTATTTTGAAGCTCAAAGAAATCCACCTATTGATGTGAAGTTGGAGAGAAGGGTGAGGAGTGGGTTATCATTCCTTTGGGGTAGGGAGTGATGTCAAACAATGACACAGAAATATCAGAAAAGCAGATTTGGAAGAAAAGGCTGATTGACTGCAAAATATTCAGAATCCTTTACTTCCTGTATCCATACATTTTGTAATGTGTCTTTGATGTTCCTTCCATTTCTTCAGTCCTTGAATCTTGGTTAGGCTTGCGACTTGCTTTGAAGAGTAAAATATAGCAGAAGTGACATTGTGTCAGTTCCTAATGGAGGCTTTGAGAGTCCTTGTGTGTTTAATGTGAGGTATGCATTTGGAGAGAAGCCCTAGTCATTTCACCATCCCAGTTGTTCTAGTTTCCTTGTACTGCTGTAGTGAACTACCACATATTTAGTGGCTTACAACAGCACAAATTTATTTTCTTATAATTCTGGAGGTCAGAAGTCAGATTTACTGAGATAAAGTCATGATGTTGGCAGGGCTCAACATTTCTGGAGGCTCAACATTTTCTGGAGAAAAATCTGTCTCCTTCCTTTTGGAACTTCTAGTGGCTGCCTATATTCGTTGGCTTGTAGTTCCTTCCTCTAAAGTTTATCTCTCTAACCTCTGCTATCACCCTAACACCTTCTTGTCTTCTGCCTACATCTCATAAGGACCTATGTGATTATATCAGACTCACTTTGATAATCCCAAATAATGTACCATCTCTAGATATCTAACCTATTCACATTTGCAAAGCCCCTTTTGACAAATTAAGTAATATATTCTAATGTTCAGGGAACTAGAATGCAGACATCTTGTGGGATCATTACTTAGCCTACTTTTACTAGCCAATTCATTCTGCAGCCATCCTGCTAGATGATATCAGGAATACCAGTGGGGTCAACTGAGCCCAGTCCTAATCAGAGCTGTACCACTGATCCCAGGCTAAATTACTGAATGGCAGAGTCTTGAGCTAATAAATGATCATTCTTTTTAAGCCACTAATTGTTGAGGTGGTTTGTTAGCAGCAAGAGCTAACCAATACAATTTTAAAAATCAATTTTCAAAATATCTGTTTAGGGAAACTGTGGGGTCATCCAAGTGCCCGAGTAGGCAGGTAAAATTATGGATCTTGGCTTGAGTTAGAAACTTAAGGTTAACTAATTGAATTTGCTAATAAGCTAAATGCATGAACTTGATTCCTGGAATATAGGCTTGCATTAGTAGCATCAGGCTTATAGCCCAGTTGGAAGTCAAGAATATGGGACTGAGATTTTTTTGTTTCTAAACACTTCATAATACTTCCTCTTTCATGAAAAGATGAGTCTGATACTTTCAAGATCATTCATTTCTTTTAGATGATGAATCTGGCTTCAGTCACTCTCTTCCAAATCAGAGCCCTACTGGAGGAGTTGTGAGGATACAGTGACATAAATCATGGAAAGAACTTACGAGAGCCAGGAAGAGTAAAACATCCAGTAAGTTTTGTCTGTTATTGTCATCTTTTCACAGTCCTGCACAAAGTTCACCCAGGAAGGCACACATTATTTCTAATGTAGAGCCTCTGTAGCGTTAGGTGAAAAATTCCATGATAGCGCTATCTTTGTTGACTTTCTAAACAAATAGTCCTGTTTGGAAGCTTCTGCATGTTCTGCTAAGTCTTCAAGGAATACAGTAGTTGAAAAAGAAATGAAATAGCCATCTAGTCTTGATCTGCTGCAAGCTAGCACTGTAATTTTAAACAAGTTGCTTAACATCTCTGTGTCTCACTTCCCACAGGTTCTAATTCTTGTTTGGTCTGCTTCACAGAGTGATTATAAGGATAAAATGAGTCAATTAATCAATCAAGAAGAATGACTTACACAGTAATCCTGGCCTTAGCCAACTGCCACTTATTCTGAAACCCTCGAAGTAGTTGTTTCCAGACCCATCTTCACAAACTATTCTCATGTATATACAATGACTGCCTATTATGATTACAGAATTTTGTGCATGAATTAGTAATAATTCTGCAAGAAAGCATCCAGTTTCTATGGCATAACCCAAAGTGGCCTGCCACAACTACAGACAGTATTTTAAGGATAGAATTTAATATTGAAAAATTCATGCACAAGTGTGAGAGAAAAAAAATGCATTTATAACTTTTCCTTCTTGAAATTCACAAAAATGAGAACAAATGACTTTAAAGAAACAAAAAAACCTTTCAATGCTCAAAGACAAAGGGTGCAGAAGAAGAAATAACTGCAACCACGTTCTATCAAGAAAATTTTGGTAACCGGAAGCAGATGGACAATTCTTAACTGACTTAGCAGATGAAAGAAGAGTAAGAATCTTCAAGGTGGAGCCAAGACACAAGTCATTTTCTTCTGCAGAACCCTAAAAGATATCATTATGCTTCAGTGGGAGTAAAGATATAAAGATTGATTGAAATTGTGTATGCAGGTAGATCCCTGGATCCCCTCTACATGACAATACTGCCGTTCCCACCTCATTCTCGCACACACACACACACACACACACACACACACACACACACACATATGAGAAAACAACTGGACACTTAATCTCTGAAGAAGTTGAGTAAGGGGGATTCCTTTAGAACAATGGTTTTCAACTGGGGCAGTTTTGCCCCCCAGGCAATATTTGACCAAGTCTGGAGACATTTCGTTATCACAACTGTGGAAGCTACTGGCATCCAGTGAGTAGCGGCTTGGGATCCTACCACACAGAGAACAGCCCTCCTAATAACTGATGTTATCCAACCCAAAACACCAATAGCACAGAGGTTGAAAAACCCTGCTCTAGAATGCCAAGAAAAGGTAAGAGTGGAGCAGAAGTTAGATTCTAAAATCAGAAGAATGAAGTGAATATCTAAACATTGAACAGTGACACAGTCCACACTTTGAATTGTGAGACCCCTAGTCCCTTTTACTCACCCAGCATTCAGAAACCTGACACTGCCTTAAACCTCCAGACAAGAGATTATATGCTTCTTCTTCAGGAAAATCATTGCCTAAGAGAAAAGGCTAGTGGACATCAAAAGCAGGGAGTCTCCCTTCACCTGAACACTTTATGGTAAATCTTCCTGTCTCCAATTATAATTTTGATGCTTTTTTTCTTTCTTTTTTTTAATCTCAGGTTTTAATGTATTTTTAAAATAATTTTTTCATTGAGAAATCTTTACACACATAGAGCCCATATATGATATACAATCAATGGCTCACAATGTCATCACATAGTTGTGTATTCATCACAATGATCATTTTCAGAATATTTGTATCACCCCAGAAAAAGAAGAAAAAGAAAAAAGAAAAAACTCATACACCCAATAACCCTTTCCCCTCTCTCATTGACTATTAGTATTTCAATCTACCCATTTTTTTTTACTCTTTCACCCTTCTTTTCTAAATAAATAAATAAAGTTTATTTATTTTTATCCCTATTTTTTTCACTCGTCTGTCCATATCCTGGATAAAAGGAGCATCAGACACAAGGTTTTACAATCACGCAGTCACATTGTAAAAACCGTATAGTTATATGATTATCTTTAAGAATCAAGGCTACTGGAATACATCTCAACAGATTCAGGTACTTCCCTCCAGCACTCCAATACATCATAAACTAAAAAGGGATATCTATAATATGCATAAGAATAACCTTCAGGATAACCTCACAACTCAGTTTGAAATTTCTCAGCCACTAAGACTTAATTTTGTCTCATTCTCTCTTCCCCTTTTGGTCAAGAAGGTTTTCTCAATTCCATGATGCTGGGTTCCAGCTCATCCCAGGAGTCCTGTCCATGCTTCCAGGGACAATTACACCCCTGGGAGTCATGTCTTACATAGGGAATAAGGCAGTGAGTTCACCTGCCGAGTTGGATTAGAGAAAGAGGCCACATCTGAGCAACAAAAGAGGTTCTCCTGGATGTCTCATGCATAATTATAAATATGATGCCTTGTTCTTAAGTATGAATTGACAGCCAAGGAACACCAGGTATCGAGGAAGACTCATGACATGAGAGATTTAGACTAACACAGAGAAAATAAAAATAGAGAAAAAAGAAACTTGAAGGAAACAGGAGCTAGTTTGGAAGAAAAAGAAGAAAAAAAAAGCATGCATAATATTGTCACAGATATAAGTGAGGCTACTGATCTATGAAATAGGATCAAGATACTATAAAAAAAATATTCAGAGCACAAAAAGGAACCCTAAATATTCAGATAAGATTGAGGAAATTTCCCAGAAAGCTTAACTAAGACAGTGATGCTTTGACATTGCCACAAATATTCATCAGGGCTTCTTCTTTTGAACTGGTAGCTACTGACTTACTATTTACAACATAAACATTATATATATTTGTTTATTTATACCTCACCTTATTCAACAAGGAATTTTAAGTGGGTAACAAATAATACATGTATAGTGTAAATGGGCAGAAAATGAACAGGAGACAAATCAGTAAAAAGGAAAAGAGTTTGATGATAAGCCAAAAGGAAGGTTATACTATTACTTCATTCCCTTAATTTCTCCAATACATGTTTTAGAAATGAATGAGAAGGCGGTAATATAAACCATCCTTCTTTGTGAAAACACAGTGCCACAGAACTCCTCCTCCCCACAACCATTTTCATCATATTTATATAGAAAATATCAGAAATACCAATTGCATAGCTTTTTGCTTGGTTTAGAGCTGATAATGAGTATGTCCCTCGAGATTTTTAAAATGTGATTCACTTTGCCCTAATGCCACACCCATGTCATTTTTCAGTACAGGTCTGAAATATAGCAAGAGAGTCCATATCAAGAAATTTTCTTCAAGCTATTGTTGCATATCATACTTTCAAAGCTCTCATAAAGGGGTTATGATACATACATACCTATATTTGTCTGATTTTTTTTAATTAGATGAGGCCTAACCTTAGGCATTCTCAAGGAGCCAGTAAGTGTGAAGAATGTTCTGTGAAGGACTGATTTTATTAATAACAAACCTGAGCTTTGTACTTCAGTAATACTCTTCATCTGAGAGTCCTGAAATATTATTTGCAATTTAAATGAATTAAGCTCCATGATATTCTTTGAGCTAGAAAATACTAGTATTTTGAAATAGAAAATCTAAGGAGACAAGATATAAGTCAGTTTTAAGTATATAAAGTGAAAAACAAAACATCACGTTTCCCCTCTTTCTTTTCTTTTCTGTTTGGTGTCCTACTTTATATACCCCTCCTCTCCTGTGCTTTGTTCCCTCTTTCCTCACTTCCTTCATGATTATTTTATTTTCCTACCCCATCAACATTCTCATTTCTTCAGACACCCACCCAGAAATTATAGGAGTCTTTTCTTATGAATCCAAGCAAATCACTGAATCAATGCGGGGGTGACACTAAGGGGAAGTGCTTCCTTTTCCTCATTACTTTGCTTAGCCATTTGGGAAGGTTGCTACATAATCCTTTCCTTCTGTTATATTCCTTCCTCTACTCATAGCCCCATTTGTTGGAGGAAAAAGCAATCTCCCATTATGAGTTCTGGCTTCCCCTTATCCCTATTGTGTACTCTTTGGATATGCCCCTCAGGCCACCTGGCCCTCCCAATCTCAGTGATGGGGTGATAAGTTTGTCTGGGGGGGGGGGGGTCACCAAATGCAGTCTCAGATCTCCCTAGTCATTCTGTCTGGTCCTAAGCCTTGGAGTTAGGTGGAGCCCTTGTGACTAATTAACAGTAACTTGGGGTCATTTGTACTATTGCATTTGGCGGAGCATCTCTGCCCACTTCAATCTCAGCAGAAAGGCTTTTCTCTGGAGCTCAGAGATAGGCAAACTACAGGTGGGTCAAATCTGTTGAGGCCTATTTGTAAATAGAATTTGTTGGGACATAGCCACTCCATTTGTTTTTGTATGGTCCATGTTCTCTTTTTCACAACAATGGCAGAGTTGAGCAGTTGCAACAGAGACGTGGAATAACTCACAAAGCCAAAAGCATTTACTATCTGGCCCTTACATAAAGAGTTTGATGACTTCTGCTGATTCCTTCTCTCTCCTCTCCTGAAAAAGAGACTGTATGTCCTGGGCTGCTAGGTTTTCCATCATCATTTTGCCTAAATGACATGAGCAAATCTGCCTCTATTTGAGCTTTTAGAATATGTGCATCCATTTCTGCCTCTCCCACATGCAAATGAGATCTTTGAAGTCAAGTCTGCTTACTGTCTTATTTACTTTTGTTTGGAATTGTGTTCATGTATAGCACATAATACATAGCTTTTAAGGAAATAACTGACTAAAATAACCCTTAACTGATTGAGCCCCTGTGATATGCCTATGTTAATCAATTTGTATACATCATTATATTTGATTTAGACAGTGGATCCATAGTTATCCATAGAAACTGAGATAGAAGAAGGGTCATGACTTGCCCATGATTGCACAGTTAGCAAAGTGCAGAGCTGGGATTTGGGTCCAGACATTCTAACTCCAGTGCTCCAAATCTAATCTACTCAACTTCTCCTCCTCCTGAAAATAAATATTGCTGCAGTTGAGAAGCTATGGGCTCACCTTAGAATTTATCATGCTGTTTCTGTGATATCCAAAAAGTTATTATTTTAGGGAACTTAGCATGGGCAGGCACCAAGACTCAAACCCAGGTCTGTGGCATGGCAGGCGAGAACTCTGCCTGCAGAGCCACTGTGGCCTACTCACATAAAACCCATATTTTAAAAGCTCAGGGTACCTGGTGATTCCTACCGATATTTTATTGAAATGAGCTAACCTATTATATTTTGCCTTTGCAAAAATCTAGAGTAAAAACATTTCTTTTCAAGAGAACCAAAAAATGCATGTTTGGGTCCTGTTGCTAGGATCCCCTTTTTATTATGCAAAGTGGCTACTGTGCCCTGTGTCCTGAGGGCTGCTTGTGTCTCTCAGGCATAGCTGATGATCACAGGTACCTCATGAATGGAAAAGACCCAACAACATAAAAATTATCACAAGCCTCATTTCTTTTCTTTCTGTTTTATGACACCATGGTGCCTCAAAACAGAGTCCATAAAGAATTATTTACTTTTTTAGTTCAGGTAGTTCCAACTTGTATTCATTTGATTTCAGCACATCAAAAAAATCTTCTGATCAATGGAGTCATTAGGCAGAGAAAGAGGCATTTACCATACCCCGCCAGCCTGCTGAAGGTTCTGAAATTTCTGGGGGATGCCTTTACGGTAATAAGGAATCACCGAATCACATAAAAGTGCTTATACTAATATATGTACGGATTACAAAACAGGATGTTTTCCTCTGTGTGCTCCTTGGTCTGCCGCTGTTACTATGGCAGTGGAAGAGACTGTAGGGAGTGTGAACAGGCAGTGGGTAAATGACTAGAGAAAATGTATGCAATCCTTTGGGAGCCTATGTGATACTGTCTCTCCAGCCAATTCCCATTCATTTTTAGGGCTGGCTTTTTAAAAGCCAGTAGCAGCAACAGAATGATTTCTAATATCTGTAGCAGAAAGAGCACTAGTAACTACGTTCTAGGGGGCACTCTAGGAAGTTCCTATGGTGCTAGCTTTACATATATTATTGCTAACCAAAAGGAATATAAATATTAATCATCCATTATACAAATGAGAAAATTGTGGCTCAGCGATCAAATGATTCTTCTAAGGCCACACAGCCATAAACTGTGTGGAGATGGGATATGAAGTCAGCTCTATCTGGCTCTTAAGCTTGTCCTCATTCCACTGATTGCAATAGTCCAGAAGGGACAGAACTGTCAAGTTCAGTTTCCCAAAAACATAAGACATCAAAAGATTTGCAAATAAATATTTGATATCTAATGGTGATCTCTTCCCAGTGCTGAAGGGATTTGAAAGAATAAAAAATCCATTTACTCCTTTGTATATTCTAAAAAATTCTCCAAACAAAAGGATTGCTGCATTAGCAGAGAATCAAGGACTCGCCTTCTTTTTCTTCTGGTGACAGTTTATAGCTACGATAAGGAGAAATTGTTTTCTACCTGGGCAGTCTGAAGAAAGGATGAAAGGTCTGCAATTTAGAGTTATAGCTGTGAACAGCTACAGGGGAAAAGTAAAGACAGATAAACAAACTCAGGATTGTTCAAAGCCCCAGCCCTTTTATTTGATATGTACCTGTGGCAACTCTATAAACTTTCTAAACTTTCATATTGTCAAATGAAAATGAAAATAATAGTATTATTGACTCACAAAAGTTAATGAATAAGATGTGAAAGTATAACTCGATAGCTATAAAGTGCAATACAAATGTTAGTTACAGCTATTTTAATTTCAATACAATTTCTATTGTATTAATATAACAGTCTTCTTATAGCTATGCATGAAAGTGTCAAAGACACCGTAGAAATTGGGAGTTGACGGGAAATATCACTGCAGGGGAACATAACATTCTGACTAATTCCATTTAAAAACTTAAATGCAATTAATTTATTTCTCCATAAAACAGTTGATGTTGCAAAGTTAATAGTTCACCATGAACATATCACTAACTTCCTTAGTTGGTACAGTGCCGTGAACATTTAGCTTTGTTATGTCTTCTTGAAAGAGCATATTATTTATTGAATGTTCTTCAAAAGCAGAAAAGAGTGCATTAGAGTTTCTGTACTTGCATTTCTTATCCTTTTCAAAAGAGGTATGTATTCTGTAAAGCCTGCTTTAAGAAAATACCTCCAATGTAAATAGGATTTTAGATTTGTTTTTTGTCAACACCTATTTTTGTGTCCACTCATGAAAAGCTCTAAAAAAGATAATCCTTTCAAGTCAAAAAAGACATTTCCTGAGAAAGCAAAGTTTTCACTAGTAAAAGCTTTATTTAGTTTACACCCTGAGAAACTGTTGTTCTTCAGAAAGAGTTACAGGATACACTCCCTCTGGGACTAGACATGCTTTTCAATATCTAGGGATCTTAGACCAAGAAAAAAAAAACAAGGTACTCATGTCCCAGCCTTGATATATTTATTCTTCATTCTAAGTATTTCAAATTTAGAGTACCCTGCTCACGGGGTTTAGATGTCACATTGTTCTTTCTCCCTTCTGATATTAAAATTCCCTGTACAGTGTCTGACCCATGATAGACCAGTCTGTACTTAAACTCATCCATAGATAGGGCATGCATTCATTAACTCATACTGTAATCATCTGCCGCGCAGCTTACACTAACGCTGGATTCTAGGGAGTACAAAAAAATAGGAAAATCCTCTTTTTTTGATTATCAGTGGACGGAAGGGAACAGGTCAGGACTGCCTCCTTCAACTACTATGTGGATAATGGATAATTAAAAACCATTGTCAAAAGCCTCCTTCAATTTCCTGTGAATTGTAGTTCACATCAACAAATCCTACTTTCCTTTTTCTTTTTTTGCATGGGCAGGCTCTGGGAATCGAAGCAAAGCCAGGTTTCCAGCTTGGCAAGCAAGAATTTTTGCCACTGAGCCACCGTTGCACTGCCCCTATTTTCTTTTAAGTTATCTTCAGCTCACAATTAAGAACCATCTACTAGCTGCCTAAAATCATGCTTTAAGGTCTCCCATGCATTATCTCAATTAAGTGAGCCTTTCCTCTGGACTTACTATCTGAATAACTGCAGATTCTGCCTTTTCTTCCACTGCTCTTCCACAAAATATCAACATCCTCATAGCAATATGGTTTCATGGCTCCTCATGCACACACTGATTTCTGCTGGCCTAACTCACCAAGGGGTTTGCACATCATCATTTGCAAATTTGGGTCCTAAATCTGCTCTCTTCCTTACCTGTCATACCTCCCGCTACAATCTGTCTCTCTCAACTCTCAGTCTCACTCACTGTACTCAGATCTTAAGTCTTTCCTAGCCATCTAGGAAAGGGTTCCCTTCTTACCATCTCTTTTTCACTATCCTGAAAGTTACCTTCCCACATTTATAAGGAAGCCACCTGACAATTCTTAAACTGTCTTTCCCTTTTCAATGTAGAAGACTGACTGAATCTCGGGAAATAAATCAAGGTTAGTTCTAGAGGGAAGACTTCTGGCTCATTAGTCAGTGATATATTTCACATCAATTAAATCAGACTTTAGGTACATCAACTTTAACATCTTCAGTCTCTCCTGTAAATTGCCATGTTTTTTGTTTGTTTGCTTTTTATTTTCCTTTGCTAACACACACAGTTTCTCTTTGCCTGAGGAAGTCTTCATTTGAATTGCGTACCTCTCTATCCCCCAGCCCTGCCCATTCGAAGAACTATTTAACTTCTCTCTTTTATACATGTTCAGTTCCTGCCATTGGGATGAAACAGTTCTCTGCAATCACCTTATAGCCAAATACACTGGTCACTACTTAGTCCCCATGCTCTTTTGCTTTAGGTATGCATTTTAAACAGTTAATTACCCTTACTTCTTGAAAGGCTTTATGTGATTTCAAAAAAAAATTTCTTCTCTGTCTTTCATTCTTTCATCTTTTCAGTCCCCTTAGTGCCAAACAGAATAATGGGATTACAATAGTAACTACCATGTATTCAGCTCTTATAATTTGCATTCCAGTTTACAAACAGACATCATTTCATGCAATCCATATACAATTTTGAGCATTTCTAATGTTAGTTTCATTTAAGATGATAGAATTGAGTTTCAAAGCAGTGAAGTAACTTGCCTAATATCCACCCCAAAGCTAGATTTAGGTTCTTTTCTATCTTGACACTATCTTCCCAGTAATTCTCACTCCTTGAAAGTCATTCTTATACTGATGAATTAGAAACTACTAGCTCCATCCCAGAACTCTTTGCTGAAGAGAAAATCTGTATATCCATCTACCCACTCAACTTTTCTACTTGCTGTCTCAAAGCATCTCAATCTTATCATACAAACTTCCTGATTCTTCTTTCCTGTTCTCATCCCTACCCCTTACATATGCCTAGAGTCCAAATGTATTTCTTCCTCCATTTCCCTATCTCAGCAAGTGATGCCACTAACTTCCCATCTGTCTGCTTAAGTCTTCAATTTAGAAGTGACCCTTGATTTTTCCTTCCCTGTTACTCCCCTATTCCCAATCATTAGTAAGTTCTATTGGTTCTCCTTTCAAACTAAATCTCCAAACTTTTTACTCCATCTCCCATGCCTTCACCTTAGCAAAGTCCACCATCATTTCTCACTTAGACGTCTGGGATGACTTTTTAACTGACCTATCCACTTCCCTTCTTATCTGTCCCATTCATTCTCTGAACAGAAGTCAGAGTGAGGTTTGGCAGGTTCATTGGATCCTGTCATTCCTTTGTTTAAAGTTCTTAAATAATTTTCAATTGGATACCTACATGATCAGGCCCCTGTCTACTCTATGTTACCTCTTGCCTTTCTCTCCTGATGCACTCGGATATAAGATACTTTGCCTTTTTAGTTCTAGGTATACTCTAAGCTCTCAATGGTGTCAGGGCCTTCGTATGAGCTCGCTCTCCCACTTCAACCTCTTAAATATAAACTTCTTTGAATGGCAGAATCCTTTAGGGCTCAGCTTAGAAGCCCATCTAACCTTACCTCTCTCTAAGGTAACCACAGGTGTCCACACCAATTTTCTCTCATGGCATCCTCTTTCTTTCCTAACACATTACAGTTTCCAGTTGTATTTTATTTGTTTGTTCATCTGTTTATTATCTCACATTCAACTGTAAGTTCTATGAGAGCAAATACTATATCTGCATTTTGTTTGCTTCTATATATCTACCTTTCAGCATGGTGCAGAGTGCATAAATGTGTGTTTGGTAAATTGATAGCTAGGAACCAGCAAAAACAGCATTTGAATCTATATCTACACAACTTCAAAGTCTTCAAAGTCCACCTTTCATCTCTATGTTATGCATACACTCTCTTCCCTTGTGATGATCTATAGCTGGGGCATCAATTCTCAAACCACATCCATGTCAAAGAGAATATGAATACATATCCTGAAACCATTATATCTGGATTTGTCCAAATTTCAGACTCAGATGTTCTCTAAATAACTCAGTAGCCCATACTACCTATAGCTCAAGGGTCATAGTCATAATAAGAAAAATTAATTTTTAAAATGATGATGATGATGATAGTCGTGGTGGTAATATTGATGGTGATTATACTGTACTCTATTAAGTCTTGAACCCAAGAGCTGCATTGAGCTATCAACTGAGAATATGATGTGATGATGCATACTGTCTTTGAGATGACTGCCCCTGCTGCTGAGCCCGAGTGGAAAGCTGCATTGTAGACTGACTTCTGATTCCTCATGTTTCAACAACTCAAATGGAGAGCTAACTAATCTACACATGTATTTACTTTTTGTTAATATGGTTTAGTTTAATAGTCATTTTAAGTACAAATTGGCATTCAGGTGGAAATACCCTGAACACCTCTTTTAACAAAGGTTCTCTAGAACAGAGCCTGTGGCTAAAGCTGACATGCTGCCATTTATGGAGAAAGCTAATCCCATGAAAGCAAAAATGATCAGTAGAGGAGTGAGCAAAGGAGGAAGAACAAATTTAAAGAAGTACACTACTGGAACAGCCAGATAAGCCATCTTTCTGTGTTTCAGATGGATATAGGGAACTGTATTTATCTGTAGGTTCCTTCTGGTCCCCTTTCTTCCTTTGGGCAAACTTCACCCTACAGACATGAACTTTCCTGCTTTCTGGATTGTGTCATCTGGTTTCTCCAAGCAGCTGCCCTTAGAGGTCCGGTCTAACCAGTAAGCCAGCAAAGTTGTCTCTTTGCCAGCACCTCATGGAACACATGTTTCTCTGATGGCAAGAATGGCAGCTGAGGAGACATGGCCCTAGGACAAAGGGAAAATACAAGCTGCTGTTTGTCAAGAATTGTGAAGGGTCTAGGATTTTACACTATTTACTAGGTAACAACTTAGTCTGCCTCAATTTCATGGTGGCTGGAAGAAGATATGAGACTCCTGGTTAGAGAGAAAGGGCTCGATTACTTCAAATAACAGCATTAACCAGAGTATCAGCATTTTTGCCAGGCTACTAAGCTCCAGTTTTCACAGGGTGACATGAAGAGGGCCAGGTTACGCTTGAATATGCAGCAAGTTGCATTTCAGGAGAGGAACCTGAAGCGCAGGGAACTTGAATCTTTTATAAAGGAAAGGAAGCCTGCCTGAACTTTGCCCTGGAGGGATACATTTTCTTTTTTATAAGGGACAGTAAATAAACCTGCCTTTTGCTCTGAAGGGAGATACTACCTCTGTCTTTTGCAAAGGTAATCATTATCTCTGTCTCAAGACTTGAATTTGAGAAACCCACTGAAAACTGCTTCCCGATACTGCTCCAGCCAGAAAGCCAGGAAATGCGTCTTAAGTGGTTCATAAACTGAGTCTAGTACATCTTCCTATTTTCAGAGATTTACTCTTTTGCAAGTGCCATGGCAAAGGACAAAAACATGTAAAAAAAATATTTTACATAGTTTCCTTTTGCTTTTCCCCAAGTAATTGTAAGGCGGGTAATACATTTTCTGGAATTTCAATACCCAGTGTGACTCTGAGACTATCTTGCTTAGTTAATGTTTTTTTCTTAGCCTAATTTTTCTATTAGTGTATTTAGGTAATCAGAGCTATAGAATTTCTGAGATAAATACTACCTTCCTTCTATAGCTCTAGAGGCTGTGCCATCTGCATTTAAAAAGTGCTATATAAGCATAAGTTATAGAGGATAAGGTTGATTGAGAAACATAAGTAAACTGCAGAAAAGAGCATAAATATCTATAATTACATTTGTAACTAAGGATTTGAAAGCATCCTCATTCCATTTCATAGATTAGGAAAAGGAAGCTCAGGAGCATTAAGAGGCTTAAATATAAAAGCAACCAACTATTAACTCCTGATGTTTAAATTATACCCCCAATTTCATGCTTACACCTGCCCCCTTTAAGAAGGCATAACAAACAAATAGGAACAATTTTTAAAAAGGCATTCTACAATAACCATTGTCAGACCTATCCCACGTTTCAGGCTGGACCCTGATATCTGGACGTGGTTGGGGTAAAAACTCTTCGTTTTAGTTATACGTATAAAATAATCTCTGAAGCCTTTCTCCATGAATTCTGCATTGTTTTTAGGTTCTGATCATCTTAAATGGTTCATTGTAGTAACTCAATGTGAAGAGCTGCATGTCCTAGAGTGATTCACACCAGTGTGCCTTCCTGCTGGTGTCTGCCATAAATTCCCCGTTCCAACTAGCAATCTCTTTTTCCATAACAGACACATACTTCACTGAGTGGAGCTCAACTATAAACATTTTATTGTTTGAGCAATTCACAGGCACTGAGACATACGGTGTTTAGAATTCTGGGAGTAATGGGAAGAGGGGATTAGATAGAATTCAGCTAACATAACAAAAGGGGGCTAACTGTTTTATTCTTCCCTTAAATCCAAAATGCTAAAAGTCTCTTCAAAAATCTGAAACTTTAATTCAAATCAATGGAAATTTTCCCAGAACCGTTTTTCTTTTTTAAAGACCTACTTCTTAAATTAATCAATAAATCACCAGATTCAATCGATACAAAGGAAAATCTAAGTGGGTTCATAAAGCGTTAAATCTACATAGTACGGTTCAGAAAGCAGCTCTTCTTGCTGGACTGCCAGATTAAAATCATGGAATACATTCACCTGAATGAAGTATACATTATATAAGTATAGTATTAGCATGCGAAGAGGTAAAGACTTGACTCGTATCTTAACCTGTGTCTTAAATCCCCAACCTTCTTTTCCTCTGTAGTTGCCTTGGAAATGTTGCAATTCTTAACCTTTTCCACCAGGCTCTCCCCTGCCTGCCAATGGAAAGAAAGAAGATGAATGATTTTAATTCTTAGTGCGGTGGTACTCAATGCAACTCTGCTGCCAGCTGGTTTTGCTGCAGTCCTGGGTTATGGGAGTTTGGGTTCACGTGAAAATATCACACAGAGATTACTGGGATGAAAGAAGGAGGTCAGTGGGGGGAAATGTTTGCTTCTCATGGAATAAGGGTAAAGTAGCACATCAGAGTAAAAAACATAAGGGCATAGAGTCTTATATCTAAGTGTTCTATAGACACAAGGAGAGGAGTGGTTGTTGTTTGCCCATGACAGGAGCCTGATTGAGTGATCAAAAAAAAAGAACAAAAATAGAACAGGATTCCATTAGAAGAAGAAAATAGTGCAGAATGGCCTCATGAAAACGTTTGCTCTGCACCTGATTTTGTTAATTGTTGTCTCGAGCTTTAAGAGAGCCAAGTGCTGAACCAGTTTGGTCAGAAATTATGCAAATACAGTATCCCACAGGGACAGCTTGAAACATCCAAGGGCACTCAGAGCAGGAAAAGGGGAAGAAAAATTGGCAGGGGAACAGCAAGAACCAGGAGGCTAGCCTCACCTGAATTCTGCCCCTAACTGGATCCTTCTTATGGGAATATGCCAGGTATTTGGAGTAGAACTAATTCTTCCTTGATAGTTGCCCATGACATACAGAGACACAAACTCACAGAGACACAGATTATGAGAAACAGAAAACATGAATGTCAATGTCATTGGAACAATAGGCTGCATATCCTGGAGGGGGAGTAGAAATGAGGAAAGCAAGAAAAGAAAAAAGGCAGCCACCCAGGAAGGAAAGGTCAGGCAGTGACAAACTGGGGATTTTGTATGGTGTTGTTACTGGTAGGACTCAGGACCTGGGTACTTTCTTTCAGATGTATAAACATTTCCCTAAAGCAAACCTTAAAAGACTTTTGAACATCAAACTTTCACAGCAGAGGGCAGCAGGGAGAAATAGTGTGCTCAAACCCAGCTGAAAGAACAGTGTAAGAGCTGCTTTTTTGAAAAGACTTTGCAAGGCACCTAGATGCACAAAGGGCACGTTTCCGTGATCTCTGTAAAATTCTGAGAACAGATACTTTCAGCTTGGAGTTCAGAACCCCCAGGTCCTTTAGACAAGTTTAGTAATAACTGAACCTGAACATCTATCTTCCATTCGTGCATTAACCACATGAAAAAGTAATGAAGCACACAAAATAATGTATTCAAACCCAAGAAATATGCACAAGGGTGAAAAAAAAGCAACTCTTGATCCAGAAATGCTGATTCCAGGCAGCAAGGATAGCAGACTTGCAATGGATCATCTGCATTCAGTGGAAAGAGAGAAAGATTCTATCTCCTTCCAAGATTCAAATATTTACATTTTCCTTCTCTCCACCTGCCTATGCCATCCCCCCTCCTGCTTATCCCATGCCATTTCCCTCCATCTTTTCTGCTCCCCACCACATCCATTCCTGCCAAGTATTCCATTCTTTTGTGATTTGTAGCCTCCTCTCACAAAGTCCAGCTGCTTGTTATTTTTTCCCTCTGCAGTCTCCCTCCCATCCTCTTCTTTCTTCTTTCCATCTCTGAAGTAGAACATACATGCATGCACAGTATACAAACAAACACACAGCTGTCCTAACTTCTCTCTGATGCTTTCCAGTGATGGACACTCCAAACATTTAGCACAGCATGCCGAAATGTTGACGCAAAAATGAAAAGCTCTTTACCTGCAATGTTAATTAACCGTAAACAAATTCATTTCAAGGTAGGAGTTCTGGCACAGATGCCTACAGAGGGAGGAATTGAGAGTCTTGCTAGAAATCAAATAGACATCTCTTTTCATATGCTAGGTGGCAGTGTTAACTCACTAGTGGGCACATACCTAGGATTTGCCAAGTCTCACATTTTATTTGGTTTGAGAGAGTCTCACATAAAAGTGGGGGACTTTTAGAGATCGGCTGAAGCCAGGAAAATAAGTTGCTGTGACTGTCCATGAAAAAGTTCATAAACATGGCGAGCTGGGAGTCATTTCTTTAAAAGGATTCAGCCAAATACAGTTGGTATTTGGAGAGTCTGCCTTGTGATTTCAGCATCAAAACTTCAAAGAAAAGAATTTTTTAAAATATGACATTGATGCAGAGATACCCCAGATGTTCAGTATTTTTCTGCTCCACCTGATTTTCCCACCTGAATATATGTGATCAGTATTCATAGCAAATAGACAATAATCTTAACACAAGGTCTTGCACTAATCACTCAGGGATTTCATGGGCATATTGTGCTTCTCTTTCTCTATATGATCAGTGCCACAATACTACTTTCATACCCAAATTGCCCAGGATAGGATCTCAGAGACTTCTTTTGCTTTATCTTCTCTCTCACATCACAATCAATCACCTAGACTTTTCACGCATAAATATTACTCAAATCCACACTTTTCTCTCAATCTCCATTGCTCCAGGCTTAGTTTTATTTATTTATTTATTTGTTTGTTTGTTTATTTATTTATTTATTGGCATGGGTAGGCTCCAGAAATCGAACCCGGGTCTCCAGCATGGCGGGTGAGAATTCTGCCACTGAGCCACCATTGCACTGCCCTATTATTTATTTTTAAGTTTCCTTTCCTTGAAAAATTGTGGCAGACTGTTAATTGGGCATCCTTCCTTTTGTATCTTCCCTTACCAAATATTAACTATAGATGGTTCTCCTAAAATGCATGTATCCCTACAAAACTGGGTTAGATAAAACTATACTTTATATGTAATAAAGTCCATACACCTTAATGGAGCTTATAACAAAATCTTTCATAAAGTGCCCTCATCTATTTCACTTTCCTCTTCTCCAATGTGTCCTCTTTGTATACTCTAGCCATACACAATCACTCATTCTTCCCTCAATATATCAAATTCTATTATACCTCCAACCCCTTATGCCTGCTTTCCTCTCTGCCAGAAATAATTTTCTTTTCTTTATCCACCAGATAAATATTCATCAAACACCTATTCATTATGCTAAACCCCAGAGCAAATTACCCTCTCAGAACATATCTATCTAGCTTTCCAGATGTAGTTAACTGCTTTGTCCTCTGTGCTTGCATTTATAGATAGAAAAACAGATGATACAGATATAGATTAAAATATATACACACATCTTCAGTAAAAAGGGAATTTACTGACTCATGTTAATGAAAAAAATATTGGGATAGCTCACAAAATCTATGCATTTGCTTATGGAATGAATATTTTTGAGCACTTTTATATTGGCCATATAGTAATAAACAATAGAGATACAGTGTCCCAGCTTTCTTAAAGTGGGACACAGTGTTGTGGGATTTAGAACAATGTTTCTCAACTGGGAATTATTTTGCCCCAAGCCAAGGGGCATTTGGAAATACCTAGAAATATTTTGCTTGTCACAACAGGTGCTCTCCATATCTAGTAAGTAGAGACCAGAGACACTGCTAAATATCTTATAATGCACAGGAAGACCACCACAATAAAGAATTATCTAGCCCAAAGTGTCAAGAGTGCTAGAATTGAGAAATCTTGGGTTAGACAATAAACAAATAAGTTATAGAAATAGATTTGGATATAAACACCAGATATTAATAAGTGCTGCAATGTAAATAATACAGAAGAGAGAGAGGAGGGAGAGTAACAGTTTAGAGAATTGTCACTCAAGGCTCCTCTGATATGGTGATCAGTCTTAGTTTTTCGACTGCTATGACTAATACCACACAATGGATTGGCATAAACAGTGAGAATATATTGTATCAGAGTTTCAGGGATAAAAAGCGTACTTTCTCCCAAGGTTGTTACTTTCTGGTGCTAGCTTGCTACAATCCTTGGGGCTACTTGGTTTGCAGTCACTGTGCTTCTAGATGCCCTCTCCTTTTTCTTCCAGGTTTCATTAACTTCCAGCTCCTCCTTGTGGCTTTCTTATCCTATCTCTGAATTTCTTCTTCATATAAAGGCCTCCAGTAATCTGGATTAAGGCCCACCCTCATTCACTTGGGGCACATCTTTACAAAAATAGTATCTTCAAAAAATCCCATTTGAATGGATTCACACTTACAGGAGGGTGGATTAAGATTAAAAGCATGTGTTTGTTGGGGTCCATAATTCAATCCACCACAGTGGTACTGCAGAAGAGATATAAAAGAAGTGAGGGAAAGAATCACGAGACACCAAGGTGTATATTAGGTCATGCAGAAGGAATAGTAAGCACCAAAGCTGTAAATCAGGAGCAAGTTTGGCAAGTTCAAGGAACAGCCCATATATTTTAGTGGTGGAGCAGAGGAGAGAGGAGAAAAGTGGAGATATGAAGTCAGATTTGGAGCTTGATTCAAGATCACAAAGAACACTCCAGACTGTACGATCCGGTTTGAAAGGACTTATGAACCCTAGAAAAGCCATGTTTTTGATCCTAATCAATGTTGTGAGAGCAATGGTTTCTTCTAATCCCTATTTAGTACTATAAATTGGAAACTTGAAAGGTTATCTCCACGGAGATGTGACTCAATCAATGGTGGGTATAAAATTTGATTAGATGATTCTAATCAAATTCTATGTGGATTTTGATTAGTTTATTGGAATCCTATAAAAGAGAAGACATTTTGGAGAGAGTTCTTTTTGAGAATGAGGAGAGAACAGCAGAACCATGAGAGAATGATGAGAGAACCACAGAGTCCATCGGCCAGAGACCTTTGGAGATGAAAAAGGAAAATGCCGCTGGGGGAACTTATGAAACAAGAAGCCAGAAAAGAAAGCTAGCAGACATCACCATGTGCCTTTCCTGTGAGAAAGAAACCCTGAACCTCATCAGCTTTCTTGAATCAAGGTATCTTTCCCTGGATGCCTTAGATCGGACATTTCTATGAACTTTCTTTAATTAGCCTTAGAACTATAAACTTGCAACTTAATTCCCCTTTTTAAAGCCATTCTGTTTCTGGTATATTACATTCCAGCAGCTAGCAAACTAGAACACTGTGGCAAGGATTTTAGCTTATAACTTGAGCAAGATGGAAAGCCATTAAAGAATTTTGAACAGAGAAGTGACACTTTCTGGCTTGATGTTAAAAAAAAAAAAAAAATCACTCTGCTGTGTGGAAAAAAAGACCACAAAAAGCACAAAGGGAAAATTAGAATTAGACTCTTGCAATAGTCCAGACAAAAAAAAAAAAAAAAAAAAGACAGTAATTTGGACCAGGATGATAGCAATAGAGTGGTAGAAAGAAGTTGTATTCTGCATACTTTGGTTTAGAGAAAATGGGATTTATTGAGTGTTAAAATGTAGGTCTGAAAAAAAGAGAGGAGTTAAGTTTGATCAGAGTTTTGGCCTAAGGAACAATAAAAAATGAAGTTACCAACTACTGAAATGGATAGACTGGGAAAGAGTGAGGATCAAAAAATTCAGTTTGTACATGTTAAACTTGACATGCCTGTTGAAATTCTGAGTGAGAAGCAGAGTTGGCAATTGGATTTAAAAAAAAAAAACTAGAATTAAGAGAAGAATTTAGTTTAGGGTTGAAAATATGTATGTGAGCAACTTCAGCATTATGGTATGGCCTAGATAGGATCACCCCTGGAGTTGGTATAGACAAATAAGGAAAGCTAAGTCTTACCTCTAGAACTGTCTAACATTTAGAGAGGTTATAGAAATGAGGAACATCCAGAAAAAGGGACAGAGAAGGATCACCCAATGTGGTTAGTAGCAAACCAATAAAGAGTGGTTGCCCAAAGACCAAGAAATAACTTCGAAAGGGAAGAAATAATGAAGCACTGCAAGTACTGTAGATAGATAAAGACATGCTGACTAAGAAGTGACCATTGGGTTTGGCAAAGTGGGGGTTGCTGCTGGATCAGCACAAGAACAGGTCAGGGAAGAGGTGGAAACAAAACCCTTGACTGGTATGGATCAGGGGATAATATATGTTGCTTCTGGAAGAAAACATATGTGATTAAGCTGTCAAAAATTAAGAAAGAAAGGTATGATATACACAGATTTTAAATAGTGTTTACTTCTACTCTAGGGAAGGCAAAGCAATGGGACGAGAAGAAACACAGAGACAGATGAAATGAAATTGGTAATGTTCTAATTCTTAAGTTGTTATATTATGCCCCATAATATAAAATATTACAAATAGTTTTTGAAAGAATCAAACACAACAAAATTGTAAATTAGAAAGATGAAAGGGAAGATATAGAACTGAAGTCAGTGATCACAGACTTTTGAGTTTGCAGAGAAGTTGGCCAGTGATTGGAGGTGCAAAAAAATATTTTTGTTGTTGTTGGTTTACTTTGGTTTCAAAACAAAAGGCATTATATCATGTTTCTATGCTGGTGGGAATGTGAAAGGGTAAACTGATAGTGCAGGACAGAAAAGAGCAGGGCTTTGGGTGCTGGAATCCTGATCCTGCGATGTCTACTCACACTGCCAGTTTTTGTCTCTGCTTGTGTCTGTTGGGTTTTTTGCTGCAGTAGGATTTCTCCAAAATGGCTACTATCAGCTACAGAGTCACACTGAGCAAATGCAAAGGAAAAAAAAAAAAAAAAAGTGTATTCCCTACCTTCAACATTTGCATATTCAACATTTGTATATAAATTCCAGAAAAAATTCATACTGGTCTTGCTTGAATAGTAGGTTTGGTTGGCTGAATCTAACTTACACACCTACCCCATGGCTAGTCAGTGGCTTCTATTAGCAGAACATACAGTGCTCTGTGTAGGCAACTATAACAATTAACCAAGTCTACATAATCATGGCATTTTAAAAGCCAAACCAATACAACCTAATAAAATATTGCCTTGAAATAGCAGATATAGCTAGTAAAATTGAGAAGGAATCTGGGTTTTTTTTTTTTTAATTAGAGAAATTGTGGGTTTATGAAACAATCATGTATAAAATACAGGATTTCCGTATACCATCCTACTATTAATACCTTGCATTAGTGTGGTACATTTATTACAACTGATGAAAGCACATTTTTATAATTGTATTACAAATTATAGTCCATGGTTGAATTTGGGGTTCCCTGTTTGTGTAATACAGTTTCATGAATTTCAAAAAACATTTTTATTCTATTACCATATATATAACCCATCATTTCCTATTCCACCCACATTCAGATATAGACATTTCGGTGTTGTTAATTAAGTTCACAATATTGTGCTAACATCACTACAATATTACTATAGTTTCAAATAGGAATTCTGTATATTTTAAGCCTTAACTCTCTGTTTCCCACCCCATCCCATTCCCAGGTAGCTATTCTCTAGATTTTGATTCCATATGTTTGCTTATTCTAATTATTTCATATCAAGAGAAAATACAATATCTGTTCTTTTGTGTCTAGCTTACTTCAGTCAACAGAATACCTCAAGATTCATCCATGTTGTCTCATATATCAGAACTTCATTATTTTTTATGGTGGAAGAATATTCCATTGTATGTATATACTGCATTTTATTTATTCATTCATCAGTTGATGGGCTCTTTCAATGCTTCCATCTTTTGACAATTGGGAATAATGTCAATGTCCCTATGAAAATCAGTGTGATAAGATCTGTTTGATTCCCTGATTTCATTTATTTTGGGTGTATACCTAAACTTGGAATTGCTGGGACATATGATAGTTCTGTACTTAACTTTCTGAGGAACTGCTAAACTGGCTTCCACAGTGGTTGCACCATTTAATATTGCCACCAGCAATAAATGTGTGTTCCTATTTCTCTGTATCCTCTCAAACACTTGCAATTTTCCATTTTTTTTTAAAACATATTAGTCATTCTAGTGGGTGTGCGATGGTATTGCATTGTAGTTTTGATATGCATTTCTTGATGGCTAATGATGTTGAGCATAAAAATATGCTCACAGACATACAGACTAATGGAACTGAATTGAGAACTCATAAATCAACCCTTACATTTATGGCCAGCTGAATTTTGACAAGGGGTCAAAGACCACTCAATTGGGAAGGAATGGTCTCTTTAACAAATAATTGCTGGGAGAACTGGATCTCCATTTGCATGAAAAAGAAGGAAGAACCCCACCTCACACCATATACAAAAATCAACTCAAAATGAATCAAAGATGTACACACAAGAGTCAAAGCTATCAAATTCTCAGAAGAAAGTGTAGGAAAGCATCTTCAGGACCTTGTGGTAGACAATAATTTCTTAGACTTTATACCCAAAGCACAAGCAACAAAAGAAAAAAATAGATAAATGAGACCTCATCAAAATGAAAAACTGTTGTACCTCAAAGAACTTTATTGTGAAGGTAAAGCAACAACCCACACATTGAGAGAAAACACTTATAAACTACAAAACCGATAAAAGTTTAATTTCCAAAATACATAAAGAAATACTTCAACTTAACAACAAAAAGACAAAAAACCCAATTTAAAAAATGGCAAAACTACTTAAAATTAGGCCTAAGAGTCACCCCCAAGAGAATCTCTTCTGTTGCTCAGATGTGGCCTCTATCTCTCAGCTGATACAGCAAGCGAACTCACTGCCCTCTCCCTCTCTATGTGGAGAATGACTCCCAGGGGTGTGGACCTTCCTGGCAACGTGGGACAGAAATCCTAGAATGAGCTGGAATGCAGCATCAAGGGATTGAGAAAATCTTCTTGACCAAAAGGGGGAAGAGCGAAATGAGACAAAATAAAGTGTCAATGGCTAAGAGATTCCAGAGTTGAGAGGTTATCCTGACGCATTAAATAGATATCACCTGTTTAGTTAAGGTGTAATGGAGAGCTTGGAGGGAACTGCCTGAAAATGTGGAGCTGTGCTCTAGTGGCCATGTTTCTTGAAGATAATTGTATGATGACATGACTGTTGCAGTGTGACTGTGTGGTTGTGAGAGCCTTGTGTCTGATGCTCCTTTTGTCTACTTTATCAACAGACAAGTAAAACATATGGATTAAAAATAAATAATAGAGGGAACAAATGTTAAAATAAATTTAGTAGATTGAAATGTTGGTGATCGGTGAAGGGGAGGGGTAAGCGGTATATATGAATTTTTTTCTGTTTTCTTTTTATTGCTTTTTCTGAATTGATGCAGATGTTCTAAGAAATGATCATGATGAATATACAACTACGTGATGATAGTGTGAGTTATTGAGTATATAACAAGAACAGAATGATCGTATGATAAGAATGTTTGTGTTTGTATGTGGTTATGTTTCATAAAATAAAAAATAAATTAAGAAAGAATGGCAAAAGGTTTGAATAGGGTCTGTTTTTTTAAGCAGATTTATTAAGATAAATACACATACCATACACTACATCCAAAGCATACAATAAATGGCTTTAATACAATCACAGAGTTGTGCATTCATCAATAGGATCTGCTTTTGATGGTACAGGTTACCTTCCACCATCCAAAGTGTGTATCCTATACTTGTTTTTGTTTTGTTTGGTCTTATTTCCCTCACTAAAGGGGTTTATCTGTGTGGAGATTTTTTTTTTTTAATTGGAAATTTTATTCACTGCAAGAATGGATGAAGGTGAGCTTCTCAACAGGAAAGATATTTTGGAAAGTGAATGTCTGAAAAAATATGGCACAGATGGCTTGAGAGAATATTGACCATTATTTTGGGCCAAGAGAAGAGAAAAGTGATTTCCATAGCTGTGTGGCATTCTCTCAGAAAGATACTTTCACTGAGATAGAAAAAGATGTATACATTTAAGAAAGTATGCGTAAATATGTAAGTAATAAGGGAAGAATTTCATCTAGCAATATTTTTTATTTGAGATTTTTAAATGCCATTTGATTTTAGATTATTACTGGCACAAAAACAGAAAATATTTCCCTTTGAAGCAGTTCAAATCTTAGGATCTTTGGAAGTTCTCTGAAAGCCAAATGATATTCTTTACCTCTGAAGACCAACATAATTTAAGATAAAATTATGAAGCCAGCTTGGGAAATGTGACCTATTCTCCTTTGCAACCCTCACCTTCAGGTCTTAGAATCTGCTTTCCAAATGAGAATGTAGATTTATTTTAATTATTTGGGTAGTTGCAGGAATGTCTATGATGGCTACTTCCTCTCCTTGCAATATTCCAGTTTGGCAACGGCTAGATGCAAAATACCTTCTGTCATGTCCTCTTCTTCCCCTCTCTCCTGGTATCCATTCCTCATTTCTGCTTTTCTAGCTCTTTCCTATCTCTTCACTCCCTAACTACTCTTCCTCCATTAGTTTGCTGTCAATAATATCATATCTAGAGCCTTAGGAAATTGTAACCTGCAGCAAGGGGCACTGATAGTGTGAGTGGAAACATGTCTGTTGTAACTTAAAGGAGAAAGGGAAACAAAACCACCCATGAAAATGGCTCAGTAAACTAAAATTATAACCAATTTTGGACTGAAAAGAATGTGATATTCCCCAAAATCAAAATTTTGAATTGTCAGTGGAAGCCCCTAAGTTTACGCCATAGTTTATGAATTAGAGAAACAATATAATGTTTCTCTATATATACAGATTATATATAGATAATGGGCACTAGTATAAGATAGAAGAGTGAAGTGTTTTCTATTCCTGGAAAGTTTTACAACCAGTTATAGACACATTCTAGGGACTCTCAGAAAGTGATCTGATGACCCTGCAGCTTCCTTGCACTGTGAACAATTATTGTGGATACTTCTTTTAGTTTTCCTCAACCCCTCACAGAAAGTGTTCTTTCTGTGAACACTTTCATTAAATGTGAAAGACTTTAAGCTGATACATGTTGTTCTTATTCATTACAACATGTTCCTCTATATTTTTCCAATACCACTGCTTTTGCAATAATACCAACCTACAAGATGTTGGGTAAGGGGGAGGAGAAACAAAGTGAGAACGAGAAAGGTAACAAATTTTAATATTGTAGGGATTTTTATTGTTATTTTTGAAGTGTCTTTAGCACAGAGACAAATTGTACATTTACCGCAAGTCACCAGGACCTAACGAGCTCCTAATGTGTCCCATACTTCAAGGTTTTTAAGAGCGGGCCAGTAACTTAGCAACCACAGCTAAACCTTGACAGGAATAATCATTATTTGTGTTGCAGCTTCAGGCTTCTCCATTATAGGTTTCTTTTTTCCTTTTTCTTTTTGTTGTCTTTTTTTTTTCAAGAGGAACCCAAGCCAAGGAAGACGAGCTAAGGCTGGGAAGGGAGAATTTTCCTCCTGCTGCTATAGGTCATAAATGGCATGACTAGAGCACAGGTTTGGAGTTCAGAATTACTTCCCTTAGAGACCCTAAAGGAAATAATGGGTAAAAAGGCTCAAGGCAGTCACTTTGAGTGAATGTCAGGATGTGTTTGATACTTGTTTAAAAACAATAGATCCTTAGAATTTATGAATTTAATGTATATAGTTTTGGCAATTCACAAGTCAACATGAAATTTTATGATGTATAAACTGAAATGTTTTAATATTGCTGATACAAATTTGTGATGTAAACTGACAACAGTAGCAATTTGCATAGTTCCTGAGTGAACCTAGCTAGCGTCCTATATCTTTATTTCACTCTACCTTAGTTATTCTCTACTGATGTGTTAAAACAAAACAAAACAAAACAAAAAAGCATTGTTATGAATGGACTCCTCATCCCCTCAAAAAGAAAAAGAAAGTCTCATGAAGATGATGGAAGAAAAGCTGAATATATTTAAGATAGTGTTGATGTCTAGACAGAAAATAACATTTTAATAGGAGAAACCATAATTTTAGGCAGGCATTCACAAGTTTAGATATCCATAAGGAGTCTACAGATATTGCTTCTGAACTTGAAGGACCTACCAGAGTTTTCATGATTTATGCCATACTGAGGGAGTTATGCCACCAGTAGGACATTTTAATAGCTTGTTATTGTCATGGAGATTGTAACAACTGGTGAGAAGTAGACGTGTTTCTGATTCCATAAGTTGATCCATGACCAACATAACAAGCGTCAACGGATAAAGCTCCCAAGACGAAAAAGAAAACATAATATTATCACAAGTGTCTGTTTAATTGGATTTTGTCAGGGTAAGAATGTAAAAGTGAAATCTCTTAGTTTAAAATCTATTTTGAAAAGCAAAATGTACAATGTTGTGGGGTTCAGAATGACTAAATTCTAGACCTTGCTTTGCTATTAAATAGCCATTTGACTATGGGTTGTAGTTAACCACTCTAACCTTCCTTATCTCATCTCACCATAGAGTTTTCCTTAAAATGTAGGCTCAGATAGTCCCTTTAGTCCTAATCCTCTATGATCTTTGTGAAAAGTCAGAGTGAAAGGGCAGGATAATGCATAATTGTGAATAGTTCTCAAAGAGCTATTGTGAAGATGAGTGTTCATTATTTATTTCCTTTTCTCTCGAAAGAGAATGATTATAATTGTATCTTGCACAAACAGGTGCTTGTGGGACCTTTCTAGTTAAGGCACTCTAAGTTCTCTATAATATTTTAAATTATAGATACTCTGTAAGTCTGATTAATAAAAATTGCCCCTACATATTCTCAAGAAAAATCAGCTTCAGTGAATTGAATGCTAGCATCTGTTTTCTCCCACATGTTTATCCCATTTATATTGTACCATATATATGTATGTGTATATATATGTGTGTGTGTGTGTGTGTATATATATATATATATATGAGATAATAACTTTACTGTCATGTAATTACTTATAGGAGCAGTAGTTATTATGTATTTGATAAACAAGAAAACAAAAGAAGCCATTGTCACTTTCTGGACATAATATATATTGCTATATGGAGAGAATAATGGATGGATGTTGAGCTCAGATAGCTCAGTGGGAAGTAGAGGAAAGTTAGAAAACAAGGAAGAGACTAAAAGAAGCATAGGGATAGTAGCAAAGTGATATGCATCTTGGATGAAACAGAGAAGTCAGATACAGGCTGAAACAGAGAAAATGTAGTCTTTACAAGACGCCTGGCAAAAGTGAACTAGGCTTGGAATTTGGAAACTAGATATTGGTAAATAGATTGAAAGTTCTCAGAACCATCTTGTAATCTGAACAAATCTATTTCATACACCCAGTTAATTGCCTAGGACTGTATTGTTTATGGGCTTGCAAAGATATCACTTTGTACAATTTAAAAGTGGCTGACATTCTCATTGCAGTCCATGTGAATGGCTGTGCACTGTAAAAAGAACACACAATGACTGGTGCTCTTGGAATGTGTAATATAGGGGACTCACTCTTTTTAGCCAAGTATTTCTAGCCCAGCAATGGGTTCTAACCATTATTTACTACGAGAAAAGCTAGGAGAGTTGGGTACTCATAGATGATGGCATATTCTTAAAGCCATTAATAATAGAAAGAGCGATAGCCTGCTGTAAAAGTCAGCAAGGATGATGCCATGCTTTCACACAGAAATGAAGAGAGTAACTGAAGTGATAAAGGAGAGTCTGGTGGAAGGGGAAAGACACTGTAACTCAGAGTAGAGCTAGAGAATAAACTCAGTGTAATTCTTTCTCAAAACTATACAGCCTCCAAATTATAATTCGGGGAAAGAATTAACAACAATATATGAATCTATGTAAGAGATAGAGAAGAAGGTAGAAGGAAATCTTAAATTCTGATTTTTTTCAATGTGTCCAGTTTTAGCTCACAAGCAACTGTTTAGATTTTCATAGCTAAGATCATTAATATTCTTCAATTTGAGAAACTGTAACCTATTCGGCCAGAACACAAAGAAAGAATAATGAATAAACTTTCTTCAGTCTTTCTTTCTTTTCTCTGTCCTGGGAAAACTCTTAGGAAACAGAAATATAACTTATTTTCTTCTGTATTTACTGAGAAATATAACAACAATGCTGAGATGAAATTTCTATGAATTTTTATGAGGTGAAATAATCATATTTATTCTTTGGGTTAAAGAGATTTCATATGATGGGTTAGGATGAGTTTCAGTATAGTTGGTCAAGGACAATGCATAAACCATATTCATTTAGTTTAAAAACAAACAACCAAATGTTGTTTATATGTGGTTTGTTTACTGAATGTCTTTTAGTTTATATTAATATTTTTATGATAAATTGTTTAGAGTAGAATGTTTAAGCAAATCTGGCAGCAATCCAAAATAAGGTAAAGATAATTCTATTTCTTCATTGTCTACAAGGTAAAATAAAAGTATTTCTAAAAAATATATACCAAAAATATGATCAGTAATTCATGGTAAGAAAGTTTAATATGATGACTGGACCAGGAATATTCTTTCTGATACTATACTGGCAACACATTGCTGTGCTTCTGGCAAATTGTGGCTCCCATTCACCATCATCACTCATTTAAATCAATTCGGTTCAATTTTATTTTACAATTGCTTTTTGAGCATTTCATGGTGAAATGGGAAGCATGCTGGACTTGGTTTCAGAATTCTTATATTTGGTCCCGGTTTAGCAATTTACTTGTCATTTGACTTTTAATAGATAAATTAACCACTTTAAGTCATAGTTTTGTAATGTGTAAAATGAAAATATAGAAGAATACTAAGATTCTTTTTCTAGTTTGCTAGCTGCCGGAATGCAAAATACCAGAAACATAATGGCTTATAAAAGGGGAATTCAATAAGTTGCTAGTTTACAGTTCTAAGGCTGAGAAAATGTCCCAATTAAAATGAGTCTATAGAAATGTCCGATCAAAGGCATCCATACAGGGGAAGATACCTTGGTTCAAGAAGGCTGATGAAGTTCAGGGTTTCTCTCTCAAGTGAGAAGGCACATGGCGAACACAGGGCTTCTCACTCAGCTGGAAGGGCACATGGTGAACACGGTGTCATCTGCTACCTTTCTCTCCTGGCTTCCTGTTTCATGAAGCTCCTGGGAGGCATTCTTCTTCTTCATCTCCAAAGGTTGCTGGCTGGGGGACTCTGTGCTTCGTGGTGCTGCAGCATTCTCTGCTCTCTCCGAATCTCCCATTCTCCAAAATGTTTCCTCTTTTATAGGACTCCAGAAACTTATCGAGACCCACCCAAATGGGTGGAGATATGTCGTCACCTAATCCAGTTTAACAACCACTCCTGATTAAATCACATCTCCAAGGAGATGATCTGATTACAGTTGCAAACATACAGTATTGAATAGGGATTATTCAGCCTTTATGAAATGGGGCTTAGATTAAAACATGGCTTTCCTAGGGTCCATACATCCTTTCAAACCAGCACAATCCTTCTAGGTGTAAAGACAACAATGAGCTTAATTTCCCTGGAACTTCAGAGTGATGTCATCACTGAGATCACAGCATGGCTTGTCTGCCCTGGCCATTTGGTTATTTGCTCTCAGATCCATTATTTGCCCCTTTTCTTCCCTGTTTTGCATCACTTATCCTGAGTTCCTTGCCTTTAGGCTTCCTATTGTTTTGGTCTGTGAGAGGCACTAGTAGAGGACTGGCATGTGGGAGGTGGAAAAATTCACACTAATTCACTGTCTCTTTCTAGGCAGCACCCAGGGTAGCTGTTCTAGCTCCTGTTAAATAGCCCCATGGTCCTAACTCCTGTAGAACAGACAAGGTGAACTCCCAGCTTCTAACAGCAGTTTTGCTGGGCTCTAGTATTATCGCCTACTCCCTTACTCTCTCCAGTTCAAATGGTATAGTCTGTCCTGCTGATGTTATTCTCTGGATTGCCTTGCCATTTTCTCTTTGGCCTTTTAGCTCTTGTATTCCCACTATAATCAATTCCCTTTATTTGAAATACACAGAATGGGTTCTCTATTCTGACTGGATCTTGAATGTTATGAAATGGAAAGACCATACAGTGTATGTAATGATTAGGTTCAGGTGTCAACTTGGCCAGGTGATGGTGTCCAGGTGACTGATCAAGAAAGCACTTGCCTAACCGTGAGGACATTTCATGGACTTTAAACATCAGCCAGTTGATTGCACTGATGGCTGATTATGTCTATGATCAATTAAGGGGAGTGCCTTCCACAATGAAAGATGTTTAATCCAATCAGTTGAAGGCTTCTAAGGAAGAGGTGACAACTTCAGCAGACAGAAGAAAGAACTTTATTCTCTATTTCAGTCAGCCAGCCTATCCTGGGGAATTAATTGAAGAACTTCATCATTATTGTCAGCTCATGGCCAGCCCTATGTAATTTGGGCTCATGCATTTTCACATTTGCATGAGACACTCTTATAAAATCTCATATTTACGATATCTCCTGTTGGTTCTGTTTCCCTACAGAACCCTGACTAATGAAATATATTTTAAAAAGAGTGATGGATTTGAATTCCAAATCTGCCCATTAAGTAGTTGAGTGATTGTGGGGGCACAATGATTATTGGGATAATCATACTTATATTACAAGATGTTTCTAAGGATTAAAATGAGGAAATACATATGGAATAGTGGCTGGCACATGTTAAATGTCATATAAATGCTCATTTCTTTCCTTTTATTCTTTTTCTCTCTTCTTTTTAAGGCCTTAGACAAATCATGCACCTTTTCTGGATTTTCAGGAAGAAAAAAGGGTTCTCATAAGATAAATACAAAACAATACAAAACTGTAAATAATATACAAGGAAATTCTAAGTAGAAAGTAATCAACCTACAGCCTTAACCCAAAACACAGAATCTTCCTTTTGCTATGGAACTTCCTCTACATATGTTCATAATATTAGGAACTGTGGCATCCTCTCCCACTTAAAGCAACCAATACATGTAGTCTGCAATATCATTTTGTCAATATTCTTCAATCTATTGAAGAAACCAATTTACTCTATTTTATGATTCTATAAAGTTGAAGTCTATATATACCAATGTAATTTTTCTCTAGTCTCTGAAATCATTGCTGTGTTAGGCCTTCATTTGAATTTGGAAAAAGAAGCGTTGTTTTGACTTTATGGGCAAGACTAACTTCCTGCTTTGTGAACAATATACAGAAATGACACTTTTAAAAAGGTATCTTAGGTTCAAAGAATATAGTACTTTCCTTTAAACATGAAACTCAATTTGTCTAGTCACACAAAATTACTGTAATAAAATTCTGGAGTAAATGAATAAGTTTTAAAATCAGCAACATAAACCAAATGCTTTGGTCTGGCAGAACATGTGCATTTAGGGCAAGTTGCTTAGCCCCCACAGAACTGAGTTTCACCTTTTTGTAAAGGGAGGTGTATAAAAGACTTTTTAGGGGGTTTATATTAATATAAAATATGTGAATACTTTCAAAATCTACTATTTTATAATCAAATGTCCATAAATGACATTTTTATTGACAACTCATTATTTCATCTTTAATCTATAAAATAAACAGCATAACTTCAATTATAATTCTGTGTCATAGGATGTACCTAAACATACAGTATAATTTCAAATAATCTAAGTCTTATATAAGGGTCAAAAAGAACAGTAAATAATGATGACATAAATTACTTTCTATATTTATCCTGAAGCTGTGAATTCTTGGTCAAATTTCAAATGGATACCTGAAGAAAAGATTTAAATAATTCTTTATTCCAACTATATATATGAAGATATGATATAGGTGGGTAGTAAGAAATAATAGATTTCTCAGCTGTTTTTTTAAAGTTTTGTATTGAATTTCCCCAGGTAATCGTCCTTGGCAAAAAATGAAGAGGCTGGTCATTGAATCTCACTTCAGAAAAGTCAGTTGGAAATTGCTTCCTTATTCCAAGTAACATTTAAAAGGCATCTTAGGACTCTTTATCCTAGACTTCACCTAATGTTATGCTTCTTGCCTCTATCCTATTTTTAGTAGGGGAAAAATGCATATATATATATATATATATATATATATATATATATATATATATACATGTATATATATTTATACATATATATACATGTATATATATTTATATATATATATACATGTATATATATTTATATATATAAAACCATTGCTCAAAAAGTGTATCTTATAAAATTTATCAACAGCCTTAAAAAGTGCAATTAACTAAGTCAATTTCTATGAATCCAATAAAGGACTTAATCAGAAATAAGGGTTAAGTTCCATATACAAAAAAGTCTGTTACCCTTTATTATATTAGTGGAAAATTAGAAGGGCTTAACTATCCTACAGAAGGGGAATTGTTACACAATTATAGTACAGCCATTCAATGCAATATCATGAGGTAATTCAAATTCTATTTAACAAAAATAGGAGAAGGGTGGATGTTAGGATCCACAAAATTAATTTCATCTAGAGGCAGGGTGTGCAGTGGTTAAGTACATTAAATGTAGGATCGGGGATAAGGTTTAGCACTCAGCTCTTTTACCTAATTACTCTCAAAGCTACTTAACCTCACTCTGTATAGTTAGTTGCTCTGTAAATTGGGTTTATTACGAGGATTAAATTCATATATATGTTACATAGAGTGCTGCCTGGCACATGACATTCAATAAATATTAGCAATCATTATTAAGTGACAGAGCGCCAGTCCCTTTATGTATCATTTTTATTGGTATTGAATAATATTCTAGCAGTATTTTGTGAATTGGAAAATAATACTCCATTGTATTTTTGATATACAGGACAAAAATTTTCAATGAATCAAGAACACATTTCATGACTATAAGAGTTTAGAAAATGTTTAGCACAACCACCTTTTTTTTTTTTTTTTTTAATAAAAAGTGCTCAGATATTTCAAGTTGACCAATTTGTATGTTCTATTTTTGGCCAATCAGGAATAAACATCATGAATCCTGGTATCTTCTGCTTGTTTCTTCCATCAAGAAATATTAGGTCCTTACAATGACAATATGGCCTTTAAAAAGGCTCCAGGTTGTACTAGAGGTGTTGTGTGGGGGGGTATTACGTGTTTTAATAGCTGATAGGGCAAAACTGGGAGAAGACTCTCAGCATTTCATAACATTTGAGGTGAATGAGACAATCTCCCTTTTCATTTAAACTGCTGTCAAAATGAAAAATGGAGCTGCTAGCTTAAGTGCAATGGACACCTGTTTCTCATTGAGAAAATATTTTAAACATCAGATGTAAATTATAATGTTTTACATATTTCAATATAGTATAATTCACAAAAAACTGTTTACATGTTGCAATAAAGTTAAACCTTAGCTTGGCAGTTTTGATTTCTTATTTAACAAACATAGCTGTGTAAATTTGGTTTGGAGTTATATCTCTACACTTATTCCATAATTATCAAGTGATTCTGGCTCTCTAACCACAGCTTTACATTTGAATGATACCAAGCTTTTGCTTTGAATCTGGACATTTAGTGGTATTAAAGAACAATTTACACAATAACAGGGGTCTGATGTTTTAGTGTAAAATAAAAATTCTAAATATTAAATCAGGAGGACAAGATGAGTTTGACTACTCTTAACATTAGTGAAGTTTGAAATACTTAGGGTATTTTATTATGCATTTCAAACTGCATATTTAATATTTTCAACTATGAAATGGTAATAGAGAGTTTATTCCCAAACTTGCAAATGAAACTCAGGAAGGTTCAGGCAGGGCAGCACTCTGGAGGATGTATTTGAATTCAAAATGGCATTGTTAAATTTGAGAAGTACTCAGAAATCAACAAAATGAAGCTTAACAGGGACCAAAGGAAGTCAGGATGGAAAATAGAATAAGTGACATATTGCAGAAATGGGAATTCTGCAGGAAAATGCCCTCTACTCAACTCAGCAGATCACAAAATAAACATTAATTGAGCCTACATGTTTGTTCTTTTTCTTTTGTTTTATTATACTAAAATATGCTATTAGAATATATGGATTTTTGGTCTACCAGGCCAACTTGATCCTCTCCTTCTTTTACCTAGTTCTTACTTTGTTCACCTTCCTTCTACACTTGTGATTAACTGCTTTCAATCTTTCTGTTGCCTAAAGAAAGAATAAGAGTCATCCTGAACTCAGCTTGTAATGGGCCTGGAGTCTAGGCACACCTCATATTCTGAGAATTGGTTCAGGTTCTAGAATCTAGATTTAGTAGCAGATGAGCATATTTCTCTATGTGGGTACTAATGCTCCCTCCTCCTCAATAGTAACAGAAGCTTCAAAAATTTTTTTAAAGTGGGGGAGGGGGTACATTAATCAGATCCTGGCTACAAAAGAGACAGCCAGGTTTATACATATCCCTGTAAAGTGTCAAGGCCCTAAGCTGCCTCTCTTACCAATGGAGAGAAGCATTAAAATTATAATCTTAGGATAGAAAAGTTATGCCATTTTTTTAGCTGGCATGTGCAAATGCATAGCAACAGAAAGTAGAGTATAGGTTAAAAGGGGCAGGGGTTGGGGTGGTGGAGGCGGGAATTGGGGAAGAATTGGGCATTAATGCAAAATAGGCATTGGATGTTTATTTGGGGAGAGGGAAAAGTTCTGGTAATGGATGTGGTGAGGGTAGCACAATATTGTGAATGTGATTAATCCCACTGATAAGTAAGAGTGGTTAAAATGGGAAAGTTTAGGTTCTATATATATTTCCACAATTTAAAAGGATAAATTTAAAAATAAAGAAAAAAAAAAGCAACTAAAGAAATAACAAGTAAAAGGCAAAACATGGTCCTGGACTGGATCTAATAATGGAAGAGAAAAGGCCCAAAAGAACATTATTGGACATATGAGAAATTAAAATATAGACTGAAAACTTTATATCAATGTTGAAGTTCTTGAACTTGATAAATGTATTTAAGGTGGTTACATAAGTGAAAACCTCATTCTTAGGAAATGTATTTGGAAGTATTATCGATAGTATTGTGTGTTCAAGGAGCATGATGTATGCAATGCACTCACAGATATCAGAAAATTGAGAGATACTTAGAAAGACAGAATAATACAGAAAATATGGAAAACTTTTTAAATTGGAAGATCTCATTTCCAGTGGAGGGAGCGAAGGGGTATGTTGGAGTTCTCGTCACAGGTTTTGGTTTCTTTTGCAAGGATTCTGTAAGTTTGAAATTATTTCAAACTAAAAAATTTAAGGAAATAAAATGGTTATGACATTTTGCACATTCCCAGCAAAAACAGACAAATGAGGTATGAGGTTAAAGTTACTCCACATCTTCAATATCATTTTTATTTTTACCTTCGTTTTCTAGGAAACATGAAATGGTACATAACTGGGGTTTCAATTTACATTCACTTTGCCTTTTTGTTTAATTAAAGGAGTTATAGGTGTACAGAAAAATCGTCCAGAAAATACAGAGTTCTAATATATCCTCCCATTATTAACACCTTGCCTTAGTGTGGTATATTTCCTAAAATTGATGAAAGAATATTATTATAATTGTGCTCTTGATTATAGTCTAGGATTTACATTAGGGGTCCCTGTTTGTGTTGTACAGTCCCATGTTTTGTTTTGTCTTGATTTTTAAGTATTTTTCTAGTAACATATAGACTTTTAACTGTATTCCCCTTTATAACCATATTCAAATTATGATTCAGTGCTCTTAATTACATTCAAAATGTTATGCTAACATTGCAACCAAAACATTTCCATCAAGACAAATAGAAACTTCGTCCAATTTAAGCTGTTACTCCCCATTCCTCACCGCCACCTTGGCCTGTGGGAATAGGTATTCTAGGTTTTGACTCTATGAATTCATTTATTCCAAATACTTCATAACAGTGGACTCATACAATATTCGTCTTTTCATATCTGGCTAATTTCACTCAACATGATGTTGTTGAGGTTCATCCATGTTATACATCAGAACCTCATTCCTTTTTATAGCTGAATAATATACCATTGTATTTATAAACCACATACTATTCATCTATTCATATATTGATGGATACTTGGTTTGCTTCCTTATTTTGTCAATTGTGAATAATTTCTCTATGAAATTAGGTCTGAAAATATTTGTTCAAGTCCCTGCTTTCAATTCTTCTGGGTCTATAACAAGAAGTGGGATTGCCAGGTAATAGGGTAATTCTATGCTTAATTTCAGAGAAAACATCCAACTGTCTTACACAAAGTTTGCGCCATTTTACATTCTCACCAACAATCCTCTCCAACACTTGTAATTTTCTGCTTTTTTAAAATACTAATCATTCTAGTGCATATGAAATAGTATTCTCATTGTGGTTTTGATTTACATTCCTTTAATGGCTAATGATGTTGAGCATATTTTCATGTGCTTTGTGGACATTCATGTATCTTCTTTGGACAAATGTCTATACAACTTTTTTATGGTTTGCTAATCGGATGGTTTATCTTTTGATGGTGAATTTCTTTATATATTCTGGATATTGAAACTTTGTTGTATATATGGTTTCCAAATATTTTCTCCCTATTTTCTTCCATTCTGGAGATTGCTTTTTTACTTTCACGATGAAGTCTTTTGATGCACAAAGTTTTAATTTTGATGAAACCATTTTTATCTATTTTTTCTTTTGTTGTTTGTACTTTTGATGTAAAGTCTAAAAAACCACTGCCTAACATAAGGTCCAGTAGATGCTTCCCTACATTTTATTCTAGGAGTTTTATATTTCTAGTTTTATATTAGGTCCATTTTAAGTTGATTTTGGTATACAATATGAGGTAGGGTTCCATCTTCATTCTTTTGCTTCTAGGAATCCAGTTTTTCCAGAAACTTTTGTTGAAAAGACTGTTCTTCCCCAACTGAGTGCATTTGGCACCCTTGTCAAAAATCATTTGGCCATTAACATGAGGGAGGATTGATTTCTGAATTCTCAATTTGATTCCATTGGTCAATATGTCTGTCCTTGTGCTAGTTCCAAACTGTTTTAATTACTATAGGTTTGTAATAATTTTTAAGATTAAGTGTGAGTCCTCTATCTTTGTTCTTTTTCAAGATGGCTTTGGCTATTCAGAGCTCCTAACCCTTCCATATGAATTTGATGAATGGCTTATGCATTTCTGCAATTCTTTCTAGGTGTTTGAATTTTTTGAATTTGTAAATTGCTTTGGATAGAGCTGACAGCTTAAAAACATTTTTCTTCCAATCCATGAAACTGGGAGTACCCTTCCATTTATTTAGCTCTTCTTTGATTTCTTTTAGCAATGATTTGTAGTTTTCTGCATACAAATCCTTTACATTGTGATTAGATTTATTCTTAGATATTTGATTGTTTTAGTTGCTATCATAAGTGGAAACTTTTTCTTGAATTCTTCTGCAGATTGTTCATTACTCATGTATAGAAATATTACTGAGTTTTGCATGTTGATCTTTACCCTGAACTTTGCTGAATTAGTTTATTAATTCTAGTAGCTTTGTTTCGGATTTGTCTTTCTGTATATCAGATCATGTCACCTGCAAATAGTGGGGATTTCACTTCATCTTTTGGATGGCTTTTTATTTTTTTCTCTTGCCTAATTGCTCTCACTAGAATGCTAATTCTTTTTATTTTTTTCTCTTGCTAATTGCTCTCACCAGTACCTGTTCAATAACAGTGTTGGCAATGGGCACTTTTGATTTGTTCCTGATCTTAGAGGGAACACTTTTAGTCATTCACAGTTGACTATGATGTTAGTTGTGGGTTTTTCATATATGTCCTTTATTATGTTGAGAAGTTCCCTTCTATCCCTAATTTCCTATGGGTTTTAATCAAGAAGCAGTGTTGGATTTTGTCAAATGCCTTGTCTAAATCAATTAAAATGATAACATTTCCCCCTTTTTTCTGTTAATGGGGTGTATTACATTTTTTGATCTTCTTATGTTGAACCACCCTTGCATACCTTATGATAAATCTCACTTGATCATAGTGTATAAATTTTTGTTGATGTGCTGTTGGATTTAGTTTGCTAGTATTTTATTTTGAGGATTTTTTCATCTAGATTCATAAGGAATATTGGTCTAAAATTTTTTTCATCTGATATTTTTACATGGCTTTGGCATATGGGTTATTTTAGCCTCATTCAGTGAATTAGTGAGTGTTCCATCCTTACAGTGGTTTGGAGCTCTGTGTGCCCCTGAAAAAATATGTTCTTAAACTTACTCTATTGCAGTGAATGTGAACAAATTGTAAAGCAGGGCATATTAATGAAGTTACTTCATTAAAGTGCAGTTCAGGATGGGTCTTAATCCTATTACTGGAGTCCTTTCTCTGTCTTAGACAGAAAAAGAAAGCTATTGGAAATAAGAAGCTGGAAACCAATGGAACATGGAAGAGAAATGAGAGGCAGGAGAGGTTACCATGTGTATTTTCATGAGACACAGGGGCCAAGGGCCAAGGATCATTGTCAGACACTCACAGAACTCTATAATCTTCAGGGAGAAAATATTACCTTGATGATGCTGTGATTTTTACTTTTTCTGGCCTCAAAACCAGGAGCCATTAAATTCCCGTTGTTTAAGCCATCCCTTTGTATGGTATGTACTTGAGCAGCCTAAGGAACTAAACCAATTTTAGTACCAGGAGTAGGACCTATGTCTTAGGGCTTGTGGAGAGCTTAGCTGCCACCTCAACATTCAGAGAAGGTGAAGCCTTTACTCCAGAGTTTGGGGAAAGCATGGGTACACCTGAAAAGGCCTGCTCTATCAGGCCCAGAGAACAAAAACCTCCATTTATAGATAACTCTCAGACATCGAAATATAATGGAGTTAGTCATATAACTTGTTCTCTAGATTTCAAAGGTCCATAGACAGAGGGGAATGATACCCCATGACAGATCACACCCATAATCAATTCTGAGGAGACTTTGTACTTAGCATTGGTACTGAAGTGATTTAAGACTTTTGAGCAGTTGTGATGGAATGAATACAGTTTTTTGGTAACAAACAAAGTTGTCCACCTAATTTATTAAAAACTACCCCAATATGATCACTTGAGCATTAATCAATGCTACAAAATAAATATATCTAAAATTATTTTTGTTTGAAATACACGTTATCCCAAGTTTCCATATTCTGGAAAAAGCAGAGCACAAAAGGTATACATTGTGAAAGTCAACTTTAAAGTGGACTTATTTAGATGATCCAAGATGATCTATGAAACAGATCATTGTTCTTTACCTCATCATATTTCCACAATGTAAAGCTCTTAATAACTATATGATCACATCCAATTTCTCCATTTCCAAAGAAGCTGAATAAGGGAACACTAGGAGAGAATTTTCCAAATACATCAGCCTCTACATTCCCCTTGGCTCTATAATATTGAGTGCCCTGCCAACATACAAATATGAAGCAATGGTATTCTGTTCTGGAATGTTGTCTGCTTTGAGGCACTGCATCACAGTCCAAGCAGTCTCCTCATCATTGACATCCTCACTGAGGAGCACTGTAGCACTCTGGATTCAGTGTCCACTAAATGACAGTCCAGCCACACCAGTGGCAACAATATCCAAAGAGTTTGTGTCCAAAGTCATTGATGCCAATTTCTCCACCTGGCCTCCAACCAAGATGATATTCATATCACTGAAAGTGCTGACTATGCAATGCCTACTGGCTCCAACCTTACAGCAGTTAGCCAAATATAAGGACCACATGAAGTTCAAGGTTATCTAAAAGACCCACTTCAGTGAGTTAATGACTTTCTAGTGTTATAGTCTTAGATCCTTACTAAAATGAAACAGTTGTATTTTTATTCCTTCAATTTGAGAGAATAATAGAGCAAAACAAGATTCTCCAATCTCTATTCCCTGAGCTTGATTGCTGCCATTGGAGTCATGACAATTCCTGGGGTCACAATTTCAAGGACTTGGCATTGTTTTGGAAATAGCTTCTCAAAGGCAAATGCTGTTTTCATACTAGTTCTTTTCCTTGCTCTCTTATGGCCATGCCACTCTTCCAGACTAAAGTAAGTTTCTGAATAAGCCATGTAGAGTATTGTCTGCTGTACAAGATTCTCAAGATGCTGTCCTTCTGATTCAACAGTAAAGTTTTTACTCCCTCAATCATGACACTTCCTTTTGAAACTGGGGCTCAGAGATGCAAAACAAGGGTACTGGCTCCAGGGTTGAACTATTTCAGTTTAAGTTTTAGCTCTTTGTTTTCTAGTTGGGTGACACTGAGCTTGGAAGATCCAGTTCCTTCACCTCAAGCTCCTCTGTTACCATGTGGACCAAGCAATGCCACTCCAGATGTCTGGCCTTCCCCAGTCTGGCTGAGATCCAGGTGACACTTGGCTGAGTCTGCAACACCTGGCACACACACTCCCTCATAAGTGGTACATGCTGACCATCAGTATCAACCTTGGTGGTCAAAAAAGTGAGCATAAGCACTGTACTACCTCCACTAGGTTACTCAACACCAAGGTACTCCATGGGTCTGTGGAGGAGAGGCTGCAGCATTTACCACCGCCACTCACCAGCTCCATTCCTCACTCAGAATGAATGTATTTTGCATGTAGAAAGGAACATGTCATCTGGGGTCCAGGAAAAGGAAATGTGGTGGTTTGGAGATGCATCTATTGCAGAAAAACATGTTCTTAAACTTAATATATTCCTTTAGTGTGAACCCATGTTAAGTAGGACCTTTTGGTGAGGTTACTTCAGTTAAAGTGTGGCCCAGGATAGGTCTTAATCTTATCGCTGGAGCTCTTTTCAACAGAATGAAACTCAGACAAAGAGGGAAAGCCACAGGAAGCAAGAAACTGGATTCAGTGGAACTTGAAGAGAACTGCAAGGCCAGTACAGGCCACCATGTTAATTGCTATATGATAGAAGAGCCAAGGACCAAGGAATACCAGCAGCCAGCTTCAAAACTCCACAGTCTTCAGAGACTTGTCTTGATTTGGACAGCAAAACCATTAGCCATTAAATTTCTATTGTTTAAGCCATTCCTTGCATGGGGCATTTGCTTGAGCAGCCTAGGAAACTTAAACACTCCTCTTCAAGTTTTTGGAAGAGTTTGAGAATGATTTATGTTAGTTCTTTTTGGAACATAAGATAAAAATCCATGCTTGATGCCGTATGGTCCTGGACTTTCATTTATTGGGAGGTTCTGATTGCTTATTAAATCTCTACGGTTGTTATTAGTTTGTCGAAATCTTACATTTTTTGAGTCAATGTAGTTAGTTTGTATGTTTCTAGGAATTTTTCATATCACCTAAGTTATTTAATTTGATGGCACACAGTTGTTCATAGTATCCTGTTATAGTTCTTTTTATTCCTACGGGATCAGTAATAACCCCTCTTCATTACTGAGTGTAGCTAGTTGTGTGCTCTCTCTCTGTTTCGTCAGTATAACTAAAAGTTTGTTGATTCTATTGATCTTTTTCAAAGAACCAACTTTTGTTTGTGTTGATCTGTTCTATTATCTGCTTTTATTTATTTCATTTATCTCCACTCTAATTGTTATTTCCTTCTTTTAAGTCTCTTTGGGTTTAGTATGTTCTTCTTTTTCTAGACCTTTCAGTTGTGAGGTTAGGCCTCTGATTTGAAATCTTTCCTTATTTTTAATGCAAACATTTAGAATCCTTACATTAAAATCTAAATATAAACATTTAGAACTATAAATTCCTCCTTAGCATTGCCTTTGCTGAATCCCACCAGTTTTGGTATGTTGTGTCTTCATGTTCATTCACCTCAAGATATTTCATAATTTCCCTTGTGATTTCTTCTTTGACCCATCAATTCCCTAAGGGTACCTGGCTTAATTTTCACATTTTTGTGAAATTTCCATTTTTCCCTCTGTTATTGATTTCTAGCTTTGTTCCATTACAATCAGAAAGATACATCATATAATCTCAATATTTTTATATTTATTGAGACTTATTTCATGACCTAACATATGGTCTATCCTGGAAAATGATCCATGGGCACAAGAGAATAACGTGTATTCTGCTGCTGTTAGGTGAAGTGTTTTATATATTTTTGATAGCTCTGACTGGTTTAGAGTATCATTCAAGTCTTGTATTTCCTTACTGATCCTCCATCTAGAAGTTTTACTCATGATTGAAAATGCTGTATTCAAATCTCTTACTATTAATATTGAATCTCCTATTTCTTCCTTCAGATTTGTCCATATTTGCTTCATGTATTTAGGGACTTTGCTGATCTTATGTATATGAATTATAATTTTATATATGTATTATGCTTTATCATTGAATTGACCTCTTTATCTGTATTTAATGATCAACTGTGTCCTTCACAACAGTTTTTCACTATTTTATCTGATATTGTCACTACCTCAGCTCTCTTTGGGTTTTATTTATGTGATACAAATACATATTCCTTCATTTTCAACTGTTTTTTGTTTTTGACTTTAATGTGAGTCTCTTGAAAATAGCATATAGTTCTGTTATGCTTTTTTATCCATTCTGCCAATCTCTCCCTTTGGAGAGGTTATCCATTTATATTTATAGTCACACTGCTACTGCAGTACTTTCTTCTGCTATTTTGATATTTTGTCATTCTAGGTCTTATACCTTTCATGACCCTTAATACTTCTATTAATGCCTGCTTTCATATTTATTTATTGTTCTAGTTTGCTAGTTGCTGGAATGCAATATACCAGAAACAGAATGACTTTTAAAAGGCAGAATTTAATAAGTTGCTAATTTATAGTTCTAAAGCCAAGAAAATGTCCCAGTTAAAACAAGTCTATAAAAATGTCCAAGCTAAGGCATCTAGGGAAAGATATCTTGGTTCAAGAAGGCCGATGAAGTTCAGGGTTTCTGTCTTAAGTGGAAGGGCACATGGCAAACACAGTCAGAGTTTCTCTCTCATCTGAAAAGGCACATGATGAACATGGTCAGGGTTCCTCTCTCATCTGGAAGGGCACGTGGCGAAAACAGCATCATCTGCTAGCTTCTTCTCCTGGTTTCCTGTTTCATGAAGTTCCCTGGGAGGCATTTTCTTTCTTTATCTCCAAAGGTTGCTGGCAGGTGGACTCTGCTTCTCATCAAGACCCACCCAAACTTGTTGGAAATGCATCTCCCCTTATCCATCTTAACAACCATTCTTGATTGGGTTACATATCCAGGGAACTAATCTAATTACAGATTCAAACATACAGTATTGAATAGGGATTATTCAGCCTTAACAAAATGGGATTTTGATTAAAACATGGCTTTTCTAGGGTCCATACATCCTTTCAAACCAGCACATTTGCCATTTTATAATGTACCATTTTTGAGTCCATTCTTATTTCTTTCTGAATATATTTTCCATGGATTTTCTTTGTGGCATTATGGGGTTAAAATTTAATATCCTAAAATTACAAAAATCTTAGATCATTTGATACCAATTTATCTTCAGTATCATACACATGCATTGTTTCTTTACCCCTCTGTCCCCATCATTTTTTTTATTTGTTACAGCTTATATCTTTGTACATTATATTTTTAAAGTCATAAATTTATCATTGCTTTTTATGCATTTATTTTAGCACCTGTAAGAAGTAAGAGGTGGAGTTACATACTACAAAATGCAATGCAATAATACTTGCATTTCTAATTGCCCATATGGTTACCTTTACTGAAGGTCTTTATTTCTTTATTCCTCCTTGATCCACTGTCTAATGTCTTTTCCTTTGAGTCTGAAGAACTCCCCTTAGTGTTACTTGTAGGCAAGTCTGATGGTAATGAACTCCCTTGGCTTTATTTTTGTTTTGGCAAGTCTTAATCTCCCTCATTTTTGAAAGAAAACCTTGCCATTATAAAATTCTTGTTTGGCAAGTGTTTTCATTCAGCACTTAAATATTTCATACCACTACTGTCTTGACTCCATGATTTCAGATGAGAAATTGAAACTTAATGTAATTGGGAATATCCTGGTACATAAGTTATTGCTTTTCTCTTTTAGCCTTCAGAACTTTCTCCTTGTCCTTGACACTGGACAGTTTGATTACCAAATGTTTGGTCATCATTCCCTTTGGATTTATCCTATTTAGTGTTTGTTGAGCTTCTTGAATATGCATATTCATGTCTTTGTTAAATTTGGAAAGTTTTCTGCTATTATTTATTTGAATATTCCCTCTGTCCCTTTCTTTCCTTCTCCTTCTTCTTCTGGGACTCCCATAATGCCTTTATCAGTATGTTTAATGGTCTCTTAGGCTTTGTTTATTTCATTCTTTACTCTTAATTTTTTCCTGCTGTTCAGCCTGAGTCATCTCAATTATCTCATCTTTAAGATCACTGATTCGTTTTTCTGTCACCTCCAATCTACTGTTGAAACCCTCTCAGGAATTTTTTTGATTTCAGTTATTTTGTTCTCCAACTCCAAGATTTCTGTTTGGAAAACTCATTGTTTTCCTTATATCCTTTATTTCCTTCTCCGTGTTTTCATTTATCTCCTTGTTCACAGTGCAGATCACTTCTGTAAAGTTTCTGTCTGGCAAGTCCAAAGTCTGTTGCTCTTTATTGATGTTTTCTGGATTTTTATCTTGTTCCTTTGAATGGGACATAATTTCCTATTTGTCTTTGTTTGTCTTGTAATCTTTTGTTGTACACTTTACATTTCAATATTTTAAAGTATTAGCTCTGGGATTTAGTCTCTTAGCCTTCTGTTCATAGAAGTTGCATTCAGCAAGTGATGACGGAGATTTCCTTGAGTGTTAGGAGCTATCAAAAACAAAAGAAAACAAAAGCACTTTTTCATAGTCTTTGCAAATTGGCTCTGGTTTGATTGGTAGCTGTCTTCAGTGCTTAGCCCTCCTATCAAGAAGACCAGTCTGAGGCAAATGGAAAAGCAGGGTCCCCTCTGTCTTATCTGAGCTTTCCTGGAGCTTGGGAACCTGCTTCTTTTCCTGGGATTTGACTTGTGGCCTTCAGAATTCCTGGTTTACAGTTTACAGTTGCACTCTTTGAAATAGACTTTTACCCTCTCCTGGGTACTCTATTTTGTAACTTAATGCAGGTAGCCCTTTGACCCGGGCTGTTTTGACTTAATTGTTTCTTGCACTGCTTTAGCTGTCTGCAAACAGTTTCTCTACCTTTAGGACAAATTTTGGAAGGGTGAGCTGGAGACTAGTTTCCTGGTTCAGTCTTTAAGTTTCTACCAGATTGATTGGCATTTACATAGTCACTCCAATATGTGTACAGGGCCTACACTTTTCCCTCTGGAACAGGCCAGGAGCACTCAATGGGAGCTTAGACTAGCTCCATACTGGTTGGGGGAAGGGGTAGGGAAGGGACTAGCAGAACACTATGAACTTTGTCTACCACTTTTCAGGCTGCATTTTTTATTCAGTTCTTGCCCATTAACTGCAACCCTTAAAGTATTTTGGGAAGTTTTGAGAAACATGGCTCTGCCACCTTTTGCTGGTTGTTCAAATATTCTCTTTGGGGGAACAACACCCTGAATTGTGCCATCTTGATCAACCCAAAATTCACTGGGTTTTAATTTGCATTTCCAGAATGACTAATGATATCCATTACCTATTCACAGGCTTACTGGCCATTCTATATACCTTCCATTGCGGATTTTCTGCCCAGTACTTTTTCTCATTTTTAAAATTAATTTTGGTAACATATGTACAGCATAAAACTTCCCATTTTCATCACTTTCAAGTACATAATTCAATGGTATTAATTGCATCCAAAGTGTTGTCAAACCCTTATCATCATCTATTGCTAAAACTCTCCTTCACCTCAAACAGAAACTTAGTACCTTTTAGAGCATTAGCTCCCCTTTCCATGCCCCTGTGTCCCAAGTAACCTGTAATCTACTTTCTATCTCTATGAATTTGCATAATCGAATTATTTTTTATGTATTTATTTGTTTTTCGCATGGGCAAGCACAGGAAATTGAACCTGGGTCTCCGACATGGCAGGCCAGAGCTCTGCCTGCTGAGCCACTATGGCCCACCCCTAATTATTTAATATAAGTTAAATGATACCACAACTGCCCTTTTGTGCTTGACTTATTTCACTCAGCATGATGTCTTCAATGTCATTCCATGGTATAGCATGTACAGAAAGTCATTCCTTTCTTACTTCTGAATTATAAACCATTGTATATATATATATACCACATTTTGTTTATTCGTTCAACTGTGAATGGTCATTTGGATGGATTCCATCCTTTTGCTATTATGAACAATGCTGCTTTGAACACTGGTGTACAGATATGTTTTCAAGTCCCTGCTTTCAAGTCTTTTGGCTACATATCTAAAAGTGGGATTGGTGAGTCATATGGTAATTCTATGTTTAACTTTCTGAGGAACTGTCAAACTGTTTTTCACAGCAGCTGCCCAATTTACATTCCACTAACAATGTACAAGTGTTTCTATCTTCCCACATCATTGCCAACACTTGCTATTTCCCCTTTTTTAAAAAATAATAGACATTCGGAGGGGCTATGGTGGCTTAGCAGGCAGAGTTCTTGCCTGCCATGCCGGAGACCCTGGTTTGTTTCCCATGCAAAAAATAAATAAATAAAAATTAAAATTAAAATAATAGTCATTCTAGTGGGTATGAATTGGTATCTCATTGAGGTTTTGATTTGCATTCCCCTAAAACCTAATAATTTCAAATATCTTCTCATATGTTAATTGGCTATTTGTATAAGTTCGTTGGAGAAATGTCCATTCAAGCCTTTTGCCCCTTTTTAATTGGGTTGTCTGTGCTTTTGTTGTTGAGTTGTAGAAGATCTTTATATATTCTGATATTTAACTCTTATCAGATTCTACAGGCTATCTTTTCACTTTCTTGACAATGTTCTTTGATATACAAAAGCTTTTAATTTTGATGAAGCATAATTTATCTATTTACTTTTATTATTTTTTCACGGTTTGGGGTAAACTAAGAATGCCCTGCCTAGCGCAAGGGTTTGAAGATATTTCCTTATGTTTTCTTCTAAGAGTTTCATAGTTTTACTTTTCATATTTAAGTTCTTGATCCATTTTGAGCTAGTTTTTGTATGTGATGCAATCTAGGGGTCTACTTTGGAAAAAGTTTTGGAAATTTGTGTAAAAAGAAGTTTTTAAAAAACTTCACAACATATGCCTGCTATACAGCTCAGTTATTTCTCAACTAGGTAGCCATCCAAAAGAAAGCAAATATCCATGCAAAAATAATTTATACAAATATTAATTGTACCTTAATTTGTGATTGCTTAATACCAGAAACCATCCAAATATTCACAAACAGGTGAATAGATAAGCAAATGGTGATATATCCAAATAGGGAATGACAATTGTGATAAAAAGGGAATGAACAATTAACACACACAACATGGATGATTCTCAAAATCATTATGCTGAGTGAAAGACACCAGCAAAATAGAGTATATGCTGTCTGTTAATCTTTATATAAAACTTAGAAAATATGAACTATTGCTGGTAACAGGGATGTTGAGGTATGAATGGATAATAGAGTGGTACAAGGATATTTTGGGAATGATCTTTATTACAGTTATTTTGTTAAGAGTGTATGCCCATGGCAAAACCGATCGAGTTATATATTTTAAATATTGGTATTTTAGGGCACTTACTTCCTCAATAAAAAGTTGAATCAATTCATTAGATATATGAGAGTCTAGCAGTTTCACTTCTAGGAATTTATCCAATAGAAGTAAAAATATGTATCTACATAATAGATTGGTAAAAGAATATTCACAGCAGCTTTATTCATTATAGCAAAAAATTAGAAACAATCTGCCAACAAGACAAAAGATAAATACATTTAATATATTCATACAACGGAATATTATTCAATAATAGAAAAGATTAAGCTGGTGATACACCTAAAGACATGGATGACTATCCCACCCCCTACCTCAGCCCCTTTCCCAGACACGAAGAAAGAAACATATTGTACGATTTCATTCATATGAGTTTAAAGAAAAGACAAAACTAATCTATGAGCTAGAAAGCAGAAAGTGATTGCTTCTCAAGGGAGGGGCTAAATAGACAAGAAAGTTCTAGAAAACATTCTGAACAATGAAAATATTAGGTGATTGCATATGAATATACAACTGTTAATACTTGAACTGAACATATAAGAACAGTGCAATTTATTGTGCAGAAGCAAAATAAAATAAAGAAGAGATCAAGAAAGGAAGAGACAGAAAGGAGCAAGAGAAAGAAAGAAGGAAAGAAGGGAGGGAGGGAAGGAGAAAGGATCATCTCTAGCAAGGCTCCCTGGCTCTTTAGCTAAAGATGCCATCTTAATGTAAAGAAATAACAGATGAGAGATTGGATGGATGGATGGATGGATGGATGGGTGGACGGACGGACAGATGGATAGATAGATAAGTAGGTAGATAGATCAACCAACCACTATTCTGTCATACTGCACTGCTCAGCTAACATATAATACTTAGTGAAAGACAGTTTTTAAATAAGAGCTCAACGTATTTCAGGGTGACCAAATAGCTGAAGAGGAAAATTTATTCTTTATAGAAAAATTCTAGGTAGAAAAGAAATAGAATTTAAAAATGATACGTTAAAACCCATAATGAGATAAATTGTTCTAAGTGATGCTTATCAGCTGATACTAAAACCATTAGTTAAAATATAGATGAAAATATTTATAATAGATGAACAGGATGACAGCACCTGAGCCCACCAATAAATCTTATAATCCCTGAAAGTGGGATAACCAGCCACTTGGTGCTTGTCTTCACATGTTGTACAGACATACTAAACATTGCCTGTAAAATATTCTTGAAAAAAAAATGGCTTTTTAATCTAATTAAGCTCTAACTATGGCGAACAGAAAAACAATTTAAACAGCAGCATAAGGAAGCAATAAGACAAGTCAAAATTATCCATCATTTCGCAAGATGATGGCCCTGTTTCCCAAATAAACAAAAAATAGGAAGAAGAAAACCTGTTATAATATGGAGACGTAAGAGAGGTTATAACCAAATTCAATGTGTGGCTCTTTTTAGGACCTTGACTTGAACAAACCATCTATGAAAAGATATCTTAGGGGGAATCTGAATACTGTCTGGTTATTTTATTATATGAACAAAATATTTTAAGACATACTGAAATATTTGTGGATGAAGTGGTGTGATGAATGTCTAGGATTCACTTTACAGTACTGAGAACACTGAAGGGTTGAAGGCCAGGTGAATCAACATAGGCAAAGCCATGAGAAGTGTAGAAGCTAAGAAATGGGCACACACTGTGGTTAAGGTTATTGCAATATTCAGTGATTTAAAAGAGCAATTGACCCACAGTGGATATTTAATCCATATTTGCGGCTTGAATACATTTTTTGTTGTTAGAAATACATGACATCATGACTTTATGCCATTGTACAACAGCAAAAGCAATGCAAATGATAATTCTAGTGGATAAATTGTGTCTCCCAAAAGATACGTCCATGGAAAATGTGACTTTATTTGGAATAAGGGGCCCTGTAGATAAAAAGTTAAGGATTCCAAGATGAGATCATCCTGGGTTTGGAGCAGAAACTAAATCCAAAGACTAGTGTCTTTATAAGGGAAAGGAAAGGCAGACTTGAGACACATAGACACAAAGAAGGCCATGTTGAAGGCTGAGGCTAAGTTTGAACTTATCCAGCTACAAGTCAAAGAATGCCAAGAGTTGTTGGCAGCCACCAAAAGCTAAACCAGAGTCACAGAATGAATTCTCTGTTATAGCTTCTGGAAGGAACCAACCTTGCCAACACCTTGATTTCATACATCTGGCCTCCAGAATTGTGAGAGAATAAATTTCTGTTGTATTATGTCACCCAATCATGGTAATATTTTTGCAGAAGTCCTAGAAAACTAATATAATTCTATTTTCAGAACATTTTTTAAAACATTTTATGTTTACATGTTTGATTGAAATTAGACATGGCAGTGTGATAGAAAGATTCAGGATTCCAAAAAGTATCAATAAAAGTAATACACAAATAACATTAACAATATTAATATACTATATTCCTATGTGAATTACTAACACTTCTTGGATCAATATCTTATTAATCTTCATAATACCTCCAAGAAGAGCTGTAAGAGGAAGCAGCTGCACAAAAACACCAAATGACTTGGACAAAATCATTCAACATGTCTACAACAAAACCAAATGTCTTAACCAAGAATTAACTATCTATTCATTCAATCATTCATTTATTCAATAAGTGTTTACTGAACACCCATTATCAATCAGATACAATACTTGGAACTGGGGAAAGCAAATCAGATGCAGATTGCATATTTATAATATATTTTAAAAATCCCATGCTGCTCCTATCTACCTCTACATTTTTATACCAAGATTTGTGAAGCTGTTCAACATCAAAAACTCAACAGATAGTCAGAATAATAGCCTCAGGCATCCGAGTTACATCCTTTCACCCATCACTAGACCCCTATATTAGCAATGGTATTATTGATCAGCTACATGATGTTTCCTACAGAATGGGCATTTACTTAGAATTTCTGAATTAAATAACCTATGTGAAAATATGTTCTTCCACTACTCCTTCACCTGCTTTCCTTCTTGATCTTTCTCTAGAGCAGTTTTCAAATCTTTGGCTTAAGCTCTCTTGGAGGTAAAAAAAAAACAATATTTTGTTGTTGCTGTTGTTGGTTTCCTTTTTTAAACAAAGGTGATGTCAAATTTTAATTGTGATTTCCCAAGAAAGGAAGTGGACCAATCCTCCCAGAGGGGTCCCATCTGTCCTGGTTCTAGTGACCGACTAAGCTGCTGATTTGACATTTCAGGGAATTGGGATGTATTCTTCATTGGAGAAACCCCAAACTGTCTGACAAAACCCAAAGCATTTGACCTTTCTCTGCCTCCCTCTTTCATTATTTAAAATGAAAAGAGAAAAAGAAAAATAAGGGAGCAAGCAAAGCTATACAAAAATTTGATTATCAGATTCCATCTTCAGCAGTACCTCAAACCTTTTTGAATTGTGAGCTAGAATTGTTACCTTTTGGATAAGACTGGGCCAAATTGAAAGGCCAACTCATATTTCAATGAGCCATTCTTGTTATGGGCCTCTCAAAGAACCCTGGAACCCCAACGCCTATATATTTGAATGTATATTACTGGAAAGAACAAAACAATAAAATAGAACAAAATTAGTAAAATGAAACTTTAAAGCTTTTTTTTTTTTTTGGCATGGGCAGGACTTGAAATTGGGTCTCCGGCATGGCAAGTGAGAATTCTGTCACTGAGCCACCGTTGCACTGCCCTAATATACAAAGAAAACAAGAATTCTAACATGTTTTATTTGGCAGATTTTGTTATTTAAGGGCGATGATGCTACGTGGACTAAATCTAATCAAGATCACATTAGCATATGTATGAGAAATAAAACAAAGACATGATAGGATATATGATGAATTATCTAAAATGCATTTCTTTGGCAATGGAGATTCAACATCAGTTGGCATTTGGAGTTTCTGCTTGTTTATTAAGGGAACATCATCAAATCACCATGCTAGAAATTATAATAATATTTTTCTTTGTAATATGCCAAACTATATTTTCTAGAATCTTGAGTTCTTTTATATTACCCAAATTGTAAGAGAGATTATAAATTAAACATTTTTTGAAGGTGGAGATCATTTTTCTATTGAGCATCTCTGCAAAAAATGACTGTGGAAAGTGTGTGCAATTGACCAACCAGACACAGAGCACCAGTTTTTGAGCAATAAAATCAAAACACAGGACAGTTTTTTGCCTGTCTGGGACCCTATCTAGCCTTGAAATCAGAATTGGTGTTATCTTATACAGCTTACAAAAAAAGATGGAGGGGAAGGACAAAGAGGAGGAGAAGGAGAGGGAGGAGGAGGAGAAGTTGAAGAAGAAGAAGGACATGACGATGGTGAGAATAGGAGCAAAGTGATTACTAAAAGAAGAATGAAAAGGATGCATATGAAGAAGGAGAAAGAAAAAAGAAAAAAGAAATGTAGAAGATTGTATAAAAATGATCTATAACGGTTATCAGCTCCTACTAAACTGGCATATTTTTCAACTCTTCTTTCATCATTTCAAATTCTTTCACTTCCCTGAGTTCATGGCTTGGTTGATGTCATCCCCTACTTAGGTAATGCCACATTTTCCACCTCTGCCTGTCAAATAATTTGGCCTCCCAAGTATCTGAGCTTCTTCCAATCCTCCCTAGTTTTCGAAGATTGCTCCCATAGCCTCACTCTGGGTTTTCTCATCGTCTCCATATACTCTCTCACTCTATTTAAAATCTTAATTTTAACTATCTGGCTGCAATTATAAGCTCCTATTTTTAGCCACCCCTCCCACTTTTTTTTTCAGACTCTCTAGAACTGCTATTTGATGTAACTGAGACTTTGAGTCCCCTGACACCTCAGGGGTTTTCTTTTCTTACTATCAGCTTCCACCTAATTCAGTTTCTTCCATTATCAGCCTGGATCCATTTTTTTGAGCACTTTATAATACTTACTCCCATTCTACTTGCCTCCCAGTTTATATCTTCATATACACTCCTATTTGTGTACCAGTTCTACAAAAACATTTTATATTTCCCCATCAGGGCTATTAAAGTAAATCACATAGTACTATATGCTGTTTTGGTTTTAAGTATAAGCTGGACCCTTATTGTTAATTTTCAATTTTACTAAAAACCCTGGGTTGACAACTTTGTACGTTCTCCAAGATGCTTTATCCAAAATTTTATTGCTTTTATCCAGCCTAAATCCAACTCCTACTCTTTTCACTGTCCTAAAATTATCAACATCAAGAAATAAAAAATGAGGTACAATTAGGTGAAAATTTCTTCAGCTAGACTCATCTATAGGTAGAGTTAATGTGTGGTAGTTTTTAGGGAAATGATTTGGCCCACAGGTAGAGAAAAGAGGAGGAAATAGTCTATGTCGTGACCATATTTTCAGCTTCTGGGCTCTTTGAAGGTGTTAATTGAAACTGTTGTGAATAATCAGTGTAGTCACAGGATACTTACTATTATAATTCTTTCCTCTATCATTACTATAACTACACTGGTGCTGATGTTGCTATGTCAAAACCTGCTTTAATATACCCCATTTGTGAAGGAGTTGTAAATGAGACACATGAAAATGCAAGGTGAGGGAAAAGATCCACATATACAGAGCAAAACCGTGATTAGTAATAGAAGTAGGTCATTTGTAAATGCCAGATCTTCCCTGAGGTATATAAAGCATTATATATTATACTTTGGCTTTCAGATTTTTACTACAAAATCCCTTATCTGTTTAATACTGTATCTTTTAATATCCACCACTATACTATCTGAGCAATGAGTAAACTAATCAATTTCAGTTACCAACAAGGGACTACGTAGTCCCTCACTTTGATTTTAAGCAAGAACTTCAATTTATTGGAGAATATATTAAAGATCATTCATCTTGTTGGTGACAGGAGTGTCCTGAAAATTTTGTATCTGCTTTCAAGCATAGAGAAAGTGTCTAAGTGTGAGTAATTGTAATACTCTCAGATATTTTTGTATATAAAATGAAATAAAAGGAATAGCCTTTCATTTGAATTCAAATAGTAACTGTAATTAGTAACCACTGGAATTAGAAGACAGTTTAGTGGAAAATAAAACAAAACGAACATAACTTGGCAAATTTAGATAATAGTAAGCCCAACATGGGTCTGCAGAATAATGAGACTGTCAAAAGATTCCAAAGGGAGTTTTGGATGCCTCCACAGAATGACACTATCTAGAATGAGGGGGTTGATAGTCCCACTTTATTCTGCACTGGTAAATCCATACATAGAGTTTTTGGAAGACATATTGTTCAAAAGCCTGATATTGGGGGGGCCGCTGTGGTTCAGTAGGCAGAGTTCTCGCCTGCAAAATCAGAGACCTGGGTTCGATTCCCAGTGCCTGCACATGCAAAAAAAAAAAAAAGCCTGATGTGCAGGTTTGAAACTGTTATTTATCCCAGAAAAGCCATGATCTTCTAATTTATTCTTGTGGTACAGACCTATGTTGGGTGGGGCCTTTTGATTAAGTTATTTCTATGGAGATGTGAAAGATGGGTCTTAATCCTTTCCTGGAGTCCTTTATGAGAGAGGACTGAGAGAAGCTATGAAAGAAAATGCCCCAAGTTAGAAGCAAGAAGGACCCACAGGAGCTGAGAGAGCCATTCTGAAGCCAGAAGCCAGGAGAGAAGAATGAGCAAATGTTACCATGTGCTTTCCCATGTGACAGAGGGACCCTGGATGCCAGCTACCTTTTCTCCAAGAAGGTTATCTTTCTCTTCATGCCTTAATTTGGACATTTTCATGGCTTTAGAACTGTAAACTTGCAATCTAATAAATCCCCTTTGTAAGAGCCAATCCCTTTCTGATATATTGCATTCAGCAACTTTAGCAAATTGAAACACCTGAGTTTTGGAGTTAAACAGTCCTGTGTCAGAATCCTAATCCTGCCAATTATTGATTCTGTGATACTGTATTTTAAATCCTTATGCCTCAGATTCCTTACTATAAAGTGGGTATAACATGTTTATCTCATAGGGGCCAATCTTTGGTCCTTTTAATTATCTAATGATTCTCCCCCAAACGTAAGATTTCACTATTACAGAATAAGTCACCCAACTCTCACTTTTGAGCTCTGTCTATAACAATCTGCCTCCTAACAAATATATTTTTAAATTATTTCATTTATTCCCTGTATAGAGTCCAAGAATAAACTCTGAAACCAGGGACAGTTAAAACAAACAAGCAAAAAGTAAAACCAAACAAATAAAAATCAGACACACAAAACAAGCTTTTCTTCCAGTGGCCTTTCTGATTGGAAGATGAAGATGAGGTATAAATCAATGAAATGCTATAAATGAACCAGGTTTTCGATTTAGGACAAATAAAATTTGAAATATTGTCTTTGGGGCCCATAAAATGATTCTGTTTCAAGTGTTTTAAAATTATTTCATTATTTTACCAATGTTCTTTTGGAACTTTTAATATTGAACTAAGGCAGTACAGTTGTTCTAGTTTGCTAGATGCTGGAATGCAATATACCAGAAACGGAAAGGTTTTTAAAAAGGGGAATCTAATAAGTTGCTAGTTTACAGTTCTAAGACTGTGGAAATGTTCCAATCAAAGAAAATCTGTAGAAATGTCCAATCTAAGGCATCCAGGGAAAGATACCTTGGTTCAAGAAGGCTGATGAAGTTCAGGGTTTCTCTCCCAAGTGAGAAGGCACATGGTGAACACAGTCAGGGCTTCTCTCTCAGGTGGAAGGGCACATGGAGAACACGGCATCATCTGCTAGCTTTCTCTCCTGGCTTCTGGTTTCATGAAGCTCCCTGGGAGGTGTTTTCCTTCTTTATCCCAAAGGTCGCTGGCTGGTGGACTCTCTGCTTCATGGTGCTGCAGCATTCTCTGCTCTCTATGAATCTCCAAATGGTTTCCTCTTTTATAGGACTCCAGTAAACCAATCAAGACCCACCCAAATGGGTGGAGACATGTCATCACCTAATCCAGTTTAACAATCACTTGACTAAATCACATCACATAGGGAGATGATCTGATTACAGTTTCAAACATACAGGATTGAATAGGGACTACTCCACCTTTACGAAATGGGATTTTGATCAAAACATGGCTTTTCTAGGGGGCATACTTCCTTTCAAACCAGCACAATAGTCTTACACACAATTTTGTTATTTAATGATATGCTGCTATATAACAAAATGTCCTACCAATAATTCCCGGAAACTCAATTATATATTCACCTGTAAATTTTAAGTAATCAAACCTATATAGCTTTAGTTATTCCAGTGGTTTTAATTAGCTTAAATAAAACTCTCTGTCAAATAAATGGAAATTTAAGTGATCTTGAAACATCATATTGCATTTAATGAAGTATCAATTTTGTCAGAACTACCAATGTTGACAAGGTTATGGTGAAAATGATACACTAATTTATTACTATTGGCACTATAAATTGGTCAATTCACGTATAAAGCAAAGTCATAATATGTAGCAAAAAAGCCACAAAGAAGCCATGTCCTTTTGACTCAGTAATAACCTTTATGTGTATATAGATGATTGTTGCAATATTAACAATAATATTAGGGAAAAAAACTAGAAGCAATTTAAGCATTTCACACTAGCAAAGTGAAGTATTTAATAAATTATAGCACGTTACAACAAACTATTATGTAGCCAATAAACTGATAAATATTTATACCCATGGCAAAATATTTGGTATGTTTAATGGAAATTACAGAATAGATACTATAATTCACCCTATTATGTACATACTATATATCTATATATGAAATGAAGGGAAATTTTTAACATTTATCAAATCATTTATTAAAATTTTCATGATTTAGTGAATTAATTGCCTTTTCCATAAAAAAGTAAACAATCCCAAACTGGCAAGAGATATAGATTAGACAGATAAATCTAACAATTGGATGATGTGATTTTTCTCGACACTGTAGCAATCTGAAACTCCCTAGTTCTTTCAAGTCTAAGCCCAGGAACACCATCTACTCTCATGTCAATCCCTCGGCCCTCCTAAATTCTAGCTTCCTTCTATGCTTTCTACATTCTGTTAAAAACAACCTGAAAGTGATAAAGTCTTTGTTATACAATTCAAGATTTAAAAATGCACATGCCTAATCAAATCACAATTAAGAAAAACATCAGCCGAAGAACAAGCAAAGATTTCAAAGCAGCCCAGATTCTCCTCTTTGCAGAATATTAGGTAATGCCTATTCTGTAAGAAGGAAGTGCTATTTCCCCCTCTATAAATCCAGACTAAGTGAGACAAACTCCTTACTTACTGTAGTTAATTAGAATTATCTGGTACTGTATATTGATGGATCTTTATTCAGTCCCTTGGTTCTCAGTAAATAAAAAATCCATTTCCCTAGACTGACCCGTTAATTGAAGTCATTCTTTGGGTTTTGTTTGTGCCCCCCTTTTTCTTAACATATGCAATTTTGTCATTGTAAATTTTAATTTCCCAAATGGCAAAACATTTCAGAATCTCTCTAAAGCTCTTGGAATGAAGGCTTATCCACTGAGGTATTATGCCTGTGGCCACACTTTTCTCTGAAGTCTATCAAGGCCCTTCTAATTAGCCTTTTGCCACATGACTTCCCACCAACTTTGAGAACTTTAAGGTTGTTAATCCCACATCAGCAATTGCATTACTGAGATGATTGAGTTTGGAGGCCACAGATAAATAAGGTAGACATTACAAGTTTCACTCTTTGGGTTATGTTTAATGGAGATAAATGTGGGCTATTTGATGGATTATGACAGAGTTAATAAATTGAACTTTTAGAATTTGTAAATAAACTTTGTCATATCTTTACTTCTCTCTAAATCACTTCTTTTTCTCTACATGCAAAATAGAGTTAGAAACATCTGGTAGAAGAGCTTCCTCTTCTGGATATTTGATGGATAGTAGTTGAAAAGGGCATCTTAGCTTGCTGGACAAAGGTAAAATGCAAAAACCGAGGAACTCACATATCCCATTGTATACTCTGATTATTTTCTTACCTCTTCTTTCTACAATTTGAGATCGGAGATTTGTGATTCTTTTTGTAAACCATTACTATTGACTGCTACAATTTGTGAACTACTTATTTTATTTGCAATGGTAAATTATGGCCTAAGTACTAATCTCTCATAAATAGTAGACTAAAAATATGACATAAAAACAAAGCCTTTATATTTCCAAATGCTTTTGAGATAGAAATTTTCTCCCTTCCTCACTGGAACACTGCCTCGTCTCAAATTATTCAGTGTTCTTGCAGTTTCTCTGAAACTAAGCCAATATCTGAACTGAGAACCCCTTAATTCCTACAAAACTTAAAATAAGCAAGTTTTCTGTGGTCCCTGGAAAGTCAGTTACATTGCTTCTATTATATTCTTTCATAGAAATTTGAAAGAGCCCTGGCTTTTAAAACTCCTCAGTGTTTATTCTTATCCTCCCCAAAATAATAATAAAGAAGCCACTTTATTGGTAAAGTAAAATGGTTCATTCACTGCAGAGTCACTGAATTGATGTTCAATGTATTTCCCATTTATTAGTTTAATTTTGTTGGCTGTTCTCCTACTGTAAAATTATATTTCCCATGGGTTCACATGAGATTTTACCCTCATTTTTTAGCTTCTTTAATGCTAGATATTTCCTTCATATCAGTTATTTATTTAAAGCTTTTACTATACCCATTTGATCTGAATAAATTGCTAGAGTATGTGCTTTCTCTTTATAAACCAAGTTCAGTTGTTGATGGTGTTTTACAGCAGACTTTTATATAATATGAAGGAGATCCATAATTTAGAGAATTACCTTGATTTGTTTTTCCTGATCTTTTGTAGCTGGATGAAGTGGGAGATAAAAAAGAGGGACAATTGTGTGTAACTTCCCTCTAAATCTCACTATCCTTCTTCAAGGAAAAATTTTAGATCAGCATGCTTTTAAAAATAAAGCTTAAGCCTACCTCACTATTAATTTAAAACTGTAATTTCTGAATCACTATATTTTATCACTTCTCATGCAATGTGGGGAAATGTAAATCCAGATGTTGAGTTCCCTGTGTTAGGACCTGGAGAAATTTCTAAATCTGAATGAGAATCTTTCTTATCATAATAACACCCTGCTTTACTATGGTGGCAGATCATATTACCATTCATTCATATTTAGTGACCTTCCCTATAATAGCCTCCTCCCCATGGGAAGATTATACATTCCCATTTTGCTGAGGTAGGACATAGACTTTTAACTTGTTTCACTCAAATCATGGCAATGTTCCAGATAGAGTCACTCCATCTGTGACTGGGTTCAGAGTCACTCCATCTGTGACTGGGTTCACTTCAGCTGGGTTCCTGTAATGAAGATGACATGAAGCGGAGTCACAGCCAACACATTTTAGACTGTAGAATGAATGAGAAATATTACTTTACTAGTATTAGAAATTTAGATGTGGGGGTGGTAGGACATTTATTACTGCAGCATAACCTAATTTCTCCTAACTGATACAGCTACTGGGATGCTGTGCCAGTTTGAAAATATTTACATATCCCAGAAAAGCCATTTTTTAAATTCTGATCCAATCTTGGGGACCAGACCTATTGTTTAGGATAGAAACCTTTGATTAGATTGTTAAATTGTTTCCATGGAGCTTGATCCACTCAATTGTGGGCATGCTCTTTTTAAATTTTGGGGGGGGTGGTGGTGACCTTTTGATTAGCTGGAGATGTGATTCCAACCATCCAAGGTGAGTTTGATTAGATTACTAGAGTCCTTTACAATGGGAAACATTTTGGAGAAACTTCAAACGTAGATGCAGGCAATGACCTTTGGAAATGCAGAAGCCCCAGGGTATACCAGGAGCTTAGAGAACTGACAGAAGCTAGATAGGAACCAGAGCTGAGAGAGACACAGACACATGGAGATGCCTAGAGTGCCAAAAGAGAGAGCAGAGACCTAGACACGGATGTTTGGAGACGCAGAGCCTAGCAGATGTTGCCATATGTCTTCCCATGAGATGCTAGGCAAACCAAAACCAGAGTTGTGTCCCAGAGGACCTAAGTGAAGGCTCACAGATGCTTAGAGAGGAAGCCACTGGGCATTAGAAGCTGAAAGCAACAGAACCAGGAACAAAGACCAGCAGTCACCAGCTACATGCCTTCCTATGTGACAGACATTGACCTTTCTTGAGTCAAGGTATCTTTCTCTGGATGCTTTTGTTTGGGCATTTTTATGGCCCTAGAACTGTAAAGTTATAGTTAATAAATCCCCTTTATAAAAGCCAACCCATTTCTGATATTTTGCATTCCGACAGAATTAGCAAACTAAAACAGATACTTAGAGGAATCAGACCAAGGCAGAAGCCACTCTCCCATCAAACAAGCAAGCAAGCAGACAAATGATGTGACACTATAGAACATTCAGAAGAAGCAAATACCTGGATTCAGATGTATTTGCTATAATCCAGGAAGTTCCAAGGGATCTGTACAAAGACTTAATAGGACCATATCAATATGACTATATCTTCATCCTGCCAAGGGAGGTGGTAGATTAATCATGTCCCCTACCAAGACATGTTCATGTCCTAGTCCTCAGTCCTACAACTCATTTGTAAATGGGATCTTCAAGTGCCAACTACTGGTCCTATAAGGGTGAACCCACCTATCAATAGAATCTTTGAAGATTTAAGATGAGTTCAAACTGAATCAGGGTGTGTCTTAACCTCATATGACCTGAGCATTTATAAGCAAAAGAAATATGGATACAGAAACAGTAGCCACAGGTGACAGAAATAAACAGATGACCATGTGATGAAGGCAGAAATGGACTGCCAAAAAGCCATTGTAAGAATTATACAGACTTTCAAGAAGGCATAGCCTGCCAATACCTTGATTTTAGAATCCAGCCTCCAAACTGTGAGCCACTAAATACCTGCTGTTTAAGCTAACCAGTCTGTGGTATTTGTCATTGCAGCCCTAGCACACTAAGACAAGGGTCAAATGCAAACTCAAAGCAAATGATGCCCCTTGAGACCTTAAGTTCCAGGGCATGGGCCAGACTGGAATAATAGGTTTATGAAATGTTTAACACAGTTAACCTAATATAGTATTAAGGGAGGGAAAGGAGTTCATATCTAGGGAAGCAATGCTAAAATCTGAAGGGTGAGGCAAGGGGTAATGGGAGAATGAATATTGGATTAAGATCTAGGGATGGTTAGACTTACGGAAAGAATTAGATTTCTGTATGCTCCAGTAATGGATTCAGGACTGACTATGAACCCTAAGGGTATCGGAGCCCAGAAATTTTTATCAGTGCAGTTACATAAAGAGGTGATTGGTGTGAAAGTGTCTATCTTCTACACCTCAAGCGCTCTGTGGTCCTAAGACTTACTAGCTAAAGAGTTTCTCCAGATATGCTGCCTTGAGACATATCTGGACCTTGAACTGAGAACACAATTGATGTTCGTATTATGTGTCCACTGCCCATGATGTGTTAGGTCAGGGGAACGGGGAAGGGCACTGCAACTAGAGCTGCGGAGGCTGTGTCACCCCTCCCAACCTGACTTTCAGAACTAATGAACTGCCCCTTCCGGGCATCACCTGACCTCTATCCTTAAAAGCTTCCTGCATCAAAGCCCGCATGTGGACTCACTTCTCTCCATTTTGGGTTCAGTGAGCTCTACCCAGGAGCACAGAAATAAACTCACCCACTTTAAATTTCCTGGTCTACCTTTCTTCTTTCTCATCCTTTTGCCTCCTAAACCTTTCATCTTGGTGCCAAAACCCGGGAGAGGAGCGTGACTGCTGCCCACCGGGCCAAGGGCACCCTGGCTTCCTCTCTCCTCCTTCCTCCATGTAGCCAGTGACAAGGGATCCTTCGGCCCGCCGCTGCATCCACCATGGATTGGGTAAGTCTCTTCCCTCCTAGCCCTGCTGCTGGGTCTCACCATTCCAAGAGAGCCTGTCCGTAAATTACCCTCCAAAATTGTGAATTCACATCAGGTTCTCTTCTGAGGGCTGAGTAAACAGGGATGCCCGCAAGCCTCACTCCCTTTCCCGGGACTTGAAAAATTGTGGGGACACCCTGCTTCTCGTTCCCCCACCCCCCAAATTCAGTTCCAGGACCTGAAAGGGCCTCAAACCAGGGTGAGATGTCCCCTGGGGAGATGAGCCCCCACTCATAAGAGCTCCAAGGACTCTCTCAGGGCATTGGGATGCTGACATCCCCTGGGTCAGTCCTTTGTCCTTTGAGACCCGTCAGTATGGGCAATAAGTCCTCAAAAAACAAACCTTATACTCCCCTGGGTTGTCTTCTGACAAACCTAGCCACACTGGATTTACTTCCAGATATCCGGCCAAAATGCCTCACTTACTTTTGTAAAAAGGCTTGGCCCCAATATCAATTGGATAATGATTCTCATTGGCCTGAGGATGGGACTTTCAATTTTAATATCCTTATGAACCTCCACAACTTTTGCCAGAGGAACGACAAATGGGCCCAAATTCCTTATGTTCAGGCTTTTATCCTTCTGTGCTCCCGCCCCTCCCTTTGTACCTCTAGCTCTATGGCTCAGGTTCTCCTAGCCAAGGAAACTCCCAAATCCCCACTTCTCTCTGATGAAACTTCCTCCTTTTCTGACCCCCTCAATTCATCTTCCTTTTAAAGACCAGGGCTACCACCGCATCTCGGGAAACTATCCTTCTCTACCTCGCTCTACCCTCCCCTCCCTCCAGCGGTACTCCAGTTGCCATCTTGTCTTTTCCTCCCCCCTTCTGCTTTGGCAACATCTCAGTCACCATCTTCTCCTTCTCTTCCTCCTTCTGTTCCAGTGACGTCCCAGCCGCCATCTTGCCCTCCTCTTTCCCCTTCTGTGCCAGCGGCACTCCCGCCACCATCTTGCCTTTCTCTACCTCCTTCTCTGCTGGCGGTGCTCCAGTAGCCATCTTACCCTCCCTCTTCCTTCCCCTGCTCCAGCAGCATTCCAGCCACCATCTTATCCTTCCCTTCCTCCTTCTACTCCAAAGGCTCTCCCATTACCAGCATGCCCCTCACCCCCTGCTTCAGCTCTTCTACCACTGACTAGTTCCTTGCTACCCTCACCCATAAGCTCAACTTTCTTCCTCCACCATCACTTATCTGGGCCTCCGCCTCACTCCTACCTCCTGGCATCTCACAGAAGACAGGCAACAAGCACTCCGTGAACTCCAACCTCCAGAAAATGCTGAACAAATTTTGTCCTTTCTAGGTTTCATGGGGTTCTTCCAGCACTGGGTCCCCAATTTTTCTCTCCTAGCAAAGCCTCTCTATGAAGCAGCCAAGGTGACACCCACAGGACCACTAGACGACCCCGCCACTATATCCAAAGCTTTCTCAGTCCTCTGTAATGCCTTACTTCAATCACCTCCTCTTGCTCTTCCAAATCCTAACAAACCCTTCTTCCTATTCACAGATGAAAAGCAAGGAATAGTGGTGGGAGTCTTAACCCCACCTCTGGGACCAACTTATAATCCAGTAGCCTATCTCTCTAAATAGATGGACCCCACCACCCGTGGATAGCTTCCCTGTCTCTGAGTGATGGTTGCAGCTGCTGCCCTAATGCATGAAGCTCTTAAATTTACTCTGGGTAAGCCTCTCCAAGTCCTGTTGACACATCATCTACAAGACCTCTTATCTCATAAGTCCCTCTTTCTGCTCACTCCTTCTCGTCTCCAGGAGTTTCATTTACTCTTCCTAGAAAACCTGGATATCACCCTGTCTCACCTAGCCTCAACCCTGCAACTCTTCTCCCTCAGGGTCCCTTATCAAACCCCTCTCCACAGCCCACACACCTTTGCACTGAAATCATGGAGGAGCTCACCTACCCACGCCAGGGCCTCTCGGACACGCCACTGTCACAGGCAGATCTTACCCTCTTTGTTGATGGCAGCTCAGTAATAGACCAACAGGGAAAATGCTGGGCTTCATACGTTACAGTTTTGTCCACTGAAATACTTGAGGCTATACAGCTCCCAGAGGGAAACACCTCTCAAAAGGCTGAACTGATTGCTCTCACTAGGGCCTTATACCTAGCTGAAAATAAATCTGTTAACATATACACGGACTCCAAATATGCTTTTCTGGTAGCACACTGTCACTCAGCCATCTGGAAGGAGCGAGGATTCCTTACCACAAAAGGCTCACCTGTTATTAATGCTAAGCTCATTCAACACCTGCTCCAAGAACTTCTATTTCCCTCACAGGTGGCCATCATCCATTGCAAAGGGCACCAAACAGACAACTCCGATATCACCTGTGGAAATAACTGGACCAACGCTGTTGCATGAGAGCTGACTAAAGAGTCCTCTCCTTTAAACCCTCCAGCACCAGTTCTTTTCTTTACTCTTCCTTCCCGCCAACCTGCTTACTCTTCCAGGGAATGTGAAAACCTCTTTGCACAGGGAGGCTCAACTACACCAGAAGGTTTCATCTTCCTCAATAACGAGATGGCTCTTCCAACCAAACTGGCCCCCAATATTCTTTCTCAAGTACATTTGTCACTTCATATCGGACCCAGGGCCCTCACAAGGTTCCTCCAGCCCTTATTCCATCACCCATCTCTAACTCACCTCATAACGTCAGTCTGTTCCTCCTGTCCCACTTGCCAGGTAACAAGCTTGCAAGGAGGGTTGTGCCCCACTTTCCCAACTCATCAACTAAGGGGCCACCTTCCAGGGCAGGACTGGCAAATCGACTTTACACACATGCCCACCCACAAAAAATTACTATACCTGCTAACTATAATTGACACCTTAACAGGCTAGATAGAAGCTTTTCCTACTACATGGGAAATTGCTGATGTGGTAGTTGACATCCTCCTGAAGCAAATTATTCCCCGCTTTGGACTGCCTACCTCCATCCAATCCGATAATGGCCCAGCTTTTATTCCTCAGGTGGTCCAGCAAACCTCCTCAGCCTTGGGAGTAGAATGGAAATTACATGTTCCTTACCAACCCCAACCCTCTGGTAAAGTAGAACGAGCTAACAGTCTTATCAAGACACAACTAACCAAGTTAGCCATTGAACTACAACAATCCTGGGTCGACTTCCTTCCTCTAGCCCTTGCCTGACTACGTGCTGCCCCATGGGCACCTACTTTCTTAAGTCCTTTTGAGCTCATGTATGGCTGCCCATTCCTCCTTAATCACCATCTGCCAGTGCAGCCTCCTCCTTTGGGCTCTTACTTACCATATCTTTCCCTAATCAGGCACCTGCTATGGAAACACGCTGATCGATTCCTGCCACAGCCCAGGTAAACTGATAATGCTGACCCTCCCCATGGTCTTCAGCCAGGAGACGAAGTACTCCTTAAACAGTTTCAGCCTGGACCACTCCAACCGTGGTGGACTAGCCCACACACAGTGATTCTCACCACTCCTATGGCATTAAAACTATTGGGCGACTCCTCTTGGCATCACCTATCATGGGTCAAGCTATACAAACGAGATGAAGACCCCTACACTTGTCACCCCCTGGGGCCCACTCGTGTCCACATCACTTGTGCTGCTCATTCTCCTAACCCCCATTGAGGGCATACCCTACGTATGGAAGTTCAAAATCAGGGAAACCTTTAGCCAAGACGATAGATATGACCACTCATATAATTGGCAGAGGAGATTGCCCTCTAACAGGTTGTAGCCAGCCTATAACCATCCCCATAAATCCTAAATCAGTTGAAAAGGGCCTGAGGCCATATGCCTGCTTTCCATATGCCCAAACTAAAAACTACTGTAACCAAAACAACTATAACAACATATATGGGGGATGCCCCTATTGGTCATGCAGAATACATGATGCTTACAAGGAGGCAGCTCATAAAGGTACCTTCTATATTAGCTCCCAGCAATTTTACATAAATACTGCAGATCCCTGGGACACAAGATGGGTAGCAGGAATCCAAGGCAAGCTATACTACAGTGACTGGTCTGATACCCTATAAGAACCATTGAAATACACTGCGAATATGTCCTCATTAATACTGCTTTTACCTGGGTATCCATAGACATTTCGCAGGCTGAGCAAGGCCTCTCCAGCCACCTTGCCCAAAGCTCTGCCTCAACAACCCCTCATATGTGGCTCCAAATCCTCCAACAAACCTTACAATTCCTCAACCAAATGGGAATACTCCCTGAGGTATCCCACTGTTTCCTCTGTGCATCATTAAAAGACCACAATTGGCAGCTGTCCCTATAAATCTCACTCAAATACACAATCATAGCCCTGATCCCTGCCATACCACTCTAAAAAATGTCCCCCTATGGGAACCAGAGCCTGATAATCTTCTCTACCTCCTGAAAACCTGCTACCTCACACACACAACCATAAATCAAACAAAACTTCATAGCAAGTCCCACACTAATGTCACTATCCGCAACACCACCCAAGCCCCCAAAGGATAATATTTCTGGTGTAATGGAACTCTTACCAAGTGCCTTAACTCTACTGCCCCAGGACCATGCTTCCTGGTAACTATTGTTCCTCAATTGAACCTCTATGGGGAGTCTGAACTAACTTGGCTACTGCCCTCTCCTCGCTCAAAAATGTCTGCCTTTCTTCCTATCCTAGTAGGCATCAGCCTAACGACTTCGGTCGCAGCCTCAGCCACAGCAGAGGGGCACTGGGACACAATATTTTAACCTCTAAAAACTTTGAAACTCAACTACAGGTAGCCCTGGAATCAGCATCAGAATCCCTCTCCTCTCTACAACGCCAACTCACCTCACTAGCCCAGCTCTCTGCCTCCTTAACTTCCTTCAGGGACACACAAAGGAACTATCCCAGGTAGCAGTCAACCAAATGCTCCTGCATCATTATCATCACCTGCCTTCTTCACCAGATTCCTACAGCCAGCCTCCCCACTCCCCTGGCCATGAAGATGCTGCCCCATTACAGCAGGAAGTAGCCAGAAAGATCTCGGTGCCCTATTATCACAAAAAGGCTGGAATGTTACGGGGAAGGGCACTGCAACTGGAGCTGTGGAGGCTGTGTCGCCCCTTCCAACATGTCTTCCAGAACTAACGAACGGCCCCTCCAAACATGACTTCTGGAACTAATGAACTGCCCCTTCCAGACATCACCTGACCTCCATCCTTAAAAGCTGCCGGCACTGAAGCCCATGGGCGGACTCATCTCTCTCCATCTCGGGTTCTGTGAGCTCTACCCAGGAGCACAGAAATAAACTCGCCCACTTTAAATTTCCTGGTCTACCTTTCTTTTTTCTCACCCTTTTGCCTCCTAAACCTTTCATGATGTATTCCTTGGTTCACATATCACTCTGCCTTAATGAGGAATATGCTTCTATAGCCCACATTACTGTTTTAAATCTATTAAGTTATGGGTATCTTTGTGATTCAACAAAAAATATAGTAAAAAAAAATGTGAAGTAGACTTTAGATATTTTTCATAGATAACGGTTTCTCTTATTTCCAGTGGTTTAAACTTTATTTGGCCATGGGAGATGAGGTCTGAATTGCATAATGAAAGAATCAAGAGAGTTCTTACCCAGAGTTCAAAATAATACAAAGTATTATCTTAAATTTAATCAAGGTTTTGATTAAAACCTATATGATTTTTAAACTATATCTCTTTCAAAGGAGTCAAAACCCAAAAAAGTGACCCGAAAAATTTGGGGGAGAATGCTTTTTCTTCCTCTAATTTGTCCAGTTTGTTGCTAACAGATCAGGTACTTTTCCCGAATAATGTGTGAAAACTTGCTTTTCTAGGCTTTGCATGGGCTGATCAGACCAGATCCTATTTGATCCTTACCTCATTATTCAAATAGCAGTGCATAGCTTGTGTTTGAAGTCAGCAGCAATCTGAGGAGTAGGTGTGAATGGCTGGCCCATTATCACTGATAAGACTTTTCCTAAAGACAGCTCACACAGAGAGGAAAGAAAAGGACTCCAACTGGCTACAAAGCAGATTTTGGATAAAAACTCATTACCCCCCAAAATCTAGCTCAAAGACCAGTGGCTCATCTTGAGGAGGCTAGAGTGAAGTTCACCTAACTATCAATTACACAGTACCTTCCTTCCTCCTCACTTCAATTTAATCTCTTAAATTCATCTTTTGAAATGATGACAGTTAGAATGTTTTTATTAGAAACACAATCAACCATTGAATTTTAAGTGAAAGGGGTAAAAGATAAAGTGTCTTAGAGAAAGCTCCATAATGGAAAATTATCTTTGATGTATAATCCTTGGCGTCTATAGATTACCTGGAAAGGAAAATGAAAAATAGGCTCCATTATCTCACAAGCAAGGAAGCCTCCATTATCTCACAAACCATGCAGGTAGGTTCAAAATACAAACCACAGCAAAAAAAACCAAACAAAACAAATAAACAAAAAAACTAAACTAAACAGGTAGAGCAGGCATTCTGATGGATGGGGAGAAAGGAATGGGAGAGGATTTTATCTTCTTCCTGTGTGATGGTAATCCTTTGTGATGGGTTGGGTAGTTGGTGTGATTTTCATAATTGAGTGCAGTTTTATCATTCTTAGCAGTAAACTCCACCCTTCTGACTTTTCAAGGTTTTATAAAAAGTAGGATTAGTTAGGAGATTATATAGTCCCCCAAATAATTTCTGCAACCCCAATTTTTATTAAATTTTCACAGCATGTGTTGCTCAGTGTTGCTAAGGATTGAAAATAAGAATGTCTCCCGGAATTGGGAATAGGATTCAGAATCTTTCTCAAGATTCTGGAGAACTACATACTCTCCCTTAGTAATTGTAGCTCCCATGAACCCCCCACTCAGCCAGATTGTACCACCAGGTGGACATATTACTAGAATAAATCCCCAAGTCACACAGCAGGGAGTGGAACCCAAGCCAGTTCTCTGCAGTCAGTTTAATTCATGAGAGGAAAAGCTCGCACTGAATATACTACACACTCTGACACTCTTGGCCTCTCTCAGCCTGGCTACTGGGCTTCCAAAACTTCTCTGGGTCCAGGATAGAACTGGAAGAAGCCAAATAACAACAAAAAACAAATTACATCTAGCTGCTTCTCCACAACTGGAGAAAACTTACTAACCAGATTAGAGAATGTCTGCACCTGCCTGTAGCAACTTAGATATATCCCAACAGGTAGTTCTTCACAATATAGAACCAGAACATCTGTGGAAGCATTTACATTATGGCTACTGAATATCCAGCATTGCAAGTCAGCATGTCTAGTAAGTATAATGCAATGATGCACTCTACATAGATTTTGAGAATACAAGATCAAGGGTGCTGCACTGCTACCAAGAACTTCCAGTAAACGGAGGTGGAATAGGGGATAAGGACTTTCCAGATCTCCCCACACCTACCCCAAGGCTCTTTGCTAAGGATAATTGCAATGTATACTGGCAGGCAAAATATGGTTTGGATACAAAAATGCACACATAAATATGCACAAAGGAAAAAACAGAAACAAAAATAGCAAACATTTTAATGTATGTGTGCAATATCTTCTATAGTACTTTTATAAACATCTTGAATTGCTTTCACTGTATCCCTGGTGGCCAAAAGAGAGTCAGAAGGAAGACTTGGGCTATCTAGACCATATTATTATTAGATAATTCTCAATTTGCAAAGTGAGCTTATCTGTGTGTGGACATTATTAAGACTTTGGAGGAAAAATTTTAAAACAACCATTGCCTTAATCACAAAGCAGATTTTGCTGCACGCAAAAGTCACACCGAGATTCAGCTGAAACAAAGAGATTTTGAGATGGTAGAATAATATGACTGGAAATACTTGTTAAAATGAATTGAAAGATGGATGGCTCTTACGGGTAGCTGCTAAGAAACCCAAGGCAAAATGAAATGAATGTGGAATGGTTAAATTTCTAGCTGCCTGATTTAAATAGGTCCTTCTCATCACCAGAACTGTCCTTGATCTTATGTATTTTACAGAGATAATATGAGAATTGACAAGACATTGTGGAAGCCCTTTGCAAACTGTAAAGTGGTATGCACCAGTTAGTAAATCTTTGTTGTTAATTTAGTGTATGAAAACATGTACATTTGTCTTCCTTCAAAATGGAAGTTCCTAGAGAAGAGATTGCCATTTTAGATCATTTTAGATCATTGTGCCAATCAGGAGAGCTGCCCAAAGAAAAGGCATCAAGTGTTTTCCTGGCTACATGAATACCTGTGTGTTCACTGAAAGGGTCTTCCACTTGTATGCACTCTGAGTGACAAAGCTGATAGACAAAAATGCCTACCAATAGTTCTCCAACAAAATAAATAAAAGTGTTCCTAAATGGGCCCATTTGCTTTTCCCATGATCTTTGTTGAATCATATAATCCATGCTTCTTCAGTTGTTCAGTAGAGGGACATATTGGGCTATACAGAAGAGATAAATTGGAGGAACTGAGCCTTCCATAACTGAAAACAATACAACTGCGCTTCACTAGTTTTTCCATTTTGGTGAGATTACTGTACCTTCATTAGAGATTTTCCAACCACTGAGTCTCAACTTCAGTGCCACCGTCTCCTTTAAACCTTCTCTTATTTCTCCCAAACAAAAACCGATGTCTCCCTCTTTTGAATTTCCTTGTCAATTTGTGCCTCCAGTTTTCTCATGGCACTCAACTCAATCCAATATTTTATATATTCTTTAGAAGCTGAAACTTTGATGTCTCTTGGCTCTTCTGCCTTTTGTCTGCACTATTTTCACCTTTGCTTAACACATAGTAATTGCTCATAATTACTGATTAATAAATAAGTGGCCATGTGAATAAAAATAGAATTGCGTATGTGCTTTGCTTTTATTTTTACTTGGTAAAGTGCTTTTACTTGGGTCACACAGAGAACCCAAAGTTACTAAGTGTCATGATAAAGGATAAAGTGGTGAAATCCCCACCTTAGGCTGGTGCTTTTACTTGGGTCACACAGAGAACCCAAAGTTACTAAGCGTCATGATAAAGGATAAAGTGGTGAAATCCCCACCTTAGGCTGGCTGTTGCCTGATTAAAGCACTGATTAAAGAGTCCAGCTCCTGGAGGTGGTGGACATCAAATCTCAGGCCACAGCAAACCTCCAACCTCCATGTGAGTATTGAAGAGAAGGTTAACATGGCTCATGTATAGACTGACTTTCTGTTCAACCAGGCTTTGGGAAACCTTGAAAAGTCAAATATTTAGGTGCCTGGTGTTCTCATTCACAGGCAACATGGCATTTGAGCTTTTTTTTTTTTTCCTTTTCTTTTTCTCTTACATTTTTTGCTACTTTTATAAATGCTTCCTTTCTGCTCTGTTGTGGCTGCTGCCTTCATTAGAAAGAATTTTTTGCTTTGATTAATTATTGAGCCCTCAGTGCTCAGGTTTCCACTCTCTGGTTCTCATTACCAAGGGTTGCAGTCTGTCTGCTCTGCTGCTCCTGATGTGGGGCTGAACAGAATATCTGTCCTGAGAGGTTCTCCTCTGTTCATAACCAGCTGGTTTTTCCAGCACACTTTTTTGGTGCACATGGTCAGCACAGGATGTTGTACTCATTTACCAGAAACAACCACAGATTGCTTACATGCTTTTATGTCTATGTGAATGGGCATATGTTTGTGTGTGTATAGTGTGTTTTTTTTTGTTTTTTTTTTGTTTTTTTGATCCAGAAGGAGCTCTAGTATACAAGCCCAGGCAAAACTAGGGCATTGTACCACAGAAAGACTGCTTTCCTTCAGTAGTTTTTGCTCAACTACTTCCCCTCCGACTCATTATCTGTGCTGAACTTCTGATCATTTCACCTTGGAGAAGAGAGTGACCTTTATTTATTTATTTTGCTCATACTGCTTATTATCAATCATTTGCCGCTACCTATTTGTTCATTGGGGTTTTCTCTGGGTGATCCAGTTATGCTATGCACCTCTCCTTTTCTGCGGCTCTATGAAGTAAAATTTACTTACATGATTTTTAGGATGATTTACATCCTAGTATCTGATTTATTCTCCCTTTCTCTCTCCCCAGATCCCAAGAACTTCCACTACTGAAAAAGGTCTATTTCAGGGAAAGATGAGGAGAGAATTCGGTGAGTGGAAGACAAGCATGAAAATACTCACAAGGCAACCCAGGGTCACATTTGTATTTTATTGTATAGGAAACCGATCGCTTGGAGAAGGGTATTCTATGTGATCATCGTAAAAACATGAAAACATGATGCAATGACAATATCACTCTATTACAGCAAATTAGCTACTTGGTTACATGCTCTTCTTGGTTTGGCTTCTCAACAAACATGAATTTCCTAGCCCCTCTTTTCTTGCTTGAACTTTGACTTTCCTCTGAAAATCTTGGTAAATCTGAGAAAGGATCACAGGTTACAAATGCAGTGATGTATGCTCAATAACACGCTCCATCCCCAGGACAGGGCTTCAGTAGAACTCGATTTAAACCCATGAGTTATTTGGAAATTAAACTGAGGTTTGGGGTTCCACTACCAATGAATTACACAGGCTGCAGAAAGGTCTCTTTACTTCTCTCGGTATCTATCAAATAATTAATTTCCATTGTCCTCTCTCAGAAGGATACCATGGAAATTAATGACCTAATATCTTCAATTTGCCTCACCCCTTTGGCACAAAGGTATGAGCTGAGAACAAAGAATAACTGTGACCATTTTGTTTCTGAAGCCCTAGCTTTTTTTTTTTTTTTAATTCCCCCACTATGAAAAACTAGTTAATTCTCTTGACATGGAATAGAGTACTTCTGTCTGCCATGGTCTGATTCATGCCAGAGCCTTTTCCAGTGAGAAGAAATTAACCACAAACTCTCCCTCACATACAAACAGTTCTTCCCTGACTTTAATATTCATCTTCCTTTTATTATAGTTTTTATTGAAAAGGCTGGAAAATTGCATCCTACCCAGTTCTCTAAACACATGTATCTTCTCCTCATTCTACTCAAAACCCATTGCTCCAGAGGGCACAGTTGACCAAGGACAGGCAGGACAAGTAGGAGCAGTGGACAGGAAGGTCCAGTGGTAGCAGTGGGGAGTGGTAGACTTGGGCAGAGCAGGCATATTTTCACATAAATGCACAGAGAACATGTATTCATACATATGACATAAAGCCAAGGCTTATCAAAATACCATTTCACAGATTGGTTGGTGGACATCTGGTGATTAGAATTTATCTTTTAAAATTAAAAAAAAAACCTACTCTCTCTGTAAGCCAATTCTGCAGGTGAACACACTGTCCTTCCCCCTGCCTGGAACATGACTCCCAAGGACATAAATTTCCCTAGCAACTTAGAACCTGACTCCCAGGGATAGGCTGGGACCTGGGAATGAGAAAGTCTAAGTCTCCTTGATCAAAAGCAGGAAGAGAGAAATGAGACACAATAAAGTCTCAGTGGCTGAGAGATTTCAAACAGAGTTGAGAGGATATCCTGAAGATTATCCTTATGCATTATATAGATAATCTTTTTCAGTTTATGATGCATTGGAAGGGCTGGGAGGAAGCACCTAAAACTGTTGACCTCTGTTCCAGTAGCCTTGATTCTTGAAGATGATTGCATAACAATATAACTTTTACAATGTGATTGTGTGATTGTAGAAACCCTGCATCTGATGCTCCTTTTATCCAGGGTATGGACAGATGTGTAAAAAAATAAATAAATAAGGATAGAAAATAAATAAATAATAGGGGGAGATAAAGGGTAAAAAATGGGTAGATTTAAATACTGTGGGTCAATGAGAGGGAGGGGTAAGGGGTATGGGATGCATGTGTGTTTTTTGTTTTTTCTTTTTTCTTTTTAATTCCTTGTTCTGGAGAGATGCAAATGTTCTAAAAATGATCATGGTGAAGAACACACAACTATGTGATGGAAAAAAAGCTGTATTCATTCTAATAAATCATGTCCACTTAAAAAAAAATAAGAGGCTGTAATGCTGGGAGGTTCTACTAAATGCAAAGGAGTTCATAAAAGTACAACTTCAACAACGATGAGAAGTTTAATGAATGCTTCTTAGATAAGTGACAGCTGGATCATATGGCAGAGATGTTTATACTTTAAAGATAATTGAAAGCATAAATAAGAAATAATGACTTTTTTTTGGTTGAGAATTCAGGGAGCGGGTAGTATAAAAAAGATCAGAGTTAGCAAAAGGTGGGCATTTAGTTAAAAATGGCAGTCACCTTTGTGATTGTTTGTAATGCTAACAAACAGCACAGACATCAGCGAGAAAATTAGAGTTTTTAGAAATAAACTAAATTGGAAATTAACCAAATTAAATGAATAAATAACTGCCATTCTCTTTGTTACTGCATCTTATTAATGCCTGTCATTTTGTCTCGCATGGCTTTTAGTGAGCTCCATGGAATCCTAAGCAATGCAATTGTTCTAAGAATATCATACTTTCTTTTACAACAGCCTTTTTTAGGGAATGAATGTGCTGTGTTTCCTCAAGTTTGGCAGGTAGAATCATGGTTTGGATAAGTAGTATTGAAGGCAGGTAATCAAGCAGCTCTTAATATTTATTTGCCACACTTCTAAGAATTCATTTGGTAAGGATGCAATGTGCCCAAATCGATTTAGAACACTTATTATTTGGGGCAGAGTCTGGACACATCCATTTCTCTTGCCCCCAGTTCCAGGGAATGTGGAGTTGTGTCAGTTGGATACTGGACCCCCAGGTCTTTGTCACAGTCAAGGAACAAGGTCCTTAGGAGACCCCTAATCTTATACTGGCAAAACTGTTCTCTTCAGAGTGATTAGGTACTTCCCTTAGAAATTGAGCAAATTTTCTTCAGGAAGGGGAGGGAGATATCACTGTCCTGGGTCTATCTGGAACTATATCTGTAGGGAGACACTAACTCTAACTTCCAAGGTCATCAGTAATGCAAATATTCTTCTAGTGGATATTTCTGGAAACACCAGAGTCATGGAGAATTACCTTCCAAAAGTGTGACTTAGTGGAACACACTTTGGAGCTAACGAGACCTGGGACAAATTCCTACTCTTATACTTATTGCAGGACCTTTGGCAACTCACATGACCTCTCTAAACACTAAGCTCCTCATCGGTAAATAGACAAACCTTTCTATCTAAACACTGCAATAAAGAACTTAGCATAATACCTACCATATAGGCATTGTGCTAAATTTAATCACCTGTCTTCCTCCTTCACCCTAATTTATTCAGCTTCTGAGAAGGCTCAACCACTGTACATTTTGGATTGTTTAGGTAACAGAGGGTGGGTTAGAATGAAAAATGCTTTACAAGGACAATATTTTTATGCTAGAAAATAGACAATTATTCATTAGATTCCTGGATTTAGAAAAGCCATTTGACCTATCTGGGCCTCAATTTCTTCGTTTTAAGACAGGAGAAATATTCTAAATGATCTAAAACTGTTCTTAAATTCTAAGTTTTATTTTCTTATAAGTATTTGTATTAAGTGGAGAATGATTGTTTTAAATTTATTGTATGCATTGTATTTTTCTGGAACTGTGAATTGATTTTTTAAAATTGCATTTTTTTCCATTTTCTTCTGCCAACAATATAATACAAACATTCTCACAATCAAACAACTTTTTTTTCAACCACATTGGTTTACAAAGCAGTCATAAATATACATATTTAGCATGCCTCCTCTCCTTCCCATAAGGTATCCTTACTATGTACATATTTGTTGCAAGATTAAAGAGGATTCACAAAAGAACCAATCTTCAAAGATTCACATGAATGGAAGGACAAAGCAATGAGCATAATCCAAAATGACACAATCCAAATAAACTGATATTTGGCATAGGATTTGTTCATATACTTGCTTTGGAATATAGGCGTCCTTTGTGCCCTAGGACTGCATTTCAAACAAAAAGTGAAGCCACATTGAAATGTGGCCCAGGAAACAGAATGGTTTTGCTGTCTGATATAGACTCTTGCAGGCTATTTCACTCTTGATAATAGGCCATACATCTCAGCAAGGGTGTTTTACATCCTTGTTACACATACAGATATTTTAATCAAAACTGAATCAATACTGTTGACTTTTTTGTAGCAATAGTATTTTCTCAACAAAACTTCATTTACCAATTTCATTCTTGATCAATATTCTATATGATACTTTAATGTTCATCTTTTTCCATTTTCATTTTTGCTTTGCTAAAATTGTCCTTACTATGATCAATGCCTTTTCTGAGTAAACTGTACCGTGAATAATTGAAAGATCAAGGTTTTTTGTCCATATTGAATTTCATCCATTATGTTTCTGCATTTTACATGTGGGGCTTTGTATTTGTGTCTGCACAATTTATCCATTCTACCAAGTACAGTTTTGGGGGGTCATGTTTGTCGATCTAACTTTTTACAGAAATACTTTATTTTTCCATCAATTTGTGGTCAATAACAAATGCTACTGTGTGGAGTTTTAGCTGCTTGCAGTTATATTTTGCTCCATTAGTCTCAACTATGTCTAATTTTACTTGGGACAAATTTTTGCAGCTCTCAGTGATTCCATGAGATACTATTCTTGAATTAGTTTTCAATTTTAACAAGCTTACTAAGTGCAATGTCAATTTACATTATTTCTACAAGTTAATTTTCCTTGGTCAATTGTTGTATTTTTCAAATTTACCAATTTTCTTATATAAGAAAAGCATTTCTTATATAACAAGAAGAGGACTTACATACAACATGAGTCAAATTATCCTCCTCTCAGTTGAGGATATAGTAGAAAATTATATGAGACCAATAATTTTTAAAATAATCTACTATCCCCCCAGTCTAGTACCAGTGGATGCAGATACATTTGAGTATGACCACAAGTCCTGTCCCAGGCCTAGCCACTAAAATTCTGGTCTATTGAAGTGTAAAATGAGTAATCAGTAGCTCTTAATTAACCTTCAGCTTCTCAGTGGGCTTTCCAGAATTGACCAGCTAGAAATTGAATGCATTTTTAAAATTCCACTTAACCATGTCTCTCTTTGCCCCATCAAAATTCAGGCAGGAACATACTATAGAATAATACCAGGGCCCCTACAGAAAGGTGGGAATGTAGAAGATACAAACTAAAGAATAAAACAGATTTCTGATTAAAGATTACAGGATGAGCAAGATTTAGGTCTGCTTCTTTCCAAAACTCCACAAAAAATGACAAAAGGAAAAATGCATATTTTTACAGGTACACAGGGGTCCATATAGCAGAAGAGGCTATAAGAGTAACAAAACTTTGGAAACTAAAGCAGAACAGCCAGTGGTAATTGATTTTTAAAAAGCTGAGATTTTATGGGGGTTCTGGCAACTGGAGTGACTTTCCAGAGACCTATAGCCTCCAGATGGGACCCTGGACAGATAGGTCCTGAAATCTAGAGGGGCCAGCCTTTCCAGAACATCAGTTGGTTCCATCTTCCTACTCCTTATTGCTGACAGCTCTTTCAACATGACGAAGTTGGAGTGCGCGTGGCCCAGATGCCCTGGAGAGTGGGAAAAAGATGGAGACTGGTGATGGAATTATGCAGAGAAGGTCGGGTTTGATGTAGATAACTGTGATTGCTGAGTTAATATATTGATATTTCTTTTGGTCTCCAGTATCTTAGAGCAGCTGAAGATGAAGACTTGGAATTTCTGCCATTGTGACCCATGCCAGACTTTGAAGTCTGTTCTACAACTAATTGCTATGCTGGACTTTGAAATTTATTGCTTTTTTTGTATATATGTTGTTTTTCACCAAAAAAAGAGAAAAAGGTCAATTGTGATGATAAAAAAAATATTTATTTATTCTAGCCTCTAATGTTCTGGAGCAACTAGAAGGAAAAATCTGAAATGATAGTATGGTAGCCCATGAAAAACTCTACGATCTGTCCTGTAACTGCTTTTTGAAAAGTGCTTTGCATATATGTTATATTCTACAATAAAAATAAAAATTAACAATAAAAAGATCTGAGGAAATTGAATTCTAAGCCAAAAGAGCAGAAAGTTAAGAGAGTCCCAATTTGCCTGTAGAAACACTCCTCCCCTTCAAATACTCAGTATATTTAGCACTTGAAATGTATATTTTCCACTGGAAATGAGGTGAAAGTGGAGTCAAAAACAGGAGGATTTTTAAAAATTCTCTTTTTAAGAGGTGGCTAATCTCTCCAATTCTCTCCCCCCAAGTCTTTTAGTGAATAGCTAAACATCTATCCTACCCTACCCCAAAGATAATAGGTAGCTTATTCTCTGGGGAGGATAAAACAGAGGCTATAGATCAAAAGAATGCCAGATACAGGTTTGGGCAGTGGTAATAAATGGTATATTTCCCACCTATTTTTTTTTTTTAAAGGAAACATTTTTAAACATTTTCTTGTTTTATTGTATTCTGTTTCTCCGTTTTTGTTACATGGGCTGGGGCCGGGAATCGAACCGAAGTCCTCCGGCATAGCAGGCAAGCACTTTGCCCGCTGAGCCACCGCGGCCCGCCCTATTTTTTTTTTTATAAGATGTGAGTCTGTGTGTACGAGATTATATAGTGTGTACTCTTTTTAAATGATTTGTTGAGGATGCTGGGCATGAACACTGGTGCCTTCTGCAGGTATGGTCAAGTGTGCTTGCACAGACATACTGGCACAAAGACACAAATTAATAACTGTGGCCACTTATAGCCATACATCTTGCCACATTCCTCCTTCATTCTGAAAGATGCCATTCATTTTAGAGATAAATCGACAATCAAACCACACAGACCTGCTGTTGCTGTGATACTAACCCAGCAAATTATTTACTGCATTTTAGGGAATTTGTCACAGAAATGAAGTTGAAGGGGGAAAAATGTCTACAGAAACAAATAATCCCATATGTTAGGAAGCTACTATTACACATTTGTTCTTCATTTACAAACACAGATTGCCACAAATTAAGAGCTATGCAATGAGGAATGAAAGCAAACACTGAGCCCATTTCTAGCACCCGGGTTTTTCACCTGCTGAAGTCCGAAGATTTCAGAATGTGGTATTCCTTAGGTAGAGCTCAGGGTGCAACTGAGAGTCTGAGAGTTTTCTAAATCTGTCATCTTCTAGGAATCTCCTGAGCCAACCATGATTTGCTTATATCTTTCTTTTCCAGATTCTCCACTGCATGTACAATGTTACCAAATGGGCTTCAACTTTGTCCCCAGACATTCTTATTTATTGTATTTAATTCTTACAATACCTTTAAGTCAACATCTGTGATGGTCTACTCTGATTCTGAATCTTCAATGATAGGTAGATAGAACTTAGAACATCCAATCTCTCTGTCCCTCTCCCTTTCTTTCAGGAGCCCTAAAAATTACTGGCATTAGCGATAAGATATGAAAATTCTCAACAGCAAAGGCTAGCTGTGGTTGCAACAAGAAGCAGATCTAATCTTTGTATATGTCCTTTAATTAGGAAATATAATCTCCCTGTGTGCTAACATTGGTACCAACACTTGGAGTATCTAGATCCCTAGCATGATTCTCTCATGGATTTTCTTTGATTGTCACCATATCTTCTATCGATTGGTTTCTGGAAGTTTTGTATTCATAGAATATGACCAATATCTACATCTACCAATAACCATGCTCAATCATCTGAAAGTAAAGTTTGCCTGGTGGGAAAGAGAACAAATTGCATGTGGACTCTTGGGACATGTGCTTGGGGTCACATTGAGATCCCAGTTCCATTAGTTACTAGAGATCCCAGTTCCATTAGTTACTAGATGTGAGGCCTTGAGCAAGTTATTTTACTTCTGGAAGCCTTGGTTTCTGCAAGTGGAAAATAGGGAAATGCAATATTTTCATAAATATATACCCATCAAAAATTAATTCATAATGGGTACTCCAGAATTAATAGCTACCATCATCAGAGAACAGATTTGCTGTTAGATCCCTTCATGTTAAGCTATTTTTGAAGAACTAATATTCTTAGCAAGGAGGTAGAGGAAGATAAAAAAACAAATAAATTCAAATCCTTTCTCCTTAGGGAAGAAAGAAGTTAGGGAAAAGAACTAAGAATGTATTCTGAAGACTTGCTCTCCTCCTTTGCGACAACTTGATGAGAGAAGTCTGGCTCTCTAAGGAGAAATCCACTAGCCATAGTGCTATATGAGCCATTCTGCTTGGCCAGTTAGTATCGAGGGAAATTTCTCCTTTAAATCTGTCCTCTCATCAGAAGCTGTGCCAAGTCAGTGGCATCTTGCTGGCAAAAAAAGTGTCTCGGTAGCTCCATTTCTATCTTTCATTGTGAAGTCAGTGTCAAGTCTGCCTTACGGATCAACTATTGGAGACTCTTATAGAGGCCATTTGCCATGCCCACTACAGGCTGCTTTTGTAAAGTTGCCTGTAAAAAAAATCAAGGAATTCTTTTTATGTTACCCTAGAGATATTGTATCTTTGAAGTTGACCCAAGACAGAGCCAGATATTCAATGTGACATAGAACATTTCCCCATCTCCTGCTACCTACCTGGCCCCTTGAGCTTTGACAAAAGAAATAGGAAGAGAATGAGGACATGGAAAAGATAAAAGAGGACCTCCCATTTGGAATCAGGAATTGATTTTTTTTTGTCTCCTGGAAAGCCATTACAAAATGAGAGGGTAGAGAGGTTACTGACTCTCTTTAATACTGCGATGTCATCCTCAGCACTATATTGCTAAGAGCATCTTTGGTAAATTTAGCAGTTTATTGCGTAAACCAAGAACTATGGAAGAAGAACATAGTTTTACAGGTAAACATTTATATGTAAGCTTTCATACATTTGACCAGGAAAAATGGATAAAGAGAAATGAACTATTTGGGGGATTGAGAGAAAGGCAAATGAAAAGAGGCCCAGAAACAGATATCTCTGGCACTACATCAGCTAATTAGAGCTGGCCCATCCATGGATGGTGCCTAACAGATAACATAAAAGAACATGCAGGCATGACCTTGTTCAGTACACTAAAGCCTGAAATTGTCAAAAGCATGAGACTGAGGACACTCACTGAGACTCAAGTTTGTGGCCAAAAGACATGTCCATTTGAAGTTCCCAACATGTTTATGTTGTTGTTGTTTTCTTGTTTAAAATCAGGGGCAGAACTAAGTATTTTTCTTAGACAAAGAGTATTAGGGACGTAATACTTTTGCGTTGGGGGTGGGGGCTCTTTAAGAGAATAGATTTAATATTATGAATGCAATATTACTCTGCCCTCTCCCAGGGGCTCCATGCAAAGGACGGGCTTAGGCATCATTAACCATATAACAAATCAACCTCTGGTTAAAAGCTGTTGATGATGAACATGTTCGCTGTGCAAAAGCTTTCTTTGGATACCGTTTCTTTAACATCTTTCTTTAACTTCCCTGATTATATTGAAAGAACCGAATTATCCAACCTGGTGCCATGGCAAATTTGCAATGGAAAGTTTGATATGGGACTGAGATTTCAGTTTTTCCTCCAGTTTATTTTGCCTTGTTAGATGACATATTGAGAAAAAGAAACTTTAATTTATAAAAATAATATAATTACTGAAAAATAAATTTGGGAAATAAAGGGGTTCAAAGAACATCTATCAGAATCATGCTATTGCATTTCCTCCCATTTTTTTTCCTAAAGGCATTTGTGTGTGAGGGTGAGTGTGAGTATGTGCATTCCATTCAAATAATATTCACAACACCATTGCTCCATAGGAGGGTGCCATTTTCAAAGAGAATATTGGGTGATTGTCTTTTCCTTCTCTATTATTCGCATACGTGTTTATTTTTTGGTGGTGTCGGGGGGACTGCCTTCTATAATCAGATTTTTAATTTTAATATAGAAATAAGTCAGCTTTGGAATTGAACATCAAATTGCTATAGATGGAAGAACTATAGTTAGATGTGCATGTTGAAAATTTTGGCAGTAAGTGACTTCCTGAAACTAGATGGCTGCAAGAGGAAAACTCTCTAAGGTCCAGGGCACCCTTGACTAGGTGATTGGCTGACTTCTGGAAATGGGTGCTCATATATAATTTCTATCACTGCATTTATCATCTCCCATTTAGAAGGAACAGGGAAAGGGACTGTCTTTTACATTAAAAAAAAAAATAGTTTTAATGTATCCAAACAAATATTGCAGAAACAGTAAAAGCTTTTTTGGGTGAGTGCCATACTGCCATTCCCATAATATGCTTACAAGATAATACTCAGTCATATTTTTGCATTTATATGGGAAGAAAAAAGCAAAAGTACAGATTATCTTTTTTTACTATATGAATTCTATTGCCATTTAAAACAATTTTCCATTTTCTTTTTTTAAAGTCCAGGAACCTCAGAGACCTGCTATATTTTTTGAAGCAGAATGGTGTGGCAAAGAGAGCGTGCATTACATGCAAGGAACTTTGGACTCTTATCCCAATTTTTCACTGATCAGATTCTGCTTTCTCATTTTTAGAAGAAGGAGATTATTCTTATATTAATGCTGAAGATTCCTTCCAGCTTTAACATTCTATGATTCTTTGATAGGGTTATTTTATTGCTTTTCTTTTGATGATTGTGAAGTGTTATCTTAGCAACCATTACATTATATTGTTTCCCTTTTGTCCAGAGTCACCACTCTTGAATTCAGCATCTCTCATTCATCTTAGCTAATGATGTATCACTTCAAGGGCAATAGAGAACATCCATATCCTAAAGTCACTTTGCAGCCAATCTAGTGAAATATTTCTGCAGGAGGTTTTTCCTGCCCCCTAAGAATGCTACGCATTCTTAGATGGAGAAACAGACATGGTTTATAGTCAATATTCAGTCATTTAACCCTCTCTTTCTCTCTCTTTCTCATTCTTTTTCTCTACATATATATATATATATATATATATATATATATATATATATATATATATGCATGATATATATCATATAATATATCCATCATATGCTAGGAGTGACAATTGTATGCCCTAAGAAACAGTGAACAACACAGACATGGTTTCTCTTCTCAAACTGCTTGGCGTAGATATTGATCAAACCATACAAATAAAAGTGAAAATGCAACTGTGACAAAGGCAATCAAAGGAAAGCATACAGTGTTTTGAAAATCTACCCAAGTAATGAATACTTGACTCAAGATCTAAAGGATGTGTTAGAGTAAAGAGCAAGAAGAAGGCAAGAAATGTAGATAGAGAGCACACATCACATGCAGATGTCCTGTGATGGCAAGAAGCAAAATAAGTGGTGCTGAAACAAACAAACAGACAGTTAATGTGGCTTGGTATAAGTAAGTGAAGAGGAACCTAATGGGAGATGAGATTGGAGATTGTGTTGGGGCCCAGCAATGCAAGGCCTTTTTGATCCAGTTAAGAAGCTTCGCCTTTATTCTAAAAGCAATGAAAATCCATGGAGAACACCAGAGTAACACGATTAGAAATATTTACCAATCACCTTTGGTTTGAGAAAGGAAACAGTTAAGGCCAATTTAATCTAGAGTTCATTAAGAGAGAATTAAACAGTGAGGAGAATTAAACAGTGGTATAATATCTTTATGGTTATTCTGGATTCTGTTCTAGATGGATGAACCTACCTCTTCCTGAATGTCTCATTTCTGAGAGTGTAACACAGGACCAATTGGAAGAGTGCCAGGGGAGTATGGAAACAAGTTCTCTTGTTTAATTCTGCATTATTTATGTTATTGAAATGCTATTTAGATAGCTGAAGAACAGTTTTAGGTCCCACAGGAATCCTGGGAAATGGACTGGCAGCTCTGCCAGCCGAGAGAAAGCTTAGCTGTAGACGCTCTGGGGACAATTCTTTGATGAGATTGTCAGGAATTTGCCGATACACCCAAATTATCCTGATAAATCTTCCTGGCCCCTTGTGATAGTTCCATGTTTTCTCATATTTTCCCATTAAACGCACACATCTTGTTCTGAAAGAACATAAATTCCATGAAAGAGTACCATTCCTGTTAAATAGTGCCTCACAACCACACCACCAGCATTAAAAATAAAAATGACTCCCCATCATATTAAGGACCAGGTAAGCTCATGTCATTGTAGCATGGAATGTCCCTGTGTTCTTCTGTAGTCAGGGCGCCCTACCCAGTATCCCTGTCTCCTACCCTCCCCCATCCCTGCCACTGTAGTAATTCTAGTTCAACAAAGGAAGTAAAGCACATAGCTTGATACTAATCTCTTCAGCCATCTCTGTTTCCTAAGACCCTAACTGAACCCTTTAGTAGGTGATGTTACAATATCATTGTATTTCAGATAATAAAAGTAACAAGACTGGGAGAAGCAAATAGCTCTGGTTAACGGAGAAAACACAGATTTCAGAAACTCTGGACTGCCAATGTATATACCAACAACTCTCTATTCACCTTGTTCTATGATTAAGCCCATTTATCGACCTGTTAAGATTGGCAATGTTCCACTTGATAGCAGAACAGGCACAATGACAAGAGATAAGATGGAGGAAGAATAAGATTAGGATAGAGAGTAGACTATTAGCTTTGGGTCCCTATATCTCTATTTAGTCTAGTTAATGACAAGCTTCATTTTAGTTTAAATTAACCCTTTGTGCGCTGCACAAAGTTCGAGTACCTCCCACTCTGAGACTGTTCCCTGATAAAATCAACAGTCTGGTGATAGGAAAGAATATCTGAAGAACTTCAATGGCTAAAGATATTGTTACCCCAATTAAAATACACTATCAATAACAAAAATAGGGGAAATGCCTAAAACTTTGGTTATTCTACAAGGAAACCCTTTCCTTTCTTTTTCCTCTTCTGAAATAAATAATTAGAGTACAGGGGAGTATATGAGGACGAATGGCAATGTCTTAGTGATGCTAGTAGAGGCTTGTACATTAATTTTTGTTGTTCTTACAAATAAGGCTGAATGGATTTTATTTGTTTACAGGTAGCCTAGACATTACATTTATCATCTTTTTCTCTTGCTGGTATTTCTTACCTTTGACTAAAATAAGAATGGAATGACTAGTGGCTATGATTATTAGCTTTCAGAGGCTGGTTTATGACACAAATTCTTAGCGCTGTAACATAGACTTAGGAATTCTATCATCCACCACCTGATGTGGCATGTCAATTCTCAGGGAATGGCATGTCCTAAATGGTGTTTGCTATTATTCATAAATATATAATGGCAGTGATCCTTAAGCAAACTTCATCCAAATCACCCAGCCCTGCACTAGTAATGATTGTACACCCAGGAAAAACCAGTAAGAGGCAGCTGCTCAACCACTGTTTATATTATTGGTTATTATTCAAGTACTGTGACACTAACATTCCACCGCTGAAAACCTTAACAATGAATTTTAGAAGGACCAGTTCATAGATGTGTGGAATTTGGAAATTTCCAAGGTTAAATGGGGGAGAAGGAAAAGATTAAACTATGGCATAAGGAAAATAGGATGAGTAATGAAAAGGAAAGCTTGTTAAATGTTAGATGAACAAAATAGTTTGCTCTAAGAATTTATAGAGGTACTAAGGAAAATTAAGAAAGGAATACATAAAAGGAGGATACTCTAGTTAGTTATTCAGTGGAATTTAGGATTAGTAAATGGAAATATATGCTTTATTCTTAGATAAAAATTCAATATTGCCTTCCATGCAGGAGGTCTGGTTCGATTCCTGGACTATGCATCCTCCGTCCCCAAAGACAAAACAAAACAAAACAAAATTCAATATTGTAATGATAGCATTTCTCCCTAAATTAATCAATAAAATTAGTGCAATCTCAAATTACCAAGATAATCACAAATTTTATATGGAAAAAAGTATCTGGAAAAGTCAGGATAATTATGAAAAAGAATAATGATGAGAAACTGGCAGTACTAAATATTAAAGCAATTTAAGACATATTTTAAATTGTCAGTTCTAGTTATCACAATAACAATGGAAAAGGCAATTCATATATAAAGAATAATACCTAAGGGCATTTAGTGTAAAGAATTAGTAAATATATAAACAGTAAAAAGAAAGGAAATGTATAAGGACAAAAGGAAGATACATGATTTAAAAAAAAAAAAAAAAACATTTGTGAAGTGGAGAATTAAAACCAAGAAGATATAAAATGAAATATTGATTGGAAGGTCCAAGATGGTGATTTAGGGAGGTGTGGGATCTAGTTCGTCCCCCAGAGCAGCTAGTAAATAGCCAGGAACAGTACAGAACAACTGCTGGGGCCACATCGGTGACCAGACACACAGCATACCCTAGTCTGGACCAGCTGGACCGGCTGTGATCCTCCCAGAACCATGACTCCCCCAAGCCATGGTGGCCAGTGCCCCTCCCTCACAGGCTGCTTCCCAGAGGGGAAAGGAAAGAGATTTACTAACAACAGGGGCTAAGTGCCAACCGAGCTCCAATTGTACAATTAATCAACAAATTCTGACTACTAAAAATAGGTCCCCAGCTCAGCTAAACCTCAAATAAAAGCTAAAGTTACTAGCTTTTGCCCCGGCACAGAGCGGGCAGGGACGATGAGAGAAAAAATTAAAAACAGAGGTTTTTTTTGGATCAGACAGCACAAAATACGTGAAAAGGTATGGACCCTAAAAAGGGGGGGGGGGGGACACATAGGACCTGGAGATACATAGAACAACATATCAACTTAAGCTCTTGATTTTTAAACCTGAGGGACAGGGGTCCTGCTCTGAAAAGGAATTTTTCTTTGTTTCTACCACTTAAAACTGCTCTCAGGCTCCAACTGCCCTAGGCAAGGGTGGAATTAAGCTTGTCTGAGAGATAAAGATGCTGGTCAGATGAAAGAAGTTAATTCCCTAGAGGCTGTAACTTCCCCAGGGGAGGGGTAGGGTTCAGCTCAGGTGGAATCCCTCCCTCAAGGAGTTCAGACCCTAGCAACTGGAAAATGAAGTGATCAAAGCCAGGCTACAACCTCTCCTCTGTCTGAACCACACCCCCAGCAGGGAAAGTCTGCTGAAGTTAAAGGTACCACATCATTTTATGCTGGTGGAATCCACAAGGCAGAAAAGTGCCACATACTTGGCAGGATAGGAAAAGCAAAGAGTCTAGAGGCTTCATAGGAAAGTCTGTGAACCTGCTGGGTCTTACCCTAAGGGAAAACTGACGCAGGTGACTCTTTCCTTCTGAGAGGAGTCCAGGCTAATCAAGGAAAATCTGACTAGGATCTATAATATCTAAGTAGACACTCCTGAAAAAAAAAAAAAAAAGAAGAAGAAAAAGAAAAAGAAAAGGCATCATACAGGCAGGGCAAGAAACAAGAAAACAAGAACTGAAAAATTCTGATCCATTAAACAAAACCTATGCTAGAGGTCTAGAATAAGCAGAACTGAATGTCAAAGAACAGATAGAAAACAAAGCCATCCAGCAAGAAAATCCTAGGTAAAAGAGTGAAGACAATCTCCAGAATAAACTAATTAAGGAAATTAAATGCCTAGATGCCAGCAAAAAATAACAAATCATGCTAGGAAAATTGAAGGTATGGCCCAATCAAAGGAACAAACCAACAATTCAAATGAGATACAAGAGTTGAAACAATTAATTCAGGATGTTCAAACAGACATGGAAAATCTCATCAAAAATCAAATCAACAAATTGAGGGAGGATATAAAGAAGGCAAGGGACAAACAAAATGAAGAAATTGGAAGTCTGAAAAAATAAATCACAGAACTTATGGGAATAAAAGGCACAGTAGAAGAGATGAAAAAAAAAAACAATGGAAACCTACAGTGTTAGATTTCAAGAGGCAGAAGACAGGATTAGTGAACTGGAGGCTGGGACATCAGAAATCTGACAAGCAAAAAATTATATAGGGAAAAGAATGGAAAAATATGAGCTGGGAATTGAATGATAACATGAAGTACACAAATATACGTGTTGTGGGTATTCCAGAAGGAGAAGAGAAGGGAGAAGGAGGAGAAAAACTAATCAAAGAAATTATCACTGAAAATTTCCCAACTCTTATGAAAGACTTAAAATTGCAGATCCAAGAAATACAGCATAGCCCAAACAGAATAGATCCAAATGGATATACTCCATGACACCTATTAATCAGAATGTCAGATGTCAAAGAGAAAGGGAAAATTTTGAAAGCAGCAAAACAAAAGCCATCCACCACATAACAAGGAAAACCCATAAGACTATGCATAGATTTCTCAGCAGAAACCATGGAGGCAAGAAGACAGTGGTATGATATATTTAAAATTCTAAAAAAGAAGAACTGCCAACAGAGAATTCTATGTCCAGCAAAATTGTCCTTCAAAAATGAGGGAGAAATTAAAACATTTTCAGACCAAAAAAATCACTGAGAGGATTTGTGTCCAAGAGACCAGATATACAAGAAATACTAAAGGGAGCACTAGAGACAGATAGGAAAAGACAGGAGAGAGGTGTGGAGAAGAGTGTAGAAATGAAGACTATCAGTAAAGGTAAAAAGAGGAAAAATTAGATATGACATATAAAACCCAAAAGGCAAAATGGTAAAAGAAAGTACTGCCCTTGCAGTAATAACACAAAATGTTAATGGATTAAACTCCCTAATCAAAAGACATGGACTGGTAGAATGGATTAAAAATCAGGACCCATCTATATGCTGTCTACAGGAGACACATTTTAGACGCAAGGACAAACACAGTTTGAAACTGAAAGGTTGGGAAAAGATATTTCATGCAAACAACAATCAGAAAAGAGCAGAAGTAGCTATACTAATATCCAACAAATCAGACTTCAAATGTAAAACAAAAGAGACAAAGAAGGGCACTATGTATCAATAAAAGGAACAATTCAACAATCGTCAAGAAAGGGAAACAGCCCAAATGTCCATCAACAGATGAGTGGCTAAACAAGCTGTGGTATATACATATGATGGAATATCACACAGCTATAAAACAGAATAAAATCATGAAACATGTAACAATTGTGGATGGACCTTGAGGACATTATGCTGAGTAAGATTAGCCAGAAACAAAAGGACAAATACTGTATCGTCTCACTGCTATGAACTAACATAAATGAATGAACTTGGAGAATTTCAGTTCAGAACAGAGGTCATCAGGAAATAGAAGTAGGGTAGATATCGAGTAATCAGAGCTGAAAGGATACAGATTGTGCAACAGGACTGATTGTAAAAATTCAGAAACGGATAGCACAATACTACCTGACTGTAGTAAAATAATATAAGTACATTGAATGAAACTGAATGTGAACAGGATACAGGGAGAATAGATAGAGTTTCATATCTGGGGGCATATATGAACCCAGAAGGAAAGATAGACAATAAAGACTGAAATGGTATAATCTAGGAATGCCTAGAGAGTAGAATGATAGTGACTAAATGTACAAATTAAAATTTTTTTTGCATGAGGAAGAACAAAGGAATGTCAATATTGCAGGGTGTTGAAAATAGATGGTCATTCATATTTTAAAACTTCAACTTCTGTGTGAGACTAAAGCAAAAAATATTTATGTGGTACAAAATTTATATTTTGACTAGTGTATTTCCTAACACAGCTTATATGGACACATTAATTGAACACCATTAGTACATGGAACCTTGAAAAGGGCATGAGATTTTGTAGGTTTCTCCAGAGTGATGCCCTGATAAATCCCAGAGTGATTTAAACTGTGAATAAAGAAGTATTTGCAAAATCCCCGTGGGGGAATGGCAAGAAATGGGGAAAATTCAACTTCCCCATTTGAAGAATTCCTGATATTCTCGCAAGCAGTGGGAATAACCAAATCAACAGGCCGACTCTCAATCTTGGAGTTTATTCATGTGAAATTTATCCCTGAAAAGGATAGGCTAAGCCTACTTAAAATTAGGCTTAAGAGTGACCCCAAGAGAACCTCTTTTGTTGCTCAGATGTGGCTTATCTCTCAGCCAACACAGCAAGCAAACTTACTGCCCTCCCCCTCTCTACATGGGACATAACTTCCAGGGATATAAACTTCCCTGGCATTGTGGGACAGAAATTCTAGAATGAGCTGGGATTCAGTATCAACGGATTGAGAAAAAATTCTTGACTGAAAGGGGGAAGAGAGAAATGAGACAAAATAAAGTGTCAGTGGCTGAGAGATTTCAAACACAGTCGAGAGGTTATCCTGGAGGTTATTCTTATGCATTATATAGATATCCCCTTCTTAGTCTAAGATGTATTAGAGAGGCTAGAGGGAAGTGCCTGAAACTGTGGAGCTCTGTTCCAGTAGCCATGTTTTTTGAAGATGATTGTACAATGATATAGCTTTTGCAATGTGACTGCATGATTGTGAAAACCTTGTGTCTGATGGTCCTTTTATCTACAGCATGGACAGACGAGTAAGGTGTATGGATTAAAAATAAATAAATAATATGGTGAACAAATGTTGAAATAATAATAGATGGACACATTTGGAAAAATGTACCTATTGCAAACTATGGACTACAATTAACAGTAATATTTTAATATGCTTTCATTAACAGTTAACAAATGTACCACATCAATACTATTGTTCAATGGATGGGTGGATGGGGAGGCATTAGAGGTATGGGACGATTTGCGTTTTATTTTTTATTTTTATTTCCTTTCTGGAATAATGAAAACGTTCCAAAATTGATCATGGGGATGTATGCACAACTATGTGATGATACTGTGAGCCAGTGATTGTATACTTCAGATGGTCTGCATGGTGTGTGAGTGTATCTCAATAAACTTGAATTAATAAAAAACTTAAAAGAAAATATTAATAGATTTGTATAAAAATTTAAAATTCTTTCCAACCCCCAATTATCATAAACCAAGTCAAAAAAGAAATGATAGCTGAAGAAACTATTTCTTGCTCATGAAATTTTAAGGATTAAAACATCAAAAATTAAAGCAATTTTATAAATAAAATTTATTACATATCCAATAGAAAAATGGGAAAAAACACAATTCATAGAGAAGCAAAGCAACAAATGATCAACTAAAATAAGAAATGTGTTCAAAGTCACTCATAATTAAAGAAATTTAGCATAGATTAACTTGTTTTTTGCACATCAAAATGTCAAAAATTTTAATTTTGATATTTTCTGACAAGTTAACACATTAAAACTCTCAGATATATTCCTTGTGGAAGTCTAAATCGGTTTATTTTGGACAACCATTTGTAACATCTATAAAATTATAAATGTATGTATCTTTTGACCAAACCATTCTACTTCTAGAAATTATCCTACAAAGAAAGTCACATAGATAAGGAGCTTCACTGTAACATTCCTGTAATAGCAAAGCAAAGCAAAATAGAATTAACCAAAAAAACAAAACAAAACCTTAGAAACTGCCTAAATCCATAAAAACAAACTGGTTAAATCATTAAGCAATGAGTAAACAACTTGAAGACATTTATAATGTTTGTTTGATGTCCTTGCTACATTGTTGTGTGAATGTTTGTTTTTTTTTCCCTTAAAAAATATAAATTATATATGAGCTTATATAGGCAAAGAAAAGCTAAACTGTACTTCTTTTAGCTCATACAAGTCTGCTAAGAAAGTTTGGGGAGCATTTAGTTATCTCCAACTCACAATATAAACTTCAAGGCCAGCCAGTAATTCCCACTCCCTTCTATCCAAATCTAACATCAGCTTCAATAATACCCTGTTGAAGTCTCTTAACTCTACTAAAATTTTGCCTCCTTGAACGCTCCCAGGGATGGATGAAAACTCAATAAAAGCAAGTATACAGAGTAAATTATTTATGTCAGAGACCATATGAGTGTTTATACAGATCAATGAATGTTATATAATGGCAATGATGTCTTAAGCAATCCTCTTTAGATAACTGCAGTTTAAATACTCAGGTAAATAGTAAAAAATAAAACTTCTCAACCTATAAATATATTAGTCTTGCCAAGCACATCATTATATTATTTCTATTGAGTCATTCTATATATAGCTTGGTGAATTCTTAAAAAGCTAAAGGAAAAGATTCCAAGAGAGAGCCCACCTTCAAGCATTACATGCTAGCATATCATTCCTCAGTGATACAAGAAAGAAAGAGATATTTTCAAATTTTCAGGAAGAAAGGATTACGGGGAAAGCGGTACGGAAGTTAGTCCCTTCCTCAATGCTCGAGGTCAATCTAATGAGTGGAATAAGGCAAGTGGGAACTGTTCTCCACAGAATGTTCCTTGCTCATTATCATCTCCATGCTGCATCTATGCTGTTTATTTAGAGAAATGGCTAAATACCCATGTATTTATGGCCAGTACACTGCCATAAACTTATAGGCTCTACAGTACACAGGTTCTGAAGTTTGCCAAATCACCTCCATGTGATTTGGACAAGTCATCTAATCTCTAAAACCAGGATTTTCTCATTTATAAGATGCAGCATAAAGCCTATGTCCTCAAGTCACTGAAAGGATTAAATGGTATGAAGACTGTAAAGTACTTAGCCTGATGACTGGTACACAGTACATGCCCAGAAAATGTTCTTATGCTGCCCTTTCTTTCCAATCATCTGTTCAAAAATTGCCATCTCACATGGGGTTTGTCTGAAGTCTTGTCTTCCACATCTGCATCTAGAAAATTCTATGAGTAACTCGAAGCAAGGCATGATTTTTTACCTATATCCTTTTTTTGTGTTCTTAGGTATATGTCGGTCTTGTCTCTCTCCTGTAACACTGGAAGCAATTACAGTGTACAGTCTGGACATAATATTCTCTTGGTTTTCTCTTACTTGCATCTAGTTCATAGACACCAAAGATGCCTAATAAATGTTGTTTCCTTAGCTCTCTGATGGCTGGAGAGATACAGCACTTCCAGGTAGCAATATTTACTGCCTGTGTCATACAACTGAGTAACTAGTTAACCAGCCATCCAAGGAAGAAAATAACAGACTGATCAGAAATTATGGTAACAGTTTCTGTGGGTCGATTTCAGAATTCACCTTATCACACAGTGTGTTTAACTATTTCTCTATGAGAGACACTCAGTGACTATGGGTCATAATTTCCCTTTAGTACATGAGTTGTTGTACAAATGGATGCAATCAGTAAGGAAGAAGCTGCTTACTTTCTCAAGCCTGGTAAATATCATACTTGGGCACCATTTTTGCCAAGAGGTTTAGGATAACAAAACAGTCCTAGAATGTCATGCTGGATAAGTAAAAGTGTCATCATTTCATTGGCTTTTAGAGAAATTAAACTATATGGAGTCAACAGGGCAAAGGATGAAAAATCACTGACGTAGGTCCATACTTTAATTTATACTGTTAACCAATTATCAAAATAGATGATGTACTTCTTTCCTTACTGAAAAAGTTTAAGTTGATTTTTTAAGCAACTGTGGCTCACCCTAAATTACCATGTCATGGAAATAAATAGGATTTTTAAAATGGTATGTAAAAACCATGGTGACACTTTTCTGTATGTGTTTATTTGATTTTTTTTCCTTTTTGATGGCTCCAGAATGTCTCAATAGGAAAAGATTGCAGCAGGCCATCAGGTTGGATGACAAGAGCTGGTGACTTGCCATGAAGTTGAGTGACCAGGGCAAGCACCCATTTTTTATTTAGGCTGTGTATTTGGGGTGGCCTGTTGTTAGAAGGCATGTGATGGACAGCCCATTGAGCCACCCCATGGCACACCACTGTCATCTTCACACTCCAGAAAAAATGAGATGGACACAAACTAACTTCCCTGAGAAAAGCTTGTTGCTGTTTCTATAAGCAAAGTAGCAGCAGGTAACCCTTGAACTGCCTGGGGTAGGTCCTTACTCTATAACTAAAGTTTTCTTGTCTATAAAATAAAGGAGTCAGACAAAAGCAAATCTTTTGTCATGCAACTCTTTTATTATAGGATACTCGTACTGTCATCAATGCTTAAAATCTTGCAAGATTATTAAACTGAATCTTCATAGTGGATACTCTGTTTCTGGCAAAAATATCTAAAGGAAACTTTATGCTGAGAAGTAGGCAGTACATGGGACAGGCAGTGTAGCACAGTAGGTAAGAGACCTGGCTTGTGCATAGGTCTGGGTTCAAAACTCTGAGTTCTCAGCCTACAGAGCCCAGGCCACCATTGCATGCTGTCTCTCTGCTTTCTGAAGCATACAGGGGTTTTTCTGTTTGACCTTGGGAAACTCCTTCCAGCTTGCTTAACCTCCATTCCATCATCTGTATAATGCAGACATTGGTCTTTATCCCACAGATTCTTGACTCTGGTAAGTTGTAAATGCTGAATGTTAGTTTTTATCTTTATTAAAGCATAAACAGAAATAATGCAAAAGTGGCTGAACAAGAGAGGTATCTGTATATTGTGGACCAGAAAAGACCCCTCCTAATCGCTATTTACAGAAAATGTTTCACCCAAGTATAACCAGCTGTACATATATATTGTATTCGTAATATCAAAATAATCATTTAATATTTGGTCATTAACAGCAAGGTTATTGCAGTAACATTGATTTAGAGGGATCCTCCTCTTTTTTCCTGTATTTCTGAAAAAAAAACTGTGTCTGAATAAAAACTCTTATCACCTCACAAAACAGACACCAGTTTGATTTCTCCTTTTAACTGCAGTGAGGTCACACTCCTGTGCTTGTGACATAGCAGCAGGTTGCCATGGGGATGATAGCTTTATCAGCAACTCCTCTTTGCTGTGACTTCACAGCAAGGTTACAAAGAAGCAGATGGGCTGTGAAGGAGACAAACCCCCTTGTCTAAACACAAATAGCATCAATAATTAATTAGCTGAAGCAGCAGGGGGAAATTATGAAGATGTGTGAAAGGTAAAAGGATTTCTATTTATTACAGATTTGGTAGTTCAATTCTTCTTGACAGAAGAAAATCACGTTTTTCCACCTTCGGAAGGTTGAGTGGAACACTGAAAAAATATGGTGCTGACTCATTTCAGTGTGCTGGGATTCTCTAGCTAGATCAATTGATTGATTCAAGTAGCCAAGTAAGTTAGCCTTTTTGGCTGCATTTTTTTAAGGCCCAAAAAAGAGATGATAGAACAAAACAAAATCACCTCAGATTACTGTGGTGACGGAAGATATAATAATGCCAACAAATTTAGGCAATCTGAACATACCAAACCTTTCCTTGAAAATGCCTCTTTTCTTCTGTATCATTTGGACACACTCTAAATTACTCAGCACAGTATATGTCTTTACGAGCCAGATCTCTGCCTATTTTTTTTTTTTCTTTACAGTTTTCATCTCCAGAAACACCACCCCAAGCACCAAACATTCAAAGCAGACCTGATTATAAGAAGTTCTGCCAACACTCTACTGCTCTTGGGTGCTTTACCTTTCCTGACCATATATTTTCCATGTAAACTTCTACACAGCTTCTTTTCAGGTGGCACCACCTCTTCCCTGTTTACTAGTCCCCTCTGGCAGAGTTAATCCCTTCCTCCACGGTACTGTGCACATAATTCTGAGTGTTTTACATTAGTCTAATTGTATGTTGATGCAAGTTTGTCTCCCATAGGAAATAGAACTGAGAGGGCAGCCTGGCCTTCTAATTATTCCTCCTATCACTCAGATTTTCTTCAGATGCACAGAGCTTTGAAATGCTTTTTGATTACTTGGTGACAGTACTTGGAAATTGTAGGGAGAAAAAAATGAAAATAGGCATTTTAAAACAAATTCTGTCCTTGAGAACCTGAAAAAAGTATGAACAACCAGATATATATATATGAGGGAACTTCTCTCAGATACTGGTAATTTATGTGCTTGGGTTCTTCCAAGAACGTATTTTGAGATGAACTTGTAACTCATGGTCAGTCATAATGTGCATTAACCTTTCTGACATCTCCATCATGTATAAGCTGGGGTCTGGGGCACACGGCTTCCTTCAGTGAAGTCTGTCTAAGCATGCCCCTTGCAGGAAAACACTAGCGGCAATCAAGGAGTGAACCTGTGTCTACAGCGCGTCATGTGAACTGAGGTTGAGAACCACCTCCTTTCTGTCAGCTCAAACTCCCAATGCTACAGTGCTGCTGCTATATTTTAGCAATATTTTGGGGTTTCGAAGCATAAATGATAACTGGAGTCAGCTGTGTGGTCCTGCTCCAGCAACCAGCTGGAGGAACTGCTGTACTTTAGGTGGACTGAGATGTTGAAGTATGGCCAATGGTGTTTGGAATACAAAGCAAATGAGGGTCCTTCTTAAAATGTTTTATGTAAATAGACTGAAGAAAGGCCATATTGATATAATTGGGCCAAAGCGACAATTTCTACTTTTGAAACAGATCCCTGATTTATATGATTCACATGTCTTCAAATCTTGGCCAGTGCTGGGAGGAAAACCACTGAGTTGGCTAAGTCGGCCATCCATGGCCCCTCATTTGGGTCTCTCCCTTTTTTGGCCTCTATCTCTCAGGTGTACACTGCTCCTAAGATCTTTCCTCTCACTTCTTTCTACTGTAGCTCAAACATTTCATTTCAATTATAAATGACTCCTATAATTGACCCACAAAATGTTTGTTAAATTAATTAACAGGTTAAAATATTGCCTCTCGTATTCTCCCTGTACGAATGTGGTGCAGTTTCTGAAGTTATTAACTGAATCCCAGATGTCACCCAGTAGTTGGAATCTAGGCAGAAGTGCAGGTATTTCCCAGTGTTCCTGGAAAATACACCATGTGTCTTTAATGTGGCTCTCTCTAGCATCCAGAAATCTTCAGAAATAGGATCATAGAACTTAATTCATAGAAATGAGTTCACAGACTGTGTTCCTTGCCTCAGGTCTCTGAACACCAAGGTCTTATGGACTCCGTGAGATGATTCGCCCAAGATAAGGCTGCATAGTTTAACATGGCTTAGTTAAAATAAAACCCTTTTTTGCTTCAAATTGGAATGGTGTGAACTCAGTGTGGTAACCTTCTAACACAAACATCTGAAACTCTAAAGGACAGGTCATTTTTGAACACTTAAAAATGGGAGACGGTGGGCCATGGTGGCTCAGCAGGCAGAGTTCTTGCCTGCCATGCCAGAGACGTGGGTTCGATTCCCGGTGCCTGCCCATGCAAAAAAAAAAGGGAGAAAATTTAATTATTACTTGACAAATGTAATATGTTTGGAATGAACATATTTTGAAATGTAGGGTCTTGATGAAAGATAAAACAAAACAAAATGCACACTTGGTAATGAAAAGGTTAGGAGTCCATAATCTAGTTAAAAACTAACTTAAAAAAATAATAATAACAATGAAGCAAGTGCTTGCTACATTCCAGGCACTGAGCTAGTCCCGTTCATTCTGACACCCCCACCCTTTAAAAAATGAATTCTTTTCCTCACTATATAATTGAAGAAGGCTTTAGTATGGTTTAGAAACTTTAAAATATTGTCACAGCTAATATCTTCCATGAAGAGATTATATGACAATGGATGCCACAATCTAAATCCTTCTAATATTTTAACTAGATGACATACAATCCCTGTCATATGCTTTTTTTAAACTTTCCTTTAGAACTCTTCTGCTAAGGGAAAACAGATACATTATTCATTCTTTTTTTTTTTTCATATATAATTCTCATTTGCTTAGGAAATCTCTAACGAAAGTACTTTTTCCCTTTGTAAATAAAGATAGCAGGATGTTTCTCTCCTAATGTAGCAACCTGGCCCATCACCACCTCACCTTAACCACAGCCTCTGTCTCTGTCCTCTTGTAGAAGGCACCAAGATGGCAATGATGGACAATTACTTGTCTGGTGGGCTTTTAAATTATGTATTTAACTGTCTAACTGAGAGAAGAGTGTAGTCATCCTTCTTTCCTCATAAGAACTTTGGGAAGTGAAAAGAATCTAGAGATGGTTTAAAATGAATGGTAGAGAGATCAAATTATATATGCCCAGTATCTGATTTTCCTTGAGAAAATGACTAATTTCCCAAGCCTGTAAACAAAGAAAATTAAATAACAAATTTTTAAGAGGAAGCTACAAACACTCGAGAACCAAAAAGGTTATGATTAGTCTGAGCTGACACATCTTTAGCCCTTCCATCTGTTGGTACACATTTAAAAAGGGAAGGTAAAAACCCAAACTACATCTAGCCTGTTAGCTGGATAATTTAATTTTCACATATTTGTGAGCTGGTGAGGCATGCTTGCCTATCTCTGTGTAAGCAGTAAGGCGGGCAATTAATCCTGTTCCCTTAAGCAATCAGACATGTTTGCTGGGAACTCACTCAAAGCCACTTTAGACAGGGCACTACGCAATTACTGGTGCTGGCACCTGATAAACACGCAAGTAGGAAGGGTAGCAGTCAAGAAGGTGTGGAATTTTCTTTTTTATTTATTACCTTTATTTATAACTAATTGGACAGATTAGCAAAACAGGGTGGTTGGAGACATTATTGAAATGGCATTTAATAAGTTTTCTGAGTATGAGAAGCAAAGAGATACAAGAAAACAGGAACTTAGAGAAAGGTAATAGGTAACACATAAAATATCACAAAGGTCATTTTGGTTATAAAGAAAGCACTTGCATCTTCTTTCAAAATATAAACTGAAATGTGAAGTGTGTATATGCTTGTGTGTGGGGAGGTGGAGAGGTGTTCTCTGGAACATCTCCTTGGAGTCTTCTTTTTCATTCACTCTCACAGATATCATTCAGTTGATAACAATCTCTGTTATGTGTTTACGTAAAAATGCATTTTTCATGGGTGAAACCCAAATGGGCACTAAAGATCCCAGTGAATAAGATACTGCTGGTGATGTTCATTGAATGATTCCAGTGCTGCCTCCTTATTCTCATTTGGGATGGGAAGATAAGTAGGAGAGACAAAGTGTTAACAAGAATCTTTGCCATCTGGACTGATTCCTTCACTTTACATCCAAGAATGCTCATGAAATTTCCCTATCTCACAGTCATATGCCAGGATTCCAGAATGCCAAAAGGCTTTGAAGGGATGAGTGGTGGAGAACTCATTTTTTCTCCTCCCTCAAAACTGGAGAAGTTGAGGGCCAAATGCTACTTCCTTCCTTGTCATTTTCACAATAACATAAAAATTCTCTTTCCCTTCGACTTCCTTGATGGTTGCAATAATTAACAGAATGATGATTTAAATGGATAAGTATCTATTTTTCTTTGAACCACACCCTCTTTACCTTCTCTAACTCTCCTGCCCATCCCTACTCTTATTAACTCAAAACACAGATTAAATCCTATTACATTATAAACAATTACATCTCACATAGATTTCCAAGCAAGCACCAGCTCAATATAACCCTATTTTGAATATTATGTTGAAATTTGTTCTACAGCTAAGAATTTAAATGGTATATTACCATTCATTCATCTATCTGTACAGTCAAGAAGCATTTGTTTAACATCTATTACGTACCAAGCACTAGACTCTGGCACCTAAGTTATTAAGATGAAGCTCTTGCCCACAAGGTGGTTTATTGAAACAGAATTTTATCTGTAGGAACTCATTTCATTAATATGTTCACTTTCTTTAACCAGGTGAGTTATTCAATATATATATATATATATTTTTTTTTTAATATTACCATATTTTTTTTTATTAATTAAAAAAAGAATTAACAAAACAATTAGAAATCATTCCAATCTACATGTACAATCAGTAATTCTTAATAACATCACATAGTTGCATATTCATCATTTCTTAGTACATTTGCATCGATTTAGAAAAAGAAATAAAAAGACAACAGAATAAGAATTAAAACAATAATAGAAAGAAAAAAAACAAAAAAAACAAAAACAAAAAACCTATACCTCACATGCAGCTTCATTCAGTGTTTTAACATAATTGCATTACAATTGGGTAGTATTATGCTGTCCATTTCTGAGTTTTTATATCCAGTCCCGTTGTACAGTCTGTATCCCTTCATCTCCAATTATCCCTTCTCTTTTTTTTTTTTTTAATTAACGGAAAAAAAAGAAATTAACCCAACATTTAGAGATCATACCATTCTACACATGCAATCATTAATTCTTAACATCATCACATAGATGCATGATCATCATTTCTTAGTACATTTGCATTGGTTTAGAAGAACTAGCAACATAACCGAAAAAGATATAGAATGTTAATATAGAGAAAAAAATAAAAGTAATAATAGTAAAATCAAAACAAAACAAAACAAAACAAAAACCTATAGCTCAGATGCAGCTTCATTCAGTGTTTTAACATGATTACTTTACAATTAGGTATTATTGTGCTGTCCATTTTTGAGTTTTTGTATCTAGTCCTGTTGCACAGTCTGTATCCCTTCAGCTTCAATTACCCATTGTCTTACCCTGTTTCTAACTCCTGCTGAACTCTGTTACCAATGATATATTTCAAGTTTATTCTCGAATGTCCGTTCACATCAGTGGGACCATACAGTATTTGTCCTTTAGTTTTTGGCTGGATTCACTCAGCATAATATTCTCTAGGTCCATCCATGTTATTACATGGTTCATAAGTTTATCTTGTCTTAAAGCTGCATAATATTCCATCGTATGTATATACCACAGTTTGTTTAGCCACTCTTCTGTTGATGGAGATTTTGGCTGTTTCCATCTCTTTGCAATTGTAAATAATGCTGCTATAAACATTGGTGTGCAAATGTCCGTTTGTGTCTTTGCCCTTAAGTCCTTTGAGTAGATACCTAGCAATGGTATTGCTGGGTCGTATGGCAATTCTATATTCAGCTTTTTGAGGAACCGCCAAACTGCCTTCCACAGTGGTTGCACCCTTTGACATTCCCACCAACAGTGGATAACTGTGCCTCTTTCTCCGCATCCTCTCCAGCACTTGTCATTTTCCGTTTTGTTGATAATGGCCATTCTGGTGGGTGTGAGATGATATCTCATTGTGGTTTTGATTTGCATTTCTCTAATGGCCAGGGACATTGAGCATCTCTTCATGTGCCTCTTGGCCATCCGTATTTCCTCTTCTGAGAGGTGTCTGTTCAAGTCTTTTTCCCATTTTGTAATTGGGTTGGCTGTCTTTTTGTTGTTGAGATGAACAATCTCTTTATAAATTCTGGATACTAGACCTTTATCTGATATATCATTTCCAAATATTGTCTCCCATTGTGAAGGCTGTCTTTCTACTTTCTTGATGAAGTTCTTTGATGCACAAAAGTGTTTAATTTTGAGGAGCTCCCATTTATTTATTTCCTTCTTCAGTGCTCTTGCTTTAGGTTTAAGGTCCATAAAACCGCCTCCAGTTGTAAGATCCATAAGATATCTCCCAACATTTTCCTCTAACTGTTTTATGGTCTTAGACCTAATGTTTAGATCTTTGATCCATTTTGAGTTAACTTTTGTATAGGGTGTGAGAGATGGGTCTTCTTTCATTCTTTTGCATATGGATATCCAGTTCTCTAGGCACCATTTATTGAAGAGACTGCTCTGTCCCAGGTGAGTTGGCTTGACTGCCTTATCAAAGATCAAATGTCCATAGATGAGAGGGTCTATATCTGAGCACTCTATTCGATTCCATTGGTCGATATATCTATCTTTATGCCAATACCATGCTGTTTTGACCACTGTGGCTTCATAATATGCCTTAAAGTCAGGCAGCGCGAGACCTCCAGCTTCGTTTTTTTTCCTCAAGATGTTTTTAGCAATTCGAGGCACCCTGCCCTTCCAGATAAATTTGCTTATTGGTTTTTCTATTTCTGAAAAATAAGTTGTTGGGATTTTGATTGGTATTGCATTGAATCTGCAAATCAATTTAGGTAGGATTGACATCTTAACTATATTTAGTCTTCCAATCCATGAACACGGTATGCCCTTCCATCTATTTAGGTCTTCTGTGATTTCTTTTAGCAATTTTTTGTAGTTTTCTTTATATAGGTTTTTTGTCTCTTTAGTTAAATTTATTCCTAGGTATTTTATTCTTTTAGTTGCAATTGTAAATGGGATTCGTTTCTTGATTTCCCCCTCAGCTTGTTCATTACTAGTGTATAGAAATGCTACAGATTTTTGAATGTTGATCTTGTAACCTGCTACTTTGCTGTACTCATTTATTAGCTCTAGTAGTTTTGTTGTGGATTTTTCCGGGTTTTCGACGTATAGTATCATATCGTCTGCAAACAGTGATAGTTTTACTTCTTCCTTTCCAATTTTGATGCCTTGTATTTCTTTTTCTTGTCTAATTGCTCTGGCTAGAACCTCCAACACAATGTTGAATAATAGTGGTGATAGTGGACATCCTTGTCTTGTTCCTGATCTTAGGGGGAAAGTTTTCAATTTTTCCCCATTGAGGATGATATTAGCTGTGGGTTTTTCATATATTCCCTCTATCATTTTAAGGAAGTTCCCTTGTATTCCTATCTTTTGAAGTGTTTTCAACAGGAAAGGATGTTGAATCTTGTCGAATGCCTTCTCTGCATCAATTGAGATGATCATGTGATTTTTCTGCTTTGATTTGTTGATATGGTGTATTACATTAATTGATTTTCTTATGTTGAACCATCCTTGCATACCTGGGATGAATCCTACTTGGTCATGATGTATAATTCTTTTAATGTGTTGTTGGATACGATTTGCTAGAATTTTATTGAGGATTTTTGCATCTGTATTCATTAGAGAGATTGGTCTGTAGTTTTCTTTTTTTGTAATATCTTTGCCTGGTTTTGGTATGAGGGTGATGTTGGCTTCATAGAATGAATTAGGTAGTTTTCCCTCCACTTCGATTTTTTTGAAGAGTTTGAGGAGAGTAGGTACTAATTCTTTCTGGAACGTTTGGTAGAATTCACATGTGAAGCCGTCTGGTCCTGGACTTTTCTTTTTAGGGAGCTTTTGAATGACTAATTCAATCTCTTTACTTGTGATTGGTTTGTTGAGGTCATCTATGTCTTCTTGAGTCAAAGTTGGTTGTTCATGTCTTTCCAGGAACCCGTCCATTTCCTCTAAATTGTTGTATTTATTAGCGTAAAGTTGTTCATAGTATCCTGTTATTACCTCCTTTATTTCTGTGAGGTCAGTAGTTATGTCTCCTCTTCCATTTCTGATCTTATTTATTTGCATCCTCTCTCTTCTTCTTTTTGTCAATCTTGCTAAGGGCCCATCAATCTTATTGATTTTCTCATAGAACCAACTTCTGGCCTTATTGATTTTCTCTATTGTTTTCATGTTTTCAATTTCATTTATTTGTGCTCTAATCTTTGTTATTTCTTTCCTTTTGCTTGCTTTGGGGTTAGCTTGCTGTTCTTTCTCCAGTTCTTCCAAATGGATAGTTAATTCCTGAATTTTTGCCTTTTCTTCTTTTCTGATATAGGCATTTAGAGCAATAAATTTCCCTCTTAGCACTGCCTTTGCTGCATCCCATAAGTTTTGATATGTTGTGTTTTCATTTTCATTCGCCTCGAGGTATTTGCTAATTTCTCTTGCAATTTCTTCTTTGACCCAGTCGTTGTTTAGGAGTGTGTTGTTGAGCCTCCACGTATTTGTGAATTTTCTGGCACTCTGCCTATTACTGATTTCCAACATCATTCCTTTATGGTCCGAGAAAGTGTTGTGTAAGATTTCAATCTTTTTAAATTTGTTAAGACTTGCTTTGTGACCCAGCATATGGTCTATCTTTGAGAATGATCCATGAGCACTTGAGAAAAAGGTGTATCCTGCTGTTGTGGGATGTAATGTCCTATAAATGTCTATTAAGTCTAGTTCATTTATAGTAATATTCAGATTCTCTATTTCTTTGTTGATCCTCTGTCTAGATGTTCTGTCCCTTGATGAGAGTGGTGAGTTGAAGTCTCCAACTATTATGGTATATGAGTCTATTTCCCTTTTCAGTGTTTGCAGTATATTCCTCACGTATTTTGGGGCATTCTGATTCGGTGCGTAAATATTTATGATTGTTATGTCTTCTTGTTTAATTGTTCCTTTTATTAGTATATAGTGTCCTTCTTTGTCTCTTTTAACTGTTTTACATTTGAAGTCTAATTTGTTGGATATTAGTATAGCCACTCCTGCTCTTTTCTGGTTGTTATTTGCATGAAATATCTTTTCCCAACCTTTCACTTTCAACCTATGTTTATCTTTGGGTCTAAGATGTGTTTCCTGTAGACAGCATATAGAAGGATCCTGTTTTTTAATCCATTCTGCCAATCTATGTCTTTTGATTGGGGAATTCAGTCCATTGACATTTAGTGTTATTAATGTTTGGATAATATTTTCCTCTACCATTTTGCCTTTTGTATTATATATATCATATCTGATTTTCCTTCTTTCTACACTCTTTTCCATATCTCTCTCTTCTGTCTTTTTGTATCTGACTCTAGTGCTCCCTTTAGTATTTCTTGCAGAGCTGGTCTCTTGGTCACAAATTCTTTCAGTGACTTTTTGTCTGAGAATGTTTTAATTTCTCCCTCATTTTTGAAGGATAATTTTGCTGGATATAGGAGTCTTGGTTGGCAATTTTTCTCTTTTAGTATTTTAAATATATCATCCCACTGTCTTCTAGCTTCCATGGTTTCTGCTGAGAAATCTACACAAAGTCTTATTGGGTTTCCCTTGTATGTAATGGATTGTTTTTCTCTTGCTGCTTTCAAGATCTTCTCTTTCTCTTTGACCTCTGACATTCTAACTAGTAAGTGTCTTGGAGAACGCCTATTTGGGTCTAATCTCTTTGGGGTGCGCTGCACTTCTTGGATCTGTAATTTTAGGTCTTTCATAAGAGTTGGGAAATTTTCAGTGATAATTTCTTCCATTAGTTTTTCTCCTCCTTTTCCCTTCTCTTCTCCTTCTGGGACACCCACAACACGTATATTTGTGCGGTTCATATTGTCCTTGAGTTCCCTGATACCCTGTTCAAATTTTTCCATTCTTTTCCCTATAGTTTCTGTTTCTTTTTGGAATTCAGATGTTCCATCCTCCAAATCACTAATTCTATCTTCTGTCTCTTTAAATCTATCATTGTAGCTATCCATTATTTTTTCTATGTTTGCTACTTTATCCTTCACTTCCATAAGTTCTGCGATTTGTTTTTTCAGTTTTTCTATTTCTTCTTTATGTTCAGCCCATGTCCTCTTCATGTCCTCCCTCAATTTATCGATTTCATTTTTGAAGAGGTTTTCCATTTCTGTTCGTATATTCAGCATTAGTTGTCTCAGCTCTTGTGTCTCATTTGAGCTATTGGTTTGTTCCTTTGACTGAGCCATATTCTCAATCTTTTGAGCGTGGACAGTTATCTTCTGCTGCTGGCGTCTGGGCATTTATTCAGATTTTTCTTGGTGTTGGACCCAGCAAGGTTGTAATATTTTTCTGTGAAATCTCTGGGTTCTGTTTTTCTTATCCTGCCCAGTAGGTGGCGCTCGTGGCACACGTTTGTCTGCGGGTCCCACCAGTAAAAGGTGCTGTGGGACCTTAAACTTTGGAAAACTCTCGCCGTCCTGGGGGTTCGCTAGCCGAAGCGGCTTGAGCCGGCCCGGGGTCCGAACGCAGGGAGGGTGTCCGAACGCAGGGAGGGTTGCTGGTCGCCGCAGCCAGGGAAAGAGCCCGTCCAAATTTCCTAGTTGGCCCTGGGCAACAAGCGTGGCGGGAGGGCGCCAGCAGCAGCGGCCCGCCCGAGAGAGTGCACGTTCCCCGGGAGTCACGGGGTCACCGTTCTCCGCGGCCTGGGGGTTTCCGATCCAATTCTCTCAGTTGGTCCGGGGGCTGTGCGTGGTGTGGGCGCCAGTCGCCTTGGTTTCAGGGGACCACCTCTCCAATTCTCCCAGCCGGCCCGGGAAGGGGGAAGGGAGTAACTCCGGCCACTTGCCACCCCGCCCGGTAAGGCCCGCGCGCCTCGGCGATCTCACCCGAGCTGCTTCTCTCAGCCAGCCAGCCGTTCCAGGATGGGGTACGCTGTCTTTTTTATCTCTGTTGTGGCTTTGGGCGCTTTCTGTATCGTTTCTACTCCCCTAGTAGGTGTCCTGGAGAAGAAACTAAGATCCGCGCATCTTACTAAGCCGCCATCTTCCAGGAAGTCTCAATATTACCATATTGAAGATGAACAAGATTGAAAGGGATTGTATACATGTCCCACTGACTCACACTAAAAATATCTATGAGTTCATGTAAGAATTACCTCAAAGATATGATTCTTGTATAAAGTGTGTTTAAGTCCAGGGTACAGGGGGAGAACTGCTATTGCATACTATGAGCTATGCACAAAAGGAAACCATCAGCACTCAATATATTTTTTTTTTAACAAAGCACATGGTGCTCATATTAGTCAGGGTTCTTAGAGAAACTGAACCAACAGGAGATATCTGTAAATATGAGATTTATAAAGGTGTCTTATGCACCCATGGGAATGGAATGGTCCAAAATCCACAGGGCAGGCTGTGAAGCTGGTGGTTTCAATAAAGAGTCTGGATGGACTCCATAGGAGAGGCTTGCTGGCTGAAGTGCAATGAAACAGCCTCTCTTCTTCCTTAAATGTCTAAGAATGTCATTCTTAAATGTCTTCCTTAATCTAAATCAACTGATTAGATTATATCATTGGAGGGCCTTTGAACCATTCTCTCTTCATTATACCCTTTAGAATAGGCCTTTGACTCTACTATCCCATAAATATTTTCCAATCTTCCATATACTTTGCTTCCATCTTTTTTCTCTGAGAGAAGATTTTCTCCCTTATGGATTTTTACTATAAACAATAGACAGCCACTGTCCCTAAATTCCTGTAACCCAATGCTATATCTCTTCTTCTCATGAGAGTAGCATTTAAATCTAAGTGGTACTACTTTTCTTCACCTTTGCCATTTTTGTTCCTCCATTTCTTCAATATTTTGTGTGCTTTGCAAAAACACAAGAATTGTTCAATGATATAAAAATAAAATTATAGGGCAGCACATATCCTCCAATGTCCTATTTCTTGTCAGGATTTTGTTAAAGATTGCTTCTTAATATCATAAAAACATATACCCTGAGAATTTTAACCAAAATGGCTTTCAGGTGTGAGGTTTTCTTGAATCTTAGTCTTTGGAGTTTCAGTCCACTTTCATCAAAAATTTGGTTACTGGACTGATAGGATTCTTAATCATTCTTTGTCTCTGGCCACCCCTAGTCAGCATACCCATGAGAAAGGAAAGACTAGGTGTCATATCCCAGTTCACTATTGTCTCCTCCTATTGTGAATTACCTCTACTTGGACATATATCTTCCCTTCTTACTCCACTTATGCTGGAGGCCAGGATAAGGAGAAGAAGATTGTTATTCTTTAGTCTCTTTTAAGAAGGGGAAAAATAAAAATAGACTGGCTTAGAGCCTTTCTACCAAGTATGGTCTACTGAGCAGTAGCATGTCCATCACCTAAGAGTTTGTTAGAAACACACAAACCCAACCACCAGACTTACCGTTTCAACAAGAGCCTATTGATTCATATAAACACTAAAGTTTGAAAAGGAGTGGCCTAGAAGATGCTTCTTTCCATTGGCAAAGGATAAAGAAAAAGGCTCACAAATTGGCGGTAAAGAAACTCTACCTTGGAGACACACTGGAAGAAAATTGTGGCAGGCAAAGGAGTGGGGGTCCATATATGTGGGGGTAGGGGATGTAAATGTGTGATGGAGAGGGGGTGAGGAAGGGTGGGGAGGGGATGAAAAGACCCCTACACACACACATGCATAAACACCCCTACCTAGAATTTCCTAGCCCCTTCTGGATCCCAGTTGTCAGGAATTACTCTCAGTTGGCTGCTTCGAATGTCTGGTGACTGTATCCTACCTGTATTTCAGTCATCACAGTCTACCCTAAGTAGCAGGAGAATGATCCTTAACGTTCTGCCTTAACCCAAACATAGGGTTTGATGAGGGTAGTCCTCTTGATATTACCCTCACTGGGAAGCTCATTAAAAGAATTTCTCTTTGCAATGATGGGAAGCCTGGAGCCAGCTGTGCCAGTTTTCAAAAGAGGCACAGCTCTCTCTTGATCATTTGGGTCTTCTTCATATGTCACCATCAAACTCAGAAATATTAAATCTCAGGGTTAGAAGGGACTTTAAATGGACAGTCCAATTTCTTATCTGATGCTAGAATTCCTGCCACAATGCAGCTAGTCATTGTGCAGCTTATGCTTGGATGAAATGAGTGAAAAAATAAAAAGCCCTCAAAATTCACGCTCATATGCCACTGAGCATTCAGTGATCGTACAGCTACCTTCTCATCATTTGAGCACACGGCATCTCACCGATCACATACATCACCCTTCTCTCACTCTGGCATGCCTCTCATAAACAGTTATGCTTCAGAGGAGCAGTGTAGGGAGGGGAAAAATCCTTTCATACACAAATCCATTTGCCTAAGTGAAAGAATATATACAGTGCTCATAAAAATGATAATTAGAGCCCAGCCTGAGAGGGACCCATTTCTTAGAATAATAATAAAGTACCTTACAAGACTTACCTTTCTGGAGAAAATAATATTTGCTATTATTATTATTGTTATTACTATTATTGTATTATTGCTAATGATAGGTGACTGGGCCTTCAGTGTAAAAAAGTAAGCAAGCTTGGGAAGGGCTCCCCTGAAGGCATTTCTTCAATTAATAAAGGAGCCTGACAGATCTTCTCACAGCCCACTGCCAGGTACCAATTGATTGCCTCTCTTTAATAACTGTTTAATTTGCTTTCCTGCACTAATCATGTTGTGCAAATTGTTGGCCTCTGCCACCCAGTGACAAAGTGGATGGTGTTTCAATAGCCCCAGTGGAGCTGTCCACCAACCCCGCCTTCCTTCTGCCGTATTTCCACCCTCCATTTTTTCCCTACTGTCCTGCTCTCCTCCTGCCTGCATCCCAGAGACAAATCCAGCCACTTGTTTCACTGGGAAGCCGCTTGATGGCAATGAGAGAGTAACATTGTTCAGACCTCTAGAGCAGCAGCTGCAGGAAGAAAGAACCATCCCTTCTTTGCCATGTCTCATGACCTCTCCCCACGCTTAAGGAAAACTCATACACTCACAGCATGCATTAGCATGGCCTCATTATAGAAACAGAATTGGGGTCACATAAGGCCAAAATTGGTAACTAGGTGATTAAAAAAAATCTAAGCACCGAGAGCAGAGGAAACTGCCAGAGTGAGGGGTGAGCAGTAAGTTAAATATGATGAAAGCTCATGAGCAGAAGTGAGTGTTGATGTGTAAATGTCAGAGTACATCATTAAGCATATCAAGGAACTCCAGTGCAGTTAGATTTGATGATTGAGTCATAGATGTTGGCAGTTTCCCCGCCTTTTTTTTTGCTTCTTACTTAGCCTTCATCCTTCTGCCTCATCAGCTGAAAAGCCCACAAACAATCAAGCACAAAGGAGGTATGTGTGGTGGTTGCACATGCATTCACACTTTGGCACCCTTAGGCACACTATTGTGGCACCTGGATGGAATACCCTTTACACTCTGCATGAATTAAGTCTCATCACAAAGACCTCACCTCTTGCATGAAGCCTTCTGGTCCTAATCCAAGCTCATGCAGACTGCTTCCTCCCACATCAATAGTTTTCCCCTTTGTACCTGTTGCTTAGTTGCTTAGGTAACCGAAAGCAGGACCTCAGTCCTTCCCACAAGGTCATCCACACTGCAACCTGTCCCATCTCCTACCACGACTCCAGACGGATCGATCGTATGCACATATCTCACTGAGCCTCATGCCTTCCTCACTTCTGCACTTTGTCTTTGCATTTTCTCTGTCCGGAATTTCTTTTCTGTACTGTTCAGTTATCAAATATCCCACCTAGTAATGGACAGCACTAATGACATGTCCTTCTTAAGATTGTTACAGGATATGATCTATCTCTCTGTTAAACCCTGTATTGCATCAACTGCAGACATATTTAATTCTTTGGGGAGATTAAAAATTATTTTAGGGGAGTGCTCTCAACACTCTACTAACCCCCCATAGCACTTCCTATTTTCCTTAGACAGTAATAATTTGCTTTGTTTGATGAATACTGCCACCAGGGGCAGTTTTAACAGATTTTCATAGGAAATATCATGACAATCTAAAATGTGGAAATATTTTTCAGCTTGGACTTCAAATGGAAAATACCCTCCCACTGCAAAGAATTTAAAATCCCCTTGTCATTGTCAGGTAGGACAGAGAAGGCTGAATTTATCAGAGGGAAATAAGCCAGCAAGGATTTATTCTGACTAATAAAGCAGGTGATATTGGAGGAAGGCAAGACCTAAAGAAACATTCTGTTAATAAAAGACTTGGGATTTAAAGGTTGCAGTAGGAGCAAGAACTCCTGAACCACAACTCAATATCAAGCTAATACTGATGGCTTAAATGAGATATATTCAAAGAGGAATGTTTGTGTAACTTGAGAGCAAATATTTAAAGATGATGCTTGGCTAATAAAATACAATGTGCCTTTGAAGTGTCTACTGTGTGTTTGGCTTTGAGAATAAGTAAGCATATTTGGGGCTATGGGTGCCCATTGGGGGAAAGGAGGATAAAGAAAGAAATACAAATTATAGAACCCTGCAAAAAACAAAACTAAAAATCAAACAACCATATTAAGTCCATTGAAAAGACTTTCCCCCCAAAAATGTTCCTCTTTCCATTGACAGAAAGCTCATACTCACTGCCACCACCCGGATTTTGACTATAGTTCTTTCTGGCTGGGATTAATGCAATGGTCTACGACAAGTTTCCCAAACTCTAGCCCTGTGCCCTATGAATACATTCTTCAAGCATCTATAGTACTTTCCCATTGCCCGTACCCCATTCTACTCCCTCACACAGTTGATTTTTCCATTCATAAGCCCAGTATTAATTTGACCTTTGTTAGGCAATAAGAATACAGAAACAGTGTAGTCCAGAAGCTTAGTTCTGCAATTAGGGATCAAGTCCAAATTCTTCAACATGGTATACGAGGCATGAGCATTCTGGTATGTGCTTATCTCACCCACTATCTGCACCACTGTCACCTTGATTTCTATATTCCATTCATACTTCACTCATACACTCATACTTACTTTCTGATTTCTCTATTAGGACTCTCTAGTGCCTCCTCGCTTTTTCATATAATGCTTTTTCAGCTGAAATAGCTTTCCCAACCCATCTTCTCTAGCATTCCCCAAGTTACCTACTACTAGCCTATATCACCCCTTGTTTCCTCTTTGTGTGTGCTCTCCACTAAACTCAGAGCTCTCTGAGAGAGATGCAGTCTTACGCATAGGTAGATAATCCCAGCACACAGTGCAGTGCTGCATTTCTTTTGGTGCTTAATTATCATCAGTTGGGTGAACTAATTAAAGCTTGCCCTTGTATTGCTGACTGAGAGGAGTAGTTTCCACACTGCACCTGAGGGCATAGACTTTGGTTCAAGACTTTTGCCAGCATGGTAACTACCAGACACTCAAATTAATATTTGTACAATGAATGAATTCACTTAACCAAAAGAAAAAAAAAAACAGTATTAACACCATTTCCACAGAAATATAGGGTGATGAAACTGAATATTAAGCATCAATTTGCCTGAGGAGAAATTAGGAACTTTCTCACAGGGGATTACTTAAATTAAGAAGAGGAGTATTAATGTACTAACCTCTTTGTAAACTCCAATTTTCCCTTCCCTCGTGCAGCACAGTAAAGGCACTGAACTTGAAGATGTGAGACCCTTTTCATTTTTACATCTGAATTATGAAGTGCCACATCTCCCAGCCTCTGCCAGAAGCAGGCGATATTAATATTAATGTTTGGAAGGGCCTGCAGTGTGGCAGCGGCATGATTTAAAGGGGAGAATGATCAGGAACTGAATCTCAGTAAATAAATCCATGGCCCAATTTGTTTAGTCTTTCATCCACATTTTTTAAGGGAAATTAATATTCTTTTTAAAAAGCAAATCAATACAGACTCAAAACTGCTGACTTCATAGGTTTAAAATGGAAATGTTTCTCTCATCTCTGGCAGCCTCCTAGATGATCTTCCTTTTTCCAGTCTCTGCATATTCCACTCTAATATACAAAACGCTGGAAGACTCTCAAAATATCACTTACAAGGCATTACGTTCTTTCTGCTATATGTCCAGCACTATCCGGCTACTGTGGTGACACAGAGCACAGAAGAGCCTGTCTTTATCTTCAAGGGGTTTATTATCCATATGAGGATTATATATGTTAGTCCCCTAGATCAGGCATCCAAAGAATAATAACAACCACCACTCTAAATGTAGTAAACACACACACACACACACACACACACACACACACACACACACACACATTTTCGATCTGTTATTTCTATACTTGCAAATTCACTGTGCTCTTCCCATGATGTGTCCCTAGTTGAGACACACTGGGCATTTTCTAGACATTATCTCATTTAATCCTCATGGTAGCCTGAAGAGGTATGATAATATGGCCATTATACATATGGAAGAACTGTGTTTCAATAAACTTACATGACGGTTGCAAGATCCTCCAGTTGGGCAATGGCAAAACTAGTACTTAAAATTCAGTTTTACTTGATTGTAAACTTTCGCTCTACCCATTGCCATCCACTGTCTTTGGTACCACTGTATCGGTTCTCACTATTTCTTGCCACCTCTTTTCTGTTGAAACCAAGTCAATCAAGGTGGCGTCTCTAGAACAAATTGTGCTAAAGTATGTTATCATGCTTTTAGCTTGCTCACCGATCACCATGAAAATCTTAGAAGGTGTCAGGACAGCATATAGTTTCAGAGTATAGTGCCTGAGAGTAAATGGGCTCATATAAATTCCAGCTTCAACTCTTTATAGTTGATGCCCTCGTACTCAGGTTCTTCATCTGTAAAATATGAAAATAATAGCATCCACAAATGGAAATAAACTACTTTTGGCAACTGATGCTTGTTACTGTACTTTCACCTGTGATTTGGGAATACCCATTCAGACGTATGACTCCTAGACAGTTATTGGCTTGAAAACTTAAAAAATTGTTAATGATAGAGCTTGTAAATGGCAAAATACATTGCTCATACAGAAGATAAAATAATGGAATATATGAATATATCTTTCATATTGAATGATAAATAATTGAATAGGAGATATAGAATAAAATGTCTATGCATTTTAATACAATCCTCTCATTTTATACATGGGGATTGAAGGCTGAAAAAGGTAACATAATTTGTCCAACTTCACTTGTCTAGTGGAGAGCCTTTTCTAGAAGGTTGTACTGTTGCTTTTGTTTAATAATGTGTGTCTGATAGTGTTAATTCATTTAGCTCATAAATGTCCTTCCACACTGTACTCTCAAAAAAGCAGGTTATAAAAAAGCCTCCATTCACTCACTTGCTCAATTTTCAGCCATCTCTCCTTGGGCAAAAATGCTGGAAATTTATAAATCCAAAAGAGCTTCCTTAGCTAGGTCTTAAGATTTACTCTGGTTTTGAATTATTTCGGAGGTTATATGTGGAAATACAGGTATTTTTCTACGAAAAAACATTTGAACCTTGAGTGAAAAATCTAGTTCAGCTCATTGCAATAAATATTTGGGTTCCTATTTTCATTCTGGCACCATTTGCTAGTTGTTTGGGCTAATAAAGTGGGGGGAAACAGCATTGTCTCTGCCCTCTTAGGCATCAGAACTTTAATTTCAAAGTTCAGCAAGTTTAAAATCCCACGTTGGGAGTCTTCTTTTTTTTAAAAGGTCACATTAATAAGAGCAAAATAAACACTTACTGCTTGAATAGTAATATATTCTAATGTCAAATTATAGGAAGAAATAAAAATGAGATGTCTTTTTCACTTTCAGTGCTCCATATTTCTAGAAATTCCTTTTGGCACTGGCATTTAGTTAAAATTAAAAAAAAAAAGAGCATTACCCTTCCCCATCATGGTTTTTTTTCTCAACATTCTTTCATTAAATATTGGCCAAGGTTGGGAGACACAAAGATAAGAATTATTATCCCCATTTTACAGGTGAGACAAATGTGACTTAGGCTGTGTAAATTTACCCAAAGTCATGTATTCAGACATGATAAAGCTGGAACGCAGATCGGTCTGATCAGGTTTTTTATTCAGTGTTCTAGGCCCCAGGGGATTTTTTTTTTTTACACCAAGTAAATGTTCAAAAAATCCTTTTTGAGCCATTTAATTGTGAAACAGTAGAAAAACAACATAAATGCCATATGGTGAAATAAACCTCTGATAAAGTTTAGCAACCAGACTTCGAAAGAGCTGTTCAAACAGAATCCCTAGTGATTAGGCATTTGCAAAAGACCCTGAAGAAGCTTTGCGGCACCTGCTTCAAATGTGCAGTAGTGAATTCTGAAAGGGTTTTGAAAACATTTTTAATGCTACAGAAAAAAATACAAGTTTTAGTCTAAATTCATCTAACAAAAATGCAACCCAAATTTTGCTCTACTGAAATTTCAGAGAGGAAAAAGCAAATAATTAAAGTGTCATAGAGGCCCCTTGTGCAAAATTTCTAGGCCACTGTTTAATAAAGGGGGATTGGTATACCAAATTCTGTAGACTCTATGTACAAATGTCCCAAACCAGCTAATCCTTTCCAAAAAGCCTGACTTAAAAACTTTAATACTCTAACCAACACTACTATCTTCACAAACATACACATACACAGAAACCATTTAGTTATAGACATTTTCAGAGCTGTCTCAAGGAATTCACTGTCTTACACTTTGCTATTCGAAATGCAGTTTGTAGACCATTAGTATCAGCATCACCATGGAGCATGTTAGAAATACAGATGCTCAGGCCCCATCCCAAACCTGGTGAATTAGAATCTGCCTTTTAACTTGATCTCCCAGTCATTCAAATGCACAGTCAGGATTGGGAAGCCTTGGCCAAGAGGGGAATCTGGCAGGGATTCTTCTAGCAGGTGGTAAAGGAGACAGTGATGAGCATCTAACAGGAAAATCTACAGTCATTTTAACTATTCGCTGATTTTGCTGATATTTGCAGTCCAGGACAACATGAGGCCACGAGGAGGGCCCAGGAACCTTCGTTCATAAATTGTGGCAATGGAGAGGCTGAGAAATGTTTTGGGAGCCAGTTATGGCAGATTCACTTATGATGCGCAAGTCCTCCATTTTGTTTCATTAAAAACATTCATTGCTTTCTTCAACCTGCCTACCTTCTCTAGAAAGGCATTTCGGATTCCCCTTTCCATTCCAAAGACTGTTAGCATGCCTAAACCTAAGCATCAATTTATGCAAGCTGCACTACTACAGAATGTTTATATAGTTTCCAATGATTTGTATTTGTCTCCTTCACTTGATCAGAATCCTTTGAAGTCAATGACAGTATAATCTATCCTTTAATACCCAAATGAGTGCAGAGGGAATTTAGCGAAAAGTAAGTATTTAAAGGGAATTTGGAACCAAGTCTATCTGGCCTGGCTTTTATGTTTGTTTGTTTTCCTGAAGAAACACTGTCTTTGGATTTCCCCTAATTAGGGAGGATTCCTAACCTTTATTTATGATGGAAAATCAAATTGTGTGAGTTGGACTCATGTTTGAAAATAGAAATGAAGCAAAGCTTGGCTCCGCTGAGCAGGAGCTGGTCAAGCAGATTTGTGAGGACTCCTCACACTAGGACAGGAGTCTGTCTGGTTTGTGAGCACTGCCACCGCTGTGCATATCATACATGTCTTAGGGTGCATGAGGGGGGCCTAAGCATTTTGTGTTTGCCTCCTGTGGCTTTTGTTTGGTCCCTGCCTGATGAGCTTTGCTTCGCCATGCTGAAGGTGGAAAAAAGATATTCAAAGTGGAATTCACTCAGAACCACAGCATTTCTTCTCATTTTTAGGTCACAACTGAAATTGGGTTTTAATGTGAAATGTGCCTTAGGCTCAGCAGATGGTTCCCAAACATCACAAGCAGGTTCGCCTTTCATGCAATGATGAAGTTATAACTAAGTATAAAACTGTGAGGTGACTGTGAGCTTGTCCAAATTGCCCTTGCCCTACCATTTCTCCCTCCCATTCTTTTTTTCTATTTATATTATCAGAAGACATAACACACCCCTCACTGCATTCAGCCATTCCGATCATACATGTTTATTATGAGAGGTAGCAGGGTTGGAAGAAAAGAGGGAAAGATCTCTATGCTAGACACAGCAGGCTTAAAGAAGAAATTGACTTATCTTTTTCTTTGAGAAAGAAATCCCTTTAAAAATTTGGGGTGAAAAGGTAAACAAATTGGAGTGTGGATTTATTTACTCTTATGCTGTCCCTGATAATTCTCATCTTTAAATCATCTGGCAGCTGCACTCCCAACCCTTCTGGACATCAATATTAATGTTCCCAGCTCCTGGCAGTAACTAGTAGAGGTGGCATTTCATAATTCAGATGTAAAAATTAAAAGCCAAGTGCTAGAGGGGGTACACAGTAGCAGAATACATCCATCCAATCAAAGTCTGAAAGCCTTTCACAGAGAGCCAGCTTTTCCCAGCCCTCCTTAGCAAGGAAATGCAACATTAATGAGTAAATAACAGGCCCAGAAATTCACTTTCTCTTCTTACTAGAGGAAAATGGAATTTTAAAAGACATACGATGGGGCGGGCCATGATGGCTCAGTGGCAGAGTTCTCGCCTGCCATGCCGGAGATCCAGGTTCGATTCCCAGTGCCCACTTATGTTTAAAAAAAAAAAAAAAAAAGTGCATTGGCACTTAAAAAAAGAAAAACAAGAAGAAGACATGATGGGGTAGGCCATGGTGGCACAGTGGCAGACTTCTCACCTGCCATGCCGGAGACCCAGATTTGATTCCCGGTGCCTGCCCATGTAAAAAAAAAAAAAAAAGAAAGAAAGAAAGAAAGAAAAGTCACACAATGTTGCCATAAATATTTTTACTTCAAAATTGTCTGTAATAAGTCAAATATTGAAAATCTTCAATCAGATCTTCAATTGGTATGCCAGGCAAAAAGTCTCTAGGAAATCCCACCTGAAGATGTAGACTGACTGACAGATGAGAACGTAGTGGTAGAGAGTTCCATGGAGAAAGGTTCCATGCTCTAGTCACTAACTACCTATGATAGGGTCCTATTTCTCTTTTTTTGTCAAAAAAAAAAAATGTCCCTTAATGTTTTTATGATGCAGGCAACTTAGACCCTTAATTCTCTGAGGAAAGACTAACTTTTCATTATCCTCTTCGTATTATTCCTTTAAAATCAAGATCTGCAAATTTAAGAGCTGAAGAAGCTTGGAGGGAGCCTAATAATGATCTTAAATAATTATAAATTGAAGTAAATACTTATGAAATTCAAATAATTAAAACACAGACACATCCCCATAAATTCAGCATTTTTACTCTCTCACTTTTACCACCATCTCTTACTACCGTTGTTTTCCTTTGCCACCTGAGAATATTTTAGGGTTGGAATAAATAAAATTAAAGAAAGCAGAAAAACTCATTCTCCCATTAACTCCCTTATCTTTCTCAGTAATTTAATATAAATATATATCTCTGGTAGAGAGGAGTAAGTGACTGTTGTCAATTTTTACTAAGGTCCTTTTCAGTGACCATGTGTCTTCTCACAAGCAAAGATGGACTACTTCAAAAACATAACTGCTTTTCATACAAACCCCCAACCGCTATCCACTTCTAAGTATTAGAGAATTGTTTGTGTGAAGAATTTCAAAGTTACATACAACCCTCCATTTTAAATGAGGCCTCTTTTTCTAAAAAGGATATGCTTTAACAGGTGTTTATGTTTGTTTTCCATTATTCCTAAAACAGGTAAGTGCCTCTTGGTTGCTATTCACTTTATTCTAGTAATTTCTGTGCTAATCATAGCTAAAGTGATTTTTCTAAAGATCCAACTAGGCCTTCTTTTTTTAAAGGTTTTTTTTCCCCTTTGTTTTCTATTTTATTTTCGTTCTTTAAAAAATGTTGTGAATATAATTTTACTCCCTATGATTCCTGGGTCTGAAGTAATTTGTTTCTGATGGACAGAAGGTAGACTTATTTTTCATAAGCTGCAACAATGTCAAACCTGAAAAATAACAAACAGTAAAGCAAAAAAAAAGGGAAAAAAGAGATAACAGACTGTCTATTAGCCTGTTACAGGTATGTATGGAGCAGGTTATTCCATTTTAGTTGCTTTACTTTTAGTACGGCAAATCTTTCAGTTAATGAAACACTTTCTAACCTGTCTTTTCAGTGTCTCATGAATGAGAAGTATGGGACCCACGAAGTTATAATCGCTGCAGGCAATGTTTGTGCTCACCAAAGTCAGGCAAGGCCAATTCAGAGAGGCACTGAAAATATTTATGGGGCTCAAAAGGGCAAGGAATCATCCCTGGGTAGGAGGAAGTCTGTAAAACAAGGTGGGCAAGAAATTGTACAAAGCTTAGGAAAACAAAATGGAGGATGGTTAGGAAAAAAGGAAGATGTGGACGGTTTGAGTTCAAACTAGGATTTAGATTTTATGTGAAGACAACTCAATGTGCCTGCAAAGTTGAAGTCTTTTATTCTTTTTGAAAAAAACAATAAAAACTCCCAACTTCAAACACATGGTGAGATGCTCTCACCACATTTCACATCCTGGCCACCTCCCACCCACACCCGGCCCTCTCTGGGGCAGCTCCGCAGTCCTCGGGCACCATGACAGATTGCTCACTACCCATATACTCTCCAACATGTGAAGGAAGAGGAGAGAGATCTTGGTGACTCTTGCCGAGGTGAAGAGGAGGAAAGAATAATAAAGCCAGCTTATCTTGTGTACTCATATAATTTGTCTTTCTTTTGTCGAGCATGATAATGTGAAATAGCATGAAGGGCACTACTGATTAGCTTGATAAACTCTGCCTGAATTTCAAGTTATTAAATACCAATATGGAATCTGAAAATGATCTCTTTTTGTTTGGCTCCAGTGAGTACATTTCCTTCCACAGTGGTGTAAGGCTCTGGGCATCTACTGGTCACCTGAGTTTACTTGTTTAAGTAAGATTTTCCTGACCTTCCACAGGGGCATCAAACAGCAAAGCTGACACCTGCCACGTTAGGGACCTCTTTAGGATGGTGCCATTTCTCTGCAGGATGCCAGGGCCCCCCCGAAGGTGTAACTTCAGGACCATCAAAGTCCTTCTGCAATAGTACTTAAAGGGTTTTTCTGTGTTTCAATGCAATTTGGGGGCAGTTTTATCATCCATGGAAACAACAGGGATATTGGCGAAAATATACCAAAGATTTATTACCTTTGAAGGGATTAAATGGAAGCGGATCCCAGTGATATGGCTGGGTTTCAAGTCTGATTTTGAGTTTAATAAAGAATCGTATGATAATTCACATTAAGACCCAGTGGGAGGGCAGGCCACGGTGGCTCAGCAGGTAGAGTTCTCCCCTGCATGCCAGAGACCTGGGTTCAATTCCCGGTGCCTGCTCATGTTTAAAAAAAAAGGAAAGAAAGAAAGAAAAAAAAAGCAGTGGGAAAAGATCTGGGTGCTGTCAAAGAATGTGCAATGTTTGAGAGAGGAAAAACAAATATGTGGCTAACAAAGATGTAGGTCTTTCCCCGTGATCACCATAATCTACTGTAAGTTAGTGTGAATCAGGAATACATCTGTTCTTTATGCTGACCAGGAGGAGATTTTGCTGTTACTTGGCATAACAGCACGGTACAAATCCAGATAGCACACTGTGAATACTCCACACACTGTGCACTGACCCTAGACAAAGAGGCTGTAGAACAGAGGGCTGCAGAATCAGAAAGACCTGACATGAAAATCTCAGCCAAACTTTGGACAAGTTAGTTGATCTCTTTGAATCTCAGTTTTCTATTCTATAAAATTGGAATAATAACTGTGATTTTTGCGACAGTCATCATGAGCATTAAGTGATAATGCCTGAGAAGCTATCACATGATTCTTTGGCATTTAGTAATTGCTCAATAAATAGTAGTTGATATTAGCTAGAGGATGGCTCATAGTTTCTCATATTTGGACAAAAATCTCTAAACTCTAGCTAAAAACCTGCCTTAAACCCCACCACCTGGAAAACATTGTCAATCATAACTCTCTTGTAAAGATAATTGTTTATGGTTGTACTTGATTATTAATGCTCACCACAGAATGATGAGTCCAACCTCCATCACCAATTCAAAAAATCCATTCTTCTCACTTCCTGTGTTTAAGACAAAATGATAGGATTCCTTCTGCTATGTGGATGCTCATTCAGATATCAAATGATATATGACCCATGCCCTAAAAATCTATATAGGCATAACACTATAGTTATCTAGGAACAGCTCTCTCCGCTTTGACTCCTGGGATCCTCAGAAAACAAAAATGTGTATTTAAAAAAAAATTAACAAACTTGGAAATATCAAGTATTCCTATTGACACATACATTTTTAGAGTAAAAGAGTAAAGGTAATATTATAGCAAATCCTATACAATTTTAGGAATTTGAAGAACTCTGCAAAAATATAGTGTTGTTCACGTTGGGATTTCCAGAGCTCTAGGATATCAATAGGGTTAACATGAGCAGCCAGGGGTGGGAATTCAGCCAGTGTGGCTTTAGCCCCTCCAGCCTCACTTCATCCAAAATAGCTCCTCCTCTTTTATCTATTTTATATACTAGCTTCTGGCAAACAATCAAATAAAGAAAAATACACGGTTTGAAATCACAGCCTAAGAGAGGGTTCAGTCCAGTGTCTTTTCTTCTTAAACATCTCCAAGGCTATCACCTGAAACTTATAGCAGCTTGAAGTTTCAACACTGTGTCAAGAAATACTACAAGATTAATGCCAAATCCTATTGTGCAGCATAGATCTTTCCTCCTTCTTCTGACTCAGGAATGTTCTTATTCACATACTCTGAGTGGAGACAAGGAAGTGGCTATCCTTCCCAGGCATGTTCTGTGTTTTGAAACAAATCCTCTAAGCACACATTATGGGATATATGTGTGTGTGTGTGTGTGTGTGTGTGTGTGTGTGTGTGTGTGTGTGAGATATAGGATTGGAAGAGGGGCGGTAAAGTCCATCCAACTAACAAAAGTTACATGTATAAAAATAGTTTGTTGCTTTTGCTTTATAATTTTCTTTCAGATTAATTGGATCTTCATAATGACTTCTTTTGCATAGTAACTTTCCCAGCAAAACTTTTTCTTCATTACTTGTTCATTGCTTTAAGAATGCACTTATTCATTCATCCATTCAACATATTTGTTGCATTCTCACCAAATGCTAGAGACTAGAAGAGTAAAATGAATAGTTCTATGATAGTCCAAGTAGGTATGAAATGTTCATGAAGCAAAATGTAAAAAATAGAATGAGCATGGGCTTTGGAGTAAGACTAACCAGGGTATGCATCCCATTTCAGCAATTATGAATTGTGTGAACTGGAGTAAGTGACTTATTTTCAATAAGCCTCAGTTTCCTTATCTGTGAATTGGGGTTGCATACTATTTTCTTTGCATGGTTCTGATGATTAGATGTGATTAGATGTAAAAATACATGTTCGGCAACTGGCCCATTATCTAGCATAAAATAATTACCAGAGGGGATTATTTCTCTTTGAAAGGATGTTCAACCATGAAATACAACCACATCTCTGCTAAAAGCCCAGGGAGGAGAACCCAGGTGGTAGAGCATTTGTGAGATCACACATTTGGAAAAAGGTCCCAAAGCAGTCTCTGTCGCTCTCAATTTCTCTGGGAAAATTGTGCTATCTCTAAGCATTTGTTAAATTAATAGAACTCTAACTTGGTTTAAAAACATACTTACTTAGTATAAATTCCCCTTTATTATGGAAGTGAGTGCCATCTGAACCCAGGTGTAAACCAGAAATGGTTCCAAAACACCCCAAAAATACGCTTTCTAAAATTGATAATATGAAATAGTAATATAAATTGAGACTTTTCCCAGTATAGGAGCAATTCCCTGGGAGTGACTTAGGAGATTTAGGCCATCATTAGCAGCATAAGAGCTAACACACTGAGGTAATAATGACTAAATGGCACCCTGAGTTATTAACACAATTTCTAAAAAGGCCTGGCTCACCACAAGGATATGGGTATCAAATGAGGCACATTTGGCTCCATAAAACTTTGCACATACTGCATGTTTTTAATGCTTAGGGTTTAAAAAAAGCTGTCTGTGCATGTGGCTTAGTATCTGGGCATGCATGGTATATTTGTTTTTCTATGTCTTCTTCAGTGAATTATGACAAACTTAGTCAATTTAAACAACACAAATTTATTATTTTACAGTTCTGCAGCTCAGAAGACCGACACAGGTCTCACTGGGTTAAAATCAAGTCATTAGCTGGGCCACATTCCTTTCCAGAAACTCTAGGGGAGACTCTGTTTCCTCGATTTCTTCAATTTCTAAAGGCCTTGGCTCATAGCTCACTCCCTGTATCTCCAAAGCCAGCAACGCCACATCTCTCTGATCCTTCTTCTATCACATTTCCCCTTGATTGCAGACAGGAAAGCTTTTCTACTTTTTTGGGACACATGTGATTAGACTGGGCCCACCTGAATAATCCAGGATATCCACCATATCTAGATCTTTTACATTAATCACATCTTCAAAGCCCCCTTTGCCATGTAAGCTAAAATACACACAGATTCCGGGGATTGCAGTTTGGACATCTTTGCAGTCTGCCACCCACACCTGGCATTGGAGAGCGGGCTATCACATACATACAGCTCTAGGCCTTCTGAGTGCCCTCTTTCGTCCAGCATTTAAAAAAGATGGGAACTTTTAAGAGTTTCCCTGCACTATACATCCTGTCAACCTTTTCTTCTTCCTGTAAAATAAACCATTTGAACTAAACATGAGCTCCTCTTCTAGCATCGAAGGCTGGGATGTCTTAAATTTGTATGAACTAAACTTTGTGCACTGCTTCATTTCTTTTTTTATACTGCTTCTTTTTTTTCTCTCTCTTTTTAGGCAATATATTTTTTCTGAATAAATTTTTTTTCCCAATTTATTTTACCCTTTGTCCTTCCTGTTATTTTTTTTCTTCCATATCTTTTTTTTTTTACTCGTCTGTCCATACCCTGGATAAAAACAGCATCAGAAACAAGGTTTCCATAATCACAAAGTCACATTGTAAATGTTATATCTTCATGAATCAAGACCATTGGAACACGGCTCAACAGTTTCAGGTACTTGCCTCCAACCACTCCAATACATCAGAAACTAAAAAGGGATCTCTCTATAATGCATAAGAATCACTTCCAGGATAACTTCTCCACTCTGTTTGAAATCTCTCAGTCATTGGCGCTATATTTTATATTTATTTACATTTCTCTCTTCCCCCTTTTGCTGAAGAAGGCTCTCTCAATCCCTTAATTGTGCACTGCTTCTTGACAAATTTGGATGATTCAAATTTCAAGGGATCTTAAGAATTAAAAAGGGTAAAATAGGAAAAGAGGAGAAAAGCATTATACAGATCATGTGGTTACCTAGTCCTATGTTTTCTGCTCTGGCCAGTCCTCACATACAGTATTGTGTTCATTTTGCAGTGTTGCTTATTAATGGAGTGGCTGGCAGATTGGAGTGAGTCTAGAGAACAGTAGGCAAGATTTTCAGGGGTAGCTGATTTGAGAAATGGTGTAAGGAACAATAAAATTAAGTTTACCTTAGAGGGCAGAAAATTGGAGAATGAGGAAGTAGGAGAACATGATAATTGTCTGCAAATATTTGCCCTTGTCGAAGAAAAGCGAATCCTATTCTGTGCAGCTCTAGAGGGCCTAGACTGGGTCAGCGGAAGGCATTGCAAGGTTGACTACATGAAGAAATTTTCCAACAGTAAGATCTCAAGCAAAATGGAAGCAGTTTCTTGTGAGGCCATTAATTCTGTATGATTAGACCCTAAGACTAGACTAGAGATACTGAAGAAGTAAATTCTCCTGTGGTGGTAGTTTTATATGTTATTCTTCAAGGGTTTTTTTTTTTTTTTTTTTTTTTGCATGGCAGGCACCGGGAATCAAACTTGGGTCTCTGGCATAGCAGGCAAGAACTCTGCCTGCTGAGCCACCATGGCCCACCCATTTCTAAAGATTTTGCCTAACACCAAAACTCTTGAAATTTTATGAATTTGGTTACTGAGATATTATTCCCATTTTTAATAAAAAATATAGGGTAAGGAGATAATTTTGTTAAGGAATGTATGATTTAGTTTATAACTACTTAATGGAAGAATTTCCATTAAGCAAGGGAAGATAGATTTGGGAATACAAAAGCAAAGGAAATTTCTGAATATTTTAAGAAAGAGTTGGCAATGCGTTGTTCTTGGGGTAAGGAAGTAGCCCACATCCTTGATTTATAAACTGTATCAGTGGAGTCCTAGGGTCCTCCTGAAAGTACCAAGAATGCTTGGTGGGGGGAATGAAGAGGAAGAGAAAGAGCAGGGATAAGGGGGAAGGCTAGGGGTTGGGGTCTACCATTCTTTATGTCAACCCGCCTTCAACTACAGTAGCACCACTTTAAGATTCTTCAGAAAGCTTCCCTCTGGGGTGGGGGTGTAAAATATTTTGTTTTTAAAAATAAAGAAATGAAATCACTGATCTCAAGAAATTATCAGACACAGGAGTAAAGGATTTGAAATGAAACAAATCTAAAATATTGTCTTCCAAAATTCATAGGTTTATTCACTAAATTTATTATTTTTAAACTTGTGAAAATGTCTACATATTTTCATGTCTTTAAATTCCACCACTGGATACAGTTTTGTGGCATGGCCTGATGGAGAAAGAGCACATTCATTTTTAACGTTTGGACCATGATCAAACTGTATTCCAAGAAACTCCTGAGACATGCCTTGTGGAACCCTGAGGCTTCACACAACTTAGATTAAAAACTTGCTGCTCTAGAATATGTTGCCTTTAGCTAAATTCATTCTAACAATTCCTAAAGCATATAGTAGCCAATAACAAGAAACTTTCCCAACTTTTTAAAATAAAAACTTCTAAAAAGACAATGGTATTTAGGTTACCAGGAGAGAGAAAAAGGATAGAGAATGGGCATATAATGCTTAAGGTATACAACTTTTAATAAAGTTGACGGTAAGTATTTGGAATGGATGGAGGTGATACTAGCACAATACTATAAGTGTATTGACAGTGCTGAGTGTGAGAATGGTTGAAAGGGAAAATCTAGGGATGTGTACGTCACTAGAAAAAAAGCTAGAGGATTTAAACATGGGACTGCAACATAGCGGAACATGTTGCGGATGCTGACTGTGGCTAATTGTACAAATATAAGAAAGTTATTACATATCTAGGAAAAAAAAGAGTCAAACTGGGGAAAAAAAAAAACAAAGCTTGCAACACATAGCACAAAAAGTTAAGCACACTAATAAAGGACTTGAAAGATATTGATAAGAAAAAGACTCACAATCCAAAAAAGTAAAATTAGCAAGGGCCACATTACAGACAGTTAATGAAAAAAGGGAATACAAATCACATTTAAACATAAAAAGATGGCAAACCTCACTTTTTTGTTTAACCTATCCAAGTGACAACATATACAAAATTTGATAGCTCTGTGTTTGTAAGTCTGTGGAAACAGGCACCCTGAGATATTCTTACATAATCTTCCAGAAGGCCTTTGACAGTATTGATCAAAATTCCAATGACTATTTTCCTTACCTTAGCAAACCTAATTCAGAGGATTTCTTCTATAACTATACACATATGTATGAAAAGATGCATGCATGAAGTTATTCACTGCATCATTGTTTATAATAAAACAAGACTGGAAAAACCTTAGTTTCTATCATCAGAGGGCTGGCTAAATAAATTATGGACAACCATACAATGAAATAATCTACATCTGTAAAAATCAATTCAGTAGGTTTGCATACACTGATACAGAAAAAATCACTAGCAAATATTTTAGGCAGAAAAAGCAAAGTGCAAATAATTGTACAGAATATTCTACTTTTATGTGAATTGTCTCAAAACAGACATATTCATGTTTGCTTTTATACGCTTCAAGCAAAAATGAAACACATGGAAATACATACACATGCAAACTAAAAAATGTGGTTATTTGTGATTAACAGGAATTAGGCAAATAGGGGCAGCAGTGGTAGGAGATATTTTATCATACAATATTTTCATTTTCTCTAACCCTATGATTGTGTTATCTTTTCAAAATTAAACTTATTACATATTTTAAATAGAAAACTTCTGACAAGCTCAGGAGAGTCAACCCAAACTACTTTTTAAGGAGTCTAAAAGTAAAAAAAAAGTTGAGACCAATGAGACTGTTATATTAAAAATAATAAAATCATAATTCCCTGGAGGTGAATGAAAAGTTAAGTTTATCAGTCTCTCCAGTCAATGTGAGTATAACGGGAATTATGAGTGATCATTAAATTTAATTCTGAACTTTTGGGCAACCAAAGACGAATAGAAAAAAATGTGAGTTATGCAATTCTTTTCATCTGAGAAAACGAAGTCTACTATATTTTTTATAATCTATTCAATTTTTCATAACCTACTAGATTTTCTAGCGATGGAAACATTATTTTTATGAAATTTTAAGAAGGTGCTTCCTTCTTCTTGAGATATTAACATACCATGTAATGATTCATATTAAATAAATATAAGCTATTTTTCCTACCTAAAATAGTTCTACTTTAGATAATAAAAGTGGCTAACATTTGTTTAAATCTTACTATGAGTCATGCAGTGTTAAATGTTTTTCCTAATTTGTATCTGCACAGCAACTTAATATCACCTTTATATAAACAAGGAAACCCAGGCTTAAAAGCTAGGTAGCTTGACCAAGGTACATGGCTATTATGTGAAAGAGAAAAAAGCTGAAGAGACAGCCAGACTCCAGACACAATGCTGCTGACCGCCAGCACCACTGCCACTCCTCACTCGGGGAAGTGTTTTCACAAGGCAATTCGGGAAAGTCTGGCTCAAAGAAAGTGAAGGTCAAAGTGGGGAAGTTTCTCATGATCTGGTTCAGACTTGGAATCTGTATTTTAAAAACTTATTCAAATATTCTGATGTAGCTGGTGCAAAGATCAAAATTGGAAATGATTCTGTTAAACTTTCTTCCATAAATATGATATCATTCATTTAGGATTACGAAAAGAAGCAAATAGCAATTACTTTAAGAACTCACTCCCACTAAAACCTGGAGCACAGCTATTTTAGGTTGCCTTCCAAAAAACAGGTTCATTTGCTTTGACTATGACACTCTCATTTGGCAAGGTCAACATTCTCTCTCTCTATATATATACTATTGCAACATTGTTTTCACTCATCTGGAGAGCCTTCTTAACAACTTTCTCTCCACAGGTGTAGCACTGTGATAGATTTGTGTGGCATGGAGAAGACACAGTCTTTGACCTTGAGAAGTTATAGAGTTGTCATCCTAAGATTTGCATACTTGAAACAATTAAAAAAAACATAAAAGACACTGCATAATCAATGATTAGATTGTGTGGCACAACTCAGCTAGTTACGAGAAATCAGGGAAGGAATGTGATGAAGCATAGTAAGAGAAAGCTTTACAAAGTGATGGGTCTTGAGTTAGGTCTAAAGGTTAGAAGAGAAAGTGAGAGGTCATATTTAGGAGGTGATATAAGAAGCTGAGAAAATATTGAGAGAAGTAGTATTTTCAGGCAGCAGTCAAGAAACCCACAGAAGGTTCATATTAATTTTTTCATTCATGCAGTACTTGATTCTTGTTTTGATAACCTATATGCATACACTCTGCTAAACACTATGCAGAACACAAAGAAGAGTAAGAGTCCTTACCCTTATTGCCTGAAAATAAAGAGTTTACTTTCAGCTGGAGTAGGATTTGTGTATATTGAGAATGGGGGATGGCATTATGTTAGAAGGAATAACAGGAGAGGAGGTAAGGAAATTCAGTGTTAATGAGCAATAGTGAATGTGGAAGGAAATATAATAGGTATCTGAGGAAATAAACTTGGGAAATAAGACTGGAAAGATATTTTGGTCCAGGTTGTGGAGGATTTAAAATGCTATAATTTAGGCATGATTATATAAACTGAGAAACATAATGAAGACAGAAGATAGTGTTTTAGTTTGCTAAAGTTGCTGGAATGCATATACTAGGAATGGACTGACTTTTACAAAGGGGATTTATTAGGTTACAAAGTAAAGTTCTAAGCCCATGAAAATGTCCAAATTAAGCACCAACAAGAGAATGCCCTCATGCAAGAAAGGTCTATTGAGTCTGAGGTTTCTCTTTCACATGGGAAGGCACATGGTGATGACTGATGTCCTCTTCCAGTCTGTGGTTTGAAATGGCTCTCTCACCATTTCCAAGTGTCTGTGTTCTCTCCAAAATGTCCCTCTCTTAAAGGACTCCAGTAAATAGATTAAGACCGACCTTCCACATCTCCATGGAAACAACCTAATCAAAAGGACTTACCCATACCTGGATCTGCCCCCACAGATTGGATTAAAAGAACATAGCTTTTCTGGGGTACCTAATTGTTTTAAACCAGCCCAGACAGATAATGATTTAAGCTGAAGTAACCTAAAAATAGCCCTTTGGGATTAAAGGATAACTAAAGGAACAATAAAGCAACATTTATGAAAATTAAAATGGAAGGTAGATTAAAAAGGATGAAAGGGTAATAAAGTGAGGTTGGGGAAAATGTCTAGGAGGCAACAGGGAGAGTTGAACCAACATGGGAGCAACTGGACTAAAATTAAAAGGATTTCTATTGGAAGCATCTGGATAATTAAAATAAGCACCTTTCTGGAAGCAAAACCATGAATTGTGAGTTCAATCTTAAATATCAAAGGTCCACATACTCTGCCTAGGATATATGCCAACAGAGTAACACTATGATGAGAGTTCATCCTATTTGTTACATTTTTTCCATATTTGTAATGAATTGCCTTCTGAGGTCTTCCACATTTCAAAATTGTTCTGAGTTTTTTAACTCACTAAATCTTTTTCACTAGGTTACATTTTAATCTGAAAAACAAATTGGAGAGTCACACTCTTTATTGCATGGTTTTATAAAACAATGGTAATAGGATTATGGTGACTCAAATCCAGTGGGAAGGCAGAAATGGATCCCCTGTAAGAACCTGCATGAATTATCATAGATGAAAGCATTTTTTCAGGAAAAAATACAGGCTTTGATGATGGTCCTACAGTCTGTGCAAGATCTCACAAAAGAGGAAGCACATGTTAACCACAATGCCTGCGAGTGTTATCCTTGACAAGACCAAGAGGTCTAGTAACAGGTCCAGGCAAAGAAAATGAATTTAAGCAATGGAATCAACCTACTTTAGCTAATGGATTATAAATTGGACAGGAAGTCCTAAAAGGGTCAAAGGCAAAATAGGAATTATAGACATTTTGAAACTGTACAGCAAATTGAAGCCTAGAGTTATAGTCAATTCCATATGTTCTGAAGCCTAAAGGAAAGCACTGTGGGTCGGAACGGGTTGCTCCTTTCTCTTTCTGTGAGCCAGGACCAGAGATGACTCACAGGAGCTGCTGGTGGATATAGAGAGAGAGATGGAAACAAGTGGAAGCACAGCATTAATTTTCAGAGTTAATGGAAAATGTCCAAAGTCCCCACTGTAGAAAAACAAACAAACAAAATTAAGAAGGTCCTGAGAATCATTCCAGTACTAACATGAAGACCAAGGCAAATTGACGTAGAGATAGTATTTACATAGGCTGATCAGAGAAAGTTTTAGTGCCAATAGAAGCTTGACTTGTTTTGCCCTGGTCACCACTGGCACTGCAATCTGTAGTAGACTGTAAGAATTAAAAGATCTATTCTCTGGAAATGTGTCTGTTTCTTTATATTTATTTCTTTCACTTAGGGCTTTGTTTAGTTTTCCTGATACTTTTCTTGTGAATTTCCCCTTGAAAATTTTCTGCCTTGTGATTAGAAAGCCGGAGGGCTCAGGCAAGGTAGTGGCAGCTGTCATCTCAGCTGGATAACTTTCCCTTTTCTTTCTCTCCTTCACCAGCAGCTGATGAGGCAGAGGTTGAAATGGACAGAGAGGTGAAACCCCTGGAGGACAGATAAGACAGCTATGATCATTGATTCCTTCCTGCCTGGAGCATTCTCACTGTAAGATTACAGTTCCTTTTAAAATACATTTATGTATATTGTTACAAATATGCAAAGCTAGTGAAGTCATCAGTAGATACTATAAAGTTTCTTAGTCTTTAACAGAAAGCAATTATTGCTTTTGAACTTAAGTGTACAAATAAGCCGTACCTAAAATAGCCTAAGATATTACACTTAAACTACATATAAATGATAATGCTAGAATAATGTGTTCTAACAGTACACTTTGCCTTTAGCAAATTGCATTCCAACATATTTATTTCAGATTTTATAATGTGCTGAGAAGGAACAAATCTCCCTGGGCACTCTATGGCCCAAAGCACAAAACATATTGAAAACTCACTGAAAATAGCATCCCATTTTCTTTCCTTCACCTGTTGTACAGTGTTGATATGTGCATTCTTGCAACTCAGAAGCAGCTACATTTTAGTGTTAGTGAGAGATGATAGATAGTTATTTCCACATGCTGGGTGGATTGGATTTTACTCTCGTTAATGTAGCCAACTCCCACTGATCTCAATGGGAGAGTTGCCTGAAAGAGGGTAGTAGAATTAAACTTTGTAGTTTATAAAGAAACTTAGATTTTTTTATCATATAGATTCTTGTTCTATTCTATACTGTTATGAGTTTTCCATGCACTAACTCTCACTGACTTTAGAGGGGATGCTCACATGGAAAAGATAAGGACAAGCTGGAGCAAATTGAAGATCTAGCCAATATCATTATGCGTGAAGGAGTAAACGCTAATGTTTTTATTTAAAGAGCAGAATCTAATGCATGTATTGACTGTTTACTCCACTGAGAAATAAAATATTGAGATATCAATCTTGTAGCTTTGTGTAAGCTGAGATTTATGGGATGGGGCTAAGCCAAGCTGATATTGCCAGATTTATTTTGCATATAACCTTTTTAATCCTACAAATATGAAATGCAATATTGAAAGTAGTCGCTATTCAATAAAGATTCTCTATTGCTTAGAGAAATAGTCCATAAATATGATATTCTTTCTTAGGCAAGATAATGCTACTAAAGCCCCCCGAGACTCATGCAGCTCATACCTTTCAGCACAGCTTCTTAAAATAATCACATAAGACCTAATAATGAAAATAACACTATATATCAATACAATCAATAAAAATGCCATGGAATTTTATATGCTATTCCCTTGCTGGTGGAGGGGATATAACCATGATTTTTAGGATGGTATAAAGTGGTAAAGGGATTCAAGAAAGCACATAAGAATACATCATCTGAAAATGAAATCAGAACACTATGTTGGTGTCAACAAGGGAAAGAGAGCTTTATGACACCATTTATATCCATCTCAAAAGGGGATATTACAAAAATACCAAAGGGAAAGGGTTATGAGAAGCTGGCAGAATAGGAGACTCCAGGAATCAATCCCTCCATCAAAACAACCATTGAACTAACAGGAACTGTCCAAATCAACTAATTAGAAACTCTGAAGTCTAGTGAATACTGTGCAGCACCCAGGAAGGAGCTAGAGGAGGAAGCTGGTATACTGCAATAAATACCAATGTGTTTCACTTCTTTTCATAAGCTGCCATTCTTTGACCTCAGTCTCATGGAGGGTGGCAGTGGTGACTGGATCTCAGTCTCCTAGCACAGCTTGCTGATGCTAGGGTAGGATGTAAAAACCTATTCCTCCAAATTCAGGGAGAACATGGTCTAATCACCTTTCACCAGCTTCTTCAGATCAAATCAGAGTTGGCTCTGAGAGTAGCCATTGCTCTAACTCCCCTCAGGCAAAGGTGGGAGAGGAATCGTAAAGTCAGTAACATTACTCAAAAACTACAAAAAAAAAAAAACAACAAAAAAAAACAGTTAATGGGCTGCATTCACTGGACAAGTGCTAAATCAAGAAAACAGCTTCAAAAGCCAAATGAAACACCTGTTTTCCTTGCTTATCACTACCTCACACTCTCCACAATGTGGGAAGGAGCCATTTGATGCTCCCACTGAGGGTCCCTGGCTCTGTTCCGGAAGGAGCAGAGTGGCTCTTGTGCACAAACTGGGATGCGTGTATGGAAGTGCCAGTCCATCTGGTGGAAGACTAAGAGACTGAGCCAGGGAACTTGCCCCCACCTCACCCTCCCAGAGTTTGTCCTAAGAACATAGAAGCCCTGTACAGACAGCTAGGACATTGTAAGAAACAATTTAAGTTGTAGTACAATTATTAAAATGTGCTTATCATCAATTGTAACAAAAGTTTCAAAAGTGTCCATGGTTGGGTGGTATATGGAACCCTGAATTTTATGCATGATTGTTCTATAAACTTACAACTTCTCTATTAAAGAAAAAAAAATCTGATGCAATTAAGTTAAAGTGTCCTGGGGCAAAGATCAACCTGCATTAAGTCACTCAAAAGAGCACCCAGGAGGAGGACATGGTCTATTTCAAAGGGAGTAGAGAAGGGCTTCACTCGAATTCTTGTAAACTATAAACAGGGATTCATAAGGCCTCTTGTAAGCCCAAGCCCAGAAAAAAAAGCAGATTTCAGGAATTCAGTACCAAGTAAACTCAGATAAGACAGAGAGGACCCTCACTACATTTGCATTTGTTTGATCTTTTGGATAGGAGGGTGAAGCTCTGAAGGAGACCACCAGCTAATGCAGAGCAATTTGCAAAATCAATGAAAGGTGTTTTTTCTTTTTGGTTTATTTGATCTTATTTGCTCCTGACATTCAAGAAAATTCGTCTTCACTATTTCGATACAAAACTTAAGGAATAGATTGTGCAAAGATTAATTCCAAAGTTAACACTTTAAAATATTCAAATGTACAATGTGCAAAAAATAATTACAAGAATAACAAAGATATAGGAAATAATGGCCCATCAAAAGGAACAAGAGAAAAATCCAGAAAGCATCAATGAAGAATAGTAGAGTTCAGATTTATCAGATGGACTTCAAAAAAATAAACCTCAATATGCTCAAGGTAATAAAGGAAAACAATATATGAACAGAATGGGAATATTTTTGAGATTCTCAATAGGAACAAACAGAAATAATGGAATTGAAGAACACAATACAGAGATGAAAGATCTCATAGAGTTTCAGTAACAGACTGGAGTTGCAAAAGAAAGAATCAGTGATATTGAAGATAAGACAACCAAAATGTTTCAGGCTGAAAAGCAAAAAGAAAAAAATAAATAAAAAAGAATGAACAAAACCTAAAAGACCTGTGTGACACCCATCAAGTACCAATATATGCATTTTGGGAGTCCCAGAAAGAGGAGAATCATTAAGTTAATGAAGACATGGATATGCACATTCAAGAAGCCCAATGAGCCCCAAACAGGACAAATTCAAAGAGAATCATGCCTAAACATATAGTAATCAAAGTATCCAATGCCAGAAAAAGGGAGAGTTCTGAAAGCTGCAAGAGAAAAGAAACATGCTATATGCAAGGGAGTCACACTAAGGTACCAAGTTCTCATAAGAAACCAGGGGGGCAAAAAGTAGAATGAAATATCAAAAGTAATGAAAGACAACAGCTGCCAAACAAGAATGTTATATCTAGCAAGACTTTTTAATTCAAAAGTGATAGAGAGGGTACACAGGTGATAAAAACTCACCTTCCATGGCGAAGTCCCGGGTTCAATTCCTGGACCATGCACCCAAGATGAAAAATAAAAAGAAAAGTGACAAGGAGAGTAAGACATTCCCAGATTAAAAAAAAAAGCTGATGTACTTTTAACGACTAGACAAGCATTGCCAAACAGAGTTCTTTAGGCTGAAAGGAAAGGAAAATAGACAGTGGATCAAAGAGGCATAAAGAAATATAGCATTCCCATAAAGGTAACCATATGGATAATTATGAATGTCAGAATTACTAGATGGTATACTTTGGTATGTACATCCACATCTTACTTCTTACATATACTAAAATGAAAATGCATAAAAAGCAATGATAAACTCATAGCATTGGACATACAATGTGTAAAGATATAATTTATAACAAGTACACAAATAGTGGAGTACAGGGGAGTATAGAAAGAATATATGTCTATGCTATTGACATTAAGGTGGTATCAAATTAACTAAATTTCTTATAGATTTAGGGTGTTAAATTTTAACACCAGGGATATCAAAAAGAAATACATGAAAAATATATTCAGAATGAAATGTGAAGGGACTCAAAATGGTACAATATGAAGATCCAAATAAATATGGAAGTAGGCACTTATGGATGAATTGAGGGTATAGGACTTATGAAGACACAATAGTAAAATGGAAGAATAAAGTAGTGCATTATCGGTAGTTACTTTAAATGCAAACAGATTACATTCTCCAGTCAAAAGACAGAGATTGGCAAAATGGATTTAAAATAATAACATGAAACAACTAACTACATGGTGTTTACAAGAGACTCACTTTATTTTTTAAAATATTTGTATGGCGAAATCTTCACACATACACAGTTCACTCATACTATATGGCTCACAATATCATCACATAGCTGTGTATTCATCACCATGATCACTTTTAGAACATTTGTGTAGAGACCCACTTTAAATTCAAAGATATAAGTAGGTCAAAAATGAAAGAATGGAAAAAAATATACCATACAAGTAATAACCAAAAGAGAGCTAGGGTAGCTATACTAATATCAGACAAAGTAAACATTAAATCAAAAACTGTTATGAGGGACAAAGAAGGTCAAGCTGTACTGATAAATGAGTCAGTTCAATAACACATAGTAATTATAAATAAATGCACCTACTAGCAGAGCCCCAAAATACATGAGACAAATATTGACAGATCTGAAGGTACAAAAAGTTGTTTCTACATTAATGGTAGGATATTTCACTACATCACTTTCTTAAATGGATGCAGTAGCTAGAGAGAAGACCAGCAAGATAAAAGAAGATTTGAATGATACTCTAAACCAACTAGACAACATACATAACACTTCACCGAACAGTAGTAAAATATACATCTTCCTCTTGTGCACATGGCCCATTCTTCAGGAGCTATCATATGTTAGTTCACAAAGCAAGCTTTAAAAAATTAAAAGCTATTGAAATCACACAATGTATCTTGTCCAGCCACAATGGAATGAAACTAGAAATCAATAACAGAAATGAAAATTTCATAGATACGTGGTAATTAAACAATGTACACTTAACCAATGGGTCAATGAAGAAATCACAAGGGAAATAGGTAATTCTTTGAAAATGAAAACACAACATTGCAAACTTATGAGATGAAGCATTGATAGTGGTGAGAAAGACATTTATAGAACTAAATGTTTACCTTAAACAGAAAGGAAATGTCAATTCAGTGACCCAACCTCAAAATTGGAGCATTTATATTAAGAAGAGCAAACTAAACTCAAAATTAGCAGAGGGAAGGAAATATATATTAGAGCAAGAATAAATGAAATAGAGAATTAAAAAATATAACAGCATCACCAAAATAAAATTGTGGTACTTTGAAAAGATCAATTAAATCTATGGAAGGTTTAGATAGCCCAGCAAAGAGATAAAAGGGAGAGGACAATTAAAATCAGAAATGAAAAGGATGATAATACTACAGACCATATAGAAATATAAAAAACTATAAAAGGATACTGTGAAGAAGTGCTTGCTAACAAATTAGATAATCTAGATGAAATGGAAATTGTGCCAGTTTGAAGCTATTATGTACCCTAGAAAAGCCATGTTATAATCCTTATCCTATCTTGTGAGGGCAGCTTTTTCATTTAATCTTGATTCAATATTGCAGGGCAGAAACTTTTGATTAGAACATTTCCATGGAGATGTGGCATGTCCAACTGTGGGTGTGGCCTTTTGATTAGAGGGAGATGTGACTCTATCCATTCAAAGTGGGTCTTGATTAGTTTCACTGGAATCCTTTAAAAAAAGAGGAAACATTTTGGAGAAATGACAGAGTCGACAGAGATATGGATCTTTGGAGATGCTTGGAGCCCAGCAGATGTCGCCATGTGCCTTCTCATGGGAAGTTAAGCAAGCCAGAACATGAAGAGAGCCTAGGGAAGCAAAGAGATAAAGACAGCCCCGGAGAAACAAAGTGAGGAAGCTCCACCGGAACAGTGGCGGAAAGCAACTGAGTCCAGGAGCAAGGTGCCAGCCACATGACTTCCCAGCTGACGGAGGTGTTCCAGACAGCATCCTCTCTTCTTGAGTGAAAGTAACCTTTTGATGGTGCTTTAGTTTAGACAGTTTCTTGTCCCTAAAACTGTAAATTTGTAACTTATTAAATTTCATTCTTAAAAGCCATTCCATTTCTGGTATATTGCATTCCAGCATCTTAACAAACTAATACAGAAATACTCCTGGAAACACAAAAACTACCTTCTCTTACTCAAGAAGAAACAGAAGATGTCAACAAATCAATACCTCATAAAGAGACTGGATCAGCGATCAAACACCTCCCAACAAATAAAAGCCCAAGACCAAATGGATTCACAGGAAAATTTTACCGAACATTTCAAGAAGAATTAAAATCAATCCTGTTCAAATCCTTCCAAAAAAAAATTGAAGAGGATCGAATATTCCCTAACTCCCAAGACCAGATAAATATACCAGAAGAAAAAAATTTTTCAGGCCAATTATATTCTTTATGAATGTTGTGTTGGTTTGAAAGGATGTATGTCCCCTAGAAAAGACATGTTTTGATCAAAATCCCATTTTGTAAAGGTGGAGTAGTCCCTATTCAATACTGTATGTTTGAAACTGTAATCAGATCATCTCCCTACATGATGTGATTTAGTCAAGTGATTGTTAAACTGGACTAGGTGGTGACATGTCTCCACCCATTTGGGTGGGTCTTGATTGGTTTACTGGAGTCCTATAAAAGAGGAAACATTTGGAGAATGAGACTCAGAGAGAGCAGAGAATGCTGTAGCACCACGAAGCAGAGAGTCCACAGCCATTGACATTTAGAGATGAAGAAGGAAAATGCCTCCTGGGGAGATTCATGAAACTGGAACCCAGGAGAGAAAGCTAGCAGATGATGCCATGTTCGCCATGTGCCCTTCCAGCTGAGAGAGAAACCCTGAACTTCATCAGCCTTCTTGAACCAAGTTATATTTCCCTGGATGCCTTAGATTGGACATTTCTATAGACTTGTTTTAATTGGGACATTTTCTCAGCCTTGGAACTGTAAATTAGCAACTGATTAAATTCCCCTTTTTAAAAACCATTCTGTTTCTGGTATATTGCATTCTGGCAGCTAGCAAACTAGAACAAATGTAAATGCAAAATCCTCAAGAAAATACTAGCAATCTGAATCCAATAGTATATCAGAAGTATTGTATACCATGATTACCTGGAATATATCCCAGGTATGTAAGGCTGGCTCAGCAGAAGAAAATCAGTTACTGTAATACAACATACTAACAGAAAAAAGGTAAAACAAAGCAAAATATAATCATCTCAATTAATGCAGAAAAGGCATTTTTTTTTACAAAACCAACACCCATTCTTTTTTTTTCTTTTTACATAGGCAGGCACCGGGAATCGAACCCGGGTCCTCTGGCATGGCAGGCAAGCATTCCTGCCTGCTGAGCCACCATGGCCCACCCCCATTCTTAATAAAAACACCTAGAAAGCTAGCAATAGAAGGAAACTACCTCAACATGTTAAGGGAATATACAAAAAACCCACAGTTAAATTCAAACTCAATTTTGAAAGACTGATATCTTTCCCTCTAAGATCACTGATAAGACAAGGATGTACACAATCACTGTCACCACTGTTATTCAACATTTTACTGGATGTTCTATAAGAGCAATTAAGCAAGAGAAAGAAATAAAAGTAATCCAAATTGGAAAGGAAGACATGAAACTTCCCCTATTTGCAGATGATACGATCCTATTTAAAACAAATTTTGAGAAAACAGAACAAAACACAAATAGCTTCTAAAACTAATAAATAAATTCAACAAAATGGTGGGACACAATATCCTCAGGCAAAAATAAGTAGGGTTTCTATATACTTGTAATGAAAATTCTGAAGAAAAAAATCAAGAAAAAAGTTTCAGTTTCAAAAGCAACCCAAAGAATCAAATTTTCTAGAAATAAACCTGACCAAGAATGTAAAGGACCTGTACATGGAAACTACAAAACATTGCCCCAAAAATCAAAGATGCAGATAAGTGGAAGGACACTCCAGAGTCTTGGATTAGTGGATTAAATATTATTAAGATAAGAATTCTATCAAAGCAATTTACAGATTCAACTCAATTCCAAAGAAAATTCCAACAGTCTTCATTGCCAAACTGGAAAACCAATCATCAAATTTATATGGAAGGGTAAGGGGCCATGAATAGCCAAAACTATCTTGAAAGAGAAGAATGAATTTGAAGGGCTCACATATCATTATCTCAAAACTTATTACAAAGCACTGTAACCAAAAAACTTGGCACAAGGGCAGACATATAGAACAATGAAATAAAACTGAGAATTCAGAAATTAAACCTCATGTTAAAGGTCAACTGAGTTGTAATAAATGTGTCAAGTCTACTCAATGGGTAATAGCATCTTCAACAAAAGGCGTTGGGAAAACTGGATCTCCACACGCAAAAGAATGAAAAAAGGATGGCTACATCTCACGCCAGATGCAAAAATTAACTCAAAATGGTTCAAAGATCTAAATATAAGAACCAGGTCAATAAACTCAGAAGAAAATGTAGGGAAGTACCTTTACAATGTTGTATTAATCAATGGCTGCTTAGACTTTATACCCAAAACATGCTGTAAAGCAAAAAATATGTAATAGGACCTCATCAAAATTCAAAACTTCTCTGCATCAAAGGACTTTACCATGAAAGTGAAAAGACAACCTACTCAATCAGAGAAAATATTTAGAAGCTGCATATCAGATAGAGGTGTAATATCCAGAATACATAAAGAAGTCCTTCAAATCAAGAACCAGGAAATCAAAAACCCAATTTAAAAATGGGCAAAAGACTTCAATAGACATTTCTCCAAAGAATATATACAATGGTTAATAAGCACACAAAGAGATGCTCAACACTGAATCATATATAAATATGTTTAAATGGGGAAGTTTGGGGTTGTATATATGTTACTAGAATAAAAATTAAAAATAAAACAAAAATATTGGACTGTACAACACAAGCAGGGAACACTGATGCAAACCATGAATTATACATAATGGTACAATTATAATAATGTTATTTCATGAATTTTAACAAATATACCACACTAATGTAAGATGTTAACAATAGGGCATATGTTGGAACTCTATTTTAGGTATGATTTTTCTCTAAATGTACAACTTTTCTAAATAAAAAAAAAAAACCAAAGGGCTTAAGAATTATGAAAGACAGCTCTGCTGTTCAGAGAATTGTATAGAGGCTCATAGAAGGTATACATAACAAGTAAACATGACCCTTCTCAGAGAGTATCAAGTCTGATGGGAAAGCTAGACAAACCCAATGAAACCATGTACCACATAGAACATTTCCATGGCTTTCAGGATACAAAGATGCCCAGGGCTCTGCCCAGCCACACACCAACACATGTAGTGAAATTACTTAATTGAGGAAACTGTCATTAACTGGGAAGGTCTTGTGAAGGTTGCATGTCCTGTGTAGAGTTTTGAATGGAAAAGAAAAACAAACAAGCAAAAAATACAATAACAACACCACAAAACATTGTTCACAGTGAAGAGAATATGTCAGGCTAGATGAGTTGCGCATGTCAAAGTCAAGTATGATAAGTTCAGATTTGAAGGGCAGCATTTAGATTGGGAAATGAAAATCATTAAGAGTTAAGAAGAAGGAGTACCTAAAAATAGGTACCCAAAACACTTGTTGAATAATTATTATAAAATTTACTTTACATTCTATCACATTAACAAAAACAGCTCCCTTTACTGTGCCCATACCATTTCCTAGGCAATGTATGAAATGCCTTTCAAAACTGTGATATAGTTTTATCCTTATTTACAGAGGAGCAAACTGCATTCAAGGAAGTTAAGTAGCTTTCCTATGGCGTTATGAATTGCTAAAGGAGGCAATTAGGAAATTCAATACTATTATTAGAGAGTGACTATCTCATAACGACTTTAGAGGATGCACTATCTGCTGTTACATTTGGACTAGACTAGAGGAGAGTGAGAGGCTTGGGAAAAGAATCTTCCAGTAGTTCAAACACGGAGTGCTGGGAAATATGCCTGTGAAAAGTGACAAGAGAAAGTGCAGAGAAAAAATCGGCAAAAGCATTGACCCACTAGTTTAAGCAACAGTTAAAGCTCACAAATTGGCAATTCTTACCATACAGAATATGTTCGCTCTAAAAACATAGCCTAGTGATTCAAAGCACAGGTTCAGACATCAGCTTCCCTGAACTTGCAGGAAATAGTTTGACTATTCAAAGTACAAACTTTGAGATCTTTGGAGGTTATTGAGCATTATTATCCTTCGTTTTCTGATTTGCAGTTGTAAAAATTAAATTAGGGTAGGCCACGGTGGCTTAGCAGGCAAGGATGCTTGCCTGCCATGCCACAGGACCCAGGTTCGATTCCTGGTGCCTACCCATGTTAAAAAAAAAAAATTAAATTAGATCTTGTATGTAACATATATAAGATTTGATTAAGATTAATATGTGTCCAATTAATGCCAGCTATTATTGGCATACTATAGCATCAAATTCTTTACTCATTTTTGTATAGCAAAGCTTAGAAAATATCCAGACATTCTTTCCTTTCTAAATCCAGGGGCTTTCAAATGTTTTGAGTGTAACTCACAATAAGATAAAAAATTATGTATTAGCATGCATGCTTACATGTACACACACACACATACACTCATTTCATGTAAGTATCCTTCTTAAATGTAATAAACACTGATATTCTATTCTATCACAGTCTCTTCTATTTATTTCTTTTAAAAAAATACATAGCAGTTGTGACTCACTAAATTGACTTTATCACTCACTAATACATGTCAATCCATAGTTTGAAAGATACAATTCTAAATTTTACCTTGTGTGAATCAAGACTCTTAGAAAGAATTACAACTGTTTCCCATTGTTTAGTTCCTCATAGACTTGCATTTATTGTATTGCACTTGGACATTATGCGACTGATCTATTTTTGGGGAATTATTATAAGAATCTGCTTTGTCAAATATATTATTGTACATAATTTAGATACTTTTGGGGGGGAGAGCCTGTGGCAAGATCTTACAGTGCTCCATGGAAGAGAGCCTATGCATGTCTCTCAGGTTCAGATGAGGAATGATTAGGCCTCACCTGCCCTTTCTATCATTATTATCAATATTAATATTATTATGGAAACTATAAATCATGCAAGGTATAAATATAAAAATATCTAGCTTTCCTAAAAGATAATAAGGCCTCTTTGTGGAAATATTGTCTATTGGTTTTACTCTGCCTTAATTTTATCTTATTTTTTTCTAGAATTATCTTCCATTGATCAAACTTTTATTTTTATGTTATTTTAGGCATTTCATTTATTTTTTCATCATTAATTTGTGAGGAGATGATATAGCCACATAGTACAAAATTCAATAAACTTAGAAACAAAAGTGAAAAGTATCTCATCCAAGTCTCCTCCCTGGAATCAATGAATACAATCAATTTCCTGTATATTCTTCCAGAAATACTTGGTATCTCAGGATGCATAAAGGAAAAAGTTCAAGAAAAGTGTTTATGATCTACCCTTTTAATTAACAAGCTATTCTTCCCCACCCCTTTTCTAAAAGAGAGTGATACATATGATTCTATAATCATTTAATCTGTTGAAGATTAATCCAAATCAGTGTATAAATGATTTATTCAGTCTTTTGCATGGCTAAATGATATTCCACTATGAATGAAATTCATTTTTATCCAATGTTGCATGCTTAAGTTCTTTTAAATATTTGTAATTGCAAATAATGCCAATTATAAGCAATGCCACAATGAGCATACTTGTTGATATATCATTTAGTACTTGTGTAAGTATATTCTTGGGACAAGTTCTTAGAAGTTGAATTTCTGGCTAAAGAATATGTGCATTTATTATTTTGGTAAACATTGCCAAATTGTTCTCCATTGGCATCAACCAATTTATGCTCCCAATGGGAATAGGATAGTACTGCATATGTTTCTGTAAGTAATCTCAAATCCTGTTTTTGAAATGACATGATACATGATTCAAGTAAATTCTTAAAATGGAAAAAATAAATTTGGTTTTAGACATAGATTTAAAAATCAGTGAAGCTTTCTCAGTGATTGTGTCCTATGAAAACAAGAAGATATAGGCTAAGTGAAGGATTTGGGAACTGCCAACATAAAAATTACAAGTTTAAATTAGAATAAATAAGTTCATTGATATACAGAGAGACAGATGGTGTGCAGATGGATGGATGGATGTATAGATAGACAGATACACAGACAAACAGGCAACTCAGAGCTGACCCAACCAGTTAGTGGTGAAGGAGAGCAAGTTATCAAAAGAAATGTAGTGCTGGAGACCCAGGTTTGATTCCCAGAGCCTGTCCATGCCAAAAAAAAAAAAAAAAAAGATATAAAAATAGGTGCTGGGGGGGCCACGGTGGCTCAGCAGGCAAGAATGCTTGCCTGCCATGCCAGAGGACCTGGGTTCGATTCCCGGTGCCTGCCCATGTTAAAAAAAAAAAAAAAGAAAGAAAAGTAGGTGCTAATATGATGTGATAGAGTCGGGGAGCACACACTGCAAGGATAAGGAAGACAGGATGAATGAGAACCTAGTAAAGATAAAGCTGGAATGTCTAAGAATAGAGAAGAATTTTCTGTGTGTAGCCAGAGTAATAAATTAGTGGTGGGAGCAAAAGCAGTTTCAGGCAGTGAATAGGTTTGAAGGCAATTTCACATAATTAAAAGGCAAGGTTTTCTATAGATGCTGACTGCAAATGCTGGATTGACTCTCCAGAAATGTGTCATATGATTAAAAATATTAAAAAGTTCCTTTCAACATGGAGAGAGCCATACAACCATTCTACATTTTCTACATAGAGTATAATTATCACACAATGAAGGAAGGCTATTATATGTAAACGCAGACTCCAGTTGTTTCCGCCTTCACCCACATGTGAACTTATTAGCATAAAATTTGCTTAAACATATTATATTAATGCAGCCATTGTTTATGGAATGTGCCAGTCTGAAAGATGAATAAATTAATCACATAGTATGTTGTATTTATAAATACCAGCCTTTGGTTAACATATTTAGAAAGGCTGTTCATGAGAGTTAGGAGTATATCTTTCTAGTAGTATACATCTAATGGGTAGCATTGACCAATTCGCATTAAGATATTTACCAAAATAGACAAAAATGAAAAAAGATATAATAACTATGCTATATTTGCATTAGTACTTTAAAATATATTTCTGTGTTTCCTTTAACCCTTTGAGAAGATTTCAGAGGGAAAAAATGATTTGGGAGAAGGACAGACTAAAGGAAGTAAGAAACTAATTGTAGGGAAATGAAGAATGAAGTATCAAATAGGAAAGATAATTGTTTGAAATGGGAAGTAGGGTGTATGATAAATAGTCAGGTAAAGAGGAACAGAGAAGACCAGCACTTGATGGTTAGGAAATATACCGTGCAACAAACAGCCTTGTCACTGGTATCAGCCTGGAAGTCTCCAGTGGAGAGCCATCATTGCTATAGGCTTCCCCTGTAGTAAAGGGTGCAAGTGGAATAAATATGAGGTGATATACATCATCAAAGCATCATAAAAAACGGAAGACATGTCTGAGATTTCCTTGTCCAAAATGTCCACTTTACAGACAGAAAAACTGAAGAGAGGAAACATGATTTATTATGGTCATTCTATTTTCTGATAGGGAAATTGGGGCTAAAACCCAGGACTGTAGACTCTTAATTCAGAGTAGAGATCATTCTCTTTAACACAAGCAGTCTTCCCACTTTCCCATTGACTTTCTTAAAGGACACTGAATTCAATAACAACCTTCTACTTGCAAATTTAATGCTTCTGGGCCCTAAAGTGGGAGACCAGGAAAGGACCTGAGGACTCATAGAAAAAGCCCCACCCATGCCATAGACAATAGTTACTCTTTGCCTACATTTAACGGGACAATGGTAAAGTTTCCCTTGTATCATTGTTCAATTGCTTTCATTTATCTTCCTTTCTATATATCCTATATATTTTCCTACCCATTTTAGTATTTCATCCTATACCACCTGGCATTATTACCTTCTTGTTCCACGTAAACTTTTAGTTTCACAATTACCTTATTAACCCCCGGGAGGCAGGAATCATGCCTTATACAGTTTGTCATTTCCTTGTCCTAGTAACATTTCAGGCTTTGGTCACCATGTAAGGCTGCATCTAAAGCGCTGCAGATAGGTGGCTGTTTATCTCAATCCTTACATGGGCATAATTCTAAATGAAAGCTAAATGATGTTTCAAATGGCTCTCAAGATATGCTGCTGTGGAGATGCTAATGTCATTTCTACATTTAGAAGGCTCATTGACCAATTATATGCTCATGTTGAAGAATACCATTTCATAAGTTGTTTTTATACTAATTCATAATCTCCTTTTCCATCATTCTCTTTTCTTGCATTTCCTGTCAATTTAAGTTGGCCCAAGGGAAGTGACTTTTACTATTCGCAGTTTCTTTGTTGTTGAATCAAATGGTGGGTAGAATCAAGGTTGGCTGCTCTGAGCTGAATCCAAGCAGAGATTCTTAAAGTGTAAAAATGTCAGCTTACACAACTGGGAGCTATCCCAAAGACAGCTGGAGCTGCCTCAAACACTCTTAATTACCATTTTGTATTTTAGATATCCCAGTCATTGTGGTCTCTTGAAGAAGAAGGAAAAAAAAATAAATTAAATAGATTCAGGTTAACAAAAAAGAAAGAAAACACAGTAGAATCCAATTTTTCTCAAATTTCACCTGTTCGAGGAAGCATAAGTAAAACTTTCCAGGGCACATTCTTTCAAAGATCATAGCTAACTGCTCAAATACATAAATCATCCTTTTCAGTGGTATCTTCTGTTCAGGTACTAAGTTGTAACTTAACTTGATTTTTAGACAGACAGACACTTAACTGCATGGAGCATCCAATTTTCTGGAAATACTCTGCTAAAAAACCCCTATAATCCCAGATTTTGCCAATGACTTAAGCAAGCATATAAATTTATTTGGAGAAAGTGACAAGACTTATGACAGACTCCACACAACCTTCACCTCAGCCTCCAACTTCCAGCTTCTTTCACTTTTCTTGTCTTTGACCTCACCCTTTCAACTCTTTTGTTCAGCTTTGGTATCCTTGTAGTCAATGGAGTTACAACATAGCTGTCAATGGAATACACCGGATCTGATAATAGTGTGGATTTGAACCACAGAAATGTTTTCATTGGATGTACAATTCCAAAACACTCAAAAGACTGCAAGCATGCTGTTGATATTTCTTTGACTTTTAGCTTAGGACAGCCATCTTAAAAATATAAATATAATGCTAATAACATAGTATCACAGGAATTCACTCTTAGAGACTGCAAGAATCACACGTATATTTGGATTGGTTAAGATGATTCTTTATAGAATTTACTATTCTAGAGTGTATGCTTAACGAGATTTAATTTAAGGCCAAAGCTTATTTAAAGAACATTTTCCACATAAAATCCCTATAATAACAACATCACAGAAAATCTGCTTCTTTAGGAAGCTGCACAGGACCAGTGGAGTGTTGGAGATGCTAACTGTAATGTTATTAAATGTGTATTGTACTTTATTCAGTGAAAGATATTTACTATTCTCATCACAATCCCTATAAAAACTTGTGGGGAATGAATTTTAAATGGAATTTATATCAGGCATGACTTTAAAGAAAAGTAATTTTCAGAGGAGGCTGAGGGAGAGTTGTTGTGTTTGTGTGCTTCACAAACCCACCGAGCTATCTACCCCAAAGGACATTTTCCATCACAGTGTCTATTCTGGGAGATCACAGAGGCCTTCCTTGCTTATTTTTGACAATCTTTTCTGGAATGAATCATTACATGTATATTCACAGAAAAAACATAGTTTTATAAATGATTAGTCAGATTTTGTTTTAGATTAAAAAAGAAAACAACTAACTGCTTAGTGTGATTCCAAATGATTTTTAACTCTCCTCAAAAATGAGATCCATATTCAAAAGTCAGATTCAACACCTTTGAAGGTAGTCAGCACAATGGGCACAAGGCTTTGGGAGTATGACTTAAGAGGCCCTTCAGGAATTGCTTGAGCTAGGACAGTATTGCAGAAATATGTATATAGCTAAATAGCTCCCTAAATAATATGACTATGTTGAAAAGGGAAGAATTCATTAGAATATATAAATTCTCTTTTGCTAAAGCAAAACAAACAAACCTTAGTCATGCTACCTTATATTCTCACCATGTATAGAGTGAAAGAAAAGAAAATATTGTTAACTTAATATATTCATTGTAATAAACACTTTTTGATCAGGAACTATGTATTAGGCATTATGCTAAACATTGGGTATATTATAGTGATAAACAGACATGGAGCCTGCTCTCGAAGAGCTTACAGAGAGCAAATAATCACAACAGTGGCTACATAAATGAAATATGATAAAATATTTCAAGTAAAACTACAGAATACTGTGAGTAGAACAAAGGGTGACCCAACCTTGGGGTGTGGGGAACTGGGGAGAAGGGGTTAGGGAAAACGCCATGAAGAAACAAGATTTAGGCTGAGCCTTAAATTAAGTGGGATTAGTCACATTGGGTACATTATCTTATTTCATTTTCACATCACCTTTGACAGTTAGATGGTATTATCCCCATTTTACAGATTACAAAACAGAAACACAGGCACATTTGGTATACTGTACAAATTCACATTTCTTACATGAGGCGTAACTAATATATCAGTTCATGTCTTTCACACTCTAAAACTCGTTCTCCCTTTACCATACCACACTGTCTCCAACAATCCCTTGAAGAGTCTAGCAAATCATGCTGCACTTCTTTGCTAAACTTGCAGGGCTGCTAAGTATTTTAAATGTCACTCCACTTATTATTTGTGCTGATGAAATTTTGAACTCAAGCCACAACAAATCATGGCTATTTTTGGATGAGTAAAAATTGGTAAATTATCCAAATCTTTTTTTTGTTCCTTGAAGAAAGCAGTTTCCCTGGAAAACAAAGATCACTCAACTGTAATAAGCAGCAGCAATCTGGGACAGGGTAGGTTTTGTCACTCAAACAGATTTTGAACAGATTCCTTGGCCAGCTTTGCTTCATCTCTCACACCCAGTGACTGCTGTCATTATTTGGCCCAGCCAAATCTGGCTCTCTTCACTGGCTTAATTTATGTTCCAACAATTCAAGTAGTTTCAGTAAAACACATACACATTTGCATGTTCACTTCAATTTCACAAATATTTATTTCTGGTATGCCAAGCATTGTCTCTTTCCTTCAGGAATGTACCCACCTACCATTCCATGGGACTGGATACATTGAAACTAAGGGAAACAACTTAAGGGAGGGTGAATTAAGAGCCAGCAGATCGAATGCCAGAAGAAGTAAATGGAGGAAACAAAAAACAACTGGTTTCTGAAAGAAGTTGCATTTGAAGTAAAACTGGAAGAAGGAAATTAGTTTTCAAGGGTGGCTTAGGACAAACCCTGTTGTAAATGATGAATTATAGTTAATAGAACAATTATAAAAATCTCCTTTCATGAATTGTGACTAAATGTACCACACTAATGTAAGGTGTTAGTAATAGGGTGGTACATGGGAACTCTGTACTTTAGGCACGATTTTCCTGTAAACATACAACTTCTCTAAAAAGAATACTGCTAATAATATTAATGGGTTGGGAAGGGAAAGGACTGCAGAAAAGGACAACAGTATATGCAAACAACTGGTAGTGAGGAAAGTTTTGGCGCATTATGCAAAGAGAGGTTGTATCTGACTGAAATATAGGGGATATAAGAAAAGGAGTTTGGAATGAGAAGACCATGATGATGAAAGGCAATCAATACAGACACGTGGAAATTTTATATAGTGCAATGGCCTGTAGCACTATAATATTTTATGCTAACTATAAAATATTTGTATTGCTTTTTCTTTGATTTTTTTTATGCTATAAGGTGGGGATCACATTTTATTCTTTTTCCATGTGAGTATCCCATTATCACAGCACCATTTGCTGAGTTTTTTTGTTCATTTGCTTTTTCTTTCTTTTGTTTGCTTGTTTGTTTGAGGGGAAGTGCATGGGCCCAGAATTGAACCCGGGTCTCCCACATGACAGGCAGGAATTCTATCTTTGAACTACCCTTACACCCTCTTCTTTGATTTTTTTTTTTTTTTTTTTTTTTTATTAACGGAAAGAAAAAAAAGAAATTAACACAACATTTAGAAATCATACCATTCTACATATGCACTCAGTAATTCTTAACATCATCACATAGATGCATGATCATTGTTTCTTAGTACATTTGCATCAGTTTAGAGGAACTAGCAACACAACAGAAAAAGCTATAAAATGTTAATATAAAGAAAAGAAATAAAAGTAGTAGTAATAGTAAAAAACAACAACAACAAACAAACCAACAAGCAAACAAAAACAAAAAAAAACCCTATAGCTCAGATGCAGCTTCATTCAGTATTTTAACATGATTACTTTACAATTAGGTATTATTGTGCTGTCCATTTTTGAGTTTTTGTATCTAGTCCTGTTGCACAATCTGTATCCCTTCAGCTTCAATTACCCATTGTCTTACCCTGTTTCTAACTCCTGCTGAGCTCTGTTACCAATGACATATTTCAAGTTTATTCTCGAATGTCCGTTCACAACAGTGGGACCATACAGTATTTGTCCTTTAGTTTTTGGCTGGATTCACTCAGCATAATATTCTCTAGGTCCATCCATGTTATTACATGGTTCACAAGTTTATCTTGTCTTAAAGCTGCATAATATTCCATCGTATGTATATACCACAGTTTGTTTAGCCACTCTTCTGTTGATGGAGATTTTGGCTGTTTCCATCTCTTTGCAATTGTAAATAACGCTGCTATAAACATTGGTGTGCAAATGTCCGTTTGTGTCTTTGCCCTTAAGTCCTTTGAGTAGATACCTAGCAATGGTATTGCTGGGTCGTATGGCAATTCTATATTCAGCTTTTTGAGGAACCGCCAAACTGCCTTCCACAGTGGTTGCACCCTTTGACATTCCCACCAACAGTGAATAAGTGTGCCTCTTTCTCCGCATCCTCTCCAGCACTTGTCATTTTCCGTTTTGTTGATAATGGCCATTCTGGTGGGTGTGAGATGATATCTCATTGTGGTTTTGATTTGCATTTCTCTAATGGCCAGGGACATTGAGCATCTCTTCATGTGCCTCTTGGCCATCCGTATTTCTTCTTCTGGTAGGTGTCTGTTTAAGTCTTTTTCCCATTTTGTAATTGGGTTGGCTGTCTTTTTGTTGTTGAGTTGAATAATCTCTTTGTAAATTCTGGATACTAGACCCTTATCTGATATGTCATTTCCAAATATTGTCTCCCATTGTGTAGGCTGTCTTTCTACTTTCTTGATGAAGTTCTCTGATGCACAAAAGTGTTTAATTTTGAGAAGCTCCCATTTATTTATTTCCTTCTTCAGTGTTCTTGCTTTAGGTTTAAGGTCCATAAAACCACCTCCAGTTGTAAGATCCATAAGATATCTCCCAACATTTTCCTCTAACTGTTTTATGGTCCTAGACCTAATGTTTAGATCTTTGATCCATTTTGAGTTAACTTTTGTATAGGGTGTGAGAGATGGGTCTTCTTTCATTCTTTTGCATATGGATATCCAGTTCTCTAGGCACCATTTATTGAAGAGACTGTTCTGTCCCAGGTGAGTTGGCTTGACTGCCTTATCAAAGATCAAATGTCCATAGATGAGAGGGTCTATATCTGAGCACTCTATTCGATTCCATTGGTCGACATATCTATCTTTATGCCAATACCATGCTGTTTTGACCACTGTGGCTTCATAATATGCCTTAAAGTCAGGCAGCGCGAGACCTCCAGCTTCGTTTTTTTTCCTCAAGATGTTTTTAGCAATTCGGGGCACCCTGCCCTTCCAGATAAATTTGCTTATTGGTTTTTCTATTTCTGAAAAATATGTCGTTGGGATTTTGATTGGTATTGCATTGAATCTGTAAATCAATTTAGGTAGGACTGACATCTTAACTATATTTAGTCTTCCAATCCATGAACACGGTACGCCCTTCCATCTATTTAGGTCTTCTGTGATTTCTTTTAACAGTTTTTTGTAGTTTTCTTTATATAGGTTTTTTGTCTCTTTGGTTAAATTTACTCCTAGGTATTTTATTCTTTTAGTTGCGATTGTAAATGGGATTCGTTTCTTGATTTCTACCTCAGCTTGTTCATTACTAGTGTATAGAAAAGCTACAGATTTTTGAATGTTGATCTTGTAGCCTGCTACTTTGCTGTACTCATTTATTAGCTCTAGTAATTTTGTTGTGGATTTTTCTGGGTTTTCTACATATAGTATCATATCATCTGCAAACAGTGATAGTTTTACTTCTTCCTTTCCAATTTTGATGCCTTGTATTTCTTTTTCTTGCCTAATTGCTCTGGCTAGAACTTCCAACACAATGTTGAATAATAGTGGTGATAGTGGACATCCTTGTCTTGTTCCTGATCTTAGGGGGAAAGTTTTCAATTTTTCCCCATTGAGGATGATATTAGCTGTGGGTTTTTCATATATTCCCTCTATCATTTTAAGGAAGTTCCCTTGTATTCCTATCTTTTGAAGTGTTTTCAGCAGGAAAGGATGTTGAATCTTGTCAAATGCCTTCTCTGCATCAATTGAGATGATCATGTGATTTTTCTGCTTTGATTTGTTGATATGGTGTATTACATTAATTGATTTTCTTATGTTGAACCATCCTTGCATACCTGGGATGAATCCTACTTGGTCATGATGTATAATTCTTTTAATGTGTTGTTGGATACGATTTGCTAGAATTTTATTGAGGATTTTTGCATCTGTATTCATTAGAGAGATTGGTCTGTAGTTTTCTTTTTTTGTAATATCTTTGCCTGGTTTTGGTATGAGGGTGATGTTGGCTTCATAGAATGAATTAGGTAGTTTTCCCTCCACTTCGATTATGTTGAAGAGTTTGAGGAGAGTAGGTACTAATTCTTTCTGGAATGTTTGATAGAATTCACATGTGAAGCCGTCTGGTCCTGGACTTTTCTTTTTAGGGAGTTTTTGAATAACTAATTCAATCTCTTTACTTGTGATTGGTTTGTTGAGGTCGTCTATTTCTTCTTGAGTCAAAGTTGGTTGTTCCTGTCTTTCCAGGAACCTGTCCATTTCTTCTAAATTGTTGTATTTATTAGCGTAAAGTTGTTCATAGTATCCTGTTATTACCTCCTTTATTTCTGTGAGGTCAGTAGTTATGTCTCCTCTTTCATTTCTAATCTTATTTATTTGCATCCTCTCTCTTCTTCTTTTTGTCAATCTTGCTAAGGGCCCATCAATCTTGTTGATTTTCTCATAGAACCAACTTCTGGTCTTATTGATTTTCTCTATTGTTTTCATGTTTTCAATTTCATTTATTTCTGCTCTAATCTTTGTTATTTCTTTCCTTTTGCTTGCTTTGGGATTAGTTTGCTGTTCTTTCTCCAGTTCTTCCAAGTGGACAGTTAATTCCTGCATTTTTGCCTTTTCTTCTTTTCTGATAAAGGCATTTAGGGCAATAAATTTCCCTCTTAGCACTGCCTTTGCTGCGTCCCATAAGTTTTGATATGTTGTGTCTTCATTTTCATTTGCCTCTAGGTATTTACTAATTTCTCTTGCAATTTCTTCTTTGACCCACTTGTTGTTTAAGAGTGTGTTGTTGAGCCTCCATGTATTTATGAATTTTCTGGCACTCCGCCTATTATTGATTTCCAACTTCATTCCTTTATGATCCGAGAAAGTGTTGTGTATGATTTCAATCTTTTTAAATTTGTTAAGACTTGCTTTGTGACCCAGCATATGGTCTATCTTTGAGAATGATCCATGAGCACTTGAAAAAAAGGTGTATCCTGCTGTTGTGGGATGTAATGTCCTATAAATGTCTGTTAAGTCAAGTTCATTTATAGTAATATTCAGGTTCTCTATTTCTTTATTGATCCTCTGTGTAGATGTTCTGTCCATTGATGAGAGTGGTGAATTGAAGTCTCCAACTATTATGGTATATGTGTCTATTTCCCTTTTCAGTGTTTGCAGTGTATTCCTCACGTATTTTGGGGCATTCTGGTTCGGTGCGTAAATATTTATGATTGTTATGTCTTCTTGTTTAATTGTTCCTTTTATTAGTATATAGTGTCCTTCTTTGTCTCTTTTAACTGTTTTACATTTGAAGTCTAATTTGTTGGATATTAGTATAGCCACTCCTGCTCTTTTCTGGTTGTTGTTTGCATGAAATATCTTTTCCCAACCTTTCACTTTCAACCTATATTTATCTTTGGGTCTAAGATGTGTTTCCTGTAGACAGCATATAGAAGGATCCTGTTTTTTAATCCATTCTGCCAGTCTATGTCTTTTAATTGGGGAATTCAGTCCATTGACATTTAGAGTTATTACTGTTTGGATAATATTTTCCTCTACCATTTTGCCTTTTGTATTATATATATCATATCTGTCTTTCCTTCTTTCTACACTTTTCTCCATGTCTCTCTCTTCTGTCTTTTTGTATCTGACTCTAGTGCTTCCTTTAGTATTTCTTGCAAAGCTGGTCTCTTGGTCACAAATTCTCTTAGTGACTTTTTGTCTGAGAATGTTTTAAATTCTCCCTCATTTTTGAAGGACAATTTTGCTGGATATAGGAGTCTTGGCTGGCAGTTTTTCTCTTTTAGTAACTTAAATATATCATCCCACTGTCTTCTAGCTTCCATGGTTTCTGCTGAGAAATCTACACATAGTCTTATTGGGTTTCCCTTGTATGTGACGGATTGTTTTTCTCTCGCTGCCTTCAAGATCCTCTCTTTCTCTTTGACCTCTGACATTCTAACTAGTAAGTGTCTTGGGGAACGCCTATTTGTGTCTAATCTCTTTGGGGTGCGCTGCACTTCTTGGATCTGTAATTTTAGGTCTTTCATAAGAGTTGGGAAATTTTCAGTGATAATTTCTTCCATTAGTTTTTCTCCTCCTTTTCCCTTCTCTTCTCCTTCTGGGATACCCACTACACGTATATTTGTACGGTTCACATTGTCCTTGAGTTCCCTGATACCTTGTTCAAATTTTTCCATTCTTTTCCGGATAGTTTCTGTTTCTTTTTGGAGTTCAGATGTTTCATCCTCCAAATCACTAATTCTATCTTCTGTTTCTTTAAATCTGTCTTTGTAGGTATCCATTGTTTTTTCCATCTTTTCTACTTTATCTTTCACTTCCATAAGTTCTGTGATTTGTTTTTTCAGTTTTTCTATTTCTTCTTTATGTTCAGCCCATGTCTTCTTCATGTCCTCCCTCAATTTATCGATTTCGTTTTTGAAGAGGTTTTCCATTTCTGTTCGTATATTCAGCATTAGTTGTTTCAGCTCCTGTATCTCATTTGAACTATTGGTTTCTTCGTTTGACTGGGCCATATGTTCAATTTTCTGAGCGTGATCCGTTATCTTCTGCTGGCGTCTGGGCATTTAGTCAGATTTCCCCGGGTGTTCGACCCCACAGGTTGAAAGATTTTTCTGCGCAGTCTCTGGGTTCTGTTCTTCCTATCCTGCCCAGTAGGTGGCGCACGTGGCACACGCCTGTCTGTGGGTTCCACCAGCGAAAGTTGCTGTGGGTCCCTCAACTCTGGAAAACTCTCGCCGTAGGGGAGGTTCGGCAACCGAAGCGTCTTGGAAGAATGCCAGCCGGCCCGGGGTTCCAAACGCGGGGAGGGTCGCCGGCTGTCGCAGCACAGGAGAGCGTCCGGCCAAATTAGCTAGTCGACCCGGGGCACCAAGCGTGGCGGGAGGGCGCCAGCTGTCGCAGCCCGGGAGAGTGCACTGCTCCCAGCCGACGGGGGAGTCACGTGTTTGGAAGGGATCCCCCGGTCACTGTTCTCCGCATTCTGGGGATTTCCGACCCAACTATCTCAGTTATTCCGGGGGGCCTCGTGTGGTGGGGGCACCAGCCGCCGCGGCCTAAGGGGACCGCCTGTCCAATTCTACCAGCTGGCCTGAGAAGGTGGAAGGGAGGGACTCCGGTCGCTTGCTGTCCCACCCAGGAAAGCCCGTGCCCCTTGGTGATCTCACCGGAGCTGGTTCTCCCAGATAGTCAGCCGTTCCAGGATGGGGTACGCTGTCCCTTTGATCTCCCTCGTGGCTCCGGGAGCTGCTCTGTATTATCTCCACTCCCCCAGTAGTTGTTCTGGAGGAGGAAAGGTGAGGGCGGCAAGGCTGTCGAGGCTGGTGGCGGAGGAGCACGGTGAAGGCGGGGAAAGAGGGCACCGTGTTGGTTGGAGAGCAGCCGGAGCAGGAGGGGGAGGGGAGAAAGAGAGGGGGTAGGGAGGTCGGGCGGCTCGGCTGCTGCGGGGCGCGTGCGCCGCGCGGCGGTCCGGGGGAGAAAGAGAGGGGGTAGGGAGGTCGGGCGGCTCGGCTGCTGCGGGGCGCGTGCGCCGCGCGGCGGTCCGGGGGAGAAAGAGAGGGGGTAGGGAGGTCGGGCGGCTCGGCTGCTGCGGGGCGCGTGCGCCGCGCGGCGGTCCGGGGGAGAAAGAGAGGGGGTAGGGAGGTCGGGCGGCTCGGCTGCTGCGGGGCGCGTGCGCCGCGCGGCGGTCCGGGGGAGAAAGAGAGGGGGTAGGGAGGTCGGGCGGCTCGGCTGCTGCGGGGCGCGTGCGCCGCGCGGCGGTCCGGGGGAGAAAGAGAGGGGGTAGGGAGGTCGGGCGGCTCGGCTGCTGCGGGGCGCGTGCGCCGCGCGGCGGTCCGGGGGAGAAAGAGAGGGGGTAGGGAGGTCGGGCGGCTCGGCTGCTGCGGGGCGCGTGCGCCGCGCGGCGGTCCGGGGGAGAAAGAGAGGGGGTAGGGAGGTCGGGCGGCTCGGCTGCTGCGGGGCGCGTGCGCCGCGCGGCGGTCCGGGGGAGAAAGAGAGGGGGTAGGGAGGTCGGGCGGCTCGGCTGCTGCGGGGCGCGTGCGCCGCGCGGCGGTCCGGGGGAGAAAGAGAGGGGGTAGGGAGGTCGGGCGGCTCGGCTGCTGCGGGGCGCGTGCGCCGCGCGGCGGTCCGGGGGAGAAAGAGAGGGGGTAGGGAGGTCGGGCGGCTCGGCTGCTGCGGGGCGCGTGCGCCGCGCGGCGGTCCGGGGGAGAAAGCTCTTCTTTGATTTTTAAGAAGGAAGAAAATATAGGTAAACTGTCTTACACAAATTATTGGTGGGTGTTTCAGTTTGTTAATTGCTACTAGAATACAATATATCAGAAATGGAACAGCTTTTAAAAATATAATTTATCAAGTTACAAGTTTACCATTCTAAGGCCAGAAAAATGTCCAAACTAAGGCAACCAGTGAAAGATACCTTGACTCAAGAAAGGCCAACATCTGTAAAATGGGAAGGCAAATGACTGGCGTCTGCTGGTCCTTTTTTCTGGTTCTGTTGCTTCCAGCTTCTGATTTCAGAGGTTTCCTCTCTAAGCATCTGTGGGCCTTCACTTAGCTCCTCCAGGGGAAAACTCTGGGTTCTGGCTTGCTTAGCATCTCATGAGAAAGCACATAGAAACATCTGCTGGGGTCTGCATCTCCAAATTTCCTATTCTAGGCATCTGCTCTCTCTATCAGCAATCCAAACATTTCCAAATGTCTGCATCTCTGTCAACTCTGAAGCAAATGTGTTTTTTTCCAAAATGTCTCCCCTTTTAAAAGACTCCAGTAAACTAATCAAGGCCCACTTTGAATGGGAGGAATCATATCTCCATCTAATCAAAAACCCACATATGTAACATATCTCCATGGAGTAATCTAATCATAAGGCCACATCCACAATTGAGTGGGTCAGTCTCCATGTAAGAAGTCTAATCAAAGGTTTCCACCCTGCATTTCTGTAAGCCTAGAATTTTCCAGACTATCAGTTTCTGGTTTCTTTGTACTCAAGAGTTCAATTCTCAACTTATCTCTTCCTCATTGCATTTCACTATGAGCTGCAAGGAGAAACCAGGCTGCATTTTCCATACTTAGTTTGGAAATCTCTTTTGTTAAATATCCAAGTTCATCACTCTCAAATTCTGCCTTCCATCCAACACCAGCACTTACAATTTGTCAAATTCATAGCCACTTTAAAATAAGGATCACTTTCCTTCCAGTTTGCGATGACACATTCATCATTTCTGTCTAAAGCCTTGTCAGAGGTATCTTCAGAATCCAAGTTTCTACCAACAGTCTCTTCAAAGTATTTGAGGCCTTCTCTATCACCTCACAACTCTTCCAGAATTTTCCCCTTATCCATTAAAAAAGTTGTTCCAATATGTTGGTATTTGCAAAGTGCAGCACCACACTTTTCTGGTACCAAAATCTGTTCTGGTTTGCTAAATGTTGCCAGGATGTAATATATGAAATGGAACAGCTCTTTTTTGGAACAGCTTTTAAAAAGATAACTTATTAAATTGCAACTTTACATTTCTAAGACCATAAAAATGTCCACAGTAAGGCATCCAGAGAAAGATACACTTACTCAAGAAAGGCCATGATCTGTCAAATGGGAAGGCATGTAGCTGGTATCTGCTGGTCCTTATTCCAAGTTCTGTTGCCACCAGCTTCTGATGCCAACAGTTTTCTCTCTAAGCATTTGTGGACCTTCACTTAGCTCCTTTGGGGCATAACTGGCTCACTTAGCATCTCATGGTAAGGCACATGGTGATGTCAGCTGGGTTCTGCATCTGCAAACATCCATGTCTAGGCATCTGCACTCTTTCTTGACACTCCAAGCATCTCCAAGCATCTGTATCTCTGTTGGCTCTGAAGCAACTGTTCACCAAGCATCTGACTTTCCTCTAAAATATTTCCTAAATATCTCCAAAATAGTAAACTAATCAAGACTGTGCCAGTTTGAATCTGTGGTGGCCCCCAGAAAAATCAGGTTCTTTAATCCTCATTCAATGTTGCTGGCTGGGAGCTTTTTGATTGTTCCCACGGAGATGTGACCCACCATTTGTGGGTGGTAACCTTTGATTAGATGGCTTCCAGGGAGATGTGACTCTACCCATTCCAGGTGGGTCTTGATTAGTTTACTGGACTCTGAAAGAAGCAGCATTTTGGACAGAGACCCTTTCAGAGCCATAAGAATGATGAGAAAGCCAGAGCCACAGAGTCCATGTGCCCAGAGACCTTCGGAGATGAAGAAGGAAAATGCCCCCGGAGGAGGTTTACAAAATAGGAAGCCTGGAGAGGAAGCTAGCGAACATCATCATCACATTTGCCTTGTCCCTTTCCAGTTGAGAGAGAAACTTTGATTTCATCAGCCTTTCTTGAGTGAAGGTAACCTCATGCTGGTGCCTAAAATTGGACATTTTTATAGATTTGTTTTAATTGAGATACTTTTTCAGCCTTGGAACTGTAAACTTGCAACTTACTAAATTCCCCCCTTTCAAAAAGCCATTCCATTTCTGGCACATTGCATGCCAGCAGCTAGCAAAGTAGAGCAAAGGCCCACCTTGAATGGGCAGAATCACATCTCCATCTAATCAAAAGGTCACACCTACAATTGGATGTGTCTCATCTCCATGGAAACAATCCATTCAAAAGGATCCCACCCAACAATATTGAATCAGTCTTAAAGAACATGGCTTTTCCAGGGTACACAACTCTTTCAAACCAACACGGTGAGAAACTAGAGTTCTCATACACAGTGAGTATATATTGGTAGAATAATTTTGAATCTGTTCAACATTTTCCAATATAGCTGGACAGACATAAACTTTATGACCCAACAATGCCATTCATAGATATACCCCAAATAAATGCATATATACAAAATAAAACACACATATAAGAATGTTCCTGGCATTTATATATAATAGCCCCAAACTGGAAGCCACACAAAGATCCAAAAATAAAGGAATTTGTAAATAAGTTTGGTATATTCCTACAATAGAATGCTATATAGCAATGAAAATAAGTGAAATGCCACTAGATACAACAATGTGGATGAATCTCACAAACATAGCATTGAGCAGTGTAGCCAGACACAGAAGACTATATCGAGTAAGGTTCCATTTATATAAAGTTGAAAAGAAATCAATCTATTGTGATAGAAGTCAAAATAGTGGTAGTCTACGGAGAAGATACATGAGTAATGTTAGGAGGGGGGTCTTTTTTGGTCAGGTACTTTATTTTTATACAATTTGTGGTTACATGGATATACTCGTTTTATGAAAATTCATCAACTTGCCCACTCATGATCTGTGCCCTTTTATGCATGTTGCACTTCAATTAAAAATTTTATTAAATTAAAAGAATATAATTGAGAAATGAGAAATGGTAAAGACACTGTAGACATAAACTGGAAGTGAAGTCATCTAGATGTTTAGTCAAATCAAGATACCATGTTTTGTTCAAGATAATGTGGTGCGACAAACTTCTGGCATTCAACCTTCCAAGAACTAGAAATCACTCTGGAAGATTGACAGGCTGAATAAGACATGTAGAATTACTTTCCGGACTCACACACACTCATTTATCTGTGGGGTAACTTGTAACACTTACCACATACATACTATATATTGAATTAGATTTTTTGAGTGTTTTAGCAAGAATTTGTTTTTGTGTGTCTTTCTCTGTTGTAGGGCTTAAAAAAAAACATTCAAAATAGCTGCTTTGTTAAACTATGTGATATGTTCTAGCATCATCATTTTCATTACAGATAATGGTTATTAAAATGTGTACACACATTATTAAAATAATGTACATATGCCTTACTTTAGGGTTGACAATTCAATGATGTAAGCCCTAAAGTCTAGTCTGGCCTTTGTTTTGTGTCAATTATACATGCATTCACAAGCTAATTATCAACGGAAACTTTTACTAAATAAGTAAAGGTAAAACAAATAAAATTTAAAATTTTAATAAAACTTGACAGGCATGGGAGTGGTTTAAATCATGATGGGAATATATAATCTTTGGAATTTAAATTTAAATTGTTTTTTGTTTGTTTGTTTTCTGGCTCCAACTCGTCACTCGCAGGCTATTTGGAATCAAATGCTAATGGACTGTCACCCTTGAGCTGGTTTTTGGCAGAAAGAAGCTGAGGAATAGTCTCAATATATTGCCCTTTAAGTGAACTGGTATCAGAATTTTCAGAAGAAAACAGACTAATGGTCACCAGATGAAATTAAGCATCCTCTCATCACAATGAATAACTTCCTCAAAGGCAGGTCCTTGAGCTCTCTGAGGACAGACTTGCAGCGAGTTTGCACTCCAGGGAGCAATGACATACCTTCACTGTGGATAGAAGATGTCTTTCTTCTGGGCAAGCTGCTAACTCATATTCCCTATATTGAATCCATTTTAAGTATTTAAATATAAAAAACATTCATATAACAGACTTGACATCCAGGGTATGATTAAAGTGCTATGGCACTAATCTATTTTTTCTGGAATGGGAAGGCAGCTTCTGCTGAATCAGAAGTGTCCCTCGCTACATATTGCTAGCCAGCATGATGTTTTCAATCCACTACAAATATCCATTTCAGTCAGCTATCTATACTAAGTTAGGCAAGCAATGACATGGACAGAACCAAATTCACAGAACATTGTGTATTCTTAGAATTTTGGTATATTTGGTATTATGCTAAGTTACCATACACATACACACACATTCCCCTTTGGGGAAAAACTGACCTTTGAAAGCTGAAACAACAATTAGAGCCATGTCACCAATAAAATGCTTGTGAATTCTTTAATCCCTGCTGTATCTCTTTTCAGCTTGATACAGAAAATCAACCCAAGGTGTGTTAGACTTCCTCATTTTCACCTTCCCAATACTAGGGGAATTAATTGATCGTTTTGTTTTAAGAGGCTTCCTGCAGGGCTACAGACAAGCTGGGTAAATAAAAATAAACATGAGAGAGTAAATTGTGTCTGTACATGATATTATATCCTACTTAATTATGTTAATAGGGACTCTAAAATAATTATGAGATGACTGTTCCTATTTATGCCACTCTACTGGTACAAAATTTACTTCTCTCTGCTAGGACTTCATGAGATCTGGGCATTTTATGGAGCTCTAGTTTTTCCTGTGGGTCCTCCTTTTTTACTATTTTGCCTGGTACTAGGCACCAGAAGGTAACCAAATGAAAGTTGTGAAAGCAAACCAGTCAAGGAAGTATTATTAGCTTTTTCCTTCCTTTCTCTTCCCTTTCTTTCCCTTCCCTGTCCTTTCTTTTCTCTTTCTCTTTTTCTTTCTCTTTCTGCCTCATTTTCTTTTGTTATTTTTTTCTCTTACCATTGGAGAAATTACCTAAATGAATTTAGGGACTTACTCGTTTACTTCAAACAACTGTATTATCCCTGTTCCCATTCTATCTGAAGTTCAAGAACTGCAGGTAAGTAGTCCCTGGCCCTTTTCCTGAAGTTACGGAAAGGAAGGAGTTAATCAGATAGGAGAAGATGATACTGAACAGTTAGACCTGCGCTATCCTGTTTTTTTTCTTTTCAGACTGCAAATGTTTTTCTACTACATCTTAAAAATCATGTTGAAGTATGTCTGACCTCTTTCAAAACTACACTCACTTAAAATGAGACTTCCTATGCACATAACACAATAAAACTTAGCAAGAAGGAAAGTATGGAAGGGAAAAGAAAGTGTATTTATTGAGTTGAGGGTACACTGTATCCCAGACATTACTAACAGTTTCTATGTTTTGTTAATTTAATCCTCAGAATAATTTTTATAGGAAAAGGGATGCTCAGAAAAATTATATTATGCCCAATTTCACAGTGCGAGTGAATGGCAAAGTTAGAACTGGAGCAAAGCTATCTGATCCAAGACTCATGGTTTTTCCTGTGCCTGCCACTGAAAAGTCAAAGTGCCCATTCATTACTGCAAATTAGCATGCCATTTTAATTTGCGTTGCCTCTTATGCTTGTGCATAACAATTAAATTAAGTTAATAACAATTAAATTTACTTTTAAAACAAGGTCAATATCTTATTTCAAAACCTGTTAAAACACAGTTATCTTAACCCTTATAATAACAGCACAATGTAGCTGCATTTCTAATGCAAACTATTCTAAATAAATATCCTTATCTCTGACATGATCCACAGTTTCTAATGCAGTATACAAAAGAGGAAAGGTTAGAATGGAGATCACGGAAAGATCCGTAAAGTGTCAGCCCTGGGCAGAAGATCAATCGCATGCATGTGAGAGGGCTCCTTGCCCAGAACCCTGCAAATCCAACTAGAATTCCACTCTGCTTTCAATATCTCCTTTCTTTCTGCTCCTAAATAGTCTGGTTTGGAGCTAGATTGTCTACAGTTCATACAGAACTGACTCTAGCTCAGAGAGTTCAAACATTTAGTTGAGCTAAGAACCTGGAAGGGCAGAATATAATGTGTTTTTTGTTCTTTAAACCACATGCCTTCTAAATTTGGATGGGAGGATTTCAGATATAGTATTTTCTGCTTCCAGTCAAGTCAGTTAATACTGTAATTTACTGTGTTAATGGTACCATTTGTCCCTTCTGATCTCACCCTACATGCAGAGGCAACAGTTTAAAAGGGGTTGCATAAACTGTGTTTCAACTAAGGGGGAGAAAGGTTGTGATTATAAATAATGCACTTTGCAGAATATAAATCACTACCCTTAGATATCGACTCGAGAGATATTTTGGCAACCTGGATGGCATTGCCATTAACATGTGACTATAAAGAGCACAACTGAAGTACTTAATGCTATATTGCATATCACATGGCACACAGTTATAGAAATGAGTTCTTACATTTCAAAAATTATAATCTTGTCATTGATTATGAGGAATATTTGCACAAATAAAATTGCCAGCAAACTGACTATATTTGTAATCAAAACAGATTTAGCAAGGAGAGCTTTCAACTTCGAGCTTCTAAAATCTAAAACTACCCTAATCATCTTCAGGCTTTTGTAGTTTGCTTCTCTTTTAAAATTCACCTTTGTTTGCCAGTCTAACCATAGAAATTCACAGACTGCAATTTCAAGAAGACACAAAGAGACAATATAAACTTTGATCTTGAGCATTTTTTTCTCACAGAATTCTAAAAAGCAGTTTCCAATCTTAACAAACTCTCTAGGCCCACAATGATTAGAAGCCCAGTAGCTCCTATAGTAATTGCTTCGTAATCATATCTGGAATACCTGACCTGTTATGCACACAATCTATATTCTAATAGCAACCAACAGGTCACCAGTTAATAAAAATACCATTAACTTCCCCCTGTGACTAAGGAAGAGAGATAGTCATCTCACCAGGCAGTGGTGGGCCAATTTAATTTCCTTGGTTGTTAGGGTAATTAACTGTGTTGACCTAAAGAGTTCCTTGGAGAACAGTGCTCCTGTAGGACAACCGGGAGGCATGTTCTTGACGGTACCACGTCAGAGGGCACAGTTTGTCAAGGGCGTGGGTTAGTACTAAGCAATGTTCCCAAGAAGATACCTGCTGGACACCAAAAGCATTTGCACATAGTTCTATCTTCCCAGGTACAGATGCATATGAACAGGGCAATTGGTGATGATTATGAAGTGGATATTTTTTTTTCTTTGACTCTTCAGCCTCCCTCTTGCATCTTTCCAAAGCCTAATATTTTCAGCTTTTTTTTTTTCTAGAGATACAAAGTCCCTTCCTACTTTCCAAAGATCCTCCTTACATTATCAAAACACAAAACCATTGATATCAACCTTAAAATTTCAATCCCATGAAATTTAGATCTAAATCTTTGCATTTTAAAACCTGCTAAAAAAAATGGATAGAAAATGTCTTTCTTTCTCATTAAAAGCTGGAAGATGTGGATTCAGGGTAAGAGGAAAATCAAGGAGTGTTGCCACTTGCCCCTGAGATAATACAATGTCTCCTAATGAATCTGAGAGTGAATTTGCTTTATTTATGTCTGGAGCTGTGCATGGAGATAGGAGAATTGGATCAGGAAAGCTAATGAGGAGTCTAAGTTTCCTTTTCTTTCCCCTCCTCAACCACAGCTATTCTGTTTCATTATGGGATCTCACTGGCCACTTTCATTTCTTAAATCAAACTGCTAAAGCTAAAATATGCAGAGAATAATATTATAAACACATCTGTAACCTAGCCTTCATTTGGTTTTATTTATTAACATTTCACCACATTAGCTTCTGATCCTTTTCTTTAAAGAAATAAAATCTTATAGATGCAGATTTCATTTCTTTTCCTCCATCTCAAAAGGTATTTAACAATCTACAGTTGTACTGATGTTCTGTTACTGATAAACCACTTATAGTTGAATTCTTCATCTTTTTAAATTTCATAAATGATAAATCCCCGTTCAAGTCATTCAACAACACACTTTTCACTTTTTTTTATGTTGATACATGTTGCTCTAGTTCACTTATTTTAACAACTGTACATGATTCCATTGCATCACTATGTCAGGATTGGTTCATCTACTCCCTCTTTGATGGACATTTAGATCAGTTCCAATTTTCTGCTATAATAACCAATGCTAAATTGAACATACTCTATACATTTCCTTCTGTGCACTTGAGCCTGTTTCTCAATGTATACAGTTATATCTAGAAGTAAAATTTTCCATTTTATTTTATAAGGTACAGGATACATATAATTTTATTTTCTTAAGAACTTTTCAAATTGCTATCAAATGTAATTTTAAACAAAAACCCTTCTGCCTGCATTTTATCATTTCTGCTTCTTTACATTCTCATGAATGCCTCATATAGTCAGACTTTTTCGTTTTTTCTCTGACAGTTAAAAATGTTAGATATCTCTTATTACTCAGATTTGAGTATCTTTTCATATTTATTAAACTTTCCAGTTTCTTCTTCCAAAAATTCTCTGATTATAACATCTGCTCATTTTCCATTGCCTGTATTTACCTCATACTTTACTAATTTGCATAATTTGTTTATTTACTCTGGCAATTGGCCTTTTGTGGCTAGTTATATGCATTGCAAAAATCTCAAAGGCTGTGGCTTATATTTTAACTTTGTGTATAATGCTTCTAATTTGAGGGTTGTAAAATACATCAAAATTTGTGTTTCTGGTTGCAATTTCTATGTCTTATTTCAGAAATTCTTTGCTATATCAGGATAAAATACATATTGTCTCTTAAAGGTTTTAAATTTTGCTTTTCAGATTTTGTCCTTTAATCATCTGGAATTCATTTTGATATATAATATGGTGGAAAAACCAAATTTTACAATTTCCTGTGTAGTCAATTGTTTCCATATCATTTATTGAAACCCCCGTTTCCTCCTCTAAATAGAAATGGCACCCTATAGACCAAACTCCCATATACCTTTGAGTATCTTTTAAAGGACCTTCTGCTATCCAGTCACCCTTTGCATATCACGAAGCCAAAGCCACACTCTCTTAGTAATTACAGCTTATGTTAGATCTCGATATTTGTAAGAGTAAGGCTCCTTCCCAAAATATGCCATCTTATTTTTCTTCAAAATTTCAGTGGTTATTTTTGGATCTTTGCACATTTAAATACATTTTAGAAATAATTTGTCAAATGCTGTAAAACCTCATTGGCATTTGATTGGAACACACTTAATTACAGTTTGCTATATTTAAATTGTTCAGTCCTCTTTAAAGAACACATTATAGTTCCCCATTTCATTATGCTTTCTTAGTAATTTCAACAAACATATTTATATGTTTCATTCTTGGTTTTACTTTTCCCTAGGTAACATATTTTTTGTTGTTATTATAAATATTGTCTTTAAAATAATTGCATTTTCTATTTGTGTCTGGTGTAAAGAATGTTGATTTCTGTATATTGATTTTTCTACCTAGTAAATGTACTGAAATCTCTTAGTAAATCCAACTATTTTTTTTTTCCATGTAGACACAAGCAAATAAAGCTTTCTGTTTGTTAGTCGTTTGGTTTATTTAACTTTCTGATCCTTATAGCTTATATTTCTTTTCTTCCTCACTGAATGGCCCAGGCCCTCCAGCATGCTGAGTATAAGTGGCAAAAGTGTGTACCTTCCTTCTTGTCCTACTTTTCCAGGGCTGCTATAATAAGAATCACAGACTGGAGGCTTAAATAACATGAATTTATTGTCCCACAATGTGATAGTTAGGTTCATCTGCCTACTTGGCCAGGTAATGGTGCTCAGTTTTCTGGTCAAGCAAGCACTGACCTGTAACTATGAGGGCGTTTCATGGAATTAAAGCATCAGAAAGTTCACCGCATTTATGGCTGATTACATCTCCAATCAACTAAGGAGAGTGTCTCCAACAATGAGAGCCATTTCATCCAAACAGCTGAAGGCTTTAAAAGAAGAAGTGATGACCTCAGCCATTAGAAGAGAGAACTTTCATCTCTACTTCAGCAAGCTTCTCCTGGGAAATTCATCAGAAACCTTCACTGGAGTTACCAGCTTGCAGCCCACCCTACAGAATTGAATTCATGCCTTCCCGCAGTTGCATGAGACACTTGTAAAATCTCATAATACTTATCGATATCTCCTGTTGATTCTGTTTCCCTAGATAACCCTGACCAATATACACATTTTGGAAGCTCGGAGTCCAAAATCAAGGTATTTCCTTCTCCAAAGTCTGTAGCCTTCCTAAGTAGCTTATTCGTGATCAATCTCTGCCTCTGTCACATGTCTGTCTCTTTCTGTCACCTCCTGTGACTTCTACTTCTCCTGCTCAGTCCTGTGTCTCCATTTAGATTTCCTCTTATGAGGACTTTAGTAATACTGGCTAAAGGCCCACCCTGATTCAACGTGGCCTCATTTAAATAGGACCTTCTAAGATCCCCTTTAAATATGAGTCTACACCCACCAGACCAGGGATTAGTACTTGAACACATCTTTCGGGGGCATGGGTGGCCATGATTCAATCTACCACAGTTCTCTTCTTGAGTTTAAAGAAAAAGCTTCTTAAGTTTCATCAATAAGTATCATCTTTGCTGTAGGTTTTGGTAAGATGTGAATAAGGTTGATCTATTAAATCTCTATTAAATCTTGAATAGGGTGTGAGATCTTGTTGGTTTGTACAGGTTAGTGTGATGCCCCAATATATTACAGAGTAATTTGGACAGAGAATAAAAAAGTATTTGCAAAGTCCCCCTGGGGGACTGGGGAGAAAGGAGAAAATATTAAACTTCCCCATCTGGGAGAATTCCTGATATTCTCTCAATTAGAGGAAACAACAAATACAATAGGCTGAGACCTCAATCTTGGGGTTCAACCCTATGAATCTTATTCCTCCAAAGGATAGGCTAAGCCTTCTTATAATTATGCTTAAGAGTCACCCCAGATAAGCTCCCTTGTTGCTCAGATGTGGCCTCTTTCTGTAAGCCAACGAGGCTGGTGAGCTCACTGTCCTGCCCACTACATGTGACTTGACTCCCAGAGGTAATAAATCTCCCTGGAAATGTGGGGCAGAACTACTGGGATGAACCAGAACACAGCATCATAGGATTGAGAAAGTCTTCTTGACAAAAAAGGAGAACAAAGAAATGAGACAAAAGAAACTTCCAGTGGTTGAGAGTTTTCAAAGTCAAGAAGTTATCCTGGAGGTTATTCTTATGCATTATATAAATATCCCTTTTTAGTTTATGGTGTGTTGGAGTGGCTAGAGGGAAGAACCTGAAGCTGTTAAACTATGTTCCAGTAGCTCTAATTCTGGAAGAAGATTGTATAACCATATAGCTTTTACAATGTGATATTGTGATTGTGGAAAAAAAAAACAGAATATGCAATCACATATTATGTCTTACATATACACATAAATATGTATTTACATGTCTTAAAAAAACACTCCATTAGGTGCTAAGACTTCCTATGCGTCTTCTTGCACCATTGGCATGCAGCTTTATATGAGTGGAGACCTCAAGCACTAGTAAGCTCCTGCTTTTTCCCATCTTTCTTCAGCAAGCCCAGGAGTCCCACCCTGTTTCAAGCTATGGTTCTAACTCTGATCTCTTACTTCAGATGAGGTCCATTAACACTGTGTTCTCCTAAAGGAACCAAATTCCTGGCTGTCTCAACCTGCTTCAACCAAACCTAGAGCCCAGCATGGTTTCAACTCATTGCATTGCTTTGTTTTCTAATGTTTCTGATCGCAAGATGTTTATCAGATTTTTAAATGCAGCTACATCATATCATATTTTATGTACCATTGCTGTGTTTTTGGAGAGAAAGGGCACATAAAACCATGAGCTTGCAGTAGTATTTAACTTAAAGTCATTCTTATCCTGCACTCCTCCTCTCTACTCCCCACCCCACTAGAAGCAAGAGGGTGAAGACACTCATGCTCTTAGTCATAGTTATTTAATTGGAAGCTTGGATTAGTTCAATACTTGATGCTATAGCATAGAACAAGGATCACTACTCAATGACCTTGGTTTCGGACGTGTCAGTGTGGCAGAGGGCACAGAAGAGAGGTAAAGGGTAAAATTTAAGATGTGAGTGGACTTCAAGGGCATGAACTTCAGCCACAAAGCATAGTATGGAGAGGAGAGCAGAACACCTGAAAATTTAAATGCTTAGAATATTATTTGTTTGCTTTGTCATTTAATGTGTCTATGATAAATAACACATGACAAAATGTTATCGACACTGATGCTGACTGATGAATGATTTAATTAAACTGTAAAAAGAAAAAACAAACCTAATATTATTATTTAGCTTTGCAGGACAATCCACTATATTTGGCTATTTCAGTTTATGTTAAGAGAAACATTAAATGGCTTTTATACATGTTCAAGTCATTACATATGGTTTACATGGAATGGTTATGTAGTATACAGAAGGAGGAAAAAGTCTAGAAGGAACATAAATGAGAGGTAAACGTTGGTCTCTGAGGATGACTTTTATTTTCTTACATTTAGCCTCTAAGAATTTAAATACTAATCTTTAGCAAATAAGCAAATGCTGAAGCCTCAAACCTGGTTTGTTCAATTAATTGTTGAGTGACAAAGGAGATTAGAGTAAGGGGACTCCAACCAGAAACACATGACCCATATTTTCTATCAATTACACTAACAAATTGTAAACAAAAATGAAGAACATGGGAGAAGAGATACTTTACTGTTCATTTCAGACTAAATATTTGAAATTTGATTATAAAGGTTTTTCTTTGCTTATGTTACCAGAGCCACAGGAGAGAAAATTGGATAGAAACTAGAAATCACTGGTTAAGTCAATGCCATTCTCCCATAATGTCATGTTTAAAGCAGGGTTTCTGCAAATAAAAATCTCATATTCACAGCTTCACCCATTGAATATGAGAAAAAAATGGATTTCCTATCAAATTTCTCTTTATTCTCAAAAATATTTTCCCATCTCCTTAATCATCACTGATATGCACCTCCCCTTTTACCACCCTCCAACCACAATAAAACAGCTTTTGATAATCTAACAGCTGTTTAATAGTTGAGGAAGCAACAGAAATTCAAGTGTTTGTTTGTTTTTTTCCCTCACCCTGGGTAGCTCTATTCCAGGACAGAGGTGTTTTAAAGTCAATATTTTGCAGCAGAGTAGTGCACTAAAGCACTTCTGAAGCATCAGGGAGCTATGAGCCAGCAAAATTCCTACAGTGTTCAACTACATTCATTCCCTTTGAGCCACGCTGTTTAATTCCTGGAACCTGCTATTTGGGTAATGTCAGAACACTAGGGAAATGACTCAAAAAGCTGTAATAGGTTAAAAAAGTATACATATATGTGTTGGGCATGGGCAGAATGTGTGGTTTTATTTAGAAGTATCTCCATTTTCAGTAATTCCCTGGCTCGGTCAATAACAAAGTGCCATGAAAAAATACAGAATAATACATGCCGTAACATAAAAAACACATAAAGAATAAATAGGAGTTACTTTAGGGGAAATCTATAGTGAACTGCTTAGATAGCTCTTTAGAACCAAAGCACTCCTGTCTCAAGTGTCTGGAGTTTTGGTTGCTGATGCCTCATGGTTGAGTTCCTCTCCGACAATTGCCCCCAGTTAAGGGAAACTGCCACACCCAAAGTTACATTCCTTTCCTGGGGCCAACCTGCATCCCACAACTGTTCAAAGTAGGAATACAAAGGCCAGGTACCCTTGCATCAATTGGAACAAGAGGATCATCCTGGCTCCAGGATCCCTATTATATTGTCCAAGATCTTTATTGTCACTGAATTGCTCTTCAACTTCACCTTCTCCCTAATTCTGAGTTTCTCACCCCTCGCAGGTGTGTTTCCAGGAGCCTGAACCAAAAAATCCAAACAAGTAATTCTGTCTCAGAATCTCCTTCCCAGTAAATCTGACCTAATACTGTTGATACCAGAAGTCAACATAAGGAGGACTTTAAGTGGGATTTTGTAACTAAATTAGTTGCTAGCTTGCTGCCGTGAGTTCCCTACCTTTAGTGTACATGAAACACTGATAGTCCCTGCATGTGGTAGCACTACAATTGTTAAACATTGCATCAGTTCAGATGCAATATCTCAGGTACTTGAGAGGCTCAAGGAATATAATAATTATAAGGACTCTGGAATCAAATAGCTGTAGTGGGGGATCATCAATGTCTTAGAGAAAGATCACAAAAGGCTAAAGGTCACTAATCAAAAACATTAGGCAGGGTGGGCCATGGTGGCTCCACAGGCAGAGTTCTCGCCTGCTATGCCAGAGACTGAAGTTCGATTCCCGGTGCCTGCCCATATGCAAAAAAAAAAAAAAAAAAAAAAAAAAAAAAAAATTGCGTGAAGTGTGAAAGTCAGAATTCCTTCTTGGCAACATGTAGATTCCCTTCTCCTGCAGGGAGATAGCAGAAAAAGCTAAGCAGACCCACACTTAATTATAAGAGCAGCAGAGCTCTAGAGAGAGTTGAATTCCCACTGTAGCAAGGTTTCTAAAGTCCAAGGTAAGGAACAGATACAATAAGCAATAGAAATTTAAGACATAGGATGGTGAATCTAAGTTGCACTCAGAAATGTGAATCACCAGGATCCCCTAAAGGTTAGGCCTCCAGATGAAGCCTACTTTCACCTGCTAAAAATGTATACTCATCCCTTGTTTGAAGATTATGGAGAGGCCTCTGAATTGATAGACAGCAACTCCTTTGAGAGTTTTCCCACCTCACTTCCTGGATATCAGACAAATAACTGGAGTCAAGTTTCAAAAAATTCTAGCCAGAGGAAATTAAGGGAAATAATGACATGGTCCTATTAAGGAGATGACAACATGGTTCTCAGAAGGAGCTTCAGGACCTGGTCAGGGTGTACTGTCAGGAGCAGGGATTGTAAATATGGAAATGGGTTCTAAAGGTGTTAATAAGAATGGAATAGAAAATCAGATACTGTTAATATGGGAACATTCTCCCATGATAAAGGAATTAACTCCCTAACAAAGACACCAGGAGATGATACTCTGAGGATATTTCTGGAAGTTTGGAGAAAGTAGTGGCCCTTACAAATAAACTGAAATAGAAATGTTAACTCTTCCATGGCAAATGATGGAAAGAGAAAAGTGGGCATAGAGGAGTGGATACGCTATGTAAGACCAGAAAATCAACCAGATGACCATATTTTGTGGAAGGGTCTTGAAGATGTTCTGTTTACCAAACAATATGGGATTTGATGGTAAGAAAGGCACAGGAGTTCATAACCTCAGTGTTGGCTGTCCTCTGTAAGCCAGGACTAATAATAGGAGACACTATTAGGAACTGGGCCTTCTGAGAGCAACAAAGATGGTTGGATCAGAAAATAATAGAGGCCAGGTGGCAGCACTTAACCACCAGAAGCAAGGTAGCATATATAATTATTATAATGAGTGACATTGGCAGAGTAAAAACCAGGCCAAGATGTTGGGGAGATGGAAGTATAGGGACAGAAGTATCTACATACACACAGTATGAAAATAATAAATAGAACACAGTGTTCTCAGAAACAAGACAGATGGGTAGGCAACAAAGGTATTGTTCAATTTATACAACATTCCCTCACCCCCCAAACTCAAGGATGTGTGATCAGGAGACTTAGGGCATCTGCTTAAATGAGTAGCAGTTTGCAGATATGAGCCAGTTTTAAGACTTAGAACCCTCTCACTGAAGGGGTTCAGCTAGCAAACTAGAACAGATTTAGGTAATGGAAAAGTGGGATGTGGCTGCAATTTCCAAGGAGAGGCTGAAGGAGAGGCTGAGTCCTCAGGAGGATGGATCCTGCAACACTAGGTCTTCCCCATGGGCCAGAGCCATTTATTCATGAAATTATACACTGGGGAAATGGGGATACCCAGACATTCCTAGGAAAACTTCTAGCTGACACGGTTACCAATTGACATGAAGCATCATAATAGCCTCATGTTAGAGTAGGGTTGTGTTGGTTAAAAGGATTTATGTACCCTAGAAAAACCATGTTGTAATCCTAATCCAGTAGTATAGGAGCAACCATTTCTCTTAAACCCTATTCAGTACTGTATGTTGGAAACTTGATTAGGTTATCTCACAGAGGTGTGACTCGCCCACTTGTGGATATTCCAGGTGGGTTTTGATTACTTTATTGGAATCCTTTAAAAGAGGAGGCATTTTGGAGAAAGCTTCAGAACAAGGAGAAAGCCGCAGAGCCACAGCAAAGTCATGAGGCTGAGAGTCCACCAGCCAGAGACCTTTGGAGATGAAGAAGAAAAACGCCCCTGGGGGAGCTTCATGAAGCAAGAGGCTTAGAGAAGAAGCTAATTGACATTGCCATGTTTGTCATGTGCCCTTCCAGTTGAGAGAGAAACCCTGAACCTCATTGGCCTTCTTGAATGTATCTTTCCCTGAATGCCTTAAATTGGACATTTCCATAGACTTGCTTTAATTTGGATATTTCTACGGTCTAAAAACTGTAAACTAGCAACTTATTAAATCCCCCTTTATAAAAGCCATTCCATTTCTGGTGTATTATATTCCAGCAGCTAGCAAACTAGAACAGATTTTGGTACCAGAGAAGTAGGATGCTGCTGTGGCTTCCAAATTCCAAAGATGTTGAAACAGCTTTTTACATGGATAAGGGGAAGATTCTGGAAGAGTCATGAAGAGCTTGATAGAGAAGGCCTAGAATGCTTTGAAGAGACTGTTGGTAGAAATGTGGACTTAAAGACGAGGCTCTAGACAGAAATGAGGTTTTTTTTTTTTTTTTTTTTTTTGCAAACTGGAAGGAAGGCAATCCTTATTTTAAAATGGAGATAGTCTAGCAAATTGACTAGTGGCTTTGGCTGGAAGGCAAATTTTTAAAAGCCATGAACTTGGATATTTAGCAGAAGAAATTTCCAAATTAGGTGTGGAAATTGCAGCCTGGTTTCTCCTCGCAGCTAATAGCAAAATGTGACAGGAAAGAGATATTCTGAGAACTGAATTCTTGGGTGCAAAGAAACCAGAAATTGATGTTCTGGAAAATTCTGGTCTTCCAGGAAGGGAGACCCAACCAAATGTAGAAAAAAAAAAAAAGCCAGGATTGGAGATAGCGTTATCCAGGAGGGATTTGTGACTCCTTATGTCTGATGGGCATAATCTGAGTTTATTACATAGAAAGCCAACAAGAGTGTTGCGGTATCTGTATAAACAGATCCACTGCCATTCTGAATTGAGAGGGACAGAGAAAGGAAAAAGTGTAGGAAAAATAACTTCAGAGGCAAAACCATGGAGGTCTTGAAGTCAAAAAGCCTTGGACCAGGAAAGTGGACCCACCCAAGCACATGGAGAGGATGAGTTTGCCCCAAAGGCAGAGGATGGGCCTTCCACCTCAATGCAGTGGAAAAGTCGTGCCACCTCAGGCCTTGGAGAGGTTGCAGCACATTCTTTGGGTGATTGGGGACAGTCTGGCTGCCATCACATGGAGGAGTTGAGTGGGTGCCCCAAAGATGGCAGAGAGCCTGGGTACAACATCGCTGCTTGGAGAGGGTGGAGCTGAGAATAAGGCGGTCACCCCAATGCCCCCAAGGTTGCATTTGGAGAGAGGTGGGCCACTGCATAGGTCCTTGGAAAGGGTAAGACTTTTACTTTCTAAACACCTAAAGAGAAATGACTCTCAGACTTTGAAATCTAATGGACTTTGCCCTGCAGGTTTTCGAAACTGCTTGTGTCCAGTGACCCCTGTGTTCCTTCTTATGGAAATGGGCATATTGTATATATATACCATGACTGTTCCTCCTTTGTATATTGGCAGCAAATAACTTGTTCTGAGTTTTACAGGTCCAGAACCAGAGGAGAATTTTGTCCTAGGACAGACCATGCTGGTAACAGACTTTAATGAGATTTTGTGCTAGTTCTAACTTTGTATTGTTACTGAAATGCTTTAAGGATTTTGATATTGTGATGAAATGAATATATTTTGTATATGGGAAAAATGTGTCTGTTTTTAGGGTCCACAGTGTGGAATGCATGGCTTGAAAGGATTTATGTACCCTAGAAAAGGCATGCTGTAATCCTAATCCAAGTAGTGTGGGAACAACCATTTCTCTTAATCCCTATTCAGTATTGTATGTTGGAAATTTGATTGGGCTATCCCACAGGGAGGTGACTCATCCACTTAGGTGTATTAACCTTTCATTGGAGGGAGATGTGACTCCACCCATTCCAGGTGGGTTTTGATTACTTTACTGGAATCCTTTAGAAGAAAAGGCATTTTGGAGAAAGCTTCCAAACAAGGAGAGAGCCACAGAACCACAGCAAAGCCACAAGGCCGAAAGTCCACCAGCCAGAGACCTTTGGAGATGAAGATGAAAAATGCCCCTGGAGGAGCTTTATGAAGCAAGAGACTTGGAAAAGAAGCTAGCAGACATTGCCATGTTTGTCATGTGCCCTTACAGTTGAGAGAGAAACCCTGAACCTCATCAGCCTTCTTGAAGGTATATTTTCCTGGATGCCTTAGATTGGACATTTCTATAGACTTGCTTTAATTTGGATATTTCTACGGTCTAAAAACTGTAAATTAGCAACTTACTAAATCCCCCTTTTTAAAAAGCATTCCATTTCTGGTATATCACATTCCAGCAGCTAGCAAACTAGAACAAGGGTTATATGGGTAACAGGTACTAAATGGAGTCCTGGCCCAGTATCAGCTCACAGTGGGCTCACTCTCTGCATGGGCTCCCCAAGTGGTCATACCACTGGGCCCTGACTATATTATTAGAATGGAAACACTTAGTAGTTGGCATAATTTCCACATAGGTTCCTTGATCTGATGTTAAGGGCTATCATAGTAGCAAAGGCTACATGGAAGTCTCTGAAACTACCCGTTCTTCATCCAAAATTGAAAATAATAAATAATATTGTATCATGTAGAGAACAGCAGAACTAGGATCATTTATTCACCAGTCTGGCCATTATAAAAACCAGAATGATGACACTGAACCACCAAAACAACTAAGTTGTAGTCTCATTTGCGGCTTCTGGGCCAGATGTGGTATCCTTGTCAGAGAAAATTAACAAAATTTTGGGTGCATGATATGCAGCCATTGATCTGGTGGATATATTTATTTCCATCCCTATTCAGGAGGAGAAGAAGCAGTTCACATTCAGGTAGGACAAACAAGAGTTCTACAGTTTTATGATAGAGCTATATTAAATCTTCCACTGTCTGCCATAATATACTCCAAAGAATTTGGAACATTGAGACATTTCACAGAAGATCCCATCGGTTCATTCTATTGAGAATGTTATTTTAAATGAACCCAAAGAGAAAAATCTAATGGAGGTTTTGGCAAGACATGTGAGCTATAGTGATTAAGGGATCTGCTCGTCAGTGAAGTTTTTAGTGGTGCAATCATCTAGGGGCATCCCTTCCAAAAGAAAGGATAGATTATAGCATCATGCAGCTCTCAGCACTAAATAAGAAGAATAATGTTTGCTATGTTTCTCTGGCTTCGGGCAATGGAACATTTTATACTTAAAAAAGACTGCTCTAAAGAAACGATGATCATGCATGTATGTGATGATGTTAAGAATTACTGAGTGCATATGTAGAACGGTATGATTTCTAAATGTTGTGTTAATTTCTTTTTTTTTTCTTTCCGTTAATAAAAAAATAAAAAAAAATAAAAATAAAATAAAAAAAAAAAGACTGCTCTAGAGTTGAGAGGCTACTCTGGAGGTTGCTCTTACATAAGCTTCAGGTAGACCTTACTACCTATCATAACCTGCCAACCCCCAACCAGGACCATTACAGCCAATCCTAAAGAACCCCTAGGCACTTTATAAGATTCCACAAGGGTTCCAGGCACTAGAATAACTTGCTAGAAACCTACAACCTCCAGATGGATCCCTGGTACAGATAAGTCCAGAAACCTAGCCCAGCCTCTCCAGAACATTAGATAGTTCTATCTCCCTACCCTGTATTAGTGTCAGACCCTTCCAATATAAAAAAATTAAAATTGCCATAGCCCAAACAACCCCTATATTGAGAGGTAAGGAAAGATCAAAAGTGATGGTGGAATTATACATAGATGATAGGACTTAACAAATGAATATGAATGCTGAATCATTAAATTGATATCTCTTTAGCCTCCAGTATTTTAGAGCAGCTAGAAGTAAAAACTGAAAATTTTGAAATCACAACCCATGTCAAAATTTGAAATATGTTCTACAACTAACTGTGGTTCTGTGCTTGGAAATTTATAGCTTTTGTGTGTATATGTTGTTGTTCACAAACAAAGAAGGAAAAAAATCAATTGTGATGATAAAAAAGTATTTAAGCCCGCTAGCCTCCTATATTCTGGAGCAGCTATAAAGAAAAATATGAGAGGATCATATGGTAGCTCATGACAAACTCTGGGATCTATCATGTAACCACTTTTTGAAGAGTGCTTTGAAAATTATTGCTTTTTTATTTCTTTGCTTTGTATATATGTTATACTATACAATAAAAAAAGTTAAAAAAAAAAAACTGCTCTGACCCATTTATTGAGTTATATGGGATGACACCAGTTTAGGAAAGTGTTTCATACAGATCTGTGTTACAGTGCTGGCAACCATGTCTGTAGAACAATAATATCCATCAGATGCTAAGGAATTTGAGTGTCTATAGGATAAAGGACACTTAGGAAGCTAATGGCATGCCCCAATTGGAAAGGCATAATATAGACCCTAAGGGTTCTAGAACATGGCTATGCGATCTCTACCAAAGAATTATATAACATTTGGAAAATAACTCCTGATCCCTTGTAGAAATCCAGGGTCAAGTGTTGAGGTATCAAGTGAATGACCATTAGCTAGAATCATGAGCTGAATTCTGTCAGACACACCAACTCGTAAGGTAGAGTGGGCCTAGCAATAATTTGTCATACTATTGAAGTGATAAGTCTAGAATCAGACACAAACAAGGCCAGAGAGTATAAATAAGTTGTGGGAACAGATGGTCCAGACCCCATGTTCTCCATCACTGTTGCACAAGCAACTTTTCTTCAGTTAACATTTATTGAGGTGGTGATGGGGTCACTTATCAGCTGGTGGTGAAAGGAAAAATTTTGGCTTGGTTCATGGATGGGAGACCTTGGTATGACAGTTCAAGCTCTAGAGGGGCTGTTGCTTCATTACGGTACCTTTCAGGGATGATTATAAAAGGAAGAGGTAAGGGACAATTCACTCACTGGGTAGAGGTTCAAAAGGTATATTTCATTGCCCATTTTGAGTTAAAAAAAAAAAAACTATCCTGAGATAAAATATATATTGGGACTTAAAGACAGCTGTAAATGCTTTAGCTGATGATCAGGGGTCTTTAAGGAGAATGACTGAAAGATTTGGTTCAAAGATATCTGGAGAAGATGCATATGGATGGAATTCTGGGGGTCCACAAAGTATGAAGAACTTTGAATTGAGTATTTACATTTACCCAAGAATATCTACAAAAGAAGAAACACTGAAAAAAAAGTAGACAGTTTGAGCCAATTATTAGACATTAGTCATTATCTGTCATTGGCCATCTCAGTGCTGGCATAACGTGTGAGTGGATGGAATAGCCTTAGTAACAGGAAAGGAGGCTGTACAGGGACCTAATGCCATAGACTCCCACTCACTAAGTCTGATCTAGCTACTGCTGTTGCCAAATACACAAACTACCCTTTAGTTTGAGAGAATAGTGCCAGGTTGCGACATGGTACCATTCCTTGAGAAGATCAACCAGTAAGTGGGTAGAATTTGGTTACACTGCACTCCTTATAACCCTTGTCTCAATTGGGACAGCACTGAAATGTCATCCTAGCTCCTCAGCTCCCTGTAGAACTGGCCAAGGGCTTTGTTGCAATTATATCAGAGTTCGGCTTCTCTCTCTCTGCCTGGTTCTGCATCTTTCACACCTTCCAGGTGTTATTCTGTTCTGAGAGTGCCCCCAATAAGTCTATAAACAAATTCCTTTCTCATAGTAAGTTTCTTAGGTAAACCAGCCTAAGACAGATAATAAGTTTCACTATATCTCCACTGATCTAAGCAATTAACCTTCAGAAGAGAGCATGAATTAATGCAAGTGGTCATTTTCCATGTCTGTAAATTCAGCAAAATTGCTTCTTATTTGAAATAAGAATTTTCTTTTTCCTCAAGGGTGAGTTAGCAGCAATAATTTGGATAAAGAAATTATTGTATTCACTTTCTATTGAAATAACTCATTGTCTCTCTTGAAAGTCATAGAATTAGGTCCTAGAATGGACTTCACAAATGCAGTCTACTAGAGGGCTTCAAACAATTAATACTGCCCTATTTTTCACATTACAAATAGGAAGTTCTGAGAGATCAGATGCCTTGCCTAAGCTGCCTAGCTGGGTTAGTGCTGAAGGGGAAATCAGAAAACGGATCTTGCAATATCTTTCTGTTGATATGCTACTCGTCTAAGCCTTTGAAACCTAATCTAGTCTAAATAAAATAAATTACTTTAATAGGAAAATTCTGCTATTAATGAAGAAGTATTTGCTAAAATATTCTGTGTATTTCTAAGAATATTATTATATGATTTTCACATCTCACTTGGGATAATAAGAGTTAGAACCTGGCTAATTTTCATTGGCGAAGTGAAAGCCTTTGTTGTTAGACCACATTTAATCTAACTATTAAAATTATGAGAGAGCCCACCTGATTCTACATTTCCATGGAGGGGTGGAGTGAGTGTTTCAGTCAAAAAGGTCTCATATTACAAAAAAAATTAAAAAAAGAATTTCTGATACTAACGTTCTTCAATAGTCACAGCCTTCACCATCAGATAAAATATTTTCAAATCAACCCAAGTTGCTTGAGCTGAAGTTTATGGCTCATAAAATATTTTCTATTCTTAGTAGCAAGAGGAAATAAACCTTAGCTGTTACCAGTACGTTCTTCTAACTGCAGTTGGGAAACAAAAATTCTATCCGACTTATTTATAATTGAATTATGAAAAGTTGCACATCTTTATACTGCAAAGAGCTAATTAGATTAAGGAAATGCAATATACATAGCTGATAAATAACCCATCTTGAATCCATTTTCAGAGTCCATGACATTTTGCCGTTATTCTAAATTGAGGGAAAAATATGCAATTCATAAAAATCTGCAAGGCATACAATCAAAGCTTCAGCACCAAAGAGTGTGTAAGAACAGAAAATAAAGGACTAGCCAAAAAATAAAGAAATAAAGGAAATTATATAAATGAGAAGATTGGAATTAACTCTCTTTAATAACAGAAACAAAGAAATCAAGTTGAAAATAACAAAAGAAAAGAAAGCAGTAGCATTTTCAAGGGCAGTGACAATCTATTCTTTTTTTAAAAAATAAGAATGATTTTCCTCTAATGGTTGAAGTATTTGGCTAATTATGAAAATGATAATAGGGAAGGTATACTGATGGTATTGGTGTGAAGGAATGAACTCAGAGTCAGAGGAATCAGCTTGGAGCCCTGGCTTTTATCTCAGGTAGATGGGCAGTAGGAGAAAACTCAGTTTCTCGGTTTTAATATTTTCGTATGAAAAATGAAGCCATGTGGAAAAGTTGATTTTGAGTTCTTTAAGACCTATAATTCTTTGACAATTCTTGTTTTTCCATGCTTGATACTTTTCAGAGACTATTTTGTTTTGTTAAAGCAGCCAGAATGCAATATACCAGAAATAGGTTGACTTTTATGAAGGAGAGAATCATATTAAGTTGCAAATTTACGGTCCTAACACCATAAAAATGTCCAAACTAAGGCACCCAGATAAATATACTTTGTCTCAAGAAAGGCTGATGTGTCCAGAACACCTCTGTCAGCTAAAAAGTCATGTGGCTAGCATCAGCTGGTCCTTTGGCTTCTGGTTTTAAACAGCTTTCCCAAGAGCATTATCTTTTGGCATCTCTATATGTCTAGGTCTCATCTTGGTTCTGGGATTTATCTAAATTGTTTCTCCTTTTAAAGGACTCCAGTAAACTAATCAAGGCCCATCTTAAATGGGCAGAATCACATCTTAATTTAACAAAAGGTCCATCCCACAACTGGGTGTGTCACCTCTTCATGGAAACAATCCCATCAAAGTTTCCCACCCTAAACAAAAGGTCTAGCCCCATAAGATTGGATGAGGATCAAAACATGGCTTTTCTGGGGTACATGATTTCAAACTGACACCGATACACACACACACACACACATACATATGAGATTAATTTTATATATTTAATAATTTAAAACTATTTGGTGAGCACAGACTAATAAGAATTTTTCTTATTTACTTGGAACTCTATACTACTGGAAGTTGTTTTCATATTCCTTGTTATTTTAATACAGTGAACCTGTGAGATAGGTAATATTTTCCCCATTTTATACACAAGGGAATGGATACACAGAAAAATTAAGTAACTTGTCCAATACTGCAGTATATTAAAGGGCAGACAGGACTCAAACCTGGATCTCCTCACTCATAGGCTACTCCATTATCCATGTTTCCTCATAAAGGAAGAGATTCTTTGAAAGAATGCTAAATTGGATCTAGGAAGTATTCATAGTTCCCAAATTATTTCAGAATTCTCTGAACTCCATGTAGCAGAAGATAGGGAGATTTTGGAATACTGAAAGCTCAAATCTATTTATATGCATAAGTAGATTTTGTCATTTGGGTGAATTCCCCTACTTATATAGGCTTATACTTTCATGACATTTCAAAATGTAGATTAGGTTTAGAAAAATTGGGAAAGTCAAACTTCTGTTCTGCAGGATACATTTTGGGACTATTATCTCCTAACAACTCCTAAAGGCATTAGAAATTTTTAAATTCAATGTATACATGTTATAGATGAGTAAAATGAAACCCAGACAAGTCAAGTAATTTGCTCAAAGTCACACAGTGAGTGACATGGCTCATGATTAGAATGAAGAGTTTCTGACTCCCACTGGAGTGCTATTTTCATTTCACATACTATTTCTGTAAATTGATAGGAATTGGGACTGCAAAAATGCTCAATTTTGCAATACAAATACAAATATGTATTTTGACATAGTCAAATTAGGTACACTGATTTAAATAATTCATAGGAAAATGTCTTGCCAAATCTAAGGTATTTATTTACCAGAATAGGTTTTATATAAACTCAATATATTTTAAAAATCCTGTAGGTTTTCTGAATTCATCTGGGGAAACTGAACTTTATAAAACAAGTTAATGTTTTTTCTTCATTTACAAATGTTGGGATCTTTATGAAACTAGAATACATGGTTTAATGGAGAAGAAAGGAATGGAAACCTCACCAGTTGAGTGTCTATGATGTGCCAGGCACGTTATATACAATGTCTTTATTTGGGCCTCAGGATGCTAAAATAAACGTAAAATAAATAAAAGGAGATGAGAGTAAGGCTCAGAATGCCAATTCAGATGTCCTAAGCCACATGGCCAATTCGTAGAGGAGTCAAGGTTCCAAAATATTTCTGTCAATTTACTTAATGCTTTGATCTTCCATTTTCTGGGGTTTGAAATGGGAATAATATCCAATTATATCACAGGGCTATGTTGTGTATCACATATGACAATTATTAAAACATTTTGTGAACTATAAAGTGCTTATATGCATATAAATTATTATTATATCTCAGTGAACAGCAAATATATCTTAATATTTTCTTTAATTTTTAAGTCTGCCAGTAATATAACTTAGAGACACATCTTCCTAAATGGAAAACAATAAGAAAGTTCATGAATTATACCTTAGCTGTTTCTGTTCTAAAGATCCCACATTACTTTCAAAGTCGCTCTCTAAGCCTTGATCATAGCTGTTGATCAAGCTGTGTAAAACTGAACATTTTTAATGAGAACTGCAAGATTTATGGAGTTCAAAATTGCTTTGGGAAATGAAAACAATTTCACTTATTAATGGTCACTAATGGCCTATAATCAAGGCAGCAACTACCAGGCAAATAAATAAACAATTAGCTGGTTTATTTGAAGTTTAAGCAGAGGATAATCTAGCAATTTGCTCATTATTCTTATGTGCTGGTCTCTTTACTTCACAACCTCATAATGGAAAAGCTGGATATAAACAGAATGTGTCTATATCAATATATTTTAAATGGCCTAGGTGAATTTGTGCTACCTTCTAATTTAAATTCTGGGTATATCTACATTTTAATTCGGTGTGTCCACAGACATTAACTGATTAAAATACAGTTATTCCCCACTTATCCCCAGAAAGTCCAGCCTGTCAAAAGTCTCTGATAAATGTCTTAGAGAAGCCAGAAATTTCCACCGCAAAGCCTACATTTAGGCTTTTAGGGATTCTTGCAGAACCTTACAGATTAGTAAAAGCAAACCAGAAAAGGTAAAAAAACTTTCAGGTAGGGTATCCACAGAGATGAGGAATGGCAATCTTTCACCACACCATCCAAAAACCAGATCCGTAATCATTGTTCTGAATCTCCATGAAAGGGCTAATTGGTATTGATGTTTAGAATTTTTTGGTTAAGTAATACACTTTACAATGATTGCTGTAAAATTCAGCAATGTGTGCATCATTGGCAATGCCTTCTAGGTAGGTACCATTTAAGAAGCATCTTAGCATAGGAGAATTAAGTCACAAGGAAGAGAAAAATGAGACGTATGTTTTGAGAAGAGGGGATACTTGTGATGGCTAAGTTCATGTATCAATTTGGCCAGGTGATGGTGTCCAGTTGTTTGGTTAAGCAAGCACTGGCCTGATTGTTACTGAAAGGAAATTGCATGGATTTTAATAATCAGTAAATTGATTGTATCTATGGTATATTACATTTACAATCATTTGAGGAAACTGCCTTCAACAATGAGAGAAATCTCATTCAATCAGTTGAAGGCCTTAAAGGGAGAAGTGAGGATTTTCAGCAGTCAGAAAAGAGAATGTCCAACTCTACTTCAGCCACACAGTTTTTCCTAGTGAATCCATCAAAAACCTTTATCATAGTTCTCAGCTTGTGGCCTGCCATACAGAATTTGGACTTGCCCATTCCCACTGTCATTTGAGCCAATTCATATTTTAGAATTCATATTTCATAACATATTTATATAACATATATAATGTCATACATAACAATATATAAATCCTGTTGTTTCTGTTTTCTTAGAGAGCCCTATTACAGTACTATATTCCAGAGTTTTGATGACTGGCAAGTAGGGTAAACAGTGAGTTGTCCAATATGGCAGGAGTACAGAGCCAAAATGGAAGTTGGCTAGAAGCCAGGCTCCATCTGTCTATTTTAAGACTTTATTTCTAAATTCTTCCCTGTCTTATAGACTATATTATTTATAATATATACATATATATTGCTGCTGTGATTAAAGGGCCTTTGATATGATTTGGTTAAGAGAATAAAGGACTAGAGTGTGGAGGTAGGATATGCAGGAAAGTAAAAAGAAAAAGTCACCCATCTATGCTGAAAATCTACCATGGGCTATATGTTCCACCAGCAATTTATTACACCTCAACCTGTCTAATTTTCACAACAATTATAGCTCACCATCACTGTTGTTCTCACTTCAGGAGAGAAAACTGAGATTCAGAAAAGTCAAAGATCTTACACATAGAAACAGAGCAAATCGGTAGTAGGGTCAAATTTCGTACCCAGATGTGTCTGGCTTCATACCCATGTGTTTTTACCACTTGCTTGGCAGAACAGACTCTGCGAAAGGAAAGGTGGGACACAAAAGTGACCTATGACTTCTAAAAACAAGCTTGACTTACTGCAAAATAATAAGGGTTGGAACCGCTGAATGGATTCCTATCAGTAAATAAATATTGAGTATAAACTATGTGTTCATGATAATAATAATGTCATATACTCTTAACTAAGCATCTATTTTATGGTAGACAAAGTATTTTACATTCCCTTTTTAGCTGAGTGCCTCTTCTCACATGAAAAATGAGGAAATTGTGATCAAGAAAGTTTAAATAATTTTCCTACCATAACATAACTGTAAGTGGAGAAGCTGAATGAACTATTCTGTGCTTTATCCCACTCTGTTATTGTGCCTCTCTAATAACCCAAAGAGAAGTTAGTTTTATGGAAGAAAAAGAGGAAGTTGTATGGTACTAGACATTTAATGATGTTAATAGCAAACAACAGATATCTCATCACCCTATATAATCAGCTTTAAGTATATACATCTTTGTATGTACATCTATCTACTTCTTTGGAAATAGAAGCATCATGTTGCTTCATCTTCCTACATCTATATAATAAGCTATAATAAGACAGTATCATCTCTACTGTGGACAAACTTCTGCTATTGTTATTGTTGTAATGGCATGTAGCAGCCACATTTCTACTTCACTCAAACCAAATGAGATGCTGGGACTGTTTACAAGCTATTCAAGATTATCAGCAATGAAAATACTGACTACCACAAAATCTGCTTAAGTTTTTCAAACACTGTGGTTGAGAAAAGGACTGGAATACCTATTCAGAGATCTGGCTCTAGTTTTGGGTTTTTCACTAATTTAGCTTGTGATTTTTGTATAAATCACTTAAGTAATCATTTTTTTCCTATATGTTATAAGATAGTTCTAGCATTGCCTATTTTATTCGCCTGAAAAGAACTCTGGACTAGATTAAAAGATTCAAATTTTAGCCTTCCGGCTTTTTCATTGCAAAGCAATAATCAACTCAAACCCTTAGAGTCTTTGTTTTCTCATTTTTAAAGTTTTGCTATCTAACTGACCTACCTAACAGGATTATGTTGAGTATCAAAATGAAATCATGAACTAAGGTGCATTAAATTCTATAAAATGTTGTAAGCCATAAAAAGAATCCACACAAGTGTCACATATTATAGACTTAATAAATATGTATAGCATGAGTTCCAGACAATGGGCCAGGACTGAATGAAAGTTCAGAGTATAGCCTGAGAGTCAGGCAGCCTGAATTCAATAACTGACCCTATAATATACTGAGTGAATAGATAAAGGGAAGTTACTTAACCTCTCTGTGCCTCTGTTTTCTCAGCTATAGAAAAGGGAAAGTAGTATCTGTCTTATCGGTTGTTGTAGGGATTAAATGAGCCATTACTTCTGAAGTGTAGATCTCTGTGTCCAGCTCATGTAAGTACTCTATTATATTGCAAAATTTATTTAAATGACTCTTTTCTGGAGATTCAAATGAAAGCAATGGGAGAAGAAAAGAGATTGAGGAGGATTCAGTAAAATCTTCTGCCTCTTAAAAGTGTATGAGTTTGTACATGTGTTGGGACGGGTTACCTTTTATGAACACGTAATTTGAATCAACAGCTCCTGTCCCATTCTTTTCTGAAAGGATAAGAAAATTGAACACTACAAGAGATATTATCTAACGATATAGCAAGCCACCCTTCTTAATTTTCTACATCTGTCCCATTGCTGTCTTCTTCATAAACCCAGCAGAAATACTGAAAGTAATGAACAACTACTAATACCTCCATATTCTTTCATCAGCACTAACAGTCATACCACACCAATAATAGGAGAGCATAAGGGATATGGGGTGCTTGGGGTCTTCTTTTTGTGTGTTTAGCTCATATTTTTCTTTTTGGAGCAATGAAAATAGTGTAAAATTGAATATATCAGTAAAATCTGAAGGGAAAAAAAAGAACTGCACAAGCAAGAGAATTAAAAAATAGAGTAGATTATATCAGTCATTTTACAGACATGGTTTATGACATATAGCATAATTGGGCAATTACACACATGCAGATGACATTCTTTACTCTGTCTGATGAACCTCAGAACTTCTTCTAATACCTTAAAGGCCTTCATTGCCATTCAGGCTGGTCCTAGGCTCCCTCCCTCCATTGTAAACCCAAATGAATACTTATACACTTCTATCACTATATTCCTAACACTAAGATTGTCTGTTTACCTATTAGTCCATTTCCAGAACATAAGCTCCTCAAAGACAAGGACCATATTTGTTTTTCTATTCCTGGTTCAGTGCCTGGCATATATTAGGAACTCAGTAAGTGTTTATTGAAATGGACTAAATTATTCTTCATTTTGATTATCACTACATCTTAAGTTTTAAATCACTTTTGAAAGAAGTTCAAAATCTAGTCTATAATTTTCTTTATATTCTTATATTGTTGTACAGTATCTCCTTATTTTCCTTTCTCCCTCCTTCCCTCCCTCCTTCCTTTCCCTCTCTCCCTACTTCCTTCCTTCCTTTCTCTCTCTCTCTCTTTTCCTCTTTCTCTTTTTTACCTGACTCTTTGGCTTAATCAGAAAAACTTTAAAACTGGTAGAAAATACCCACAGCTCCTAAACTATTTTCCAGTGACTTGGGCAGGCTCCCCTAAGGCCATAGACTGCTTGGCTACTTTGCAAATGATTGGCAATTTGATAATTTGTAACCACAAAGATTTCTTATTTATGTTCCTACCACTAGCAATACCACATAAGTAATCATTATGTGGCAAATATAAAGCTATACGTCAAAACTGGACCGTAATAATGCACTTTCCCGGCAAAGAGTCATAGGTACTAAGTCTGAATGTCAATAGAAAAATAATCATTTCTGTGGTCACTGGCTTTAACTAATATTCTTTAATTAATTAGAATTTCATTTGGCAAAATTTATACGCATCCTTCTGCCCCAACTCTCATATGGCATAAAAAGCTAATAAAAATATTGTTTCCCTCCTTGACATATGCATAGTCCAGTGAAATAGTAGCACACACTCGGAAGTTTACATATACAATCATTTGAATGTCTAGCGTTGCTGTGGGGATGTATTCCTTCATAAAGACAGGAAAACATTTAAAATTAAGAAATAAATATACCATATACTCAGCTGGAATGAACATTTCCAAGAAAAGATTAGAGGTAACAAGAAGCCAAAATTCAGGAACGATAGGGAGAAAAATACAGTCAAAATGTGTAGAAGAGAATTATCTTTATCCTTGGCCAGATAAGGAGAGCCACAGAGTGGGGTATACCTACCTCCCCTCAACCAAAGAACTATGGGTGCCTCTGGAGCCATTTAAATATTCATGCATTCATATTCCTGTGCACACTTAAGTAGCCATTGATGGTTATACAAAATAGGACAGACTTTGCCTCGCTAAATAATGCAACAGTGATTTCATTAAATTTGTCATTACTGAAAATTGTATTGTAAGAAATCTACCAGCCAATCACCTTCAGAACCATTCAATTTTCTCATGTCCATCCAGAATGAAAGACTTGCTGTGCAGCTGTGTTTAAGACTATATAATGACTTTAAAAATCTAGGACACAGACTCTTTTTGCATGTCCAATTGATTTGTTAGGAATCTGATCCTGGGCTAATAAGGCTGTGTGCATTAAAATTCATTCTTTGAAAATTGTATTTGAACTGGACGCTGCAAGCAGCCTTCGAACTATATCAACTTGGTTTTGCCTTTCCTTCACTTTCTAGAAGAGTTTATTATTTTTCCTCTGAGGAGACTAATGCTTTCAGAGGCATAAATTGAAAACTAGAAAATATTCACATACTAATATGGTAAATTCCTAAATTAGTATGCATTGACTGTAAAGTAGCCAGATTCAAACACATTAAGTATATTGCCCCAACTCCTGAGGAAGTCTATGTGGGCTCGGAATAATACATTCTTACTAATTGTGGGATCATGACTACATGCAGTGAGTTCTAATAGCTATTCTACTTATAATGCCAGAAAGAGCTTAAAATAAGACAGTCAAATCATAAACAGAAAATAAATGAGAGGGTACAATGGATATCAGGAATTCTGGATGACATAAAAGAAAAGCAAGATCTTGCAATTCTCTAGAGTACACTATCAGTTAAAGTAACCATTTTTCTTAATTTTTCTCCATTAACAAACCCTTGAAATTTCTAAGTCTAAACAAATTTCTGTCAACTCTCATCTGATGTTGTGACTTTCTTGGTTTTTGTCATCTTATGCTATAATTACACAGCATTTATTTTAGATGCCATGGTGATAATCAATAAATCACTGCAACATTCTAAATTCTGCATACAATCATGTTACTCTACCTTGTTTTCATAATACCGTGACATACTATTAAAACCCTGTAAACCAGTGTTTGGCAAGGAGCTGCTCAAATCATAACAGTGAATGAAGCATAAAGATGTCATGACATGATTCTCATACCTCATGAAACAAGTATTATAATTGTCATGTCCTGATTGAAACAGTTAGTGGTGAAACTAAATACTGTGTACAACTATACCAATATCATAAAAATCTCATTTGACCCAATTCAGTCAAATCCAGTTCAACCTGACCTTCAAAGGAAGGACTCCTGTGTTAAAGAAGTGACCTTTCTTGTTCTGTGAAAGAGGTATGGCACATGGTTATCAGTTAAGTGATAAAGGTTGAAACATCAAATGATCAAGCAAAAGAAGGTTGTAAGAAATACTAAGCACAAAGTTCTTGAAGGCAGTCACTATATTTCACTGACATCTTTCTGATCACCATACCATCAAATACAGGATTCTGTGGGTTCTGAAAATATAGTTTTTGAACTGTATTAATTGATTGAATTATGTAACAGATCACAGCCCATCCTGCCTGGAGCAGAAGTTACTCAAAGCAACCAAAGCCACAACATTGGCATGCTGAGTCTTTCTCCCCTAAAGTGTAAAGGCAGGATTGTGAATCACCATTCAGACCTCTCAGATCCTTTAGAAAATGCGACCAGCAATGGACACATACCTAATTAATTAAAATTTAGTGAGTTATACAGGCTTTCAATATTATTCAGTGGCTTTTCCACAGTATTCTGGTGATCTAAAGATAATCCTTTGTCTATTTAAAATAGAAGCATAAGCACTAGGTTCTACAGACAGAGAAAAGGAGATATAAATTCTGAGGCATTTTTGGACTATGAACAAGAGTTGAAAAGTCAAAGAAAGTCTTCAGTTGAGAGAGAGAGCAAGAGATCTTGAGGAATTGAATTTTCCAACTCTCTCTTTTGCACTCGTTGTTTTTCTGATTCTTCCTTCTTTACTCCAATTCAAACATTCTTCTCTCTGGGCCAAGCTCTAGGGATAATCCTTGAGGAAGAAAGAGCTCTAAAATCACTTTCTCCTGCTTCCCATAGCTTATTCCTATAAAAGTTATCAGACATTTTTTAAGACCCAAATGTTCTCTAATGAGGGAGTAGAGTACAGCATTGTCAGGTAGAAGGATTTGGGTTTTCAAAGGAGAGGTTGCTGCATTCTATTCACACCACGGTACATAATAAATGAAAACTCCTGTAGGTTGTAGTTCATGGTATCTAATTTGTAATAAATCAGCAAGATAATTTGTTACCTTCTATTTTTTCGAGTAAAGTGTTCATAAAAAAAATTCCAAATAACCCATAATTGAGTTTCTGTCCCTTCTCCAAGGAGAAACAATCCAATTATTTGGCAACTGGGTATATCTTTCTGCTTGTTTTTCTTTTTTAAAATTATTTTTAATATTTTTATTTATAACCTAAAACATTTTTCCATGAAAACAGATGTGACAGTTGCATTTTTTTAAAAAGGAAATAGGTAACTAAATCAGAAGAACCAGAAAATACCACTTCATAGTTTCTCGAATTTGCATGATGGTTTATGCCTGTTGACTTTTCTGCTTGTCTCCTCCAAAATGCTGAACTCTGGAGAGCAGAGTCCATTTCTAATTAGATTTGCATTTTCTTTACTTCTTACAACACTTGGCAAATACACATTTGGTAGTATGTAACTTGCATTTCATTGTGCATATCAATATTAAGGCCAGCATGCAGAGAAGGATCATGTATTAGAATATTAAAAATTATCGAGCATTGTATTGGTAACTCTGCAGGATGTTGTAAGACACATTTTAATATTTTCTAAAAAAAATAAAAAAGATGTAAATAAATACCTAGCAAATGAATGGGTTGCTTTTGATAGAGAAAGAAAGATTATTTAAAAAGAGAATTCTGACGGGAATTTCCCAAATACTAACTTGTCACAACAGATTTCGTTGTTGAATATTAGAAAGAATGTCTTAGTTTAGGGATATAAATTGAGTCTTTGAGCAATTGGATAAATTTAGTAAATTAAGTTTCTAAAATCTGATGCAATAATATAATCTCATAAACCTTTCCCTCAATATTTAGGTATATTTACTTCCTTGCTTCTGTTCTTATGCAGAATGTTTTCATACTTCTTACTATAAACAGGAGTTGGAAAGCTGAGAGGAAGTTTTGTTAGCCACCAGTTTTGAAGGAGCCAGTTTGGAAAAGCTAACCCAAACTATATAACCACTAATATCGACAGTACATTTTAACTAACTCATCAGTTATACTGGAAATCTAATAGGCTACAAATAAATTTTAAACAGATAACTCTGACATAAGATGGAAAATAAGGCACTTTATATTCAATAGGAAGAGAGTCATGAAAAGAAAACAAAGTTACAAATATATGTACTATTGAGACTAAATTGTGCATGCTCATTGTTGTCAGATCTGTTTAGAATACATTTCAATTTTAAGCAATTCGTATATAATGAGCTTTCTGGTGAAGGTTGGTTGCAGAAGCTTTGGATTAGGATATGAATGGTTCTCTTATTTCAAAATTACATGGTTCTCACAGACCTTGAGGTTCAAGCCATACTAAGTTATAAGGCCATAAACAGGTATAACTGCACAAGGGAAAACAATACACTTGCTGACCATGTGAGATGCTTTCCCTGTATATGGAACAACTGAGATATTACCATTGCAAGGATCCCTGCCTTCCTTTTTCTTCTAAGGGAACTCTGCCACCTGCACAGTTTCTGCAGAACACTTCAGAAGATGTTTTCACTTACCTGAAAGAAAGAACAACAACAACAAAAAGCATTTAAACATCACTTCATGGTGAATTTGATTTTGCAATCTTAATTAAAGGAAAAAAATCTGTAGTATGTAATAGACATATTTCTAAAACCTGTATACACATGGAAGTTTTGTAAACCAAATCTTGTTTCGCCATTGCCTTGACAATGTAGTTTTAGAGATTATTTTTTAATCCAATAGTTCATTGGTCATCATCCCTGATAAAATCATTAAAATGTCTTGCACAAACCAGATTTTCCTGTTCTACATTCTATCTGGAGTCGTCTCATTCTATCGAGAGTATTCTCAACCTAATGCAGTAAAGGTGGTCATTACCTATTCTCTTCATGAATTTAAGCATTCACTCATTCTTTCATTCCTTTATGTATTCAACAAATATATACTGGTGTTTACTGTGTGCCAGGCACTTTGCTAGGCCTGGAGTTTCAACCATGATCAAGGCACTCATCTTGACCTTAAAAATCTTGCATTGAGGGCCACGGTGGCTCAGCAGGTAAGAATGCTTGCCTGCCATGCCCGAGGACCTGGGTTCGATTCCCGGTGCCTGCCCATGTTTAAAAAAAAAAATCTTGCATTGCAACTAATCATTCTTGCAGGTAAGCCATGCATGCGTCTGCCAAACAGGACTTGTCCCCTACCCCTCAGCTCCTAGGCACATTTAAAAGTCTAACATTTAAAAAAAAAAAAAAGTTTAGCTTTCTTTGGCTTTCATTTTTATGCCCAGTTTGCAAGATGACTGTAAAGACATGTTTCCTAGCCAGAGGGAACACGGTCTAGAGCTAAACAGGAAAATCCAGAGACATAATAGTAAACATTATTTTAGCAGGCTGACAAGTCATCAGCAGGGACTTGCACTGCCGAGATAATAGATATCCAGACCCAAACTCAGCTCCTAGCAGTCCTCAGCCTCAGCACTATGCAGATGGCATTTCTCTCTGGCACCTTTCAGCAGTTTATTGAGACCCGTAAGGATCCCCAGTTTAACTGAACTTTGACTCCCCTCTTCCTCCCCATGAGAACCCTAATCTCTCTCGATTAGCCTCCAATTACCATCCAAGTATCATCCTTTGTATGCTTCAAACCAGATGAGCCAACTGGGTAGTCACAATATCTTGAGGCAGGGGGGAAAAAAAACACTTTCTGCTTCAGGTGAAATGTGTATCAGTTCCTTTGGGGATTTATACCCCAGCATTTCCTATTTCCACCGAATGTTATGGAATTGCATTCTATTTTAACATCCACAATGAGCACAGGAAGCTTTTGGCTTTCATCCCACCCACTCTGAGAACAAGGACTGAGTTCCTTTCAGTGGGCATGTGATAAATGTAGCTGTTATTGACAGACAATAGAAGTTACTAGAGTATCACAGAGGGTTGTGAGCAAGGAAAACCACATTACAGCTCCAGCCTGTAGCTGCTGTTTTGGCTGAGGCTAAGCCAATGCACTCTAGAAAATGAAAACGATTAGATGTGAACTAGTAAGTGAGGCAACTGCTAGAGTGACTACATTTATAAAGACAACTAAAACAGCAAGGAAGAACTTTCTGGCATTGTTAGAGTTTGCTTGGTTCAGGTCGATGTCTTCATCAATTAGTGTTTCAACCTTTTATTTCACTCATTTGATTTTGAACTAAATTAGGTGTTTTAAAAATGCAAGTTCCCGAAAGATATCAGACAGTAGGATATTAGTACATATACCCTGATAAGTCTTAAATACCATGGGGGAATAAAGTGCTTTTACATATATTACACTTGTCCTTATGTAACCATGAGCTGGTGGATGACTTTCAACTTTATGTAGGCATACAACAGGCAAGGATATCTATATAAAACAAGATTGTATTGTATTATATATTTCCACACTCCCACCTTGAAGAAAAATGTGATGCTCAATATTTATGTGGCTATTCATGTCTTTGAATATTGGCTTTTCTTAGTCAAAAATCTGGAGAATAGGTGACCTCCAAGTCTATCCCACTACAACTGTATTTCCTAGCCAAAATCTGACTGTTTGGTACATGGTGGGCGAGAGGCTGGCATATTCTAATTTAATCTGGAAAGGGGCCATAGTGGGCCTGGAAAAAATGAAAATAATGAAGCTCAATGACTCCACTTACATCTGCAAAGTTTCAGTTCTCCTGAAACCAGTAATAGCTCTTAGAAGTGAAAGCCTGAAGCTGCTGAAAGAGATATTAGGGAGCCAAAATTAGAGGCAATTGGATATTCTGGAGGCAGAACTATGAAGTGATTGAGTATGCTCCAGAGTGAAAATGCCTGGATTTGAATTCTACTCTGAATCTTATCAGCTTGGATAAGTTAGTTAAACTATACAAATCTCAATTTTCTCATCTGTAAGATGGTATAGTAATAATAACCACACTTATATCACAATAGTCCTAGTCTATGTCTGATCATACTAAGAGCATAGTACGTTAGCTATTATTTTCATATATTTTTTCATTGTATTATATAACATATACATGAAGCAAAGATAGAAATCAGCAATAATTTCAAAGCACTCTTCAACAAGTTCAGATACCAGAGTTTGTCATGGGCTACCATTCCATCATCTCAGATTTTTCCTTCTAGATGTTCCAGAACATTGGAGGATAGAAGGAATTTTTTTTTATCATCACAATAGACTTTCTTTTCCTTTTTTTTTTTTTGTGAAAAATAACATATACAAAAAAATATATAAATTTCAAAGTACTTTGCAACAATTAGTTGTAAAACAGATTTCAGAGTTTGGTACGGGTTATAATTACACAATTGTAGGTTTTTATTTCTAAGCTACTCCATACTGGAGACTAAAAGAAACATCAATATAATAATTCAGCAATCATACTCATTTGTTAAACCCTACCTTCTCAGTATGACTCCACCATTACCTTTGATTCTTCTTCCACTCTTTATGGGTATTTGGGCCATGCCCATCTTAACTATTTCATGTTGGAACAGGTTGTCAGTAATATAGGATGGGGGGGGTGGAAATAGTTGATGTTCTGGAGAGACTGGGCCCTCTAGGCTTCAGGATTTATCTGGTCCAGAATCCCATTTGGAGGTTGTAGGTTTCTGGAAAGTTATCCTAGTGCATGGAACCTTTGTAGAATCTTATATATTGCCCTAAGTGTTCTTTAGGATTGGCTGGAGTGGTTTTGGTTGGGGTTTGATAGGTAGCAATGTCTAATTGAAGCTTGCATAACAGTGACCTCCAGAGTAGCCTCTCGACTCTAGTTGAACTCTCTCAGCCATTGATACCTTATTTGCTATACTTCTTTCCCCGCTTTCAGTCAGGATGGCATTGTTGATCCATGGTACCAGGGCCAGACTCATCCCAGAGAGTCATCTCCTGCACTGCCAGGGACACTTACACCCTTGGATGTCATGTCCCATGTAGTGGGGAGGGCAATGGTTTTACTTGCAGAGCTGGGCTTAGAGAGAGTGAGGCCACATCTGAGCAACAAAAGAGGTCCTCCAGAAGTAACTCTCAGGCATATCTATAGGTAGGCTAAGCTTCTCTGCTACATACATAAACTTCACAAAAGCAAGCCTCAAGAACAAGGACTCGGCCTATTAATTTGGGTATCACTAATGTTTGACACAGTATAAGGGGTTTCCCCAGTGGTAAAGCTTAATTAGTTCCATATTTCTTCCCCCATCTCTCAAGGGATTTTGCCAATACTTTTTGATTATCTGCTTAATATATTCTAAAATGTATCCAGGCATTACATTAAGTTTTACAGGATTAAAGGCCCTCATTCTTATTCTGAGCTCCTTGTGTTTAGATTGTTTAAATGATTTATCCAGACAGTTTGAGTTAGATTATGTGCTATAGAAAATTTAGGTTCTGGATAAAATAAACCTTCTTCCTTTGATCTCAAAGAGTAGATGGGATTCTAAAATATAGACAATGTCTTTCTTACCTTAGCATTCTGTGTTAGCTATTATTTTTAGCATCTCTTGGATTAGCTCAGCTGCATCTCCTTTGTTTTGTTGTGGGCTTGAGGTAAAGGAGGAAAAGGGGACTACAATACAAAAATTTTATTTTGTGGCTGGGCACAAATAGGCTGACTGAATTTATCTTTGGCAATAGCTTAGAAAGTCATCAAGAAGAGAAAGTGGTGCTAAGAGATGAGCATAACAATGATGTATTACAACTGTGTAGTCTTTATTGCTTCCTGAGTGCCTCATAGGCATGCTGTCAATGGGTTTCAAACATGGGCTTGGAAAACAGGTGTAGTGATGCCATGGAGAAAATTATGGGGAGAAGCTCATGAAAAGGAAGGCAAGACAGACACTTGGGAGGACAGAATTGGGGACAGATGAAAGTCATTTAGCTTAGGCTGTGAAGTCAGTGGAAATTTCTGAGAAGAAACTTACCAGGTATAAATAACAAAGCAACAGGTAGATATCAAGTAATGGGTGATGCAGGCTTACTGAAGTTTGATGACATGAATTTCAGCTTCAACCACGTGGAGATGTTATGAGTCCAATGCCAACCTATTATTCATTACCCACAATCTACCAGAGCAACTCTGATCAAAGTCCCATTTTTTTATTACTTATTTTTGGGTAAAATATTCCAAGGAACCTCTTTTGGAAGAAAGTGTCAATCATGTTGTTCTCTGACGTCACATCTGTAGAATCTACATGCTCACGGAGCAGGAATAGCACTCCAAGTCATATATCCCTTGGGAAGATTAGTAAAACTGAGAACTCAAATTTTTGAACAGAGAATAAACTGAACAACTTTTTTTCAGGTTTTTTTTCTTTTTTTAAGGTTACTATTAGAGTAAAATGATGAAGTTTTGATAGTGTTGCAGTACCCAGATTATTTTTAACAATAAAGGATGGGCAGCTTGGGCGCTCAGTGGCAGAGCTCTAACCTGCCGTGCCGGAGACCTGAGTTCAATTCCCAGAGCCTGCCCCAAATAAAAGAGAGCTGCTAGGAGACAGTGTGACCACATGGCAGACTGGCCTTTGTTTCCAGCACCTGGAGTAGATACCTATATGCCATAAAACTATATATTTTAATGCTATAAATCAATATAAGAAACTGATAATAGATCAGTTTATGATATCACCACAATTCTTCTCCCACCCTGACAAGGCCAAGTTAAAATTCAGAATTTAGGAAATTTAAAATTTAGAATTTAGAAAATTTAAAATTTAGAAGATGGTGTCACAAAGATAACTGGTGTCAATACTGGCCCCTGATTCCTCCCTTTTCTTCTCACCTTGGACTGGGTCATGTACTTTTGAGGGGATCCATTTGTTACTCCCAGGCTGTTTACTCAAGCTTTGTCCATACCCCCATGTTAAAAAGTGCCATTTGGCCACCCCTCTGGCCTAGAGATATGCTCACTTATTGTGAAGCTTGCCCTTGAAAGAACAGCTGCCAAGAAAAGCTTCATACAGACCCTGTAAATAGGCTTAAGAAGAGTTAAACAGGGAATTTTGGAGTCCTATGACCCTAGATAAGAGTCTAGAAGGAGTAGCACAGGTCCTGGGTGGGCAGACCCCTTTGACTACAAAAATTCTTTGCCCCTTGAAAAGAAGTAGCCCTTGGGGATTTTGCTCTCCATCATGAGACTCATGGAGGGAATTTCCCTGGGGCTAAAAGTTGTACTGCTCCATGGAGCCCTGGGTAACATCCACAGTGGAGAAGAAAACTAGGGTTTCTAAAAATAACCCAGGTCATTATCGCTGTCCAAGTGTATATGAAATCAGGCTTAAGAAATTCACTAGCATGCACCCTATCAGTATCCCCACCACCAGCCTCACTGCTGCTGTTCTCCACCTAACCCCCTTCCAGTGCGGTCATGTTTTCTCTCAGTTTCAACAGGAATTTTTCCACGTGGAACACACAATGAGGCAGCCGCTTAACAGTCGTGGATAGAAAACAACAAAACAATTTAAACTAAGACACCTTCTCCCAGGAACCCTGGGAATATGGAGAAGAATGCATCCAAATCGGAAATCGGCCAGGCATTGAAGCTAACCCTGACACTTTCTCAGAAGTGGCATGGGATCTTATACCACTGCCCACGATCAAGCTTGGATTTTAAGTCTCTTCTGAAGGATACAGTACAAGGACCCAAGACAGTAGGGTGAGAAGCAAACAGTTCAGTGCTGATTCATGAATATCATCCCTGGAAGGGTGGTTTTCACCAGAAAGCTCCCACTGGAAGTTCTACATAAATCAAATCATAAATAAATAATATTATGTAAGTACTAAATGGACCTATAATCCCTAAGATAGTCTAATCAAAGCTTCAGGCATTCTGAAATCAGATTTGTTTTGATTTTCTTCTGGCTCCATTTTTCACTTCATGATAATGAAACAAAAGCTTTTATAAAAATAGACAAAAATGAATCACTGCTACCTCAGGTAAATGTCATTCATACTACCTCAAGAAATCACCCTTTGAACTAATGTAATCAAAACAATGGCAGGGAAGTTCTAAATTCTTGCTAAGTAACTATTAATTATTTATTGGTATAATCTATTGCTTATGAGTAGATGTAATTCTTGGGCCTGAAAAAAATATATTTTTATTTGTTGTGGCTATTGAGTTAATAACTGCAAATTTTTGTTAATCGAAGGAAGCCATAAAAAGGTAGAGTTTGATCTTGCCTATATGATCTGCCCAAATGGCGTTCATTATCTACATAAATACTGTGAGCCTGAGTGATAATACAAGTATGGTAACTCTACTTCCAATCAATACCTTATATTGGGCATATTAAGAATGATGTGTGAATCAGAAGTAGGATTCACCTCAAAAGAAGAACTAAGACACATCCAAGAGTGACTCAAAACAAGGCCAGTTATAATTCAAAGGAAAGAGGAATGAAATGCCAGGATGATCAGGCCAAAAGTGTTTATTAGGGGAACCTACTTACAGAGAGCTGCAGCTACCCCATAACAGACAGCGAAACAGCAAGTTCACCTGAATATGTCCACACTTATGGCAACTGCTCTTTGTATTGTTAGAGAACAAAAGCATCTAAATACCAGAGACTTTCATGTAAGTTGTGAGAAAATATCTTGGTATGCACTCTTTTCTCAAAACAACATGTGCTCAAGGCAGGCAGCATTCAAGATTATAGCAGCCCAAACCCAGCATGATTCTAGGAGTTAGGAGGAGGATGTCAGAGAAGGAACCATAGGAAAGATCTCAATCCTCAGGGAGGAGAAGCTGCTTAGATCACACAATATTGCTCATACTATGAGAATGAACGGATGGTAGACTTAAGTACTAAAAGATACTCTAAGTATAATGTAGTCATATACTTACATGATACCCTATAATGAAAAGAAAAAACTTTTGCACGGTTTATCTCAGTTGATTAATGCATAATGTGCAACACTATTTCTAGGAAACAGTCTCATTCCTTGCCATCTGTCTTCTATGATTTTTCCTTTATCCCATCTATAAACCAAAAATGGGGAATGATTCCCCTTTGATAAAGGAGAGAATAGATGAAGCCAGGATTTGACTCTCAGACCTATGTTCTTTCCACTAAACCACTTTCTCTAATAGCAATCCATGGAATTTATATGCAAAGGTAAATATTTTGCACGGGCCAATTTTTTTATTAAGCTAGAAAATGTATTCACCTTTCTAAGATCTTCATACTACTTTTGCCCCAAAATTAAAGGATAAGACCATGGAGAAGAAGCATATACTTGACTGGTAATGAAAACAAACTGGTCTCAGGAAACTTTTCTTTCTCTTTACTTTATTTTCTGTGTTATCTTCATTTCCACTTCCTTTCTCAATTTCCTCTAATTGACTTAATGGGATTGTTCCTTTGATCCAAAAACCTAATCTTTATGGATTTATTTATTTTTATTCCCCCAAAGGATCAGATGGCAAACTTCTTATCTTTGCTGCATTTTTCATATTGCTAGTTCTAATTCTTTAGTACTTTAGAACTAGTATAAGCACAAAAGTTTTTATAAAGGATTTAAGCAATATTACAATGGTATTTCACTAAGGCTTTCCTTATGTTTTTGCCTGTATAACTTATCTAACAGCATGCTTTATATGATTATTTAATTCTGGCTGTACTTTTTAAAATGCATCCCACTCCCCTCAAAAAAGGAACACCAAATTATTTAGCTTATTTAGTTTGCTTTTTGACCTGTCCACCACTCCCTGCCTAGCAGTAACTGAACTTTCTTCTCCTCTCTTCCTGCCATCACTTTAAACACTTTTATTCTTTTAACAATTGTTCAAAGATAAAACAAGTCTCCCTATTCTATGGATGAAGCTAGAAGAAATTAAGAAAAGAGATTCAGCTCATACAGCTAGTAAAAGACTGATCCAGGAATGAATTCAGTTACCTTGTGTTAGACCTGCCTCTTAGCCACTCTGAAATACTCTCTGGGAAGCATCCTCACCCCTTGCCATCTGCTGTCTACAGTTTTCTTTTATTCCATCTATAAACCACAAATGGGGAAAGGGTGATGAAGCACAAAGCAGCAGAAGGAAAAGGCATTTATGAATACTTTCTTCAATATTATAGCAATTGGTATGTGTGTAACAGAGTGAAGGCAATTCCCACTCACCAGCGATGAGTGTTCTTCACCAGCGATTCTGATTTTGCACATGCCACAGAGCAGGCCCTATGATCAGGGTCTTTTCTCACACATTGATGTATCTATTATCTAGGTACTGTCCCAAGTTTAATTTCACTGAAATGCAATTCTGATCCCACCCAGGTTTTACAGATAACTAACCTGGCTTTATTCTCTGCCAGCCCTGGGAGTCTGAGGTGCTGCGGGAGTTGCCCTTTAGTGACTACATCTTTTCTGCAACTACAGTGTTTCATCATCTCAGCTCCTGTACCCCATGCCCCACCCCTTCTCTCTCCAGCAGGATGGAAGTGTAAATTGTATTATATTCCTCTTCCCCATAAACTACATCAATTTCTGTGCAAACTATTAAATATGGTAATATTCCTTCTCTTTTTCTTAATCTATTACATTCCCTAACCTCAGTCATACTAACCTTTGAAAGAAAACAACTGCAAAGTAGTCTGGGTAATGTCATTATGCTAATTTGCAGGAGCTAATCTGTAGGAATTGAAGAGTAGCTATTAGAGTGGGGCTCTCTGGAAAAGAAAACACGCCAAGCCTCCCCCTCAGCCCTGCCCCACGCCTGCAGTCCACTTCGGCTGATCTCTTTCTCTGTTTGGAGAGTGTGGCCCTCACGCAGGCCCTGCCCCTCTCTCACCTTAAGGAGTCATTGATAGAGTTGGCTTCCTCTTTCTATACTCTGCCCAGACTCTAGTGTGGGAAAGGAATCAGAACTTCTTTGGGAGGGATGCTCACAAGATGATTCAAGAACAATTATTGGGGTTCTACTTCACAAAATGGACAAGTAGATAATACTCCCCTATTCCACAATAAGGATCTGTAAAGCCACAAAGATTAAATAGCAATGACCACAAAAAGCTGCGTAAACATGCCAACATTGTGTTCCTCTCACCTGCCCATCACTGCTTCAGGAATCCACAAGAGTATGCTTTGGTTGACATCATCAGGGATCTTTTTCTTCCTCCAGGTGCCCATCAATGTTCTCAGCCCGGGTACCCCCAGAGCCACAGAATCACAGAGCAGATACAGATCCTAGAAAGCAGTAAATCTTTCTCTAAGGGGCCTGCCTGCAGTCTCCCCATTTTCCAAAATGAAAGAAGGTAGAGCTGGCCAGGTGGAGCAGCTCTCCCAGTCTCATTAGTAATGGAATCAACAGGCTGCCTATAAGAAAAAAGCTGCAATGTATAACATTCATACCCAAATATTTTCTTTGTACTCTTAAACTTGTTTTAACTTATTTCCTTGTGTAAATGGGCCCAGAAAGTATTTTGTATAACTTCAAAGCTATGGTCATGTCCATACTGAATCATATCTATTTTAGAAATGATAATTTCATACATTCTAATTGGAATTGGGTATAAATAAATAACCCTAATCTGTCTCAAATCCAGATATACACCCCAGTCTGAGATTTTTCTAGTAATGAGAGAAAAATTTAAAAAGATAAATTATACACAGTGATGCTATATTTTGACATTGCCTTCCATTTTTCTGGGGGTATAAATGTGCTTAATTCATCTACACTCTCCCATATACATTCTGGCAGAATCTCTGCATTATGACAGCAGACATGCATTAATTACCTAAATGTTGCTTAACACTATAGCACTAAAATGTTTAATCGAACATAGAAGGAGAAAAGAGGTTTTGCATATTGTTAATTCATGTATGATATTAGTAGTTGGATAGTTGCGGGACGCAAATGCGGTTAAGTGCTGAGTCACAGACCACCTGTATTTATTTTTGTGGTACTGCTGGACATTGCAGGAACCTTACTTCAATACATATTTTTTAACATTTATGAATCTAGAAAATGAGTGAGTTGCTATGGGTAACTATATCATTCAGCATAAAACAGAGTTAGGTTAAGAGTAGGAAAGAGGATTATGAGCGTGCTCGGAGTAGAAACTAATAGAAAGCAGGATTTGTACGGTGCTTTGTTGAAAAGAAAGCCAGCATAAAACGAGAGAATGGTACAGCGTCAGCTATTAAATACAGCGCAGCTCAGCGAGGGTAAGAGCCCTCTCTGGGACAGGCTCAACTAGTCCTGACCACTGGAGCACTTCCAGGCACAAGCCTTCTCGCTTCCCTTCTGGTTCCCAGAACCCCTGCCCTAGTTCAAACCCTATTCCTCTCCCTCTGGGATGGAATCCTGCATCATCCCTCCTCCCTAGCTGTATCCAGTCCACACTCTTATCAAGTCTCTATGGGCTTCATACTTGTCCCTACATTTTCATTCTGACGTGTTTGCTCAGAAATGCTTGGGTGGTCCCTAGTGCTTTCAGAATAGATGGAAACTCATTCATGCGGCTCTTTGCAATCAGGCCCATCCTTACTGCTCTTCTTTTCTGGAGTTCCCTATCTATGTAGTTCTCAGACTACCCAGGGAAGACTACTGGCAACCTTCTTTCCCTTTCTTACCTCCAGGATCTCTTCACAATATTTCTTATTCCCTTAATACTCTGTGGGACCCTATCCAGCCTGCCATTTTCTATTCAAATATTCTTCATCATGTGAAGTTGTCCCTGGGGCCTTTCCTGTCACCATCTCCATTCCAGGCCGATGACTTACACGCAACCCCATGCTCCCATCGCGCCTCCTTTGTATCATCCACCATCACACCGCCACCATGTCCCAGTTCTCCTGCCATCCAGTTAGGTGTGTGGGAGCCTGTCTTCCTCCACTAGAGCGGAAAGTCCTTAAGGACAGAAGGGTCACTGAAAGATTTGGGATGTTTCAACTTCCAGAATAGAATGCTTTGCACCTACCAGCTGTTTATTTATAGACTCAAAAACGTCATTTAATTCCATTCAAAGACGCAATCAGCAGCTCCATTCCATTCATTTGGCAGTGCTCCATGCATAACAGTAAGGATTACTTTAACCAGTACAGGCTTAGTTTTCCAGGGCTGCTATGACAAATAGCACATATTGGTTGGCTTCAACAACTGGAATTTATAGCCTCATGGTTTTAGAGACTAGAAATCCAAAATCAAGGTCACGATAGGTCATGTTTTTTCCCTGGAGCCTGCAAAGTCTGGTGCTGGTTTATCATAATCCTTGAGGTTCTCTGACCTGCATCTCTGCTACCATCACATGGTGCTCTGTCTCCCTGGTCTCCTCTTGTGGCTTTCTTTGATTTCTGGTTTCTACGTAATTGTTTCCAACTGTCTTTTGCTTTACAAGGACTCCAGTCATATGGAAATAGCTCCACCTTCATTCAATCTGGTCTCATTTGAATAAGATCTTCTAGGATCCTGTTCACAAATGAGTCCACACCTGGACTAATAAGAATATCTTCAAAGGTACTATTTACAAGTGGGTTGACACTCCCAAGAATAGCAAGTAAGACTTGAACATGTCTTTAAAGGTGACATGATCCAATGCCTAACACAGTACATTGGGCTGCGACTGTTTGATGCTTTATAATTCCCCAAGAGCAATGGCAGAATACATGAGAGGAAGAAAACACTGAGATGTCAGTGCCGGAAAGCAGAGCTTTGAGACACTGGGAGCTGTTAGGCGATTCTTTTTGTTGTCTTTCAGTAGGAGCAGTAACAGTAGGCTTTGGTAAGGAAGAGAAAAGCTCACATATGTCTAATTTCTCCAGTCCTAAAGTTTCTGGATGTGCGGTAGGCCTTTGAAACGCCTCTTTCCAGAGCTGCCAGGTAGCTAGTTCCATTCGCTGGGCCAGATGCAGCTTTTCCTGTCTGCCTCCCCCCGCCTCCACCTTGGCCGGCGCTTATACAAAGATGAATTGTCAATACATGTAAAAACAGCAGAGCTTATATATGAGACCAAGCCTGTTTAATAAACGAGTACATTCAGTCCAGTCCATTTGGGGGTAAAAAAAAAAAAAAAAGAAACAGTAAACATTTTGAAAAGGAGAATTGATGTTATCTTTGCAGACATTCATAAAGCATCTCTAAAAACAATCCTCACAATAACTTTTGCCTTTTCGTTCTCCACCTTGAGTACTCTCTTCTAACATGGCTGCTTCACTTTCACTCCGGCCTCCGTAGCTAAAGCAGATTTAGAAGTGTGAACCAGGGAGACAGAAGAGAAATAATCTTTCCTCTTCTATGCAGAGTTTTGAGAAGTGTTCAGCTAAACTGCTTCGGCAGTGAGAAGCCGGTTCCGTGCAGCTAGGGGGAGCCCGAACACAGTTTAAAGGTCTCTGATAAGTTGAATTTACTTAAATTTTCTGTCCGGCTACTCCGTTTCTTTTGAAATATTCCCTTTCATTGGCCCAGGGAGAAGGTAAGGCGTTTCTGATTGGAGGATGGAAGGGTCGACTACAGCTGCGTTTCCCAAATCAATTTTAGGGGTTTATAAAGTGTTTGCGTCGGTGTGTGGGAAGAGACCCTGTTTCCTGGGGTGTGTATATCACAGCAAAAGTAAGATCATTTCAAAGCTTGAAAACTTAGAAATTAAAGATGGAGATAATACTGCAATTGGCTTGTTTTCTCTACCTAACCCACTTGTACTATTTTTAATTTGATGGCTTCTGTGATTTTTTTTCCAATATGGACTTGTAATTACTCTGATACTAAAAAGCATATGATTACATATATATTTTTTTCTATTGGCTTTCAGTTGCATTAGCATGATAAGAATGAATGTATAGCATGCAAATTTATAACCATATCCCTAAGATAACTAGGCTACAGTCGATTCCTAATTTACCAACAGACAGTTTGCATATTGGTTGTTTGATAGTCTATCCCAGAAATAATGTGTTTAGGCTCCCCAGGCCAATAAATAAAAGTTTCCTTAATGCACAATATACTTGATCCTAACTTGAGAAGTAAAATAATGTAGTGGAATCGTTTCATTAACAATGCAAACTTCAGTAAGCTATAAGTTGACTGTCCGTATTTCCTGTTTTCAAATGGAATAACAATCCTATTTTTTTAGGTTATTTTGAAGCTTAAATGAAAATGCAGTGGTAAAATGCTTAGCACAATGCTTGGCACACATAAATGCATGATACTGTTGGCCACCTGAGACCTGACATACAATGTTTGGGGTAAAATAAGTACTCAAAAAACCATTTGTGGTGATGGTAACATGTTATGGCGAGCGAAATTAAGAGTACTGAATTATGTGTGTGATTGTGGTTGAAAAAGGCAGTTTAGAGTCATATATGGTACTAGAAGGAAAGCTAGAAGACAGAACATAGGATTTTATGAAATACTCTATGGTGTATGATGACTGTGATTAACTGCACGAATATAAAAATGTTCTTTCATAATCAAGAACCGAAGTATGTCACTATGACAAGGAATTAATAGTAGAGTGATAGATGGGGGGAAATGCACCTATTGCAAACTATGGACTATAGTTAACAGAAATATTTTAATATTCTTTCATCAACAGTAACAAATGTACCATGCCAAATCTAAAGGTCAGTAATGGGTGGAGGGAGAAGATAAAGGATATGGGATGTTTTGGGGTTTTTTTGCAGTAATGAAAATGTTCTAAAATTGATAGTGGTGATGAATGAACACTTATGCAATGATACTGTGAACCATTGATTGTATGCTTTGGATGGATTGTATATGTGAATATGTTTCCATAAAACTGCTAAAAATCATATTTGTTTTAAAAATGACTGAATGCATGAATGAAGGGACAAAGGAAATTCTAATGTCTTTATGGGAAATGCCCAGGATCTCATTTTCCTGAATGCCTTCTCCTATCCCCTAAACTTTTGCCAATGTGGGTTGAAGATTCCTCTCACTTCCTTACTCCTTGAAAAGTAATGAAGACATTTCCTGGAAGAGTATGAGGACATTTCTAGCTCTACTTCATTCACGCTGCAACATGGCTCAGTCAAGAAAGAGGGCTGTAGGTGGAGATAAGAGGGGTGGGTGTCATCTGTGGGGGGGGGGGGGGCTGTCAAAGCTTCTGATCAAAAGTAGAATTAAGAATATAAATACAAGGTTTGAGTACCCCAAATTACAAAGGAAGGAAAGAAGCTCATGTTAGGGATGCTGGGATAGCAATCTTGAAAGGGAGGAAATAGTATAAAGGGTTTCAAGGGGTGAGGGTGGGAGACAAGGATATGTATAATAAGGAAAAAGAGCAGGAGTTCTGAGCATAGAGGAAAAGGTCAAATGGCATGGGTGAGGGGAGGAGTGATGTGCTGAGATGGGGTCTGCAGTGATGTGATACGGGTAGCAGGAGGATGATATGTGTCAACGTAGCATGCAAGAGGTAAGAAAAATAGGCAGAGGAAAAAAATCCCTGATGTGTTTAGGCCTAGGAATTGTTCAGCTTCTTAAGCTGGCAGAACAAGACAGAAACTGAAGCGAGACTTTGTCTGAACAGCTGGTCCAGGTGGGGTGACTGTAATACTGATTGCCAAGAGGCCTCAGCCCCTGGGGGTGCAGGGAAGTCAGTGACATCTTTTCAGGCAGCAGAAGTTAGAAAAGACACCAAGTCAGGGGCAAGGCTGTAGGGTTGGCTACCCAGGCAAAGGCAGAACAAGGGAGAGCTGAATCTCAGTTGGAGAATGGCACTATCAACAAAGTTGAGCAAGACCAGCTACTCAGCCACCAAACTGGAGCAAAATCTCCTTTTAACTAGAGCAGTCTTGGCCGACCTAACTCTCCTTCTTTTGAGATCTTAGGATCCAGCTATGGTTTCTGGTCTGACACCCAGAGCTAGCAGGGAGACTTCCTTCGCACCACTGCTGCTGTACTCAGAGAGGGATCTGAGCAGGGGCTTACTGTCACTTTCGGTGATCATATTCCCTCAATCCTATGAGAAAGGCTTCTCTGGAATCTTATCTTTCCGCCTTTATGTTCTTCCAAAGATACGTATGCCCTGAAGTAGAAACTGGACTTCAGCCTGTTGGGCACAGGAAACCTGTGCCCAACCTTGGTCATCCTGCACCAACCCCTGTGAGAAGACAGGAAGCACCTGTGGCAAGACCCACCTATTGCAGAGGCAGAGGATTCCCCTAGATAAAATATTTGCCCACTGAGGATTCCCCAATTCATTAACAGTATGCATTTCTGAACATCTTAATTGCAGGTCTAGAAATTTAACAGGAAGTCTAGAAAAATGCTTCTAGTCTTCTGTGCTTAGAATTGAAGAAAGTGATGTGGCATTTTTTGCTTAACACAATGAAACCTTTTCTGGATCAGTTCATATGTATTTATAAGGAAGTAAAGTCTGTTTCATTTTGACTTTGTGGTATTTCCTGTTCTCCTAAAGGTAGTACCTGTAATTGGTGCTAGTACAGCACTTGCTAAGGGAGATGATTGATTTTCATATGTTACATATGATTTCTGGCTTAATCTGCCACTTGAAACAAACAGCAGCATATAAATTTTACAAACATCTCAATTGTTTATGATTTTAAAAGAACTGAATGAAAATTACTGCGATATGCAACTTCTCTGAGGGAGGTTTCTAGCTCACAGTATTGCCTGCTTAAATTATGTGTCCCTTAAAATTCTGAAGATTTTTGCAAGATACGGAAATATCCAGTTCAATGAACACCTCCCAATGTTTGAGTTTTCTATTTAGAAAATAAAATCTGCTATTCAAACTCACTGAGAGAAATAAGGAAATACCAAGGACAGGAAAAAATTGTGCTTACCAGGATATGTAAGTGCGAATGATTTTATACATATATAATGACTTTACATATACATATGTACTTTACATATACATATATTTGAAATATATAAGTGACTTGCAGATATGTCTTTGAATTGTCAAATGTATAAAGTGAGTTTGTACATGGAAATTGGACCAACTAACCCAGGTTTTAGTTCGACAGCTCGGTGTGATCTTAGTCAAGCCATTAATTCTCTCTGAACATCAATTTCCATGAGGCTCTGGTATGAGAATTCATTTGAAAATACTGTGCAATCAGCACAGCACCTTATAAATGTATGTTTTGCTGGACCCTGAAAGGATACAGGAGCATAAATACATACAGTTTAAAGACATTAAGCCACAGGGGGATTTCTTTGCAGTATAAAAACACCTAAATTTAGATTCCAAGTTTAGAATGTAGAGGTATTCAAAGTAAATAGCGTAGGTCCTAATGTAGCAACTAAGAATGTGGATTATTTGTGTTAGAAAAGTGTTAAGTGTCTATCCTCCCACCTAAAGAATAAACAAGGACTTAAGTACTTTTAAGTTCAGAAAAAAAAAATAAAAAGAGTTGGAAAGAAAAGGCTGTGGATAATGCATATCATTATCCACATATATTAAGACATTTCCTAGATACATTCAGGGTTACGTTAACAAAAATAGAGTAGGCAAAGCAGATGACATTTGATATGGACTGAAGATACCAATGTTTTGTTTTTGTTTTTGTTCCCCTTCCTGTAGTAGAGTTGCTGGACCTTGACTCTGCCATGTCCCAATATCGACTTAAAATCTACCATCTCCTCTCAACTCCTTTCTGCTGACATCTCCCTTCCCTTTGACTCTAGCTTTTTCTACCCCCATCACAAAGAGTAAAAACTTATGAGTTGTATTCCCATGAAGAGGCCCTATAATTTGGAGCAATAAACCCCTTTGATTCATGTTCAGCCTCTCCTGCAATTCTAATAACTCTAAGAGACTCAGAGAAATTAAGAACTGTGTACAAATAAAACAGCTGGTGATAGAACCAAGATCAAAATTCAGACCCAGTTGTTTTCAGTGAACATATACGCTTTTCCAAAGACCTGAAAGGGAGACTTCTAGGTGCATGGAAATTGAGGTGGGTCAGGAAGACATCAAGGGGACAACCAAGGAAGTATTAGGTGGAAGCAACTCCGTTCTTCACCTTCATTGCATTTCTGGGATACAATCTCAGGCAAGTATAAGGAAAATGGCAGCCTAGAAAAGAAACTCTTTAGGCTGGTAGATTATGTTACTGAGAAAATGATGAGAATTACTCAATGGAAGGAACAGTCAATATTAAAATTTTGCTTCTGACTAGATCAAATCTGCAAGTGAAATCAGAGAGAAAGGAATGAGCCCCTTTACCATACCCCGATCTTAACAGCTGCCACTGGCATACCTTTTGCCCAAACGTTAACATTGACTTCAGGGCTAGATTTTTGTTCAACAACAACTTGCTGTGTTCAGGAAGCCTTTTACCCTTTTAGTATTCTTTGGAATGTTTCTTCCTACATTCACATAAAGAAACATAGTCTATGCCTTGGTCACCTTTAAAGGATGCTATAGTAGTCACCTTCTCTGCCACCCCCCCCCCCATACATGTCTTTCCTGCAAGCCATCTTTCTCCTTCCCTCCCTCCCTCCCTTCCTTCCTTAATTATTTACTTAAAATTTATTGAGCCTCTTCTATGTGCCAGGTGCTGAAATAGACGCTGGTGAAGATGTTCTGCTAGACCTCTAGTTCCCAAGAACCTTATATTTCCACTGTTGTCCTGTGTTATTTCTTTGACATATGATTTTTAAATGAATGTTTCTGGACAAACGCTAGGATCAGAGCCTGTCTCTTCATTGCTTATGGAAAGATCACCCATCTACTCTGTGAAACACGAGCCCTTCCTACAAGTCACACAAATACATGTATGCAATTAAAGCGTTTTTAGGAGTTCTTAACCTGGACATGAGTCACTAAGGAATTTATAGATGAACTTCATTTATTCTGTCTCCTCCCTGAAATTGTAAAAAAAAAAAAAACTGTTTGTGTATGTGTGCGCATATATATTTTCTGAAAATAGATCCGTAACTCTCATCAGCTTTTCAAAGGAGTCTATGGACCTAAAAATAATTAAGATCCACTGAGCCATTTGAAGGACAATAAATATCCTAAAAGTTCTTTTATAGAATTAACAATTAAAGTCTGTTTCTCACACATTCATTTGATTTGATGAGGATCAAAACTGTGATGGACATTAATGAAGACCATTATCATTAAGTATATCTTGATGGTAATCTTTAAAATTTGGCCTGTCTCAACATGAAATAAAAAGAAATAGGATTACTTAGAATATGGGACTTGGGTAAGACTTAATTTGCAATGTATATTCCACTTTAAATTAGCATGGTATAAGTATATACAGTAAAAGGCATTCCGATACATTCACATAGCAACAATGTCTTTATGGGACTGCTTGCTGAACAAGTGTTTCAACAAAGTAAAACTTACCAATCATTTTATTCATCTTGCTTAATACAGCCTCATGTTCACAATTGACTCATACACATTAGTGTCTTAATTAGAGTTGATCACACTATGCATAGTAATAGTTTAGTGATATCATGTAGTACAATGTGCCCAAATAACCCTTCTTTCTACATTCACACACAGGGCAGGTGACTCATGGACTATCCTTGCCTTGTCAATGCTGTGGGGTATAAGAAGCCTCCAGGGCTTACAATCTGGCAGAATTGTAAGCAGAGTATGCACTCGAGCCTGCCAGGATGCTCACATCTTACCTCACATCTCTCCAAAGAGAGAGCAGAACAAAATGGTGACAAGAACTCTATGACCTTGATGTTTTGTAAATAAAAATTAAATCCCTTATCAAACTGTTTTCACATTTGAAGTGCAATTTCAGGTGGAGATACTAGGTCAATGATTCTGAAATTTGATTTAGTTGTAAAACAGGCATTGGAACTATCAGCCTTCTAATATTAATGGCATATTGAGGAAAGAAACTGAGAATAGCTTATAGGGGGAAAAAAACCAGCATATAGGTTAAGTCATTCCTTAAAACACTCAACAAAATTTATGTGGGTCACTATAAAATATTTATCTAAGGAAATGACAGCCTATGTTCACATGGAAACTTTTACTCTTACGGTGATAGAAGCTTTATTCATGAGTGCCTCAAACTGGAAACACCCTAAATGTCCTTGTATCAAGGAATAGATAAACAAACTGTGATACATTCATACAATGGAATATTACACAGTAATTAAAATGAGCCAAATACTGATATATGCTATAACATGGATGGATCTCAAATGCACTAGGCTAATTGAAAGAAGCCAGGAGCAAAGGCCAAATACAGTATGATTCCACTTATATGACATTCTGGCAAAGGCAAACAGTGGGGATAGAGAACACAGTAGTGACTACCAGGAGCAAAGTTTGAGGGTGGGATAGGGGAGATTTAATTACAAAGTGTGGTACAGTGGAATTGGTGGGAGCTGGCAGGGTAATGGAACTGTTCTAATTCTTGATTGTGGTGGTATAACTCTTATACATTTGTCAAAACGTATAGAAATGTGCACCAAAGGAGTGAATTTTACTATCTGCGTATTGAAAATACATCTTAAAAATGTTATCAATAAAATATTTTAAGTTCAAAAACAATTTTATTTGGCACCTTCAATTTTTTGGTCCCAGGAACAGTTCAGAGATGAAAAAGCAAACTAGATAAAACAAAAATACAAAATCCCTCATCTTGACCTTAACAGATGCAATCTAATAAGCAAGTTAATTAGTTTCAAGCTAAATAGCAAGACAAGCTTGTAGGGGAGGGAAAAAAAAAAAGCTTTTGAGGAGAAAGTAGAGGTCTGCATAATGTACAGTAGGAGGGAAATCAATTATTACTGGAATAAGTTTTTCCTTCCTGGTCACTTTTGCCAGAAAACTATTTTCATAACTGTAACTTTTCCTACTAAAACAAAATCAGCTCCCCCAAATTGAAGAGTTAATCCCAGGGCTCCCACCAGTGTCGCCAGAGGCTTTCTATCACCAGCCAAGTGACAGCCTGATGGACACATGCCCCCACCTGAAATGCCATTATTAAGGAGAATATAGCCTCTCCCATCTCCTCTCCTTTCCTTAGCTGATTGCACTGAAAAGACAGTTTTCTCAAAGCTCCAGATATTAGGGGTGTCAGCAGGAAAACCGGTGAAGTGAACAGCTTTTGGGGACCACAAAAAGGGGCCATTTTGGCTTACTTCTTTGTCTACGATGGCTAAATAGAGTTGATAGTTTAAAAAAATAGCTGAACTGCACTTTTTGTGAGGTTCCACCCCCCCCTTTTCCGTTTCCTCCATCCCCCGGGAGCCAACAGAGCAGCTCCCTCCCTGCCTTATTTCACAGACTATAGTAATGAGCTCCAGGGGGACTTCACTACTGCCTTTGAAGTAATATGTTTCTCTGAATACACTTTGAAATTTTTCTTCATACATTGTGTTTCTTGTTTGTTCTGTCTCCTTGTGGGGAGGGGGTCTGACAGCTGTTGGGGAGGGGCAGTCCAGCATGACAGTTCTGGAATGTGTAAATTGGACAACAAAAACCCAAACCCAAACCCAAACAAAACAAAATAAGACAGAAAGAAGAGGGAAAAAAATCAAACCGTCCCACCCCATCGTCAGAGCAGTAGTATCAGCCCTTGGGCTGGAGTTGCTGAAGCATTCTGCAAGCTGCGGGCAAAGGAAGACAGCCAAGGGCAGAGGCAGCTGGGAGTCCTAAAAGCTGTCACAGAGGAAAAAGCCTGCTGGAGACAGGTTCTTCTGGGGAAAACAGACAGACAGGCTGAGGGGAGGAGCAGAGAGGGAGAGGGACTCTGCTCTTTACTCCTCAGGATTTTAAATGCCCAAAGATCTGAAACAGTTCAGAATCCCTGCACATTAAGCAGGATACATACACAGCACATCCATTTTAATCTTTACACTTTCTACATGGGAAGACCTAAAAAAAAATTTAGAGATTCAGGAGAGGAAAAGGCGATTAGATTTAGCATTTAGGAGACACAAAGATGGTTACAAAATATGGGAAGAAATCTGTTCTAGATCCTTGATCACTCACACTCAGGATGAAATAATTAAATTTCAGTCTACAGAGAATTAATCAGCAACTGTATCCAACCAACTGGATTGTGATTTGATAGTTTTGGGCGTTTAAAGTAAACAAAACTGTACTGATCCTTGAAACATGAAGAGAGTACTTCTCTCCCCAGAAATCCAAAGTGGAACAGGAAAGCCAGATCAACAAAGTCAATCCAATATTATTGGGCTTGATTTTCATGAATAATTTGTCTGAGAAGATCATTAGGTTTAGAAATGTGGGCTAGAGGTCAAGGACCCCAGGAAATCTTGTGATGCTCTGGCAGAACAAGAGAAGACAGGCAGACTGATGCTTTCCCAGTTGTAAGCTCCACTTGGAGCTTTCAGCATATTCTCAGTTCTGTTTTTCTGGGCTCCTTCTGAACATTTGCCTGTGATTCTAATCACATCTCAAACTCAACATATCTGAACATGGGTTCACAGTCTTCTTGATTCCCCTTGCCTTACACACTTGGTAAAATTTTATATCATCTTTGACTCCAATGACTTCTTCTTGTCTTCCAGGCCAGGACCATAACTAAGTCATATACATTCTGCTTTTGTGAGATATTTTACCTTGGTCCTTCTTTTCTTCTCTGGTGGCCACTTCAAGTCCCTTTCAACAGCTATCTAAAAGTTGTGAGCATCCCTTGAATGACATTCCTGGCTTTCTTGGACCCTCCCTCTAAATTTCAGCTCAAGTTGCTTAAATCACTGCTCTTATGTCTGATTATAGGTCAGCAATTATTAATTCCTTCCTCATAATTATTCCTTATTTCTAAAAAATAAAGACAGCATTCCTCAACTTGAAATGAAAGGCAGAAGTAGAATATATTTCTCCTCCCTACTGAACCTGAGCAGGCTGGTGTCTGCGCAGACCAACAGAATATGGGGTAAGTGATGTTATGGGATTCCAGTGCTAGGCCTCTCTCACCTCTGGGAAAGCTGTCCAACAAGCTGGAAGTCCAAACAAGCTAACATAGAAAGATGACAGAAAGATCACACGCAGAGGCACACAAAGAAAGAATCGAGGGTTTAGCTGACTTAGCATCAATAGTCAGACATGAATGAATGAACATTCAGGTGTTTCAGCACCTCATCTTCAATTCCTCCTGGTGAACATCACCATGACTCAGGGACAAATCAACTCCACGATAATTCTTGACCCAGAGAAACCATGAGAATAAAAAATGGTTGTTTTTCACTAAAAAGTTTTTGGATAATTTGCTACACAGCCATAATAATTGGAACAGTTACCAAACTTGGCATTAGAAAATTGAATTGATTACCAGATAGGGAGAGAACAAAACCACTAGCATTTTTACTTATGAGCATAGATGAGGAAATTCCATATAATACAATTTCATACTCCCAAACCCAAGGGAATGCTAAAAGAATAAATTTATCAAGCAATGTTTATCTTGAGAGCAAAAGAGTTGTTGAAATCAGAAAATCTATCAATGTAAGGCATCACATCAGTGGCCTAAATGAGAAAAAAAAAGTTATTTTTCCTCAATAAGTAGAGAAAAAAATGATAAAATTTAAGGCACATTTATGAGCATAAACAAAACAAATAGGCAAACAAAAAAATCTCTCAAAATAATTAGAATAATAAGGTAATTCTAGAACTAGTTAGTGATTATATACTAAATCTACAGTAAGCATTCCACTAAAAAAGCACTCTTTGTATGCCCTTCCTTACAGATATGAAAAAAAGACAAGGATGTCTGCTGTTACTGCTACCATTTGATATAGTTCTAGAGTTTCTAGCCAATACAAAAGTATATGTAGAAGAAATAAGAACTAGAAGGATTGGAAGACCTTGGACAAGCTTTTAATTCTTCAGAGATGGTTTGATTACATAGAAAAATCAACATATATATCATGTAAGCCATTAGAATTCAAAATAAGGTTCTGAAATACTGCTAAGTAAATTAACTTACATAAATCAATAACATTCATCTATACCAGCAAGCACTAACTTGAAGATATAGTAGACATCAAGTTATCATGGTAGATGTCATGATAACTGCAAAAGCTAAAAAATATCTAGAAATTCTTTTGATCAAAAGTACACAAAGACAGGCAGTGTAACAGGGGCTTAGTAGCAGAATTCTCGCCTGCCATACCAGAAACCTGGGTTCGATTCCCGGAGCCTGTCGATGCCAAAGAAAAAAAAGTGCACAAAGTCTTTACAAAGAAAAGTGTTAAACCCTACTTAAAGTCATGGTGGTAGATTAAATAAATGGTGATTGACACTTTGTTCATGGATAGGATGACTTCATATTGTTAAAGGTGTGTATTATCTATAAATTGCTCTAGAATTAAATGTATTTCCCCCATAATACCAGCAAGATCAGTGGTATTATTTTTAAGAAATTCAACATATGCACTCTAAAATATATTCAGAAAAAAACAGAGATTATTACTGAGTCCGTCTGATATATAAAGCAAACACATCCTTATAAGTGTTAGGACATGCTACAAAGCAACATGTTAAAAATATCATGAAACTGACCGAGAAACAAACAAATAGAACAAATGACAGAATAAAGAGCTTGTGAACAAATCTATGTATATGCAGAAATATATACATGACAAAATAGTAATGACAATGCATAAAGGGGCAACTATGTAAAATATATTTGGGGGGAAAATGAAAGTTGAATCCCTAACTTATAATCTATACAAAGGTGAATTCGAAATACCTTTAAAATCTACATGTGAAAAGTAAAACAATAATGCAACTCTGGAATAACTTTTAAACAAGACTCAAAACACATGATCTATAAAGCAAATAATAAAAATAATTGTTGGCTTTGCTTCTACTGGAAATTAAGTGCTTATGTTCACTTCAGGTCCCTTGACAGAGTTGATAGGTGAGACATTTTGAGAGGATATTTATAATATTTAAAATCTTAAAATGATGAATATCAAGAATATACAAGAATTTTCTGCAAATCAATTAGACAAAGAATTTGTATGCAAGGACAAATAGTTTTAAGTGAATCAACCTTCTGATCCTCAATTTTTTTGTATTCCTAAAGTAACCTGCTGGGTTTTTTCTTTCCCATGATTTCATTCATTACTGCACTTCTGCCACTTGAAATAGAAAGACCTATCTCTCATTTACCCAGAGTCTTACGATGGGACATTGCCCTAGGTTTCAAAAACCTGAGCAAATCTTTCAAAACAATAAAGAGACAATATGAACACTGCAGAGTGACATGTGACCTTAGAAGCGTGGTATTTTGGTCAATGTTGGGTTATTCTGAATTTAGATACATCAAAGAGTGTGGCAGAGGAGTGAAGACACAGTCCTATTTAGGAACTCATTTATCCTGCCCTTACTACTGTAAAAGAGGTTCTGAGGAAGAGTCCTATGTCAGCAAAGCAAATCAAATGTTAGTGAGAAAGTTGGTGGCATCTTATTTCATCCAGCTCAATACAGTACTCAAAGAAAGACTTGTGCCTAATCTACCCATAATTTTAGAATTATAATATTCAACTAATGAACATGCTGGATAATACAAATTTGCTATAAAACTCCCTCTCTGCCTTTTTCACTATTCTGTGCTATGAGAAAGGGCTGGGAGAATGCTTTCCTTCATACCGTCTAGTTCTCTACCTCAGTTGCATATTCTGTATGATTTCAGGAAGGAAGAGGTGTAAAGCTTCCTATTTGTTTCTCACAGATTAGTATAACATCTTTAAGTAAAAGAAACATAGGAAAAGTGTTTTATATTTTTGAACATTTATTTCGATCTTTAGGAGAAATATTTTTGTTAACTATTGGGAAAAGCTTATTCAGGATACTAAAAGCATTTGCGACAGAGACATATAATGATAAGGAATAAAGAAGAAAATAAAATTACAATCTGTATACAATTTTTTGTGGCAGAGTTAAGATAGGATTATCAATAAAATACTGCAAAGCAGAAAAAACAAGACAATAAAATTCTGTAAGGGAAGTAGAATGAAATAAAAGTTCAAGGAGAAAAAGAAACAATGTAAAATTCTTGACAGTTGAAGATTTTGTTTTGTTTAGGCATTTTAGAGTTTTTAGAGTAATGGTGAGTTTACTGTTGAGTTAAATAAATGTTATTACAATAAGTTAAAAGAAGCAAAAAACAAAACTCAATGGTGTGTGCAGATTGTTGTCTCTAATCATTATTTATGCTTTGACTCAAAAACAGAAACAAAAACAAAGCAAAACAAAACATGTCTCTTGGGAAAATGGTTGGTTCCAGGAGTCTGGCACAGGGCATTTATCAGATGAGAAAAGTGGAGCATCCAAAAGAATAATGACTGCAGTAGATTGAAATACATATTAGAGTCCAGACATTCATAATGATTAAAAAAAAAAAAAACAAAAAAACCCTTCATCTATAACCTTTGGAAGTTGCTACAGCAACAAGTCATTATTCTGAAAACTGATAAAGGGAAGGATCAGGCATTCATCTTGCCTTTTGTACAGAGCTGTTTGTCAGAATAACCAAATAGTTGATAAGGTAAAAAAAGTTCTTATAGGAAACCACTACTAATAAATGTAAGAAGAATAATAGTAGTAGAAGTTGCTATTTTGCGAACTTAATGAAACACTGGATGTAAGCAATAGTCCTCCACAGCTGCTAAAGCCATTTGACTGGCAAATGTTGAATTTTAAATGGGGGGGATCAGGTTGGCAACACCTGAATCTATTGATTGTTCTTGACTCACTAAATTAGGACTACCAGCCATTATGTGCCTCCGGAAGTGATACAAGAAAGAAAACAAAGCATCTCCCAAGACATAGTTTTGCAATAAATAAACAAATAAAGAAATCACACTTCCAGCAATTCACAGAATCTAACTTACATTTATGGGAAATGTGGGGAAAGAGAAGAACATGTTAAATAACACCACAAAGACACAATCACATTCAGAATGGGGACTTCTATACAGCAAAAGAACCAATTTGTTCAACAAATAAACAAATGGCATGGAACATACAAATGAAATACAAATGTTATATATTAAAAGACTCAAGAGAAATCAACCAAGTGCAGTGAGTGGAGCACTTCTGGCTCCTGATTCAAATAAATCAACAAGAAAAAAAAAAAGAAACAAGCAGGGAAAAAAAGAGTATAAAGTGAATATGAGATCATATTAAGGAATTACTGTAAATTGTGCTGTTGTGACATAATGGTTTATGGTTTTTGCATGTGAGATATATATTTTAAAGTATTTGTTAGTGAACTAATATGGTATCTGTGATTTGCTTTAAAACATTCCAATAAATAGAAAAAAATATTTGGGGGGGATATATATTTAACAGGAATGGAAGAATGTTGATTTTGTTTAAATTAAGTGATGCAGGCTCACTATGCTATTCTATTTTTGTGCATGCTTGAAGATTTCCATAATAAAAATTAAAAAAAAAAACACCTCAATTGTAGTTAGATTCCACTGATTGCACTTAAAGAATAATGCACCATTTTTATTTTTAAATATTTACAAATGTTGGAAATGATACTCTTTACAAATATTTAAATGTATAATAGATCAGATTTTGGTGTGTGAAATTAACAATGTGCAAGGAAATCCATTGCTTTTCATATTCTTTTTAGGAATACATGAATACATAATTTTGAAGATTTGTCCTAGAGAAATTCTTTCCTAGATAAATGACATTTCTTCTCTACTGACTGAATTGGCATCTCAAGTTCGAAATAAATAAAAATCCATACACTTTCTTAGGCTCCCTTACAGCTAGTGGTAACCATGTGACCCAATACTGGCCAATGAAATGAAAAGTTTATTATGCTGAGAAATTCTGGGAGATAGTCCATAAGGAAACAAGATAAATTGCTCTCTTGATGCTCTGCCTACTATACCCATGCCACCTTCTGTGACTTTTGTCAGCCATCCTGTGAAAAGAGGAGAGTCACTGTCTGAAGATAACAGAAAATTTGATGTTGTGCTCTCTAGAGGCAGAACTAAGACAGAGTTTAGGGATCAATATCTGGGAAAGGAAAGAAGAGGAAGCCGGGTGTAAGAAAATTAAGTTTAGCTTCCACACAAGATGGTGCAGGAAAGGGCTGCAGAATAACTCAAACCAGTTTTGCAAGCATGTAATGAGAACACCTCTGATGTAAGCCTAGAATTGGTGCCAAACAGGTAGAACAAGTTTAAATAAGTAATAGCCAGTGTCACTGACATATAAAGCATAATCATAAATGGAACCTTCTGTGGGAAATACAAATTGGACTATCCAGATGGGCTGTAACCTCTGGAGTATCCAATCAGCAGAGAAACAGGGGAGGATCTACAAGCTAGACACAGGTATAACTGTTTGGGACTTCTACTGTTTGGCACACCAGCCACCATTTCGTGTTCGGCTGGGTGCCCATTCTTGCAAGATCATGAGTAAATTATTTTCTTCTCCACAATCGGGTGAGCGTTTATTCACTTTCAAGTATGGTGCTTTTTTTAACACAGGATAGAACCGAGGAAGAAGTCAACCTCTAATTCAGGTCCTGCAAAGCTTTGGTTAAAATGCAGTGAACTCCTGAGAAAAGGATTTCTCATCAGAACTCCTTATGTGGGCCATGCCTCTAACCTCACTCTGTCACCAGATTTTCACTTCATTGGGAAGGCCATGCCAATGGGCGAGGTGGCTCTCTGCAACATGTGCCTACCCTGAAAGAGCTGACAGCTAGAAGCTGCCTACTGAATGCATGTCCCACAGCTAGGCTGCAAGTCTTTTCTTGAAGGGGAATCTTGGCAGTGTCACTCTATCTACCACAGAACCTGAGTTTTTGGTGCTGTTGTTGAGCCTCTCAATAAATCCTGAGACACCTAATTCTCCTGTTAGCCAAGCAAGAGAGGTGTGTGAGGGTAGGAGGGGTTTGAGAGAGGATGGAGGGTTTCTGTGAATCCTTCAATAGGTTTGGAGCTTAACCTGTGGGATGGGTGTGGTAAGATATCAGAGTAAAATGTAAACAAGGGGTAAATCCTAAAAAAGTCCCGCCTACACTACTGGGTAAGTAGATATAGTAGATATCCCAAGATGCCGATGTCAATGGAGATCCATGAAAGAGTTTTAAGCAGGAAAGCCTGATCAGATTTTGAATTTTTATAATCACTTCGCCTACTTAGATCCTATTTGAAGGACCTAAGGCTTGAGGCAGTGAAAGCAGGCAAGAAATATTGTGGCATGCATTGAATAGTGGTGCTAAGAATGGAAATTAGTAAATTTAGCTTCTGCTTTTTGTTTCTTTCACATAGCTGAAGGAGGATCCATACCCAAAAGTGTGGGTCAAGTGATAATCAGGATGACTTCTGTTTATTCTATTTCATTTCTCCAAAATTCTGGAATAAAATGTATGTAGAAATAAAGACATCATTTCATGTGGGAAATTTGTAGTATACCTATTTTATATAAGTTCTGTTAAACTATTAAAACCAGCTTTGCTGTTTGCTAGGTGCTAACACTGGGAAAACTTGCTTACTTCTCTTATCCTTGGTACCTACCACAAAGACTTATTGAAGAGTTAAATGAGAAAACACAGTGTAAATTAGGGGATATGTAATAAATTTTAAACAAATGGAAGTTGCTGTATTTGCATCATCCAAGATAGAGAAAAGAAAAACTTCTGAGAAGACAAATGAGCTCTATAAGGAGAAGAGTTATCAACATTTAAAAGCATAGCAATGAATGCATAAATGCCATTAATTATTTAAAAAAGGGTGACTCAAATCCATCAATCTGAATAAAGTATGCATGTACCTTTCAGATATGTTCTAAGAAATGATTTGCATTTATAAATGCCATACAACTTTAATATACTAATAATATCATTCAATTATGTCTAATTAAATCCTATTATCTCTTTATTTTCACACCAGACTCTTGTTTATTTTCATGATAAATATGTATTCTAGAAAATTTGTTTGCTAAGGATAATTTAAGTTTAAAGCAAAGCTCTTTATTAGCAAACTTCAGGCTGTGTGTAAATTGATAAGATAGAAAAGTGATATACAGGGCTTTGAATAGGAAAAGCAAGTCCCTGATAACAATCAGTGAAGAATGGGTTGGCATGTTTTCTAAAAAAAGAGTAAACCATGCATTCTTTTCACTGCCTTCTTTATGTAAGCTTAGAGCAAGGGCTCCAGGGATATGCATCCTGGGCTCTGTATTGCTCACAAGACTCTACATTCTATGCTTATTTTAGACCAAAGTACAGAAAAGGGGCTGAGAAGATTTAGAGATGACATAAAATAGGTGGGAAAACTATTGTATAGATTTTAAAAGATTTTGACAGACTGGCAAATGGGTTCAATCTAATGAGATGTGATTGGGCAGATTAATGTAAAATCCTTCATTAAGGTTTAAGATTTATGGGATGGAGAAAAATTGATTTAATATGTTTCTTATGTAAAAAAAAAAGTCTGATTTTGCTGACAACAGAACAACAGAAAATCACATATTCTTTGTTGCTAAAAACCTATTATGTTGAAATACGTTGCTATGATTCATTTAGTCTAACAAATGTATTGAGTGTCTATTATTTGCATGGCATCTTGACAATTTTGGTGAGAAATTCAAAGACTGTAAGATAGCTTAAAGTTTACTAGATGAAGAGACAGAATGGTCCTGTTGTAGCTTTCATATCACTACCGGGGACCTTGTATGGATAAAGCATGGTGATGAGCCTGGGGTGGCACCAGATAGCAGGTGGCACCTACTTTGGCACAGCCGCTACCCATAAAGAGTCTATGATTTATTATAGATGATAAGAAAAGGGGACTTTTTTCTTAAATTTTGAGATTTTATACTTATTACAAAGTTCTACTGCTCAGGGAAATTCAGTATTCACTGGATGAATTAATCATATGCTCACATACTCATTGACACATACAGTCCTACACAGAGAATTCAGAGTTAAATATTCATTTTAGCTCTGGTCATGATAAAGAGGAAGGTTGCTTCAACTTGATAGCAATATGGGTGAAAATAACCAAATAAATTCTCTTTACAGGTATCAATAAGTCCCAGTTCCTTAGCAATTCTAGAAGGATATCCATTTGCCCCATTTCCTCCCCTCCCTCCTTCCATCCTTAGGTTTTATTCAACAAACTTGACTTCTGGAATGTATTTGATTTTGAGAAGAGGATCTTTGATCAATTAATCTGGTAATTTTCCCAGTAAATTGACAAGTTAAAGACCTAGGAAGTGAGTTCATTTTCCCCATTCTGCACTGTACTTTTCTTTTTTTCTTTTTCTGAGGTGACAACTTTGTAAGAACCCCTGAGTTTTGGCAGCTCCATTTTAATCACTGTTAGCTGCCATTAAAGGTTTCTGTTGTTTTGACCTTGTTTTCAGCAACTGAATATACATACAAGTCCAGAGTGCAATCACTCCCTATACAATTCTGTCTTTCTTTTCCCTTTTTATCTATGTAGATATACAGATGCCATTGTCATGCTTTACTTATAAAATGTGTAGCTGTCCTTACAACTTATTTATGCATCTTTAATAATTATCAGCCAAGTGCTTTACATATAATAACTCATTTAATCCACCAAACTAGCGTATGATGTAGGCACTGTTATCCCCACATGCTATTTCAAAAGTGTTGTATTTTGACCCACAGATCCTCACAATAAAACAGAGTTTTATTGGAAAACTGAAAAAGATTGCTTTGTACTAGTGGGCCTGCTGGGGAATATATCATATGATTTAATTCTTCAAAATTTCAATAAGAGATCAAATAGGGTGGAGGAGAATGGGAAAGTGAAGCACTCATTCCAGGTAAAGATAAGGATGAATAGAGAACAGAAGAGAGGAAATGCAAGGTGTGTTAGGAAGATATGCAGAAAGTATGTTAGAAGATGTCCATATTGAGGACTATAGGCTTTGTTCTATAAACAAATGGGATTTTTTCAGGAGCAGGGTGACTTTTCCTCCCATATATCAAATAAACAAAGAAAATACTTGGCTTTACTAATCACAACCTCATAGATAGCAAATGAGGCCTGGAGGCCTGTGTCTGGCAAAGATCCCTAAGTAAAGGCTAAAGTTTAAAGATGCAAAAACCTTTTGACCTTCAAGCCTCTTCATCATCAAATGACTTTTGAGCTAGTGGCAATATCATAGCCAAACACAGCAGAACTAAGAATAGTTTGTGTAATTTAAATATGTTGAATACCCAAAGCCGCAGTTACGCATATTTTCCTTATTTTATTATAAAAAAGTTTTCTGAACCTATCTATACAAGTTTTGGCTATAAGAAAGGACTAATATTTTCATAATCATGCCAGAATTTATATATCCATGTGATATATAAGTTAACACTTCATGCATTTTCCTTGTGATGCTGTTGTTAAAACCTGCAGAGAATGATTTCAAACTCAGGTGCCAACCCACAAGACAAAGTCAGTTTTCTTATTTTACCTGCACGTCCTTCTATAGAAGCAAAATAGGATTAAAGCTGGAATCATCCACCCTGTTCATCCTTCTTAATTCAAAATGACTTTTGACTATTTATAAAGACAAAATCCATACCCAAAGTATGAAGATTTGCTAACTGCACAGGAATAATAGCTACCATTATTTAGCATTTACGATGTTCTGAGAATTGTGTTAAGTGAAGAAGTATGAGCTATTATGTGTCTTAAGCCATGAGGTAACTTAGTTATAGTTGGGTTAAGGATCAATAAAAAGGTCACACAGTTAGATGTAATTAAGTAGGGAAAAAGTGTCTGCAGCATTGTATGTAGAGTGCATAAAATTAATATGTAGCATCGTGCTTACACATTGGGGACATAGATAGAAGATGTCTGGATTTAGAATCCTGGCTCCTCCACTTAATGTTTGATCTTAGGATGGTTACTTGTAACCTCCCTTGGTTTCCTTACCTTTGAAGTTACAGTAAGGTGAATACTATATGCATTGTGTTTAGCACAGTAGTTGATGCAGGTTGTTCCCTGGTTCCTGGTTGGTTTCTCCTCTACAAGGTTCCCCTCCTTCCACAGCCCAGACTAAGCTTCTTCACCTAGCAGTTGCAGGGCAGAATTCTAAAGCAAAGAAAGCAGAACTACAGGGCGTAAGCTACATAAAGAGATGGAGGTACACAGGCTCAGAACACCCACTCTGTCACCCAGATTCTCTTGGTTAAACTCACATATTCAGTTCAGATTTAAGGGATGGAGAAATAGGCTCTATGTTTGGAGGAGAAGAGCTGCAGACACATGGCTAAAAGCATGCAAATAGGATGAAAGGAACTTGAGATATTTAGGGGGTTATCTCCAACTATAATGTTGAGAGTTGGTATCACAGGTTCAGGAGGAACTATTTCTGAAGGGGTTTAGGAAGAGATGACAAAATGACCAAATTTGCTTTTAGAAGATTATTCTGCCCAAAGTATGGAGCAAAGAAGGAGAAAGAAAAGACTAGGTATAAAGAGTCCACTTAGGGTGTAATTGTAGTAATCTAGGTAAGAGAGGACAGTGGTGTGAAATAGAGTAGTGGCAGTGGGATGGACAGAAGTGGACAAAAGGAGCAGCTTTTAAGAGATACGGAATAAAAAGACTTGACAAATATGATTAACTTTTGGAATAATAAGACTTGTTAACTCGTCATCTTTCACGTCATCTGAGTTAACAAATCTACTCCAAAGTATGGATGCCAAGGTACTACAAGTCATGGATTTAAAGAAAATACAAAAGAAACGAATTAAAGTTTGCTGAAAATGGAAAGATTCAGCTGCTGGTGACACTTATTATTGTTCAAGTGTCCAGTGATACTGTGGAATGGTAGAAAATCTATTAAGAATTATTTGATAGCACCCTTTTACAATGCCATTTTCAATAGGGCTTTAATTTACATTTTATAAATTATGCAGTATTTTCTGAAGTAAGTGAAATCTTTTAGTATTCTAAAGTACAACACTGTATTTTCGGCAACTTAGAGTTTGAACATATAATTTCACATTCCCTGATTCAGTAATAAGCTTTCGAAAAGGTGAGACCTACAGAAATGTTGAAATGAGTTATTCCATCTCCTTGTCAAAAAATTTTTTTAAGTAATTTCCACATTAAATACTGTTCACATACAAACCATAATGGGGATGTCTGATATGCCTGTAGTAGATGCCTAAAGTAACTTAACATTTAATCAGGAATGTTTGTTTTAATCCTTATCGAGATATTAAAGGCAAACATTCAGATAGCGATTGAAATGGACTCTTTATTTGTAAGAAATGTGTACTTTAAGCCAGAGAAAAGGGAAAGGGTCCCTTGCAAGCACCTCATTAAGGCACATAGAGACTCGGTAGGTGGCATTATTCCAAAGGAGATCGACACAGACCTGGTAGGGTTTTTATAGGCCTAATGTGGGCCACTCTGACATGAGTGAAATAGTACAGTGGTGTATCTTTTAAAAGTTTGCTCTTTATTGCATAGATACATTCTTAGATACTAGAGGTAAGGATGGGATAGCTCATTACTTAAATGTAGAAAGTATATTTAATCTGAATTGCATTGTATATGGATTGGGAATAGAGAAGGAGATGTGGCATCTGCATCTGGCAAGGTAAGGTGCTATTCCATAGGAACTTCTTTCCCACTTTAATGGTTGGGAGGGATTACATGAATGAGGTAAAGTGTGATTTTAGAATATAACAATTTAAAATAAATTATTAGACTTTTAAACCATGACATTTTTTAAACCATGGCATGGGCCAGTTATGACAGGGCATGCCGTAATAAAAGACAGGTAACAGAACAGGAGAGGAAAAGAAAGAAAATAAAAAGGTAATGGGTAAAAGACAAAAACAATTTTTTCAAGGAAAGTTTGCAAGGACTGGCAGACTTTGGTGGGGCTGGTATTTGAATGCGTCATTGAAATGTTAGGGTTGAAAGACATCTGTCAGGCAACCAGGTTGACAAGGGATTAAAGGAGACTCCTGAATTTTGCTTTCTCCTTCACCCTAAATGGTTTCAAGAGTCAAGTATCTTAAAGCCACTGAGCAAAGGGCTGATTTCCCTCTTATTGTAACAATGTTCCTTGCAAAGTGTTCAAAGACAGAAATTGTTAAAGTTAAAGGAGTGGTAGCAAAACAAACAGCATGGAGAGTTAATTAAAAGGTGATAGGAAATCATGTAAGGGGCAGCAATGCCAATCCGATGCTAACTCATTTTCTTATTTATGTTCTTTTCTCCTTTTAAACTTTTCAGGCATTCAGCTTTACCTTGGACTTTTCCTACAGGTTCAAAAATCAGTTTATGGGAAAACAAAACACAACAACCTCTTTCCCAAGACTCCTTCATCCTCACCCATCAGAATGTGATGATCTAAACCCTATCATAAAAGAGAAGATACAAAGACAACAAAGATGAAGAGGAATCACACTAGCACACAAACAGAAAAGGACATTCCTTTGCTTTAATAAATATTTATCACCAATGCTTGCCAATTACCTTTATGCACGTGTCTTTCATCTTTTTCATGTCACAGTTTATTCAAGCCGTGGAAAGCACATATGTTAGATAAGTGTTGATTTACATGCAAATTGCCTGTGCTAATCTTGCCTTTAAGTTTTAAAAAAAAGAAGATTTGGAAAAGTATTTACTTTCCTCATTAATTCCTATTTTAAAAAAATCCAAATATTCCATATCATTTGTAAATAGAAAACAGTTTGCTGGGTTTTTGTCTTGCTACTGCTGTCTCTCCCTATGCCTTCTAGAAATCACTGTGTTAACTGAAGTCAACAAGAGCCCTGTTGTCTTTGGCTTGTTTTCACCACTTCCTTTCTGTTTACAAGGGAAACCTGAAAGAATTGACTCCTAGTTCAAATCCATGTGTTTAGTTTACATATATCTTCGGAAGAGTCCCGAGAGTACCTCTCTGAGGGGTGTGCTGAGACAGAAAGAAGACAAAGGAGGAAAGGAGGGATTGAGGGTCTAAAAACAAAATTAATGATTTCAATAATCCATGGTTAGAAATCAATTTATTTCCAGGTTTCCTTCCACTGGGAAATTTAAAGTAGCTACCCTAGTTTTATAAGTATTATAATCTAGACGAGAATTGAGAACATTTGCTAAAATTATGAAACACATTGTGTAACCAACCAAATATTTTCTATGCATTTAAGAAAAAAGCCACTAATCATAAAGAGATGTGGTCTTAGATTTTCCAGAAAGTTCTGGGCTGTGGTTTCTTTTCCTTGTTCCATATCCCTCCTCTCCCCCACCAATCCCACTACTATTCCATCTCCTTTCAGAAGCTTTTTCTTAGTCCTGCAGGGCAAACAGGCAGCTTAATTAATCAAATAATGGCATGAAAAAAGAAGAAATACTTTCTGGCTAGAGAGCAAAAGAGGAATCTGTAAGAGGAGGTTGTCACTTAGGACACACTGAAATGCTCAGAGCTCAGAAACAAAGGAATAGTTACCAGGAGACATTTAGCAATGAGAAAGTATAAGAGTTTTACTAAAGAATTATAGCAACTTTAAGAATTATTCAGAGTAACAGGAGTATTTTGGAATTGAAGAGGACTTAGAGAGTCCTCCAAGATTTTTTTTTTGCATGGGCAGGCACTGGGAACCAAACCCGGGTTTCTGGCATGGCAGGTGAGAACTCTGTCTGCTGAGCCACCATGGCCCACCCTCTAAGATTTTATACCTAATTTTATAAAATTATTTTAGTAACTTGCATACCTTACCTGTGGTTTTCTATTTTATACACAGACAATATATCACCTAACCCAGGTCCCTCTCCTTTCCCTGCTTTCTCAAGCCATTTTAGGGCCAATTTTGGAAGCCTTCCCTGCTCTCCACAGAAATTCCCATTGTGGGGGAAATATTACTTCCCATATCCTCTTGGTACATGTGTGGTGCCATCAGTTTTGACATCTGAACCAAATTTTGAGTAGGGGGTTTATCCTGGTTCTGCAGGGAACCATAATAGATACAGCAGTTTCATTTCTTCCATTCCAATTATTTTTTTTAACCTCACTGAACTGGTTAACACCTTTATACACTGTTGAAAAAAGATGAAATAGTGAACACTCTGGTTTACCTTGTAAAGACGCTGTGGTTTATCTTGTAAAGGGGATGCTTTTAATGTTTTTATTAGAAATAAAATTTCCTGTAATATATTTAAGATATTGCCTACCAAATTAAAGAATTACCCTTTTCTTCATACTGTGTCATTTTTGTCACGATTTGATCTTACAAGTTATCAAAACCTTTTTTTCTGTATATGTTGTGGTGATCAATATTAATCTATTAATGTGTCAAATTGCCTCAAGTAATTTCTTAATGCTAAATCCACTTTTCATTTCTGAAATAAATACAACTTGCCCCGATTTATTAACATTTTATATCATGCTGGATTTAGTTTGTTAATACTTTAAGATTTTAAAGAAAAAGATAAACTGTAATTCTTCTTTCCTTTGCTGTTTCAGTCAGATGTCATAAATTAATGTTCACTAGACTCACCAAATGAATTTGTCTTTTTCTATATTTCAGTATTTTAAAATATTGTGATATTTATTTCTTGAATGTGTTTAATAGGGAGTTTTCTATTTTGTTTAAATTTTTAATGTATTGAAATGAATTTATAATAATCTCTTATTCACTTTCATATATGCAACATCATCTCTAACATTTTCTCATTTGTCCCTTTTCCTACTCTTTTTAGATAAATCTTGCCAAAAAGTTATCAATTTTATTAAATTTATTAAATAACCAGTGTTTTTGGCAAAAAAGGAATTAGAGTAAACAATAGTATTTTGGAATTGAAGAGGACTTAATTTTTCATTTTATCAGTCTTACAGTGACATACAAGTGCTAAGAACTTACTGTTTGTTAGATTTACCATAAAGCTAGTGAAAGTTAAGCACAGTGACTTTTGTCACTTGCACAGAACCCAATGCATGCTGAGAGTAGTGGGATATTGTCAAGGGAGTGAGGTGGAGAAGAGAGCCACAGTTACAAACAAGAGACACTTCCCTTGGAGCTCATTGGGGAAAATGCCTACAGGGGTTTCAGAAATAAGAGGCATGGATCTCCAAATCTTAAGTTCCTTGTGGTTGTTTCATTTCTAATTCAGAATAAATGTTCCTTTTCGTAAATTATTTTGTATATGTAATTTTCTATTAAGAGCTCCAAGTATTTTATTAAGTTCAAGACCTGCAAAATCTGTACCTCTCTAGGTGTGTATTATAATAGATAATTATTCATTATGAGTTTAAATGGATAAATCAGATATATTCTTCTTTGATGCTTGTTTAAAATATTTTCAAGTGTGTCCATTTCATTAAAAAAACTATATTTGTTAAGCTGCAGAGATGTATGGTGGTGATGGCAGCACATCACTGAGATTGTAATTGATTCCATTGAATCATGTACTTAAGAAGCATACACTTAAAAAAAAAAAAAAAGCATACACCTAAGATTGGAAATTTTGTGTTACGTTACCAAATTTTTTTTTAAAAGTAGAGTGAGAGAGAAAAAAAAAACCAAAAAAAAAAAAACGATTGGAACGTTTAATGAAATCATGTTTCCTTACCACCATGTGGTGGCAGCATGCCTAATATACAAAGTGTTTGTCTTTGCTTCAAGTGTTAAAACACTTATGAAAGATGTAGGAGTGGGGAGGTAGTGAGCCCTTGCACATATAAATTAGTATTAAATTATGTTTTACTTATTTACAATGTGACAGTCATTATTGAAATCAATCATGGGCTTGATGGAATAAAAATCCTTTTTTGGTGTTATTCCTTTTCAGATAATACAGCTGATCTTTCATTAGGTGGATGACTTGAATAGTGGTTAAAATTAATTCTAGAATATGAAAAACAGTATTTAAAGCTCATCACTTCATTACAACTTGGGGGGTGGGAGGCATTGGGACCATGGGCTAACTGTGTTCCTGGGGCTCTGCACATTTTTCAATGCTTCCTGCTTTGAAAAATAATAATAATAACTTGAAGACATGCCAAATATTATCATTGTTTGCATTATTGCTGAGATTAGAAATAATTCTTCATCCACTGAAAGATCTAGAATTATATGACTAGGATGTATGAAAAAGCTTGCAAACCTACTCATTAAAATAGATTAGTTAATAAAATTTGAGAGAAGAAAATCTTTGTAGGCTTTTGTCAGTATGCTGGTGATTTCTGTCTCCTGTTTCATGCAGTCTGGACACTCGTGTGGAACTCATGTATAGATCCACTAGACTTTCCTGAGCAAAAAAGAAACTCACAGACTCTCTGTGTACTAAACAGACCGTTGGCAATATCTAAACAGCTGTTGGCTGTATGATACATATTTGGCTAAAAACAAACCCATCTGTATTTAATGCATTATTGCCAAAGTGTAGTAACATGCTGTTTTCAGACTGAAAACACTGGTACCCTCATGTGAGACAATCAAATTGAAAATCTCACAACATGGCTCTTGCTCTTCTTGGCTATACAAGCAGAAAAGCCTAGGAATGCTCCACAGATGCCAGAATGTTTCCAGAAGCTTCAGTTTGGGACGCAAAGAGTATGGCGGTAGATAGATACAAGCTAGATAATCCTCTCCCTTGATAGGCTTTCACTGTTTTATCTTGCATTTCAAAATAATTCTTTAAGTGTTTAATGTCCCTAGGTAAATTTCCTTTTGTGTTCAGTCAGTAAACTGAGGCCAAATTGTTTCTAGGAGTGGCTGCACCACTTCACATCCCCACCAACAATGGGTAAGTGTATTTATTTTTCCATGTCCATCCCAACACTTATTTTTCATTTTTTAATATCATCTGTTCTGTTGAGTGTGAAATCAATCTCATTGTGGTTTTGAGCTGCATTTTGCCAATGGCTAATGATGTTGAACATCTTTTCATGTGCTTTTGGCCTTTTGTATATCTTCTTTGGAGAAATGTCTCTACAAGTATTTTGCCCATTTTTTTCACTGGGATGTTTATTTTTGTTAGTAAGTTGTAGGACTTCTTTTTATATTCTGTATATTAAACCCTTATAGGAAATGTGATTTCCATTTTTCTCCTTGTGTAGGTTGCCTTTTTAATTTCATGATGAAGTTCTTTGATGCACAAGAGTTTCTAATTTTGATGAAGTCCCATTTATCTATTTTTTTTTCTTTTGTTGCTCACACTTTTGATCTAAGAAACCATTGTATAACACAAAACCCTGAAGATACTTCTCTCTTTTTTCTTCCTAGAGTTTTATATAGTTCTGATTCTTCTACATAGGTCTTTAATCTACAATGAATTTTTGTATATGGCATGAGGTAGGGGTCCACCTTAATTCTTCTGCATATGGATATCCAGTTTTCCCAGCACCTCTGTTGAAGAGACTATTCTTTGCCCATTGAGTGGATTGGGCACCCTTGTCAAAAATCAGTTGATCATAGATGGGAGGTTTTTTATTTTTTTTAATTTTATTTGTCAGAAACATATATTCTTTTCCCTCTTTCTCTTTGTATCTTGTAAGTTATCCTTACCGGTAGTCTTCAATTCTGTGCCTCCTCCAGACTTCCCTTTCCTGTCCTTTTTTTTTTTTTTTTTTTTTTTAACAGACAGAACTCTCTTTAGTATTTCTTGAAGGTCTGGTCTCTTGTTGACACATTCTTTTAGGATTTGTTTGTATGTGAAAATTTTAATCTCTCCCCCTCAGTTTTGAAGGGCAATTGGCTGGACACAGAATTCTTGGCTGGAAGTCTTTCTCTTTCAGGATCTTAAATATATCGTACCACTGCCTTTTCACCTCCATAGTGCCAGTTGAGTAGTCTGAACTCAGTCTTATGTGGCTTCCCTTGTATGTAGTAGATTGTTTTTCTCTTGCTGCTTTGAGAATTTTCTGCTTCTCTTCAACATTGACAGACTGGTTAATATGTGTCTCGGGGTAGGCCTATTTGGATTTATTCTGTCTGGAGTTCTTTGGGCTTTTTTGACTTGTATATTTATGTCCTTAATAAGGGTTGTGGAGTTTTTCCCCATTATATCCTCAACTACTCTTCCTAGCCCTTACTCCTCTCTTTTCTATCAGGGACACCAATGATTCTTATATTCCTGTGCTTTTTTTTGCCTACCATTTCCCTGAGATCCAATTCAAAATTTTCCAACTTTTTTGTCATTTGTTATTTTGAGCCTTCAAAGTCAGTTATCCTGTACTTTATATCACTTATTCTTTCTTCTGTCTCTTCAGATGTGGTGTTGTGTGCCTCTAGTATGTTTTTCATTTGTCAACAGAGTCTTTAATGTCTGTGAAAGCTGCTATTTTTCTGTTTATTCTTTCAAATTCCTCTTTATGCTCTTCTACTGTCATCTTTATCTCCTTTATGTCATTAGTCATCCTACTTATTTTATTAATGATAAAGATATGAACATCTTTGATTAGCTGTTCCAACATTGGGTCTCCTCTGGTATTTTAATTTGGTCATTAGACTGGGCTATATCTGCATTGTGAAATGCTTAGTGATCTTTTGTTTTCGTTGCATGTAAGTATCTTGATTGATTCACTTTAGGAGTTGATTTCCTTCAGTAGTCTAAAGCCTGGTGTCTGTGGGGTGGATGTGTAGCAGGATGCAGGTATGGGGTGGGTCACAACAGTGCAGTGATGTGTTGCAGCGCAGGTATTGGTGCAGGTTAGAGATGCTATGCTGGTGCTTGTGAATGTGGGAGCCCAGCGGCCAGGGAGGATGAAACTGTGCAGGTGCACAAGTCTGGGGGGCGTAACCCTGGTGTGCACTGGTCTAGGGTACAGGGCTGTTTGTGCACATGCACAGAACAATGACAGTGGGTCAGCATTATGCCTTCATGGGCTAGGGGCAGATGTGACCCTGCTGTAAATCAGCGCTTTTTCAGAGAGCAAGCATGACTTGAAGGGTTTGTTTTGAACTTTCAATTTAATTCCTTTGTTTTATATGTCTGTCTTTGTGACCGTACTGGGACAGTCAGGAGTAATGAACACTGATCACTTCTTCATATCTCCCTCTCCCTCCACTGATCACTTTCTGAAGCAGCTCTCTCCCTGACTAGGCTGCAAAAGTCTCTGAATTAGTCAGGGTTCTTTAGAGAAACAGAACTAACAGGAGAGATCTGTAAATATGAGATTTATAAAGATCTTACACAACCGTGAGAATGGAAGAGTTCAAAATTCACAAGGCAGGCTATGAAGCTGGCAGTTCTGATAAAAGATCTGTATGAATTCCACAGGAGAGGCTTGCTGGCAAAAGATGCAGTGAAAAAGTCTCTCTTCTTCCTCAAAAGTCATCATTGATTGGATTATATCATTGGTAGGCGACATCCCTTATTTGATCATAAATGTAATCAGCCACAGATGCAATCAACTGACTGATGATTTAATATACCACCTTCCAGTTTATCAACCAGCCAGGAAATATCCTTGCAACATAATCACTTGGCTAAGGTGACACCAGAACCTAACCATCATAGTCCCCATTTCTCTTTTCTTGGATCTCTGAACCCCCCACCTACACGCCTCATAGATAAATTCTTCTTTTTAACAGCTCCAACTAGACCAACCTTGATTGGCTTTAACTGCCAAGATATGTACAGTTAAAAAGGAAGTTAACTTAGGAGAAAACTTTGCCTAATATGATGGCAAAAATCACATTCACTGAATTGTTACTCAGGTGCCTTATTTTTTTCCTGGTGCTGTATGAAACTGCATCTTGTAAGTGGACAAAAAGGAGACAACTCATGACTGGTCCATTTTGTATTCCCGTATCTTGTTTCACAATCCTAAAGTTGGATGCCTTTGCAGGTAGCCCCTGAAGTCTGGTGTCCTTGCACATAGCAACTTATTGATTAAAACAAGTTAGCCCAGAATTAAGCGCCCCAAATTCCTTAACTATCTTGTTGAACCAAACCAGTTCTAATCAAGGTTAGCAAACCTGACATGTGCAGTAGCCTAAGTATGTAATTATTCATACTCAGTAATTAGATTATCTCTGACCTCATCATCTCTAATCACCTTATTATCCTAAGCCTACCTACCTTTGCTTGACTACCCTCCTGTCTTCATGAGGCCAGCCTTTGCTAAATAACCTTTTTGTCTTCTCAAAATCCTGGTGTCTACTGATTGATTCTGTGCACATCAGGTGAGACTCTCTTTTGAGCTGCAACAGTACCATGCTTTTATTTTGATTACTGTAGCTTATAACACATTTTAAAATTGGGAAGTACGAGTCCTTCAACTTCATTCTTCTTTTCCAAGATGATGTTGGCTATTAAGGGTCCCTTACCCTTCCAAATAAATGTGATTGGCTTTTCCATTTCTGCAAAATAGGCTGTTGGAATTTTGATTGGGATTGCACTGAATCTGTAAATTGCTTTGGGTAGAACTGACATCTTAACAATGTTAGTCTTCCAATCCATGAACACAAATATCCTTCCATTTATCTAGGTCATTCGTGATTTCTCTTAGCACTGTTTTCTAGTTTTCCATGCATAAATCCTTTACAGCCTTGGTTAACTTTATTCCTTAGGTATTTGATTTTTTTTTTCCTCTTCAGATTCTTTATTGTGAGTATATAGAAACACTACTGATTTTTGGAGTTGATTTGGTACCACATCACTTTGCTGAATTAATCAGCTCCAGAAGTGTTGTGGATTTTTCATGATATTCTAGATATAAGATCATGCCCTCTTCAAATAAGGGAAGTTTCACTTCTTCCTAATTTGGATGCCTATTATTTCTTTTACTTGCCTAATTGCTCTGGCTAGAACTTAAAGTATAATGCTGAATAACAGTGGTGATAGTGGATATAATTGTCTTGTTGATGATCTTACAGAGAAATATTTCAGTCATTCACCATTTAATATGATGTTAGCAGTGGATTTTTTGACATATACTCTTTATAATGTTGAGGATTGTGCCAGTTTGAATCTGTGGTGTACTCCAGAGAAGTCATGTCCTTTAATGGTCATTCAATATTGCTGGGTGGGAGTTTTTGATTATGCATGGAGATGTGACCCACCCAATTATGGGTGGTAAATTCTGGTTAGATGGGTTCCATGGAGACATGCCTTCACCCATTCAAGGTGGGGTTGCTTACTGGGGCCTTTTATAAGGGAACTATTTTGGATGAAGCTACAGAGCCCACACAGCCAGAGACCTTTGAAGATGAAGAAGGAAAACACCCCTGGGGGAGCTTCATGAAATAAGAAGCTGGGAGAGAGAGCTAGCAGACTTTGCCATGTGCCCTTCTAGCTGTTCTGTTTCTGGTATATCGCATTCTGGCAGCTTTCAAACTAGAACAAGAATGTTTCCTCTGTTACTAGATTCCAAACTATTTTTTATCAAGAAAAGGTGCTAGATTTTGTCAAATGTCTTTTCTTTGTCAATTGAGATCAAATGTGTTTTTTTTCTTTTGTTCTATTAATGTGGTGGATTACATTAATTGATTTTCTTAGGTTGAACAAGCCTTGAATACCTAGGGTAAATCCCACTTGATCATCACATATAATTCTTTTAATATGCTATTGGATTCAGTTTGCAAGTATTTTGTTGAGGATTTTTACCTCTATATTCATAAAAGCTACTGGTCTATAATTTTCCTTTCTTGTGGTATGTTTATTTGGTATGGTATGAGGGTGATGCTTGGCTCATAAAAGGAATTAGAGAGTGGTCCCACCTCTTCAATATTTTGGAAGGGTATTAATAGGATTGGTGTTAATTCTTGAAATATTTGGTAAAATTTACCAGTGAATCCATCTGGTTGCCTTTTCTTTGTTGGAAAGTACTTGGTGGCTGATTCAGTCTCTTTACTTGTTATTGGTCTGTTGAATCTTTTATTTCTTCTTGTGTCAGTGTAGGTAGTTTGTGAATGCCTAGGAATTTGCCTGTTTCATCTATATTATCTAATTTATTGATATACAGTTGTTCATAAAATTCTGTTATAATTGGTTTTATTTCTGTGTGGTTAGTAGCAAAGTTCTTCCACTCCCACTTTCATTTCTGAATTTTTTAGTTATTTGCATTTTCTCTCTATTTTTATTTTTTATCTCTGGTTTTATTTTTCTATCTAGGTAAATTTTTTTATTGTCAATTGTACTGATCTTTTCAAAGAATCATCTTTATGGTTCATTATTGATTTTTAAAATTCTATATTCCATTGATCTATACTCTAATCTTTTATTTCCTTCCTTTCGATCATTTAGGTTTAGTTTGCTCATCTTTTCCTAAATCCCTCTATTTTAATATAGTTCTCTGATTTGAGATCTTCTACTTTAATGAAAGCATTTAGAGCTATAAACTTCCCTCTCAGCACTGCTATTGCTTCACCTCATAAGTTTTAGTATGCTGTGTTTCTGTTTCATTTGCTCTGTTATTCCTTAATTTCCCTTGTCATTTATTCTTCGATCCATTGGTTGCATAAGAGTATGTTGTTTGGTTTTTAATTTCCACATAATTTGTTAATTTTTTTAGTTTTCCCTCTATTATTGATTTCAAGCTTCATTCCATTGTGGTTGGGGAATATACATTGTATGATTTCAATATTTTTTAATTTACTGAGACTTGTTTCATGACCTAATACATGATCTATCCTTGAGAATGATCAATGTGCATGAGAGAAAAAAAATGTGTTCTGCTGGCTGGGTGAAGTCTTCTATATATGTCTATTAGGCTTAGTTAAGTTCATAGTATCATTCCAGCCTTCTCTTTCCTCATTACTCTTCTCTTTAGATGTTCTACTCATTATTCAAAGTGGTGTATTGAAGTGTCCTACCATTAATGTTAAACAATTTCTACCTTCAAAACTGTCAGTATTTGCTTCACATATTTTGGGGGCTCTGTTGTTAGTTGCATATATATTTATACTTATGTCCTCTTGTTGAATTGAACACTTTTTCAGTATATAGTGACATTCTTTGTCACTCATAATAGTTTTCATTTAAAATCTATTTTATCTATTATCAGTATAGTTACCCCTGTTCCTTTTGGTTATTTGCATGGCATTTTTTTTCCCATCCTTTCACTTTTAATCTAATTGCGTCTTTCTATTTAAAGTAAGTCTCCTGTAAACAGCATATAGTTGGGTCATACTTTTTTATCCATTCTGCCAGTCTCTGTCTTTTGACTGGAATGTTTAATCCATTTAACTGTAGAGTACTGAGAATGCAGGACTTTCTTCTGAAATTTTGATATCTGTTTTTTGTAAGTCTTATACCTTTTTTTAATCCCTCAATTTTTCTTTTAATGCCTACTTTCACATTTATTTCAGTTTTTGCAGTGTACCATTTTAATCTCTTATATATATAAGAGATTAAATTTCTTTCTATATATATTTTTCATATATTTTTCTTTGTGGTTACCACAAAGAAAATTTAACACCTTAAATTTAGAACACTCTTATGTGATCTGATACCACGTTGATGTCAGTAGCAAACACATACACTATTCCTGCACCATTCCATTTCCCACGTTTTTGCTGTATTGGTTAATGAATTTTTAAAGTTTATTAGTGTAATAGAATTTTACTCTGAATATGAGTACTTACTTCAGTTGACAAAACATTGAACAATTTGGGGAGATTCTTGTAGTGTTTCATGATTTGAATAATGCATAGCTTTTTCTCATAATAGGCACTCAAGTTAATCTCAAAGAAATCTTCTCTTGGAAAGTGCTAACTAAGTGAGGATTTTTCTCTGCCTAACACTATCACTAACTTCCATAGTAAATAGGTAACAGCTGGAATATGAACAGGGTAATCTCAGTGCAGCTAATGAAGGCTCTATATTTCACAGCTCAGAGCTTGTAAAATACCTAAAAAAAAATAAAAAAAATAAAGTGTTTACAAAAATCTCATTTATACGTTTGAGTGAAGACCCAAGAAACTGTTGCTTTTAAAGGAACAAATTCTCTGCCCTAATAATCAAATTCATAGAACTGTAAAATATAAATGAAGGTAATTTGTGAAGTGATTGGTTTTATAATATGCAATGTCACAATTCCATCAAAACTGCCAAAGATATACCAGAGTACGAGTAAATCTAACAATAAGTATTTTTTTGAAAACATTATTTTTTCCCTAAATCTTAAATGAAAGAAAGAAGTGATGACAACATTATCTTTGGAAATGTTCAACTAATGCTGCAAAATTGCATCATACTGAGAATATATTAGCCACAATATACTAAAACACCCTTGAATATATATTCAATGCCACTTCCCTGGGAAGCCATTCTAAATAATTCAAATTAAGCCCTCTGAAGAAACGTTTGCTAAATCTTTTGTTTAATTCAAGTTTTTCTCCCACTTTCAACTTATATTTGATTTTGCGAACATATATTTAGAAGATAGTGCAGAAATTTCTCAGAGCTCCCACTAAGAAAAATTCTAGTATAACTAGAAAAAGCTGAGGCCAAACAAAAGGTCATAATATTCTTCTATTGGAGAATAATATAAGTATTCAGGAGAGAAGAAAAGGGATGAAGAGGGTGGTGGGAAAAGAGAAATGAAAGTGGAACTTAAGTGAGAGAGAAAGTGAACAAGAGTCAGTGAGTTGAAGAGAGTTGGCAGATGACTTGTTTAGAGAAGTAAACACAAAGAGAGGAAGAGCGGTGTTAACTTTCCAGAAATGGGAAAAGAAAAAGAGGAAAACAAGGTGCTGTTCTGGGTGCTATCCACATCAAACTCATTTAGTTTGGAATAATCTTGTTATTACTCCTGATGATGTAACGTTGTGCAAAGAAGATGAGTGTTTATTCAGACTGAATGCTTATTAATTGTATGACTTGGAAATTAATCTCAGAGAAGTCCCTTGAAAGACAAAAAGGAATTTTGGAGCCTTAAGCTATTTACACTAACATATGCAGCAGTATCTAACATACTGTACCCTTTTTTGATTAGTAGGCATTTAATTAGCAGTAATTTTAGGCTTTATTTTATAGATTTAATATTGGTTCAGGGGAACCCAGCTTGGAACACCCCCCCACACTCATTTTTGCTATTTGTTTGCTTTTAAATGAATATAAGCCATCTAGCACAATCCTAGCTTATTGTGGGCCCTCGCTAATGTGTTGCTACCATTAATACTTTGCTCCAGAATTTACCAAGGACCCAGCTATTTTCATCTACCATTCAGAAACCACATTAGCATCACCTGATAAGACCCAAGAAGAGCTGCTGTAAAATCTACTCTTTGAAACAACATAAATAAATTTTTTTTTTGAGAAAACTAAACGGACCCATAAATACCCCTTTTACATTGCAAAAAGTGATACTAATAGGGTATTTGAGAGAGATATTCTAACAAGCAGTTAAACTGAAATAGGCATGACCATGGGTCTGGAATAGCATCATTCAGTAGAAAAATAGAATGCTCCTTACAAAAGTCATACTGAATTCTCTAGCAGTCACCATTTAAGAAAGCAAAAAGAAATGAGTGAAATTAATCTACGTTATTCAACCAAAAATATCTCAAATGCTATTATTTCAGCATGTAATTATGTAAAATTTGAGATATTTTACATCCTTCTTTTGTTGTGCTGACCTTTCAAAATCTGTTGTGTATTTTACACTGACAGCACATTTCAGTTTGTGACCAGCCCCATTTCAAGGGCTCGCTCGCCACAGGTGGTTAGTGGCTGTTCTATTGGTCAGTGCAGATGTAGAACTCAGTGAGAATAATAAGATAAAGAGCATACGTAGACACCAAACTTTTCTTCTTCAAGTAAGCTAACTAGAGAAACCAACCCTCTGAATTAAAAAGCCTCTCCCTCATTAAATATTTACTCTAGCTTGGGGCATTTTGTGACTTGGACTTTAACGAGAAGAAATCAAAGTGACAAAGTATAAACTTCCTTAACTTCTTCCTCTTTTCCTCAAAATGTCTCAGTGACCAAATCTTCCTCACAACTTCTAAATAGCCAAGGGCTTTACCAATTTTCTCTCTCCTCACTTCTGTCTCAGATGAAAGAGTGTTTTCCGTAAATTTCAGTGCTTACAGCCCCAAACTATTCCCCTCTTGTCCTGATTCTTGCATTGCTTCATTCCATCAACAGTGTTTTTTACAACTTCAGTCTTATCTCCTACAAGGACCACTTAACTTTCCTTTCTGCTTAGTCTCCCTTTCTTAAACAAACAAGTGCTGTACAAACATACAAACACAAAACACAAAGCTAAAAGCAAACCTGATTTTTTACTCAGTTATCCTCTTACCCAACATCTCTTTCTCATTCTTTCCAGCATTTCAGTACAATCTGCAGTTAGTGACTCCGTGTGTTCATCACTCACTGTTTCTTAACTCCTGGAATTCTGTACCACCCCCATTTATTTTCCTGAAACTGCTTTCCTCAAGGTCACCAGCAATAATCTCAACACACAAACAAATAAATAGGTGATGGTTGCACAGCTCTATGAATACATCAGAAACCACCAAAGTGGGCACTTTAAATGGGTAAATTGTATATGATATGTGAATTATATCTCATTAAATCTGTACAACAAATACATAGTCATATATATATACATATAAACATGCATATACAGTATACAGAATTACAAACATACACAGAAAGAGTTAAGAGACATGAAAACTCAAGAATTTTCTCCCATCTCTCCTTAACCTGGCTGCTGTTTTTAGTATGTCTTTCATCCCACGTTTGATAGCATCACACTCTTCCCTTAGCTTCTGTTGTGCCACATTTTGTACTTCTCCTGCCTCACTTATTGTCCTGCCCCATCTCTGTCACTGTCTCTTCTTCTTCTTCGCATGAAATGTGGGGTCTTCAACACAAATGGGTTTGCTTTTCCTCTTCTGTGTACTCTCTGTTATGCATTTCCTCGTATCACTTCTCCCTTGGTGAGATCTACATAAATATCTCCTACCCTGTTCTCGTTCCCAACATTGAAACTTGATCCTGCTGGACATATTTACCTGGACATCCTTATTCACAGATAAATTTGGCCTCTATTTTCCACAATACTTGTCTCTCCTTGAGTCTCTCCTGAGGGAAGCTGATTATGGAACCATTATTTGGGAGGTTGGGGTTTGCTCATTCAGAATTTCATCCTCAGGAGAGAATAAGCAGGCCAGACAGTAAAAACACAATGGCCTAGGAATTAAATGGTTGTGACTGGCATCTCAGGCTTGCTTGGTTTGGCTAGGTAAATTTAAGGAAAGTTTCACTATATCCTTGAAAAAAACAATAGCGGTTCTTGTTTTTCTTTGGAGTACCAGAGATTTTAATAACTCCATCCAAGTAAAAAGTTCAAACATTTGAACTTCAAACATTCTGAATTTGCCACACAACAGAAAGGTGCAGAGGCCCCAACCTAAGGGATAAAACATTCTGAGGATGTGGAATAATAACAAAGCAATCCTTGAATTTATACTTCCACCAAGCATTATCTCTAGAGTGAGTAAATAGTAAGTCTCACTTATACATACATTACAATTTCTCAAAATTTATAGATCCTAAGTTACAAATTTATTTAGAAATACACTCATGGTATTTTTACCTTTATTGATTTTTTTTTCCAAACAATTTGGAATGGAAAAGGGTGAAGAGTCTAGTTTTTAACTTCATGCTTGAGTTTTGAGCTAATGAATCAAAGAAAAAACCGAGATCATAAGTCAAACAAGCTTGTTCCTCTTCTATGTGTTTTATTTATTTACGGCAATGATGATGCCATAAATAACATCTCTTCATTAGCATCAGATTTGAAGTGAATGGATAGAAAGTGTCAAGAATGAGAAAAGATGGGTCTGTGGGTCAGCATGCTGGGTAGTGTACATACTGCCAGATGGATATGTATGTGTTCTGTTGCACTTTACTGCTACATGTAACAACACAACGCTTTCTTGCATTCTTTTACCTTTGCTTCTTTAATTCAGCAATTAAAACACTTGTAATGCCTAACAAATCAAGCTATTTTCTTTTTTTTGACGATTATCATATCTAGTCAAAGTAACAAGATCAATGAAGACACGTTCACAGAAATACCCATTGGGCCAAAGACATCAGCTGCATTTGGGATCAAATCAGGCTATTAAACCACAGGCCAGAGCGTTTGTGATTTGCATGAGTAATTAGAAATGATTAATAGAATGCCTTGCTTAATTAAACTTATCTCATAAGGGCACCTCTTGAAAACTCATAAGCTTGCAATTCATAATCACCCTCGATATGTTGGGTATAATATTTTTTTGGCTCCGGTGAAGTATTTAAAATAGACATGACATAATGGCACAAGCCACACTATGCATTAGGCATCTTGCTATAGGACAGTGTGGAAAGTACAAAATAATCACGTTTCAGGGAATTAAGAAAGGAATACAGAACGTTCCAGTGAACCTAGCCACTAAATAAGGCATCTAGATATTTAATTTAAGCAAAGCAACCTTTAAGAGCAACACTTGGTTAAATCTATGAATGTGTGCTTACTTTTTAGTTCAAGAGTTAATATCAATAATGAGACAAAATCTACTAAGTACCTACTGGGTACCAAGTCATAGAGTGAATCTTGCCCTAAATATAAAAGAGGATGAAGATTAAGTTTGAACACAAAGGGTTAATAACAGAATGAGAAAAAATATTTTTAAAAATATTTATTCAACTAACCTGCTGTGATTTTTTGAAGTCAGGGAAGATGAGTTGAGAGCAAAAGTTCCAAGAGTAAAAGAGGCACTGAAAGATCTAGAGTTTTCAGACTTATTCATTCTTTTTTGTCAATTGTTCTAATCACTCACCAACATTTTTCATATTCACTGATCTGATCCCTTGTCTTTCAGAATAAACCCTTCTCAATCCTACTGCTTTTTTGGAATATTCCTCTCTCCTCTGTGTTCCCTTCTTCCTGCCAGTTGACCTTTTCAACAGTTTTTAATTACCTTCCTATATCTCACCTGGATAAATGCCTCAACATGTGTATTCTGGCACTACTAAAGAAATGTTAATCTTTGTTCATGTGTATATAGGCCTACCAGGCTTCTTATGGATCATCAAGAAGTTCATAAAACTGTCTGAAGCCTCTGACCATGACATTTTGGATAAGACTTCTTGAAACTAGGTCCTTTTCATTTTTGGATCTCCCACTGTGCTTACACAAAATGGGGGCTCAATGAGCAATTGTGCAGGGAAGTTGAGATAGGTTGAACTAAAGTGAACAAACTGATACTTAGAACTAATTATTTCTCCATTTTGTATGGAAAAGAAATGGATCACAGGGTATAAACACTGAAGAATATCATCATGGAGGAGTAGAGGGTATATGTACAGGGGAAAGGATATTGATTGTTGCTCCAAAGATCCCTGATGAATTATTTATGGAAGGCCAAGGGAAAGCAAAGACAGATCCATATGCAGGGAGCACAGTGGAAATAGTATTAACCTGTGTTATGGTTTTGGGTCTGCCATTAATAAATGATGTGATCTTGAATAATCCTTTTGCCTTGGTACACCCTAAAAATTTCATATGTAAAATAAAATGGGATGGGTTTTGAACTAGATAATTTCTGAAACCTCTTAAAGTTTACAAAGTGTCATGATTTTGTAAAGTCGTGACTGCACCTTCAAAAATAAATTCTGGAAGGGTGGGCCATGGTGGCTCAGCAGGCAGAGTTCTTGCCTGCCCTGGCAGAGACCCGGGTTTGATTCCTGGTGCCTGCCCATGAGAAATAAACAAATAAATAAATGAATTCTGTAGGAAGTTAGTAAACATTCTGTGAGAACATATTCTATAAGAAAATAAGTTTGCTGAATACTTAGATTAAAAAAAGGATTTTTAATAATTTAACTTGTATGGTCAGTTTAGTTGAACAACAAAAGTACATGGCATTTTAAATAGGGCAGGAAATCTTGTTGGTTCGTACAGGTTAGTGTGATGCCCTGATAGATCCCAAAGCAATTTGGGCAGATAATAAAAAAGTATTTGCAAGGTCCCTTTGAGGGACTGGGAAGAAAGGAGAAAATACTCCCCATTTGAGAATTTCCTTATATTCTGTAAGCACTGAGGACAACCAATGTGATAGGTTGAGCCCTCAGTCTTGCTGTTCACCCCTACTAAACTTATTCCTACAAAAGAGATGATAAGCCTACTTATAATTATGCCTAAGAATCACCCCCAGAGAATCTCTCTTGTGACACAGATGTGGCCTCTCTCTAAGCCAACTCGACAGGTGAGCTCATTGCCCTCCCTGCTATATGGGATGTGACTCCCAGGGTTGTAAATCTCTCTGGCAATGTGGAACAGAGCTCCCAGAATGATCTGAGACCCAGCATCATGGGATTGAGAAATGCCTCTTGACCAAAAGGAAGAAGAAAGAAATGAGACAAAATTAATTTCAGTGGCTAAGAGATTTCAAACAGAGTTGAGAGGTTACCCTGGAGGTTATTCTTATGCAATATATGGATATCTCTCTTTAGTTTATGGTGTATTGTAGTATATGGAAGGAAATACCTGAAACTGTTGAACTGTTTTCCAGCAGCCTTGATTCTTGAAGACTGTATAACGATATAGCTTTTACAATGTGACTATGTCATTATGAAAACCTTGTGTCTGATGCATCTTTTATCCAGGGTATGGACAGATGAGTAAAAAAAAATACAGATAAAAAGTAAATGAATGATGGGGGATAAAGGGTAAAATATGGGGTAGATTGAAATACTGGCAGTCAATGAGAGAGAGGGGTAAGGGATATGTGATATATGAGTATTTTCTATTTTTTCTTTGTTTCTTTTTCTGTAGAAATGCAAATGTTCTAAAAATGATCATGGTGATAAATAAACAACCATGTAATGATACTGTGAGCCACTGATTTTACACCATGTATGGGCTGTATGTGTGTGAAGATTTCTCAATAAAATTTTAGAAAAAGGATTTTTTTTTAATGATAGGACTTCTTAATTACTTTACTAGGCTATTAACAACTAAAGGCATTGTTGTATTTCACAAAATAGAGTTTGGGAAATTCATTTTTATGATTTTGAAAATTCCTCAAGAGCCTTTAGCTAGAAGTCATCACAGAAACTAGTACTCCAGGAAATTCTACAAATTCTTATTCAAGGTCTGCAATATGAAACGCTCTTACAAATAGCTTACCTAATCATCACAACGGATTGGTTATGTAAATGTTTCCGTCTCATATTACAGGTGAAGAAATCGGGCTCTGAGAGGTTACACTATTTGCCCAAGCTTACAAAATTAAGGAGTGAAACTGAAACTATAACCCAATACTAAGTCCACAGTGCTTTCTACCTTGCTTCACAGCCTTTCACAACCACCAAGCCCTTTGACCTTGCCGAGTATTCAGAGCTGGGTTTCTCTTGAGGCAATGGCATTTCACAGGAGTCAGCGTCCCCTGGACCATCAAAGGAGAACGAGAAGAACTGCGTGTGAACAATATGATGGGGGCCACACTATATAATATGTAATAGTTTGAACATTCAAGGGAATATCTGGAGAAAGGGCTTTCTGGAATTACTGCCAGTGATTGTAGAGATATATTCTGAGAAAGGAGGAAAAAATAAATAATAAGCATTACCCTTTCCCCCAAAAGTCTATTCTTTAAACAGGAATTTTTAGGATATATATTTGTCTTAAATTTGTAAAAACAATGTTTTTTTTTTTAATCACCTGCTTTCTTTAAATTCACAATTCTAAAGCACACTGACTTATTTATTCTCAAAGCTTCTTCTTCCAGAAGAGTCCCATTCTTATTTTACAAAGAGGGACTTGAACACTGGGAGGTGAACACTCAGTGACACCTTAGTAACATAGTGGTTGCCCAGGATTCAAAGTCAGGCAAACTGGCTCTCTTGTTTCCTTGCCCATGGCAAGCCATTCTAGAATTTGACCGTTTTGTCTCCCGGGAGAGTAGGATGCACCTCAGTGAGCACCACGTTTTTAAATTAAATTAAGAACAAAGGTAAGGAGGACAAACAAAAGAAAAAATAACCAGCTAAAGCTGGGTAAACAAACTTTCTGATAAACTTGCAAAGGATTTAGCCTGAACAAAATATATACTATATTTATCATCTCATAATTATCAATAAATTCAATTGAGACATGGGAATTCCAATGCTGATTTTCCCAGACTAGGTTCTACTCTCAAATAAATCATTTTAGAAAAAGGTAATGAAGTAATTGCTTATTTAAGGCCTTTTCAAAACAAGAAATTCACACATTTCATATTTTATAATCAAACAATAGCTCTAAGGCCACATTTCACCTGTGGAAAATGCCATCATCAAACATCAAGCAATTAGCCTTAATTAGCTGCATTATATTTTCCACCTGAATCAGGACATTCTCTCCCAACAGTCACATAACAAGAATTTGACAGCAGTGATTAGAGTTGGGAAGAAACAAAATGACTAATAGAGGATTCAGGCAATGTTCTATGCCTCACTTTCCCCATTTGTAAACTAAGGCTAATTATTCTTATTCATCAATGAGCTGCAAACTAGATAAACAAACTCCTCTAATATACTGCAATTAGATAGGATCTAATCTAGCTAAGAAAGTTTTTAAAGAAGGTTTGGTGATAATTTTTCCTTGTCTCTGACCCTAAGTGAATACTGACTTCAAAGCCAGTGAAACACCAAGCAGTGCCTCTGGCCTCAGCCAGACTTATTCAGAGAAGGCATCTCACAGTTGATAGAGAAATGGACTAAAATCCAAAGTCCAGAGACCTAAAAATGGCTTCTGTCACACTAGCTGTGTGTCTTGGGCAGCTAAACTAACTTTTCTAAGGCCAGCTTCCCCTCTGGAGGTCATGGCTCTTGTCTTGCCTATTCCACAGGGTTATGAAGAGGATCAAATAAGACAATATATGGGGAAGTGCTTGAAAGTGTAAAACGCTGTGGAAACAGACACATTGAGCACCTAGTCCGAAGTGTATCTGACCCTCTCTCTATCTCTGTAAAATGTACCTGCACCATGGTAACATTTGAGATCTTTTTTTATTTAAAGAAAGCCAGGTGGAATAAGACCTAGACCAGGGCTGGTGACCTTCTGCACAGGCACAAGCCTGCAAGAGATTATTGTATTTGTTGCTTTGAGACACCTTCATAGCTCCCTCAACAGAATTTCTAGGCTCTGTATTGTGAAACAAACTGCATCCAGATTTGTGGTATTCTCTATCCTGTAGCTGTCCTCTTCCAGCTTTAGTATGAGGGACGAGCTCCAACACACTCACCCGATAAACACATGAAAAAAACTGAAGTAGGAGTGACTTATGAGAAGATTTGTGACTTAAAGCATGTTGTGAGACCATTAGATAAAGGATAAAACATGGAGCATATATTTCGGCACCAGCATGACTGGAGCAGCATAGAAGGTCACTGGGGAGCTGAACATGATGTCTTTGGAAGTCAGAAATCACGCACCACATCCTTATGGATCCTAATAAACCTGGCCACTTCATGTTCCTTTTTAACTGGAGGCTTTAGTCAAATGAATCATCATTCTAGTATCTAAGAAACAAAGAAAAGACATTCTAATATTCAAGAAAGTTTCAAGTGGTCTCAAGATGGAAATTTCAATGTACAACCCCAAATACCTCCACTAAGATATTTTGTCTTATCCAGCTTTCTCAAGTCCTCCCAGTAGTTGTTCAAAATAAACAAATTAACAAACACCCTCTTGTCTCTTCCTCCACACCCAAAACTCCAGCTCCAGCCCCTGCACTGGCTGATCAAGTCTACTAATTCCATCCCTCTCCTCCTAGTACTCTAGTTCCTATTCCAAAGCACTTCAAGCCATTCCTGATTTTTAAATCAATCAATCTTTTCTTAGCTCATTCTGAATTTGGAGCTCAGACTATTTTCTCAATTAGCTAACAAACAGAACAAAGCACAACACTCTTCAGTTGCCGCCCCCTGCCCTCCAGAACCCATAGGTTGTTTCTCACCAGCAAAGCTTCTTTCCATTGGAGAAATTTGGATGAAAAAAGGACAGCATGCTATGAAAAAGAAATATATATATATATATATATATATATATATATATTATATATTTTTTCAGTTCACAGCTACATATGGGCAGGTGGAGAAAATTTTGATAGAAGGTAGGTCGCTACTGAAATATAATCACATTTATAGAGTTGAAATATACTGAACACACTTCATACTTTCTAAGCCAGTGAGGAGACCAAGGTCCAGAAAAGCTGTAGAGATTCAGAGAACTCAATGGTGGGGTAGGGCAGAGACAGTAATAGTATAAGTTTTACTTCCCAAACCATTCATTTCTCATTCATGCATCAGTAATAAAAAAAACTAACTAAAATAGACACTTGCAGGCACCCATAAGGGCACAAGCACTTGTTGAATGTCTGTTGGAACTCATAAGAAACATGGTATAGCTAGAATAATTTGTGCTAAACTGTTCATCTGGCCTACTCTAGAGGCCATTTCTATGCTTTATTTGTCTCTGCCTTTATAAATTCCTGAATTCTATAAGGTATAATACAAAGACTGGCACATCTAATTAAAAATAGGGTGGTGCTGGGGTAGTTCAGTGGTAGATTTCTCACCTGCCATGTGGGGGACCTGGGTTCGATTCCCGACTATGTACTTCCAAAACAGAGAAACCAACAAGAATAAACAAGCAAACAAAAAATTCAACAAATGGTGCTGCAATAACAGAATACTCACATGGAAAAAGAATGAAATGTGACTCCACCATACAGCATACAAAAAAACCATTAAATAAATAAACAATACACACAGTTAATATAATTATTTCATCACTTAAAAAATCTTTTCCCTTAGGGTGATTTTGAATAACGTTTTATATAGTTAAGCTTTTACTTCTCTCCTTATTTTCTTCTGCAACTGAAGTTCTTGCTTCTCATTAATTGGGTCAGTAAACAACCACTAATGAAAATAAACAAAAACCCTCATTAAAAGTCATCTTTCTTCATGAATTTTTGGAACCCGAATTTCTCTTGATCTCAAAAGCAACACATAATGGCATGTCTCTGTAATGTACTTTCCCGTCCTCTGACTAAAAGTGACTTCAGTGGGGTCTCTGGGTCGTAGTCTCTAGTCTGGCTCATTCCAATTAGTCAGTAGCAACAATCCCTAGATTTTCTGCTTCAGTGATTTCTGGAAAGCAGGAAAGAAAACAGCCAGGGCCTTATGCATACTGGAGGCAAGGCACTGAATTATTATTTAATAGTAATTTCCCCTTCTTCCTACCTTACCCTCTCTCTACCTGCTGAGAGCCTGTTCGGAGTTGTTACAGGATAAGATAATTGAGAACTAGTTTCCCACCAAGACATGCCAGTCATCCACAGGCACAAGGAGAATGGTATGTTCCCAGACTGGTGATGAGGATTTTAAAATAATTTAACTGGCAAGAGTCTGAGAGAGCCATGTGTTGATTTTCAGAGACTTGTGGGGTAAGAGGATGTCACTGGGAACCAGATAGGAAAGATCAGGGGCCCATGGGGGGCTTAACCCAGTGTTGTATCTGGCACATAGAAAGTGCTCAATAATTGTCTGTAGAAAGAAGTAATGCTGCTTAGAGGTTGTAGAGCAGGGGAGCAATAAAAGGTAGGGATAGGTGTTTCAGGACTAAAAACAGAGTCAGCTGTCCTGAAAGCAATTTAAGAGGAAGAACGGAAGGTCACATAATGACTCAGGATTTCTATTTAGATCTGTTTTCTCCAGAACTTGTGGTCTTTTCCTTAAACCATATTACTGCCGAGGCATTCCTAGATCTCCATCAGTGCAGATGTTATGAAAGAACAGCAATATATTTGATGATAACTTCTTGATTTACTAGACAAACTGGTGCTTGTGAGTGACTGTGAGCTCCTGTTCAGGCTTCTGTCCTGGCTCAGCAACTATCTAGCTGGGCAAGTCACGTCATCCCTTTAGTTCTTCATTTCCTTATGAGTGAGTTGGATTATATGGATTCTTGGGATCCTCTGGTCTTAAAATTTTCTTCTGCATCTGTCACAGTAAGTTTGTGAATAATTAGGAGTGCCAGACCTTGTGCTAAACTCTTTCACAGATTTCCTATCACTTAGCCCTTATAATATCTCCATAAAGTATCATTGCTCCCTCCTCCTTTTAAATAGGAAATCCAGGGTATATAATGATTACAGAACACGTTCAAGGTCACACAGCCAACAAATGGCAAAGCTGGGAATCTAACCCAGAGCATACTTATTGTTGCAAATTTTATAGGCAGATTAATGAATAGCAGCCTTGGTCTCATCCTGAAAGCAACAGTAAAGGATTTATCACTTTAAATTGCATCCTGGTGCTTAAAATAGAACTGAGACACAAATTGTCATGAAATGATTATTTTCTCCCTTGTGCCAAATATAAATAAGTGGGAACTGCAGTTGAAACCTGAGAATATCTCTCTGGGTCTTGGAATCATCATTGGGTATAAAATATAATGGTATCAAAACTCCATTAATACCTGCTCTTGCTTCAATCAACAAAACTTTGAAACATCAAATAAGCACAGAGTGCTGAACGGAGAACTCTTGTCAACTCATCTTAAAATCCTCACAGCATGTGCAGGGAACAATACATATGCCAATACAACTAGGTAAGAAAGGACATTGTCTTACCTAAACTAGAAATAAGATTGAGTTTATAAACAAACAGCTTCTTGTACATTTCCAGATTCAGAATTTATTTGCTCATAGATACATACTCCATTTCTTTTTAAGATCCAAAAAATGACTGGATGTTCATTAAGAAAATGCCAGTGTCGATACATTGATCATTTTTTTTTCTTATACTATATGTGAGGAACTTATTTCCAGATTGTCCAAGAGGAAGGTGGAAAGGTAATTCTTACATTGGCCTATACAGACTTTTGTCATTTTCCTGCACACACACACGTAAACACACCCTAAGTTTTAATTAAATTTTACTTGTTAGGGCTATCTGATGTTACCCAGTCGGTACTGATTATTATGGCAGTAATTTATGCATGAATGCACATTCATACATACACACACATAATTATATACAGATTATACATGTATATTGTTTATATGTATTTATTTCTCTAGCTATCCATCTTTATCTGCCTATCTATCTGTCTGTCTGTCTGTCTATCTATCTATCTATCTATCTATCTATCTATCATCTATGTATCGTGGAGATTTCCCAAAGCAGTAAGGTAAATGCAAACTAGAGAAATTAACGTGAGTCCTTCATGTTTTACAGATAATACAGGGAAGCACTGCTTGGGACCTCAGACTCCCAACAAGTGAGTAATATGTCTGTCAAATGCTGAATTAATCAAAATCATAAATGAGCACACACTTGTGTGCTTAGTGCTATGACAGACACTAACATGAAACACTGATCAATACACAGTATTCCAAAGCCTTCTCCTTAGACTAGTACCATTAGTTGATGTGATTGAAGAAATGCAGCCAGGCTGTTACTTTCTGTAGGGAATTTGGGATCTCCCTCAACGGTAAAACTCAGTATCCTTCCCATTTTTTGGCAAATAGCAAGAATATTGCATCTATTCAAACTTTACTTCCTTTTGAGACTAGAAACCACTGTGGTCTTGAATCTGGACTTCCCCAATGAGGGAACTATGGCTCCACATGGAGTTAGAGAATGAAAAGACAGACACTGTATAGATCTAAGATGCCATAGGTTGCCACATTGCTTTGGGGTATTTTCTCCAGTTATTCTGCCTTACTGAAAATCTTAAAGGAACCCTGGCCATGTCATGTTTAATCACTTTTGAGGGGAATGGTTTGTGTCCTTGGCTGTTGCAATCATTTTCCATTACACACTCTCTCTCTCTCTCTCTCTTTCTCTCCCTCTCCCCCTTCCCCCATTCTTGGCATTCTATATGGCCTTGATAATGGCCATATTTCTTATTATAAAAATCAGTATTGAATTCCTTTGGGGTTTCTTTGAAGATGCTTGTGGCTTGATCCGTATTCAAATACTTATTTTATGTCCTCCAAATAGGTAAGTAGTAGCTCTGGGCAAAGCACCATGCTTATTACTTTTGTTCACCACCACCACCCCCAACACATAACTGTCAAATGGGGACTATTTTCATAATTGTTTTTCACTAATTCTAAGCCATTTGGCTGTTATAAGAATACCTCGTTACTGATGGGTAGAACCATCTATAGGCAGATAAATGATAGAAAACTAGTCACTTTTAGATTGAGGATGAGGACCTAGAATTTCTTACAGCACAAGTTGTGGGATGGTTAAATTGCAACACTTCCTGTACTGCTGCAAACAGTATCTTTAATTTTATTACTTTCATCTTAGATTTCATCAAGGTAATGACTCTCTTTACCAAAGAGAATGGAGTAAGATCCTTCCTTTTGCAACTTTTAATACAGGTTAAAAGAACACCAGGGTCAAGCAAATAGAAAAATAAATCTCTTCTGTTAAAACAAAGCAGTGTATAGTCTAACTCTGGAGGAAGCAGCCAAATTTGAACAAAGGGTTCAAATCTTTGTTCTTCTACTTCGTGTTCCCTGGGAAAAAACTACTTATGCTCTTTAAACTCTGTCTTCCCCATCTTAAAAAAAATGACAAAACAATTCATCTCTCAGAATTGTGAAGATTGAATGAGAAAATGTATGTAGAATGCAACAAAGTAGCTGGCACTTAGTAAGTGCTCAATGAACATAGATTCCCTTCTCCCTACTCTTGCCACCTCTTTAAGGGTATGAAGTGAAGAAAATTTATAATCTGGGAATGAAGAAAACCATAATCTTGGTAAACTTCAGAAATGAAATGACTAAGGACCATCTACAAATAATAAAGGTCCTGAATGCTACTCACAACAAATCATGGGTCAAGAGCTAAGTGGGACACATAGCAGATCAACAGAAATAAGGTAATAATGAGGTGATGAAGGAAATGGCTAATCCGGTTAAGGATTATCAGCAGGATTTTATGGAGAGGAAATAGAGATTGGTATTTACACAAAATAGGAGTTTTTAAGAGCATAGACTAGGGAAACAGGCTGCTTGGGTTTGAATACAAGCTCTGCCACCTATTAATTGTATGACTTTGAACAAGTTGTTTAACTTCTCTGTGCCTCAGTTTCCTTATTTGTAGAATGGAAATACTAAAATAGTGGAAACTGAAAGTGTAATTGTGAGGATTATATGGGTTAATATCTGTAAAGTGCTTTGAAGAGAGAGTAAGATACAGTAAGCACTAATCAACAGTATTTGCCATTGTGTATGTCTCTCAAGCTAGTAGATATAGTCATCATTTTGTCATTTCTGAATGTGTTTCAGTCATTCCCAAATAAATCTGTTTGCCTTTTTCATAAAGCTCCATGGGCTCTTGCAGATATTTATAAACATAGGGACCAGAGCTGGTAGACCATACCTGACTAATTCAAGAATACATTATGGCTAGAATTACAAAAACAAACAGTATCATTCTTTAAATTAGTACTTAGGCCTTTTTTAATTGGAATCACCTGGAGTACTGATTTAAAATGAAAATTCCCAGATCCTGTGCCTAGGATGACCATATACTCTATTGCTAAATTTTGGACATTTTTGAGAGTTAAAGGGATTGTTATAGTCTAGCCAGGCTAAGAGGCATAAATTGTACTGCTCCATGCTACCTATCCCAGATCCATAGCATTTGGAGGACTGAGTCTCAGGAATTTGCATTTCTATTAAGTTTTCTTGTATATTGTCAAGTCTGAGAAGGGCTGTCTTAAATTGTGTTGTTAACAAGATTTCATTAATTCAGACCCTGTGGACTTTATAACATACCTTCATTTCCTGAGTACATTGCTCTGTGGTGAGGTAGCAACAAATAGGGGAAGAGAAAGTCCATCATATTCAGGGTCTGTTCCCACTAACAACCTTCCCTACCTCTGGCATGACAGTGCCTGCTGTAATCTATAAAATAGGCCCACAGATCTTCACCTGCTTTTGAAATTGAGAGAAGCCCATGTAATTATAGTAAAGCCACCTCTCCCTTGGCTATGAAACCAGCATATTACTACATTACCACCACAAACTCCCTAAAAGACCATACCTGGGGTTGGGGGGAGTATGTTATAAGAAAATGATTAGCCAACTTCCCTCAAAGTTTCAACAGGACTTAACCCATCACAGTATCATCCATGCTCACAACAATCATCACCAGAAGCACATGCCTCCCCGTCATCCATCAGTGCATGTGGACTTACTCTCATGGAGCACTGACCACTCCTTCATCTGACATAGACTCTTGCCTCTTCTCAGCTCTTCCCAAAGTCTTCATTTGTGTTCTAAAACACATGGCTTCTCACCAGCAAAACCCCCTTTATCATCACCCCTTCTCAGAACATATTCTTCCTGAATTGGCCCCAATTATACCTAAATGATCCTTAAGATTATTTAGCTCTTTCAGGGGAGGATTGAGTTTCCTTTTTCTCCCATGCACCACCCTCAACACTGAAAACACGGCATGCACTGTGTTGCCACTTGCAGAAAATTCCTCCTTCATCCTCTCTCAATAACTGGAGCATCTTTGAAAAGCCTATTGTGCTACCACACCATTTACTACTGCTTCTTGTCTGAAGCATCACTGATTTCCTGATCGTCCCTACTTTCATTATGTTTGGAACCTGGCTTACTGTCTTCAAATGGATTCAACTACTGCTCTTTTCACCATACGAGTAGACAGTCCTACACCTTGGACTATCAATTTCCTGTTCTTCTCTTTCCCAAACTCAGTTAAACATTTCCATAATATTCCCTAGAAATTGTTATTACCAACTCCAAACCTTGATTCAAATTAGTGCAGTCTCTGTTCCCACTTACTGTTCTTCAAAGTTATTTATTCTACTTCCCCAGCTCCTTTATTTATTGACCACGGTGGAACTGACATTTTCTATCCTCTCTTCCACCTGGTGTTTTCACTTGCTTTTATAATAACATTAGATGTCATAACTCAATACCACAAGCAATCTCTTACAAACATCAATTCTTAGTTTTCCTTCAACATGTTCAAAATCTTACTTTGCAAAACTCAGTTTTCTACTTACTCCACTCAAGTGTATGAGCAGCTTAAATATGCGTAGAAAAACACCAAACTGATGTTTGGACCTATTCTAAATTTTGACCATATTTTTTTAAAGTGGGACTTCAGGAGAACCAACAAGTTCATAATATTCCTTGTCATATTTTTTTTCATTTTAAATTAATTTTATTTACAAACAAACCATATCCATCAAGCATACTTATGTTTTCACTTTTTTTAAACAGGACTATTCCACACCCTCTCCTTTTTCTTCTAATATCCAGTAAACCCTAACCTTACTACATTCTCAATTGATACCCTCAATACTGATTTAATTGAGAAAATTAAAGTATTCTGAATGGAATGATTTTCACCTGTCTTCCATTAGCTCTACCAACCTACCTGAATTTGGATCAATAAAGTCTGCCTTCTCTCCTGTTAAAATTGATGAACTGTCACTATCTAAGGTCAACCTCTCTGTACTCGTGCACTGGAAGCTGTTCCCCTTCAACTATTCAAGGATTTTGATTTTTTACTTGTCCCCTCTCTGTCCTACATAATCTATTTTCTCCCCTGTACCAGATCATTTCTTCAATATATTAACATAGGGTTATACCTTTCATCATAGAAAGGTGAAATCCTTCCTTGACCTAATATTCCTCTCCAGTTTCTGCCTAATTTCTCTGCTCCTTTTTTTCAAGAACTCACTTTAAAAGAGTGATTTAAAAGATTAATGGTCTTACTGAGATATGATTCACATACCAAACAATGAGTCTATTGAAGGCATATAATTCAATGTTTTTAGTATTTTGACAGACATGTGTAAACATTGCCACAGTCAAGTTTGGAACATATTCATCACCTCAAGAAGAAACCCTGTATACCTTTGTTATCACTCCCCTAACCTCCATCTGCCATCCGTCCCCCCCACTCCCATCAACCCTAAGTTGCTACTGAGCTACTTTCTATCTCTACTGATTTCCTTATTCTGGACTTTTACATGAGTGGGATCATCTTTCACTTCACGTACTGTGCCCAACATTCATCTGTATTGTTTTATATACCAGTACTTCATTCCCTTTTATGACCAAATAATCTTCTGTTATATGGATATACTACTTTGCTTATTCATTGGTCTTTTGATGATGTTTGGGTTATTTCCACCTTTTGACTATGATGAATAATTCTGCTATAAGCATTTGTGTACAAATTTCTGTGTGGACATGTTTCCATTTCTCTTGTGTATATACCTAGGAATTTTTGGATTATATGGTAACTCTATATTTAGTCATTTGAGGAACTTCCAGACTGTTTTCCAAAGTGACTTAACCACTTTACATTCCTATCAGTGCTATATGAGGTTCTGATTTCTCCACATCCTTGCCAGCATTTGTCATGAATCATTTATTTTTGCTGCCTACACTTTATCACCTACTATTCTCCTTAACCTATTCCAACCAAGATTTTATTCCTACAGTTTCAGCAAGACCTCTCTTGTCAAATTAGCAATGATTTCTACCTTATTAAATTCAATGACACAGAACAAAATACTTTTTTTCCACTTTCCCTAGTTTTCATCCAATCCTCCAATCTTAGTGGCAGTTCCTCTGCAGTCTTGCTTCTAGAATTTCTTCCTAAAATAAAAATTTTGGCATGCTCCAAAACTCAACCCTAATTGCTCTTCTCTTATTCACTTTCTCCCTAGATGGTCTTGCCAGACCCATGGCTTTAAATGCCATTCATATACATACTGAAGTATGTTATATTTATTGATAAAATACTGCAATGTCTGGGACTTGCTCCAAGATAGTATGAAAAGAAGAATGCAGGTGGGGTATGGATGAAACAAGATTGGCCATGCGTTTATAATTACTAAAGTTGAGTGACAGGAAATGTGAGTTCATTATACTACTCTGTCTCATACATGCCTAAGAGTGTCCATAGTACTATATATTTTAAAATTCCATTTTTATGACAATCAAATGTACTTGTTGATCCCTAAGACCTTCCAAATTCCAGATACATATATTCAATCTCCTACTCAACATCTCCCCTTGAATTCTGAGAGTCATAAAAATTAATATATCCAAAATAGAGCTTCTGCTATCCCTTTGCCCTCAAATTTATTCTTCCTTTGAGTTTCATCTTAGCAATGGCATTATATACCCCACTGCTTGGGCCCCAAGCTTATGAGCCATCCTCAATTCTTCTTTATTCCCTCACAAACTACAGCCTATCAACAGGCCTTGTTGGTTTACTTTAAAAATTTATGGAATTTGATCAGCTCTCACCACCTCCAGAGCTATCACCCTCACTCAAGGTATCATCATTTTTTAACCTGAACTCCTTTAGTAGCCCACTAACTCATCTTTACTAATCCTTGACCAAAAAGCCTATGCCCAATAGAGTAGCCATGGTAATCTTTTAAGACAGTTTATGTCATCGTTTGGATGGACCACTTTAATGGTAGTCTTTCACATTTTAAAAACTCCCAGTCTCCATATCATGGCCAAGAAGACCCTGTTTGATCTGTCCTCTACTTTGCTCTCCAAACTCAATTGCTTCAAATATTCCTATCACTCACTCATTTCTGCTAAAATGGCCTCCTTATTGTTCTCCAAGAAGTCAGACTTTTCCTACTTCAAAATATTTACTGAAGCCATTTCTTCTGATTAACATGATCTTTCCCCAGAACCTTTTACATGGCCCATCCCCTTATGTCTTATCTGTGTGTCAACTCAATAAGGAGGTCTTCTCTGACCAGCCTATCTTCTGTCAGTCTTTCCTCCTGCTTTATTATTATTTTTTCTAGCACTAATCATTACTTAAGATTATATTCCATATATATTATTTTACTTGTCAATTTTCTGTTCCCCAACTATGATACAAGTTCAACAGGGATCATCTTTTTTCTGTTATATCTCCAGTCCCTAGGGCGGGGCCTAGAGTCTAATAATAGTGGATGCATAAAAAATGTGCAGATGAAATAATACTATTTGCTTTTACATAAGCTGATCTGCATATGCATATAAAGGTAAACACTTGCTGCTATGCAAATAGCCCTTTTGAATGTGATTTTAAGCCTGTTTAATTCAACAGGATCTAAATACTTCCACAAAGTCAGTCCAGTAACTCTGTGAAATATTTGGCTCCAGTCCGAGGTATGAGTTCTCCAGCTCACTGCTGCTCTCTTGGCAGTTCCAAGTCACCCAATCTAATTTCCAAATTGCAAAGTACGGATATTTCCATAGGGAATATGAAACAACCAAAGACTACGTTCATAGTAATTCAGTATTAATAATAATAATTATCTTTTTTTTTTGCTTTCAGTAGTATTTTGAGAATAGAAATTTCTACTTCTTTGTACAAGCTCTTTCTACAAATGACTTGCAACCCCAGGCAACTTATGGACATTGGATTTAATCAATCTTTGGACACAGTTCTCTTTTTATCCAAGGGAATAGTGAAGTTAAATCACAATTTGACTCTCCCAAACAGTTCATGTGTTTCCTTTACAGCATTCTGAGGTTCTATTGCCCCAGTCTTCTTCATTATAAAAGTGGAAACTTATTTCTAACTTTCTTTGTAACAGGTGGCTTTTATATCCTCATTCACAAGGTCAGCATCATAATCTTTTAGGCCAAGAGGAAATTCTTAAGACAGAATGTACTTGAAATAGTACACTCATTTGCAGTGAACTTCAAGAAGTTCAAGAATTATGATTACAATGTGTACTTACAAACACTTTTACTAGGGTTCCCAGTTACTGTCCCCTGGTTTGAGTGTAATTCTTCTAGGAAATAGGTGGAACAAGGAAAGATATGTTTTAATTCCTACAATATAACAATGGGAAAAAAGTTCAAGGGCAAATTTCTTATTGAAGTGTCAGAATCCAATGAATTTAACTGCACATCTTTTCTTCTTCCTTTCTTTTCTTTCACTCCCACCTGCCTGAATTGTACCTGTGTTTATTTGATATACGAGTGAAATAGTTTATGGAACCCAACCATCTGTGTCCTTTTCTCTCTCAAATGCATAAAACCATAATCCATATACATAAATTCATAATCCATGTGCATACTTATAACTCTATTAAGATAGTGAATTTTCCAGTGCAATTAAAATATGAGCCAAAGAGATGATTGCAATTTCAGACTGTATCATAAATACTCAGGCCCTTATAGTTATACACCTGGTGAGGAATTAGACCTGATTTGTATTATGAAACATCTTAATGTACAACTAAAAGAATAGTATAAAATGACAATCCCTTTCCCTTTGTGCACTTCTTCCAGTTATCCAAAAACCTCACTATTCAAAATCAGGAATGTGGAAGAGTTAGATATATTTATAAAATATCCATTGCTCTCTGAGTATGCAATCTAAAACTAGGAATTGGAATAGATTCAGACAAAGTTGTATCCTTTGCTGAACTTGCTGTTTGAATTCTCATTATATAAATCCAGGAACTGAACCTATCTGGTTGGTGAAAGGTACTTGCACTTTAAAACTGTAGTCCTGTCACCTTTTAGAATAAGCTTATGTTATGGCAGCAAGGTAGAAAAAAAATCCCTCTTTTATAGAATCTATAGAAAGTACTAAATGTAAAGTTCTGCAAAGAAGCAGCAAAGTCATTTGGGGGTATTGCTGACCCTAATGATTAAGTTGCTCTGAGAATTCATAACCAGTGTTGCAAGACCTCTTGGTAAGTTTGTTATGATTTTTACACACAAGCAGCTCCAACCATTCAGTCATCGGAGAACACTGTGAAGGACAGAGTGGAGCATGCTGTTTCCATCCCAGGATTGTATTAGAGCCCTTCTGAAAGTGGACTGTTATTGATTGGGTCAGTTTAATAAAACCTGAATTTCACAACAGAAAAGAGCACTGAGTAGTATAGTTCAATAGTAATTAAAATATCTCAAATGGTCATAAGATTTGTTTATTTATTTCTAAGTTTTCTCTGCTACCTATACAAGAGGTCAAGGTGGATAGAAAATAGCCTGGCACTAGGGAAAAAATAAAGACATTTTCTTAGGGCTTAATACAGTGTCTTTCACAGATTAGATATTCAAATATTTATTGACCAACAATGAATTGAACTGTAAAGTTATATTTAATTTTCTTCTGTGCCATGACATAAGAACTCTATTATCAAGAAAGAAGCGAGACTTCCGGAGAAGATGGCGGCTTAGTAAGACGCGCGGGTCTTAGTTCCTCCTCCAGAAAAGCAACTAAAGAAACAGAAACAATACAAAACAGCTACCGGAGTCACGACAGAGACCAAAAAAGACAGCGTACCCCATTCTGGAACGGCTGAACGGGTAGGGAGAATCCACTGCTGTGAGATACCCGAGGGGTGCACGTTTTCCCGGCTGGGGTGGCTGGCGTCTGGGGTCCCCTCCACGCACGTGGCTCCCCGGTCTGACTGGGAACGTTGGATAGTGGGGCCCTCCCGTCACGCTTGGCGTCTCGGGCCAGCTGGGCAATTTGGACCGGCACTCCCCCAAGCCACGGCCAGTGACCCCCGCCTCCACGCGCGGTTTCCCGGGCCGACTGCCCCGCAGACAAACGACCGCCACGAGCGCCACCTACTGGGCAGGAAAAGAAAAACAGAGCCCAGAGATTCCACAGAAAAACCTTTCAACCAGCTGGGTCCCACACCCAGGGAGATCTGATCAAATGCCCAGACACCAGCAGAAAATAATGGATGACGCTCGGAAAACTGAAGATATGGCCCAATCAAAGGAACAAACCAATAGTTCAAATGAGATACAGGAGCTGAGACAACTAATGCTGAATATACGAACAGAAATGGAAAAACTCTTCAAAAACCAAATCAATAAATTGAGGGAGGACATGAAGAAGATATGGGCTGAAAAAAAGAAGAAATAGAAAATCTGAAAAAACAAATCACAGAACTTGTAGGAGTGAAGGACAAAGAAGAAAAAATGGAAAAAACAATGGATAACTACAATGGTAGATCTAAAGAGACAGAAGCTACAATTAGTGAACTGGAGGATGGAACAACTGAATTCCAAAAAGAAACAGAAACTATAGGGAAAAGAATGGAAAAACTTGAGCAGGGAATCAGGGAACTGAATGACAATATGAAGCGCACAAATATACGTGTTGTGGGTGTCCCAGAGGGAGAAGAGAAGGGAAAAGGAGGAGAAAAACTAATGGAAGAAATTATCACTGAAAATTTCCCAACTCTTATGAAAGACCTAAATATACAGATCCAAGAAGTGCAGCGCACCCCAAAGAGAATAGACCCAAATAGGCGTTCTCCAAGACATTTACTAGTTAGAATGTCAGAGGTCAAAGAGAAAGAGAGGATCTTGAAAGCAGCAAGAGAAAAACAATCTGTCACATACAAGGGAAACCCAATAAGACTATGTGTAGATTTCTCAGCAGAAACCATGGAAGCTAGAAGACAGTGGGATGATATATTTAAATCACTAAAAGAGAAAAACTGCCAACCAAGACTCCTATATCCAGCAAAATTGTCCTTCAAAAATGAAGGAGAAATTAAAACATTTATAGACAAAAAGTCACTGAGAGAATTTGTGACCAAGAGACCAGCTCTGCAAGAAATACTAAAGGGAGCACTAGAGTCAGATACGAAAAGACAGAAGAGAGAGGTATGGAGTAAAGTGTAGAAAGAAGGAAAATCAGATATGATATATATAATACAAAAGCCAAAATGGTAGAGGAAAATATTATCCAAACAGTAATAACACTAAAAGTTAATGGACTGAATTTCCCAATCAAAAGACATAGAATGGCAGAATGGATTACGACCCAGCAATACCACTGCTAGGTATCTACTCAAAGGACTTAAGGGCAAAGACACAGACAGACATTTGCACACCAGTGTTTATAGCAGCATTATCTACAACTTCAAAGAGATGGAAACAGCCAAAATGCCCATCAACAGACGAGTGGCTAAACAAACTGTGGTGTATACCTACGATGGAATATTATGCAGCTTTAAGACAGACTAAACTTATGAAGCATGTAATAACATAGATGGACCTAGAGAACATTATGCTGAGTGAGTCTAGCCAAAAACTAAAGGACAAATACTGTATGGTCCCACTGATGTGAACCGACATTCGAGAATCAGCTTGGACTATATCATTGGTAACAGAGACCAGCAGGAGTTAGAAACAGGGTAAGATAATGGGTAATTGGAGCTGAAGGGATACAGACTGTGCAACAGGACTAGATACAAAAACTCAAAAATGGACAGCACAATAATACCTAAGTGTAATGTAACTAGGTTGGAACACTGAATGAAGCTGCACCTGAAATATGGTTTTTTGTTTGTTTGTTTGTGTGTTTGTATCTTTTGTTTTTGTTTTTTTCTTTTTCCTTTTTATATATATATATATTATTAGTATTATTATTTTAATTCTCTTCTCTATATTAACATTCTATATCTTTTTCTGCTGTTTTGCTAGTTCTTTTCCTAAATCGATGCAAATGTACTAAGAAATGATGATCATGCATCTATGTGATGATACTAAGAATTACTGAGTGCATGTGTAGAATGGAATGATTTCTAAATGTTGTGTTAATTTCTTTTCTTTTTTTTGATTAATAAAAAAATTAAAAAAAAAAAGAAACAATGATCATGCATCTATGTGATGATGTTAAGAATTACTGATTGCATATGTAGAATGGTATGATCTCTAAATGTTGGGTTAATTTCTTTTTTTCCATTAATTAAAAAAAAAAAAAAGAGAACGGGTAATTGGAGCTGAAGGGATACAGACTGTACAACGGGACTGGATATAAAAACTCAGAAATGGACAGCACAATACTACCCAATTGTAATGCAATTATGTTAAAACACTGAATGAAGCTGCATGTGAGGTATAGGTTTTTGGTTTTTTTTTTTGTTTGTTTGTTTTTTCTTTCTATTATTGTTTTAATTCTTATTCTGTTGTCTTTTTATTTCTTTTTCTAAATCGATGCAAATGTACTAAGAAATGATGAATATGCAACTATGTGATGTTATTAAGAATTACTGATTGTACATGTAGATTGGAATGATTTCTAATTGTTTTGTTACTTCTTTTTTTAATAAATAAAAAAAAAGAATTACTAAAAAAAAAAAAAAAAAAAAAAAAAGAAAGAAGCGAATCAGACATGAAGATCAGTTTAGAATAAACTTGTATCTGGGAAGCAGAAAGATACTAGAAACTCCAAACCAAGGGTCTCAAAGAATGGCACTGGGATTCTGAACTGTCAAAGGCCCAACTCTCACGTATACATGAACATTTGAACATTTTCAGGCTAGAAATGCAGTGTGCACATATTAATTTACTCTCAGGGCCAATTGCGGCCAGAGTGATTTTGGTTTTGAGGTTTGGGGGATATTAAATTTTCTCAAAGGCCTAAAAATCAGAAATCTGCCAGAAGTTCTTGGAGTTGGAATTTGCTAAAACCTTAAACCTCACACCTTACATCTCTCAGAAAGTGTGAAAACCTTATTAGACATTTGGGCCAATTTAATTTAAGCAGGATGAGCATCAAAACACAGAGACTAGAACCCTGATAGGAGTGAGAATGCCCTTTAAGCATCTGGGAGAGGGTGCACTGTCTATATTATTTATTTTTTATGGAGTTGTAATTTATATATAGTGAAATATGCAACTCTTAGACAATTTGATGAGCTTTTACAAATGCAGAAATGCGTGCAATCCACACTTCTTTGAAATGTACAGTATTTCCATTACCACAGAAAGTTCCCTGGTGCCCATTCCTGGTCAAACCCCCAGAAGCAGCCACCATTCTACCATCTGTTACCATAGATTAGCTTCATTAGTTTCGCTGTTCTAGAACATCATTTAAGTGGAATCTAAGAGTATATACATTTTTTGGATCTGGCTTCTTTTGCTTTACATAATGTTTTTGTTTTGTTTTATTTCTCCATGTTGTTGTGGTTTATTCCTTCTTATAGCTGAGTTGTTTTCTATTCTATGAATATACTACAATTTGTTTATCCATTCTTCTGCTTATGGGTAATTGGGTTTTCTGAGTTTGAGGATGCTATGAAAAACAGGTGCTGTGAACATTCTTGATCAAGATTTTTCGTAGACATATCTTGTCATTTATTGGGAATGGGATTCTGGGCCAATGGGTAGGTAAATGTTTAAGAAACTGCCAAAAGGTTTTCCAAAGTGATTGTGTCATTTTACACCCCTAAGAGCAGTAATTGAGAGTTCGAGTTGCTGAACATTCTGAAACCTTAATATTTCAGTCACTCTAGTAGGTGTGAAATGTTATGTAACTCTGAATTTAATTTGCATTTTCCTATTGTCTAACCATGACAATTGCTTTCTTATGAATGTACTGACCATTCGTTTATTGTTTTCATGATGTGCAGTTCAAGTCTTTTACCTATTATTTTTATGTGGCTATTTATTATCTCTTTATCAATCCATTGCAAAGATTTTCAAATTATTTAGGAAATCAGTCTTTTGTTAGATATAGGTGTATAAATACTTCCTCTCAGTCTGTGGCCTGACAGCTTATTTTCCTAATGGTACCATGTGAAAAACAGAATTTTAAATCTTGACAAAGTCCAAATTACCCTTTTATTTTTTTAATGGTCATAAAAGTGGAATCATACAGTATGTGTCCATGGTACCTGGCTAATTTCACTCAGTATTATGTCCTCAAGGCTCATCATCTGGTCATGTGCTTCAGGATTTCATTTTGTCTTACTGCTGCATAATATTCCATTGTATGTAAATACCACATTTTGTTGATCCACTCGTTTCTTGATGAGTTGGTTTGTTTCCATCTTTTGGCGAGTGTGAATAATGCTGCTCTGATCATCAGTGTGCAAATGTCTGTTTGTATCATTGCTTTCAGCTCTTCTGGGTATATACCAAGCGGGGCTATTGCTGGGTCATAGGACAACTTGATAGTTAGTTTCCTAAGGAATCACCAAGCGGTCTTCCACAGTGGCTGCACCATTGTACATTTCCACCAGCAGTGCATAAGTGTCCCAGTTTCTCCACATCCTCTCCAACATTTATGGTTTCCTGATGTTTAATAGCAGCCATTCTTATAGGTGTGAGGTGGTATCTTATTGTAGTTTTGATCTGCATTTTCCCTTACAGGCAGTGAAAATGAGCATCTCTTCATGTGCTTTTGAGCCACCTGTATTTGCTCTTTAGAAAAATGACTAGTCATATCTTTAGCCTATTTTATAATTGGATTGGTTGTTCTTTTGTTGTTGAGTTGTATGATTTTTTTGTATATACAGAAAATCAAACCTTTGTCTATATGTGATTTCCAAATATTTTCTCCCATTAAGTTGACTGCCTCTTCATTTTTTTGACAAAGTCTTTTGAGGTGCAGAGGCATTTAATTTTGAGGAGTTCCCATTTATCTATTTTTTCTTTTGTTGCTTGTGCTTTGGGTGTAAAGTTTAGGAAGCTACCTCCTATTTCTAGATCTTGAAGATGTTCCCATACATTTTATTCTAGAAGCTTTATGGTGCTAATTCTTACATTTAGGTGTTTGATTCACTTTGAGTTCATTTTTGTGTAGGGTATAAGATATGGGTCCTCTTTCATTCTCTTGGCTATTGATACCCAGTTCTTTCATGCCCAATTATTGAAAAGACTATTTTGTCCCAGTTCAGAGGATTTGGAGTCTTATCAAAAATCAGTTGACCATAAATTTGGTGGTCTATTTCTGCACTCTCAATTTGATTCCATTGGTCAATGTTTCTGTCTTTGTGTCAGTACCATGCTGTTTTGACCACTGTAGCTTTATAATAGGTTTTAAAGTCAAGGAGTGTAGATCTTCCCACTGCGTTCTTCTTTTTTAGGATGCTTTTAGCTATTCAGGGTCTCTTTCCCTTCCAGGTGAATTTGGTACTTAGCTTTTTCAAATCTTCAAAGTAGTTGTTGGAATTTTGATTGGTACTGTGTTGAATGTGTAGATCGATTTGGGGGGAATTGACATCTTAACTATATTCAGCCTTCCTATCCATGAGCAGAGACTGTCTTTCCACCTATTTAGATCTCCTTTGATTTCCTTTAGTAACGTTATGTAGTTTTCTGTGTACAAGTCTTTTATGTCTCTAGTTAAGTTCATTCCTAAGTATTTGATTCTTTTAGTTGCTACTTTAATGGAATTTTTGCTTTGACTCCTCAGCTAGTTCATTGCTCATGTATAGAAATGTTACTGATTTTTGCACATTAATTTTATATCTTGCCTCCTTGCTGAATTTATTAGCTCAAGTAACTTTGCTATAGATTTCTCAGGGTCTTCCAAGTGTAGTATCATATCATCTGCAAATAATGAGAATTTTACTTCTTCCTTTCCAGTTTGGATGCCTTTATTTCTTTGTCCTGACTTATTGGTCTAGCTAGAACTTCTAGCATAATGTTGAATAATAGTGGTGACAGTGGGCATCCTTGTCTTGTACCTGATCTTAAGCGAAAGGCTTTCAGTCTGTCTCCATTGAGTATGACATTGCCTATCAGCTTTTCATACATTCCCTTTATCATATTGAGGTAGTTACCTTTGATTCCTACCTTTTGGAGTATTTTTATCTGAAAAGGATGCTGAATTTTGTTGAATGTGTTTTCAGCATCAATTGAGATGATCATGCAATTTTTCCCCTTTTGATTTGTTAATGTGCTATATTACATTAACTGATTTTCTTACATTGGACCATCCTTGCACTCCTGGTATAAACCACACTTGGTCATGATGAATAATTTTCTAATGTGTTGTTGGATTCGATTTGCTAATATTTTACTGAGAATTTTTGCACCTATGTTCATTAGAGAGATTGGCCTGTAGTTTTCCTTTTCTATAGCATCTTTACCCAGTTTTGGTATTAAAGTGACATTAGCTTCATAAAATGAGTAAGGTAGAGTTCTTTTTTCCTCAATTTTTTGGAAAAATTTGAGCAGGATTGGTGTTAGTTCTTTCTGCAATGTTTGATAAAATTCCCCTGTGAAGCCATCTAGCCCTGGGCTTTTCTGTGTAGGAAGATTTTTGATGATTGATTGAATCTCTTTACTTGTGATTGGTTTGTTGAGGTCTTCTATTTCTTCCTGAGTCAGTGAGCTTGTTTGAATGTTTCCAGGCATTTGTCCATTTCATCTAAGTTGTCTAGTTTGTTGGCATATAGTTGTTCATATTATCCTCTCATGATTTTTTTATCTCTTCAGGGTCTGCTGTAATGCACCCCTTCTCTTTTCTGATTTTGTTTATTTGCAGACTCTCACTTTTTTGATTTGTTAGTTTTACTAGTGGGCCATCAATTTTATTGATTTTCTCAAAGAATCAACTTTTGATTTATTGATTTTATCTATTGTTCTTTTATTTACCCATTCATTTATCTCTGCTTTAATCTTAGTCATTTCTCTTTTCCTATTTGCTTTAGGGTTAGTTTGCTGTTCTTTCTCAAGTTCCTCCAGGTTTGCTGTTAAGTCCTTGATTTTTGCTCTTTCTTGTTTTTTAACATAGGCATTTAAAGCAATAAATTTCCCTCTCATCACAGCCTTTGTCAAATCCCATAAGTTCTGATAAGTTGTATTCTCATTTTCATTCATCTCCAGATAGCTGTTGATTTCTCTAGCAATTTCTTCTTTGACTCACTGGTTGTTTAAGAGGTGTTATTTAATGTCCATATATTTGGGAATGTTCTCATTCTTTGGTGGTTATTGAGATCCAGCTTCCTCCCATTGTGATCAGAGAAAGTGCTTTGAATGATTTCAATATTTTTAAATTTACAAAGACCTGTTTTGTGCTCCAGCATATGATCTATCCTGGAGAATGTTCCACAAGCAATAGAAATGAATGTATTACCTTGTGCTTTGGGGTGCAGTGACCTATATATACCTGTTAGGTCTAATTCATTTATCAAGTTATTTAACTTCTCTATTTCCTTGTTGATCTTCTGCCTGGTTGTTCTATCTATAGAGGAGAGTGGTGTATTGAAGTCTCCGACTATTATTGGTGAAACATCTATCATTGCCTTCAGTTTTGCCAATGTCTGTTTCATGGACTTTGGAGCTCCTTGATCAGGACCATAAACATTTATGATTGTTATATCTTCTTGATGAATAGACCCTTTAATTAGTATATAGTGTCCTTGTTTGTCTCTTATGATGTCTTTACATTTAACATCTATTTTGTCCAATATTAGTATAGCTATTCCTGCTTCCTTTTGGTTACAATTTGCATGGAAGATCTTTTTCCATTCTTTCACTTTCATTCTATTTGTATTCTTGTGTCTAAGAAGAGTCTCTTGTAAACAGCATATACCTGGATTATGTTTCTTATCCATTCTGCCAATCTGCATCTTCTGATTGGTAAATTTAGTCCATTAACATTCAAAGTTATTATTGAAAAAGTATTTCTTGATTCTACTATCTAATCTTTTTTTAATTTTATTTGTCAGATATATATATATTCTTTTCCCTCTTCCTCTTTGTATTCTCTAAATTACCCTTAGTGGTAATCTTCAATTCTGTGCCCTCCTCCAGACCACCCTCAGCTGTCTATTTTTTTCAGCTGTCAGAACTCCTTTTAATATTTCTTATAAGGCTGGTCCCTTGTTGAAAAATTCTTTCAGGACTTCTTTATCTGTGAAAGCTTTAATCTCTCCCTCAACTTTGAAGGACAATTTGGCTGAGTACAGAATTCTTGACTGGAAGTCTTTCTCTTTCAGGATCTTGAATATATCATACCACTGCCTTCTCACCTCCAGGGTGCTAGTTGAGTAGTCTGAACTCAGTCTTATTTGGTTTCCCTTGTATGTAGTAGATTGTTTTTCTCTTGCTGCTTTCAGGATCTTCTGCTTCTCTTCAACATTTGACAGACTGATTAGTATGTACCTTGGGAAAGGCCTATTTGGATTTATTATGTTTGGAATACTTTGGGTTTCTTTGACTTGTATATTTAGATCCCTTATGAAGGTTGGGAAGTTTTCCCCCATTATATCGTCAACTACTCTTCCTAGCCCTTCACTCCTCTCTTCTCCCTCTGGGACACCAGTGACCCTTATATCTGTGTAACTTTATTTTGTCTATCATTTCCCTGAGTTCCATTCAATTTTTTCCATCTTTTTTGCCATTTGCTATTTTGAGTCATCGATGTTAGTTATCTTGTCCTCTATATTACATATTCTTTCTTCTGTCTCTTCACATCTGGTGTTGTGTCCCTCTAGTATGTTTTTTATTTGGTCAACAGTGTCTTTAATCTCTGTGATTTCCACTATTTTTCATTTTATTCTTTCAAATTCCTCTTTGTGCTCTTCTACTGTCTTCTTGATCTCATTTATGTCATTTGCTATCCCACTTATCTTATTAAGTAGAGTTGTATGAACACCTTTGATTAGTTGTTCCAATGTCTGTGCCTCCTCAGGTGTTTTAATCTGGTCATTAGACAGGGCTATATCTGTCTGCATATCTGTGATGTGCTTAGTGATCTTCTGTTGTCTTCATCACATGTAGATATCTTGATTGATTTACTTTGGGAGTTGATTTCTTTCAATAGTCTAAGGCCTTGTGTTTGCTGGATGGTTGTACAGCAGGGAGCAGGGCATGGGGTGGAGCACTCAGTACAGTGATTTGCTTCAAGGCAGATTGGGGGCAGGTTGGGGATGTTTTGCTGGTACTTGTGAATATGGGTGCCCTGTGGCCAGGGAGGATGTAGCTGTGCAGGTGCACTGGTCTGGGGAATGCAACCCTGGTGCGTGCTGGTCTAAGGCAGAGGACCCTTTCTTCACATGCATAGAGCTGTGGCAGCAGGTCAGCATTATGCTTTCATGGGTGGGGCAGATGTGACCTGGCTGTGCAGGTGGCACTTTCTCAGAGCTGGGAAGTGAGGCTGAGGGTTGTGCGCATATGTGGTTCTAGGACTGCTTGGAACGTGCAGTTCCCAGAGCTGAATAACATGATTGGGGGCCTGTGCATATATGTGGGCCTGGGAGTGTCAAAAACAGATGCCCTGAGTTCAAGGAGGGCGGAGTGAGGTTGTGCGACACTATGGATGAGGGGGGGGGGTCACGTGTAACTTAGGTATGGAGGTCAGTGCCCACAACTTTTATGCCCTGGTAATAATAGCCTGCAGGGAACAGGATGGGGGAGGTAGTGCTTGGGAGGGGTGTAGGTGGGTTGGACTGCACTTGGGGTGGGAGTGTGGGATAGGTACATGCACTGGGGGTTGGTGGGTGGGGGTGCCTGGAGGGCAGAGAATGGGAGCAGGTGAGGGCCTTCAGGTGCATAGGGTTTGGGGAGAGTTGCCAGTCAGGGGGCTGTGCCGGTGTGAGGGTAGCCTCCCAAGGAACGTGGCCTGGCTTACTTCCTAGTCCTGTGTACCCGTCTGTGCATTCCCACAGGCTACTCTGCTCCATGATTCCACACCAGGTTCCAGCCCTCTGCCTATCAGTTCCTCAGCTGCTGCAACCAGGGCTGCCACAGGTGGTACAGAAGGCTCTCCTAGGTCAGCCGCACTCCTGAATTGCCGCCGCAGTTGCACTCCTGTCACTTCTCTAACTTTTCCCTGGAGCAGGGCTAATCTCAAGCTGCTCTAGTTGGCCATCTTCTCGGAAGTCTATTTTTTTAATGGTTAGTGCGCTCTCTATCCTATGTAAGAAATCTTTGCCTATCCCAAGGTAACAACAATATTCTATGTTTTCTTTATAGACGTTGTATGGTTTGGCTTTTCTGTTTAGGTCTATGAAAACTTTTTTATTTATTGTTGTATATTTTTTGAGGTAGGGGTTGAGTCCCAAGCTTCACATATGGCTATCTAATTATTTCAGGATCATTTTTTTTTTAAATTCCTTTTCCTATTGATAGCTATAAATTTTAATTGTAAAGCTAACTCGACAATTTATCTAGCTAGTTAAATAAATTGTTAAATTGTAACTAGTACAATTTAACTAACTCCACTCCTTTTACCAACATAAGAAATGCCACTTTAAATGAAATTGGTCTAAGCACATAGTATAGATAGAGACACCAAGCAATGGGAGGAGCAATTACTTGTACTTCAAGGTATTTACTTAAATAGATTAGGTTGTACCTTGGATATTCCTATCTTTTCTCTAGACACATTTATGAATGGCATACTCATGCTGCCAGGTTCTGCTTATGGATGTGTAAATGGAGCCCTATATAAGAACAGCCAGCTAAGGAGGACTAAAGAGAATTGAAGCCCAGCCCTTTCTTTTGCTGTTCATCCTTGGGGGTGTGGGGGGGTGGGCAGGCTGTTCATCCTTGGGGACATGGGTGGGAAAGGAGTTTGACTGTAAGGTGAAAGGGGCTGCTCTGTCCACAGATACACCTATAAGAGGCATTCTTGGTAATTCACTTAGAGGAAACAGTTTAAGGTTCAGGCAGAGGTGACAGTTTTTCTAATTTGTATAATGATGCTAAATATGCTACCATAAGCTCCGTACTGCCTATCTAACCATTTCTGAACCTGCAAAGTTCAGTTACTTAGGCCTTCAGTCATTGAAGATACTTTCCTCAGTTTAAACCATGGTGAGATAGTAGGCCCCTTGCCTCTGTTTCCTTGTTCAGTTTTTGGTCTTTTTTTCCTTCCTTTGGCTGTATTTTGCCTTATCACCTTCCTTATAAAATAGTCATGACACTCAGGAGAGTCTCTTCTCCAACTAAGGACCCTGGGAAGTCCATCTAATTACGATATCTATCATAAATGTTAAAATGATTTTGTATTAGCCAGTAATATCAGTAGCTTTTAATGCAAACAATAAATGTGTAGAGGGGTACCTAAGGACATTCTACTAAACTTTTAGAGGATCTGCTTATTTTTGTCCTTCCAGTCTTGGGTCTGGATACATTCTTTTGCCATCCTCTCCTCAATCTCAGCTCTCATAATAAACAAATGGACATAAACTTCTATAACCTAGATTGGCACAGTGTTTGTAGAACTTTCAAACATCTGCTTAAATCTCTGTTTATTTCCATAAGGGATTCCAGTAAACTTTCCATTTACAAATCTCACTTTAGAGTAGAAGTATGGTGCTGAGAATTTAAAAACTTGCCCAAGTTTACAAAGCTAGCTAGAAACATAGGCATGTCTTTTGAACCTCTTTGTCTCTAAATCAGACCTGGAAACAATTTTACTTCTCACTCCCACTCCATAGTTTCAAACTCCTTCTATGTTAAACAGCAACTCTTGCCTCATTTTGTAAACTAAAGGAAAGAGCATATGACGATTGGAAGTAAATTGGAGAGATGGGGAATGGATGGTGACAGGGATGAGAAGCATGCTGGTATCAGGATTGTCAGGTATTTGTGGGGAGGAGGGGGTTAACTGTGTGTGTATCTGTGTGTGCATATGTGTACATACACACAGATGCACACACACAAACACATAATAAAATCACCTAGTTTCTCATGAGCTTGGGGGAACACATATGTTTCTAACCAATATATTTATTTGTTTTTGTGTCTCTATTTTCATCTCAGAATAGGATAAAATAGTGAAAAAGGAAATGGTTGGAATAAAAGTCATTGAGCAACTAATTCAGAAACAGAGATAATGTGGCAGGAAGGACTGTCTGAATTGTTTCAGCTTTCTTCTTAATGTGGTGATTTGTCTTTCTTGGATACAATCACATCCATGAGAATGAACGAAAAGATGAATACAGCAACAAGATTGTAGCAGGAATATTGCCTTTTCAAGAGAAGGATCAAGAAAACTAAAACAAAGTGCTCCTCATTTCCTCTAGGGATTCCTGTTATATAATTTCCATTTTAAATGAAGCAGAGATACTTCTAATAACCAGAGAAACACTTAAAAATTAAGAAACACTTGTTCTAGTTAATGTGTCTGAATAGTATCAAGAAAAAAAGTCTCCCCCAGGAGGTCATTATTATTCAAAAATTACTCTAATTAGGTCATGAATACATTAGGCCTTTTTCAGTGCCAACAAGAGAAAAAATAGAATTAGAAATGTGAAATGCATAATACTCCCAACGTGTTAGGGTGATTTTATTCCAAAATGCCATTAAAAGATGAAAAGGTCACCCTGTAGGGAAGTAATTGGAACAGCACTCTTGTAACTGATTAAAGGGGCTTTTATTTAGGCATATATTTTTTTCTTCCTTTGAAAAGGGGTCTTTCTAGATAGAGAATAAAAACATACATGCATACATACATATAAAGATTTTGATTGGATGCCTGTTTGGCTGTTTTAAGACAATAAAATAGGAAAAAAGGAAAACAAGAGCTCTTCAAATGTCAAAACAGACACACTTGTAGACAAACACAAATTGCACAGAGTATCTTATGGAAATATAAAAAGATATAGTATCTTTATATGATATTTGGTATCATATTGTGATTGCAGTTTTACATAATGGGAGTTTGCAACATGCCATAATCAATCTTACTTTATTTAAAATCTGACAAAATTTTGCACAAGATTTCCATCTCAATGACATGATACCTAAACATCCAGCACTTGAAAATTATCTTTCTATCTCATTATTGTTACCTTACAAGTACTCCACATTACAAACAGTTGCAGGATTTCTCATATTATCTTCATTCAGATTCCCAAATGTGAATCATATATGTGTGTGTGCATTCCCTCCAAACCATTTGAGAGTAAGCTGTAAACATTTTGACTGTTGACGCATGAACACTTCACTGCAAACCTCCTAAGAACAAGGGTCTTCTTCTACATCATTAGAGTATAATTAATTGAAATCAGGAAAATAGTATTGATTAAATAATATCAACTAATCTACAGGCCTCGCTTAGATTTTACCAGTTGTCCCAACAAATATTTTTTGAACAACTAGGACTCTATTGTACATTGCAAAGAAGGATAAAGACCTTTCAGAAAGTGAAAATTTTCAAGGAGTGTGTTCATGAGAATTAAGTTCAATTTAGTGGATAATATAACTATTAATTCAATAAATAGGCATTTGGCATCAATTTTGCATATGGAATAAATCGTAAAAATTCCCATAGGTTGTCAGTTTATAATGAGTGAAACACAATATTAATGTTTTTTTATGTGACCTCTCAAATTCCACCCTATAACAATCTTATGGTAGATATTTTATAGAGGAACTGAGAGCTTAGGGAGATTCAACAACTCACTTGATCACACAGCAGGTAAGTTTCTGGTATTACAATCCAAATCTGTCTGACTCGAAAGCCAAATTCTTATTCATTATATCATATTCTGTAGTATAAAACAACAGGAATTGATAATGCATGCCCTACTGTCCCGTAACTTATAATCACCCTAAGGAGAAATATATGAATACATTCAAACTCAGACCACTACAGTATAATGAAGCTTCAAGGTCATCTTCATTTAAAATGGTAACCAACTGCTATCCTGGCCATTGTGCTTCAGTCTCCCTATTTCTCACTTGTTTTCTCCATAGCCCTTATAATATCTCCCTATGTAATATACATATTTATTATGTTAACTTCTTTCTTTCTCTCCACAGGAATATAACTGCAGAAGAGCAGCCAGCTGTGTATATGTTTTTTTCTTTTCCTATTGCTGAGTTCTGCAGTACATAGAAAAGTGCCTTGCCTGGAGTGGGCATTGGTAAAAGATTTGTTGAATGAAAGACTGAATTATTTCAATCACTTAATTTCACAGATGAGGAAAGTGAAATCTAAAGAGATTGAATTGAGAGTAATTTAATGACATTAAATGCCATTTAATATATTGGCATATATTCATTTAGTTCATATACATATATATATATATGTATATAAAATATATATACAGTATATAAAAAGGAATCACAATGAGTGACACAAACAATGAGTCCCAGGAGAGCATTGTGGAGGCAGAGAGCAAGACGGTCAGAATAGGATGGGAGAGGGGGGTTTGCAATAGAGGAGAGAGGCAGAGTGGACCATAAATAACAAGTAGAAAACCTTTCATTAATAAAGACATGGGGAAGGAAATTAATAGAGAATGTTAGATAGCTGGATTTAGAGGAGGGTTCATTTTGGGAAAGGATGAAAGTTCAGGCTTGGAAGGAATAATGCTGCCAGATTACAGAAGAGCTTTACTGCATGTAGAAAAGTTTGCATTCCTCTAAGCAAGTTAAATGGGATATTTTCTGGCAGATAAAAAACAAAGACTTAGCCCATTTCCACTCTAAGAAAAACTTGACTTAGCAGTGCATTGAGAATTCAACAGTGTTTTTTTCAGGGTTAATTTGTATGTTCATCTGTCATTTCTGAATTAGTCTGATTGTAATGAATTTGATACCTCATGGCTCAGGAAATGATTGAACAGATCATACCTTCAATGGAGGTTCGGTGATTCTAATAAACAGAGATACATAAAATATTTTAGCTAAGTAAAACTGTAAATAATAGAAGATAGATACTGCAAAAAATAGAGAAGGAAGAGGAATGTTTATGGTTAACATATGGCACAAGTTGCTAATGAAACCAGACTTTAACCATTGAGGCATTTCCTTTCTGATTTTAGTATTGTCTTAGCTCATCAGTCTGCCACTAATAGGATGGCATAAGCAACGGGAATTTATTGACTCACGGTTTTGAGGTAAAGGCCAAAATCAAGTCAACAGCACGGGGATGCTTTCTCCCTAGAGTCTGCAACATTCTGGGGCTGGCTGGCAGTGAACTTTGGAGTTCCTGGGCTCATGTCTCTGCCTCAGCCTCAAGGTGACACCCTCTCCTTTCTCTTCCAGCTTCTGTCCACATCGGCTTCCAGATTCTGCCTGTGGCTCCCAGTTTCTTGCTAAAATATCTCTAGTAATCTCAAGACCCTACTTCACTTTGTTGGGCCACACCTTAGCTTAAAATAACAACTTCATGAGATCCTATTTATAATGGGTTAACACACAGGAATAAGGTTTAACGTTAGGAATAAATCTAAATTAGGTTTCAGAAATCTACCACAAGTTTCTATAAATCTGCACCAGAATTGAGGTAATGCAAATTCTGGAGCAGTGATCTGTCTACCCTTTTGATTTAGAAGCCATGCTTACTGAACTTATCTGCTTTGTCATAGGCAAAGAAGGATATGAAGATCCAGTAGGATGTATCTGTTCTTAAGAATGAACAAAAATTTCTGTTTGCTTTGCATCATATTGTTTATCTAGTCTCTTTTTATAATTATCTTTAATTTGTTGGATATTGTTGTCTTCATATTATACCTGAGAAAACTGAGAATCAGAGGGTTAAGTGAATGTCCAAGAACAGCCAATGAGTAAAACCAGGATTTTATGGTTAAATCCACTGGCTTCAGGATTTTTGCTGCTTCCGTATATCATGGTCTATGGCCCCAAATCATCTTTCTCTTCCAGATTGGTTCTGTGATAAAAGTAGGGAATGCACTTCCTCTTTTGATTTACAGTTACCCAGTGGTTGAGATTAGGAATTAAAGAGGAGTATCAATCCATAGTTATGAAAGTACTGCCTGTTCTGCTAATATTTGTGAGAATAGTTCCAGGTACCATTACCAAGTTGGAGAGGGAAAAGATGATGCCATTCTTACTCTTGGCACACATCTCCCTCCTTTCTACACTGCTACAAATAGTTACTACTACTGGGGGTGCAAGGGGAGTTCAATAGTAGAATTCTCATCTGCCATGTGGGAGACCAGGGTTCGATTTCCGGCCCACACACTTCCCAAACAAACAAAGAAACCAACAAAAACAAGCAAACAAACAGACAAAAATTCAACGAATGGTGCTGCAATAACAGGATACTCGTGTAGAAAAAGAATGAAATGTAACCCCACCATACAGCATACAAAAATAAATAATCAAATAAATAAACAGTATTTACAACTACTACTAATATAGTACATGTTGCTCAAAAAGCCAGATGTTTATATAGAAGTAATATAAAAGTCTTCTGCTTAAGGGCAGGCCATGGTGGCTCAGCAGGCAGAGTTCTCGTCTGCCATGGTGGAGACCCGGGTTCGATTCCCTACACCTGCCCATGCGGGAAAAAAAAAAAAAAACAGAAAAAGTCTTCCTGCTTCATTGTCTTCCATTTCCAAAAGGAAACCCTGCTCTCAGTTTGTGTGTGTGTGTGTAAACTTTCTCTCAGCATTTTTTATACACAAGGGATCATAATTACTTCTTTTGTTTATGAATAGATTTGACCACTATTTTCTATTAATATATAGAGGGAAGTACTTCATTCCAGAGCCTAAATATAGCAAACTTTAACAGTCCCTTATTCGTACTTATTTAGGTCCCCTTTCATACTTCTCCACCCCATTCCCCACCAGTTTCCTTGCTATTAAAACAATGTTGCAGTGAAGATCATTGGAAACAAATCTTTGTGCATAGGCACAAGTAAATCTACCAGAGGAAAATCTTCGAAGTGGAACCCAAGGTTCAAAAGTATGTTGACTTAATCATTTACTAGGTATTGCTATTTCTTTCTTCAAATATGTATACAGTTACATTCTCATCACAGGAATATATTAGTGCCTTCTTTGCTACAGACCTGTGAATTCTGGAAGTTACAAAATGCTCTGATCTTTACCAATCTTACTGATATCTAATTGTTGTTCTAATTGGCATTTGTTTGATTATATAAATGAGAGTGATTAGATATTCATACATTTGTTAATCATGTATACCTCTGTTCCATGCCTTTTTCCTAATTGCTGTCCTTTTATTATTTTTCATTACTAAATTATAAGAGCTCCTTGTATATTAGAGAAATTAACTTTATCTTATTTGCTGTAAATACTATTACCTAGTATTATCATATAACTTTAGTCTTTTGACTTTTTTCATTCATACATTTTTTTCTTCCATAAATATATTATTTTTTCATTTATAGCTATTTTTATTTTTTCCCATTCTTAAGAGACCTTTATGAGTCCAAATTTAAAAGGTATAGTTATGGTCTTCTAGGGTTTTATTTCATATTTAAAACTTTGAGTCATCTGGAATTCATTATGATGTTAGGAGTGAGATATGAGTCCAGATTTTGTGTTGTTTTTTTTTTTTTTTTAAATTGTTAGCCAGTTGCCCCATCACTATTAACTGAATCCAGTTTGCTCCTCACATTCAGGATATAAATTCTCAAATAAATATTAGTCTACTTTAGACTTCTCTATTCTCTTCCATTACTCTGCCTGCCTATTTTTATGTCATAAAACTATTAAATATTTTAGTTATTAAAAACTAATTTTTAATACTTTAAAAAATTACTATTTTTAAATTTCTCACTTTTCACAAATTATTTTTAAAATTTCCTGGATATTCTTAGTGTTTCTTTTTCCAGAAAAAAAATTTGCTTTCTATTTTTTTTTTTTGTCATAACCCCTCTAAAGTCATGCTGATATTTTGAGATTTAATTCATATGTTATTTTAGGCATAATTGTTATTTTATAAAATTGAATCTTTCTATTATAAGCAGGGTAAACATTTTCATTCTACCAAGACAACTCCTCAGTAGAGTTAATCATGAACCTGGATTTGAGTTTACAAAGTGATTTGGATCATGTCAGAGAAGTCTCTGCCTTTTTGCTCTATGCAAAGTGTATTGAACTGCTTTTACACTTGAAGTTGAGATTGAATTTATTTTCCAAATGTTTTTTACCTCTATCAAGTTAATCATATTTTCTTTTTAAATTATATTAATTTATTCATAAGCTGATATTTAAATAGTTGTCCTGTTATTGAGCTATCCTTGCATTTCTGAAACAAACATCACTTGGTTACAATATAACATTACATTCATTTTGTTGCTAAGTTTATATTGATATTTCATTTAGAATGACTGCATCAATATTCACATACAAATATTTTCTTTCTTTCTTGAATGTGTATTTATAGGTTTTGTAGAGTGTGTGTTTATGAAAAAAGTGGTTTCTCTTTTTTTCATATTACTAGAAGTATCTTCCTTGAAGTTTTGAAAAAAAGCACTGAAGAAAAGCTCTGGGGCTGCCTCTTTGTTGGTGGTTGGCTGGCTGATAACTTTTTCAATGTTATTCTTGGTAATTTATCTGATTAGACAGAATGTACTTCTTTTTAAAATTTACATAATTTATACTTTCCTAGGAAAAACATTCATTTATATCATATTTTTAAAGTCTGTTTGAATAGAGTTTAGAAAAGCGTTCATTTTTTATTCTTATAAATTCTCTTTTTCTTGGTGAACCTTTGACCTGTTCTTATTTCTAATTTTGTGCTCTGTGCTTTCTTTATTATGGCAATGTCTCTTCATTTTTTAAATTATTGATTAGACATATCATTCTATAATTTTAAATGTTTAATTTAAATTTTTAAAATTCCAATTTCCTTATACTTGTCTGTTGTTCTTTTTCAATCTTTACAATTAAATACATTACAAATACTGCCTTAGCCATGCAAAAGTTGAAAGAGATGTATTTTCTCCAAAAATATTTTTAACCTGTATCATAAAGGTTTAATACAAATCACTGTTTTCTAGGTATTCTGCATTTTTTATTTTATTTTCCTTTTAGACTTGATTGTTATTCAAATATACATTTCACTCATTTTATTTGTTTAATTTCCACATTATTCAGCATATTGGTTTCTATTTTATCAATGGTTTCTAACATAATTAAAGTTTGATATAAAAATAGTCTGTTTTATTACTTTCTTTTTTTTTAATTAAATAAGCTGTTGGTTTACAAAACAGTCATGCATAAAATACAGGATTTCCATACACCATCCCACCCTCAACACCTTGCATTGGTATAAGCATTTGTTAGAACTGATGAAAGCTTTTTTAAAAAATAATTGTACTTTTTAAAAACCGTAGTAACCTTTGTTATAATTGATGAAAGATTATTAAAATCGTACCATTATCTGTCACCCAAAAATTACATTAGCTGTATCTTTTCCCATATACTCCCGTATTGAGTCCCCTTGTATTAGTATCATACATTTGTTATAATTCATGAAAGAACATTTTTATTCTTCTATTATTAACTATAGTCCATCATCTACAACAGGGCTTACTGTTTTGTACCCTATTTGTTTCAAGTTTATTGAGGATTTTCTTTGCATCTAGAAATTTTTGTAATATTTGACAATTTTTGTAAATGTTTATATTTGATTTAAAAAGTTCTATGCTCCAGTTTCAGGGGTTAAAGTTTGACATATATCTAATAGAACCACATAGTAATTATATGTTCGAATTCTCTAGTGCCTTATCTTTATAACTGTGATTTATTAAAAAAAAGACCTCTACAGAATTTTGTTAAAACCATAATCGGGGTGTGTGTGTGTGGGAAGAATGTGACTTTAAAAGAAAAGCAAATTGGCAAGTGTTATTTTTTAAAATGTAGATAACCAAAATATATAATTTCATTAGTTGTCTTCAGAAATATGACTTGTCTTAAGGTCTGTCATATGTACCCAGAGATCTTAATGGTACACTTTTTGTTTCTGTTTTTTTTTGGGGGGGGGGGGGCGGAGTATGGGCAGGCACCGAGAATCGAATCTGGGTCTCCGGCACAGCAGGCGAGAACTCTGCCACCGCACCACCATTGCCTGCCCTTAATGGTACATTTTTAATTAGTATTTTTCTCCAGGCTCCCAGATGCTTTAAAAGACAAGCCCAGATCTAGTCACCCCAGGAAACATCTACAAGTCGGTAATCATATCCCTCAGTGCAAAGAAGAAAGTCAACCATTTCTCCTGGCATCTTAGATACTCTGCTAGAGACAGGGCTTGCTAAGCAAGATTCTTTCTGTCCTGGTTTTCCTGGGGACAATCTGGTCATTACAGTTTATCCAATAACCTATTATTCCAAGCTTGTAAAGCATAACCTTTCTCTGAAATCCCCATGAAGAACAAATTGTTCAAATATAGGCTCAAAACTTTCCCCTGATGTTTATGTATTATTTTTTGGAGGAGATTAATAAATGTCTCCAATATTAAACAAATTAAATTTATTTTTAAATAAATTATATAAGTAAGATTATATAAAAAGACAAAATTATATAAAGATAATTTCTATAATAGAAGTGAGATTTAAACATGGAGCTTCATTAAAGTACTATGACTTTCCGTAATGGAAAACTGTTCTCCTAGATGTGGGGATGAAAACGGCGCTCACACAGACAGTTCATTTCCACCAAAGAAATTTCAGCTTGCTCACTGGGTCCTTTTATATGTATGTGGGTCTCAAATCTTTTCAGAGACAACCAGCATGCTCTTTGATATAGGATTACAAAGTGGAGCTGAGAAATATGACATGGATCCTAAAATGGCAGATGTCTGGGAGTGAACCAAACATCAAGGGAGAAGTAGAGCTCCATTTCTTCTCACTCTAAGACAAAGAAATTTTCCCCTTTGATGCAGGTTCACTTCCAGGCATTTTGTTTTAATGAAAAGTAGCCCATTATTATGACCGGAAGATAGGCTTACAACTTAGAGGGCTCATTTCTTCAAAACATCATGGACACCAATTAGAAATGCACTATTTCTGCATGGCCATCTTTCCCCATCTTACCCGTTCCACCTATTGGAGTTGGACTCCCACACCGACTCTGCTAGAACATAGCATTTTCTAAACTAGAAGATCTGGAATGGAGATGAGGGCCGTGTTTCTCAAAATACAGCCCTTTACCACTAGTGTCTTAATCACCTGGGTAAAACTTCTCTTTTGTATAGGATTTTTGTAGCGATTGGTAGGGAGCAGTGTTTTTAAACAAGCCACCCAGATGATTCCTAGGAATATGGAAATTTGATAGCTTTTAGAGATTGCTCTATCAAATCTCCTTGGACTTATATATGAGAACACTGTTACACACAGCTAGCCGATGTTTTACAGAAACCACTGGAATGGCCTCAAGTTTTAGTGAGTATGTTTGCATGATGGTAACTGATATCCTAAAATCATTAACTGTATTTCATTAACTGCATTAAACATTAAGTGTTTACGAAAAGTAAAAAAAAAAAAGAGAGAGAAAGAGAGAGAACAATTTTCTAAACTCTTGTGCTTGGTGGTGCCTCCTAGAACAAGGTTTCAACAAGTTTCTATTATTCTTGGTCCATGGGTAGAATTCAGGGGGTTCCTTATGCCTTCATTGTTTCCTGAGTGCCTGTTTTGTATCAGGTACTGTTCTAGGCATTTAAAATACAAAACATTACAAAATTCTTGCTTTTGTGGAGCGATATTCTATCTTATACTATATCTGAAATTATCATTCCTGCTGAAATTGCATGTGAAATATTACTGCACAGATATATTTCTAATGACGGTTAAGAGGTTGTCCATAAACGTCTACAGATTTTAAAAGGGGTCAGTTGTGCTTTAGAATGCAAGCAACCATGCCTTCCTCCCTTTCTAGATGTCTCTGGGATGCAGGAGTTAAGAGTTTCTGAGAAGGTTCTGAGAAGACTTCAGTAGACTTTCTATGTCCTCCTCCATCACTCGAGTAAAGGTGGAGCTCTTCTTTTGCTGAGCTCCCTCTCCTAAAATGGGATTCAAACAATTAACACAACTTTCTTAACTCAGGGGCCTTATTTACAGGAAAAAACAAAACAAAACAAAAACAAAACTAGCATATTCCTCCTGTCATATACTCATTGCATCTATGAAAAGCTCTCACAGGATATGGTTGAGTGGAGTACTATAATACTGGGATTGGAAGTCAAAAGGCAGGCTGGCACAACTGAATATCCAGATCTTCCTTGTTTTTTTAAGTCTTCTTTGTCCTTTTCAATAGGTCAGCTCTGGAGGCTGAGGAAAGTCTGATATCAGTGTGGGTTGCTATAGAAGGTTAAATAAAGGCCACCCACAGATATAAAGCCCTAATCCCTGGAATTTGTAAATGTTACCTTATTTGGAAAAAAGGGTCCTTGCAGATTTATTAAGGGTTTTGAGATGAAGAGATTACTTTGGATTATTTGGATGGGCCCCAAATGCCATCAAAATGTCCTTATCGGAAGAGATAGGGCAGGTCACGGTGGCTCGGTGGCAGAGTTCTCACCTGCCATACCAGAGACCCGGGTTCGATCCCCGGTGCCTGCCCATGCAAAAAAAAAAAGAAGAGACAAAGGAAAATAACCCAGCCACAGAGATGAGAAGACCATGTGAAGACAGAAGCAAAGATTGAAGAGCTATAGCCACAGACCCAGGAAAGTTGTAGCAGCCATCAGAGCTGGAAGAGGCAAGGAAAAGATTCCCTCCTAGGGCCTGCCACTTTCAGACTGCTAGCTTCTAGAACTGTAAGAGAATACATTTCTGTTGTGTCAAACCACCAAGTTTGTGGCAGTTTGTTATAGCAACTGTAGAAATTAATGCAGATTCTATCCCCTGCATTATATGACTACTATGATGCTCCGGTTCTCTAGGTAGCTTAGCTGGATGGACCACAGGAAAGAGTTTTGATTTTACTTTATTTATGTATATCTACAACATGCCATTGTCATCAAGGAACTCTGCTGTTTCTTGGAACATGAAAGAATTTAACACACGCTGTCTATGAGCCTTTGTTTACTACTTCAGCAACTTCTCAGGTCATCGCCTTCATTGAGTCCAGTGTGTGCTTGAAGACTGCAAACTATTTTTAAAAAAGATTTATGCAAAAAAAAAATTAAAATAAATAAAATTAAACTATAAAGTAGGACTAGAATTTTGTGTGTGGGGGGGGTTGCATGATCCGGAAATCGAACCCAGCTCTCCAGCATGGAAGGCCAGCATTCTAACACCAAATAGAATATTTTTTTAAGACAAGGAACTAGACTTTTTTTTTTTAAATCCTGATTGGAATTATATGTGCTGCTATTTCTTCTTCAAAAGTTAAAGGAATTAAAAACTGTGGCAAAAATGGAGCACTGGTATTTTAACAAAACAACCAGAATATCTACAATAGATTTAACGTGGCCAGGAATTACTTGTAGCTCCTCCCATCGAGAGGTGGCACCTACTATTCCCACTTCTTTGGATTTGGGCTGGCTGGTGACTTGCTTTGACAAACAGAATGTTCAGAAGTGAATGTGACTTCAGAGCATGAGCCTAAAGAGACCTTGGGACTTTGCAGTTTCTGCTTAATCCTTTTGGAATGCTGCCCTGAGACCACCACACAAGGAAGCTGGTTGCCTGCTAGAGGATGAGAGACAGTCCCTCTGGCAGAGAGCTGAGAATCCCTCCTCCAGAACCAACTGCAATGCATGGGCATGAGTTCCTCTTATATCTCCCCATCTGGTGGATTGTTCTCAACATACTCACAAAAGTGGGCCAGGTAAGACTAAGAGAAGAATCATCTGACAATCTCAAAAATTGTGAGAAAAATATTGGTTTTTACCTTAAGCCACGAAATCCTGAGATGGTTAGCTATGCAGCAAAAAAATAACCCTTGCAACACCCAGAGAGTGTTTTTCCTCCCAGAAACTTACTTTTAGAAAGCGCCTTCAGATTCTGTTTAGAGTCACACCCATACATCTCCCCATTCTCATGCACATACACCTACAAACTTCATTGCTCTTTAAAAAAAATGGAAAGCACTAAAGAAAAAATGGTTTTGCCAAACTTGAATATACACCTTTTTAATAGACTTGGCTTACCCTCAAAGAATAGAAATGTGCTTCTCTTAAAACCATCAAAATAACGTGCAAGAGGCTCTAGAAGCAATTCCCAGAAGAAGAGCTTCTTAAATATTTTGAACAACAGCAGCATAATTAGCAAATATATCACTTCCTTTAGTTAGTACATTGAAGGGGAAAAAAAGACCTCAATTTTCTTTCTTATAAAAGTCATCCTTCTGGTGGGCTGCGGTGGCTCAGCGGGCAAAGTGCTTGCCTGCTATGCCGGAGGACCTCGGTTCGATTCCCGGCCCCAGCCCATGTAACAAAAACGGAGAAACAGAATACAATAAAACAAGAAAATGTTTAAAGATGTTTCCCTTTCTTCCTTCCTTCCTTCCTTCTCTCTGTCTTTCCTTTAAAAAAAAAAAAAAAAAAAAAAAAGTCATCCTTCTTTTATAGTCACATTTTAAAATGTGCTTTACTTTGTTCCTCAGCTGTATGGTTTGTGTTCTTGGGTGAGCTCTAGTCTCAGTAAACATCTCCTTTAACCAGGGAAATAACATGGTCTTAGAGTAAAATACTCTGTGACACAATGCCTCAGATCCATTTTATGAACTCCATTTAATCTAAAACAGATTTGCCTTTCTAACCATATGCTCCCACCCATCCCCCACCTGGGCATTTATTAGATAAGTAGGAAGAAAAAACTTTAAAAGCAGGGAGGATAATTAAAAAAAAAAAAGTTTTATTATCTGAATTGATGGGAAAAGGAAGGGTGCCAGGTAGACAAAAACTCTAATAAAAGAAGGATTAATTCCTGCATTCTCAGGTGGTTTCTGTCTTGTTGCTTCCCTTCCTGTCTCTCACAAGATATATAAGTAAATGAAAGAGTTAGGGCCACAGATTTAATAACTGTTGTTTGTGAAAGCATAAAGTTACAATTCCCTGCCATCCCTTTCACCAATTAAATCTTAGGTAAATGACTTTTTCATTCTAGTATGAATCTGCAGTGATGACAGCTACTATATTAGAGATTTATGTCGGAGAAACTAAAAATCTGATTTTCTCTAGAGTTCTGGATGGAAGCATGCTACTTAACACAACTCAGTTTTATGCCCTTTCCCTTTTCTGTGTTTGACTTATCAATAAGAATCAGAGTTACTTCTTTTTAAGACAATAGCCTAGAAATCTCCAAAAGCATTAGCTCTGGGAAGAATTATAATAGTAATTCTTTGGCCTTCTCAGCCAAACACAAATCAACAAGTCTTTCTCTAAGTTAGAAGTGTCTTTCTTTAAATGCCCAGGTTAATATCTAATTGTCTCTATATGGTAGAAAATGGCAAGGTTGTCATGACGACTGAATGGAAAGTTTAGCTAGAATAATGTTTTCTTTTAAAAGAATCGAGCAATTTCAAGCTTTTTAGTGCTATCTGGAATTATAAAAATTACTTTATATCCCCAATTTTAGATTGTAGTAAGTGATTGATCATTTTTTAAAAATCTGTCTTACAGAGTCTCTTAACATTGGATCAGTGTTGTTTTTGCTTGTTTGTTTTCTTGTTGTTACATTTTTTCCTTTTCTTTTCTTTTACTTTTTAATTTTATTTTTGGTTGCAGAATTCTGCCCTCAAGAATGAAGCAAATGGTCCTCTTTTAATTAGATTATAACACTCTTATTGTTACATTTTTTACCTTTTCTTTTCTTTTACTTTTTAATTTTATTTTTGGTTGCAAAATTCTGCCCTCAAGAATGAAGCAAATGGTTCTCTTATTCATTGGATTATAATACCTGCATAAGATGAATATTTAGTTACATTTCATTTGAGTAGTACATAATGAAACTTTCCTAGAAACAAATGTCTGGCAATTAAGTGAAGAGAAACATAATACTTATGCTCTCTTCTTTACAAGGCAGAAAATGCGATGTATATCTTAAAATTGCCAAATGGATGCCCATTAACAAGACATGGTATAATTCTGATCTTTGCAATGGAACCCATACTTTTCTCTCTTTTTATTCTTCTCTTCTCTCTTTAATATTTTTTTTTCCTTTTTTCATAAGCTCCTTTAATTATAGCTCCTCATAATTGCATAATTATTTCTACAGTGCTGCTTTTTGTCATTGTTTTTGACCATTCTGGAACAGTTGCTTTAAATAAGCCAACTGATATCTTTATAACCCAAAGCAACGCTTAGGGTCAACCAAAGAGGAGGGTCACTTTTCTGGGTATGTATTTCTGGGGATACTGGCCTCTAGTTGATGTAGAATTTTTGTGAAAATTTACCACAGATTTTAATATCACTGTACTTATCTTTCTTTTTTCATGGCTTAGTAGAGAAAAGCTCAGTAAATCAGAATGAAAGAGAACCAAGATAAAAGAAGCAGGAATCTAAACTAGGTCTACCACAAAGACAGTGCAGATGCTGGAATGGGGATGGGGCACCTGAAAGCAGAAGATGCAAAGGAGTATCTATGTAAAAGCAACAGATTTTTCCCAAGTAGGATTTTGGAATGCCCTAAATTGCAGTGCAGGCATAAGTATGAGGAGGTTCAGAATGGAGAAGCAGCAGGGCCATGCTAGCCGATGCAATTGCTGATAAGAGGAATAAGATTTCAAGGCAGAAAACAGACACAGAGAAAGAGAGTTACCAGATAAGATGGTTTCAGGATATAGGTACTAAACTGGGATTTAGGAGCAGTGTTCCCACCTTCTGGAGGTCACCTAATCAAGGCAAAGTTCTGTAACACTGAGGTCTCTGGTCTTGAGTCCACTCAGCTCTCAAACCAGAAAGCTGGTAGACATCCCTCATTCTCCCATTTTTCATCTTCCTTATCCAATTCTTCAGTAATTTCTATGTCTTCTGTCATCCATATAAATCTTCAGTCTGTTAAGCTTTCCAAGCCACCATTTTCTTTGACTAGGACTCTTAAAATAGCCACCCCAGTCCCGTTCTTTCCCCTCACCCTCCATTCTGCATACAATAGTCAAAATATTCTTTAAAAAAACATAATTCAAGCCATTTAATCTCCCTATTAAAATACCTTCAGTGGTTTACCATTGCAGTTAGAATACAAGCCACATTCCATCATATAGTCTGCAAAGCTCTGCTTGAAATTTTCCCTTTACAAATCTCCAACTTTATTCTAAACCACCTCCCTCTTGCTCACTATACTGAAAATCACTCTGTCCTCCTTTGTTTTCTCTGAACATACTGAGAGAGCTGATGGGCCAAGAAGTCCAGCCTTGCAAAAAAAACAGAACTGCATAGGTAGGGAATAAAGCAGAGCCTGACTCTATCTATTTTGAATGTAGGCTTTTATCTCTCTTCACCCCATTGCCCTGTTTTGACTTTGTAGTTATTCTGTCAATGTCATGGAAACATACAAGCTCTGGAGTGATTTGGATACTTAGAAATGGTCCTCATGGTTGGAGAAACCTATACAAAAGACATGGGAAAGATAGAATCCTGTAGTCTCTACTGAATCTTGTGCTAGAATCTTGGCAATGTTGGTCACTAACCAGAGTAATTTGAAAGACTCCCATTCAGAATGAATGGATCCAAAATGGAGATTAAGATAAGGAACACAGTCACCAGAAGAATCAGGAAAAATAAAAATAAATACCCCCCCCCCCCCAACACACCTTGGGGCTGCTGACAAAAAGCAGGAGGGCCCCAGTCCCTGCAGGCATCCATTCCTTTGAAGACACTCAAGTACAGCGCAGAGCAATTAGAAATAGCACATGGAGAGTATAGCAAGGGCCCCCCTCACTACTTTAATCAAAATATTTCCCTTTTATGAGGAGCTCATTTAGAGATGTAACTAGCTGGTGTCACCTCGATTCTCCAGGGTTAGAGCAGTGTCATGTGAGCCCGCCAGCACTTCATGCTCCAGTTTCAGCCTCCTCTTTCCTCATTGCCTAGAGTAGACAAGGCTGTCACTTAGAAGATGAAATATATTTGCAAATTAATTAACTTTGTCCAGCAACTGGAGAATTAGATTTCTGTTAAGGGTTCTGTATGAGTGATAGGTTCTCAAGACATTGAAGGAATTAAATACCACATTATTTTTTTTTTTTTCCTTTTTGCTTTCTCTGCAATCAGATCATATAGCTATCATTGTTCCATTCCTTTTATCCATCTCTCATTTATTACCCCATTTCACCTACAAAGCCAGTGGAATGTGCTTTGGTAGGTGATGACTCTTGTGAGAATGTTAATCTCTATAAACTCCTTATCAATACATTACAAAACAAAGACGTTAATAAACATTAGGATGAATAAGGGTAGGCGGCAGCTGTATCAGAACAGCACTGTGTAAGGATTTTCTTTCCTTGATTGGCTCTTTGTTCTGATTTTGAAACGCACAAGGAGAAGGCCAGTGCATATAAGATGGAGACAAGAGCCTACAGAAATTCGGAAATGCGATGTAAGGCTATTAAAAATCTCGGGCACGGAGAAAGCATTTCTAATTCTCTCTTGACCAATATAGAAGCAAAATATGTACTCATGTTGGCTGTGTCTATTTGTGGTCATTTGGATTTAAAAATTTTGTAAAGTGCTAGTTGAATGATACTAGGGTATGCAGTCTCAGGGAAATATTGCCTTTCATAACTAAAGAGTTTGAATGGCCTCATAAGCTCAATGAAAACTTTTTGTTGATAGAGGAAGCACATTGAGGACATATTTGCTCAGATTATGGTTAAAAATGAGGGTCTAAAGCATCATCCTTTTCTTTCTCTCTTTTTAAAACAATTATCACATAGGGAAAGTGACAAAGAATCATAACTATGCTATTTTCTAAATTCTTAGTAATTTATTCTATCAAACAGGAACAATAGGAGACCATATTCAAAATGCTGTATATGTGCACATAATGCATTTTTGAACACAAAACACACATCTATCAGATATCAGGGTGGATAAGAAGAGCTGATCATTGAAGTTGTCTTGGGATTGTTAATACTAATCAATTATTTTAGGAAGCAGAGTGTAAGAGCTATAAGGTAAGGATCATGGATAGAACCAACAGCCTGCTAAACAGAATGGAATTTGAACTTCATTAAATCAGGACATATCTTTTTATTTTGTATGTCCTGATCATACAAAATGGCATCAATCAAGGTAAGTGAACTACTGTGAGCATCCAATCATATTTGAATGAAAGTAGCAAAGCTATACATCTTTGGTATCTGCTTCAGTGGATAACAGGTCTTGGGTTTTGTCATTTGTTTTTTCCTATTACTGAGTCTTTCTCAAACTTAAATGAAATCTAGTAGTTAAATCATTAAGATCAACTTCTTAGTATTATGTTAGCCAATTATTTTAAGAACATACCAAACTAAACAGTACAAGGAGACAACAAATAGTTATCTACCCCTATGTAATAATTCCTAGAGACAGAACTAGGTAAATCTTGCAATATCTCCAGAGCTAAATAAAATCTGGCCACCTTAAGAAAGTAAAGCTTTAAAGTCCCCAATATTGGTTATTTAGAGCAATGCATCTCTGGTATATGTGGATAAATGCCTGATGCATTGCTGAAAATGGCCCCTCTGGGATGAAATATGACACACTTATTCAGATGCTAAACACTTTCATCCATTAACACTGTCATTTTTTCCACCTTTTTTTTTAGTATATGATTCCTATGGTACTTCTGTTTAGCACAAACATATTTTCTTCATGCAAAGCCACCTGAATTTTACTAGCTTGGTATTTCAAAAGTTTTTCTTATAAAATGAATCAATATTGTTTTAACTAAAGAGCCCATTTTAGCTCAGCATTCCAAGAATGGCAAAGTATCCTTGCATTTTATATCATAATAGAATCAAATCTGTGATGGAGATACATGTAAGAAGGATAGTAATTTGTAAATGCCCCTTGTTTGTGCTCTTTTATTGGTGAATCGTTTTCTCTCCTTGTACCCCCATCAACAATTACAGCTAGGCCATGAGACTTATTGTCCCTGGGAAAGGAAAAGATAAAACTTGAAAAAGTTTATCCTAAAAAGGAAAAAGAAATAGAAATGTTATCCTTTTGGGCTTGTGGGTTATGGAAGGAGAAGGGGAACTAGACAGTTGAGAGAAGTATCTTTTGACTTTCCTGTGTTGGAAATGTTGAGGGGAAATCAGGAATCAGTAAAGCTTTAGCCCATTTTCCTCACTTACTTGTTTTGAAAGAAAGAACTGTGCTGGGAAGCCCTGGTCCAATTCAGGGAAGGATGGTGCTACTCTGGTGAAGAAAATTGACTAGAGAGATGAACCTGAGGAAGTGCTCTTAGTTCCTCCTCCTTGTGGCATGCAGGGGATCCTGAGCTTTCTGTAGGCTCTGTCAAATTGACATAGAGGTGCTGAGAGGGATCCATTACCAGAGATCCAGGGTGGGAAAGAAGAGACAAATGTCTGAAACCAGGGCCCAGCAGTCACTGTCAACACACCTCTCTAAAAGGCCACATAGGACCAGAGTACATTTGTGGGCATCAGGCCAAAGACCAGACCGGATCAGCCACCCAACTGCACATGAGCCAAAGACTTCCATCTACTTCAGTTCTGTGAGTTTGGGTATTTTCTGCCTGTTGGGATTCAGATAGCATATTATGTAGCAGAAGAAGGGGAAGTATAAATGCGAAAGGCCATATTTACCTAAACGACACCTGAATATCCAAAATAGACTATTGAAACTACAGGAGATGAAGAGACTGAATCATTAAAAATGTCCTCTCCATTCCACACAAACTTCACTCTACTGAGTGAGTAGAAGATTGAGAGACATAATAGAGTGATTATAGAAAATTAAATGAATACTGTTTTGGGGCTATTTAAGTGAAAGTGTATAAATTTCTAACCAATTCAACACAATTGTATTACTACATAAATGTAAACTATCCTCCCAATTAACACTTTTTTCTTGACTTCCTCTGGCTTTTTTCATGTCAGGAATGTCTTTGGCAGGCTCTTTAATAACTTAGCCACCCAAAACAGAACCCTGTTCCCAGTGTGTTTAGAGAAGCCTGTGAACATTCCCTCATCACAATTCAGCAGAGCACCAGCTGATACACCATGTTCACATATAAGCAGAACCTGTTCTCACTCTCCCACTTTCATTCCATATAGCATCATAGGCAGGGTGGGAGCCACAGCACACGTTGGATTCAGAATTGCAAGTGTCTTCTTCCCCCTAAAATGTGACTACTCTTAGGAACTTCATCATCTTCTCATATAAGCTATCAACTCCTCCTCCTCTTCTTATTTTTCCTATTCTTGATTTTTTTTTCTTTTGCCCTTCCCCCAAGTCAAAGCACAGGTTTTAATGATGAAATTTCATGCTTAACTTCTTTATGGCCACTTGAGAAGCAACAGTCAGGTTGTACACCTGCTCTTGGGAGCACTGCTGCCTGTTTCTTCTTCTGGTGTGGGCAGCTGGGGATAAAGAATGGTCAAGTACTAAGCTGCAGATACCTTTCTGCCTTCTGCAGAATACTGAGATCCTATCCCTGTATACAAAGAATAAGAGATAATGACTTCCAGTCTTCCATTATGGAGCTCACAGTTTAAAACTTCCCTATGTTATTTATTTATTTGTGCAGTCGTCAGTCTAATTCATAATCTCCTTTCATTCTTTAACTAATCCTATGTTCCCTTTACCCATTTTGTAAAACAATTCTTAGTTTCAACATGCTGACATTTTTAGCACACACTTTCTTTTCTGCCTCTTTTTTTTTTTTAAGACATCTCCTACATCTAAGTCATAAGATGTTGCCTTATCTGTGTAATATTTTAAACATCTACACATATTTTCATTTTCTCCTTGATTCTTAAAAATAAGATTATTCAGCAGTGGAAAGGAATGAAGATCTGTCATGAGCAACAACATAGATGGATCTTGAAGACATCATACTTACTGAAATTAGCCATGTGCAAAAGGAAAAATGTTGCGTAATCTCACTGATATGAAATAATTAGAATAAGCAAATTCATAGAGTCAGAAACTAGAATATAGGGTACCAGGGACCAGGGTGGGGGTTGGGAGTGGGAGTTATACTAATTGACACAGAATTTCTGTTTAAGGTGAGGGATCAGTTTTGGTAATGGATGGCGGTGATGCAGTACTACATTGTGAATGCAATTAGCACCCCTGAATTATGTATCTGGATGTGGTTAAAAGGCATAATTTTAGGTGGTATATATGTTACTAGAATAAAAATTAAAGAACCAAAATCAACCACAGGAATGTATAACAAAAGAGTGAACCCTAATATAAACCATGGACTATAGTTAATAATATAATTAAAATAATATTGTTTCATCATTTGGAACATAGGTACTATACTAATGCAAAATATTAATAACGGGGCCAATACATATGAACTCTTAAAAAAATGTATGCCAAAATGCCCAAACTGGTAAGGCCAACACTCTAGTAGCATTTAACTACAGAAAACTAATTTATATCACAAATTCAAATACTTGTATTTTAAATTTATTTTGCTTAGATTAAGCTCACTTATCAACCCTTGGGAGTTTAAGTGTGTAAATATGCAAACTACTTTTATATTGCTAGTGTCATAGTTCTAAACCACTGGGTTTTAAAGTAAAGAGATTGGGATTATGTTTCATTAATGGCTATGTGATCTTGAACAAGTCACTTAACTTCTTTAAGCCTTAGTTTCCTCTGGAAAATAGTAAGGTATTACTCTTACCAACTACTTAAGACTGTTGTGAGGGTTAAATGAGAAAGGGTGCAGGCATTTTGTAAAAACAAAAATGACAATGTATGGTGTCTTAGTTTCTCAGGTCTGCTGTAACAAAAGATCACCAACTAGTTGACTTAAACAACAGAAAAATTCATTGTTTCACAGTCAAGAGGCTTAAAATCTGAGTCAAGGTGTTGGCAAAGCTGTGCTTGCTCTGAAGTCTGTAGGGTTCTTGCAGTGGCCAAAAATCCATGATGTTCCTTGATTATAACTCCTCAATCACTGCATCTGTCATTGGCCATATCTTTCTCCTATAAGGGCACCAGTCATATTGCATTTGGACCCACCCTAACCCAGATTAGCTTCACTTTAGGTATCAAAATAGGTTCAAACTAGGTATCAAAATAGGTTCATATTCATGGGACTGGAGTTTAGGATTTAAGCATATCTTTTTCGTGGAGGCAACCCAATTCAGTCTATAGTATATGGTAAGGTAGAGTTCATAGCCTCCTGATCACATCATCCTTAGAAAAAGAAAGAAACTATTAAGACAGAATCACAAACACAATAAAGAGGAGCTATTTCTTCTTAGTAGTGTTAAGTCAAGAATATATTTTTCAGATTTACACTTTTCCCTGTGCCATCATCAGGAGGTCTAAACTATATTTGCCTAATGGTAAAAAGTAACTAAATATTTCACATGAAAAAAAAGAGCTAAAAATTAAGAATATTTTAGATATTCTATAACTTTCATGTGACATCTCCTGCAAACTATTCTTTCTCTCTGTCTTCTCCTTGTTGCCTTGTGTCTCTTGATACTGGATAAGACTAAATAATAAAACAAATACTATCAGTCTATTTGGAATTTGGTAGATCCTGTTACATGCCTGGCTATGTAAGACAGCATTTCTACACTTAGGCTTTTGCATAAGATAATGTCTCTACTCTTAATGAGCCTACAATCTCATCAAAAAATCATTACAAGACAGTATAATCTCAGGGATCTTAGGGTTCTTAAATTGACCCATCTTATACCTGAGTTTCTTCTAGAATGGGTCCCCCATTCATTGTTCAGCCAACTCTTAAATCCCTCCTATGTTAGGGATAGTGTTACTTCACGAGACAGCTTATTCTTCCCTTTTGGCTTTTCTGAATGGAAGTTTTTCTTATATTATTTGAAACCTTTCCCAGTAGCATCCATATCTCCATCTTTAAGTCTACCCTTTGTGGTTAAATGTTTAAATGCTCTATTGTGAGACAGATGGGTGAATATGATAATTGTTTGGAGAAAGAAAGGGGTACTTAGGACCATAGTAGGTGTGGAACCGTAGACTTGATTGGGGTTTGGGCGAATGCACAGGATTTGCATAAGTACAAAGGGAATGATGCATAGTCCACCACAGGAAGGAACACTGCCAAGGCTCAGAGGCAGAAATGAGTGTGAGAGCCTTGGAGATTCCCTCTTTCAGTTCTATTTGCACTTTGAAAGGAGCTAACTGCAGAGAACAATACTTTCATTAGGAATGAGGACCATAGGACCGGATCTAAAAATGATAAATATGGCAATGTTCTGCAAAAGTTCACTCAGCCCAGACACTTTCTGCCTGACAAAGAAAGGGGAAGGGATTCTGCATTTTTGGAAGTCCAGAAATGCTTAAGAGGGAATTATTTTGCTATAGAAAGTGATTTTACCTAATGCCACCCCACTGAGATTTTTAACAGCCTTGTATTTTTACAATTAGATTGTGTATCTGGGCCTATGAGTGTGATAAATTTAGGCAGCTAATGAGTCACAGGTGTGGTTGTGGTTGGCCACTGGGGAATCTAGACTTGCAAAGCTCCTGAAAACCAAAGTGGAGTAAAACATATCCTCTAAAACAGTTCTCTAATGACAATGCTGAAACCAAATTGGTAGTACATTTTCAGTAGCAATGACCAGCAGCCTTGAGTTCAAGAAATTCAGGAAGAATTCAGTGTCTAGAGAAACCTAGGCATTTTTGCATTAAGAGTAAAACAAAATGCTTACTGACTCATGGAGCAGAAAAGCTATTGCCTGAAATAAAATACAAAGATAAGAATTGTATCCCCTATTTTAACCCATACTCTGTCTTCCAGTATGAAGTACTGAATTGTTTTGGCAATTTTTCCAATCACCTCAGAGAAGGCTTTCAAATGAAATATTTTCCCTCCTAGACCATGAAATTCATACCTTCTAAAGATACACAAAAATCTTATTAGGTTCACAAGACTATGAAGAACTAATCTTTTTAGCTAAAGCACCCCCCACTACTAAAATATTAGGGGCGTTAAGTCCGCAGGTTGAAAGCTTGGAAAACCCAATGCAAGATCTGTGTAGAATGGTTTATTGAACAAAGCTGTTTTGAGAAAAATAAATCCTTTGGATGCGTTGAGTGTGCCGTTATTCTCTGTAACTTTACTAGCCCCAATATTTCGGCTGTGAAATTAATCAATATCCTGCTGTGATAAGGAGCTTCAAGTTCCCTGTTTGGTGAATTTTAATATTCTGTAGAATGGAGAGACTCAAATATTACCACACAAAACATGAAGTATTTTTATTTGCTTATATGTGTTTGTTTTTCTTAATATATATTTTTCCATTGGCACTAAAATATGTAAATATTATCACACAGTACTTAGTAATAGAAGAAGGCACTAACAACAGTTGGTATCTCATATTATTCAGGGCTCTGCTTTGATTCTATAATAAAGGGTTACCTTTGATAACGGTGGCAGGCATTAGGGGTATAAAAAAGTCAGTGAGTGATAGAGGAAAGGACAAGGTCCTTGGATTAGGGGTCGGAGGGGTGACTTTATAATGAGAGCAGCCATCATTTACTGAGGGCTAACTATGTGCCAAGCACTGTGTGGTTTACAGACCTCAACTCATTTCATTCTCAAAACAACTCTAAGAGATAGATACTGATAGTATCCCTATTTTACAAAAAAGGAGACAGTGAATAAAGCTAGTAATTCTGAACTTAAGTCACCAACAACGGAGAATCAGAGCCAGATTTCAATTCCTGGCCGTCAGACAGTAGTCTCTGATTTACTTCCTGTATCACTCTCTGAGTCATCCTTTCTGTGTCTCCATTTCCTCATCTATAAAATGAGAATAACAATAGCAGCCTTACTAAATAAATCTAAGAAGTCACAGTGTAAAGCAAACGACGTACCTATGAACGTGCTTTCTGAACTATAGAGCATAAAGGACTTTGCCGTAGTTATTGCTATTATTTTGCTAATGTAAAACAAGGAGGTCTCTGGAGTTGCAGGTCAGTGATGCTATGGTGAACTTATAACATGGAACAATTGAGTTTCCTCTAGAAAACTGTTGGTACGTGTATTAGCCACTCATAAAGCAGGTAACAATGCATGTGGACTGATTACTTCCTTCTGTGGCCAGCAGACATCTGAAATATCGCAAGGGAAATTAAGGACAAATCTTAGAAGGTTTAGAGTAAATAGAAGAGTGGCCCCTGAGAGCAAGTAACAGAGCAAATAACAGGGCTGCTATTCAACAGGTCCTAAGGGAGTTTACTAGTTGTAAAAATACTTATTGATATTTCTGTACTACTTGACAAACAGCTACAGTCTTAGACCCCTCCCCCCACCCCCCCAAGAGCCTATGCCTTCCACCTCCACACCCAAATCTGGCTCCTACGGCCCCTTGCTGAGGATCCATTGCAGCTCTCCAGGCTCCAGCAACCAGACTAACCCTAGAGACAGTAAAGAGCCTCCAGGGCTCTGGGCTGTAACTACCTCTACTCTGATTTATTGGTTCTCAAACTGCTCTGGTTGTTCAATGTTTTTTAATATAAACTCTGGAAACACTCTCAATGCAAGGGAACATTTCCAACTGAATCATTCATACCATTGCATCTCATTATGAATAAAGGCTATCAGAGCCTTTTCATCCATGGGGAAAGGGGTTGGTCTCCAGACCTCTGAGCTTTCCAAGCTCTTCCCCGGCTGACTTGCCTCAAGGTGCACGTTGAGCCCACATCATTGTACTTACCTGTTTGCTTGTTGGTTCTCTCTGAGGGACTAACAGGGAGATGAGTTCAGTGCTACCAGTGAGATAAAGCATTCATATGGGGACCAGAGATAGGAAGGATGTAGTGGGAATGACAGTGGGCAGGAGGAGGTAGCAGGCCAATTTGTGCCAAAAATTGGAACTGGCTCAACTTAGTCAGAGGTGGGAGCCCTGATTTTCTGAACATTTCCAGACATTCTGCTTTCATTAATGCTCTATATTCATATAGACTGATTTACGCTGTCCTGCGTCATGGAAAAATTCCCGGATTTGCCTCAGGTGCAGTGAAGAGACACCAGGCCTCAAAGTCAGACAGACCTGAATTTAAATTCTGGCCCACTTAGAAGTTGCATGATCTCTGATAAGAAACTGAAATTCCCTGAGCTTTAATTTTCCCCCATGCAGAGTGGGATTGCTCACATACATCTAACTGTAAAAGTAAAAGAAAAAAACAAAAAATATGCAAAGAACTCTGAGTATTGTATGGTCCTCAATGAATGATGATTATCTTGTTTTTATATGGTACTTTAGAGTTTATAAAGCATGAACTCATGTGATCTTTATTCCCAGTAGCATGGCAAGGTATCAGGAAGCAATTGAAATTCCCAAATTCCAAGATGAAGAATCTGAGACTCAGATATACAGTGACTAATTGGAGATCATAAAGCAGTAAGTAAAAGCTCTAGATTTGATCTCCTAATGCATGGCCCAGTGCTCTTTCAAGGTCAATAGGACTCTCAACTTAGGATGCAAGAGGTCCTTTTTTTAAAGTAAATGGGAAGGCTATACTTCACTTGTACAGAATTTACACCCTCCACAGCCCTGTCTTGCTATATGCAGAAGTGGAGTGGTGTGGTAGAAAGGACACAGGATTCAAAAAGCAGCAAACAGGTTAAAGGTTTTACTCTCCTTGCTATTACTTTTTGATCCTGGGTGAAATAATATCTCTTCTTTGGTCCTTCATTTCTCATCTGCAAAATGGGTGAAATAATATTGCTACTCTGCCTTATGGGGATTCATTTAGCTGGCATATGTCCAAGAACTGTGTAAACTCAGCATAACCACCTCAAGTTTGTGGCATCACCATCATTATTCCATATGGCACAGAGTACATTCCTCCAAAGGCACAGACATCTGCTTTATTGGGCATTTAGTTTCATAATAAATACATAGTTTTTCTGTGGCCAGTCACTCCAACTTTGGGTTCTAATGGGCAAGATTAAGAGGCAATATGAATTGCTTTTATCTTCCTAAAATTATTACTTTAAGAATATCAATATGCCCTCTTTACAAAAGAAGTCCAATTGTGATCCAGACGACACGATGAGATCGCATATATGCAACCTTTATATGAGAGACACATGCCAGTTGGGTTATTCATCATAAATTTTTATGTTGTATTACTGTAGCTGTTGTGCTCTATCCCAGTGGTTGAACAGCTGTGTGCTGGTGGCTGCATTCCAATGGTGGGCAAAGAGGCTTCTAAGTATGCTAAACGCACTGAATAGTAATTGCTAATTCGGTGTATTTCGAACCACTGGGATCAGAGACATTACGAAAATAGACATAGGGGAGTGGGTTACCATTAGCAAATGGTCTGATTTTTCAGGGGAAAAAAAAGGATCTTTTGGAACAGTTGCTTTCTAATTTAATTAGATTTGAATTCAGTTCATTTCAGCAAAGTACTGTACTGGGTGGTGAAGGGGCAAATAAAGTAAATGCTAGTTCCTGTCTTCCAGTAATGTTTATTTCAGTGGAGAGGACAGAAATGCATGAACATAACTTCTCTACAGGATCCTGGAAATGTATGACCAACATATGACACAACCATGTTTTTTATGTCACTGACTTTGAACAGAACCCCTCAGTCTATTTGGCTAGTCGGAGGTAGATAATTATACTCTCCCTGTGTGGTCTCTGCCTCACCCATAAGTGCCTCAGCCTGCCTGACAACTCATCAGTGGCTTCCATGGACAGCTCCCTGACAGCTTTCTACCTCCAGGACCTCTCTGCCTGCTTTCTTTGGCCACAGGATTGTTCTTCCTGTGTGGGTGTGCAAATCAGTAATGCTGGGAAGTTAATACGCACAGGAATAACCCTCAACCATGGAAAGATGGGAGTTTGTGGCTGAATATTTCACTTTCCTTGGTTCTTGCAAGACAGTTCTGAGAAGTGTTTAACAAAGTTCCTGGGAGGGTACCTGGCAGTACTGAGCCTCAGTTGCTCTCGGTGGTCACACATTTATGAATGGACCTTTTATTGACTTGCACCCAAATATTTTTCTCAGGGTCTGATTTGGGAGGAACCCAAACAAAAACATATTATCTTGAAAATGACTCTTTGGTTTGAGAAGGTAAGCCAATGAATGCAGGTTAAGTCCACAGGTATCCCCTAACTTAGTGTTCTAAATCTGCCCATGCTTCCAGTCTCCTCAAATAGACTGAACACGTCTGAGGACTTGGCATGTTGTGCCACGTCTCAGTTGAGGCTGTTCCTGAGTGCTGACCCTGATGACTTTCTCTGTGCCTCCAAGTTATTCACTGAGTAAAAGCAAGACCCTCATGTCCCAGAATTGTTCAGAACCTGCAGATAGAGGCCCATCACTTATCTCACTTTTTTCTCCATCTCCCAACCTGTACCTGGCATCCTTCACTCCCATCCTGGTGCTATAGACTCTTCTAAATTTAGAAATTTCCTCTTAGGTACTGAATTTTGGTTTGTAAAGCCTCATTTCTGCTAAAAATATCAATTCAACCCTAGATATCCAACTCTGATCACTGTGGGAAATGCTCCAGTCCCATCCAAAACTTCAGCTAAGTCTCCATGTCACTAACCCCTCAAAGGCTATTGCTGAGCTGCATTTCCCAGGCTCTGGCAACTGGGCAGGAGTGTTCTGCTCAACAAATATTTGCTGGTGATAATGTAAGGGGAAAATATGCCCAAATAATTGATGTGAATATGTAGCAAGTAGGCTTTTAAGCAGGAAGGCTGCTCCCTCCCTTCTTCTGGGTCAGCTGGAAAATCCCCAAACCCCCTTTCTGACCTTCAGGAATGGGTAAAACTGCAGGCAAGTGAGATAAGACACCTGGGATGGGGACCCTCCCCTAACAGCTCATCTGCTTCTGTAACCTGCTTTGCTCCTTTAACTGACCAATTGTTTGTCCTTTAACATTGCCAGTTGCCATATTAAGCTTACCTTATCTCTAGCATGTAATACAGTCTATAAAAGCTAAGGTTGCCTTTTGTTCAGGGCTCAGACTTTCAGAGACTACTTGGCTGAGCCCTATGGCCACAGAAAATAAAACCTACTTCCTGAAACTTCAGAGCCTCAGCCTTGTTTATCCTATTTCTATATAATATTCCAGGAAGCTTAAAGCCTTGTCCCTCTTTTTGCACAACAAATGCTCTTAAAAGGAAAAAAAGTTAGCGTGTTATACATAGAAAATCAGATAACTTCTAAAACCTATTTCTAAAGGTGCTTTCAAAGTCATCTTATTGTAAAAACTGACCAAATGAGGGAGTTTGGTTAGATTAGGCCACACTAAAAGAGTTACCTGGTAGATCACAGGATTAGGAGACAGGGACTAAGAGGTCAGTGAGGCATAATAAATGACAACAGGGCTTTGTGCGGGTAAGGAAAAGAGAAAATAAATATCCTAGTTAAAGGATAAGCAGTTATCAGAAATGATGGAAAGAAGGAAATAAAATGTCCTGTGATCTATGATACACTATGATAAACACCATACTATTCCACTGAATCTTCAAAAAAAAAAAAACCTGTATTATAGATATTAGATTCTCCATTTTGCAGATGGGTAAAGAAACTCAAATAACTCACTGATGTTCAGACAGGAAGTGACATTCAGAATCTACGTAACTATTTGACTCAATAGTCAAATGGTCTTTTTGCACTATCATACTTTAATCTAAACAAAGATTTCAGCATCCATCAAAAACATAGGCTGAGTCAAAGTCTCTGCAGTTCAAGGCATATATCTCTTTGTTGCCAGAGGTAGACTTACCTAAGAACAGGTGCAACCCTGAGCCCACAGATGCAAATAAAGTAAGCAGATATATCTGAAGAGATTCCTGTTTCTTCTGATAGATGGGATGACCAAAAAAACAGACTGACTTCTATGACTCAAGAAGACCCAAAATCATGCCCCTTTTCCCAACCCTGCATGAAAGCATCTGTGCTGGGACCAATATTACTTGTAGTATTACACACATGAAGCGAAAGAGGTTATCTGTAGCAAAAGCTCCACATACGCACATGATAGCAAGTTCTATTGGGTAAGGAAATGCAGGGCCCACAAGGACAGCCTTCAGCTATCACAGGGAGCACACAGCCCTTCCTGTGTATCAGCATGTGTGAGCAGGTATTTGGTTCACCAGCATGGGAGCGTGGCTCAGCCAGTGTAATTGTAAAGTAATATGAATGGGGGAAATAATCCAACACATGAATGTGGGCTCTGAGCTATCATTGCCAACCCAGGAACCTAAGAGTGCATTATTCACTGAAGGCAATGACTGAAAAATGCTGCCCAGGCCAAGGGACCCATGCAATGCCATGCTTCCTCATGGTGTCTTAAATATATATATATTTATATACATATATATATATAAATATATATTTATATACATATTAAATATATACATACTAATTAATTAATAATAATTAATATATTAATAATTAATAATAATTAATAATTAATATATACATATTAATTATATTTATAATATAAATATATACATATTAAATATACATACATATATATATATATTTTTTGCATGAACAGACACCATGAATCAAACCCAGGTCTCTGGCAATAGCAGGCAAGAACTCTGCCTGCTGAACCACCTCTTTTTAATTTCATTTGAATTTTTTCATGCTGCTTTATAAAATAAAACAAAAAGCATTCTTTGCCCTTATGCTGGAAACCAAACAAAACCAAACGTGGTATAGCAATATCTGAGTGTGTTTTGCTTTTGCTCTTCATTCCCCAGGACACAGAATACAGCTGGACTAGATTCATGCTAATTAGCATAGTCAGGATGTTTCCCTGAAGACGATGAGATTAAAACTTTTCCATTTGATAAGATGGCAGCTGGGCTAAGAGATGATGGAAGTATACGCTTTCAATATTTTTAAAAATAACTGTAAGTGGATATTTTTAATATCTGAAACTTCCACAACCACTATTTGTATTTCAAATTTAGAGAATTGCCCAGAGCACCATATATTCTGTAATGTCCATGCTTTCATCATTAGAGCCACATATTCCTATATTTGTTCATAGATCAAACAACCATAGACCCTCAGCTGATTATTGGCCAGACACAGAATTAAGTATTGGGATACAGAGAGTCTCTTCCTTCAGAGGACTCAGCATAGTTAAGGAGTAAAGCAAGGTAATATAGTGTGATGATTAGCACTAATGAATGCCATCATGTCCCCAAATCATGATGGTTGGAAGGAAATCAATTCTGAACTAATTTGGGGAAGGGTATAATAAAACATGTTTTCTCTTCTATTATGTGGTCTTCTGTGGCTCCCATTTTTATATTTCATCTTCGATTGAACACTGACTATTTCTCAGGCAGAACAATAAAAAGCGAGAATAATAGATTCAAGCAACATTAAAACTGAGCATTTAGCAAGCCAAAACACCTTTTATACCAACACTACTAATACATAATTCTCTATTCTTGCAGATGCTTACATATTTAAATTTACTCTTTTCCTTTCCATAATATACAAAATTAATTTTTTTAAATGCACAATTCACCCTATCTTAGAGCTTATAATACTAGAGTTTTGGGGGCTTCTGAGTATTAATTTCTCAACTTTGATCTTGCATCTATATGAGATGTTGAATTTAATAGCATATTGTATTTTTTAATGGTCTTAATCAGCATGAATGCAATCAAGCCTTATTAACTACAGTGCATGCATTAGAAAGAAAATAATTTCTTTGAACAGCAGTGATAGTTATTCCAGAAACTGTAGCTCAACAACAAAGTTAAAATCTTTCCACAGCAATGAGAGCAGGATCTGATGTGAAAAGTTCCAAAACTGATCTGGTGAGTTTGGTGGTATATATGGTACACCAAAATGCATATTTTAGAAAAATTCAATAAAGTCTTCACAAAATTTTGTTCATATTGAGTTATATAGTCAGCATCTTAGTAAACCATAAACAAATGTAGTTAAGATGATACAGGGAATAATATGCCTACTAACTAATAACCATTCTTATAATTCCTGCCTTGTTTTTATATTAGGCAAAAAATGTAAAAGCCATCTCTATTGAATTAATAACATTCAGAAAAAAACATTTCCGAGGAGATTCTGACAACCATTTTTAAGGAGAGTTTGTATAATTTTCTGTAACTTAGAGAAAATAATTCAGATATTTATTCTGTTGTCCTCTTTCCTCACTGTAAATTTCCTGCAGTAGGTATGGACATTAGAGCTCAAGTTGGGTTTGAAAGCAGAACATCTTTCTTGTTTTATTTTTTGTTACTATTTTATATGCATAAGCAGCTTCACCTTACACACTGATACATACAAGTCAAACCTGCCTTTAAAATACATGAGCCAATCCTCATGTCCACTGAATTTTTTATCCTTTGATTCCTTGTAAGATTGTTACTTCAAATTTCAAGAAGTCTCAAAGCTTTGGCTTGAATGTCCAGACTCAAAGGCATCCAGTGCTAAGTTTGATCCTGAAAGCACAAAAATCATTGCAGCCACACATTTTGCCTATTGTCTAAAAACAGTGGAAGCAGCAATTAGAACAAGACTACCCTTTTCAAGCCAATTTGCACAAGATTGAATATAAGATGACTATAAAGTAATGATACACATACATTTTATACTAATATGCATTCAAAAGATATGTTTTTTAAGACACTTTGTCTCAGATGATTGTTGTCTCTCATTCTCTTCTGTGCTCTAACATTTCCACTGAGTAAAAAGCATTTTTGAGCTAAAAGTTGGGAATTGTCTTCAGAGTTGGCCTCTGAACAGGCAAGGGCATCAACAGTATGCAATCTTCACTTAACTGTTCCTTTGATTTGTTCTCTTTTCTCTTTCTGCACTTCTCTCAGGCTCCTTTTTATTTCTTCTGCCCAGATGGAGGGAAGTCCAAAGATTTTTAAGAAAGTGCTGAACTGGAGTTACCTCACTGCAGAAAATTAATGGGAATAGGGATTGTAGCTAATACAAATCTCCAAAATCAAATATTAAATTCTTCTAAAGCATGAAATGGAGAGTGTGTTTCATGCATAAATATATTTACCTAATTTTAATGAGAGAAAAAAGATCTGATTATATCTAGTATCTATTTCAAAATGAAAAACCGTTTGGATTATTAAGAAAACTAATTTAAATGTTGTTCTCATTTAAGATGCCTCTTAGAATATGCTATGTGAATTCAATTTTTAGACTTTTCCCCAAAGCCAGCATCAAGCAAAACTACAAAATTGTGCATTTAAAATAAGTGAATAAACTGCTTAGTTTCCTTTATAATTTTGTAATTACTTCACATGACATAATTAGTAGAAGATAAAAAAATGAAAAGAACAAATTGAAGTGATGTTGTTATGGGAGTAACACATACAGGATACAGATTACAGGACAACACACAGGGAAAACAGAGTAACGATGAGACTCCTCAATGACCTTCCTTTTTTTGCTGGAAATTTGATTGTACAGAAGTGAGGCATATGATAGATTCTTGACAAGGCTTATGAAGGTAGACGAAGCACCAAGGTAATATGGTGGTCTGGTTTCAACTCTAACCAACAAAAAACTAACTAGATTGGGATAGAAGTGAAGAGGATCTTTGGAAAAAATGGCATTGTGATTTTGTAATCAAGGAGAAAGGAATGAAGGGGTGCTTTTATTTTATTCTATTGTGTCTTATTTCATTTTATTCTTGCTTAATGGCAAAAAGAATGTGAGATGATTCACAAAGGTGCATAAATACAGGAAATGCAGGTAGACATGGAAACAAAGTGAAGTTAATGCCCCAAAATGCACCTCATGAACCCCTATACTGCATACTTTTTAATAAAAGCCATAAATTTGGGACCTCTTTATTGGAAGGGGAAAGAAGGATGTTTCAAGATCACAGGAAAATCATAACTCTTTCAGATACAGAATACGCTAGTAGCTTATTATGAAAATACGGAAATATTACAAGAGCCTCAACAATATCCTCAGATTAAGTAATCAATGTATTTCATCAGTATGCCTCTTGTGGTGTTCCTTAAAGATGTGATATTTCATCAAAACGGAATTTAGTTAAAACAATAGATTTAAGTTTAATTCAGAGATAAATTGTAGATACCTAGACGAATGGATACCTTTATATCCCCTACAAAACTCTTCACAATGATTGTTTTCCTCTTTTCGGTATTTAAAAGCATGGAGAGACACTGAATTTGAATTTATGCTTCACAAAAGTATCTGGAAGGAAGCTTGCATCTGTTTCCACATAACTATAGGTTTGTATAAGGTTTAACAAATTGGACAGTTGGAATAAGATTGAAACCTAACAAGGCAGGGCACAGTGTGATTGCCACCATGTTTGTACAAGGTGAATAAAGCTGGACCCCTATAAGGTTAAGTTCCCCAGGAAAGTTCATTTAAATAGAGATTTAGCATAGAATATCCCCTCAAGTCCAAATCAGAATTGTTTTTAAAAATCTAAGCTAAAGGGAAGCAGATATTATGGAAGTTAAAATTTGAATTGATTTTCAAAAAAAGAAGGATATGATTAATACAATTGTAAAAAAAAATCATGTTCGTAGTTTGAAAGATATGCAATAAAAGATGAAAAGGAGGCATGTAAAGATAGGTAAATATCAAAGGCACTGTGAATATGCAAACATAGTATTAAGAAGGATTAAGGCCAGAATGAGCTTCAGGTCCATGACATGTCCTAAAATCAATAAGAAAAAGTGCTTATATTTGTGTGGTTTATTCAGAAAAGCGTGTGGCTTAGGGAAGATAGTGACTTAGCAACACATGAAAGAGGGAAGCCAGGATTTTCAACTCTTGTGTTTCATCCATCTTCTCTAGCAAGAAACTAAATCTTCCCAGTAGAAGGGGTAGGATAAACATTGTAAAAACAAATTAAAGTCCTGGCAGATGAGGTGGTAGTAAATTATTACCTGGGCAATTTAAATGCCTTCAAATTTCCAGGCCCAGAAAGATTTTACTATAAGAATGCAAAAGAATGGGCACTAAATCATAGATATTAAAGTGGGACAAAAATCCCAATTTTAAGAAATGGGAAAAATTATGTATTGGTGAATTTAATGTAGATTTCTAGTACAATTCTTAAATGCACTGGAAGATAGATTAGTTATGAAAGCTTATGAAAGAATCTATTACTAGCTATGATAGAATTAAACTTACTTCCATTTTACATAGAGCAGCAAATCAGGGGAAGACTTTGGATCTTAAGTGTTCTTATTTCATCCAAGCATATGAAAATCCATATGGAAAAGATAGAGACTGTGGTCTGGATATTAGTAGATTGACTAATATTTGTCTGATTAATCAAACATTTAACCCCCCTTCTCCAAATGTGTTACATTGATCAATAATGCAATGTAGACTCTAGAGATGTTTCCCAAGATGTGCCATGGAACATCTATATCTATAACCACCTCCTTTTCTTATACATATCTAAACCTGTCTGCTTCTCTATGTCCATTTCTATCAAGCAATGGAATATAGACAGAGAAAGATTGCTTATGAAATTTGTAGGTGAAACAGAACTCTGAAGGAGGACAGAATCAGAATTCAAAGAGATCCTTAAATACAAAATTATTAATTATTTCATTTATTCATCAAACACCTATTAAGACTCTCAGTTTGAGAGCACATTATGCCCCAGCACTCTCTGCTACAAGCATGTGACTATAAATCTGAAAAAAGCCATTCCCAACCCTCAAGATAATAAAAATCTAGAGAACTAGCTGCACATGAAAACAGAAAACAATGCACAAAGCAAAATGGTGTGACACAGGAGGGAAAAGTTACTGTGGGAGCCTGTGCCAGTTTGAAAGAATTTGTACACTCTAGAAAAGCCATGTTTTAATCCTAATAGTCTGTTGAGAGGAACAGTTTCTTCTAATTCCTATTCAGCACTATAGGTTGGAACGGTGATTAGGTTATCTCCATGGAGATATGACTCAATCAGTTGTGGGTATTAAACTTGATTACATGGAGACATGTCTCCGCCTATTTTATGTGGGTCTTGATTAGTTAGCAGGAATCCTTTAAAAAGAAGAATTTTGGAGAAAGCTCCAGAACAGTGCAGAACCACGAATCACGGAGTCCACCAGCCAGTAACCTTTGGGGATGAAGAAGGAGAATGCCCCCTGGGGAGTTTCATGAAACAAGAAGCCAGAAGAGAAAGCTAGCAGATGTCGCCATGTGCCCTTCCAGCCAGGGGAAACCCTGAACGTCATCAGCCTTCTTGAAGCAAGGTATCTTTCCCTAGATGCCTTAGATTGGACATTACTATAGACTTGCTTTAATTGGGACATTTTCATGACCTTAGAATTGTAAACATGTAACTTATTAAATTCCTCTTTTTAAGAGCCATTCTGTTTCTGGTATATTGCACTCCAGCAGAGAGCAAACTAGAATAGAGCCCAAAGAAGTGCCCATCTCTCCTGGGGTAGAGGAAGGAGAGAATTAGAATGGCATCACAAAGGAATTTTGTCTCAGGGCAGGAGGGATTAAGAAAGAAGCAGAAAAAGAGGGCTGAGTTGAGACGCTTACATGGAAAAGGCCTAGCAGTCAAAGTTGAGCCCAGTCTCAAAAAATGCCAGTTGAAAAGGTTTTTGTTTAATATATATATATATATATATTTTTTTTTCCTTTTGGTTAACATCTTCTTCTTCGGTTTTATCTTGTGTGAACACAGCCCTCATTAGGGAAAGAAAGTGTTCCCAGAGTTATTTAACAAGCAAATGTTTTCTATTCAAAAAGCAAATTAAGTTTATCATTAAAATTTTGCAGTAAATAATAAGTCTCAGAATTGAAGGGAAAAGGCATTTCACAGAACTATATTTTGCTTTCACTAAGTTATCAAAATTGAGTTTCAATCAGAGAAGAAAATCTAAAATTTTAGAGAAACCGATAAACCAGAGTGTCTGAATGATTACTTTTAGAAATCCTAGTGTAGACACATATGGTTCTTCCTCTAAAACAACAGTTAATAATCTGGTCACACAAACTGACAACAGGCTGCTATTCAATAGGATCTCTCAAAAATATGGCTATTCATATTTTCATACTCTCAAAAGAGTCACTTTCTCTCTCTCTCTCTCTCTCTCTCTATATATATATATATACATACATACATATATATATATATCATATTTCTTTGAAAGCTTTCTGTTTTTTTCTTTGAAAGCAGAGTATCTCAAGTTGCCTAGGTAACAGAATAGGTGACTGCAATAGTGAAAGGTAAATTCAGGATCAATCTACCCTTGGGGTGAAATGGTGAGGATGAGGTGGGGGGTGCGTCTTGTGATAAATAAGGCAGCATACAACCATCATGTATTTGCAGGGATTATCTATTATCTTATAAATCCAATTGTTCGATTAGTCCACATGAATCTCTTTGTATATAAATAAGCCAGACTTTTAAATAAACTTGAACTTCATTTATTTAACTGCAATTCATGTATTTGACTGGGAAATGGAACCCAAATTATCAACATCTGCTAAGTTTGTGTGAAACATAAGCAAGCAAATCACACCCCAATTGAATATCATATTAAACCCAAGTGAATGGCTCTGGGAAAATGAATTATTTTCATAAATAAATAATATACCACCAGGCTTTTCATCCCCTCATGTGAAATTCAACTCTAAAATAGATAAAGAGCTATGCAGATAATAAGGGTGGCAAAGGCTCATTTCATTAGGCAGTCTATGATGCATATTAAAACTATTCTTACTGAATGAAATCATGCACAGGACATAGCCACAGCATAGACTGTTACCAACATTTGTCACATTTCATGTCAGGCTTAAAATAAATTGATAAAAGGACAAAGTTGCTGGAATGTGACTTGTTCTATGATTAGAGCTTATATTGGTACACTCCTATTATTTTGAAGCCATAGTTTAAAGAGATAGGAGTTGGGATATAGTCATATGAACCTCTTGGGTGGTGGTTTTGAGATTTTCCATGGACTTAGGAGTTGGACTAAATGAATCTAAGTCATTAATACACAGCACAGGACTTGGGAATGTCTGAGAAATCTAAACTATACTTTATTTGCTGGGAGTGGAAAAGTTAATGCACTGGCGTTTGTAGGTGTTACAGTAAGAAGAGCACTTATCAACAGCTGCCAGAGAACTTCAGTAATCCTTTAACTTAGAGAGACCACTATCTTAGGCTACTTATCGGTCCTAATCTATAGGTATATGTGATAATTAGGAGGGTGCCAAAATTTGTATAGGGTCTTTTAATATTTATGTATACACTAACTTATATGTATTCATAACTAATCAAAGATTAAACAGACATCCTAACACTGAGTGTCAGATACTCCATGAGGTGTTGGGGACACAGAAGTTTAGAGGATGCTCATGGATTCTAACATCATGATACCTAAAATGTTGAGAAGAGGAGAGATAGTAACAAATACTCAGGACAATAATGAACACTATGAAAAAGGAGAATGGTATCTTGGACACATAGAAAAGGTGACCCAACCAAGCCTGGGACACCAAGAAATGATGTTTGCTGAGTCCTGATAGCTAAGTTAGATAGGTAAAGGGATGGAGGAGGAGAACCTGGGGCAGAAGAAACAGCAGACCCCAAGATAGGAAAGAGCACAAACTTTTAGAAAAATTTAAAATGTTCTAGAACACTTGGAGTCAATAGAACAAGAGGCAGATAAAGCCTGAAAGGCAGGCAAGAGAAATCATGCAAGGCCATGAGAATCATATTAAGGACATGGGGCTTTATTATGGGAACAGTGAGAAATAAATGAAAGATTTTAAGCACATAAAAAGACATGATAGGGTGGGCCACAGTGGCTCAGCAGGCAGAATTCTTGCCTGCCGTGCTGGAGACGCAGGTTCAATTCCTGTGTCTGCCCATGCAAAAAAAAAAAAAAAAAGACATGATAGTCTTTGTGGTCATCAGCTCATTAAATCCTCAAAACAACCCTGTATGTATGGAATGGATAGATCCCCTCTCTGCAGAGGAAGACACTGAAATTCAGAGATTAAACCAAATGCCCAAGATCATACAGCCACATAGTGACAGAGGCACTACAGAACCTGGTCTTTGATTTTAATTCCAGGGCTCTACCACAGTGAAGTCATTGCCATTAGCTGGCAGGAATTTTTCATTAGCAGGATCATCTGGGTAGGAAACTTTCCTATGACATTTGGTATTAAGAGAGAAGAAAGTAGAGGAAAGATTAAAGTCCAGAGGCCTCCTGATAGTCCTGTAGTCTATTATATAATTACTACTAGTACTTGACAAGATAAGGAGAAAGAAGTCTACTTCACCAGGCAGATGTTAGGGTCTCATCGTATTTACTGATAAAATGAGAGAAGGGAAGGTGATTGGATGAGCTCTAGGCTTTTTTCAGTTCTAAAGTACAGCAAGAACTGTCAGGGTCTGGTGGAGCCAATGTAGCGTCATGGACCTCAGGGGGCTCCTAGAAATTAACAACCATGGAAGGGTCAGTGCCTGGGTGCCAGAGCATAAGTGCTTTCAAATCTATATAAGAAGTCAAGAGCAGAAAGAGAGCTGCATATTGTTGCCAGAATAAGCTGGTAACAAGGCAAGGGTATATCCAAAAGGCTCTCAGATGTGTACATATAGACCCGCTTTCCAAACTCTTTTACTACCAGATAAAGGAAAGAACTTTAGCAATAAGATATCGGTGAGAACCTGTGTATTCCATTTCCCTCCCATTGCAAATGGACAAGAACCTCCAAGTAAGTGATGGGTCAGTCATTTAGCTGCCTGTACCTCCATTTTCCCCATCAATAAAGTGGTTTAATTTTTAATATTAGTTAGTATTTGTGATTATAAGGGAAATGAACTTGAACAGGATGAACTACAACTAATATTATGGTTATCTTTTTTAAAGCAACCCTATTCTCAATGAACTCCATTGTTCTAGCAAAATATAAAAGTAGAAAGCTATTCTTTGCCTAATGCTTGGCTTTGGGGGCCATGGGTAGGAAGATTTCTACTCAAAAAACATACAAACCCAGAAGCACAGATATTAATTAGACATTTACTGTTTTGAAATCCTAGTTCTTGCTACAGTCTAAATTTATACCACCTGCCAGAAAAGGTAACATGCAAAACTCCGAAGAGGAAACAAGATGTTACATAGTGTTTTTCTTTCATTTCCCCCTCCTGCTAGTTGTACACCATTCTGTTAATATATTTAATATGATTATTACTTCAGGATTTTCTAAGAAAAAGAAATGAGAGAAGTAACATTTTTCAGCATAACCTATTTCGGTTATTAAAATTGTGGAGTCTGGAGCCCGGCAACTGGGTTCAACTCCTGACTTGGCACTTTCTGGTTGAGTTAAGTGAACTTGGGCCAGTTAATTAACTTCAGCTTCCTGATCTCTAAGACAGAAATAATGAAAGCATCTACCTCATGGTGGTGTTGTTAGGATTTAACGAATTAAAACAGGTATAGGACTTGGGGGAGTTTAAGGCACACAGTAAACACTCAGTAAGTTTTAGCTAATAAGTTATTATCATCCTTCTTTCATTCCTTCCACATTTCTATCCCCTGCTCCGGTTTTCCCACTAACATCTTTCAGTTGCCCAAAAGAGGACTAGAGTTGGTGGAAAAAAAAAAAAAGAACATTTTTTCTGTTTTAAGATATTAATTACAGTTTGTACATTAATTGTAAACATTTTTGACATCTTTGCAGGAAGTGGAGAGCGAAGCCTGCATGTGCCCCATGCACATATTCCACCCCGGAGGAATGAAAACGAAAACTAATGGGGCTAGAAGAGAAAAGAGCTAGACATTATCTTCGAATATCATTTTGGGAATTGAAGAATAATATAGTTTAATAATAATATTTTACATGAACAAATTTCCCCTCTTTTGAGAAGGGCTTAATGTGCTTAATTTGGTCTTCATTTATATTAATCACTTCCTATCTCTATTAAAGTACTTATCACATTGTATTGCAATTTATCTATTTATATGTCTATCTCCCCCACTAGGCCATGAAATTCTTGAAGACAGAGACTCAATATTATTCATCTTTCTGGCCTCCTAGCTAACATAAACCCTCAGGATGTAACAGGTTCTCAATATTTGGTGAATAAACAAAAAATGAATGAACTCCTCAATCATATCGTTGGCTCAATTAATCTCCATAATAGACAGTCTAAGTTATAAATGCTGTAAGAAAATGAATGAAGAAAAAATCTGCATTTGTAATTTAAGCAATAAATTTTGCAGTGTCCTGCCAAAGATGTTTTTCAAAAGGAGCTGGTCACTGATTGTCTAAATAGCACACTTCTAGGTAGCTCAAATGTTGGTGTTTGAATGTTTTTGTGAAAATTTCACTATGTCATGCAGAGATAATGCTCCTCCTTCCCTGGGCCAGCTCAGAGGGGAACAGCATGAATTTTACTCTTCCTCTTCCACCCTAAAAGCATGCCCCGGTTTGCAGGGCTTTTCCTGTGGATTATATCACCCTACTCTGATAGGGACGTTGGTCCTGGGAAGGTGTTTAGAAGAATTTCAGTCTCGGTAATTAGATCAGTTTGGGCTCAGATTCCTTCCTTTTGGATCTTGCTCTTTGCTGTATTTTGATCTCCTTCCATCTATCTGGGCCTCCAGGGTCCATTTCTTGTCCCAGTTACCTAGCATTCCAGTTTCATACCTCTGTCCTGTGCTTCTGAACTTTGATCTTCCAGAAAATGACCCAGTTCTCTTCTTTCTATGCCTGGACTCATATCTCAGATTATAAAATCACAAAATACTTACACAGGAAAGGAATTTAGAATCAAACAGACAAGGAGCATAAGACTAGAGAATTGAAGAGGTTTACTCAGGGTAACTAAAGAAGGTCAGAGTCAGGAAGAGAATTAAAGGTAAACTCTCTGGTGCTTTGTCTCCAGTATTTCCCCATTGTATCGTGAGGACCTGTCCACACTGACCCTAACTATAGACCCTTCCTGCTTACCTGGCTTATAAGGCAGGTGTGCTTTATACTGTCTTATCCATGATTTCTGGTTATGATTCCATAACTGAAAATTTAAAACAATGTTTAAAGATATGACTTATATGCAACTTTTCAGGATACCTGGCACTGTAAGAGAGGGCACATGTATTTTCTCCCTTGTCTCAGTTAACTCCTGCAGATCGGTCAATTCCTGGAGATCTTTGGGGTTTTTTTTCTCTGCATATGGTTTTACTATTCTTTTACCTCCATCAAATCTTTAAGTATTTGACTGATATCCCTGGAGCATAAAATGGCTGTGAATTTGTGCTTGAGATGTCCTTATCTACTTTAGGAAGGTGGGCACAAAAGAGATAAAGAGAAAAATTGCTGCATAAATCCTATATGCAACTAAAAGGTAAGTTAGTAAGGAAGGAGAGGAAAAAGAGTAAAGCACCGTGGATTTAGACTGCAAATTTAAAAATCAGAAAACAAAGGATCTTCTAATAATCTGGAATGTTTGTAAAGTTTTTAATGCCCCACCCCATAGTTAAAGGATAAATAGATATGCAAAATATAGAGATAAAAGAAATGAACAGGAATGACCTTTTTGGAGAATTAGAGATAAAAAAGAATGCAAATATCATTAAAAGGACATTTAAGAAGAGAAAAGGAGATGGTTGTGAACCAATCATTTCCATCACACTCAGTGTGGATTTATGGACTATGCTGGTTACCTTTGGCACAGGTGAGTGACCAAGAATGGCTTGGGAAACTTCTTCCCCACTTTGTTTGTTTTGAGTTTAACAAATTTCCTTCACACTAGTTGTTAAAACACTACTTCGTGAGTGACACAATGGATAAATGTTAATGGGCACTGGCACATACCTGCCACCAGAGGAGAAGCAAGGCCCCTTTGCCGCCTCTCTCTAGCTCTCAAAGGCTGAGTTAATTCATCTTCTTCAGATAAGGGAGCACTTTGTTATACTGTAGCCAAGAACAATAGAGGAAGAGGACCATAGACATCATCTTTCTAAGTTTCTTTTTGGTCAATAAGGATATTATGACTCAGAGAAATTAAAAGACTTTCCCAAGTTTACACATTTCAATGGCAAAGCTAACTATACTCACTGCTAGTCTGGTTCTAGAAAACAACTGCCAGCACAGACTTGTTTGGATAAAACCATTAGGTTTCTCACTTTGGTCAGAGGTGTTGATTCATTTGCCTACGATCATACAGAGAGTAGTTGTGGTGTTTGGATCTCCAGTATATTTGATTATCAAAGGCCATTCCATGCCATTCTGCCAAGGTGGCATGAGCAGCAACACAGGTTGGAAACAAAGCCCAGATACAAAAATGATCTCTCTCTTAACACTTATAATGTTGTAGAGTTAAATGTGGTTGTATCAGGAAGGATAGTACCTTTATAAACTGAAGGTGTCCAAAGTGTTTTTTATTATGGCATCACATATCACACTTCACATCACATGTGCAGGCAACCATCCAGTTGGATAGCAATTAGAAATGTGTGGCCCTTTCTGAGTGAAGACACAGCAGTCACAAACTCAAAACGAATCTCAATGGGTTGACCATGGCTACAAATGCACATATAATTTAGGGAGTGTCTTCCCTGACCATAAATGGTGCCCTGTTCTGTTTCACTCATCTTGTGAGTGAGAAAAAGGAGCATTCCCTTAAAGGGTCCCTGCCTTTCTTTATTTCCAAAGGCCCCCTTTAATTGCAATAGCATATTTTTCTATAAATGACTTCAGTCTTAAGTATTTATTTCTGACACTATCTCCTACTCTTTTCTAAAACAAAATATAATAAAATAAATGCAATTGAAAGAAAAGAAAACAAAAACACAGAGTGAGAGATAATGTGTCCTTCATTACTCTTATTAGCACAATTATTTTTATCACAGCTCCCGTCTTTTAGCTACAGAATAGGGGCCCTTTATTCCAGCTAGCAGTCTATGCTCTCAATTGTTATTTCTGGCCCTTCTAGTACCTGCCTTCAAGTCAGTGAGATGAAAGCTTTCCACTTAAACAAATATCAGAGTGGCACCATCACCATGGCAACCAGAAACAAGAGCATTTTAGGCTGGAAAAAAAATGAATGGGGATAGTGAGGTGCTATTATTATTTATTTTGCATTAAATAAAGCACATGCAAGTTTAATAGTTAAAAACAGCCTAGAATATTAAAAAGAGCTAATAGAATATCCCTCCCCCCCATATCATCCTCACCCTCTACCTTCCTTTTATTATATGAACAAAAATCAGAATCATCAGTGGGGAAGAATTCAGCTTTCTTTCATGAGGATTGCCAAATGATACAAATTATCTCAAACCATTTGCTATTTAAAATCATGCAGCATTGATTTGGAAAATAAATGGATATATACATATGCCCCACATCTTCAGAGAGGACAATTTGATAATAACATGAGAACCTCAGTCTATGTTCTTAAAAATCTAATTCTCGATCTGAATATAGATTACACATCAGTCAATACGGGAATCTCAGTAAACTTGTTTGGGACTGGAGAAAGGGATTTAAATCAGCCAACAGAATTGTCTTTTAGGGTACATTTCAGATGTTCCGAGACATCAAGCTTGAATATCTTACTGGCAGGCCTTCAATCACTGTAAACTTGTTTTAAAATCAGTCCAAGTTCCTGTTTTGTATATTCAACATACTTGTCATCATTCATCTTTTTTCTCCCCCAATATTAGTACAAAGTAATACACCACAAAGACCAGTTGTACTTCTAACACAGATATACATATAAATATATTTAATGGTCTTGCCAGCATATTTCCTGAAATCTTGTAGCTGAGTTTGTTTAATCCTGTCATAGGATATTCAGAAAAAGCACAATCTTTATATTGTTCAGAATGTCATTATTTTAATTGTCCTGGAGAAATTAAGGGTAAAACTAGAAGCACTAGTGAGAAAATTATTGACTTTGGCTTTTACTCTAAAATAGAGTTGTGTAACTACCTCCGTGTGAGACAGGGACCCTGCTGTCTTCGTGACAGAAAGGGGGTGAGAAATAAGGGGCTCATTTCCTCTCATTTGTTCTTTAGGATTCTCTAGATACTGTTTTCTGGTGTCACGAAAACTTCTAAATGAGAAAGTCTGAGACAGACTTCATAGAAATTGTCTCCACCTGCTGATTTGGGGAGCAGGATAGTCTTGGTTTAAAACAAAGACTGAAAAAGAAATTGGCTGCAGATTCAGTATTTCCCATGTTTTATTTTGACTGAGTGAAATAAGCTTCCCTGTTTCCAAATAAAGTTTTCAGTTTCAAACACACCTCCCCAAGAAGTAGAAATTACATTCTTCTAACCACCTTAATGAGATAATTCGGCACATTTTGCAGAAACTTCAGTCATGTAAATATTGCCGTTGTGAAGGAAATGCAACCTGGAGAAGGAACAATAAATGCTAGCAAATTTTGTCCTGGTCAGAATTAGGCCCAGGGACTTTGTGGCAATGAAAACTTCTGTTCTTTAGCCTGTGGTGGCAATGAAAACTTCTATTCTTTAGCCTGTGGTGGCAACCGTAGACTTCCCATCATGGAGCAGCACATGGAAAGATCTGATTAGTCTTTATTGTTACTATGAAAAAAGCAAGGGACAAGAAATTAGGACACCCAAGTCCTTTGCTTTGTAAATGTGAATGAGTACTATCTTTCAAGGCAAAGAGCATTTGGGGCTGCCAGGAATTTTCAGAGATCATTTAGAGCATTAGGGTTTCTTCAGTGTGCTTTTTATTTGTTTTAATAAGAAGAAATAATTTAGGGGTGTGAATTCCTAGAGGATTAAACTCAAAAAGTATTCTGGGGCAAATAACTTTGAGAAATGATATGTCACAGATGTTAAACAGGGCTTTTTAACTGCAGGAATTCTCAGAGCCTTTAAGATGGTAATACCTTAGAACTCCCAGAAAGGAATTGCAATATGCCATTTTTTTCCCAACCACATTTTACTGCACTTTTTTCTTCATCAAGGACCTTTACAGACCAATGCTTTTAAGAATATACTTTGAGAAAGTCTGATCTCACCCTAAGTTTTTATTTTAAATGATTTTCCTCGAGGTCCATAGTAATCGAGTGAGAAAGCCATGTCTAGATCCCTGCTCCCTGACACCAAATTTAATAACAATTCTTTCCACTGTGTCAGGCTGCCTTTCTTAATTTCGTTGAGTTCTATTCCACACAGCTTTAAAATGGGGAAAATATGAGTCCTTGGAAGGGATGCCTTGAGACTCAAATGAGAAACGGTTATGAAAAGTTCTAAAGAATTTGTTCGCCTAGCACAACTTTATGGTTTTAAGGATGGTCGCTATTTTACTTTTGGAAAACTATCCAGTTATAACCACTTATAGAAGTTCCATACATCCTATATGAGAGGAGGGTGTTTTCTCTCCTTTCCTCCCATGATTTGCACTGTGAGAGGTCTCTAGACACAAAATAGTCCATAGAGAAACATCAGGGATGCCCAAGGACCTTCTGAGATTGGATTTTTAATTCTTAATTCATATATGTGCTTCCTAGCTTGTGAGACCCCTGTGAAAAAATTTCCATAGTAGTTTTGACTATAGATAATCCCAAGTTGAGGACCAAAGGCTCTGAACACATCAATTATACATCCAGCTTTGGGTCCAGCCACCTCCCCACAAAGCTTAGTGGGAGGTGCTCTTTTGGCTGAGTCAGCAGTACTATTTCTTCTTGTTCCTGTTGCAAAGGAGCCTAAGTAAAACACCAGCCTATGGTCCATTCATTGTCTTTCTAGATATTTAACTAAAAGAAATAAAAACATATATCCACATAAATAGTTGTACACAATTATGCACATCAGCTTTATTTTTTACAGCCCCCAATTGGAAATAACCTAGTTATGCATCAAGAGGGAAACAGATAAACCAAATGTGGTACATCCATACAGCAGAATACTACTCAGCAATAAAAAGGAATGAAGTACTGATCCTTGCAGAATCATGGATGTAATTATACTGGGTGAAAGAATCCAAACCAAAAAAAAAGAGTGCATGCTGTATGATCCCATTTGTGTAAAATTCTGAAAAATTCAGATTATAGTGACAGAAAGCAGATCAGTAGTTGTCTGAGTATATAGGGAGGAATGAAGGGGTAGGAATGAGAAATTACAAAGAGGCAAGAAGGAAACATTTACAGATAATGTACATATCCACTAATTGGATTGTGGTGATGATTTCATAGGTGTGTAAATAAACCCAAACTTATCAAATCATGCACTTTAAATATGTGCAGTTTGTTATAGGTCAATTTTATTTCATAAAGCTGTTTAAAAAGGGGAGGATCCTAAATATGGGTGGATGGATAGGTGTGAGGATTCCACTTTTGAGATGTAGCATTTGTTCTCCCCTACTAATCCTTCCTTCCTGCAAGAATGGGGGTCTGTCTCCCAGCCCCTTCTCTACTAAGTCTGATAGTCCCTTAAAAAAAAAAACAACAAACTGTTGATTCACTGAACAGTAATGAATCTAATATTGCTGGAGATGGTAAAAAGTGGTTTAAAAACGGCAGAGCTGAGTGAGGGAGTTCTATCTAGATGAGGACCACTCTAATCCCAGGTTTTTTTCTGTTGTTGTTTGTTTGTTCAGTTTTATTTTGTTTTAGGTGCATGGTTTGCGAATTGAACCTAGGTCTCCAGCATGGAAGGCGAGCATTCTATCACAGAACCACCCATGCACCCTAATTGTAGGGCTTTATACAGCAAGGATAGGTAAACTTCTCAGTTCAGTTGATGCTACAGAAGATGACTGCAACTTAAGAGTGGCACTCTCTGGGGAAGATGACCCAAGTCAGGAAATGTTGCAGAGTGGACCTCCAGTGTTGCAGGCTGAAGATAGGTTTAGTGAAGGATTGAGGGGCTGTGAAGGTAAAAACTTTAAGTTCCTCTGAAGAATCAACAAAGGAATTCCTCTACACTGGGCACTGTTTTAGTGGGATTGCTCAAGCAAATACCATGCAATGAGTTGGTTTAAACAATGGGAATTTATTAGCTCAAGGATTTTGAGGCTAAGAAAAAGTCCAAATCGAAGCATCATCAAGGTGATCCTTTCTTCCTGAAGCCTGGCATTCTGAGACTGGTTGCCAGTGATTCTTTGTCCTGGACTCCTATGTCACATGGCAATGCACATAGGTGACTCTCCTAACCTATACCTTCTGTTCAGGGTTCCGTTGACCTTCAGCTTCTTGCTTCAGTGGCTCTCTCTCTCTCTTCTCTGAATTTCATTCTGCTTATAAAGGACTCCACTAGTAGAATGAAGACCCATCTTGATTGGTCAAACCTTAACTGAAGTAACCTCATCAAAAGATCCTACTTACCATGGGTTCATACCCACATTAATGGATCACATTTAAGAACATGTTTTTCTGGGGTACATAGCTCCAAACCACCACAGGCACCTACCCCAGCATCAGAACTGCTGTTGGATGGAGGAACAGAAATGACCAATAGACAGGGGGCACACCCTTATCTTCACTGATGTCAGGTGATCATGTAAGAAACAGTAGGTTTTATCAACAAAGAAAAGATAGTGTAGGCAACTGTGTGAGGCCATTTGTTTCCCCCTCCTTTCTCTTGGCTCCAAAACAGAGGAATAAATGGAAGAAAGAGAAAATTGGTATTGGAAAGAGTTCAGACTTCCATCTACCAGCCACTCAGGGCATTGTTGCACAAATCTAGCCTAATGAGAAGAAGGAGGGATGTTCACAAATATTAATTACTGAAATAAGACTTTTATTAACTGAAAATGACTTAGAAATTATAGTAGGTTTCCCCCCAACAGATTTGGGGGGAAAGAGGAGTACTACACAATGGTAGCATTCATTGGCAAAAATAAAATTGGTTTAGGCTTGTATTCCATTAACTGAGTCTCTACCATCTAGCCTGTTACATAGAAACGTGTTTTTTTAGTGAGGGAGAAAGGGGAGAAGGAGAGAGAGCATCCATAGTTTTCATCAGATGCTGAAAGGAGCCCAAATTCCCAACTACTGAACTACTAACTTTTAAAATTAACTGAGTACAATTTCCAACAAGAGTATTGGTGTAAGAGTTTAAACATATTCCTTTCTAGGAATAACTAATATTCTCTTCATTATTAAAAGATGAAAAGGAAAAAAAAAACTTCCAATCTTGGTGACTCTTGTCAACATGACTGTGAAGTGATATTTATCGTATCTCTGGGTCTTTATGGAGTCTCCGTATCGCTGCCCTAAACCCAACCTGCTGGATGAATTAATCAATGTGAAGGTCTGAATGATGGTAGTTTTCTCCAAGCCACTGCAGGATTCTGTAAAAGTGAACAGGGTTTTTTCCATAGCATCCTTTGCCAAAACTTGGAAACTCAATTGGAAAAAGAATGATCCTTTTTTTGAATTATGAAGCTAGGAGTGGCCTCCTCTTCCCCATGATGGACTGCCCATAGGATTTCCAGTGATGGTTCCACAGTTGAGCTTTTCAGAAAATTCCATAAGCCATGAGAACCCTTCTCTTTCTTTCTTATCTGGAAGGCAAGTGTCTATAGAGCAGAATGTTGATTCTCTCTTTCTAAATGGTACCTCTGTGAATTACCGCAGTGTGTACATAAAGGCAGTTTTCTTAGCAATTAGTTCTCTGGTATGCTCCCAACTCTAACCTTTCTTCCTGTGAAATTTCATTGTTACTCAAATGCTTTAAAGCTGCTATGTTCGGGAACAGTTTTGCTAGTAGCATCCAAACATAAAAGAGCTTCTAGTGCTCAAAGGATTGACTTGGAGATATATTTTCTCGCTAATTGACATATTTACTGAGCATTATCAGATTTCAGAAATTCTGTTGAAAGTGCCTGTTTCCCACATTTATATGATGGTCTCAGTGTGAGAGCATTAACAAGATGGAAATTTTGCATTAGTAAATTCATAACATATTTATATTCATATTGTTTGTGGCATATTTTTAAATGAAATGAATCCTTTTAACTAAGCAACTTTAAATTAATGCACAAGGATGCATTTGTTTGATTATTGTCCCTTTTTTTTCTTTTTTTTCTGCTGGACCAAATAGACCAAAGCTCACTTGAACAGAAATGTGAACTCTCACAAAACTTTTACAGGAAGAAAGTTTAGGAAGAAATAGCAGAGTCCAGAAAAGCCTATGTTGAAGTAGAAAGATAAGAAGTCAGAAGAGCTGAATTCGAGTCTTAGCTTTACCTGTAATTAACTGTGAGGCCTTGGGCAAGATAGTAATACTTTTTGGGACTCAGATTCTATATCTGTGAAATAAATGGTTAGAATAAATATTCCAAAGATTCCTTCTGACTCTATATAACAGATTAGTATCTTCCTTGTGGCATAAAATGGCACAGAGAGAAAAGTCATAGAGAGACAGGAGGGAGGTTTCTTTCAGTTATACCATTGTACAAAACTGTAAGTTGTCTTATATTGATTAGAGTAACAAAAGGTATCCTTATATATTAATGAATATAAATTCCTTATAATAAATGCTCTGCAATAACAAGTATAGCACCTAATACTAGCTCTGAATTGAGCTAATTCAGAACAATGAGAGTCCACACCGCTCTGACAAAATGGAGTTTACTATAGGTATAGGAAAATAAACATGATAAGTCTCTATTAAACAAAAACTGCTCAGCGGATATTTTCATTGGATGATTTCAGGTATGGGTTAGTACCACCATCTTGCCAATTGGGAACACTGGATGATAGTTCAATTCCTGGATCCTAGAATTAAAAAGTTTCCATGTATGTTGGTATGTGTATATGCTGCAGAGAATCTAAGGTATTTATATAGCTTAGGTTTTCTTTTTTTTAATTCTAGTGATCCCTTATAAAAGAACATTTCTTTATTTTCAGTGCCATATTACTTAGTTATTGCCCATTAGTGCTAAAGATATAATTTGCTTTGCCAGTGGAACTGGAAAAACGTTAGTCTGAGTACAATGACTAACATGAAATTAGGGAAAAGATCAGAAGAATGATTATAGATGGCCCTTAAGTGATGCCTGGGGAATATTCACTCCGAGGATTTTATAACAGCCCTCAGGAACATAGAAGGTGATAAAAGAATTTTAGTGGACTTTCTCACAATTGACCATTCCTTCCTAAGAACCTCTTAAGTTATGAGTCATCAGGCTTTTCAGACTATTTCTTTATTTCTTTCTCTCTCTTTATTGCTATCGTTAGGAAATCTTTAAAACTTTCCTTTGTACATGATGATTTTCTAGGACTTCAAATGTAAGAACGCTACTGTAAAAAGGAATTTGAAACCAGGCCCGATTTCTCCCCTCAGATGGTCTGCGCTTTCCTATCCCGATTCTTCTTGGCCTTGGTTACTGATTGAGCCGGATCTGGAAACCCCTACTTTCTGTTTGTTGTTCAAACAAACCATCTTTAATAACAATTCACGTAAAAAGAAGACTTTACAATTTATTTATTCCAGTGTAATGAGGCTGCCATGAAAAGATCAAAGTGCAAGTTAAATATGTGTTTTTTTTTCTTTAAAAAAAAAAATGCAGCCTATAATACCCTGCCTCACTCTCCAGTCTTCTCTGCAGCCTCCTGTCTCGGGAAGCATCTCATATGCCATTCTTACTAAACCACTCACAGTTCCCATCAAATATCTTTTGCCTTCATGTCTTTGTATATGCAAATCTACTATTTTAAATTCCATTCTCCTCTCCTTCTTCTCCTCCTCCGGCTACCTCTAACTTGTCCTCTAAGACTTGATTCAGAATTTCTCCCCTGGCAAATCTAAATCTTATCCCACAACTTACCACCAGCTACAGCCAGAAAGGATACGTGTGCCTTGCTCTGTGATGCCATTTTGTTCATATGAGAAGCATAGCACTTGCCTCCCTGAATTGTGATTATCTTTATGGATATCTGTCTCTCCCAAACAGCCAGTCAGCTACTTTAGTCTCCGTCCCCAGAAACAGCCACATACTTGGAATTAGTAGCCACCCAGTCAGTTTTGGGTGAATAAATGAATGAATGAATGGACCTCTTTGCTGATACTAATATAGGGCTTTTAATCAGCAAAAGAGAAATTTAAGAGGCACATAAGAGGGATCTAGACGTTCTGAAACACTATCATTAACACAATAATAGCTCATCTTTATTTATTACTTAACAAGCACCATGCCGTGCTTTATGTTCTTCATAGGTACAATATTATTTAATCCGGACAACCCCCCATGTGACAGTACTATAGCTGTACTTATTTTGTACATGGAAAATCTGAGGCACAGACATATTAGGTAACCTGCATAACCTTGGGCATAAAATGATGCAGCCTGGTGTCAGATCAGGCAGAATAACCCCAGGGTTCTCCTAGGCTATTTCTGTTGAAGCAGGAGACTGCATCTCCAGGAATTGGAATTCATAAGGAACTCAGTAATAGTCTCTTGATGAGTTGTTCTGAGTAATCTAAGAGCTGGAATTTCATTGAATGGCAATAGCTTTTGACTCAACAAGAGTAAAAATGCTGTAATTTAGAACAATTCAATAATGAAAGGGTCAGCTCAGAAGTCATATGTGTGTAGGAATGTTTACTTTGTGGTTGACCTACCACTTGGTGGGGGACTTGATAACTGGGATTCATGTGTGTGAGAAGCATTAGTTGACACCATTGATGGCAATATAGTTAGACTTGGACATAAGGCACTGTAGAAAGAACACAGAATAAAAAGAATGGAGGCACTGTTATGGGGTAAGTTGTGTCTCCCAGAAGCATATACTGAAGTCCTAATCCCAGTACCCCAAATGTGACCTTATTTGGAAATAAGATTGTTACAGAGAGGCTTAGGCAAGCTAAAATGAGGTCTTACTGGGATAGAGTGGCCCTTAATCCAAGATGTCTAGTGAATTTATGAGAAGAAGAAATTTAGACACAGACCATTGAAGGGAGGATACCATGTGACAAGTGAGCAGAGAACATCATGTATTGCCTGCAGGCCACACCAGAAGCCAGGAGAGAGGAACAGACTAAATACTTTCCTGCACTCTTTAGAAGAAGCACAATCCTGCCAATAATTTGATTTTGGACTTCAGAAACTTAAGTCCAAAATAATGAGGAGTTGTGACTTATGAAAAAATAAATTTTCTGTCATTTTAACCCACCCAGTTTGTGGAACCTTGTTCTGGAGCTATAGGAAACTAAGACACTTATACCTGCCAATCACTAGTCAAGCTGCCTTACCGTATCATTTAATGTTTTGGATCCTCAGTTTCTTCTGCCATAGGATGGGGGCCATAATAACTTCCCAATTTTTAACATGCAGAAATGTTAAAAAAGATAAGATTTGTGAAAATGATAAAATGCAATATAAACTTAATATCAAGATGATATTAAAGATAGGTTAGAGGAAACTAATAATCAATGCTAGGTGTGTATATATATATATATATATATATATATATATATATATATATATATATATACTTATTCTGCCTTTAACTATTACCAGTTATGGTGATTCTCTCCAAAAAAAATCTGCATGATTCAGGTATCTTTGTCAAAAATGCCCTTCTCCAATGGGTTGAATATATTGGTTTATATCATATGAACTGTTACATTTTCCTGGATGTTATTTTCTGATCTCCAAAAATATTTTCTTATGCCATAAACACAATACATACACAGCTCCGACTATTTAAAAAAGAGGTGCTGAGAACAGAGATACATTGCAATTTTTAAGATTTTTTTCTCCTACACGTTCATATCTGCTCAGTATGTTGTCACCTGGGCATGCGTGGTTAGCAACCACATTTGTTTCGATAATGATGACAACAGGGACATCTGTGGTTTTAATCTCAGGGGCAGACTGACTGGACTGTGGTTTTAAACTCAGTGGCAGGCAGCCTTGACAAAGGGAAGAAAATTTGCCATCTTCAAGTTACAGAGATGCCTTTGGTAAAAGCTGTACTTTGCACACCAATCAGACGAATTGTCAAGTCATTTTAGGTGGAACTACGGAGTCAAGTAGCACTCAAAATAAATGGGAAATAAAGGGGAAACACACTAAAAGCAGGAGGAATAACAGGGAAAAGCCAAATGAGAAGTTCGAAGATAAAGCTCAAGGAAAGAAAAGACAAGAGAATGAGAAAAGAAAGAAAAAAATCCAAACAACAGGAAAAGAAAAGGAAAAGTCTTCAGCACCAGTTATGCTACTTAGTTGAAGGGGTGTCTTGAGCCCCACTACTCTCCCATTTGTGGAGATAGATTAGCAAATTAATATGAGCTACTCCTACTTTTGCTGACTCTGTTGGCCCTGAGTCACCTTGGACCTCAACAGCTTTGCTAAACATCGCTAGTAACCTTTCCATTATCACTAAGGGTCTGCTCCGTACCAGACCCCACTGCTCCAATAATTTCAATTACTTTCCCTGACAAATTTTATGTTTCATGTATTTTAGTGGCCTGATAATTATGATTTCTCTCATTTCTCGCTATTGAGCTTAATGGGTTCCAGCGTGAGTGTGCAGTTTCAGAAATGAAGTTCCACTTGAATTCACAAGTTATTATCTACTTTCATTAATGGAATTGGAAAAGAGAGAGTGGAAAAGAGATAATGAATGAGGAAAAGGAAAAGATGAGTGAGAGGGAGGAGGAAAGAAAACGAGGAAACAAAAGGCCAAGACTGAAGAAAACACTCAACCAAAGGGAAAAAGCAAGGCTATGTACAAATAGAGAGTAGAAAGAAATGTAAGTAGACAAGCTTTTCCTTTTTGTGTAATTAAGTTAGACACTGAATTGATTATTTCTGATATTTGATATAAGATACCTGAGGAAGAATGGTGTGCTATAAAAATTGCAGGCTTTGCAACTTGCCCACACTGGGTCTGAAGAGCCTGGTTTTTCACTTCCTAGCTGTGTGATCATAGGCATGTCACTTCACCTTTCTAAGGTTTATTGGTTTTCTTCTCTACGTAGATAGCATTGACTTTGGAAGACTAATTTCCTTTATTCTTTCTCATTTCCTCTTCTGTGTAGGTATATGTGTTTGTGTGCATCTCAACAAATTTTTGTAGAACAACAAATGTGTCTAAGAAAATATGCTCCTATAGAGTACCTCAATATCAGGCATCAATGAGCTACTTGGTGAAAAAATAAAGGATTATAGTCTCTTTCTTTCTGTCTTCAAAATACATCACATAGGCTGTGATGACTGAGTACTATATGTTAGGCACTTGAGGTGTTAAAATGATAAAGATTTAGAAAGAAGGAAAATACTCAAGGAAATGTTGCAATTAAAACTGTAAAAAATGACCAAAAGCAGTAGCAGTGCATATATAATGGGCTCTATTATAAGTTGCAGAGCTGGTGACAAAGATGTGTCTACAGTTCAGGGGTGAAGGGATGCCAGGGCATTGCCTCAACTTCTCTCCCACAAGAGGGTATGGCTTTACTCTCTGGCATAAGGGATAAAATATCTAATTTTGAAAACACTCCCATCAATGGAAGTCCTAGTAAAAAAAGATTATTTCCATCAGTTCTATTTGACTATCATGTAAACTCCTAAAAGGAAAAGATTGTGATACAGAAAACCATCAAGGGACTCAGATCCATTAAGACCTTATGAAGCCAATGCCACTAGCAGCTGTATGCACCTGTCAGGGTGCAATATATTGCAACAGGATGCAACTTCTCTTACCCTGTGAAGTTCTGATTCTTGGTCAATTATGTGACTGTTAATTTAATCTGCCCTCATAGTGGGGTTACTTCTGTGGTCTTTTTCCTCCATTGTTTTAATTTATCTCAAAAGATGTACCTGGGTAAAGTAGCACAAAGAAAGATGAAGAAAACTAATCCTTGCTTTCAAGAAGCTAACAACCTAACAAGGGATATAAGACAAATTTACAAATAAGTGTAACAGAAAACAAGTCTGATAAATGCTGAAAGAGTGGCACATAGTATCACAGGTTTAAGGAGGGAAAATGTCATATCCATTTGAAAATATTATTTTTTAATAAGGATCCATGTCTTAAGACAAAGGAATGAATCTTTAGTACCTCAATATCAGGCTTCAATGAGCTACCTGGTGAAAAAAAAGGATTATGGCTTCTTTCTTTCTGTGTTCAAAAATACATCACATAGGTGGTGATGATTGAGTACTATATGTTAGGCACTTAAGATGTTAAAATGATAAAGATTTAGAAAGAAGGAAAATACTCAAGGAAATGTTGCAATTAAAACTGTAAAAAAATGACCAGAAGCAGTAGCAGTGCAAAACATAAAAGATAACTGTATGTAAAAATAGCTGAACTGATGATTCACTTGAAATGCCTTTACCCTCTATCCTGCAACTGAAAAAGGAATCACATTTCTCAGATTATCCTAATAGGGACTGCTGAAAGATGGCTCATCTTCTTCAGTTCAGTTAAAAAAAGTAAAATTGGCTGTCCTGCTTAATATGAGCTAAACAAAAATAACAGATTAATTGGACAACGTCCTTGCTGAACAATACCTTTCTTCAAAGGTAACTAAATACAACTGGAAATTGATTAAGGTCATCTTAACTGTAAAAAGGGTTGCAGGAGTGGGGGCAGAAGAGAAAAATGAAGACTAGAAAGCCAAATCACTTGGCATTGAGCTAACTGCTTTTGAAAGCTAGACTATTTTCATGTATAATCATATCAACCTTGGCTTTTGTACAGTCATTCAAATATTGGGTACAATATTTATGTATCCCATGCCAGGTATTGTGTGTGTCATATGGAATACAAATTTAAGTTTTGTGGGTTTAATGGTGCCCCTACCACAATAATGTCCACCTGAAAGTTCTGACTGTGACTTTATTTGGAAAGAAAGATCTTTTTTTTAGGTGCAATTAAGTTAAGGACCTCAAAATGAGATCATTTTGCATTATTCTGATGGGCTCTAAAGCCAATGACAAGTGACCTTTAAGAGAAAGAAGGATGGAGATTTGAGACACACAGAAGAGGCAAAAATCATGAGAAGATAGAGATAGAAAGTAGAGTTCTACTTACTACTTACTTCTTAGTTTGTACTTTCTACAAACTAAGAACACTTGGAATCACTAGAAAACTGAAAAGGAAAGGAAGACTTTCCCCTAGAACCTTTAAAGGGAGTGCAGTCTTGAGGACATATTGATTACAGATCTCTGACCTCCAAAATGGTGAAAGAATAAATTTCTTATCATAAATTTATTTTGATAAAATTTGAACCAAGTTTGCGTTCATTTGCTATAGCAGTTCTCAAAAACTACTACAATGAGTGAAGAAATTCCTGTTCTTGAAACTTGCATGTTGTATTTGGAAAGACAAACATGTATGCACATAATTACAACTCCTAAAAGAGAGGTAAGTAATGTTGTAGTAGCTGATGAGGGAGAAGAACAACTAAATGTGAGGCGGGAAAATGGCGGGCATCATGAATAGCTCAAATTTGAACTAGCTTTTGAAAAAACATAGAAGCTTTCTTTGTGGTGAAAGGAAGAAAAGTATTTCAAAAGTCAAGAAATAAGCTGCTGTTCTCAAGGTTCACTGAATATTCAGGTAAGTGCTGTCATACAATTTTTACACTGACTATGCTCAAGTTTCTACTAGACTGAGATAATGTTAGTAGCCCACAAAAGGCTTTGGCAATAATTAAAAATACATCATTTTAAACCAGTTCCAGTTCCAGAGACTCCCATGATGGAGACATTATCGAATTTGGCTTCTCTGTGTCACAGGTCTCTTTTAAGTCACCAGGATCACATCTACACACAAATTAAGAAATTTGAAATTATTGAACTTCTAGCCTCAATATCTTTTACAATGGCCTACATTGCCTCAGTTAATCATGACGGAGAAGCACTTGAACATCAGAGGAGAGATTATAAAGAGAAAGGACCTGAGGGAATTTGGACTTCCCATACTCTGAGATCACCAGGTGACTGCAACCTTCCATGGAGGTCCTGGCCATAAAGCTCAATTAACGATCTTGAATTTGTAATCTCAAAGGTTTCTTTAGGCCGTTTGAACCTCTTAAGAGTACTACCTTAGTTTCTTTAATATCTATTTTTCTCATTCAACGGACTAAGGAATAATATTTACAGAAATCTGAAAAGGTAGATTATTCCATTTAAAGTCAAATATCTCATAGCCTGATCTCTCCAATCAAGGTGGTAGCAAAGGGACTACCAGGGGACTATCCCTCCACAGAATCTAACAAAACTGACAATGTCATCTTCCTCAAAACTCTGGAAAACAGTTTAAAGGACTGCAGTAATTAGGTAAGTTCCAAATAAAAAAAAAAGGCTTTAAAAATGGTATGAAGAGGTACCAGTCCCTCCAAGAACATCAACCAGTTTCATTCCTCTACATCATAATATCGACACACTTTTTCAGCACGAATTTAACATGATTATTCCCACATATCCCTGAAAACTCAAGAGAACAATCAAATGAGAGGGAGAGGTGGTAACAAAGAAGTTAGGATTTAACAAATAATGACTCATTATATAGATGTTTCTTTTTAGTTTCTAGGGCATTAGAATAGCCTGAAAGAAATACCTGAAATTGCTAAACTATAATCCAGTAGCCTTGATCTTTGATAATGACTGTATAACTATACAGCTTTCATCCTGTAACCACATGAAGGTAAAAACCTTGTGACTGCCACCCCCTTTATCCAGTATATGGGTAGATGAAAAAAAAGACATGCATGAAAAAAATATGTTGGGAAGATGGAGAAAAAAATACCCTTGCATAAACTATGGACAATAGTTAATAGTACTACTTTAATAATTTTTCATCAATTGTAACAAATGTAACTACTGTTAAAAAAATAATAGAATTACAAAAAAAAAAAGGGCTATCACCAATTTTAACAGATTTTCCTCACCAGTGCAAGTGTCAGTGGTGGGGAGATATATGGGAATCCTGTATTTTATGTATGATTGTTCTGTAAACCCACAACTTCTCTAATAAATCTTTCATAAGTGGGAGGAGGTCATGAGGCCCTTGCTGGTCTCTCCCCCCACCCCACCTCCTCCTTGGCACAGTCTGGATCCAGCCTATATTTTCATTGTGGTTCACTGGGTCTGTTCCAGAGGGAGCAGAATAATCCACAACATAGTTGGGTATCTGGATGTTGGTGCTAATTTATCCAGTGGAAACCTAAAAGACTGAATTAGGAAATTCTTCTCAGATTTGCCGCCACAGAACTTGCCCTGCAGGTAGAAGCAGCTCACAGATAGGTAAAGCAGTTTATGAAGCAATTAAGTCAAAGAGGCTTGGGGCAAAATATTATCTGCTTTAGGTCATCCAATAGAGTACTCAAGTTGGGGAGAAAGTCTATTTGAACTCCTCTAAATGAGAGAATTCCTAAGACTTCAAAGGAGTACAAACCCAGGACACAAGGCAGGCTCAGAAAAGAAGGAGAGGACCCTGAACTTCCCTATTGCTGATATCTATCTATCAGAGGGCTAAGCACTAAAGGATGTTCAGAAAATCTCCATCATGCCACTAACTGAATACAACCTTAAGGCACAAAGAATTCAAGGACTAAATCTCAGAGTTGCCTTGTAAAATACTAAAATGTACAGTGTGTATCAAAAAATTATGAGACAAAAACAAAAAACAAAACAGGAATTGACCCACCCAAAGGGTGAAGATAAAAGTTCAAATCCATCAACAAAGAAGACCAGACTTTGAACATAACAGGCAAAGCTTTAAAACAAAATCTTCAATATGCTCAAGGAGATAAAGGAAAACATAGAGAAAGAGAGGAAATTAGGAAAATAGTGAAAAACAATATAATATCAATAAAGGGATACATTTTTTTTTAAAAAAGGAACCAAACAGAAATAACGGAGTTGAGGACCAGAATAACTAAAATGAAAAATTCCTAGAAAGTTTCAGTAGTGGATTTGAGTTTGCAAAATGAAGAATCAGTAAACATGAAGACAAGGCAAGACAAGACAAAATTTAAGCTGAGGAGAATAAAGAAATAAAAGAATGGAAAAAAGTGAGCAGAGACTAACAGATCTGTGGGAAACTATCTAATAAGCTGATATATGCATTATGAAAGTCCTGGAAAGAGAAGAAAGTAAGTGGCAGAAATAATATCAGACATAATGGCAGAAAACTTACCAAATTTAATGAAAGACATGAATATGCACACTCAAAAAGCACAAAGAACACCACACAGGATAAAACGTGGAGAAAAATATGCCCCATCACATATTGATCAAACTGTCAAACTCAAAGGACAAGGAGAGAGTTCAGAAAGTTGCCCCAGAAAAACATGTTATGTACAAGGGATTCCCAATAAGATAAAGTTATTCTTTTTCATCAGAAACCATGGAAGCAAGAATACTGTGGGGTGAAATAGTTTGACAGGTGAAAGAAAACAATTGCCACCCAAGAAGATTTTATCCAGTGAGAAGGTCTTTCAAAAATGACATTCCCAGATAAACAAATGCTGAGGGAGTTCATCACTACTAGATCTTCACTACGACTAATGCTAAAGGAAAGTCTTCACACTGAATGGAAACACAGTAGACAGTGGATCAAAGAAGCATAAAGAAATAAAGACATCTGTTAAAGGTAACTATATGGGAAATCATAAATATTAGTACTGCAGTATTTTTGGTTTTGTATATAACTTCAGTTTTATACTGAAAGACAAACTCAACAAACTCACCAGGAATGAGGTGGAACAAAGGAGTTCAGGCAAAGGCTTTATTTCAGGGAGAAACAGAGCTGCCTGGGCAGCATTTCAAGAGAAAGAGAAACACCTGTGTCAAGGTGGCAGGGTATAGGGTTTTTATGGCTTAAGGTTGGGCATTGGGGGCAAGGGTTAGGTAAGTTTCTATCGTTTAGCTTTCAGAATTACATTGGGGAGTTGGGGGCAAGGGTGAGGTAACTTCCTATTGTCTAGCTTTCAGAATTAGGGGTTGAGTTAGGAGTTGACAGTGCTTCACTGGTAATGTTAAAATTTAGTGCTGCCTGAAGCATGCAGGGTTGTAACTGCTTCTGCCAGAGGGCAAAGGTTGAGTAATGGGTGTTATTATAAGAGGACCACTGCTGGAGTGTGAAAATGCATAGGCTAGGGTGGGAGAACTGTTTGAAATATTTACCAGAGGTAGGTAACATCATGGGGGGGGGGAAGGGGTCCTGTTCTCCAGGCCTAACATTAACTACTTAAAGAGTCTAAAATTAAATGCACAAAAAGTAATTATGAATCTATGGTTGTGGATATACAATGCATAAAGATATAATTTTTAATAAGCCCAACAAAAATGTGGTAAGATGGAGATTTAGAAGAAGAGAATATGTGCATGCTATTGACATTAAGTTGGTATTAAATTTAACATGATTGCTATAGGGTTAGGGTATTAAACTTAAGCCCTATGGTAACTACAAAGAAAATATATGAAAATTTATACAGAAAGAAATGAGAAGAGATGCAAAATGGCACATCACAAAAACTGAAATAAGTATGAAGGTAGCCATAGATTGGAAGAATTGAGAATCAAAATAGATATTAGACTTAAAAAGACTAAATAACAACTGAAAGGCAGAAAAAAATCCTGTGTTATGAGTAGTTACATTAATTATAAAAGGATTAAACTCTCAAGTTGAAAGGCAGAGACTAGCAAAATGGATTAAAAACATGACCCAACTATATGCTGCTTATAAAAGGCTAACCTTCAATTCAAAGAAACAAATAGCTTAAACATGAAAGTAAGGAAGACCATATGTTATTGTGTTGGTTTGAAACAATTATGACTGTTATGTAACCCAGAAAAACCAAGTTCCTTTATCCAATCTTGTTGGGACAGATCTATTATTGGATGGAACCTTTTAATTAGATTGTTTCCATGGAGATGTGACCCTTTGCATTCAGGGTGGGTCTTAATCTGCTTACTGGAGTTCTTTAAGAGAGAGACATTTTGGAGAAAAGCACAGATACTAAAAGAGGATTCACAGAGGCTTGGAGACAGAAAATGCTCTAGGAGATGCTAGGTTAAGAGTCGAAATCCAAAGTTTGTCCAGAAGAAGCCCAAAGGATACCCAGGAGCTGAGAGAGCCATTTTGGAGCCAACCCAGGAGAGACAGACCAGCAGACATTACAGGTGCCTTCCATGTGACAGAGGAAAGGGGATGCCCTCAGCCTTTCTTCAGTGATGGTATCCTCTTGTTGATACCTTAATTTGGACATTTCAATGGCCTTAGAGTTGTAGCTTGTAACTTAATAAATCCCCCTTGTAAAAGCCAATCCATTCTTTGGTATATTGCATTCCAGCAGCTTCAGCAAACCAAAACAATGACATAAACAGTAACCAAAAGAGAACTGGGACTATGCTAATTAGCTATGCTAATATTAGGTAAAACAGACTCTAAGTCAAAAACTGTTGCAAAGTAGAAAGAAGGTCACTATTTCCATATGTGGAGGTCAATTCAACAAGATGAAATAACAATAATAAATATATGTGTGCACCAAATGGCAGAACCCTAAAATATATAAAACGCATACTGACATATTTGAAGAGAGAAATAGAAAGTTCTACATTAATAGTGGGAGGCTTCACTGTACCACTTTCAATAATAGTAGAAGATCTAGAGAGAAGATTAACAAAGAAATAAAAGACCTGAACAATACTATTCACAAATTAGACCTAACAATCATATATAGAACACTTTACCCAACAGAATATACATTCTTCTCCAGTGCATATGAATCATCCTCCTGATGCCAGGTCATAAGACTAATCTAACTATAGTAAAAAATACTGTAATCATACGACATATTTTCTCTGACCACAATAGGCGAAAATAGATATGACTAACAGAGGGAGAACTGGAAAATTGGCAAATATGTGGAAATTAATCAATGCACAATTAAATAACCAATGGCTGAAAGAAAAAAAATCTCAAAGGAAATTAGAAAATATCTTGAGGAAAATAAAAATCAAGACGTAACAATCCATAATTATGGGATGCATAACTTTGACAATGGCTGGATAAGAGGCTGTTTCCCTTTGAGAGAGGATTTATAACAATTTCTCATGTCAGAATGAAAAGATTAAGTATGATTGCAAATTGATGGGTCCAATGCATGAACCACCACATTCTGTGGGAGGGAATCTCCTAGAGGTAGGGCAGGGTTTTTCCATGCCTTGTTTTCTAATAACCCACTCTTGGGACAGGGTGTTAGGGACTGTCGCAAGCAATGATTTGTGATGATAGACAAAAGAGATGGTTGGTGGGACAGCTGCAGACCTACTGCTCCTAAGCTCACTCCTGCCCCATTCTAGGCCAATATGATTTTATTTATTTGCTCCCTTGGATAACTGCACCTTAGGTCCTACTTTCTCCAGGACGTCAAGTGTACTAACTATGTGCAAATGACCTATCTTATACATTTTAACTTTTTTTTAATGTAAATATTATGGTTTTGTATATTTTGCTCAAAGCCCTCTTTCCTACACTGTGTTCTCAGGTACATGAGCAATCTCAGGGATAAGTGCAGCTCCAGGTCTGCACAGCAGGAATAGTTTTTTATTGCTGTTTTATCATCACAAAGAACAATTATTTGAACTACCACTTTTTTGCCAATCAGAGCTGGCTTTTCCGCCATTTTCTCTGGAAATCCCTCCCTTTCATGAAAGACTAGGTTTTAGTCTCCCATGACTTGATCTCCTACTGGAAGATTGGAAATTAGTTTAAATGGGAAGATGGTACAGAGAGGTAAGGAGAGGTTGGGCCAGTGTAAAGGTCAAGAGAAAAAGCCAAGGTTAAGTGAGACTTATCTATACATGTAATATGGAAATATGTTCCCAGTCACTTAATCCTAGGGCACAGGACTTTCATGGTACATCAGACTCATCCTTCATTGGATTAGGCTAGGTCTGCCATGTACAAAATGTGTGCGTGTGCGTGTGTGTGTGTATGTGTGTGTGTGTTTGTGTCCAAGAATAGATGCATGAAGCAAAGACTAAAATTCTTTAACTTTCAACATTCTGGAAATTTCCTGCTTGGCTTCCGGAGAGACCATAAGTGCAGGCTTCTTTGTGGTACCCAGAGCCAATGTCCTCCCCTGCTGTAGTGGTGATTATAGTGTAATAGTAGTTAAAAGAGAAAGGGGGTTTCATTTACATGCTGTGGGATCACTGTAACCCTACCTCATTGTGTTGAAATAGGGCAAATGCAATAGAATACATTGGATGACATGTGTCTGATCCTGGGGATTCTTGTCTCCCCCAAATGTTGCCTCCCTGTAGTTACAGTATTTGTCTGAGCTTTGTAGAACTTCACGAATTGCTGATTTGGTGATTGCTAAGTGGCTTAACTTGTGTTGGTCTTTCTCCATGTTCCTTTGGGATTTTTATTGTTTACAAACTTCCTTTTCTGTGTCAGAAGTAAAATAGCCAAAGCATCTTTGACAGAAGATTCTGCACCAGGCTAAAGTATCTGAAACATGTTTGACCTCTCTTTGAAGTGAGGATCTTGAACGATCCTTTCCTTTACATACCCCTTCTCTTATTTCCTATTTTGGACTAGATCTTCTGTCCTAAAAAATTATCCCATCACTTCTCCCCAGCTCCCCCTCCCCAAACCCCCATACACATTGAATTTGGAGGGTATCTCCACAATTCTTCAATGACTTTTGCAAAAAAAACCTGAAGAACCTAAGAACACTCCATTATGCATTCCCAACCTTTTGAATTAAGCCCATTCCTCAATGTGATTTATGCCAATAGATTAACATTGCTGTACTTGGATTGACCAAACCTACTTAATCATCAATCCCAGGGTAGAGAGAAACAGTGAGGCTGGGGTATTTCCATGTAGAAACGGACGTGAGAGATTAAGAAAGGGAAATATGAATGTTTATCCATTGCCTTACCTTCATTCCTGAACTGTAGGAGACTAAGCCCCCTTGAGCTTTGGTGACCCTATCACTGGGATATATTTATTTGATAGTTGATTTTGTACTGGGTACTTTCCCTTCTGCTATCATTTTGTAATATATGCTGATCCTTTTCTCTTCCCTTTTTTACTCTGGGGATAATACAGTGAATAAATAAAGACTTATTGGAATTGAAAAAAAAAGATATCTCCCAAAAAGAAAAGCCCAGGATCAAATGGCTTCACTGGAGAATTTTACCAATCATTCCAAGAAGAATTGACACTAATTCTGCTCAAATTCATCAAAAAAAAAATAAAAAAGGAAACACTTCAACTCATTTAAAAGTCCCAAATCACCCCTAAACAGATAAAGACACGATAAGATAAGAAAATTATGATGTCCCCTACGAATATAGATACAAAAATCCTCAACAAAATACTAGCAAATTGAACCCAATAGGACATTTAAAGAATTATTCACCATGATCAAGTGGGATTCATCCTAGATATGCAGGAATGGTTCAACATAAGAAAAGCAATTAATGTAATATACTATATTAATGGAACAAAGGGGAAAAAACAAATTAATAATCATCTCAATAAATACAAAAAAAGGCTTTGAGAAGATTCAGCACCCCTTCCTGATAAAAACACGTTGAAAACTTGGAAGAGAGGAAACAAAATATAAAATAGATAAATGGGATTTCATCAAAATTAAAAACTTTGGCGCAACAAAAGATTTCAAAATGAAAATAGACAACCTACAGAATGGGAAAAAAATATTTGGAAACCACATATTTAATAAGGATTTTATATCCAATATATATATAAAAGCCCTACAACTCACCAATAAAGAGACAAACCAATTTAAAAATGGGCAAAAGACTTGAACATAAATTTCTCCAAAGAAGATATACAAATGGTGAGAAAGTACATGAAAAATTACTCAACATCAATAGCCCATAGGGAAATGCAAATCAAAACTATAATAAAATCTAATTTCACATCCATTAGAATGACTACTAGTTAAAAAATGGAAATTAACAAGTGCTGGGGAGGATGTGGGGAAATAAGTACACTCTTTTGAGTTGGTGGGAATGTAAAATGGTGCAGCCACCGGGGAAAGCATATTGTCTGTTCCTTAGAAAGTTCAGTATTGACTTACCATATGACCTGTAATCCCACTCTAGGCATAACCCAAAAGAAGTGAAAGCAAGAACTCAAACAGATATTTGAACACCAATGTTCATAGTGACATTTCCATGAAGAGGGAAGCAACCCAAGTGTTCATCAACCAATGAATGGCTAGGCCAAATATGATATATACCTGGAATGGAATATTGTTCAGTCATAAAAAGGAATGAAGTTCTGATATACATGAGCACAAGGATGAACTTTGAGGATGTTACATTGAGTGAAATAAACCAGACACAAAAGCCCACAAATATTGTATGATTTCACAGTTATGAAATAATTAGACAAAGCAAATTCAAGGATTAAGAAACTAGAATACAATTTACAGGGTCCAGAGCAGGTGTAGGAAATGGGGAGTTAATGCTTAACCTGTTTGGGGTGATGTAACAGTTTTATTAGTGATGGTAGCACAGCAGTGTGAATGTAATTAACACTAATGGAATATATATTTGAATGTCATTAATAGGGTAATTTTTAAGTTAGGTATATATTATTTGAATATATATATATATAAAATTCAAAATATATAAATTTTGAAAATGTTATAAAACATAGGACTATAAAACACAGTGAACACTAATGTAAACTATGAACTACAGTTAATAGTATAATGATATTGCCTCATCAACAGTAACTGATGTACCACAATAATGTAAAATGGTAACAATAGGGAAACCTAATGCCTGAAATGGGGATTGTATATGGGTGATCTGTAGTTTGTGAATTATTTTTCAGTAAGCTTAAAACTTTTCTATGAAAAAAATGATTCCATAGTCTGCTAAAATGGCCCAAAGTCACTTTGAAGAATGAAATTATTCTCATCTCTCTATCTCTACAATTTAGAACATTAATGATGAATTTATCTTCTCCTACTTTTTGGAAGTTGCTCTTTACCTACAGTCATTTTAATTTTGAAGATGCTCAGCCTATTCATATCTCTGAGTATGAAAAATGTGAAGAGCCCTGCATGTTGACTAGAAGTGTTTATGTGTTTTTTTGCTTTTTTTAAACACAGTGATACCAGATGCCTCCTGAGATTCAATACAGTCTTTGAAATAAAGTTTGGGCAACAGTGTTCTTTTAACCTTTGGAATTGTATCCTTGGTATCTTGGTATCATCCTACATTTTATGGATATTTTGAATAAGCGTCTTTGAAAATAAAACTCAAAGTGAAAGTCTAAAGGAAGTAAGAAAGACAGCATTGAAGCATAAAAACTGTAGATGGTGTTTTATAAAAAATTAGTGGGATTTATACATCTCAAAATCGATCCCGTCCCATAGCCCTAGATCCAGAAGACCCAGGATATTATGTATCCAAATGATTTTTCATGAAAAATGACATTTGGACCACTTATTAAAGATTCATTATATGTCAGGCACTTTACATATTTTAAGTCTAATTTTTCACACTCACATATTTATCATTAAGAAAATAGACTCAGAGAGTTCAAATGACTTGCTTAGCCTTATAGATTTATGTTAATGAAGAGCCAGGATTTGAAACTATGTATATCTGAATCCCAAAGCAGGCATTTCCCTATTTCTGCCAAATTCCCATTTGCAAGATTTTTAAGGGTTAGAACTCCCAGCTGTTTTTTCCAGTTAAGTGGCTGTGGTCAGGTTGCTTTACAATCCTTCACCGCCCACACCTCCCTTTTTTTTTTTTTTTTTTGCAAACCGAGCAAGGTCTAAGACCTTTGGAAACGTTAAAATGTCATTTCCATTTTCTTACTTTAGAAAAGAAGATATGGCAAAATCTATGAGAACCTGTATTAGGCAATGGATTCTTAGAAATAACACCAAAAACATGAGCAACAAAGAAAAAATAGATAGATTGGACTTCATAAAAATTTAAAACTTTAGTACATCAAAGGACCTTATCAAGAAAGTGAAAAGTCAACCTAGAGAAACGGAAAAATATTGGAAATCATATACCTGATAAAGGTTTACTATCCAGAATATATAAACTATTCCTACAACTCAACAACAAAAGAGAAACAACCCAATTAAAATTAAAAAGGGCAAAGAAGTTGAATAGACATTTCTATAAAGAAGATATACAAATGGTCAAGAAGTATATGTAAAGGGACTCAACATTAGTCATTACGGAAATGCAAATCAAAACCAAAATGGGACATTATTTTACACCCACTAGGATGACTGTTATTTAAAAACAGTCAACAAAGGACAACAACAAAAGAAAATAGCAATTGTTGATGAGGATGCTGAGAAATAAGAACCTTATCCATTGCTGGTAGAAAACGGAAAAAGCTGTTGCTACTGCGGAAGAAGTTTGGCAATTCCTTAGAAAGTTTGAACACTGAATTATTATATGGCCTGGAAATCTACTTCCAGATTTATACTCAAAGGGATTGAAAACAGGGACTTGAATAGATATTTGTACACTAATGCTCATGGCAATATTATTCACCATAGACAAAGGGTGGAAGCAACCCAAGTGCCCATCAATAGATGAATGGATAAACAAAATGTGGTCAGCGCATGCTATGGAAAATTATTTATCCTTAAAACTCAATGAGTTCTGATACACGCTACAACTTTGATGAACCTTGAAGACATTATTTTGAGTGAAATAAACCAGACATGAAAGGGCACATATTGTATGATTTTACTTAAATGAAATATCTAGAATTGGCAAGTTGAAAGACAGAAAGCATATTATAGTTTACCATAACCTTAGGTGTAAGGAGAAGAATTATGGCTTAATGTGCAGAAAGTTTTTTTTTTTTTTTTTTTAGGATAATGAGAAAGTTTTAGCAATGATGGTGCTGATGTTAGTACAACATTGTGAGTGAAATTAATATCACCTCATTGTACACATAAAGGTTAAGATGGGTAGTTTTGAGTTATATATATTGCCATAATATGAATCGATAGATGATAGATTTGATAGATAGATAGGAAGAGAGAGAGATAGGAAGAAAGAGAGAGAGAGAGGACACCTAAGTGAATATCCAGAACTGGGAAAGGAACTGATTTGTAGGATAGTTTGTAAAGTTGTAGGGAGAAACAATGAGCTTAAGGAAGAGGCTTCTGCTGCAGGAGAAGTTTGGAGCTTTGGATTTGAGTTAGAGACAGCTCTGCGCAGTGCTGTCCAATAGAAATACAATGCAAGTCACAAACAAAATTTTCAATTTCCTTATAGTTATGTTTTTCCTTATAGTTATATTAAAAAAGTAAAAGTAACAGGTGCAGATAATTTTAATATACTTTATGTAAGTCAATGTGATCTAAAAGATTATTGTTTCAACATATAATGAATATAAAAAATTAATGAGATATTTTAACTTTTTTTCTGTATACAAAGTCTTAAAAACCTGATATGCATATACTCACTTAGAGTATATCTCAATTCTGACTGGCCACATTTCAAGTGCTTAATAGTAATATGTAGCTAGAGCTACAACTGTACCGGACAGCACAACTCTAAAAGCTCAAGAAGAAAGCCTGAACAGAAAAGTGGTCAACTGGATCTTGCACTAAAATGAAGCAATTTCAGGATGAGGTGATTTAAACATGATAATTTATAAATTGATAATTGGAGGAGGACAAAAATTCCATCAGTTTGCCTTGAGGTAGGAGACTAGAGGGAAACAGGGTGGAGTGGAGTAAAGGGAGAAGAAAACCAAATGCCTGTAGAGCAGGCATTTTACATCCATTGCCACTATGTACACTGAATAGGAAATTCCCATTCTCCCCATTACATAGATGAGAAAACTGAAGCTCAAAGAAATTCAGTAACTTGTCCAAGTTCCTATTTTCTATCATTCTATGAATCAGTGATTTCCCAAATCAGTAGGTGAATATCTCTTATCCTTACCACCTATAGCAAAAAATATGTTTATAATCTGCCAGCTGACTTGAGTCTGTGTTGCTGATATAAGGCAGGGGCAGAGGGATTCATAAAAGGGAAAGGTGGAAGAGGAGAGAAAGCTTGAAAAGGACTGTTTCAAAGGCTGGAGCTGCAACCCTTGCACCTTGAAGGTGTTAATTACGGCAGGGAGCAGGCTCTAGGCAGCTGTTGTACTACACAGTTGTGATTCTGGGGACACTGACCTGCTGTTCTCTTGGTGCTATTGAAGACAAAAAGCAAAAGTCTGACATAGTCAGGGAGCCTAGGTGAGAGGAACTGGAAAAACTCCTGAAAATGAGGTTGGTTAAAAATCTGTGTGGAAAGTCCAATGGCCTGCTCTTGATATTCAGAGAGTTGGACAGGTTCTGTACAATCTCTGTATGTGTCCTGACTCTCATTTTTAAACACAAAGAATATGAAATGCAGATCATTTATATTATGTGAGTCTAGACTATAAAGCAAATTGTTTATGTTATTGTAGAGAGAAAATTTTTCATCATATTGTTCTGAGAAGGTTAACACTTTATGAAAATTTGGATGAACAGAAATATTTATTACACAACTCTAATAAACCTTATTCTCATGAAAACTGGCAAATAAAAATATTACATTATTTTCACTTAAGGATCATTGATATAGGGAAAGAAAAACCAAATGAGTTAAATAATAAGGTTCTCTTTAAAAATGGAATCATAATGAAGTCTCACAACTATTTGGAAACTTACTTCACTCACAACTACTTAATTTAGTCTTGTAAGAGAGTTCAAAGATATATTATATTCATTCATTCAAAAATTCTTTCAAAATCTATTTTTTTGAACATCTACCTGTGTCGGACTCTATTCTAGGCTCTGGTTGTTTTAGTTTGTTAATGCTGCTGGAAATACAATATACCAGAAATGGGTTGGCTTTTATAAGGGGAATTTACTAAGTTACAAGTTTACAGTTCTAAGGCCATAAAAATATCCAAACTAAGGCATCTAGAGAAAGATATCTTGACTCAAGAATAGTGATCTGGGAAGGCATATGGCTGGCTTCTACTGACCCTTTAGCTTCTGGTATCAAACAGCTTCCCCAGGAGTGTTTTCTTTCTGCATTCCCAAACATCTCTGTTTATGTTGGCCTTGAGATTTTTCTGAAATGGTTCTCTCTTCAAGGACTCTAGTAAGCAGATTAAGACCACCTTGAATGGTCAGAGATACATCTACATAGTAACCACTTAATAAAAAGATCCCACCTACAGTTGGGTGGGTCACATTTCCATGGAAATAACTCAATCAAAAAGATCCCACACAAACAATAAGTCTACCCCCACAAGACTGGAAAAAGAAGACAGCTTTTCTGGGGTACACAATAACCTCAAACTAGTATATTAGTTATAGAGTAGTGTAGCAAAATCTACTAATGGATTCCTGAACTGCTTTCCACTTCTTGAGAACACAACTGGATTACATTTTCTAACCCCTTTTGGGGTTAAGTGTAGCCACGTGAACAAAACAGACTTGCTCCACATCCTCTTGAGCTTACATTCTAATGAGACAGACAACAAATAAACAAACCACATAAATAGACAATTGGCTAATATGACACCTTAAGTCTAGATAGGACTACAGTAATTGTTTCAGGTTCATTCTAAAAGATTAAAACTGGTGATGATACAAAAATAATCTACATTTGACATCCAAATAAAGTATCACCTTCTCTTTTTATTCTTTCCTCTCCCCTAACTCCAGACCTCCAACCCAGAACACACACACACACACACACACACACACAAACACACTTCTTTTACCTAGCACATTGTATTTTCTGAAAACAGTGATGAATTTCAAAGAACATGGAATAATGGAAATCAAAGAGCTCTCAGTTCACTGTTCTTTTTTCTGTGTGATGATCTACTTATAAAGGACATAAATGCATCTTCTCCCAAGCAATAATGAAACGTCGGTTAGCTTTTCAATTTTCTCCCATGAGCAAAAATAGAAACTTTGTGGTGGTAGAGCTGCAGAAGGATGACTGAAGTGGTGATTGAAGAGATCTGAGATCTTGCCCTCATTTTGTGGCTTTGGATAAGGTCGCTACTTCCAGGGACTTACTTTCCTCACTTACAAAATTGGAGGCTGGTGCTAGTCGATCTTAAGATTCCTCTCAAACCTCACATTTTCAACTTCTGAACCTAATTTCTTTGTTTATTGGGCAGACAATGTTAGAAGTGAGGGGCAAATGCTGTGCCTGGGAAACCTTCTGCATGGTTTGCAGGTTCAAGTGGTGAAGCTCAGTGTGTGAACTTGAATCCTTGATTCGCAGTGAGAAGCCTGACACATTATCTAGAAAAAGGAGGCTAAAGAGATATTGGAAAATTCCAGGTGATGCAGGGATTCTGTTTAAATTACACAAAAATTGCCTAGGACTTCGCTTTATTATGACCCTTCACTTTTTTTTTTTTTTTACATGGGCAGGCACCGACCCTTCACTTTTGAAGGCAGATATATTTTGTGGATTCTGATTCTTCAAAGCTCTGAGCCCCCTTTGTCCTTTCAAGCTTCAACCTTTCAAAATAAGAACTGCATTGTTTTTTGCATTCGGGTCTCTCTCCCGAGCTTTCTACCCCCTGCTCAGCTTCCCTCCTCCCTGTGTTCTATCTCAGGCCCCTCTCAGCTGTCTGGCTCCTGCTGCTGTGCATTGTGATTTAAGGTACTCTATGCTTTTCTTTCCTTACTGTGGTGCCTTTGATTCAGATACAGACAGATACATTATTGATCAAATTTTGGCTGCTGCTCTTAGCTTGCTGGTGCCATACTAGTAGTTAATAAGCTAGTAAGGGAAGAAGAGTGAAGAGACTTGTTTCCTTTTAAAAAGCAAGCGAATGTCAACCCTACAGCCTTCATTTTGGGAACTTTAAGAAATGCTACCTGAGTGGTAGTGGTGGCACAACATTGCGAATGCAATTAATACAACTGATTTGTATACTTGAATGTGGTTGAAATAGGAAATGTTATGCTGCATATATAGTACTTTTTTTTTTTTTTTTAAGAAAACCACAGCCTTTTCTCCACCTGGTCACAACTGAACTGCTATTCATAGGACCCTCACCCCACAGTAATGGTTGAGGACAAGTTTAGCAGGAGACTTGATACTGGGTGAGCTGCCCAGGCACAGTTCTCTCCTTATTCTTTCCTCTTATGTTCTAGCTGAGTGTCCAGTAGACTCCAGACTCACAAGATGGAAAAAGCCTGAGTCCCTGAATGATTGTGTGGAGCACAGTCTCTCCACCTAAACCTGCCATCCCATGGGTGAAAAAGAAACCTTTCTTTCTGTTAAAAGAAAAAAAAAAAAGAAAGAAATGCTACTTGCTTTCTCACTAGAAGTTCTTGTTTGGTTACACATCATCCCTGGCAGAGACTGAGTGGTCCACACACCAGGCAGTGAAGTTATACTTGGGTGAAGAAGACAATAGTCTTATAGAAGAAGGGCCATTCCTGGTTTCATAGTTCGTGAATGGTTAGGCTTCTTTGCTTACCATTCCATATAAACCTTAAATCATCACGTGAACCATATGTGTCCAAATAGTATGCGGCTATTTAATTTTGTCACCAGCTCAGGGAACAGTTATATTTTCCTTACATTACAAATGAGGAAATTTGTGTTAAGAAAATTCATGTGCCTGAAACTAGATAAGTTCTCTAGCCATTCTTGTAGAAATGAGTCAAATTAACTTCCAGCCAAAGATTACAATAAGTGGCCGGACTGTAATTTAAACTCAGGTCTTCTGGCTCTTAATCTATACCTTTCTCTAGAATTTTCCCTGACTACTCACTATTAAACATCTATTCTGGATCTTTGGGGAAATAACTGAAAAAGTTACAATTAAAAAGAAAAATCCTTCATCTTATCTAAAGTTTTTTCACTCTTTAGACAGTCTAATGTTCTTTTTCAAAATGTTTATTAATAAACTTTAACTCAACAACTCTATTATTATAGTTAAGCTTATGAAAGGGTGTGCATGTGTGTGTGTGTGAGCATACACAAAGACAAATATACATATAAGCATGATCCTTTTAACCTATAATAGCAAATAAGGAAACAGCCCAGGACTATTTAAATTATTGTGCATCCACAGAGTTGAACACACAATGCATTTATTAAAAGGAATGAGATAGATGTACACATCCTGATTTTGAAATATCTCTAGGTTATATTATTAAATGAAAAATGTTCAAATTGGTGAACTCTTTTGCAAAATTTATAATCTATCAGTTTATGTCTATCTACCTATCTACTTATCTATTTATCTATCTATCCAGGCCTCTATCTATGCTGGTTTATTTATAAATATTTTATATTTTGCTGTTAAAAGCAACCTCCACTGTGGAGAGTGTTATGGGAAAGGGAAATTTGTATTTTATAGTTTACATTTTTGCGCTTTTTAAATTTCTTTGTCTTTTTTGAACTTTGTGCAGATATTGCTTTTCGTTTTAAAGAATGTCAACTGAAGTTAGCTGGTCCATGATATGGAGTACCTTATCTCTCTTTTGTATATTTCTATATTTTAAAACCTTTATAAGCTTTGTTTAAAAAATCTTGTACCAACTCATATATATGTTACTATATATTATATATAGGCATATATAATAATTATATAGTTTTATATCCTTTTATGTGAATATGGTGACAGTCACTTTCCTGAAAATGCATCTTTGAAAGGTGAAGCCAGAGAATCATTGGGGTTCTGAATCGTGAGAGGAGACACAGGGGATCAAAGGAAAGCACTGTGAAGGGAGAAAGAGTGACACTAAACTATTTGCTTCCCTTTGTTGCATCGAGGTGATGAGAGGGAGGGCTGCCCTATTAGTTAGGAAAATTGGATTCTAGACCTGCTCTGCCATTTACTATCCTCCTGCACATGCCACTTAACCTTTCCTAACCTTAGTTTCCTCATTTATAAAATAAGGGAATTGTGTGGGATGATTTCTGAGGTGCCTTCTAGCTCAGAAATCTATAAAATTCTATGAAACATCATTCTTTCTCCTGCCGCATAATTGGCAGGCAGTGGAAATGAAATAAAGTCTGGAGTGTAACTTATCTTTCAATGTGCTTTTTCTCTAACCTTCTGATACAAGTAGTTGATAGCTCTTACTTTTCCCCTCCTCTTCCTGTGATTGTGAGTAATGGTAAACTTCTTATGCAGGAAAACACAAGTAGCCTTTTCTATGCCTGGAAAACTGAGCTGGCCTGGAAATGCCCATTCAACAGAATATGCTTCTAGTCAGAGCCAGCCAAAGCAGGCGTAATAAATAAAACATGGGATAGAAAGATTAATCAGGATTTTTTTCTTTAATTCCAGCAAAAACAGATCATTTGACATTCGGAATTGGGTAGTATGTGGTACTTTGTATTTTATCTGACCCAGCCCACCTGTCCTTTTGGAAGCGTCTCAGTAATTCTAATGCTCTCAATTTCAAAACTACAGAGTTAAAGGAAGACTGGCCTGGTTCCAACCATCCAAGCAATGCTGGCAAGTTTCCCGTCTTTTAAAGCCCTTGTCTTGGGCTTATGGAAAGAGACAAGGTTACAAGCCTGGCTGATCACTATTTAATGGTGTGTCCTAGAAAGGCCAATATAATTCAAGAGATACTTATTAAGTACCTACCACATGTAAGGCATCATGCTAAGACAAACATTCAGAGATGAACACTACGAGATCCTACCCTGAAGAAGATAGGAGTTTAAAGGGGGAAGAATCAACACATTAGTAACTATTGTGTAAGTCCCACACCAGAAGGATGAGGGTGGAACTACAGAGGAACCATTTAACCTGAGGAATAGTACAAAAAAGCTTCACAGAGGAAATCACATTTGAGCTGAGCCTTAAAGGCAAGTAAACAACAACCAGGATTTTCTTTTGCTAACAGTTCTGACCTTACTATAGTAAGGCAAATAGACCCACCCTACTTACCTTCCCCAAAGATCTGCCCCAGCAGTGTATATGTGTGTGGAGAGCATGCAAGTTGTCTGGAAACTAAGGGATGAAGCAAGAATGAATGAAGAATAGCAGAGTTGGTCTGGGAAAAATGGAAGACTTTTTGTCTTGCTTGCTTTCCTAAGTAAATAAGGGGGCATGTGGGCCCTGGAAGGAAATAACAATGATGCAGAACAGGGTAGAGGTGGCATTAGTCATTGAGGATTGGCTGTGCCTCTTAGATATGACAAGTTTCATTCCAAAATAATCTTGTTTATATTATTTCTCTGGAGACTGTGTTTCAATGGGCATCCTGCAGTAACTGCCACCAGACTGTACCTCTGTACACATACGGTCCAGGTCTCTCTCTGCAAGCTGTCATGAACATGGCAAGTTTTGTCCTGAAGTCTTTGGCTAAGTGGCAACAAAGCTAGCAGACACCCTGCTGGGGTGAAGATGAATGGAGACACAGCTGGGAAATATTTCGCAATCAGGTGTGAATAGATGGAGAATGGAAAGAAAATGTTTCTATCATGGAGTGATTTACACTAGGTTTAGACTAAGACTCAGACAACTGCAGAAGCCAGCTGGAAGTCACATGTGAAAGAGGAAATACTGTATTTTTTAGTTCGAATAATTTATCAGTTTAAATCAAATCAGCAAATGCTTTTTAATGGTATTATTTTTTCCCAATATGTTGTCATTTCTTGATTTATTTAATTTACTTCTAGCACAATCAAGGTCAGAATTGTTTGAGTCTCCAGAGTTAGGGAGAAGAAGTCATGATACTAATGATTGACTGGTTAAGTGTGTTCTATTTGGTATTAAATTGAGGGGTTCAAAATCTCTCCAAATTTCCCAAATTTCTCACTGACCTGAAATTTCTGAGGCCACTGTTATTCTGGGGTATAAGGATGGTGAGTTTGCATAAATGTCCTATTCAAAAATCCATTAATAGGGGCTGCAAGGGTAGTTCAGTGCTAGAATTCCCCTGCCTGGCGTGGTAAGGGAGATCTGGGTTAGATTTCTGGCCCATGCACTTCCCCCCCAAAAAAGAAAAATAAATCCACAAATGATGCTGCAATAACAGGATAGTCATATGGAAAAAGAATGAAATGTGACCCTCACCATACAACATGCAAAAAAAAAAAAAAGTTCAATTAACAGGGCAGTATCTGAAGCCAACAAGCAGATGTGTTCTAAAATACTCAGGTATTTTATTGAGTTGCTATATTAAGGGAGAAATTTTGTTTATGATTGTGAAAGAAGAATCAAAATATAACAGTATTCCTATTTTGATGCTCAATAATTTTTTTTTTTTTTTTTAACTAGGGCTGCTGTAACAAAGAATGACAGACTATTTGGCTTAAACAATAGAAATTTATTGTCTCACAGTTTTGTAGGTTAAAAGTCCCAGATCAAGGTGCAGTAGGATCATGCATTCTCTGAAGTACATAGCGTTTTGGTGGTGGCTATGTACAATCTGTAATTTAATCTCTGCCACTGTCACATAACTCTCTCTCTCCCCATCTAACTCTTCTTGTCTCTTGGGTCCAAATTTCCTCTGTCTATAAGAACTCCAGTCATACTGGATAAAAGCCCAGGCTGATTCAGTATGTCCTCACCTTAACTAAGAACATCTTCCAAGATCCTGTTTACAATTGGGCTCTCATCCACAGGACTGAGGGTTAGGACTTAGGACTCAAACATGTATTTGTGGGGAATATGATACAAACCATAACAAAAATGTCAAAAAATCGCTTAATTTTTTTTAGGGTTGACCTAGCATCTGAGAAATAATTGCCACACCATCAGCGATTACATTTATATAGTAATAGATGTTGTTCAAATACTGCTATAGGATACAATTACAGTTAGTTGAATTATAGTTGGGATATCTGAAATCTTTCAAACAAGATCTTGTGTTTTTGGTGTTAGAGGACTATTACTAGCTACTCCCTGTTCTTCTGGGTTCTCAGTATACATATTTATGAGCTAGCTGCACTGCCTGAATTCATATAATTATGTCATAATACGATATGGTTCTAGCTTTATTATTTATATAGAATTAAGGACTTTACATATATGATTTCATTCACCCTTTAAATTACAAAATATGTTTGTCTTGTTCAAAATCTTTACTTGTGCTTTGATGATAATGCTAAAACAAAAACATAAATAAAATCCTGAAAGCCTGCAATGTTTTTTAAAGATTCCACTATCACTGAAATATCTGAAAGGAGAAAAACTCTACAGAACACCTGATCAGAGAAATCATCATCAACAGAGAAAGCAGAATTTCCAGTGCTATTGACTAGCAAATCCATGCCTTCTCCTGGCTTAGCCCCTGGAGCTGTCATATAAAGAGGTTGTGTGATTTCATGCAGGGTGTGTGATCGTCAGTTGGCAGGCAACCCAGGCCACCTGAGAACACAAGAGAGCATGATCATACATACGTCCCAGGAGCGGCTTTGGAAATGAAATTAAATTTACAAATAAATGAGAAATTTGGGTGAAAGAACCTCACGTTATTACTTCTCATCTTTAATAACCAAGCTGATACTTAATCAGTGAGCACATACTTATTTAAACAAACTCTGTCCTTGATATTATGAAACAAGTTATGAAAGACAGAGAAAAATAAAGGAATGACCCGCACTAGCAGTCTGCTTATGAGTCTATCTCGACAAAGCACATTCTTGTCCCTGGCTTCCTGAAATATGAAAGAGCTATTTCACTTTATCTCATAATTCTCAGACATTTTTTGCTTGAGATAGGATACCCTTCTTGCTCTTAGGACTACGGCCAGTATCAAATGTTTGGTCCTTGTATAAAATAAATATCAAAAGATATAGAACACTCGCTGATGTGAGCTGCCTTTCCTAGAACAAGTCCAGGCATATTTACACATGTTGATGCTGAGGAGGTGCAGGGGTTAATTACCAGCTGTTCATATGGTGTCTGACGTGAGAGAGAGGGGTCCACGTCAGGATGCCGGGCAGCTTCATCAAAGAATTCTAGATGGATTTCCATGGACAGTAAGGGCAATGAAGAAAAGGAGTCCAGATTGAGTCATATCATCCTCTGAAATAAGCTGTTATCCTTAGTGTTGGGGAGTTTGGAACCAGTGATAGCCTTTTTGGAGGAAACAGCAATCTGAGGACATTTTGGAGGTCATTTATGGACACCATCTCAGTAGATGCACCTTTAACTATACTCAACTAGTCCTTACAGCATGTTATTCTTGGCATAATATGGTAGGTATTCTAAAGAAAGCCAGGAGGCAAATGATTTTTTATAACTCTTAGCAAATCTTAGGAATGTCTTGGTATCAGTTATTTATTGGATTCCTGACTTTAGGGAGGCTCATCACTGATATTCACATCTTTATATTATTCCATATAACATGGTTGAAAATAAAGCCATGATATTAAATTGCTTATTTTGCATAAAATGAATTAACCTCTTGCACTCAAGCTTGTCATATTTTAGACTCTAAGAGAAAGACATTGCTGTCATGCTGCCCTTTACATAATAAATTCCTCAAATTTATGAATAGATATTTTTGATACATCAACTAATATGTAATTGCACTGTTAGATGTGGCTATGTAGAATGGTTCCATTTAATTCAACAACTATTTACTAAAACTTAATTCCATTGCAAAGCATTGAACTAGATTCTATGCTGTAAATATATAGACGAATACAGCTTGATCCCCATTATCAAAACTACTGGAGTTTAGTGTGCATGGAAAAGACACATTAAAACAAAATTTCAATATCATACGCTGAGTGCTAAAATAGAAGAAAACCTTGAGTAGTATGGGAGGAAAACGAAAGGTCCTAGGGGGTGGGGATGGGTGGGGCAGAATTAGAAGTATTTCCTGGAAGTAGAAAAAAAAATGGCTGAGCTGAGTCTTGAAGGAGGAGTGAAGATTTTTATAGAATTCTTTGATCCAAAAGTCATTCTTTATTTTATGGTAAGTGTTCTTAATGTAAAGCACCACTGCCTTGTGTTTGCATTGTAAACATTATCAGTGTATTTATATTTAACCTACAAATATGAGGAAAAATGAGCATTAATGGGTGTTGCTAGAAAGTCTTATGAAAAAAGTCTAAAACAATCTGGAAGAAAAGAGTAATGCCATTTGTTTGCATGACTGTATTAATGAAAAGGGTTGTAAAATGGGATGAAAGTGACCTCCCAGAATGAAAAAAAAGCTGAACAATAGCAATACATCGAATTCTGCCTTCTGAGAAGTATCTGTGACTGTATGTTTCCTATCTTGGTATATCAATCTTTACTCTCAGATGCCTCTCTCTTAAATAGTGAATTATCAAATAAAGCTATTCTATTGAACGGATTTACATTTAACTATTCTCAGATGTTTGTGGTTAAGGAGTTAGGGTGTGGAGGAGGATATTGATGGCAAAATCATGTAAAGTTAAAGGTTTTCATAGAAAAGACCTCTATTCAACCCTTAAAGAACCAAACCTGGTGTGTAACAGCAAGTAGCAATGGGTGTAGGGGCAGGGGAATCATGCCCCATCTCCATCTATGTTAGATGAAGACAGACTTCCAAAACACTCTAATCTTTCATTTCTCCATGCATAAAACATAATGTCAAAAATGTATTAAAGTTTGGCTTTATCTTTATGGTGGGTGGGGTGCTGAATCATTAAACATTATGTTATTGATTTATTTAAGACTAGTTTACAGAAGGAAAAAAGATATCCCACAAATATATTAATTAGAATTGCATTGCTCATATTTAGAGGAAAACCTATTCAACAACTATTGAATGATAGTATAATGGCTTTACTTTTTTGTTTTTTGGTGACATGGGCAGGCCCCAGGAATTGAATCCAGGTTTTTCCCCATGTGGCAGGTGAGAACTTGAATTGTTTTAGATGTGTGATGGTTAGGTTCAGTGTCAACTTGGCCAGCTGATGGTGCCCAGTGTCTGGTCAGTCAAGCACTGGCCTAACCATTGCAGTGAGCACATTTTGTGGCTGGTTGATAAACCAGAAGGCTGATTTATTAAATCATCAGTTAGTTGGTTGCATCTGTGGTTGATTATATCTATGATCAACTCAGGGTATGTCTTCTACAAACAAGAGAATCCAATCATTTGGATTTGATTCAATCAATGGAAGACTTTAAAGGGAGAAGAGAGAATTTTCATTTCTTCAGCCAGCCAGCCTCTCTTGTGGGGTTCGTCAAGGACCTTCATCAGAGTTGCCAGCCTTGGGGTCTGCCTTATGGATTTTTCAACTCTTGCATCCCCATAGTTGTGTGAGACACTTTTATAAATCTCATACTGGAGCAGTTAGGCCCCTGGCAGCAAGCAGGCCTCCCTGTTTACTCAAGTAACTTCGTCTTTGGAAAGTCTTGCAGGCTGCAGGGATGGTTGAAAGTGCACTACACAAAATAAGCAGTCTCTGTAGGAGTCCCCTCCCCCATGAATGCTCATGTCCTGTAAACTCAGCTTTGCAATCCTTTCAGGTTTGATCATTGGCATACATCCAATCGTCTCCCTTGAGAATCACTAGTTACCATATTAGGAAAATCCTGTCCCAAATGAGCCATTCTGTCTATAAATTCCTGGGTCAGCCCCTGCTCTGGGTTCAGGTTTTCAGAGGTGACTCGGCTGAACCCTTGCTTCCTGAAACTTCGGAGCGTTGATCCTGGTTCTTTTGGTGTTTCACAAAACGTTCCTGGAAACTTGCAGCCTTATTTCAGGTTTTGCGCTACAATATTTACAAATATCTTCTGTTGGTTCCTTTTCTCTAGAGAAGCCCCCTAATACAAGCCAATAGCTGGGCTACTCAAGATTTAGTAATATCAGAATAAAAGGCTAAACCCTTCCCAAATAGAGCAAAGACATAGAGGAACCTTGAAAAATGCATTGATAACTACTCAGGTCCAGACACTGATGTACATCATTAATCAGCTTTGGGCTGTATCTGTTTACCTTAAATTTTTTTTTTCCTTTAAATATTGGATAGTATATGCAAAATCTTAATTTGCATGTGCTAATGTACCTTCATAAAAACCTCCCCTGGGGAAGCCATTTAAAATGCTGATGTCCCCTTGAATATAATGCTTTATAATGCTTCTGACTTTAAAAAGTGAAATATATAGATTTTTTTTTATTTTTAATTGTTAACTTTCATCAGCTGGGGGTGGTTTTTAAATGGTTTTGCTGGTAGGGAGACCAGAGTTTATGAACTCTCTCTCTCTAGTTATTGGAGTTAGGCAACAGCAGTTAGGATGTCTGATTCATTTCTAATATTGTGAGTACATGTGAGAGGTTCCAGGCTGGTGGGCTTTTTGAGTATACAAGGAAAATAGAAATGTAAATTTCCACTTTTCTAACTCTGTGATCTAGAAATAGCAGATACATAATGAAAAATGGATAATAACCTTTTTACAAGGGTAAAGATTTTTTTCTGATTTCTACTAACAGAAAAAAATCTATCTTCTATCAGGTGGAGAGAGCAGCCCCTAACAATCCTCTATGAAGTGGAGAGACCCACCCCTACTTTTCAGCAAGCAACTGACTTCCCCCAAGTAAACCCAAGCAGGATAAACTTAGGGGTATTGCTATCAAAGCAAACTTTGGTTTATTTACCCACAATTGAACTTTTTTTGTTGTTGTTGCCCCAGGGCACTACTTTCCCAATTACTGGAAGCCAAGAACTGGGGGTGGGGATATTGTCTCTTTTTCACCCTCCTGAGAAGGTAGAAAGCTGAAGGAAAGAGGGTGGTCTTTAGAGTCAGAGAGACCTGAATTCAAATGTCACTTTCCTTATTTTAATTTAGGACACCAGTAAAATGAAAATTAAAAACACTGTCAAAATTTTTAGTACAATAATTTGTGTGTGTTCACACACATATTTGCATAAGTACCTAGTACAAAATCTAAAATAATGATACTTTTTTGTTAATAGCTTTCTTTTCTAAATTCCTCATCTTTATTCCAAAAATCCAATTGATTGTTCAATCTTATTGCTGACTGTTTCGTTGAAACAGCTTTTCTATCTGCTGTAATTTCATTACCACTAGTTCAGTACAAAATTTATCACTGTATACTTGTGCAATTGTAATTGTAATAACAGTTACTATGCCCTGGACAGAATCCTTGGTGCCCTTAAACAAATTAATAGGTTCCAACTGGATAATTTTCAAACCACTCTCATCCTGTTAGCTTTCTATTCCAAAATATCCAAGAGTTCCTCAGTGCAAATAAGATCGAACACATGGCTTTTAAAATTTCCTTGGCTTGGCCCTCATCTAGCATGCCAATGATTTTCCTACTAGTCCTCATGAAATCCCCAAACAAAAGCCACTGGCAAGTTGAAAATAACAGGAAAAGGGAATGGGCAAGAAGAAACACAAGAAGGAGAAAAAGAGAAGAAGGAAAGCAAAGAGGAGACAGAAGGGGACACATTGAGTGGAGAGTGGCCAATTTCTAACACATACTACATCAGGAATAATTTTGGGCACTAGTGCTAAATTCTAACCCCCTCTGTGATTCATCTGTTACTATCCCTAGCCATTTATCTTAGGGTATAGCCACACTTCAAACACATCTCAGAATTTACTCCAGGTTCAGATTCAGTGAATAAGTATTGAGTGAATACTAAGTGCCAGGAATTATACTACATGCTACATTATATTATTGAAATCTCTCTACAATCCAGTGAAGCTTGGCTATAGAACCCCATTTAATGGATTAGATAACTGAGGGTCAGAGAAAGGTTTTAGAAATAGGATGCCATTCTCTATTTCTTTCCTCTCATTTTGCTTTTTCCCTAAGATTAATTCATTCATCATTCATTTACTGATTCCTTCATCCACTTCAAGGTTCAGAGAGTCCTTATCATGCCCCATGAATTCTTCTAAGAGGTGCCACTGCAAATCACACTAGAGCTGTTCCATGGATGGTTTTTACCTTCAACTGTTATAGCTGAACAGGTGGACCCTATTCTGATAGTTTTGTGAAGACTGTTTTGGTTTGCTAATGCAATACACCAGAAATGGATTGGCTTTTGCAAGGGGGATGTATTAGTTTGTAAATATACAATTCTAAGGCCATGAAAATGTCCAAATTAAGGCATTAAGAGGAAGATTCCTTCTCTGAGGAAAGGCTACTGCCATCTGGAGTTTCTCTGTCACATGGGAAAGCTCATGGTTGGCAAATGCTGATCCTTGCACTCCAGGGTTCCACTGCTATCAGTTTCTGATTCCAGTGGCCTTCTCTCTGGGAATCTGTGGGTCCTCTGTTACTATCTCTGGGATGTTTCTCTCTAACCTCTGGCTCTGTTTCTGCCTTTTATCCTCTCATAAAGGGCTCCAGTAAAGGATTAAGACCCACCTTGAATTGGGTGGGTCAGGTTACAACCTAATCAAAACATTCCACTCACAGTAGGTCTGCTCACACAGGAATGCTTAAAAGAACACACCTTTCCTGGGATACATAACAGCTCCAAACTACCACACTAGCTCTCTCACTCAAAGCCTGAGGTTTCCCTACATCCCAAGATCCCCTTAAGCTGGGAAGTTTTCCTTATTAAAGTCAGGAAACTCTTCTCCTAACTCTATTTTAAGCAATTAGCCTGGCTCAGAATGGATGCTCAGAAAGTAGTATATGTAGATACGCACATACATATCTATATAATATATGACAGATGTTCAACTAAACTTTGTGGAATGAATGAATGAAAAAAACTGTGACTTTGATGGAGTGCCCTCTTTCCATTTATCTATGACTTTAGTCTCCCAGAACAGGTTTGCTTTCTGGAAGAGGAAAAATTGGGGGGGGGGGGGGGGAATTTAAAGCAATGGGCCAGCTTGTGAGAACCAACTGGCATGGCTTGAAGTTTCTAGTTCTCTAAATCAATGCTATCTCATTTGACTCTATATAGCAGAGAATTTGATAATAAGGAGAAAGAGAAAATGATGAGCAATAGCTGCTGTTCCAGGTCTTTATTAAATTATGCTTTTAAAAAACCTGTATTATGAAATCCAATGTGTATGTAGGAGGCTGTGTAGAAAAGCTCCAGGCAACTGGGAGAGTCACAAGAGGGAAAAGGGAATGAGAGAGCTGTGCCCGTAGGCTCAAATCAAAAGCAGTGTTCAATACAGCTCCACTCTGATGAATTTCAGCACAGAGAGGAAGAGTCACACCCCTCTAGTTGGAAAATGGAGACTCGGGTCACACAGACACATTCATCAGTGGTCCTAGGTCTGTCTGCATTCAGGCTAGTGCCTTGTCCCCTGGGAGAGGTTTTACTTGCTCTCAGGGTCTGTCTCTCTGGTAGGCTATAGGCTCCTGAGATTCTAAGGTGTGTTAATAATATTCTTTCCCTGGGGCAACTGCTTTCTTCCTTTCAGAATATGATTACTTCAGGTAACATCCCTTTTGAACGGCACAAGCTCAGAGCTTAGTTTTAAATCTTTAAATTTAGTTTTAAATCTCTTGTACTTCATATTTGAACTGCCACAATGAGACCATTTTATCCAAAATTAACATTCAGAGCAGAGGGGAAAGAGGAGAAATTTACACCTCTTCCCCCTACCTGCAGGGATGGCTGCCTAGTGTATCAGGAGTTCTATTTGGTCCTCACATGGCATCAGAACTCCTGTCTCCATGGGTCCCCCTTTCAGCCTGGCCGTACAAGAGAGACAGCATGACACTGACCTGCAGAACATTTAAATGAACATACCAAGAATTCGACACAATTTTTCCAGCTACTTTTATACTGCTTTCCCATTCAAGAAAGTATATCATAACATAAAGGTATAATCACAGCAATGTTTTGGGATCTGTTCCAATTTATGCAAAAGTTATATGCAAGATGTTATACCTTTAACATTAGACCGCCTTATTTGCAGACCTCTCACAACTAATCTTTTTTTAAATCATCACAGAGTTGTGTATTCATTGCCTTGATCATTTTTAGAACAATCACATCACTCCAGATAAAGAAATAAAAAGAAAAAACTCATACATACCATACCCCTTATCATTCCCTCTCATTGACCACTATTCTTTAAATGTATCCATTTTTAACCCTTTATCCCCTCCCTACTACTCACTTTTTTTAATCCTTATTATTATTATTTTTTTTTACTAATCTGTCCCTACCCTGGATAAAAGGCACATCAGATACAAGGTTTCCACAATCACACGGTCACATTGTAAAAGCTGTATCATTATACTGTCATCTTCAAGAGTCAAGGCTATTGGAGCACAGCTCAAAGTAAGTTTTAGGTACTTACTTCCAGCCAATCTAATACACCATAAACTAAAAAGGGATATCTATATAATGCATAAGCTCCAGGATAATCACTTAACTCTATCTGAACTCTCTCAGTTGCTGAATATTGTGTCTCATTTCTCTCTTTTCCTTTTGATCAAGAGGCTCTTTCTCAGTTCCATGATGCCAGATCCTGGCTCATCCTGGGAGTTCTATCCCACATCGCAACAGCTCTTAATACATCTACCAGACATTATCACAAATGAACAACAACTAAAGGCATCATACTCCTCTGGAAGGCTATTGTGTATGTTTGTGTTACTAAATTTTCAGAAAACCTATATCCCAGTTTTATTTATTCTCACACTGGGCAACTGTTTGTGGTTTGCTACTTTTTTAACACCTTGAGTCAATGGAATGCCATGGAATGGAGAGCTGGGGAGTTCTATGTAATCTTAACAAGACTGCTGTGACTTTCTGCCAGTTGGAACACCAGGTGAGTACAAACCTGTGATAGCAAAGTGATAATAAAAAGAGCCATTTATGCTGATAGTTGATAAGCATATGCTAATGAACCAGCTTCCCACTTCTTTAATGAAGATGTTATTAGATTTCACATGCTTGGGAAATATTTAGTTTGAGATTTGCTCCTAACTTTAAACCAGTTCATGTACATTAGGTGTTTGGAGTAAAATCAAACACAGTACTTTCATGGTTTTAAAATCCTAATTGGGCTCTAGCTTGAAAATATTATGTTGCTGATACTGTTGAAGGCAATGGCTAATGGAGAGTCTAGAATTTATAGAACTTGCTCTCAGGGCTTTCTCTGCCAATGCACAAAATCAAGGACTGACTATAATTCTGGCAACAAGCCATGTTCTTTGACTCTTCCTTTGGGATTGCTATGCATGCATTATGTATGGTACTCATCTGATATTAGCAGTTAACAATGTTAACTATGGTGAAAATGATGATGTCAAGTAAAAATTAAAAATAGAATATAGCTTTACCAAATTAGAAGCTTAATGAGAAAAGATCTCTCCCTCATTAAAATTTTTCCTGTCTTTTCTGAACCAATCTTTGTGCCTCCTACTGTTACGCCCATTTGATTCTTCATACTAAGCTCTAAGGAAGAAGTTCCACCTTTGATTAAGGATGTCTAATTACTTCATTAATGAAGTGACTAATTATGTCAAAACCTACAGAACATAAGTATATTCTTCTTCTTTTCTGAAATAAGATCAGGTTGAATGGTTCTTTCCAGATGGAAATCAGTTGAAGATAGGTACAACTATGTTGAACTTGTCAAATAAACCCTGTCCAAAATTAGAGATTAACAATTCTGGATCAAGTGAGGGTTAATGGTAATAAAAATTATCTCTAATGTAAGAAGAATAAGCAAGGTAAAAAAAAAAAGATCCATTATACTGAACTTGATCAGTATTTTTAGGCTGTGGAATTCTGCTCTGTTGTGACTTTGAAAACTAGTGCACATTTAAACAAGATTTATTCAACAGAATCTGTGCTTAACACATATTAGTAATCATTATAACACTGGTTAATTATTGTCTGGTCTGGTGTAGAATTGGCTCATCTAGTTTCCCAAATATAATGCTAATGAGATAGGTACCAGTCACTTTTTAGGAATCTTGCCTGCTTTATTATGAAATGGAGATCAATATATCACAACATTGTGGTTAAGAGCTTGGATGTGAAGACAAATAGCCTGGGTTCAAATTCTGTTTCTTTACCCATCAACTGGTGCTACTAATAGTGCCAACCTTGCACTGATGCTGTTACAATTAAGAGAGAATATGTGTAAAGCAATTGGTGCATCTACCAATGAAAACATTATCAAAAGAAGGTATTTATTTAAGAATTGTGTCCGTTTAAAGGACAGATGCCTCTGAATATTAGAGGCATCTTATTTCTTCTTTTTCCTATTTTGCTCTTGCTTGCAACTAAAATCTCTTTCTAGTCTGTTCTTCAGTTATATCCTTTGCACATTTCAAAGGCATGGTCTTTTTCTGAGGGTCAGAGTTGAAATTAGCTAAGAATGGACATTGTGGGTTTCCAAGACTACCCTAACTACCCAGGAAGTAATTATAAGGCAGTATCTTCCTCAAAGAAGAACCTGGGAAAAGTATTTATGGGGATGCATATGTGAACATGAGCTGGGTATAGAGTTTATCACTGTCATCTCAGGTGCTTTACTTAGCAAATGAGCTCAGCAATATTCCCCCTGAAATTGCTTGCTCCGGGGTACTTAACAAATGGTTGGCCGTTTAATGGCCCGAAGCAGAGCTAGAGAAGGTTAACACACTGACAAAGTGGGCATTAACTATGATAACAACTGTTTTCATGGGGAATTATTGCTATTATAAACCTTATTCAACATCTTAATATTAGCAATAATTTTTTTCTCCCATTTTAAAATTAAGTCATCCTGAAGAATACACACATATGCATGACACAGAGGAGAAAAGAGAACTCAATGTTAGACCTTTAATGGTCTTTTTCTAATTCTCTGCTGCAAACTCCAACGCTTAATTCAATGCTTGGGTAGATGATGCTACTCAAACTAGATGAAGTGGATTCAGGAAGAGACAAGGCAATTTATCAGATCCAATGTGGAAAAGACCCATACCTATCTCTTCCAAGCCCAACCAACCTTCATTTTGGCTAGAATTGATATCCACAGTTGGAACAGTGCCTCTGGCTTAAACAACAAAAGATGGGCATGTTTGTATGGAAAATCCCTGTCCAATTGCACATTATCTGGTTAGGAAACAAATAATGCAAATACTTGTCTCTCTTGGTCTCATTAGCACAGAACATGTATAATTTATCAATTATCATGTGTAAGATAATATGTCTGTTTGGTAAGAATGGTATGTTTCACTGGAAAGATTCCATTTGAAGCACGCAGGAAAGAGAACTTTCTGAATGGGAAAGATGGTTTGGCAACGATCAGGATGGCAAGAGTCTTAGTGGAAGTGTGGTCTTATGTTGGGGACCAGAGGCTAACCTAAGATAGTGATTGAGCCAACATGGCCACCCCGGCTAATGCAATGGCATCTATATAGTACAACAAGGTTCTTCACGGAAATAGGTTCCCGCCGGGACCTTCCCGCCGGCGCGAATTCCCCACCAATTATCTAACCAGCCCTCCCCGCCGGCACGAACTCCCTCCTATCATAATGCCCCACATACCCTACTCCCTCCCCAAGCCGGTATATATACACCCGGCTTGGTTAATAAAATTTGCAGCTTGATCAGAATCCTGTCTTGCTGTCCTTCTTGCGTCTCTCTGTCCCATAGCCATTCTTCCCTCAGCAGGTGGCGGACCCCGTTGACTGTCCTGCGGGTCAGGACAGTCTTAGAATGCACAGACCCTGGATGGGAGGCACTTGATGGGGTCTGCTCCTGAGCCTATATAAAAGATGAAGGGGAGGGCTAAAGTCAGACACCCTACACCTAATTCTGTCTAGATCAGAACTGATAAATAAATCCAGGGTCAATTTGGTGAATAAACATTTACCACTGAGTCTCAGAATATCCAGGTCTCAAACAAGTCCTTTGGCTGGAAGAGGTGGCTTTGCCGACTCTATTCATAGACTGATTTTTTTCCTCCTGCCATGTGGGTGAGCCAGAGTAGATTTGGCTTCATTATCACTTCTCTTTTCCATTTTAGCCTATTGGTGTCTTTTAGATTCAATTTCTTATTTCTTTTTGGTTTCCATTTCTACTGTTGATCCACCCCTTTCTGAATGTTGAATTATCTTCTTTGGCTATTTCCTTTGCCTCTTTTCTTAGATGTCACTTTCATTCTCTTCACACACATACAGATAAGCACATACTCCTAAGTGCAGAGACTTGAGGCTTCCTTTTCCTGTTGGATTATTCTACTTCCAGTCACTTTACCATGCCAGCTGGCAGCTCCCTGCTAATTGGAAGAGATGCTCCCTCACTAGCCCCTGACTTTGAAAAACAGCCAGGAAGCATTTCTCTTTTAACTCATTCTTTCTCTTTGCTTGAACATTTAGCCCAACTCTAATTCTCCAGTTTCAATTTACCAGCAGCATGTCCCCTTAGTTTTCCAATATATAAGGTATTAAATTTAAGCATCATTCATGTTATCTTGTTTTTGAATTGAAGATAAGATAACAATTTATTTACATTTATTAAATTTTTATTGTATTCATATAGTTCATGGCATCTATAGCAAGGAAACAGTGGCATTCTGGAACGTATACAAAATACAGATCGTCTCTACTTGATCCCTTCAATCGAAAACAAATTCATTACCTTACAAGATAGCAGGTATCATTCTATTTGTAGTTCGATTTATGAGAATATTCTCCCCTATGCAAACTTTGCTTCATAAAAATCACCACCCATGAACATTAGTTCTACCATGTAGAGTAAGACTGGTGTCTTTTCTTTTGGAATAATTTCAGCTATTTTTAAAGCCCTGTCTTCCCTGAGTCTTCTCTAAGTTGTACCTTTCCATTCTATTCAGTGATCCTCATAAGGGGCTCCTGCACAATTTTAACCACTGTCTTTGGAATCAGCACCATTTGTCACTGCCCAGACTCTGCTGGGATGTTCATAGTAGAACTCAGAGTTCCAGATGTGGCCTAAGGGATAAAAAATACAGTGCTTATATGTAAGACAAATTAAAAACTAATAAGACTCATTAGCATACACTAGTATATTTATGGAGCTTCTTATCCTCTCAAGTTGGCCTAACTTGGAAATCAAGAAATCAAGAGGGAATAAAATCTTTTTGCTTTAGAACTTTAGGCATCTATAAAAGCTATGGCTATTCAAGATTAATCAGGACTATACCTACCATCCCTTCCCATATGCAACCCAGACCTATTAGAATGGATGCATTGTAAGCCTATCATTCCAGCCCAAACAAAATAACCCAGCTTTAGGTGGAAACATCAGGATTCTTATTTTATCATGATCAGAACCTAGGCCTGACTCGCTGTGGCTGTTGATGTTGCCAGTACCCTAAATCAGCCAGATCAGAACAGGCCCCCTCGGTATCGTGGAGTCCTTGGGTGCTGAAAGACTGATGTTACTCCATCATTTAGTTCTTTGACAAGATTGAGGGCAATAGTGCATTTCCCAGCATGTTGAATAGCACAGTAAAAACTAATTGGACTTGGGAGTTGCTAGAGAGGTATTCTGTTTTGATATTCTACTTGGCATGCTCATGGACCTTAGCTCCTGCCATCTAATCAACTTCGAGAAAATGAATATTTGATTGGGTCTGAGAGGCTTTACAGAACAACACAATGGGAAGGGTTTTCCATTTTTTTGTGAAACATAGCTCCTTTGGCATCTTGCAGGATCGTTTAAAAGGTTTTGTGTTTAGGCTTACAATTCAGTGTGCCTCAGTTTATAGTTAAGACAAGAAGGCATCTCCTTAGAGAAAAGAGTGGGACTTTATCAAACCTAAAAAGGTGCCATAAATCTCCCAAGGCCTCACATGGAAGGATTATCTCACATTAACTCTGCCTAACTCCAACAGACCCATGCCAGGCTCATGATGCCAGGGCCTGGGCATGCTAAAATCTGGGAATTAGGGACAATGAATCAGCACAGACTCATATTTTAAATCAATTTCAGGTTCATCTGTCCACTGCTATTGAAGAAATTCATCTATATCCTCTTGTTTGTTTGTTTTGCTCTGAAATTTGTTGTCAAACAGAGGTAAATTGGCGACAAATTGTGATGTACTTCACTGCCCTTTGGAGTGAGTTGGCTATATTGGCATATGCAAAGCATCCAAGGTGGAATCACATACTGGCAAACTTGTCACACCTCTGACCACATACATTCATGTTCTGTTGTGCTGAGCTCCAGCTGTCCCAGCTGCCATTTCAACATTCCCCAAATGGGTCCCTGCATCACGGATTCCTTCCTCCAACCAAATGCCTCTCCTTGCTCCTATTTCTTAAACATACTGTTTCTAACCTGTCTCACTTCTCTGCTTAGCAATCGGATGACAAATAGGATTCATCTTTCATACCAATGGCAATTGATTAGTAGTAGCTGCCTGGAATACTGTTTGAGAATGATCATGAGGCTATGTGTGGGCTCACTGTGAGCGATTTAAAAATGCCTTCAGTGAGTACGCATTTGTGAGGTGGTAGACTGCGTGCCATTCTTGGATAATTTTTTATACAATATTTCAAGACAAATAGGCAATGAATGCATATCCTGACACATTGTTTGTGCACAAGAATTATTTTTCCCCTAAAGGTTACTGTATAATGAATCTTTCATCAATAACGGATAATACAGCTGCCATAGACTGAGTAAGAACAAGTGCCTGTCAGGGTGCTTGGTGGCTTACATACATTATCTCAAATCTTGCCATCAACTTTATAGAGGAGGTGTAGCTACCCACATGTTACAATGAGAAAACCAGGCTGTGCTGGTTTGAAAGGATGTATGCCCCTTAGAAAAGACATGTTTTAATCAAAATCCCATTTCATAAAGGTAGAATAATCCCTATTCAATACCGTATCTTTGAAACTGCAATCAGATCATCTTCCTGGATGATGTGATTTAGTCAAGAGTGGTTGTTAAGCTGGATTAAATGATGACATGTCTCCACCCATTTGGGTGGGTCTTGATTGCTTTATTGGAGTCCTGTAAAAGAGGAAACATTTTGGAGAATGGGAGATTCGGAGAGAGCAAAGAATGCTGCAGCATCACGAAGCAAAGAGTCCACGAGCCAGTGACCTTTGGAGATGAAGAAGGAAAATGCCTCCTGGGGAGCTTCATGAAATCAGAAGCCAGGAGAGAAAGCTAACAGATGACGCCATGTTTTCCCTGTGCCCTTCCAGCTGAGAGAGAAGCCCTGACTGTGTTTGCCATGTGCCTTCTCACATGAGAGAGAAACCCTGAACTTCATTGGCCTTCTTGAACCAAGGTATCTTTCCCTGGATGCCTGAGATTGGATTCTACAGACTTGTTTAATTGAGACATTTTCTTGGCTTTAGAACTGTAAACTAGCAACTCATTAAATTCCCCTTTTAAAAGCCATTCCGTTTCTGGTATATTGCTTTCTGGCAGCTGGCAAACTAGAACATGGGCCCATCAGATATGAACAGCCTTTCCAAAGTCAGGTAGGTAAATGAATTGCAGAAGCAGAATATGCACCCCAGTGCATCCTGCCCCAAAATGGGACAACAACAACAGCAGAAACTCCAAGCCTCTTGGCAATCCACTGTGTCCTTGAAGGAGGATCTTTATTCTGTAAATGACAAGGGAAGGCCAAGTAGAGGGACTTGAGCTCATGTTCAAAATACGACCTCAGGCCCGAGAGGCTTAAACGTCATACACAAAACTGCATATCAACCTTAAATTAGAACAGTCTCAAGACTTAGAAGCCTACTTATGATTTATGATCCAGGATGAGAGTTGAGCAAAACTGGATATTGTTTTTACTGACTTTCTTTGTTTGTTTGTTTTTGTTGTTGGTTTCTTCTCATCATGAAATAGGGAGTCCCTTGCTGGGTCTGTCCCCTCTACCCTTCTCTTCTGTCCCCTCCCTCACAGTGCCTAGGGTCCCGAGGCAGCACCTACTTCCAAGTCCCTACTGGTTTAATGTTATGATTTCAGAAGATAAGAATATTCGTGCCTCTGGCTTTCTCTTCTTGAGGGTAAACTGCATGTGATCAAAGGCCATATCCTCATTCTCTCTCTTTCTCTCTCTTTCTCTCTGTCTCTCTCTCTCCCTCCTCCTTGCCACAGTTAAGACCAAGTACAAGTCTTAAAAATCTCCATACAAATGTTTGTGTTGTGAATGTGCTTTACCAAAAACAAACAAACAAACAAAAAACCAAAATGAATAAGAAAAGAAAATAACAAACTGACACGATGTTTATTTCTCCTAATTTTTAGTGAAAACGTGGGAAACGGAGTGGATAATTTATAACCAAGATGATAAAGAGCTCATTTCCATATCCAGGTTCTTTATATTAAAGGGTCCTTTTGTGCTGTTAAAGTTCCTATTCCAGCATAAAAGAAAGAAATAAAAAAAGCCTTAAGAACTGGATAACAGTATTAAATGCACAATTCCATAACCTTAAGACATGGCAGAAAGTTAGAGTCTCTGTGGCAAGAGCCATATATTATTCCATTTAGTATTTACTATGTAGGCACACTGAGAAAAGGACTGCATGCTAAGAGTTAAGTAATTCAAGTAGAAATAGCAATGCTATTCTATATGTTGTGGGGACAGCGTAATGCTGCATCATCTCATTTTAGTAGCTGAAGTAATTATTTATGTTAAATAACCACAAAACGATTATTGCCAGCATAATGATTAAGGTTTATGGTGCAATGTAGAAGGCCAAACTTGTTATATAAATGGTAAACCTCAATAATTCAGATTTTTAATAACAGTTTGAGATTTAATCAACGCAGAGTAATTGCATTAAATCTAAATTAAGTTCACATTGGAGACACGATAATATCAAGCACAGCATCTCATTCCTTTTTCTAATATTTAGAACAGATCCCGTGATCATGCGAATCAATGCAGTTCAGTTCAAGTTCACTGCAGAGGCAGTTTGCTACTACAGGCTCTGGGTAACATATGGCCACCAACCTTGACACATGGAACCTACCAGTAAGGCAGACATGCATCTTTGGAATTTACTAAAGCTGTGAATTCTCTTCATGCTTTTTATTCATATTTTTATTCAAAATATATTAAAATTGTTTTTAGCATTCCTGGGTGTTATTTTGTTATTCTAGGTCACTGTATCTCAAATTTTTGCACCAAAGAATATTTACAATTGACCAGAAATACACTGTGCCTACATGGATGTGACGTATTACTTACAAAAACTTTATTCTTTCTTTAACATCTGGTATTTTAACATTAAAATTATTATAAACTTTGCATTCTCTTTCAGGATACATCTGACTTTGTTCTTATACCAAGAATAACATTTTAAAGTACTTACTCTCATGGCGAAAAAAATATGCTGTATTTCTCCTTGAAATATGTAAACCTCTGGTTTGACAGACCAAGCTTCAGATGCTTCATTTAAGTAAAAATATTAGAAAATAAATATTTACATGCTGGAGGAGAATAAACTTGCTTTATTCGTTTTCTTAAATTACCAAGAGTGTTATTTGAAAGGTCAGTTGATCCTCTTGAAGTTTCCAACAAAGGTTATAATGTACCTTGGAAGTTTAGATTTCTTTATGGATGAATCATGCAAACATTAAATAAAAACTTGCTTGAACTTATTTACAGTTTCAGTTTTTGTATCACTCTGAAGTGTCAGTGAGCCTGAGATTTTATTCTTCTTGCATCAAGTGGCATCCCTAGCATAAGAAAAAAAGGTCCTGAGGATTGCTCAGTAGAATTCTAGTTTTGTAAGATGTTCCATATATAAGAAAAAGACTCCATGGTCAAATATGTTGGCAGACTTTGCATACCACATGTTTCTTATAGATTTAAAATGACTACTAGAATACTGAAGCATCTGAGAAGTCCTGCAATCCAAACCACTCTCAATTCTTATTTTCACAAACTAGTTACTAGCACACTAGTGTAAATACTGCTCCATAAAACACATTTTATGAAAAATATACCCTTGTTGATCTCATAGGATACATCACAATCTATCTCAGTGTTTGCCTTTCCAAACTAAAAAAAAAAAAAAAATGTTTTTGCATTTGGCTAGTTCTTAACTTCTCTGTTACATTTTGCACTAAATCTCACTAGTGCAAGTATGTGTTTTGGCATCAAAATCTGTATAAAAGCATATAAAGGCATTTCTGTTTGCTTTATGATGACTTTTCTTACCATGCCCATTATTTGTCTTTTTAGCAATAGAAAAGGCTGAGTTCAGACAATGAGTCCCAAGTTCCTCAAATTGCATTATTACATGGGTTTAGAACTCATTTGTACCAAAGTTTTGGATTGTTTTGCTTTATATAAACTATCTTAAGTAGATTACTTTGATGCCTACCAAATACTTTTAAATTTATATGCAAAAATTTTTTAAACATTCATGAAATATCACACACTCTTTACAACCACTTATTGGAGATTTTGCCTTTGCTTCTATTGAGTCATTGAATCTAGCACTAATCCTTTTATTGTTCTCTCACTAAAGATGTTCTTATTCATCTTTACCCCTTAGTTTCTGTCATCATATTCTTCTCCAAGATCCAACAATAAAATAGCCAATAACTTTTGACTAACCGATTACAACTTTACAGAGACCTTTAAAACACATTATGTCACTATGATTCTGACACTGGGTAGTGAAAAAACTGCAGGGAAGAACAGGAGACTGCAAAGCCCAATAGGGAAACTGTCCTGGAAAAAGGAATAGAAACCCACAGCGAAAATCCATGCAAAACAAACTAGAACGTGAAATGGGAATCCGAGGGAAAGGAGAGAAGACTCAGGGAGTTGATTAATCCTCACATGTAACAAACAGAAGAGCAAAAAAGAGTGAAATGCAACCTAGCGGTCTGGGAACACTGAAAGAACAAAGGAAACTGCAACATGGAAAGTCAAATTTCACAACCTCAGCAACAGTTTCGGTAATATCATATATATTCAGCCTAATAAAAATAATTCAGCCTGAACTTGAGATGAATAAATAGTTATAAAATAAAATAAATTTCCTGGAAATTATTTACCCAATTCAGACTTTTATGAGGCTATTTCATTGAGTATATAGGGATAGCATCAAGGAAGAGACTCTCCAACCCAATGATGTGAGATTTAGCAGATGCATGTAAAACAGATGCTTCTAGAGGGCAATGATAATGATGGCGTGTGTTATGTTTTTTGAGTACTCAACATATAATATAAATTCAGTAAATGTTCATTATCGAAGAAGATGATGATAAAGACCTTGGTTCTCCCTGTAATGTGTTCTATAACCAAGTCAATCTGCCTCATGGTTTTGTTAGAAGGATTTATAACACACTTAGAATTCCTTATAAGATGAAGGATGCCATAATATAGGATATTATGGGAAACAAAAATGTGAGTTCCATGAAGATCGAGCTCTGGAAATTGCCTGAGGTGGGATGAGGGCGGGCAGGGTGTCTGATTTCTAGGGGGCAGGGAAAGGAGGCAATGCCAGCTTTAGACAACAGGATAAAGAGAAACCAGGTGGAGCACAGTATTCGGACACAACAGCAAATAGGCAGGAGGCAGCACATTTACTCAAACAATAATGGGGAGGATAACCACAGCAGCAGAGTCATTTATTGTGTGTCTGCCCTATTCTAGGCACTATACCAGGTATTGTACACATCTGAACTTGTTTAATACTCAAATCATCCTGTAGTTTAATATTATTTAATTGGTGCTATTATTCCCCATTTTGCAGCTAAGAAATCTGAGGCTCAGAGAAGTTAGGTAACTTGCCCACAATCACACAGCCAGAAAACAGATTTAATCTGTTTTGCCTGGTTAAAATCCCTTTCCTCTCTCCAGGTAACAATTCACATTATGCGATCTCAATGCAAAGCTCCTTCATAGCTGTAATGGGGTGGGGTTGGAGGGTTTAGGGCAGAAATTATTCTAACAGATTATATTATGTTATCTGATGGAAAAGCCCAACTTTGAGGTGAAATAAACCATGCTGTGTGATCTTGAAGCAGTCACTGATTTTCAAAGCTGCAGTTTCCCCACCTGCAAAACAGGGATACTGATGCTTGTCTTAAGATAAAGAGCACAAACCTACCTGGAATGCTTAACATGGTGCCTGACATCTAGTAAATGCACAATAAATAATTGATGCCACTACTGATGCTGCTGAAATTACTCACAGTATCACATCCAGGTTAGAGGTGCCACACCCAATATTTTATATCTTAAAGCTCATCTAAGGAAAGCAGAAATTTAGGATTATAGAGACAAGTGACTCACAGAAGTACGGTACAAAGCTGGTCAACTACATATTCCAGGGAAGAATCTCTAAAAGTTGGTGTGCTCGAGGATCAGCCCTTGGACCTCTTTTCTTTCTACCTGGATGATCTCATCTAATTTCATGGCTTTAAGATGCTGTTGGTCATTAAATGAAATCTTCTGCTTAGATGTTTGCCCTGGAATCCAATCTCACACGTCTAATTCCTTATTGGACATCCCCACTTTGGTATCTGATAGGTATCTCAAACTTAACATGTCTAAAATTGAGCTTCTGGTCTTCTTTGAACCTTCTCTTCCCTCATTTCTCCTCCTTTAAATTGATGGCAAATCCTTCCTTCTCATTGCAGAGGTTAAACACCTTCCTGTCTTCAATGATTTCTCTTTTTCTTTCACACCCCACATTTATTCTGCCATAAGAACCTGTTGGCTCTACCTTAAAAGGCATCAATGATCTGATCACTTCTCAGCACCCACCCTTGCTATCACCCTGGTCTGAGTTGGCATTCATTGTAGTCTGGAATATTGCAATGGTCTCCTAACAGTGTTCCTCCTTCTTCCTGTTTTTTTTTTGGTCCATTATTGCATATTCTTCTCATATTAGTCAGAATGATCATTTGAACATTGAAATTGTACCATGTCACTCTTGTGCTTAAAAGGCCCCTATGGCTTAGCATGTCACTAGGAGAAAAAGTTAAGTGCTGTTGGGGTCCTCCCTATCCAGACAGCTGGTGCCCCTCTGGAGGGGTCTCTCCCTTCCTCAAGCTGCAATGGACACACCAGCCTGCTCAAGGATCTTCACACAGCAGGCACACGCCTGCCTCAGTTTTTTGAACTTGCTATTCATCTTCCAAATATCTATATGGCTTATTCTCTAACTTATTCTAAATCTTTTGCTCAACTGTCACTCTTTCAGGTAGGTATCTAAAATATCATCCAGCGTATCTAAAAATTACCCCACCCTGATACTTTATATGCCCTCCCCCTCTTTATGATTTTTTCTCTTTAACACTCATCATTTCTAAATCATCACTCCTCATATTAAATAGTTTATTTTATATCTTCCTTATTGCCTGTTTCTCATCTCTAATGTAAGCTCTTGAGGGGTGGTTTCTGTTTCTGCTTCCATCACTGCTATTCCTTTTGCACCTAAATAATGTGTGGCTCAGCAATGAACGACCGAAATAATAAATCTTGGCTCCAAGACTTCTCTATCACTCTCTTCCAGTCACTCCATATTTAATATTTATGCCATTGTCCATATAACTGTGCCCAAAAAGGGGTTCAAAATGCATGCTGGTGGATATCAAATTATAAGAAGTTGGGTGGGCCACAGTGGCCCAGCAGGCAGAGTTCTCGCCTGCCTTGCTGGAGACCCGAGTTCGATTCCTGTTGCCTGCCCGAGCAAGAAAAAAAAGGTATGTCTAAATTCCAAGAAGTTTACAACTAGGATTTGTTTACTGAATAGTTTTGAATGTAGGTAAGTGGTTAATAAAATGCTTATAATTGATTTTGAGAATCAACTGCAAGCAAACTTCTTGATTGTCTAATGTGTGCCTCATTCTCTCTACAGAAAAATGAATAGGGTAAAAACCATAAACACATTCTCCCATTAGTCACTATGAATAAACCTTCACATTTGCCTTCATCATCCTTCTATCTCCCTTCTCATTCTATTTGCTTTTTTGTTATGAAACTAGTATTTATGGCCTAGGTAGGGCTGAGTAAGATGCAGTGATTATGGCTGATTTTATCACAGCTGTATTACTTAGCTGCAAGGTGAAGCGCCCTGGTAAAATGGATCATGAATCCCTGAAATTGACTATCCGTCACCTTTATAATCCTGATGGAAAGGCAGGTTGGATCAGGCCTGACAACTTCCCATGCAAACCAGAGCACCAAAGCAATGTTCTTGACCCAATTTCTCTGGAAAAGTAACTACTGAACAATAAGATAAAGGTGAAAAGGAAGCCACAGATAAGCAGATTAGAGCACTGTGTTGCATTTCACCCCAAGACACAGGAAAAATCTATATGTGTTTTAAAAGTGTGGATAACTCAGGTATTTAAGACATAGCCATTTAGAACTGCTCAGCCACTATAGATTAATTTCTGCATTTGAAGTTCTTGACTATGAACTCAGAATTTTTGCATAATTTTTGAGTGGATGTATCTTTGATGTTTCTAACTCAACACCCCCGACATATAAGTAGGAACCCAATAAACAGTTGTTAAATAAATTCATAACAGAACGAATCAATGCGTGGATATTTAACAGTCATCTAATCTTTGCTTTCTCCTTACAGTGATGAGAGCTCACCTCTTCCTAAGAAAACCTATTCCATTATTGAAATATTTTAATTATAATAAACCAAAATCTTCTCGGCAACTTCCATTACAATTTATATGACAAAGTTTTGACTTTGTCATCTCTTTCTCTTGTACACCAGCTTATCGAATTCCTCATTGAGGAATTGTTTGGTGGAATTTAAATTCTTCCTCTCTGCTCTCCAAAGGATACACCATTCAAAGGTTTGGGAGACGTATCACAGGATAACTGAGGGTCTTACACTTGCTGATTGGAATAGGCTCTTATAAGTGAGGCCTCTCCAGACCAGCTAATATTAGAAATTTTGTATATTCTTTTGTCAAATGCATGACAGTATATTCTTCTTTCCATTTCAGCTGAGATTTTTTGGATGCTTTACATTTTTACTTTAATCTTCTCTGAGAATTCAGTTCAGCATTGAGTGGCAGGCATGCATTTCAACATAGAATGAACACTGCGGTCTCTCAAAGGACCCTAATCATTGCATGCATATTGCTAAGTTTTATGCCTTTGTCTTAGAACTTTTACAGAGGTTAACTGTCATAATCCAGGCTTTGCTTTTACTTGTCTGCTATTCTAAATCCAAGATATTCCTTTGATGGGAATGCATGGGGCTTTTGAGCCAATAAAAATGCTATAGAGCTCAATCTCATTATATTTGTAAATTCCTGCAAGTTTGATTCCATTTTTGTCACATGCAAAAATATAGATCTCCACTATGTGATTGGGCCTTCAACTACTTAGGATATAATATATTAAATAACAATGCAACAATAAGCCTCGTTACGCCAACTGGTAATCTCATTCCTTTATTCTTCCTCATGAGAATGTGGTTTGGTTGTTCTCTCTCCTCTCTCTCTCTCTCTCTCTCTCTCTCTCTCTCTCTCGTGTGTGTGTGTGTGTATGTGTAGGATTAACTGTCTTTGCAATTCATTTATTCCCTCCTAATGAAACCTCTATGTAGCTAACAAAGCAGAAAATAAATAAGGTAAATAGCACTCCCCAGAAACAATTTGTTTCTTGTTACATACACTCTTGTTAAACACCATCTGAGGGACATTTTGCAGAACAAGGAAGAGGAAGAGGCTGCAAACACAATTAGCTGAGTCAAAAAGAAATAATAATTACAATCACGATGCAGTCAAATGGGTATTGGGACAGACATGCCTGTGGGCCAAGGAGGAAATGGAGCATTGCAGTCACAGCCAGCCACCGGAAAGATGATATATGAAGGAACACGTCGGTGCTGACTGCTAAGGAAGTCTTAGCACTGATCTTACTAAAAGTCATAGATGCAGCTGTCATTTCTGACCCTCTCAGCCAACAGCCTGAGATCAAACCCACCACTGCATAAAACTCCATAGAAAGAAATAATTCTTCTAATTTTTTTACTAAAACATATCTTTACTGAACAACTACTATGGGCAAGACAACATGTTAAAATGCTAATGATAAAATGTCACGATAACAATACACTGGAAAATTAGTTGGATAAGGTAGTTATGATAAGTGTGATTAAGAACATTAAATGCCCCAAATATTTTTTGAGCACTGATAGCATTTGACATGTTTGCTGAACACAATTCAGAAACCATTTTGAAAATAACTGAAGCAAAGCCGTACTAGCTTGAACACTGGAAAAGGATGAAGGGGCAGTATGGAAATAAACTCACTATGCTGTGCTTTACAATTAGTCACATACCCAGAATGGAATATTTAATAGCTGGAAGTGGGAGACTAAAATTCTACTAAGTGTGAGATGCTATACTTTCACCTCATATTTTTTGTTTTGATATGACTTTTTTTTATTATTAGAGAATTTGTAGGCTTGCAGAAAATACCACCTTCCTATATACTTCCCCCTCCATACAGTTGTCCTTATTATTAACACTTTTCATTAGAGTGGTACTTTTGTTACAACTGATGAGAAAATGTTATTAAAATTGTACTGTTAACTATAGTTCACGGTTTATATTAGGGTTCACTGTGTTGGATAGTCCTATGCTTCTTTGTTTGTTTAATTTTTATTCTGTTAATATATATAGATCCTAAAATTTCCCCTTTTAACCACAGTCAAATATTTAATTCAGTGGTATTAATTACATTCACATTGTTGTGCTTTCATCACCACCATCCATAACCAAAACATTTCCATCACCTCCAAAACAGAAATTCTGTACCAAGTAAGCATTAACTTCCTATTCCTTTCCTCCATCTGGCCCCTGGTAACCTGTATTCCAGTTTCTAATTATATGAATATTCTTATTCAAATTTTTTTCGGATAATATTTATCCTTTTGGGCCTGGACTATTTCACTTGGAATGATGTCTTCAAGCTTCATCAATGGTGTGTCATGTACCAGACCTTTATTGCTTTTTATGGCTGAATAATATTCCGTTGTTTGTATATGTGACATTTTGTTTATCCATTTATCACAAAATGAGGAACACTTCGGTTGCTTTAATTTTTTGGCAGTTGTTGATCAAATAATGCTATTATGAACACCGGTGTGCAAATATCTGTTCTAGTCCCAACTCTCAATCTTTTGGGTATTACACAGAAGTAGGACAGCCAGATCATATGGTAATTCTATACTTAATTTTCTGAGAAACTGCCAAACCATTTCCACAGTGACTACTTCATTTTACATACCCACCAACTCAAAAGTATACTTATTTCTTCACATCTTTTCTAACACTTGCTATGTTCCATTTTTTTAATAGTAGCCATTCTACTGAGTGTTAAATGGTGTCTCATCATGCTTTTGATTTGCATTTCCCTAGTGGCTAATGATGTTGAACACATTTTCATGTACTTTTTGGCCATTTGCGTATATTTGTAGAGAAAGTTCTATTCAAGTTCTTGGCACATTTTAAAATTTGCTGTTGTTGTTGTTGAGTTGTAGGATTTCTTTATATGTTCTGGATATTAAACCCTTATTGAATATGTGGATTCCAAACATTTTCTCCATTCTGTAGGTTGTCTTTTAAATTTCATTGTGGAGTCTTTTGATGCACAGAAGTGTTAAATTTTAACGAGATCCCATTTATCTGTTTTGTCTTTGTTCCTTGTGCTTTGGGTGTAAAGTTTTAGAAACCATTTCCCAACTCAAGTTTCTGAAGAAGCTTCCCTATGTTTTCTTAGTTTTATAGTTTGAGTTTTTATATTTGGGTCTTTGATCATTTGAGTTAACTTTTGTTTATGATGTAATGGTAGGGGACTAATTTCATTCTTTTGCATATGTATATCCAGTTTTCCCAACATACTTTCTTGCAGAGATTAGTATTTCTTTTTTTTTTTTTTTTTATTTTGAGAGCGTGAATGCAGTCCCCCACTACCACAAATTATGCAGTCGAGTTCCCCACATTTGGGGAAATCGCAGGGGTCAACACATCCAGAGTGCAATGGATAAGCCTCGCCCTGGGAAAGCCACCTACGTGATCATGCTATCTCCCCTGCCAGGTAAGTATAGAGAGAGATTAGTATTTCAACTGGACTTGGCCTCCTTGTCAAAAATCAGTAAGTCATAGATAGGAGGGTTCCTTTCTGAACTCTCAATTTTATTCCATTGTTCTATATGTCTGTCCTTCTGTCAGTACCATGTTCTTTTGATTACTGTAGCTCTGTAATGAAATTTAAAATCAGGAAGTGTTAGTCCTCCAACTTTGCTCTTCTTTTTGAAGTTGATTTTAGCTATTCAGGGTCCTTTTGCATATTGATTTTGTATACTGCCCTTTTACTGAATTCGTTTATTAGATCTAGTAGTTTTGTTGTGGATTTTTAAAGATTTTCTGTATATAGGGTCATGTTATCTACAAATAGGAAAAGCTTTACTTCTTCCTTTCCAATATGGATGACTTTTTTTTTTTTCTTTTTTCTTTTTTTTTTTTTTGCCTAATTGCTCTGGCTAGAACTTCCAATTCATTATTCTATAACAGTGGTGAAAGTGGCTATTCTAGTCTTGTTCCTGATCTTTGGGAAAGCTTTCAGTATTTCACTATTGAGTATGATGTTGGCTGAATGTTTTTCATGTAAGCCCTTTATCATGTGGAGGAAGCTTTCTTCTATTTTTAGCTTTCTAAATGTTTTTTTGCCATACACTTTTTCTGCATCAATTGTGAGCATGATATCCTCTCCCCAACCTTCATTCTATTTATGTGATATATTCTATTAATTGATTTTCTTATGTTGAACCACCCATGAATACTTGGGATAAATCCCAGTTGATCATGTTCTTACACCATATTTTAAAACTAAAGTGATCTGCATCCTTCTCATCTCATATATGCTGCTCATACAGAGCAGCAACTGAGTTTATAATCCCTTAAATTTTAGTCTTTTACAAGAAATTTTATGCAATTCCATGACCATAATAGGATGGAATCCAGTGGTAATTGAAAAATTTCACTCTGACTATAGGCTTAGGGAAACTCGTTAGCATGAGCTTGAACTTGCAGTTTTCCAGGATTTGGAAAACAGTGTTCTTCATCCTATTTCTATGTCTTATGAATTCCTGTAATAGGAAACCATCCTCTTAAGGCTGTGATCATATTCATGGAGGGCATGATATTATTATTTGTCTGGTTTCCTTGGTGACTAAAAATTAACCAGGTTCAATAACTATTGGCTAAATGAATTCATTTGAGTAAATATATTCATGATTATTTACTGCTCTAAACCACATTATTTTTGTGAAGTTAAAAATAATAGATGTGTCACAGGAAGTTGTGAAGTGAATATTTCTGTCCCTGCTAAGGTAGAATAAACTGGAGATAGGACAATGTTTTTTTTTTTTGTTTGTTTGTTTGTGTTATTTTGTTTTGAATCACCCAGACATTGAAGAACCAAACAGAGACTAGCATTAAATTCTCAACTGGCATCTTTAAAAATGATATCCTTTAACATTATGTTCCAGGAACAATCTCACTACAAATCCTTTTCACCTCCCTTCTTCCAGTGCCTACTTGCCACTTCTATGAAAGAATCCACTGTGAAGCCTGAATAATGCAATTGGGATATCTATGCTGAAATTCTTGCTCAAAAGCAGTATAGCACATACAATGAATGTCTTGGTCAACTTCTACCTCTACCTTATCCTGGTGGATAAAAGCTGAAAAGCTATAAAAACAATGTTCCTTGGACTCTTTACAGCTACTGTCTTATTATTTGTATCATCAAACACTTGCACACTTGTGAGACTTTGGAAACTGAGAAACCTTAGAGGGGGTAAAGCACAGGATACCCATATTTTAGTAAGTATCCTGGCAAAGAAAACTTAGTTCTGGAGTCAATAGTTTTACTGGTAGCTTCTTGATATCACTACTTCTTGGTCAAAAAAAAAAAAAAATAGGGATAGTTCTGGAACTAGCAACTATGAGAACTGCTTCCTAGTTGGTCAGGTTTTTGAATTGCAACTCCCTGATTCAGCAGTTTTCTAGAATCCATATCATGACCAAAAAAAGTAGCTCATTTGGTGGACATAGTTCTATAGTATCATTTTAGAAGTCGATCTCTGGAGTATGTTGCTTCAGGATACCCAATGATTCTAATCTTCTTATCTCTAATAAGTCCTTTTATCCTCTTAGAAGATAGACTGAATTCTACTGTATATAAATGTAAATGCTGATCAAATGAGTTATACTACATTTTTCTCCTTTTACCAAGTTGGGGGGACTTTAACATTTCAAATATGTCTGAGGAGACATCTCCTTAAATAAGATAATAGTCCTTGCAATATCTTATTTTAACACCTAGTCTCTTCTCTGATAAACTCTGTTCCTTAAGAGAATTTCAATTAAATGTTAATCTAGGTACATCCCCAACATGAAGACATAACTTAACAAAATCATAATTATTTCTAATATCCATTTTTCAGAATTTCAGAGATTTAAGGCTGACTCAGAGGAGCTACATTGGCCTCTGCTTAAAATCATTATTGGGGAAAAATGTCATACACCAAATAGTAACTATGCTCTTCTTTTTTTTTTTTTTTTTAACTATTCTCTTCTAAGATTGGGTAATGGTGAATTCAAACAAGGATACTATGGTCTCTTAATTTATCCAAAGTGATTTCTTATATTCCTTTAAGGATTCTCTAATGATCAAGAAGCTAGGACCAACACATTAGGCCCCAAAGAATCAATGGCTTTATTACATTCAAGAGGGATTCTCAATAATATCAACTGCTTTTCACACTGTTCAAATTCATTGAATATTAGTTGAACTCTCTGCTTCACTTTTTCTGTAGAATTATACTCTTATATAGTTTCATGCATTCAATTTTCCCATTTAAGCATAGCATAGCATTTGTGGAAAGTGTTTTTGAAAAGATCACCATCCTGAAATTTCTACCCTTTCCAATCTGATATTGAAGTGGTTTTTGAAAGTGGTTTCCTCTTTTCTACATACCAATGGAGTATCGACATTTTTGATGTGGCAGTCAATCATCGGCAAAGAATCAACCTTATGTGACAACTGTCGTTTTGAACTTAAGGAAACATAGATACAAAATGAGCCCCTTCTCCAGGAAAAAATGGGATTTTTTCCTTTGGTAATTAAAATTCCTATGTAGTGATATTCTGCTCTACAAACCTTTCCAACATGTCTATACATGTTTTGTACTAACACTTATTATCACTAAGGATGAGCTTAGAAGATGAGAGGTGTTTTTATTCTACTTCATGAAAATACACTTTGCAACAATAATTGGAACATTTGATATCTATATTCCATGTTGAGGTTTTGGGTTACCATAAGTTATTTGAGCTGCATTAAATTTGGCAGGTCATTTCATTGAATATAAATAGATAACTATGGGAAGCTATTAAGACATCTACAAGAACTTAATATATAATACTTTCTCATTAAGTATTCTTTGAATAACTAAGTGTTGAACTTCATATTTGCAGAGACAATGTCAAGTAAAATATTTCCTTGTTTAACCAGGTGATGCTATGGCCTGAAAAGAAATTTTGTTCATCTATTTTTTGCTAACTATACCTTCTGAGAAATTCTTTAATGGCTCACTTCTAGAAGCAGCTTATAGAATATGTGGAAAAGATTAAACAACCTCTTTTAATGTAGCTGTAACCGTCCTTAACATTGGTTAGAATTTCCATGAGATTTTCATGCCCAAACTGAATTATTTTAAAGGACTTGTTTCCAACAAGAACTTGGGCCATGAACATCTATTAGAGTCAATTCATTTTGCTGAATGGTTTGAGTTATTCTAGTTTAACTTGCTGCATTGCATTAGTTAAGGTAAAAGCTAATCTGTGTTAAAAAATAAACAAACAAACAAAAAAACCAACAGAAAAACAAAAAGCCCTAAACAGTAGCTTAAAGAAAACAAGTTTGTTAATTGTTCATATAACTGTGCTGAGGTAAGTGGTCCAGGCTGGTGGGCAGTTTTGTTCCACACAATCATTTAGAGTCAAGTTTTTCCATGGTCTTGCTTGGCCCTTGGCATCCTATCTTTGTTTACCTGGTTGAAAGTAGGCTGTGACCATCTCCATGTGTTTGCTTGTGAGAAGTAGAGAGAACATGGAACACATGACCAGTATCTCGATGCCAGAGCAAGAGATGGCATTTATCACTCCCACTTATATTCCCCTGGCAAGGACTCATTCACTTAAAAGGAAGATGATAAAGAAAGAGTCTCCAAATGAGCAGCCTTGTACCTAAATACAGCTCTATCAATAAGGAGAAAGGAGAAAATGGGCTTTAGTGGACGACCTCTACCATTTTTGCTAAATTTATCAGAGCAGTTGACTGAGTAAGTTAGTTCATCTCAGTTAATGGTAAGAGAACATTTTCTAACTATTTGCAATTCATGCCTGGATTTGATCCCTTACACTCTTCCCACAAATGCGGTTTATTGAGGGATATTTAAATATACCCCCTCATCCTTTCTTACTGACTTGTTAGGAATCTTTCCAAGCAAAGAACATAAAGTTAAGGGATTAATTGTCTTACTCCAACTGTCCTACAACTCATAATTAGGCAGAAGAAAAATCCTGAAGTAAAAAGAATATTCCCTCATGTAAACACACCAGAAGTTGGGCTGCCCCATGTCAACTCCACACTCAACTACTGGTTCCTCAAACTCCTTTACAAAAGTTAAGAAGGATGTGCCTTAGGAATCTCTTACTACAGCATTTACATGTTTTTAATAACAAAGCAACCATAGCAATGCTATTAAAAATAATTAATAATTCACTTGGTCCCATTTAACTCACCATGACTGCCTAATTTCACATAAAGAGAGTAGAGCTTCAGAGGTGAAACAAAGTATTAACAGGTGTTGCAGGATCACAAAGGTGATTTCCCATTAGCCACATGGTAAATGTTCTGGAAACAGCAGCCAGAATGCTGTGACTCACAAACCACCTGTGCATCAAGTCATTATCTTAAATGAAGTTATTATTTTGGTTAAATAAATTACAAGCCTTTACTATAAACATATTGACTGAGTTTGATGGCGTAATGAAAGAGGTTTACTGTTAACTTCATACAGGTAACATTAGTCGAACCTGGGACAATTCAGCTTTAATAAAAGCCTCAGAATGAAAGGGCACTACACCTGAGACTGAAATACATTTTCTGTTTAGACTGTAGCAATGTCCAGATCCAGAATTAGCAAACTGTTTTGCCAAGATAATTTACAATAAGGATTAACAGCACAGGCTTTCAAATGGGACTGGTTTATTTTTTATTACCAGGGTCTGCTACTCATTTTTTGTATGACCTTGAGGAGCATTACTTAGCATCTCTAAACCTTACTATCAACATCTGCAAAACTGCTACTTCCTTATAAGATTGTTGTGAAAATTGAATTTAAACTCCTCTGTTAAGCACTTTGCATAGTGTCTGGAACAGTAAAGGGTTCAATAAATGGTAATGCTTATTATTGTGGTTATTAGTGTTATCCTCCAAATGTTTATATTGCCTGCCCATTCTTATTGTTAAACATTAGTCCTTATGTTTGAAATAGAGGAAATATTGTATTATGCTCTATTCAATTTGCAAGGACAAGAAACACTTTTCTTCAAGGGGAAACACATTGTTACTATTGAATGCAAGTGTGGAGGCACAAGCATTCCATGAGTGGGACATTAAAATGGAGTATAGTAATGGATGACACGTGGGTGAAAATATGTGTTTGCGGAACCAAAAGTTGGATTCTACAAATTATCAGTGAGAGGATCCTAAAGGATGCTGAGTACTTATTCACTTCTAAATGAGAGTTAAAGAAATGAGTTTTATACTGCACCTGAAGAGATTTAGCATGAAAATGGAGAATTTTCTATTCATATCAACAGGTATGATTGGAAGGAGGAAAATAGTTTGGGTCATACATGTTTAAGATATTTGAAGAAATTGTCATTGTAAAATACCTTCAAGAATTGACCTTACTTCAAACTTAAATGAATAAATAAAAGTCATTGAGATTGTTAAAATATATATATATTTTGCCCCTGGGTTTGCTATAAAAGGATCTCAGGGGTTATTACCATCTTATCAAATATTCCATTAAGACTAACAGTCCTAAAAGAGAACTGTCATTTGCCAAAGTTTCCTCTGAGCTCTAGGAATCCTTTTTTGTCAGTGTCATGCCTGGACCAAGATTCAATACAGAGAAGAATGAAATCAGAACCTGGTTAATATATAATTAGCAATAAAAGGATTTGGGGCATTTGAATAATACATCACATAGTAAGATGTGAAGAATACGAGGAAAATGAAGAGAACATGGGCTAAAGATAAATCAGGTGAAGTGCTAAGAAGGAACTCAGATGGTAAGTGGAAAAGAGATGGAAGAGAGTAGTGACAATGTCTTCTATTTGTATCTACTCTTTCTTAAAAGTAGTCCCTTGTTAATACTTCCAATATCAGTGAGAATAGTTTGGAACAAGTATTTAATTTTTCATTTTGGAGAAAAGGCTAGAGAAATGTTTTACACAGGGCTCTCTAATGAGTAAGGGGCTCGATGGGAACTTGTTCTCAATTGTGCTATAATCATTAATACATCTTGCTTGTGCTCAGTCATGGGGGAAACACAAATAGACTCCCTACATACAACCATACCCACTTTCTTCCTTACATCAAGGTGGTACTAAAATTTAGAATTCCCTGCCCACTATTTCTCCTTGCTTGCAGGGCATATTATGGTCACCACAAACTGGAGGAAGGATTCCTCTAACTTTTTTGCTGTTGTGATCTGAGGACCAGCTGCATTCATAATATCAGGGACTTAGAAATGCAAACTCTTAGTGTACACCCCAGACTTACTGAATCAGAATCAGCATTTTATCATTTTCCTATGTGATTTGTACGCTCTAAGTCATCTTCAACCAGTCTTCCTCTGTATGTACCTCAATTTATGTTTCCTCATTTTAGTTTATTTTACTTATATTGACACCAAATAAACATCAGAACATTAATATATCTTTTCTTTTTTCTTTTTTTTTTAATTTTTCTAAAAGACTGAAAAGTGAGTCCACCAAAGCCACTTGTTCTGACATAGCAAAGCTCCACAGCAGTTTTCCCATCAATACCTAGAGATGTCTGACCCAACAGTATGTCCTTGCATATTCCACTGCCATTTATGTCTCTAAGGTTCCCCAGCAGCAGAGGCCTTGAAGGATAGCACTGAGGGGAGGACACACCAGACCTGCCTCCCTCTGCCCTTTCCCAGCCTTCTCCCTGCAGCAAGGAGAACAAACTTTGAAAGTGTTCTTCTGTTCACAAGGAGATCAAAGTTTTCAATTGAGCTTGACCAGGTGATAGGTGAGATATCCTAAATGGTGCATTTATGGAGTGAATTGGGGAGCAGTTTTTGTACTTCCCTTAATGATGGGGATGAATGCAAGGTTGCTATGTCTGAAACTCTGGAAAAGATGGATGCTGTAGATATTAGGTCACAGTACTCTGAAATTTTGATGGTATAAGAGCAGGCCATTAGGGAAATTGTAATGATACAAATGTAAATTAGACCTACTACTTTCAAGGAGTTTAATACCAAATTTGAAATAAGAACACATTTAAATTTCATAGAAAGAAAGCACACTAGGTATCATAAAAGAGGCACAATGAAGTACAATAGAAGTTTAAATGTGACGTATATTTGAATGATCCTTCTATGAATCATTCCATATAGCCCCCTATATGTCTATCTAGCCAATTCTGGATCCTTATCCCAGACTCAGCAGGTATGTCTCTCAGCTTAAGAACAAATGAGATTAAAAAGACTACCCTCATTTGTAATTGAGTTCATTAATAATAATTTATTGAGCAAGTGCTATGCATGGATTAGACCCTTCATAAATGAATTAAAGAGAAAAAAAAAAGCAGTCCTGAAATTAAAGAGTTTTATTACAAAGATTTAGAGATGCAATGGTAGTGTGCATAGTCAATACTGTGCCTTGTTATTGATGGAAGAAAAGAGTGATTAGCTTGGGAGAGGGATTCATTAGGGAAATGTTCTTTGTGATTGTTGTTAAGTGTATTTGATCTCTTTCTTGCTGTGTTAGGCAGAGTAATACTACCTTCACCACCCCCCAAAATATGTATTTCCTATTCTCCAGAACCTATTAATATATAACCTTACATTACAAAAGGGACTCCACATATGTGACTAAGTAAGAATCTTTCATGGGGAAATTTTGCTGGATCATCTGAGTGGCTTCAGAGCAATCACAAGGGTCCTTAAAAGTAGAAGAGAGGGGCAGAAGGGAGAACCAAAGGAAGATTTGACTGCAAAAGAGGTTGGAATGATGCCATTTGAGAAGAACTCTCACTCTTCCATGGCTGCTTTGAAGATAGAGGAAGGGAACCACAAGCCAAGGAAATGAGGTATCTTTTAGAAGATGGAAGATACAGGGAAGCAGATTTCCCCTTAAAGCCTCTAGAAGGAACTATAGACCTGCCAATACCTTGAAATTTATCCTAGAGTATGACATAACTGCAGGATAATAAACTTGTGTTATTCTAAGCCACTAAGTTTATGTGGTCTGTTATAGCAGCAAATGTCTATTGTTATAGCCAAGCGGGAGGCTCTTTCATTACTTCCTAAGATCTAGGTTGCCTAGATTTCAGTGAAAGAAAATACAAATTTACTGATAAGTATTCTTTGTTTTTACTAAATGGCATCAAGCATTGTTTTTAAAAGCATGCAAACAAGGACACCTATTTAACAGAATTCACGGTTATGAATTTACATCTTGTGGATCCATGTCCAGAACCCACACGAGTCATGAAAACTATGGTGTTGTATTTGAATATATTTAATGACAGAACACAAAATTTTATTTAAAAAGAAGACAGAAATTACCCTACTACTATGAAATGACCTTCTAGTCATACGAGTTTCCCATGAGGTTACACTACTGGTTGAGATTATACTCTGTTTTCTGCTCTGACAGACAGTGGCCAACTAGCTCATACACTGCCTGATCCAGTTTGATTTTGGATTCATTTGGATGAAGTGTAGAAATGTCTCAGAGAGCAATTAGTCCTGTGGTACACCTGAGAAATTCATAACACATAGCAATCAAGGTTAGAGGAGGAAGATACAGGTAAGTTCCTACAGTTTTCTAGGGATGACATAAGAAAGCACCAACCTGGGTCCAGAAGGAATCTCAAGGTTACACCAAATGGAAGCAAGTTTCTTGAACTAATTCTAGTCTGGACTATACTCAGAAGAATTTTGAATGAAGCCTAAGCAGTAAGAATGACTAATCCAAGATGTGGAATTTTATGACAAATCTATTTCTATTAGTTAACATGTACCAAGTACTGCCACCAGCTCCCTCAAAGAAATTGGTGACATTTCTGTAAACCGAGACATACATATCAAATGTGTAACACAACACAAAACCTCTGACCATATATCAGGCAAATTTTTGATATGAAAGAAAATTGCCTTTTAGTAAAACCCCTAGAAATATCTGATCCCAGAAAAACGTATGTGAAAATTCTTGCTAGGAGGCTCAAGAATTGTACAATGACAAAGTTAAACTGTTTGATTAAGGATTCCATCAATGATTTCAAATATAGTTTTTTTTAATGTAAGAAAACACTATAAGGAATGAACATATCAGAGATAAGACATGAAATTCATATAAAAGAAAAATTTATTAAATACCATAAATTGCAACACAATAGCCTTCACATTTTATTTAAACCATCTTCAGTTTTATAGCCTATTTACTAGCAACTGGTATATTCACAGCAGAATTCTGGAGAGGTAGTAAAAGAATATTTCTCCAGTGATGAATTAAAAATGCTTACGTTCTTTATACAAGAAGAACTCAATAATAGAACCGATTCAAATTAGTGAGTATCTTTTTCATCCAGAATGCCAGTAACCCTCCGTAGAGTAAACAACATATCCCTGAGCAACATACTTGGAAGCCAAAATTCAGAAAGTATTGATTCATTTTACAGTAGTAAGGTAATTTCTGTCATATATATTTTTTAATTTATAAAGTTCCATTACTGGAGTCAACAGCAATTTATAAACTGGACTAAAAGAGCTTATAGAGAACTGGATTTGACCAAGTAGAGGACAGCAGAAGAGAAAGCCTTCATTGAAAAAAAAAAGCAGAGCTTGTTTTTCATTAAATATATTCTTGTATCTTTTTTTTTTCCCATTCAAATTGTTTCCCTTCTTTTGAAATTGTTTTTTAGTGATTAGTTGATTGGTACAAAAGGAAGGAAAATGTGTTAAAATGTAAAGAAATATGCTTTGGATGATTATATGGTATATGCATATATAATATATAGCAATAAAAATAAATAATTTAAAAAAGATCAAAGGAGAAGGTGGAGTTATGAAGATAGGATTTAACAAATGAGTATAACTCCTGAATCATTATACTGGTACTTCTTTTAATCTCTAGTATCTTGGAAGAGGCAGAAGGAAAAACCTAAAATTGTGGAATTGTAACCCATACCAAACTCTGAAATCTGTTCCATAACTAATTGTGGTGTGCTTTGAAATTTATTGCTTTTCATAAATAAATAAATAAATAACATAAAAATGTTATTTTTCACAATAAAAAAACAAAAAATGAACAATGCTGTCAATAATATTGTTGAAATGTCAATACAATTTCAAGGATGAATTTGGAATCAAATTATACTTGTCTCTACTAGGAGTCATATGATGTGTGTGTATGTGTGCGTGCACGTGCGTGTCTCAATTTTTTAAGTTCTTTGCCAAAATTGTTCTCCAAAGATTTGTTACTTTTCTGATATCCTCTGTAGAACTGCCTAATTTAAGTCCTAGTTTCTTCTATATCATAATCAACATCAAAAAAGGTATATTTACTGAGTAAATTATTGTGTACATTAAATGATTCTTGTGCTAGTCTAAGATCCTACTTATAGGCAGTGAGTTTAATGACACACAAAATATCATACTTTATTAGTCCTGGGGTCCATTCAGTTCTGTAACATATCTCTAAGAAAAGCACCAAGAGGCATGTGTGAGCAGTCCCCATGATTTTAAAATAGAGCAAAACTCCAAACACACTTTTCTTACCCTAAAAAGTTGGAGTTCTGGTTGACTGAAACTTTTTAACTTAGGTGGTGTGGCATATGAGAACATAACTTTGAGATCTATCAGAAATGAGTTTCAGTTCTAAGTCCCTATGTGCTACTAGCTAAGTTATTCAGCCTAGATCATGCATTTCTGGTTTATAAAATGCATTTGTTAATACCTGTTGCATCTGTTTATTGGTGGAATTAAGTGAAAGAACAAAAATAGATGGTCACTCACAGTGCTCAACACTTGGTAGATATTTAATAAATATCAGTTTCCTTCCTTTTTACTATGTTTTTCTCTGAGCAAGTATTAAATCTTTGACTAATTATTTCTGTAAATTTTATACTTCTTAGGCAATATAGAACTCTTTGCTTATATTATATAGACATTCAAATATTAAAAACGATTTTAAGTTTAGTATGAGACTTCATAAACAGGGACATGACATGTGTCATGTTTTTAATGTCTTATCAAATTCAATGTTTGTATTTTTAAGTTAAAGAAATAATTACCTTCATCTTTGCTAAGAATGTTCTTTTTCTAACTTGATACTTTTTGGCTTTCTCAAACAATTCTCCTACATTTGTACTTTTCTCTGCTATATTATATCTTTCTTGAAGGGCAGACATGGAAATTCGATGTGGAATTAAATGTGGAACTTCTACCGGTAGTAGAAGGCAAAGATAACTTGTTTTTTTTTCCTGAAATAACCACCACTCTGCTTACCTATTTGGTCAATGCAAATTGGCTCTATGTCTTCCAGATACTTTCCAACTTTCTGTTTCAAATTCTATTTTTGAAACTTACACCATACCAACGAATCTGAACTCTGCTCATTCTTTTTAGACTCTATTTCTCTACTGCTTAGTTTAAACCAGGCTTGACTGTTCCTGTTCTTTCTCTTTGGATGGTCTGTTATGGAATTCCTGATCCACTGGGAGGAATTATCTTTATCTTCAATGTTTTCCTGAGACACTCATTTATGTGCATTAAGTTTGGCATAATGAAATTTAGCTTTGGGGGTTTATCTATTATCTGATGAGACAGAAAACTGACATTGTTGTGGGGTAGAAGTAGGAGGTAGTAAACTTAGTGAAGGTAGCTATAGTGAGGTGGGTTGATGTGATTGTAGAGATGGAGTGGAGTATGGTTAGACTTTAGTTATGAATCAAATATTTATGGAGAAAATGACAAAGCCCAGAAGTAAAATTTTAAGACAAAAGGAAAAAGAAAATGACAGTCTTCAAACTAAAAGTAATGTGGTATAAAAATACTCAATCTTCACAACAAGTCTTTGAGCTTTGGTATTCCTAGTTTGGAGAAGAGGAAAATGAAGATTATAGAAGCATGCCCAAAAGTGCATAAACAGCAAGTGGTCAAGTTGGGATGCAGACAGATCAGCAATTTCTGGCAAATTCCATTGAACAGCATTTGTTATCTCTGTTGGCTTTAATTGTGATACTTGAGACATAAATGTCAGCCCTCAGTTCTAGGATGCCTGAAAGGTATGGTGCTGTTTTTAATACTAACTCCTTAAATAATCTGAAATTTAATGCTCTTCTAAGACCACTGTTTTGGTAAAACACTCCTCAGCAGCTTCCCCTCAAAGTCATAAATCAAGAGGACATGGTCATGATGGCTTATTTCTTGTGGTTTATCACCATAACCACCATTTTCCTGACCAATCCTAATATCATCTTCTCTTCTGAAATTAACCATATTCACTTTTGCTGCTCTGCTACAGGAAGCAGAGTTGACTGACAGATCTAATTGCTGTCTTGTGGATCCACCACATTTGTGCCAAGGCCGCACATACCCTGGGTTGCTCTCAGCCAAAGACTAAGCACACTCATGGCACTAAGGCAGGCCCATTCCTATGGGATTCAGGACTCCTTAAATGGATGGTTTTGAATGAAAGACTACCTGTCAGTCTTGCCAAAACTTTTTTAGAACTGTGATACATTCTGCGACTCTTTGTAGTCAAACCTTCTTCCTTGTGCCCCCTCCTTTCACAGGTGTCAGACCTGCATTGTGGTTTGAAGGCTTTTCCTGCCTATTACTGCTTCCTCCTTTTAACTTTTAAATATGCTTCCCTCAATCTACCTCCTGCACATCTAAACCTGTCTATCTGCTTCTTGGATGCCTTGAATTAATACAACTATCCCAACCCTTCTGCCCTTCACAGTTTGTCACATTCCTTGATGGATTTTCCCCAGACTCGTGCATGCTCTTTATACTTCTTCACTATCATTATTCTATTGTTGATTTTTTATCTTCTTCACTTCAAGTTTTCCCAAACCTCATAAATAGGGATCCCCACTCTGATTTACACTCAGGCGTGTTCTCTTTACTTCCAGTTGTTAGTGAATTTGAAATGAGAGTTTATACTTGCTATCCAGCTGGCCCATTAAAAACCAGTGTCAACTGGCTTCTATGCTAATTGCTTTTTTGAAATATTTTTTTCCCTCCAAATCCAATAGATATATTCTCGCTTCCTATCCTCTTCAAGTTTTAAGAAGCATTTGATATAATGGATAACTCTCAGCTTGAATTTCTTTGATCCCTTGGTTTTTGTAGCATACTAATTTACTGAGTTTTTTACCAACTCTGTGGCTGAACTTTCTTTGAATTGACTTCTTCCTCTGAACCTCTAAATGTAAATGATGCCACAAGAAACTAATTGTCAAGGGAGGTAATATAAGACAAAAAAAGGGCAGGAGGAGGGAATCTTATCAAGCTTTCTGACTTTAATTACCACCTATCATGGATGACTCCTGAATCACTATCTCTGGCCTTCACTGCTGTTTGGATCACTAGGCATATATTTCAAATTGCCTGTTGAATATCTGGAGGTCTCTTAAGCACCACAATCTAATTTTATCACAAAGTAAACTCACTTTCTTACTTTCCAAGCTCATTCTTCATCTTGAATTCATAATTTCTTTTAATGGCACCATCTTCCCACTCAAATTTCCCCCTGAAACTTTACTTAATTTTTGACTGTTCTGGCTTCTGCCACCCACCACAATTCTTTTTTTTTACATGGGCAGGCACCGGGAAACGAACCCGGGTCCTCGGGCTTGGCAGGCAAACATTCTTACCTGCTGAGCCACCGTGGCCCACAATTCCCTTTTTTTACCTAACCAAATTTGGTTCCAGGAGTCATTGTCCTGTGATTGCTCAAAACTCCAGGCTCCTCTCCATTCCATTGCTGCTTCCCAAGTTCAGGTCTTCATTATCACTCAAATGGATATTATAATAATTTCTCGTTATTTCCCTTAGTCCATTTTCTCCCATATCCAAACACATGTGCCTCCTACTAACTGATAAGTATTCCTCAGCAACTACTCTAACATCTATGGTCTGTAACAGTGGACTTCAATCCAGTTACCTCAACATACTGGAGAGTTTTCATCTATTTTGACATGCATCAAAAGTAATTTGTCATCATTAATCATAAAGATCCTGATGTTTGAGAAAGACTTGCATGACAAAATTGGGAGTCATGACTGTACTTATTACAGTATCACCTTTTTAACTTACATTTTGATGTGATTTCTTGAGGAGTGATAGTTATTTGCATATAACTTTGCTATGCCATATCCTACATGTTAGAAAATCATTTGTGTACACATATCCTGATGGGTGCTGAGGAGGAAAAAGATTGAGAACTCTTAGTTTTCAGGATTGAGTCCAAATTCCCTAACTTCATTTCATAGCTCCTCACGATTGATTTGGTACCAATCCTTCTCATATCCTCTTTGTGCTACAAGAAAACATAGCAACAAAAACCTAAATTTCCTATTGCTCACATATAAAATTTATGCTGCTTTCCCCACTCTCCCTTTGCCCATTCTTTTCGCTGTGTCTAGAAAGCCCTAGTGCTTTATTATGCACAACAGAGGTTCAAATTTTCCTATAAGGCTAAGCCTACATGCATCAACTTCCTGAAACTTTGACTCTTTTCCCACAAATTTGAAGTAAGCTCTTTGGACTCTGAAATTCAATAGCATTTTAATGACTCCTCTGGTGAAGTAGTTAATACTTTCTGCTTAATGTTCTGGTTGTAAAATAATATTTTAACCATGTGCTAGACAATAAGACCCTTGAAAGTAGGAACCGTTTATTTGTATCCTTCAAAACGCCAGCTATGGCTGGTGTTCCAAAATTATTTATTGAATAAGTAGATTTTATAATTTCTTGGATAAGTTTATTCATTGGTTTGATAGTCCCCTCTGCAAATCTGGCAATTTCCCTATATAGCACCACCTCTAAGTTATTTATTTGAGTATTAAGTCAAACTAATCTCAAGACCTTTTGTCCCCCTGTGATTACCACTGTGGCCATTTCTCCATTCAGCGAAAAAATATTAATCTCTAAATGCAGTTTTCAGTTTCTCAACTCATTTCATATTTATCTCAATCCTCTGATAGCCGAGAGTGGAAAACCTTGTGGTAGAAATATGTCACATAATTTATCAAATTCCAAATGAAGTTTTAAATATGGCACACGCAATTATCTTGTATTATAAATCACCTTGAGAAAACTGGCTGATTAGTTGAAGACATTTTTTCCCTTAAAAACAAAACAAAACAGAACTATACTAACCTCACAGCATTTGCTCGCAGAATCAAAAGTTGTTTCCTTATTTCTAGATCAACATCAAATTGCACCGAAAGTATAGGTCACAGACTGTACTGAAAGTACAGGTCAGTTTAACTCAATTGGGGCTGGGCCTGACACAGGCTTGGGAGGAAGGATATAAAAAGGAAAATAATTTCAAAATTGATGAATAACCATATAGTATCTGTTATTCCAGTTGGTAGAAACTACAAGAGAGATCACCTAATTTATTCCTTTGCCCTGGGGACAGGAGTCTCCCTAACCTTTTCCCAACTATTATTTCTTCTTTAGTCCTCTGAAAATAAGGATTCTATAATATAAACTATGGTTTCATCCTTTCCCCACACATTGCATTTTGCTGTGCTGATTAGCTAAGCAAAAATATCAACACGTACCTTCTGACAGAAGATATGTGCTAAACCAAGAATTGCCCAAGTTATAACTACAAGTTTGGCATAAAACTTCTAATGATTTGATACATTTTGCCTTTTAGTAAATATAATATAAGCATATTTTTCTCAAAAAATGCACTTCATTTTCTAAGACTGCAATTGGAAGTTGTAAAGAAAAGTAAGAGACACACAGTTGATCCCATCTGTTAAAGAGGAAAAAAGACCGAGGTAGACACAAAGTAAACATTTCTTCCCATTGCTTCTAGATGTCTAGCAGCTCAGAAAAGTGAAGGTCTTTGCCCAGAAAGAAGAAATGCTTAAGTAAACTAAAAACTATGTTTTGGATTACTTCTCCTAAGGGGAGATGGGTAACTAAACCGTCCAAGGTTCTCATCAACTTTAGTAAGAAGCGTTTGTGTGACAGAAGGGATTTGGTATTGAGGATACAATGAGGGCTGCATTCCTAAAAGTGCTGATGTTCAATGGATACTAGAAGTATTTGTCACAAACATTATGGGTTTCTTGCATTGGCAGGCATTCATGAATCATTTCTTATTGCAAATTCCCTGAACAAGTGCCATGGAAAAGGCTAGAGGCCTTTTTCATTCTCAGAATAGAGTTTGTTTCTCAAAGACAATCAGCAGAACTTTCTGTAGAAAGTAGAAAGAGCGATCTCTAAGCAAAATCTTTGTGGATCATGAAAAATAATATGAAAGAAAGCACCACATCATTAAATATTGTACACATGTGCACATGCCCTCATACACAGAAACACACACACACACACACACTGACAATGCTCTGTCCTTTGTCAACCAGATCAATATTTCAGACACAAGCTCAGGGGAAGAGAGAGATTCATATTGAGGCATGAAAACATTCCAGGAAGAAAAAGACAGATCTGTTTAAGAGTACAAATACATCCAATAAATCATGGTGAGCTTGGTGCGGTGACTGCTCTTCCTCTTGGCAGATTGTAATTACTCTCTCAACGTAGAAACAACTTTCTTGGAAACAGACACTCTATATGCAAGACAATTACAACACGGGGTATCACTGCTGACCAAAGCCCAGGATACATATGTCACAATCCATTAGTTAGTAGATGTATCTGAACAGCCTGAAGTTTATTAAACCTAAGTTCCGCTTTTTCTGATCACTTTTCTCAAGGTCTTGCAAGGGCACTCTTGGATGATTTCTAGTAGTCTACCAATCCAGTCTGCAAATAATTCCCTCCAAGTCCACACTTTATAATTATTAACCTGATTCCTGTGATTTTATAAGTCTCAATTCAGCTCCACCCCCCCACCCCCAAATTCTTCTAATCCTTTATTACAGCTCACAATTGGAGATCCTCAGAAGATACTGCAAATGATGAAGAGCATTACTTCCTCTGACCCCAGGAGAATAAGGTTTGTCTCAATTTGTGTTTGAGCACTTCAGGGTATATCTTGCACAGTTTAGGTTAAGCCAAACATTGACACACTTAAAATCTAGAAGCTGGCATTTTTTATGTTTTTGGGTGCCTGAGATGTTCCCTCTCAGAAATATATAAAATATGTCTATTTTATACCTACCCATTTAATATTTAAGTATTTAATGTCTTTCATTATTCTCTACCTGTTTCCATGTAAAGGTGTTATTACCCGACTAGTTTGTGAGGGAAGAAGGCAAGTGTTGAATCGTGTAATCTTGCCCGCAGTGCTGTGCTAAAGCTGGCATTTGAGAACCAACTGTCAATTTTTGGACATTCTACCAACCAGCTTTAAATATAACCAGATTCAAAATTAAAATATATAGAATATAATTAAATGAACTAAATAAAAACAAAAGTAATAAATATTCAAGATTCATCATTCCCTAATTATTCTATTATTATCTATGCTTTTTGAGGTTATTCACATTTATTATATTTTTATGTTGAAAATATAATGGTGTGCTACTGCACCTTTTTCACAACTTCATGTTTAATAACTTCACATTCAATGACTTCAAGTTTGAAACATGAAATCAGCCATGGTAGAGATATTTACAGGATGGAATTCAGCAAATACTACAAATCAAGGCTTTTCCCCAGAAAGCTGGTCATAAAATGTGTACCAGTTCACCACTGATCATTGTTAAAATACCCAAGGAATTTAGTCTCAGATTTATTTTCCAGAAAACAGAAAGGGAAACCACTATACTAGACCAATCAATCATTTTCTCAACAACCCCCTCTCCCGCTATTTTTGAGAGCAACAGTCCCATGCCCAGCTCTTGCTTATTTAGCCCTGTTCTATACCAAGTGGCCTTGCCTAGTGTCACCTCTAATCACAGATAATTCTTCCAAGTGTGGTCCCAATTATTGTACTTGGTAGTTGCATGGTCAATTTTCTCTCTCAGAAAACTGATACTGGGAAAGTAAGTGATTGAGGCACGAGCTAAATGATCATGAGGTAGACTTAGGGACAAATACATTGTGTTGTGATAGTCCCTACACTGGTTTTGGGAAAGACTTCTCTTTCCCTTCATATACCATGATGAGCTACAATGGGAGCCTCAGGAATTCCTCAACTTGGATTCTGAATTCTTTGCCCATTATTTTGTGCAAAAGGTGGGGCCATAATACAAGTTGCAATGTTTAAGAGCCTGACTAAGTCATGTATATGGGGGTTCCAAATGAGTTCATACCATAATAATAATTGCTGGCATTTATTGAGTGCTCCCTATTTGTTGAGTGCTGAATAAAGTTAAGTACTTCACATATTAATTAATTTGTCTCCAATGACCTTATGAAGTAGGTGTAATTATTATCCCACTTTGCGGATGAAAAAACAGAAACTTGAAGAGCTTAAGTAATATGTCCCGGTTTACATAGTTAAGCAAGTGGTGCAACTCGACAAATCTGGTTCTAGAGCCCCTGCTCTTAGCCAGTACACAAGCTGCAATGCATGGCAGATAAATATTTTTGTCCCAATAAATAACTTTTGGTCAAAAGTTAGAAACAATCAGCATTGGTGGGATCAAGGGAAACACAATCGCTAGAGGTATTACGTAGTTTTCTCATATGAAAGTAGATGCCAGTTTTCTAATGATGGGGAAACAGATGGGACTCAGGGAGACCTAAAATATGTCACAGGAATGGTCATTCAATGGGTCTGAAGGTTTATTATTAGAGAGTAGAGAGGTAGCATCCAGGACACAGGAAGAGAACTTCCTGTCTACTTTGGCTGATCCATGTTACTATAACATTGCACATTTGATTCTAGGTAACAGATAAAACATTGATTAACTGAGCTAACCCGAGGGGAGATCATTCAGAAAGGTGAAGTGAAAGGACTCTTTGAAAATGAGGAACACTCGTTGATGAAAAAAAAAAAGAAGGTACTCAGCCTGGAGAAGAGGAAGTTTAGGGCATACAACAGAGCATTTTGTAAATGCTTAATGAGCTATCATGAAGGAAAGATGTTACACTTACTTTTGAATTTAGAAAGTAAAATTTGAGTCAACTTGAATAAGTTAGAGAAAGGAATATTCTATTTAAGAAAGAATTTTTTTTTTTTACGATCAGAGCTATTAAGGAGCAAAATAATCTTCCTGATATATTAGCAAGTGTCCTGTATCATTTGAGGTATTCAAACAGGGTTGAGTACTTCCAGCCTAGGAGATTCAGGATGACTGTGAAGGGCTTCTCTATCCAGATGCTTTCCTATTGTGGGTCGGACGGATAAGGGTGTGGATTGTCATCCCTGATAACTCTCAGCTTCATATCTGTAATACCATAAAATCAAAGTTTTACCCAAAACACGCTCACTTTGAAGAGCTTCTTTCCAAAGGGCAAGCCTGAATACCTGAAATGAACAGTGGGTATAAAAGAGTGTCCATCATCTATGCTGAATAAAAGCAACCTCTGATCTTGGAGAGAGAGATGACTGCTTTCAGCAGGCGATATGAAATATGGGGCAGTTGTAGGGAAAGTGGAGGAAAGAAGGTCCAATTAAAAGGAAAAAGTGAGATTAATCAGAGAAGAGATACAAGTTATTTAGTCAGAAAGACTTAACAAGTCAATGGGACATCAGTTCCAGAAAATGTATTCTGAGGAGTACGAGTGTGGTGTGTGATAAATGTGAAAGTTGGCAAAAGGTAGGAAAAGTATGCAATTTTTTCTCAACATATGAATATTTAACTCCGGATTAATATTACATGTAACTTCAATAGAAGTCTGACTGGCCTTATGCTATTTCTTTGGCACACTTCAGTTATCTCTTTTAGTATTTCATTGCTCTGTTTCACAGGCATAATATTGTAGTGAAAAGTATAAGTCCCATATATATAGTTGCAACTAATTTGCCCATGTAATCACAAATTTTCCACGGAGGTTGGTGTTTTTGGTTAAAATTTGAACATTTTAGTCATCTGGCTTGTGGCTTCCCTCATTCATGGGATCGACTTTATAATAGTTAAAAGCTCAGGCTCGGTGGTTAGATTGTCTGCCCTTGAATGCTAGCTTGCACTAACCTTGGGGAAGTTACTTGACTTCTTTTTGTCTCATTTATACTTACAATGAGTTTAAAAATTGTACTTAGCTTGTAGGCTTGCTGTGAAGGTCAAATTAAGTTATAAGGTATTAAGTAATTAAGTTATATGTTTTAGATGTGTGTATGTATACATAGCATATATGTATATATTGCATTTAAAACAGTGTCTGGCCACAATAGACATTCAAGAAACAGTTATTATTACTATCATCATTAGTAGTTGTATTAATATGACCAACTTTACATGGGCAATTTGCCAGTTTCATTCTACTGATCAGAATGCATTGAATATTTCCTTTCATTGTTGTAAAAGCACAACTTTAGAATACCTTCTCTCTCTTCATTATGTACAGGTTGATTTAAATGTAAACAAAAATCACAATGCCATTAACATTCATTCATTTTAAACATTGGAAATACTAGGTTTAGGAATAGAAAGCATGGTTATCTCAGATGTATTGAAAATTCCTGTGAAAAGTTCACATCAGAAATGATTGCTCGTGTTCACCGCACATCATTTTGATGTGAAGTGTAATTGTGCTTCCTAGTACCCGTGTTCGCTATTTGAAGAACAGTAAAGTGATGTTAAAAATAATGTCACATTTTATCTTCTTGAGTCCTCGGTAACTATAATGTCTGACTAGTGAGGCTGAGATTTAATGACAAATGATGATGAATGATTTAGAAGGATTAGAAAAGTTAAAAGAAAGTGTTCTTAGAGAATAAAGCCATGTGTACATCCATAGATTTGGACATTTGCTGGATTTACAATCTAGTTTGGATTCTGGAACAGAGCTGGATGCTGGGATGCTCTGCTAACATTTTTGAGGATTTAAGCTGTGCTTTCAATATGGTGGTGACGGGCCAGCCTCAGTGGCTATTTAAATTTAAATGGCTTAAATTTCAATAAAATTTAAAATTCAATTCCTTGGCTGCACTAGCCACAGTTCAAGGGCTAAACAGCCACATTAGACAGCGAAGATACAGAGTATTTCATAGTGAGAGCATTCCATTGGGCAGTGCTGGTAAAGGGTGGGAACTGGAGGAGGTTTGAGGGAAAGAAACCTTCTAGAAATAGGAAAAAGGATGTGGTTGAATAGAATGCTATGGTTGTTCTTTAAATATTATAGATGGAGGAATAATTAGTAACATAATCAGTGGGTTATTAAAGGGTCTACCATAAAAAGGGTAATCAGTCACTATAATAATGTGCTTCTTCCTTATTGCAACGAGTTAGGCTCTAAGTGCCCGGTGTGAATGAGGCAAACCTCCTGGGACTGTTGTGATTAGAGAGAGATTCACTTCAGCAGGCAAGCTGGCCATCCAAAATGCCAAGATTGAAAAAAAAAAAACACAAAAAAAGTCTCCTACAGTTTCGGCCAACAGACTTAATCACAAATTCTTTAAAAATGCAATTCGCTGAGAGTTCTGGGTTAGCAATAAGCTGCAAGCACTCTTCTTCTGACCCCCCTTCTGTCAAGACAGGGATGAATATTCATACCAGGTTATTTTAATCATGTTTTTCTTGATGTGACATAATTCTACATAATTTATTTTTCTATCTCGGAATAAAAAAAAAAAGCTCTTTATTTTTAATTTTTTTTTTTTTCCCTCACAGTCAAGCCCAAACCTTTTTCTTTTTCTTTTCTGACCCCAAGACAAACAGGACACAGGATGACACAAGAGAGGTGACTGCATTGGAATGTCAGCATTGAAAATCAATGCTGATGCCCTTAGCTCATTCAGTGGAATGGAATGGTCTGGAACACTAAGCTCTAAGACAAGGGGAGAAGTCCCTGAGGGAATCAGTTGAGTCACAATGTCAGTTTACAGCAAGTCTGTGTGGGGTATCGATGCACCAGTATGAGGAAGGCGTCTGTAGAAGACAGAATCTTTGAGTGGGGCTCAAGGCAGGGTTTCCAGAAGTGAATGTTAAATATACTGTAAATCCACAACCCCACCTTCCTAGGGGGAATGTGTGGGGGTGGTAATGGGAAAGGGAGGTTTCAGGGAGTAAAAGAAAATGAGAAACAGACAGACAGACATACTAACATACTCTAATACACACAGAGAGACAGATACAGACAGACAAATTGAGAGAGGAATAAACAGAGAAAACAAAATGCATCCTGATCTGTTTCTCTATTTTTATTATGAACACTCAGTAAATCCCTGCCCAAGGAAAGCTATCAAATTCTGGTTAACTGATAAAATTCAAACTAAATGAAAAAGGGTGATATTTTCTAAAACACTATTTAGATTTAATGAAGAACTGATAAAATTTCAAAGATGGTAACAAACACCAGCACAGAGGTCACCAGTCTGTTGAGTGCATGCCACTTTACTTCCATTCCAGACACACAAGCTCCCCATTCTAGTTATGCTCTGACAAGCTGGTTGAAAAAATGAAACTAAACTAAGAGCAATTTCAGGACCCGGCACTTTCCTAACTTAACTGTCATTATGAGGTGAATGGAAATCAAATGAAGCAAAGCAATATTTGCTGGTCTTGGCTAAGCATGGATTAATTATTCCCAAATGAAAGTTTTGTCTTTTCTTTTTTTTTTAAGATGTTAGTTTCAACTGTTCCTATCTTTCTGAGGATGCAAGGCTGAATTCTTGAGCATTATGACAAGAAGTTGGGCTCAGTCAGAGTTATACTAACTGTGCTGGTTTGAAAGATGTTTGTACCCTACAAAAGCCATGTTTTAAACAAAATCCCAATTCATAAAGGTAGAATAATCCCTATTCAATACTGTATGTTTGAAACTGTAATCAGATCATCTCCCTGGAAATGTGATTTAATCAAGAGTGTTTATTAAACTGGATTAGGTGAAGACATGTCTCCACCCATTTGGGTGGGTCTTGATTAGTTTCTGGAGTCCTATAAAAGAGGAAATATCTTGGAGAATGAAGGAGATTCAGAGAGCAGCGAATGCTGCAGCACCACAGAGCAGAGAGTCCACCAGCCAGTGACCTTTGGAGATGAAGAAGGAAAATCCCACCCGGGGAGCTTCATGAAACAGGAAGCCAGGTGAAGAAGCTAGCAGATGATGCTGTGTTCACCATGTGCCTTTCCAGATGAGAAAGAAACTGTGACTGTGTTCGCCATGTGCCCTTCCACTTGAGAGCGAAATCTTGAACTTCACTGGCCTTCCTAAATCAAGGTATCTTTCCCTGGATGCCTGTGATTGGACATTTCTATAGACTTGTTTAACTGGGACATTTTCTCAGCCTTAGAACTGTACACTAGCAACTTATTAAATTCCCCTTTTTAAAAGCCATTCGTTTATCGTATATTGCGTTCCGGCAGCTAGCAAACTAGAACACTAACTTCTGTCATTTGCCTAGGGGCACTATAATGTCCAGATAAAACAAGACATTGAAGAAGATACAGGTCTCAGATGTTCCAAGTTAGACCAAAGTACTTGTTCAATTCACAGCTTTATCTGCTGCAAACCTTTAGATATCAGACACTTAGCCAGTTCTAGAATGCCTAGAAGAGGTGTTCAGGGCTCATTCCCTTTCAACTTTAAGGATCTTTTTCTTTCTATACTTACCCAAAATTTATTACATGCCCACCATTAACTAGACATTATAATCCTGGGAAGGGAACAACACACAGCACTGGTTTAAGAATGAAGATGCAAATGAAACCTAAGATGCCCAAATTCATGGTGTTGCAATATTTGCATTTATAGAAAACATTTAAAAATCATTTTAGTAAGTGGAATTCATTTTATTTCATGAACTGCTAATACTGAATTCTTAATAGCTTCCCCAGGGTTTTGTGTCTTGCTTTGAAGCCTTAGTGATTTTATCATTGTTAAAGCACAGTAAACAATCACAGTTTATGCTCATAAACATAAAATTCTCAATCTATTACTCACCCTAGTTTTCATATTCTTAAAGCTAGAAAACTTATTTTCCATGAAATATAAGACAATGTGAAATTTTGTTTGTAAGTTTTGTGAATATTGGAATAGACAGTCTTTAAATGTGTAATGTATAGTATCAGCATTTTGAACTGTTATATGACATTTATGCTTTCAAAATTTTCAGGTTTTTAAGTAAGACATTGTCTGTTTTCCTTTTTTGAGCTACTTTTCATTTTTGTTTCTAGTACTTATTTTTTGTTGATAAATGACCATGGCAATTTGTCTTGCTTATAAGAAACACTTCTAAACCTCCTTTTATTTTCCAGTTTTCATTCCAAAAATATATTTTTAAATATATTTAAATATTTATAAATATATTTTAGATCTATTTGTACACCCAAAAAAGAGCTCACATGACAAAGGTCCCAAATACATTATTACTGCAATATATGAATCCATTATTTGCTTTTACTCCAATTCTGAAATATATATTCAGAGTAAAAAAAAAAGTTTAGGAACTATTAAATAAACTGAAAATAAAATAACATATAATCTCACCTCCTACATATGTATGTCTAATATTTTTTGTCTCCCTCTGCTTATTTTTTCTATACAATAATGTAAATGTCTAAAAAAAAGTACCTCTTAAAATTTTTGGAATACCTTTGTATATAAAGTTTTATATGCTGCTTTTTATTTTTATTTATTTATTTATTTATTTTTGTATAGGCAGGCACCGGGAATCGAACCCAGGTCTCCAGCATGGCAGGCAAGAGTTCTGTCACTGAGCTATCATCGCACCGTCCTATGCTGCTTTTTATTTGAAATTACTTTTAGATCTAGAGAGCTTTCTTGCTTTATTTTCTATTCTTTGCAAATATTTTGCCTTATATTTTGTCATATGATTGTGCCACAATTTACCAAAGCATATTGTTATTGCAGAGCAATTGGTTGCTCAGAACACTTTTAAAAAATGAATACAAGAGAAACTTTTTCCTGCGTTTTCTACAAAATTTATGATTATTAATTAGATTACATTTCTAAAACCATAATTAAAGTTTAAAGGATATCATGATCAAATATAATTACCTGCTCAATTGAAATTTTATTTAGCCTATAAAATAATATGGGAGAAAATTTACATCCTGAAATCCTATTTATTTTTTATTTAGTCAATTTCATAGATTCATAGCTTATATTTAGGTATACAGTTTATATTTTCATTTTTCTCAGTTGGATCTTTTCTCCTTACAGTCTTTAATAGGCTTATAGGAAATCCATTCATTCTTGCATATTTATTTTGTATCTGGTAACTTGCTCCCTCTTTTGGGGGGGTCTTTTGTTAATTAGTGCATAAAGGCGTGATGTTATACCTTTATTGCAGAACTGTTCCGTGCAATTATTACTACTTTTTATTTTACCCTGATGGAATTTTTTTAAAGAATTCTTTTATTTCTAATTATGATTTTTATTTGCCATGTTTCAATCGATTCTCTTGTATTTTGCAGGAATATTTATATGCAACTGCAAATGTATCCTAGCTTCAATTGATGCAAAAAATTGACCGCTAGTATTTCTCTATTAAATATGAAATAGGCTGATGAGGTTGGTTGTTTCACGTACTTATTCTTAATAAGAAAACATCGTTACTAATTAGTATACTAAAATGTGTTCTAACACTAATGCATGCAAAATTCTTATACACTTTATGTCTTCAAGTAGTTTCAGGTTTACAGAAAAATTGATCAGAGTACAGAAAGTTCCCATGGACTCCCCTTTCCCCATTTTTTAATTGCATTATTTGTTTATTCTTACTGTTGAGGTTTTTCTTTTGTTGGTTTCCTTTTTTTAGGTTTTTTTTTTTTGGCATGGGCAGGCTCCGGGAATCAAACCCAGGTCTCTGGGATGGCAGGCGAGAACTCTGTCATTGAGCCACCACTGCACCACTCACTTGCACCATGGCACCGTCCCACCATTCCACCACCCTTTTTTTTTGCTGTTGTTGTTTCTGTTTTGTTTTTTTTTTGTGAGTTGTAATTCTTCGTTGTATATTCTGGAAACAAAACGTTTATTGGCTATGTGCTTTGCAAATATTTCCTCCTTGTTTGTGTCTTGTCTTTTCATCCTCTTAATGTCTTTCACAAACTGGAATATTTCAATTTTGATTTTAAAGTTCTATGTATCATTTTTTCTTTCATGAATTGAACATTTGGTCTTGTATCTAAAAAGTTATCGCTGAATTCAAGGCCAGCTAGAGTTCTTCCTATAGTATCTTGTAACAACTTTATAGTTTTGTGCTTAAGTTTAGGTCTGTGTTCTATTTTGTGCTAATTTTTGTGAAGAGTGTAATGACTGTGTCCAGCTTCAAATCTTTTGCCTGTGGATGAACAATTGTTCCAGCACCATTTCGTGGAATGACTCTCCTTTTACACTGACTTACCTAGGCACCTCTGTCAAAGATCGCTTGACTGTATTTTGGGGGGTCTATTTCTCAGCTATTTTGTTCCATTGATCTATTTGTCTTTCCTTTTGCCAATATCACACTGGCATGCTCACTGAAGTTCTACAGTAAGTCTTAGAGTTAGGTAGTTCCAGTCCTCTGATTTAGTTCTTCTTCTTTAAATAGTGAGTTGGCTGTTCTGAGTCTTTGTCTTTCCATATAAACTTTAGAATCAGAATATTGATATCCACAAAATAATTGCTGGGAGTTTCATTGGGATGGCCTTGAATCAATGCAAACTGGGAAGAACTGATATCATAAAATATTGAGTTTTCCTATCATGAACATGAATAGCTCCTCATTTATTCAGATCTTTGACTTTCATCAGAGTTGTCTAGTTTTCCACAAATAAACTTTGTATGTATTTTGTTAGATTTATACCTAAGTATTAATTATTTTTTTTATGCTGATGTAAATGATGGGGTGTTTCAAATTTCAAATGCCACGTATTCATTGCTGGTATATAGAAAAGTAATTGACTTCTGCATATTAACCTTTTATCCTGCAAACTCTCTTATCAATTGCTTATTAATTAACTACTTAATTGCTAATTGCTTGTTAATTCCAGGAATTTTGTTGTGTTATTGTTGATGATTCTTTGGGATTTTCTTTAAAATTTTCATCAAATTACTGTTTTCACATCTATCAATATGATCATAAATTTTTCATTTGATGTACTGATATTTTCCATTGATTATGTTCTTCTATATTAAACTGCATTTGCATTCCTGAATTAAATCTTGATATATTGTTGGAATATATTTCATACATACCGTTAGGTCGGGGAACAGGGAAGGTCACCACGACTCGAGCCGTGTAAAATGTACCGCGCCTTCTAGACATCACCTAACCCCCTTGCTTAAAAACCGCCCGCCATCAGGACCCAGCGGCGAGCTCGCAACTCCCTACCTGGAGTTTTGTGAGCTCTCCCCAGGAGTGCAGGAATAAACTCTCTCACTCTAAGGTTTTTTGGTCTGCCTCTTCTCTCTTTCGCCTCCTAAACCTTACACATACCATTTAATCTATTTGATATTTTATGTGTGCCATATATGCATATGTATTGTGTGATTTTAGTGTGTAGGATTCTATAGCTATTTGGTTCAGGCTTTAGTTTCTGGGTTCAATACCTTTGAAATTGAGGACTTAGTTTTTATTTATTTTTTCCTCCCTATACTATGGAAAAGTTGAAAAGCTGAGGAAGCATCTGGTCTTTGTAGATTTATTATGCCTCATCTGTAAAAGTCTAGACCTAGAGTTATTTGAGGAGCTAATTCTTGGACAAAATGGCTAGCTTTTCACAAGTTTATTGATTGGTTGATTGATTCATTCAACTTATATTTATAGAACCCAATCTATATGCCAGATGTGCTGAATGGGGTATCAGAAAGTAAGGCAGTTATGGTTCCTACATCAAATATGTAATCTCAAGAATAACTCAATCAGGAATAACTCAAGATATTTTCCACTTCCTTGAGAATTTGTACATGATTTTTTGGTAAATGTTCCATGAGGGTTTTGGAAAAAAAAAAAAATTCTAGTCTCCTATTATACCATACAAAGAATTTGGGGACAGGGGTCATGGACATCTTTTAAAGAAATGATGGATGTTAAGTATTACATTTCCAGTAAAGGTTACAACTGTATATGCGAACAATAATTTGCATAGGATTTGAGGATAACTTAGAAATCCATGAATTCTATGTTAAACACTATTTCTTTATGACACAATTTTTCTTTCTGTTTCTTTGATCTAGAAATATCTAAACATATTTAATGCGCATTTCTATGTGCATTTCTAATAATTTTGATAAATGATTTCAATGCTATAGAATTCAGAATATAAAGACTCCAATTGCTAAATATTCATTATAGAATCTTCTTTATATCAGTGTAAAATTAATCTCTATATACCATTTAGTGATTTTTACCTCTAATGCTGTTTTGCATAAAGTTAATATTTATGAGCTGTTTTCTACTTTTGGGTTTGTAAGACAAAAACATTGAACATCTTTTAAGTAAACTTTTATTTGAATTATTTTTATTAACTCAATCTGTGAGGCTCTTAGATAATAATACTTGACTCATAGGGTTTTCATGAGGATTAAAGGGGATAAAATATTTAAAACATGGATAATAATATATAGCATAGCTTCAGGTACGTATTAAGAATAATAAATATTCAATTGATTACTATTATCACTATTACATTTATTTAATAGGGGAATTCAAACAAATTACATTGATTCCCTTAATGGGTACATACTCTTACTTTTGTCAAATTGTTTTGAGCATTTTCCTGATTCTTATTTTTAACATTTTCTGTATTTTGCTATGTTACACTTTTTTGCATCTTACTTAATTTGCTTTTCTCTTTTTCAGTTATATACCGGTACATAATTTGCTTTTATTTCTACTTGGTGGTTATCTTTACAGCTTCCAAAACTAATTTTTTTAAATATAAAATGTTACAGACATATGGCAAGCTACAGAAAATAATATAACAGACAGGAGGCACCAATGTAGCAGTCAGATTTTACAGATGTTAACATTTGGCTCTACTCTTTTCAGATATTTCTCTTTTAAAGAAATAAACCATTAGAGAGAGCTTCAAAGCCCAGCTTCACACTCCGCAGAGAAAACTACAATCCTGAAGTTGGTAGGTATTAGATCCATGCATGATTTTATGCTTTCACTACATAAATCTGTATTTATCTAATAATGAAAGTTAATAATTAATATTCTTGAGCCATCCTATTGTTAACATTAGAAATTTAGCATTTTTGCACTGCAACACTTTATTTCTTGTTCTTATTAAAATTTCAAGTGCTAGCTATAGAATATTATGTTTTATTAAATCATGATTTTATATCCTATTCCTTTTCAGTCAGTAATTATTTAAGAATTTGATTTTGGATTTGTAACTGAATTTATTATAGTTATTTAGACAGCTCTATTTTTGAATGGTTTTAATGTCCCCTACAATCTATCTTACATGTTATTTCTCTATTGTGGACTTCTTAATTTTGATTCATCTCTTGATCAATTGGTATACAGTTCAGAGTAATTTTTAAATGATCTATAGATACAATATTTTTAGGGCATTGAATATTTGATAATAACTTTAAAAACTCTTCACAGAAAAAAAACACAGGAGAGAATAAAAATTTTGCAAAATGTTATTTTCTAGTAAATATCTTGTTGACATTGTCCCAGTGTCTACAGGTATTTAGTGTTGCAGAAAAGTCAATCAGCAATAAGCACTCCTGCTACCTACACACTGAATTTATTTTTTCCTAGTTTTGCAACTCAAACATCTTTCCAATATATTTCTAGAAAAAATATATTTTCTTCGGTTTTATTGTATTATGGTGATGACTTATTTTTTTACGACAATGGCTTTTGATGACTGCTTGATCAGATAATTTTTAAGTTCCAGGAAGTTTATTTCAATTATATCTTTAATTATTGCTTCTGTTCAAATTTTTAAGTTTTCTTCCTAATTAAATGTTTACTTACGAGCCAGAGAGGATACTTTCTGCCTTTTAAATCTTTCACATCTTCCTTTTTTAAAAAAATTCTGGTTCTTCTATTTAAAAAAAAATTGCATGATGTGAGAGTTTCTTGAGTTTGTCAATGCTATTATTCATTTGACTTTTTATGAAGACATTGCAAATTAATTAGTTCAAAGTTTAATTTTGACTTGTAAGTTTCTTTGTTATCATTCCTTAGGTCCTCCATCATCATTTATCAATTATTCTGCTATCTTTTCATTTCAAGCTATTCTCTCCTTATTTAGGTTTCTTTCTTATTATTCCTTAGGTCCTCCATCATCATTTATCAATTATTCTGCCATCTTTTCATCTCAAGTTATTCTCTCCTCATTGCCTTCTTTTTCCTCTTCTGGAAAGACATCATGGTCTTGTCTGCTATTGAGAAGGACAAATAAATTTCTAACATTTACTGTTACCTATCACTAAAGGTTATTAAACAGCTCCTTTCCTGCTAAGTCTCAAACTAATGTTCTCTTTCCCAAGTTTTATATGATTCCCTAGCCTCTGTCTTCTTTTCTCTGATTGCTTTGTATTTCTATTTAGTTGACTTGGATAGAGCGCAAACTGGTTCGGGTTTAGCGTCCATTACATAATGTTTACATTGCCTTTGTCCTTAAGTTCTGGTCACTTGGGTACTAGTCACAGATAGATAGCAAATTGATATGTGCAGCTCTTTGTTTAATCCCTGATGTCTTTTAATCTTTTGTCCTGTTCAGCTCTACTGGCTTGAAACAAGATAGTGTCTTAGCTCAAGTGAATAGATTAAGGATATGGCAAAATTAGAGTCACTAGTATCTACTAAGATTTTTTTTTCTTGCATCTGCACCACACCTCTACTTCATCTAACTCTTTACTTATAGCAGCTACCCATTTCAGAATTCAGTGCACCATAGTTTGCTTTCAGTTCACCTCATCTATCTGTTTTTTGGAGGATAAACTATACACCCACCTAAAAATAAGGGATTCTGGTACAGAGGAAGAAGAAGACAGAACTTGAGGACAGTTAGCAGATTGTGCCACACTTATGGATTTTCACCTTTCAAGATATATTGCCATTCTATTTGAGCTGAAAATTGGGAGTGATTGTCTCAGATGCTGGTAACCAGACCTCAATTTAAACTAAAATAGAAACTAATTTTAAGTCTTTAAATATGTCAAATATTTTTAATTTACCTTTTAATAACCTTATGCTAGAATTTGTTCATATAACTAATTGCTGCTACATTTTAACTAGGAAAGTTTCTAATATCACACCTGCAGTGGCTATTTACCTTTGAGAAAAACATTTGTGCATCTTAGGAGAACATCTGTTTCTGAGAGTGTTTCTATTGTATTAGAAACAATTCTTTAAACCAATGACACATACATTTCCTGTGCTTGCTGAAATTTTCAAGACCCTTGTTAGTATAACTAGAAGTTATAGGTGATCAGGGGGTGTTGGAAATGTTCCATATGTCCTAATCTTTCCTCATTTCTATACATTTCCACATGATAGTCTTCCTCTAGCAAGTTCAAATTGTGCAGACTTATATATGAAAATGTTGCCCTGAAGGTAGGCTTGCTTACGATTACGCCCAACAGTCAACCCTAGTGAACTTCTTTTGTTGTTCAGATGTGGCCTCTCTAAGGCAACTGGGTGAGTGAACTCACTGTCATGTGGGGCATGACTCCCAGGGGTGTAAATCTCCCTGGCAATGTGGGACAGAAATCCTGGGATGACCTGAGACTCAGCATGACGAGACTGAGAAAGCTTTCTTCACCAAAATGGGAAAGAGAGAAAGAAATGAGAAAAAATAAAGTTTTGGTGGCTGAGAGATTTCAAACAGAATTGAGACGTTATCCTGGAGGTTATTCTTATGATTATATAGATGTCCCTTTTTGGTTTGTGGTATGTTGGAGTGGCTGGAAGGAGGTGCCTGAAGCTGTTGAACTATGTTCCAGTGGCCTTAATTCTTGAAGATGATTGTATAATTATGTAGCTTTTACAGTGTGATGGTGTAATTGTGAGAACCTTGTGCCTGATGCTCACTTTGTCCAAGGTATGGACAGATGAGTGAAACATAAGGACAAAAAATAAATAAATAATAGGGAGGGATAGGGAATAAAAAAATAGTGGATAAATTGAAATACTGGTAGTCAACATTGGGGGAGGGGTAAGGGATATGGGATGTATGAGCTTTTTCTTTCTCTTTTTCTGGAGTGATGCAGGTGTCCTAGGGATAAGTGTGGTGATGAGCACATGACTATGTGGTAATGTTGTGGGCCATTGGTTGTGTGTTTTGAATGGACTATGTGTGCATCAAAATATCTCAATGAAATATATATATTTTTAAATGTGTTTCTGGAAAAATGAAGTTTTAATCACTATAAACGTGCTCTTTTTTCATATGGTCATTTTACCTTTAATTAATGCCCCTATTATCTCTTTTGCAGATACTCTCAACTTTGTCAAGACAAAATTCCCATTGTTAGCAAGTCGAAATTGCTTTATCTAACAACTGGTGTCCTTCTTTACCTAAGCATTAAACGTGTCCCACCTAACATCCTCATCATGTATTCCACACCAGGGCACAGACCATTGCTGGAAGCCTGTCACAGAACTCTTTAGGCCTAGGCCACTAGAAACTGAGTTTTCTTTTGTTTTATCTTACGCTAATGTCACTCCTATCTTTGGTGTTACTTGACGGTGCTACTTCTTCATCTCACTGACTCCATTGCTCACATCACACTGTGGCCTTTCTTCAATTTATTGCCACTTGTCCCCTTCACCATTGGTAACTCAGGCCATGTCAATTATGGAATTAACTCCATACTTGTTTCCTTATTTTATTTTCTGTGCCCATCTGAGCTATGCTCTCATATACTTCTTCCAAACCCATCTTCTTAAAACAAGGCAGAGAATAAGCATTGTGATAGGGGTATATAGAGGTCCTGGAGGAAGAGTCTCTAAATCAGCCTGGTGATAAAGATGAATGGGAAGGCTTGCAGACTTTGGCTTGATGGGAAATGGCAACTTCTAAAGCCAGCCTAGGTTCTGTCCACCTCTTATTTTTCCCCATTTGGGAGAACTTGGGTGCCAGGTTGTCTTCAACCCCCGCTGTTTGGACTCAAGCAGCAATGGGAATGCAACGGACAGAGTTCTGAGACAGCTGCTTTCACTCCCCTGGTAGTGTTTGGCCACTTGCCTTGAAATGGTGATTTGGCTCTAGACCTATTTTAATTTACACATTTCTTAAATTTTGACTTAGAGATAAAGATGAAAAATGGGACAGATAGAAAGAAGGCCTGGTGTCAACCTCTAACTGAACAGGATCAAAAGTCAAGGAGGTGGAAATAATGTGTCACGTCATTATAGAGCCAGTGTTTAATGCACGTTTAAGGTATTTGGTGCACTTACAGATATGAAAATGCACAGAATAAAAGCTAGAAGGAAATCTGCTACCAAGTCAATAGATAACCTATGGTTGGTCGTTGAAGGGCTGATTTCTAGCTTCTTTGTTCTAGAGCATTATGTGTGTTATTATATACTCAGAATAAAAGCAATACAAAAATTACATGCCATGCACATTTTAAATTTTATTACTTTGGACTAAAATCGTTAAATCCCAACTTTTATTTCTACATGATTTTACCTTCTTGCCTGCATCTTTGCACCTTTGTGACACCGTAAAGCCCATGGGTCTTGCATACCATATGCATCTTTCAATTACTAGTGAGGCAATCTAAGTGTAAATAGGCCTTTACATATTTTCATTTAATAATACACATCATTTCACAGAACTCTCCTGTTCCACCAAATTACTGAGGAAATCTTTTAGAATTTAAGTTCTGCTTTTCTAAGAACACATCCCATTTTGAATCAAGGATGATTTGCATTCTTAACACGGCAGGAGTTTGGGGGAATTTCTGTGCATCAATATCTTTAAAAATCTCTATCTCCACAGGCAGACACAGAATGTTGAATATTTAGCATTTGCTATTAGAGAGAGGCTTGCTGCCTGTATTTGTAATGTAAGTACCTGATGGCTTGTTAGTGTGCGCTCTGCCACTAAATTGACTTAGTTACTTTTATTGTTGGAGTCGTCTTAGCAGTAACCTGGCTGTTTTCTCAAAGAAGAAATCAATGAATATCAAACTGGCATGTAGTCTTCAAAGAAAAGACCAGCAATCAGCAATCCTTTCTGCTCTGGCTTCGGCAGTGTGAGCTCATGACACCAGGAAGCAGGCTGCAGGAAGAGCTCATATGTTTTAGGGTCCTTTAAATGGTTGATAATTTAGTATCTCCCAAAGGGTAAGCAGTGGGGACAATTTGATGGCCAACTTAATTGCTCTTACCCCCTCAAAAAGCAAGACACAAAACAAAACTGGCAACTACTGATAATGTAGGCTGTGCCATCAAAAACCAAACTGCAAGCAACAGATCGAAGGCACAACCGTGCAAAGATGTATCTCAAGAGGGGTAATTAAAATACACATGGACACCTAGAGAAAACTAGATGGCTTCCTTCCCCCTCCCCCCGACATTGTCTTGTATTTTCAACAAGTAATGACAGGAGAAAGTGGTTGTATGCTACAGTGCCTCTAGAATCGGCTATTAATAAAGATTCTGCTTCGAATGCCTAAGAATTCCTTCTTACTAAATGTTTAAATACATCAATCAGTTTGCCTCCACCCATATTGTGTCTGCTTCAGGGAAGAATTCTTGGTCCTTTTGACTTCCCTGACTCCAGACATTCACAGGGGACCATTTCCTAAATAAATGATTTGTCTCTGTGTATACTTGTCTTTGTGGGTATAGAAGGAGAAAATTGTAACTACATGAGTCGGTGTAAATTTTTTTTTTTTTTTTGGCAGATGTGTGCCCTGGGCATCTGTTGAGTTTCTGTTTAATCCTTCATCTTTGAGGTGTGCATGTGAGCATACATGTGTGTGTCCAAATGTGCATGTGCATGCATACATGAGAGAGAGAAAGAGAGGGAGGGAAAGGGGATAAAGGTGTAAGAGAGAGAGAAAGAAAACAAAAACTAAAGCACAACCTACGCCCCCCCCCCCCCAATGTCTTGCTCTTGTTGCAGTTTTCTGGGAAGTGACTCTAGATGGAGGATCTCAGTATCTCCCCTGCAAGGAGAAATTTGTATATGGATTAAGAAAGAAAGCGTCATTTAAAAACATTTTTTCTCTCCCTTATCTTACAGTCAGGGCTTGGGGATTCACTTTTCTTCTCAGAGCTGACTACAGTAACATAGCCATCAGGTAGCTTTCTTCTCTTTTTTGAGTAATAACAAAATGGGAAGGCAGATAGAGTGTCAGAGGTAGAAAGGTAGAAGTGTGGATGAAAGCTAAGCATTCCAGTTTGGGAATACAGAAAATGGTTTTAGGACTTCTGCCATGTTCTGTTGTTCATTATCCAGATCTCTCTAGAGAAGTCTGAAGATTGTATCAATCCCAATTTAAGCTCTTATATGAATTGATTTATTCATTCAATAAATATGTATTGGACATCTACAACAGGCAAAACATTCTAGAGGATCCAAAGTGAATAACATAGTCTTTTCTCTCATGTGGCTTATGATTGCATAGGGGTGGAGGATTATATATATATGCATGCAAATGACTATATTGTTTAATTCAGGACTCTTTCAGTTGCAAATGATAGAATTTAAACACAAAGTCCCTTAAATAGAAAAGACATTTCTTGGTACATGTCACTGAAAAGTCTTTGAGTAAGTCTTCAGACAGACAAATTCCAGGACTTATTTGATAGAACTCTCTCTTTCTCTCCCTCTCTCTTTTTCTCTCTCTTCCTAAATATCTTCTGTGTAGACCCTTTGGATCAATCACAGACTTATCATGATTGGCCAGCATTGGTCATATAACCCTAGTACCTAACACAGTGTTTGGATTTGGCAAGTGTTCTTTAAATATTTATTAAATAAATAAAGTAGTTTGGTGGGATGGGCCACAGGTTGTAAGAAGTTGACACTGGAGGGGAGAAAAAAAAAGACAGGGATATAGCTGATCTTAAGAACTGCTTCAGTGAGAAGAAGGAGAGAGTAGGTTGTAGGCCTACTGACGGCTTCTGTTCTGTGGCTAGAGTTTGTCTGTTTTGCATATAAATGGAAATACGATCATACTTGTAGGCTGAAGAGGACCATGAAAATGGATACACCAGTGTCCAGAGGAAATGTGTGCAGAGGGTGGGGAGTGAAATTAAGAACATAGGAGGACATTGACTTTGGAAATGGGAAGGAATAGTTTTCCCCCTAAGCAGAGGAAAAGAGCAAAGCTTGGTGAAGATGTGTGGATTTTAAGCGGCGAGGAAGGCAGCTGGATGGCTCAGAATCCAATGGATTCTGTGTTTTCAGTGAAGCAGAATTAGACAATGAAATGAAAAATGAGAAAGACTGCCCTGGTTACTGTAATCAGAGGTATAGGAGTGGTATAAAAACAGATTGCAATGATTTTTACAGAGAGAGATGGCATGAATTTTAGTGAACCTGTGAGAAAACAAACAAAAGCCCTTTAAATAATGCTTTTCTGCATTCCTCAGTCAGAACAGAGAGGTGGAAAGTATAAGATCCCAGAGGCAGGAGCATTAGAAAACAAGTACTATAAGCATGTGAGGAATTGAAATACCTGAAAATGGGTTCTACATGGGGTAGAGAGACAAATGAAGACTGAAGCAAGCTCACGAACTGTGAAAATGCGAAAAATGGTCAAGGGAGTGGATGTTATGGGGGAAAATCAGAGCAGATTGAATAGGAGTGAGAAGGGAGAAGTTAAAGCAATGTGAACCCTGAGAGGAAACCATCTGATGCTGGTCCTTGAGTGTGGCTGTGTTGCTAGGAGACGGAAGTGGAAAAGGAGTGAAGGTCGCTGGAACCGAGGGGACCGAGGCACTAAGAAGTCAAGGTGTTTGATGAGTTGTGAACTCGCAACTGTAAAACCTTAAAAAAGCACGTGCAGAGTCGACCCTAGCGGTAAGAGGTGGGGGAAACTGGAGGGAGGCCAGAGGGCTCAAGATCGTCCCTGGGGTGAGCACTCTCTGGAGTAGTGTGCTGTCTGCACACTATGTGTGCCGCACGTGTGAGCCGTGCTAACAGGACCACGTGGGTCGGCTAGACCACAAGTCGTCAGGCTCTCGGCCAGAGAGAAAGCATGAAGAGGACAATCAAACCTTGCCTTGTGGACTAGGAAGCTGGGGTGAATGGGTGGACTTTTAGGATTATTGCTTTGAGTTTGGACCTGATGTCCCTTTTAAACACCTGATCACAGAGCTACCCTCTCTCCTACAATCCTGGAGCTAGCCCTGGATGGGTCTTGAAACTGGGGATGATTTTTCAATTGCTACCCTGAGAAGAGTTTGCCCCTTGGTTTAAATGCATGGTAACCCCCACAGTGGCATTTTTCCCTACTCTCACTACTTTGTAAAGAATTACTTTTAAAATTTACTTCATAGAACTTACTAGTATATGCATTTTTAATTAATTTATTCTTTTACTCATTCATATTGCTACTTTGTGGCTACCCCTCCTGCTATAATGTAAATCTTTCAAATAGAAGGTGATTATACCTATGTCTATGTCTGTATCTATTTCCATTTCCCAATCTATTTATCTATCCAATTACCTGTGAAAATTTTTCTGTTAGGTTTTTTTAGTATGAAAGCATCAAAAATAAAGTTGGTACAATAATAAATAGATTAAGCATTCCTTCTTTTCTTGTTGAGTGATTCCTAAATAGTTTGCTTATGTGATATTTAAAGGATATAGAAATTCAAAGTAGTAAGGAAGTGAATTATGTGGTTTACTCCATTCTCCATTGTCTCATCACACCTGCAATTATTTCTGTTTTAGTACATCATACTCTTTTGCTCAAGGGAAGCAAAGCTTTCTCTCCCCCCCCTCTCTCTCTCTCTCTCTCTCTCTCACCCTCTCTCTCTCTTTCTCTTTGCCTCTCATCCTCTTCACGTTACATATATGCACTCACCTACCACACATTCATTCTTAAAACTTTTGGCTGATCTATGATTTCCTTGTGAGTACTTTAATTTACTGTCTCTTACATATCCTTCCCCTGATTTGCATCACTAATGAGAATAATGAAATTTTAAGATTCAGCACTGCTTTTGCTGTATCTTTATAATCATCGCCACATTACTAAAATAATGAAAGCAAAATGCTTAGCTGCTTGGAGTGCCATGCTAATGAGGTCAAGTTGCTGAGTTCTGTTGCTGGGCAAGCCAGTTACTATTTCATAGAGGAGGAAAACCAATAGTTTTATGGCTACAGACTACACCCTTAACCTAAATCAGCTATCTTCCAAAACCAAATGCTATTGCTTACAGGAGTGCCTGCATGAGAGAAAGGGAGTAGATTTAGGCAAATCCACAATTTGGTAAGATTAGGGCCACTCTCATAACTTGCTCAGGTCTTATCATGGACCAATAAGCAAGGAGTCAAAGCTGCCCAGCAAATAAAATTAACTTTAACAAATAGAAAGTGCGTATGTTTCATTAGCATACAAACAAATCAGACAACTATTAGACAAGAGTTGATATTTTTGAATAGCAGTACCTGGAATGTGCTAAATACTTTATAAATTTAAGTCCATTTTAAGTCTGCCTCATACAGAAGCACAGGTTGTGCACTGCACAACTCTAGAGATGCCTCTCACCTAGATTTTGACATCCAGGATCTCCTGCAGTCAGGCCTTATAGTGGCATTACCTCTTTAATCCTCGCATCAGTTCTCAGACATGGGCACTACTACCCATTTTGAAAATGAGGAAACTGAGGCTAACAGAGTAAAAATAATCCTCCCAAGTCACACAGTTAATGAGTGGTTGCAACAGCATTCAAAGCTATTTTTCTTAAATCAAGTCCTCAAAAAGGAGAAAAATAAGTGTCTATTAAATTGGGGTAGAATAATATATTGAAACCTAGGGGAAATGTCTTTGGGAAAGAAAGGGATACAACTTCATTACATTCAGGAAAGCTCACAGAGAAAATGAAGCATGACCCTGGGTCACAGTGGATGACCTAAAGATTCAAGAACAAGAGACATGCTGAAAATACATGGAGAATCTCATCAGCCATACGAAGTCATATCTATATCATATATACTTGTTTAGGGGCACAGTGTAGGAGAGAAAAAGAAACAAGGACTCACCTTTGGGTTATTTCCCAAGGCTGGAATTGTTTCACCCTTTACTCAGGAAAGAGAAGATAAATAGGTTGTTCTGTGCTTTTTCATAGTATTTCTCCACAAGGGGAGGTGCTTTTAAAATGCAGATACCTGAGCCCTGATTTAGGCTATTTAACCCCAAATTTCCCAGAAGATACTTAAGCACATCTGACTAGGGGAATCACTCCCCTAGAAGATGAGGGAAATGACTGAAATGTATTCTACTACTAAAGCCCACAAATGAGAAGAGGGTTTGGGACAGATAAAGAAACCCAGGAAGAAATTCCAAGGACATTGGATTAAACCATAATGTGAGGGGTTGGATCGTGCTCCCCAAAAAGATATGCTGAAGTCTTAATCCCTGATCTTGTAAATGTGATCCTACTCGGAAATAAGATTTTTGAAAATGCTATTACTTAAGATGAGAGCAAACTGAATTATGCGGTTCCCTAATCCTGTATAATTTAGAGGTGTCCCTCCAAGAAGAAGACATCTGGACACAGAGAGAGAAAAGACAGCCAGGTGACAGAGGCAGGGATGGTTCTGCTATTACTGGCAAGTAGTGCCAGAAGCCTAATGACTTCAGCAGATGTGTGGTCCTGCCAGCACCTTGAATTGGACTTCTGGTTTCCCAAACTGAAATATACATTTCTGTTTTTTAGGCCACACAGTTTGCGGTACTTTTTTATGGCAGCCCCAGGAAACTAACACACATAAACACTGAGTCTCCTTGGTTCTCCAGCTAGACGGATAAACAGATCACCATTGCGCCTGTTAATTCAAGATCAATCCACATGGAGAGAAGAGCAACAACTGACATGGTGGAGGTACTAGGGCCTGAAGGCATAATAAAGCAAATTCAAATCCCTCTTCTGACACTTACCAGCTGGGTAACCCTGGGCAAATAGCATACTTCCTCCAGCCTCAGTTTCCTTATCTATAATATGGCAATAAAAATTCTCCCAGAACTGTGAGCAGAAAATGAGATAATTTATGTCAAGTGCCTGGAATACTGTAAGTTTGATGATAAAAGTTGTGGTTATTGCTATTATCGTTATAAGGCTGGGGGAGACCACCGGGTTGATAGATAAAATCCACAGCAGTTTTCTGATTAGGCAACTTCAAGTCTGAAACAAATTTAGCTTTGTTTATATCTTAACAGTACTGTTTAAAGCCGGATTATCAAGAGAAAGAATAGATATTTAAGAAAAGCAACGATTGAGAGGGAAAGACTAAAGTGTTTTCTGGTATTGATGTCTGCTTAGGTCTTTCTATGAGACCCTGGGGGAGGTAGGATGGTGAGAATAGCCTTTAAAGAGAAGGGTAAGCTTTCCTGGAAGCCCAAACAGAGGAGGATGAGGCAGCTAAATGATTTTGCGTTTACTTCATTTTTAGGACTACAAGTGTTTGCATAAGGATGGTATTGTAGAAATCTTGCTGATAGAGTCAATGACCTGGACTCCAAGAGACATTTTCATCCTGATTTTTATGACAGGGATGAAAGCATCTGGCGTAAGCTTCAGGAAAGGTATAATCTTTTAGTTAGCTTGGAGGAAGAAATAAACAGCAACAAGTCAAAGGAACTGCTGGTTAGACTTGGCAAAAATTGCCACTTAGAGGTGTTGATTTAGAGAGGGAGTTTTTATGCAGGAGTGTACACTGTCACTAATTCAAGGATGTCTGGAAAAAAGGCAGTGTGCTGTTTTATTGGACATTATGCTTTTTCAAGTGTTTCTATCATTATGCAGCAATATGGATTACCCATTTTCAGATAAATGGAATGTATGTGGAATCTTAAAATGTTCAGAGGTTATTTTATCTATTGCTTCCATTTAGAAACAGGTCTTTTAGACCAGTTAGGAATAATATGCCTGAGGTCACTTTGCTAATTAGTAAAGTAGCCAAAATTAGAATCCAGATCTCTTCCCCCTTAGGCCAGTGTTTATTTTCACTGCTCTGGGTTGTATGACTCATAATATTCTGAATAGTGTTTTGGTGACTGAGAACTTTATTGTGTCTTGAGGGGTCATAATTATTGATATCAGTTCTTTCTGAACCAGGCTAAAGGAACTGGGCCAAATCTCTTTGCACCCAAAAGAGTACTCCAGCATTTCCTTTTTCAGACTATCCGTATTTACTTGTTCATCTGACACTTGCTTCTTTCTCATAAAGAAGCTGTTAAAAATGTGTGAAAGAAAGTTATTGTGCTTTATGTGTGTTGCAGCAACAGTAGTTGTAGGTTTCAATTTAGAAATGAAATAGTCGCCTAAGCAACAATGTGAAATAATATGATTAAAAGCAGGACCATCACACATATTGGAGGCAATTGCCCACAAACTGAAAAGTTTGGGTACTGCAAGGCGATCATAGAATGGGTTGACCGGATACCCAGTTGAAATATCGGAAGCATAAATACATAATATGCTAGTGATAAATTTTGGGAAAATCCTTATTTTTTTAAGCCTCAGGCTCTGCAGTTCACAAAACTGGTAATCAATGCAGAAATCGGGACTACTGTGGAAATATATATGGGCATGAATTTGTGTTTGAAGATCTAAAGTTGAAAGCTATTTTAAAATTTACACAAGTATCTATGTTTAATCTCCCTGATAAACTGCAATTACTCTCTATGACATTGAAATAAAATTAAAGGTTGAGGGTGCACAGGTGATTCAGTGGTAGAATGCTCATCTTCCACGCGGGAAACCTGGGTTTGGTTCCCAGACTATGCTCCACTCGCCGCCAAAAAATTAAGGGTTCAGGGAGTCTAGAGCAGATTGCTGGAACAGGCTTCTGAACTTTAATGAATATATGAATTAACTGGGGAATGTTTAAAAAGCAGATTCAGATTTAGTAGAACTGGGGTGAGAATTGCTATTTACATTTCCAAAATCTCCCAGAAGATGCTGATGGTGGTAGTACAAAGACCACATTTTTAGAAAATGCTATTTTATTGAGATATATTTATATGCCATACAATCATCCAAAGTGGACCATCAATGTTCACAGCCTCATCATACAGTTGTGCATTCATCATCACAATCAACCCTTGAACACTTTCATTACTCCAAAAAATACATGTCAGAATAAAAATAAAAATGAACAAGCAAAACATTCCATACCCCCTATTATTTATTTTTTATTGTCCACAGACCACGTTTTGAGTAGTAAGGATTTAGGAGAGTTGGAAGAAAAGCAAAGAACAATAAAGTTTCATTCCTTAGGGAAAACAAGTTTCTTTCTCTATTCTTGATCCATTTCTAGATATACAGTTAATTGCTATAAGAGGAAAAGAATGAGATTTTGATCAAGGATTTGTAGCTGAAATCTGAAATAATCTAAAAGGAATGTGTGTGCTTTTGCATGTGCCCCCAATTCTGCTTTCTTTCTAGATCTCCAAATCTTCATCATCATCATTTGATTTCCCTTTGAAAATCTTTCAGTAGCCCCATCTGTCATACAGACAATGAGTAAACTATTAAAATAATTAACAGACTTTACTGGATGTGGCTGCTGCCTCATCATTTATCTATCAAAACTCCAAACATACAGAGCATCTTTTGCTTTCTCAAATATCATGTTTTCTCTCCATCCTTGGCCTTTATAATACTCTTCCTTCTTCCTGAAATGCTCTGTTGCTTCCCTGCCCCAATCTCTCCTTCACTTGAGTATTCCCTTTTACAGCTTTGGGAAGCTTTCCTCCATGATTCAAATCAGGAGTAAGAACCTCTGCTATAGAATCCTGATTCAACTTGGCATTATTTTACCAAACTGACATGTTGCCATGGTCAATTTGCTTGAAAGCCTTATCATGTTCAAGTTTCATTGAGGACAGAGACCATATCCTTTTATTTAGTATTTTTCCTATTTTCCCGGCCCAACTCACTTTAGGCAAGAAGTTAATAACTGTTGAATGAATGAATGAACAAGTAACATTGTAATCATTGCATGGGAGAAAGGGTGAGAGGTGGTGTAGGTAATGTTCCAGAGGAGAAGAGAATATCGGTTGGTGTGATGGTTAAGTTCATTTGTCAACAGGAACAGGTGATGGTGCCCTATTGTCTGGTCAGGAAAGCACTGGCCTCACTGTTACTGCAAGGACATTTCATGTCTTGTTAATAAACCAGAAAGCTGATTTATTAAATCATCAATAAGTTGATTGCATCTGTGGCTGATTACATCTACAGTCAACTAAAGGAGTGTCTTCTGAATTGAGAGAATCCAATCAGCTGGATTTAATCCAATCAGTTGAAGACTTTGAAGGGAGAAGAGAGAACTTTCATTTTTATTACATCCAGCAAGCCTCTCCTGGAGAGTTTATCAGTGACCTTCATTGGAGCTGTCAGCTTGCAGACCTGCCCTATGGAAATTGGACTCATGTGTCCCCACAGTTGTATGAGACATTTTTATAAAATCTCATATTTCCAGATATCTCCTATTGGTTCTGCATCTCTAGAAAACTCTGAACTAATACAGCTTGATACTGGGAGTATTTAACAAATTGTTAAAAATGCATTTTCACAATTGGTTTTCTACTCTGATTACATTCAAAAGCTCTATTTCCAATAATGAATATGGTACTGACAATCCATGGCATGAGTTTGTGATACAGATATGCAAAATATTACTATTTTATTCTCCTAATCATACACTTACCTGAATTAAGCTCTGGGTGAGAGTGTTTTTGAAACCTTAACAGAGTTTTGTGGAGTTAAGAGGTGTAACATTGTTGGCTAATTGTTCTTAGATATGCTGGATACAATTATAAGATAAAAGGATGAGCAGAAGACTTCAAATTTGCAACTTAAATGCTGTATGAAAGATGCAAAAGTCCGCATGTGTGCCCTGAAAGGAAATCTTATTTCCTTTGGTTGCAGACTTGAGATCTCTTAAAACCAGACCCAGAGTTTCATTGTATGAGTAGAAGATTTACAACATAAACTAAATTCTCAACCTTTGCAGGCTGTCTGCTGTTAAAAAAGGGCTTTGATTGGAAAAGAATGGGACCCTGAAACTTGGGATGGGGACATATCGGTTGATAATGATGGCAGTGGGGACATGGAAAACCTGGATTCTGCCAAGTCTTTGCTAGATAGACCTGTAATGAGGGTTATTATGGTAAGAAAGGCCAAGTGGAAGCCATGAGAACTGCCCCTACCTATGTGGTGACAGTTAATCACCATAGACAAGGTGGGTATGGTTACCATAATGGACAGTAGACTCAAAGTAGCAGTCAAAATAATCTGACTTACAGAGATGTATGGCATTGTTATATTGCTTTCTGGCAGCATTAGCACACTCATACACTGTAGATTGGGGGAAAGGAAATGATCAGACATTTCAAAGATTACAAGACACTGTCTCAAAAATGACACTAATTCCAGGAGACCCAAAATGTTGCTGTGGTCTATCAGTCTGAGTAGGGACTTATGGGAGTCAGGTGAGGGATGGAGTTTTAGCTCAGGTTCATCTCACAATGGATGTAATGGATCCCTGCACCCATTCTGTGGTTATTTCCTCAGTTCCGGAGTGCATAATTGGAATTGACATATTTAGCCATAGGCTGCATTCCCACATAGGTTCCCTGACTCATGGAATGAGGGTTATTATGGTAAGAAAGGCCAAGTGGAAGCCATGAGAACTGCCCCTACCTAGCAATATAGTAAATCAGAAGCAACAGTGGATTCTTGGAGGGATTGCAAGGATTCATGCCACTCTGAAGGACCTGAAGAATACAGAGGTGGTGATTCCAACCACATTCTCATTCAGCTCATCTATTTGCCCTGGGCAAAAAAAAAAAAAAAAAAAATGGGCCTTGGAGAATGACAATACAATATCATAAACTTAACCAGATGGTGACTCCAATTCAACTACTGTTCCAGATGTTGTATCATTTCTTGAGCAGATCAACACATTCCTTAGTACTCAATATGTAGCTATTGTTTTGTCAAATGCGTTTTTCTCAACAGCTGATAGTAAGGATCACCTAAAACAGTTTGCATTTAGCTGGGAAGGCCAGCAGTATACTTTCAGTGCCCTGCCTCAGGGGTATATCAATTCACCAGACCTATGTCATAATCGTGTCCACAATCACCTTGATTGCTTCTCTCTCCCACAAGACATCACACTGGTCCATTAAATTGATGCTATCTTGCTGATTGCACCTAATGAGCAAGAAGTAGAACTACCCTAGACAGGTAGGTCATTTGCATGTCAGAGGACAGGAGATAAATCCAACAAAATATAGAGGACTTCCATCTCAGTAAAATTTCTAGGTGTCCAGAGGTGTGGGGCATGTCAAGATATCCTTTCTAAGGTGAAGTATAAGCTCTTGCATCTGGTCCCTCCTATAACCAAAAAAGAGGCACAATGCCTACCTAGCCTCTTTGAATTTTGAAGACAACATAATCCTCATTTGGGTATGCTACTCTGGTCCATTTACTGAGTGACCAGAAAAGCTGCCATTTCTGAATGGAGACCAGAACAAGAGGAAGCTCTGTGGCAGGTCCAAGTTGCTGTGCAAGCTTCTCTGCAACTTGGGCCATATTATCCAGCAGATCCAATGGTGCTGGAAGTGTCAGTGGCAAATAGGGATGCTGTCTGGATCCCTAAGAATAGGTCTTTGGCAGGACCCTATGGAGAATCACAATGCAGACCCTTAGGATTTTGGAGTAAAGCCTTGCCATCTTCTGCAGATAATTCCTCTCTTTATGAGATAAAGCTTTCACCCTGCTACTGGGCCTTAGTAGAGACCGAATGCTTAATGATTGGCCACCAAGTCACCATGAGACCAGAGTTGCCTGTCATGAGCTGGGTGTTGTGTGACACATCAGCCATATAGTTGAACATGCATAGCAACACTTCATCATAAAATTGAAATAGTTTATATGAGATAGGGCTCAAGCAAGTTCTGAAGGCACAAGTAAATTACATGAGTAGTGGCTCAAATGCCCATGGACCCCACTCCTGCCACATTACCTGCTCTTTCCCAGCCCAGAGCTATGGACTCTTGTGGAATTCCTTATAATCAGTTGTTTGAGGAAGAAAACACTTGGGCCTTGTTCACAGATTATTCTGCATTATATGCGGGTACCAACTGAAAGCGGACAGCTGCAGCATAGCAGCCCCTTTCTGGGATGTCCCTGAAGGATAGTGGTAAGGTGAAATGCTCTCATTGAGGGGAACTTCAAACAGTGCACTTGGTTGTTCATTTTGCTTGGAAAGAGAACTGGCAAGAGCTGTGTTTGTATACTGGCTCATGGGCTGTTGCTAATGGTTTGGTTGCTAATAGTAAAGGACTTGCAAGAAGCATGATTAGAAAGTTGGTGACAGAGAAGTCTGGGAAAGAGGTATGTGGATAGACATTTCTGAGTAGACAAAAAATATGAAGATATTTGTGGACATGTAAATGCTGACCAGAGGATGACTTCAGCAGAGAAAGTCTATTGTTTTGTGGATACCAGTCATCCTCTTTCCTGAGTCACTCCTATCCTTGCCCAATGAGCTTATAAGCAACAATGTATGGTGGTAGGGATGGAAGTTAAGCATGGGCTCAGCAACATGAACTTCCACTTACCAAGGCTAACCTGGCTACAGCCACTGCTGAGTGCTCAGTCTGCCAGCAGCAGAGACCTACACTCAGTTCCTGATATGGCACCATTCACTGAGGTGATCAGCCTGCTACCTGATGTCAGGTTGACTTCATTTGACCACTTCCATCATGAAGGAGGCAGCAATTCATTCTAACTGGAATAGATAGAAACTTTAGATATGGGTTTGCCTTCCCTGAATGCAATACTCTGCCAAAATTACCATCCATGGACTTGTAGAATGCCTAATCTACCTTCATGGTATTGCACACAGCATTGCTTCTCATTATGGAACTGACTCCACAGCAAATGAAGTGCAGGAATGGGCACACTGTCATGTAATTCTCTTGTCTTACCATGTTCTCCATCATCCAGAGGCAGCTGGCTTCATAGAACAAAGACAAATAAAAAAAGCCTTTTGTAGACCCAATTAGGGTGCCAACTAACTGGCAATGCCTTGCAAGGCTGGGGCAATGTTTTCTAGGAGGCTGGGTATGCTCTGAACCAGCATCCACTCTATAATGCTGTTTCCTCCATAGCCAGGATTCACAGATCCAAGATTCAAGGACTGGAAATGGGAGTGGCACCACTCACTATCACACCTAGTAATCCATTAGAAAAAATTTGCCTCCTGTTCCTTCAATGTTAAGATATGCTGGTCTACAGATCTTAGTTCCAAAAGGAATGTTCCTACCAGGTGACACAGCAATGGTTCCATTGAACTGGAAGCTAAGAAGTGTCACCTGGCCACTTTGAGCTTCTCATGCCCTTGATTCAATAGGCAAGGAAGGGGATTACTGTCTTGTGTGATTGATCCTGACTATTAAGGAGAAATAGGACTACAGCTACACACTGGTGGTAAAGAAGAGTTTTCCTGTAATAAAGGAGATCCCTTAGGCTGTCCCTTAGTATTGCCATGCCCTATGATCAAGGTCAATGGAAAACTTCAACAGCCCAATCCATGCAGGTCTACCAATAGCCCAGAAACCTCTGGAATGACGATTTGGGTCACCCCACTGGGCAAAAATCCATGACCGGCTGAGGTGCTTGAGGATGGTAAAGGGAAGATCGCATGAGTAGTAGAAGAAGGTAGTGATAAATATGAGCTATGAACACATGACCAGTTACAGAAATGAGGACTGTGATAATATGAATATTTCCTCCTTGTTTTGTTGTGAATATATTTGTATTTGTACATAAAGCAAATATCTTATTTTCTTCTTGTCATATGACATAAGTTGTATTGTTCATGTTATAGGTTTTAGGTTATAAGATATCAAGTGTAAGAGTGAATGTTATCCAAGGACTTGTAACTTAATCTGTAGAGATTTAGTGCATTTCCAGTTGTATGCAGGATATTTGAGTATTGTTAGGTGAAACATGTCTGTTATTGTGTTTTATTTAGAGATTACGTGTGATTTATAAGGCGATGTGCATAGCTGCCAAGTTGACAAGGGGTGGACTGTGATGGTTAGATTCATTTGTCAACATGGCCAGGTGATAGTGCTCAGTTGTCTGGTCCAAAAAGCACTGGCCTAATCATTATTGCAAGGGCATTTCATGGCTGGTTAATAAACCAGAAGGCTAGTTTATTAGATCATCAGTAAATTGATTATATCTGTGGCTTATTACATCTATAATCAACTAAGGGAATGTCTTCTGAAATGAGAGAATCCAATCAGCTGAATTTAATCCAATCAGTTGAAGACTTTTAAGGAGGGGAGAGCACTTTTAATTTTTTTCTTCAGCCAGCAAGCCTGTCCTGGTGAGTTCATCAATGACCTTTGTCAGTGTTGTCAGCTAGCAGCCTGCCTTACAGAATTTGGACTTGTGCATCTATAAAGCTTCATATCTACCGATATCTCCTGTTGGTTCTGTGTCTCTAGAGAGTCCTGGCTAATACAGTTGATGTGCTGGTTTGAAATGATGTATGTGCCCTAGAAAAGTGATGTTTTAATCCTAATCCCATTTTGTAAAGGCAGCCATTTCTTCTAATCCTTATTCAGTATTGCATGTTTGAAATTGTAATTAGATCATCTTCCTGGAGATGATATTTAATCAAGAGTAGTTGTTAAGATGGATTAGGTGACAACATGTCTTCACCCATTTGGGTGGGTCTTGATAAATTTCTGGAGTTCTATGAAAGAGGAAACATTTTGGAGAATGATGGAGATTCAGAAAGAGCAGAGAAGAATGATATAGCCATGAGAAGCAGAGAAAACCAACCGGTAACCTTTGGAGATGAAGAAGGAAAATGACTCCTGAGGAGTTTCATGAAACAGGGAGCCAGGAGAGAAACCTAGCAGATGACACCATGTTCGCCATGCGCCTGTCCAGCTGAAGAGAAACCCTGACTGGGTTTGCCATGTGCCTTTTCACTTGTGAGGGAAATCCTGAACTTTGTCGGCCTTTTTGAACCAAGGTATCTTTCCCTGGCTGCCTTAGATTGGACATTTCTATAGATTTGTTTTAATTGGGACATTTTCTCGGCCTTAGAACTGTAAACTAACAACTTATTAAATTCCCCTTGTTTAAAAGCCATTCTGTTTCTGCTATATTGCATTTTGGCAGCCAGCAAACTAGAATAGTTGGGGTAACCATATATGTTCTGGGCAGCAAGAAATTATTGTCCTAAAAGAGAGGACCTACGGCTACAAAGCACCCATGTTGGACAAATGGAATTGGGAAGGCAAGTTAGAAATAAGGCGGGGTAAAGCGATGACAAAGAAGAGAATGGAAGACAAATCATGCCTATCTAATTTTTGTTTCCCTGGAGCTATTGAAATAGAATAATGGAACATACTGGACAGATAGAAAACCTATAGGGGGAATAGAGAGAAAGCAGAGGTGAGCAGAAGCTAGAATAAAATATATTCCCGAAGTCTTTGTAGAAGCCAAAGATCATCACGCTGGGAAGCATGAGACCACTGGTAGTGTAGATTTAGGAGGCAAATAATTGCTTAAAGACTTTAAGACTTGAGAACAAGGTCATAATAGTTAGCAACTTATGGGACCCATATGATAATCAAGGGTATGTTTGCTCAAATATTCTATATGCACAAAAGAATGGACAGGAAAAGAATGCATTTGAAGGGCTCCTGAAATAAAATTTGCCTTGAGCCTGGAGCATGTAGGATGATTATTCATACACACAAGTCAGGGAAACACTTGTCAGTTTGAGATTGTGACATTTCTGACACTTGGATTGGATTGGATTTCTTAGGATACCACCTAAAACTGTAGTTTTCAAACCTTCTAATGAGTGATGACCACTTTGTCAAATAAAATAATACTCTTCAAGACAGAAAAGGATAGTCAGGCTGAAAAGAAACCTGTGGAGATGAGCACACAGTCCAGCCTCCCATATCCTCAACATGCCATTGACAACTGCATCTCATGATATTAAGTAAACAAAAGTCAATAAAAGTAAAATTTTTCAATCTCAATTTTAAATTATCCATCACTGTCTAACAGAATTTTTTGTTTCTAATTTACTTTGGATCCTTCCAGAGTCAATGACCTTGACAGTGAGAATCAATATTGATCAATAATGCATCTGCCCTTCATAAAGAGACCTTTTAGAAGAAATTTCTAATAAGCTGCTCAACCTTCAAGTATATAACAGGTACTTCTTAAATATTTGTTGAAAGGCCAACTGAATGAATTCATGTTGGATTTCTTCTAATTTTGTTTTTCCTCTTACATTTTTTAAATTTCGTCAAGCAAGCTATAACAGGGTTATGGTTATAGAATGAAGAGCTGTGAACCCGGAATCAGGAGGTCTAGTTGAGTGACACCTCCAGCCAATTTCTTTTATGTCTGTCCTGCTGTACACAGAACAATAAGAGATAGTCTCTTTCAAACTGCTGTAAAAGTAAATAGTATGCTACAGTACATACATGACATACTACCAAGATATATTTTGTAAATAATACCTTCCATGCAGATTTTAGGACTGCCCTGCATCAGTGGAATATAGGAGGGTTTAATTAAATGTTGACATACAGTTTTTGTTTTTCTTTTTAAAAAAATATTGTTTATCGACGAGGTGGTCCCAGATTATACTTAAGCAGAGGACTGATATGTAAGATTATCTGATTAATTTAGGGAGAAGAGCATAGAAACAACATTTTTGTGCTCCAGTCAATTTACTAACCTGCCCCAAATTATACAAAACAAAAGCAACGTTGTTGGAAATTGATAGCCTTAAATCACATCTTTTTGTTTTCTCAATACAATTTGGTTTCCCAGGAAACAAGAAAAAATTTGAAAAAAGCAGAGAATTTAAAATTTATATAGAGAACATGTTTGCATATAGATCTGGTTTATACCTAATATAGAACAATAGATTCAGATTAAAATTGAGATATGATAGAATCCAACATTTGACCAAAATTAGCAATTCATTCATTCATCAAATATTCATTTATAGAATGCCCTTTGCATGTCAGGGTAATCTGTGACCAAAACATAAACTGTCTATAATATCCCTGGCAATGGTCCACCAGCCTTATATAATCTCAGTGCCCATGTCCAAGCATCTGTCATTAAAACTATGTAGCTTCAGGCTGGGTACCATATCTCTAAGATTTTGCTTATTTTAAAGACCAACCAAAATAAGCAAAACTGAGACAGCAGTTCTTTCTTCGAGTTTAAGTCCTGAAAAAAAATAACTTTTACCCCTTAGTTATATATATATATATATATATATATATATATATATATATATATATATAAGTTATATTTAATTTGATGACCCCATGCTTCCTGTTTATGATATGAAAACAGGCATTAGGAACTAGAAGTGTATCTTTTGAGTCCATGACATGGTCCCCTTCTTCATCTCATCTTCATGTCTAATTTGGGTAACTGGGAGTTAACACATGAGAAAGAAAACAGAATAGTTACCAGGTAAAACATTGAATCACAGCAAGGTTTGCTTTCTCCAGCTAAAACATGTGACTAATGTGTATTGTGCTTATCATTAAAACACTAAGTCACCCTCAGCATTAGAAATATGCTTGAGTTTCACAGCCCTCGTCTCCCTGGAACAGTGATGGTTCAGTACTAGAGAACATTTATTCTCACTCAAGCCAACTGGGGTTATAGATTTGTGAAATCATTAGGGAGATACATATTTCAGGATTTGTCCCTAGAAAAAGTTAGACATTATATGGACACTGAGCATGAAATAAAGATAATATCTGAACACCATTATGCAGAGCATTCATTGACTAGATAGAAAGATCAATTAATTGATAGATGATCTAAAAACTGAAACAGAGCATGTAGTAATGGCAAGTGATTTCATGATTTCTGTAAATGATATTTATATGGACAACAAGAATTAAATCCCCTGAAAAGGTACTAGCATTTTCTCATGGAAAGCTACTGTTGCCAGTGGAAATGTCCTGCAGGATGGCACATGGTTAATGCTGCAGTTATGCTGCCAGTGACACAATAGAGTGAAACATCAGGCACCCTTGATCAATAACTGAATAATAAGGCACAGACTACAGAATAGGATGCTTCTGATTCAGTCCCATCTTCCAAAGAATATTAAGCACTATTTTTTATAGAGTACTTGCGATGTGCCAGGAGCTTTGCATACATTGTCTCATTTAGTTCTTAGAAAGACAACTCAAAGGTGGCATTATACTTTCTATTCCTCAGATTAGGAAACTGAGCCCCCTAAAAGTTAGGAAATGTGGGAATATGATGAGAGGAACGTGTTTCCAACTTCCGAGCTCTTCATTTTCCTGTTTATGCAATAGTCATCCTCTCTCTGTTCATTTAGCAACATGTACTTCTCTGTTCTTCACGCATTTTAGGTTAATCATTGCTTTATTTTCCCAATTAGCACTCTGTATTTTTAATGATCTTATTTCATATTTGCTAGCTTCTCAGTGGGCTGGAGGAAATGTATATCCTGTATTCTTTTAGTCAGGGCAAGGTGCATTAAAATTCCTCCAGAAAACAGACAAACATTCTTCTACTAGCAATCTTTTATCTATATTCATATACCAGTCCTTAATTTATTGCCCTCCGGCCTTAAAAATATCTCTGTATTCTATTGATAATAAGATGCCATTAATATTAAGACATTTATTTTATGAATCAACAAGAAAAGAAAAAAAGGCTAATTAAACTTATAGTGCTTTCTTATCGTTAATTCTAAGATGCAACTCATCTTCTGAGATATCATTTTTTGAATAAAATGTGTGTCTTAGAATTGATGAAACATAGTATATATTAAGTAGCTCTCATAGCTATATTAACTATGTATCTTTGGCATAGATATAATTTGTTCATATATATCTAACTTTATACAATTTCAATTCTAGTGTATGTGCAGAGGTAGACTAGCCCCGAGGTAGGCTCTGGAATCAGTCTGTCTGGTCCCAAGATGTGCCTCTATCACTTACTACCTGTTTGACCTTGGGAAATTTCTTAACCTTTCAATGATTCATATTCTTCATGTTTAAAATGTGGATAATAATAAAGTCTAACTTACATGGTTCTTGTGATGATTAAATGAATACAACTAGGACTTGCACATATTAAGAGCAAGTATTTACTATTAATATAGTTGATATTATGATTACAGATTACATGAAGATATGAGCTGTATATACTAAATCAAAATCCACATGCAAATCTTCATAATGACCAGGGAATTCCATCTCCAATTCAAGATGCAAACCTGTAAAAGCATGCAGCTGTTCTGGACATCAAGAATGCATGCACAGGGGCGGGCCGCGGTGGCTCAGCGGGCAAGAGTGCTTGCCTGCCGTGCCGGAGGACCCCGGTTCGATTCCCGGCCCCAGCCCATGTAAAAAACAAACAAACAAACAAAATATAATAAAAACAAGAAAATGTTTAAAAATGTTTCCCTTTTTTCCTCACTTCCTTCCTTCCATCCTTCCTTCCTTCTCTGTCTTTCCTTCCCTTCCTCCCTCAAAAAAAAAAGAATGCATGCACAGCCCATAATCATAGCAGTTATGTAAACTGCCATGCAAGCCACATCCTTCCAAGTCATGTATCCCCAGAGGACATGCACAGCTATGCAGAGAATCTGCTGTCTCTTAAGTATTTCCACTTTCCATAAATTTACAATTAATATCAATCCTGATTTTAAAAATAAGCTTCGAACCAAAGCAAATCACCTTAAAAACAGATTTTCATTAATGAGGAGATTTAGTTTAAGTTTCTCACAGCCTACCTTCCTTATTTTGCTTTTGTGAGAAACTGCAAAGCATCTTTCCCTGGAGAGATCCATGCCACGACATGGTTGAAAGCACTTTTGTACTTAATTAGTGCAGAAATACAAGTCAAGGCAGAGCCTCATTCACTCCTCTCATTCATTTCCTTTCCATTCACTTTCTGTGATGTTGCATACTAATGCAGTATCTACACATAGCCAAGCTCAAGGCTAAAACACAGAAGCTCAAGGCCAAGACATTCTTTAACCCCTCACTGCTCATGTTTACCTTAAACAGAAGCACATATATTTGTTCACCGTAAGCATTCACTTAAGGTCAAGCACATTTATTGGTTCCCTGATATGCCCATCCCCCTATCCTGTGTTCTACTTCCCCTATTTTTGCCCCTTGGCCATACTTGCTTGGGTTGTGCTTATCAAAAAGGCAGATACATATACCCCAGGTTTCTAGTATGAAACCACTTTTCCTTTTTCCATAGATGCTGCAATTCTTTTGGAGGCTAATATAAATGCATCCAGAACCCTGTTACCAAATAATGTCAGATGGGGTAATGGAGTTTTATTTTGGAGGAAAACCCAAAGTCACCTACCAGGCATAAATAAAGCATAAAGGCACCATCTCATTCATTCCACTTGTTAATCTATCACCTATTTACTTATTCTTATGTAAAAAGAGAACAGGGAGAGAGAACATAGTATACTAGAGGCAGTTGTAAGGTATCTGTCTTTTTGTAATCTAACTTTTCTTGCAGAGACAAAAAACAGTTATAAACCATGAAATATGAATTGCATAGTTATGAGCGTGTGGTCTGGCCCAAGCAATACTTCCTTAATGCTGAGCTTTCTTCATAAGAGCCTTAATCATCCTAGAAAGCAGGGGAATAATTTCATTCTCTTAGTACTTGTCATGCTGGCCTAAAGGGAAGGGCAGTTAGTGAAGTGAGTGGTAGTGCTGCAGATGGGAACGATACACATGGCAACAGGCTTTTATTGGTATGTAAGATCTCCCCAGTTGAACTTTCATGGTAAATTATTCTCCATAGTGAAATGCAGAATTATGCTGTCCACCATTCACTGAGACCAAGCTCCTCAGTTTATTCAGAGTGTTCTGTGCCCTACCCACTTCTAATATTGATTTTAAGAACATTGATCCACATTTTCCTTATATTGAGGATACTTTGACCAAGTTTTCCCACCTATCAATCCAGACAGCATGCTGCATGTTTTGGGATCTACTAAATGATCTATAATCCCAGTTCTCTAAGATCTTGTGGCTTAAACATGCAACCCCAAGACAAATACCAGGGGCCCAGCAAACACAAATGATAAGACTTTTTCACTGGTGTTCACTTTCCCATTTCTTTCTTTCTCTTTTTTTGGCCTTGACATTTTTCTTATTCCTGCCATGCTAAAAATATCAAATTCTAACCACTTAAGGGAGACTGGCATAAGATAAGAAGCTTTAAGAGTTGTGGCCCTGGCTCTAGTTTATCATACATAAATCTTGGGACCCTTATATTTGAAATGGACCATGGGGGCTAGGCACTCTTCTCCTGTTCATCTTGAATCCTAGAAACTGTCAGAGTCATGACTGTGATTCCAACAAGGCAGCATTCTATCAGTAACGCTCTGAAGCATACTGCCCAATAGAGTCTCCCTAGAGGAACAGGGGCAATGTTGAAAATTGCCTACTACTTCGTCAGGACTTACAGGAAATAAAACTATTCTTAATCATTTTTAAATCTTTCCAATTATTTAATGAGTAGCTGCTTTATATCACCTTTGAAATAGTCACATAGGGTAGACATCTTCATCACCATTATTTTCATGTTGTTGAGTATTTACTGTGCATCATACACTTTTCTAAGAACTTTACATTTCATAGACAAGTACATAAAATATATTTCCTACACCCAAGGAATAATTATTTCCCTCCCTCTCCAGCGCAGGAATTTTCCCCTCCAGGGATTGTGAGATTGAGTAAATAAGTGGGATTTCCCACATATTCTCTCCAGATAGAATGAAAGCTGAATGTATTTGAGATTGCCCACCTCAGAAATATTCCTATGGCTGGTGACCCATTTTGTATATTTACCCTGTTTCTGTTTATTATGTTTCAAACTTTTCATGGCAGGAGATAGGTAGAGGCAGTAAGACAAGGAGAACACCATGGTAGACTCCTGAGATACCTAGAAGTTTGCCTTCTGTTACTCACAGCTCCATGCCACCTGCATTTGGCTATTACAACTTGAATATGGAATGACACATTACACATATGCCTGGAGACAGATATTTCCAAGAATATTTCTATTGCATTCTTTAAAAAAATGGAGGGAACAACCCTATTTTGGTCATTTATTTTTAAAAATGTGTTAACCATGGGACATTTCATATAACTGACAGACCAGTCAAATGCTACGTAGCTCAGTGGGAGTTGATACAGTCATTACCGTTCTTACCTGCAGTTGAGTCTATCCTTCTGAATATTCATATCTGACAAAAAAGTGAAAAGAGACAAGAGGACCTGTGGGTTGGGCATAAAGCTAGTAAGATGTGAGTAAGAAATGATGAACAACTCAGCAGGACAATTATCTACTTGTTCATTAAGTTTTCCACTATAGTAGATTGATCTGAAAATAACATAACACTTATGAAGCATGAAGCATTTCCTAAGCTCTCAATTAAAATAAAATAAAGCAAAATGCAGGATGTGTTCATTGTAAGAAATTTCATTAGGGCATTGGTCATCACAGCCGTGCACAGCCTCATGATCTTGTATGCCGCTACTTCAGCCCACTGAGTATCAGCTCAGTTGAAGTGCGATATGTGAGCGATGCAGGTCTTTACCAATTCGGGTTTGTTCTCTAGGTTGTAACATATCATGATCTAATGATATTTTAAGAAAAGACCGCCATTGTGATCTCTTTATAGACATAAAAAAAAAAAAAAAAAAAAAGACATGCATCAAATGGCTTTCCATAGGAGCTATTTTTAAAATCGGGATTAGAATCTCAAGCTCAGAAATAAATGTTAGCACCCTGAAATATTTGTCAAGGCTGTGTTTGTAATTTTGTAGTTTCTTTTGCTAGAGATTTGAACCCTGAAAGAGGAGTGTAGAAAGAAGAACAGAGCATTAAATGAGGGACAAGGGACAGAGAGCAAGTCTGAGACTATAAAAGACCAAGGATGCAAGTTCTGAAAGCACTAAGCCTGAGAGGTCTGGTAACCTGAGAACTGGCAACGTATGGTAGAGCATGGGCAAGGGAGGTGGCATGGGCGCTTCATCCCTTCTCTCAAGGGCCAGACAAAGAGAGGGATAGCAAGATCAGTTCAATTTCTTGAGGTCCAGAAACAGTTAAAAAAAAAAAAAAAGGGAGGGAGGTCTATAATCCATACCAAACTTTAAATTCTGTTCTATTGTTAAAATGTACTTGGAAATTTATTGCCGTTTTGTATATATGTTATATTTCACAATAAAAAAGAATGTTAAATCCCCCCCAAAAAAGGGTGGGGTTGGGTTCCAGGCTAAGACTTTAAGTAAACAGCAGGACCAAAAACAGCAACCAAAGCCAGTCTTATAATGGTTTTCTGTTCTAAGTTTTAAAAGTTTTGTATCTATTTAGTAAAATGTCACCAAGACTTATAACAGGGCTCTGGAAATTTGGTGTCTTTTCACTAGTATCTATCTTGAAAGCCTTTCTACTTTTCCCAATTCACTGAGAACATGAACTGTATCGAAATTATTTGCAGGCCAAATTCCAGGTATACTTGGAGAAACCCCAGCTGTGGGCAGTATCCTCCACTCCGTGAAAGACTATTGGAAACCCACACCCAGTGGAAAAATTACATGTGAATAGTGCATATGTTTAACCTGAAATGGTTCCAAAAGTAAAAGAAAGCCAGATACAGAATGAACCCTCGTATTTCCCTTTTTTTGTTATTTTTTCCCCCTAGTGTTAGGGCAAGAATTCTCTTATTATCTCAAGAGAGCAATGATTCCAGAGTGAAGTTTTAAAAAGAATGAGCTCTTTATCCATGAGGCCAAAATAGAACTATTCTTCCTCCTGATCTTCACTCTTCTCATCTTGTTCATTAAATCCAGTGGAGTTCAGTTGGAACAACACTAGGTGAGGAGTGAGCTAGAAATAAAAAGCTGTTCCAGTCCTAACTCAGCTGCTGAGTAGCTGTGTGATTTTAGGCAAGTCACTTAGCTCGGAATAAGACTCAGTGATTATATAAAGATCCTCTGCTCTCTAGAAGAGCATGCTGTTCAAATAGTTTAGCTATGGTATGTGACTTAGCAAGGGGGGTATGGAATCAGGCCACCTGGATTCATAACCATCTCCACTACTTATTAATGATAGAATTGGGGCAAGCTGCTTAGCCTCTCTCTGTCTCAGTTTCCTCAACTATAAAACTGTACCAACCTCATAGGATTTGTAAGAATTAAGTGGGATAAGGCTCTGACGAGTTTAAAATGGCACCTGGCATGTAGTAAGCACTCAGTAACTTTCTGCTATTATTGTTATGATGATGCTTCATCATCCCCAATAGTAGTAATTTACTTGTGTGCCTGGTGTGTGTCTTTATCCAGCCACTTCACTAAAAGACTGATTGGGTAAGTAATGATTTGGAACAATCAGCACGGGAGGCAGGTTTGGGAAGGAGAGTCTGGCTGATTGCTGTTGTGTTATTTTTCTTTTATGACCCATAACCAGTACTTACTGGGGTAATATGTATTCACAAATTGCAGTCCAGAGAACTGGAAAGGAAGTTGCTATTTAAAGGCTTCTCATTCTGTTTATATTGGCATTCTGCGGTTACCACACAGAAATAACTTGTTGGAGAGACTGATTTAACTAGTGAGATCTGTTTGGGTGTCCAAGAAACTGTTTCAGGTACTTGAGGCTCCAATAAAAAAATAATTTAAAAAAGCTAGATGATTCTTGTCTTGGGAAATCCTGAAGTTTCAACTAGGTATTCAGGGCACCCACAACTGAAATAAAAATGATGTTTTACTAGGAAATATATATCTATTCATGTGCTATCACTGTGCAGAGTAAAACTGTACATTTAGAAGCCTGTGTAGTTTCTGGTTGTATAAAAACTTGATTAAGTTGAACAAGTCTAGATTCAGAATGAACTGGTGGGCAAATGAGCTGGGGCATGTTCATGCTTTGTATTAGATTTGTGGGTTGTACAGAGATACAATGGCATGACCAAGTGCCTGGTTTTCAAAATTCATCATTGAATCTTGTATGAAATTAGAAGTCTCCTGCATTTGCACCAGAAGGTCCTGAACTCACTGTCTTCTCACAAGGGAATCTGCCTGAGCCATTGGAGTCAAAGACAGGGGCTCTGGTTTGAAGGAGATGCAGCTGTGGTTGCTGCTGGAGTGAATTTACCACCTCAGCTGTTTCAGTTGTTCCCTCACCTACATGCTCCTTTTCACTGCTGCTGAATTGTTTCTGCCATAAATTGTCTATTTACATACTATGTTGATTCAGAAAAAAATTTTACTGAGAAATCTTCACACACATACAGCCCATACATAATATACAATTAATGGCTCACAATATCAACACATAGTTGTGTATTCATCACCATGATCATGTTTAAAATATTTCCATCACTCTAGAAAAAGAAATAAAGAGAAAAAAGAAAACTTATATACCCCATACCCTTTAACCTTCCCTCTCATTGATGAGTATTTCAATCTACCCAATCTTTTACCTTTTATTCCCCACATTATTTATATATTTTCTATTTTTTTTATACATCTGTCCATACCCTGGATAAAAGAAGCATCAGACACAAGGTTTTCACAATCACATGGTCACATTGTAAAAGTTATATAGCTATACAATCATTTTTAAGAATCAAAGCTATTGGAACACAGTTCAACAATTTCAGATACTTCCCTCTAGCTACTTCAATACACCATAAACTAAAAAGGGATATCTATATAATGCATGAAAATAACCTCCAGGATAATCTCTCAACTCTGTTTGAAATCTCTCAGCTGCTGAAACTTTATTTTATCTAATTTCTCTCCTTCCCCTTTTGGTCCAGGAGGCTTTTTCAATCTCATGATGCTGGGTGCTGGCTCATCCCAGGATTTCTGTCCCATGTTGCCAGGAAAATTTACAACCCTGGGAGTCATGTCCCATGTAGGGGAGGGCAGTGAGCTCATCTGCAGAGTTGGCTTAGGAAGAGAACAACAAAAGAGGTTCTCTGGGGGTAACTCTTAGGCATAAATATAAGTGGGCTTAGCTTCTCCTTTGCAAGAATAAGTTTCATAGGGACAAACCCAAAAATCGAGAACTCAGCTTATTGAATTGGTTATCCCCACTGCTTGCGAGAATATCAGGAATTTCCCAATTGGGGAAGTTGAATATATCCTCCTTTCTCCCTGGTTTCCCAAGAGGACTTTACAAATGCTTTTTTATTCTCTGCCCAAATTACTCTGGGATGTATTGGGGCATCACACTAACCTGTACAAACCAACAAGATCTCGTGCCCTATTCAAGATTCCATATACTTAGTGTTCAACTAAACTGACCATACACATTAAATTAGGTAATGTGCTACCCAAGATACAAATTTTGCACTAAATAAACAACTCTCCCTTTTGTCTCACACAGAAGTTGAAGTTTCAAAATCCTTTATCCTGTATTCTGATTTACCTTAGTCTTATCCAGATCAGCTTCATTTATATCTCTACTCGAAATCTGATCACTTTTTCAACTTTTTTTAACAGTTGCTGTATGGTGTAATGCTGACTTTCTTTGCTTCAAAACTCTAACTCTGAGTCTCAGGTATCACATAAATACCTGAAGTTTCTGGGAACGACCAGGTTATACACAAACAGCTCGGTATCTCAGAATTTAGAAATAACAGTTATAACTCCTGAATATGTGACTGCTGTAAGAGCTTACAATCTAAGACACTTTATAATAGACCTCAACCTGATAACCCATGCTCTTGACTTCAATTCACCTAGTTTGTACATTATAGATGTGCCTCACATGAGTGAGGCACGTGGACTTTTTATTTCTGCAATTTCATCAACATACTGTCCTTAATGTTCATTCTTCTAGTTGCATGTCTCACAACTTCATTCCTTCTAGTGGCTGCTCAGTAGTTCATTATATGTATGCACCATAGTTCCCCATTCCTTCCCTCAGTCTTTGTATCCTTAGGCCACCTCCATCTCTTGAACACCAATGTGAAAATGTCCATTTGTGTCCCCATCCTCAGTTCCTCCATGTATTTACCTAGCAATGGGTTGCAGGATCATATGGCAACCCCACCGCTAGCCTGCTGTGGAACTACCACACTGTCCTCCAGAGAGGCTGCACCTCTCAGCTTCCCTGCCAACAGTGAATAGGTACATCTCTTTCTCTACATTTTCTCTAGTACTTGTTTCATTCTGTTCATTTTTAACAGTTTTATTTGCATATCATACAATCCAACCTAAGTAAATAGACATGCCTTCATCGCCATAATCTATAATGGAGATGTTTCCTTTTCTTCTGCAAAGAATACATGCCCCTCTCCCATACCCACCACTTGTTAACATTTAGTTTTGGCATAATGCCTTTGTTACATGCAATATGAACAAATCACAATATTACTGTTGACTATAGATACTAGCTTGCATTGATTGTACTTTTTCCTGTATACTATCCATTTCCAACACCTTACAAAGTTGACATTCATTTGTTCTCCCTCATGCAAAAATGTTTTTATGTTTGTACTTTTAATCACCATCATTGTCCACTCTAAGCATTCTTCAGCTATACTGTCTCGATCTTTATCCTCTATCTTTCCTTCTGGTTTCATATGTGCCTCCAAACCTTCTCCCTCTATCATACTCACATTCAGCCTCTTTCAGTGTACTTATATTATTGTGCTACAGTCGTAGTATTGTGCTATCCATTTCTGAATTGTTATAATCAGTTCTTTGCACAATCTGTATTCCTTCAACACAAAATGCCCAATCTCTACCCTATTTCTGTCTCCTGATAACCTGTATTCTTAACTTCAGCTCTCAAAGTTCACTCTTTAATGTTAGTTTATATTTGTGAGACCATAAAGTATTTATCCTTTTGTTTCTGACTAATTTCACTCAGTATAATGACCTCAAGTTTCATCCATGTTGCTACAGGCTTCATGGTTTATTCTGTCTTACAGCTGCATAATATTTCATTATTTGTATAAATCACAGCTTGTTTAGCCACTCATCCGTTGATAGATGTTTAGACTGTTTTCATCTCTTGTAAATCATAAATAATGCTGCTATAAACATAGGTGTGCCAATGTCTGTTTGTGTCCTTGCCTTCAGTTCCTTTGAATATATATCTGGTAATATGATTGTTGGACCATGTGGCAGTTCTACAGTTAGCTTCCTGAGAAGCCATCAAACTGCCTTCCAGAGTGGTTGTACATTTTACGTTCCACCAACAGTGGATAAGTGTGCCTCTTTCTGTACATCCTCTCTAGCACTTGTCATTTCTGTTCATTTGTTGTTTGTTTTGATAATGGCCATTCTAGTGGATGTGAGATGAGATCTCATTGTGTTTAGATTTGCATTTCCTTAATAGGCAGTGAAGTTGAGCATCTTTCCATGTGCCTTTTAGCCATTTGTTTTTCCTCTTCTGAAAAGTCTATTTATGACTTTTGCCCATTCTTTTAATGGGGTTGTTTGTCTTTTTTGTTGTTGAGTTGAAGAATCTCTATTTATTCTAGATACTAAAACCCTTATCTAATATGAGTTTTTCACACTTTGTCTCCCATTGCATAGGATGCCTTTTTACTTTCCTGAAAAAGTTATTTGATGCACAAAAATGTTTCATTTTGAGGAGATCCCATTTATCTATTTCTTTTTCAATGCTCGTGCTTTGGTTGTAAGGTCTAGGAAAGTGCCTCCTATTACAAGATTTTTAAGGTCTTTCCCTACATTGTCTTCTAAAAGTTTTATGGTCTTAGTGATAATGTTTAGGTCTTTGATCCATTTTGAGTTAATTTTTGTATATGGTGTGAGATATGGATCCTCTTTCATTCTTTTGCATATTGGATATCCAGTTCTCCAAACACCATTTATTGAAGAGGCTGCTCTGTCCTAGGTGGCTCGGCTTTACTGCCTTATCAAAGATCAATTGTCCATAGATGAGAGGGTCTATATTTGAACACTCAACTCAATTCCATTGGTCAGTATATCTATGTTTATGCCAGTACCATGCTCTTTTAACTACTTTAGCTTCACACTATGCTTTAAAGTCAGGTAGGGTGAGACCTTCCACTTCATTTTCTTCCTCAATATATTTTCACCTATTCAGGTCATCCTGCCTTTCCAAATAAATTTAGTTATTGTTTTTTCTATTTTTTCAAAGTAAGCTGTTGGGATCTTAATTAGTATTGCATTGAATCTATAAATCATTTTGGGTAGAATTGACATTTTAACTATATTTAGTCTTCCAGTCCATGAACACAGTATGCCTTTCCATTTATTTAGGTCTTCCATGATTTCTTTTAACAATTTCTTGTAGTTTTCTGTGTATAGTTCTTTTGAATCCTTACTTAAATTTATTCCTAAATATTTGATTCTTTTGGTTGCTATTATAAATGGAATTTTTTCTTCATTTCCTCCTTCGACTGGTTATCACTAGTGTATAGAAACACCACTGATTTTTGGAAAACCTTTCTTTTGAGGGGATATTCTAGGAAAGAAAATCTCAGTGGCACATGGATCTTTTCAGGTAATTGTCTCGATTAATGTGAATTGTGTGCTAGTACTTGGAGGAAGCTTGGCATTTTTAGTGTACATAGAAGGGGTACAGACTATGACAGAAAAGAAGATAGAAAATGAAGAATTTCAGAGGCAGAATTTTCAGCATGTAGAGGGGTGCTATGTAGGGAATGCCTTTAATGTCTAGGGAACATGGAGACATAATATCTGTTAAGTAGGTTCCAGGTTCAGGATTTTTGGTTTCAATGTAAGACATTGTAGAGTTTTGAACATGGAAAAAATGTGCTGAAATAAGTGAAGTATCTGATAGAACCACATGAAATTACCAATATTCAACAACTTTCAACCTACAGAAAAGGTAATTTCATATGGTTCAAACTGTAATCTTAAAATCAATGCCAGTTGGATGAAGCAGGGAAATTAGTTTGGAAGCTAAAGCCATTATCCAGAGGTGAAATTACATGGGGTTTGATAAAGGCATATATTTTGGACAAGGAAAAATGAGTAAATTTGCTGGCATAGTTTTGCTATTAATGATTTTTTTTAACCTCAGAAGTTTCCTTTTCTTTTCTTGGTTTTACTCCTGGGATAGCAATGTATTTGTTTCCTCCTATACTTCTGGGTCTAATTATGATCATTCTGTCTCTCTTAGCTGCTTGACCTGTGGACTCTGCTGAGAACATTGCAAAGCCCATTCTTAGAGGGGCAGCTGAGATGAGCTTAGTTTCCTAGGCTAGGATTATTATGCTGGATTTGACAGGTGAATTTCAAAGTAGGTGGACAAGGGTAGCTATTGAGACCAAACATTCAATTTCTTAACCAAAGCTCTTTGTTGGATTTGAGAAAATGTTATACATCTAAAGAATCCAAAACTTCTAGGGATATTCTTATTGCCAAATATATTAGAAAATGTTGTCCTTATCTAAGAGGGTATAAGAGACTTCCTGTAACTATTTAAATTTATTATTTGTATAAGGGAGCATTTATAATTAATAAAATGGGATATATTGCCACTGGATTATTGTCAACTTCCAAATGTGATTCTGGTTTCTGTTTTGGGACTGGGGAAACTGAATTTCTTTGAGTCATTTCAACCTTCTTCTGATTCTGGAGTATAGGTACACAATATACAGCATCACAGATTTAGGTCATCAACTGATATCAATTAAAATGATTATAAAGTTACACCAAAAAATAACATCATCCAAATTCTCAGAGTTGGGATGACAGATATTTATGATTCATTTATTTTTGTAATTATGTATTATGCTTTACACTAAGAGATTTGGGTTAATTTTCTGAAAGTCATTAATCTAGCAATATATTAATTATTAAAAGTCAGAGGCAGTTCTAGGGGATCCTTAAACCCACCACAGAGATTTAAGATAAGGCTGGAGTATATATTCGCTATCCCCCCAAGCCTGCAGACACCAGGGAAACTTGCTCTAGCCCTATCCCTGTCATTTATTCAGGTTTGATTTTCTTGTACAAGGTTCATGGTATGTTTGGAGAGAGAGTGGGGCAGAAGTGAGGCAGGACCAGAATTGGACAGTCAACATTTATCACTGTTTCCCCTCTGACACACTTCAGAACCATGGACAGAGAAAAGGGTAGGTCTCTGCTTACTATTTTCTCTGGTTTGACTGTAGAACTGACTTCTTTCCTCCCATGGAAGATATAGATTTCCTATATTTGCTCTCATCAGTAACTCGGGAAGCATCATAACACTGGCCGTGTGTGCCATACAAATGCTCTTGATAATCCACCTGCTAAACGAGTAGCTACATTAAAGGGTGTGTGTGTGTGTGTGCGCGCACAAACATGATGGCACATATTGATGCTTCCTGTTTATCTGCTCATCACAGCATGTCTTCCCCTCTTTCTTTCTCTCTCATTTATAGAAAAGAGAGTGGAAATAAAAATGAGGAACTTTTCTTTCTAATAATATAGGATCATCAGTCAGACCTATAAACTTCCTGGCTCAGAGAGAATTCCAAACCTCTGCCTGGCCATGATGATATGCTTGGGAGGAAACATGCCAAGTTCTCTCTTTTTTGCTGACACATTAAACTCTGATTGGTCCTTTGCAGGCTGAGTGAAACAGAATTAAACCTTGGCCTATAGCTGCTTAAAAGTTTCGTGTGCAGTCACATTCATAACCAGAAGCAGGAAAAACATTACAATTGTACTTTTTGCTTCATATTTCCCCAAACTTCTTAGCATCAGACTCATGTTTGCTAAATGAATCATATTTATAAGTTTAACTCACCAGCTTGACTTATCTCCTTGAAATCAGAGCCATGTCAGATATTTCTTTGTATCCTTCACAGTATGTTGCACAGAGATTGAATAAACGTTGAAGTTCCACAAAAATGGAACAACAAAAAACAAAATAAAACAAAGCAAGGAAGATGCAAGAAACTGAAGTTAAAGAAGAGTGTACACTCTAAGATAGAGAAAACCAATATGGGGTGAATGTACTTGGAAAGAAGAGAGATATGACTCAGAGCTGTTGAGGTGACCGTGCAGAACAACACTTAGTTAGGAATGTCCTCCTTTAATTCATTCCCCTTTGTATTCCCTGTTCACCTCCCTGTCCTCCTTCACTCTTTCTCCATGTATATAGTCCAAGAAAGAGTGAAATAGCAGATGACAAATTAACAAGCAGCCATATTGTAGGTGACAAATGTGGAGAAGTCTGGACAGCACTAGGCTTCTTTTAATAACCAACAGGGAAGGTAGAGACTCAGGGGCAGTAGCCCTGCACAGTATGCCAACTGCAAACTATGGCCACATCTACTTGTGACTGACTTTATTCACCTCTCCATCTTTTCTGTGCTTGGATATTTCCCCTTCACTTGAGCCCCATGAGGATGGTAGGAAGAGTGCTTCCTGCGTTATTCAAGAACCTGACAATAAGGTTGGGAATCCCTCTCCTATACAACCCCAAGAAAGGAGAGCATTTCTTCTTCCAACATTTTAAAACACTGTTCATCAAACAGAAGCATACTTTCTCTCCTCAACTCTTTCCAAATGGAAACATCCTGCCCAGGTCTATGAAGCATCATTGTGTGTGACAATCTTTGTTGAGAGGAAGCTGACTCTATGGTTTCTCCATATTACAAAGAACAAATAGAGAATTGTGTAGCTTGGGCAATACATAGTGAGGCATGGCCATCGGTTCTTGACAGAGATGATTTCAGACCCATTTGACTTTCCCATCTTCTTTCATTTAGATCTTTTTCTGTTCCTGTTCCTCCTTCATCTTATTCTCTCTGGTTAGACCCCTTTTCTTTCTTTAAGTATTTCTTCTCTTTTATTTTCTCATACTCACACTTATTTATTCTTCTTTACATTTTATTGCATGTCCATTTCTTTCCTCTTTCTCTGTCTCATCCTTGTCTGACTTTCCCTGAGATTTATGCAGCTTGACTTCACTAGCTCATAGTTTCATCAAGCGAAAAGAGTAAGAGGGGCCAGGAGAGGAGGGGAGGGGACTGTATCATATCTTGTAACCAAGTTGTGAGGGCATGATCAGTTCTGATCTTTTCTTATTCTGAGTAACATACTAACCACTCCATTACCTCTGCCAGCAAAGCAATGCTGTTTGCTTTCAAAGCAGCAGGACCTGTTTAAAAGCCTATCAATCCATAAAAGTCGCATTTGTCCTGGCCCTCTCCACATCTCCTCCTGCCCCATGCTCCTGAGGTTCATGACATAGAAGTGTTATTCTTCAGAATAATACCCTTTCAACAATCTTTTCCAATCTGCACCAATTATGATGCCCTGTTAATGACAGGGGAGTTAAGAGATTTCAGGATTACCTTGCCTCGTGACTGTGCTTCTCCTAAGAGAGACTAGACTGAGGAGAGGAGTAAAGAACAGAAATGTAAGGCAGCCTTTCATTTGTAAGAGATACATTTACTTTTTCTTATTGTTTTGAGGTCTCATTGAGAATTTTACCACAGCTGAGAAGATGTACATTGACAATTAGGTTCACTCTAAACGCATTAACTCTATTTTCCTCTCTCTTGTTCTTCCTCTCTCTGTGGCTGCCATTCTTACTGCCCACTTTCTTTTCTTCTTTCCTTTTCTTTTCCTTCTGATAGCATCACTGACTCAAGATTCTGAAATAATTTTTCTAGGAAACTATAAAAGGGTTTATACAAATGAGAGAAAGTTGCCCAAATCTTTAAGTCCTTCATGTCAAACCTGTTGTTAAACACTTCAGCAGAAAAGAGCCATAACCTACAGAATTGACTGAAGTTACCTGCTCCTCATGATGCTGTAGGGTCTGTTTTCAGTTACCTGATGACAGTCTTGCAAAAAGTGCTGGGAGAAACTAGGCTGATGAACCTAAGCAAAAGATCCTTAATTCTCCAGAAAGGTGAGACTGACTTGGAGTTATGAAGGAACAATGAACTGTTGAAACACAAGGGGAAGCAATGAAGAGATATGAGGTAGAAGACTAAAATAAATGATTATAGAGAAAGGAGGCACAAAATGAATGAGGACAGCAGAGGGAAGAGCTGAATCCTTAAAAAAATCTTCCGGTTATGTCAACGAGATCCTCTTATCTGGCACTGTGCATTTCCTGCCTCTTTGCTCTGGGCCCTGGGCTGCCCCCTTCTCCTGCCTATCTCAGCATTCACCACACATGCAACTTCAGATAAACAGATCTCCTATTGCTGTGAATGATGCACCATTTTGCTTGGGAGTTATTTGGTTTTCAAGTCCTTCCTCATTAACTTTCGCTGCTCCAACCTAGAGGATGACCCATTCTTATCAGGAAGCATGCATCTGTCCCTTGTTATTCATTTTCATTAGCAAGCTCCCATTTAATCCCTGATCCAGGCTTCATTCATACCCTGGTGGCAATGTTGAGATTCTCCCTGACATTAGTTTCCCCTGCCTAGGACACATTATACAAAATAGGACAAAATATTATACACATTTTACAAAAGACACAAAATACTACAAAATATGCAAAATGCTGCAAAGTATACACAGAAAGCTGCTTAACAAATGTGGTAGGTTGAACAACGTACCTGAATAAACATGTCCTTCATCTTAATCTGGGTCCCTGTGGATGTAAACAGGTCCATTGTAAACAGGAGCTTTTGCAGGTGCTATTTTTAGTTACGGAGTGGTTCAACCGAAAGAGGTGGGTCTTAATCTATATTACTGGAGGCCTTATAACAAGAAGAAACTGGAAGCCAGAAGTCAGAGAGAGCTACATAGGAAGGAGCCAGAAATCAGCAGAAACCAGAAGAGCTGAGAAAGGAGGGGCCGTCATCATGTGACAAAAGGTAGAGATACAAGCCAAGGAACCCCAAGGATTACCAACAACTGGTACCAGAATGCTACTGGCTCAGAGAGCAAGCAAGCCTTGCCAGTATCTTGATCTTGGGCTTCTTCTAGCCTCAAAACTGTGAGCCAATAAACCCCAGTAGTTAAGCCAAAACCCATTGTGCACTATTCACCAAAGACAAATGTGATGGAAATGGTTTCCATGATATTTCCACAGAACCTCAGGCACTCGCTACTTGTGCCATTCCAATGTCCTGACTTCCTTCATTTCCCCACATGATCTCTCTTTCCATGGCACAGATTTTTCTATAAGTAACTTTTTCTCAGATCTTGCATTATCATTCATCATCACCTCCTTTCACAACCTACTGCTCTTCTTGGTCTTTTCTATGCCTGCACCAACGCAAGGGCAGAGAGTGAGGCTCATTTCATGTCTTGGGGCAGTGGGAGGGGACATATGATAATGGCACATTGGAGATAGGACAGGAATGGGAGCCCTCATGGAGTCAAATAGAATTCATGCGAGGAGAGTGAGTATTAGTTCTGGAGCTATGGGTTTCTTCATTAGCAAAGCAGTACAGACCATAGGAAGGAGAAAATGAAGCAGAAATTAAGTTTATGTGATTTTTTTTCCACTCAGTCCTAGCTAAGGCTCTTGATCTGGAAGACTTCTCTTACTTCTCATTTCCTTTCCTTATTTCTTTATTTTCTACCCCTATTTTTTTCTCAGTTTCAATTTCACCAAGCAAAAAGGTGACTCTGAGCCATAAAATCTATAATTCAAATGGATGCCTTTCATTGTCTCTTATCACTCTCTTTTTCTCTCTCTGAATAAAAACATCAAAGGGTTTATGTTTTGTAGGAACTGATTGACTTATTCTAAGTAAATGCATGAAAAATTAATCAACAAAGATTTAGAATTAGTTTTATATCTGCAAGAAGGTGAAGAGAGTTTGCCACGAATGAGGTAACAAAGCTGACATACATTAAAAACATCAGGACAATTATCTATTCAGATTGGGAGAAAACTAGAAACCACTTTGAGCTAGGGCAAATGGCAATCTTGCTTGTTTTTTCCCTGCACTTTCCTTGACCAGATCTGCAGATCTGCTTGTCCAGATAATGTAGTTGGCAGAGAGAGCCAAAATTTTAAAGTTGGATTGTAGTCCAAATCCTGACTCAAGCATTTAGTAGGCAGATCATTTTACATAAATAAATGTATACCTCTTAGACTGTTCCACATTTGTAAAAATGGAGATAATACTGTATCCTCATAGGATGGGATTATAGTATGTGGTAATTTAAGGATTCTTTCTTATAATTGGCTTTGCTCCCCACTAAAATATTTCTAATGGTACATGGGCTAAATGAGATGATGACATGTATATGTGAACAACCCTGTCATGTTATTTTTATAAGAAGCCATGCTGGAAAAAGCTTCTATTTTGCCTGTATATAGCTGGGCCCACTTGAATTTGCTCTTGCTACTTTTAAGAAATGAGTCCTCTTATCCAAGAAAATTGATTTCAAAGCCTTTGCATCAAAAATAGGAGGATTTCTACAGTAAGAGTTTATACTGATACTCCTTTCTGGAAACGTCCTTAATAACTTTGCCTCTGTTCATCTTCCTATAATGGAAATTGACTCAGTCAATCAGGAATGTCATTTAGTCTCAAAAACTGCCTCCCTCTGCTCTTGTTTTCTGTTCTTTAATTTTGATAATCTCTAAGACTTTGGGTTTCAAGCAAATCATGCTTTCTCCGTTAGGTGAGGGTTTGCAAGTTGCAAGACCCCAGGACAGTAATCTTTACTAAGGGCTTCCTAACCATTTTCCAAAAAGAACTGACAGAAAATTCTGGAGCTGATGCCGAGTGAACTCCTGCTCCATGCCACATTCCTGCATGAACTGGGATTACTACACTGCTGAAGTATTTGTTTCTCATTTTGTTAACACTAAATAAATTCCCTGTTCTCTTTTGAAAGAGAAGTGCCTTGGCTATTATTTTCATTTTGAGAACCCAACACAGATAGTCTTTACAATCTGTTATGGCAGCTGAAAAATGAGGAAGGACTGTGATAAGGAACTTTTTATTCTCAAAGCCAGAAACTGTGTGGGTATATGATTCTGCTAGTAGGACTGAAACCAAGACCTTAGTTACTATGCACATCTAAGTCTCATCAACCTAATGGTACTGTGGTACATTAAGATATATTGAAACTATTGAATCTTTAAACATAAAATGAAACTCCAGGAGTATAGGGGACACAGCTCACTTGAAAAATCTCAAGAAAGCTTTATTATTCTGAAGAGGAAAAAAAAAAAACAGCAATTAAAGTCTAAGGTAGGTTATGGAGACCCTTTTAGTGGATAATTTCAAAGCTTCAGCAAAACGTAAGTATGCAAAAAGAAGCCCAGAGCTGTGCTTAAAAGTAGGAACTGGAAAAGTGGAAAATTTCTGTATTAAAAAATAATACTAATTTGGCTTTCTACTTGAAAGAGAGTAGGCAGAGTTTAGAATAAAAGGGCAGAAAATCAGAAGGGAAAAAAAAACAAAGGAAGCTAAAAATAGAAAGTTTGAGGAACAAATTAGGAGATGAAATCTCAAAGTTGTACAAATGACCGAAGAAATGTTTAGAATGTTTAAGGTTTTTTGGCACATCTAGATATGGATTCCATTGTCTCCACAAGTTGGGGAGCACAAATATCTAATTGCTTTTTTTGTTTATTTGTATATGTATTTTTAATTTGGGGAAGTTAAGAGTAAATTCTGATTGTGAGCCCCACATGTAGGTTAGCGCAGTGTGGAGCCAAAATAACTGGTTCTGGAGAGTGAAATGAACTACCGAATTATCCAACAGAGGTAGAGGTTGGAGTTACATGTGAAAATAAAACCATAAGCTTTCAAGAATTTACAGATTTGGGAAGAACATTGGACTGTCCCTTGGAATTCAGATTTCTAAACAATTATCTATATTTTAATGGTCAGAACAATACCAATTAATATATGGAACAAAACATTGTATATGTGTCAATATGTATAGTAGAGAACACTTGATCTGTAAGAAATAGCCTACATGTGTTTGGTATAATCAAGAAAAGGGGATGACATCCATACTTGGGACACAGCTATTAATGCGGAGCTGCAAATCCCAATAGATTGTGAAAATGGGGGCAGAGGGTAGAAAGAGAATGGAGAAGGGGAGGGAGGAAGAGAGGGAGGGAAGAAGAAGTGGATTAAAACTATGAGAGTGAGTACAACAGAAGAGACGAAAGGACAGAAGATGGAGGAGAACGAGATAAAGAAAGGAGAAAGAGAAAAAGGGATGAGTAAAAAGGACGGGTGGAGCAGGGGAGGGAAGGAGAAGAAATTGGGTAGGTGGAGAAAGAGATCCCTGTGCTAAATAAATCAGCCTTCCCTCCCTTGGTTCCTTCAAATCTTAGAGCACCAAACCACTTCTCCCAAGTATTTACACCAAAGCAAATATACTAAATCCAGAGAAGTGACCAAATGCCAAAAGCTAAAGAAAAATGGAAAAGAGATTTTTAACATATCTTTTTATGAATTAAAATAAAAGAAGTTCCAAATAGCAAAGAACCTTTCTATTATTCATACTTGGAAAGAAGTAGAACTTTGTTAAATCATCACCAACTCTTATACCAGAAATACAGCGATTACAATGACTTCATGTTTAAAATATTGCATAGCAGTTTGGAGTAAATTTCCATGCTGCACCCCTCCGCACTTTTTGTAAATTACTATTTATTGTTAATCAAATAATTAACTTTGTGCAAATTGTAGTGACTTGATTGGCACTATGCTTAAAAATTTGACTGCTTATAAAACAACTAGCTATATTGACACTGATAGAACAATAAGTAAAAAATCAAGATGGAATGAAAAGTAAAACAGTATGAAAACTGCTTATGGGAATAAATGTGCCAAAAGAAGATAGTAAGGTTTTACATTGAGGCAATAATTAAGGGTGGTAATAAAGGAGGTAGATTAGGAGAGATTTGATGTTGCAGCTGTGTGGTTGGCTTTCTCGCTCACTTGCAGAGGTTTTATTACGTAGACAGGAAAGGAAGCAAAGTAAAACAGATGGTGTTAATGGTAAATTTTCTGCTGGATTAACCCCAAAATAAAATAAGCAATTGTTTAAAATATTGACAAAGCACAGGGATAGTAAATAAAAGTGATGCTGCTGATAATAATAATAAAGGTCTATATCATTTGAATATAATTTATATAATTTTCTGTATGAATTTTCAATATAAAGGTGTCAAAGTAACATCATGGGAAAAGATCTACACCTCCCAGGGATCTTAATGCATTCGTTGAAGTTTTACTATTGTGTATATTTTGAATTGGGCTGGGAGAAGGTCTACCATATGCTTTCAATATTTAGAACCCTAAGAGGTCTTAACCTGACCCTGGTCATAGAATCTACAAAAATTAGGCAAAACCAAACACTAAACTTTCAAAACTTATGAAAACACATTACCATTTCATGCCATTAATTGTGGGTTCCCTTTAGAGAGCTGGTTTAATCAGAAAAAGGATTGCACCTGCATTACCATGATAATGACACACCGTGCATTAAGATGCACGTGTGGAACATGAGTTGATCTGCTTAAAACCTAAATCTTTGATGCAAAGTGGTTTGTGAATTTCAAGTAGATTTCCTATTCATAGTCTAAAATATTCTTTCAAATACAATGATATTAGAAAATAGTTAATTTGTTTTTCTCTGAATGGCGATAATGCTACTTGGTAGTCTGCTATCCTTGTGTGGATTTAAGCACCTTCGGCTCACCTCCAATTACTTCATCTCACCCCACAGGTACCTTGAGTCTCAGCTTTGAATGGAACTTGCAGTTCACCTCTTCAGCTCAATGTATTTAAGATCCAAAGGCCTCAATCTACCTTCCACACATCATAATTTTTTTTTTTTTTTTTTTAACATGGGCAGGCACCGGGAATTGAACCCGGGTCCTCAGGCATGGCAGGTAAGCATTCTTGCCTGCTGAGCCACTGTGGCCCAGCTGCTTCCATACATCAAATTGTTAAGAAATTTCTATATATGTCATCCCAATGATCAAGATACATTTATAGAACTCCCAATATCAAGAATAAAATTCATTTTCTTTTGGCGCAATCATAGAAAAAAAATAAAATGCTTATTTATATATAAAGACCCTTGCAATTTCTTATTGCCTGTTCTCTATTCCTAAAGACTACTATTCAGCTAGTTAACTTAGCATTCTCACTGAATCTTCTTTCAAAATTGAAGACCTGAGATTGTTAAAAATATATTTACTTTGAGCTTCATACCTTACCTATTAGATTCCACAGATGCAAAAGTATCATTATTGATGGTACTTAGGGAAATTATGTAAATTATGACCTCCTACTTGAACTAAACAAGCAGCTACACACCATACAAGAATACATATTCCTCCTGATCTCACCTGTCTTTCTAGGTATTTATTAAGGTAGTAGAAGATGAAATATGCCTAGAAAGTTATTCTGAGGTTATTTTATTCTCCAAAGTAGGGTGTGGGACTAGAAAGTGAGGATATGTAATATTTAACTTGTTTTCCCTGTTACATCTCTTTAATTTCATTTTTCCATGAAGGAACATATAATAAAAGATTAATTTAAATTTTGAGTCAATGATCTCTTTTCAAATAAATATAACACAAATAAACCAAAATCACATTTTTAATAGATCACTAATCCCATCATTGCCTAAAGAATTACATATACTGTTTATTTTACTAAGAGAATGGGCTTATACTTAATGATTTGACATGATTTAAATATTTGTTCACTAAACACTTTAATTCTTCTTAAATTCAGGAGACACCTGCATGAAACACATATACATATGTAAGTGCTTTAACATTTACAACTGAGTTATTGCAATATTCATTTCAAAACCATCTTACCACAATCAATCAAGTCTTTCAACAATGCACAGAGAAAATAAATATCTCAAATTGTCTATTCAGGGGCTCTGAGAGCTTAAAGGGCCTTAGATAGGATTATCACCAAAGAACAAAGCAATATATTAAAAATTTGAGAATTAGATTATGGAAGAGTAGTTTTCCCATTTATGAAAACAAATTGCATTAATACACATTCACTGCAGTTGTTTGCAGACACACACGCACACCACAAGTTCATCCAGGAAACATGCTATATCTATGGGAGACATCCTATAAAGGGATGGTTTGGAACGTATCACTCATGACCACTCATTTCCTTCAGGTAGCTGAGCTCCCAGATTTGGAGCAAGTGGGTAAGTCAGTGGGGTGCAGGAGAGAAGTCAGGGACGAATGAGGTGGACACCAGCTTCTAGGGCTCCAGTGCCTCTCAATTTCATGGAACCCTGTTGGTGGACAGGGAGTAATCACTAGTTTTGCCAAAAATGACAACATCTACAATGAAACTACTAACTTGTGACACCTGCTCTCACTTTAAATATGCATTTGCATAACACATGAGTTTAACCTATCAGATTTCTAAGATGCTTTCTATGCTAAGAGACATTTCAAGGCTGAAACTCAGAAGGTAAATGCCAGTTTTGAAGGCAATTACTTTAGACAATTCTAAGAGGTTGAATATAAGCTATGAACACATTGGTGACAACGGCATCTGAGTGAGAGACTGACACCTTCGTTGTTAGGCCTCCATATTGCATTTATGGTTACTAAAAAGAAATATCTCAAACTGCCTCTTTTATTTTTTTCTCTGTCAGTGGCGTTGTTCCCTATTGTATGCCCTAAAAGCAAGAGAGCTCTTATCTGAGCTTCACTCTATATACAAAATAGAATCTGTGATCTTCCAAACGTGAGTTCATGATCTTGCTTCCAAATTTGGGTTTTCCTACATATTGCCTATCTTGGGAAAAGGAAACACCGTATATTTGGGTCAAACCAGAAATCTGAAAGCCAACTTATCACTTCCTTTCTAACACCACCTCCACCCTACCAGTTTATCACAAAATCTGGCTAATTTTACTTCTAAATCTCTCCCTAAAGCCCATTTATGTTGCTTTAGGGAGAACATCCACATTCACTTCTAATTCAAACTGCTCCAATCTCCTCCCTGATTCCTGCAAATGTCATTCATTCCTTGTTCACTCTCGACATCTCTATTATACTTTCAAACGCACCCAGAGTAATCGTTTAAAGAAAAAAACAAAACAAAACAAATAAAAAAAATCATTACACTTTCCATTGCTGAGAGGTAAGGGTTAATTTATCCAAGAGAGATCTTCTGGGCCTCCAGCAAAGCTCCAAGAAAACTGGCTAAGGCCCAATCTTGGCTGACCAAAATCATATCACAAGCTGAACTAGGCCTTCTACAAACAAGAATGCTAATATGGAAATTCAACTTACTTGCTATATCAGATACTTGTAAACATGGCATGGACCTCAGAGCTTTCATCAAGACCTCAGAGGGGCTGATACTACCCCAAACCATAAATGTCAGAGAGGGCTGAGTCAAGATCCTGTCTCTTAACATTGCTATTATTTTTTTCTGCTCCTCGGAAACACAGTGTTTTCCCTAATCCTGCAGTTTTAAAGCCCCGCAGCCCCAGTGTAGGGCTTCCTCTAAGTCCAGTATCTGACTCTGCTGGATCTCTGCAGGCTATTCTAGAATACAAATGTACCCCCTTCTGACCCTGACTCAGTGAGGCAAACTTGGGGTTAAACTTTAACCCCAAAATGCCATCTCAGCTGGTTTGGGGTCCTTGTTTGCATAACAACTGCCAGGTATAACTCTTCAATAGTACCACATCAAACCAAAGGGCTTACCTTGACTTGAGACCCAGCTTGATCTGACCGCTGCCTCCTTTCCTGGGATCACTTTGCACCACTTGTTCTCTTTGTTTCAGCTAATTGCACTTCTTTCATTTTTCACAAAAGCAACATCTTTTTTTCTGCCTCAGGGCCTTCAAACTTCCACTCTCTCCGCTCAGAACATTCTCCCCAACGCAGGCACTGGACAGAATTGCTTCCAAAAGGAAAGCCACCCTGATCTTCCAGACTAGCACAGTTGTCCTTTATGCACACTAATATTGTTTGGTAAGACAAACAAACAAATAAAAAGAAACAGGAATCTCTTGCAATTTTTTTTCCTTGTATTTGCTATTCCCTATTCGAAGTTGAATCCTAATGTGAAAAGCTCATGATATTCACCAGTTGCTACAGAAAGATTTATTTATGGTAGAAGAATTTTCAGCATACACATTCCCTCCAAAAAGTGATCCCTTGTTTTTTTTAGTTTAATTCCTGCTGCTTTCAATAGCATGTTATGTTCTCTTCTCACAGCATATGGTACCTATTCTGTGCAACACTTACAATAAATGCAATTATATGATTAACTGTGAGATTAATTGATTTACTTCTGTTTTCCCCTCTAAACTATATTCTGCATGTGGGATGAGACTACCTGCTTTCCTACTACTGTGTGCTCATTCCATAACACAGTACCTGGCTCACAATAGGTACCCCATAACGAGTTTTTGGGTAAAAAAATAAATGGTCTCATTTTCAATAAGAAAAGAAAAAGAACAATTAAAAAGTATTAAAATAAAAATAAATTTAAAAATTACATCATAATTATAGAAAATTGAAAAAAGAGAAGAACATCATCTATGATTCTATCAGAGAACTATTTAGATTTGTTGCTTGTATTTTTTAAAAACACAATTTCATCACAAAAATACAAGTTACTTATTCATTAGCAACATAAAGTGTGAAAAAAAATGGAAGGACTGAGAAAATAGAGCTGTAGACTCAGCTGACAAACATAGGACATAAGGTACGCTATAGTAAAAAAGGAGAGAGCAGAAGACTTAAACTCTGTGCCCAGTCTTTATTAAGGCAGATATTAGGCTGAGACATTAAATGAATTACCAGTTTCTCTTTTTTAAGGAAGATGTTGAGATTCTCATTTGCTAAATGTCTTTGGAAACAGACAAGAGAAACAGATGAGACTTAGATCAAACAATGGTTAATGTACAAGATAAACAAGACGTGGATAAATCACCAGGACCAGATGGAAGTTCTTATGTTCTTTCATATGCACGATTTTCCTCTTCAAAACAGAGATGCACAAAAATATGTCTGGGGTTAGTCTAAGTGCAAGGAGCAAGGGAAGGAATAGTGAATTGGTTTCTAAGGCTGCCTTCTTTCACAATTTTTACATTTAGAAATAAAGAACCAATAGAAGTGTCACCCCATATTGAAATCTTCTGTAGTTTTCATAACCATAAGAATCAGTCTGAAAACAAAACAAAACATTCCCACACAGAATGGATGCCCAATCATAATAACCTAAATAAAGTGAATATTTACAGTGCATCTGCAATTAGATATAATGACACTTTACAATATAAGCAAAGTAGATTTGAATTTTTCTTATCTTTACTATGAGATTATTCAATTCTGGTTCTGATATTTCCAGCCAGAAGAGTATCTAGACAGCTGGTTGAGTGAGTCATTTCAAGTATTCTAAGAGACAAGCATAAGATTCATTTGCTCTTTGCTTATGGGGATATATTAATGAATCTTCAATCTTGCTTTCACTGTCCCCTTTGGCCGTAATGCATTTGTAGAGAAAGCAGGTTTACATAACAGAAAGACTTCTGTCAATAGTATTAAACCTGCTGTTATTTATCTTCTTAGTCTCAGAACATGGTTGGGAAGAGAAAAGTAAGCTAAAAATGAAGAATGTTACAGTTGTTCAACAATACAAAATAGGATTTTCTTTTAGTATTTTTCTCGTAGCTGTTATTTACAATTGTGAAGTTGATTCCTAATCGGGAAGGCCATGATATTAGCCAACTGTTCTGGTAAGATGTGCTTAAGGTAACTGAAGTAATTTAGATACACATATTTACTCTGAAAATGACCACTCTTTGTTATCCTTAACTTGATCCTTGCTTTGCAAAAGAGATTTTATGCTGCCTTCTCTGTTTGGTGGAGGTGGCTATTCTGAGTCACTTCTTATTATTGTGATTATTATTTGAAATAGTACTGAACAACAGACTTTCTGATCAAAACAAACAAAAGCAAGATGGATGGGGTAGAAAAAGTGTCTGTGGTGCACATTATACTATGCCAAATGCTCAGTCAAAACAGTCACTGTTTTGGTTTGGGCTGTGAGTGATTTCATATTTCATTAGGGTTTGTGGCATGAAAAACAGGGTGGGGAGCATGAATAGTAGGATGGCCTGGATGGATGGAAGGCTCAGGGACAGCAGAAGGCAGGTGACTACAGGGAAAATTCTCACATTGTATCCTACTGTATTTTGCTGTGAACAGTGCCTGTTGGAGTTGTACAGTGAAGAAACTCTTGAGATAAAGGGTTTCCCCACTATGTTCTTTAGTGTCCTGTTGTTCAAGAATCAAGGAGAACAAACACTGCCCAGAGAGAACTGACCCTTCTTTCCTCTTCCTCTGACCTGGGGAAAGGACATGCTGAACCCAGGATACATACAGATACAACAAGAAAGAAATAGGAAATAAAATCCAAGCTAAAACACAATAAAACCCCAATTTATCCAGAAATCCCTGAGTCCAGTTCCACCATTGTCAACTGCTACCTTGGGAGGGAATTGCTATCAAAGTAACGTTATGCTTTCATAGTGCCTGTCTTTGGGCAATGTTAAAGCCCAGCTACCTAATGGTCACTGGCAGTGAGAGTACAGTGGCGTGAAGGAAAGAATATTTCAGTGTTTTGGTGGAAGAGAAATGTAACAAGATGGATAAATGCTAAATTTATCCACTTCACATTGGACTATGGACAATCTTCTGAAGGTGCAAAGATCAGATCATGTTAGAACACTTTTATTTCTTCAAGTTCTCTCCGGTCTCTTCCTTTTCTTTTCCTTGACCACTTCAGGCTCATTTGCTACCCTTTTCGGGTGGTGCAAAAGCCTCAATTTTCAGTTTTCTAATCCACTTCACAGAGTTGCCTTTATATTTTCCTGAAACAGACTACCTCTATGCCTCCATTCTTTTCAGAGAAGTGCAAATACCTCATTGTTGCAGCCAAGGCTTGAAAGACCTGATCTCCAGCTTGACTTCTCCCCAAATACCCCATGTATGCCATGCATCTGACACATTGGACCATTCGCCATTTACCTTTCTCCAATTATGCACTATGCCCACTGAAGACACTTTGCTATGTCCATGCCAATCCTCATTTTGGAATTCCCTTCTTTTTTTTCTACTGTACAGCCCAACACAACCCTCCATGCCTCTTATACCTCTGAAGCCTTCTTGATGTCAACACCTAGAATCAAGTGTCCCTTGCATGCTTCTTTAGCACACCATTATTTATATCTGGGTTGCAACCCTTTTCCAATCTTCAATGCATTATTGTTTGTCATTGCATATAAATCTATGTAACTAAATTTCAAGTTCCTTGAATTTCTGTGATATTTTCCACCTAATATATTCTCATGAATAATAGTTGAAGCTAACAAATTAGTAATAATAAGTTTATGTGAAAGTATGTTAAGCAAAAACTAAATGTTACGGAACATAGGCATGGGTATATATATTTATAGTGGTAAAATCTTCTCTCTGTTGGGATTATCTGCATTTAACATAGGATCAACAATCTAAATTAAGTAAAAGGCTTGCTAAGGCAACCTTTTAGACTTTTACTAATGATGAAGAAACTACTGGGGGTTGCAGGAAACTATTCCAGTATCCATAGTATCACATTTTATGAGCAATCCCTTAATTAGAAAGGCAGTAGAGGTTAAAAACTTGGGTTTGGAGTATGACTTGAATTCAAGTTCTGAATTCATCTCTTTCTAGCTTTATGATATCGGGTAATTTGCTCACACTCTCTAATCTCTGGTGATAATTCTTAATATAAGGAATTATTTTAAAATCATGTATGGATAAGGCATTTTGCAAAGGGTTTGACACAGCATAATACTTGTCATTTATTAAATACTTAGTATTTTCTATCTAAGGACAATCATGTTAATCTAAGTAAAACTTTAAATCTTGAATACATCTTCATTAGAAAAGTATAATAACTTTAACCATGTGATTTTACATTATTTCTAAGGTTAATTTGACTTAAATATGTTTCAATGAAGTTAATTCATCAACTCTGCATGCCAAGAAATTCTAGTGCATAAGAAACAATGAATTCACATCTAAACAATCAACAGACTCAAAGAGAAGAAATAAATGAAAAAAAAAAACACATACAACTATTAAAAATAGAATTTAAAGGCAAAACATCTTTTCTATTTCTCCTCTAGTTTTTTGGCCTTACAGAATCATTTAATATGCTTATGCCAGGTGATTTGGTCACTTATTTTAAAAAACAAGGAACCAAGGCACAGACAGAAGATGTTTCTGGTGCATTAAATGGCACATATGGTTGTGGATTTGGTGACAAAACTCGGCTGTGAGCAGCAAGGACACACTCCTTCCTTGTGAAGAATTTGCCAAAGGCAAAGGAAAACAAAAAATTTCCAAAGGCAAACAAAAACAAAAACAGGAGGTAGAGACATGTAATGGAATTGAGGAACATCACACAATGAAGACCCTTTCCCATAGGTAGGGAAATGGATTCCTGTTCAAAATCAAAGAGGGAAGTTTGTGCAAATATATCCAAAATTAACTTCTCAGTGTAAATTTCTTTGTGTTTTTTTCTCTTGTTGAAATATAGAAAAATAGGCTTTGGCTAAGTCCGTCTCTTAATCTCTTAGAATTGTTTTCACTTAAGTTGTATGGCAGGGCATCTCAAAGAAAATAATGCCCAGGAAACTGACAGAAGTTGGATATAAATAATCATGACTCTCATTTTCCAGAAACAGGAAGATGATTTGGCCGACTCTCCAGTCATAACAGGGAAGAAGGCATAGCCTTGTGCCAATTGGACGGCGAGGGTTTTCAATTTCCTTTGCCTCTGGTTCACCCCCCAAATCCCATATCTTAAGCATTTATTGGGTATCTACTTTATCTTCAGGACCGTGGGAACAAAAAAGGAATGAGAAAGGTATTGTTCCTGATAAATCCTACAATCTATCCGAAACATATCACAGAGTTCGAAAAGCCTTTGCTTTCCAATGAAAGGATATCTTTATATCCACACTACTTTCAACAGGAAACTTCCTCTCCACATATATGAGGCAAGGCTTTGATACATAAATTTATTCTATTTATTTTTTGATGATGATGAAACATAATTAAATTTTAAAAGAAAAGAATTGCAAAAACTTTACTTTGGTAATTCGTACTCAAATACTGTGAGGCATTTAGAAACAATGCCACTTTACATTTTCAATAATACTTCCTATTATGCTATTTTATATGCATTTTTACATTTATATTTTTGCATTTAATCATCACAACTTCACTATTAGGCAAGCATCTTTACCCCTATTCTGCAGACCGTGAGTCTGAGGCCTAGAGAGGTCATGTTATTTGCCCAACAGATCACATACAGAACAATTAGTTATTAGGGATAGAAATCTGGTCCAAGTCTACCTGAGGTCATAGGGTTTCAGGGACCATCGTACACAGGAATAAAATCCCAGACACTAGAGTCCTAACCCCAAAATCATTATCTATTGTTTCAGGTTCTGTATCTTGAAACCCAAAAGAAAAATGAAGTTTTACCTAGTAGGGGTAGATTATTCAAATAGGTGGGTAACAATAATATTTCATGTACTCTCTATATAAATATTTAAATATTTCTATATATAAATATATAATTTAATATGATTACCATTATGAGAAAACATTATATATTAATATATATTTGACATGGGATTTTTTTTTTTAGTTGGCACCTTGTAGTATCTCAATATTACACTGATAAAAGGAGTAAGGAATCAAGTTGCATCTATTTTATTCACAACTTAGATATTGCTTTTAAAAATATCTGATATCAGCATACTTAGATATTGCTTACTTAGATATATGCAGCACCTGTTTCTTCTACACAGTTAGAAATATGCAACTGAAAAGTCTTTGCCCTGTATGATAGTTAATGAAAGTTCTAGTTAATAGATTGCTAAATAAGCCAAATTTTCCCTTATTTGATGCACAGTCATTTTTAGAAATGGTGAGGGAAAATGGCAATATTGCGTTCAAGTTATACCTATATGACCTCATTTTCTTTCTTACTTAGAATATGAGAGAAAAGACACTTACAGGCCATGTGGTCTACCCCCTTATTTTTTATATTTGAGGAAATTTATATGCAAAAAAGGAGGAACAATTTATTGAAGAGCTAATAACAGTTTTTTTGACTCCAAATTTTCTTGAACTCTTTGGAGATTGGGGATGGGAGGCCCTGACTTTCATTCCAGCTGTACAATTCAACAACTGTCTTGAATTAGCATATAAAATTGTTGTTTTATAGGTCACAAGGGTTGAACACTAGCAATTTCATATGGTTCAACCTAATTGTGGTAATCTGAAACTGAATGGACCCCAGAAGTTCATGTTCTTAAAGCTAATCCGTTCCTGTGGATATAACCCTATTGTGAGTGAGACCTTTTGATTAGGTCAGCTGAGGCATGCCCCAAGTGGGTCTAAATCTTCTTACTGGAGTCCTTCATAAATGGGATGAATACAGAGAAAGAAGCTGAGAAAAAGACACAGAAGCTGAAAGAAAAAGCCACAGAAACAGAGAAATTCCATGTAACCAAGAAGCTGAAAGCAGCAAAACTCGGAAGAGAAGGGAGAGACAAGTAGATGCTGCCATATGCCCTGCCATATGACAGAGGAGTCCAGGATCACTGGCAGCCAATCTTGGGGAACAAAGCATTACCTAATGATGCCTTCATTTGGACATTTGTCTCAGCCTCAAAAATGTATGCTTAAAAGATAATAAATCCCTCCTGTAAGAGCAAACCCATTTCTGGTGTACTGCATTTTATCAGCTTAGCAGACTAAAGCACTAAAACATATTAGGCACTCACACAAACTCAATGAGTGCTTGATATATTCTCCCACTATACTCCATATGCTGCCCAGGGTAGCACCCGATGGCCATGGACAAACTTGGAGGTGGCTGAGTGGGATTCAGCAAGTAAAGATTCAGCACAGAACCCAAGGAGGTATCTGCCGTGTCTTCTACATCAGACAAAGATTAAAAACAAGAGTTCAAAAAGGAAGAGTAGATAGACAAGTAGTATTAGGGCATCTGTAGTCAGCAATTTACAGAATCCCAAGAAGTTTAGGCAAGGTAATGCAGGAAGTAATGAAAGAGCTCAGATTTAGTTAGCAATCAGGATGATGGGAATGAATGTAAAATTCCAATAGTCAGCAATAGTGCTCCAAGCCATTCATTTATGTATCCAGTACAGATTTATTGGGTTCATACTATATCCTAGGCATGGTACTTGGTTCTAGAATGGTGAGAAAATATCCTTCAGCTTATGTTCTACTGAAAAAGGCATGAAGTAACCACATAAGCAAATAAAAAATCAGATCCTTACTTATTTTCATTGATATAAAGGAAATATCCTGGATGATGTACTAAGGACTACTGGGGCAGTAGAGGTCAGCAGTATTTGAGTAAGGTGGTTAGGGAAGTTCTCTCTGGATGGGTAACAAATATCTTCAAATAAAATAGCATACATTTCCTTTGGTAATAATCTGACATTTTTTTAATCCCTTTATAAATATCTCCTGAACTTTATCAATGTATCAGATATAAATGGTAAATTTTCCATGATTGAAAATCTACATACAGGTCTGAGCAATGCAGCATGTACATTTCAGTACTTTTTAAATGATTTGTGGTTATTGTTGTCTTATTGAAAGAATGAGCAATTTTTAATTATGGAGTAGTTGGTTATAGTGTATGAATTATCTTGACCATTTGATCTTCTTACTCACTCCTCTAATGTTTGCTTCAAATATATTTTGCTATTTATTACAATTTGCACAGGTTGTATTTAGGAGAACCAAAAGAAAGGAAAATTCAAAACCAATCTTCTTTGTTCTAGTAAAAGATATGTTTGATGAGGGCAGTAGACCGTCGGTCAATATAATGCTTCCATTTTACTTTCCGTAAATTAAATTTATCTGAGCTATTCCCATCCATTATTGCAATACGGAAATGAAATTGGTTTAAGGAGAAATGGCAAATTTTGTAATAAATTACTTTCTATGGGGCTGGGGAAAAAGGAACATACCTATAAGCATTATTGATAATGGATGTAAATGTGAACATGATTTTCTTAAGATCAGGGTCAGGAATCAGGTCGCTGTATACCTCATGGATGCTATTAAATTGAGCTGATTCATTTAGCCAAATCACACATAGACCACTGGGCTTTGCTTTAAAAGTAGTTATTTACTGTTTGAAAGCCAACACACACAAAGGTAACATGAGAAATATGAAATAGAATTAATTTTTAAAACATATTAAAATATTTTTTTTTAATTGAGGGCAAAGGAAATTTGATTTTAAATGAATACCTTTACAGCATTGTAGATAGGGAAATTATGTGCACACAGTCATGGTGCATTTTGCTCGAAGATTTAAACTATTCACTGATATATAGAGCCTTCCAATTACTGTTTTCCAATGAAAGATAATATAATGAGATAAAGCTGTTACAAGATTGAGTTCTGAAACTTTTACAAGAATCAAGGCAAAATGAAGACAAGCCACTAAGTTCTGAGTCATAGTAAAAAATGTCATTTAATGCGGTAGAATATAAACAAATTTCTTGTACACTATTACGGGGAGGGGAAAATGAAGATGGATATAGGAATTGAGAGAAAAGGAAAAAGCTAATTATATGCTAATTAATTAACTAACGATTGAACAACCTGATTATCTTTCAGCAGGTTTTTTTTAAGTGCTTATTAGGTGCCAGCATTTTTTTGGGTGGGTGTTGGGGTGGTAAATAGAGCAATTAGCAAGACAGAGCAAGTTCTCTGCCTTTATGAAACTTACACTCCATTAAATGAAACAGATAATAAACAATTCAGATGAGGAAAAAAAAAGCAATTTCAGATTGTTTTCTGTAATACCAAAGAAATAAAATAGGGCAGATATAATAGTGATAAATTGGGAGAAAGAGGCTCTGAATAGAGGGCTCAATCTGTGATAAGAAGTGACTTGTGCAGGATTAATTAAGAAATAAAAATCCAAGTACACAAGTTAAAATTTACCTCCATGTATAGCAAAGAATTTAGAAACATAGAATAGGGATAAATATCATAAAGGAAATAATGCGTATACCAGATATATTAGAAAACAGAATAATTCTAGTAATGGAGAGAAGAATGTTTGCCCAGTTTTCATTGCATTTCAGGGTGGAAGTGGACACCATGGCTGAACTGCAGAAAAAAATGATTTGAGCACGGATGAATCCACACACATCCTCCTTGGAGAGTTCTCCTCAACCTTTGTCCCCACTACTCTTTATCTTTTATTCAGATCCATGGTTTATTTGCTCTTTAAACAGATTTCCATCCTTCACTTTATGGAGTAAAGCTTCACTGAACATGGTTTTTCCTTCTCCACTTTCCTGGCAGGAGCCACACCCCGTTGATTGTGGCCAAGCTGACAGGAAAGGGAAAAGAGAGATGGAGAAGAGAGATATTATGGTTTTCCTAAGGATGTCTGCAGCCCTGTTCTGATGATCCTTTATGCTGTGTAGGAGAGAACAAATGTAAGAAGAGATGGAGAGGGCAAAATCAACGCTTTGCCAACTGAGACAGTTCTCTCCACTTGTCTCCTCAAAACGAATGTATACTATAAAGAATTTAAGAGGGACCAGGATTAACCACGCTTACCCATTCTCAGGTTTTTTTCTGGGCAATCTGGCTCCCTAATGTGTGATTCTTTCACAATTTTGTCTTTTTAGGTCCATGACTCAGATACCGTCTGGAAGTAAGGAAAGCTGAGGAGAGGAATTTCTGGGTCTTTCTCCAGTACAGAATTAGACAAAGTCGGTATTTCCAAATAAGGATTAATATTTGTATTAGTAATCTAGCATGACATTAGTGACATGTTTCTAATGATAACATCTGATAAATTGAAAATATATCTATACATATACAAATTTGGCATTTAAGTGTCAGGAAAAGGTAAGATATCTGTTCATCGCCATACAGCTGATGGCAGTGACAGAGGGAAAGCAGAGGGGAGTGAGGAGTGACAGTTGACTCTGCTGAGGTTGAAGTGTGAGAAAAGAACTGAAGCTAAGAAAACAAGCCCTTAATTGAAGGATAAAGGTGAAGCAAAAAGGCAAATTGGCTTTGTTTAGTTAAGAAGATTACTGAGATAAAGTCAGAAAATGCTATAGTATTTTTATGTACATTAAGAAGTTCCTGTGTTAGGGATCAAAAAAGCAGTACAGCAGTACAAGCAAATGAGCATGGCAAATAGTTCTCAGGAGAAAAATACGGACTGTGTGTGTGTTGTAATGATGATAGAGGAATTTTAAAAAGTGCATTGATTCCCAATCTTGAGTTAAATTCAGCAGGTAGAGTTTGTATTGGCATTCTGTTATGTACCAGTACCTGTTAATGACATTCTAGAAAAGACCCACTTTTTTTCATAGCTTTTTTTGTGGTTAGGACAAGTGTTTTGGGCTATTTTAATGACTATACTTTTGAAGCCAATGGCTACAGTGAGGAAACTTTTTGCAAAGATCAATGCAATTGGGCCTCTAGAAACTGTACATATGTGTGTCTATTACATGGTTTGTAGAACCTCTTGGATCAGATCAGGAGAATTTCTATTTTTTTCTATTATTTTTAACAAGGTAGTCATAAAAAAAACTTACTTCCTAGTGAATGCACCCCTAATCTATGCCAAATTCATATTGTAGATGTAAAAAGCTTACCCCAAAATTACGTAAACACAGATTTCATACTTTAAGAGGCCAAGGTTGCCTAGTCCCTGTCGAATTACTGAAATACATGCAAGCACTGTTTATCAGATGGGACCTGGACATTCTCAGCTCTTGCCAATGACTTTATTTTGCTTTTCTCTCAGACACACACCTAAACTACCTGTGGTGTTTTGAAGCTGTTTGTACTCAGAAAAACATGTTCTGAATCTAATCCATTCCTGGGGGTGGACCCACCCTAAGAAGGAGCTTTTGACCAGGGTACTTCAGTTAAGGTGCGACCCACCTCGTTCAGGTCCGGACTTAATCCTGCCACTGGGGTCCCTTATAAACAGAATGCATACAGGGAGAGAGAAAAATAATCCATGGAACAAGAAGTTGAAAACAAGGACATCCAGAAGGGAAGTGAGAGAATAGCAGCTTGCCATGTGGCAGCCCGTCTTCTGGAAGAAAGCAATACCCTGATGATGCCTTGAGTTGGACATATTCCTGGACTCTAACCATAAGTTAATAATTCCCCATTGTTTAAAGTCAACCCATTTCATGATATATGTTTAAGCAGCTTAGGAAACTAAAACACTATCCATCTGAAAATGTAGACTCTAAGTAGAATTAGTGAGTGTGCCATGCTCATTCCAACCTCAAGACAGATTCCTTGGTACCCTACTCCCTTCTCCCAATCATATTTTCACCTCTTAGTGCCTCCAAGTAGAAATTTTTTGAGCCACTGCTTGGCTAAGTAATATTCAACATGACAACTTAAAATTCAATTGAAAGCCTCCTGTTTCATGAAAATATTTTTTGGGTCAAAAACATAAAGACAAATACTTAAATTAAGTTCTAAATGTTATAAGGGCATCATTTATGTTAAGGAAAACTAGTATAAAAATGTCCTCACTGTCTAAACCATCTTTCCAGCAGTCTTCCTTTATATAAATATACACTTTTATATAAATATATGTATGTAATAGATTGATATAAAGTGCTTTTCCAGAACTGAATATAATGTAGAAGTCGAGAAAATTTTTTAAAATAATAAAAATAGTAAGTACTGCCAAAGAAAACAAAAGAAAGGAAAAACAATCAAAGTGAAGCGCTTGAAGGAATACGAGGTATTTCTGTTTCTCTTTAATGTTACTTGGTTCTTTCCCACTTAGGCCACTGCAGATCTGCCAGAGACTTCACTGTCAAAGCAAAATTTCAGAGATGAGGAGCCACTTCAAGTTGACATAGGACTCTCTAATCTGTCAGTCAAGGCATGAGGGGAGCAGTGAAATAGCAACAATGTCACTGAAATTATATTCCTTTTCTCCTTCAAGGACATAAATATTTGATTTCCTCTTTTCCAAATTATTTCCTTATTTATTACACTAAAAAAAGTGTATTTTTTTTTAGTTTGCCCCAGCTTATAATCACTATTCAAATCTTTCCATGGTTCATTGACATAAAGTCTCTGAGTTCAAAAGGAGAGTAATGAAGTTAAAAAAGAGTGTACATCATATTGCAACAGGAAAATGCAACTACCTTTTACCCCTCAGCTTGTAGATACAGCTCTGGTATTGCTTTCAATGACCGTTTTAGCTTTTCTAAGTGTGATTGTGGGGTATCAGCAGCTTCTCCAGCCCTGTGAAACAGGAGCAGGTGCTAGGGTGCTATTGACATGTGGGAATTAAACCAGGGATCAGCAAGATCAGGGTTTTCTATTCCTCCCACAGCCTCCTGAGATTGTGTTTTCTGAGTGAGTGAGAGGCAGGTACACTTCTACCCCGCTGCAAAAAATAATGTTGTTTCTGCAGGCGGGGGAGAGTTTAACCTAATCTCTGGGAAATGTGGCAGAAGTCCTGTTTGTATGGAAGGAAAGAGGAGAAGCTTCAGTTTTAAACCTGATGAACTTTATATTGTATAAAGCTGATCCAGGGTCACTGGGACTCCTGGCAGCTGGGATAAAAGCTGGGGTTTATTACACAAATGTGAGGAGATGAAGGAGAGTATGTACAAATGTTTGTTGACTCTATAACAATATTCTGACTCATGAAAAGGAAAAACCTTTGTAAGCCAAAAGGTATTCAAAGCCAGAGGAAAACGAAATATTTATCATAACAAAATTGAAGCACAAGGTAATTTCGCACATGCCCAAGAACAAGCTGCTTCAAAGGGTGTATCTAAACAACACATCAGAAGATGACAGAGGGGTTGAAAGGAATCAAATCTATAAAAGTATTAAAGGTGGCATCATCAACCAAGGCTTACTTTCTTTGATTTTTTGCCTGAGATAGGAAGAGATCGTTATCGTCTTGCCATTTGTTCAACACCCTTTGTATGCAAAGCAGAGTGCTAGCAAACATTATTTATAACACCCTGCAAAGGAAATAAGACACCTCATCCTCAGCCTTCACACTCTTTCTAATAGGGGTTTCAGGCCAAAGCCAAAGCCATCATAGACACAACTGAAATGGAGTAGATTGATGCGTGATAGAGTCAACTGCATATGTGTGAAATGGGCTGAAATCTGTTCTATCCATAGTACCTCTATTTTTTTCCGTATTACCATTTTATTACAGAGGTGAGAATTGTGCCCTTCTTAAAAAAAAAAAAAAAAAAAAAAAACAGTAGCAAACACTGCGCAGTTCCAAAAGTCTGTTAAATTCAGCAATTTTTTTTTTTTTTGGTGTCTACTGTTTATCAGCTTTGCGTAAGGCTTATTCCAGTCCTCCAAAACTTTCAATCCTATTGAGAAGAAAAAAACTCAAAATCATTTAAATATCAATGCAAAATAAGTCAATACTTAAATAAGTATTGAAAGGAGTTCAGTGCTATTGACATTGAGTGGGAGCAAGAGTGAGAGAGAGCATAACAGTATTCTATCCAACCAACTGTGTGCTTTTGACATCTAGTGTTTGGGGGATTTTGAGCTTTGAGGATTTAAATAAGTTTTTATTATAGTGGGAAACATTTCCTAAGGAATAAAGTTACTTCTACTAAAAAGCTAGGGGTGGGAAGTGAATAATGAGAGTGAATGAGAATATCTGTTGTCAATGAAAAGACAAGAGTTATTTAATGAAGACTATAATAAAAAACATGGGGTTCTGCTATATAATGAAAAGATTTGCTACTGCTCCCCAAGATGGAACCTTCTCTCTGACCTTTCTTATCTCTTACTTTTCCCTCTGTGTTTGATTCTATATTGTCTTTACTATCATTCTTCCACTTTAAATGATGCTGACAAATCTTTCTTTCCTTGAGGATTTTCTGCAAGGAACTTGAATGCATCTATTTCTCCCTAATTCTGCATCTTTCATTAGCAATTTCTGTTGCAATATGATACCTTTGAATTTCTTCTCTAATTGATCCAAACTTTCTTCCTAAACATATTGTAATTAGGGAAATAGACCAAGTCTATTTTATTTGGTATAGAACTGGGTTCACAAGAGTACTTTATAAATGGATAAGAAGATGAAATTACATTGAGGTAGACATAACTAAAATTATCCCAGAATTTCTTTGGGATTATTAAAATTTTAATATGCAATACACATTTGCACCTTTCCAGGGAATTTAAATTAGAACCACAGCTGGTAAACTCAGCGCTACCTTGGGGGACTTTTCTAGAACACTGTACTATTCATAAAGAGACTAAATACACAGTCCCTGTGCCACTTTTTTAATCAAAATGACCATTCTGATGCTTATGCTGGTGTAATCACATTTCTTAGATGAGTCAGTACTTTTCTTGGTTTCTTAATTTTGCAAGTGGAGGTTAGTAATGATGAAATACATGGAAACTATATTTCAACAATTGCAATGAAAAAGATGGGAGAAGATGATAATTTGTCTATATGCTCAGAATGGAAACAAAGCAATGACAATTTTTTATTCCAGCTGGAAATTCTACAATAAGATTTACATTTTTTGTACTGAAATATTGAAAGAAAGGTACAAAAGAGTTTTATTAGAATACAATTCATAATTCCTTTATGGACTAAAATAAAGTCGCAAAGATGAGTATGTAAAGGAGTGTAATAATATTACTGTCTTTAACATGGAAAAGTGGTTTACACTCTCTCACTTAAATCAATCCTGACTCTCCTGTTTTACTGCTATTTTGTTGACTTCCTTTTTTTCTTCCTTTACCTATACCTTAAGTCATCTGCCTCTCTTGCTGAAGTGGAATGCTTTCTTCTCTTGGAGTTCTCATAATATTTTATGAGAATATTGCAATATAAGCAACCAGAAAGGACCATCTAACAAAACGATTTAGGTGCCTTGAATTCATAATAATGAAATACATGAAAAGGTCCTTTGCCAGATATCTATACAACATGATGGGTATGCATTTACCACAAATGTAATCATAAGGTCTTAACATTAGTGACTTCTCAACCAATAGTATTTTGAATCGATATGATACTGAGGTGTCACAGTTATTTTCAACAATTTTATATTTCTAGGTAATATTTATGAAGCTCTGTATAGTAAACACAGTTTTCAACCTTTTTTCCCCCTGAAACAGTATTCAAAAGAGGGGTAAGGGGTCAGGTACATTAACCTCAAGAATAAAAACCACTTAAACTTGACCTAAATATGCATATGCTTATGTTACACATCAGCTACAACATGAAATATGAGGGATTTGAGTTGGAAGATATCAAAGTGACATCAAACCCTTTACCCTCTTATTTTGCTTCCCATCCTCTCCTTGGAAGATGTATTTCAGCATTTCAATTCAGGGAACCCACCACTTCCAAGTCACTGTCATCTCCAAATTACTCTAACCAAAGAGTAGATGGCACAAACCACCACCCAATCTCCACCCAATATGTCACTTAGCTTCTCTTTTTAAAATCCATTTAGCTTTCGAGTTTTATCTGCATCCTTTGTATCTGAGTAAATTATTTCCTCCTCCATTAAGTGTTCATGGCTTTCAAACACGTACAAACATACCTTCCCTAGCCAAGCTCTAGAGATATAATTCTTTCAAACTTTTCCTACAAGTCAGCTCCTTTCTCCCAATCAATTATGAAACTCTTCTGTGGGTTCCTTCCAATCTATCTACTTATTTTTGGTAGCCAGACAGCCCAAACTGAATGGAGCATCCTAGAATAGGTCTCATGAATGTCACTGAGAGTGGAACTGTCATCCTCTTACTCCATGATGAAATGGCTCTAAATAGACTACATCCAAAAATAACATTAGCCTTTTGGGTGCCACATCACACTAAAAACGTATAGTCTTTCCTCCTTTTCAGTCTTATATACCCAGATGAATAATGGGATCTCGAGGATATGTCCTCATCAATTCAAGGATTATTAGGAGAGTATGATTTTCAATGTTCCTTGTTAGCATTCCCAATTTGTCCTTTTAACTTTTAAATCTTGTTTCCTTTTATATAATTCTTTAACTCTCTGTTTAGGCTTACTATTCCAGATAATTCCCATGTAGCTTTTTTTCAGAAATATACTCCAAACAAACATATTCCTTAATATCCAATTGTTTAAGTCTTTTTGCTAAATATAAGACTTTTTACTTTGGTCCTTTTTCATCTAGTTCAATAGATATTTATCATATTTCTGCATTGTCATTCATTGTATTAAACACTGTTTAATAATATTTTAATGTTATTTAATATTAATATTTTCTTTGTTTTTTTTTTTTTTTTTTTCACATGGGCAGGCACCGGAATCGAACCCGGGTCCTCTGGCATGTCAGGCAAGCGTCCTTGCCTGCTGAGCCACCGTGGCCCACCCTAATATTAATATTTTAAATAATAATTTAAAACAGTGATGAAAAATAATTCCTGTAGAAAGGCAAGCATATAAATATGCATTTTGGATATTACCTTTTTTGAGATAAGAAATTCCTTTGTATGGTATTCTGAGCACAATATTGCTTTTGTTTTCCCCATGCTGTAGACACACCCTACATTACAACCTGTATTGTTTCTACCCTGGCTTAATGAATGACCCTGAATGCAACATTTCATGTTTCTTTGCCTTTGTGATGGGAGAGTGGGTAGGTCTCATGGACCAGGAGAAGGACGGTTTCATGAGATGTAGGTGGGGCAGCCTACATCCTGATTAAGCTTTGCATGGTGGGAGAACAGACCTAGGCAGGCTTGCCTGCTGAGCCTTAGTTAGGTGGGGGTGAGGAGAACATTGCTTCCTGAGCACCCTGGAGAAATTGAATCTTCCTGAAGGAATTCCAATTAGCATTATATCTCATTTCTCTTATTGGCCACTTTTATTGTTTCCATTACCCATCTTATGTTTCATCTTTATTTTGCATTTCAATTTAAAATTATATTTTAATGAATTAAAAAAAATCCATTTGGAAAGACAGCTTGACAGGAAGGAAAAGAAGATATGAGGGGATACTTGGAATTTCATCCAAGTCCTGGTACATGCTTATATCATAGCATAAGGTACAGAGTCTTATCTTTGGCTTGAAATCACATGGATTCAATGTAGCTTAACAGGGAAAATCACTCAGTCTCTCTATGCCTCAGTTTCTTTATGTCCAAAGTAATGATCATTGTGCCTATGTCAGAGCTTCTGGTGCAGCTAAAAGAGGCTGTAGAATGTTTCACCTAGAGCCTGGTCCACAATAAATGTTCCATAAATATCATAGCTGAGTACTGTGCTGTGCTGACTCTTTTAGTGATTATTTTGGATTGATTTGCTAAAATGAAAGTGGAACGTCTGAATGGTAAGTAAACCTTTCATTGTATTCTATTAAAAAAATTAAATGTGCACCTATAATTAATCATGGCAAGCAAACTTTGTATTGTTGTTTTCAGGTTCTCAGTGAGCTTGTTCACAGAGTGTGAATTTTCCAGTATCTTCTCTCCAAAGCTAGGCAATTAGTGAACAAGATAAGGAGCCGAGCTCGTTTGAGCCTTGCGCATGTTTTCCTACACTTCTGACCTCGGTAAACTTCCAAACATGCTTCTCTGACCCATTGCCCAAGCCTTTCTCTTCTTCATCAGATTTTTCTTCTCCCCTCAAACCCAGATGAATAAATGGCAATGAACATTGCTTTTTTTCAAATTGAGATTGTATCAGCAGATACATTTTATATTGCACTTGTTTTTCTCTAACATAGATTGAGAACTCTAAATCAGGGACTGTGCTATCTTGCATTGCTTGACCTGTACCACATAAATCATCAACAGAAAAACTGTCTAATGATATTGCCAAGTAACCCATGTCACACTTCCAGGTCCTCCTTTTCAAGCTATGTCCATTTTGTCTCAATGGGTTTTTAATTTCATATACATATTTAAGTTAAAGTGAATTCATTTTAAAAATTAGGACACCTGTGGCATGGTCTAGGTAATTTTAAATTGAGAGGCAAAATGTCTCCCATATCTATAGTTAAAGAATTCCATTCAAAAGGAAATATCCAGCATATTTACATTGGTTTGATAAGATTGTTTTCTTTTGTCATTTGTATTTTCATCACATCCAGAAGAAATGTATACTTGGCTTTTTTCTACTTCTCTTTATAATAAGGTCTACTATTATTTATTCACCAAATATTAATAATTAGCATCCTGCTTCTTATTCTCAAGTCTCCTAGATTTATTATTACAGCTCTCTTTTCTATTTGCCGTTTCTTAAGTTCACCCCAACAATCTTCAAATGGCTTATTAAAAGGGTAACATTTTTGTTCTAGTTCCTATGATAAGTTACTTGAATATTCTACATGTTGATGTTTGAATCTGCCCTTGCTTGTTTTTGGCAACAGATATTCAGGCAAATACCTGTAAGGTATTTTGACAGGTAAATATTTGCATATAATATTGTCACACACAAACTTTAACCTATTGATAAAAAATTTACTGGAGATTTTTTTTTTATATGCCACTAAAATATTTGCCTGATGACATTTTGATAGCTCAACAATTTCTTGGTGAATTGGCATTGACCTCAAAATCATAGACAATTAGCATGTTTACAGAAGTTGTTTCTTATTCACTTAACATAATTACAGAGCTGAGTTCATTGCTGTGAGTTAAGGATGCATTAGCATTCAATGATTAGCCCCATGTTTGACTCCTTTTTAATTTTAAGAAACAAGAGAGGAAAGAAAGCATTTTTTGGTCTAAATATCTTGTTCATTTGTTAAATATCAAGACAATGACCTTGGGGAAGAACGTTCAGACTAAATTTCTAAGTAAATTGCCCAGGCATTTGTTGAAGTCTTCTCTGAAGCTTTTCAGGAATGAGAGGAAAATACTTTCACATCCAATTTTATCCAAAAACATTCATATTATTTTTTTATAAATATTGGAAATTCAAAATATATCTAGCCATGAAATAGTCACACTCAGAGTTTGTCACTGGCTTGTCACATAGTAGGCATTCAAAAAAAATTGTTAAATGTACACTGGAATGCAGGTGTTGATGCAAAAGAAACAAAAGCCTGGGGGAAACAAATGGTAATATTGACAGCAACTAATATTTATTGAGTTCTCTCTGTGTGCCAGGTAAAATCACTAACTGTTTTAAATGCATTATGTCATTTAATTTTTACAGTGATATAAGAGGATGTGCTTTTGTTGAACCCCATTTTACAGATTGGGAAACTTGGGTTACTGAGGTCAGTCAACTCATACAGCCAGAGAGAGACACAGCTAGATTTTTATCTCAGGCACTCTTGAATCTAACACCAGCACTCTCAAGGACTATATTTCCTTCCTCCCAAATCTTACATTGAGCAGATAGAAGAAGAATTTGGCCACAAAGTCTGGGAATAGACTAAAAACAACTGTAGAAATATTGAGGTTTGCTATTTGTCAACCAAGGTGTCAGTCAAAGGCTTCTTAGAGTTCTATTTTTGAAGCCCAAGCTAGTTTCTGAAAAGGAATATATTTTAAATCAGAGGTAGAAATGAACAGCCTCAAGGGGAGAAACAGAGTTAGAGAACCTGGCACAGTTTATGTGTAAATAGTTTATGTGAGGCAACAGCTAAAATTGAGGGGAAACAATACAGATTATGGATGACAGGTTGAAGAGAAATTATTCAGCATTTAAAAATTTAATTATGGTCAAAAGTCATCCCTAGTAATTAATAACATGAAATATATATATAAATGTGATTAAATGGTGATATGTTAGATTGTATATATGGTAACAGAATAAATTAAAAAGAAATCCATGGAACTACATTACACAAATAATGAACCTTAAGTAAAACTATGGACTTTAATTAATAGTACAATTATAAAAATGTGCTATCAACTGTAACAGATGTTTCGCACCAATGTAAGGAGTTGGTGGTGGGGTGCTATATGGACTCATGTATTTTATGCATGAAAGTTTGTAAAACCTCAATTTCTCCAATAAAAAAATAAATTAAAATGTCACTCCTAATCTAGAATAGCATTGATGGCTGCCTAAGGTATCTAGATCTATTTTATTAACCACTCTGCAAATAACGTTAAAATAGTAACTTGTGATTCCTTGGAAAGTCGGGCTGAACAAAGTACAAAATTTAGAAACAAATCTCCAACATGCTTCTATTTAGTTTAGACTTCCTAGGGATTATGAGTCCTATTATCAGCAAGACAAAAGATTTTACCAATCTATGTACTGTACAAAAAGGAAAAATGAAGCAAAATCTCACAACCAAATAAAAGTTGGGATGGATAAAATTAGGCTGCCCTCTGAGTGTCTCATGACCATAACCTGAGGGTATGCTGAGTAAAGCCATAGGGACAGTGCTTTCCTGGGCTTTCCTCTCACGAAGCAAACACAATCTTGAAGAACCTCCTTCTGAAGAAGCCATGTGCAGACCCCATTAACCTCCATGGAGCCATAATGGAAATAAATCTGCCTAGAGGAGACACGGAATTAGTTTGTTGTTTTAGTTTGTTAATGCTGCCAAAATGCAATATACCAGAAATGGAATGTCTCTTTTAAGGGGAATTTATTAAGTTGCAAGTTTATAGTGCTAAGGCTATAAAAATGTCAAAACTAAGGAATCCAGGTAAAAATACTTTGATTTAAGAAAGGCTGACCTGGGAAGGTATGTGGCTGGTGTCTGCTGGTCCTTCTCCTGGTTCCATTACTTACAGCTTCTAATGCCAGTGGTTTCCTCTCTAAGCATCTGTGGGACTTCACTTAATTACTCTAGGACACAACTGTGGGCTCTGGCTTGCTTAGCATCTCACGGGAAGGCGCATGGCAATGTCTGCTGGGCTCTCCCTCTCTAAATGTCCCTGTCTAGGCATCTGCTCTGTTAGTATGTCAAACATCTCCAAATGTTCGCATCTCTGTTGTCTCTGAAGCAACTGTTTCCCAAGCATCTGTATTGTCTCTGAGTGGTCTCCGAAATGTTTCCACTTTCAAAGGACTCCAGTAAACGAATCAAGGCACACCTTAAATAGGTGGAGTCACATCTTGATCTAATCAAAAAGTCACACTCACTATTGGGTGTGCCGCATCTCCATGGAAGCAATCCAATGAAAAGACTCCCACCCTACAACATTTAAATCAGGATTAATGAATATTGTTTTTCAGGGGTACACAACATTTTCAAACCAGTTTTTCATTTTGGTTCTATGATAACATATTTTCTTTTGCAGCTTAAGCTCCTTGACGTAATGTTCTAAATTCCATGACACCCAGTGCCAGCATTATACTCTGTAGCTTTCAGGTATTTAATAAAGTATATACTATTATCAACATTCTAAAATGTTAATGTTCATATGTTCTACAGATGATGTTTGTTTTCTGGTTGGGGTGGGGAGGGAGGCAATCACCTAGGCAGTATTTAGGTGCATCATTATTTGTCACTGATAATAATCATACAAATCAAATATTATTCTGCTAAGTTTTCTCTGATTTGGCCTATACAGAATTCCAATTATGACAAAATGTTTAATCGCTGGAGGGTTAATATACATGTATGTGTCTTTGCATATATAAATGTATGAACAGCAAAAGTCCTTGAAACGTTTCACATCTGCTCAGCCTACATTTCAAGGGTATTTAAGTGCAATGTCCCCCAAATTAATTAATGGATATTATAAAAGTTTCAGCCTCAACAATTGTTTAACAGATCTGAATTGACCATCAACTGTCCATTAATATAGGACCAGTCTATTGACAATTCTGATTGAGTACAACAATATTAACAAAGAAGGTGAAGGAGGCTGTGGCCAGGAAGTAGATGTTCAGGAGAAAGCCTAATAAGGGTATTTAATGGAAAGCAATGAGAAGACAGGGAGAGGAGAAGCTGTAATTAGGAGAGAAATCAGAGACCAGTGATCCACTGGAGAACAAAATCTAGTGAGGAGAGAGATTTCTACGAGGGGTACAGAATGGAGCTGGAGATAGAGTAGGAGAGGCTTCGTTATTTTACATATTTGGTGATGGACTCACAGAGAGAGTACAGACTCCTCCGGAAATAGAAGTTATTCCCCTTAGGTGGTGGAGGAAGTCTCTGTACTTCTACTTCTTTTGAATCTGACTTACTACTTCCATGGCATTGTAGGTAAGTGTCTTTGTCTTAGTTTGCATATGCTATGACAAACACAACACAATGGGTTGATTTAAACAAGCATTTATTAGCTTATGGTTTTGGAATCTAGAAGTCAAAAATCAAGGAATTGGCAAGGCACCAAGCTGTGCTTTCTTCCCAGAGTCTGCAGTGTTCTGTGGCCGGCTGGCTTCGATCTCTGGGACTCCTTCTCGCATTTCTACCCCGCGTCAGACAGCACTCTCTCTGTCTCCTTGGGCCTACTCCTCCAATTTCCACTGACTCCCAGCTTTCGTATCCTCCCTGTGGTTTTCTCTGTGCCTGAATTTCTTCTGCTTATTAAGGACCCCAGGAATTACACATTAAGACCCATCCTAATCCAGTTGGCCACAACTTAACCAAAAATAACATCTTCACAAGGTCCTATTTACACATGAGTTCACATTCACAGGAAGGTGGATTAAGATTGAAACATGTCTTTGCTGATTTACATAATTCAATCTACCACAGCCACTTTCATTTCTAGACCTTGTCTGTCCCTGACAGTGGCTGAAAGGCACTTACCCCAGACTCCTGTAAATATGTCACCTAATGAGGACATCTATTAATATGGGCACATTAAAGCTTCCCATCTGGCTCTTCCTCTTGGACCCTCTCTTCCCATAGATCAGCACATGCAGTTCGTGCTGTGCCTAATCAATTATTTATCCAGTGCCACAAATGCTGCTAACAGGCATAGCCTCTGCTCTCTGCTACAAGGCTGCTGGCACACCTTTCAGGTCTGAAAATATATTTTTTCAGCCAAACCAAACATCAAGTATCATTTAGACCTCATCTTTTCCTTATTCTCCCCTTCTCTCCAATTCTCCTTATTATGAGAGGCTGTGTATTAACCTACTTCAGACACAGGCTCTGAAATAAGATTCTCTGACTTTGAACCCATACTTCTCTTCCAACCTATGACCTTGGGCAAGCTTGTTAACTTCATTTGCCTCAATTTCCTCACCTATGAAATAGAGGTCATAATAGAATGCACCTAATAGTTTTGTTTTTAATATTAAATGAAAATAGATATAGAGGGCTCTTTCAGTTTGCTAAAGCTGCCTAATGCAATATACCAAAAATGGATTGGCTTTTACAAAAGTAATTTATTAAGTTATAAGCTTACACTTCTAAGTTCATGAAAATGTCTGAAGTAAGGCATCAACAAGAGGATGTTTTCACTCTAGAAATGTGATCATGCCTGGTTTTCTCTGTCACATGGGACGGTCCTTGGCTATGTCTGCTGGCCTTTTGATACTAGGTTTTGTTGCTTTCAGCTCATGGTTCCAATGGCCTTTTCTATGAGCTTCTGTGGACCCTCACTTAACTTCTTCAGGGCAAAATCTGGATTTCACCACCTAGCTTAGCATCTCCAGATGTCTGTGTCTTGGTTTCACTTCTTTGCTCTCTGTGTAAGTTCTCCAAGCATCTCCAAACACACATCTGAACTTTCTCCAAAATGTTCCACTCTTAAAAGACCCCAATAAGCTAATTAAGACCCAACTTCACTGAACAGGGTCACAACTCTATGGAAATAATCTATTCAAATGGTCACATCCCACATAATTGGATCAGGGCTAAAAGAGCATGGCTTTTCTCAGGTACATAACAATTTCAAACCAGCACATGCACTTAGACTGGTTCTTGGCTTATAGTAAGCCCTATTAAGTCATTTTTTAAAAATTTATTTTCCCCTACTTACCTGCCTTCCCCATGCCTCTGCTCACTATCACATTCATCTTCTCTCTTCTTCTCTATAATAGAAAGGTTTATAACTTTCACATTATCTTTTTCTATTCATTTTTCTTTATTTCTCTTTTAGATAATAATAATATATTGTCCTTCTAATGTGTTCATGTTTTTTTCTATTTTTCTTTCAATTTTATTCTCTTTCACTATGATGACTTGAAGATATATGCTCCAGAAAAATGTGTTTCCAATCTTAATCCGCTGCTGTGAGTGTGAATTCAGTCAATATAAGCTTCTGACAAGTTTCTTCCAAGAAGCTGTGGCCCAGCAGAATCAGGATAGGTCTTTATCCTGTTACTGAAGACCTTATAGAGAAGTGCACAGAGAGCCCTTGGCTCTATGGGAATGGATGAGGGCATGCAAAATCTATGGGGAGCAGCTGGAAACTGTATGTCAACAGAACCCAGATGACAAAGAAGATGCCACCATTTGCATCACCATGTGACAGATAAGACAAGGAACAAGGATCACCATCAGCCAACTCCAGAATACCACAATCTTCTGGGAGAAAGCTTCTCTTTGCTGATGCCTTGATTGTAGACTTCTCCTAGCCTTAAAACTGTGAGCATAAATTCCCATTGTTTAAGCCAACCCATTACATGGTATTTGTTTTAGCAGCTGGGAAACTAAAACACTCACCCTTTCCTTAATGTTCCAATTGTCTTCTTTTCCATCTCTTGTTTCACACCAAAAACCTCTCTTTCCAGGCACAAACTGAGTATAAGCCAAATTGCTACAGTGGATTCAATTTTCCTAACATCCAGGAGTAATAGTGTTTTTATGAAAATAGAAATTTTTAATTCTTTTCCAGAAAACATTCTGCATTCTATCCTAAAATAAATAAAACTGAATATGGTATTGCCATGATTTTTTTTTTTTTCATTTGTGGGGAGAAGGCTTCTGGTACATATTTCCTAAAGGCTTCTAAGAGGGAATAAAAACGATAGTAGATGGAAACTAGTAGGATGTTGTGCTCCTGTTTTTCTCCTCTGGTGAACTTGATTCAAGTTAAAGACAGAAATGAAAGGTACAGCATCATCCAAGCCTTAGTATTTATCTATAACATGAAACAAATGCTCAGCAGCCTTTGTTAAATGGATACTCTAAATGGCAAAAGTTGCTCAGGTCAAGATGCTAGGGCATTGCAAAGGGTTTGAGGAAGTTAAGGTTGGAGAGGAACAGCAAGGTCCTGAAGTCACTTTAAAGATTACTGTGTGTCTGAAACAGCGATGAGTCTGCTTGCCTTGCACTCATTAGGGTCTATTCAGCAAAGTGCTGTTTGCTGATGTGAACATCAAAGACCTAAATCAAAATGTAGGGGAAAATTTATTGAACCATTATCCAGTTTCATTAGTTTCTTTTCTTTTGTTAGAGAAATCTTCTAATGAGTTAGTTTTGTTTCTTTTCTTTCATTAGAGAAATCTTCCTTGTATTCTAAGAAATCCTACTCCTATAACTTCTATATCACCCCTTCTTCACCCCAGGCGAAGCCTTATGTCCCTGCCTTACTGAGATTCTTCTCATTCCCCACACAGGCTATGTATTTCCACTCTACCTTAGCTCTGTCTAGAACTCCACACTCCAATTTCCCCCCATGGAATGTTCCTCTGTATTTTGATATCCTGCTTAAATGTCAATTTCTCTATGAAGTTTTCCCCCACTACTTCCTGTAGATCTTACCTCACCCACTTAAGAAAGTTAGCAGCCTTTTTTTTTATTTTCATACCTCTGTTATAGTATTCATCAGAGATATTTTTGAAATTATTTGTAGTTATTCTAAGCCCATCTCCTTACCATGCATCCATACTTAGTCTCCTTTATACATATCTACAGTCCAACAATAAAACAAAACAAAGCAAGAATACTTTGTCCAAGCAAAAGTGCTTAATAAATGGTGTTGAATGAATGGATGAGGGCGTGCAAAATTTATTAATAACCTTTTTTTTTTTTTAGAAATTATGTGAAGATCTTTCAGTTTTACAAAGAAATCATTATGAAGCAGTCTCCTTTTGTGTACCTGTTGGTGAGATGATGACCCTTTCCCTGCCTCTGAAAGCTTATTTTCCTTTCTCTCTCTTTTTCCCTCCCCAACTCCAATTTTGTAAGAAATGTCCTCTAGTGAAAAGTAAAAAAAATATTTAACTTCAAACTTTCCATTTTCTGCATTAAAAAATTATCATTGTCCAACCGTTTGTCAGAAATAAAATTATTTTGACTTGACATTTCTTTGGACCTGGGTAAATGATTACTGATCCAACTCAGTCATGCTGGTTGGAAAGAGAAACCAGAAATCTCATGTCTACTCTTTGGAAACTGCTCCAGTTAGCAGTTACCCATCTAGGAGTTATGCAAATTGGTTTTTAATAAAAGTGCTCCAACAAAGAACTTTACAATTCATTTATGCATTTATTCAATTTATCATTTGTATATACTTATCTCTCTCTATCTATCTATCTATCTACCTGTCTATCTATATTCTTGCTGAGCATTGAGGAAGACATCAAAAACCAGGTGTGCTTCTGTCCTTGGTTCCATCACTCAGTTTACCCAGATAGGCTGGATTTTATGAGAACCAAACATCAGAAGCAGAATAGCTGCATTGCAGGGAGGAGAATGGTGGTGTCAAAATGCAAATAGCCACTGAGCACTCTTCCTAAGGGCATATTGTTCTATCTGTGTTTAATGAAGATTGGGATATGGGCCTGCATCTGAGTGAATGGTTTGGCTGTATATGTTTCTACTGAATGATGAGATAGGGAAAAACAGATATTTATGCTATCTTTGATTCTTCTAAATTTTCCACCAAACTGACTGCCTGTGCTTTCATATTATCATAAATAATAGAAATTAGAATAATGTAATTAAATGCCTTTAGGCATCACCTGAGCATTTCTGCACAACTGTGATGCCCTGGGGCTCAGTGATCCCAATGGAGTCCTGGCTAGCAGTTCATAGGAACACACCTAGGTCTTTATTTCTTGCCTGAAACTGCCTCTCTGCAACAATTCCTCAGCTCTGGCTACAATTATATTCACACTTTACAGTACTGCAAAAATCTCATTTGACGATCCATATCCATCTTCTTTAAAATTTGGTTCCTGCTGAGGCGAAAGAAGCCCTTCACCCATGGTGGAGAAGTCAGCACACAGGGCAGAGGATTTTGAGTTTTCTGGGCCTGATGAGGCCATCAATGACATTAACGTCTTCATACATTAGGAGTGCTGCAGCCACATTATATATTGCAGGATCACTGGAGCTGATTTGAGCAGAGGAGAAAAATGCTCTTCACATCACACACTGAGACCAACTATTTTAAGGCACTTCTCCTTCCAGACTTGCAATGCAACACAGGATTCTTTAGACATTAAGGGACAGAAACCGGGGCAAAACAAATTAAGAATTAGAGGCCCAGGTCATAAGAGTAATCAAATTTCACAGAAGTAGTAGACATTTTAGTAAATTGAAAAAACAGAGCAGACTGAAACGTATAGGAAGAACAAATCATAAAAGGAACAGGCTCAAAAATACCTATATCAAAAGGGATTGTGGAAAGGGTAAAATAAATTGGGTAGATGGAAATACTAGTGGTCAATGAGAGGGAGGAGTAAGGTGTAGGGTATATATGAGTTTTTTCTTTTTTCTTTTCATTTCCTTTTCTGGAGTGATCCACACATTCTAAAAAATGATCATGGTGATGAATATACAACTATGTGATGATATTATGAGCCACTGATTGTACACCATATATGGAATGTATGTGTGTGAAGATTTCTCAATAAAAATATTTTTTCAAGAAGGGAATTTTGGAGTAGCAGTGTCTTGAGACCCTCAACTGTGCATTCTCTCAAACAGATATTGAAGTTAGTGAATATTTTCTAACTCTTTCTAACTAACTTTCACATCCTTCAGGAATGACTTTACAGACTCAAGGTTATCTGCTTCTCTCCTTATGCCCCTCTCGGTGCCTTCCCTGTACAATAATCCAGAGACTGAGATGAATGCTCTCTGTGACTTTCCTTGGCCAGGAGAGCAGCAACTGCAGAATAATGACTGCTTTTGGCAGAGGCCCAAGGTGGAAAATTTATTTACTGCCTTGTGAATGTCTAGTGAGAGGGGCTGCTGCCTCTCCATATCTGTTATAAAGGGCTCATGTGGCTACAGCCAAAACGTATGAAAGCCTTCTGATTTGGTTCCCTAGACAAAAATTCTAAAACTCGTAGTGTACAGTCACAATAGATGACCACTCTGGAGATGGTGCTAGTTGGGAGAAAGGCAAGGTGAAAAACAGATTCTTGTTTTACAAGGTGCTTATGGCTGGACCTTTAACCAACAGCTGAGCTAAGAAAAAAATCCATATTTACTGAAGTGATATTTTAAAGTAAAATAAATAACCTTTGAATAACTTTCTTTTTAGCTTTGATGGATTAACACTGCAAAATAATATTTGTTTAGTAGTTTTCAAAATGCTTTCACTTTCAACCCCAATTTTAAAGCTAAAGAGATTTTGTGATTCATGAAGAGCTTTTAACATTAAGGATCATCGCTTTTTCTAAATTTAAATTCAAATTACCTAGGGTAGTCAATTAATCAATCTTTAAACAATATTAAGATAGTTAAGGCATGTCACTCTCTTGTCTCTGATGGAAGACGATTCAGACTCCAGCCAAACTGACGAATCATGAAAAGAGGTAATTTAATATATTCTACCACTGTTATACACTTGACCTTTAAAAAAAAATTTGTATCTTTTTACAACAAAGCAGAGGCATATGCCTATGTTGAAATGACTGTTACCATCTTCCTCTTCCTTCTGGCTGTCACATGGCTAATTGTCCTAAACAGCTGGATGAGGCAATCACATCTTTAATGGCTCAGCTTAAATATGGTCAGGCAGAATGAGTATAACTATATTCTTTGTCCACACAAAGCAAAATTTCTTCCAGGAAATATGCTTTTAATAAATGTTGCAGCCCTTAAGTCTTTTTCTTTTTCAAACCAGTGACTGCGCTTTTTATGATGTCCCAATATGGCCTTTCTAGAGAAAAAATATTCTTCTAGTTAAGACACTGTGCTTTCTAGTTAGTGATCAGAACTAGGAATGTGATGTCCATTATAATAATACTTATCTATCTAGAATTTTGTAATCCCGAAGCTCAGCTAGTCTTTTGCTCATCTCCCTATAACATGCTAATAGACGTTCATGAGGTAGCAACTTTGAAATTCTGAAAAAGGGCAAATTAGTGAAGAAATTGTAATAGCCATCGATTGGTTGAGAAGAATATTCTTTTAATGAGTACATCTCATCTCCTGACATTCTTAATAAAAACTGCTTAGTATACAAGACTTAATAAATAAGGTGCTTGTTTTCTACAGTGGGGGGAGACGATGTGTTTTCTCTGAGAATAAGGCAGCTTAGACATTAAATCAAAACTTATGGAAGCACAGGCTATTATTGTAGATGCTAAAACTGCATTTGTTAATTATATTCATATAAATGTTCAATCCCCTTTTAGAGTCTTCCTAAATTACCTGCTTAATATTGTCCAGCATCAGTGATTTTCATAGGTTAATTATTCCCCATATAAAAGAGCATGATCTTTGTCCAGTCAGAATTTGTTACCTTGTCATTTGATTAACTTTCCTCTTCTGGTTCAGAGAAACAGGATAAGGTCAGGATTCACTGGCCACATAACAACAATACCCCACTCTCACAGGGCACCTCCTACATTAGCTCTGCATAGCCACAAACACGAGATGGCTCTCTTGTTGCAGAGAGATAAAGGAAGGGCAGAAAGGTCACCAGTTTCACTCTGACTTCGGGTTTCCCCACTCTGTCAATAAAGAACAGTCTGACCTCAGTGCTGCCTGCTTTATAATGTGCGAGGCAACCCAGGAAGAGTTTGTTTGATTTGGATGAAGAAGCAGAGGGAAGGTCAGGGGAGGGATAATGGCAGGCTTAATGTTCGAATGAGAACAAGCATCTTTGGGCTGGCAGATCCCCAAGGAAAGATGTCCTCTGCTGCTTCCTTTTCCCCAACTCTGCACTGACATCTGCAAGTGGAGGAACTCTTTTAAATTGAATACTGTATTTGTAAAAATGGTCGACCACTTCACAAAAGAGATCTATTTTTTTTACTAACTTCCAAAGCCTGCCTCTGTAATCCATCTCCAGAGCCAAAGAACATCAGTTTAATCTAATTTATCTTCTATTTTCTCTTTGGTCTTAAAATCTTTTTATTTTTAATTGTCATTGTGGTAACATGTAAGCACCACAACATTTCCCATGTTAAATACTTTCAAGGAAGAGATTTCAGTAGTATTAATTACATTCTTTAATGTTCTTTCATCCCTGTCATTTGTAAGTTCTTCGAAGTTAATGGTGAATTATTGACCTTTGACACTTAGTAGGCACTTAATAATTTTCTGTGGAAATAAATTGCAAGGTCAAGCCTCTGTAACTCAGCACTCAAGACAAACATATACAACCACATTTTTTAACATCTTCACTTGTTTGACTCATAGATGTAGTCAACTTAATATGTCCAAAATGCAACTCTTGATTCTATTTTCAAACCACTCCCTGCTCCAAATACTCATTGCAGAAGTAAATATCATCAACCTTGGAGATATCTATCAGTTACTTCTTCCCTTTCACTCATCTGCCCCATCCATTAAATAAATGACTTTGTTTTGTTTTTTTTATATGCTGTGTGGTGGGGTCACATTTCCTTATTTTTCCATGTTATTGCAGCACAGCCTGCTGTTGCAGCACTGTTTGCTGAATTTTTTTGTTTGTTTGCTTGTTTTGCTTGCTTGTTTGTTTTTTTTTTTGGGGGGGGGGTGGAGAGTTCATGGGCCAGGAATCGAACTGGGGTCTCCTGCATGGCAGGCAAGAACTCTATCACTGAAGTATCCCCAACTTTGTTTGCTTTTAACTCAAAAATATTTTGTCTGCCCACATCTGCCAATACCCAATGCTGCCTGTATTGTCGGACATGTAGACCACCAGAATGGTCCCCTGGCTTCCAATCTTCACCCACCTCCTATATAGTCTCCACACAGGAAGCAGAAATGTCTTCTTAAAATGTAAATTGGACCCAGCCACCATCCCGCTATCCTTCCCTTTTACAATGGATTCCCACTGCAATTATAAAACACCAACTCTGTTTCATGACCTCAAGGCACTGCATGATCTTTATCTCTTCCACTTTATCTTGAGTCATTCACTCACCTGCACCTTTACCACTTCCACCATATCAACTTGAAAGATCCCTGTCCTCCTAGAGCTTATATTCTTAAGTAAGAAAGAGAGAAAAAAGGTAGAGACAAATAATTGTAATATTTACAACTGGTGCTAAAATGCTATAAAGAAGATGAATAAGGGACTCAGACAAAGAATCAGCTGATGGCCACCTCATCCTTTAGGTCTCAGTTTAAAAGTTACGTCCTCAAAGATGACAGCCTTGAAAATCGAATCATTCAGGGACTGTTACCATTGCCTTAGCACACCGTGGAATCTTGATACTGGTTATTGCTGGATGGATGAACCTTACCTTCTCCCTTGCTTTCTAATTTTATCTCCCAAGTAGATCCATTTTTAAGCTTCATTTCAGATACCACAAATGTCAGTCTCTTTGCAATTTTTTATTAAAGAAAGCATATACCAAGATGCTATTCCACAAAAGCAATATAAAAATATGATATATGAAGAGTTTATGTAGAGTATCCCTGATGCACACTAGTCTCCCAAATCTTAAAGTGTCATTGTATCTTTTAAAAGTGTGAGATTGTATATGTTTATGTGTCTGTGTGTACTGTCAAGGTAAAATCAACCTGAAGTTAAATCCAGAATTTTTAAACCCTAAATTACTCATTCCCTTTACCTTCTGCCTCAAGGATAAGATTCTAAATTAGTTTATTTTCTATGACCAAAAATTTAGAGAGAGGTGTCAGATAGAATAACTGAAATGTCAGTTACAATAGAACAGAAATATTAGCTTAAAATTTGTCTTTTGGCTCATATTGCAGGTAGTTTAAAAATAAATACATCATTTAAGATTTGAGGTTTAGATATATATATGTTTGGGTACATATATTTTGCTTCTGTATTTTTGCATTGGCAATCACTATTTAAGTGGCTTGACAGGCCCAATCTTAGCTCAAAATGCACATTCCCTTTAAATAACAAAACTTTACTATTTTTACTCAGTTTTGCATCTCATGCCATCCATCTATATTGTTCAAATGTGGAAATAATTAAGCCATTCATATAATGATCCTCCCTTTAATTCAAGTGGCATTTTTAATTATAAAAAGACATAGATATTGATTTTTAATTGGCCATTAAATCAGGAAAGTCTCTTAACATCATCTTTAATTTTTTTTTTTTCCTATTTCAAAGGAGTCTTCACAGTGAATACAAGGTATCAACTCACAGAATATAGCAAGCTGAAACTCTGACCTCTTAATGAGCTCTCTGGTCTAGAGATTTAGGCATGTAGCAGAAAATCAAAGCATATCATTGAATTTACTTCCAATATGGAGTCCCATGAAATTAAAGATGTGCCCCTCATATTCTCTTAGAATATTAGGAAGCCCAATTTATTACCAACTCTGTCATAGCCTCAGTAGTGGAAGTAACAATAAGTTAACATAAAGTTATGTATGCGCTATTAATTTACCTCCATCAATACGGACATCTGGACATTGTGTTATGTAAATAGAAAATTTTCAAAATAAATCTGTACATTAATTTTCTCAAGTGACTAAAAGTTGTCAACTTTATTGCAGTGGCACACATAAGAATAAAATATTAGAACAAAAATGGAAGAATATTTTAACAAATATTTCTTCATAGGAATATGCTGCCATTGAAATTGTGTTTTTGAAAAAATATTAAATTACATGAGAAAATTTACCTGATAATGCAAAACAAAAATCAAAGTACAAACTATATAAAATTGCACACACTCACCTTTAAACACATATACATAATATATAAAGACTGAACAATATGATAGAAAAAATGTCTAAATATAAATATAAATTTATATGTGCATTATGCATGGAATGAAGAGACTGAACAAAAATGTAACAAAATATTATCATTATAATGCCATGATGATGGAATTGCAAGTTTCAATTACTAAATACTTTTTTATATTTACCAAAATTTCTGGATTGAACATTGAATATAAGCTTTTTGAAAAGTTAAACTGAAAGAAACCATGAATTCTGGATGATCGCACACAGCTAGCAATGTAAGATAAAATACACCTTCTGGCTATATCAGGAATTTAATTACAGACCTTGACTGAAACCAAGACATGTTGTCACTTACCCTGCACCTTTCTCATAGTTAATGTGTATGGATGCCCGGTTTTGCTTTCTTTTATGTTCATCACTGAGATGATAAAACATTACATTGAGGAACCAATTTGTCATTTATAGAGCACTTCCACATACATTTATCAGTTGCTATTTACAGTGAATCTTAATCACTGACTTAACAGAGGAGTCATTTTCATCCCCATTTCACAGATGAGGATTTGTCTAGAATCACCCAGCCAGGGCTCTAATAGATCTCAAAATCTAAGACAAGCATTATTTTATGCTTTTTATTTTTTATTGTGAAATGTTATATACAAAAAAATAATTTTCATAGCCCATTTTAAAAAGTAATTACCTAACAGATTTCAAAGTTTGGTATAGGTTACAGTTCCACATTTTCAAGTTTTTTTTCTAGCTGCTTCAAAACACTGGAAGCTAAAAGAAATATCAATATAATGGTTCAGGAGTCATACTCTTTTTTGAATCCTATCCTCTGTTATAACTCCTCCTTCTTCTTTGATCCTACTCCCAGTTTATAGGGGTCTTTGGGCTCTGCCCAAGATAAGCATTATTTACACCAGACTGCCTTGCATTTGTTGAAAGCAATCAATAAAAGTTGGTAGATGTATGTATAAGTACTTATTGCCTGAGACCCTGAGAGGGAAAGAAAATGCCTATTCTTTAAATATACTTACATTTTATTTGTTTGTACTCCCATGTCCACTCTAGAGAACAGAATATTAAAATCATGTACAATTTCAGGGTATTTCCCTGTTTTTTTGCTAAATGATTAATTTAAAGGGGAAAACGGTAGAGCAGGATCTCACAAAGGGACAGGAAATTGTTTTTGTTTTCTTGTACAGGCACAGAATAATCCCAAGCTTCATCATAATTCTTACAGTAAACATAATAATATAGAATTCTGCTTGAATATGTTACAGAGATTGACATTATGGATTTTATCCAAGAACTGTATTTGACTAGAAATCACTGGGGCCTATTGGAAAATAGATAAAAACAGTTAATTAGCTGGTTCATAAAAAAGACTTAGGGAATTCTCAATCTTGCTCACAGAGAAGGTATACTAAAGAGACAAAATTCTATCCCATTTTACCCATGAAACAATCTAATGCAGGTTTTCAATTATCATATAACTATGTGATCTGAGGACAATGAATAGATTTGTGCTACCCCATGGCGAAGCATTTGCTGTGTGTGTGTAAAAATATCTTTCCTATGCACAAACCCCAACAAGGAACACTTTATTGGGAATGTAACTGTGGACTGAACCAAGAGCACCAGTCCTTGCAGGGATTTCTCAACCAAAATAGGGTATCTCTACAACCTTCTGGAAAATGCTTCTTTGTGGATTTTCAGTGCCATAGCAAAAGCAGAGGAACTAAGATTTCTTTCACTAAGTTAAGCAAAAACCTGAAATAAGAAGAGGTTATGGATTGAATCATGACCCCCAACAGAGGTATGTTTATTTGCTAATTCCTGGTCCTGTCTGTGGGTGTAAACTCATTTATAAATAGGATCTTCACAGATGTTATTAGTCAAAGTGAGGCCAAATTGAATGAGGGTGAGCTTTAATCTGATATGAATGGAGTCCTTATCAGCAGAGGAAATTTGGACACAGCAGAAGGAGTGATGGGGAGACAGGAGATAGACCACCATGTGGCAGAGAGGTAAAGAGTGAGTTATGATGGTTTGCCAGCGACATCCCACCAGAACATTACCAACTTTGAAGAAAACACAGACCACTGGCACCTTGATTCTGGACTTCTACTCTCCAGAGCTAAGACAATAAACCCCTGTCATTTAAGCTGACGAGTCTGTGGTACTTGCTATAGCAGCCCTGGCAAACTAAGACAGCAGGTAAAATGAGCCCCACTTCTCTTTTCATTAGGGAAACATAGGTTTAAGATTAGCCAAAGGAAGAAGTCAAATAGCTCATAATTCTGTATTTTTTTACCTTGTCTAATATTTGCATTTATTCCCTCTTTGAGTGCGTATTCCTTTTTATTCCAAGTGTCTGAGCATCTGTAAATCTGACTGCCTTATTTTTCAGTGCCCTGCCTAGTGTTGCCAGATTTAATGAATAAGACTACAGGATTTTCATTGAAATTTGAATTTTAAATATCATTTTTAAAGTATAAGTATATCCCAATTATTGTCTGAGATGGACTTGCACTGAAAAAATTGTTCAGTGTTGATCTAAAATGGAAATTAACTGGGTGTCATCTATTTAATCTGACAAACTAGTCCTGTTTCCTCTCCACTTCACTTTAACTGCCAATTTGTTCTGCAAGTCTCGGAAGAGCTACAGCTGTCATCTTCCCAGACTCTCTTTGGCCAGCCTTGGTCTGCTTATGTTCAGCACAGCAATCTGTGGTCTGAGACACCAACAATATGAGCAGGATGTAAAGCCACCATCTGGGGCGGGAGGATAGCCAAGGGCAATGAGAAGTGGAGTTGCCTACCTATGGGTTGTACTTAGTTCCTGTGCTAAAGTCTTAAACCACAAATTCAAAAGGTCTCTAAGGGGACCTTTTTTTTTTATTCAAAATTGTGGAACTAAGGGAGTTTAAGTTTCATAGCAATTCCTCCATATCAAAGATTTACAACCCATCTGGGAATGCTCTAAAAATACAATGCCAGAGCCTATCTCTATATATTCTGATTTAATTGGTCTGAGATGAGGCTGGATCACTGGCATTATGCAAAGCTCCCCCATGTGATTCTAATGTGCATTCTGAGGGGGAATCACCATGCGTCAATGTGCTCCTCAATGATTCACAACTCCTTTAGAGATGCCTACCTTCTTTCCTCAAACTGCATATTAATAATGTTGCAAAGCTAGTAATAGTCATAATAATGACTCCTAAGAGGTGCCTCATGGGCTACTGTCCATAAAAATGAGGCCAGCATATTATATTTCCTTAGAAATCTTGTTTTCAGTTGTCTGTTCTGAAGTAGCTCCATAAAGACTGTTTAGGGCTAACATAGAATTCATTGTTTTTCTTTAAATATAGGGTGATATCTGGTGGTTCATTTCTCTTTGCTATTCGTGATATGTATCATTCTCAAGAAAATTATTAAAAAAAGAGTTTGCTGGGAGGTTAGGAAGGGAGAGAGTTAAAAAAGGGAGACTGGGGGAAAAGGGACAAAAGAGGGGACAGAGAAGGGAAAGAATAGAAGATAGGAGAAGGGAGAGAGTGGAGAAAGAGAATGTGAAAGAAAATATTAAGGCAAATTAAATCAGAATTTTTTTACCTTCATAAATTCAAAGGTGACTTTCTGGAATATACTTCTGAATCCAAATGCATGGAAGAAAAGTCAATTCAAGCAGTAAAGGATCTCTGCCCCCATGGAAACAATTGATCTCTTTTGTGCCCGTAAATGGTCCAGAAAAGAATAGGCATTTGCTGTCATCAAGGTGACTTCCCATCAGTCACCATGCAATGTCTGACCCAGCAGAATGTCCATCAGGAATCACATATACTGGCTTAAAGCTTGGTGGACAATGTAGTACATAATTAAGGATTTCTTTAAAGCATTGGCCTTTTATGTGCCTTGCTGAAGTATTAATATCTGATGCAAAGGTAGAAAGGAAAAAGAACAATTTATACCAGATCATAAAAAGATATAAAAACTATTGAAAATAATGGGTTAGAAAAAGAATCATTTAGATGATCACATTAACAAAGCACAATTAGAGCTCTGTTGATCTCAACTCGCCCCTAGAGGTTCATAAACCCACAGATGAGGCTCTGAGTTAAGAACCAGATGCAGCAAGATGATCTTAATTTTATCTTGTTTAACTTGACCAGGAAATGCCTTGAATCAGATGTCACTTTATCTTTTTTTCTTTTCTTTCTTCTTTTTTTTAGTATAAAAATATAAATAGAAACCATTACAAGCACATTGGGTTTAGAAATCCAAAGAACAAAGTTGGGAGAATCTTTTTCCTATTGAGAGGCAATATTTGGCAGGGTGAGGTGGAAGTAGAAGGGGAAATCAGTGAGTTTCATGGATTATATGAGGAATAAGTAGCTTAATTTAATTGCTCTTTCAGAAAGTAAGAGCAAATTTCCACTTTCTTATTATAAAAATAAGCGTCTGATACATAAATACACATATACATCCACATTAGCCAAGTTATGCAGAACAACAGTGACTATCTGAGGCATACACAGAAAAAAATCTGAGAAAGATTAAGTAACACAGCAACACAGACTAAAACTCTACTGCTAGCCAAAAGTGTGGGTTATTACTGGTTCTTTAGTTGGAAGAAACTAGAAATTATATCTTAGTAGTAATCATTGTATATAAAATAAAATGCCTACCAATCTTAAAAGAGACTGTGGATTTAGACATTTTCAAAAACTTGTTTTTTTTTTTCTTAATGAAAACTTATACATATATACATACACACAATTAGTTACATCCCTCCAGGTACACATACTGAAATATTCCCATGGAGACTTCTAGGGTAGATAGAAACTGCCCTGTTATAGTCAAGATTCAAATGCCCTGAATAGGCAATATGAGAAGTAGTTATCCTTAGAGAAGTCTATTTTAACAAGGCTTATTTCTCTCTGGGTATACTGCATGGTACATTAACTCATTTAAAAAATATTCTCTACCTTGAGTCTGGCTATATTAGAATACATCAGAATTTCTTGATAAAATTAGAATCTACCAAACTCTGACATTTTTGTACTATACTTTGAAATGTCATAAAACTTTTTGGAAAATATGAGTTAAGTTTCCTTCATTTCTTATATTGGGAAATTAGTTTGTCTTGGTTTAATATGAAACTTCTAGAGATAGAAGTTGCATGTTACAGAGAGATTCTTGTGGAAGCTCAGACTGGAAATTAAAAAAGAAATATAGGCAGCACAAAGTTGTAAGAATTGAAAACCAAAACAAAATTTACATAATCACTCCAGATCCATACCTTGATGATTTCCCCCTGTCTGCAGGCTTAGAACATACCCTACAGGACGTTTAATATAAGAAGAAGAAAATAAGAATAATAAGAGGAAATAACAATTGTACTGGAAAGAAAAACAAGAGAAATCACTCCTAGATTTTCTTAAGAGATCTGTTTGAATGACTGAACTCTACTATTTGAGAGATTAATGATATAATCAAAAACTTTCTAATTATGTGATTACATAAAATTCCAACTTAGCTGTTACAAATCAAGAATGCAACAGTATTGGGAACAGAAATAAACCAGTTGCTAATAAATTCAAATATGAGAGCTCATACTGCTCAGTGTATACATTCCCTCTTCTAATGCTTCAGAAGCTCATATCTGGAGGGAATTTGGAAGTACAACATACTCTGTTATAGTAGCCAGTGATGTTGTAACTGTAGCTTGGGTTGTTGTACGTATAGTATAAAAATATTACAATGTATACTTTTTTTGTATGCTGAATGGTGGGGATTTCACCTCATTTTCTTTCCATGTGAGTATCCCATTACTGCAGCACCATTTGCCATTTGTTGAGGTTTTCTGTTGCTGTTTTTTTTTTGGAAGTGCATGGGCTGGGAATCGAACCCAGTCTTGCTGTAATGTTTACTTTTCTCAAGGGAATAACATAGTGAAAACTGATAAGCAGGTGAGGCTCTTTTCACAGACAATGTCTGCTGCTTATTTTCACCTAATGATAGAAATATAATTGTGTTACACAATCTATTTCTCCATAAAAAGGAAATTGACAGAAAGAAACCTTGGCACTTATGGCCACTGGTCATAAATAAGACCACGGAAAACAGTTACAACAATAACAATAACACAGCTCCAGGTACTTTCCTGGGGAAAGATGAATTCTATTTGTCCCATCCGACTTTTACATCAACTGAATCCTTAAAAACATTTCTCCAATCACACTCACGTATACATACTTGACAATCTGATGTCAGCATGCCCTTTGCATAGCGAAATAACAAGCAAAGAGAGACAAACTTTAAGAAGAGCTCACACTGCAGGTGTCAAAAGTGTTTTATTACTGATGGGTGCAAGGCAATTAATCTATTTAGAGAAAAGTAACTCAAGTTCCATTTAATGAACTAAAGTCACATTATAACTCAGGAAAAATGGCCTAAAAGTTTTTGCAGATTATTCTCTACAGACATCAGTCCATTGTGTTTCTGACTAAAGAAGAGCTGATAAAACCATGGTTTTTGCCTGTTTGTAGTTCAAGCCATAGTAGTTGAAAAAAATGTATAGGGCTATATGCTTCTTGAATCACTATGGCATAAAATAGAAAAGGGAAAGGAAAAGACAAGAAATAATATAAATGCTCAAAAACAGGGAAAGTTAGTCAGGTTCGCATACTGATACTTCTCAGAGATCATACCATTAGGTATGAGAAGGCCTTTACTCAACAGAGCATATTAAGGCGTAAGACAAGAAGAAACTCTGTCAAACCAGCTCTGGCAATCACACTCTAGTGCAGTTATATGGCTTTCACCCCTTTATACTTGAGCATTTATCTAGGGGACCATTTGTAAAACTTGGATTCTTGTGTACTTAAAGGGTTGAAATTTAAATAAAAAAGGATAAATAAGAAAAATATAGAAATAGTTACTAGATGTTAGACTTGGAGTTAACATATTGAAAGTTAAAAGTGATTACTTCAGCATACATGGAATTTACCCAAACAGTGATAAATTTGACATTATTATCCTTTAGAGCTATCAGAAAACTCAAATAATACCTATTTCATTGATCTCATTTTACAGATAAGAGTGATATTTAGTGATCTAAAATATGTGATGAGTAGCTGAGTTGGGCCTTGAATTCAATTATTCTGATTCCTAGTCCAGTGATTTCCTTAATGTTGACGTCTTTTATTCCAAAGATATTATCAAAATATGAAAATACAAGTTGGGATCTAAATTTCTTAAATAAATATATGGACTATAAAGACAATAAACTTAAAATAAGTTGTTTAGAACTTATATAAGGTTGGTAAACATCTATTATTTTTAGGTGGAGGATAAATGTCATGCACTATGGATCATGCCCACAAATTATATTGAAACAAGACTATTAGGCTTGGCATATCATAAAATCTGACCCAATGTTTTCAAAATTTCACCATGGTTTTCCTCCCAACAATTCCTCACACTCTCTCTGGAGTCTCATCTCAGTGAGGAATAAACACTACTTACTGAGAGTTTGGTTGCATTCTACCTGCTTCAGTGAATCTGTTTCCAAGCAATGAAATCATTTATGTATGGTTAGAATCATTTAGCTTCCCCATGAAAAATCAAGCAATTTCCCATCTTGTTAGTCATTTCTTTGAAACAGCAATTTACATCAATAGTTGTAAATAACTATTACTGTCTTACATTTTAGAGTGATTGACAGTGATTTTTCCCAATCTAAGTATCAATAGAGGCTCAAAGGCAGCATAATGCCAACTAGGTCATGAAGATTCTAAATGGCAGAGGATATTGACACACTATGAGAAAGTGGTTTGGAACAAAATAGAGTTAAGCAGACTGATGCTGGATCCGAGTGTACAACTGCCATGTGCAGTACCGTGGGACTAATAAACTCCAAAGTCTTTCTTGGTCTGTCATGCTGAGACTAACGTAGGTTTGTGAATCTCTTCCTTTTAGTCTTCTGACATCTTGGGGCATTTACTTCAGCTTCAGGATCAGTTTCTTTCCCTCTTCTCTTTCTCCCGCAGTCTGAAGAGGTTCCCTGTTCTAGATTGCAAGTGTTCTTCACCATCCACTGCCCACTATATGTAAATCCCTTTTGCTCAACTTCAACCTGTAGAATGCAGGTAACTAAACTGTTACAAGCCTAACACTTCTTCTTCCACTCATTTTCTGTGTGATTATGCATTAATGGAACATGAAAAATATTCATGCCACTTCACCCTCTTCTCACTTGCCTGGTCACATTGTGAGAACCAATAATTCACAGAGAAGATGAAGTTTCAGTGCATGACCTGAACTGTTCTTTCCTGCTTTGGGATTAAACCATTTAAATTTGCAATGTCAGAATCAGTTTGAAAGTCCACTCTTAATCTGGTATTATAGGTGTATTCCTTTTTCTATATCTCTCATCTACAGCAAGAATTGTACACATTGTAGTTTTTATGCACTTATCACATACTGCTCTATGTGTTACCATATCTCATGTATATGAGATATAAAAAAAAAAACCTTATGAGTAGAAATTATAGTTTACAATGTTGTTTTTGAAGCTTTTGGAAAATACTAGTCTTACCTCTCTCTCTTTTTCTCACTATTTTGCTACTTTTAGCATATGTCCTACTTATTTCATTTTATTTTTCTGAGGCTCTGATAATCTGTCAATTTTTTTCTTTGAGGCCGCCTCTCATCACATGTCAAACCTATTACACTTCTATTATTTTTCATCAACTTGAGTATACAATCACTCCTCCTCTATTCAGCCTCCTTGTTAAGAAATAAAGTGTGAATTGCTTATTTCCACAAACAGAAACAAACCACTGTCCTCTGTGATAAAACATACACATACACACAAGCATACCATACCACCCCTTACCCCACTAGCATAAATAGAATGAGACACGTATAAGTCTTTTCTCTTCAGTTTATACATTCCTAGGTGGGGAGAGGAAGATGCTCTGTGATTCCTAATATGCTTCTCTGACAACGTGAGTGTCCAATAAATACCACTTTATGTCTCTGATGATAATAAAATAGTAAGTAATTTTTTAAAAACATAAAATGACATTGTCAAGTCAAATACTCTTAAATCTAATGCACACCAACATCTCTAAAAGTCTGAGATATGTGGGTGTTTATCTGAACAGAATCTTCAACTTTCAGAAAATTCATTTATCTCTTACACTTTTTCTCTGCAGAGGAGGTAATTTGTTGGGGAAGTTTCTGCAGCCGCTGAGGCTGCCATACTATTTTTACTTTTCAGATAAAGAATTTCAGCCTCCAGGGCAGTCAGACTAGCACCTTCCACCAATGCTAATCTCACTTCATTACCCTTTTTTTATGAAAGGTCACACTCTTTTTATGTCACACATTGCTATAGGCACATTTTCATATATTTAACTTGACAAAATATAACAAAAATATGACTGTTTAGAGAACTCTACCATGCTTGTTCTCAACAAGTATTATTTATTGCATTCATTATTAAAGAATGGGAGATTCAGTGTGCATGAGGCTCTCAAGGCTTACTCGTCACCTTTTCCTTTGTCCTCTCAAAGTGTTTGATAGGCCTGTTTCATAGCGTGCAGAGCAGGAAGGAAAGGTCCTAAGTGGTATTAGGAAACCTTCGAGCATATGTCAGATACCCAAAGAAGGAGGCACAACCAGCGTCTCATGTATCTACGAAATGAAATCTGTTGAGTTCACAAGCATCTGAGGAACTGTCAATGTTGAGGAATATGAAGAAGCAAAACATGTTTGTTGTTCACCAGGAATCTGCACTCTAGTTTGGGTCGTGAGTAATAATAAAGTAATAATGAAGAGTACTCTTTTCAATATGCACTCTTCTAATTGCTCCATCTGAATTAATGATTCAATCTTCACAGTATTGTAATGAGGTTTGTACTGCTATTATCACAGTTTTACTCAGGAGGACACTGATATGGAGAAGGGAAAATAATTTGCCTAAAGACCATAACCAGGAAGTGGTAAAGACAGGATTCAAATCCAAGCAGGTTGGCTACAATGATTAGGGTTCTGAGGGATGCTGAGCTTTGGGTCTTGTAGTTTGGGCTGGTTTAGTCAGCTAACTTAGTTGGAACAATATGCTAATGAGGACAAGTAGAAATTGCTATGTTACCTAAGTTCAACTGAACTTGGTTCACTATCCCACTGTTGGGAGCTTTGTTAAAATTACCCTGGGCATCTGCCTTTCAGGGGGAGTTGAGAAGCTCTAGAAATCCCTTTTGCTGCTGTTCCCATAGAAAGATCTCCTTTTGGATCAATGCTTGAAATATTTCCATTAAAAACTCATGCGTCTGCATTAACATTAGCAATCCGGGCCCCAGGTGTTTCCTTCTAAAATATAAGTCATGTGATGACACTGGACCAGTGATTGTTCATAAGTGCAATAGCCCAAAAAAAGGCACTCAATAAATATTGTTAAATGAATAAAAAAAGGGATTTGGGCAAGAAAGTATGGAAGGATTTGTTTAAACACACGGCCCATACTGGATATTCAACCTAATGTAGGTAGGAGACATATCCGTTTTACATTCGCAAACTAAGAACTTCATACCTCATGAGGGTGAGAATGCCAACAGAATAAGATTTCACTATATAATGGGGCCTTTCTTAAAGAAAGCCAATCTGGAAATGGTATCATGCTGGAAGCACCGAGTACTGGAGAAAGGTGGTTGAAGACCACTGGAAGGATGGGGATGAGAGGATGGCAAAGCTTAGTGGGGTGAAAACATTTCCAGTGTTTGACAACTGCTATTAGCCTACAGAATCTCAAGTGCACTTTTCTTTCCCTTGTCCTATATTACCCCCAGCGCATTCCATTTTTCACTTTCTATCCTTGACTAAGCTCATCTTCAGTTCTCGCCAAAGACATTTCAGGAAAGGATTCGTTATGAACCCTGTTGCTTTATATACCATGTACATTCATGGAACTGTTGTATTGATGGTAGAAAGGACATGGGTTTTGCTTGTTCAGCTGGTTAGAATAAGAGGCAAATGAGGCCCAAGTCTTATTTACTACATATAGTGCCTTCCAGTTCCATGGACATGGATTATACTGCAAGCGCCAACTTGGCTTAGATACTCAAGGGTCTTTTTCATATTAAGGTCAGCACATGAGCAATGCCGGTACACCACCTGGTCCCACTCCATGTGCCTCACCTCCAATACGTGTTTCTGCTTTGCCTACTCCATAGGCTCAATCTGGCTACATCTTTCCTTAGTTTCAATCCAATTCAGAGACATAAAAGATGCTCTCTCTTTAGAAGTTTGGTATAACATACATTGGTTCTGGAGAACTGAACTCCTTTTTGAAGGATGATTATCATGTTAAAGGATGATTACTTTAACCTTGTAAATTAGCAATTTCTGCAGTAGACATGGAAACCCATTTTGTATCCAAGTACCAGAGAATAAAGAGGGGGTTTCAGAGTAAATGAAAGATGAAGGACCATTATTTACCTGAAGAGACCTGCCCTACCCTAACTATAATATACCCAAAGCTTAGTTGGAAGTTCCATATTCATTTGAGATAAAGTCTACCAGATAGGGTGCTGCAATTATTTCCACGCAAATCTCTTTGACCCTTTCATTATCTTTCCTAATTTCTTTCCTGCCAGAGTTATGGAGGCAGTCAGTTCCTCACTTATTCCTGGCCCCAGAGCCCCATACTGGCCTATTTTATCCCACTTATGAATAAATCTTGGCTATGATATTTTATATTACTCAGTTAAATTAAATTAAGCCATAAAGATTTCCCTTTCTCTTCAATGATTATAAATGTTCTTAATAGGTCTGAAGGTACAGGTGGATACACAATGTTGCATTTATTAGCCCCAAATCTTGTACATTCATTGTTTAAATATCAAAAAAAAAAAGAAAGAAAGAAAAATGAGTATGCTCTATAGATAAATTAATAATGAGGCAGAACAGAAATTATTTTGTGAATTAAATCAGAGAAGATTTAATTTTGCAATGGATCCTAAGTCATTGTGTAAAAAATCAGTCTAGATAGCCATTTAAGTCAGCAGTTCTCAATTTTGTTCATACCTCAGAATGACCTCATCATAGTTACTTGATGTTTGGACATCATATGAGATCCATTGCAATTCAGTGAGAAGTCATTAAGAATCTTTCTTTTTAAAGACACACAATAAAATTGTAATGTGAGGTCATGTTTAGTAGTCACTGGTTTATAGAATTCTTTAGATTCTGTGAATTGTCTGTGGAATATCTGTAGCAGGGACCATAAAGCAGCTCAGATGGATTAGGGAAGGGCAGAGTCTAAGAAACCAAAGGTTACCTATGAATCATTGTTCCCTAAGTAAAGAGAGCTATTGAAAAAAAGTGAAGGAAGTTTTGCTCAGATTATCCTTGGATAGAAAAGACTTTTTTTTTTTTTAATGAAAACTTGCAACTTGCATTAAAATTTTACTATAAAAGTTGAGAACACTCACTGATGCTGAAGAAATTAATAATTGTGGTTGTTTGAAACTGTATGCACCACCAAAGATCATGCTCTGAAAGCTAACCCATTACTGTGGGCATGGATCCATTGAAAAGAGGACATTTTGCTGAGGTTACTTCAGTTAAGGTATGGCCCAGAGTGTGTCTTAATCCTTTTTATTGGAATCCTTTGTAAAGAATGAAATGCAGACAGGGAGAAAGCCACAGAAGCAAGAAACAGAAGGCAAGGAAACCCAGAAGAGAAGGGGGAGAGCAGGAGATGCCGCCACGTGCCTTGCCATATGGCAGAGGCATACAGGATCAAGGGCAACCGATCTTCGGAAAGAAAGCATTGCCTTGATTTGGACATTTTCAAAGCTTGCAAGTTTCTAAGTTCTTATTTCTAAAAACCTACCCATTTTATGGCATTTGGTGGAGCAGACTAGAAAACAAAAACAGCAACTGATTGTTGTTTATTGTGCTATGGTTAGAAGAGCTGTCTACATGACCATGAAGGAGGGAGACCACCACAGCAGAAATTGCTGTCTTCAATACTCAAGCCACTCAGTAGCAGTTGATGGCAGAAATGCTTTGCAAAGGCTCAATGTCCTTCGAAACGTAACTCTATGCCAGATCCCTGCGGCCACACAATCCTTCTTGAGTCAGGCTGTTAACAAGTAAAGATTTGTTTTCTGTAGGAATTCCCTGCTTGCCAAAATTCTCAGTTTTGAACCAAAGCTTCTCATTAACATTATGCAATCTGTAATGAGTCAGAAAAGAGGAAATAATCCCAGGACCCTGAAGAGCCTGAGAAAGAGAAGGGACTAGTTGCCGAGCCAGTCCCACCTAAAAATGGCACATTCGAGCAAGTTTCAAGGTCATCAGGAGTGAACGGAAGTAGTAATTAGTTGGAGTTATTACTGAAGAAGTACTTGGACTAGTGGCACAGGGAAGCATGCTTTTATGTTTAAAAGGCATTTCAGGTGGATCAAGGTTGCTTAGTTGCTGAAACTCATAACTGATACTTGAGTATTGAGCAAATTTGAAAATAGCTCAATGAAATCATTTTAAAAATGGAACTTGTATTGGGAAGGTGGTATGTAAAATCAGGGTTTTGCTACACTGACATTCATTCATACCCATCAGATAATAAAAATATATTCAACGCAATTACCTCAGGGAAAACAGTAAAATAAAAACTTTATGAAATAGTTGTTGGAAGAAGCATGGAATTGTAACCACTGGAAATTTCGAACCAAAGGAAAAATGAATTTCCTTTGCTTGTTTGAGCATCTTAAGGGGACAAAGAAAAATGATCGTTTTTGTACTTGTCATGAAGTACTGTATACAATAGTTAAGTATTAATAAATATGTAGTTAACATTTAAGGAATGATTCATATCTGTTAAAATATGCATAAATTGCTTGATTATTTATCATTGCCTTCACAACAGAAAATGAGACTGAATAGCCAGAAATGCCATTGTTTTTTAAATATTACTTTGATTTTGACTTCCTAGATCATAAATAAGTGATTATCTTTAGCATTGGAAAAATCATGATGATGAATTAACATTGGTCTGGCCTACTTGCATTCTCCAAATGAACTAAGCTTTAAATATCAGAGTACAGTGTGCTGATTTGAAGTGAGGAACATAATAAATGAAAGTAAATGCTCAGATTACTCGTATCCTTTGGCTACTTCTCATCTGTAGGCATTTGTTCCATGGTCAATTTATATTTCACCTATCTTTCTGTGTCATTGTCAGTAATTGGGCTATGCTAGCAGTAGCTCAAATACATTTGTACAAATGAGGAAGGGTTACTGAACACGCTTGTGAAATTCAGATTATTTTGTATAAGGTTTCCTGAAAATTAGGATGCCTACATTCCTGACATTATTTGCTCAATCTGCATGAATTTGTAGGTTTTGATTTTTGGTTTTTAAACAATGCAACTGCTATTGCTAATAGTGAATATTCATGTGACACTTCCAAGTTTTATGTTTTACTTGGCTCAATAAGATTGGACCACACTTTGAGCATCAGTGAAATAGAATGTGATGTCACTGGGCATTCATGCCAAGATCTTTATAAATGTCCAAACAGATGTGAAGCTGTCCAGGGTAGGAAGAATTCTGACACTGTGATCCATGTTCACGGTAGATGCAGCTTTGGACCAGAACCTGAGGGATTGTCTGTAAAACCTGTCCTGTATCCTATAGGGAATCTGGAGAAATTATTTCACCTTTTTAAATTTAAATTCTCTTATGTGAAAAATGGAGATGATAATGGTACATCAGAGACTTGTTATGAGGATTAAATGAAAGTATTTTGTAAACCATAGACAGCTATATAAATGAAAGGACTGAATGAGACATTAGGGTAAACACATTTTTAGCCAATCAAGAGATGCATGGTCTCTAAGATGCAGGCCTATCCTTTATTATCACAACAATGCTTTTTCTATGAGCTCCAGGTCTTGGAAGTACATCTGTTGATAGGGTCCCTTAATAACCCAAGAACTAATGGCGATGACCTTTCTCCAACTCCCTAGGACCACTAGCAGCTCAGGCACAGCTTTCCCCTCTCACACAGTACAGCTTCTCCAACTCTCCAATGAATTGCTCAGAAAGTGTGTCAGAATCCCAGAGCCCAACTGCTAAAGACAGGAGGCAATTAAATATGTAAATCAAAGAAATTGCACTGCACTGATGACATTCAGCACTGCTTCTGCCTCCACCTCCTCCTCCTTTTTCTCTCTCCTTCTATTCCCCTCGGGACTGAGGCTAGTGTGAGATCTTCTTCTTCCACTCTGCTCCCTGCTAAATGTTTTTTATTCTCAACCACCTGCCCCAGGCCTTCTCATCAATTATTAATCAAGTATCCATGAATATGCATAAAAGCCTGTCTTTGAGTTTTATTAAATTATAAAAAAAAAACTAAAAACTGTGTGTCGTGTCACGGAAGAGGAAGAATCATGTGGTGAAAGAGAAGAGGAAAGGGAAAGAACAAGTTTGTATTTTTTTTTTCCACCCCACTGAGGGCACAAACATGCTGAGGCCATTGATTATGCAAGTTTCTTTTTCCCATGTTTGATTTCAAATGTGTTTCGAAATTAATATTTTAAAAGATTTGAACTATGGACAATGTACTATCCTGGAATCTGCTTTCTTCTGCTAGGACAGGGATAATATTGGTTAGGAGATAACTAAACAGGGCAGGTTACTTAGATGCCATTCTACAAATCTGCCTTCTGCTCACATATGCAACTTTGCAATTCCTAGATGTGTACCCAGTACACTGAGGTGGGTGAGGGGGTGATGGGGCTGAAGCTATGAACCCTGGAGGCTCATCTTCTCCCCATTAATGGTTTTCACTTCCCATTTTTTTAAATTTCAGGTGAGTCTTCCTTTCCAAGGATAACTCATTTATTCTAATTATGTATTAAATAAAACTACAAGTTTGTGAATTCCCTGATGTCTGATGATACCATTATAATACCATCATCAGATAAGCCTTCCCTGACCATTTTCTTTAAAATAGCACACCCTTACCCTGCCACTCTTTATGCAATGTCTTCATGGTACTTACCGCCACCTGACACATACAATGATTTGTTTATTGCCTCTTGTTTCGTCTGCTTTTCCCACCATGAATGCAAGCTTAATGAGACTGGGGGTGTGATCTACTAGTTCAATGCCACTCAAAAAAATTATCTTTGAATGAATGAGTGAATGAATAAAATCCAGAAACCATTTTTCTTTTTTAATTCCTTCTCCTGATTGCTGACATGAACTGAAGGGTCAAGCAACTTCTCTATCCAGGCAAACTGACCATGACAGACCCAGTGAGATCTTCACTGCCATACATGTTCTCTCACTTTCTTTCCTCTCTTTTATGATGGCTTCATTACACATGGCCAGGGGATCCTGATACAAGTAAACTCCGATATATTTTTCTATTAAAATTATTTGTTATATACTCATGACCATGGCAGATTCACTAAGATAGTTGTTCTCAAATGTTACTGGTATGAGCTGGTTGGGGAGCTTATAAAAATGCAGGTGTCCTCAGAGGCTGATTCATCAGGATTAGGATAGGACATGGGCCACTGAATTATTAACAAGGCCCTCAGGATACTCTGCTGGTGCTGTGCCCATATCTCCTAGAATCCTTTACCATTTTTGTGCACATCAGCTCCCAGTGCTCTCTCCCCCAATGACTTGCACCTGGGTCTTTTTGTGGCAGGCTGCTCTTGGGTTGCTGGTACCCTCTTTACCTTACACTTGAAGAGCTGGCAGTGTCCAGAAATGTATATTCCCCCATGTATGCTGTACTATAAATTCTATAGCTACATTGACCCTGACTAAGATAATTCTAAGATCTGACCTCCATCATCTCTAGATTGGACCCCTGAAACAAAGCCAATTTTACTCTAAAAAAAATTGTTATATAAAAAGGTACATGAAGCTGGGATTTTATTTTGTTTCATTGGTCACTTATTTGATCTTACCCATATCATAACCACATAAAACAAAACAAACTTTTCTAGCCAAAAGTTTGGTGGAAAATGGTTATTTGTGCTTTTTGTTCTTTATTCAGCCAATGATACTGGTAGAGCTACTTGGCATTTTTAAGCCACAGATATTTTTCCACATATAAAATATGTATTCAGATGAGATAAACTTCAAAGATTAATAAAAAATGAAATGTGTTAATTCTTTGGAGCAACTCAAGAAAAAAATACACAGAGAATTATTTTATAATTTCCTTGCTTACAAGACTCAGTTTCATGTTTACCATTAAACTTAATGTCAAATCAATAGTTACATTATTAGTTTGGAGTTTCTTCCTATGTTCTGCTTTTTCTCCTCAATTCTAAAGAATCTGAAATTCAATTTACAGAATAGTGTGTTTGCCAACTAGGTTATTGAAAAATTCAATTATATAGAGTGCCATTTAAAGAGAAATGCCAATTTTCAGTAATGAGGGTCACTATAATAATGTTTAATGCCTCAGTGACTTTTTTACTAGCTAAAATGCCCTTTAAATATATATGATTCCTTTATTTCAAATTCAAGAATGAATCATTACACTTTGATGAGCATTCCATCACATTGGATGCTGTAGTTAAATTTTCCTGTTAAACAGTCTCATTAATTTATTTCTTATCTTTCTAACTTCTCCTGATACAGTCATTCAGGGGGCAGCTATTGTGAAAAAAGCCATAAATACAAAGCTCATAGGTAGGTGTTGTTCAGGGTCAGAAGATGCACAAGCTCTCAAGGGGTTGTCCATCTAGAAAACCCAATAGGATCTGCAGACAAATAACTGTGTACAAATAGAATGGTTCAGAGCCACATGAGTGATTCAAAGGAGGTACTGTTATAGGGTTGGGGATGAAGAAATGCCTTCTGGCTTGAGTGATCGGGAAGCTATCAGAGAAGAGGGAGATTTGATGAAGACCTCACAGAGTAGGTAAAGATACGAGGAGGTGTAACTGAAGACAAGGCCCATACAGCATGGTGTCTTGGATAGCATGAACAGGAGGGATGCAGAAGGGAGAGGAGGAGCCTTTCTCCTATACATCTTCCTATCTTCCTGCCTCTTATGCCTATGGTGTGTGGTCAAAAGATGTAGGATAATAAGAAGGTTGAGAAGGTGATGGGGACAAATAAATGACAGATCACGGGGAACAGTTTATAACACCATATAATCTTCTCTCTTAACTAGGCCCTAGGGATTGAATTTGTCCCCCAAATTCTCTCTGTTAACTAGGCCGTAGGGATTGAATTTGTTCCTAGGAAGAGCATTGCAGCCCTCTGAAGAACAATTCATCAGCTTCCTAAGTCATGTCTGAGATTATACATGGAGCAGAAAGCTCATGCAGTGTTTCCTTTGAATAAATTGCCAATATGTTTCTTTAAGAAGATCTTTTTTAGCCCATGTTTTAGTTTCTTGCCTGCCGAGGCAAATACCATGCCATGATTTAGCTTAAACAACAGGATCACAGTTTTGAGGCTAAGAAAAATCCAAGGTGATACTTTTTTCCAGAAGTCTATAGTATTCCGGGGCTGGCTGCCAGTGATCCTTGGCCCTTGGCTTTTTTGTCTCCTGGCAGTGCACGTGGTGGCTTCTCCTGGCTTCTCTCATCTCTTATGGATTCTGTTGACTTTCAGCTTCTGGCTGCTATTGCTGGCTTTTTCTCTTTCTGGGAACATCCCTATAAGGCCTTCGGTAACAGGACTAAGACCCTTTCTAATTCAGCTGGGCCTCACCTTAACTGAAGTAATCTTATTAAAAAAAAAAAAAAAAGCCCTATTTACAAGAGTTCACACTCACAGGAAAGGATTAAGTTTAAGAACAGGCTTTTCTGGGATACATACCTCCAAACCACAATATCCCACGTTTTAGTTTGCTAGGCTGCTCAAAGCAGATATCATGAAATGAATTGGTTTTATACAATGGGAATTTATTAATGTTTATGCAATGGGAATTTATTAACTTACAGTTTGAGGCCATGAGAATGCCCAAATCAAGGCATCAGCAAGGCTATGTTTTCTACCTGAAGACTGGCTTTTGGTGATCCTTGGCTTCTCTGCCACATGGCAAGGCACAGGGTGGTATCTGCGGGTCTCTCTCTTCTTGCATTCCAATTCTTGCTCCAGTGGCTTTTTCTACCTCTGTACATTTTTAATAAAGGATTCCAGTAACAGGATAAAGTCCCATCCTGAATGAGATGGGTCTGCAACTTAACCAAAGAGGCCTCATCAAATGTCCTACTTACAATGGGTCCATAGCCACAGGAAAGGACTAACTTTAAGAACATGTTTTTCTGGGGTAAATACAGTTTCAAATAGCCACACCCATGTTACCTTTGCCCCAACTTACCGTGTGTGTGTGTGTGTGTGTGTGTGTGTGTGTGTGTGTAGAAAATACTTTTACTTTACAGTTACATATGTATACAAAATCACATTTCATTGAGTAGATAGCTTTAGGTAAGGGGGATATTTAAATAACCAAACTTATGAATAAATCATTGCCAATTGCTTGAGGATTATTGTTTACACCCGGAACTGGTCTAACCCCCGAGAGTGAGATTTATCATCAGCAATGGAAATGGGCCCCCAAGCAGGAAGATGGCATAGCCACGTGGAATACTGTGAGAAATGAAGCAAAAGGCCTTTGAACATGCAGTTGCCCCAAGCAGTCAAGAGAGATGATTTTTCAATCTGACATGATGGAAGTCCCTAGAGAGACCCATTTTTCATTCCTGACACGACTAAGATAATAAGTCAAAAGCTAAAATATGCAATATGAAGCTTAATATAAAAAACAAAAACAAAAACTGTATTTCAGAAATGGTAGACTACACCCTGGCACATGTTGACTTAAACAGGCACTCTTCCTTGTAGAAGCAGCCCAGTGATTTTAGCGAAAAATAACAATTTCAAGAGTAGAATGCATTAAAAAAGGATAGGAAAAAATGTGAGATGAATTTTCATAATTTATGAATACTCGGAGATAAGCTTAAGCTGTGAGAAATTGTTTTTAACAAAGAAACTCATGACAATTAAAAAAATAAAACATGACAATATGTGTTGAGATGGGAAGACACTTCCTAGGTTAGGCTTCACTTTTTACATTCCTTTTGTAGGCCAGCAGGTGAGTAAATTATAGTTGATATTAATTTAGTAAAGTCAGACTAGACCAAATTTAATTTTCACTCTTATGAGCCATCTGTGAAACAAACAAAATCTAGTAACATAAAATAACTATGATTTTATTTTATCTATTCTACTGTGAATAATCTAGAATTAATATTGTGGGAAATGCAGAGGTAACGAGGGAATGATAGCTTGAGAATAGAAAAGACACTATGAGTGTAATGAGAAAAAAGGATATTTAAAAAAAATCCTTTAGAAAGCTAACACACTTACTCCCTGGACATCATTCTTACCTGAGATACAGAGCCCTGGAAGCTGGATTCATGAAATCTGCTCTGTTGTCAGGCAAAAAATCATCTTGGCTGTTGCTACAGCCTATCATACACACGTTGGGGTTTAGAGGTTATTGTGTTTCCCCTCCACCCCCGACCTAACTAAATTGAGGCAATAAAATACAGTAATAAAGCAAAGATTGTCAAAAAAAATCCCACAGAAAGGCAAATCTTATTATGAACTTCCAAATTCTCAAATGCTTGCTTTCTGAGTGAATCAGCAACCTCTGCAAATACTTCAGAGTTTTCACTTTTCCCTTTAGACCCAACTCAGATTACAGTAATAATCTTACATTGTTCTCCAACGCATAACTTCTAGAACAAAGTTCTTAGGCTGGGCTTTTATCAAGCTACTGATCAGACAGCTATTAACTCCAGAATTCTCTATTTATTTATTCAAAACTTTTTCAGTAGTGTGTGTACTATTTACCAATTGCATCTCATTAAAATTCAACTTGATTTCTCCAGTCTATGCAAAATTAGCTTTTTCTACTTTTTTAAAACAGAATTTGCTTGTTCCTACCTGTCCACTTTTTTATCTTTCTGCCATAGATTTTCTCTTTTCTCCTTTCTGTTACACCATGCCTCTAAGCCATTCAAAACACAGATTTAAGTTCAGGTCGACAAATAAATCCCCACCGCCCAGCCCCCTTTAATTCATCTACCTCTTCAACTCCAACCTCTCCCTTTTTTCTATCTTCTCAGTAGTTCTTCTTATTTTGGTAATATACAAACATGCTTAAGGTTTTCTTTCTTTTTTTTTTTTCCTTTATGTTTTTATGTCAAAAAACTTGCAGCTAAGTCCCCTTGAGGGAAAAATTGTGTAAATATTAAACATCCCCACTTGGAGAAGACCTGAAATTCTCACAAGCACTGGGGCTACTAATTTAATAGGCCAAGTCCTCAATCCTGGAGCTTGCCCACATGAAAATTGTTCCTGTAAAGGAGAAGCTAAGACTACTTATTATTATGCCTAAAATTCACCCCCAGAGAACCTCTTTTGTTGCTCAGATGTGGTCTCTCTTTCTAAGCCAACTCAGCAGGTGAACTCACTGTCCTCCTCACTACATGGGACATGACTCTCAGGAGTGTAAACCTCTCTGGCAATGTTGGACCTGACTCCTGGGGCTGAGCCTGGCGCTAGAATCATGGTATTGAGAGAGACTTCTTGACAAAAAAAGGGGGAAGAGAAATGAAACAATATAAAGTTTCAGTGGTGGAGAGATTTCAAATAGAGTTGAGAGGTTGTTCTTGAGGCTATTCTTATGCATTATATAGAAACCCAGTTTCAGTTTTTACTGTTCTGGAGTGGTTCGAAGCAAATGCCTGAAAGCACTGAACTGCAATCCAGTGGCTAGCCTTGATTCTTGAAGATGATTGTGTAACTATATAGCTTTTACAGTGTAACTGTGTGATTGTGAAAACCTTATGGCTGACATTACCTTTATCTAGTGTATGGACAGATGAGTAAGAAAATAAAGGCAAAAATAAATAAATAATGAGGGAGGATAGGGGTATGGGAAGTTTTAGATGTTCTTTTTTACTTTTATTTTTATTTCCAATTCTATTTTTATTGTTTCTAGAGTAATGAAAATGCTCAAAAATGGATTGTGATGATGAATGCATAACTAAATGTTAACACTGTGAACATATGAAGTAACATTGTATACTTTGGATGATTACATGGTATGTGAATATAAATCAATAAAATAATTTCATTAAAAAAAGAGAAAACTCTGGAGCTTCAGTTCTTTGGTTTCATCCATGTGTCTTACAAGTCCATGGAAACTCAATATCCAACATGATGTTACTGCTTCACTATCACTGCCTAGGAACTCACCTACTTATAATCACTCTTAGTGTATTTTCCTAAGAATGGAACGTGTCTGTTATTTTGTTGATGAATCATTCAGCTGTCTTTCTTTTGTTGCTGATGTTTACATTTTTGCTTTCCATGAAAGTTAAGCTATATTGCTCACCCCAGGCTTAGCATCACAGAAATCAACAGGCTTTCTCTCCAGGTAATTAATTTTTCCACCACTTTGCTCTGCTACCATTAGACCTTTAGCTACCCCAGAGTCTTTCCTGGGACCCAAATAACGATCCCTGTTGCCTATAGGGATTGTCTGAAAGAGATTTTTCTGTGGGGAGAAAGGTCAAGCAGAAATAAGGCAGGTGGATAGGCAGAAACTCAGACTAGACCGGGTAAGAACAGAGGGAAGAGGTGCCTCCCTTCTGTCACCCATTTAGACATGGGGCAGATCTTAGAAAGTCAGTGCCATGGAGGTGAAAGCCTCGTATAGTCTATTTGGCTTGACAAGGGACAGAAAAATAAAGATTTTACTCCACTGTGATTAGGAGGGGATCCTTTCTTTTCTATCCTGTGAATTACTTTCACTTATCAAAAAAATTGTATAATAATCAACCAGTATGTCCCAAGATCTATACCTTAAAGCCCAAAGAGCCAAATTTCTTCTTTTCAATGGCTGCTTATGCAAGGCCATCAGGCTGAAAGTAATTCCAGTAAAATTCAATGAGTACTTTTGGAAGATCGGGATCATTTCCTCTTCATCTTTATGTCTTTTCACAGATTCAAACTAAAAGGTGGCTCACAAAAATGGTCTATGCCTCCCACCAACCTCTCCTTGATTCTTCCCATTGCTTCTACCCTCCACCATACACTAACACACCCACGCACCCTCACAATACTCAGAGGCAAAGAACAGTGAGTATCCATTAAATAACTCAATTATAGACCTGGCTTGACCAAAAGGTGCTACTTGAGAAACTAGGATAAGAAAAGTAGATGCTTTGGTTCTTGTCAATTTTTTCCCCTCTAATAATCATTTCTTTTGAAATTGTCCATAAAAGATTACCCCTGAGGAATCCTCCTCTCTGTCTCTTCATGCCCAACTAGGAGACCTTTGAGTTGCTTTAAATTTCAGATTGGCCAAAGGTATATGAAGGAGGTCAATAAGGACTGGAATGGAACAACACTATGGAGTTCCAGATTCAGTGTGGCTGTCACTGCCACTGTTCCTATACAATGCAGAGTCATACCAATGAAGGAATTCATTTGCGGAAAGTCTGCAAAGCTTCAGACCAAAGCTAGAGATAATAAATCTTTACTTTCTATTTGAAATTTTGGCCATCTCAATTGATTATTTCTGTTGGCTAATAGATGCTGCATCTGCTAATGGAAAAAAAAATGTGTTATTTTCTACTGCATAAATGTGAGCATATAGATCACAGAATTTGAGTTCTGGAAGGGGATTGAGTAAAAATCTTTCCTTATAGGTGAAGAAATGGATGCCTTAAGGGGCTGAGCTATTCACCTAATTCAAATTTTTTCTCTGTGTTGCTGACCCCCAGCCCCATGTTCTTGTCACTAAAACACCCATGATCTTTCTGAATACATTACATGCCAGGCACTGTGCTTTATGTACATCACCCTGTGTAATCCTCACATCTTTGGAAGGTAGAGAGAGGAACTATTATTGTTCTTTAAAGACATGGAACCCAGGAGTATGAAAGATGAAGAAACTGCTTCACGTTAAAGCCCAAACCATAATTTGATTCCAGGATAACAGAATCCAAAGCTTAATTCATGAAATTAGGTTATTTGTTTCATACCAGGTTATTGGCTTTTTGTTTTGCCTGTTCAGGGTAATAGACTGACTTAAAGATTTCCAGCACAGTTTTGTTACAACAAATGATAGAATGTCTCTAATCCTTTGCCTCACTAGAGTCATGTAGATGCTAATGTTAAGATCTTGTTATATTGTTTCCAACAGACATTAGGAATGTGGTATTGTGGCAGGTAAAGGGTCCTTGGCTCTCCAAAGAATTCTCTATCTAAAATATCTGACATACAGAACAACGAATAAAATTACGGTAGGTAAACTATGTCCATTTGTTCAAGTCATCCAATACTCTTCTGTTATTCTGAATATAATTTTGTTGCAAATCAGGCTTTGCAAATTTGTCTTCTGAGGGATTCTAACTAATTAGTGCCATATGTGTACATATAAGTATCATGGTGATCATGTTTCAAGGATCACCTTGAATTTGACTGTCTTTTAAGCTATTATTTTGAAGTTGCCTGGTGCTGCTCTTTTGGCTGGCATTTGCATATGTTCACAATCTATATTTAATCAATATTCTCACTCACCACCCAGGATGCTCATGATTCTTCCTAGTTCTGCAAAGTTCTTTCTCTCTTGTAATAAAACCAACAATTTGTTTGGCAGCACCACTAACGGTTCAGATCCATGGGTCATTATTGGATCCTAGCCACTTACTGACTTAGAGGGCCAGTAAGTCTTTTGAAGTGTTTACCAGACTACTTTTTTTTTTTTTTTTTTTTTTAGAGAGGGAGGAAGGGAAGGAAAGACAGAGAAGGAAGGAAGGATGGAAGGAAGGAAGGGAAACATTTTTAAACATTTTCTTGTTTTTATTATATTTTGTTTGTTTGTTTGTTTTTTACATGGGCTGGGGCCGGGAATCGAACCGGGGTCCTCCGGCACGGCAGGCAAGCACTCTTGCCCGCTGAGCCACCACGGCCCGCCCTAGACTACTTTTTTACAAAAGTCTTCATTTTTGTTTTTTTTTGTTTCAACAAATCATTTCTCAGATGCTCTCATTTGTCAGAGAAGTCACTTTCAGATTTCTCTCTGATTTCAAGCTATTAAACTTTTCAAAATGCATAGAGGTCCACTGCAAAAGAATTGTGCAAAATTGCTTCCTGATACCTCTCATATCTTTTTAACTAATTTAATCCCTTTTCTTTCAATTATGAAGCACTTGATTAATGTCCTCCAGGGCTTTCATGACATTAAAACCCTTTGATAAGAACTGCAGATGCAAAAAATTGCCATCACTTTAATATTGTCAAAGTGGGTTAAAAACATGGACTTATGGAGGCAGCATGGCCCAGTGCTTACATATTCAGGTTCTGGAGTCAAAGAGATTCCTGGTACAGCCACACTGGCCATTTGACCTTGGATCATTTAGCTAACTTCTCAGAATTTCGGTATCTTTAAAATGATAAGTATAATAATACTGTCTTAATTCCTTTGAATTCTTGAGACAAGAATGCATGCAGAGCTCCAGCATAACCTTTTGCCCCATATTAATGCTCAGTTCATTATCAATAGCTCCCTTCATCATTCAATTGAACACTTGAAAAAGATGTGCAAACTAGCCAAACAAAGGAAAGGAAAAATATCAGTAAATAAGTCATCCTTGCTAACCATCAGACTGGGCAATATTTTAAAAGAATAATAATCTCCAGGGTGCTCTATAGTTTAGTGAAACAGGTATTCTCCAATTCTTGCTGGTGGGACTCTTTGGGCATCAATTTTTCTTTTTCGTCTCATCCTTCCTCCTCTCCACATCTGAATCCTATGTTAATAATCCCAATGCTTTCTTTTTTACAGAATTTATTATCACAATCACTCTCTCTCTCTCTCTCTCACACACACACACACACTGCATATAAGAGAGACAGAAATAGAGAGAGAGAATTAATGTTAGTTGTTTTGCACTTTGGGGATTTACTTTTTCAACATACTACTACAGTGTATTGTTATACTTCATTATTATGTTTTATTGTCATATGTATCTTGCATGGCTATAGTTCATTAATTTTGACTGCTATATAATATTTCATTGGGAGTGCATAACACAGATTATTCTTCAGTTCTACAGTTGATGGATACTGGAGATGTTACCAGAATTTTGTTCTTGAGAATATTCTTGTACAGGTACCCTAGCACGTGAGCAAAGATACCTCCTTGGTATATACTTGGGAGTAGAATTACTTAATCATCAGGTGTGTAAATGTTTAATTTTAGAATAGACAGCAAAACTGTCTTCCAAAGTGTTTTCACCAGTTTAAGCTCCAAATAGCAACACTTAAAAGATGCAGATGATCACCTTCAGTGCCTGCTATTGTCAGAGTTCTAAGTTTGCCAGTTGGATAGGTGCAAAATGGTATATCATCATAGTCTTTATTTGCTTTTCCTCAATCATTAAGTTTCATATTAGTTCAATTAAAAAATATATATATATATACAAGATCCTTGTGGAATGTTGGTTCATATTTTTTTAATCCAATTTTTGTTTTTATTGTTTGCAATTCACATCACGTGTCTAAAAATCTGAATATGCTTTAGCATCACAGTTTTAATCTAGGAATATATCATTTGGTGATAAATTTTCAAAGAAGTATGCCTGAAGGCATTCCCTTAAGCTATGTTTGTAACAGCAAAATACAGTAAAAAAAAAAAAATGAGGATTGGCTAAATAAATTATGATGATAAATAAAAAGGATTTTATGTGTATGAAATAATAACAGTGATTGTGTGTATGAAACATAATGTTACATTGTATTAAGAGAAAAAGGTATAGGTATATCATGATTTCATTTTAGAAACACATTGAGGAAATGTGCTCTATGTGTATGTTTGTGTGTATTTAAAGGCTAACAAAGGAAATAGATACACTAAGTAACATTAATAATTCTTGCCTCTGAATGGAGAGATTTAAAATAATTCATATTCTGTCATTTTTACCTATTTTTTCTATTGGACATATTCATTATTATGCATGTTTATTCTTTAGATACATAACAGCATAGAAATCTTAGTTGTTATGCTGGTTTGAAACTGTTATGTAGCCCAGAAAAGCTATGTTCTTCTAATTCAATCTTGTGGGGACAGACTTATTATTGGGTGGAACCTTTTGATGGGATTGTTTCCATAGAGATGTGACCTACCCAGTGGTGAAGCGGGACCTTTTGATTAAGTTGTTTCCATGAATATGTAACTTGCCCAATTGTGTGTGGGACTTCTTGGTTTGGTTTTTCCATGGATATGTGACTCTGCCCATTCAAGGTTGGTCTTAATCTGCTTATTTAAGAGAAGGATATTTTGGAGAGAACATAGATATTTGGAGATGCAGAAGGAAAATGCCCCAGGAGATGCCAGAAGGATCCGCAGGAGATGAGAGAGCTGTTTGAAACCACAAGTTGGGATAGAAGGACAGCAGATGTCACCATATGCCTTCACATGTGACAGAGAAGTCACAGAGGCATTTGATCTTTCTTGAATGAAGGTATGCTCTTGTTGATGCCTTAATTTGGACATTTTCATGGCCTCAGAACTATAAGTTTGTAATCTAATAAATCCCTTTTGTGTATTTCTGGTATATGGTATTCTGGCAGCATTAGCAAACTGAAACATAGCTTAAGGAAAGGTTCATAGCCAATAAGTGGCAGAGATGGGCCTACAACCCAGACATCCCCAAATCGTCTCACTCTTAGCATAGGTTCATTATTCCTTCAATTCACTGGAGTCCCACTCCAGGAAGGCTGGTATCAGTGCCTTTTGATAAAGTGTTAATCTTTGAAATGTTAGTGAGAGAGTCTCTCCCTGCCTAACAGTGGTTATAATTGGATGTGCGGCTAAAAAGGAAAATCATGGGATAATAATAAATTGGGGATGGGGTTGAGTGGGAATACACCTAACTGTTCTCATGGATATAATTAATGTGAAATTAAGGCTTTGTGTAGAGTCACTCTAAGGAAAAATGATTCTTTCTCAGTCTTCAGATATTTTTTGATATAAAGAAAGATTTACTATTAACAAATTTTAAATGCCATTTCTCCACATGGTCTCTGAGTAGTCTGATGACAGATTAGCAAGGCTATCTTTAATCTAGAGTTTGACTCACATAACTGGTTGTAAAAATGTCATTGGAATTTTTGGAGAATGAACATCAGGTATTTTTATTAAATTGAATTTTACTATTTTTCAATTCCTTATTTTCATCAGTATCTCTTTCTCTCATGCCCTTTCTCATTATTTTACATATTTTATCATTTTTAAAACAACAGTGCTTTAATGTACTACTAGTAATAACCCACTCTAAGGAGACTTAGGAAAAAGACCTATCCAAAATGATGGCTGTGTTTCTTCTGAGGAGTGAATTAAATAATACTTCTGCAAGAAGGAACTGAATCACCTCAGTATCAATTTAACAAACAGCCTTTTTCTTTTATGAGGTAACTCATAGTTCAAAGACTTTTCACTTCACTAGTCCAAAATTTGGCAGGAAAGGAAAGAAGCTGACTGGTCAAACCCAGAAACAATGATTTGACAAGCTGCAATCACTCAGCTTATGGATGTGCAATAATCTGTAGAAAAGTTGCTTGATTCTAGTATTACATTCTTCACATCTGTAAAGGAGTTCGATACAACCACTTTTCTTTGTTAACTTTAAGCTGCATACAGGCAAGGAGATCACAAATTCCTGGGAAGCCATAACAGTCTGGGGGAAAGTTATGTTCCTCCTGCCTGGGAGAACTAAGTAGTACTTTCTGGGACTTCTTTCAAAGAAGCCACTTGTCTTCTCTAGAGGATGACTGGCTAAGATTTTCTGTATTCTTTCTTGGCAAGACCCAGACAGCTATATTAAAATAATACCAGGAAGTGACTGTGGATCTCACAAGCATTTGCTTGCATGGGGGTACCACTTTCTGAGCAGCTCTGTCCTTTGTACTAGGCACTTTCTTGGGAAGTCCTTCTTTGCATGAAGATCTGCTGAGCCATTTTCTGTACCACTTCCTGCACAAAATGAACTGTTTCTTAAGACTTGGAAGGAATCAGTACTTTTAGAAGGATCCATCACTTTTGATGCCTTCACCTGTTCTTTTGCTTCTTTTCCGGAAGGACAGAGCGACATATTCAGGGAATCTTTAAGCTTCTGAGGCTCAGGTTTTGGATTCATGGGCATTATGTTTTTATCCTTTCCTTCTTTCTTCAGAAGTCACTTACACAGAGCTTTGTTCTCACAATTTGCATTACACACACACTGAAAATCTCGTGCAGAACTCATTGGCTTTGTGTACCTCCTCTATTTAATATGGTTCTGGATGTGTCTAGATAAGCCAATCCTCGGTAATCTTGCTGGGGGTGGTTTCTTAGCCTGTAAGTGGTCATTCAGGCACTTCAGATTGCCCAGGTTTTCAATCTCCAAACCTCAGGTGGTTGCCCAAACCATTGGCACAGAAAATGGGCTTGACAAGCCAATCACCCACACGATAGGACTCCTGGAAAATCTGGAACAAGAGCTTACACCTCTCACTGGATTCACAGTTGCCATTCTCAGGATTCTCTGGCTTTTACAGTTCCTGGGGAGTTACCAGTAAATGAGAAAGGTCCATCTCATCTTGATCAAGAAACTCTAGATGACTGACCTTTTCAACTTCAATGGAGAAAGAACTGGCAGTAGAACAGCTGTTCGATTTTTGGCAACTTGGTTTTCCAGGAACTTTTTGCTGTTGACTCTTGAGGACCCAGTTTTCCAAGCACTTTATGTTACCCAAGACATTACAGAAGAAATTGCAGGCTCTGGAGACTATTTTATTAGTCTCCAAGATCTGCTTTTGGGAGACTTCGTTCTCGGAGTTGGGCACGTGAGGAGCCTGATAACCATTAGCAGATTTGCTTCCAAGGGACCATTTGTTAAGAGGGACAACTGTGGAGCTAGAGAATGACTTCTATTCTGTCATTGGTATATAACCTCTTTTCTCCAGGAAGGGCTAGATATTTGATGAGCTAGCATGAGATATTAGGAGATCAGGAATTAAGATGATCTTGAGGGACCCAAACATGGTTTTAGTCTGGTACAAAGCAGTTGTGCCTGCATCAAAAAGCAGGACTATAGAATCTTCAAACTGCCCAGTCTTTCCATGCACACACAGAGACTTGATTTTGGCTAAATCTCTGGTTTGGGTGCACTCCGATTGATGAATACAACAACTGAATCAGCAAATAACCAGTAGAGCTGTTGGACTTGCTATTAAGTGTCTCCTCTTTAAGCTTATGGATGAGGGCTACCTGCTCATACAGCCACACCTCAGGGCTATGAAGGCTTATACAGCTGTGAATCTGAGCTTTGACTTCTTGTTATGTCAAAGGTTTTTAATTAGCTCTTCAGCCAGGAGAACTCCACCAATAGCAAGCTTCACGTCCCTCCCTCCCTGCATCACAACACCTCAAAAGGGGTTCTCTGTTACTGGAGCAACCACTCTGGTCCTGGGGTGTACTCATCCTGGTTACTGTTCCTTGGGGCATTTTTTTCTTTACTCCAAGTTTTCTTTCTCTCAGGCTGATCCTACCTCAAGCAGTAGGCCCCTTTATCCTCGACACTGAGGGCAGCCTGGAGCCGATTGGCCTTGACCACCTCATTCTGCCCCACTGCATCATCAGGCCACCCCCAAGGGGCAGGAGAGTGCAAGCCAGTGCCCCTACAATTTTAACCTTGGTTCAGAATATTCCCAAGATAGCGCCTCATTAAAACACACTAAAGACAAAATTAAAGGTAAGCAGCATATAAAAGGGGTCTAAGTATCTAGGAGACCATTAATCTGTTCTCCATTGAGCTGTTAAACCTATTGAAAATAATGTCTCAAACCCAGCGTAATGCATGCTGTACCATGATAAGAGCAATTGGATCAAAGTTTGTTTTTTTTAAGTCCAGGACCTACACATTGTTTGAGTCAAAGTGGACCCAAGGAGTTGAAGAGACACAAAGGGAAGGCAGGGCAAAGTTGGAAAATAATGCTGGGTCAAGAATTTAAATATCACCTACTGCTTTGAGTTCTTCTAATTGCCCCAATTTTCCTTTTGTTATTCTTCATCCTCTTAGTTTACCTCTGTAGTTTTGGCAGTGTCTCTGACTGGACCTTTCTCAAATTTCTGCCACTGCTGTTGCCTATGAATCTATACCTACTGAGCATTAAGTATCTTTCTAGCAAATCCATAACATCCTTCTATTCATGAAAACTGAGGACAGAGCAGGACTTGTCCTATATAAACCATGTTTAATGAAAAAGATTTATAAAACTCATAGCTTTTTTATAAACCACTTAAAACATACCTGGAGGATTTCAAAAGCATTCTGACTTCTCTCAGGCTTAAACAATTGTAATAAATGCCTTATTAAATTTTCTTCAGTTTTCCTTGCTGGGAAAGAATGATTAAAACACATTTATTGCTTATGGTATCAAGATCTATTGGTGATTGGCTAAATCTTTTTGCCTGATTTCTAAAAAACTACAAGCTTCTCTCTTCTCTCTCTCTGACTTTAGCCATCTAAGCTTACAACAAAACCTCAGTAATACATTTATGGACATCCACGAGCCCAATACATCACTATTTTTAAATTTTTTTTGTTTGAAAACAAGAATATACTGCTGTGATAGCATAGTGATTTTGACTTTCAATCCCAACAAGCCTAGACTTAAATCTATACTCAGTCTGTGTATTCATGTGGGACTGGTAAGTTGCTTAAACTCTAAACAAGGACTCCTATTTGGTAAAATAGGAATTTGTATTGTGAAATTATTATTAGACAATTTTTGAACACATGTGAAAAATTGAGCTCAGTGCCAGGCACATCTGTGGTAAGTACTCATCTAATCATAGCTTAGTGGTATGAGTAGTTTGATGGTCAGGAAGAAATATGACTGAAGAATCAGGGTTGAAGAGTGGTGGCTTCTTGAAAGCTCTGGCGATGATGGAAATGGTGGGTGAGTATTTAAAGGCTACTTATATTTGCATTATTGACCAGCCCAGACTTCAGGATAAATACCTTAACCTAACATTAGAGTACAGAGACCAGCAGTGTGGTCTCATACTCATCTATCCTTTTCTATCCAAGGTTCTGAAATTCATTGGCATACACCCTCTTAATTTTGCCTCATTCTGTCTCATAATGCAGTTTGCAAAAGATTATAGCCTGTTTTAAAAATAAAATGAAAAAAAAAAAGACTACTGAACTGCCACTTGGGTTTCCAGTTTTGATTATTGGGGGGCCATTTCTGGGAGAAAAAAGACAGTAAATTTAGGAGCGTGAAACAATAAAAACATTTACCATGACCCAAAGAGTACAGATTAGAAGTAGGTAATTGCATAATAATCAATTAACTTGTTAGAAACTAAGGCAGATCTGTTATTCAGAGAAATCTAAAATTAAGTCCGAGTTTTTTTTAGCAGTATTCCTAGAAAAAAGCATTTCAAGAAGAAATCTTTCAAAAGGTACAATCTTTCTCAGTTCTAATAAAACAAACAAAAAATGATATGTAAAGAGGCTTTGCTACTCCCTTATGAAATCTCTCAGTTGATACTCCCAAAGGAAATAAAATCTGCCTTATTTCTATGACCACCTGCACTGAACTTTAAAGTTGGTCTATATATATTGAAGAACCTTAAGTTCATTTTCCCTCTGGGATGAATTCAGCATATGGTCTGCTCCTAAGGCAAACATTTATTTAAACTTTAAATCTAAAAGGAATTCTTCCATTTTATTTCTAGTTTTGCTTGCTTTGATCCTGAAAGTAATTAACTTTCAGTGGCAGCTAATTATAAGTAAAGAGAAATCAGAGTCTATATGGTTGTTTGTTTGGTGTAGGCTTGGCAAAGTGTTTTTTAATTGGAAAGCCTTTTTGCTGCATGCATTTCAATCCATTTTGCACTGTACTTATTATCCAGGATTCATATTATAACCATGACCTTTCATCTAATGACAGAATCTCACACAGAGAAAAATAATTATTTTAACAAAGAGACACTAAGGCTATGAAGGAGAAACGAGAGAGACTGGGAGGGAGGAGAACCTGACATGACAGTAGTCACAAGTAAACCTCCTTCTTGCCCGTCACCATCACAGTCTCATGGAAACTGCCTTGTGCTCAAGGATTTGTGCCTCTTCACTTGGATTGGGAAATCCTGTTTCCCACATGGATTTCAGACAGAAATAAGTCCCTGAAAAATAATTCAGGAAAGGAATGAGGCATAGGTGAAGATAATTGAGGTGAGAGGTGTTGCGTACTGTTACGTGTTAATAGCAATCATCTGGATCATGGAAGAATCTGAAAATTCATGAATTGCCAGCCAAATTACCCTTTCCACAACCTCTGTGTCCCTGCAAATGACCCTCATAAAACTCACCAACGCATTTTTTCATCAACTCTTTCCTCTTAGAAGAAAAACCGGGGATCCTTTTTAATATGCATTATCTGTTTGAAATATGTTGCACTGGTTTTCTAAAAAAAAAAAAACAAAACTAGAGTAATTGAACACTTTGGGGAACTTAAAGTCTATATGTATGGGAGACAGGGCTCTAGACTTCGTAGGCTCTCTAAATAATTCCTGACCCAATACAAAGCAATCAGCATACAGAAAAGAAACCATCCACACGCGGAACAGGGAGGATTTCTACCTGCCTGCTCTTTAGCAACTGTAATAACTAGTGCCAAGCAGATAGCCTAAGGGACATGCTACCCATCTTCTCCAGGTTTGTATTGAGTTAGAGCATCTGAAAACAATATACCTAGACCGCGTTAGCTTAGGCCCTTGCTGAAAGCCACCTGTGAGTTATAGTAATGGACTTGCCCTTAATCAGGGGCCATCTCCCTGTTTTCTACAAAATTATTGATAAAGGAAATAGATCTGTGTTCTCCAATATCAACATAAACATTTTATTTCAGAATACAGTGCAAAGAATAATGTTGCAAGAAATGGCATGTTCTCTTTTATTAATAATATTAATTTCATAATCCACTGCATGTGCTTTTATTACCTCTAGTGCTAGGGAGCTCAGGGCTAAACTCACTATCCAATCACCATAACTAAGTTACCATAGGTGAATTGTTTATTTATCCTCTATTTTATAATGAGATTTAAATTTTCTAGTTGTTTTGAACAGATTTTAAAGTGTAGACTCCATCCCCAAATTTTTGGAGGAAACTACACTATAAAATGAATGTTAATGCTCAGAATTCTCGTGAGAATTTAATGAAATGGAAATATTTTCCATTTCTTGGAATTTCAAAAGTGCATCTTTAAATATGTACTACCACTCTACCCCTATTTTTTTTTCTACCTCTACTTTTAAGGAACAAATTACTAAAGCAAGTTCAAGATCATTAACTGTGTGATAAACAGGTGCAATGTTTTTAGACACACTGACAGTGATTTAAACACCATGATGATGAGGCAAAGATCACGTTATATGCCCTTGTGGGTCACACTGTTAGGAATTCAGTCAGCTACCATGTGAATGAGGCTGATTGATCACTAAAGATGCAGTGGGGTACTGTTCATCGTTCAGCGCACCTATCTGGTCTGTTGGGAAAATAAAAGCATACATTATTTCAGGGGCATCATTAATATTAACTTCATATACCAAGGTTTTTACATAATTCTTTTTAGAAATTACAAGAAACTGTTACTTATCAAGGCTTTATAGCTACGTATCATGCACTACTGATACTTAGCTGTCTTTAGAACTCTCTCATTTCCACTCTGTCTTCTTCTGTCCTTCCCAAACTTTCTTTTGAACTCAATCCTGATGGTCTGGGAGGCTATTTTGGGTCCTACACTATCACAGATGTTTCCAGAAAGCCCTGCTGATGTATCATCTTATTATGATCTGCTCTAGACTCCCAGTGTAATATTTGGAGAGATAAGAAACTGCAGACCAGGCTATACTCATTCTTCACAATAAAACTGAGAGATGTTTTCTAAAACAGTACTGTTTTTCTCCACAACAGAATATCAAAAGTAACTATATCTTTATCTTTTAAGATTCTGTCATGCATGGGTTTCAACCTCTACCATAACTTCCGATAATTAATTCCATCTCTTTTTTGGCCACAATATTCCATTCTCAGATGTGTAGAATAACCTACTCGTGAGATCTGTTAAACATCTTTATGTTCAACTTATTAATATATTTTATAAAATTTATACCATTTTTCATCTTCATTATTTTTCCATAATATCTTCCCTTTGCATTGCAGTTTGATAAGTTTCTTTACATCTATCTTCAAGTTCAGTGATTCTTTCCTCAGTCATATCAAGTTTATTAATGTGCCCAAAGACATTCTTCATTCCTCTTACAATGTTTCTGATTTTTTGCATTTCCCTTTGATACACTGACGTCACATCTTTCAGATTACACATCTGTTCTTGCATATTGTCTACATTTTCCATTAGAGCCTTTACATAGGAATTATTGTTATTTTAATTCAATAGATTTCAAAAGATTCTACCGTGTGTGTTATATCTGAGTCGCGTTCTGCTCCTTGTTTTATCTCTTCAGGCTGTGTTTTTCTTGCCTTTTATTATGCTCATTAACTTTTTTGTTGTTGAAAGTTGAACATGTTGTATCAGGTAATAGACACCGAGTTAAATCGTCTTCTAGTGTAAGGATTTTTGTTTATCTGGCTAGGAGATGAGCTTTGTTTAATGTTTGTTGTAGCTATGGGTGCCTGAAATTTAAAATTCCTGTAGTGTCATGTTTTTGCCTTTCTCAGAGAGGAATTGTCTTACAGCTCTTTCTGTTGGAATCCAATATTATTATACTGGAGCTGTGTTAGTGGTACGGTAAGGGGGAGAGGGAGCATTTTATATCTTTCAATTAAAACTCAAATTTTAATGAGCCTTTGTTTCTGGCCTCTGACCTTCACAAGCGTTTCTTCTTATATAGCCACCATTTCTTTCACTGCTCTGATAAGAGGCAAAAGCTGGAGGGGCCTCCTATGGGAGGAGGACTCTCCCCTACAACGCTAGTACAAGACTCTGATAAAATATTTCCTCCTGAATAGTAGGCCTTTGTTATGGAGAAGGCCCTGGGCTGGGTGTATTTCACTAGGATTTAGGTCTTTGATTTTTCTTAACTGCTTTTAATTTTCTTAGTTGTTTTATCGCTGTTCTATGTTATTTTAGTCTCATATTTAAAGTTCTCTTTTTTCAAAAAGGATTACTGCCAAATCTCATAATTTGAATGTTATATTTTTTATTATTAAAAGTCCACACATATACATAATGGCTTATTATATACATATTTTCAAAATTTCTGGTTTTTAATTATATATTCAAATATGAAAATGCCTTCCAGAAAATTCATTCTTTATTCTTTATTTATTAATCAAGAATATAGTGTACATATCATGTGTGAAACATGGCTTAAGGTACTTTGGGGAATGAAAAAATGAATCTTTTCAAGCATAATCTTTAGTGCAGATACATTTTAAGAATCCTATATCAATAAGAAATAGAAGAAATATATTTTTAGTATTATAATGGGACCCTTCTTTTCAAGAATACACTGTGTCTTAGGGTGCATGGGTGATTCGGTGGTACAATGCTCACTGGCCATGCAGGAGATCTGTGTTTGACTTTTGGCCCATGCACCACCCCCTAAATATATATTGTATAGTTTGTTTTTAAGCCCACACACTGCAAAACAACAACAACAACAACAACAAAAACATTGTGTCTTATCCAGACAAAATGTTAGTACAGTAAATCAGTTTTAACCTTATTAACCTAAATTTTATATTCTTAATCTTGGTATAATTTTCCTATGTCCAAAAGAACATTACATTTTTTAAAAAGAAAAACCAAAAACTATATGAAAATTGAATAATCTAGATCAAATGGAATAAATGGCCATTCCGAAAGTCTTTGACTGTTTAGAGTCTTCAGTGAATTATGCAGCTTGGCTTCATTTAGAAGATGATGTTCAAAGACAATATAATAATGCCGAATTTCACCCAACTAGGATGATAGAATTTAGCAAAACCACTTTCTAAATAGGCCTTTATCATCTTCTGGAATTTGTTGGCAGCTTATTTCTTTAAACAGTGGTAGTTTATGAGGAAGATACTCATTAATTTATTTCCTGCCATTTAAGCATCCATTCACCCTAGTCCAACTTCCAACATTTTGGGAATTCACCATCTTTCATTTTTGTTCCTGAGGCTGGGTGTGCTCTACCTACACTGTGGCACCAGTGATAAAGCACATAGACCTAAATCAATCAGTTCATTGTATGCGCCTTAGAGACAGGTTTAGAGCAAAATCAGAGCCAAAGAGACACAATATATCTCTGGATGGGCCTGCCGTAAAAGTTCCTCACATTTTCTCTCTCCTTGGGATATGGAAACATGTTGATAGAAACCAAGAGGTTTAGCAATACCTTTAGCAATACCTTTGAAAGGTTACAACACAGTGATCAGGCCCTGATGAAGTTATTTGAACATTTATATAAAACTATACCTGAAGCCATTTAACCCTGGATTGTTTGAGCAACATGATTCCATGTATCTCCTTTTCATTTGAAAAAGTTTGTATTGAATTTTTTGTTATTTGCAACAGAAAGAGGACTAAATGATACTGGAAGAAAACTGTAAGAGGAACCAAAGACCTTAATACTGGTTAACCCACAAGACAGTTATACCAAGATGAAAGAGATCTAAATAACAGAGTATTCCAGTCAATTCTTGATTTTCCAACTCAATGATACTCGTTAAGAGTTGCATACAGACATACACATAATGTCTGGTAATTTGTCTTTATATATAAGTGAGTTAGTTGCAAGCAGTTATTAGAAAATATATGCTATTTGATGAAATGATCATATGAAATGCCAGGAGTAGCATCTAAATGTTAATGTTTTCTTTTCTTTTTCTATAAAAGATAATTCCAGAAAAAAAGCTTAAGGCTTGAAGTGTCTCTTATTCTATTCCTTGTGGTCTTAACCAAATCTCCTTTCATTTCCTTGTTATTTTGTTTTCATGCCATCAAATCAATACTCAACCTCATGAGAGAAGCTTTTGAAATGGTCTCATAGAACAGCATAGAATATGATTCTAGTACAAGTATAATTATGTACAACACATAAACCAAGGACACAAAATAAAATAACTGACAACACTAAGAAATCATAATTTCAGCTTGTTATACACACTTTCATCTTAAGGAAGATGAATCAAAATTCCTTGCAACTTGCATCATGTCTGAATATGAAGGACTACAATATACAAAGCTGAATTTGTGTTTCTTTAAAAGGACCATAAAGTTAATTCCAGCAGATGAAAACTGCAGTGCCAATATCCTTCCTTCAGAAACATTAAACAGGTTTCATGAGCTTTTACTTAACATTTTCACTCTTACTTTTCACATTTCTTTCACCAGTCTTGTTGCAGAATGTTTGAAGAAAAGGTTTTATTTATCTAACAACACCAGTGTAATATTTACCTGCTGGATTCTAAAATCTGATGCTCAAAAATGCAAGCTCCTTTAATACTTCAAACCAGTTATGTACTGTCTGTAATCTCTGACCAGACTAAGTTCAATGCCTGGGAGAAACTGAACAGCATCCTTCCAAAATAGAACACATCATCAGACTCTCAATTTTCTAGGAAGTTTTAAGAATAACTCTCTGAAAACTAAAAGCAGCAAGCATCCATCAAACTATCAAATAGAAAATTGTCACCCCACTCATGGCTGAGTGTTTTTTTTTTTTTTTTAGTGTTAATGAACAAAAGCTAAGAAATAAGTTGTCCAAATGCAGACTGAAAATGAAAAACAAAACAAAAAGCACAACAATCTCTTTGCACCCTGGAATATGAAGCCACATTACAGGAGAGACTTACCATTTTTGTAATGGACATTCTGGAAAGATTTAGAAAGCAGCAGGACTTACCTGGAAGAAAGAAAGAGATAAAAAAGAAATTAAAACAATAAGTAAGAAAGAGTAATAGTGAAGACATATTGTTTAATACATTGTAAGATGGCAAGAAGTGACCCAAGTCCATCTACATAGGGGTAAAGCCAGTAAAGGGGAAAAGATGTGTTCTAGCTTGCTAGCTGTGGAATGCAACACACCAGAAATGCATTGGCTTTTAATAAAAGGGGATTTATTTTGTTAGTTCTTTAAAGGAAAGGCAGATAAATTTCAACTGAGGTTCTTTCATACGTGGGAAGGCACAGGATGGTCTCTGCTGGCCTTCTCTCCAGGCCTCTGGGTTCCAACAACTTTCCCAGGGGTGATTTCTTTCTGTATCTCCAAAGGCCTGGGCTGAGCTGTGAGTGCTGAGATGAGGAATGCTGAGCTGCTTGGGCTGTGCTATGTTGTACTCTCTCATTTAAGCACCAGTCAATTAAGTCAAACATCATTCATTGCAGCAGGTATGCCTCCTAGCCAACTGCAGATGTAATCAGCAACAGATGAGGTTCATGTAACGTTGGCTCATGTCCACAGCAACAGAACTAGGTGCCTTCACCTGGGCAAATTGACAACTGAATCTAACTACCACATGTCCACCCCTTGTCAACTTGGCAACTACACGCGTCACCTTAAACAATATTAAGGTGCAAAAAATTCTCTTCTGGCTGTGGATCTGTGAATCTCAAAACAAATCGTCTGGTGCTGATATGCAAAGGAGGGATAGTCACGGAATATTGGTTTTCATTTCCATGGGGAGAAATTGGAAGAAACACAGATGTAAAACCTTCAGGGCAAGCACTATGGGATTGCAAAGTCTGAAAGTCATTTATCCTTCAGCTTTAGTAAGTGGCAGTCCCACCCTTTCCAAGGGCCTATGCAGTAGCCCACCTCTTTCCAAATCAACCTTGGGGAACATTGAGGAGACCACTTTTTTCTCAGCTCCACTCTCTCCAGGCGGCAGGGCCATCCCTGGGCTCTCTGCCATTTCCAGGGCACACGCTCAGCCCCTCCATGTGGTGGTAGCCAGGCTCTCCCCAGTCCCCAAGGAGCATGCTACACCTTTTCCAAGGCCTGAGGCTGCACAACTCTTCCACTGCAACAAAAATGGGAGACTCATCCTCTGCCCTCAGGGCAAACTCACCCTTTCCATGTATACGGGTGGGTCCACTCTCCTGGCCGAGGTTTCTTGGCTTCAGACCTGAGCGTCCATGGCTCTCACTCTGCAAACTCCAATTTGTCCCTTTGTGTCCCCCTTTGTCCAGATTGGCCATGGTTCTGTTTACACCAACAGTCTCTTCAAGGACTTTTCCATCATTCTCTTCACAGTTCCTCCAGAATCTTCCCCTTAGCCATCCAAAAAACTGTTCCAACATATCTGGTATTTGCAAACTGCAGCAGCACCCCACTCTCCAGTACCAAATCTGTTCTAGTTTGCTAGCTGCCAGAATGCAACACACCAGAAATGGGTTGGCTTTTAATAAAAGGGGATTTATTTTGTTAGTTCTTCAAAGGAAAGGCAGCTAAATTTCAACTGAGGTTCTTTTTTCACGTAGTAAGGCACAGGATGTTCTCTGCTGGCCTTCTCTCCAGGCCTCTGGGTTCCAACAACTTTCCCAGGGGTGATTTCTTTCTTTATGTCCAAAGACCTGGGCTGAGCTGTGAGAGCTGAGCTGAGGTATGCTGAGCTGCTTGGGCTGTACTAAGTTGCATTCTCTCATTTAAGCACCAGCCAATTAAGTTAAACATCATTCATTGCAGCAGGTACGCCTCCTAGCCGAGTGCAGATGTAATCAGCAACAGATGAGGTTCATGTACCATTGGCTCATGTCCAGAGCAACAGAACTAGGTGCCTTCACCTGGCCAAGTTGACAACTGAATCTAACTACCACAAGATGGACAATAAAATTCTTTTGACTGTTACCTCTATAAAACCCAAGAAAAATATGTATAAGAATCAGGTGCTTATTTTTTTAGTATATATAACAGTCCTCTGTATTAATACAATCTTCAGTGAAATGAGAAATGCAGCCTCTCTCCTGCTTCTCAGAGGAAAATGCAATTCACAACGACAAAGGCAGAAACTACGTATTCAATAGCACTGAAATGTAAGAAGGTTAGGGATGGAACTACAAGCAGACTCTGGTTCCTTAAAGAATTTTTCAGATTCAAACTAACGGGGCTGTTTAAGGCTCTCAGAAAGGCTTATCATGATTCAGAACTGTCACACTTTTTCATTTCCTTGATGTTTAAAATAGGTTTGGTCTCCTTACTAATTTTCAAGTAGGATGCCATCAATTTTAGCAAGACGTGGAGTTTATAACGTTAATTGCTTTATTCTAATGTTACCTCTCAGTCACTGATAAATATAAACAACAACCTCATACGTTTCATAAATGTTAAAAATATTAATTTACTGAGCATGAACCATAAATATTATCAAGTGCTTTTAAAACTCAGCCAGTATGAGGATGGCACTGATAGCTTGTGAGCTTGGAGGGGTTAATCCAGGAGTTCTCATCTCTCTTGTAAAAAGGTCTCTCTGGTCTCTTATCATTTAGAAGGCTACACAAGTAGACAGCTACCTCTCTGCTTACAAAATAACCACTTTGCCAGAGTAGAGGGAGGTGGCAAAAGAAACAAGAAGATTGTATAAGGTAAGCCCTGGTTATGGAAGCTTTACTACTAAAAGCATATACAGAATGTCTTAGCCAACTAGTCAATTCTTGCTAACTTCATCCTATCTTTAGCAGGGAGACTGAGGCAAAACTTTATGTAGGTATTAGAGTTCTGTGTTCTCTTCCATCCCCTCCTTCCAGAGGGACTTATCATATCCTTAATTCTCTCTTCTACTAAGCAAAGAGGTAGAGAGGAATCTGTAAGGCAGGCAGAATAATTACAGGCTACTTTTTCATTGTTTTTTAAAATGGGCATGTATTTCTAGGCTTTGAGGGAACATACAGATGCTCATCTCTCACATGATTTCATATTAACATAGTAGCTGATACAAATAGATAATCTCTCTCTCTTTTTTTTTTTTTGATAAAGGGCCTATTTGCCTGAATGAGAGCATGAGTCTTAGAATAGGCTTGAAATCTTCAGACACTATTTTTTTAATCCCAAGAAAAATATGAATTACTAATTTATAAGGCAAAGCTGAGGGAATAGCAAAATGCAGTACATAAATGAAGTATGGCAAAAGCTAAGATAGAACCTAGGACTTTAGATATTTAATCTTCTAATAATTGACTGTGCACATACAACACATACAATGTCTTTTATTTAGTCCTGGGAATTTTTTATGGCATTAAATTTCAAGAATGTTTTCAAAAGTGCTTCTGCATTATTATTGTTTTTTTACCCAGTACTTAGAATTTTAACACACTTTTTGTTGTTGTTGTTGTTGTTGATAGTAATCCACTTTCCCTTTTCTATAGTAAATCTACAGGAAGACCTTCAGTGACCCTTGCTATCTTACAGAAACTGACTGCAGAGATCTCTTTAGTTTCATTAATTCATGCTTATACATGAATAGGTCCTGTTATTTGAGGTTAGTGACGAAGAAGCACACTACATAATATTTATTCCAAAAATCATCTCTCTATGTGAGTTAACCAATGACCCTTTCTTTCAGCGCATTGTATCACTGACAACAACACACAGTTTTTCTCTTGGTTAGCAAGAGCTTTGCTACTGGAGATGGCTTGATCATGACCAGAAGCCAAAATCAGAGCCAAGCTCATAAAATGAAGTATTTTATTTACTAATGTATCTGTATAAGCCTGGTGCTTAAAACAATGGTTAGGGTGCTAGTCAACATTGAAACATATATGCATAGGTATAAACATATATATATATAGCTTTAGTATTTTATTGTTCCACATATTTATTTGGAGGAGGGGAGAATCAGCCTGTCCTTTTATACTAATTTTTTTATTGTGAAAAATAACATATATACAAAAAAAATCAATAAATTACAAAGCACACGGCAACAGTTAATTGTAGAAGAGATTTTAAGAGTTTAGTACAGGTTACAATTCCACATTTTAGGTTTTTACTTCTAGTCACTCCAAGACACTGGAGACTAAAAGAAATATCAATTATAATGATTCAGTAGTCATACTCATTTGTTAAATCCTATCTTCTCTGCTATAATTCCACCTTCTCCTCTGATCCTTTTCCCAATCTTTAGGGGTATTTGGGCTATGCCCATTATAACCTTTGCATGTTGGAAGGGGCTGTCAATCATACGGGCTAAAGGAATGGGACTGGTCGATGTTCTGGAGAGGCTGATCCCTCTAGGTTTTAGGACTTATCTGGCCTATGAACTCATCTGGAGGTTATAAGTTTCTGGAGAGTAATCATAGTGCATGGAACTTCTGCAGAATCTCAGATAAAGCCGTAAGTGTTCTTCAAGGTTGGCAGGAATGATTTTGATTGGGGTTGGCAAACCATTATAAGTGTCAATGCCAAATTAAACTTGCATAAGGGTAGCCTCTAGAGTAGCCTCTCAAGTTCATTTAAAGTCTTTCAGCCACTGATACCTTATTTGTTACAATTCTTTTCCTCCTTTTAATCAGGAAGTCATTGTCAATCCCATGGTGTCAGGGCCAGGTACATGCTGGGACTCATATCCCATGTTGCCAGGAAGACTTTCAACCCTGGATGTCATGTCCCACATTGCGGGAAGAGAGGTGATTTCACTTGCAGAGTTGGGCTTATAGAGAGTGAGGTCACATCTGAGCAACAAAAGAGGTCTTCTAGAAGTAACTCTCAGACATAACTACAGGTAGGCTTAGCTTCTCTGCTATATAAGTAAGCTTCCTAAGAGCAAGCCTCAAGATCAAGGGTTTGGCCTATTGACTTGGGGATCACTGATGTTTGAGAGAGTATCAGGGTTTTCCTGGTGGTAAAATTTAAAATAATCCCATTTTTTTTCTCCCATCCCTCAAGGGACTTTGCCAATACTTTTTCATTATCTGCTCAAAATACTCTGGGATATATCCGAGCATTACATTAAGGTACACAGAATTACAAGCCCTCATTCACATTTTGAGCTCCCTGTGTTTGGGTTGTTTAAATAACCTATCCAGACAGGTTGAGTTTGACTATGTGCTATAGAAAATTTAGGTCTGGACAAAATAAACCTCTCTTCCTTTGGTCTCATAGAGCAGGTGAAGTTCCACAATACAGACAATTTCTTCCTTACCCCTATATTCTGATTTACCTTAGTCCTGACCTGATTGGGTTCATTCTTATCTCTAATTGAAGCCTGATCTCTTTTTCAATGTCACAGTTGTTTTATGTGGCAATGCTGACCTTCAGAACTGCAGAACTCCTACTCCTAGTCTTATGTGTCACACAGGTACCCAAATACCAGGTTATATATATAAGGCACAGCCTCTTAAAATCTAGAAACAACAATTTCTGCTCCAGACTAAATGTGACTGCTATAAGAGCTTATGATCTAGGCCCCAAGTTTCTTAGAAGTATTTTCTAAGTGAGACCATACAATATTTTCTCTTTCATTTCTCACTTATTTTGCATCACATAATGTCCTGCAGGTTCATTCACAATTTTGTGTGCTTCATGACTTTGCTCCTTTCCATAGCAGCACAGTATTTGGTTATATGTATACATGACAGTTTGCCATTCTACTTCTCAGCCAGTGTATCCTTCAGCCACCTCCATCCATTTGGCATCATGTGTGATATCCAATGTTAACAGTCCAACAACACTCTCAATTTCAGAAGAGAAAAATAACCAATAAACACACCTTCATCAAATAGAAAATCCATACCTCCCCTTAACTCTTATTCCCCCACCCCATTATTTTTATTCTATTTTAAAAACACCCAATACCAGAAGTTTATTTCTACACATTCAGACTAAATAGTCATTCATCTTAGGCCAGTAGGGGAAGATTTATTTTCAAGCCTGGGCTGAGGTATTTCCTAATAATTATCATAGAAGTGGATTTTTTTCCAAATGATAATTTATGGTAGAAAATTTCTCTCATTGGCTACTGTTATCTTGACTATTTTACATCTTAGTGCTGAAAATGGCTATTTTGGTACATAATAGTGCACAACATAGTAATCATCATAAATGATCAATTTTTTAAGAGCGGCCACCATAACTGCTCATTAATTACCTAATAAATTGACAGAAGCCAATGTTAATGTTATTTGAGGAATAGTAGCAATCCATGGAGCTTATTTGGGGCTGCCCTAGGGAATTAATTAGGCCGGTTCCTTGAATTATATTTGATCTTTCAACTTCCCTAGGCACCAGTAAGGTTCCTGTCTGCCACCTTGTGCTCTTATCAAGTATACGTGGGACAGTAGTCCAGAGTGCATACCACTTCAGAGCCATCACATTTCCTTTAATGAACTTACCAATTTCTTGTCATCCACTTGGTGAAGTAAAACCACTGCTTTGTGGATTTTTAAGATCTTTGTTTTGATCTCTGACCCTTAAATACATCAGTCTTTCCTATGTATCTGATCCTTGTCCTCCAACCCACACAAGTTAACTTATATATTTACATAACCATCTTTTTCCCACAGCCATTTTTTTCTCAAGTCATTCTCTGTGCTCATCCTTTTCCTCTCATCCTTTCTGAACCCTTTGACTCATTTTGAATTTAATTCTTACCCTTCTTCTCTAAAGGTATTATGTCATGGCCTGTTCCCAATACATTTCAGCTAAAAATCCCCCACCTCTCCACTTCCACACTTCAACCTTGTGGTGTTTCAAAGCTGTAGGTATCTCCAAAGCACATGTGAATCTAATCCATTCTTGTGGGTGTGGACCCATTGTGAGTAGGATCTTCTGATGAGGTTACTTCACTTAAGGTGTAGTAATCAGTGTAGGTCTTGTATTAGTTTGCTAAAGCTGACAAAATGCAATATACCAGAAATGGAAGGACTTTAAAAAAGGGAATTTAAAAGCTACAAAAGCTTACACTTCTAAAACCACAAAAATTCCAATTTAAGGCACCAAAAAGAGATTACCTTCACTCAAGAAAGACTGATGCTACCTGGATCACCTCTATCAGCTGGGAAGGCACATGGCTGGCATCTGCTGGTCCTTGTTCCTGGTTCTGTTGCTTCCAGCTTCTGATGCCAATGGTTTCCTCTCTAAGCATCTATAGACCTTTGCTTAGCTCCTGTGGAACACAACTCTGGGTTCTGGCTTGCTTAGCATCTCAGGGGAAGGCACATGGTGACATATTCTGGGCTCAGCCCATGTCTAGGCATCTGTTCTCTCTGCTAGCACTCCAAACATCTCCAAAATCTGTGTCTCCATCAGCTCTGAAGCAACTGTTCTCCAACCAACTGCATCGGAGGTTTCTTCGAAATGTTTCCCTTTTTAAGGACTCCAGTAAACTAATCAAGACCCACTTTAAATTGGTAGAGTCATTTCTTCTTCTAACCCAATGGTCATGTCCACAATTAGGAGCACCACATCTCTGTGGAGATAATCTAATATAAAGGGTTTCCACCCTACAATATTGAATCAGGATTAAAGGACATGGCTTTTCTGGGATACACAACACTTTCAAACTATCTCATGTCTTAATTCTATTATTGGATACCTTATAAACAAAATGAATTCTAATGGAGAGAGAGAAAAACACAGGAAGTAAGAAGATGAAATAAATGAAACCCTGAAGAGAAGGGAGAGACCTAGAGATGCCATCATATTCCTTGCCATGTGACAAAGGAACCAAGGATTGCTGGCAGCCAGCTCCAGAACAGTTTTCAGGGAGAAAGCATTGCTTGATGATGCCTTGAATCAGTGTTTCTTTTAGCCTCAAAAATTTAAGCTAATAAATTTCCATTGTTTAAGCCAATCCATTGTGTGGTATTTGTTTGAACACTGTTGGAAACTAAAATAAGCCTAATTTCCTGTCCCTTCCCTCCACAACCTCTTCTCTGTCCCTGATTTGCAGAAAGACCTGTAGCTCCAAAAATATATCTACCTCTTTGATGTCTCTGTTTTACTTTACAACCTTCTTGAAGCTAAAAAGGGTTCATTTAGTTATTCATTCCCTATGCTCCCTTAGCCTTTGATACATAAATTATCATCTTGATATTATTTTGCAATAAATAGTAACTACCCGTTCATACTCCTAGAACATTACCTGATGCACAAAAGCATTCAATACATGTAGGAAAATTAAATCAGGCTTAAATATTCATTTGAATTTGAGTTGCTTAAAAGCAGGAACTATGTGTTATCCACCCTTGGATGTCTACCGCCCACCCCAGTATAGTGTTTGGACCAAAGTTGGTATTTGAGATGAGTGGATTATTGGAAGGAAGGAAGGAAATACTAATTATAGCTAACAGACTTTCACTTTTGTTATACTCAATAAATATCTGTCATTTCAAAATTCTATGACTGTTGGAAATTGTGTCCATGCTTGATTACTTGCTTTCCTGCCAAATGTGTTGTTGACCATTTGGTCGATAAGTGCATCTACCAAAATACTACAAAGCTGGAATATCTCTGGCATTGCTATAGATTTCTAGAAGGAGTGTGGTTGTTGATGGTAAAGACATAAATAAAATTGCCTTGTTTGTCTCCGGCTTCTCACATCCTTTCTGTGCTGTCTAGATTAACCATACAAAAAAACTTATTCTTTACATGTTCATTTATCATTTTATTTGTTCAAATTAACTCAGATAATTGAGAATGCTTTATTTTGAATATCTATATCTCAGAATTCTCCATATAACTACCAATCTCTTAAGTTTGCATGGTACAGTGCCACTTATATATTAAACCAAATCTTTAAATTATGACATCAGGTGTTCTCAAATAATTTCTCCAATTTAAAAATTGGACCCATAATCAAAAACAAAGAGGAAACTGCTTAAAGTTAAGAAAAAGCTACAAAAATAAATGAGATGTTTAATTAGATCTTGATTATAATAATGGATAAAATTCAAATGCTATTTAAAAAAATTAGACTTGTACAAATCATCCTCTCTCTCCACTCACTCACACTCTTAATTTCTCATTGTAGCTCTCTATCCCTAACCTCTGTGTTTGTGTCTCTTTGTCTTTACACAACTATAAAATGAGTTATTCATAATTCATCTGTATCCATATATTGAATCATCTGTAACCCTGACCTCACAATTCCTTGGGATTTTCAACTTCAGTGACTTTTACCTCCTTTAAAATTGAGACTCACATAAGACCTCGTATAGCAGGTCTTTTCATTATGAGGAATGGGGCCACCTCCATCGTAGTGATTTTGGAGTTATATCTCTTTTTCCACCTTCTCACCTCCTTCTCCTCCTCTGCTATCTCTTGAATCTACTCTCTTCCCTAATAGTAAGCATGATTCCTTCAAACCCTGACAATTCTTAGAAGCTTGTCAGTCCTTCTCTGACTTTGCTTTCCTACAAACTCAGCTTGTCCCAGATACGGAATAGCCATTTTGAAGTTCTTCTCTCCTGTAGCCAAAATGCAGAAAAATATTTTTTGCAAGTATGTTCTGCAGAAAAATAATGATTCTCAAACTTTTAATGGAAATCCTAAGGGGGAAATAAGGTTCCGTATAGGTTTTAGATAAGTAGTGGTTTAAAAATCACATTCTTAACTTAGAAATCACTAGTATATATTACCTTAATAGAGGTTTGAAGAAGTCCTTCAATAGAGGAGGTAGGTGAATTTTGACTAATTTCCCATTTCCTGAGTTTTGTGACCATGGTATCCCTTTTTATCTGATTATACTTAAGGTGATTTATGGTTTGTAGGGCACAGCTTGGGAAACTATGGCAAAGAAGAAAAGATACTTAATTTAATCTTGGGAAATGGATGATGATATGATGATGATGATGATAATGATGATGATATTAGTAGCTAATATTATGCATTTAAAACATGCCAAGTATTGTTATAAGTGACTTATGTATTAACACATTTAATCTCACATAAACCAAATGAAATACTATTATTACCTCCAAGTCTACAAATATAGAAACTAAGACGCAGAGAGATTAAGCAATATGCCCAAATTTGCCTAGGAGAACTGAGTGGGATTTGATCCCAGGCAACCAAGCTCTGCAGTCTAAGCTTCTAGCCACTATACTGTTCTACATCTGTTACCTAATTGCACAATTTGAAGCAAGTTGCTTTACCTCTCTAGGTCTAGTTTCCCGTTCGTCGGGCAGGATGAATGTTATCTGACATAGTTATCATAAAAAATTCAGAATTTAACAGAGCCAGATACAGTGTCTGAAATATAAGTGGGTACTTATTATATTTTAAAAATAAAAGTCAAGACCTCTATATTTGCTCATCCTCCTAGCTGTAAACATACATATTTTGGTCCCTATCATTATCAGAGTAATAAGCATAAAGCAATGCCGAACTGATTCAACTGAAAATTCTTACTCTATAACTTCAACTGGATCCATAGACTATTCATAATCTTTTAATTTATTCATGTTGTTTGCCTATTGCAATTCATAGCACAGAAATTTCAGACACTGCAGGCATTCTCAAGCTCAGAAGCCTCAGCGGATGATTCAGACTTGTCAACTAAGGGCTTCCAAGCATTCACATACTCTCTGCCTAGTCATTTCTTCAAATATCACTGCCCTTTCTCCATCTTTTTATATCAAAGAAAATTAATTCTTCTATTTCAAAGCTAATATCCAAAATACATATAGGTTACTTCCACTCAAGTCCATATCCTCACTTCATTCAGGATCTGGCTCCATCAACCATTCCACCACCATCCATTGCATTTTGTACTTTCTCTCTCTCTCTTCCTCTTTCTTTTTCTGCCTCTTCCCCCTTCCTTCCCTGACTTTCTTCTCTCTCACATGGTTACAATATCCTAGGCTGTTCAAGCCAATATGAACTAGAACTAGGTCAGGTTAAACAATGGGGACTTATTTGCTCATGATTTGAGACTGGGAAAAAGTCCAAATCAATGTGTCCCCAAGATGATGCTCTCTCCCAAAAAACAACTGCCAGAGATTCTTGATCTGTAGCTCCACACATCTCAAGGCAAATGGTAGCATCTCTTGGTCTTTCCTTTCTCTTCTAGATTCTGCTGATGTTCAGCTTCTGCTTGCTTCCACTGGCTTTCTCTATGTTTGAATTTCACTCTTCTTTTAAAGGACTCCAGTGACAGGATCTCCAAACAGACTGGGTAGCCTGATTGAGATGGGCCACTCCTTAACTGACATAACCTCATTAAAAGGTTCTACTTACAATGAGTTCACACTTACAGGAATGTGTTAGTTTTAAGAATATGTTTTCCTTGGGTACACACAGATTCAAACCATCAGACCCCACTCTTTGGTCCCCCAAAAGACATATTCTTACCACATGCAAAATACATTCATTCCATCACAATAGCCCCCAAAGACTAAGTTATTCCAGAAACAATGCTTAAAACAAGGTTGATTATGGATGTGGTCTGTCCTAGGGCACTGCTCCCTTTATCTGTGGACCTGTGAAATCTAGAGTACAAGTTATCTGCTTCCAGCATGGAGGAACAGGGTAAACTTTTCCACTCCCACAGGGAGAAATTGGAAGGTAAACACAGATCATGGACTACAAACAGTTCCAAAACCCAGCAGGGCAAACTCCATTAGCTTTCAAGGTCCTATAGTCATCTATAGAAGGATGTTTTGCTCTCCAGTCCTGATGAAGTGGCAACCCCACCACTTTCAAGTGCCTGTGAAGAAACTTTTTTCTCCCTAGAACATTGAGTGAATCCTCTACTCTCTCCAAGCACCAGGGAAAACTTGTCCTTGTCACACATATGGATGACTTGCTCTTTTTTTCCTGAGGATGTTGCTTCAGTCCAGATGTTGGCATCCATGGTTCTTCCCTTGGAGCCACTCTTCCTTTAATTTGTCCATTCTCTGTCCCTTTTAGTCCAGGCTGACAGTAGTTATTCTCATACAAATCTTGCAGAAAACTTGTTGGTTTTACATGTAGTTTACAGGGGTCCAAACCATCACACAGTAAAACTTTTCATAGGTCTTTCTTCTATAACTGCATTTCCGATCTTGACTTCTCCTGAAGTGGCTGACTGGTTCTATATTCAGTTAAATCTTCATGTGGAACACTATTCTCTGGGGACTCGTTTTCCAAAATCTCAGAATTTTGCAAACCATCAATTTCTTATTTCTTTATGTACAAGAGTTCTGTTCTCAGCTTATCCCTTTATTCTCACATTTGACCATAAGTTGCAAGGGAAAACTAAACTGCCTTTTCCATATTTAGCTAGGGAATCTCCTCAGCTAAATATTCAAGTTCATCACTTATGAATCTCACCTTTCTTCCTACCTAAGAACTCAATTTTGCCAAGTTATCTGCCACTTGAAAGCAGGGATCATCTTTCCTGTAGTTTCCAATAAAACATTCATCATCATAAGTACCTGTAACATCTGTATTTCCACAAGTAATGCTTTTAAAGTAATCTAGGACTCTTCTGTCAAATACCTCACTATTCATCCAGCTTTTACCCAGTACCCAATTCCAAAGCCATTTCCATATTTTTTGTTTTTTCAATAGCAGCCTCCCATTTTCCTGGTACCAAAATCTGTTTTAGTTTCCTACGCTGTTCAAGTGAATATTATGAAATGGGTTGGGTTAAACAATGGGAATTTATTCGTTCATGGTTTAAATCTGGGAGAAAGTCCAAATCAGGACATCATCGAGGCAATGCTTTCTTCCTGAAGGTAGGTATTTTAGGGATGACTGTCAGCAAGCCTTGGTTCTTAGCTTATCACATAGTAAGGCAAACTGATGGCATGTCCTGGTCTCTCCCTTTTTTCTGGGTCCTGCTGATGTTTAGCTTTTGGCTAATCTCTCCAACTTTCTCTCTCTATGTCTGAATTTCATTCCACTTATAAAGCACTCCAGTAATAGGGTTAAGACTCGTTCTTATTGAGGTGGGCCACACCTTAACTGAAGTATCCTCGCCAAAAGGTCCTACTTAAAATGGATTCATACCCACAAGAATAGATTAGGTTTAAGAAGATGCTTTTATGGGAACAAAGAGCTTCAATCCACCACACACATACCACACTCCCATGCCCAATAATATCCATAGTACAGGAGTGCCAGTCACCCATGTACCAAATAAGCAGCACAGCATTCATGTTCATTTACTTTGTCATATGATCCCTACTTCTTCTACATTTCCCCCCTTAAAACACAAAACTTCTTCAAAGAATCTACTGAACACTTCTATTTCTACATCCATAATTCACTTTTCAACCATATGTAAGCCAGCCACAGTCCTGCAATCTACACAAACAAACAAACAAACAAACAAACCCACTTTTCTCAGTTACCAAGGTCTTCCTAATTAACAAATGCAATGGCTTTGGTCAGTTTTGACTCTCTTCAGCCTCTCTGAAACTGTGTTATGCCTACATCCTTCTTGAAACTTTCTCTTCCTTTAGGCTCTCTCTAGTATTACATTGTTTTCTATCATTTCCACCAATTCTTATTTGCTTCTCTTCTGGCTTTTCCCTCATCTTGCATTTCAAATGTAGGCTGACCCCCATGGTTCTGAACTCTGCCTTCTGTTCTTTTCCCATTACTGTCTCGCTAGGACATTATCCACTCCATGACTCTAACAATCCTTTTATGCAGATGATGCAAGAATCTACTCAATTATAATTGTGAGGAAAAGAACCATGGCAAATTCCTTTTCTAATTCCCAAAGTATCTATGTTTATAATATAATGGAGATGTGTGTGTGTGTGTATGTATGTACTGTGCATGTGTGTATACAAATGGGCAAATTATTTCCTTGATCTAGCATTGCCAAATAATCAAAATAATGCCTCCAGGTATCAAATATTTATTAGCTTCAAATGCTAAAACAAATGCCTTGAAATTTCCGTTCCACCTCTTTGAAGGCTTGCAAATTCTAGTCTGTACTGACCTGGACGGTGAAGGCAATGCAAGTAATGCCCATTGAGATGTACACATAGTCAGGGCCCCTTGGTTCCATGCAATCCCACACAGACTGAACTTCCATGCATTTCACTAGGAAGAAGGATCGATGCATTCCCGTTATCCTGCCTTTCCTGATATTTACCTAAAGAATGACTCTTGCCTTGGAGGGAGGGGGGGCTCTGCCATGCAATGGGTTTGGCAGACAGTTCTGTTCATATTGTTCTCTTTAGGAGAACATTAGTGACAAAATCCTTACTTGGCTAAAAATGATTGCCCCTACTTTATCTTCTACTTCACATGCCTTTACAGCTTTGACATTCTTCAATCACTCCAGGTTGTTAGCTCTATCTAGGTAGTAATGAGGTGGGTACAATCTTGACTTGCCCAAGGTATCTTGCGTCTTGCAAATCTGGTACCCTACAAAGTTGCCAGGACTTGGGGCAGGAGCCCTGGAATGGGCTCTTTCTATTTATAAACATGATTATCCTTTGGAAATTCACCAGCTATGTGACTTTGGACAAGTCACTTAACCTTACAGTTTCTTCATCCTTAAAGAGAGGCTAAAGATACGTACTCTACAAATTGTGGGGGGTAATTATAAAGTAAGCAAATGTCAACACTAAACTGTACCTAAAATGAAGTAATCAGGGTTGTCAATGTCAGAGACCCAAAGAAGAGGAGTAAAAACATAGCATTACAGAACTGAAAATAATCTTAATAAAGTCATCCACAGAAAAACATGGGGTTTCCTTTTCTCTCCCCCAAATAGACAAACTATACACTAACCATATTGAAAGAGAAGAGAAAATAGTAGTAGCAACAAAAGGCAAGAGGATGGAAGAGTGAGGCCAATTTCATTTTCCTTCTCTCATTTTCTAGGCCTGGAGCCTTACTTTGGAGTATGGTGATGTTTGGATTTGCTCCATTTCTATCCAATCAGCAGCCAGAAATCGGTAACCAAATGAACGTGACAGCACTCTTATTTAAAGAACCTGACTGTGTGCTTCTCCACACACTCCTAGAGAAATAATGAATTCAAGAAATTCCTATTGAGAAAAGGTCTTAAGCTTCACTGTAATGCTCAGACACAGCTACCATCAATTAATAATTAAGGCATTATTAGTAATCAGGGTGTGATCCACTAATATTTAAGAAATCAAAGAATTAAAACAATAATCTAGAGCTGGATGTCAATGAGTGGGATGTCTATGTAGAATTACTTGAGAATTCAGCATGAAATTTCTCGGAAAAAGTGACTCATTTACACATCCTGCATTTGCTTCATAGACAGTCATTAAATTTTGGCTGCTCTCTTTACTCCCTCCTTCCCTTGGAACATAATATATAAGTGTTTCACAATGAGACTCTTTTTGTAAGTACCTCAGTGTAGGATTCCACATATAGACCCCATAACTGATATTACATATAATATTATTTTACAGAATACTTGACATTTGCTTACTTTATAATTACCCCCCACAATTTGTAGAATACATATCTTTAGCCTCTCTTTAAGGATGAAGAAACTGTAAGGTTAAGTGACTTGTCCAAAGTCACATAGCTGGTGAATTTCCAAAGGATAATCATGTTTATAAATAGAAAGAGCCCATTCCAGGGCTCCTGCCCCAAGTCCTGGCAACTTGGTAGGGTACCAGATTTGCAAGACGCAAGATACCTTGGGCAAGTCAAGATATATACTGTACACACCTACCTACTCACACACACTCAAGAGCAGAGACTCTTGTAGTCATATCTATATAATGTAACATCAGAATTCTCTTTTAGATTTCACTCATTGTGTTTTACTTATGGACAACTGCAGTAACATGTTGCTTTGATTTATATGTAAAAAGTAAGACCATATGCCAATAAAGAAAAGGGAATGTGTAGGAGAATATGTTACAACTTACCAAGTTATAGGTACTATCATCTCATTTGAAAAATTAAAACAAAATACCCTTTTTCCCAGTGCATACACTGATCTGCACCCAACCACAGGTGCAGCGCCCACTTTCCGAACTCAGGGAATTGTGAGAGCCTCAAGTAAAGGGAGTAAAGTAAAGTATGGCTGTCTGAGACATGAGGCAGACAATAGTTCTAGTGGGGTTTGAAGTTTTCTTAATGGCCTAGTAAACTAGTACTTGTTGAGGACCTACTATATGTTGTACATCATACTGTTTGTTGGAAAAAGAAATGTGAGTAAGTCCTGGGCAAGGAACTCAACCAAAGTAAAATAGAGATCTAGAAATACATCAGCAAATGAATATGACATTGTAGGTATGATATTTATGTACATGGAAATGAGAGGAAATGCAAAGTGATGAATGAAGGAAGGAACATATTAGAGTGAGGAAAGCAGAGTATATATATAGAGTATGAGTTTTGAGGAGGTGGGAAGGAGTAGGTGCAATAAGAAGAAGATAAGTTGTAGGAAAACAAATGGGGTGTTTGCTTGGGGTAGGGTGTTGGGTACCACAGAAAAAAGTTTTGCTAGTGAAGATAAGAAATGCAAGTCCATGCTAATGGGCCCCAGCTCTCGAGGTATCGTTTGCTCACATGTGTCTCCGTGCATGTGTGTGTTAGATCCCTGGGCTCTGGAGGCCATGTTCAGAGCTTAGATTCCCAAAAGGAGACTTGTTATTTATCTGTATAACCACAGGATGTGCCATTGGCAATCGTCAAACTAATATTCCATTTCACATCTCCAGGTGAAAATAAAACTACTCAAAATTCCAGATACAAATCAGTAAGCATCATCTTTTGAGTAGATCCAATACACTGTGGCATACATACAACACACTTTTCAGTTTAATTTCTTTCTTTCTATGTAATAAAGAAATTAATAAAGGAAATGGTCACTGATGATATAATGTTATATGTATCATTAGACCTTCAGAAACTCTGTTCTTAACCAAAGAGGCTTAGTAACCACAGAAGTGGAAACTGTATCTAAGTGACTGGGACCAGAAACAAAATATTCCTTTCAAAAGAATTCAAAGGAATTTCTCTCAAAGGATACTTGGCAAGTGATGGAGAAAAGAAAGCCAAAACCTGGTTGGTTCCAACTCTTATCCACAATGGCTTTGTGGAACCACAGTCTAGCTTTAGTTCTATTTTTTTTTTTTCCTTTGAATAAACTGAAAAATGAGCAATGGATATAAAATAGCACAGATGAAATCTTGCTGTAGTTATACCTTCTACCTATGCAACTTTTACCTGAAATTCAATTTAATAGTAGACATGTTATTATTGAAGAAAAGAGAGAGAAAGAGAGCAGCATGGTGTTGTGATGGGAACGAATATTTGCCGGCTGGACACTTAATATAATGCAGGCAAACTTTACCCTGATATGAGTCTTATTGAGATTGCTTTTGGCATCCTTATTTTATAGATGAAAAACTAAGATCCAGAGGAATTTATGAATTTCTTCCTAAAATCATCCAGCTTATGAGTGAACAGTCTACTGCATATTCTATAAGATACTACTTTTTACAGTATTTTCAAAGGAACAAGTAAGTAGGATAAAATTAGAGCAACAAAACACAGGATATGAAGATGTAGAAAGAGGTTTCAAATCCTAGAAGCAAATGAAGGTCAAATTTTAACCATCTGTCACTCATTCCTTCCTCCCTTGCTCATCTGCATTGCTCAGAAACCACAGAAGCTGTCTGGAGAGAGTCATTAATCAAAAAAATCACACACAGATACCCCTGTCTCACCTCAAGAGAACACTGATGCACCCTGGATAAATTCACACAATGTTCAAAAAAACTGTCTCTGTCATACTCTGCCAAGGTGCTTGGTCAAGCCCTGTCTTAAGAACGTTGAACACTGGGAAAAAAGAAGAGCAGTTTCATCAGCACTGCAAGAGAGATTATTCAAAAGGTTAATTACTGTATGAGCAAGGAAGGGTGAAAAAAAGACCAAAAAAAGACATTCTGCCTCCTGCTAAATTTGCTTTTCTTAATCCTTAAACACTATTATGCTTAAATCTATAGAAGGTAGAAAAAGGGGCAGTGGGAGGAGGGAGGGTGGTCATTTATTTGAACATTTGATAAAAACTCAATTATATTCCCTTCCTAATCCTGTGTCATTAGGAGCAAAATGGTACATTCGGAGACCATTTAGACATAAATGCCTGCAACCTTCCTATCAGACCTGCTGACTTTCTCTTTCTTTCTTTCTCACTCTCTCGTTTTGTCATTGTAGCCAATTATGTTGAGATATGATTTTCGGCCAGGCAATCTAGTTCTGGTATCAGGGGTTCCACAATAGCTTGGCTGGAGACCCTCACAGCCTCTAATATTATTATTTTTTGGCAGGGTCATTATGACATAATAACCAGGAACAAATATCTCCATTCAGGAAAAAGAGAAAAACAAAACAAAGCCAAACAAAAAACCCCTACCATCTAACATTTAGATAAGCCTGCATTTGTAACACAAATCCAAGAGATGAAGTCTACATAATTAAATTTAAGGTTAATTCTTGAAATTGGTGAGGATAATTAAAGAATGAAAGAGGCCAATTGTGGTTGAAATTACTGAGTCAGATCCAATCTTTCTCTAGGTTCCATATAAATGTTTCATTATGTATAGGTTCATGTGGTAGTGATGCAGTTCACAATTTTTCCCTGGAGTTTAGCTTACAATGTAGCATTTGGACCTAGGGTATCTTCCATCTGCATTTTAAAATCGAACCTGTAAGTACCACCGAGCCAAATGACCTGCCTTATACTCCTTGTTCTTTAAGTTTTAGTATCCTTTGTGCCTGTGCCTCTTCATTCAGCCTCAGGGGTAGTGTCCAAAGTAATAAGAAATGATTTGTTTATATTCAAAGCCTGAGAGCCCTTGGAAACTGACTTGCCTTGGTAATTCACAAAGAGCTCATTTTCTCTGCGTGTACACTCAATACCACAAGCAATAATTAAATGGTATGCTACACACACACACACACACACACACACACACACACACAGCATCAATACACAGGCATATATACAGACATTTGCTGTAGGGAAGTTGTTTAATAGTGAGGCACAGGAAGTATGCTTGTGTCTATCTGTCTAGAGGCAAAATGTGTTTTCAGCTCATATTCCGACTAACTCCAACTTAACATTTGGGGGAAGAAAAAGAAAAAAAAAAGGAAGAAGAGCTTAGATGCTGCTGGCTAGAACCCAGAAACCTCAGATTAGAAAAAAAAAGGGTGAACTGGAGCACAGCACAGCCTTTTCTGGCCTAATCAGTAAGGCTGGCAGCCAGCATTATGCAAAGCTCATTGGAGGGAAGCAAAGCCTCCTTGGCAATAAAGTGATAAAGAATTAGAATGTTCTGAAAATAGTAATAAGAACTCAATACAACAGCCTGACCCATGCCAGCATGTAGGACAGGGACAAGAAGAAGGTGGAACACGCAAGAGAAGAACTGCAGAACTTAAACGTAAAATTAAGAATTCAGAATAGGCCACAAGGGCAATTAATCTCTTTCCCATTTCTGTCTATGAGTTTAAGAAGTCTCTGTAATTACAGTTTAAGCCATGTATGCAGCAAACTGCATGCACTTCCTATTACTTGTGTAGGTTTAGTCTTTCTCAACAGCTGCGTGTGTTGTTGCTGTCATCGAGTCCTAGTTAAAGTACGCTTTCAGGTACTGTTATAGCCAGGTACCTGGGCTGGGTGGAGCTCAGTCAATCAGAGGCAGAGCTTGTGGTGCCCAGAGCAGCAAACTCGCGGCTGTGTTACATTGTGTAGAATGTAGCTTTAATAAGAATTAATCCTGGCCAAATTTGTGTGTTTGTCTGTGTGCATATATATGTTGTGTTGTCAGAAGAAAGGAGGGGAGCAGACTGGGAAAGGTTGTCATATCATAACACTTTCTGTGAACTTCACTAAAGAAAATGGCTTTATTACCAGGAAAAGTTACAGTCTGGTGCCAATCAATTGACAAACACCTCTTTAACATCTAATGCTATTAGAGCCTACAGATGCATAAAAAATTCAAGGCAACATTATCGTTTTCAAAACAAATTTACAATCCAGTGTGAAAATAGTTATGTATGCCAAAATTAGAAGGGAATATAAAACTGTAAAACCCAAGCCCTAAATTACAGGATCACAATCAATCCAGAAATACTTATTGATTCCCTACCAGATACAAGTTACAGGGGGATAATTGTGCAAGGCAGGCTTCACACCCGAAAGAAGCTGACGATATTATTGAGGAGATATGATACGTGTCCAAACATAAAATAAATTGAGGTGAGAGAGAAACTGGAAAGAAGGAGAGAAGATGGAAAGATGGGATTTAGTGTGTTGCCAGTTAGAGGCATTGAAGGCTTCTGAGCAGCATTTAAGAGCAGAATGAAGAGATTTTAGGAAGATTCTTATGGAAGACCAGTGAAGAAATAATCACTAAACTGGGCGAGGCAGAGTTAAATTTAGGGACTTATTTTCACTATCAATCCCACAGCCGGGTTTGTAGTGTGCAGAGACCCAGCCTGGTGTGCTGCTCTCTGGCTACTGAACAAGAACAAATGACCCGCCTACCTCCCCTTTCTCCTTACCTCCTTCTTCCTTTACTCTCTATCTTAATATTTTCCCCTTTCTCCTTCACCCTTTAAAAGACAACTCTGGAGGGCTCATTGTGTTAAAGGGGGAGAGGGAATCCTCTCACTTTTATAGAAACCCATAAAAAGGAGGAACCCTCAACATGGAATGAGATCTGAGGAGGTGAGTTACTTCAGGGTGGAGGATATGTTTTGTTTTATGTTTGTTTATTTGTTTGTTTTAATCTCCAGATCCCAGAACAGATCCCAGAGGTTTCAGATATGGTTGTGATGCTCAGTTGGATTAGTCTTTTTTTTTATTGAAGAAGAAAAATACATATTGTTGAAATGATCGGTAATTGATGGACCTATGCTGCTGGCCCCACTGGTTTTTATTTGATTTATATCTCATTTATTGGAAAACCTTAGATGTTTTTGTGCCGAGAAGAGCTCAGAAACTATTCAGGATAATTCTTCATTTGAGCCTGAGAAACTACCTATAGGTCAGGTGAAAGGGATACCATCTCTCTTTTCCATATAGAAAAACTGAGACTGTAGAAGGTTAAGTGACTTCCCCAAAGTAGGTTAATAAGTTTTGGAGCTCAGACAGAACTCAACAATCCTATCTACCCAGTTTTACATAGTTTCGCTCAGCTTTTCCACTATGGTGCAGAGTATTTTTATATAACACTTGGAATGTTATATAATCGAAGCTGTTTAAGACTTTGTATAATATAGGAATGTCTGAAATAATGTAAAAGATAGTAAATTGTCTAAGTTGGAAACAGAGGCCATTTGAAAATAATGTATTGAGGATCTAGTCCTGAGATTACAGTTTACATCAGTAAAAGTATAGATACAATTGTCGACAGACATCTATCCCTCAATATCTCTCAATAATGCCTTTTAGGAAATTTCAATGGGAGCATCCTAGGCCTCTTAGCAGTTCTTTCTTTCTCAGTGTGCTTTGCCCATTTTCTATCCACCCTCCCTCATGGTGGCAACTCCTTTGAAAAATTGGTCCTATTAGACTAAATTTCTCTGTCACTGCAAGAGACATAAAATTAAAAACTATCTGTCTTTAATCATGCCGGGGCTTCTTCCTTGTCTCCCAGGCTCCATTTATCAATAATTAATATATAAAGAAGACTGAAATCCATTTCAATTTCAAAGGCCCAAACGTTTCTCTGATTAATAAAAAATTGTGCTTACGAAGATGGACGGGCATGCCACAGTGACATGATGGAGGACCCAGCACTAGCAGGAATCAGATTTGCAGGGCTGCACGGGCCAGGTGGCCGGCCTCGGCAAGAAATAAGCCATATGAACAGTCCTGCCCATCAAACCCGGTTCCTGTGCATGTCTGAATCCTTGTCATCAGTGTCATCTCGGTCGGCTTGATTTACATCTCTGTCGAGGTTTTCACAGAGACAACAAAAGAGTATAAGAAGCCTATAGACTATAGGAAGCCACTCTAAGAATCAAAAGGCATCTGATTTACCGGACAATTAGTACGACTATTATTTATTTGAGACTTCCAGACACTCTATCACAGGGTGTTGAAACCCATAGACTTGTGGCTCCAGGGAAAATTGTCTGGGTCTTGCTAATTTTCTGATCTATCCAGTTTGGGTCATTGGCCGACCTCTCTGGATCCCTGGGCATTCAGTTCGTGCACTGTTTGCTGTCAGCACAGGCTTCCTCCTGGTTGGGTTTGAACCCAGGTAGGTGGACGCCGGTGCACAGCCTTTTCATCACGCTGCCCCATGGGCAAGTGAAACCTCTAGAATGGCAGAAGTAGAGCCAGCATGCTCTTCTTCAGACTCCCTGACCAAAGTGTTTCTCCCAATGCTTACGTGGATCACACTTCCCCAAATTAAAATCAAGGGGAGGGGTGCACGGGTGGTTCAGTGGTCAAATGCTCGCCTTCCATGCGGGAGACTGGGGTTCGATTCCTGGACCATGCACCCCCCCCCCCCCCCCCACCACCACCCCCAAAAAAAGAAAAAATCAAGGGAAAGAGAGTGACTCAAACATGAGAATCCATACGACATTTTAGTCACCCATGGGGACAATATGTCACCATAGGTGAAACCAAGACAGATCTCTGTACTTATATCATATAAGGCCAAATCAAAATATTGACCTATCCACAGCTTTGCTCTGCTGGCTAAATGTCCTCTGTGTTGAAATACTGGCATTCTTCTTAGAAACCAAGGAGGGACCACGTAAATGCAGAATATTCAAATGTATAACCGGTAAAGTAAATTTCAAAGTAAGAGCACACATGACAGGCCTATTTTATCCTTCTCTCTTCCATCTTGCCCCTTGTGCCTGCACTGTAGGGCTGAACAACCGCCAAGGCCCAGGAGAAACAGCAAAGATGGTAGACGAGTCAGTGATTACAAGTCAGGAACAATTTTGCACTGATGAATTCTATAACAAAATTAGGAACAATGTCATTGGGCCTCAAGAGGGAAAAAATAATAATTAATTAAATTTAGAAATATCTTCCTTGTTTGTCCAAAGTAAACACCCTGGGAAATAGCACTATGTCATTTGGTAATTACTATGGAATAATGTAGGAATAGATCCTGATTGGGGTCTAGCAAACAGCAATCACATTTTGCCTTCTAATTACGACTGAGCTCTTGGGAAACACAGCGAGCAGTGCACCCTGCTGATACACCACAGCTATAACACTCATTACCTCAGTAAATACTATGGAAATGCACAGCAGCACACGGGGGCCTCCCTGCTGCGAGGCTGTGGCAGAATCACTCATTAGCCTGGGAAGTATCAGTCGATTGTCTTTAATTACTTCCAAAATATATGGTAACCTGCCCACTGCTACAATGAAGCAATATCACTCATTACTTTCCTTTTTTTTTTTTTTTAATACTCAGCTAGGAACCCTGCAGTAGCCTTACTATAATGGTGATGTATTGTAATTTATACGAATTTAATCACATAGATTTGTGTGCTTTTAGATTTATAAATACACAGACTCCCAATGTGAAATGAGCGCCAAGAAAAATAAGCAGAGCTACTGCTATCTTTCTGGTAAGATCCCTTTTCTCATGTTACTGAATTGTGGCAACACTGTTGTGATCCTTCCCTTTTGTTCTGGAAATGAGAGTAATAATTGCACCGCAGCCCGGTGGAATCCAGGGTACTTGTAATTATATCCAGTTACCAAGGAACACAGCAATTTCAAACCGATCACCCACAGGTATCATTTATGTTGATTGCCCTCTTTAGTCAGCTACCATTTTACGCTGAATTCCAAGTGGCAGGACGCTCTAATAAGGGGTTCTTGGTGTAAGGCGAAAGGAGAGATAAGGAAGGAAGGGAAAGACAGGAGAGGATGTTGGCTCCCTCTCAGGAGGTTCCTGGGTCTGAACTCAGGCAGAAAAGATTTACCCAAGCCGTACTCAAAGGGGAAAAACAGTTTTTGGTTTGGAACTGTGTTTTCCTAGCACAGTTTGGACATGAGGTTCAAGGTTTAGGGAGTTTTGTATTTGCCACCTTATTTGCCTCAAAATGTACCACAGGGCCTGCATTGAGGGTGAACTAAATCTTGAGCAAGGCTTGCTCTGGCTTGTGAACTGATGGCTTTGAGAATGGCAATTTGAAAAAGAAACTGAACCCAGTGGTTGCTGTTTTATATGAAAGAAGAAAATAAGTGCTATGACAATATATTCATAAATTTGACTTGAAAAATTTGCTCTAAAAATCTGTACCTCGAGGAAATTTTGCATTCAATAATCCAAACGCAAGCCAAAAACAGGAATGATGTGGCTGGTGTCTCTGTTGCAGTAATTGAAGTTCATCTGTAATATTATGGTTGTACAAGGAAGACTTTGTCTTAGGGTTATCAATAATAAAGCTGTACTGTGCATTTAAAACAAATACCACTTCGCCTTAACAATTAGTCTGCAAAGTGACATTATTGGCATTACAGATGAAGAAATCAAGCCTTAAAGAGGTTAAGTTACATGCTCAGGATTATTCTGCCAGAAAGCAGTGTAACATGTAACAGTCAGGATTTCATCTCAGTGTATTCGAGCTCCAGAGCTATTCTATCATGCTATTCTATCATGCTACTTCCTCCATCTACATTTGGGTCTAATTTTAACGGCTTCTCATACTATAATGCTTTCCAACAAAAACAGAAAACCACTCAGAATGTCTGCTTTATGAGAAAAATGTTCTCCACAAATTTATCTTCCTTTTGGTGAAACTCACTGTACATTTAAGCATAAACTATTAGTGGTGATGTTGGTTGTTTGTTTTCTCTTACCCTGTGCTAACAGCCCTGTGAAGAAATACGAAGGCACCATTTTTACCCAAGATTGTGATTTTGGACTTATTCACCATCCAAAGATTTTTTTCAGAAGGTCAGTACAAGTGGGCTCTTCATCTCAACTTCTGCTAAAGAGTAAAAGAGCAAAGGAGAAGTTGAGAGTTTGGAGGATTGATAGTTGGATTGGGGTGTCTATCATTGAGTCCATGTGATGGGCAGATCAAGAGCTTCTGACTTGATTAATCAGTTAATTAAAGATGAAATATCCTTTTTTATAGGACAACATTTTATTTGCATTTTTATTGTGTATTTTCTTATTCCTCTCTAATGTCAATGTTTTGTAATGAAACTCATTTTTCCATTTCAATAAAGAAATCAGTTCAATTTCGGAATAATTCACTTGGTGTCTCAAAACACAAGATGAGATAAGTAAACGCGATATATTTTAATAAGGGGTAAAATCCAACATAGATGTATAAATCGTTCACACATTCATTTGTCTGAGATCTATTGAGCTGCAGTAAAAATTATAATTCCAGGGTTAAATATGAAGAAGCTTTTATTCAAAACATTTATCACATAAACAATATATTTTAGAATGGAAATAACAATATTAAAAAGAGTTTCTCTGCTATTTCCTCAGGGTGACATTGGGTAAAGATCACAAGTCTATGGAATTGTTTCTAGTTTGCAAAAGCAGCTGTGGTAGTTATCATAGGTCATCCCCTGGGACTTAAATCATAGGCATATTCAAAGAGGAGCTTGACACTCCATGGCATGTTTCATGGCTGCCAGGTCACCAGGCAGGGGGCGAGTCATAGCGTTTGAGAGAGCTGTGTCCATTTGCTGTCAGGTCACAGATGCAGGTCACCAGGCAAATGTCTCATTATCCTCTGGGTAAACACACCTGAATCTCTGAGGAAGTTATGACTCTCTTTTTCTGAGAAGGCTATTACTGAAATTATCCCAGGAAAGCAGCTGCCTCCCTGTTCTTTAAAAAGTTACCAGTAAGTAGGGAAACTATTCAAATAAGACAACTTGAAGGCCGGCACTGGTTTCTGAAACTTGGTAGCTGCATCTCCTTGGTGAAATCATGTCACCTCATCCACTTAGAATAATGCCTTGAATGCCTACAATTCTGGGACTAAACTGGATGAAATGATGAGGCAAAGAGTTCAGTGTTTCAAACTTTGCCTAGAAAAAAACTCATTTTTCTAACACTTAGGATGTGTGCCTGTGATCCTGCTCTATGCTAGACCATGACTGAATTTATATCAGCCCACTTCATTGTTTAATTAATTTAATTGAATTGAATAATTGATGGATTAATTTATTCTTTGATTTGGATGCTTGGTCATCTCAAAACAAAACTGATTTGAACTCATTACACTTTGATTCCTTAAATATCAAAGATAAGATTTAATGTATTTCAGTTTTCCTTATGATGTGAAAGCTGGTATACATATGTGTTTCTTCCATCCCTCCTTTCTCTTCCTAATTTTTTTAAGCTAAGTGCCTCTATGGTACATTTGGAAGCTCACCAATTTTTGATAATGATTTTGAGATCTTTAGGGCATTCTAAATGCTAATAGCTTGGGGCTAGACACTTAGTATTTATGTCTACAGGGTACAAAGTCTTTTTCAGCTCATTAAATTTTTATTTAATTAATGGTGCCACAACTTTATAGAGATGAGGCTCTTCGTAGAGGTGTCTAGGACGTATTTGCCTATTCCTTAGGTCATGGTGTCCAGTTCATATTTTAATATAGCTCAGAAAATGAGAAAGGGAAGGTTTAATTCAGTTAAATTTCATAAAACAAATACTTTAAAATACCACTACTGGTTGATGCAACTGTAGCTCAGTGGCAGAATTCTCGCCTAGCATGCCAGACACTTGGGCTCAATTCCCGGTGCCTGCCCATGCAAAAATAAATAGATAAATAAACACCACTACTTCCAACATCCACCACACTACCACCAAACCACACACAACTTGTATCTAATCAAAGATGACCATCCAAGTAATAAGTTGATTCCAACTCTAAAATTCTACACTGGTGAATATTAAGAAACAATTTACACTTGTGTATAGTTAATAGTCTCAAAACATTAGTTCACTCAATTTTTATACAGATTCTGTGAGATAGATAGAGTATAATAGGCCCATTTTCAAGATGCAAAAATTATGGTGCAGAGGATTAGCCTCAGTTATGTCCAAAACTAAATAGAGAAACATACTATAAATTCAAATATCTTGGTTTCAACTCTGAAACCCAAATGGACGGAGAGTAGATTCATGGAAGTGATCTGATCTGCGTTCACTAAAAGGTACATAAAATGCTATGATAAGACATACCTAGGACTTTTCCTGAAGTCAACGTACCATAATCTTGAAGAACTTCCTGAAGTCACCAGCAGGGAATCAGTTATCCTCTAAAATCCCCAAGAGTTCGGAGGAGTAGGTTCTCAATAAACGTGTTCTTAATTGTTGAGAGCCCATGTCCTTATATTCTTGCTTCTTCACCTCTTCTGCAGTATTTTTTTCTAAATAATATATACTTTACTACATACACAATCAAATTATGATGTTTGTGCTACTACAGTGAATGCACGGAGATTTTGAGTAACCCAGTAGATGCCAGAGATAGACAACTTCAAGTACACCACAACGATTTACTTTGACACCATATAGTATAATGAGTTGGCTTTTAAGTCATCTCCACTTTGATTTCATTTGATGCTGAAGCAATGAATGTCAGATTTCTTGAAATTCAAGGAAGTAAGGTTTTCTTGTCTATTGTCTTCCAGCTCCACTCATCAGCTACAGTGAAATATCAACTAAAAACAACTTGGGCCTGTTTTTTGACACTACGCCAAGTCATGACAATCTCCTGAAAAGAGCCTCTCTTTCCTGATCAAGCACAGAGGCCTGGAGGAGACTCCCTTGCACTAGACATGTTAAGAGTGTGTGAAAAGAGAAGACGGTTGGAAGTGAGTTTGTAGAATGAAAGTGCACAAAGACGAAAATGATAAAAGAGTAGTTGTATATAGTTAAGAAGGACAAGAGGGAATTATGATGTTGGTGAAATTTGTGTAAGAAAACAATTATAAAGAAATATCCATTACTAAAGGGATTTACTACTTTGGAATGAATTTGGTATCTAGAATATGACACTGTGTTTGAAAAGTAACAAGTTGCAAATAATATAAAAAAGAATGTCATATGTTTGAAAGACATGTTTTTTGATCAGCAGTCTTTTAATAAGGTATTGCAAAATGTTTTTCTATGGAAAATTTTGAAAAGTAAGTGGCATTTCATGGGCTCCAGCTTCTGCTGTCAAATATCTCTTACTATTGCTGTCCTCTGTGCCTTACTTACATGGTGAATCTGCTCTTACTTGATAGGGCTGAAATACTCACAGGATTGTTTATGCCATGTTTATGCCAGATGGACAATGCCATTGGAGTTAGTAATGACAACAGGAGCTCATCCCAGTGCTCTGATGGGGTTCTGGAAGTTGGGGGAAGGGCAGGAAGGATAAGGAAAAGAAAGGACCTGGAAATCCCATTCTACTTACACTAAAACTCAGATGAAGGATTCTGAAAGTCCACATATTTTAATTAAACTTTCTCTAAACCAGTAGGGAGTGAAAATTCAGCCAGTAGTTTAGTTTCCAATTTATTTCTTCAGAGAACATACCTAGAAAATGTTTAGAGAGTGAGCTATTATATATCTGAAGGACACGATTAGATAGGAACAAGCAGGGACTTACGAAATATCAATTTTCACTACACCTGTTTGTGGGCCACCCTATCAAGGACCTTAATAAAATGTTACAAAACATCAAACTCAAAATAGTCATTTGGTATTTCAAGTCGTTCTTTCTCAGGAAAAGCTAAAAATGATTTGCTGAAAGGTTATAAGAACAAATTCTTTTCCAGTTTCTTCCTCACACTTTTAAGCCAACTTCTCTCCCTCTCCCACTGTGTGTGTGCATGCATGCACAAATACATTCGCACACACAGCCCTTCATCTGTGTTCCAGGTTCCACATCTGCAAAATGTAGTGATAATAACTGCCTTATAAAAGTAGCTGCATGGTTGCCAAGATCAGTGGTAATGTATGTGTGGTGGTCACTCTGCACACGCAGGTGAACCTCCCTACACAAAATTGGGTTTGGATGTCATAACTGATAAGACTACATATCAAGAACATATGAAAACTTCTTACTCACAAAATGAGTAAGATGAAGCTTTCTGGAGAGAGCAGAGCAGGTTTCCAAACAAGTCCAAGAAATGGTTTGAGAGAGCAGGGAGGGGTAAGTGGTTTGGAGTTTATGGTGGTTAGGGGTGGGTTTATGATGGTTAAGTGGGTGGAAGATACTCTCACACAAGTCAGGACTTATGTGGTTGTAACTTTCTCCTGGTGACAAAGGAAGGAGTACCCAGGCTTTCCTATCAGCTATTGGGGCAGGATGGTAAAAGGGAGAGGTGAGGCTGGAGAGCAGTCAGTGGTCAAACATCAAAAATAAAGTCAGACTTTCTATTATGGAATGTAAGAGTTTAGTACAGTGCACTGGTATGCCCACTATATGGTAGCTTTTATTGTCATTGTTATTAATACAACTATTAGGTCCATGTCTTTTTCTCCTGCTCTGTGGCTGGAATGAGAAGACAAGAATTGTAGGGCATAGATGTAAAAGGTAGTCAGTGTGAAAAGGTCAGAATTTGAGTGACTGCTTGTGTGATACAAGTATTATACTGCCATGGCAGCTTAGAGTGTCACATCAAATATCCTAGGTATAAAGTGCATTGGTTTGGATCACAATTTTGGGATTAAATCTCAGTTCTCTTACTAAACATCTGCATCATTCTCAATAAGTGGCTTACATGTTCTAAAACTTATCTGCTCAATGTAAATAATATCATCTGATGCACTGTGCTGTTAAGAATGATTTCAGTTGTTAAGAATAACTGAACAATGATACGTGTGACAGTGTGTTGCAAATTTCCCAATACCTAGTAGAACAACTGCTGAATATGATTTTGAATATAACCCTCCAGGTCACTTTACCTTGAGGCTAATTTCCTTTATTTACAATATAAGGATGTGGTTGATTATAGCTATTTTACATGATTTTGATGAAAATCAAAAATCAACATTTCTCTAAAAAAATACAAATGGACAAAAGGCACATGGAAATATCTTCAACATCATTGACCATTAGGGAAACTCAAATCAAAACCACAGTACAGTATAATTTCACACTGGCTAGAATGGCTAAAAAAAACAACAGAAAATTACAGGTGCTGGGGAGAAACACTCATTCCTTATTGGTGAGAATGTAAAATGATGCAACTGCCATGGAAGACAGTTTGACAGATTCACAGAAAGTTAAGTATAGAATTACCTTATGATCCTACTTCTAATTCATGTATCCCAAAAGAATTTGAAAGCAGGGATTCGAAAAGATGCACACTGATGTTCATAGTAGCATTATTCACAATTGCCAAAAGATGGAAGCAACCCAAGCATCCATCAACTGATGAATGGATAAATAAATTGTGGTACATACATACAATGGAATATAATTTATTCTATAAAATAAATCTTGACAGACAACATCAGGTTGAATGAAACGAGCCCTACACAAAATAACACATTATATGATCTCACTGATATGAAATACTTAGAACAAGCAAATTTACAGAGTCAGAAATAGAATATAGGTTACCAGGGGCCAGGGTGATGGTCAGGAATGGGAACTCATGGCTAAATTGTACAGAGGGGTAAGGGAAAAGTTTTGGTCATGGATGGTGGTGATGGTAGCACACTATTATGAATATAATTAACAGCACTGAATTATATATTTCACATGGTTAAAAGGAGAAATTTTAGGTTGTGTATATGTTAATAGAATAAAAATTTTAGAAACCATAGGATTATACTTCATAAACAGTGAACACTGAGTTAAACCACAGAACATAGTTAACAGTACATTTATAATAATATCCTTTCATCAATTGTAACAAATGTACCACATTAGAGCAAAGTGTTAATAATAGGGAATCATATGGGAGCTCTGTAGTTTGTACATGATTTTTATGTAAACCTATAACTTCTCTAATAAAAAAATCAACAGGAGATTACATAGTTGATGGTACTATCTAAATGAAAGTGCATGTATTAGTGTAATACATTATTGATATATCCCTTACCTGTCACATAACAATCAGAAAACACTGAAGATGAGGTTCTAGAATCTTGACAGCAGTTGAACACACATGATCCTCTAATAAAACCAACTTCAGAGTAGAATTCTTAAAATGCATCCACTTTTTATTGTATACATGCTAACCATTTCATGTGGCATATTCTGCAAAATCCTGGCATTTTCAAACAGGGTCAAATATAGTTTCTCCCTGAGGAATCAAGATATTCACTCCTTCTCAGCCAAGAATCCCCACCTGTTGGTACCAGTTGACACTGGCGACAAACCAAGCCGAGCAACCATCTGTCTTAAACACTGACTTCAGAAAGCAGATACAGAAGATTCATCAATTCATTCAAATTTTCACCAAGGGGAATGTTTGAAAAAAATGAGGAAGGAAGAGTTGTTTTGGAAACCAGAAAAGATAAGGAAGCCAAAATATAAGTGAAAACAATTAGAAAAGTGCTTTTCATTATTAGTGAAGTTTGCAGAAAATCATGCATAAAATACAGAGTTCCCACACACCATCCTAGTTTGCATTAGTGTGGCAGATTTGTTGCAATTCAGAATAGAATATTTAAAACAAAACTTACCATTAACTTTTATCCATTGTTTGCAATAGGATTCACTCTTTATGTTGCACAGTGTATGTTTGTTTTAAAATTTTTATTCTAGTAGCATATATATAACCTAAAACTTCCCCTTTTAGCATTACTTAGGTATGTAATTTAGTGCTGTTTGCTACCATCACCACCATCCATTACCAAAACTTTTCCATCAATCCAAATAGAAACGCTGTCCAATTTAAGCAGTAACTACCCTTTCCCTATCTCCCAACCGGGCCCCTGGTAACCTATATTCTAGTTTCTGACTCTGTGAATTTGCTTATTCTAACTATTTCATATCGGTGAGATCATAAAATCTTTGTCCTTTTGTATCTGGTTTATTTCACTCAACACATCTTCAAGGTTCATTCGTGTTGTCATTTGTATCAGGATTTCATTCTTTTTTGGGGCTAAATAATATTCCATTGTGTGTGTGTGTGTGTGTGTGTGTGTGTGTGTGTGTGTACCAAATTTTGTTTATCCATTCATTGGTTGATGGACACTTGGGTTACTGCCATCTTTTGGCAATTGTGAATAATGCTACTATGAATATCAGTGTGCAAATAACTGTTCAAGTCCCTGTTAGAGCAATGCTTTTGGAAAAGAAAAGAATTTAGTGGACAGGGCTGAAAAAAATCTATCACGGTAGACTAATTTCAAGATGTCAAGATTGTTCGTCAAACTTCTGAGAGAGGTCAAAACAACCATTGCCTCTTTCTTTCTTTCCTTTACCTTTTCTTCATGCCTCCCCAACTCTAAACTTCATTAGGGAGATATTCACTGATTGCTTTGTGGAGCATTTACTCTAACCTTTATCATAGAACAACTGATAAAGACAGGTGCAACTCCTATATTGTGCTCTGCTATCTACTAACGCCTGTGCTCTCCTCAACCACTGGTGTTTGTTGCACAATGGGAAGATTCTACATCCTCATGGTTGCCCCAACAGGGTAAGGAGAACAATGCTGTGAACTGTCCCTTCCCTTTGCCTTACTATTCCAAGTGGTAGATGTAGCCAGGTCTCCTGGAAGAAATGCTTACTTAGTCAAAGGCAATTTTAGGCACTTAAGGAAAGTATTTGTTTGGAATATGTACAGCCTTATCCAATTGCAGGAGGAAGACATGTTTATTTACAATCATCCTCCCTCAGTATCTGAAAACCCGTAAGTTACAACATATAGTACGGAAGCTTAGTAGTGAAACCCTCATCATCAAACAATGTCCTTGACCTTAATCTATCAGGTTGCATTTGTATTCAAGGATGAATGATATTATGGTCTTTTCTCATCTTACAAAATGTGATTGTCTAGACTATGTCAAAAATGGGTACATTTGAGGGTACCTTCTGTCTCTCTCACTGGAAAATTTTCCTGAAGGTATAAACCAATGTCTTTTTTTCTTTATTTTTCCCCAAAACACAAGTTATGATATCAGTGCTTGATAATAATACAAAAAATATTGTCATCAGACTGATTAACTCACTGACTGATTCTATAGTTATTTACTTTCCTTGGAAGTTAAGTAGCATTCATATTTCACAAGAGCTTGTTTCTGTAGATCATCTATTTAGAATTACATTTTACACCAGCAGAGCTTACCTACCAAAATGACTCAAATTAAGAGCAACTTAAGTTAAAAAATATTGTAATTTTTGTTATAATATTTTGGAACTATATCTGCAAAATGTAACTGACACTGGCATAAGTAGAAATGGTTTCAAGAAGGCAAGAAAAGGTGTATTGACTGACAGGAGCATGCTCTGTTGCCTTGACAAACAAGCAAGAACTCAGCCCCTATCTGTTGGAGTCTCAAGGCTCACAAACCTGCCAGATTGCCATCTTTGTGCTGAATGCTAAATAATCACAGTAGCTGGAAATGATAAATTGTGGATGACTGGGGTGGGAAGAAACATTTAATCACTCTCTGCTTTTCACGCTACAGCTTCTAACCATGAAACTTGCATTCCCAACTGGAAGAGAGTATTTTCCATTCTCAACTTCTGAAAGTAAGAATATTTCATTCCACTATCCCTGCACAATCCACATTTATGCTATTCTTGTCAGTAATACTCACAAAATAGGCTTTTGTGACACACAATAGTCTATAGATTACTTGTTTTTTAGTTCTATCATTTGTTAAGTCCTTCCCAATCTGGCTTCTCCATCATCATCATTTTTGCCATCTTAAGTATCAATGCTTTGTTGAGTTTATAGAGTGTGCCAAGTCTTGAGCCAAGCATTTTACTACTTATTCCCTGAGATTGCTGTGGACATAAAATGAAAAAGGCATTTAATTTATCAAGCAAAATATAAATTCAAGGTATTATTCCTGGAAAAGTAGACTCATTTTTAATACCCTCATTTCATTTGTCAGATCAAGGAATTATGATTTAACTATGGCTTTTTGAATAGTTATTTTTCCTCTTAAAATACCATTATAAAAAGGACAAAGGAACAGGTCTTATACAAAATTTACATTATTTAAAAAATTTTCAGATAACCCCAGTTTCAATTTGTTTTCTTCTTTCCAAAGGTCTTTGTCACTTTCTCCCTCACTTTCTTTCCCTTACTTTAACACACATACTACGCCCCTCCCCCCAAGCACACACTCACATATACACACATTTCGTATCTCCTAATTGGGCATTTAAAAAAATTCATCACTTCCATCTTAAAATCAGTATGTCGCTGATCAAATATCCCTGATTTTTCCTGAAAAATCTTAAACTTCTATTTCTCTATCACATGCTACACACCACAGCTAGTTGCAAGGTTTTAGTACAGCTTTCTGGGAACAGGGTGCAGTTCTTCAGCACCTTTCTGGTACCAAGCATTGGAACGACATGGAATACAGTTTTTCAGTCCAGATTGTTACTCCCTCATCCATACACATGCCCCTACTGTCCTTCCAGAGACCATCCAGTTCCTGTAATTATGTCCAGTGTTTAGTGTTCATGTGTGTGTGCTATAGTTTCACTGCCCTAAGAATGTACTATATGCCATCTATTCATCCTTCTCCCCTATCCGCACTTAACCAATGATCATTTCACTGTTTCTATGATTCTACTTTTCCATAGTGTCACAGAGATGAAATCATACAATATATAGACTAGATTCTTTCACAGCGTAATAGCTCATTTCTTTTCATCGTTGAATAATATCCCATTTTGTGGATGTCACAATTTTCTTACTCATTTATAGAGGAGCATCTTGGTTGCTTCTAAATTTGGAAAATTATGAATAAAGTAGCTATAAACATTCACATGTAGATGGGTGAACACAAATTTTTAACTTCTTTCGGTAAACACCTAGGAATTCAGTTACTGGATTGTAAGGTAAGCCTATGTTCAACTTTGCAAGAAAATATCAAACTGTCTTCCAAAGTGCTTGTCCATTTTGCATTCCCACCAGCAATGAATGAGAGCTGTTGCTCCTCATCCTCACCAGTGTTTGATGCTGTCAGTGTTCTGCATTAAAGTTTAGGGATCTTGGGGAAATGGCTGTTATTTTTGCTACATGGTCTAATTTGTCTATGCAATGATGACTTCTAAATACATTCATTGAAAACTCACATTTTTCTCAGGCCGTCTATGTAGAGTGCACAAGACATTTTCATGGTACAAAATTCAGATTATATCTCCTAGAAAAGTGATTATTTTTCTTTTGTAGGCAATTCTGAACTACTCTTCATTTTCAGGGTCCTGTTTTAAATCTTTATCACGTGACTCATCTTTTTCTTTTTTCTATGCATCTTCATATTTCCCTATTTCTCATGCTTTTATTCCTCTATCCCTCACAAGAGTATATTAGTTTTCTATCTTGAACATAGAATCAGGTTTCTCCTTCTTATAGTATTGCAGAAATCTAGACCTACAAGGGACATAACTTTATCTAGATATTGGCAATGATGGCTGGAGGTAGTAAGTAGGATATTAGTAAAGTTCAAGATTGTTGACACATTTTTTTCTCAATTTTTCACAAATTGTTAGCTTTCCTGAAGGGCAGGGGCATTCTTTTCTACTCCACTTAGGATCTGTGCTGTGGAGAAATAAAATAGCCTCATTGCTAGAAATATCAAGTCTTTAGTGCAAAGGTAACTGTCTTTTCCTGTTAAAAAAAGTATATATTTGAGTAATCTTGAGCTGAATACAGATTCTGTGGTTTTTTAAAAGTTTTTATGGCAATTATTCAAATATCTCCCTTGATAGCCTGATTGCTATTATAATCACTTTTATGGCAAGGAGGCTGTAGGCTCAATAGACTTTGTATTCTTGTCACATATGTAGGACAATTGTTATGCAGACTCTCAGAGCATTCCTCTTTTTTTTTTACATTAAAAGGATTTATACCATGACCTAGTGAGATTCATCCCAAGAATACAAGAGATGTACAACATAAAATCAATCAATATTATATACATGTTAATAGAACAAAAGAAGAAAATACACAATCTTGATGTAGAAAAAGCATTTGAAAAGAAAATCCAACACACCTTCATAACAAAACACTCAGAAAACTAACTAGAAGGGAACCTCTTCAACCTGATAGTGATGTGTGGTAGTTGTCAACTTGGCCAGGTGAAGGCACCTAGTTCTGTGGCTGTGGACATGAGCCAGTGGTACGTGAACCTCATCTGTTGCTGATTACATCTGCTGCAATGAATGATGTTTGACTTAACTGGCTGGTGCTTAAATGAGAGAGCACAACGTAGAATAGCCCAAGCAGCTCAGTATACCTCAGCTCAGCCCAGGTCCTTGGAGATGAAGAAAGAAATCACCCCTTGGAACATTGCTGGAACCTAGAGGCCTGGAGAGAAGGCCAGCAGAGATCGCCCTGTGCCTTCCCATGTAAGAAAGAAAGTGATTGGCCATCTTCTAGTCTTCTCTTCCTCACTGAAAAATCCCACTCTATACCTTTCCTCATATGATTGCTCTCCTCTACTCTTATTTTAAATCATTCTCCTTCACATGCCATCTACTTTCTACACATCCTTTTCTTTTTAATAATATAGAGATAGAATATGGGGACACAGAGACCTGACCGTTACAGAGTCATTTGAACTCTCTATGTTCTATTGTATATGCTCATGAATATATCTGATGGGGGAAAATCCCTACATGCAAGAAGTAATCGTTGTTGACATTGTCTTTCAGTTCAGTCGTACTCTGACTTCTCTCTTGAAGCTTCCAACAGTACGCGAAGCCATTCCATTGTTGATCCAGTCATGTACTCATCATCTATTATCTGGTCTTAAGTGTAAGAATTATTTTTCAAGAGTTTGCATATCATCAGCTATATCCAAAAACTAAAATAAATCTTTTCATAAACCAAAAAAAATAAAATTTACATTTTCTTTCCCCCATGAGAACGAGATGCTTTTTGCCCGCAGGGAATGGAAATTTCATAACAAATGCAGCAAAATTAAACATTGAGCAGAATAAGTTGTCAAAACATTGCAGGATATTCAGCTGAGAGCTATAAAGTATAATTGGCCTGATGAAAAAGAGAGAGGAGTTGCACTACCTAAATCTCCAATTTTCAGATTTGTCCTAGTTAAATAGATTGTGGGTTCAGGGAATCTGGGCAGGGGATAAAAACAGGATATGAGGCTTGACTTGATTATTTCTGGAACTCTGGCCATTTTTACTTACGGCTTTTCTGTCACCATGCCACTTTATCCAGCAATAATCTTCAGGCTTTCAGATACTTTTAGAGACATGCAGAAATTGTTGGAGAGAAAAAAGACATAATATATGGGAGAAATCACATATTGTTTTGGTCATTCATTCTACATATACTTATGGAATATCTTCTAGGAACAGGATTTATTTTCTTTGTGAAACCATGAGAAGCCACAGGCTTGCTTTGCACCCATTCCAATTTGAATATGTGAGTCATTCTGCGGCTATTAGTATGCCTGTCTTCCCACATGAGTATACTTCCCTTGAAAAACAGGAATAAAAAACCTCATCTGATTACCTATCCCAATAAACTGAAGGGATGAGTGATTGTCTAAATGACTTAAAAATAAACAGAAATGCTTTATAAGTACCTAGCCTGCGTTTGATTTTGAGTAAAGTTTTCCAACTCTTTGTGCTTTTGTCACGTGTCTTCCTTTGTGATATGCTAAACAGGATGGATTAAAAGGCATTTATATTTGTGCTGCTCATTTGTGTCATGGGTTTAAGGATTGACACCACAGATTTGGTTAGAAGTTTATGATCAAATAATTTAAACTGATCTTCAAATTAGATATGATGTCTAAACAGAAATCTACTTCATGTCTGCATGTTTTTTACTTTGTGCTTACATCTAAAAGCTAAGCTTTCTCATTCACACTGCAACATTCTCAAATGGGGTTATTTTATACAAGTAACTTTGATCTCTGTTAGTCTATTCATTAGCTTTTCTGACTTGGAGGCAGAAAAAAGAAGCTAATGATAGAGATACTTATATACCAACTTTCACCTTAAAAATCATAGTTTCCAAATACTCACAAGTGAAAATAACATAAACTTTAATGACTTAATTAAACCAGCCAGTGGTAAAAAACATAAAATAAAATAAAACAACATATCTGAGAGGGCCTTAGTTACAATAGCAAGGAAATTTTATGGTTTCAGCAAGGTGGTCTAGAAAGCAAGCAGGCTTTGTAACCAAAACGATTTGACTCAAAATATGATCCCTCTTTTCAATGGGACTTTGCTATGGCTTACTCTTTCTGTAAGTTAATTTCCTCATATAAAACAGTGATAATGTTACACATTTTGAAGGAATGCGGAGAGGCTCCCTAAATCATCTGACATGGTGCTTGTTTCCTTTCTTCCCACCTCCACTTATATGAGAGATGGAAATGATAGAACTGTGTAAGGTCAGTTGTCATGGAGCACTGAATTATGAAAACCGTAAACTGAGTTCTTTTCCCTGATGAATCTCAAACTTAATGGAGTACTATTTATTTTTACCTTTACTGAGTAAACAATTAAAAATAACTAATTTAAATAAACGAATGAAGGAATTCATATCTCCATAGATATTTAGAAACCTTTACATGGCCAAATTGTCATGTGTGCATTGTTTATTTTTTGAAAAAATAATGCATCTGCTTGCAAAGCAAAAGGTGCTGTGACTTTCCAACAATATTTTGCTGTCTTTTGCCTTATTTGTTGTTATGGCAAGGGATAGTCTAAGAGTAGCAAGGAAAGATAACAGGGAAACAGGAATACAACAAAGAAAACCAGTTGTTAGGGAAACTGATTCTCCCAGAATGAGGAGTTGAATGAGTTCTCTCCTTAGCAACTTTTCCCCATTTTTTCCATTTGACCTGAAGAAGAGACATATCTCCACGCAATCGAAAGGGTCGTTAAGAATCCTTTATGGTATTTTTTTAATCTCTGTAATTCTCTTTACTTTGTACTATCTTTGCAATTCTCTGTATTTTGACTGATATCTAGATTGTGGTCATATCGTTTCATTATCTGAACCATTATGAATAAATTATTTACAATGGACTTGGTCATTGGCTCTGATCAGAGTTTTTGCCTTATATTCTAGGAGAAAATGTGACATGAATTTCTGCCATTGAATTTTGGTGGATATTGACTTACCAGTTAGTGATCAGAAGAGTGTGCCGACAAAAGTTAGAGTCTTGCTAAGCAGCCAGTGTAGATCATAAGGGGTCAAGGAAGTTATAGTGAAAAATCCACGTAAGTATTCATGAATCCAGGTTACAAGATTGAAGAAGGAAGGTTTGTAATTTCTAGGTTCCTGCACTGAGATATCCACTAAGCAACATTAAGAACTTGGGTTAAAGAGTTAATATTTCATCCTTCCTTGGACTCTGCAGATATGGACTGTGGGAATAGCCTGTGATTGCAGCAATTCCAATAGCGGCAGGGGTTCCCTTTAATTTTATACAGAGACATTAGGTTCCCTGTATCAAAAGGACCTTGTTGAACTCTGAATGGGCCTCCTTCCCAGTTCTGTCTTCCATAGCAACAGCACCTTCTCTATTTTAATGGGAAAACAGAGACCTAAAGTTGTGCAGGTTAAAAACTGAACTTCTGTTTATTTTTTCTTATCAAAGATCCTTTGAGGGTAAAGGCCCTGGTGATGTGAATTCTAATATAAGAACTTGATAGGAGGCAGAAATTGTTCTTACAAGACACTAGGGAAGAGACAGTAGATGGGGGCAGGGATGACTTCTGACTGTGCAAATAGAGCCTAACCAACCAGAAGCTTCAGCTACCCAAGAGAGGTTCCACTTCTGCTCTTGCAGTGCTACTAACTCACACCTCAGGAGGAGAGAAAGGGTGCAGATTTATGAGGACAAGGCTCGCTTCATCCAAGAATGGCTTCAGAGAATGCCAACATTTCCTGTTTTCTCACCATCCAGAGAGAGACCATTTGGAAAGTTCCATCTCTCCACCATCCCTATCAGTGTCCACTGCTTGTTCGCACCTCCCCTCCCACATCTTACACGTGGTGGGGAAAATAGGATACTGAAATTTTGTCACATAGGTTTCTCAGAAATATCTCTTTTCTCTCAGCATGATCACTGCCAGGTTTTCTGCCTAAGAAAGCTCTCACTTCTCTCCGAGTCTATGGATCAAATTTTTCTTTGATTCATTTCAACAAGCGTTTCTTGAAGCACTTTTATAAAACGTTATGAATCAAATGGACAATCAATAAATATTGGATGATGATGAATAAAGTTTAAACCACAGAGTAAAGAATGTATTGCTGAGCTGAGGGAGGTCAGTTTTGATCAAGCACAATAAATAATAATAATTTCATTTTATGAACAGATTTCAGATGGTCAGATCATTCAACAGCAGAGCATAATTGAAACTAAATTCCCTCAGCAGCCACTGGCCACTGGTGAACTTTCAAATATATAACACAATTCAATATGACTACAATAAACAGGTAATAACATGTTGGCCTTTGGCCTCCCATGACTATTCATTTAACCACTTTATTGCACCATGAAGCATATCCTTGGTGTGCATATGTGTGGGCAGGTATTCTCTTGTTTTTTTGGGCAGTTGTTTGCAATCAGTGGGCCTGTCAGACCCAATGCTTCAGTTTCATAACTGTAATTGGATTGTCTGACTTCCTATTCAATTGGTACCTGCTTCTTCTTATTTCTCTTTTTTAAAAAATCAATAAATGGTTTGTGGTGTCTATAATAGAGAGAAATCTGATTTCACCATACTATGGATTTGACATCTTCACAGTTTTTTCAACATTAATCCCCCCAAAAAAGACTATTAGGTCTGTCAGATGCAATGCATAGGTTTTGAATTAATTGGATTGCCTGGTCCCAAGGATGTACAATAATGTGAACAGTTTACGATGGAACTAAGGAGCTATATTACAACTTACCTGAAATATAATGCTCTGAATTCTATACTTTTGGATAAAAAAACTTTTCCTGTCCTTTCCTTACACTCATAGACCTCTTGCACCATAATGAAGATATAGAAAGCATGGAGAAATATATGGTTAAGCCTGAGACTGATGCTGAAACCACGAAAACACTATTGGTATATATGTATATAGAGTGTTTGCATATATAAGGTCAATATATTTATTCAAACCTTTACCACACATGCATATATTTCATGGAGAGCTAGAGCAGGGGAGATTCTCTGTATTTAAGAATAAATCATACTTAGTTTTACAAATATTTACTGGCTCTAAGGCCCTAGTACTAAGAGATTACGATACAAAGATGAGTAAGGAAGAGTTCCCACCCCAAGAAGCCCTAGAGGAGAATGGAAATTTTCTGCAAAATAATGAATAAATTCACTTCTCTTAGTTCTTGATTAATAGCTTGGATACCCTTAGGATCGGGTTTGCACCAATAGTTCTGTATTGACTTGAGCAAAAATATATTTCAAAATAATGTAGCTTATTGTCTAAAGATTTGGAGCTACCTGCTTAAAATCAGATTAATCCCACTTTTCATTGTCATGTGTAGGTATTCATTTTACAGGAGGTAGTTTTTCCACTGGATAGAGAACATTATCAAATGTTTCCATCTTCCTCTGAGACATTCACTATTAACTGCTCTTAGAGGCAGGATTCTAAGCTGGCTGAATCATTGGTTTGTTCTGGTAGGACAGTTCTGATTTTTAACGGGCATATATAACTTGGGGAGACAAAGAAAAAACCTATTAGAAGTAAGCTTTAATATTTTGAGTAAAACTTAACTGATTAATTTGGTGTGCAGAATATAACATTTCGTTTTTAAATTTAATTTAACTGCTAAATATGAAAGCTTGAGGCTCAGGAAGAGGAAAAGAAGGAAAGTTACCAGGTCATGAAATTTCTCCTTTGAAATATCTACTTACTTTGCCTGACAAGGATTCCTGATCCCCACATTTTATCAGGGGGCTTATTAAGGAGTGGGAAGGAGTAGGATTAGAACATGACTGCATAGGGATGCAGTTTCTTTAGAACTCCAACATAGGGAATGGATGAGCAGATATTGATAGATCAACCATTTGGCAACCTGGGATCCCCACTTGCTTATTATGCCTTTTGGATATATGATTGCTTTCAACCTCAATAGACCTCATTCGTGTGCAAGCTTCCTGTGGTCTCTGATTGAAAATGCAAGGCAAAGCACCATATCTTCAGGTGTCATGTGAAAATTCGGGGCTCTGATTTGCATGATTCAGCTTAAAATGTATCATGGAGAAAAATTCTCTTAAAAATAGCTTGAATTATCTGGGTTAGATCTTTATTTTAGAAAAATTTTGCTAGGGGTAGTTTTTACCATGTTGTTGTATTGATATCCTTTAATGGCAGTAACAACTGCTGTTTGGTGAGTTAGTTGGGTGAAACATATGAAGGTATCATATTTGTTCAACAAAACTTGTCAAATATCAGCAACTCCATATGGTTTGACCTAATATAAAAACAGCTTTTGTTCTTTGAATGTCTTTTTAAACACAAGCTATATTCCCTTGGAAGAAATGCCATCATTCAGAACTTGAGAGTAAAGGTGAAACAGCTAATATGGGGCCTGTATTCCACTGGAAAGGGTCTATATTGTCCCAGAAAATATCTTACAAGGCTCGAAGTTCTGTGGGAAAAAATTCTCTGTTGAATAAATTTGGAGGCACATTGTGACGGAAATTCTCCTCTTAATTATCCACCATGACCAGATTCATAGTAAAGTCTTTGAAACACCCTGAAGCAAATTAACTCATTTATTTAAATAAATTCCTTAGGGGATGCTGTGGTGGATGCTGAAATATATCATTTCTGGTAGCTAGGGCATTGACTGACAACTTGAGGTTACCTGCTTAGAATCAGATTTATTCCACACTTCATTGCTATCTGCAAATATTCATTCTGCAGGAGGTATTAATATTTCATAGGACAGTGAAATTTCCTTACTTCCTGAAATGTAGCTTGGGAAATACTGCAGAAGACTGGATGATTCTTGAGGACCTGGCATTTTCCTGTCCCTGTACCTCCAAGCTGGCACCCTGTCTGACAGTGTTAACTTTCCAAACCCGAAAATGACAGCTTTAGAGACATGGTTTGTAAGCCAGCTTTCATACGGTGCATGCTGTTTTAAAGAAAATTTTATCTACTCTCCTTATTCAGCAAACTGGCATTTAATAAGATAAGCTATGCACTCTGCTTTGAATAAATTCAGATATTTTCCTTAGAATACATTTCACAGGGTATAACATTCTGAATACTGTGACATTATCCTTCCTTCAAAGGTGTATATCTGTCTTCTCATGTTAAACTTCCTTTTTGTTCTGTGTATCTGCAGTAATTGCCTGCAAAATGTTGAAATGGGCATCATGTGGAAGCCTCCCCGTCCCCCACCCCTTAACCTATTTTTAAGTATCTAATGTGGAAACTTGCTCCATAATATTATCTGAGAATATCAATAAATATAAATCCACAGCCTATAGCAATTACTCTCTTTATTCTGGCAGTGATGGCAGAATGATTTAGATACAGTTATAAAGCAAACAAACAAAATGCCTTCGTAGGGACTCAAGTTTCTAGGTTATATTCAGAATAGCGGTATGAAATTACCACCAGAAGAGGTTTTCCAGTCCATACTTTATTTGGCAGATATGGGTGAATAAGGCTGCAGTTTATTCTTCCTTGTTTGGCCTTGGGGGTTGGGCAGACGGTTCTTTCAAAGGCTAATTGTATTCCTCCCTCTCCAATCCTCTCAGGGACCTCCTTGCACCAACTCTTTTTTCCCTCACCTGTTCCTTTCAAATTCCCCCTTTCTATTGACTTCTATAATCTTCTCAGGTTATAAATATATTCAAGACGTTTCTGTTTTGACACAATCTACCAGGATGTCCACCTTCTCCTGTCCTCTTTCTCCTCCCTTTCATGGCAAATCGACTTGATTGGGTATTCTATATTCCTTTCTCTACTTCCTCACCTCCTATCTGTCAGTCCACCCATGGCTACACGGCAAGCTGTCACTAACCTCTCAGAACAAGTGTCCCTGTTACAAAGTCTTTACCTATTCCTCCTCCACTTCATCCCCCTCCTACTTTAGATATGGAAGTATATCTCTACGCTGTGCTCCCATTTTACCCTGAAACCTCTATTATGGCACTTAACATCCAATACTTTTGGATGCTTTTTGTGCCTATTTCTCTTACAAAAGGAAGAGACTGTGTCTTAAACATCTTTGGTTTCTATCATCCAGTCTAAAATTGTAGGGGCTTAATAATTCCTATTATTAGCATCCAGCCATTTTGAATCAAATTTATAAAGCCAGCATGGAGAAACAGAAGAAGGCAAGTTCCCTATTTGCAAATGTGCTATTTATTTTGTGCTGTAAGTCTCTGATAAATGCAGCGATGTTAACCAATTAACTTTCTAGTACTCAGGAGAGAGCCTCATGGGTTCCTGTAACTTGCCATTGACTAATCTTAATTGTCTTTTGACCTATGCTTATTGCACTGAGAGTAAGGGGTTGTTGGTAATGCAGGGTTTAAAGTATTAACATTAGACAACATATACATTATATAAAGGGAATTTGGCCCCTTTCAGAAAAAGATAATGGAAGTAAATAAATTGCAGGCAGTATGATTTCATTAGTTAAATCAGTGCTTCAGAAATTTTTAATATAGATTTTTTTAACTACCTGGGTTGACTTAAATGACATATTCTGTTTTCTTATAGAAGAGTCCTTATAGTATCTAAACAACATTTTTAACTTTTTGTTTTAATTAAAGAAGTTATAGGTATGCCAAAAACTCATAAGAAAAATATAGAGTTCCTATATACTACCCTCTCACCACACCTGCACACACGGATTTCCCCATTATTAGCATATTGCATTAGTGTGGTAACTTTGTTACAATTGATGAAAAACTATAATTGTACTATTCACTATTGTCCATATTTTATATTAGGACTCATTCTTTGTGTTATACAGTACTATGATTTTTCAAAAAAAATTCTTATAGTAACACATATACAACATAAAGTTTCCCCCTTTTTACCACATTCAATTATGTAACTCAAGTGGTGTTAATTAACTTCACAATGTATTACCATAACTTCCATCCATTACCAAAACTTTTCCATGACCTCAAATAGAAATTCGGTACTAGTTAAGCATTAACTCCCCAGCTCCTACCCTCATCCACTGGTAAACTGTGTTCTACCTTCTAACTCTATGAATCTGTTTATTCTAATTATTTCATCTCACAGAGATATACAATGTTTATCCTTTTGTGTCTGGCTTATTTCATCCAACATGATGCCTTTAAGGGTCACTCATATTGTTGCATGTATACAAATTTCTTTCTCTTTATGACTGAATAGCATTCCATTGTATGTATATACCACACTGTTTATCTATTCATTTATTGATGGACACTTGGGTTGCCTTCATTTTTTGGCAATTGTTGAATAAGGCTTCTCTGAATCTTGTTGTGCAAATACATGCTCAAGTCCTTTCTTTCCATTTATTTTGGATGTATACTAGAAAACGAGATTCCTGAGTCGTATGGTAATTCTAAACTTAACTTTCTGAGAAACTGCCAAAATGTCTTCCACAGTGGCTGCACCATTTTACATTTTTACCAAAAAAGAACTTGTGTTCCTATTTCTCCACATTTCTCCTAGCACTTGTTATTTAAAAATTTTTTAATCATACCCATTACAGTGAGTATCACACAGTATCTAACTGTGGCTTTGATTTGCATTTCACTAATGAGTAATTTTGAGCATATTTTCATGTGCTTTTTGGCCATTTTTATATCTTTAGAGAAACATCTGTTCAAGTTTTTTCCCCATTTTAAAAATTGTGTTGTCTTTTTGTTAAGTTGAAGGATGTGTTTATATATCCTAGATATTAAAACTTTATCGCGGGCAGGCCACAGTGGCTCAGTGGCAGAGTTCTTGCCTGCCAGGCCCAAGACCCAGGTACGGTTTCCCCTGCCTGCTGATGTAAAAAAAAAGTCATTAAAAAAAAACTTTATCGCATTTGTGGTTCCCAAATATTATCTCCCATTCCTTAGTATCTTTACTTTCATGATGCAGTCCTCTGATGTAGTTTTGTAAAAAAAAAAAACAACAAAAAAAACAATTGATGAGACCTCATTTGTTTCTTTTTTCTTTTGTTGCTAACACTTGCGGTGTAAAGTTTAAGAATCCATTGCCTAACACAAGGTCCTGAAGACACTTCCCTGTATTTCTTTCTGGGAGTTTTATAGTTTTGGTTTTTAAATTTAGGTCTTTGATACATTTCAAGTTTACGTTTATATATGGTGTGTGATAGGGGTCCACCTACATTCTCTTGCATATGGTTATCAAATTTTCCCAGTGACATTTGCTGAAGAGACCATTCTTTCCCCATTGAGTGAACTTGGCACCCTTGTCAACTTCAGGAGTCCATAGATGTGAGAATTTATTAATTCAGTTGCCCTATATGTCTGCCCTTGTACCAGTATCATGCTCTGCTGATTACTGTAGCTTTTTAAGAAGTTTTAAAATTAGGAAGTGTGAAACCTCCAACTTTGTTCTTCTTTTCAAATGGTTTTGGCTATTTTGGGTCCCCCAATCATCCATGTAAATGTGATGATTGGCTTTTTCATTTCTGCAAAGAAAGCTGTTGGAATTTTGATTGGAATTGCATTCAATATGTAAATAGCTCTGGGTACAATTGGCATCTTAATATTTAGTCTTCCAATCCATGAATGCGGAAAGTCCTTCCAATTATTTAGGTCTTCTCTGATTTCTTTTAGCAATATTTTACAGGTTTTCATGTATGCATCCTATATATCCTTGGCCATGTTTATTCCTAGATGTTTGATTATTTTGTTGCTATTGTATATGGTTTTTTTCTTGATTTCTTCCTCAGATTATTTACTGCTAATATGTAGAAACTCTCCTTTTTTTTTTTTTGCCTGTGGATTTTGCACCTCACCACATTGCTGCATTTTTAAATTTGCCCTAGTTGTTCTATTGTGGATTTTTCAGGGTTTCCTAGATATGGTATCATGTCATCTGCAAATAGGGAAACTTTTACTTTTTTTTCTAATTTAGATATCTTTTCTTTCTTTTTCTTCTTTCTGTAGAAAGCTACAGAACTTTCTACTGAACTAGAAAGTTCAACAATGTTAAAAAAAAAAAAACAATGGTGACTGTGGATATTCTAGTCTAGTTTCTGATATTAGAGGGAAAGATTTCAATCTTTCACCATTGAGTTTGATATTTGCTGTGGGTTTTTCATATATGCCCTTTATCATATAGAGGAAATTTCCTTCTACTCCTGGTTTTCCATGTATTTTTATCAAGAAGGTGCCCTGGATTTTGCCAAATGCATTCTCTACAAAAATTAAGATGATTTTTTTCTCCCTTTGTTTTGTTAATAATGTTGCTATTACATTAATTGTTCAATCACTCTTGCATACCTGGGGTATCGCTCATTTAATGAAAGTGTATTATTCTTTTATGTGCTGTTGGATTTGGTTTGTTAACATTTTGTTGAGAATTTTTGCAACTGTTTTCATAAGGGATATTGGTCTGTAATTTTCTTTTCTCTTGGGACTTTTCTCTGGCTTTGGCATTCGGGTGATATTGGCCTCATAGAATGAGTTTAAGGAGTGTTTCCCATTTTCAACTATTTTGGAAGAGTTTGAGCAGGATTGTTGTTAATTCTTGGAACATTAGGTAAAACTCACTAGTGAAGCTGTCTTGTCTGGGTTTTTTTGGGGGGTGTGTGTTGATGAATAGTTCAATGTCTTTACTTGTTAGTGATCTGTGGAGAGCTCTTTTTTCTTGAGTCAATGTTAGTAATTTGTGAGTTTCTAGAAATGTGTCCATTTCTAGAGGTTATTTAATTTATAGGTGTAAGTTGTTCATAGCATCCTGTTGTAATCTTTTTTATTTCTGTGGTGTCAGTAGTAATGTCCATGTTTCATTCCAATTTTAGTTATTTGCATCTTCCTTCTTTCATTCTTTTTCCATCTCAATACAAGTTTGATGATTTAATCAATCTCTTCAAAGACCCAACTTTTAGTTTTATAGATTTTCTCTAGTGTTTTTTTTTTATTCTCTGTCGCATTTATCTCTGCTCTAATCCTTACTATTTCTTTCCTTCTGCTCATTTTGGATTTTGTTTGCTCTTCTTTTTATAGGTCCTCCAGTTGCAAAGTTAGGTTTCTGATTTAAGATTGTCCTTTTTTACTGCAAGCATTTAGATCTATAAATTTCCCTCTAACATTGCCTTTGCTTCATTCCATAAATCATGATATGGTATGTTTGCATTTTCATTTGCCTCATGATATTTACTAAATTCCCTTGTGATTTGTTCCCCAATCCATTGGTGAAGTTTCATATATTTGTGGATTTCCCAATTCTCCTTCTGTTATTTAGTCCTGGATTTGTTCCTTGTGGCCAGAGAAATTACATTGCATGACGTCAATATTTTTTAATTTTTTGAGAATCGTTTTGTGACCTAACATATAGTCTAGCCTGGAATATGGTTCTTGTACACTAGAGAAGAATTGTATTCTACTGCTGTTAGGTTAAGTGTCCATATTTTTAGGTCTAGTTGGTTTACAGAGCTGTTCAAGTCTTCTAGTTACTTCTTGATCTTGGTAGATGTTCTATCCATTATTAAAAGTAGTGCATTGAAGCCTCCTACTATTCATGTAAAACTAACTATTTCTCCCTTCAAATCTGTCAATAGTTGCTGAATAAATTTTGGGGGCTCTGACATTAGGTTCACATGCATTTATAACTGTTAGGATTTCTTGTTTAACTGACCTCTTTAGCAGTATATAGTGACTCTTTTTTGTCCCAAATAACAGTTTTTGTCCTAAAGTCTGTTTTCTGTGATGTTAATATAGCTCTCCCAACTCTCTTTTGCTTAATATTTGCATGGCATATTTCTTCCATCTTTTCCCTTTCTACTTACTTGTGTCTTTAAATATAAGGTGAATCTCTTATAAATAGCACATAGTTGGGCCATGCTTTTGAAAATCCATTCTGCCAATCTCTGCTCTTTGTCTGATAATGTAGGACTTTTTTCTGCCATCTTGTTATCTGGTCTTTGTAAATTTTTTACCTTTTTGGCCTTCAATTTTTCTGCTAATACTTATTTTCATATTTATTTGATATTTTCTAATGTACCATTTTGATTCCCTTCTCATTGCTTTCTGAATATATATTTTCAAATTTTTGTGGTTATCACATGACTTAAATGTAACATCCCTTAAATGTATCATCTAAAATGATAATTTCAATGTGACATCAACTCAACTTCAATAGCACACAAATACACTGAATATATATATATATTTGGTGGGGAGATCATGGTCAGATTCTGGGAATCAAACCCAGGTCTCCAGAATGGCAGATGAGAATTCTGCCACTGAGCCACAGTTACACTGCCCCACTGAATAATATTGTTACCCTTCTACAGCCTGAGCAATATTGAGGTATACATGCTTAGTAAGTATCAGAGCTTAGCATGTGTATATACCAAAGTCTTTCAATGATAACCACCATCCACCAAGTAAAAGAAAAATACACCAACAGTCAGTCCTCAGCTCTTATCCCTAATCCCATTTTATTCTTCTGAGATATTAGACCCAAAGAGTTCTATTTTTTCTTAGAGGTATCTCAAGCCACTATAGGAGGAATGATTCCCTTGCGAAATCTACTCTTCCAGAGACCTCACTATCTCCTACAATTTCTGTGACACCCTCCACCCCACCACACACGCACAGATCACAGAGCATCAATCCACATAAAAGTCCCATTGGAGCAGGGTAGAGGGAAGGGACTCTCACTCCTAAGTCAATGTGTGAATTGGGGGATGTCCTTATTCTCTCAAAGACAGGACATTGGTTCCTCATTAAGGAAACTGAGAGCAGTAGTGTTGCTGGTATCCCCAGCTAGAATCAAGGACACGTTGACCCACTATTAGATAAAGAGATTTGGCTCTCTAGGCTTCTGTTATTATACTTCTGCTACAGTGTCCATTAAGTTGATCTCTTTTATTTGGCATGGAAACTCAACCCAGATGCACATAAAACTTATATAGCTGACAGATTTTCATAAGCAATATTCAGCCCAATTTTCTGGCTCAAGTATCTAAGATCCTGTTTGTCATAAACTATGGACAGGAGCCATTGAGATTTACATCAGCAGGGGAACTTGCCTGCACCCACCTCCACCACCCTCCACTCCTCAGTTTCTGGAGTGTCCTGACTAGGTGGATACAAGTGCTGGGCTAGTGGTGATTTCCTTTGTATTATCTGGGGAAACACTCAATAGATATGATTGACCTCACAGATACATCTTGACATGACAAGATTATTTTCATATTGAAAACAATGAGTCACAATCTTGTGGCTGTGAATCCTGCACTTCAGATTTCCCTTAAATCATTCAAATGACAGTCATACCCTAAAGCTTAAGAAGATGACTGCCTTCTGAGAAGTGGAGGACCAAAGCACCACTCAATTTATGGAAACTACATATTTTTTCTTAAACAGAGGCTTTTTCAGACAAACATACTTTTTAGATTTAAACTCTCTGAATAATTTCTCCAATACTATTCTGTGTTATGTGTAGATCAAGGCATCATGACTTGGCCAGGGACAATTAAGAAATTAATAACCGAAGCAAGGATTTAAGAAATTCATATAATGACACAAATGAGACCAATCAAATTAGAAAATCAAAATGAAAACCCACTAAACACTTCAAGATTTAATTAGAAAAAGTTGCAGGTTTAGACCACGCTGAGGCCATTTCACAGCAGCATGCCATTCTGGAGCCTGAAGAGGGCTCATTGGGCGGGATGTGTCCTTGAGGAGGAGGTAAGACCTATGCACTGCTCCTTTCCTCTCCCTGCATTTTGGGTCTAACCCCTTCACATTTTAGGGAAGGCAGGATGACATAAAAGAAAAAAAAAAAACAGGCATCTCTTCAATTTAACCTTCACAAGAGACAGAATTCGGTCTTTTATTTTTTCCAATAATGGTTTTGCAATGGATTTGAGACCTCTGACCATAAACCATTTGAAAATATTTTTCAAATTAATATACAAACTATGAACCATAAATTGGCTGCTGATCCTGGAAACCATTCTATTGACTTTTAAATCCAATACAGTATATCAGCTGAGGATCACTTTTTTCCCCTTACAACATACTGGTAAAAAGAAAAAGAAAAAAATAAAAGGCTTGCAGGTTATATATGTTTAGAATGAATCATCTTTCTTTTCTATAGCCTCTTTCATACAAATTGTATATCCTCCAAATGCTTTATAGACTTCTATAATATGGGAGAGTGTAAAGAATAAATTACAAGGAAAAAGGGAGAAGACAAGCTTCCAATCCTATCAGAAGTTCATATGGTGCCGATCTCTGAAGGCTCTATATGCTATGCATTATTATTATTACACATCTTAGACTTTAGCCCATTTATTATGCATTTAAATCTCAAGTTATCACTGTATGACAGATCAATATTGCCATCAATCACATTTTTATCAGTGAGGGATCAGAGACAAACTCAGGTTTCTACAAGGTCATGCAGTAAATACAAGGGCTAAATAATACTGCTCAAATCCCATAGGGGCCATTGGCACAGACCAGAAGGTAAGTACTGAGTCGCTGGGGTGGGGTGGGGTGGGGAGGTGGGGGTAGGATTGGGTTATTATAACACACAATGTACCCACATTCCCCAAAATAAGCTTTTTGATTTGAAAACTTAGTCTATAATGTGTATACATCCATACGGTTTCTGACAATGGCTATCTATTTGCCAAATAGTTGTGGGGATATTTGGAATCTAATTCTTTCAAGAACTACCTGTGTATTTGTACTAAAGTCAGCTTGAGTTCTGAACCAAGGCTGTTGCAATCTTGTGGGCAGCCGGAAGTTAGCATCCCCTTTTCTTTACTATCTTTGTAAATTTCTTCTCAACTTTTGCCTTAGCCCATCCAAGCCTTTTCCCTCTCATATCTTGCTGCTAATTCTCATTCTCCTATTTCATAATGGTTTTTGAAAGTTTAAGTAGAAACAGTTCCTAAATCCAATATTCCAAAGAAAAAGTACAGCAATTTTAAAAATAATACTAATGGATTTCTCCCTCGTTCTCTGCTGGGCAAACTGCCTCACACCACCTAGTTTGTGTTTCTTAGATGTGGCAGCTTTAAATGTTTATGACAAGCATGGAGAGTCCTTGTATCTTATATCTGAGTCCTTTTGCTCTTGTCTTACCATTACAAGCCGACATGTTGGGTAGGAGGGAGCTGCTTGAGCAGGGATGAGATGGACTGAGGAGCAGCCAGAGTCTTCCTGAATAAGGTCAAAGCAAAATGCCTGTTGCTGAACCTGGGAGTGCATTCTCAGAAAACACACCTCCTCCCTCGGGCAGGAGCAGCTATAAACTAAATCAAGTGCCACCATTTCAGGAGCAGTGCCAGACCCTTTTCTTGATAGTAGCACTGAAAAATAAGTATTAGCTGATGAAGAATCTCAGTTTCTTTAAGCAAAGTTTACACATTGACACAGAGAAGGTTGGATTCTCCTCACTCCACAGTTCTATCCAGGATTATATATGGAAACAAAGCCTTATCACTTACACACACACATGTACACACAATAACATATCTGCAGCATCCACCTAGGGACAGCCAACATTTTGGTGGGACAGGTGTGACTAATATATGAGTAGACAAACACCACAAAGAACTCTTTATACGTTATTGAATTGAAACACATCATTGCACATTTTCTTTGGGGATACCTCAGCTACAAGAAAAATGCCTTATGGAAACAATATATTCAATTGTGGTTGTAACTGCAAATGATCCCCAGGGGTAAGGATGCTTCTTACTTTCTCACCTCCACTACCCTAGCTTCGTTTAAGTGACACCTCAAGGTGAAAGTGGAAGATTGGGGGGAAAGCCCCAGAAAGCCCAGTTACCACTGCACTAGCTTGGAGTACCTAAGGATACAAGACACAATTAAGAGAATCGTTTCTTATTCAGGGCTGGGCTGCCTGTCTCTTTGGTCAACTCCTCAGTCTGGCTAGTGAACTGGGAGAAAAGTCCCCAGCTCAGCTAGAGCGTTGGTCACCTCTGAGTCTCCCCTGATGCTGAATGGAAACCAGACTGTGCTCTCCAGCAGACAGAGGGAAGCCAGTTGGTGCTGATGGAGCAGGAGACCTCTCAATGTACAGGATAGGGTTTCCAGATCTGAAAGAACACAGAAAAACTTTTCCCATTCTAGCTTTCCTTCCACCAAATCCACTAGCATCGAATTACCAGAGCTGTAATGTTTTCGCCATCACAGTGGATTACAGAAAGACAACCTTAACAACAAAGAAAGACAATAGCAAAGGAATGAGTTTCCATAAACATTTTTTATGAAGAGTACTTGGAATGTAGAAAAAATAAACCTGCAGCCATTGTTTCCTTTTTGACGTTTGTAACCTGTCATCATAGATTAAGTAACTGTCAAGAGAGCTCATACTTGTGATATTTTAAATAGGAGCTGAAGCTAGTGTTTCCCTATGGCAAATGGATGTTTCTAAATGCCACTATTTCTTTTTTTTTTTTTAGAAAAATATGCTTAAATGTATGAAAAAGAAATAAAGATATGAAGTCAGTATCTGAAAAGGGATCAAGAAGTGGGACAGAGTGAGGGTATGAAGGGAGGAAGGTCAATTTATGTTACCTGATTAGTCTTTATTTGATTCTATTTATATATCTATACACTTTAGCTCTATGAAGGCTAATATCATTTATTTTCAATTGTTTCTATTGACTCTGATTCCAAACAAGAAATTGTTCTATTCAACTGATCTTTGAAAAGTCCATATTGCAATATGGTTACATTATTTAGGGGCACAGTTTACAGCATCTTTTCTTTTTTCCCCCACACCTTCTGTCCTCTAGAGGAGTTTCTCTTTCAAGCTATTTTGCTGTCTTCAGTTTGCTTTTTATTTTGTGGTTGTCTTCTCACATTCTTTGTTCTCCCTTCTATCCATTTTGCCCTATTTTTATAACAGTCCTGTTGACTACTTCTTTTCGTTGCAGCTGCAGCTTTTTCAAGCTTTCTATGCTGCTGCTTGCTGTTGCCACACACACAAAAAAACCTCTTCCTTTCTTCTGTCTACATGTTTTCTTTTTTTTACTTTCCACATTTATCCTTCCCATTCCTGCATCTCCATTAACTTGTAAGTTTTTAGAAAATCAAAAAGAATATGAAACTTGAAAGTTTTAAAGTCACAAGAAAAACAGAAAACTCAGGATTGCCTCAGCAGGGATTGTGTTTCTGTTTCTTCAGGATATAAGGGAAGCTGCGCTATCTTGTGTATCATTTAAATCAGAGAACTGAGGTGCTGAACGAATTGTTCACTTGAGCAATCATCTTAGATCCATCTCTGATAAAGGAAAGTAGATAATTTCTATCATTTATGACAAGTATAGTGGCAGGTCCATCTCACACCAGCAGATGAACAAGATCCAAAGGAAGGGGGCAAGGATGTTATCCATTTCTAAACAGCAAATTTATACAACCTAGAAAATCAGAAGATTACAGAATGCCCATTGAATTTAATAAGAACCACCTAAGCAGCCCCCAAAGGGGACAGTTTTAGTTATGTTCCATATATATAAATACACATGCAATTGCATACACACACATACACCTTGGATAGTATCCTGAGAGTGACACACTTATTGATGAAACCTGAAAGACAATCAGATATTCAAATGAGAGGATATCTAGAGACTTGTCTCTCCTATGGAGTAAATATTTGCACCGCTTTAGATTTTTTTCTGCAATTTTTAAGATACCTGATACCATACAGATATAGACACTGTGGTGTGTGAAATCTATCGGCTTCTCCAGTCGGTACATAATCAAGTAAGGGGGTTACAGTTTCTTTTTTTCCTCTATCTTATCTTATTTAAGCAATGCTTAAAAGAGAACATTTTTACATCTTATCTATATCCCCTTAACCATAGTAGTACATATACTTAGTGTCTCTGTGTGTGTCTCTGTGTGTGCATGCATGCATGCATGTAGTTATATATTTTGCCAAGCACAAAAATGCTAGTTCGATACTGGTGCCCCTAGAAGGAAGAAAGGGACTGCTTTAATTTTTCTGATTCCAATGCACTCTGCTATCAACGGGCTCAGATAACCCAAAAATAACGCTGAACATAATAAGCAACCAGCGGCATGGCAGAGTTCCAGACGATGGCAGTGCTCGCCATTCCCATCACTTCCATCGCCCCATGGGGAGGATCTGATGACTGCTAACCCAGAAAGAGCAGGCATCTGTAATGTCCCCAAGACACAGGAACTCAGAAGTAAACCTTGTGGGTAGAGTTTCTTGCTGCTTCTTGGCATTTAGGGAAGACATGGATTTCAAAATCTACAGATCACTACTCAAATAAAATATCAAATAAAGTACAAAAGTCTAGGTCCCCCCCCCCCCAAGCTCTGATCTAAGCATCATAATATGATCTGCTGCCCCCTCTCACCCTATTCCCACTTCCCACAAAGCACACAACTGACACTGGAAAAGAATGTTATGTTATTATATTTCCTCACAATCAGATGGCTGTTCTTCACTATGATTTTGAAAAATTCATAAGCATTATCTTTGAGGAACAATTAATGCCCATTCTCAGTCCATTATCCCCTTTCAGGACAGTGGGCAGGCAGTCTGCCACAGGTATTTAAACAAGAGGTGGACACCTATCAGATGCCTGTGGCCTGAGTTGCCGCTCCAGAACCAGGCACACTGCTTGAAACGTGACCACATTCAGAATGCAAGAAGCTAAATCACAATCCTCTTAGGAGTGTCCTAGAGGACACACTCACTGACACCCGAGGCCTCCGATCTCCAAAATTCATGGGAGAATTACGACTTCTCTACAAAGTGTGGGACTCAGAAAGGAACTGAGCATCTGAGAGAAAAGTGAAAACAATTTAGCCATGCTGAATGCCACCCTCTGTTGCTGATTTCCACATAGCCGTGACTTTTTTTTTTTTCTTTTCCCAAGTCTTCATTTAAACACGCCAGTGTCTGGTGAAGATGGGGAAAATCCACGATCAAAGCCGTCTTCCTCACTCTGTTCAGTTTTTCACGGACCAGCGATCTAGACCGTGCTGCATATAGACTTACTTCTCCTTCAGATCATCCACGTTCAGTCCGCTGGGTGATGTGGTTGGTTTTCATGATCCTAAACTTCAGATGTTGGGAAGAGTGTCTCACCCACATCGCTATGGTTAACTGGAATCCAGCACACAGGTTCCTTTGGGGACAAAGCCAGACTGTTGTCCAAGCGGTGGGGGATGGGACCCTCTGAGGGAAGGCAGAGGAGGGTGGTGTCCTCCATTTGCTGCTTGCTGTCCCCCTCTAAGCCCTGACAACCTGAGAGGGTTGTGCCATTCATCTCAGCTCTCTTCCCAGATGACAAACAAGTTGTAAATTGTATTCAATTCCACTCTCCCCTGTTTATCTGCCTTGACAGTCCACTGCAGCTCTCCTGAAGATGGGAGCCCAGGGGCGTTCATGACCTTTCTCAAGCTGTCTCCAACTGTTATAAGTGCTTCTCTTCCTCTTTTATTTTTCTATCTATTGCTTCTTTCACAGCTCCTTCTGTCTCTTTGCTTGATTTCCAGTCTTTCTCATTATACACGTCTCTCTCTTTCTCCCTAAACCGCCTGTGTCTTTCAATTGTGTTAGCTGACACACTGCTACTTTGTTCCATCCCTGTCTTTCTTTTCTTGAAAAAAATCTTTCTTCACCTTTATTTTATACTCTATTTGTACTTTTCTTTTTTGTTTTTGGTAGAAGGTGCTCAGTACTTGACCCACGATGCTAACGCTTTCAGAGAATGTCGAGTGATGAAAAAGCAAATAAAAAAATATTTATTTTCCTCCACTTCTCACTTGATGCTCATCCTCAATGTCTTCATCTCTATTTTATTCTCTCACCCCTTTTACCTGTGTTTTCTCCCCTTAAGAATTATTTTTCTTATACTTATCTGCTATCTCAGGTCTTTAAATATGCTACAGTAGTCAGGATGTGTCTTGAGTACTGACCTGTGATGGTGCATAGAGCCAGAAATATTCTGCAAGTTCAGGCTTTTGAAAAAAACAACAGAACTGTGTATTATGTTTTATATTGTCCATTTGGGAAACTTAAGACATATGGGGGCTTGACAGAAACATCATCAACTTTGGAGTGGTGCTCAATCATTCCCAGGAAGCACATTCTACAACCCATCACCGTATTCTAGAAAATGGGTACCGATGCTGATTGAAAATAAATGGAAACATGAAAGCATTAGGAAATATTTTAAAATCTTCTGTGGAGGACCAGATTAATAAAAATCATAAAATTATTGGGATAGGTTTGTCTATTTTTGTGAAGTAATACGCCATTGAACCATTACCTTTGCAATGCTCATTTTGTAGCTACAAGGGTTTATTTATTTTTTATTTATTTATTTTTCACAAGGGTTTATTTAAAAGAAGGAAGTCTTTTCTGATGCTCAGAGTTTAAAGGCTCAATTTTGTTTTTTTGAATTTCTTTCCTCCTATTGCTGGGAGGAAGAACTTTTTCAGATTCCATTTTTTGGAATATAAAATCTGACCTTTGGCCCAGAAAGATTCACTCTAATCAAAAGATTGAATTTCTGAGCTATGATAAATGGGCAAATATTAAATCCCACTAACTCTTTGGCAATCAATGCAGAAAGCTATTTTGCCCACCCCTCCTTTTTCCACATGGCCCCCCACATTTCTTACAGATGCTCTTCTCCTAAACCTAGGGAAAACTTGGAGGTAGGGAGTGAATGATGAGCAGGGCACACTTTCTTAATGTAGCTGCAGACCAATTGCTATAAATTGAGAACTAAATAATCGTCTCAGTTATATTTTCTCCATGGTTTATTCTTTTCCTTTGAAGGGAACTTTGTATATTTGTATTTAGTACTTGGATCTTATGAAACACTAAAGAACATTCTCCATTGCATTATGATCTGTAATAACCTCATCTAAACAGAGTTCCAGGTCTTTTCCCACTCACTAATAGTTATTTTAAGATGAGTTTATAGTTCAGGGATCCCAAAGACCTAGCTGTTCTTGAAGTCATTGTTATTGTTATTGATTAAAGTCATTGTGCCTGTGGTTAAAGAGTTAGCAAATCATTATGAAGCAGAAATGCTAGCCAGAGACGTTCCTAAGTGGTCAAAACTCAAAGAGATTTCTCTTTTGATTCAGGGTCAGAAAGTAAAAAGACAAGCACCTTTTGTCAGAACTCTGATGACCAACTGCTCTTGCTGATTCTTTATATGCTGACAGCAATTTCTTGCTCTTCTTTCTCACTTCTTTTGGTCTCCCTATTTTTTTTTTTCTAAGTCTTAAAAATGAGGCTCATTTTGTTGCTGGGTGATGAAGGAGAAAGAAATGTCTGTTTCACCGATCAAAGCAAGGCACTGCTTTGGAGCAGTGCTGGCTGAGAACCTTGTGTCATCGGTCTCTCTGGCTTTATCCATCATCACCAATAGTTCGTCTTTTGCAGCTTTGAGGTTTATGGGGGACAGGACAGATGTTATTACCTGATGGAAAAGAAACACAGGGATGTACAACAAGCCCTGAATCCAGAATATCAACACCCAAATTAAATACCTGGAGATGCATAAGTATCAGGAGTCTGACACATGTGTATTTATTTCTTCATTTATTTATAATTATTTCTGAATTTCCACAATCCCTAGATTATCAAAACAGTCTCCTAATTGGTCTCTCTGCTTCTGCCCTAGCCCTTCTTCAGTTTATTCTCATCTCAGCAATCAGAATGAACTTGCAAAAACCTAGATAGTTTCCTCCTCTTCTCCAAAGGCTTTTCTGCCCCTTAAAGTAAGAGCACATGTCCTTACAAGCCACACACCAGGTCCTCAGTTGTTTCTCTGACGCAGCTCCTTTTAGTCCTCTTTCACTTGTTCTAACCCATCCCCAAAGATAGCCTCACTTTTCCTCGATGACACCGAGTGAATTCCAACCTCAGGACTTTGGCATTTGCTGTTCTCTCTATGTATTGCTTTCTCCCTGCACCTATCCCCCATGACATTTGCTCAGCTGCTTTGGGTTTTTCCTCCTTTTCCGTGAGGCCTCCCCTAGTTACCCTATCTAAAAGGGCAACTTCTCCTCCAACATCCCCTAGCTTTCTTACTATTCTTATCAATTATCAATAACTACCATGCCACGTAGTCTACTTATTTAATTTGCGCATTTTTATATTCCTGACTAAAACTGTAAGCTCCATGAAGGCAGGGGTTTTATCTGTTTGCTTTGTTGCTATATCTACAGTACCCAGAGAAGTGGTTGGCATAAAGTAAAGTCTTAATCAACATATTTGATGAATGAATTGGGAAAGGGAATTTAATGGTCAACAAGACAAGACACAAACACTGTCCATAAGGTATCAGTGTCTATTGGGCAAGAGCGTACTCAATTAAACAGACAAATGAAGCAATAATCTCAGACTTTGATAAGCACCACCAACAATAAAGAAGGCATTTAGCTGCAGCATGATAGGAGAGAAGATGTAGTTTAGATGCAGCAGCCATCGAAACCCTTCCTGTGGGTGATGACATTTAAACTGGGCTGGGAAGGATGAAATACAGATAAATGTGGGATGAATATACGTGGAGGATGGATGAGGAGGGCAGCAGGGTAAGCATCTTTCTGTAGAAGGAATAAAAAGCCTTGGCATATTGGAAGAGCTGAAAACACTGGCGAGGCTGGATCTCAGCCATGTGCCTATCCATAGCAGACTTGCTTGCATTTCTTGGGACCTGTGCTAAGATGTCAGACACTGTTCTGAAGGCAATTTCCATCTTCACTCATTGCATCTCCTGACAACCCTATGCAGTGTTCAATGCCATGTTATGCTTTTCAGGGTAGGGAATCGGGTGCACAACCAGTTAGCGGCAGGACTGGGGTTGAAAAAGTCAGGGTCTTACCACGGCACTGTGGCTGCCTTGCCACAGAGGCAGCATTCCACTCTGAAATGGGTGTCTGGAGGAGCCAAAGCAATGTGTTTTCAAACACTATGCAGGGAGGATATAAAGGTCAGACAATATAATAACCTAAGTAAAAAGTCATGTATTGCTTTTACCCGTGGAAAAAAAATGAAGTTCGGCAAGCAAGGTATTGTCTTGATCTTACAAAGAGGTAGGTCGGCAGTATCACTTCTACAAGGTTAGAGAGACAAATAAGCCGAGTGCCGGAATGAAAACCGGTCTTCCCTTAGACCCCACGGGTTAGCTGCCCTGGATCAATCGGCCATGCTGTTCCAGGCCCTGCACTCGCAGGCCAGCGCCCGCCCGCTCCCCAGATGGGGGGAGGGGGGAGGGGAGGGGGCGTACACGTGCACACAGGCAAACACACATCTTGTTCTCAGCCACCTACTTGAAATAAGGGGGAATGCAATCCAAAAGGAAGGCTTTGTGTCTCTGAGAATCCTCAAAGAAGCTTTGAAAGACTTGAAGAGAAATGATCTTAACAAAAGGAACAGGAAAAAAAAAAAAGAAGAAACTTGAAAGTGAGCAGAACTTCTGAAGTGTGTGGGGGTGGAAAAGCTTTCGCAGAGGGAACAGTAAAGAGATGAGAGTTAACTCAAAGCAACCAGAATAGCTTATTGAGCAAAGGAGTCTGTGACTTGGTGGTTCTGCAACATTGGGGAAACTGCTGGTTTCTGGCAAAAAGTACAGCTTCCTATGCTCTGGAGCAAGGTCCGGTCTCTGAACCTCGCCGGCCTCCTTGCTATGCATGAAGGGCTAACCATGGCAGCAGAGGATTTCCAGGTCTTATATCCTGCTGCTGTTAGACAACTGAGGGAGTGATTTCCTGGGGCCTCTTGACTGACCAGAGAGGAGCCTTTGTGAGAGATACGATCGCTGTAAATTCCACTGTGCAGTGGGCTTTGTTATATTTTATAAGGACAGCGGTCCTTGCTATGCAATCCTGGACAGCATGATTTCCCAAAGTTGGCTTTACACAGCACCTGCAAGATAAGAGTTCTAGCAGAAGCTCCCTCCTTGGTTACAGCCTTTGGTTTATGTAGGAGGCATTCATTTTTATCATAGCATTAATTGTTACCTATAGAAATAACAAGAAAAAAAAAAGATGCAGGCAGAGAAAGGCCAGGTCTGCTCAATTAAAAAGGGGTAAATGGCTTGTCAGCACACAGCAGGGTGCTGTGAACACAAAGAGCAGGCAGAAGAAGTGACCTGTGGTGTTGAAGTTTATTTGTTTGAACAGCTGAGAATTATCTTATGACCTGTCTAACCTCCATAACAGGTGACCCTTTCTGTCTGAGTCCCACAGCACCTGGTCTGTGAGAATGTCAATTCTCATTCATGTGGAAAAGATAATGTTTTTCTCTCTCCCTGTATGGAAAAGAAAAGGCAATAAGACTAGCTGTTCAATTGCAATTATAGGTTTGAGTCTCTCTGTTGTTGGAAATGGCTACTTTCTCACCTTTGCCTCAGTTTCTCAGGATGTAGAAAATAGTAATTCCTTCCTGTTTCCCTCCTCAGAAGGCTGGAGGCTGTTTTTAGGGAAAGCATGCATTAGCAGAACGCATGCTACCAAAGCAATACAAAGCAACAGAGTCAGGTAAAAATGTCTGCGGAGAGTGAAAGTACAGTCAAGAAAAACGGCGCAGGTTTTAAAGAAATTCAAGGCTGTAGAAGATGTGATGAGAACCTGCTTTGCCAGGTGGCCGGGAGTTGAGTATTGCAGGATTGCGTTTTCCAACTTTGATGGCAATTTTGTACACTTTAGAAAAACCTCCCATCACCTCAGCACACACATGCATCGTGAGGCTGAGCACCGGAATCTTTGCAGGGGGCTTAAAGAGGGGCTGCTGTGGTGTCACTGGAGGTCTCCCGTGTGAGGCCTTTGGTGCCAGCTTCTTCACCAGGGTAGGGGTTGGGGGTTGACTTTTCAGGAGCTGCTAGTGAAGACTTCTGGACTAACCAAGCCAGGAGGCATGCACATGGCAGAGAGAGACAAGAGAAGGGCAAGCCTTCTGTGGGGAACCTCTGTCGTCAGGCTGAGTTTGTAAGAGGGCAGGTGAGGGAAGATGAAGCTGCAGGCACGAAGAGGTGTGAGGAGCTTAAAAAGTATGATCTTAGTTGAATTTCCATTAAAGAATCCTGGCGACTCGGGGATACGCACTCCATGTGAAGGGCCCTGGGTGTGATGGCGACACTTGACTCCTCAGTGCCATCCATGTGGTGAACTGGGGGGAAGCATTAGTGGAGTCCATTGCTGCACCAGTGGGAGCCACCCCACACCAAAGAGAATGGATGCTGGCTTCTTCTCTAGGAGCTCTTCCCTCCACTCACTTTGGCATTAAAGCCGTCTTTATCCGGATAGCCTGGCTCTAAATCCATGGGGTCCTCTCCTCACCTTTTCCACCCTTGGATCAGGGAAAGCAGTCAGAGACAGGACAGGGTAATGCCTGTCAGAGATGGCACCACGGGCACGTTCTGGCTCTGTGGCCTGACAGGCTGTTTGTGTACATTCGCTGTCTACCCAAAAGACGTGCCTGATTACAAATAAAGTGTCAGAAAGAAACAAAAACACATTCAATTTGGTTAAAGATCTGGGAAATTGCAACTGAGAAACCCATCAACATACAGGCTGCTGATAGTCACAGATTAAAAAAAGAATGGTAGCAAGATAAACAGGTAAAAGGCATGACAATCACAGGCATATGCCTCACCGCCCCCACTGGTGAAGCACCATGTATGCAGAGATCTAAGTGTCATTACTGGTATTTATGAATCCATCATATGTGCAGATTTTTACTTTGCAGATCAAATAAAATAAGGAAAGAGTAAGACAGACATGCTGAGACTCCACGCTGCTCCGAAAAAAAAAAAACCCTCATTTGTATTCCTAAGCCCTTTGCCATGAATTGCTCATGTCCCCAAACAAAAAGGAAGCTCAGGCAGTTTCTGTTCTGGTAGATTAAAAAGCCCTTTAGTTTAACAGCAAAGCATCTGTCTACCTTGTTATACATCTGGCATCTAATAAGAATGCAGGATGCCAGGGGCAGAGGGGAATGAGGGAAGTAGCACATATTAGGGTGAGTTACTAAGAGAAGTATAAAAAAAATATTTTTGGAGTAAACTAAAGAAGCAAGGAAGTTTAGAAATGAAAAGGGGAGATAGAAAATAAGAATCAGGGCGGTAACAAAAAAGATAATGTCAGAAAGAGAAGCGAGGAAATATGAAAGGAAAAGATGTATAAAAGTGAAAGGAAGTTGGATGAAGATGGAAAAGGAAAAAGATGGCTCTGTAGCAAATAGAGGGCAGCTGGTGAGAAGGAAGAAACTTCTGATGGATTGCGAAATCTGTAGTTGCTCAGTCTCAGGCTGTGACGGTCTTTACAATGGACTGAGTGGCAGCTACTGGATGGAATCACGATTCTCCAATCGATCTCTTTATATCAGCAATCTTTATGCCTCTGATGCCTCACCACTCAGAACCTCACACAAAAAAGTCTATTCTGTCGTGCAAACTTAGGTGACATTATTTTCAGAAGAGTGTGGTAAAAGTTAGACAGTGCCGGTTGATACACGGAGAGCTACTAATAGTTATTTGTGGTACCCTGGGATAGAAAAAAGTAGTAAAATAAAATATAAAGGAGGAGGCATGCTAGACTACACTCCGACTTCAGAGAGAGCAGGACTGATGGATTTATTAAGAATTACACAGAGGCTGGCACGTCCATTTGCTGTTGACTTGCCCAACTCTCTCTGGGTCTTGAGCAGCTCATCTTTGACTTTGCACTGCCCAGTTTCCCATCTAGATGAAGATTTTTAGAGTAATGTGACAGCAGAGATCCTGAGTGTTCTGTAAAGATGTGGGGAAGTGTGGACCTGACTTTAGACTAGCTGGAGTGGAGAGACAAGATTCTTCTTGGCCGTGGTTCTTTCTCAGAGTAGAGGCCCTTCTTTCTCTCCCCACATACAAAAAAAAAATATCCAGCCTTGGGAGGAGGATCTGGCTGCAGCCCAATGGAGCAGATTATCCAGCAATTTTAATTATCTGCACTAAGGTTGCCCTTCATTGGTGAGGGTAACTGAGAGTTGAATGTATTTACGAGAACAGGGCTATAAAGACAAAACAATTTAACAGGTGTGGTACAGAAATGAAAAGGTAGAAAAAGGCGGTGGACTAGACAAAGCTTTTTGAAAAAAATGTTCCACATAACTCTAGAGAGATCGCTGGATCTTGAGAGGGCAAGTATTTTGGAAGCGCTATAAGAAGCGCTATTAGGTTTTAGGAAATGTTTGCAGTTATTGAACTTTTTATGTTTTAAGCTAGGATGAGGATGTTACCTCTGTGTCTAATTCTTTTGTCCCCTTCTATTTCCAAGTGCATTGTGGGCTCCACCCTGCTGTGGCGTCTTTGCTCCTGGGAGCAATCTAGCATCCCAATGAAAAGTGGTCAGCCTAAATGGGGCTCTCCAAAGTCAAAGATTTTATTTTGGGTATTTTAGGTCTAGGTGACCCAGATTTGGTATAATATAAAATCATGAGAATATGTTACTGTGGTCCCCATAATGTCTATTGCAAAGCTTCCTAACCTAATATCTACTTATAGTATAATTATTTTCAAGTCCCACCTCTCCCTTTACAATGAATAATGACCCCATGTTGGCATATACTTTTGTCTTTATTAGATTAACTATCAAAATAAGATGCTGCAGAGTTTTGTTGTTAATTTTTAAAAAGTATGTGAGTGGTGTTTGATTTTAAAAATATCGATACCATTGGGTTTATATCTTCTTGAAATACCAGTGAGTTCTATGATAAAAATGAATCTGAACGAACAAGCATGAACTTATCAAAATTCCAACTCCTGATTTGCAGCAGTATAATTTGATGATAACAATGTGGGTGAGAGAAGAAATAAACCACAGGCATTTCCCCTCAGAGCCTTTGCACATACTCTGGGTTCTTCTCTGCTGTACCGCACATGGTTCTTTCTTTTCCTCTGGATTTTGGCTAAAATGTCACCTTCTCAGGGAAGCCTCCTCTGATTTCCCCTGCCTAACGAACATTGCTCTCTATCTCAGAACTCTGTGCTTTATAGTACTTACCACTATTTGTAAGTGTTTTGTTTGTGGTTTAAATATAGACTTTTCTTCATGACCAGACTGAGAAATCCTGATATCAGGTGTCATGTTTCTTATGATCACTCTTTCATTCCCAGTGCTAGCATAGAGCCTGGCCTGGCATATCATAGACGCACAACTAACATGTATTTGAATTAATGCATGAATAAATGATACCTTATTGAATTAATGCATGACTGAATGAATGATACCTGGATTATCATTCTTCACTACATTATTCTGAATCCCATCAGTAATTAGATTTTACTGGGTTCTTATTAATTGAAAGAGAAAACTCTTAACTTACATAAACACTTGAAACATTTTTTCCCTCTAACACTTCTGCTAATAATAGCAAAGGCTGTTGAACAACTACTGCTTTCCAGCTCTGTCCTTCACATGCATTCTTTTATTTAATATTCACAACTACCCTCGAAGAAACTACTTATTATCTTCACACTACGTATAAGGGCACAAAAGGTGGGGAAGGCTAATGAATTTGCCCATATCAGCTATTATTAAATGACGGGTTGGAATTTGAACTCAAATTTATCTGAAGCCAAAGCTCATTCTCTTAACCACTGCTACCTATATTAAATAAAGAAGTCAGTGTTATCACTTTCTAATTACATATATGTGCATTATACATATTTATCTTGCTTCTAGTTGTAAATTATAATTCAGTAGAAAGGCCATCTTCTTTCTCTTTTTTCCATTCTTTCTCCCTCTCTCTCTTTACACAGATGGGTACACACACATTTATTCACTTATTCACATTTGTATATTTAATTCCCACCAGAAATAGTGCTGTAATCTGCTCTATAAATGTGGTCAGGCCAATAAATGGCTCCCTGAGGAAAATCCACAAAGCAGACATGACACAATGGCTGTTAACAATTAGGCAAGATGGAAAGCCAAATCCTCAAATTTCTCTTTTCATGCTGCTCACAGAAAGGACCAACACTGAATATCAGAGTATGTCGAATTAAGAGGTTTAATTCACCCTAACCTCCCAGTGAATTAGGTTGGTTTTTGTCTAGAAAGAGTGTCTGGAACCCTCAAAACAATAAAAATCATTCTGGAAATGATATTTATTAATCATTTACTCAAAAATTAAGTAGAGGTAATTAAATGCTGTCCCATTCAGAGGTCCTGAAAAAAAACAGCAAGAAAACATGTTTCTTGGACACCAGGTTGTCATTGGGCTGCTTATCAAGAGCCCTGCACTTCAAAATATTATCTCTTAAAAGCACTGTTGGATCTTATGGCACATTACCTTGCAAATCCATCGGCTGAGCTACATAAAATGTTGGACAGGTTAAATTACATTTTCCCACCTAGAGTACAGAAATGGAAATATTTACCAGCCAGCTAACTTTCGGAAGTTTAATGAGAGTGCCTATGTCCCGGATTTCTTTGTGTGTTGTCTCATGCAGAGCACCCGACAGACTCTGTACACACTGGAGCAGTGATAGTGTTTGTCGAGTGGAATTTCTGTAAGTAGGGATTCGTGTCAGAATAGTAGGATCTCCACAGCAGGCCTGTTTTAAGACAGAACATATTTGCCTTGTCTAATCAACCAAAAGATTATGGGCTGGATTTTTTTTTTTTAATCTATACCTATTTCTACTAGGAGACACCTGGGCCATTTGAATGCATCTATGCAAGTGAGATAAATGAAGATTTGACAAATTACAGATGGGGAAATCATCCCAAACAGTCCATCAGAATAACATGGCCTATAAAATTGCTTTTGCACAATAGTCTTTATCTTTGCCTAATTTATCGACTTGCACTTTGTATAGTGCATAATAGATGACCCGAAGATACAGTTTGCAGATGCACAGCTATTCTAGTGCTCAAATAAACAACCGATGAGGTCATTGTAATATTTGCTGCTATTCAGAAAAATGGGTTTTCATACATTCCTACTGAACGTAAAAGACACTCCAATAAAAAAACAAAATATATTATTTCAAAATGATTGCACATATCCCTACTTACATGTGTGGATATGTGCATTTTTAATGCTTATAGAATGGTGCTTAATTCTTACAGAAATGGTACTATTGTTTATCTAAAGTGCAAAGTGATATGGTACATGAGCTACTTGTGTGATGACTGTTTTCTACAAAGAGTGGTCTGGACAGTTTCAGAGCAATAGCTTAAACATCCTGTGAAGTTGTTCTTAAATTTCTGACTCATATTTGCCAAGAAAAAAATCCAAAATTATTTATTTGGAGGGAGGTGTTGCCATAAACCAGAAAATAAAATCTTTCCAGAGGTAGAAACAATTGTGCTTCAGAGCATTCAGAATAGCATAAGTTAACAAACATTTCAGAAAGGCATATATACAGGACTGCATGAGTTCACACATATTAAAATGCAAACCCTGCACTAAAAACGGTATTACTTGTATTACTAAATTGTTTTGAATGTATTTTCCTCACCCAACAGTGTTGTTTGTTTATTTGTGCTCTTCGCAGTGAGTGAGACCTCTCTCTATGCTTCAGTGACCAGAGTATTTACAATTGAAATATTTTCATGCATGTAGATCATAAGGGGCCATTGCTAAATATATATATATATATATTCCTGGTTAAAAAGAAAAAAAGAAAAGAAAAAATGCTGACAACTAGTGTTCATAATTCTAAAGCACCTACTTTGGTTCAGACTCTGGGCTCTATCTGAGGATTGCAGTTTGTGAATGCTTGCTTTAATCAACATAGTCACAAAGAAATAGAAAAAGAAAGAGAGTTTTGGAAGCAGAGCTAAAATGAGTTATTTGGGGACAAACATATTTCTAACTTCAGAACTCTATCTTTCTTTTGTAATGTCCAAAGCGAATGGTATATTGATTTTTGTGGCATACCCTGCACATTTCACTGATTGGTATCAGGGTTGTGAAGGCATCTGTTAAGTGAGCTCAAAATTCTCTCCAACATGTAAACAAAGCCCACAGTTTTAATCAAATTTAATGTACTCTGGCCTATATATCCCTTGTGAAAGACAGAATGGTCCATTGGCAACAGAATTCAAAGCATGTATTATAATATCCTTCACCTTTCAGATCTTTTGAACGGAAAGACTGTCAGAGGTATTGTCTATATGTTCTTTTAAGTCCCCTCTGAGGAGACAGCAGGGGCATGGGGAATGAGATTTGCATTTCAGAGCCAGACAGACATCAGGTTACAGGGACATGATGAATTAAAATACATCTCTATCTGAAGGACAATGAGATCCTGTGGCACAGAGGTTCATTTCCTACGGGCAAAAGAGCAAGGATTTCAGGTATTCACATCTCAAGGTCCCATCTGAGAAGGTTCCCGGCAAGGAGGTAAAATGCCGCTAGCATACTGATGGATTCTCCTTGTCCAAAACGGGTGGACCCTGCTCCAAACAAAAGTATTGTTGGTGATACTACTCAAGCAAAATTAAAAGCCTGTTTGCTCATCAAGTTCAGGGAGTGCTAAGGTGATGTGCAGTTTTATTGGCTATGCTTGACCGGTAAACTCATTGCTATGAGGAAAAATTTATGAGAAAAAATTTTCAGTATAATTGCCTCTAGTCCATTGGTTGAAAAGTGAGAAATTGAGTCTTGGTATATATTCCTAAGACCTTTCCCACTGAATTTCTCCTAGAATTTCTCCTAACAGAGATGTCTGTAGCCATAGATAGGAAAAGGGCCAAATACTGTCTGTCAACAGGATTACATAGAAGGATCAGGGAAAAGAATATTAAGTATTCATGCAGGAAAAGAATTTTGGAGTTAGTCCAAGAATGATGAGGTATGCCATATTATCAGGGGAAAGTTAAGCTCTATATATTAATTTTTGATGTAACCCAAGGCAAGACATGCATACTCACATCAGTCTCAGCTTTCTTATCTATTAAATTTGGATGATAATATATCAGCTCAACAGTTGCTACGAGAAGCAGTTTGTTAGCGCGTAATTACTTTTTATGATGATGTTTCTTGTTATCCATACACATTTTTATTAAGGTACTCAAAATAAATTTTCTCATCAATCACAAATCCAACCCTAGGACCAAGTGACTGCATGAAAGAGGGTGTTTCCATAAGACTCCTCTTTCCCCAGAAATAGCCTGCTAGCCAATCGGACCTCGTGAAGGAGCAGACTGGACAACCAAGCAGGCCATCCAAATATCACTTTATCTCACAGCTACTAAACTGTCATGATAATCAGATTAACTGCTCTCTTGGTTCAAACGGGACAATAAAATGGGAACTTAGCCTGGAGTCTTCTTTCTGTTATCAAGGGGAACACAATCACCTCATCTTTATAAATCTTTTAAAGGATTCAGCTACCTTTTAGGACAAGTAATAGCTTATTGCATTGTGCCCTCACTTTTTCTCACACACAGATTAATATTGAGACACTGTGAAACTGCTGTAACACACATATATGCACGTCCATTGCTCATGTCCATACAAATATGTGAGTGCCCACAAAAGGCCACTTAAATTTTTTTATGTCATAAAAATATTGGCTTTTCTGTATTTTGATCTGTATCTGTCCTTTCTTCCTCATTGGAATATAAGGTCGACAACATTCACCCAATTTGAATTTATCTGTTCCCCTCTATACAATCATTTTATTTCACATGTGCATTTTATTTCATATGTGTATTTATTTGCAATTAACACACCTGGCTTCTTTTTTATAGTTATCGCCACAAATTTCCGATACCTCCCTCTATTTTAGCTCCTTGAGAGCAGAGATTAGGCTGTTTTCAATTCTCCAACTCAAGAGCCTAGTACAGAATTTTACATACACTATATACAAAATAAATATTTATACTCTTGAATTCTATAGTTTGATTCACATCATAATACTTGATTTTTTGCAGAGTGATCTGCTTACACAATGAGGATATAGTGGGTACTTTAGCCTGACCAGGCTTTCTGGTATCAAATTTGAAGTGGGAGTGAGTACACACGCTTCAAATATGCTGATAAGAATCTTTGCACAGGAAGTCATTGCTCATTTTACCTCTCTGCATAGTCAAATACTCTTGTAAAGGCCAACCATGAATTCACTCTGGATTTCATCTGGACATAAAATAAAGCAATTTTTCAAGTTTTTCTAGGATGATTTTCACATTTAAGATGGGGGTATTGATGCACATTCATTTTTCAAGACACAGTTATTGACAAATTTTCCCAAGTAGACCAAACCAAGAAGCAATGCCAAACCCATGCAAATACCACTCCCTTTATCTCCCCCTCGCCTCAAGCCCACTTGTACCACAGACACAGAACCATGTAGAGAGAGGAAAAGGGGCAACTAACTACAGAGCAAAGAGACACAAAGAATGGGAATAAATTGCCAATTTCTTCTGAGAAATATATTGTTATTACTACTGTAATTAATATTAGAAAATATGATTTGACTACAGCAAAGTTCCATGGTTTCCAATTAGTAAATAAAAATCCTGGAATAAAGAACATGGTGAGATGCAATTTAATCCTTTATGTTCTGAGGGTCTGCGTATCTACCCTTCTCAGTGGGGCAGTCTTGCTAAAGTACTAGACCAAGTTGGCTTGCCTGGCTTGCTTCTGATCCTAAACAAGGATTTCTGCCAATTGATAAACACAGAGAACGGAATGGTGAGTGAGGACGCGAATGAACTGCCCCACCAGGCTAGAGGCATGGTGTCCCTGAATAAAGGGTTGGGTTGTTTTTTATAAAATTAAAAAAAAAAATCTGATTTATGCCTTTTAAAAGTGAAGAGGTTAGAGCTTGTGTCTCATGAGTCTTTTTAATTTCTAACTAGACCTAATGCAGCCCTTGGACCAATGGTTGAGAGTCACCCTGGTTGTATTGATTCATACTTTCTTTCTCTCCAGAGCTATTTACCCTACACTGATTGGTGTTAAGAATTCTCAATGGAGAATTCTAAATTTTTTAGTAAGTATCTACACATGACCCCTTGTTTGGTTCACACATGCCTCTGCCTATGATTTACCATTTGTTTTGGGTCTAAAACTCATTCCTTATACTTATATATGATACTTAGGGAAAAATAACAGGACAACATAAAACATATGTATCCTAGGAGGAGGAAAGTTGCTTTTTAACGTGTTGTTCTTACAAGACTGAAACCTCTTTATGTTCCCATTCACATCATCAAACACTCATTCTTCTTAGACAAGTGGAGCAACCCAGTTTATAATCCACATTCAACACTTACTGAGCAACGAAGAGCTTGCCTTGGGTTGGTCACTGAGAATAAAGGAGGAAGAAGACAATTTAATTGCTTTCAAGGAACCCATATGCCATAAAACATTTCTGAATGCTTGAAATGGGTTCCAAAGTAGTATGGGTTGAATTATATCCCCCCCCCAAAGATATGTTTAATTCCTAACCCCTGGTCCTGTGAATGTAACCTTTTTGGTAAATAAGGTCCTTGAAGATGTGATCTGTTAAGATAAGGCCAAACTATGACTAATCTCCTAATAAACAGGGACAAACATATACAAGGGAGAATGCTGTGTGATAATTGGATGCAGAGATCAAAGTGCTATAATTTGCCAGCAAACTACCAGAAACTAGGAAGAGACAAGGAAGTTATGTTCCTACAGGTCCCAGAAGGAATCTAGTCCTGTCAACACCTTGGTTTTGGATTTCTAGCCTCCAGAACTATACGACAATATATTTCTGTTAGTTTAACCACCAAGTTTGTGCTACTTTTGTATGGTAGCCCGAGAAAACTAAGACACAAGGGTTCCAGGGACAATCCAAGAAAAGAATTTAAGGAAGGACAGAACCAGGAAAAAGGAAGGTCTGGCCATATTCACTTTCAGAAAAAAGCAGGGACAGTTTCAACCAATTCATTAAGAGAAAAGGAGTCTTATAATTTTTTTTTAATCTATTGGAACTTATCCTCTCCACCTTTCCCCCTGCCCCATTTTGTCAAGCTCATCAGGAACCAAGGATGAATGCAAACTTGTCTGTCCAATGGTCCTGGCCTGACATTCACCTACAAAGAGCTCAGGCAGCCCTTGGCTTTTCCAGGCTATGGCAGAAGAGCTTCTCAAGGCTGACTGCAATCACAAAGGCCCCTGCTGGGATATTTGCTGGATGCCACTGAAGGCAAGCCCTGGAAGAGCCAGAGGCTTTCTGTCTATGCTTGTGCAAGCTAATTCCCAGGGACCTCGGAAAAACAAGGTCTTGGGCTTAAAGTTCCAGAGGTGAAACAGAGTTTCATCCTTTGGGAGAGTACCTTAGGTGAAAAGCCCTAGCCCTTCTGCTTTTCTAACATCCCCAAGAAGTTGTTAAGCTAACATTATTGGAGAAAGACAAATTTGCTATCTTATTCTGCTCTCTGTGGGTCCTTATGTGTGTAATTGGTTGGTATACTCACTGTTATTCCTGTTATCAGTCTATTCCAGAGAAACAGAGACCAAAATCTGGACCCTGGGGTTTGCAACATGGCTAGGTCAGGCTATCCTTACAGATATATAAGGATATATAAGGATATATTACATAAGGATATATAATGGTATATATCCTTAATATACCATTAAGAACAGGTAGTTGTACATTTGCATGATCCTGAGAGATGAGAGAGAATTTTCTCCAAATAACAGCATATTCAGAGGTCTGAAAATGTAAAGGAAAAATGGAAAGACTCGAATACGTAAATATTTAAACTTCCATAAAAGTAAAATGCAAATAACTGGGGAAAACAGTTGTATGAATAGACTATTTCTAGAAGAAATATACAAGGCAAAGCAAATTAATACTGACGTGAAAATTAGAAGAAAGTTAAGGGCGCTCACAAAATCATGATGAGAGCTTTAGACTTCCACAGCCTGTGGAATTGGTGTCTGGGTCACATTTGAGGTAAATCTTCTAGGTTCAAGGAAGCCTCAGTAAATACAGTGCTAACTTAGTTACATTTCTCTTCTCTCTTTCTCTCTCTTCCTATAGTTACCTCTTCTTAAATATCGCCAGAGCACACTAGTTTTTGTTCCTTTTGTTCCAATTTCTTATCTGCTTTCTTTTTTACACCTTCCTCCTCCTCTTTTTTGTCTTCTTCACCTTTCCTTCTTCTTTTTCTTCATTCTCTCTTTTCTCCCCTTCTTCTCCTCCCACTGCACCTTCTCTTTCATTATTCTTCAATATGAGGTGCATTTAATTTGGATAAAGGACCTACTACAAAATAATTCTATAACTAAAACTTACCAGCATCTTCCCAAAATTCTGTTGTGTGACATTTCCTACAAAAATCATTCACTCACCTCACACTTCTCCTTGTATTTAGAAAACATATTCATTTCCCAAAGGGAGAAATGAATCTCCAAAGGGAGAGAATACAACTCTCATGTTACCATTAGCAAGCCACTAACCCAGGGACAGGAACAGGTTAGAAACCTCTTATACAAATCTAATGAATTACTAGCAAAGTGAAGACTCTGCCTAGGTGTTGTGTTTAAAATCATATCTACAAGTTAGGTCTTCACTGTCTGGTTGAGAGTGGCTGAATAAAGTAGAAAAAAAGTTGAAGACATTCTAATCCTTTACTAGTGTTCTTATTATGGAAAAATCATCTATATCATCTTTGAAAAATCAACTAAAGTTATTAGCTTGTAAATGGGGAATACAGTAAATAAAAGAGGAAATGCGAAGTCTTAGATAATGGATCTGGGCAGGAAATGGGGATAAAATTGCAAATAAAAAATATTAAAGTAGAAGATTTGTAGAGAAAATGTGTAAGAATGAGTCTGGCTAAGTGGAAGAAATTAGGCATGGTAGAGAAAGGGAAGACAGATAACTCAAATGTTTGCTGGATGATTACCCTGCCGTGGGGAATTTCTATGAGTGTAGATCCGGTGAAGGATTGCTCAATTCAAATTGGATGTCTTTGAGGGAATTTATATATGGGACTGAAGCCTAGCACCTACATCTCTCAGTGACCAGAGGAGATATGATAGACATTACTCTGGGATATCACAAGCTAGAGCTATGCATGTAAGCCTGATTTACACTGACTAATGTTCAGATAGAATGAGCAGTGGAATTTTACATATACTCACTCACCTGTCTGTTACAAACTCTAAGTGTCTTAGAGACCTTCTATTTGATGACTTCCTTGGTCCATTTCTGTCTTAAGTACATAAGAAGGTTAAAACAAGGGGAAGATGTGAGGTTGGTGTCACTTGATATAACTGTTATCTGTCTGCTTATGACATCAGGGTCTTGTGGTCAGGATTCTACGTCAATTTTGACTAATTAAATACTAAAATATTACAGCTAAGCTTCTTTGTAGCTCTAGAAACAACCACATAATACATATATCTCCCTGGATGACAGGGGATACCACTTTAAAGTAAAAAATAAAAAAAATGTACTGAACCACTTAATATGTATGTCGCTGATCATCTGTAACTATCTTCTCTACAAATAAACTGCTATTTGCCTGGACTTGGATAGGAGCTGTGCTTAAATTTACATCTGCCACTCTGATGACCACCACCAAATCAATTTCTCATACAAGGTTAATATCTTACTGGAGAAAGAGGCACAAGTTTCTCTTTACCATCTAATCAACCTCTAGAGGAAGCTTCCAGAGTCTCTTGGCCAACTTTTCTCCGTAAGCCCAAGTTTCCTCTACCTGCACTCTACTCTGCTCCTACCCCACTTGATGAAGGTGCCCCAGATCTCAAGTGCTGCAAGATAATTGTGCCTAGATAGGTATCACAGCTCTCAATGCCTGTCTTCTCAAAGGATCATTAGTGGTGGATCAACAAATGAAGTGAATTTTTGGACAATATTACCAGATTCCCTTTCTCTGACTCTATGACTTATGGATTCTTCCCTCTGTATACTTGTAAACAATTAGCAAGAAAGAAAGGTTCTCAGCATTTTCTTATGTATCTTTATCCATAAAGTTATTTTAGTGCTGCCACATATCCAGGTTACTTGAACTCACACCTCGTTCATTCATTCATTCATTCACTTATTCAACAAATTTAGCTTTGCTTGAAAGCTAAAGAAACAATTGCAATGATTAAGGAGCTGTTACTGAAACAAGAGAAAATATTACATAAAAGTTGTATGATGGACACAAAGTGCTATAGAAATTTGGAAGAATGAGAAAATATGGCATTTGAACAGTGAAATAATTTATTAACTGCTGTTTACAAGTACAGATGTTCATTATGAGTGTCTGATTTTGCTACAATAAGCCAAATATAGACCCAAAAGGCAGGACATGATCATTAGGGAATATCTTGGCGAAACAGCATATCTCATAAGTGTTTTCCAAAATAATTCTATGAGGTACTCCATCAGAAAGGATGACTTGGGGTCACTAAATTCTGGAAATGCTACACAAGACATATTTTTCCTTGCTGGTCACAATGGCCATCAGTCTATTAAAGATTCTGAAGTTCTCAATTAAACAAAATAAAATACATCTCACACACACAATTGCACACAGTGAAAACAAGGAACCGTTTACTTTGTTTAATTCAGTTTTTTTTTTCTTTTTGGGAGAGAATACATAGTAGTAGCCTCCTTGGGAGCACTTTTCATTTGTTCATTTATTCCCTAATTTATCTAATTATTTAATTATTGACATTCACACATTACACTCTAATGGTGATTTTATATATATATGTTTGAAGAGCAGAATGTGTGTTTCAATCTTGGAAATGCAAGTTGAATGAAGATGGATAAGATGTGTGTTACTTAAATACTTCACCATAGGGTTTTTAGCATTCCTGCTACTCAAACAGGTCACAAATGAGTTGTACAAAGCAATAGCAGAACACTATACCAAGGGGACCTCTTCAGTAAATATCTGATGGCTATGATCCTTCACATTTGGTATTTGTTTCATTATCTTTATTTCAATTATATTTTGCTACTTATATATGAAAAAAATTTTAAAAAGGTGTTTTTATATCTATTCCTATACCAACTCAGTTTTCTCCATCTGCCTGGTAAAAACCTATTTTCTCAGGGCTCTGCTCTTGGCTGCCTCCTCATCTGCATCATTTTCAGGAAAGTTTCATCTAACTACAAGGTTCCATCTGGCGGCCCCATTACCTTGGTCTTCTATCACAAACCCTGCATGCCAGTGACCAGGAAAGTTCAAAGAACCTGAACACATGCATCTCTGGGCTTTCATTCAAGATTCTATGTCATCTGGAATTACCCTGGCCCTGACCTCTCAAGGTCAACAGAACTGTATAATGAAGTGCTTAAGCGTGGGGAGTCCAAGCCAGACAAGTTCAAACCCAGGCTCCATCAGCTAAACTTGAATAAATGTAGGCAAAGTGTTTGACTATCTGTGCTTTAATTTCCCCATCTGTAAAGTGGAAATACTGATTAAATGAGGTAATAATACCTGTAAGGATTAAATGATAACACCTGGATCATTATCCAGGTATTTGATGAGAATTTGTTAAAATTTAACACAGAGGAAATTTAAAAATACTTCAAGAAATGCTTCTCTGATAAATTTATTGGAATTATTTCATTGGTAATCTTCTAGAAAATTAATCGAGCCTTTCTTATTAACTGATAACATTGCTTCTTTTCTCTGCAGCTTTCTGCAAGTTTGTGTCCTTTCTTCACTGCCATAAACTCCGGGTTGTGAGCTAATAAGGGCAGAGAATGTCTTATTTGTCATTTTAGATCTTCCACTGAAAGTAACTGGGTATTACTGACTTTCAATACATGTATGTGTTTGTTTGAGAAAAAAGAGAGAGAGATTGAAGTAGGAGTAAAACATAAATTAAACACAAGTGACCACACAGAATAACAAGGCAGATTGGGAAGAGAACAGATTTTTTTTTCTGAATCCAATACCAGTGTAATCTATTTGGCTGATATTTTTTTAATGAATGCACAACATTTAATATTGCAATGTGGACTTGGCCCTGTCATCTGGAAAGGCCCTAGCACAGGTAGCTTAATGAGCAGTTAGGTGAGAAGCTGTCCCATCCCCTATTAAACAGTGTATTGTCTAAATGAGTTTAATTACCATACAAATTACTATATGGGTTTACACGTCCAAGGCCTAAAACATGTCAGATTTGCAAGACTTAGAGAAATTCTATAAGTGATATCTCTCCTTGCAGTAATATTTTTGTGTGGGATGGAAAAATATAAACGGTAACTACAAGAATGAAATGCCACAATCCATAATGAATTTGGTTAAATTCGTTAAATCACAGGAGCTGGTAAAAATTCTAGCGGATTTATTAGATAGTGGATTTTTAACAAATCATTTCCAAGGCTGTTTATTCTCCTTCCTCTAAAACGTGAGGGTAAATGACTGTATCCAAATTCTGTTTTTACATGGCTTGTAAGGCCAAGTTTCCATGAAAACTCGGAAAAATGCTCCACCACTCACATTCTAGGGGATACTTTGGGGTGTGAACGTAGCATGGGTTTGGAAATAAAAATCTATGTTCTAGGTTCTCTTATTAGCTATGTGACCCTGGACAAGCCACTTAACATGTCAGGGTTTCAATTTTCTCTTCTATAATAATGGCTAATAAAAGTAACTATGGGGCTGAGTGTGCACTAAAAGATTTAAGTGTTTTCAAAACCCATACAAACATAGGCATTATTAGCACATAGATACTTTGCCCCCCAGAATAAGAAGAGGTATAACGTTAAATATACTCCTGTTCTCAGCCTTCATCTCTTCATAGCATTTGCCTCTGTCAAAAATTTTGTCACAATTTAAGACCAATCTGAAATGCTGTTGAACTAATGACATCTCTCCCTACCCTGCACTGCGTGGTTCTTTACACACTCAGGCCTGGCACAAAGCTGGACATCTCGTAGGTGCTGAATAAATATGTATGGACTGAAAGTGAAATTTCATTACTATGTACTCGTTTAACATCTTTCCAAATACTGACCAAATTGCAATGTAATGGGATGTGACCATCTGTTATCTAGTAAATAAAATGACCTGATGCATTTAACTTTTACAAGGTATCTAATCTACTCAGGGCCAAGAATAAACTAGAAAATAAGCCCATGAATTCAGATTAGATTACTAGGATTTTTCAGCAAAATCCTCATCAAAACAGGCCTAGAGTGTCATAACTTATCGAAAGAATCCCAATGTAAGCAAACAACTACAGGAGTTGTCAAACTTTCTTGACTACAATCCTTAACAAGAAATACATTAAATCATGAATCATTAGTTATACACATAAATAAAACCAAAACAGTTCATCCTACTATATGCAATGCATTCTGATATTTTTCATCCCATCTTATCATATTATGTTCTATTTTACTTAAATAAAAAATGTTGTTCGCAACTTGTTGATTGGTTATGACCCATTCATTGTTTGGAAAACACTGGGCTGTCGACCCAGATTATCAAATGGATATCTAATAATCCATTTGCTTATTTGGAGAATTGAGAAAATCATTCCTAGATGCTTGTGAAATGCATCCTTCAAGGCATGAATGAAAAGTTCATCAGTTAAATAGTACTTCACGATTACTAAATCTAAGCACTAAAGGGGGTGGGTGGTTGTGCTTTATTTTAATAGTTGCATGCAGAGGCGAAAGGACTTACATTATGCCCAATTTTCTACTTTGCTTTTGCAATGACAGAGAAACAGGGACATGCTGGTAAAAGAATATAAGAATGGTGGTTTAGTAAAAACCCAATAATTTGATTCAGTAGATTATATTGGTCCTAATGGGTGAAATCTAAAGGGAGGTAAATATTTCTTTAAAAGATTTTCAAGCTGTGCCTGAAAAAAGGTTTGTAATAGCCTTTATGGAGACGGTTCTAGCATTGGGTGAAAAAGTAGACACACATCAAGTTTTAGTTACTGCAAATAAAATTCTGCTAGTACCTTGAAAATGGACCTGTTCATCCATTTTTATTGAAGCAAAAATATAAGGTAGGTAATGGTTTTGTGAAGTGGGTCATGAGGTATTTGTTTCATGAGACTTTTATATTCATTTAATCTTAAAACAATATACACATAATATCCTGAAAAATAATAATCTTAAATTTCCTTGTCTAAAGGAAAATACAGTAAACAATTGTCTCTTTTTTCATTTTTATAATATTTAAAAAACACATACTTTCACTTCTTCTCTTCTTCCAGCCCCCAGTAGCCTCTAATCTGCCTTCTATCACTATGAATTTGCTATTTCTAGTCATCTCAATGACATCATACAATATTTGTTCTTATGTGTCTTGTTTATTTCATTAAGCATTGCGTGTTCAAGGTTCTTCATTTTGCATCATTCTTCCTTATGGCCAAATAATCTTCCATTATGTGTATGTATCACATTTCATTTGCACATTCATTTATTGATGGACATTTGGGTTGTTTCAATCTTTTGACTATTGTGAATAATTCTAAGTATTGGTGTATCAGTATCTGAGATCTTCTTTTCACTTTCTTTGGCTGTAGAAAGGGGATTGCCAGATGGTATGGTAATTCCATAGTTAACTTTTTGAGGAACTGCCATATTGCTTTTCACAACGGAATGACAGACCCCTTAATATTAACTTGATTGCATATGATTATAAGAAGCTCTTGGTTACGTGACATTTTTATTCACTTAAAAGGAGAGCCCAATTCAGATATAATAACTAATTTGTGATATACCTGCAATGGAGGTGAATGGGCAAGTTAAACTGTCAGCCTTAGAAACTAAGCCTAACATTTAAAAGGACAGTTGCATTAAAGTATGGTCAATTGAACAGAACAAGGAATGTTTTTTTCCTTGATATTCCAAGCGGACACCAGAAGAACACCACGGAAGACAAGAATCAGGGGACTTTAGGAATTCTTTTCAGTATCCAAACAAAGCACTAGAGGGCAAATTTGACTTTGCATACCTGAACCGCACACTTGTTCTGAACTCTGTTCTCTATTCCCCATATCAGTGAAGGTCAGGTTAAAGGAGTTTATGCTAAAGAATTACCAAAGTCACTTTCTTTATCAGTAACTTCCCTGGGAGGTGAGATGTTTTGCCTGATTGCACAGTCCTGGAGTTTTGAATAATCACGGGAGAGATTTTTATTTAACAAATTTTATAGGGAAGAATTTGAGAAGGTTAAGGTAAATTCCAACAACTTTGGATTTTTCCAGATACAGGTGATTCTGAGGGATAAGTTGTACAGATTCCACTGAGAACTAGGAAATGACTTCTGAGAACTACACTAATTGAATGCAGAGATAATGGGTGTGCACTGGTCATCTCTAGCAAGAAACCTGATGATTGTATTTATAAACAGGTGAAGAGAGGTTTAAGAATTCTATATAACTTCCATCCAGATGAAATAGGGAAAGCAATGCATCAACTTGACTGAAATTTAATAAACTGGACCCCAACTAATAATTATGTATCTGTTCAGAGAAAAGCTGAAGGAGAGAAAGATTAGTTTGGGATATAGAAAAGAGAAACCAAAAGATCAGAAATTGGTAGGGGATCTAACGTTCCCAAGGGATGAGAATCCCTGTTCCAACACAGCAGAGTGTCTAAAAGCAAGGCTTCTGGAGGCAGATTACCTGGGTTCTAATTCATACTCCTTGCTTAACCTGGGCAAGTTAGTTTCATCTCAGTTCTTCAGTTTCATCCTCCGTAAGTGGGTATAATAATAGGACTTACCACTCAGGATTGTTGTGAAAATAACTGAATTAATATATGTCAAGCATTTGGGACAGTACTTGGTACATAGTGAAACTTCAAGAAAAGTTTATAGCTATTGCCTTGGAGATTGATATATATATATATTTATATATAGCTTACTTATATTAATATACATGTAGCTAATTATCCTGCTTTAAGTCATCATATCCTAAACAACTCCCTGCATGGGGAATTTCATGTGAATTTCAGCATTCAGATTCTTGTATCACTTTAAATTTATAATTTGGCATTCTGACTCATGCTTCAGTCTTAAATTTTGCATTTTACTATTGTCGGTAAGACTTCTGAGTCCAAATCAACTCTGAACATCCATGACAATGACATGTGGGTCAATAAGGATGAGAGTGAGACCGAGACTCTTGATAAATTTACTAAAGGTATAATGTTGACTGTAATATCTTTTGGTAAGAAGCCATTTCCTGAAAACCTCTATCTATCTACTTTCAAACTTTAGCAATTGATAACAAAGATGTTCCCAGATGTTGAGTGGTTTGGAATCTCCAAAAGGAAAAAAAAAGGTATGGTACATCTTAGAGATATTTAGACTTGCAGTAGGGTTGGTCTTGAATAAGACAGCAAACATTAAGAGTTACCATATCTTCTGTAATGCTTGAGGACTTAAGCAATCTCTGGAAACCAAGACCTCAATGGATGTACACAAAAGGGGTGGCAAGTTACTAATACTAATTAGTATTAATTAGTAATTAATACTAATACTAATTCTTGCTTCAAATCTACCCTTTAGGATTCTAAATTAGTCTTCATTTTTCATTGTTAAAGGGTCACAGGGCTGCCCTTCTAGTAACCAATATTTCCCCTTATCTCTGGACAGAGAATTCAGTAATATATTCTCCTGGGGTGTGGTCCTAGGAATTTGTGATATTGAGTTTTTGAGGGGAAGGAAAAAACAATGTATTTCTATGGCAGACTTGGATTTAAATAGTTGATTTGCCACCTCCTAGAAAACAAATGGCTTTTGATAGACTGTGTAGTAAATTTTTGAAAATTCCAGGGCCTCAAATGCAGTTTCTCGGACTACACTAGGCCTTATACTACTGTAAGTATATACCACTATTCTACTAGGCACGCAACTCTCTCTCAGGGGCAATTTTCTTAAGATTTCCTGGTGCCGAGTTTATGTAGAACAGGCCCCAAATCGGGTCCAGGACTATATGACAGCCCCTGAGGATCAAGGACTTTGCTTATGTTGCCTCTGTTTATGTGGGACTTTCTTTTTTTTTAATAACTCAGGTCCAGTTATAAGGCAGCAGGATGTAGCCTGTGAAAAATGATCAGGCTGCCAACGAGAAAGTCAACAGAGACTCCACAAACTGAGGAACAAAAGCAGCTGCCATTCTGGCAAGGAGGTGCAACTTGCCAACCTTCGGCCCAGCGGTACCGCACCAGTGCTCAGATATTAGGTTGAGTTTATTGCCTCCCCCGTGGCTATGCCAGTCACATTCAAGAACATCTGCCACAGCCTTAATGACAGAACCTATGGGAACCTAATGAGTACCCTATACCTCCATGGCTCTACCAGACAGCTGTTTCCCTCTCCCTCTACCTCCTTTCTCGGCCCTCTCCCCCATGTGTACTTGCTTCCCCATCTAACCCATAAGATATAGCCCGACTCTGATACTGGTCTTATGCTTTTGTTAGGATTTCATTTATCTCCATTTACATGATACTTAAAGACAGCAGAGATTAAAAACATAATGTCTTCCAGGTTGCTCAAGCTTCACATTTAGCTATGCAAAAGGGTGAGTGTCAAAGACTGAGAAAGCAAATCGTAACAATCGATCAATGATATAAGAGATAAGGGGACAGGCACGTCTCAAGACTAGGATATGATAATTTGCATAGTCACGGAGTCCCTTTACAGTTTACCTACCTATAGAATTGCTTTAGTCAAAGCACATTCTGATTGAAATAGTTGCCAACTGGAAGAACTAAAAGATAAGAATAAGAATAAACCATCATTACCACCAACAGCAAAATCTCATTCTAGTTACTTTAAAAATTCTGGGAATTCTGATCACATTAAAAGAGCACAATTTTAGTATGGTACATAGTAGAAAGAACCTTAATAACTGTGAGAGCTCTAACAAATTGCTTAATTTCTCTGATTTTCCAATTCTTAACTTTTTGAATGAGGATAATTATTTGAACTCCGTGAGGTCATAAGAAATAAAATATGTACATTATATGAAGGATATCACGTAGTACCTGGCACAGACTAAATACTCCATAAATGGTATTATTATTTTTACTCCCACAGAAACCCTATTTCTCATGTCTTCACTATGGTCACTGAAAGAGCATTTATTCTTGCTATGTATTTTCTCAGAATAAATCATCCTTCTAATGTTTGAACATATGCGAAAAGTTGAAAGTAATAATCTCATTTGTTATATAATCAAAAGCTACTGGCTGGACTTTTAGCAATATATGGTTAGCAGAATGTGGGGTTTTGTGACCATTTATTTTAGTCAGTTCGCAAACCAGAATTAAACATTATAGTTTAATTTTATGTAGAAACATATGTTCCATGATAAATAAAAGCTTTGTGGCATGATAACATTCTGACTACACCAGTAACTTGTGTTAAAAAGAAATAGACTCCTGTGCCGGTTTGGATCTACTGTGCACCCCAGAAAAGCCATGTCCTTTAATCCTCATTCAGTACTGCTGGGTGGGAGTTTTTAAATTGTTCCCATGGAGATGTATCTCACCTGATGGTGGGTATCAACTTTTGATTAGAGGGAGATATGATTTCACCCATTCCTGGTGGGCCTTGACTAGAATCCTTTAAAAGAGGAAACATTTTGGAGAGGCTTCATTTTAGAGCCTGGACACAGTCTGCACAGCCAGAGACCATTGGAGATGAAGAAGGAAAATGCGCTTGAGGGAGCGTCATGAAACAAGAAGCTTGGAGAGATAGCTAGCAGATGTTGCCATGTTCACCATGTGCCTTACTAGTTAAATTCCATTGGTCTTTCTTGAGTAAAGTTAACCTCTTGTTGGTACCTTAATTTGGACATTTTTATAGACTTGCTTTAATTGGGACATTTTCATGACCTCAGAACTGTAAACCTGCAACTTAATAAATTCCCCTTTTTAAAAGCCATTTTGTTTCTGGTATATTGCATTCAGGCAGATAGCAAACTAGAACACCTCCTATCACTGTAGACCTTTGTTATGTAGCCTTTAGCCACATGTATTGAGTTAACACTTGACATGTGGCTGTTCAAACTAAAATATGTTGTAAGTATAAAATGCACACTAGATGTATGGAGATTTAGCATGCAAAAAGAATGTAAAATTTTAAAGGACTGCAGTTATAGGGAAAGAGCTGCATCAAGAAAAAGGCTAATTAAAAGCAATAGCATCTCATGGTGCCCGGGATCCCCCCCATCCCTCCTCAGTTCAGTACAGAGCCGGCCCGTGTTCCCAGTGTGGATCCCCGGTCCTCGTTCTGGATGGAGCAGAAAGCCCTTGAACACATTTTGGGAGCATGCGTATCTGGCCTAATCTGTCTGGTGGTGACCTGAGGGACTTGCCTTTCCAGAACTTGATCTGTGTGTAGGAGGCAGCTCATGGAACTCCCCTAGAGAATGCTATGGGACAGCAGTCAAGTTGTGCTACCTAGGAAAGGATTGCTGGCTGGAGAACATAGGGTGCAGTGTCTGGGACTGTGAGGAAACTATTTAATAGGAAAGAGGGGACATTCAGAACTGTGTAATGGGGGAATACCTAAGACCACACACACATGCCCAAGATAAGACACATGTACAGAAAGGATCAGGGAGGCCCTCCTGCTTTGGCCTGGAGGTATTCTTTAAACTAATTTTATGAATAAGCCCAAAAGGAGAACACTTGCAGAGGTCAACATATAAATATCAGGAAAGGTGGTTACTTTTTTTCCTTCCTTTTAAATTCTTTTGTTGGTTACTGGCAGTTAAGGAAAGCTCTCCCATTACATTAGCTGGATACAAGTTTGAGGAACAGATGCCACAGCATCTAAATCCCAGTGATAAAATATTAAAATATCAAAATGCTCAGGTTTGAGCTAAAGGTTACAAAATATACAAAGATGCAAGAAGCAATGTCCCAGGTGAAAAATAAGATTGACGCCATCAATGAGCAGAACCAGTCCTGAGAAATACCAAAAGCCTTTTAAACATGGTTCTAAATATGCCAGAAAGCTAAAGGAAAATATGGACAAAGAACTAAAGGAAATAGGAACATAGAGGAACACAGAGGCAATGATAGAGGGATGGCAATTTTGAAAAGGAACCACACAGAGCCAAAGACCACAGAAATGGAAATCGAAAATTCCCTAGAGGGATTCAACAGCAGATGGGAGCTAGGAAGAAAGAATCAGAGAACTTGAAGATAAGACAATTTAAATCATTCACTCTGAGGAGGAGAATGAAGAAAGAAAATAAACAGGGCCTGAGGAAAACCTGTGCAGTAATATGAAATATATCCATATACACTTTGTGTATGTGTGTGTGGAGGGGGGGCCCAGAAGGAAGAAAGGAAGGGAAGGGGGCAGAAAGAATATTCAAAGAAATAATAGTTGAAACCTCCCCAATTTAATGAAAGACATCAACATACATATCCAAGATGCTGAATGAACTCCAAAGAGGATGAACCCTACTAGACCCACAGCATAACATATTATAATCAAACATCAAACACTAAAGATAAAAAGAGAATTCTGAGAGACTCAAGAGAGAAGCAACATGACACATACAAGGGACCCACAATAAGATTAAACGCAGGTTTCTCATCAGATACCATGGAGGGAAGAAAGCAATGGGGTAACATATTTAAAGCGCTAAAAGCATGAAAAAAATCGAGAATTCTATATCTGGCAAACTATCTTTCAAAAAATGAGGGAGAATTAAAACATTCTCAGATAAACAAAAGCTGAAGGAATTTATCATCCCTAGACCAGTCCTACAAGATACGCTAAGGAGAGTTCTACAGGTTGAAAGGAAAGGACAATAGACAATAGATTGAAGCCACATGAAGATATAAAGATCTTGGGTGAGGGCAATGACATGGGTAAATATAAATGTCAGTACTACAGCATTCTGAGTTTGTAAATCACTTTTTATTTCCAACATAATCTAAAAGGAAATATAATTTAAAAGGAAAATGCAAAAAAATGTAATGATAAATGATTTTATGGTTTTAGAATCATAATTGTATAACATGTAATTTATTACAAGAACTACATAGAGGTGGGAGGATGGAGAGGTAGAGGAATATAGTCTGTGACTACTACTGAAGTCAAGTTGGTATCAAAGCAAATTAAATTTTTATGTGTTTAGAATGAAAAATTTAAGCCCCATGGTAACTACAAAGAACATATCAAATAATATGCAAGCTCCTAGAGACAAATATTAGAGTACAGGTTGCCAGGGGCAGGGGGCAGGGGAGTTAACGTATAATGGGTATAGAGTTTCTGTTTCAGGAAATGGGAAATTTTTAGTAATAGAAGGTGGTAAGAGTACTGCAACATTGTGAATGCAATTAATTCCGTCAAGTTGTAGGCTTGGGAGTGGTTGAGATGGAAAGTTTATGTTGTATATATGTTCCTATAACTAAAAAAAAAAGGAAGTACCAACTAGAGAATCAATGACACTTAAATGCAATATATGATCCTGGATGGGATCTAGCAAGGAAGGAAAAAAGGATCACAGAAACATTTTTGGACATATGAAAAAAATTGGAATATAGATTATAAACTTTATATCATTGCTAAATTTCTTAAACTAGATAATTGTACCTCAGGTGGTTACATAAGTGAATCTCTTTGTTCTTAGGAAAGGTACATGGCAGCATTAAGTGTTCAAGGAGCATTATGTATAAAACCTATAATCAAATGTTCAGAAAATGGATGGATGGATGAATGGATAGACAGATATAAAGAAAGGGCAAATGCAGCAAATTATCAAAATTGTTTGATCTGGTATCTAGAAGGGTAGGACAGTTTATAACTGTCCCATAAATTTAAAATTGTTTCAAAATAAAAAATTGAAAAGTTAATTTCACCTGTTTCTGTTTACTTATATTTATTTGGCTACTAGAAAATTTTAAATAACTTATGTTGCTCACATTGTCTTTCTACTGGATAATGATGTCCTGGACTGATGGTTTTCAATGTTTCTTGCATACACACATATTATGTTCATAATTGCCACCCAGGGAGCTTGATAAAATATCAGATATCTGAACTCCAAGTGATTCTGATTCCAAAAGCCAAGGAATTTGCATTTTCAGCAGAAAACTGAATATTTCCAATGTGAATGGTTCTTGGATCACACCTTGAAAAGCTCCATTATGGGCTTTATGTCCTAAATTGAAACAGGATGCTAAGAAACATAGATATGACTTGGGGGTGGTGTTTACGGATTATAAAAAGACTGGTATAAAGGTAAAAAGGGAGGGAAAGTTGCACACGGATCTGCCTTAAGGCTATTTTCACTTATGAGCTGTGAAGACAAGTCTGTGTTCCTTTCACATATTCTAACACAGGTGGGGAGAGGGCAATAAAAGTCTTTTATCTGTACTCTGAGGAATGCTGGCCAGTAAGTCATGGAATTTGAAAGTAAGGTTTACAAGACTACAGTGAATAAAAGTGATAACAATTTTGTTTTCAGTGTTTATAAAATCCTATTCAATTAACATTGTCACTTCTATTACTACTACAAATTGGCCAGTGGTGAGATGGATATGGAGTATAGATCACACTTGAAGAAAGAAATATTCCATTCAGTCTTTGCTTCCCCCTTCTTTCATGGTAAACCTAAGCCATTATCCAGGAAGAAATTACATCTAAGGCACCAAGTAAAAGAATCACAATCATCAACTACTAGTTAAGGCAGGAACCTAGAGCCTCCCCAAACATGTCCAGCAGATAAACTCTGTTGACTGCCTTATAAAAAAACAAACAAACAAAAAGCTTTCAAATATAAAGAAGGAGACACTGTATGTGGGAAAATAATTAAATTGACAAACCCAATTCAGCCTCTGCTGATGTCATACCCTGTGTGCCAGTTTGAAGTTATTATGTACCCTAGAAAAGCCATGTCTTTTATCCTCATTCAATATTGCTGGGTGGGACCTTTCTGGATTCTTTCTATGGAGATGTGACCCACCCAGTAGTGGGTAGTAACTTTTGATTTTGATTTGTTCTAGTTTGCTAGCTGCCAGAATGCAACACACCAGAGACAGATTGGCTTTTAATAAAAGGGGATTTATTTTATTAGTTCTTCAGAGGAAAGGCAGCTAACTTTCCACTGAGGTTCTTTCTTACGTGGGAAGGCACAGGATAGTCTCTGCTGGCCTTCTCTCCAGGTCGCTGGGTTCCAACAACTTTCCCCGGGGTGACTTCTTTCTGCATCTCCAAAGGCCTGGGCTGAGCTGTGAGTGCTGAGATGAGGAATGCTGAGCTGCTTAGGCTATGCTACGTTGCGGTCTCTCATTTAAGCACCAGCCAATTAAGTCAAATGTCCTTCATTGCAGTAGGCACGCCTCCTAGCCTACTGCAAATGTAAATCAGTAACAGATGAGGTTCAAGTACCATTGGCTCATGTCTGCAGCAACAAAACTAGGTAGGTTCACCTGGCCAAGTTGACAACTGAATTTAACTACCACAGATAGTTTCCATGGAGATGTGTTTCTACCCATTAAGGTGAGGTTGCTTACTGGTGTCCTTAAAGAGGGAAACATTTTGGGAAAAGTTTTAGAGCCAACAGAGCTGAGAGAGCCCAAACAACCAGAGATCTGTGGAGACGCTGAAGAAAAGCACCCCCAAGGGTGTTTTCAGTATTTATAAAATCCTTCTCAATTAACATTGTCACTTCTATTACTACTACAAATGAAATGAGAAGCCAGGAGATAAAGCTAGCAGAACTCACCATGTACCTTTCCAGCTGACAGAGGTGTTCTGGACCCATCAGCCTTTTTTGAATCAAAGTATCCTTTCCTGGATGCCTTAGTTTGGACATTTTCATGTCTTTAGAACTGTAAACTTGTAACTTAATAAATTCCCCTTTTTAAAAGCCATTCTGTTTCTGGTATCTTGCATTCTGACAGCTTTTATAAATTAAAATACCCTGTTTTTGGCTTCTACTACCAATGCCCTTTCTTTCCTTCCTACCAACATGTTGTCTTTGCCTGAGCTACTTGTTCCTCACAGTTTGCTTTGTTATTATGCAATTGTGTGTGTGCTGGTTTGAAAGGATGTATGGACCCTGGAAAGGCCATGTTTTAATCAAAATCATAATGGCAGAATAATCCCTATTCAATATTGTATGTTTGAATCTGTAATTAGATAATCTTCCTGGAGATTTGATTTAATCAAGAGTGGTTGTTAAACTGGATTAGGTGATGACATGTCTCCACTCATTAGGAGATGACATGTCTTGATTAGTTTCTGGAGTCCTATGAAAGAGGGAAACATTTTGGAGAATGAGAGATTCAGAGAGAGCAGAGAATACTGCAGCACCACGAAGCAGAGAGTCCACAAGCCAGTGACCTTTGGAGATGAAGAAGGAAAATGCCTCCCAGGGAACTTCATGAAAACAGAAGGCAGGAGAGTAGAAGCTAGCAGATGATGCCGTGTTCGCCATATGTCCTTCCAGATGAGAGAGGAACCCTGAGTATGTTCACCATGTGCCTTTGCAGATGAGAGAGAAACCTTTACTGTGTTCACCATGTGCCCTTCCACTTGAGTGAGAAACGCTGAACTTCATCGGCCTTCTTGAGTCAAGGTATCTTTCTCTGGATGCCTTTGATTGGACATTTCTATAGACTTGTTTTAATTTGGACATTATCTTGGCCTTAGAACTGTAAACTAGCAACTTATCAAATTCCCCTTTTTAAAAGCCATTCCATTTCTGGTATATTGCATTCTAGCAGCTAGCAAACTAGAACTGTATCTTCTGCTGTATTTCCACTGTCCAGCTCACATTGGACATAGAACTGATAAAGTACTGTTGACTGGATGGTGACTATCCAATCCCAACAAGGCATCCCTTTCAAGATCATCTTTCAGTCCAGTCACTATTCTGAATGACAAAGCCAAGGAATGGGCTGGAAGACTTTACAATCAGACTCCATCTTCATTTTGCTGGATAAGCCAGCAGGGCAAGCACCTCTCCCACTGAGGTCGGCATGCCCTCACAGCGAGATGCAACTTATACTACATGTAATTCTCAGTAAAGAAAGCAGAATTCCTGGTTCAGAAAAGGGCCCTATGGAAACAGTGGTAACATATTTTCAGGTCTAAATTCACAATTAAGGTTATTCTCCCAAATCTGTAAAATTTGCAAAGAAATTATGCAATTGTAGCACTGGATAATATATTAAGGTCACTGAGTCCAATTTCACATGCAAAATAACAATCTAAATGGATGTCACCCATTTTGAACTTAATAAGAATCAGCTAAGTTTTGGATGTTGTTCCTAGAATTTTCCTTGAATTAACAATTTTAATTCTCACTGTAGGCATTTCTAGATCCCTCCCTCCTTTTACACATGATAAAACAGAGACACAGAGAAATTACGAAACTTGCCCAAGGTCACAAATTGAGCTTGTAAGTGGGTATGTGATCTCAGGCAAACTACTTCCAACTCCAAGGGAAGACTGCAATCTGAGCCAATTGATGGGTGTTTTCCAGACCCCAAGGACACAGTGGTCAGTCCAGTAAGAGTTCAAATGAATGCTCTTTTAGAGACTATTGAGGAAGAGTCACTCTCTCTTTTCCTCAAGGGTTGCCAAAAGGATAGGATGTAATGTGAGACTTGGCCGCCATCCTGGCATCCCAATGACCCTCTAGATTCGGCTGTACTTGAAACCGATTTTTACTCCTTTCTCAGATATGTGAGCCATTTTATTTAAGCCAGATTGAGGTGTATTTCATGTCAGTTGCAAATAAGTAAGTCTTTAATGAGTGAGCAATTAACTTTTCTTGAATAAATCTAAGCTGTTGATGTTGAGCCCAGTATCTTGAACACATTAGATATTCAATAAATGTTCATTTTCATCTTTTCTTACACAATTTCCAGGAACAATGATTATATGTTATGTTTCTCTATTTCACATAGTGCCCAGAAAAGTGATGAAAGCATTAAAAAAATTCAATACATATTGATGGATCAACTGTCTGATTGAGAGCGATATCCAGGAGAAATTAGACAGTAAGAATGTACACATTCATCTTTTCTGTTTTTGGCTCTGAGTTAGAGGAGAAAAGTATTCTCAGTGTGGCTCACAGGGGAGACTCTCCCAACAGGATCCTATAGATTGGACCTGACGTAGACATAACTTCTCAGACTCACCCCAGTGCCACGTGGTTAACCAAAGGGCTAGAAGTTATCTTCTGAAGAAAGACTTAAGGGAGCTAGGGAAGTGGAAAGTACTTCACTGAAGTTCCTGGCACCTGCCTGAGGGCGCAGCTGGAGATATTAATAATTATTTCTCTCATCAGACTGCCAAAAATGAGTGCAGAGTGAGAGGGAAGAAAAACAAGTGTTTTGCTGCCTCCTGTTTGAAGTAATCTCTTCTGACAACTGCTGATTTGGGTTTGTGATTCGATCCCCCATATGTCTAGCTCTATTGGTCAATTAAGTGCAGAGAGTGATTGGGGGAAGCAGTGATGCTCAGCCTGATTACAGAAAGAGGCCTGCTAAGGCATTTGAACATGCAAAGCAGCCCGTGAGCTTGGCTAGAACAGAGCCAGTTGAGCAAAGGTGTTTCTGATACTGCCAAGAGGGTCAAGCTGGATTCGCCCTCTGCTCTCAGAGCACTAACTGAGTAAGCTGAAAGTCAGAGTCTGCGTCCCATGAGGAATAAATGAATTCTGGAGAATTATGAAGGGGATCAAAGGCTTGTGCGAAACTAAAATATCTCCTTTCAACCAACCAAATTTACTGCTCTAGATTTTCCTGTTAATAAACCACTTCTGATAAAATGTCATAAACTTAAAAACAGGGAAGAAAGTGATATTTAACTTGGAAAGCACAATTTTTACATTTGAAATGATGTCTAAATAGAATTAAGAAATGGGACCAGAGAACATGTAAATTAGAGGATAAAAACATAGAAGCACTATAGCTCACGTATTACTTTGCTGTACTAAAAGCATTCAAGAACTGTGAGTTCTGGTCCTACCTCTGCTAAGGGTTTTTTGGTCATTTTGCAGCAAAATGCTTCTTTTCTTCATTGCCACTTTCCCATTTTCAAGGTGTTTGTAGTCTCACGAATACAAAATCAGACTTGACCTAATAGCTCAAGAGAATATTTTGATTAAAGTGATGATAGCCCAAGGTCTTTTGGGAATTTAATATCGAAATGTTTTGTGAATTTAATACTTCATGTGACTTTGGAAAGAATACCTAATAAAGTGATGGTACACCATTTTAGAGAAGAAAGTTCCCCATATCAATGAATAATCATAATGACAGCAAGCATTTCAAAGTAACATTACGTCAAAAAGCAGAGGGTGGTTAGAAACTTATAATGCCATGGAATATTTGTACTTCTGTTGTGTATTCTGAAGAGATCTGATTTAACATTAATTCCTAATAGCTGACCCAAATCCCACAAGAAAAGAGAAGACTGATATTTGAACATAGACTTTGACCTAAATTAAGAACACTTTTAACAAGTAGAATGACCTTCCTTATAAAATAGTGAGCTCTCTAACAGTAAAGGGCCCTTAAAAGAAACCAAGCAAAAACCCACCCTGTCAAAGGGATTCATGGGTCAATTAAGCATGTGGACTAAATGATTTCTGAAATCACTTCCAATTTTGAGACTCTATCACATTAGAAGAAGGCAAGCATTCTACCACTGAACCACCTTCATTGATTTTCAACAACTGCAGTATTTGATGTGCCAAAGCATTAAATCAAAATCATTTGCTGTTCAAATCAAGCGTTCCTTTCTAGACTCTATTCTATTCAACATATGTATTCACAACCTGGATAAAGATGTATGCGAAAAGTTTATCAACTCATTTCTGAAAACTAAAGAACAAAAGTTAAGGCAATGAATAATAGAATCTGAACACAAAATAAACTCTAGGTCATTTTGAACAAAGTCAACAAAAGAAAATTCAACATGGACAAATGCAAACTTATTCACCATGGTCTACACTTCCCCATAAGTTAGACTGGTGAGTGCAATTTTATAGTATTACATCTGAGTCAATCACTGTAGTTGAATACATGCCTCATTTGTGAATGGACAATGTGTTGATGCAGCCAAAAATACTCATACATTTTTAGGCTTAATATAAGCACAGTGTTGTATACAAGAATGATCATAGATCATTCTATCCTATGATCGCTATTATATAGACTGAATACATATTTTAAATCTGATGTTTACAAATTTTAGATAAAAAGAAGAGTACATGGTGAAGAGGAGTTGTAAAATTGTCAGTTGAGAAGCAATTGAAGGAAATGGATTAAGGGAGAGCATGTCTGAGGGAAACAATGACAAAATAATTTATTAAACAATTTTGAAAGTTTATAATGAGAAAGGATTTTGACTTGTTCTAGGTGGACCCAGAATTAAAATCAATGGGTAGAAATTTAAAAAACATAGACTTTGACCTAAATTAAGAACACTTTTAACAAGTAGAATGACCTTCCTTATAAAATAGTGAGCTCTCTAACAGTAAAGGGCCCTTAAAAGAAACCAAGCAAAAACCCACCCTGTCAAAGGGATTCATGGGTCAATTAAGCATGTGGACTAAATGATTTCTGAAATCACTTCCAATTTTGAGACTCTATCACATTAGAAGAATTGTGTAACTATTTACTAAATATCTAGAGGAAACATGCTATACCTTGAGACACGTAACTCTCCCAGTTAAAGTAATTATGGGAAAAACTTAATAAAATTAAAGGTAATTTTTCTAAATTGCTGAAGTGTATGGTAGAAGAGAAAAAAATCTAAGTGTGAAACATAGTAGTCTTGGACTTAGGCAGTGAATAATCTACAAAAAAAAGACATAAACCCTGACTGCTAGGAAGACAGATATGTGATACAGGTGTAGAGAGGTAGTAGAGAGAACAGGCTTTAGATCCAGCGGCTCTCATTCTAATCATGGCTCTGCCACTTGCTAGATGTATAACCTTGGCATGTCGCTTAACCTCTCTTTGTCACAATTTCTTCATCTGTGAAATGAAGATAACAGTGTACCTATCTCATAGGATTACTGTGAAAATTAAATGCCTATATATATATATATATATATATATATATATATATATACACACACATGCACACATATATACATATCTACACATATACATACACATATATACAAATATAAAGATTTAAAAACAGTTCAACACAGTAAGGACAATATAAATATTAGCTCTTATAGCAGCTGTTTATGCAAGTACAAAAATAAGACTAGAGGTACTCAAATAAAGGTGGATGTGCTGTCAAAATCCTTGTTGATACATATATATATACATAAACAGAGGTCAATATTTTATTTCATTATTGTATTTATTTTGGGGGAGAAGCTTTCTGGAATAGCTTTATGGCATTAAGCCCACTGAAGACATAAACTCTAATTTTAACCATTACCTTAATTTTTGCAAAAGCTGAAACCTATTCACCTGCAGTAAGTTTTATCCATGCCTTTTTCTCCTTCTGTACCCTGAGCTGGTGCTGGCAATGAATGGCCAAAAGATGCAAAGGCATAAAGCAGCCCGTCTAATTATTAAATTGTATAATTGACTCCTGCATTAATGAGAGTTGATTATATGTATAAATTACAGGTTATCTAAAAATGGATGTGCATTTTAAAAATAACATTCAAACCCGGTGATCCGATAAGATGAAAATAGACTATAAAAGTCAAAATATTTAAACAAACAAACAACATCAACATTATGAAACATGCATCAGTTCATTATTCTTAGTGTGGCTGAAAGTAGCAGAATATCTTGCACATTATCTAAAATGTGGGAATTGTAACTGAAATATTGTCTTGATTCAGGACCAAGGTATCCACTTTCATATGTCTACTTAGCCTGTCCACATTGAAGCAAATCAGTGGCAAATAGGGGATGTGAGAAAAGATGGCATATATGCAAAAATTTTAAGGAAAAAAATTCCATATGTTTCTTTAGACAATAAATCAGACCTTTTCTATTCCCTTTGGACTTCAGAAAAACTAACGCTAAAGCCAGATAAAACAAAATCAAAGTCACTCACAGATTTCTCCATCTCTTCTTTTCCTTGCTGCCTTTTGTGGAAATACCAACAGTACCATTTTACTCAGCAATTTTATTTACAGTGATTGACAATATGGTCTTATGGACATAGATTGAAGTTCTATTTCCCAAGTTATCTGGCTGTATTACTTTGAGAAAATTATTTAACCCCACTAGGCGTCAGTATTCTCATTTATAAAATGGATATATCATTGCACATCTCTGGGTTTTATGAAAATTAAAGGTGCTCATAAAGTGCTCAGCATAATCAAACTTTAAATTCTGATTTTATATGAGATTTTATATGAACTAGCTTCATTATTGGGAAGTTATTCATTTTAGGAAAACATAGCTTAATCTTTGTCAGAATGAACATCATGATCTGTAGGTTAGTAATATTTCCTCAGAGCTTACTGAGGGTAGGTATGAGAAATTATGCAATGAGGCATGATTTTGGATTTGCTATAGACTTCATCAATTATATGAAGTATCCTCTCTTCAAGATCCTATAAAATAAATTCTTTTTAGCATGTATTGCCAGTGAAAATGTTTGTTTCTTTTAAAGATTTAGCATATTTTCTTCTATCAGTTCATGAAAACAAACTTCTGTCTTGTTTTGGTTGTCAGGAGACTCAAGGGTTAAATCTCACATTCAAATGTGCTCCATTCTTCTTTGTTAGATTCTTTTTCTTTGGTAAATACCCTATATTGTATAAATAATGTTAATAAGCTGATTCAAATATTTTTCAATGGGATACAGAAAATAAACTATTTTTAAGTGTAATGTGATTGAAATGTATTCTATAGTTTAAAATAATTAAAATAAATAAATATAATAAGCAAATATACAATATAATGCAAAATATCCAAAAAAATATAAGAAATGTATGTATATGTGCAAATAATGAAATAATATACCTTCAAAAAGAATAAACAAAGGATAATGCTTAGTGCTAGTAAAGATGTGGAAAGAAAGACATTCTAGAACACTGCTTGGTGACAGTGAAAACATCCCTTAAGCAATGTGGTAATTATTTTCAAGTATCCCTAAACAGGCTAAATTCATTTAAAAATATTTTTTTGCTTCTAAAATTTTACTATTTCTATTGTTTTCTAAGAAAATGAAAGATAAATATCTATGCACAAATATACTCACTGCAGCATTATGTTTGCAACATTATTTTATGGGAAAACAAAGGGAAATCATGAATTAAATTCCTATAATCGCAATTTGCCATATTTTCGAATGAGTTATTTTACTTACAAGAGTAATATTGAGTAGAAAAAGAAGGCAACAAAAGTACATTTTGTTCAAAATTATGTTAAAATACAAAAGCAGACATAATATTTTAAAAAGACTGGAAGCAGATACATTAAAATGTTAACAATGCTTAAATCTTAGTGATATAATTGCCAATGGTACTTTTATTTTTCTTTGGGCTGTTCTGTATTTTCTCATTTTTTTTTTATAATGAATATCACATTAATCAGAACATGCAGGAAAACTGTAAAAAGTTCTAATATGCAGAAATGGGGGAAACAGTTTTCATATTATTGCAATAAGGAAATTGTAACGGAGAGTATATCCAGGCAAATAAATTTGCTATTCCCCTTTACCAGACCCTAATATAAGTATACTTAGGATGGTTTTGAGTTCTGATGTTGGCTAAATCTCCCCCAATTCCCCAAAGTATGGAAAATTATGGAAGAAATTATTGGAAGTAAATCCCAACATCAGAATTAACCATATTAATTGTTGCACTTTCAATTACTTTGGCATACATTATTTTAGGTTATATACGATTCTTGCAGTAAGGTAAGCAGATTTCATGTTAATGCTCTTCTTAATCACGGGGGTTGAATGATTCACTCAAGCTCACTCACAACTCTCACATGTAGAGTCCAAACTCTAATTCATGTGTTTTTTGATTCACACTCTGGGAGAAGTTTAAATCTAAACAGTTGAGTAAGGAAACCCGGGTTTTTGTTGGTTTGTTGGGGTTTTGCCCTTAAACAAGTATCTTTTTGCTCCCGCTCTCTTCTTCTCACTAGGTCGTCCCGGCCCCCCATCTCCTTGCCTCCCTTCACTCTTCTCTCCCTCCTCTCTTTCTCCCACTGAGCGGTATTATCCGGATCTATGTCAAACAGTTAGGCAATGAACACTGGGACATAGCATATACACTATAAGTACTTGTTAAATAAATAAAAGTGAGTACTTTCATATTGGCTTGAAGGAAATACCACTCTGGATCTCTTTTCCCAAGAAGCTGTGTACATTTACCCTATCGAAGCAACCAGTACAATCAAAACCTTCTTTAATTTTATGTTGTTGTTTTCCCTAATAATTAGCCTCACATTTATGTGTACAACAGGGCAGCGCTTCTAGTTTTAACAATAGAGCCCCATGTGCCTCTCCTTCGTTCTGTCAGTCACACTGCCCAAAGCCAAAGAGAAGCCAGGTACTGATTGGCCGTGTGTGGGATACATTCTGCTATCCCCTGTACTTCGATGCTAGAATCTCTGCAGCAGGGCTTCAAAATTGGCCCTGTCACTTTAAATATAATAGACAATAAATCATATCTCTGAGACAGCCCCAAAGGAAAACAGGGGGAAAATAGAAATAGCATTTAAAAGCCGTTTTCTATTACGGTGCCTCCAGGGAGCTTTTAAAATTGGAGCTCTTATAAAGTGAGTTTTATGCTTTTTGGGGCTTTTAAAAATGCTTCTAGAATTAATCTTGCAATTCTATGACCAAATCTTCCATTAGATCCTCTAATATGGTGGTCTTTGTTATGCCAATATTATGATACTTTTTCTATCTTTTTTGTGCTACAGTCCTTGGTATTCTAGTACCAATTAAGCCATTTTCTCCTGCTTTGCTGCCCTATCCATTTCTCCCTCTTCCCTTTCCATCTTTCTGTCAGTATTTCCTGATGTTTTTCTTCCCTTCTTCCTAATCTTTTTTCATTCATCACATTTCCTTTTAATCATCTGTTCCCTAAGATACACTTTGGTCTTTCGCACCTTAGATACAGATAATCCTGATTAGGTCACCATGCACATGAGCTGGAATTTCCTAGTTCATGGGATGGAGCCACTTTTCTACACTCGTAGCAGTATTTTCTTTGGCTCAGCTGTTTTGCATCCAACCCTTTCTCATAAGTGTCCCCTTTTCTTCTTGTGCTCTTCCTAATCAATAATAAGATACAAGAAGAACACTAGGATAACAAAAAAAGTTTGATTTATTTTAGTTTTGAAAAGAGCCTTAATCAGATCAAAGAAATAGATGGAAGATAGAAACACATAAAGCACAGAGTTAAAGGAAGGGTCAAGGTTTTTATCAAGAACAGGTGATGGAAAATCACAATTCAACTTTTGTGTTAGCAAGTAGTTGGTTACAACAATTCAAGCCCATAATGTACTATGTGGCCCAAAGCAACAGTTCTGGTTCAGTAGCCTTTATTATTCTTACAAATTAAAAATCTATACTGAACAAAACACAGTTCATCTTAATATTGAAAAACATATACACGTTAAGTAAATAACGGGAAGACAGCAACTGCTTCTGACACTACAGTGCATGTCTTCTTAGATCTCCTGCTCTGTGAAGGAAGGAAAAAGAAATGCAACCCGATATTGAGCTGGTATCTTTTGATAAATTAAGAAGGCTGAAGTATGAAGAAAAAGCAGTGAGAAAAGATTATTCTGACACCTGTTAGATTTATAGACTTCCCAGTCTTCTCAATAGACATTCATTTCACCTGGCCTGCCAGATTTACTCCAGCCACCCTCCAGCTGGGTGCTTATTGCCAACAAGGCAGTAATCAAATTACTGTACAGGAGTTTACCAAATGAGATAAATAAAAGCTGCCTAAGTTAGCGTTTCTCATGGTGCTCTCTCTGGAACAGAGGACTAATGAGAAACTCTGAAAACGCTCTCTAGACTTAAGCGTGGTGCATGCTGGACACCACATAACCCCTCTGCAGGTGGCAACAGCATGTGTTAGCATTTACGAAAGCATCCGAAACTGCTACAGTAAAGAAGGTTGCTTTGGTTTGCTTAACCCAGCATTTCCCCAAAGCTCTCGGCATTCTGATTTCAAGTAAAACTGATTAAAATTCTTTGGAAGCTTTGGAAAAGCCTAGACTAAGTATTTGCCTAAAAGGAGATTCGGGAGAACTATTTTGGAGGTGATGGTAATTGTTAACATCAAATGATCATGCGAATGAAAGTAGCTAGGAAGGAATATTGCAGGTTTGTATTAATGATTTCCATCACTCATGGAGTGAGAGATGCACCCACAGCTCACAGTCATTAAAAATGACCCACTGGTGGACAGCAAATTACATACTAGGGAACCGGTGCTGGAGAAAAATCAAAGGGGTGGAGGTCATGTCTTATTTCTCTTGTAGCGCTTTTCAAATTCAGCCCTAACCAAACCTGATTAAAGTAAATCCCTTTTTTACAGCCTGTGGAGTCTATAAGATTATGGTGTTAATGGAAGTGCGATTCGATCCGTCAGTAATGGTGCATGTCGGGACCCTGGCGCCTCTGACAAGTCCATTTTTTAAGACGTATTTATTGTTTTTTTTTTTTCTCCCTTCTGTTCTCTGCATTGCGGGGTTTAATTGAACAGTTTAAAGTGATTCTTTTTCAAGGCCCATTAATTGATTTTATTTGTGTATTCTCTAGAGGTCAAGGAAAAGGGAAGGGAAAAAAACAATAAAATTGCAACTCTGATTTTCACTGCCATTCTCCCTGGCAATTCATAGCTCTGATTTTTTTTTTTTATTTTTCTCTGCCCCAGTCTTTCTTCCTTATGATTTTCCACAAGGTGATATTTTGTTTTGTTTTATGTCATTGATTTATTCAGTTCTGACAGCGGTTCAACATTAAGAAAATAGTAAAATGTACCCAAATCTGAAAAACCACATAGTATCCGGGAGCTCCTCCTGATAAACTCAGTTGAAGGGTGAAGATTTCAGGAATATACACCCAAAACTTTACATTCTGAAGACAAAACACAAAAACATTTTCTTTCTGACAGAGTTGCTTGCAGTGCAATGTCGTGAAACGCGCAGATACGTGCACACAGCGTATTCACACTTGCTTGTACAATTCACCACCACATCTGAATGGCCTGAAATCTGTTAGGTGAGAAATGAAGATCCTATAGGATTGCAAAATAGTATATCCAGAAGGTAGAGATTCTAGATTGAAATTGAGATTCTTCCAAGGATAGAAGCCATGTGTATCTCTATATGTCTTGACGTAATGTCTCAGACTTTTTATCCTATGCCACTTTATATATATCTATATCTATATCTATATATATACACACAAACACCATTTTTCAGTGCTTATTTATCATTTTTGAGGGCTTATGATGGTAGCAGGGAGTAGCTAATTCTCAAAATGATCCTATGAAGCGGGTATCATTGTCATTCTTTATTCATAAAGGTCTGAAATTCAGAAGTGTGACATAATCTCCTAAGAATATTGGTGAGGTGTGAAGTTAGGTCTCATTTTGCTCTAATGTATCTTCTTTGTCCACTATTTGTATATACTAAGTAAGCTTAGTTTGCAATAGCTTTTATTTCATTAAAGACGGAAATATTATAAAGTCATTTAGAGATAAGTATAGTTTCTTCATTACTGCACCCCCAGACTAGGCTCTAAACAAATTTTAGTTGGATAATTGAATGACACCTGTCCCCATAACTATCACATAGTTTCTGCTCTGAATTTCACTCTAAGAACAGCCCTTGGTGAGTACTCTGCTAACAAGTTTCTCATAAAAGACAAGAAATGAACAGGGAAGGTAAACACCAAAGGCTGTCCAAATATGGGGGCAAATGGTTTCCAGCCACCAGAAAAATCTGTTTCTTCACAGCTCATATCATTCTCTTGGCTCAATTCCTGTCCCTTACCCCAGTTTTCTGAATGAAGTTCCCAAAGATTCCTCAACCTGGCATTTCACTATAACTTAGATCATATTTATCTTCAACACGTGCTAAGTAAAAAATGCTATCAGTTTCTGGCTCCCAATTATTTTTCCCCTGAAAGTTTTATAAGATTAAGAGACTGAGATTGAGAGAAAGTTTGTGTACCTATGTGTAGGGTGTGTGTGGTGGGGATAGCGGAGGGTGGGAAGGGTGGAGAAAGAAGAGTATATAGGAGGGACTTTTTTTCTCTTTTTATCAATAGCTGACAGGATAAGTAACAAGTTTCAAGTTTACTTCCAGTAGATCAATAGAACATGTTCAACCAAAGGAATGTATTTTGGAGCATGTATTGGTAGATTGGAAATTTCAGAAGGGCAATTTATGACTTATGCTCTGGTCATCCATTTCAGAGAAAGCATCACACTATCTCCTCTCCATTCATTTTTTGTCCATTCTCCATTCCCTCTGCCTAGGGAAACTGCCTCCCTGGAATCCCTTGACCTCCTTTCCCTTTTGACAACTTCTCTAGTTTTATGAGACTACTCAGTTACCATCTCACAGACCATGTCTGTTTACTGGCAGATATTAGTAGTGGAATCCTTCAAAGAGTAAGTAAGAAAGAAGGGAGCTAGGAGAGATTGTCCCATTCAGAAACCAAGCATAGCAATGGAAGAAGTGATTCTTCCATAGTTGGAAGAAGTGATTACAAAATCCTCAAGTAGCAGTGGCAGGGGGTGACCACTACAAAGGGAAAGAAAGCAGCTTAAATTCTTGGGAATTACTTAAAAAAAATATGTACATGGTTATAAGCATTACCTAATCCTAATGAAGGCTAAGCTCTTATAGAGAAGGGTACACACCCCTCCCCACTCTAAGATATGCATTCTCTTCTGGGTCCCCATAGCCAGAAAATACTTACCTCAAAGTATCACATTGTATCACAAGCTCACAAGCTTTGGTTCTCATGAATCCCCCTCAAAATGGAATCAACTCATGTTCATCTCTCACCAAGCCCCTCCCTCAGTGCCTGGTACACAAGTTGCTCCATAAATACCTCTAGCACAGATGAAAGAATGAACGAGAAAATGCTTTTTGTAAGTAGCAGAATAAAACTGCGATGGTAATGCAATGCTTGGAGCTAGTGGGGCCAATAAAATGACCAGTCCAGAATGAAGTCATGGAGGAATTATGCCCTTATTTTAATCATATTAAGGTTAAATAAGACTCTTATTGACTAGCAAGAAAACACTGTTTCTGTGCAGAAATATATTTCAAATTCCAAAGAACAAACTTACAAAAGAAAGTTATGGAATGCAACCTGCATAGTCCTTGATGAAATACCCATTAGTATAGATGGCTTACAAGCAGAAATAAACACCATAGAAATAAATATTCACCTCCTTGGTGTAGCCCTAAGGTTCCCCAGCCCACATTCTTGGCTCTTCTGATTCCTGGATTTGCCTCAATTCCTTGTTTAAGACAAACATGTTATGAGTATGTGTATGTATAGTGGAGTGGTGGGAAGAGAGAGCTGTGTCATAAAAAGGCCATTTACAAAATGCACATATTTTACTTGGCAGGATGTAAATATTAATCAATAAACTGTTCTCATTAACATGTTAGACAAATGGAGAATCTTCATCAGAATACTTACATTTTTCAGGTGCCTAGAATGTAAAGGACCCTTTCTCCATGGGGGAAATCAAGAAAATAATGTCCTATACTTTTGATACTGCTTGCAAATTAACTTTGAATAATAGAAAATAGCTGTAAGGGGAGGTGATACTCTTTTCACAAACCATCTGTCCTTGTTTTATTTTCTTAGAGTTGTCTCCTGGGATTTTAACACAATTGTAGCATATAACCTCCCTTGAAGCAATCTAACCCCAAAGAAAGCACATGCAAGCACAGGAAAAAAATATATAAGTAAACTCATTTTCACAACCACAGAGGGGTTCAAAATGGCATTACTTTGCTCTGATTTTGTGATCAGTTTCCAGAGAAGCTTGCTTTCTTATTGAAAGGATATATACAACCCTTTCAACATAGGTTTCCACTGACAAAGGATTCTGGAAAACAGATTTTGTACCTGCACATAGAGGTAACTTTAGTGATTATAGTCTTTCCTCCTGTATCTAATCTCCCTAAATGGTAAAGTTTGTAGTAGATGAGATCCTAGACTTTCTCCTCCAAATTAAGAGATTTCACTTGTGGTGGTTTGAAAGTGTTATGTACCCCAGAAAAACCATGCTCTTTCTATCCTAATCCAATCTTGTGGGGTAGCCACACTCTTTTAATCCTGATCCAATATTGTTGGGTGGGAACTCTTGTTTAGATTGTTTCTGTGACGATGTGACACACCCAGTTGTAGGCATGACATTTTAGATAAGGTTGTTTCCATGAAGATGTGACAGTCCCAATTGTGGGTGTGACCTTTTGATTAGATGGAGATGTGACCCCACCATGTAAGGTGGGACTTAATTAGTTTGCTGGACTCTTTAAGAGAATTCATAGAGAAAGAAAGAGCTCAGAACACAGACATTTTGGAGATGCTTGGAGACAGAGCTCAGAAGGGAAGCCACTGGAACTAGGAGATGAAAGCAACGAAACCAAGAGCAAAGGGCCAGCAGAGGTTGCCATGTACCTTCCCATGTGACAGAGAAATCCTGGACGAGAATCTGCCTTTCTTGAGAGAAGGTATCCTCTTGTTGATACTGTAATTTGGACATTTTCATGGCCTTAGAATTATACCTTGAAACTTAATAAATCCCCTTTATAAAAGCTGATCCATTTCTGGTACATTGCACTCCAGCAGCATTAGTCAACTGAAACTGCTATGCTCGTTACCATCTATATAGATATTGCCTTAAGTCCTAAAACTCTGTGTGAAGTTCCACTTTTATCTGTTTAACTTGATAAGACTTTTTTACTTCTCAATTAAATAATTTCAATTCAACATTGACTTATCTAACCCATCTAAACCAGAGATACATTTTCCTCATGTTTTCTTCCGTATAAAAATACATCAGTCTCCAAACCAGTATACTATCTTCAGATCAGCTTTTAAAGTACATGTGCAAACTCAACAAATTAAAACTTCCTTAATAATTGCAGTGAATGTTAAGGTATCTGTATCCCAAATTCACTTTGCACTTCACTAAGCAAATCAGGCAGCACTGTTAGTAGCTAAATTGATATCAACTGTATTAATAAGAGAAAAATGAACACATGTGCCTGAATTTTCTCCCCGGATCACTCAAAGTGATCTCAGAATTTAGTTTTAGTCTTAAATGACTGTCAGAAATATTGTGCTTTGGTCTCCAAAATAGCCACTGTCAAGCTAACTTGTGTGGAACCAGATCAAAAGAACTTGCCCAACAGATTCACAGGCCTTGTCATGTCTTGGAAGTGGTGGAAGTCAGATGATTATATTTGCATTGCATAATTGGCGGAGGCTGTCACAACATTGCTGGAGCCAGCAGCTGCTCTCTGCTGAGAGCTAATTCCACCTGCTCTATTTAATATTATAATGAATTTAATCCTCTCCACATTCAATCAGAAGCCAGAGAGTGCAGCTTATGGTTAAACTTGAATTTGCAGAGGGATGACAAGAGACCCCTCTGGTGGTAAGAATTCATTTAGAGAAGGGTGCTGATAGTGTTACTCAACCCTTTATTTTGGTTGATTTTTTAATTCCTCTTTCAGATAGCAGGCCTCTTTGTGGTCTGAATCACCCCTTCTATCCTTTAGCAAGAATTGTTGGAGATCAGGAATGATACTACTTAGTGTAACTCAGTGTAGGACTCTCTTCTACAGACTCCCTTAATTTTTTCCCAGAATACACCAAGGAAAGGGTACATCTCTTTAACACATGGCAACCAATTGCATTTAAGAGTAGCTAATTTGGTTAGAAAGTTATGTGTACTGAGGCAGGAGGTACCTCTCTAAACTGCCACTCTTTTGTCCTGGATCTGTATTCTTGGTTCAGAACCAAATCTGATGTCTTACCAGTTAGCCTTTCAAATGAGATAAAGGCAGCTGTTTTAGTCTGCCAAAGCTGCCAGAATGCAACACACCAGAGATAGATTGGCTTTTAATAAAAGGGGATTTGTTTAGTTAAAAACTTATAGTTCTTCAGAGGAAAGGCAGCTAACTTTCATATGAGGTTCTCTCTTACACAGGAAGGGACAGGACAATGTCTGCTGACCTTTCTCCCAGTTTACGTGTTCCCAGGGGTGATTTCTTTCTACATCTCCAAATTTCTATGTTGAGCTGTGAGTGCCAAGATAAGGAGTGCTGAGATAAGGTATGCTGAGCTGCTTGGACTGTGTTGCATTGAGCTCTCTTCTGACCTCTCTATTTTAAGCCTCTAGCTAATTAAATTAAACATCACTCATTGTGGAAGGCACTCCCCTTAGCCCACTGCAGATGTCATCAGCCATAGATGAGTTTCACATGCTAACGATTCACGTCCACAGCAAAAGAACTAGGCACCATCACCTGACCAAGTTGATAACTGAACCTAACTACCACAGCAGCCATTGTACCTCCACACTCATTTCTCATCTCCTTTCAAGTAAGCCTTTCTGATGCCCTCAAATAATTCCCACATCCCATTGTTCTGAGAGCAGTCTATACAATGTCTGGCCTCCCTTGATTTCTTTTGACTAGGCTATTGTTTCTATTAAAATGAGATACCCCTAAAGTCACTAACTCAGCTGTTACTCAGCAGTGTGGAGTACTTTAGGATTATCATCTCTTCTGTTTTTGACACTGTATTTTAGGATTCTCTATAAAGAAAGGATAATACAAATGGACATTTAAGCCCTATTATAGAATGAACATGTGATGAATTTCCGAGGGGACCATGACACTTTGCAAGTACGATATAGGCGAATTACAAGCTACTAACTTTCCACATTTAGAACACATCATTTAAAAATGTTAAGCTTTGTTGATGTTATATTTTACTGGTGTATCTTTTGATATGTAATATCTAGCTATCTAACATCTATCTGTTCATGTATCTATCCATTCTTACACACACACACACACACACACACACACACACACATCCAGTTTCAAGTACTTTATTCATCTATGTTCACATAATTGCAAAAATATTACTATGTTTAGGATTTTTTTTAAATACTCAGAAATCCTAAGAACAAAAACAAAAACCCAGCTGCTGTGATGGTGTCCCCAGGAGTGAAATATTTTCCATATTACATTAAAGATGGAGATTACTGTAAATATCTACTAAATTTAAATATGCTGCTCAATTAAACCTACAATCTGAAGTTTAGGAGGAAATGATCAGAAACCATAAAGCCCCTGGGCAATGGTACATGAACTGGGTTGCAAAAACAGAAGAAAACAGTGTCCATTTTTGGTTTCTATTTGCTAGTCTATGTTTTCTATGCCAATATCTAACTTCAAAGGGTTTTATTTTTGTCTTACAGCTGCTAAAAACAGAAATAATTAAAAGCCTTTCTCCCTAAACACTGTGCCTCCTTAAAACTGTAAATGTAAGCTCCAGCCACCACGGAAATGAGATACAGGGACAGCACATATTGACTTTCACCAGTTTTCCTATTATATAAACATATCAAAAATACCTGGAGGCTGAGGCAGGGCTATAAAAACGTTTGCCACATGCAAGGCAGTTTGAGAGCTAGCTTAGAGGCTGAGTAAATAAGAGAAGCATTGGTTATTTCAGTTACCTGAAGAGAGGTGACAAATATTGTATCCATCTTTAGCACCTATTTTCCACACTTCACTCTATAAATAAACTCTCCAGAGAATTAGCCCTGATATATTTGAGGAACTTCCTCAGAAATATATGCTTTCCTCAGAAATCAGAGTGATTTCTTCAGAAATCAGGATACTAATACCTTTCAAACTAATGATCCTAAAGAGAGAGGTCTTTTTTTTTTTTATGAATGACTTCTGCTTGGACTCCCATTAATCCCAAATTGTTTGGCATTTAGCATTTTAGCTGCCAGAAGGTACTGTCAAAAAAAGACAGACCACTTAACGGAAAAGAAAAGTTAATGAACTAACAAGGGAGCCATAATTATTCCACAAATCAAGGGAAAGATGGAATGGTTTCCGAAGGGGAAGTGGATGTATCAAAATGTTTTTGCTAGAAACTCAAAGCAGTGATTTTCAAAGAATAAACTTTAGATGGTAAAGATGTAATGACTGATCAGAGCATGACTATGGATAACTTCAGGACAACTATATAATTTTTTTTTTCCTGCGTAGAGATGAAGCAAGAGTAAAACGAAGATAAGAAAGAAGGACAGTCTCTTCCTTCAGCTGAATGGTTTCTCTGCCATGTGGCATTAGATGACACAAAGATGAAGCCAGTGGCCAGGAGCCCATTGTGTGGGCCTTTGGAAAGAAAGCATGCATTCCTGACACCTGTCAATTTGCTCAAACCGTGAGTTGGCACATTTACAATGGAATTAGAATGACATAACATTCATTATCCCTTAACCCTGTTGATGAAAATTGAGAGAGTAATTTACAAATTTGGGGGAGGTGGGGACCCTGATTTTAGATTCGGCAGAATTTTTGTGGGTAGACTGGATATTGCTGTGTCAAGCTCTCTGCCCAGGATTCCATTTATTTGGAGACTGTGAACCTGAAGTCAAGGATACTTATGTGTTTTCAGTGGAGAAATAAGATGAACTGTCAATTGACAGATTTTTTTTTTAATAAAAATGAGTGGTACAGGTTTATGGGGCAAATAAATATTGTACCAGAACAGCTGGCAAATGTGAGTAAGAGCACAAACCGCTGGTATGTTATCTGCAACCTCCCACACACACACTGTGAGCTGCAACTCAATAAGTGGATGATTACAGAGGTTATGAGAAGAGTAGAAATAAATACAGTGAAGTTTAAAGAACACCTGGTATGAAAGATCCCTTGGTTTCTGACAGTGACCTCAGTTACAGGGGAGGTGGCTTAGAGCAGTGGTTAAAAAGACAGGCGGCCTGGCTTCATAATGTCATAGACAACAATTAGGAGCTGTGGGTGTTGGAACAAGACCCTTAACCTCTCCACATTCAGTTTCCCTATCTTTAGAAAGGTTTGCAATGTTCCCTACCTCATGGAATTATGGAGAGAAATAAAGGAGTCATTCTTCCTAAAGCACTAATCACAGTGCCTAACCCATGATATGTGCCTAATAAATGCTAGATATTAATTAATATTATCATTCATTGTGCCCATGGTTTGTCACATTCTGATTTACGATGCCCCTAATTGTTTTCTCCCCTCAAATATTACCTATATCAGTTGAAGGCAGAATAGCAGCAGCTACTTAAATTGGAGCCCATAGCAGATATTTTTAAACATTCTATGCTTTATTATTATTATTTTTTAGCACCGTAAATGGAAATATTTCCTTAAAAAAGATGATCATGTTCATGGAATAGTGTAAACATTGCTTGATTTCTAAGGATAAATAAAAATAAATAGATCTTGCACATGGTTGTTATGGTATACACATAAAAAGTGACATTTGAACTTATTCCGGTTTTAATTTCCTAAACCATTATGCATGATTGCATTAGAGACATGCTTAGACCTAAAATTGTGTGAAAATTGCATTACCAATTTGAATGGTAAAAAAGGAAAGGTTATGTTAAGGAAATGCAGGTTAAATCACTAACTTGACAAGTGCTCTTAAATTAACATAGACTTACCTGCATATTGATGAAATTAATAAAGCATATTGAGAAAACTGCATCTAGTGATCTAGTTTTAGCTAACAGGTGAGAGCTTCATGGGTTCAGGGGCCATAACTGTATTGTTAACCACCACTTCTTAGCACATGGCCTGGTAAAGACATGCTCAATAGTAACTGATAAATCAATGACCCTTCTCTCCTGCCCTGTGTGTGTGTGTGAAATATTCAGATCGCATTTATAAAGTTTATGTCATCATATTTAGGCTATGTTCCTCTAATTATAGCTATTATTTTTATCAAAAACCTAAGCTAGTGGGTGCAAAGGTAGTTTAGTGGTAGAATTCTCGCCTGCCATGCAGGAGACGCAGGTTCGATTCCCGACCCATGCACTTTCTAAAATAAACAAACAAGCAAAACAAAGAAAAATAAACAAAAATTCAACAAATGGTGCTGCAATAATGGGATACTCACATGGAAAAAAAAAGAAATGTGATCCCACCATACAGGATACCAAAAAAAAGAAAAACTCATGCCAGACACTTTAAAAACACTATTCCTAATCTTTTTTTTTGTATGCTGTATGGTGGGGTCACATTTCATTCTTTTTCCACGTGACTGTCCTTTATTGAAGCACCATTTGTGTTTTTTGTTTGTTTTGTTTAGTTTTCTTGAGAAGTACATAGGCTGGGAGTTGAACCTAGGTCTCTTCCGCGTGGCAAGCAAGAATTCTACCACCAAACTATTCTTGAACCTCCGATCTGTTTTTGTGGATGAAATAAAAATTCACACAGGTAAACTCTGGCTGAATTCAAGGGTATTCTGTCAGTAAGAGCTAGAGACAGATCTGAACAGCCTCATCCCAATCTCTGTCCATTATGCGATGATGCATCACTGCTAGTTTTCAATTTGGCCATCTTTCAGCTTTTCTGTTCCTGAATATGTGTTATGAATTAAGGCAGGGCAATCTCTTCTATATTTTCTTTATTCCTATGAGAACATTCGTTATACAACAGGGAGCACTAATTATTCCCTTTCCACACCCCATTGAATAAAGATTTATGCAAGTATGTAGCGAGAATAATTTTCCTTTAATGAAAGAAGCTTATTACATCCAATGAGTTCCAAACAATATACTTACTATTTCATATACATTTAGTTTTCCCATTTGCATAGCTGTGCTGGTTTGAAAGGAAGCATGTCCCCTAAGAAAAGCCATGTTTTAATATAAATCCCATTTCATAAAGGTAGAATAATCCCTATTCAATACTGTATATTTGAAACTGTAATGAAATCATCTCCCTGGTTGATGTGATTTAGTAAAAAATGGTTGTTAAACTGGATTAGGGGATGACATGTCTCCACCCATTTGGGTGGATCTTGATTGGTTTACTGGAGTCCTATAAAAGAGGAAACATTTTGGAGAAAGAGATTCAGAGAGAGCAACACTACCAAGCAGAGAGTCCACCAGCCAGCGACCTTTGGAGATGAAGAAGGAAAATGCCTCCCGGGGAGCTTCATGAAGCTGGAAGCCAGGAGAGAAAGCTAGCAGATGATGCCGTATTCGTCACGTGCCCTTCCAGCTGAGAGAGAAGCCCTGACTGTGTTCGCCATGTGCCTTCTCATTTGAGAGAGAAACCCTGAAATTCATCGGCCTTCTTGAACCAAGGTATCTTTTCCTGGATGCCTTTGATTGGACATTTCTATAGACCTGTTTTAACTGGGACATTCTCTCAGCCTTAGAACTATAAACTAGCAACTCATTAAATTCCCCTTGTTAAAAGCCATTCTGTTTCTGGTATATTGCATTCCAGCAGCTAGCAAACTAGAATGATAGCCTTTTACTCAGCTGTTTTAGCTTTACTCAAATCATTAAACATTATCATTCACCTAATCTCTACCAACACCTACCTTGGAACCCAAGGATTTTCAGCTGTAATGGGTCTTTGGTTTTATATCCTTTATCACATTGAGGAATGTTATTAATAAATCACTGTTTCTCTCTGTTGCAAGAAGGCCAGTATTCTTTTGTATATGCATACATAAAAATTCTTGGGTTTAAGATGTAAGTAAGGAGGGTTTTATCTACCTTTTTAATTATGAGAAAACATGGAATCCAGTAGGGCAGAAAACCCATCTACAATTTTGTCCAAAGAGAATTATTTTAGGTGGTTTTGTTAAACTCATATCAGATAGTAAAATCTTCATTCATTTTTAGTCATAGCAAAGGTAAAATTGAAGTCTGTATACTGAAAATAGTCACAAAGTCACAAAATCATCACAGTAATAATAATAAAATACAATGAAACCACAATGTTTTTTTTTCTGGAACAGTCTCTCACCTCAAGTATTTAAAAATAGCAACAATTTTTCAATATCAAAATAAATGAATTAGTGACCACCCCCCCCGAAAGATAATCAGGGTATTCTAGTGTCTGGCTTAGTTTTATTATCATATATTTTTTTGAAAGGAGTTTGTCATTAGCAAAACGTTAAATAGCAAGCATTAAATGAGAGTAATAATAAAAACAGGAATTATTATAACTTTCATTTATTGGTATTTTATGTGCCAGGTTCTAAACTAGTGATTTACATTTATTAACTAATCATTACTATGATCCCACAAGACAAATATTATTTATATCCCCAAGTTATGTTGTTGCAGATTGTTCTAGTTTTGCAATGGAATGCAATATACCAGAAACAGAATGGCTTTTAAAGGAGATAATTTATTAAGTTGCAAGTTTACAGTTCTAAGGCCATGAAAATGTCCCAGTTAAAGCAAGTCCCAAAATGTCTAAATTAAGGCACCAACAAGAGGTACCTTCTCTCATGAAGGCTGATGAAGTTCAGGGTTTCTCTCTCAACTGGAAAGGCATGTGGGGAACTTGGCAACATGTGCTAGCTTTCTCTCCACGTTTCTTGTTTCATGAAGCTCCCCTGGAGGGCATTTTCCTTCTTCATCTCCAAATATCTCGCTGTGTGGGCTCTCGTGTTTCTCCTGGCTCTCCCCAAAATGCTTCCTCTTTTAAAGGATTCCAGTAAACTAATCAAGACCCACCTGAGATGGGTGGAGTCACATCTCCCTCTAATCAAAGGTTAACACCCATAATTAGGCATGTCACATCTCTGTGGAGACAATCTAATCAAGCTTCCAATATACAGTACTGAATAGGGATTAAAAGAAACAGCTACCTCCACAAGACAGCTCAGGATTAAAACATGGCTTTCCTGGGGCACATAATCCTTTCAAACTGGCACACCGATTAAGACAGATTAGTATGAAAAGGTAAAGCAATTTGAATAAGGCTATAGAGTGAGTAAATGGTAGATTTAGACTGATACCCATTTGAGTCAGAGTCCATAAAATGGCAGACCCAATGGTTTGGTTCCCAAACTCCAATCCTAAAACAGACATTCATTTGTATTCTAAGCAGTCTAAAAAGAAAATGAGAAAAATAAGGCTAAGGAGAAAGCATTTCAAAGAGCGAAACATATCTGATTGAAAATTTCTCTCTCTCTCTTTTTTTTTTAAACAGGGATGGTTCATAGTAATCTAACTTCATTTTCTTTTTAAATGTTCTTAGTTGGAGAAATTTAGAGTTGGCGAACAACTGCCATTCTCCCAAGTTAATAAACCATACATTTAAGTTAAAAGGAAAAAGGAATCATTAAGACCTCGCTGTGTACAGGTCCGAGCTGGGGTCTGAACAAGGAATTCATCACAGCAGTGACCGAGATAGGAGGAGGGGAAGGCACTGCCATGAAGAAAAGGCCCGAATGTGGGAAAGATTTTGATGGGGGGAAAAAAAAGTAAATGTTATTATGAACAAAGGTGATTCCAAGAATTCATAGAATTGGAAAACGCTGGGGAGGCAGTGTTGTTTTGTTTGAGGTTATGGTGGGTTGACTGTTGACTTGATTTTGAACATGTGAGTTTGTGGCGAGAGATTCCCATGAGAAAATGTCTGGCAAATGATATAAGGAAAACCACTGGTTTCCTGATCAGATAAAAACTAAATTTTTCAAAGTAAGCAATGTGGTCAGCCTGTAACAGGGGTGAGGGAGAGAGAAGTTAATCTCTCAGCCTGACATCTGTCCCTGTGATTCATCTCTTCCTTGGAGATCTACCTTAAGGGAGTGTTGTCACAGTTGCACTGGCTTGGGGTGCTGCATCCCCGCTTTAGCATTCTAGCCTGAGCCTGAATGCACACAGCCTTCTCTTAATTTTCCAGTTCAGAATTGAGACCAGGTTGATACATTCCAAAAGGCTCAGAGTAACAAAAGGGAAATTAACACAAGCTATATACCACATAATTAGATCAATGGCTTCTAATCTTTTTTGGGTAGCTCTGAGAATCAGATGAATCTCCTCATATATACACACAATTTTGCACTGCCAACGAGATACTCCTCAGGCATTCCTAGATACCTCTAGTATAAGACCCAGGAGAGAAAGGAAAAATGAGGGATGCAGGAAGGAGCTTCTTTTTTGCTTGTTTTGGACAATTTTCATCTGAAGATAACTGACAGAGGGTATACCCATTCCCTGCAGAGACATTTAACCTATGCCTCCCCCACCCCCGACACAGGAGTGCAGTCTTAATTTATGACTTCCAAGGGCCAGTCATATAAAATACAACACAATAAGTTTAACTGGGGTACAAGAGATACACATGTGCAGTATCCGAGCGTACTTTCATTACAGACATAAACTTAATAAAGCAGGGCTTATTGAACCCCATCCCCCCAAGGGCCATATCAACTCAAGACATATCCTAACTAAACATAAATCTATTTTCAGAATGCTGGCTAGTACTATACCTTTATATTGAAAGTTTTTTTGAGGTAGCTTCAATGAAGGGCTTGTATTGCCAAACACATAGCACAAAGATTTCCTAAAATCCTTCTTTACTCATGTCTCCCTCCCCAAGTCCCAGACATCATAGCATTTGTTCAAATCTAATCAAAACTTCAACCCCTGATCCTTTTGTCTCTATTTCTCTTTCCATAATATCCTATTTCTTCACTCCTCATGATCCCCCTCCACCCTCCATGCTCTCTCCCATACAGAAATGGCTATTTCTTTCTAAAAGACAGAGTGGCACTCAAAAAGTAGAGGAGTATGCAGAGAGCCCTTTAGTAAATGGAAACTATATATGTTTAGTTTTCAGGCATATACTGAATACACTGCCAAGTACTTGACACTTAAGACACCCCCAGTGAATATTTGTTGAATAAATGAGCAAAGAAATTCTGATTGATTTCAGTTTACAGTTTAGGATTAAAAACATCGATTTGAATGAAGACAATTGTAGAATACTGGAATTCTAAAGGACCATCTACAATGCAATGAATGAAGCCCTTTAAGAAGTTTCTACCAAATTATAACTAAGGAAAATTATCAGAAATGTGTGCAGGAAAAGACATCTGAAGTCCCAGAAGCGGATCTTGTAGAGAGCAAGGGAAAGAAGAAATGAGGGAGTAGCAATGGAAAGAAGAAAAAATAAATAAATAAGCCCCCAAGGAGAAACAGAACAATGTAACATCATGACTCTAAGGGAGGAGAGAATTACAGGAAACAATAATCAAGTTCAATGGTATCACCGAAGAGGATCAAATACTTCAATCCTCCATGCCAGTGCTTAATTTAATCAAAAGGATGACTTTTCTTTTTACCTTTTAAATAAAAAGTTTCTTGATCTGGTGTGCTTTGCAAACAGGTTGATAGCATCACTAAATTAGTATCTGAAACTTCTGCTGATAAAGGAAAAACAATGAAAAATAATCTGACTTTGCTCATAGCCCCAAGGACTTGCTACAATAGTCCAATTTTAACTTCACATGCATATATGACTTTAAGCTATTTGGGGGTTTTTCATTTCCAGGTTAGCCTGGAAGAGTTGTTTTACAGAAAGGAACAAATGAACTCCAGAAAGTCTAAAAGTATTCCATTTGTGAGGTTACATTTTAATAGTTTTATTTTGCATGAACCTTGTAAAATTCTAGTATTCAATTTGTTGGGGACAAATCTCATTACTACTAATAATTAACCTACATTATGAACTAATCATCTGTGAAATTTCAATTAAACCTTTAGTTTTAAAAGTATAAGAACATTTCAACTAAACAAGGAAATTTGTTTTATTATCTTCTATCTTTAAATAATTAACTCTATACCATTAAAAAATCCTCTCTAAAGTAGTGTCCAAGTGAATAAATATATTAAACATTGAATTTAGCTTTGTAATATTACACAGATACTGCTTCAACTAATACAATATGGAAAGAAGGAAAACCTGAAGAGTTGAAGTTCATGTATGGGGGCAGGGGAAGTTTACTTGGGAGAAGCAGAAAAGAATTCAAGAAGCTCTATTCTACCAGACTCCAACTAACTGAGAAGTAAAAATAAGCCCTATTATTTCCCCTTTTCTATCTTTATGTTTAACCACCGTTAGCCATACTGTCTTAGTTTACTAGGCTGCTATGACAAATACCACTACAAATTGGCTTAAACAATGGAAATTTATTGGCTCAGGGTTTTGAGGCTAAGCGAAGTCCAAAGGTGGCAGTAAGACAATGCTTTCTCCCCAAAGTCTGTAACATTTTGGTGCTGGCTGCCAGAGATCATTGGGGTTCCTTGGCTTGTATCCCTGCCTCTCTTCATATGATGATGTCCTCTCCTTTCTCTCCAAGGTTCTGTTGACTTATGGTTTCCAGCTCCTTCTAATGGTTTTCTCTTTCTGATTTCCCTCTGCTTATACAGGATTTCAGATTAAGGCCCACTTTAATTCTGTTGGACCACATCTTACTTAAAAATAACATCTTTGGTGGTGCAACAGTGACTCAGTGGCAGAATTTTTACCTGCCATGCCAGAGACCAGGGTTTGATTCCCAGAGCCTACCCATGCCAAAAAGAAGTAATAATATTAATAATAAATAACATCTTAAAGAGTTCCTATTTACAGTGGACTCACACCCATGGGAATGAGGATTAAGATTAAGAACATGTTCTAAATTAGCATATACAATCCAAGCTACCAAACACTCCTTTAAAATTAGCAGTCTCTTAAAGGTACTGCATTTAGCAGCCATCTAAATTTCATCATAGCTGCATAACCAGCATATTTTCAAATGGATGCTCACACTAATGACTCCAAAATCAACTGATAGCTAAGACCCAAGATCTTTTTCTTAGTATCTCATCTCATTAAGAATGAGAAAAAATGAAGAAAGTTATTATTGATTGAAGAACCCATAAAATATAAATTTTAGAGTTTTTTCATTCACTGCAGCTTCAGAAAAAACATTCCTTTTTACCTTGGTCATTACAAAGCTTTCAGATTCCTAGCAGAAAAGAGCATGGCTGGTTCTCTTCTCCATGGAGTGAGTGCATGTTTGTTATGCAGCTAATCAATCCAAGGATTAGTTCATCAGTCTGCATGGGATTCAGCTTTGTTCCATTTCATTGCCCAAAAGTGTACATCTAATCAAAGCCTGAATTTCTGCAAAATTCTAACTGGATGAGAGAGTATGTGGATAGATCATTGCAATCTGAAATTACTCACTGGCCTAAAAAATAACTAAAACAAAACATATTTTATTAATAATAAGTCACTGGCATTATCTCCCTGAAAAAAAATGTTATACTAGGTAGAAATAGCATTATGGAGCCTGAGTAGTCTTGGGCAACCTTCTTTAAAGCTTCTGTGCTTATTTTTGGAGTACTTAATTTTTTATCAATTAGTAATGAGATTTTTTTTTTCATAGAGGGAAGAAAAATTTAAATGAGAAAAAAGAAGAGCATCTCATCTTTTCCCTTTAGCCCCATTCTTGCCTCAAATAGTCTTATGAAATACAGAACACATTTTAAGCATTTTGAATATACTTTTCCCCAGATTATAACTATTAGGAAAACCATAAGCACTGACTGGTTTACTAACCAAGGTTTTATCATTTGGTAAATGCCCAGTGAAATTGAAAATTTAGTTCTCTCCAACTTTACAAAAATGTTTGGGAACACTATCAATGAAATTAAACAGTATTGTTTTCCCAAATCATTTGATTTTGAATACTTGATTCCTCACCTACTGATTCTGAGTTTTTGGTTTAGATTCATCCCCATTGGACCACAAAAATGTATATTTTACAAAAGTGTTCAAAAACTTCTTCTGATCAAGCTAGTTGGAAGATAAATGGGTAAATATTTACAAAGAACATCAGGTATTTGTTGAGGATGTCGTGGATTGGTGCTCAATAGCCATCCAATGTTCTTTATAGAATAACTTCCTATAATACCAAAGTTGTAAACCTAAAAACTACTTTCTCAGACTTCCTTGTAACTAGATATTCAGATGTAATTTAGATTTGGCCAATAGGATAATTTCAGTTAGATTTCATATGTGGAAATGATGGGAGACTTAGAAGCATTTGCTCGTTTGGCAGCAATGTTAGCAGAGGTCCCAGTGTCTAATTACTAGCTTTGTGGTTGCTGAGAAGTAGGTGAGGAACATCCTCTATTTGGGACAGTTTTGCATCCTGGTTCAGGACCAGTTAGCAGCAATGGAGACTTTTTGAATATAGCAGCTTCTGGAGGTAGCTCATCGAAGAGGCACCACCTTTCTTGATGGTTTTATGGTATATCTTTGGGAGTTTTTCCTAATCAAGTCTAGAATTTATTTCTTCAACCCACCCATCCATGGAATTTGTAAGGCTTCCTTATCTTTTGATAAATCCTTCCTGCTTAAACAAACTAGAATGGATTCAGTTATCTGAGACTGAATTTGAACCAAGAGGATAAAAATTAAAAAATTCCTATATTCAGATTAAAATTATTAATCTGTTCATTTTAGTTTTTCTTCTTCTATTTTTCACAACTTGTCCTTTGGTGAAGGAATGATCTTTTCTATTCAGAACTGGTTAACCAACTCAGAGAACCAATTTGGAACACTGTCTCCTGGGATTAGGTGAATCAATGTCCTGGCTAAATAGGTAATCTGGCTACTTAATTAATGGATAAAGTTCTTGGGGTATATAGACTGCAGATTTTACCCCTAACTTTAATCTCTTTTTAACTTTGAAGAACTGTATTTAATTTCAAAGCATATGAGAGTTAATAAAAACTGAATTGAAAAACTGTTCTTGTTATATTGCCCCTTATAAAAACCAGGCTACAAAACAATATATGCAGAAGGATTCTATTTTTACCTGAAAATGTATACATTTTTTGGTAAAGAGATGGAGAAATACACCAAAAATGCTAACAGTAGTTATCTACAGGAGGTGAGATTATAGGTAGTTTTAATTGGGCCATTTTGCCCAAGTAATAATGCTTTGTCCTCACACACAAAAAAGGTTACTGATTAAAGGTGATCAAATGCCTTGAATTGTCTTTCACGTAGTAGTCATTGATATGCTTAATCTATTCCATATTGGTTATGGAACGATTAAACAGAAACATCCTAAGCATTGCTACCAGGACAATGTTTCATTATATTATCTTCAAAGAGACAAGGTATTAACAATTCAGGGATCCATTTTGATTTCAGATCTAAGTAGGAAGAATCTTTCCAAAGATTTAAAAACTTTCTCTTAGAATCAGAAACTAATTCCAAAATGCTTTTATTACAGAAAATAGAAGTTTTGAACTCCATAGATTAGAGAAACTAGGCAGGTTTATATAGATAGTTTTTCTACATGAATAAATTTATATAGTCCAATACTAAAGAAAACACATCCCTCAAGACTATAACAAAGTTCAAGGCTTTGTTACAGAGTCTTGAGGGAAAACACAAGCATTATAGCACAGAAATGAAATGTTTGGGAATCCATACTTGGATGCTATCATAGAATGCACAAATGATGATCCAGATCAAGGGAGACAAAACTACACTGTCCCAACTAATTGTCCTCATTATTATTGGTTTCTGTGAAAGATACAAAACTGGACATTGTCAGACAGAGGCCTTTCTTTCTCTGCTGTTGTATATACAGTTTTACAGTAAATAGTGCATCAAATTCTTGTAACATCATTTTTAACAAATTCTTTAGATATTTTCACGGGGCTCCAATATGTGAATCTGCCTTAGTATTCTTAATATAAAGCTAACTAGAACAATTAGTTCTTTATATTTCAAGTACATTTATTCAAGCACATTATGTTTCTTGGGATTCTTTGTGATCAGTGAAAGTTTATTTTGAGGCAACTGGCCAAGGGAAACACAGGAATCCTAACAATGGGAATTAACATGCAAAGGGATTGAAATATTAAGTCTAAACTTATAAATTCTGCATTCTTTCCTTATGAGATAGTGAGGTATAGTTTAAGTACATACAGTAGAGTTTGCCCTAGAAATTAAAAAACAGTAAAACAATATAGACAGAAAAGGGCCGAGAAGCAATAGCACAGTATTTCATTCTGCCTTTTGTTAGGATCTGACCATTTGTTGGAAAAATGATGAATTTGGGGTAGGAAATCTAGGAAGATTTCAAAACTTTGATGTAAATGGGTTTTCCTTTGGCACTTTTGCATGGGAGAGTCATCTGGAAATTTCTGAAACCTTAGAGGTAACTCTTCATAGGGTTTTTTTTGTTTGTGGGTAATTTTTTTGCTTAGAAACCTCCTTAGACTTTTTGGAAGGCTTAGGTAGAACCCATGTAAGTTATATAGTAAAAATGATGAGGGTGCAAAGATAGAAGACATCATCTTACCTAGTTTCTAGTTTGCTAGCTGCTGGAATGCAATATACCAGAAACGGAACGGCTTTTAAAAACGGGAATTTAACAAGTTGCTAGTTTATAGTTCTAAGGCCGAGAAAATGTCCCAATTTAAGCAAGTCTATAGAAATGTCCAATCAAAGGCATCCAGGGAAATATACCTTGGTTCAAGAAGGCCGATGAATTTCAGGGTTTCTCTCTCAAGTGAGAAGGCACATGGTGAACACAGTCAGGGTTTCTCTCTCAGCTGGAAGGGCACATGGTGAGCACAGTGTCTCCTGCTAGCTTCTTCTCTTCACTTTCTGTTTCATGAAGCTCTCTGGGAGGAATTTTCCTTCTTCATCTCCAAAGGTCACTGGCTGATGGACTCTCTGTTTTGTGGTGCTGCAGCATACTCTGCTCTCTCTTAATCTCTCATTCTTCAAAATGTTTCTTCTTTTATAGGACTCCAGAAACTTCTTAAGACACACCCAAATGGGTGGAGACATGTCATCACCTAATCCAGTCTAACAAGTACTCTTGATTAAATCACATCTCCAGAGAGATGATCTGATTACAGTTTCAAACATACAATACTGAATAGGGATTAGAAGAAGCAGCTGCTTTTACAAAATGGCATTAGGATTAAAACATGGCTTTTCTAGGGTCCATACATCATTTCAAACCAGCACACCTAGATAGTATACATAATTGAAGTTTCTCTTAAATGATATTTGTCAAAAATTTGAAAGGAGCTGAATAAGCACACAAGGGTGAAAAATCCCAAGAAATCTGCCCAAATTGAGCCCAGGTATTGACCCATAGAAGCTGTCACCAAGGACCTCTGCTTACCAAGTTACTTTCTCTTTTTGATCTCTCATGATGTTTTCAGAATGTGGACAGCAGCCCTCCTGTGATGTTCTTCATCTTCCCTGCCTATTATCCTTTTGATAACAACTACTGCTTCAACTGTGTTGGATCAGGTGAGTGCCAAGATCATTGGGCATGGTGTCAACCTGTAAAGCTAGATTTTAGAATACACATGATTCATTTTTTTTTGGAGAAATATTCTATCACTTTACTTCAACAATTGAAATGAATGGAATTACAAATTATTCAAGATCCAGATCTAGATGGAGATCCCTACCTTCAGAAAGCTTAAAACAATAACTACAAAATATTAAAGACCTTCTAGTGTAATGGTAATAATAACAATAGCCTTAGTGATGACAACAACAATTGCATCCCTCCCTTCAGTATCTGCTCTGTAGACTCAGAGCTTGTGGTTCTTCTGAAACACCTCAAAGCACTTCACCCTATGTTTGAGTCTGTGAGCTGCCGGAATGCATCACACCAGAAATGAATTGGCTTTTAATAAAAGGGGATTTATTTTGTTAGTTCTTCAGAGGAAAAGCAGCTAACTTTCCACTGAGGTTCTTTCTTACGTGGGAAGGCACAGGATGGTCTCTGCCGGCCTTCTCTTCAGGCCCCTGGGTTCCAACAACTTTCCCCGGGGTGACTTCTTTCTGCACCTCCCAAGGCCTGGGCTGAGCTGCGTGTGCTGAGATGAGGAATGCCAAGCTGCTTGGGCTGCGCTACATTGCGGTCTCTCATTTAAGCACCAGCCAATTAAGTCAAACGTCCTTCACTGCAGCTGGCAGGCCTCCTAGCCGACTGCAGATGTAAATCAGCAACAGATGAGGTTCAAGTACCATTGGCTCATGGCCACAGCAACAGAACTAGGCACCTTCACCTGGCCAAATTGACAACTGAATCTAACTACCACACCCTGTTTACTCACATAGAAAAGATTTGTTATTTTCAGATTATCCATTCATGTTGTTCCTTCAAAGTCCATGCTAATTTCCTTGGTTCTCCTTGATATTTTCTCCATATGATGATTTACTCATATATAGACATTGTTTTTCCCAAAAAAAAAAAAAATTCACATATAGACATTGTCTTCTAAAAAATAATTCCATAAAAGAAACTCTTCCTTTGACACTGTTGTTCTTATGGTCAGGTCAACTTCATTTTCGTTTCCACTGCAGTTTTCTGACTATGCATCTCACAGGATACTCTTGGGGTGAAACATCTTCATTATCATCCCCATCTCATTTTTTTTTGTATGCTGTATAGTGGGGGTCACATTTTATTCTTTTTTTTTTCCATGTGAGTATCCCATTATTGCAACACCATTTGTTGAATTTGTTTTTGTTGGTTTGTTTTGTTTTGTTTTGTTTTGTTTTTGTGACGTGCTTGGGCTGGGTATTGATCCTGGGTCTCCTGTATGGCAAAATTCTACCACTGAACTACCCTTTCATTCCCCTTCCCCATGTCATTTTATTTTATACTTAAACCGTGTTTTATACTATTTTTCCCTCTGTTTATTATGTTCTGCAGTTTTCATATTTGTCCTTCAGAAACTTTCTTAAATTTTACTCTTACATTTTCCCCTTTCTTGAGCACCTTTGTCACTGTCTTGAAATAAAGATTCTCTTAAGTTTTTTTACTTGAGAATTTCTGCATCTTTCCACTTACTGTCATATTTCTCAGTTTCCTACACTCACTCCTTCAGTTCACTTATGCTTTGCTGCTTCAACCTATCCCTTCTTTCCATTGTCACTTCCTCTTGTATTCAGCTTCGCCCACCATCAGTGCCAGTGAGCTCTCTATGGTTTTCCAATGAATTTTTTCTGCGGGTGATTTTTGTCTCTGTCCTGAGAAGTCTGGTAAAAGCAGAGGAAGGTGGTCCTGGCACCAGCTTCGAGGGTGGCAATTCAATCAAGTGCTTCTTCAAACTGGGAGAGATGACAGTTGAAACACTGAAACTGATTTTGGTAGGAACACAGATGAAAACGGATTGAAAATGCAATCTGGAAACTTCTGTCAACTCACAAGGAGAGAAGCATCAGAAGAGGAGAGCAGGGATAGGCTAGGAAAGATGGAGAATGGGTAAAAAGAGAGGCTGCCATGCCTATATCATCTAAAGATTCAGATCAGGATCACAGAAAGAGAAAGTGAATGGCACAAGTGTCTAGACTCATAGCAAATATAAATTTAGGCTTCAGAAAATGAGTGAAGAGGGAGAATGGCATGGGTGAGGGCAGCCTTTTGTAGTAGTGAAGCTGTGCCAGCCACTATTGTTAGCATTTTCTGTACATCATTTCATTCAATTCTCAAAGCATCCCTATAAGGCAGATGCTATTATTCACTATATTGAACAGAGAGGAACCCTGAGTTTAAAAGGTTAAATAACTACTGTTAGTAACCTATGCAGGATAGGACTTGAATCCAGGCAGTCTGAATCCATAGCCCATACTTTAAGTCATTACGATATTATATTTAATAGAGGTGATCAACGTGGATCAGTCTGGAAGGAATGAAAGGATATGAAGGAAAACAGACAATATGAGCAGAAGAAACAATAGGAGGGGTAGTTTGTATTGTTTCTCTGGCTTTCCGATAATAGTTGAATATGTGAGCACAAGGACAACCTCAACTACCAGAGAAGCACTGCGGTAAAAATAATATCCCTTAGTAAGTTATGGAGAAGCGATCCCCCAGCTGATAATCTAATGAAATTTTTATTCTACCTTTTTTCCTCACACATCACTGGCCAAAAAAATTGGATTGATTGTGATTTTATTACTTTCTTAAATGAGATACTGTGTTTTTGTAACCTTTAATTACTTCATTAAGATGATTCTAAAACTCTGCATGTATGATTTTCAATCACACATTCTAATCACAAAAGAGAAGGAAAAGCTAGAAATAGTGCAGATAGGAATAATATCAGAACAGAGAACCCAGCATGGGCCTTCAGCTGCCTATGTACTTGACACTATCTTTATGGACACTATCTTTTTGACATTTATCTAATGTGGTGAATATGTCACCACATTTCCAGAACTATCTGCAGTGTGAACTGTCCTCTTCCTTTACTTCCCCTTTCATTGACAACAAAAATAATGTTTTGTGTTTGGCATAGGAAAGATAGAAAAGACACATCTTGCCTGAATACCAAATTGGCAAGCAGAGTAGGCAGCTAGAGAAGAAATGATGTCATCTTTTTTTTCAAGTGCCATAAATCTGGTGTGTTTTCTTCTTAATCTCTCAAATTTGCTCTGTTGCTTCATTGGCAAATTCTTGTTAACAAAACTGCCCAAGTGGGGAATCGGATTAACAAAAAGGAGAATTGATGGGCCCTCTTTAATTATCATCAGAAAAAAAAAATAAGTACACACACAGTTCTGGAAAGATTCCTTTCTAAAGCATTCTAACCATAATCAGTTAACCCTTAAGCTTCTGGCTGAATGACATTCATTTGGTCATTCAACAAATATTAATTGTGAGACCTACAGGTATAATGTACTGTAAAAATAAGAAGATGAATATAATGTAGCTTTTGTGCTAGAGAACATTAGAGATTGGTCAAAGAAAGAGAAAGAATATAACTGAAATGAAATGTCAACTGAGATGAGTGAAGTAAAATGACCAGAAAATGCTATGACTCTCGAACGCAGCATGCGAAGGTCTGATATTATGTCATGGGAGAGAAAGTACGCCTTCATGGGAGAATTTGTTTTTGAATGAGAACTTTGAAGAGGGCTGAATTTAGGCGATGTGGTTATGTCTATGGGTAGGAAATGTTGTGAGCAAAGGCACTGAGACAAGAAAGCCTTGTGAGCACATTTGAAGAACTCCAGGCACTTTAATTTGGCCAGAGAATCCAGCTTGTAAGGGACAAAAAAGACAGATAAAATCATGGGGCCCAACAAGTGAAATCATAGCATATCTTGGGCCTGGAACTGAAGAAAGATTACCCACTCTCTAACTTGGGCAACCTAAATGTAAATCAATTCACATTTCAGTGAAAATGAAAACCTCTGAAAGCTTGATTGCTTCTACTGCCCTGCTAGGAAGACTTAATTAGTTTAAACACTTATCCATAAATTTTTATTTTACAAGAATATTTTCTAATGATGGCAATAGTGGTTATAGAAAGTATCTTCAAGCTTGGCTTTTGCTTCTTTCCATGCAGGCCATTTAACTATTTAATTTTACAGTCTGCCTCAGTGCCTCTTAATATTACTAGTGGGATGAATGAGTGAGAGGTTTTAAAATAGATGGGAGTAGGAAAATATCACGTAGGAATATTGCCTTCCTTTTGGAGCCTAGGTCAGAACTGACCCTAACCTCTGGCCACTCAAGAGGTCTGAAAAACCTAGCCCAGAATCAAAATTCTTATTGGATGGCTGAAGTTTGAACTAGAAGGGATGTTAAAGATAATCCATATTCCTCATTGATTCTTGTCTCTTTAAAGTTCTACTAGAGTAGTAGAGGGGACACAGGACCTACTCATAATACTTCAAAAGGCTAGTAGAAACTAAGCATTTATCTTTATAGGGTCCTACAGAATCAACAAATAGCAGCTTTCTCACTGAATAACTAAAATTGTCTTTGTTTTTTTTTTCCTGCTGTTTCTTTTTCCTATAGCTTAGAGCTATAGAAATAAAAACACCTAACCAAGATCACAAAACTGTTTAGTGACTAAAGTAAGGCCCGAATCCACATCTTATAACCACCAAATCAAGTATTCTACAAGAATACTCCACCAGGTGGGCTGCTCAAGGATAAGATCCTGGAGTAGTAGATAGAAACTATTTGTTCCCTAAACCGTAGGTTGTAAAATTTAAGATCTCAACTAATTCTCTTTCAGTGTTTAGAGAATTCCACTCATCAAAAATGTGTGATAATAAAAAAATGTAAAATAATGAAATGATATATTTGATTTACTATTGCCCAGAAACGAATTCTCCAAAGTACTTGCTTGACATGTCTAAAGGATATTGTTTATGTACACATAATATCTTTGCTAGTGTATTATTTACTCTTCCAAGGTACTAGTGAAACATACATGGGAAGCAATTTTCCCCAATTTGTAAATTTTAGAGCTGAGACCCAAGAAGGTCATGTGATTTCCCCAAAACTGTGTTAGCAGTAAAACTGGGACTGAGCCATCCAACTATCCTGAACTTCATTCCCAACTATATCCTAATTTCTTAGAATTTAATTTGAGTTATCAGGTTGACTGCAAGTTGTTTCTGGAAAAGGCAGGGAGCAGTTGAAGAGGAAGAGAAGAGAGATATGAGACAAGACCAAGGATAAATACATATACATATATATAACATATAAATATATATATAAGGATTTTCAGCATATTGCATTTTCCTTTACTTTGATATCTTCCCTCCATAAGCTTGAATAACAACAGAGCTGCCTGTGATATGCTTGTTAATTCCCAGAGGAGTTGTGATCTGCTCATTAGTAGCTAAAGGTGTTGGGAAACATAATGTGCCATATCAATTCTGATGAGTAGGGTAATGTATAGTGCAGTTAGTGCAGTCTCCCTTGGAACTGACAATAGAAGCCTGTGCCCTTTACCCTTATTGTTATTCTGATCTGGAAGTCATTAAGGAGAGTCTAGTTCAGGTCAATAGGTAGCCATGAATTCTAACTCCTGTCAATTCCAATAAATGTTTTAGATAGAACCATACCACTTATACTTTCTGGAGTGAAAATATAGGTTTTTCCCTTTCTTATTTTCTAGGCCCTTTATAACTTTCTTTAATCCTCTGCATCACCTTAAATATGCATGTGTGCAATAGCTGGGCGTGCCTGTCAAGGGAGGTTGAGGAATAGCGTGGACCTAAATTAATAAACAGTTGTAGGAATTGTATCATTGTCATTAATAATTATTTTTACTTTTCATGTACATGTACACTAATAAGAAACAAACAGCTATGAGACTGGTTGATACAAAGAAGGATTAGTGCTAGAAGGGTAAGAATATTATTTTGATGCTATTTTCAAAAATTTAATATAAATATGAACTCTTTAAAAAATAAAAGGCATTTAATAATTCAAGCATATTTTAAGATGAGATAATGAAGAATGGAAAAATAAGAAGATGCTACTAAATTATATATTTTTTCCAGGAGGCACAGGGCAGGTTTTTGGGTGAAAATAAGACATTGACTTTAAACCAGATTTGAAGAGGTAAGACTCTGGTTTGTCGTCATCAACTCTAAATATAGAATGTTCTCCTCTTAGAAGCTTGTAAGAGAGGATAAACAATCCCAACCTCAATTTATTTTCATAAGAATGTATTAAAAATACCAAAATAGCAGGGTGTATGTATTTGATTCACTCAGTAGGTTTCTAAATGCAAAACAAATACTATAGAGGCACATTTTTGCTCATAAGGACAATATCTGAGTAAATAAGTTTTCACCAAAATGAAAATGTGATGCCTCTTACTATGGTGAATGTACAGGAGTCTGGTATTTTTAAGCATAGATAACAGTTCATATGAATATATAACAAAGTGTATTAGTTAAAATAGCATATATTTTTAAATAAGTATATTAATAAGAAATGGACATATAAGTGAGAATAAGATATTATGTTCCATTAACTTCCAAATAAAAGCTGATCTCTTTGCTGCTCAGCATAGCTCATAGACCAAAAGTGAGAAACTTTTGTTTCTCACTTAAGACTCATGAAACGTCTCTTAAATGATTAAGGGTGAACAATCAGTGTAAGGATATTATTTACTTAATGACTACTCTTATATTTCTATCCTTTAATTGCTGCTTGAAAGAAGAAAACTTAAGGTTTCTTAACCTAACTTGATTTCCCTTTAATGCGATATCTCTTCTTGGTAAAAGCATCAAATACATCCAAACATCCCAACTAGAATGCCTGCCATGACAATACAGTATAATTTTTTTTTTTTTTTTTTTGCGTGGGCAGGCACCAGGAAACAAACCCAGATCTCCGGCATGGCAGGTGAGGACTCTGCCACTGAGCCACCATGGCCCACCCAATACAGTATCAATTTTAACAATTAATAATTGCTCTGCTAGATTGGAAGACCCACTAAAACCAAGGGCCTCTACTTACATAGAGGTCAAATATTCTAAAGAAGTGGACAGGAAAAACATGTTCAAAACTGTTCAAATTAGTTAACACAATTTTGATAGGCGTTTCAAGGTTTTAAGTTAATATATATATATATATATATATATATATATATATATATATATATACAAAGCCAGATTTACATACACCCACACAAACACATTGACACAAACAAAATTAACCATAATGTTTACAGATAAGAATATCAGATTATGCAGACTGTTCCATTATTCCTGCAACCTCTGGACAATTTCCCTTGAAAATAATCTATTTACTTTGCCAGTGACACAGCCTCTCTTGCATACGTAAGTACCTAGACCGATATGTTCAGGAAATGCTGGGCATGGCTCACTATCCAAGAACTTTGCTTTCCAACAGATGATCCTAATGTGGTCCCCAAACTGAAGAGCTGATACTAAACATCTGTAGCTCTTTCTATAAAAATATAAGAACTCGTGCCCAGAAAGTCATTGCATGAACCCATAAACATTTTGCATTTGGCAGGAATTCCCACTCCTTGGAAACATATTAAAACTTTTCATAAAACTGTTTCATTAAAACATTTCATCTGAAATGTCCACATGCCATTATGCTTTGGGGAGTTTAACCTAACCAAGAAAGAACAATACAAATCACAGGAATGTTTTGGGATGCCTGTAAATCCCTGAAAGTAGATCTAAGCAACTGTAAGGTACAGGGACAACAACAGAATTGCATTTTGAATCACTGTCTACATGTATGGAAGTAGTTTGAGTCAAAGAGTAATCACTTGGTGTAGCGGGTATAATTTATAAAGAGCATCAGCAGTCATTCACAAAAACAAATCCTCTCTTCCCAGCCTTCCCCTGCCTGCCCCCCCGCCCCCCTCCTTTGCTGATCAATGACAAAGCATGATCTTCCTGGCCTGAGTTTTGTGACATATCTCAAGGATTTTGCCCTCTTAATTTCATGGTGGGGGTGGGGGCAGGTTAGAACTTGGAGTATGTGAGGGTAGTTTCTGCAAAGCATATCTTTGTTCCTTTGCAAAAATAACTCATGCTCTTGAATAAAATCAAATGTCCCCCATCCTGCTATAAAGTAAATACTGACGTAAGACAAAAAGGCAGTATCTGGAGACTCTAAATGCCTCATACTTTGATTAAAAATGCTTTTGTCAATTACAGATTGATTTTGTAGCTCATTACAGTGATCGATGTCAGGTCTGGCGGAGATGGTATTTTACCACTTGGCCTGAGGGTGTACTCTGTTAGGAGAAGGTAAAATTACAATGATTTTCCAGCATTCAGGCACGTGTCTACACTGATCCAATGGGTGCCACTGGGTGTAATTTGAAAGAATGGTATCTTGTGGAATGGGCACACATGCAGAAATAGTGCATTAGTCCCTCTATAAGGGAAACATTTTAAACAAATATTTCCCAACAACATGTTGAGATTCTTGTCACATGAGACATAGCACTGAGACACATCAGCTGGATTTTTAAGTAAGCTAGTATATGCAAATGTCTAGATGTATACAATCATGAATATTAAAAATGTATGTATATATTTATATGAAATATGTAGGCACACACATCCTCACATATAAATACAAATGCACTGTTTTCCTCTCTTAATCTTGGAGGTTGTTAGAAGCTGTGGGGAAATCAGAGGAGAGAGATAAGGGTTTCAGGGGGAAAAAATCAATATTCAGTAGTGGTTGAAAACAAAAAAATTCATCTCATTCTGTGTTGCATTCATATTGTGCTCTGAAGTGACTTGTATTTGAGAATTTCTTATTTGCAGCTCTGGAGTCACTATGAGGTTTCATACTCTGATACCCCTAGTTTGTTTGTAGGACATTCTCTAATGGGAACTTATGAACAACCAAATCTCTGCTACGTGGCCATAGCAGTAATATCCATCAGATACAAAATGTGCATGTCTTAAATGTGTTATACGTATTGCATGCTATATAAGGACAGTAACTTGGCCTTCATTTAACAATTTAAGAAAATTAGTGCTCAGTATAAGGAAAGGAGATCTGAGATTTATATACACAGATTTGGAGATAGGAAAAGAAAAATAATATTTCCAATTGAGGATTAGAGGCCTGGCCACACTATGACTACAGCAACATTGGCCATACATCTATACAATTGCTTTTTATAATAGTCCACCATGAACACACACCTATTTATGGCCTACACTCATGGTGATAAATCTCTTTTCTGCTAGTTGTTTGGAATCCCAATGCTGAAACGAAACTATGGTGACAAAAAAGAATACTTCATGTAATGAAATGTCAAGAAATTTAAGTTAAAGTAAGGTAATGTAACATAGGTTTGAGGCATAAAATCTGATCTATGTTTATAATCTAAGTGGAAATGGACAGTAGACTATCATCAGAACATCTGGATCATTTTAGAAACTGATTAGGTTTGGCATCAAGGACCAGGTAGAAACACAATTTCTCTTATTTATATTTTTATATAGGTGGTGAAGAAATAGAAGGAGAAGGTACTCATAAATTCTGGAAGAGATGAGCTTGGTATAGGATGCTTTTTAAAACAATAGACAATCCCCAAGCAACAAGCAACTTTGAGACATCCAGGATATTAAAAACATATTCAGATAGATCAAATGAACTATAATAGCAATCTTTAATGCAACAGGCTTTTAGATGGCTTATTTTTGTGCCAAAGGGCCAAAATTGGAGAAGTTTGATATACCATATAAGAAGTTTCATACTCAACAATCCCAGAACAAGTCTTGCCAATGTGATGAAATTTGAAATAAGAAATAACACTATCAGCAGTAATGAGCAGCAATGATGGAAGCCCCAGACCTCTGGCTTCAAGGGTTGCATGGAGTCTACCCCATAGGTAAAGATGATTTTAAGTATCACCAGTAGGCAAGTAGCAAATATCATTTAGAATAAACCAAATGAATAACTATCCTAGGGTTATACATATGGAAGAGAAAGACTCTTTTACTCAAACTTATAGGATACGAGATCCCATGGTCATATCTACTCTTTTTGCAGAGAAGGAAAGAAACAGGGATCTGAACGCTAGCGATAGTGAGCAGTATTGGTCTCTTCGTATACTATGACCTTGCCAGACCTCTCTTCAGCTCATGTTCCTGTTACACCTCCACCATACTTTCACCCTCCTCGCTCCTTGAACTCAGCTTCCAGACAACTGGAAGCATGTGTTCTTGAGTTTATCAGTATGGGTTTTGAGAGGAATGCAGTAGAAATCCCATGCTGACTTACATCTTAAATTTGGTGTAAGGTAAGTCTCTAAACACCCTGTATGTGTGCCCTGTAGCATGAACACCAAGAAGAACATATCATATGAGCAAGTATGAATTGACTATTTTCTTCTCCTGTGGTTATAATGTCAAAGGATAATCTAAGTCACCATTTTGAATTCATGGCCCAAGTACCAGGAGACTGTCTGCTTGTCTCTATGATAATACTTATCATGCTGCATTTATTTTCTGTTTTCCTGGTCTCTTTCTCCTTTCTTCGTCTGTGAGCTCTTTGAAATGGGTCTATCTTTGTTTCCATACCTATAACACCCAGTACATTACCTGGCTCATAGGAGGTAATCGATACATGTTAGTATGTACTTGAATGGTAATTCTCAGTTTTCCTACCACTTAAGTACACACATAAACAATAATACCATAAATTTAAAATATTTTATTTAAAACATATATTTATTTATTTAATTTTAGACTCCTAAGATATGTTTAAGGCTCCTAATTTAAAGAAAATATAAGAATATTTTAGTAGAAATTTAAAGCATCTAGCAAGACATGAATAATGTCATTGATGGTAAAATGATAAAGAGAATATATGAGAACGGAGCTGAAATTACACATACTGGTACATGTAAGCACGGGTACAATTTGAAAAAAAAAGTTTACGATGGAAAATTGCTGTGTTAGTCTGCTAATGCTGCTGGAAAGCAATATACCAGAAATGGAATGACTTTTTAAAAGGGGATTTATTAAGTTACAAGTTTACAGTTCTAAGGCCATAGAAATGTACTAAGGCATCAAGAGACGATATCTTAACTCCAAAGAAAGGCCAATGTCTGTCACATGGGAAGGCATGTGACTGGCATCTGCTGGTATTTGTTGCCGGTACCATTGCTTCCAACATCTGATTCCAGTGGCTTCCTTTTTAAGCATTTGTGGGTCCTGACTTAGCTGCTTCAGCTCAACACTCTGGGTTTCATTTCTTGGCTTAACATCTCATGGAAAGGCACGTGGCAATGTCTGCTGGGCTCTGGTTCTTGTCTAGGTTCTGTGGGCCCTCTCAGCTCCTGTATCTCTAGGTGCTTCTCCATTCCCAAATGCCTGCATCTATATTGGCTCTTTTAAAGACTCCAGTAAACTAATCAAAACTCACCTTGAATAGGCACAGTCACATCTCCTCTAATTGAAAGGTCACACCCACAATTGGGTTTGTCGCATCTCCATAGAAACAAGTAAATCAAAAAGTCCCAGCTACAATATTGAATCAGAATTAAAAGGACAAGGCTTTTCTGGGGCACATAACAGTTTCATACCAGCACAAATACCAATTCTAAAACTCCATAATTCCCACACTATATATGAATCTAAATTAATTGTCCTAGTTTTATGCCTCACAAAGTTGAGCCTGTCAAAAAATCTCTTCAGCCTGCTACATATGCACAGTGAAGAGTCTCTCTAACCGCAGTAAAAGCTGTACAAATAATGAACAGAATCAGATTATAATAGCTGAATTCAACTGTGTATTTACTATATTTCAAAAGCTCAAACAAGCAATTCCCCACCCATCCTATATCTGCCTTAAAGCCTGATTCTGAAGACAATTTGACAGAGCATACAAGGGGTTAATAGCAATTTTCTACCCAATCAAATGTCTACTGGTTGGTATCACTGAACTTTTTGTTGACATATATTCAAGCTTTAGGATAATCTGACCTCACCTGACAGGAGAGCTTGCCTATAGGGCCCTGATGCAGTGTCCACCCTACCCAAATTACTATGCTAATGAATTGGTGACAAAATAAGCAATTTCATAGAAAGATAGTAGAGATTTTATAAAATTGCCTTTAGAAAGTGGTAAGAGAATCTCAAAAATCAGCAAAATCAATGTACAAATACATAGTAATGTACTAGCACTTATGTTTTTTTAACATTCAGGTCTAACTCTAAAATAATATTAATTCAGGAGGAAAATAGAAAATAAGACTAACTGTAGTTAAAATGGTCAAATAGCTCCAACCCAGCATGTGCTCAGTACATGCTTATATAGACTGCAGATGTTAGCACTTAGGAACTGAGTTTGGAATCAAATTGCTTGCTTTCACCACTTACAAGACATTTTTGTGAAAATTACTGCTTTGTTTTACCTCAGTGTTCTCATCTATAAAACAGGGAAAAATATCACCATTCCCACCATCATATGTGATGTCTCAGAAATGTTAGACATATCAGAGGTGGGTCAAGCCAGAGGTGGCTTGATGGGAGAAGTTTGCTTCAGGAACAGGCAATGGAGAATGCATTATTTGTAAAGAACTTAAAACAATAATACGGTCAACTAAAAGCGGGTCTACTTTTTATTATTGCCAGGCAATGGCAATTCTAAACAAAGCCAGTGATAAAATATTCCTCTCCTCAGGGGCAGAAATCTCCAACACTCTTCCCTTACTACAGCACAAAGCTTTATAGTTACTATTAATGATAACTAAATCAATAAACTTGCAAAGAATAATAAGGCATTACATAAAGGAAACACACACCTTTTGTAATTTATCATACTAGCAAAATTTGACAATAAAACCATAGGCATTTTTAGGAAGATTAAATATTCTCTTTAGGTGTACTACCACTCTCATTCAAGACACATAATTACTTCCATATCAGTTATTCTTCACCAATCAGCAGAAAATTTTGCACAGATCTTTGACTGTAGTTTCTTGTCCTACCAACTCCAGTTGCAAACATTTGCTTCCTGGTTTACTAAAATATCAGGAGACCAGACAGAGCAATGTTACATTTGCAAATTATTTTCAACAGCTAAGAATTAAGATGTGATGTGTATAGAGTACATTTGAAGTTACTAATAACACAGGCAAAATAATGATTACATTTTCTCAGTGGAAATTTTAACAGAAATAAGGGCACCTCCATTTACACTGTGTAACACTTCTCGCCCATCATGGCTCTCTTAATTTTTCTCAAGATCACTTATTTTTTACTGGCTATTTTTTTAAGTTGATGAGATCATTAAATTTAGCAGATATCCAAATGCATTTGATGTTTATTAAGACCCTATGCTGCCTTTGTACTGGAAATAGATGAGGAAAAGGACTCACGTTTAAAGAAATTAAAGTAATAAAGCAAAATGGGGACCACTTTATCTTAAGTACCCATTAACAAGAGCATAAGAGTTAAAATGGAAATTTCAGAAAAATAAACATGTGAAATTTCGCTCTTCATACACAAGCCCTGAGACATTAGTCCAGTGCAATCAGTCCATCCAAAATACAGAATGTTGGAAACATCTGAAGAAGAATGCTTAAAAGGCCTATTTTCGACTCTAAAGATGGGGGTCTCATCGAAACCTTAATTCAGGTGACATCCTCATTTAAGGGACTGAGATCATGCTTTCTTTTATTGATGATGAATTTTAGTTCATTTGATCCATTAAGTAACTGCAAGTCTTTGAGTTGGGGGTAATACAAAATGCTTTATACAAAATGATCTGATTCATCTGATTCATGACATTTTTATTCCCTCTAAATCATGTTGACACAAAGTTTCTTAAATGTGGATATTATTCTTGGTGTCTCGAAGCATGGTTAGTTGCTTCCTAACTCTTCAAAATTTGCTTCATTTAAATATTTTGACCAATTACAGGAGTTAATGACAATGAATGAAATCAGGATTAAATTTTTAATAAGCTAGGGATTGGCTCTAGATATAGGCAGAGCCTGGCTATGTACGTGCTAGGATCTGAGATGCCTGCAAATGTCTGTGTTAAAAAAGAAAAGAAAGGAAAAAAAAAAAAAAGACAATCTTCCTCGTAGGCAGTGAGGTAACTACAACTTTACTTGAAGTTACTTCTTTAAACCCCTGGCTTCATAAAACCACATTATAATACCCATTGGGGAGATGTATTGAGGTAACACCTCAGGGTATGTTGCATGTTGCTTTATTAATTTCTCATGTAGTTTGGCAAATCAAGAGATGTGGGAAACACTAGGTAACACCTGCGTCCTAAGTGGGCTTTCCTGCAGGGGCAAACAGGGACAGAAAACACCTGGAGACAAGGGTGGGGGCTCTGTAGTGACAGAAGGATCAGTCCTGAAAGAGGCTGAGTCTACTTTAAGATTCTTTCCAGGAATGGTCTAGATAGTAAACTAACAAGGAAGAGATAATTTCATAAGCAATTATCGATTCCTCCTTTGGTCTCTTCACATATACTTGTTTAGTTCAGATATTGATGACACAATTGACCCAAATAGAATGAAGTTTCACTTGGAAAAAAAGGAAGATGCTTAAGCTCTGGCAGAATCTTGCACAGGACCTAATTATAGACCTTTATAAATGTAAGATAATTGAATGACTTAAAATATAAGACTTCAACATCTGCAATATTTGAAACCAAGCTATTTGTCTATGCCTTATGTGTCTTAAGTACATCTGTTTGTTTCTTTTAGGATAATAATTAAAATTTAATAAAAGATGTAATGGTAAAAAAAATAAAATCACAGCATAGATACATTTGAGAGTTGTAGGGACTTTTTTTTCCCTCGATAAGGTACCTTCATACATTTACCAGATTTCAGGTGTAGAACTAGAAAAATTATTCTGCTATAGGTTCCATTGCTTCCAAATGTCTACCATTGAACTAAGATATTATTTTATCTATTATATATTTATTTGTTGATGTGATTTCATGGAAAACAGAAAAAAACAACCAACTAACCAACCAATTGTATGTACTACCATAGATAGGAGGGTATCCCAAATCTTGTAGTGACTTTGAATGTGAGTTTTGGGCATGCAGTGATTAGAGATGGAGGGTTGGGTTGTTGTTATTTGTTTGTTTGTTTCCCCATTTTTTTTACCTGATTCCCCTTTAGTATAGGGAGAAACACGTGAAGAAATTTCCTTAAAGACCCTGTGGCTAGAGAATGGAGCAATGTGTTTGGGTGTACCCTGTCTGATGTAATAACTTTCTGAATTAGCACAGCTAGCTGACTGTGGAGAATCTCTGGAACATCACCTCTTTGAGCTCCTGTGGCCTGCTGAGAACACAACAGAAACTTGAGATTAGCCACCAAAAGCAACTGGCAAATATGCTCTCTTTGAGCCCACTTATCCCTAACAAACTTATCTAGCCTTTTCTTTAAAGGTGATCTCAGAGATATGGCACATGGGTGCAGATATATGCATAAGAAGTTTGCAATATGACTACTGTTTTCTCCATAGTACTTACTCTGGTTCTAAATAAAGACTTTGGTCTTTGAACTACCCAACCCAGCTTTTTCCTCTAAGTAAGAAGCACTCAATAAATGTGGTTATGTAAAAGAATAATTTATGATGCTCAGGATTCAAAATAAATATCAGACCAAGGCTGGAATTAGGTCAAAACCAACTTTGATATATTATAGGTCATGGACATATGAGATTTGATTGTAAATCATAAGTCTATGAATATATAACTAATGTTATTTATTCAGGCACTTTTTTCCTTTCAAATCAATGAACAATCTCAATTATTAAAAAATAATGAGGCAATATCAATTAAATTTGATAATTACATTTTTCTTAAGTGAATATGTTTTAATAGAAAAGATGCACATTTGAGCAGATATGACCTCTTTTTATATGAGAGAGGTCAAAACAATCAAGGTGTGATGGCAAGAGACAATTGGAATGTATTTCTATTTTTGCTTCACAATGTGTATTAGATTTATAAACCATTTTCTCTAACAAGTCTCAAGGCACAAAAAGAAAAGGGCATTTAATAGCTATATTCTAAACGGCATGTTTCTGATTTTAAATGGCATTTGAACAAAATTATGAGAGGGCTGTTTATACAATCAGAAATCTTTCTGTTTGTACTAAAATTATATCATAAGCCTTTTCATTAAAGGAGCATATCATATACTACAGGGCACAGATCACTATTGTACATTTTGAAGCATTTTCAAAAACTTCCCACACTTGTGAAACCAGCTCTACTAATAGAAAATTACCAGGACCCCAGAAGCTCCTTTCATGCTTTCTGCTAGTCACTAACCTTCTCTCTTAGTTTCTCTGAGCATAGACTAATTTTGTCATTTTTGCACTTAAAATAAAGGGAATCTGACAATGTTTGCTTAATGCTACTTTGTGAGGCTTATACATATTATTATATATAATTATACATTTTTAAAATCCTCATCACTACATAATATTCTATTATGTGATGATAAACCAACTTATCAATCCATTCTACCGCTGATGGGCAAAGGCATACATTCCAGGTCTTTGCTATTATAAATAATTCTGCTCAGTAAAATTATATTTTAAATTTAAGTATCTGGCAAAAAAGAGCTATAGAATTACACACACACAAACACACGTGTGTATATATATATGTATGTATGTGCATGTATACGTATGTGTGTGTGATATGCATGTAAGGAAATAGGTACATCTCTATAAATGTACTACAGATGCATATGTGTTTTAAAAATCAAAATCTTATTTTTACTTAAATACAAGATCATTAAGGATAAAGCACAAATGTAAACTTTTCCAAGAAGACCACATAGAAAAATAGAAAGATTCAATATTCAATACCACTTAAAAGCCTTTAATTAATATCTGTCAACACTGAAATCAGTTTTAAATGTGATAAGCCATATCAAGTTCTCTATGCTAAATAAATGAGCAATGATATGGATATTAGTGGAATTCACAAATATTAATTGATAATTAAGTTGTTGATGATAAGGAAAGGAAAAGCTAAGAGTGATGAATCTGGCCTCAGGAGGGGAAGACCATCAAAATGAGTTAATGTCTAAATTAGATATGTACTGAAAAAGAAGAGCAGTTCAGGTCTGTAAGAAACAATAATTCTAACTAATGACTACCAAAGTGTTTCCAAATCAGGGACTGTTCTAGTTTGCTAGCTGCCGGAATGCAACACACCAGAGATGGATTGACTTTTATTAAAAGGGGATTTATTTTGTTGGTTCTTCAGAGGAAAGGCAGCTAACTTTCCACTGAGGTTCTTTCTTACATGGAAGGCACAGGATGGTCTCTGCTGGTCTTCTCTCCAGGCCCCTGGGTTCCAAAAACTTTCCCTGGGGTGACTTCTTTCCACATCTCCAAAGACCTGGGCCTAGCTGCAAGTGCTGAGATGAGTAATACCGAGCTGCTTCGCTGTGCTACATTGCGATCTCTCATTTAAGCACCAGCCAATTAAGTCAAATGTCACTCATTGCAGCAGACACGCCTCCTAGCTGACTGCAGATGTAATTAGCAACAGATGAGGTTCACGTACCATTGGCTTATGTCCGCAGCAACAAGACTAGGTATGCTCACCTGGCCAAGTTGACAACTGAATCTAACTAACACAGGGACCTTGCTTAAATTAGTTTTATTGTATAGGAAACCCTCATTTATAAACAAGATTTAAGTTTTTATATTATGAATATGCTGAAATCCTTTAAAAATGTGATCTAGAGTAGATCATAGATGGTCCCCTGATAATCTTGTTTACAGCATTAAGTTTCTAAATACATTTTTAAAAATGTTCTAGTCACAATTTTCAAATTACCTCTCCTAATTAATGAAATGCCAGAGATACCTTTGCCAGACCTTTTATATTCTCTCTGATCTTTGTGATGTTTGGGGCATTTCATGAAAGGAAATGCCTCTTGACCACACAGAAACATCATATCTGAAATGTGTAGACCTAAATTTCTGTGGCTCTTTCTGAAGCATCTCCACTTATTTTCCACTCTTCATCTTGCCCCACCTGTGCACATCCTGTTGCTTTAATTGCCTTTGATATTTCCTGCATTTGTTCTATAGCATATCTCCATAAAATCCTCCTTCCCCTATTTTATTTTCTCAAAGATGAAAAATGAGTCTCTGCCAGTAATCATCCACCTCACAACTATTAGAGCAGAATCAAGAGTCTAAAGCATTTCCAAGAGCTGAGTGTCTTTATTATCACAAACACACAACTGGTACTATAAATTCAGCAAATGCAGAGAGTTTGTATTGATTCAGTTTTGTATTGAGGTTTCACAGCAATGGCATTGCCTCTCAAGAGACAGCAACAAAATATCCAATAGCATTTAGCCAGTCAAGAACTTAGTCATATGAGGCACCTTTGTCAATGACATTCGTAAGTCTTCTGTACCCGTATACAGCGGTACAGGGGAAAAGACAAGTATTCGGATGCCCACGGCTACTAGACTTCAAGTAGGTAGTAAAAAATATGAGTTAATCAGAGGGACAGATAAGGACCCAAAGGTTTGCAGTGAGATGTAGATATTCTTCTGGGTGAAACATTGGGTGAAACAATCATATTGCAAATAATATGGGATTTAGCATATATAAAATATTATAGACATTAAAAAAAGTCAGTATCCTTCATAATTGCTTATGGTGCAGTGAGGTTTATATTTTGGTGTAAACTATAATTCACACAAAACATATAAATTCACAATAGAAAGTGCATAACATTAAAGAAACGATTTTTTATTTTCCAAGCATGGCACCGTTGAATTTGAATCTGATGATGTGGTGATTTCTGATGAAGCTCTTAGTGCATTTTAATATGACATTTACTGGAAGTGCTCATTGAGAAGAGAGGGAAAGGAAACTCAAGTGTCTTTTGTAGAAGTATGTCCAGAACAGAATTATATTGGCAGCAACAATCAGCTAATGAAGCAGGGAAAATGGTCACTGAGTTTTTCAACTTGGAATGGTGGCATTTCATAATAACAGGAGGCTTTATAGAACATCCCAGCAATAAAATGGCCTTGGAGTAGCTACGAAGGGAAGTTGTTGTTCTTTGTTTAGTTTTCTTTTTCTGAACCTCAGTTTATGTGAATGATTTTGGTTTGGGGGTAGGGTTAAAAATGTTACCATCACACTTCTGCCCATGTTTAAAATATTTCTGGAAGAGGAGAAATTACTCTTTACAATGCCTTCAGCTCAGCTTAAAGCTGCCACTAATGACATGGCAAACAGAAGCTGCAGAAAGCCTAGTGCTACTGAACCTGGGACTTCGGTAACCTCTGGCTTCCAATTAGAGGAACAAGCTGAACCACAACCAGGCAATCATGAATCGAGAATTAGGAAAAAGGAGGGGGAGTGAAAGATGAGCGAAGTAAAAGCAGTGGGTGGGTGGTGCTGAAAAAGTTGCCCGATGGCTGGGGAGACCCAACAGATTTGGTCAAGGGGTTTTTATGCACTACCCTCCTAGCTGTTGTGCAAGCTCTCAGATGCTAAAATGGACTGAATTTATGGCCTGGGATCATATCTAATTTCTACCTGTGTCCCTGACTTCATTCTCTCATTTTCTCTGTTACATTCTTCTCTCATAACTCTTTCCCTCTTGCATTTTCAGTCTCTCCAGTTCTGGCAGCTACTGTCTTTCTGCCTGCAGGTTATACTTATCTCAAAACACAATAATAATAATAATTACCTTAACTCAGACTTGACTGAACTCTCTCACAAGCAGTAGTCTAGGGTACTAGAAAAGGGCTGAGATCTCTGGTGGCTGGGCTAATTACAGGTGTTGAGGGGCAGGGTAGAGGAAGGCATAGTGGAGTAGACTGTCCACACAAGCCGAACCATGAACGGACACTAAAGCATAATAAAAGAAAAACAGAGCAGAATGAAAGCAGAAATAAAATGTGCTAGAACTTCGGTGATGAAGCAAGGCATTGAATCCCAAACCTGCTGGCATTTATGCATGGGAACATTTTTTATGAAGATGCTGGTGATCCAGCTCATTTAGTATGTGCTGAAAGTGCCATCTCATTTCTGCCATTCCCTTCACCACCAAACTTTAGAAAACAACTTACAGGTAATCCTCTTTCTGTTTCCAGTCATACTCAAACCCTCACAAGCCAATTTATTTTCCCTTTTCCTTTGATTTTGAATTCTTCCAAGTCAAGGGTAACTCCATAGGAGCCAAATTCAGTGATCCTTTCTTAGCCTTCATGCCCCTTAATTTTTCTGCAGCATTTAATTAGGATTATGTTGAGTTTGTGTTGACTCTTTCTTCAGGTTTTCTTGTGAAAACCTGTAACTACCTCGCTTCTTCTTTTACCTTTCTAATCACTCAGTCTTTGTCTTCACACACACACAGACACACACACACATACAGCAGAGCACACATTTATGAGTTTGCATTAGAATTTAAGGTGATTATTTCATATTTTGGGTGAAAATGGCAATTAATCATCCTTCCACTTAAACACTGTGGTCTTTAGTTCTCTGAATATGGAATCTTCTCTTATCTGACTAATGGTTTCCCAGGTCTTTCCTTAGTATCTGCAATTGTAGACCTGAGTGAAAACCCATTTATTAATTTATTCACAAAATATTTATTATATTCTTAAACTATGACTGTCAAAAATATCTGGCATTGCATAGCTGCTTGGGATACATCCAAGAGCAAAACAAAGATTCTAGCCACTTGGAGATTACATTCTAACAGGCAAAGAGAGACAAACATAGTAAGTGATAAGTACTACCAGAGAGAGACAGAGAGGGAGAGGGAGAGGAAAAGAGAGAGAGAGAGAGATAAAAAAGAAAAGAGAAAGAGAAAATAGACCTGAATAAGGGGACTCAGTAATATGGGCAAAGGGGAAAAAGAATATAGTATAAGGTATGCCAGGGTAAATGTCAATGTGAAGCTGGTATTTGAACAAAGACTTGAAAGAAGAGAGGGAGTGAATCAGATATGGAAGAAGAGAATTCCAGCCAGAGATAACCATTAGACAAAGGCACTAAGAAGGAGTCTGATATGTTTAAGGACCAGCAGGGAGTCCAAGGAGGCTAGAGAGAAGGGAGGGGAGATTAGTAAGGTAGTAAGGGAAGAGATCAGAGAGTTAGTAATTAATCCATGGCCAGATTATGTGAGCCTCTAGGGTTACTGCTAGGACTTTGGCTTTTACTCTTAAGCGAATGGGGAGGCAATACTGAATTTTGCAGAGGAATGCCCCATGATCTGGCACTTTTAATTGAATCACTTCTGCTGCCTTGTTCAGAATAAACTGCAGGGAGTCTAAAGTAAAAGCATGGAACCCTGTTAGGAAGCCCTTGCAGTATTAACACAAGTGTTGTCAGTAGCTCAGATAAAGGTGGTACTAAAAAGGAGAGAGGCAGTCAAATTCTAGATACACTTTGAAGGAAGAGCCTCAACTATGCTGGTATCTCTCATATGTAGGGTGTTTCAGTTTGCTAAAGCTGCCAGAATGCAATATACCAGAACTGGGTTGGCTTTTACAATGGGGATTTATTCACTTACAAATTTATAGTTCAAAGATTATGAAAATGTACAAATTTAGGCATCAACAGGATGATAACCGAACTCTGTAGGCTGCTGGCATAAGGACACCTCTGTCACATGGGAAAGCCCATGGCTGGCATATGCTGGTCCTTCTCTCCCTGGTTTCATTGTTTGCAGCTTCTAGTTCCAGTGGTTTCCTCTCTGAGATTCTGTGGGTCCTCTCTTATCTTCTCTGGGGCATTTCTCTAAGAGCCCCAGTTTCTTGATTTCATCTCTTGTTGGGCTTTTTCTGTCTTTTATTGTCTCATAAAGGCTGGCAGTAAAAGGATTAAGACCCACCTTGAATGGGCTGGGTTTCATCTCAATTGAAATAAACTACAAAAAGTTCCCACCTATGACAGGTCTGCACCCACAGGAATGGATTAAAATAACATGGCCTTTTCTTTTAGGAGTGCTTTGTTTTTGGTACGCTGTATGGTGGGGGTCACATTTCACTGTTTTTCCATGTGACTATCCCATTATTGCAGCAACATTTGTTAATCTTTTTTTTTTTTTTTTGGATGTGCATGGGCTGGGAATTGAACCTAGGTCTCCCACATGGCAGGAGAGAATTTTACCACTGACCTACCCTTGCATCCCAGGAGCTCATTTTTGATATCTCAAGTATGAGGTATATTAAACATCTCACCAGTGATATTAGGTAGCCAGTAAAATATGTACATGTGGAGTTCATAAAGAAGTCTAGGCTGGGGATTGAAATTTGGGACTGATTGACAGATGGACATATGAGATGGAGCAAATGTCAGCAGCAAAATCATGGAAAAGTAATTTTAGATATAGAATCAGTCAATGCATATTAAGTACCTCCATATTTCAGGCTCTGGGCTAGTCACCTTCAAATGTTTGATCTCACAGAACCCTGACAAACCCATTGAGATATTTTATATAAAAAAGAGACGATAAGGAAACCGAGGCTGAAGAAGTGGACCAATTTTTCCAAGGCAACAAAAACTTAGCATGCTATATAGCTAGGATTTAAAACAGGGCTTCTTCCTTCTCCCTATTTTTTATCACTCCAGGGATACCTATATGTGCTAATCCATAGACACTCTCATAAGTCCTGGAACTGTGCCTCTCAGATTTGAGTCTCCCGGGTGACTTTTGGGCCCTGTAGGTAATACGCCGCTGCCTGACAACTGCTTTCCAGCGGGCCTGAGCACCCAGTCCCTGGTGTGGGACCTCCCCACTCTGGTGTGAATATCCCATCTGAGCCCCAGGGGCAGGGACATCTCCCTCGGCTGCACCCACTCAAGCCCACTCCATTGCAACCTCACTTCTGAGTCTTCGGTGCCTCAGCATTGATGCCAGTGATTCCTCTTTGCCTTCTTCTCTTGCGTTTTCAATGTTCTTTTTAAATACATTTTTCTTTTTCTTTTTTAAGTTTCTTTATAACCAAAAGAGGCAGACAAAATCTGAAGTGAAGAAGACAGAAGGGGCAGCGGGGAGGAGGGGGAATGCCGGGCAGCTTGACCTTAGGGTCAGGGGAAAGGTCAGCAATGCCAGGGTAAAAGGAAGTCACATCTCTGAAAGGGAAATATGCCATGTTGGTTTCTTGATGCTTCCATTTTCTGCTTCACTCACTGGGAATATTTATAATTGTGGAGCTAGAATATGAATTTTAGACTCTTCCATTTGGCCTGTCAGTTTAGTGTACCTGACTATGGGGTAAACCTACCTTTTCTTCTGAACATTTAGAAATCTGCTTCCTCAAGTCTAACTTTAATCTCCTGCCTCTCTGTTATCACTTCCTCCTTGTCCCTAATTCCCTATAAATCTAACTCCCAGAGCCTGGTATAGTTGCCAAACTGTTTTCTATACAGGCACCTTTTCCCACCAGCTTCTATGATCTTCAAGGGCAAGGTCCTCCCTTAACTCCTCTGCACCGCTCAGTACCTAGCCCAGTACTGCATGCCCAGTACTGCATGCCCAGTACCGCATGCTCAGTAGGTGCTTCTGCCATACCTACTGACTTGTGACATTTTGACAACTTCCGCAGTTGTTAACAAGATCATGCATTTCCAGCTCTCTGACTCACACAATCAACAAATATTTGAGCCTCTGGGAGGGGTACCCTGTGCAGCTATGAGCAGAAATAGCAGCCTTTCTAAGCTCACTGCCACTGCCTTTTCCTGAAGCACAAGGGCTTACCTCACCTCCACCGGGATTCTTGCTGCAGGACTTCCCTGGGCACTGTGCTCAGACCCGCAGGCTTTTCTCCTCAACCTCCACGTTTGCCTGGCATTAGAAGGAACCATCATTTGCCAATTGCCCACTCTGTGTGCCACCTTTTCCTGGTGTTCTCTATCTATTTTATTCAGTTCATCTCAGTGACAAATGCTTCTGTATGGATGAGGCTCAGAGAGGTTAAGTTGTTTCCTAAGGTCCCATAGGGAACAAGTAAGAGATTGAGAAATGGAATCCAGGCCATCAGCTTCCCTTGAGTTGGTACTCTCTGGTTATCAAAGCTGACATAACAATGTAAAAAAAACAAACTCCACTTTGTCATGCATTCTAGTTTTATGACATGCTTTCCTTAACTGACTTCACTGACTACACATTTTCTGAGCTTTCTTTCTATATTTTTTAACTCCTGTTTGACATCATATTTTCTATCCCTTCCTCCATCTGCCTCTCAAATAGTGGGATATACCAGAGTTCTGGGAGCTCTTTTCTCTTTTTGCTTTACAAGTCTTTCTTGGTAATGCCATTTGCTACCATAATGGCCATTTCCACCTTTATACTGATAATTTCTAAATTTGGACCTCTGGTCCTTATCTTTCTCCTGCATTCTATACCTTCCTACTTTACTTCTTTCTTGGCTATTTCAGAAACATCTAAACTGCATATATCTGCAGCTAAATTAAGTATCTTCCCTCTCAGAATATCCCCTACCTTCCATTCCAAGTTTCTGTTAAAATCCTATCTATCCAGTCATTCAAGCCAGGAAATCTTGGAGAAGTGTTTTTAACCTGCCTCTCTTTTACTCACCAACCTATCAGTCACCCAGTCCTCCTGTCTCCTTCATGCAATTTCCAAAATGTCTCTGAAATTTCTTTCTTCTGTCTTCATGCCCTCTGCCACTCCCTTAGTTTATATTCTCATCACTTCCACAACTTGGTTTTCTCTGGTTTCAATCTCTTCCCTCATCTGCTCCGTTCTCCATAAGCCATGAGAACTGTGTTTGTAAAAACAATCAAATGTGGTGTGGCCTGTCTTAAAAGATTCATGGGCTGCAGACACAGACAAGGATGATCAAAATGTGGCTGCTCACTACCTGAGCCCCACCATCCCCCCCACCATCCCCCCCTCACTGCAGTCCAGCTAACCTTCCACCACACAATGCAGGCACAGCAGTCAGTCTGGTGTTCCATGAACAAAACCTGCAGCTTCTCTCTGTACCTTCCATCCTGTGTTCTTTCTGCTCAAATTACCCTCCTCCTACTCTTTCCTCTTGGAAAAATCTTAGACATTATTAAAAGCCCAGCTTCAATTTCATGTCTGTGAAGCTTTCCCTGACCCCTACTAGTAGAATTACTCTCTTCCATTTGTATCCATAACATATTTTCATATAACCATTATAGCATGCATCACCTTCTACGAGGATTAATTTTTGAGAGGTCTGATTCTCCCACTAGATTGCTAGCTTCTTGAAGGCAACAGCTGCATCTCATTCATCTCCAAAACCCATACACTTAGCACAGCGATGGGCATATAATAAGCCCTCAGAAAAATGTTTGCTGAATTAAACTTAATTTAAATGGTCCATAATGGGGAAAATAATATTTCATATACAGATTTGGCAAAATTCACTTTACAGACAACTGTTTCAAGCCATATCTATTTCATAAATGAGATGCTTCAACAATCACAAAGCAAAAGGAAATAATTAGGTCTGCCATCCACACAAACTTAGGTTCTATACTTTCAAAATGATTTCAAGAGGGGTATTTTGCACTGAACCATTTGTACTGAGCAGGATGTTGCTTTCTCTCCAGTAAGCATGAGAGTGAAAAAAAAATATCATGCCTCTAAAGTGTTAGTAATTTATTCTTATGGAGGGATGTAGCTGGCAATCCCTGCAGCAACTGTTAGGTGGGCTACAGACATCTTGACATAATCTGTAACCTATAAGACATGCCTGTTCCTAGGGATGCCGTTTCTAATGTCTAGCTGTTAGAGGGTTACTTAGAAATCTCTAGTGGAGACTAGCTTAGAGGTTTGCATGGAATATTTCAGTAAGTGACTAATGATCTACAAAGCCCTGATGTTTGCCACAGCTGCCTTTCCCTGGGATCATGGATTATTATACTTGTCAGTCTTCAGCCTCAATGAAAGAACTCTGGCCAGGCAGGTGAGAGATTTTGAAATATGGCTCTCTTTTAAAAGGTCTTTCTAATAATAGCTATTGAGGCATTAAAATGAGACAGTGCATATATAAAATCCAAAACCAATGCTTTACAAAATATATAGATGGATAGATAGATGATAGATAGATTTTTTAAATTTATGATTCTGCCTTATATTTAATCTTGGTTTTTGAAGCAGCTAAACTTGCATCTTCATTCTAATAGCCCAGCTGAAGCTGCGCCTTCCACTTCTGCCTCCTATCTGTCATTAGGCTTTCGGGCTAGCAAGAATGATCAGATCTCCTGATACTTAGCAAAGGGCTCCCTGCAAAGACCTGGCACTGCGAAATTTCACTATAATTCCAGATTTCATCAATTAGATCACATTAAACTTTATCAAATCATGGTCAGGGAGGGAAGAACAAAATACTCCTTTTCAAGGTCAGGGGCAAAGAGTGCAGAGAATCCGGGAATAGAACCCAGAGCTCTGTGCTTCCAATCTAGTGCTTTCACATCAACTTTGAATGATCAAATAAGGGGACTAGAAGGACATATGTCAAGGCCAGTGGGAGATGAAACATCGAAGCAGAGGTGCTGTGAACAGAATCAGATGCGAGCTGAAAATAGAAAGAATTGATGAGGAATGCAATAAAAGAAAGACATTCCCAGGTGGCATTAGCAGGAAAGAGTAATCTTGCTGGTCTCTCTACCAGTAGTACTTGAATACTGGAAAAGGTGATTACAGGAGGGGAGTTTCAGGTATACAAAAAACCCAAAGGAAGAGGTAATTGATTTTAAATTCTGACGTAAATTTCAAATCATAGTGGGCTTTTTGTTTTATTTATTTATTTATTTAAGCACAGAAGGACTCTGATTGAATCAATGTCTTGGCTAGTGTCCTGGCCCAGCCAGGAGTTACAAGGTCCTGAGAAAACCTGTCTCTCCCATGGATCTGAGGGTCACACAGGTCCCACGGCTGACAAGGGGGAGGCGTGAATATGAAGAGCGGTGCCAAGGCTGGCAGCACGGACCGTGTTACGGAGACTTGTGTTCAGTCATTGTCTCAGCTGAAGGGGCTTTTGTAGGAGTGGCAGTTTGCTGTATGAATTTCAATAGGATCTTTAAATGCTCAGAAATTTTCTCTTTTCCAGGAAAATTTCCCACTGCCAAACACTTGTAGATTGACAGCTCTGTAGGTATGTCTCTAATTTAGCCATTTGTTTCTTACTGCCTCCTTGCTGTACATACTGTACCTACTGTCTTGTTTCCTAAAGTTTTGGAATATGCATGCATACATGTGTGTGTGTGTGTGTGTGTATACATTTTATCCTTTTCTAACTGGCATCAGCCTTAAATTAAAATGAATTGGACTCTGGCTCAATACAGAAATATTGTTTTTATAGGTCTCTCAAAGTAGGATGCTTTAAAGAAGGCATAAAATTTCTAGGCCTTGTGTTGCCATAGCAATAAGTTGAGGCCCGGTTTAGAGAATGGAAATTGGGGGTGAACATGAGACCACTTAGACGTGCTTTCCTCAACCATAAAACCACTGAGTAAATTAGATTCCCACTGTCATTGTGATTTTAAAATGTCAGAAAGATAGAAGGTAGGTGGGTGGGAATAGTTCAGTGTAGGCCCTTGCACTGAATGAAGTGGAGAGTTCATTACAAATGGGCATACTAAGTTCACACTAAGTCTTAGAAATCCAGTGTATTTTACATTCACAACACATCTCAGATTGGACCAGCCACATTTCAAATGCTCAGTGGCCACATGTGGTGATGAGTGGATACTGTACTGGGCAATCCAGGTCTAGAGTATAAGGACATGTGGTTGTTAATAGGTGGAGGAAAAGAAAGGATGGATTGTATTTCCTTACTAAAAAGTTTCCCACCCTGACTCTGAATCATGACCTCTCTTCTGACAGTTTTATACATAGATGGCCTACTTCAAATCACAGCATAAGATATCTGATCATCTCATTAGCAGTTCCTCTTCATCCAATTTTGTTTCTTTAAACTTCTCTATGCAATGCAAACCTAACATGTTAAGTCTATATATATATATATTCAATCTTTTTTTTCATAAAACCTGGATTATTTACTTTTTTGTTGTTTTTGCTTGCATAATCAGATAATTAGTTTCTACTCTAAATCTTCTCTGGAACAAGGTAGAGTATAAATAAATAATAACTTTATTTTTATATCTCATTTCCCCCCTACAGTCATGGCATTAATGGAAAAATTCTAGTCAACTAGTGAAATATTTAATCAGAGTGTGAAAGCCCTATTTTATCAGAGGAAATTTTTAAGCCAAAATACCTTATGACCTTTGGTTATTGAGTCATATATTAATAATATAAAAAGTTATAAAGAGACTATTTAAATCAGTGGATAATAAATTCCTAAAGCACTAGATGCAGGCTCAGTCTCACGACCACAGGTGTGAGAGGGAGGGAAGCACTTTGTCTTCTGTGCTAACATTGGCTTTTGTGTTTTTTAATATAACCAATTTCCATTTTTTTCTACTGCCTCACATTTCAACACCTCTATACCACTAGCTAAGCTGATAAGCCCACACCTGTTTGTGTGTTAATAGGAACAGACCAGAAAAGCCCATTTGGAGACTATCTCTGACTTTCTAGGTTCTAGGTGCCAAAAGATATTTTAATTGTTTGTGTGCTGAAGAATAATTTTTTTCACTTCTGTGGTCTAATAGGAAAGTGATACTAAATGAGGACTTTAGATCAAGAAGTAGGATCAGTCATATTAAGATAAGGCAGAAATGGGAGCATTTGGGACAGTCTTGTGAGTATTGTGTATGTGTGTGTGTTTCTGTTATGCTTGATTCACCAAATTTCTACCAGGATGCCAAATGTTGGTAATTTTATATAGGATATAGACAAACTCCAAATTACAATCTTTAGTTCAGCTGCTAAGTCAGGAATGATATATATGCTTTATTTAACTTTAACTCATAAATAGGAAACTGAATAAAAATTAATACTTTCCCCATGCACTAGGGTAACTTTCCAGAAACCTAAACCTCCAGATGGGTCCCTGGACAAGATAAGTCCTGAAACCTAGAGGTGCCAGCCTCTCCAGAACATCAGATAGTTCCATCTCCCTACCCCTTATTATTGAAAGCCCTTCCAACATGAAAAAGTTAGAACGGTCATAGCTCAAACACTCCTAAAGAGAGGAATAGAAAGATCGAAGATGATGGTGGAGTTATACACAGAAGGTAGGGTTTAACAAATGAGAATGATTGCTGAATCATATTGATATTTCTTTTAGTAGCCAGTATCTTAGAGCAGCTAGAAATAAAAACCTAAAACTTTAGAATTGTAACCCATACCAAACTCTATAATGTGTTCTATAATTGTTATGATGTGCATTGAAATTTACTGCTTTTTGGTATATGTTATCAAAAAAGAAGAAAAAAGTGATGATAAAAAAATACATATATTCCTTTTTTCACAAAAAAGAAGAAAAAAGTGATGCTAAAAAATACATATATTCCTTCTAGCAGCTCCAATGTTCTGGAGCAGCTAGTAAGAAAAGCGAGATGATGGTATGGTAGCCCATGACAAACTCTGGGATCTGTCCTGTAACTATTTGTTAAAGAGTGCTTCGAAAATGATTGCTTTTTTTTTCTTTGCTTTGCATATATATTATATTATATAATTAAAAAGTTAAAAAAAAAGAAATACTTTCCAATAAAGCATGGATAACCTCTGATTTGCAAAAGAATTATTAAAAAAGCATCATGCATGAAAGTTGTTTCTTTGGAAGATGTATTATTCATATTTTCCGATATAAATAATTTTATAAGGGTATGATCGATAATAATAGTTACTATCCATTGGGATCCCACATGTGATTGACATATTCACATAACAAAATGCAAGTAAAGCATTATTAGTATTATAAAGATGAGACAAGTTAAGGCTAATTGACTTACTCAAGGCCATGGCCAATAGTGGGGAGTGTCAGGATTTGCACCAAGGCCCGGGTCACATCCAGGTCTGGGTTCTGCCTCTCAAACCAGAGGCTTCCTTGGGGATGCAGGTCTACCCGCACGATCTGATTTAATGCCCTAAGGTCACGTCATCAAGTTATAGTGTAATCTTTTTTTTTTTTTTTTGGTAGATTGTATGGCGGGGTCACATTTCATTATTTTTCCATGTGAGTATTCCATATTGCAACAACATTTGTTGAATCTGAGTTTGTTTGCTTTTGCTTGTCTGTTTTGTTTTGGGAAATTGCATGGACCAGGTCTCCCACATGGTAGGCAGGAATTCTACCACTGAACTGCCCTTGTACCCCCAAACTATATTCTTTTTATTTCACATAAAATTGATTCAGAGATGTAGTTTCAACTTTAGAAACACATCTGCCCTTGATGCAATCTTGGCTAGACTTGAGTAACAGAAAAAAAGGGAAAAGTAGAAGGGAAGAAAGGGCATGTGAGAGAGAAGAGAGCAAGTGTGGAATTCTAGTAGAACCAAAAATGAAAGGACATCATCAGCTGTGATGGGAAGGAACCAGGCCACTGAGGTTTCAGCTTTATGAATTAAGGGATTTTTAGTTAAACAAGATCCTTGTAGATAAATTAGGAAGTAGTGAGTTATAAACTGCTTATGTTTCCCACTGTAGAAAGAGACCAAGTAAGTTGTCATAAGCTTGAACTCAATATACTTGTTCACCCTAGTTATTTCTCTGATTCAATAAAAATTATAATTCAACTCTGCCAGATATTAGCCATCCAGCTCAATTTGATGCTATCATAGAATCCCTTTTCTTAAGCCTGGGAAGGACTAGGTATCTCCTAGTATATTAGTTATCAATCTTGCGGGAGAAAGCCTTTCCAAATCGTACAGCCCTTCCCACAATTATACTGTGATGCTGTACATAGGGGAGACCACCAGAAATGAATCACAGAGGTGCAAGGTGGGAGTAGCAGGGTGCTACATAATTCGAAGGGCTCCTCAGATGATTAGTGTGAAGGATCTCTTAAACTACTCACACCCACTTTCCTTATGCTTGTTGAAATGGAGCTAGTCATCCCCAATTCTGGCCAAGAGCCTGGACTCTAAACCTAGATTGCTGAAGTTCCAAGGCCCAGATCTGCTATTTACCAATTGTGTGATCATAGACAAGTAACTAAGACTCTCTGTGTCTCAGTTTCCCCAATTGTAATATGGATAATAGTATATATCTAGAAAGTAACTGAGAGTGTAAGTAACTAACATATATCAAGCATTTGGAACAGAACCTTTCACCTAGGAAGTCTGCTAACATTATTATTACTATTCTTATTAATTATTTTACACCATGGGGAATTGAGGACTGCATAAGGCCAAATGAGTTATGTTTAGTAACTAAGAAGATAACCCATAATAGAATTACTTGGCTCAAAATCTACTGCTCTTTCCATGACACCCAGTTGACCTGTAAACTAAACTTTTTAAGTGTATTTCTCAACTCTTCAGATTGTTTCTTTCTTCTCAATCTTATACACTTAGCATAATTGTAAACCCAAATATTTCAGAAGTTTATTGAATTAATTTAAGAAATGTTTCGCCCCACAGAGTAATCAAGAACATCAAAAGAGAGAGACCTGCATCACTCAACAGATACTATCTTCCAAGACAGAGACCAACATCTTTTGCCCTTTTTCCCACCAGCTTCATCAAGGCATAAAAAACTGCAAATGGGGAGCTTGGCCACTGAATTCATATAAGCAATAATTTATTTATCCACACAAAAGCAGAATATAGCAGAGGGAATTTGGGAGATGTGAAATGAGGGTTGTCAGACTAACACTGACAAATGGGAGGCAACTGTTTTCCAAAAGCTTGGAGCCAAGGGGTCTTCCCTTTTTCCCTCCCCTTAATCCCCACTGCTTCCACCCAGCCTGCACTGAGAGAAGGTGCTTAGCAGAGGAAAACCCCGTGAATAAACCATGACAGCCGTACATTCAGAAACTGATGTCATTTCCCTAAATACTGTATGTAAAATGGTAATTATCTGCCAAGCAATGACAGCTGGCACTTAGCATAGACACAGAGAGACAGAAAAAGGGAGAATGAGAATAAAGGGTCCCTGCATAATTTACCAAAGGCTTGAAAGAGAGAAGGAAACATAATCAGAAAAATAAAATGATTACCAGTCTGTGATGGGGTGAAAATTGCTTTGGGCATTTTTTCTTCAGAGAACACAAGATTGAATTGGAAAGAATGAAGCTTTGGCTCTGTGATACACACTGGAAAAGAGAAGGTTGTATGAGGGTGCATTAGAAAGAAGAAATGCACTAAGGGTCCTGGGCTGTGACAAATGGCACACACACCTTGTGTTTACCCTGCCTTCCAAACAAGGAACAGTCAGCCCAGCACTGCTGGATACTATACCCAAGATTATTTTTCACAGTTCATTTTGTTCTGAGGAATAGTAGAGTCCACCTTGCCCCTTAACCCAGCTGTTTATCAAATTACATGTACAGTGCTTTGCTTAACCAAGTGGGCGTTGCAAGGGAATCAAGTTAGGAAAAGGTAAGACAAAGCATAAAGTTACACTCCTCTAAAAAGTTCAGAAAGCTCCTTTTCCTTAAGCCATTGAAGCACACACTTAGTCTTTTTTACATTTAGCTATTTTGTTGCCAATCTATCCAGAAAGAGACCAGGCAAATGGAACCAACAGCTATGGATATGTACAAACATTCCAGAAATTTCAGAAAGTTGTCCTTCTGTTTAGTCCTGGTCTCCTTTTGCAAATGTTATGGAACCACCCATAACCATCCATCTCTCTAATTGTGACCTTGTGGAGTGTAGCTCTTCTTCAAACCTGCTGCAGAAAACACTGCCAATCACTCACCACCTGGTTTCCTTCCCCCTTTTCTAGTAAGTTAATACACTTCTTGTAAATGAAAAGAGCAATGATTGTGACTAGGTATTTCACAAATAGCTTAAAATACTGTGGATCAAGTCTCTTCATGCCCCATCCCCACGATTTTTTTCAAACCATTGTTTCTATCCAGTTATTGAGATAGTTCAGGTAACAACTCCCAAATTATCATAAACATATCAGGAAAACTTAGCATAAGTATTTCTTATGTAAATGTTAGTATATTCTCTAGCATTCAGGAACATAGCTTCATCTTTTGCACATATATTTCATCACTGTTAAAAACAAGGAAAAGTGAGCTCTGTAATCTAATTCTGACATTCCACACTAACAGAGTCAGCATCGGTATAGTGGGATGATCCAAATTCAAATCCACCTATTATTTGTATATGTTATATTAGCCAAGTTATTTAGTTTCATTGAACTTTGTTTCTTTATTTGTAAAATGGGAAATGGGGCATTATCTCCCTCACAGGGCCATTATGAGAATTAAATGAGATACAAGCAGAAAGATGTTATAAACTCTAAAGTGGTTTAAAGAAGTTAAAAATAAAATAGTGACACTTCCAGGAAGATGGCTGACTGGAGTAGCTTGAGATTAGCCCTGCTGCACGGAAAAGTTAGAGAATGGACAGGAGGGCGACTGAGGTGGCAATTCGGGAGTGTAGCTGACCTAGGAGAGCCTTCTGCACCACATATGGTAGCCCTCGTTGCAGAGGACAAGGAACTGAGGGGCAGAAAGCTGGAGCCTGGCTCAGAGGTGTGGAGCTGTGGAGCTCACAGCAGTACACAGACATGAACACGGGACTAGGAAGTAAACCAGGCCGCATTCCATGGGTGCGTTACCCTCACCAGCACAGCCCCATGACATGCGACTCACCCCACACCCCACACACCCAAACCCTTTCACCCGCTCTCATTCCTTGCACTCTAGGCACCCCCATCCCACCAGCCCTCAGTGTACACATCTGCCCCACACCCCCACCCCAGGTGCAGCTCAACCCACCTCTCCTGTACCCCTCCAGAGCACTACCTCTCCTCCCTTTCCCTGAAGGTTGTTGCCAGTGCATAAAGGCTGTGGGTATTAACCTCCATACCTAGGCTACCCCAGCCCCCTGCCAATAATGTTGCAGAGCCTCACCCCTCCCTCCCTGAGCTCAGCACATCCATTTACGTTACTCCCAGGCCCCTGCATACACACGGGCCCCCAATCACATCATTCAGCTCTGGGTACTGTGCTTTACAGCAGTCCTAGAACCATGCATGTGCACAGCCCTCAGCCTCACTTCCCAGTTCTGAGAAAGTGCTGACCTGCACAGCTGGGTCACATCTGCCCCCAATCCATGAAGGCATAATGCCTAACTGCTGCCACACCTCTACGCATATGCACAAAGGTCCCTGTCCCTTAGATCAGCATACACCAGGGTCATGTCCCCCAGACAGTGTACCTGCACAGCTACATCCTCCCTGGCTGCCGGGCGACTATGTTCACAAGCATCAGCGTAACATCCCCAACCTGCACCCATACCTGCCCTGGAACAAATCACTGTACTGAGTGCTCCACCCCATGCCCTGCTCCCTGCTGTACAACCATCCTGCAAACACAGGCCCTAGACTACTAAAAGAAATCAACTGCTAAAGTCAAGGTATTTACATGCAACAAAGACATCAGAAGATCACAAAGCATATCACAATGCAGACAGATATAGCCCTGCCTAATGAACAAATTAAAACACCTGAGGATACACAGACATTGGAACAACTAATCAAAGATGTTCATACAACTCTACTTAATAAAATAATTGGGATAGCAAGTGACATAAAGGAGATCAAGAAGACAGTAGAAGAGCACAAAGAGGAATTTGAAAAAAATAAATAAAAAATAGTAGAAATCACAGAGATTAAAGATTGTATTGACCAAATAAAAAACATACTAGAGGCACACAACACCAGATTTGAAGGGACAGAAGAAAGAATAAGTGATATGGAGGACAGGATAATTGAGTTTGAAAACTCAAAACAGCAAATGGCAAAAAGATGGAAAAAATTGAATGGAACTCAGGGAAATGACAGACAAAACAAAGCACAGAAATATAAGAATCATTGGTGTCCCAGAAGGAGAAGAGAGGAGTAAAGGGCTAGGAAGAATAGTTGACGATATAATGGGGGAAAACTTCCCAACCCCCATAAAGGGCACAAATATCCAAGTCAAAGAAGCCCAAAGAACTCCAAACAGAACAAATCCAAATAGGCCTTCCCCAAGGCACAAACTAATCAGTCTGTCAAATGTTGAAGAGAAGCAGAAAATCCTGAAAGCAGCAAGAGAAAAACAATCTACTACATTCAAGGGAAATTGAATGAGACTGAGATCAGACTTTCAACTAGCACCTTGGAGGTGAGTAGGCAGTGGTATGATATATTTAAGATCCTGAAAGAGAAAGACTTCCAGCCAAGAATTCTGAAACCAGCCAAACTGTCCTTCAAAATCGGGGGAGAGATTAAAGTTTTCACAGACAATGAAGTCCTGAAAGAATTTGCCAACAAGAAACCAGCCCTACAAGAAATACTAAAAGGAGTTCTGCTGGTAGAAAAAAAAAAAAAAAAAAAAGACAGGAGAGGGAACTCTGGAGGAGGGCACAGAATTGAAGAGTACCACTAAGGGTAATTTAAATAAGACAAAGAGAAAGAGGGAAATGAATATATAGATATGACAAATAAAATAAAAAATTATAAGATGGTGGAATCAAGAAATGCTTTTTCAGTAATAACTTTGAATGTTAACAAGGAAAACTTACCAATTAAAAGATATAGATTGGAAGGATGGATTAAGAAACATAATCCAGCTATATATGCTACTTACAAGAGACTCATCTAAGACACAAGGATACAAACAGATTGAAAGTGAAAAGGTGGAAAAAGATGTAACCAAAAGAAAGCAACAATAGCTATACTAATATCAGAGAAAATAGATTTTAAGTGTAAACCTCATAAGAGACAAAAAAAGGACACTATATACTAATTAAAGTGTCAATTTACCAAGAAGATATAACAATCATAAATGTTTACATTCCCAATCAAGGAGCTCCAAAGTCCATGAGACAGACATTAGCAAAACTGAAGGGAGCGATAGATGTTTCAACAATAATAGTAGTAGAGTTCAAAACACCACTCTCCTCCATAGATAGAACAACCAGACATAAGATCAACAAGGAATTAGAGAACTTAAATAACTTGATAAATTAATGAGGACTAAAAAATATATATAGATCATTGCACCCCGCAGCACAAGGATATACATTCTTCTCTAGTGCTCATGGAACATTCTCCAGGATAGATCATATGCTGGGGCACAAAACAGGTCTTCATAAATTAAAAAAAAAAAAAAGAAATTATTCAAAGCACTTTTTCTGATCACAGTGGGAGGAAGCTGGATATCAATAACCACCAAAGAATGAGAAAATTCACAAATATATGGAGGTTAAATACCACACTCTTCAACAACTAATGGGTCAAAGAAGAAATTGCTAGAGAAATCAGTAGCTATCTGGAGATGAATGAAAGTGAGAATACAACTTATCAGAATTTATGGGATGCAGGAAAGGCTGTGCTGAGGGGGGAAATGTATTGCCTTTACAACCTATGTTAAGAAACAAGAAAGAGCAAAAATCAAGGACTTAACAGCAAACCTGGAGGAACTCTAGAAAGAATAGCAAACTAACCCCAAAGCAAATAGGAGAACAGAAGTAAAAAAAAAAAAAAAAAAAAATTAAAGCAGAGGTAAATGAATGGGAGAAAAAAAGAAAAATAGACAGAATCATCAATAAAACCAACAGTTGGTTCTTTGAGAAAATCAATAAAATTGATGGACCACTAGCAAGACTGACAAAGAAAAAGGGAGAGAGGATGCAAATAAACAAAATCAGAAATGAGAAGGGGTGCATTACCACAGACCCTGAAGAAATAAAATAAATCATAAGAGAATATGATGAATAACTATATGCCAACAAACTAGACAACTTAGATGAAATGGACAAATGCCTGGAGACACACAACAAGTTACACTGACTCAGGAAGAAATAGAAGATATCAACAAACCAATCACAAATAAAGAGATTCAATCAGTCGCCAAAAATATTCCAACAAAGAAAGGCCCAGGGCCACATAGCTTCACAGGGGAATTTTATCAAATGTTCCAAAACAAACTAACAACAATCCTGCCCAAACTTTTCCAAAAAATTGCGAAAAAAGTAACTCTACCTAACTCATTTTATGAATCTAATATCATTTTAATGCCTGAACCAGGAAAAGATGCAATAAGAAAGGAAAACTATAGGCTAATATCCCTAATGAACATAGATGCAAAAATTGCCAATAAAATATTAGCAAATCGAATCTAACAGCACATTAAAAGAATTATACACCATGACCAAGTGGGTTTACACCAGGAATGCAAAGATGGTTTAACACAAGAAAATCAATTAATGTAATACAGCACAATAACAAATCAAAAGGGTAAAATCATATGATCATCTTGATTGATGCTTCAAAAAATTCAAAAAATTCAGCATCTTTTCCTGAAAAATACACTCCAAAAGATAAGAATCAAAGGTAGCTACCTCAACATGATAAAGGGAATATGTGAAAAAAACAATAGCCAGCCTTGTACTTAATGGAGAGAGACTGAAAGCCTTCACCCTAAGATCAGGTACAAGACAAGGAAGCCCACTGTCACCACTATTTTTCAGCCTTGTGCTAGAAGTTCTAGCTAGAGCAATCAGGCAAGACAAAGAAATAAAAGGCATCCAAATTGGAAAGAAAGAAGTAAAACTCTCATTATTTACTCATGATATGATACTATATTTGAGGATCCTGAGAAATCTACAGCAAAGTTACTTGAGCTAATACACAGATTCAGCAAGGTGGTGGGATATAGAATTAATGTGCAAAAATCAGTAACATTTCTATACACAATGACCTAGTTGAGGAGTCATTTAAGGAAAAAAATTCATTCAAAGTAGCAACTAAAATAATCAAATACTTAGGAATGAACTTAACTAAGGACATAAAGGAATTGTACACAGAAAACTACATAACATTGCTAAACAAAATCAAAGGAGATCTAAACAGGTGGAAAGGCATTCCTTGTTCATGGATAGGAAAGGTAAATATAGTTAAGATGTCAATTCTCCCTAAATTGATCTACAGATTCAACAAAGTACCAAGCAAAGTTCTCACAACCTACTTTGAAGATTTGGAAAAGCTTACTACCAAATTCATCTGGAAGGGAAAGAGACACTGGATAGATAAAAGGATCCTAAAAATGAAGAACGAAGTGGGGGGATAAACATTCACTGACTTTAAAACTTATTATAAAGCCAAAGTGGTCAAAACAGCATGGTTCTGGCACAAAGAAACAAATATTGGCCAATGGAATCGAATTGAGAGTGCAGAAATAGACCACCAAATCTATGGTCAACTTATTTTTGACAAGGCCCCCAAATCCTCTGAACTGGGACAAAATAGCCTTTCAATAATTAGGCATGGAAGAACTGGATATCAATAGCCAAGAGAATGAAAGAAGACCCCTATCTTACACCCTACACAAAACAATTAACTCAAAGTGGATTAAACATCTAAATATAAGAACTAGCACCATAAAGCTTCTAGAAGAAAATGTAAGGAAACGTCTTCAAGACCAAGTAACAGGAGTTAGCTTCCTAAAATTTATGCCCAAAGCACAAGCAATAAAAGAAAAAATACATAAATTGGGACTCCTCAAAATCAAATGCTTCTGTACCTCAAAAGACTGCCCAAAAGCCAGTCAACTCAATGGGAGAAAATATTTGGAAATCACATATCAGACAAAGGTTTGATTTCCTGAATATACAAGGAAATGATACAACTCAACAACAAAAGAAGAAACAATCCAATTATAAAATGGGTTAAAGACATGAATAGGCATTTTTCTGAAGAGCAAATACAGGTGGCTCAAAAGCATGTGAAGAGATGCTCACTTTCACTGGTTATTCACAATGACCTAGTTGAGGAGTCATTTAAGGAAAAAATTTCATTCAATGACCTATGACCCAGCAATAGCACTACTTGGTTTATGTACAGAAGAGCTGAAAGCAACAACACAGACATTTGAACACATATGCGTCCCTGGCCCAGATAAGTTCTGAAACCTAGCCCAGCCTCTCCAGAACATCAAATAGTTCCATCTCCCTACCCCATATTGGTGACAAACTTCTAAATATCAAAAATTTAGAATTGTCATAGCCCAAACAACCCCAAAGAGAGGTATGAAAAGATCAAAGGTGATGGTGGAATTATATTTAGAAGATAGGACATAACAGATGAATATGAATGCTGAATCATTAAATAGATCTATTTTATCTCTCCATTATTTTAGAGCAGCTAGAAGTAAATACCTAAAATTGTGAAATTATAACCCTTGTCAAAGTCTGAAATATTTTCTATAACTAATTGATGTATTGTGCTTTGAAATTTATAGCTTTTGGGTATTTATGTTATTGTTCACAAGAAAGGAGGAAAAAAAAGAGTTTATTGTGATGATGAGTTTAGCTATTATTTAAACATGATAAATATAAGTACCTTCAAAACTAGTCAATTACTAAAAAAGTGTGACTATTACAAATAAAAATACTGAAGCTCTTGGAAGTTTATTTACTGTTGGTCTATTAATTTATATAATTCCCCCATGTCTAGCAGAATCCATTGATTGTAAAGTAATTTACAGACATCAACTTTCTAGGCTGTGAAGGCTTTTGAAATTATAAGGAAGAGACAGTTTGTTGAAATCCTGTTATAAAGTTGTCATAATTTAAAATATAGTTATAGATTTCAGAATGTAAATGGTTGTCATCAGAATAAGATTACAAGTTTCATGAGCGTCAAGAAATTCAGTTTACTTAACACCAAGTCAATGACTTTGCAGCAATAGTGAGTTAAAGCACTTCAAATTCTGATTGAATAAGCCCATTAAAGGCACAGAAAGGGATTTCGAAGTACTGGGCATGTTTGCCAGCAGTTGATGCAACAGGGCGTTTTGAAGGTTACAGTAGCCCAAACTTTCAAATTTAAGGTTACGGTAGCCCAGTTTTTCTCAAATGTTTGCTATGGTCACATATCATCTGCAGTATTATTTAAATAAAATTGTATTTTATATTCATATACTTTTACTTAACTGTTTTTATTTTAAGTGGAAAACTGTATTACCATTATACATGGAAATTAAGTATTTTTGTTCTAAATAGACAAACATGAAAATATAACGAAAGCAAAATCGGTATCATCTCTGCCTAGATTCTGTTGGTAGCTGAGTCTAAGGCTTATGCTGCACATGCTTTGTTTTGTTTGTTTTTGCTTATTTAAAGGAAATGACCAAGTTTCTATAGAGGTTTTATTAGAACCAAACTGAGATTCCTCATGATATAATCAGAATGGTTGAAAGAGATGTGAAAAGAGAGTAACTTCAGTAATATTTGATGCCACACTGTATCATGTACCATCTCAAATTATTTCACATATCATTTTGAGAATAACTGGAGGAACACATTAAGGGTTTGGAATTTTATTTGTTCAAGTATATGCGTACTTATAACACTTATTCATTAGGTCAAATATATAGAATTTAAATTAGAGAGAACAATTTCTTATAGCTAATGACAAAATCAGGCTAATGACTGTTAGAGGGAGAGTTTAGAAGAGGAAAGTTATTTCAGAACCAGAAGGGTGTTAGAGGCTATCCATTTAAAGATGGGGAAACTAAGGTCCTAAAGGATTATTAACTATATTATCTACGGTCCTGGAGCCATGTGGGCCAAGCAGAGCTAGAAATCTAGTGAAATGCCTGGGTGCCCAGGTCACTTCACTCCACCAAGATGATTTTCTTTTATCCATTTAAAATGGAAGAAGTTAGTTTTATCTGATTTTATACCTTTATTATAAATGCGAAAATAGGAATTTTCTTAAAACACATGCCCTATGATGGTAAAAAAGTCAAACATACTGGTGAAATTTTAAAACACTGTATTTTAATGAAGGTCACAGTAATGGCTTAATCAGGCAGTACTATCTCACTATCCTAGACAAGACAAAGATATAGGTCCCAGATTATGTTTTTAAGATTCTCCTCATCTTCCCAATGAATAGCTGATAACTTGGATGCAAATAAGTAGTAGCTTTTTCACCACCCCTGAGAATGACATTTTTTTAAAAAGCATTATGTATCATCTGACTTATTGTACTAATACATTGCCCAGCTTTTTAAAAAACAAGCAGACACCATATTTTATTTCTTTGCAATATATATGTCTTTGATGGGATATTTTTCTCATTTGAATTGCTTCATTTGAAATGTTTAGCTTCCATGTCTTCAGTTTTCAAAAGCCTTTTTTGTTTGTTCTCATCCCTTTCTTCTTTTTTTTTGACTTTATCAGTACCACAAGAGGTCTTTGCTTTAAGGACATTTACCAGGGCTTTTCGTTTCCGTCCTAGTGTCTAATATGTTTTGGGGACAATGAATGAAAAGTGCTAGTATTCAGATGGGGACTCCAGCACTGTTCTGTCTCTGTAACTGCCACCAGAACTGTGACCTCCAGTGCCTATTGCATAGAGGAGGAAACGAAGGACTTTCAAGGTCTCTTAAAGGAAAAAAAAAGCTGTAACTGTTTATAAAGCCATTTGCACTACAGAAATGATCAGTGAGAGTAGTATTTGTTGACAGTGGGGACTGGCCTCAATTGTCCCTTCGTTCCTGGCTGTTGCCTATGCAAACACTGTTTAAGCCAAAATAAATTTTTTCAGATCCAATGACCTAAACAGTATAAAAAGAATAAGCCTATTTTAAGAATTCTAAAATAACTGATGGCATTCCATGTCTGATTAATTGTTTTATATCCATCCTTTTTAAATAAACTGGCTCTGTTTTTATATTTGTTCTACTTTATTTTAAATTTGAATGAGGTAGGTTTACTATATAACTATAAATGCAGTTGTGTCCTCTCCCATGGCAACACAGTCTGCACAATTTAGCCTCTCATCCTAAAAATAACAGTCCTGGTTCAAGTGCAAACTATGATATATAAAAAGAGACTATTACATTAAAAATTGTGCCTGTTAGCCAAGTCCTCAATCCATTGATTCTTTTATATCAACGATATAAGTTTTCGTTGAATAAAAGGCCCTGGATTATCTTCATGACAAAAAATGAAAAATGATTAAAGTTTGAAAAAAATTTTCTAATCAGTTCTTTTGCTACTTGCCATGTGATTTGAGAGCATTACTTAGCAGCTTTGTTTCTCTGTTTTCTCAGTTTTCAACTTCAGAGAATACTTAACTCAATCCCTTTTATGGAATTTATATGGAAAATATATAGTACATGCAGATATAAGTTAATATTCTTACCACTATTATTGTTTTGGCTGAAAGTCACCATTATACAATGCTCTGAAATACATATTGTATTTTTTCAAGTCCTTATCAAAATATGGGGCTAAGAAAATATTCCATTACCTATACAGAATGGCTAGAGATTATTCCAACAAGTTCATGTTTAAATTGAAGTACTGATTAATTGTCCAGGAGCTGATGCCAGATTACAGAGTAGGATCATACTTTCTGTCTAAGTCATGCTATGCTTTGATCAAAAAATATTTCCTTTCTTATTGAATAAGGAATAAGATATCACAGGGGACCATTAAAAATAATTTCCCATACAAAGAAATAACTATCATAATATAATGGACACATACCTCCAGGTATAGGAGCATTTAGGCTGGACCTAAAATCAAATTTAAATCTTAGCATGCATAAATTCCAGTAAAATCCACAATTATTTGGTAAATAATTGTGTAATTATTTCAGTAAAAATAACACAAAATGTCAGGCTTTAAAAAAATCATAGTCAAAGATATATTATTCAGATATTCAATAAAATATCTGCCACATGCATTCATTTAGACTTAGGTAATTCACATACACATCACTCTCTTTATTAGCAATATTCATTATTTATTACATATTAATTATCAGATACTGTATTAGACAGTACAATATACCTATATCTACCACTAACCATAAATACCACCACTTATGCCAGCCATTATTTGAGCATCTTGGTGGTTTTGGTTCACTTGCTTATTTGTTCACATTGTAATTTTCTGTTTAGAGTGAATAATAAAAGAATAAAAAATGTTTGTGTGTGGACTGGGAGAATGAAACAAAAATGAAGGTATTTTCAAATATTTTCTTTCTTTTTAAATTTTATAATCTTGCCCAAAGATTAATAACCAGGAAGCTCTCAGGGAGTCAGATAATTACTAGGATCAATAAAGAAATGATTTATACCTATGGTTGAGTTTGAAGGTTTCCAGTAAGAATTTCTTCTTACTGCAGAAGAAACTGTGTCATTCAAATTACATATTTATAAACGATGACCATCAAAGGAAACTGATAGGATTGATAACCTGAATTGGGACTTTAGAAATATTAGGGTGGGGTGGATTGAATTATTTGTTGAATCTAGATTATTTGAGTCATCTCCACTCAAACTGAAAGCTCAACTTACATATTTATTTATTTTTTACATGGGCAGGCCCCGGGAATTTGAACCCAGGTCTCTGGCATGGCACGTGAGAACTCTGCCACTGAGCCACAGTTGCCTGCCCTCAGCTTATTTTGTACGCTTATTTTACATGCTGAGTGGCAAGGCACTCAGCATATAATGTTGCAAGTGAAGACAGATCGTGTTCTTACAGAGCTCACACAATCTTATGTAGGAGGTAGGTGATAAAGAGGTAAACCAGTCAATAACTGTTACTTATTAATTGAAAAGAGTTTTAGGAAGGGGGAAATGCCTATGATATGTTAGAGATGAATAGAAATAATAAATTTAAAGAGAGGAGTCAGGAAAGGTCTCTTTGAGAAGGTAATCTTTAATATGAATCTTGAATAATAAAAAGAAGGTAGCAGGCAAAGGCCGGAAGGGAGCATTCCAGGCAAAAATTGAAAAGCCCACAGAAATTCCTTAGATGTGCAGAACTTCGTGTGTTTGAGAACTGAAAGGAAACCCCTGTGTATGGACCCTGGACACCAAAGGGGAGAGTGATTTGAAATGATTGGATATAAAGACATTAGATCATGCAGGGATTTTAAGGCTGTGGTCAAGCATCTGGATAGTTTTAGAAGGAAATGGAAAACCATTGGAGGGTTTTTAACAGAAGAATAGACTGACAGCTCTGGATGCTTTGCAAAGGACTGACCACAGTTGGGTGATGTAGAAGTAGGGAGGTCTGCAAACAAGCTACTGCAAATAGTCCAGGCAGAAGGTAATCTGCTTTCCACCTGGCTTTTAACTATTTTCTTTCTCTATTCTCTCCCCGACGCCACCTCCTTTAAAGATTCTTCTCTTGCCTTGAATACATAGCCTCAGCCCTCAAAAAACTTATTAGACTTATAGGTATTTAAATATATCCTTTGGGATAAGAAGGACCAACCCCATGTTATGTTAGCAGAGTGTTCAGGTTCAGGATACCACTTGTCGAGGTCACACTGAGGAGAAGGGAAAACCCAGCGAAACAACATAAGAAGCTGAGAGCCACTGAGGTAGGCAGGTGTGAGTACAACAAAGACAAATTCCAGATACCAAATTCAGAGATCATATGTTTTGGCAGTCAAATCTTATAATATGTATAATCTGAAATATGCCTTGTCCACTGTCTTCGCTTGCAGTGCCCATTAAAGGAAAGGTTAGAATATTGTCAATCCCTTTAAGTGAATCTGCATAAACACTGTGATGGGAAAGGAAAAAAGAAAACAGTAAAATAAACAAATAAATAGATAATTAAATAAGTGATTCTGGAATACCCCAACATACATTCCTATATGCCCTCAGTATGCCTAACTACGCCTTCATTGTTGGCCAACTTTCAACTGCCCTCTGGATAGTTCTAGGTTTTAACCATTTCAAATATGTTCTACTTCACAGACAACATTAAAACTCCAATCAACCAAGAAGCAACAGAACTAAGACTGGAAAGGATGAGTAGAGTCAGATTATAGAGGGTTTTCAAAGCAGGTCCAGTGAGATTAAAATTTCTATGTGAGACAGTGGACCACTACTGGGGTTCGTGCAAGGAAGAGCCACTTCCAATATTATTAAAGGAAAGCAAGCAGAGATAATAGTTGCTCATTAAATACCCAATTTATGTCAGGCACTATACATATATATTCTCATTTATTCATAAGAACTATCTTTAAAATGCAAATACTACCTTCCTTTTACAGAAATATGCTATCACAAATACCACATATTGGGTTTTGGCTTAGTAACTGGAATTTATTGGCTCACAGTTTGGAGGTTAGAAGGGGTCCAAATTTAAGATATCAGCAAAACATGCTTTGAGACTGTAGTGTACTGACTCCTGGCAATCCTTTGGGTTCCTTGGTTTTTCCCTCTACCTCTTCTCACATGGCAGTGTCCTCTGGTTATTGCTGACCTCTGACTTCTTTCTATATGGCCTTTCCCAACTTTTGTCTTCCAGTTTCCTCTCCTTGTAATGCCTCCAATAATATGTATTCATTCAGTGGGCCCACACCTGAACTAAAAATAACATCTTAAAGTGGTCCCATTTACAAATGGGTTCACACCCAGAGGAAATCAGATGAGGATTGAAAACTTGTACATAATTCAAAATGAGATTCATAATTGAAGTGAATCTCAATTTCATTAAATAGCAGCTAAATTCATAGTAAATGAGGTGCTTATAACTGAAACAAAACGGTTGATTGTCTTACATTTGGAAGCCACTTGCCTGCCCTTACTTTGCTTACATTAGTTTCCTGAAAACCTCCCTCCCCATCCAAGAAGTTATAATAATGCAACAAGTCTTGTCACAAAGTTTTGGACTCAGAAGACATATTTGTCAGGTGTCAGAAAATACAACTTAACATACAAAATGAATTCTGTGGCATGGGGGCCCCTTCAATGTCTCTTCCTCAGCAGCTCTTCCGACAGGACCTGATGTGACAGCAAGATAGATGAGCACAAACGTGCCAACACCCCACCCACCAGAGGCCGGACCAGATAACCATGAGAAAGAAGTCATGATCTGCACCAGCCTGATATCTCCCAGGGGTGCCTGCAGCCACATGCCACCCCCAACCCTCTTGGTGTAGTGTTTCCTTTAAAACCACAAGCTGTCAGAAAGTGAGTTGGAGCCATCTTTCTTTTCTCTTTAGCTAGTAGGTTTCTTTGGCTCCCACTTGCCTGCTCTACCTTTGCTCTCTATCGGTTTCTTTAGGAATAAACTATTAAGATTTAACTCGCTGTCTTATGTGGAATCCTTTAACAATCCCATGTCTAACAATATTCATGTAGCTTAATACCACCACCACTTTGTATCACTTTTGATAATATGAAGAAAGAAAACAAACCTGGTGAAAATAAAAGTATGAAGAAGAACCAATGAATAGAAAAGTATTGAAGAAGAGGGAAAAAAGGCTTTCACCAACTAAATTAAGACAAAATATCTAAGAAAGAAAACCCTTTCTTAAAGCAGACTGATTATGATTATATCCATAATTATACCAGTGGAGGCATGAACTATAAGCATACTTGTAAAGCTGTGAGTAGTATAAAATAATAAGTAGTAGTAGTTGGGGATAAGCTGAGTCATTGCCTTTCCATGGTGTGACGATCACAAAAGAACAATTACAAGTGTGACACTTTAGAATTATTTAAGAACTATGTTTTCATAATCACCAAAGGTAATTTGTTTCCATGTTAAACTGCTCTTTACTCACAAAGTTGTCCTCGACAATTAAACTAAGTTTTCTTTACTCAGCCCAAGCCCAACTAATTTAACTCTGAGTGACTGGTAGAAATAGATTCATACTTTCCCACCTGTAAGTAGATAATTCTGTTTCTCTGTTACTTTTCCTCCAGTTTGAACATGCCCAGTTCCTTAACACTTCCTTATAAATCTCATTTTTCAACTCTTTTAACATTTTTCTTGCTCTCTTCTGAACTCATTCCAATTTATCTATGATTTTCTTTTAACTGGGGAACAAATACCAAACACAGTTATTCGACTGAGGCCTAAGGAGTGCTAGTAGAGCAAAATAATTCTCTCTTATTTCATCCATGCTCTGCCTATTAATATACCCCAAAGTGGTAGCTAAGATTTTATATGGCACCATCATATTGTTGACTTATGCTCAATTTATCATTCATTATAGTTTACATCTCCATCCCCATGGAGCAATTGTTTGTGCAGTTTACATTTGTTTTTATTTAATCCCATTGTATTGATTTCAGCCCTACATCCTATTTATCAAGATGATTGTTTGCCATACTATTGTCCAATTTGCTTCCAATGGCACATGATACACCAAGTTCTTAACTGTGTAAGTGATTAACACATCTTCTGCTTTATCTCCTCCAATCTCTGTGTACACACATGAATGCTTTATTTAACTGGTAAATTAAGCTAGGATTTAAAATATTCCCCCTAATGCTTACACTACTAACCTCAAAAATTATGATTTATTGAGTGCTGACTCTATTTCAGATACTCTTTGTCATCATATTAATCCTTATAAAACTATTCTTAATGTCTGGTTAACCACATTTTACAGTGGAAAAAGTACCTGAGGGTCATATATGTCCAATGATTTTCTTTAGTGCATAACTAAGAAGGAAAGGAGCTGGAATTGAACTTGGTCCATTTGATCTTACACTAAAGATTTGTCCAATGCACCAGGAAATAATGCAGGAAAAAATGCAACAGTTTGTTGTACCACCAGATATCTTAATCATACTGCTGTTACTAGATAGAATTTAATGAAGATACATGGCAGTGTGTTCACCCCAAGGAGTTTTCTTTTAGAAGGATGGTGATATGAATGATGAGGTCATTGCTCCTGGGGACAGAGGTGATATCAGTCACAAAAGTATTGTCCAATATATAAAATCCCTGGTATCAGAAAGCCTACTGAACAGAGTTCATCACAGGGTGTTCTCCCACCCCTTTTTCAAAATTAAAAATGCAACCCAGCTAAGACAATGTAAGTACCTTACTACTACTTGTTTCCTTATTTCAAATACTGAATCCAAATACTATCCATCTAAATCACTGGCCTAAGTCAGTGGTTACTAAATGAAGTCCTTAAGCCCTTTTGGATATTTTAAAAGTTCCTAAGGGATGCTGTAGATTTTAGTATACTAGACTTAAGAAAGCACATGCTTGTTTAATTAAGGCTTTACGAGCTGACTGTGTGACTTGCCTACATCAGCAACTTAGCCATAGTCTTTTCAAACAAAAGTGCACATACGCTCACTTAACTGGTGAATGTAGAATTGAATTGCCTCAGGGAATGGGTACCTGGACAAGTTATACAAAGTGGGGCTTGCTCTTAAGGTTAATGCAAATATGTATATTTCTTAGAAAAGGATACAGGGAATAAATTGTATGGAACAAGAATAAATGGTGGATGATGATAATAGACTCTCATTAAATGGGAAGTTTAGTTAGTTAAAAATAATTAGCAAGACTAAATGAACTTGCTGTTTTAGGACAGTTCCTTAGCAATGGGTTTTCTTTAGTATCAGCATATATTTCATCCTTATCTTGCATGCCTGATGGGTGGAAGAGAATATGTCAAAAAGATTTGGTTTTCAATAGAAAGATGAGAAAATAGTCAGCTAAATACAGCTACGTTCTGCTAGATCAATTCAGAATATACTGAGTTCTGAATTCAGATTCTGTCAAAAGTATACAACACTTGCTGGTGAAATAAAAAGACCCTCCTCAGTTACTTGAGAAGTAGGAGGAGGCCAAAAAGTGACATAGCCAGGTTTAAGGTTCTGTCTGAGAAGAGGGCTCCTTGTCTGGAGCTGATGCCATATCCTCCAAGAGTTGAGTATAGGCTATGGGCAGATGAGCACTTTGTGTCAGAGGAAGGGACTATTCCCCAAGACTTGGAATCAGTTTATACGTGAAATGAGGTATTGCAAATGTCCAACAGAAGGCTGGGGATGGGGAAGGGGGTGGGGATCATTTCTCCTGTACTTTTCCTGAACATCCTCATCCCTGATTCTTTTCTCACTACATGAGATTTATCATCATCACCAATAACTTCAAATAAAAAGAACAACCTCAAAGCCAATACTGTTTCTTAGAATTGAAAATTCTAATTTATACTAAACACATTAAAATAGGTTCCCAATAGGTAAACTATGAGATTCATTTAGGGTGAAAATAAGTTCTTCATTTAGAAATGTTTGATAGCACTGAGACTTGATTCTAGTTGTATGCTACTGCTTGCATCATCTTTTCCTGAGCATTGATCTTTTTTCTTACCATTCTTTTAACTTGAATGGATCTCAGCTTCATCTACCTGGATTTTCGTTTGGTTGTTTGTTTTACTTGCTTATTTTCTTTTTTAGTAGTCTGTAAGAGAAAGTATATTATGGGTCTGGAGTTGTTATAAATATCTTCTTAAGCCTTAAAAAAAGAACAAATTAACCATGAAAAAGCTATTGCCAATGCCAAAAGAGGCTCGATAGTCACCATGTATGTAATTGTTATGAGAGGACTTGATGAAAGAAAAGAGACTGCTACATGAAGGAAGAAAGAATAACCACAGTTAGATTGAATTCTGGAAAAGATGGAGGTCAAGAAATGCTTGTCTAATAAAATGATCAAGGCCATTGCAACCAGGTAGCTCCAGTTAGAATTACAGGTTCATGAGAAGTTAGAGAAAGTAGATGAAAGATAGGGTTAGTCTTGCTATCATTTAAGTCTCATTTAGACAACAGTTTTAAGAGGTTTCTCCTCCCTTTTCTGGTATTTATAAACTGTGGTTAGAAACATAGTCGGCCTTCAAAAATGAAATATTATTTCAGCTGAAAAACTGAAACTATTAGGTGTTATATTCAGCATACAACACATCATATAGATAAACATGAAAACATAGATAAAAATAAAAAAATAAATGCAGTTATTTTTATTGTAGAAATACCTAAAAGAAAAACATTCTAAGGGCCATGAAGATACAATATCTACTAAACTAAAAACAGGCAGAAAGGATAAAAAAATCTCAGCTATTTCATTTTGGGTCTGTTTTAGTTTGCTAGCTGCCAGAATGCAATGCATCAGAGATGGATTGGTTTTTAATAAAAGAGGATTTATTTCCTTAAAAATGTGTAGTTCTTCAGAGGAAAGGCAGCTAACTTTCAACTCAGGTTCTTTCTTACATGGGAAGGTACAGGGCAATCTCTGCTGACCTTCTCTCCAGGCCTCTGGGTTCTAACAACTTTCCCTGGGGTAATTTCTTTCTGCATCTCAAAAGGCCTGGGCTGAGCTGCAAGTGCTGAGATGCAGTATGCTGAGCTGCTTGGGCTGTGGTACATTCAGCTCTCTCATTTAAATTTCCAGCCCATTAAACATCGTTTGTTGCAACAGGCACACCTCCTAGCCAGCTGCAGATGTAATCAGCAACAGATGAGGTTCACATGCCATTGGCTCATGTCCACAGCAATAGAACTAGGCACCTTTACCTGGCCAAGTTGACACTTGAACCTAACTACCACAGGGTCTTGCAGGGGAAGATAAAACCATAAACTATATCAAACTGAATGAACAAACCCCCCAAAACTCTACCATTTACAAATTATAATTAAAATGGCAGGTATACATCAAGATTTTTATTGTAACAAACTTATTTTCAAATACAAATATATTCTCATAAAATAGATTCAATGGCAAATTGATATTACTATGTTGTTTGGTTTTCACTTAGATTGTCAAGTGTGTAAAGAATTGGACAGCACTTTCTGTCTTCTAAATTTGACTACACACAGTTAATGACTGATTTTATTCTGTTGAAGAGAAAAATCTATGCCATCATTTTATAAATTGCCCCAATGCAAAGATAATTATATAATTTTCTTATCAGAGCTAAAGCTAATAATTTATTACTAACATTATTTTTAATTTAAACACTCATGAAGGCATCCCAGACAAGGGAGTATTATAAAATATTCAGAAAGAGATTCCAACTTCATAAAATGTGGAAAATCACTGTTTCTTCATGAATTTTTTCCTTTTTTTTTTTTTTAGCTGAAGAGAAAACAGATTCAATAGATTATTTGCCATCTTATACTCAGCTTCTTTGTTTCTAATTTAAAATTTCAGTTTCCTGTTGGCAATTTTTACATTTTATTAACTGGCACCCTTTGTACTGAAAACGTGTGTTTTTCATTATTAGCCATCTGCTGTAAGAAATGTTGAACTATTTACATTATTAGGATATTTGTTTTTGGTGATACAAACCTTGTCCCAATTCTGTGGCCAACTACATGGTATGTTTGACTAACTAAACAAAATAATGTTATGCTCAAAAATCAATACCCATATGATTAATAGGAATAAATACTTTAAGAAAAGGTCTGGAGAATAAATATTTAAAGATCAAGCCTTGATAATACCCCCAAAAGTTCTTTTATCAAATATCAGATAGATTATTTTTTGAAATTGATAGAAATTCCGATAAAAACAAAGCAATTGGAATACCAGAATGTCATCAAATTGGCATTTAGCAAAACAAACATCTGATGTAATTGGGAATATTCAACCATGTACAGATCTTCAAATAAATGATAGCTGCTAAGCAGAATGAAAGTCATTAAAGGAAGTCTCTATTATAAAAATGGGTTCAACCTAAACAGATTTTATAACACCTATATCTGAGAGGTTTTATTAGCAGAGGCCAAGTTTCATAATTTATGTTGGATATTATAATACTGTTATGCAGAATAAGTTTCGGAAGGATATTCTTTAAAATGACAGTTTATACAAGTGCAATTAACTCCCACCATGGGAAATGCATATTTAATTTTAAAATACTAAAAGAAATACTTGCTCACAGAAATAAATCCAGAACCTTATTTCTCAAGAATTTAAATCATTTTAGTTAACCTTACTTCTGAGAATATTTCATATTGGGCCCAGACAAGTGAAGTTTTTCATTCATATTTACCCATTACTTAACAGTTTTTCATTTAGACTCCAAACTCTCTCAGGATTGAGACCCAATTCCTTGTCAGTTGCTTTCCCAAATCTCCTTCCCTCAACATCATGAATAATGTTGATAACTTATTGAATTAAACCTAATGAATGTCTGGAAGCATACTATCTTCCTTACAACAGGTAAACTTGTTTTTCTAAATAGAAGAAAGCACAAGTGCATATTTAAAAAAGAGCAATATTCCATGTCATGATGTCCTAATGTCTTTTGCCATTTTTTCAGTGTATTCCATCTGTATTTTTATGTGGCACACACAGCTAGCTGTCTTTCAAAAATCACCAAAAATACACAGATGTGTAAATAAACATATGTTTTGCCTTACAAAAAAAAATTGTAATTCCTGAAGAAAGAAGACAAACACACTCTAGTTTTTGGTAATTTGTTTCACTGTTATTGGTAGACTAAGGTTAGCTTGTATTTGGTATTATAACTTCATCTTGAGAATCAGAATGGGGTAGTCTTTTTAATAAGAATTTCTTCTTTTTAATAAGATATTTGTAAAAATAGCCAACCGTGTATCTTCAGTTGTCAAAACAAATCATTGGTAAGGAAAAGTGATGTATGAAAACACCCCAGTAAATACAGAAATACTCCAAACCAGGCAAGGAGCACATGCATTTTTAGACCTAAATAGGAATTTTCTTCCTTGTCAGGTAAAGTGAAAAAGTAGTCCTATTGCTTTGTGGGTGTTTTGCTACTGCTTTGGCTTGGAATTTTATAGTAGGCACATTCTACCTCTATAATCATTTCTTATATCCAGCCATGCCTTTCCACGAAATAAAATACAAAAATTGAGCACTTTCCTCAACACAATAACCATAGCAGTGTTTTGCACAATATCAGAACATTTTTTAGTTGTCCTGGTAAAAAGCATAACTTACATTGGGGTTGGTCTGAAAATAAAGTTTTCCACCAATGGGAGAAATAGCCGTCTTGTGCATACAAGATAGACACTCTGTCCATCTTCCTGGGAACAGAGATCTGACCACTTTGAAGATGATAATTCAGTTGACCTAGGGGCCCTTTGATGACAAGGACCATAGTTATTCATCTGGTACAAATGTTGACAGTGAGAGCACTCTAGGCTTTATTAAATAAAGAAAGAAATGTAGGGAAGAAATCAGTCTACCAGTAAGTATTATATACGTACTTAGAAGATGGATGTTTGAAGTCTGGGAGTCATACTTGATCCTTCCTTTTCCTTCACATTCCAAGCCCCATCCAGCACCAGGTCACAGGTAAACTTTGAATCTGGCAACTTCTCTCCATATCCACTGCTATGGATCTCAGTCCAGCTACTACCATCTCTTGCATTCAACAGTTTTTTTTGGTCTCCTTTTATCCAGTCTGGCCCCCTACAATTCACTTTACATACTAAATCTGAGAGATATTTTCAATAACAAATCAAATCCTTTATCCTTCACCCACTGCCACACCTTGAAAATATTCAGTGGTTTCCCCTTTACTCTTATGATGACTATTGAAAAATCCCAGGTCCAGTCTCGAAGGCCCTGCATAGTCAGATTCTGCCTCACTCCTCATTTGTATCTCAGACCATACGTCTTACTGGCTCTCATCACACCAGGCATGCTGGACCTCTTCCGGTTGCTAAAATGTGCCCCACTGCCCATGATTTATTTCCCCTGCTCAGAATATGCTCCACCCACTTCCTTGTCCTAGTCAGGCCCTGCTCCTTAGGGTTTCAGCTGATCACTTATTTCCTTCGGGAAACCTTTCCTGATCACTAAGTTATGTACTTTGCTCATAAAGTGCTATATTCCTCTACTTCAGAGTACTAAACTCCATCTGAAATTATGAACTCATTAGTGTGATTATTTGATTAACATCCATTTTCCTCTTAGACTATAATTTTCATGACGGTCTAGATTGTGGTTCATTTTGCTCATGTATCCCTGAAACATAGCAGAAAGCCTGGCACATGGTTTTGGCTCTTAAAAGAAAAAATATATATATACATATATATATATATTTGTCAGATGAATGAGCCTGTGGGTTCCTTTCGTAGAAGTGAGGATGGGCAGTGAGCGTGCCACGTCCAGATTCTCGCCCGCCTTTGTGAGCAGTTCTAGTATTTTGGAAAGAGTTTACTGCGGTTTCTGTACATGGTTAGGAGACGTAAATTTGTGTGCCACTAAATATAATAGGCATCTTTATTGATCTTACTGGACTATATGGAAATTTGTTTTGTTTTGCTTTTATTTTGCCAACTCCTTTTCTAAACCAGTGCGCTAACCAGCTAAACTCATTACTGTGGCCGTTAGCTATTGTCTTGAGAAAGATGCCGATGTTTTTAAAGAGCTTCTAACCATCTGCTGGTGATAAAAGGATTCTTGCATTCATATAGCCCTTCTAATTCCAAAAGCCTTTATTTCTATTATGTCCTTTATCTAAAACACAACCAATGAGGTGGATGGCCATTATTATCCCCATTTTACTATGGAGACAAGGGATAGCATACTCAGGAGGGCAGCTTTCCATGTTGAGGTTTTGGTTGGTTGTTTTCTTTTAATCATTTTGTTTCTCCCTACCAAACAATCTGACAGTGACATCACAAAGGAACATTGGCATAGAATATTGTCTTTTTCCATTTTGTCTTAAAGGGATTTGAAGAAGTTGAAGCATAAGGCTGCACTCTTTTTCAGGAACTTAGGAAAATCACTTTTAAAGAGCTTATTTAGTGTTTAATGAAATGAGGGCAAATTGTTAAACTGCAAGTTGAAGTTCTGAACAAGAAGCTGAAGGTAATAGAGACCAATACAGACCAGACATAATGAATCCCAAGTATTGAAAATTCACTCTGCCATGCAATAAAGCTTTAACTTTTTAAGGGTCTTATCAGTAGAACTATTAACCATGTCTTCATGGGCCCTTTATTTTGCTAATGTGTGTTTACTTGTTGTCCTCTATATAGTTATAATGGTTAAAAATGTAAGTTCTGGCATTATATGATAAGGATTCAGAACTCCCTTTCCTTACGTTTATATTCCTTATTGTTTTTAACTTGAATTATGCTTTAGTTTCTTCATCTGTAAAATGGAGATTCTAGTATCTTTTCAGGGCAAGTGTTAGGTTTTGCAGGGCCTGAAGCTTACATAATTGGGTGTTAGAGGAAAAGGTTGTATGGCATGTCATTATGAAAAAGCATACATACAAAATAACCGTATGTACACAGTTCAATCCCTTCTCTGAGACTTGGGAGAAGATAATGCAAGTGAGGGTCTTGAAACTTAAGCTTCAAATGTTTCACTTCCGTATTCTTAAGTTTTTGCATTTGTTGTTGTTTTATTTTTAATGAGGATTGATTGAGTGGGGAAAAAGCTACATAGCACATAGTAAATGCTTAATAAATATTAATCTTCCTCTTCATTATTATTACTTTTAATAGAGCTCAGAAAGGTCTCAGAAGAAATAATTTCCATCTCCAATTCCTTAAATTTTAATTTTATTCTTACAAGGCTAAATGGTAGAGAGGACTAGCGTGAAAGGGTGATACGTGTTTTGGAATTAGTCTATTCAATCATATTTTACTGAATGAAATTATATCAAGCAGTTTCTATGGGCCAGGAATGAATTGGGGAGCAAAACAGTTAGGAGAAGGACAAACAGTGAAATGTAAAAAATAATTTAAAATGTGTAAAAACAAATGTGTGCAAGTACTATGGGGTAATAAATGGGTGTAGTGACAGAGATTAATGAGCAAGAAATTAATTGGATAGGAAGACCTGGCTGGTAGTGGTAATCATTAAGTGGAAATTTGGATGTTATGAATGACCCCGTAAAAAGCAGCTGGGAACAGCATTCCAGACAGAGGGAGCATCCGTTTTGCAGTCCCTACTGGAACGAACACTCTGGTAATAGGCTCTGGTAATAGGGCACTTTCATAGATCAGTGTGAGGGCAGTGACTGATTGATCCTAGCTGCTTCATTGAGATATGTTCTTTAAAAGAGGAAAAAAGACAACACACATTTTGATTCAGTCGAGCATGGAAAGCTCAGACTTAGGCTACTGGAAAAATAGCTTCCTCTATACAACTGTGAACTCTCAGGTTAGACCTGTCTTAATCTACTTGTCGTGCTGGCTTATTGAAGCAAGCTTGAGCAAGGATGCTTAAATTCACTTCTAGGCCTATAGCACATCCATGAAAGACACATTATAAAGACCAGGTGACACCCTCTAAGGGGAACTTCTTAAATATAACATAACGGGTTCTATGAAGGGATTTTTAAAAAAATTGTGCTTTACTGTCAATAAAAAGTAGGAAATAGAAAAACTGTTTTAAGGTTATATAGCTAAAGAATAAATTCAAGCATTCTAATCTGGAAGAGCGAAGAATTGGTGGTATCATTAAAGGATTCTGAGAGAAGATGTGCTTAAAAAGAGATGAGGGCTATGTTAGCAGAAAAGGGAAAAGTTCAATGTAGAAGATACCTATTTTTTTAAACTCCCAGCATCATCATCCTTTCAGCCTGTGGCATATGCATGAGGAATCCCTTCCAAATCTCTGAACAATATATATTCAATATATATTCTCTATGTAAGAAAGATATACATTCTATATCTTTCTTACATAGAGAGTTTCCTCAAATATTGGATTGGAGGGGCTCCTCAAACGATGTGATACCCATCTCATGGTCTAAACCAAAATGGGAAAGTGCTAATCTGCCAACAGACCAACTAAAGTGTTCAGGAAATAACAAAACCTAATGGGATGAAACTGAGTATCATCGATTTGATCCTCAGCCTATGTCTTCAGACCTAGGGATATGCTTATCCTCTGAAATACTGACTTAATTTTAGTGACCATCTTAAATAGGTTACAGTAACAATTCACACTTAACCATGCTTAGCCCTGAAAGCATTTATGTTGACTTCTCTCTCCCTTCCCAGTAGCTAACATCATCTGAATGTAAAGAGTAAAGTTGCTAAATATTTTTGCGGAGAGCTTTGTTTGTAGTCAATTAATAATTGTTAAACAAAAATAAAAATATATATCCCTATGGGACTTGGAGAAAATCCAATCCCTGAGATGTCCCTATTAATCTATTGGGTCATCATGAAAAAAGTCTTTTGTTTATCAGTGTCCACCATTGTTCTCAGGATTCATTAAGATGTCACATCTAATTCGGTGCCATGTAGAAGATGTTTTTTTTTCCTTGTTAACTCTTGCATTGGATCAACCATAAGATTCTAACTGTCCACAACAAGGCCCTGGCATTTTCTCATTATCTTAGCTTTCTTTCAGGGTTCAACATCCTTTGTAGGTGTTAAAGGGTCTCAGTAAGTTTAGAAGTGGTTGGAAATCTCATGCAGTCAGGAATCACATGACCATTTTCTCAATTTCCAAACTGCCTCCAGTTAGAGCTCCATTATAGCTCTAAGTCTTCCTCTGACTGTACACGCCCTTAAACTCCGTAAATGTGTGTTATCTATGGGGTTTCATGCCTTGTAATCTGTTAGCGAGGCTTGCGAAAGGAAGTTGAAGCTATCTCATAATGCCTTTGACTGGTTCTAAGAATCAAGGCTATTATTTTGCTAAACACAACAAATATTCACCCTCTGTTAGGGAATTCAATGTCCTACACTATCTTTATCCTTACCTAAAATGAGACCAGGATCCATGACTTTTCCTGACAGGTGCTCCATATGTGCTAAATTCCCATCAATCATTATATTCCCATCAATCATTATTCCTAGGGTGAGAGCATCAGTAGAGCAAACACACATATCATGGTTTTGACCATGAAAACATGACCATGCACACAAATCATTGCATTCTCAATGAGCCATAATATCTGTGATGGGTAAATAAACATAAAAAGAATGGCTTAGAAACAACACTGCAAACAGTTGTGCTTGCACTGCCTACAAGCTCCACAGGCTCTTTAGAGCTTGTGAACATGCAGTAGGTCTTATACTAGGTCTTATACTAGGGTGAGGCTTAGTCATTTTAGGTTGTTCGGTGCAGGTTTGGGCAACAAATCACATCTTCACAATTCATGAAAGCTTTTATAGGTATTTCAGGTCCTAACATTTTCACATAGGTTGTTTTGACTTCTGGGCAATCTTTTTTTTTTTTTTATTCTAAAGCAATAGGGGAAAGGGTTCAATAGATATTTACACCTTCGTTTCTGGAAATTTTTAATTTATAAACATCATTTCCTGAATATGTTTTCCCTCCCTGTGGTCATCTCCTACCACTTATCTGATTATGACTCAAAAGGAAGCATAAATGTGTTTTGATTTATACTGCCTGAGCATTCCAATTCGAATCTGAATACATCTATCTTATCAAATGCAATGTTATGTAGACCACTTGTCCTCCCTCCTGCTTTTTGTGGCAGAGATTTACACTGTAATCTCCCAACACATTTGAATTAGAGATGTGAGTCCTGATGACAACTTTCTGCAGGCTGAAATTATAAAGGTAAAAGCTTGATCCAGCAAATCTTCCTCTCTTCATTCTAGGATTCACTTTCCTTGATGTTCGAAATAACATTTATGATGTTTCGTTTGTTTAGCAACTTTATTTTATTTATGTTAAATATATTGCCTAACAAATTCTGGTGCATTTTCACTATTTATATAGTAAAGCATTTCGATAAGGTAGTGGATCATGATTAATCTCCAGATATAGAAAGAGTCTTATTGTTAAGTTTCCATTTGTCTCAATGCACACACACACACACACACACACACACACACACAATGTTTGGCCCACTAAAGAAGAAGTTACTCCTTAGCTAATGGAATACATTTTGCTTTCAAATGTTTCTCCCCTTCACACATACTTACTTGACCTATTCAGCTAAAATCAACATGCATCCTTTTTAATCCACAGTTGTATGTGCTAAAGTTCATGTCTCTTTGAAAGATTCATTAATGCAGTCATGGCTAATTATCTGTAGCTGTTTTATATGAGCAAGGCCATTATACACAATGAACATCATAGAGATAATCAGTTTCTTAGCCTCTCAGCACAGGTCAGGATAAAACCTTCTCACACTTCATAAATAGGAACACTGGCCATCACTGGAGAGTGAAATGAGTGCTGGTCCAGTCTGGTAAATTTTCTTTCAGACTTATGTTCTTAAGAAGTGTTAAACAAATGGATTCCGTGAGAGAGGGAAAGTAGGGAAATTAAAATGCCTGGTAATAAGTAATAATAATAATAATACTAAACCTGCAATAATCTGAGGTAAAGAAATATAATAACTTGAGGAATTTCTTCATTGTAGCACCCCAGAAAGACCATTTTGAATATTGCTTATGAATTTCTGTGTGTATTGTTGGGGGAGGGGTGGGATTCAGATTTTCACACATAGCCTTAGTCTTTAAGTCAATGCTCAGTTTTAATGAGTCTCCAAATCTAGAGTACATAAGATTGGCCTGCAGACCTCATCTTAAATTAAGATTTCTCAAAACTCCGCAGGTGCGGCAATGGGGCCTTGACCTCTTCATTTGAATCCATACCCCATGATACGTGTGACTATAGTTTTGCCTTTTTTTGGACATAGGTGCTTGAGAGTCTGATGTTGAGGGCAGTTGAGAAGGCAAGGCAAAGCTACAATCAGTCTCCCTAGGATATGACAACCCTAACTTAAGAGGTTTTCAAACCCTCAAAAGGTCAATGTATACAGTATAATATATCATGGGAAGGCACATGCCGGCTCATCCTGCCAGTGACACCCGTTCCCTCCCCTTGCAAATTTTCAAGCCAAGGAGTTCAAATGCCACGTTGTCAGGGCTCCATGCTCCCTCTCCAACTGTATTTTTCATTTTCCCTGGGATCAAATGTCTTGCTTTTTGCTACTTCTTCCTGTTCCCCTAAATCTGGAAGCCTCCCCTTCCCCCCATAACAAATACACATCTTTTAATAACCAGGGTTCCGACCTCTTTGGGGATGTCTCCAGCTAGTCATACTCCCCCTCTGATATCACTCTGTTTGAATTCCACTTCCACCCGTTTGCTTGTTTTCATTTTTATAAATGCTACTGCATGAGTCCGTTGTTTTGCTCTCTCTCCCCCAGGCCCCCTTGGGCACAGGAATAAAAAAACTCTTGCATTTCCCCCAGTACTTTCTACAGTTGATGCGTTATAAAAATCAAAATAAAGCAGGTTTTTCAGAGTGGTCCGTGGGCAACCACCTTGAATTACCTGAAGGACATGCGAAATGTGCACGTTTCCGGGCCACATCTAGATTTGCTGGACCAGGGTCCTGAGGTTGGGTCTCAGCATCTTTATTTTTCAGCTACCGTGAGCTACATATGCATCCTACGGCTTAAAATTGATTGGCCTAGTGACATGTTTTCCTTAAGCTGCCTGGATTTGAGGAACCTGTAAAAATTATACACTCCAGAGCTCTGTCAGAACTTCTGAAGAACTGGAAATCAGTTTATTTGTTTAGCTATTTTTTTTAAGCTCTTTCCAGCCCTACCCTTGCCCCATCAGATAATTCTAACTGTTACGTAATGTGATGCAATGTTCTCTAACCCATTAACGGCATTTTCCTAAACGGATAAAAGCCCATGTTAAAGAACAATGTGCTACAAGTATTTTCTCAACATTTTGCTAGTTTGAGAAATGTAAACCAAAGAATAGTGCATTCATTTTCTAAGTAAGTTTACCCTAATTGAGCTAATAGCCTGGGAGCCAACCTGGCATGGTGTAAAAGTAATAGAATTTGCAGTTGCCATTCCTAACTTTGACACTGAGGCACTGGTGGACATGGGGAGATGGGGTTCTCTAATCTCTAGGAAAGTCAGTCTGCTCTTAAATAAAAGGGAATCATAATAGCTAACTTGCAGGCTAATTGTATGTGTCAGAGTACAGTGTGAGCCACAGTGCATGATTAAACAGTGGTTATTGTATCAATATAACTAAAATTTCAGCAAAATTGAGGAAAGTGTGGAAGGTACATGCATGCAGCTAGCTGGAAGAGCTCCTGTCTAGATTGAGCCTCCCTGCACTCCAACAGCGGCTTTTGTTCTTCATGAAACGGAGTGATCGCTTGCGTGGGGTTAGGTTGCATTACACGTCAGGTCCTCCTGTACTGCAGCAGCCAGAGGACTCTTCACCTGTCCCTTGTACCCCTTTCAGTCATACAAAATACAGAAGAATAGCATTCTTAAATGTCGTGTACCTTTATTAAACAAAATACTATATTTTCAGTGATGACTTCATAAATTGATAAACTGAAAAAAATTATAAATTAATTTTTTAAATAACCATATTGCATAGTTAAGGAGCAGAGAATTATAAATGACAAATAAAAAAAACACCCAACAAAAGTCATTTCCAGTGATTCTAAGACTGCTTCAATTTTTCCTAAAAATATGCATTTATGTTTTCCTTTTCTTTAATTGGTATGATTTTTGTACAGTGCTTTTTCACCTGTTATTCTAACATAAACATTTAGGCATTTGTTCCAAAATCCTTTGAAAAAAATCATGGCTGATATTTGTTTAATATTTCTTACTGGAACAGTTCTATTATTTGTTTGAATGTTCTTCTATCATTGGACTGTTAGTTTATGATGTTTGCTATCATAAGGAGTTTTACAATGAATACCCTTGTACATAAATCTCTGATTGCATCTCTAATTATTTTGTTAGAATCCATTTCTAGAAGTGAGATTATGGGGCCAAAGGGAAGAAGGCATTTTAAAGCTCATGATTTATATCTTTCAATTGCTTTCCAGAAATGTTAATTTAAACTCCACCACTCTCCCTCCTACCCCAGAAAAAAATCCTATGGTATTCAACCCCAAAGAATTAGGCAATTTTTTTTGGGGGGGGGGGGGGTTAGCTGTGCCAAATAAACAAACCTTGAAAAATATTTCAATGTTTTAATTTATGACCTTTGGTTATTGATTAAGCTTGATCTTTTTTTCATTTATTTATCATCCACTTTATTCTTTCTACTTATTGTCTTTGCCCTCTTTTCTAATACTCGCTGGTATTTTGTAATGATTTATAGCCACATTGTGGATTTTGAAAATAAACCCTTGCTGTACTTGTTAGATGCATATTCCTAGATTGAAATTTGCCTTTATGTTTTGCTTACTATCAATATAATGCTTATTTAGATAGACATACTTTTCTTTACTTGAATTTATTTTTTCAACTTTTATTATGAAAATTTCAAATATTTAGAAAAATTGAAAGAGTCAAACACTGAGTGAGTGACACCTACAACCTAGATTCTTCAATTAATATTTTATCATATATCTGACCATCTATTAGAAATTGTTTTTTCAGTTGCTTATAGCCAACTCCTTGTGGGCAATACCCATCTTAGAAATTTAGCCGAAGGAAATAATCTCTAACAAGTAAGATCATAAAAAGTAGACACCTTTTCGGTTTTGCTAGCCATTGTTTCTCATCTCTTCTAGAGCAGGTTCTAGCACATTGTGACCCTTGCTCACTAAATATTTGCTGACTGAATGATTTTTCTCAATGTAGAGGGGGGGCAAGGGGTGGTTCTAGGAACATAAAACAATAAAAATAGACCCCAAGACTGTAAAATCTATTTGGTGCAAAATGGCCTATTACACAGTACCTTCTAGCAGCCATATATTCTAGCAGGGCATATACAACTGGCCTGTTTAAATAGTCTGCTAAATTTCTGAAAAGATATGCCTTAAAATATTAGAGATAGAAAATATCTTTAATCTATGAGTAAACAAAAACCTGTGAATAGATTGCCATAATTTCTGAAAAAAACATGTTTTTTTATCATTAAATGACAGCATCTCATACCTAGGAGGGAATTAGAATTCAAAACATTTTCACTTCTATAAAATGATAAGCTAATGCAGAAATGCCTATGAACACAGAAGAACAAAAGAAAATATTACAGGCAAAATATCTGACAAGAATAGGAAAAAGTATGTCATGGACTATAGAATTTATCTCACTGAAAAGGGAATAGAAAAATGATGCATGATACATCAAAAGGGGAAAAAAATTCCATCATGAATCTTCCGAGTCCAGATTGCCTGGGTAAGCAGAAATATAGAAACAAGCTAATTACTGTTCATCTTTTACTCCTCTAGCTAAGAACAAATGTGATAAAGGAGTCACACACTATTTTCTATACTTACTCATGAAGAAAACTTTTATTTTCCCTTTACCCAAGAGTGTTGGAGCAAAGGTAACTCTGCCTTGTGGTTGCAGTTAGAACCACATGGAAAGTTTTTTTAAAATATACATGCTCATACCCCACCTCTTCTTAGACCAAGTAAGTCTGAATTTCCAAAGAGCAGACTCTGGCAACTGGTGCAAAAATTCCCCCAAGCGATCAAAATGTGCATCCAGGAAGGCAAAACACTGGTTAAAGAAGCACGGAAGAGTCAAACCCTGTAAAATGCTATTGCCTTCCAGAATTGGCTCTTCCGTGACAATGACCACTCAACCAGCGGCCAAGAGAACAAAACACTCTCCAACAGATTTCTGCTAATTTTCAACAAATGATAGCACATGCATTGATTTCTGTGGAAAAGGGGGGCTTTCACCAGGAGTGATAATTTTAATTTGAACTTGAATTTAAGGTAGTGTATATGTTAAGTAAAAAACAAACAAACATACAAACAAAAAAGCCTTAAAGAATACTTCTTTACATGAAAAACATGCATGAAAGCACCTAGCCCAGTTCCCAGATGCTAGATAAATATTGGTCCCTCATGTCCCTGCTTTAGATGTACTGGAATGAAAATAAAATCAAGTATTTAGTGTTTGTTTTGAAAGAACAGATTTCAGTTGGAGGGGCAAGAATCTTCTATGAACTAATTTTTAAAATTTCTGGACTTTTTTCATAAGCATTTTACAAATCTGAGCCCATTCGAGCCTTTGAGATTGGCTTATCATATTTGCTTTATAGACAACGAAACTTAAAAATTAGAACTATGATATGATCTAGATCTGCCTAAATCTAGTGCCTTGTTCTCTTGTAATCACTCTTATCCATAATTTTCTCAACTATTTATTCATTTTTGACATTTAAAACATTTTTAATTTTCAACCATTATAAAATTGATGAATAGTTTCACATTTGTATTTTTTCCTCTATTCCTTTGGAATAGAATCCCAGAAGTAAGTTGTCATAGAGTGTGAACATCTTTATGGTACGTTATATATATTGCCAAATCGCTTGCCAAAGGGGTTGAACAAATTTACAATGCCTCCAGAAATGCATGATAGATAAGTCTCAAGAGTATATTCAATTATTTCTATTTATTACTTAAAGAACAGCATTTTAGGGTGGGCAACAGCGGCTCAGTGGCAGAGTTCTCGCCTGCTTTGTCAGAGACTTGGGTTCATTTCTGGTGCCTGCCCATGTAAAAACAAACAAATAAACAAAAAACAGTATTTTATCTTATTGATTAATTTCCATTTGACTTACTGGTGAAACAAGACATTTTTCGCATATAATAAGCTTGTTTCTTTGCTCATTTATCTACTGATGTCTTCATTTCTAACTTTGATATGACCATCTTCTTAGGAGTTTTTCCAGTTTTAATGACTATTTCTCTGGCATTATATTTAATGTCTTTCTCCCCAGTGAGACAGTGATCTCCTTGAGGGCAGATGTCACACCTGTGTGGTTCAGTGTTGCATTCCTAATGTCTAGTACTATGCCTGGTATACATATCTTAAAGTTATACATAAGTAGAAAGATACATTTACTTCCTACACTTTCTGGGCAAAAATGTCCAGTCCATTGTATTGCTTTTTATGCTGTTAATGCTGTTTTCCATGGTTACTGCTGTTTTGCATGGTTTAGGGCAGGAACAAAGTTAAGCAGTGACCATCACAAAATAATATATTCTTAATAGAATTAGCACAAAGGAGTCATAGAATAAAAAAAAAAAAAAGGAATTCAGGGTAATAGGAATGATCTAGGAAACCTTCCTGGAAGAGATGGGCTCTCTTTATTGCTGATGACCTTTCCAAATTAATAAAAGACTTCTGTGGTGTCATCTCTGCTGGGAGTTCTGCTGATAACCTTTTATAAGAGGCAATGGACCCAAGTGGAACAACCTAAACTCTCTAGGCTGTAATGGACTCCTAATTAGCTCAATTAAAGTGATGGCTTTAATTTGTAAGAGAACTAATGGTTCAGAATCGGATTTCTTTGAGATCTCTTCTCTCTAGGTTTTGAAACAACAATGAAGAGCAGCCAAAGCACTCCTGGAGTGGCTAAATACTGTATTTACCCATTGTATTTCCTGCCTCTTCCCTCCCCACAATTTTAAAGAGAAGCTAAAAGGTATTTTTCTTTCACATAATTCCCGCTGACATGCTGCATTTGTTAGGACAACAGTAGCCAAAAACAGATTTGAAGTGATTCCTCAGTATTTTCCTAAAGACCAGCCCAGTGGGGAATCTCCAACTGGTGGTCATGTGTGCCCAGGTCAATATCCCAGAATAGTTGTTTGCCCTTTTCTGTAGAAGTAAATATTATCATTATTATTATTATTATTATTATTATTATTATTATTAAAAATCCTCAAGGAATCTATGATGCATGTGTCTGAGGCAAACTGTTGTTGTCACACCCTGCTGTGCCCATGAGCTTCTTGAGAAGCATCACTATAAATTGCCCGTTGTCATTGCCATTGGAAATTCTGATGAGCTCTACAGCAATCTGATCTATAGAAACAGCCCTTTCCTTACTGTCTCAGCACCCTCTCTTGGAAACAGCATGCTTACAGCTTTGTTCAGACTCTACTGTGAATTTTTTCAACCAATTCCCATGGGATTCTGATGGCTTTGAGTAAGTAAAGTAACCAAAGATTTTCAGAAAGAACTGTGGAGCCCAACAGGGGCTTGTTGATTAATGTTACTATCACCCGAAGTGAGAAAGTCCCTTTGACATTTCAAAACTATTGTTAAGTCACTGGTTTCCCTCTTTTTTTCACCCTTTCTTTCTCTCTTTCTTTGAAAAAAAAAAATGTGTCTACTAGAAAATGTAAAATTGCGTATGAGGATTTTATTATATTTCTTTTAGATAGCATTGGGAGGAAAATATTTAGGCTTCAGCACTGCTGGAGTTCACCATGGACAGAATGATAACCCAACCACAGCTCTCAATAAATTATGCAGCAGCAGGATGGAAAGGAATTAAGCATGTGAACATTTGCTAGTCAGTTAGTGAACAAGACCTCTAGGGGAGCAGTCTGTAGGCTATGGAAGAGGGTCTCCCAGCCTCCACTCTCTCCACCGTCCTGGGACTAGAGCATCAATTGTCATCTCCCACCACAACAAACATGTAAGACTCCAGTGGCAAAGTTGATTTGGCTATAATTTGAATACAGATTCTTCAATCTTTTCTTTGCATCCTTGTTTTGACAGTTTTAGAAGGGGTCTCAAGTAGAAACTTTAATAGATCTTAGCATTAAAAAAATATATGTCCAATAGTTATTTTTAATTTATGCAAGCATGGTTGAATAGGAACTTAGCTTTATTTGAAAAACGTTGCCTTTAGGGAAAAAAAAGTCTTTACAACAGATTTTATTAAAGTGTAGTCCCATGTAGCGGGATTAACACCAATAGTTGTTTAAAGTGCAGATTCCTGGTAGGGGCCCCATTCGCAATAATGATCATTTAGTGGATCTGGACCAGGAATCTGAATTTGAAGAACATCTTTAGTGTTATCCCCACCCATGCTAAAATGTGATTGACATTACTTGAAATTAAGTTTCTTTGTTGCTTTTTCATTAACCTATTTCAAATAAGTATATAGCATACCAGATGCATTGTCCCATCTTTATCTTTATATTTAGAGATGAGGAAATGGTTATGTCTCTCCAAGACCACTTGATTTCACCATTGCTTCCTCATGAAAACCAGAACACAATTGCTTCTGCCAGTTTCTCAACAATTCTAAAAATTAGTTGGTGATATTACTTACACTTCTAAAATTCTCTAATGAAAAGTACTTAACAAATACTGAATTTCATTATTTGCTTGATTATAAATCTTAAAGTATAAAATTTCACACTATTTTACACAGTTGTAAATTATCAAGTGTGTAAAGAATAGATCAGAAAGATTGTCCCATTTTTGTTTGTTTTTGGAATTCCAAGAATTAGCAAGTACCTGCAAATGTCTACAGCCGGAAATTTTTACAAACCCTGAAACCATAGCATGTAAACAGCTGCCTAATTTGTCTACTTCCAGGCAGACTGAGGAAAGAGAGAGAAAAAAAAAAAAATCAGCAGCAGTTACCTGGAGTTAAAAATGAGATGTTACAGACAGTAATGTGTGCCGTAAGTATCACAACAAATTGGAAAGCATCAACCTGGAGTCATGCCTATGACACGAAGGGGTAAAACAGTTCATCAGTTTCAAAAGCCCTATATTCTAGTTTGGCTTCAGCCAGTAGCCGCCTCCACTTCCTCATATGAAAATGAAGCCTGGTAGACAGGATGATATGGAAATGTCCTTCCAGTTCTGAATTCTGCGTTTCTATCCACATTTATAGAGTTATGGACCTGTCAGGATAGAGGACTGGAATCATGACAGATTGGGCAAGATTTAGAGTCTCTTGGAGGCAAATTTGCCTGTGGTCTCCTTACGGACAAGCAAGAAATATTGCAGGGCAGGTTTGTAGGCAGAAGTGGGAGGTTTCTAGGGAAAGCTGTAGCTGATGCTGGATAAGGTTGAATTGTCGTTTCTGAAAGGGGTGACTAGGGAGCTAAGTTGTGACGAGGAAGAGGTGACAGGGAGAACGTTTCTGACTCAAGCTTCCTGAGGGAGAGGTGAGAGCTTGTGGGCAGGGCTACTCCCTGGGACATTATCTGGAAGCCCTCAATTTCAGTCCCTCTCTATCCATGAGCACCATCATTTAAACAGCAGAGAGAGAGGAAGACATGTAGTGTAAGTGGTGCATCTTTATATCCTCAGGAGCGTGGCTTATATCTGTTTTTAGTACTTTTAAAAGAAAACATCAAGAAAGCTAGTCAAACCTGCTGCTTTTTGAGTATACACAGAACCAGAGTTCAGCAAGCAAAGATGGCAGCAAAGATGGAAAGAGTCAGAGGGTAAGATATTTGTCCTCCACGTGAATTGTGAGAAGTTTCTCAAAACTTACATTATAAATAAATGATATTGTACTAATGTTTATCTCTTTTATCCTCCCCAGTTTGCTCCCCATGATATTTCAGTCTCTCAACTCTGTACCATTCTGCATGCTGTTTCTCTCCTCTGGTTGTCTAGGATCAGAATAAAAGAGTTGGCCGAGATGGTAGATTCTGCCAGAAGCAAAAGTAGGAGCGGATATGTTAGTGGAATATTTAATAAGCCTCAGAGCACACTTGGCTAAGTTCCTAGAAGATAAGAGTTTTTTTATCCCTAAAATTTCTTTTAACCTTGGTCTTGTTAACAACAGGTTTAAACTACATGGTATAGACCCAACTTCTTTGCACTGTTCCCACAATATAAGCATATAGATTTATTTTATTTATTATAGTGAATTTTATTTTATTTATTGTAGTGACGATTATGCCTGACCTCGGGGAACTTATAATTCAGACGTATTGCCTTTTTCTGAATTATTCATAGGAAAGCTTTTTCATTAATATTCAACTTCAGCTATAGCATCAATATGATATCTATGTTTTACGTAGTGTTTAATGTTTTCCAAGCACTATCAAAAGTGCTTTGCATAGATCAACTCATTAATCCATAACATAACTCGATGCATTATGTAACATTATTGTCACCATTTTACAAATGAGAAGACCGAACTCCAAGAGAGGTAGTGATTGCCCAAACTCACACAAAGAAAAAGCATTTGAGCCACACTACCAACTTGGGCAAAACAAAAAAGTACATGATGATGATGATGGGGCCATGTGATGTGTACTGGATATGGGAGAGAGTGTGCTTTCAAGACAGAAAGTCTTAGATTCAAATAAAAATTCAGCCATAGGCCATCTGCATGATCCTGGACAAATTACTTAATTTCCTGGCGATTGGAAGCATTTTCTCGTCTGTGAAATAGAGATAATACCTACAGAGGTAACAAGAAGGTCACAAGTAATGTCTGAAAGGTGCCTTCCACATTTTAATCATGCAAAGGGAGTTGTTGATTTTATTAGTATTAACATTCGCTAACTATACAGCACAACTAAAACGATGACTCGCCATTTCCTACCTGCTGTGATGAGGTTTCTGCCATTTCCTCTCTCTCTGGGAAGATTTTCTTCTTCCCTCTTCTGTACCAGGGAAGTGAGTTTGACCTCTCTGTGCCAAGGCCATGGATGCATGGGGACAGAGCTCATAGCTAAGGTGCAAGCAGTGGGTAGGGCTGTAGCATATGCCTGAGATCCCCAGACAAGCTTTGTTCACTACATGGAAGAATGGCTGGTTAAGTTAATCCCAGGGTTGCATTCTCAGTAATGATACATCTTAGGTCATCGATCCATGGTTTTATTTTCAAGCTTATTTAAGTAGGAGCTATAAAAAGCAGAGAGTCACGCACATGCAATATGGAATTAAGCCTCATCGTCTCACCCCCTAATTCCCTCAAATACCTATTTGTTTGCCCTGATTTTAGAAAGCAGCATCCAGTAAAAAACAGGTTGGGGAATATTTTTTAGGCTTATAATTTTCTACATAATGAAATAAATGATTCTGTGCAGAACTGTTATCTTGCTAGTGAGAGTCCAGAGCTGTTTTCTGATATAGTGTGCCAAAAACAGACACCAGCCTTGCTCTTTGAGGAGATTCACTGGAGGAGTATTAGGGCTGCTGTGAATTTTCTAGGAATTGTAAAACACCTATTTGCAAATGTATTTTAGTTTTCTTGTATCAATAGGCTATAGGATTGCAGGTATTAAGCCTATGGGATACAAGGGAAATCATCAATATATTTTGGGATAAGGAACCAAGGAAATCCAGTGTTACTTTAGCCATAAAAGCATCCTTGTGTCTTCTTCCTTCTCCTCTAGTGGTGATCCAGCGGACAAGAATGGCGATGTGTGCCATTCAACAGCTGGGAGGTGAGATAGGGACCACATTCTGGACTGAGCGAGGTTAAGGCTGTCAAGTTCTATCCTTACTTCTGCCTTTGACTTTGAGGAAAACTTCCTGTGATTAATTTAATCTTGAGAAACTATTTTTTCCTTTGATGGGGGTTGGTAGGAATGTTATATGCATGCTCTTCTCAAACTGCTCTTAGTCCTATGTATAAAAACAGTAAGGTCCATACCATAAATTTTAAGTATATTTGAAGGGAAAAAAAATAAATATTAGCACCTCAAATAAATTCTTTCCTTAAGCTCCACACCACAGGGCTAAATTCTTGGTGAATTAAAAGTAGGGCTGTTGGTGATTTGCATAACAAAAACCTCTCAAGAATAAGATCCCAGATACATGACATGGCAGACTGACACTTCATAGAGCCCAAATCCTAGAACACTAGCCGGTTAATAGTAATTTCTAAATAGCTTCTAAGGGATTTCTGTTGGGTACATTATGTGGAGTTTGAGTTTTTAAGAGCTTAACAGGAGTCAGGAGAATTGGCTTCTGTCTCTCCATTTGCATTTTACGTTCTAAAACTTCTGAAGCTGGAAATGACCTTACAAGTCTCTCTGGGCCTCTATTTCTCAATTTCTAAATAATCAAATCTGTCATCAGCTAACTCTCAGTTTTACATTTCCTCAGACACGTTTAAAATATATGCATATATGGAATAGAAATACTTTTATTCAAACTTTGTTTTCTGAGCCAATATGCTTGTTTCTCACAGAAAAAAAATGTTTGTTTCCATGAATTTGGCAGAAACAAATGTTTTCTTTTGGGCTGTTCAGACAGTCAAATATTTTCAGGTTTTCTTATATGTCTTTCTATTGGGGGGAGCACCCCCTGGTGGAAAACTGTGAAAATGTTTGCCACGTGTTTTGACTTGTTATGTTCAATAGGCAGATGTGTTTTGAAAATATTATTTTTACACAAAGCACACTCATAGGCATTTTTTCCACTGTTAATGTCTTGAAATTTTCCCTTACTTCTTTCTCATTATCAAAATATTTGGAAGGTGCTCCCTTGCTTAAAGTGTTACATAGATGCTGCTCCAATCTCTGTGGATTACAATTGAGTGTGCAAGGGCAATTTAGCCTTACATTTTTACATGTGGAAAGGGGGTCCTTTTCTTACTTCCCTTAGTTCTTCCTTACTTCCTACCATTTCTTCCCTTCCTGCCACACAATCAAAGCTCTATTTCTTGGAGGCCTCGACTGGGTGAGATAACAAAGAATCTGCTGTGATGGCGCCTAATTCTGTGTAAAGACTAAAGTACAAATCTTTCTAGAAAAGGGTCCCTGTCATAGAAACCTGAGGAGACTAATAAGCTGGGGCTTGGTTAGGAGCTCTATTTGGTCGTCTACTTCCCTATAATATAAACTTAAATAATTTCTGATAAATACACTAAATCAATTAATAAACAACATTACTGCATTTTGTAGGGAAAAAAAAAAACATCATCTCCATAGTAAACGGAAAGAGCAAGACACTACTGCTTATCCTTTTCTTCTTTCTCTGAACCCATTGGTGGTTCCTTCTCTTCCACCTCCACCCCATAACTATTCTGAGTATAGACAAGTTCAAACAGTCCATCACTGACCCCTGGCCATCTATCCACAAGGACACTCATGATAGATGGAAGGCAGATGCCATCCCAAACCCCAAAACCCCTCAGCCTTGGGGCTTGCCCTTATGAAAGTTATTCCTGCAGAGAACAAGCCAAGCCTACTTATGATTATGCCTAAAAGATATCCCCTAAAAGCGCCTCCCACATTTGTCGCTCAGATGTGGCCTCTCTCTGTAAGCCAACTCCACAGGTGAACTCACTGTCCTCCCCTCTATGTGGGACATGACTCCCAGGGATGAGCTTGGCCCTGGCAATGTGGGAGTGAGAAAGCCTTCTGGACTAAAAGGGGAAAGAGAAATGAAACAAAATAAAGTTTCAGTGACTGAGAGATTTCAAATAGAGTCAAGAGGTCATTCTGAAGTTTATTCTTATGCAGAATATAGAAGTTCCCTTTCAGTTTTTGGTGTATTGGAGTAGCTAGAGGGACATTCCTGAAACTGTTGAACTGTAATCCGATCACCTTGACTCTTGAAGATGATAAAATAACTGTAGACCTTTTACAATGTGGCTGTGTGACTGTGAAAACCTGGTGATGGGCACTACCATCATCCAACGTATGAACAGATGAGTAAGGAAAAAAAGACAAAAAAAGATAAATATAGGGGGGGGATGAGGGATGGGGTGCTTTGTTTTTTCTTTGTTGCTTTTATTTTTAATTTTTATTCTTATTTTCATTTTTTTGAGGTAATGAAAATGTTCATAAATTGAGTGCGATGAATGCACAGCTAGATGATGACAGTGTGAACCACTGATTGTACACTTTGGATGATTACATGGTATGAGAATATATAAATGTTTAAATTAAAAAAAAAAAAAAAGGCATAGCAATAACTACTGTCACTACACAGAAATAAAATTTAATGGGAAAAGAGCAAACGAGCTTAGAGTCTCTCTCTTCAGCTCCTGTATACCCAGTAACCTGACTGTAGGAATTCCAGAAGGCAATCAAACAACAAAGGGATATGTCATGCAGAATACATGTGCTGGCTGTAATTTCCTGGAAAACTCTTTCCACCTATCCTCAGCATAGTTGGCCTTTATAGCTGGTTTCATTTTTCTGCACAAGTGCTTGATACCCATGCCCAATGAATGGTCCTCCATGCCGTTCCCCAAACACATCAAGGCCTTTTCTAGATTTGATGTGTTCCTTGTACGAACCTGATCCCCATCGGTATTTTCTTTCTGGCATCTGTCAAAATGCTCTTCATCTTTCAAGATCCATCTTCAGCTTTATGCTTAAATGAAGCCTTTTCCAACCACACCAACCTACACTGATCTCTAAACTCTTTTGTAACTTAAGTAAATGTCACCATTCAGCCTGGGTAGACTTTCCTCCCACATTACAAAGGTCCACTCTATAGCACATACCATGCTGCTGAGCACACAGTGGGCGAACAATACATTCTTATGTATAAAATGAGTAGTTCTGAGTGTTTTGATAGATATTGCTGTCCCCAAATCATATAGCTATAGCTATACCTATACATGTACATATAAATATACATGCATATCTGTATATGATTAATGACTGAATTGTTATATCATCCTTAGAGATGGATATTTTTACAGTAGCACGGATAATTTTGGATTAAAGTTAGAAGGGAGTCTAATAAGCTTTGGAGTGTATTTCAGGCCTCTGATTCTCAGGAGATGGTATTTTATAGAAACATTCCATCCAGAGAACTTCCAGCCTCTTAAGGTTTTCTTTCCCCCCCATATCTTCCTCTTTCTCCCATTTAAACTCTTTTAAATCTCCTTTCTTTTAAAGTCTTTTAAATGACGCCCCAGCTTCACTACCATCATTCACTCAACTATGCAGATTACACTTGCATTTCTCATCACATGCTCTGTTTTAAGCCATCCCCCCAAAGGAAGAAAAATAATTCTGCACCAATTTTTTTTTTCATGATGAAACAAATAACAAGGTGAAAGAACCATCTAACAACAATCCTCCCACTTCCACACTAGTAAAATGCTGAGCTGCTTGCCGCTGCCAGCCAGCTTGATTAAGGTGTCATCCCTCCTCTTCGTTTATATTTATTATTTTTGGAGAAATTTCCCCCTTTAGTGTTTGTTTATCGTTTCCCATTTTTTAAAAGTCATGAATCATAGTTTGATTTACAACCTCTCTCAGGAGATATAGGCAACTCTAATGAGGGAGCAGCCGGCAAGTGTAATTAATACCCGCCAGACATTTTACACATTAGCTTGCTGGTTTCCTGGGCTGGGGAAAAGTGAAGTCAGGAGACATATACACAGGGCTCGGCAGGGCATCAATGGCGATCAGTAATATAAAGTGGGGAGGGTCCAAAGGACAGTCACCCCACTGGACAAGCACAGAAGACTAGGAGGAGAGGGAGGGAAGAGGAGGGAAATGGCAGGGAGCTGGGTGAGGAGGATGGGCAAGGCTCACCGAGGAGGGATGCAGAGACAGAAGCACTGCACGTGGCTGATGGATCACTCCCATTTAAAACGCAAAAAATAAGGCAGCCTGCCAGAGCACTTTGGGCCACTTTCATTAAAACTCTTCATTCATCATACTGAAATGAGGCAGTGTTTGTTATTACACTGGTGCCGCCCTAGTACCAAAGCTATCCCAATACTGAGTGGCTGATTGAGGGAGGGGCAGAGCAGCAGGTGGGGAAGGAGACTGAAAAGTAGCTGCACCCAGCATGCTCTAGTGTTTGCCCCATTCTCACCTCAGCCCTCCATCCCACACTCAATAGGCATGTGGGAAAGTCCCAGAACCTCTAAAATGATGAAGGCCCAGGAACCCAAATCTCACCCTCCAGCTACTCTCATGGTAAAAAATAATCAGAATTAACATCAGTCTGGCTTCTTAGTGGTGATGTTGTAGGGCAGCAGCTGCATTTCCATATGTTGCCTTAATTTGCTCATGGAAGGTCGAGATCCTATACATGTGCAAGAATGAATGCAAACATAAGTGTGTGTGTGTGTGTGTGTGTGTGTGTGTGTGTGAGGTGATCTTCCCCATCCTTCAGAGAAGCTATGCGATTCAGCTCTGAAAATGGGTATGATGATAGGATCCAAAATTTCCCCCTACTATTTTCTTCAATAACAAACAAACAAGAACCTTTTCCTTACTTTTAAAGGCCTTAATGGGATAAAAAACTAGATTCAGATCACAGAGATATAACTGGGGCAGTAATAATTTGCACAGTCTGACACTGTGCCGATACTTCCCTGGACATGATTACTGAGAGAGAGAGTGGGAGCGAGAGAGAGAAACTATACAAGAACGACCGAAATGTTGTTGCTCATGCATCACTTGCTCTGTCGCTGGCCATGCTATGCCAATCTTTCCTAGGTACAATACTCACCCTGAGATATTTCTGACAGTCAGATTATGAAAACTTATGTAGTAATGCTGCAGTGGCTATAAAATGAACACCTACCCCCCTTCCCTGCAGCCATGAGGACATGACTGGCAGTGATGCTGCAAGATGAGAAATGAACTGTATGCATCAATCTTGTCTCCAGTCTTTTGATGGATTCTTTGTCTGCTTTCTTATGATGCCAAGACTGCATCAGGAGCCCTCGCTCGGGCAGGAGCTGCAGGATAGCATGCGTTGTTGAATTATACTGAGTGCTTCTGTAAAGGGTTGCCACTTCAATGGTTTGTTTTCTGGGATTCATGTTGCCATCAGAATACCAGGGTCAACTTTTCAGCTTGGGCCACTGTCCAGAAATATGACATCTCATATGTGATGTGAAGAATTATTTAAATGGTGCTGTTATTTTGTTCCTTAACATTCATTCATCACTCATTCATTTAGCCATTCAACAGCAATGCTCCTTTTCTAAAGACTGGAGAACATAATGTTAGGGAATAGAGATGCAAAGATGAGTATGATATAATTTCCTTAACAGAGGTGTGCACATGAGCTGTGCTTATAAATAACATATCTGTGATAAGACATGTTAGAATGAGGCAGCTTCAAGGTTATAAGGATTCAATGAAGGAGACAAAGTGTTGACAAAATACATTCTCACATACACATGAACATTCAAATACACTTGGTCTGTCAGGTTTTTGTCATTATTTTGGCTAAAACTATGAATTTGGCTTTAAATACTAAGAGCAAGAAGACTGTTTATTATTTCCGATAATAAAATGGAAAAAAATCACCTCCCCTATAAGACACGATGTCACTTTAGCTCTGCATTTGCATGATTCACTACTGGACCTTTCACACCCTCAAGCTGACCTTCTCCTATGAGACTCACCTAAACCCCACACTTCCTCCCTGCCCTCTGCAGTAGAGCTGTTAATGAATGGGTAAAAAAGGGCAAATAAGGGGAAATATCGGAACCAGAGAGCCTGGGTAATTATTAGACAGACTAATTGGCTTCTGCAAAAGTGAGAGTTGATTTTATGATAAATTACTAGATAACCAAAAAATACATAGGTCCATAACAAAAATTATAACATTCAAAAGAGTTAATTTGATGAAATGGAAATATGCCCTAAAAGTCAAATGTTAAAAGCAAAGTTTATCATTTATCCAATGTCAACTGATTAATTATAAACTCACTGTAGCCTAGAATAACCAACAGGAAAGAAGTGGCCCCATCAGTTTTCTTCCTCATTGTCAAAAAATAACTAAAAATGCATAAAAGTGTGGCGCTTCCATGCAAGGTCTTCCTGGCCCATGATCATGCTGCCCAGTGAAATATATCTACTTGTCCTGCTAGCCATAGCCACCACTGTTTATTTATTGTGGTTGGGGAGTGTAGAGATGATATAAATAAATCTATAGAAAAAGCCCAAGCATTAAATTAGCTAATGGTTATAACCTTCTTAGAATTTCAACTTTGATCTTTGGCAATGTCAGTTTTCTCTATATCTGAAAAAAAATTACCAAAGAGACGTATATTGTTTTATTTTCCTCTTCTTTTTCCGAAGTAGCCTTCAAAGAAAAAGATAATATTCACTGAAATGGACAAGAGATAAGTAAAAGAAGGAATGATATAGTTTAGAGATACAAGCTGAGTTAGTGCATTTCAAATTACTAATTTAGAATGCCTTTTGTAGGAATCTATCTGCTACCTTAAATGATCTAAAAATTGGGAATTATGAGACCTAAAAAAATAAAGGATAATTAATATAACATATTTTCCAGCCCCTGTTATATGCCAGGCACTATGGATGTGTTACCTCATTGATTCTTCTTAGGTATTTTTAAAAGATAGGTGCCATAATCCATTAAACAAGCAAGAAAGCTGAGGTTTCCAATGCTGGCATAATGTGAGCAAATTTCCATAGAGAATAAGGTTTGGATGGAACCTCAGTCACTCATTCCACTGTACAATGCTTTCTCCCTAGAACACAAAGTTTTAACTGTTTTCCCACATTTGAGGCAGCATGGGACACTGAAAATGCCCATACTGCCCCAAAGAACATAGTTTATGTGTTGGGAATCTTTAAGTGGGAAGGTCTGATATAGACTATCTATCAGGATGCAAGCTGCATATTTAAAAAAAACACAAAGGAATGATTTATTACCAACAGAGATCTGTCAAACTTGCTTTAGATAATCCCTTTTAAGGGGAATTTTTCATTTCACTTGGGCTACTTTTATTTTGTTGAGGCAGTCTTATCTCAGCACTTTGGAGTTATTTCTCAATTCAATATGCTTCACATCATTCTGTAAGCCAACAATGTGGACTCATCCTTTAAATAAATTGATAGGCAAAATTGCATATTATCCTACAGTCAAAGTCCAGTTCTGTCACTTCCTAGCTCTGTGACCTTGGACAAGTTATAGAATCTTTCTAAGCCTCAACTTCCCCATCTGTAAAATGAGACATATTAGCATACTTACCAAATATGTTTTTTTAAACAATATATGCATTAACACATGTATACATGTAAAGTGCTTAAAAGAGTGCCTGGTACCCAGTGAAGTGATTTATAACACTTCACTATTATTGTGATGATGACACACAAAAATCATATAGCCCAGGACTGGCTTTCAGCAGGGGCTCAACAATTCCCATATTGCTTTCCTCATATGAAAGTACAGAGTTGCTTCCCCTCAGACAATTTTAGCTGAGTTAAATCCATTCAGTGTTCAATGTCCTTTTTAATTGCTTCCACTCCTCTAATTTTCCAATATCCTTACCTTAGATGTTTACTACCCTTGAGAGAAATATATAGCGTTCACACATGCTCCCACATATGCCAAGATTCTAATTACAGCATCCACAGGTTTATCCTAGAACTTTGATGAATTCATTTCATGATGAAAATAAGGAAATATGTCAGTATAAATTTCTGCTTAAATTTTAATGAATATGACTAAGAGTGATACATAAAAAAGAAAAAAGGAAAACGTAATATCAGACTCCCTGAGTCAGGAATTATCTTAAATCCTACCCCTTCCCTTTGATATCTGATGTTTAATACTTGCATAATGGAACAACAAAAGAAGACTATAAAGTCTCCATTTAAATATTTCTGTTTAAGGACTTTTAAAGAATAAACAATATTTTAATGTACTTCCTTATCTTGAACTGAAATACTTCATTCTCCCTTCTGTGTATTGGTTCTAGATTTGCTTTCTAGAGAAATGGTAGACATGATTTATTTTACAGTGCTGGTAGTAGATGCTGTCGGGCATCTCTAGATCCTCCATTCCCAGGACCAAACACTCATTTCCCCTTTACTGGGTCTTTCTTAACAAAATATTAGTAGGGTTTCTCTCCAAATTCAAATCCTTTCTTGTGAGCAGTCTTTGTCCAATGATTGGTCTGTGCGGAGGCATAAAGTATTGGCTCCTAGTTCCAATCTGGACAACTCTGAAGGGCCCTACCAGCTCGATGCTCTATGTGGGATCAGCTGAGGCCACCGTGGTGAATACATTGTGGTTCAACCCCTCCCTCTGCCAATCAGGCATCCTTTACTCCCCCCCCCCACAGCTGTTCATCTCCAAAGCACTCAAATCTCCCACACAGAGTCTGCTTCCTATGACCTGCAATATTGTTTGTACCATATTTAAGTTGAATTGTTTACAAAACATAATATGTTATTCATTTATTTTCCATTCATTCACTCATTTGTTCATTCATTCACCCATTCATTCAACAAATAGATTTTGAGTAAGTCTAACATATAGGTGTGAGGTGATGTTGAATTCCACAGGGAGGAAAGTAAATACATAGTCCTGTCCCAGCCCTCATCCTAATGTAGCCTATTGTCTAGCAGGTAGGATCAGACAAGTGCACCAGGAGACCTATAACAATAATACAAGGTGGAATACAATGCCAAGAGAAAAGAGAGAGTAAGAGCAAAGTGATATGTATATATATATATACACACACACACACACACACACACACACACACACACATATATATGGGGGCGTTAGAAGGAGGGAGGGAGGGAAAAAAGAAAGAGAGAGAGAGAGAGGTAAATCAATCAACTAATCAAAAGATTTATCGTTATCTTATATTAACTGAGTACTTAATGGCATTGCTATTAAAAAGAAGAAAAAACTGCTATTACCAATTATAACAAATGTCCCACACCAAGGCAAGTTATAGTTGGTGGAGTGGCATGTGGGAGTCTTCTCATGGATTATATCATTGCTGCATGCCGTTTTAGACCACTATCTAGCTACCTATCCTCTTATGAATTTCAAGTGTTACAAATTTGATTCTAGGCCTGAAGAGGATCTTAACATTTTCCTTTCCTTTACGCATCCTACTAATCCACTTCTTCCCTTTAGTTCTTTCTACCACATCAAATTTGAAGAGAAATGATATCTACAATGAAAATATCATGAGAGAGAGGGGTAAGAGTCAAGCCTTAAATATTTGCTCAAATATCTCAGAACGTTGTGGTAAGATATTATAATCTTTCATTGAAAAGATGAATTTAAGATTAGACTTTATTGTTCTTCAAAAATATAAAATTCCAATTTTTAGTTAAATAAACTAATATGGAAAGCATAGAAACTAAGTTATGTCTATAGAGAAGAAAACTTCACCAATACAAAATATAATTGAAAAAATGAATGAATGAATAAAACAAAACCACTAGCCCCATCCAAGAAGAATTAAAGTATGAGCAGTACTATAATTAAAATTTAAGGTAGTTAAATTTTTGAGATATGAAGTATGTATAATCAAAATTATTCACCAAATGTAGTCTGTTTCCACTGAGCTTAAGATCCCAGATTTTGCCCTCATGGCAGGAAAATCTACAAGAGAAAAATGTCCAGGAAATGGACACTCACAATGATTTCAAGCACCCACAGTAACTGATCACACAGTAAATACCAGTATAAACCATTTCTTTTTATTCTTTTGCATGAGCAGGCACCAGGAACTGAACTCAGGTCTCTGGCATGGCAGGTGAGAACTCTGCCACTGAGCCACCATGGCCCACCCTAAACCATTTGTTTTTAAAAATGATAGATTATGCTTCTTTTCTTTGGCAAGTGAAAGTAGGTTTCTAATATTTGACTGACAGTATCTGTGTTCTATTCAATGATGACTCACAGGCACCTAGAATAGTGTCTAGTATTTAATAGAAAATATTATTTGTGGAATGAGTGAATTTCTTCTTGACACTTGTAGGCATGTTCCCTGTCATTTCAAATACATACTCATCAAACCCAAAGCTCATATTCATTAAAATTCTCTCTGGCTGCTTTTACACAAATCATTTATTTTTCTTTTCTAATATTCTCTTTATGATTCTCTACTGGGGCATTCCCCAGGCTTTCTAATTATGTGTCCAATTGGGTGTCTGGTAACAATCTGGAGTAGATGACATGATATTTTAAATTACATTTATTTCAAATGAGACAATATTTTAACATTTCATTACATGACATTATCATCTTGATTACTGAAGTGGCTGTGGTGATAGAGTTGTTTCATATTTTATTTGACCAAATGCAAATTAAAGAATCACTAAGCCATAAAATAATGAGATATCCTTAAGAAATGGGGGAGAGGAGAGGAAAAGGAGAGATAAATATAATAAAGGGCATATTTTCAAATTACTTGAATAATTTGATACCTATGATTTGGATTGTCACATGAAGTAGTGGAATTAACTGGATGATTGTGAAGACTCCACTGCCAGAAGATTGTTCCTACTTGAATTTTTAGATTGATAAAACTAGATAATATTTTCTAACAATAATCTTAATTCTGAAATATCATCAATAAATACCTTGCAAATTATTATAAAACTTCAATTTTCTTCATGGAAAAAAATGTTTCCTTTTGAACTTGGTATATGCTTTTTCCTTAATACTATTTACTTTCTCCTTGATACCTCTGTTTTAATTTGTCATAATGAAAAAAGTTTCACTTTTTAGGTATACTTTTTTCCCTTGAGTAAAATCTTAATTTAATATCCAAGACATCACATTTCACTTGATCATAACTCAATAAATAATTGTTAAATGTTGAATAAATGACTAAGGACAATGTGCATTGAATTATATAACATATGAAATGGGCATGCTACTACAATAGGGGAACAAGCTTTTATGTTGATCTGATTAAATTATCACATTAAAATAAAGCCCACACATTAATAAAAGTCTGTTTGTCTCCCATATTTTATACCCTAGCTTAATATTTATACCCTAGCAGTACTAAACTACTTCTAGTTCTACTAACACACATTTTTTTCCTTATATGTCCTTGCACTACAGTTTCCTCTACCTGGAATTTCCTTTCCATCCCATTGCCAGGATTTGCCCACAATTTCTACTCTTTCTGCAGTTCTCAAGTTAGATGTCACAAGTAGAAAATCCTTAGTGGACACTGACATCCCTTTAAGGAGGTCTTCCAGTATGAAAACCAATATATGTGTAGACTTACAAGACATATGAAGATGAACTTTGTGTTTGTTTTGCTTTCCCTTAAGATTGTGAATATCTCAAAGGAAGTAATTGTGTCTTTCTCACTGCTGTTTTCTTTACATATATCACAGAGCCTAGCAACAAGAAAGTGGGTTCTTAATAAATATTTCTTGATTGAACACTAAATTAGTACATTCACTGTATACCAATTTCCTTTGTTTTTGCTACAATCCTAGCATTGCATGTTACCTCCATAAAGCTAAACTATGGAAGCAAATCATTAACATCTTTTGCATGGTAATTCTTGCCTTGGTAGCCAGAGTTTAGGTACTAACTTCTTCTCCTTAGAAAGGTCACTGCCCTTCCCCTATTATGCTTAAGGTGACAACTCTTGAGAAATTTCTCCAGTGCATAGAGAGGCCCTGAAAAAGGATCAATTGCAGCAGTCTGTAACAGGGAATTGTTTGGACAGCCAAATAAATGGTGTTATATCCTATTATGAAACACTGTGCAATAATTAGAAAAAGTTGGGTAGGTCTATTGAAGAATAAAAAGTAGCTAAAAGATACTTTGCGCACAATATCATGTATCTTAAGGAAATTTCCATGTATTTTCAATGGTTACATTTATAATAGAGACATAACATGGATTTATATCAAACTGGTGTCAGTGATCACTTGTGGAAAGATAAAGAAGGGACTAGGGATAAGGCTGAAAGTCAAAGGGGATTTCATTTAAAATACTTTTTCTTTTTATCTGCAATGTTCAAATTTTTTACAAAGGGATTTCTTACTTATTAAAATTAATCTTAAAGATGTTGAACATTGATATGCTTGGAAGACAAAAAATATATGCTTCATAAAAAAAAATCACATAAAAATAAATTATGTATGTGTCAATTTATATACTTAAAAAAAAATGGCTGGTGATAAATATCCCCCAATCATAACATTTTTTTCTTTTCATTAGAAATAAGGAGAAGATATTAGATAGAATAGAAGATAGAAGAAGCTATCTTCTATTAGGTCAGTATATGATAGGCAACAAGAAATATCATTAAAATCACCATGAATTTAGAACCTGTGGGCCTGTCACTGAATCCACCATATGTTGACCTTGTGCTTTATGTGGGTCATACACCCCAGTATATCTATCATCCAAGACCATAGAGCAGAGGTGGGGACTAGTGGTCCTCAAACCTAGAAATCATGGTGTTCTTGATGAGACACGACAAATCAGTATTATATTAAAGAATATGCAGTCACATGATAAATTAATTATAGTGTAGATTAATGATAATTTGCCAGTGGGTGTGAACCTATTGCGAGTAGGACTTTTTTGATGAGGTAACTTCAGTTGCGGTGTATCCCACCTCAAACAGGATGGGCATTGATAATATTACTCAAGTTCTTTGTAAGCAGAATGAAATCCAGAGAGAGAAAATGCCACGGGAAAAAAGAGAGAAAGCCACAGAAAGAGCAGCTAGAAGCTGAACATCTACAGAGCCCAAAAGAGGAGGGAGCGATCAGGAGACACTGCTATGTACCTTGTCATGTAACAGGGTAAGGACCAAGAAACACCGGTAGCCAGCCCCAGCATGACACAGTTCAGGGAGAAAGCATTGCGTTGATGACGCTTTCTTGCTTTGGACCTTTTTCCCAGCCTCAAACTGTGAGCAAATAAATTCCCATTGTTTAATCCTACCCATTTCATGGTATGTGCTTCAGAAACAAAGGAAAATAAAACAGAACATATATCTATTTTTTTCTTTAACAAGCATTCATTGGCTTCTCACTAAGCCCCCTCCCCACCTCAAATACTTAGCAACTTGACTCTTTACATTCAGATGCAATTTACTCTGGGAAGGGAGAGGGGAGTCAACATATGGGATAAGTGTGAATTGTTACTGTAACCAATTTAAGATGGCAACTAAAATTAAATCTGTATTCCAGAGAATAAGCACATTCACAAATATTTTCCTTGGTGAGAAGACAAAGGCTGAAGACCAAATTGGTGATGCTCAGCTTCACGCCACAAGGTTTTCTTATTTTTTGAACCTTTAGTTGGGTAACTGCCAGATTATCACTTTTCTGCTTGGTGGAAAAAGACCATGAGATCAGTATGAAATTGTTTGAGGATCTGCTCCTATCAATGTTTGAGAAGACTCTGTATGGAAAAAGGGATACAAATTGTAAAATTGTTCAGAGACTTGGAAAGGCTTCCTCGTGCATATGCCAAAGACTGGAAAGATGATGCTGGAAGTTTAAAAAAATAGGTATTATGCTAGTTTGAAAGGATTATATTTTAATCCTGATTCCATCTCCTGGAGACAGCCATTTCTTTTAATCCCTATTCAGTACTATAGGTTGGAAATTCAATTAGATTATCTCCACAGAGATGTGACTCATCCAATTGTGGATATTAACCTTGGATTAAAGGGAGATGTGATTCCACCCATTCCAGGTGGGTCTTGATTAGTTTACTGGAATCTTTTAAAAGAGGAAGCATTTTGGGGAGAGCCACAAGAGAACCATGAGAACTGCAAAATCCCAGGCAGCCAGAGACCTTTGGAGATGAAGAAAGAATAAGCCCCCAGGATAGCTTCATGACACAAGAAGCCTGGAGAGAAAGTTAGCAGACGTCATCACATTCGCCATGTGCCTTTACAGTTGAAAGAGACACCCTGAACTTCATTGGCCTTTCTTCAGGGAAGGTGACCTTTTGTTGGTGTCTTAATTTGGACATTTTTATAGACTTGCTTTAAGTGGGACATTTTCATGGACTTAGAACTGTTAACTAGCAACTTAATACATTCTCCTTTTAACAGCTGTTCCCTTTCTGGTTTATCACTTTCTGGCAGCTAGCAAACTAGAATAGGTGTCTTCTACAGCAACCATCCCGTTTCTTGCCAATGAGACATATCCCACATCTCTTCCTAGGCACTTCTTCTCTCAGAATCTTTTAATGATATCCACTAATTCTTCACTCTTCTACATTAGAATACTTGAATCTATTATTTAGCTGTATAACTTTAGAACATTTTTACTATTCCTTAATTTTTGTTGACAGGAGCCCAATTTTTAAAAGTCCCTTCATAGCACCCATTATGTTATATTTAAAAGTTCACCTTAGGGGATGTCATCTGGACTTTAGAATGTGCCTGTCAGGGACTTGTGTAGACCTAGAACTGAATCTAAGCCTCCTTGCTCAGACTTGCTTCTATAAGCCAGTTAACACAGGTAGTTTCAGACTAGTCTAACCTGAGAGCTCACAGTTACATGGAGGAAGCTATTTACCAGTAGCCAAAGTCTAAAAGCTTTCCATGCTCAACTCCATCAAAGTTTGTATTGTCTTTTTTTTCTGTTTTAAAGAACATATCACACTGAAGCAGTTAGGATCAGTCACTGCCCTCACACCATCCTTCTCCCAGGTGGCCTGTTAATAGAGCCTACATTCCTAGAATAAGCATGTTTATTCCAGTAGAGCCTTCGAAACAGGATGCTCCCTCTATCTGGAAGGTTATTCCCAACTCCTTTTCACAGGGTCATTTGTAACATTCAAATTTCCACTTAATGATTACCACTGCCAGCCAGGTCTTCCTATCCAATTAATCTCTTGTCCATTGGTCTCTATCAGAGCACCCACTAATTACTTGTAAAACTTGCTCATACTTGTTATTATACATCTTAAAGTAATTTTTTCCATTTTACTGTTTGTCCTTCCCCTAACTGTTTAACTTCCCATTCCATGCTTAGCCCATAGAAGCTGCTTTAAAATTTAAGGAATTGGAAACTGAAATGATTTATTCTGAGAATTTTCTAATTCTCAGTAATTAGAATTAGAAAATAATAGTAATAATAATGAAGAGAAAGATTAGTGCTTATTGAACATTTATGTGTGCCATTACGTGATACATAGTTTTTTTCACTCAAACCTCATTAAAAAATAATAAAAACAAAAAACTGAAAAAATAATGCAGAGGTGAAGCATTTGAAGCTTATGTTTCAATATCTACACTCGTGTTACTTTCCTCCAAGATCCCGAAAGGAGTTTGAGCTCTGTACGCATGGTAATCTTATATGAGTGCTTTTCATAAAGAGATATCACATACCATCTTCCCCTCACACCCCAATTATAAAAGTTTTAGGCCCTATAAAATGTGAATCTTGCCCTGAATAGATATTTAGAATCCCTGTTTTATGGATGAAGAAACTGAAGCATAATTCAAATTAAAAGCTAAGAGCAGAGAGGGGTTCTGAACCCTTACCATGTAATGCCAGAACATATGTTTTTAACCATTATAACTACATGGAGGATAGTAAGTAAACATGTATTAGTAAAATACAGGACCCATGAAAAAATGATTAATATTTCTAGGGATAAGACTCTTTGTAATGTCCTCTCTTAATGTCAGGCCAATATTGGTCTCTATGTGCTTGAGCTTCATGCTGAGAACTTCAAAAAGGGAGCAACAGGAGACAGTCAACGAGCATGGCCATGCCACGGAGGAGTTCAGGAGCCAGGACCACAGGCAGCTAACCCCAGAACACCACCCTCTTCAGGAAGAAAGCATCGCCTTGATGATGTCTTGATTTGGACTTTATCCCAGCCCCAACCGTGAGCAGATAAATTCCCATTATTTAAGCTGACCTATTGGGTGGTATTAGGTTTGGCAGCCAAGAGAATTAAAAACAACCCATTTGTTTGCCTAATTATATGTTTCAAAGCCTTCTTTCCCAAAAGACTGTGAGTTGAATGAGGGACAGACAACAGCCTTGTTTTAGTCAATTTTGTTTCCCTAACACCTTTGAGTACATGGCACAGTGTAAATATTCAGTAAATTGATTTTAATGAATGAATGGCAAAAAAAAAAAATCACAGAAGTGAAACTTTAAAATGGTTAATTCTGTTTGTTAGCTTTTTCTCCCATGTAAATGGGAGAAATATCACATTATTATAGAAGATCCTCTGTTTGGTCCAACCCTCAGAAAAAAATTAAGAACTCGAGTATAATGATCTTTAAGGAACATCCTTCCTCTAAGATCATATGACAATGCAACATTTTCTAATTGCCTTTTGAAAGCTTCTCTATCACATTTTCTAAGGAAAACAGTGTCTCACTTGTATGAATGATTGTGGGAAAAAAATCCCTAAATATTTAATTTCTCTAAATATTTAAAATCCCTTTCAATCACCATCCTTCTTTAAAATAATTCTCATTTACTTGCATAATTTCCTGTTACTTTAAACCAATATAATGGTTACTCTCATGAGAATTTACAGTTTCATTAGGTAAAATATGGACTCTGGGGCCAGATTATTTGGGTTTGAATCCTAGGTCTTTCACTTATAAGTTCTGCGACCCTGGACAAGTCACTTAATTTTTCCATGCCTCAGTTTTCATATCTCTAAATTAAGACAATAAAATTTTTTATCTCAAATCCTATCTAAACACTTAAATTGGTTAATAAATGCAAAATGTTGAGAACAATTTCTAACATAGAATAAGAGCTACGCAAATATTCATTTTTTTTTTAAATGGTAGAAGCAAGAATTTAATGTAATTTTCAGGTCAACAACTTGCTATTTATAACAAAAATGTGGACTCTAACCAATTGACTTATATTTTTTCCACTTTTATGCATAGATTCAGTCACCCTCCCATCTCCCCCCAATACTTCCTTCTCACTAAGCCCTGTCTCTTCTGTCCTAAAACCCAGAAAGCAGTGGCCCTTGGCATTTGCAGGGCCCTGAGAGTAAACATTAAGAGTGCCCAGCTGGGGCCGCCTCACTCACTAGGAGAGGGCCTCTCTCGGGGGAGGACTTGAGTTAGGGGAGGGCGAGACTCTCACTCCGGAGCAGCTGTCAGAGTGAGCACTAGAGCTGCCCCTCACCTTGTGCTGCCTCCACCCTGGGGGGTGGATCTGGCGGCAGATCTGGCGCCAGAGGTGGGACTGCAGGGAACGTTAGCTCATGGGCTGGTTTTTGGCCTGGCTCTAGAGCTGGTGCCAGAGCTGCATGAGGAAAAAAATTCTCCCACATGACTTTGCAAATATTCTTTAACTGAAAATAAAAACACACTTTTTTCTTTTTTTTTACCAGACTGCATGATTAATCAGTCTTAATAAAATTAACTAAGGTTAGGCCAATATCATCCAGGAAAAAAAAAGATATGAGTTATAAATAGCAGAAAAACTTAAGAAGGGGCAATGGAAGTCTATAAAATAAAGAAGATGAGAAATTAGTGAGAAACTAAAACTGAGAAACTAGAAATCCAAGTGCTTTCTCAGGTGTCTGTCTGATCAGGCATTTTGTGCCTTCAAATGATTCTAATTATCAGTATGGAAGATGGTGCACCTGGTGTAGTACCTGACACAGAGTAAACATCCATTACATTTTTGTTTAATTATTGAACTAATTAATCATTCAATTAACTAGTAAATAAAACAGTTGTCTGACTATACACCAAGTCATTTGACATCTCTATGGTTTCTCACCTATAAAATGAGGAAACTCACATAGATCAGCATTTCCTAAATTGTATCCAACCAGAAACTGATTTCCTAGAGTTGTAAGAAATCCAAAGTTGAATAGTGTCTGAAAAAGGTGAAAGCCATGACCTACTCTTTCATTTACAATTACACTGGTAGAGTCAACATTTGGACGTTTTATCATAAGGAAATTTCATTTCTCCCAGTCTTGTCCAAACTTAACCACAGACCCCTTTCCTTGGGTATCAACTGTGTTGGTATCTCACATAAATACTGCTATTCTGAAAAAAAAATGGCACATACTGCCACTCAATGTTATATTTGTAAATCAGTGCCATTCCGCAAATATTTTACCAGTCCGTGACAAATAAATACAAAAACTAAGAATAGGTCTTTAAAAAATTTAAAGCAATTTGACAGAATAATTTAGGTCTGCTGAATCTAATAATACAATGGGGGTTGTGTTTTGTGTTTTCCCTTCATTTTTAAATAGATATTCATTTTTATTACACTTGGTCCATTATATATTGGAAATATTAAAGAGAGAAGGAGAACTGATACTTCACTCCAGATACTATTACTGGATTAGATGAAATGCAATTTCCAGATTTGTTGCATTACTAATCTTCTTATTTACTCCAGGGAAGAAACCATTAAGATGAAGATTCCTGCATTCTACCCCAAACTTTTATATCAGAATTTTTAGAGCAATTGGGAATCTATATTTTGACTGCTCCCCAGGTAATCTAACCATACTTAGAGAAACACTGTTTTAGATTGTGATAAACCTGATGAAAAATGCCATATTTTATTTATCTTTGTTCCCTCAGTGATGAATTCAGAGTAAATAAATATGTTTGTGACATATGTAAGTGAGAAAGTTCAGGTAACAGAATATGGTCTCTGTGTTTGATATGCAACTTTGGAATCCTATGTTCATGGATAGTGAGTGCCCAAATTGGAAACAAACTTTACTTTAATAAATCAAATATTTCTCATCACTTTTCGAGAAAAAAAAAGTATAATTCTCCAATCACTTCTGCTTAGAGAGTCCACTTCATGTTTCAGTTACTTTGAAGTAGGTGGGGTTATAGGCACAATCCTTACAGAAATGTTAGCCAATTTTTCTTCTTACCTATGCATAGTAACATACCTACCATATGTTACCATAGTAACATAACTATCATAACAGAAGTAAGGTGATTTAGTAACAGCTCTGTGATTTTATGTAAAAATACTCTCTTGTTCCATGTCTTAGCATACAGTATGTTCATCATGTGGACACATATAATTTAAACCCTTTCTTAAAAGGTATTTTTTCTAGGGTGGTCTGACAGTGGTTCAAGTGGCAGAATTCTTGCCTGCCATGTGGGAGACCGGGATTCGATTCCCAGTGCCCATGAAAAAAAAAAAGGTATTTTTTTTTAGTTCTTCTCCAATAGAGAGTCAATCTGTTTTATGAACCAATCAGTTTAATATCATCTTGGTATTTATGTACCAAGTCTTCATTTCATACTATACAAAGCTAAGTCCTTAAAGTATAATTGCCATTTAAAAAATATTTTTATACAGCTAATAAGCCAAGGGATGTGTGTACATGATTCCTGCTGTAGGGCATTGTATGTCTGTTTGCTGAGATGAACCCAAAACCTGACCTTAAATGGTGGTTCTCTACTTTAAGTACACACTGGAATCACTTGAGATGTTGAAAAATACTGATACCTGGATCCTATACCTAGAAATTTCTGAATTAATTTGTCTTGGAGGTAGCTTGTTTTGGAGGTAGATAATAAAAGCTTCCCAAATGATTCTAATGTAGAGCCAAGGCTTTGAGAACCACAAAAAGATCAGGTACAATTCCTTTTAAAAAACCATGCCATGATTATCGGGCATTCTGGTACCCAAGGAGAGCGTAAGGGTATTCCTTATCTGAATTAATTTGGAGAGTGATAGCTGTGAACCCACTGTGAAGGGTTTCTTTCATCCCCTGGAGTCAAGACTGATGGTGTTCAGTCTTAAGAGGGAAATGTGCAAACTTCTCCCCACTCCTCACACTTTCCCTCCTGCACACTCCTGACAATTACTCTCTGCTCATCAGATCATCAGTTGTGGTAAGGTTATTTATAAGCAATGAGGATAAAGTTGCCAGACAAAAAAACAAACAACACAAGGTATGAGAGAGCATGAGAGGAAGCAGGGGGACAGAGAGAGAATATTTTATTAAGTTCTTTAAAGCACAAGTAAAAACAAAAACAAACAAAAAAAAAAAATATTTACCACTCCTTCCAGCTTCAGGCACTAGCATGCAATCTGTTCTGAATTACCAGGTCTGAAAGCAGGGTCAGACACTTAGATTTCAAGATACAGCAAGCATACTGAAGGGAAGGAAGGAGAGGAGAGAAGGAGGGAGGGAGTCGGGATATGCATTACTTCTGAGAAAGAGGAGCTTGGTTGACTTTCCCTTCTCTTTCATCCATGCCTGAACGGCTCAAGGGAATACTTCACATCTGTCCAAGGATAGTCTGGGACTTTCTCTTGCACAGCTAGTGGTCATGCCCCCGTCCCAATCTTTTCTTATTTGTATGGAGTCTGAGCTGTCATTTCATTAAAAATGTGGTTTCTACATCAAGTCTTTGTTCCTGGAACTATAGTTAAGCCTGACAATGCCTCAAAGTCTTAAAAACTAATAAGCCCCATTTAATATGTAGAAAAGCATCTGTTTCAATTAAGAATATCCTATATCATAATCCAATACAGTTATAGCTGAAGGGCAATTTGTTCTCTGGGGTATCACTTCATTGAGTTCAAGAAAATATTCCTATTTGTTCTAAATCACCTCCAAAATTACTCTAATTTGCAGATTCAGTGTACTTCATGCAAACAAACACTGACAATGAATTAACAATACTATATGACCCCCTTTTCACTATATGAATATCATTTTTCATGCTCAAAGCATGTTTGTGTCCCTGTCACACATTTTATTTCATATCTTAATGAGTAAACTTGAACATTAATAACTTTTACTTTATACCATGTTCCCTTATTTTTCTTCAGTATTTCCCTAGATAAATGCAATCTCCATTATTAAATGAGAAAAGTGGAGGTGCCAATTGAAGTGGTATTCTATCCAAACGGGAATATGTTTGCCTCCTATCCTCTTCCCACTGGTAACTAATTTCCTAGATGGCTTCTGAGGCAAAAAGCAAGGCCTGATAATTTGCTGCTAAGATTACTCAACCTTGACATTTAGACAAATTATGTTGCCTATGGAATCTCCTCTCAGGAAATTGTTGTTCTGTTTCAGTCTATTTCCTTGTTCCTCACTATCACCACACCATATTCTTCCTAAATTGGTTTTTATTTAGTATTCGCTCAACAAACATTAATTGAGAACTACCACATGCCAAGCGTCGCCCTACATGCTAGAAAATAGTTTGGACACATGGTCTCAACTCTTAAAGAACTCAGTCTATTGAGAAAAATATATATAAGAAAAGTAATGATTATCAGCAGTGATATACATAGGCAGGCATATTTGACAGAGGACCTAGTTTTTCGACACAGGACTGTGAAGGAAGGATGGGCAACTAATGCATTTTGGCTGGGAGAGAGAAAAAGGGGAAGGAATAGTCAGATAACACTTTCCCAAGAGGTTGGCATTTGAATGGAAGTTATTCAGGCAGAGAAGAGGAAGGAACATGAATGGAGTGGAATTCCCAGCAGATAAGACCCAATAGAGTCAAATATTAGCTGCTGTTAGAGTCAAAGTATATAAGGCAAATTCGCTTATAGTCAAAATTACCCACGAAAGTCCCCAAATTTTCTCATGAAATGTAGTACATACTTTTCCACGTATATAACAATGCATAGCAATTTTAGTCTTTTAAGTTTCAGAATCACTGAACTAGACTAAAGGCAGTAACGAAAGGAAAATCTACATGAGATGGCTTGAGGTTCAAACCACTATGCCTTTTAGGTAATGATTATGTCCATCCCTTATTTCTGCTTACCTGAAGAGTTTTCCATTCTATTTTGACATCAGGACTTTATTACTTGAACATGTGTTACAATGACTGTTGTATGGAGTAGATGTTATATGCAAAATTACTTACCACATACCATGGTCATAGTAACAATAAATGTTTCCTGGATCTGAATCTGAGTCTTGACTGATCAGAGCAATATACCTGGCCACTTTCTTCTTATTCCAAGTTGATAACTCTTAGTATGGCCTCACTGATTAGGTATCCCTCACATGATAGGGAACTAGTATCTTATTATGAGTAATTTAAGTTCTAAAGGCAGTGTTTGCAACATGTTATGGGTATAATTTGACTCTGAGTGGCGTTTGTAAAAGAATAGAGGCAAACAACTACAATGCCATACAGAACTTAAAACATTTCCATAAAGATGATTGTATGTGGAGAGGTGGTAGGAGGTAAAATGGGGGAAGGCAGGGTCTTGTGTGTCAGGTTAAGGAGAGGGGGATTAATTCTAAAAGACTTTGTGTACCTTTAAGCAAAGGAGTAGCATAAGCTTATTTTGTTTAAAAAGATTATTTTTGATGGCTATGTACTGGAGAGATTAGAAATGAACCCTGCTAATATCAGGGAGAGCAATGAATGGTCTATTAGGTTGATTCTGTTGAGAAAATACAAGGACCTGGACCAAGGCAAATCAGGAGGAATGGGACAAAGAGAATGGAACAGAGTTATATAGGGGACAGGGAAATGAAGTCTTGACTACTGAATGGAATTGAGGGTTTGGGACACGAGGTGATAAACTCAGTTTGGGCCATTCTGATTTTGAGCTTCCTTTGAGTAGCCAAATGAAATTGAGTTGGCCATTGGAAATAAAGGTTTGAATCTCAGCAAAGAAGACCTGGATAGAGGTAGAAATTTCAAATGTATTAACACATATTATAGTTGAAATCAGCAAGAGAGGAGCAGAGGGGCAAAGACTGAACCCAGGGTAACTCCAGCATTAAGGAATAAAACAGGATGACAGCATAAAGTATGAATTATGTATCATATATATGTAATATATAATACTAAATATATTTAATTTTATATATTGTAGGGACCAGTAGACAAGTTAAAATATGTATAAAAATGAGGCGAGAACTGATGAATTAAGGTCTCAGAAGAAGTAGGGGGGACATGGGATACTTCTATCCTTCAGAGTTACCTCAAGAGCTGTATCTAGTCTTGGAATCAATCACAACACTTTTCCCACCAATGTTTGTTTAGAAGTGCAATCCCATACTGATAGCAACCTTTACAAGGAAGGGATGGCTTTCAGTGGTGGTGGAACACATGAGGAGTGCATGTATGCAGGGGGACCTGTCTTAGGACATCGCCTTTAACTGACTTAATTGATTCAAACAAAATGTAGTGAGCATTTACGTGGAGATGACAGACATGCATCACTCAGATACCCCTTTAGAGAAGCTGAATGGGGAGCAGAGCTGATTGAGAGGCCGGGTTGCTGCCCCTTTGAATCAACCATTGCATTCTTGCCAAGAAACGTTGTCCTCTGGGCTGCTCCCAATGTCTGAGCACAGCTGGACACCAATGTTGCCCTATTCCTATCAAATTTCTTTCAGAGACAACTTTTGCTTTTTCATTTGTCTGGCCAAGATTTTCCTCACAACAGTGCTGTAGTTTAGGATGCTACCAATTCCTTTCTTCCCTTTTTCCTTTAGTCTCACAGTCTGAAGCCTCTCCCCGTCTACCTCTCCTCCATTCCCATTTATCCATTATAGACAGTGCCCACCATAAACCTCCTACATGTCTAATCCTGCGTTGGCATCTGCTAGTAGGATGACCTGACCTGACACAGGGAATGCTTTGAAGGCCGGGGGATATAAAGGTGGACATGACAGACAAAGTTTCTACCCACAGGATATCAGCACCTGTTGGCTTATGATTGAATTGAAATGCACACATCTTGGTTCTATTTCCAGTCCCTGATGCCAGCGCTATCTCCTGTTTAAAAATAAAAATAAAAATAAAAATAAAAAACAACTCATCACCTTGGTATCAGTGTACCCTGGATTGGATGGTTTTGTTTCTCTCTCAGTTTAAGTTTATACTGTTTCCCTTATTCATCTGCCAGTATCAGAGTGCCATTTTCCTCAAAACGACCCCTTGGCTCCATGGCAGAAAGCGTGTCATCATATGCCCATGAAATCTAAGATGATTATGAGATAATTCTGCAAAGATTAGTATCTCATACTTTTCTCTTCACTCTGTTTTTCATTCTAACTGTCTGCCCTGGGCTGGCTGACAAAATGTTCATGCAACTTTCTTTCCTCATTCTAAATTCCACAGGTTTAGAATCCCTCTACACCCACATGCCTCATCAAAATTCTAACAGTGATTTAAAATGCATGAGTCACTTTATTCATATCTTGGATTCCCTTTGGGAAAAGGCTGATAGTGGAAAATAGGAAAGTCTTATTTCCTCTCCCCCCCTTTATTTTTCCATGATCCTCATAACCTATATAGCAATTCAATATAGCCTTTACTCAGCTGTTTGCTTACAATACTTTTCAAGCACAAAGGCCCAATGCTTGGCAGGAGGTTGCAGAATTATTACTTGAACTGGTGGGTACATAGACATTGACATTTTATCCAAAGTTCTTAAAGACTGCCTCCTTTGTGGAGGAAAAATGTACCACGCTACTATATATGTGTGGAAAGGAGTGGGAAAATAAGAGGAATTAGGGTTAGATTGAGAGGAGGACTGGGGCATCTCTTTGTGGGTGTATGGTGACCCACTGTCTCTCATGGGTGACACAATCCATTTAGTTTTCTCCTTTAGCCGGTGTAAAGCATTATGAACCATCCAAAACAATCCATTTTGCAATAAAACGCTGTTGAATTCCAGTATTACTGTCTGTAGCTCAATTTAGACTCGACCCCGGATCAAAAGGGAGTGAAGCAAGTCAGCTGCTAAGTCCCAATGGATGCTCTTAGGTTGTCTTCAGGGCTTGAAAAATGTTCATAGAAACCACATTTGAAAACAAACTACATCATATATCAGTAGACATGCTTCAATAAATTGGAGCGTCACCACAAGCCTTCTTAGAATGTAAGCACTAAAACACTTAAAGTTGGTGCAAGAATCTAGCCTTCTCATTCACCTTAAGTTGATAAGTCCTCAGTTTCATGCAGACATAAAAAACATGAAGGGCTGGGAAGTAGAAAGGGGTGGGGAGGTATAAAGCACAAGGGTACAGGGTGATGCCCCTCTGTAGACTTAAGAGCATCATCTGCAATCAGGAGCCCGGGTGAGCTGTTTGTTGTTTTGTTTTCTCAGATCCCTCTTGATAGTGGTGACTGTACAGTGGATTGAAACACCATGAGATAAAATGTCTGGTTGAACAGAATTTTGATCCCCTATTTCTGAGAATGATTTGAATCTGATACCACTGTGTCTCTCACTATCTTCCAAAATTATGTTCAAAGTTAATTTCTTTGAAAACATTTCAGACTAATCTTATGCTTGTATGAATGTGTTAAGTAAACAAACATACACACAGATACAGATGTAGAGGTAGACATAGTTTCTTCTATGGGTGTTAGTTTAACTATGACACCGTGGGGTGAATAATAAAGATTTTTTTGTATGTTGGATCCTCCTTTATTATTAAATTGCTAACACCTATAGGGCAGGGATCATGCCTATGCAATACATTGTCTCTAGATATCCATCTGAGAAAGGCAGATTATTCTCTTGGACAAACAGTCAACCTCAGGGTCATGAAATCTTTGATCTACTCTGATAAGAACTTGAGCAGATAATCTGTATGTGCCTCTGACTCCACTTTTTAAGAGGATCAGAAGCAATTTCTTTACAGGGTGGTTGGAGAATTCTGATGATGGGGGAGAGTTCACATAGAAAAGAAATGTGGAAACGCACAGTGCTATCTTTCACCCTACTTTCTCATTTTATGAAGACTCAATCCTAATCTATAAACTGTGGCATTATGTTTTCTACATAAAATAAACTCTAATGCTGCCCCCTTGTGCTGGGTAAAATAATTATTTATTTCTTTATTTTTAGCATTTAAATGTTTGTAACTATTTGACAAATCTTACGTAGCTACCCTTTCTAATGCATCAAGTCATATTTTCTTTAATAGTTCCTTAATTTTTCCAGTTTTCCCACATTTTCCATTAATTCATCTGTAGCATTTATATTTAAAACTGTAGTTCTTTTCAAAGCCTCCATGTTGATATTCTATCAAGTACTGTTGTAATTGGTTGTATTGCCCAATCTTTACTATTTCCTAGTGAATGACAAAATGTGGTAGGAAATGCTTAGGGTAGTTTTGAAATTTTTTAAATTATATGACAAGAGGCTCCATCAGTTCAAAAAGCACATACAAGAAGTTCACTTCCACCACCTCCAACTTCCTGATTGAAGATACATATTTTATCATTATATCAATGAGTGGTATAGGTGCTGTAAAAGAGTTGAGGCACAAATGAATGACTTTCTACCAGACAAATCATGAGAATTATTTTTAAATTTCTTGAGTCACTACTTGCCCTCCAGAGCTAAATATCTAACTGAATTTTTTTTACAAAATAGAATACAATCAAGTATTAGCAATCTGATTGGGGGAAAAAACAAAAAGTTTTACAGAATGTCTGAGAGGGCAATTATTGATGTGATTTGAAATAGGAGGCGAATCTTCAGAGAGGTGATGAAATTTAAAGTGATCTTTGAAGGATAAATTCTAGTGATTTGTTAAAAGTAAGTTCAAATTTTTCACTGGGGTAAGGAAGACACTGTCTATATTTTAGAACCTCATCTACTCTTTGAGACCAGAGAAAGAAAGGTTTATTTTGTCCAGAATCTAAGTTTTCTGTAGCACATAATCTAACCCAATCCATCTGAATAGCTCATTTAAACAATCAAAACACAGCAAGCCCAGAATAAGAATGAGGGCCTTTAATCTTGTATAGCTTAGTGTAATGCCTGGATGCATCTCAGAATATATTAAGTAGATAATCAAAAAGTATTGGCAAAGTCCCTTGAGGGGTTGGACAAAAAATATGGAACTATTAAACTTTACCACTGGGGAAACCCCTGATACTCTGTCAAACATTAGGGACACCCAAATCAATAGGCTGAGCCCTTGATCTTGAGGCTTGCTCTTGTGAAGCTTATGTATGTAGTGGAGAAGCTTAGCTGACTGTCATGGTCAGGTTCATGTGTCAACTTGGTTAGGTGGTGGTGCCCAGTTTTCTGGTCAGGCAAATGCTGGCCTTTCTCTTGGTATGAGGATATCTCATGGACTTAAATCATGATTATTTTGGCAGCATCCACAGCTGACTGCATTTGTAATCAGCTAAGGGGAGTGTCTTCTGCAATGAGTGATGCTTAATCTAATCACGGGAAAGTTTTTAAGGAGGATTCAGAAGAGACAGTCACTCTTCTTCCTCCTTCAGCCTGTAAGCTTCTCCTGTGGAGCTCGTCCAGACCCTTCATTGGAGTTGCCAGCTTGCAGCCTGCCCTACAGACCTTGGACCCTTACATTCGCATGGTTGCCCAGCCAGCCTTTCCTGAGAATTTGCTGAGGAACTTCATCAGAGTTGCCAACTTGCAGGCTGCCCTACAGACCCTGGACTCTACATTCCCATGGTTCCATGAGATACTTTTATAAATTTTGTATCTATGGATATCTCTTGCTTATTCTGTTTCTCTAGAGAACCCTAGCTAATACACCTCCTGTGCTGGTTTGAAATAGTGTATGTACCCAGAAAAGCCATGTTTTAATTCTAATCCCATTTTGTAAAGACAGCTGTTTCTTCTAATTCCTATTCGGTATTGCATGTTTGACACTGTAATTAGATCATCTCCCTGGAGATGAGATTTAATCAAGAGTCGTTAAGATGGATTATGTGGAGGTATGTGGGTCTTGATTAGTTTACTGGAATTCTATAAAAGAGGAAACACTTTGGAGAAAGAGCAATTCAGAGAGAGCAGAGTGATTCAGAGAGAGCAGGGCAGAACAATATAGCCACAAGAAGCAGAGTTCACCAGCCAGTGACCTTTGGAGATGAAGAAGGAAATGCCTCCCAGGGAACTTCATGAAACAGAAAGACAGGAGAAGAAGCTAGCAGATGATGCCATGTTCACCATGTACCCTTCCAGATGAGAGAGAAACTCTGACTGTGTTCTCCATGTGCCCTTCCACTTGAGAGAGAAACCCAGAACTTCACTGGCCTTCTTGAACCAAGGTATCTTTCCCTGGATGCCTTTTATTGGACATTTCTATGGACTTGTTTTAACTGGGACATTTTCTCAGCCTTAGAATTGTAAACTAGCAATTTATTAATTTCCCCTTTTTAAAAGCCATTCCATTTCTGGTATATTGCATTCAGGCAGCTAGCAAACTAGAACACCTCCCTATAGGTATGCCTAAGAGTTACTTCTGGAGGACCTCTTTTGTTGCTCAGATGTGGCCTCACTCTCTCTAAGCCTTATTCTGTAAGTGCAATCATTGCCCTCTTCTCTATGTGGGACATGACATCCATGGGTGAAAGTCCCCCTGGTGGCATAGGAGATGATTCTCAGGGATGAGTCTGGCCCTGGCACTGTGGGATCACCAATATCATCCTGATAAAAATTGGGAAAAGAAGTGCAACAAATAAGGCTGAGAGAGTTCAAATAGAGTTGAGAGGCTACTCTGGAGGTCACTCTCATGCAAATTTCAGTTAGACATTGCTACTTATCATAACTTGCTAAATCCCAATCAAAACCATTCCAGCCAATTTCAAAGAACACGTAGGGCAATATTTAAGATTCTACAAAGGTTCCATGTACTAGGATAACTTTCTAGAAACCTACAACCTCCAGGGTTCTCTGGACCAGATAAATTCTGCAACTTAGAGGGGCCAGCCTCTTCAGAACATCAACTAGTTCCATCTCCCTACTCCTTATAACTAACAGCCCATTTCAACAACCAAATTTTTTATTATACAATAAAGAACTTAAAAAAAAATAAAAGTAAGTTCAAACTTTTGATTTCAGGGATCTTTCATCTAATATTACTATAGCTGCCTATAGTTTGTTTTTTAACTGTAAAATATAACATACCATCAAAGCAAAGAAAGAAAAAAAGCAGTAAATTTCAAAGCGCATTTCAGCAAGTAGCTACAGAACAGGTCCCACAGTTTGTCATGGGTTACCATTCCATCATCTCAGATTTTTCTGTCAGGCTGCTCGGGTAGAAGGAATATTAATATAGTGATTCAGTAATCATACCCATGTTTTAAAACCTATTTTCTCTGTTATACCTTATCCTTCTCCTTAATCTCTTTCCCACTATATAGGGATCCTTGGGGAATGCCTGTTCTGACTCTTTCATGCTGAGAAGGGGTATCCACCCTGAAAGACAGGGGATGCAATCAATTGATAATCTTGGAAAGGCTGGTCCCTCTGGGTTTCAGGGTTTATTCGACCTAGGAATCCTCTGTGGATTATGTGTTCCAGGAAGGCAAACCTAGTACATGAAACCATTATAGAGTCTCAATTTGAGCCCCAGGTGCTCTTGAGAGACAACAGGAATGACGTTGATTGGAGTTTAGCAAACTATGACCATCAGTACTCCCTAACTGACTGTTGGCCATAGCATGCAATTTTAGTTTTCCCCCATATCCCTCTACCATTGACAACTTGTCTACTATCGAACCATTGAAATAGTTCATGTGAGAACTTATCTATAATTGTAGATTTAATCACAACTTATCACAAATGTAACCATTGGGATACATGGTACTATACATCCCCTTTCAGTCATTTTCACTTCAATATGGCAATGTTACTTGTACACCTGCTAATTAGTTATCATCACTTCTATCTTTTTCCTTGCATTTAGATTCAACTTCTTTGGGTAGGATTTCCTCTGTCTCTAGCTTCTGTGTATCTCTACTTAGCTATATATACAGTGTAACCTCTGAGATTACCTTTACTGGAGTCATAATAATGAAATCATACAGTATCTATCCTTTTGTGTCTGACTTATTTCACTCAATATTATGTCCTTAAGGTTCATTCATGTTGTCATATGTTACATGACATCATTTCATCTTACTGCTCCATAGTTTTCCATCATATGTATATACCACATTCTGTTTATTCATTCATCTGTTGATGCACTTGGATTGTTTCCATCTCTTGGCAATTGTGAATTGTGTCACTATGAGCATTGGTGTGCAAATGTCTGTTTGTGTCACTGCCCCCAACTCTTCTGGGTATATATCAAGTATTGGTACTGCCCGGTCATAGGATAACTCAGTATTTAGTTTGCTAAGGAATCACCAAACTGACTTCCACAGTGTCTGAACCATTATACATTCCCACCAGCAGTGAATAAAAGTTCCAATTCCTCCACATCCTTCCAACATTCATAGTTTCCTGTTTGTTTAATAGCAGCCATCCTTATAGATGTGAGGTGATATCTCATTTTTGTCTTAATTTGCGTCTTCCTTATAGCCAATAAAGATAAACAGCTCTTTATGTGCGTTTTAGCCATCTGTATTTGCTTTTCAGAAAAGCGTCTATTGATATCCTCTGCTCATTTTATAATTGGGCTGTTTGTTCTTTGGTTGTTGAGCTGCATAGTTTCTTTGTTTACTATTCCAATTAAATTTCTTTATGTTTACAGGATAGCAAACCTTTATCTGATATGTGGTTTTCAAATATTTTCTTCCATTGAATTGGCTGCCTCTTCACCTTTTTATCAAAGTCCCTTCAGGCACAGAAGCTCTTGATCTTAAGGAGTTCCCATTTGTTTTTTCTTTTGCTGCTTGTGTTTTAGGTATAAAGTTTAAGAAGCTACCTCTTATTACTAGATCTTGAGGATGTTTCCCTGAATTTTCTTCTACAAGTTTTTTGGTACTGGCTCTTATATTTAGTTCTTTAATCTATTTCGAATTAATTTTTGTATAGGGTGTAAGGTAGGGGTCCTCTTTCATTCTTTTGACTATTGAAATCCAGTAACATAGATCATTACTATAGCAATGTTTCTAGTTGTAATAACTTTCTACTTGATATTTTGATAATGTACAGTTTTCTTAGTTAATTAAATGGTATTTAAGATAGTGTTTAATACTTAGAATTTAAGAAACTCTGCTATCTGTATTTGAAGATTTTTTCCTTGTTTGCTTTAATTTTAAATTGGTTATGAAACATATTGTACATACAGGCTTTACAATGATTATTTAGATATTTTATTTAAATATATCCATGGACAAGCTAAAATATTCACTTTTGGTGGTTAAGATTTTCATATGTTAATTGTAAAAACATTTCTAACTTTATATTTTCCTGAAATCAGAAAAATTTTCAGTAACATAGGTCATTACTGTGGCAATGTTAATATTTTTAATAACTTTCTACTTGATATTTTGAGAACATTTACAGTTTTGACAGCTGATCAAATGATATATAAGTTAGTGTTTAATATTTAGAATTTAAGAAATGCTGGTATCTGAATTTGTAAATTTTTTCCTTGTTACCTACATTTCAATTGGTTTATGAAACTTACTATGCAAACACAGGTTCTACAATGATTATTTGGATACTTTATTTAAATATGCCTATGGATAAGCTAACTAAGATATGCATTTTTTTGGTGGTTATAAGTAAATTGTGCATTTATTTAAATAAAAAAATATATTTTAGGGCGGGCCATGGTGGCTCAATGACAGAATTCTCACCTGCCATGCTGGAAACCTGGGTCTTATATATATATAAGCCGGTTTACACTATATTCTATTCCAGAAACAGAGGTTGTTTGGCCCTCTCTAAGACACAGAAGATGGGATTGGGAGAGAAATGTAAATCTACAAACATAGACATGCATGGGCAGATAAGGGGCAACCATGGGGGATGGAAAATAGCTGCTATCACCATCCACTTTTAAGTGAGCATCAGCTTCATGAGGCTTAAAAAGTTCTAACAGGGAGAGTGTTTTCTTGCTCATAAAGTCTAGCATTTTAGAGGTAACAGGGACCTTAAAAATCCTTTAGGCCAATCTGTTTGACAAGGAAACCGAGGGACAGAGAGATAAAGAAATATGGCCAAGGTCACACAGCTGATTGTTGGTAGAGCCAGAACCAATACCCTGGTCTTCTAACCCCTGTAGTACACCTGCCCCTGTACTATGTACAATTATAATAAATCCTTTTCCCCCTTTCTTTGAGATGGACTGGATCTATGTTATGCTGTACTTCCTAGAAGAATAAAAGCAGGACATCACCCCCTCCCCCTGCCTTAGGGAGCCCTCCTCTGCCAACAAAATTGAAAGTTCTACCTTCTGTCAAAATTGTAACTGTAAGGGTCTTTTTAACAATTCCCTACCTGATTATGCTCTTTAATCAGCCACAGGGTATGATCCTTTCACCCCGCGACTCCCCTGTGGTTTACACTGTTTGACTACAATATATTCTATTGTTTCTAAAATGTCTGAGTCCTCCCAAAAAAGAAAAGCCCAGGACCAGATGGCTTCACAAGTGAATTCCGCCAGACATCCTAAGACAAATTAATAACAATCCTGCTCAAATGCTCCTAAGAAACTGAAGAAGAGGGAACACTACTTAACTCATTCTATAGACCCAAATCACCCTAATTCCAAAGCCAGATACAGATACTACCAGAAAAGAAGATTAAATTCTAATTTCTATAATGAACGTAGATGCAAAAATCCTCAAAAAATGCTTGCAAATCAATTCCAACATTACATTAAAAGAATTATACACACTGACCCAGTGTATTTTATCCCATGTATGCAAAGGTGGTTCAATATAAGAAAATCAATTAATGTAACACATCAAATTAGCAAAACTAAGGGAAACTGCATGATCATTTTGATTTAAGTAGAGAAGGCATGTGATAAATTCCAACATCCTTTCTTGATAAAAACAGATTGAAAATTAATAGAAGGAAACTTCTTCCACATGATAAAGAGGACATATAAAAAACCTACAGCTTACATTGTACTCAATGGTGAAATACTAAACATTTTTCCTCTAAGACCTGGAACGAGACAAGGATGCCCATTGTCACCACTGTTAGTCAACATTGTGCTGGAAGTTCTCGCCAGAGCAGTTAGGCAAGAGAAAGAAATATAAAGCATTCACATTGGAAGGGATAAAGTAATTGCAAATGACATGAATCTATATATAGAAATTACAAAAAAATCTACAACTAGGATAGTAGTGCTAATAAACAAGTTCAGCAAAGTAGTGAGATACAAGATCAATATGTTAAAATCAATAGTACTGATCAATCTGAGGAGGAAATCAAGAAAAAAAATCCATGTACAGTAGCAACTAAAAGAAAAAAACCTATCTTGGAATAAACTCAAACATGGATGAAAAGGACTTGTATACAGAGAACTCCAAACATTGCTAAAAGGTATCAAAGAAGACAAATAAATGGAAGGACATTGTGTATTGATGGATGTAAGATTAGATATCATTAAGATGTCAATTCTACCTAAGTTGATTTACATTTTTGATGCAATCTCAATCAAAATTCCAACAGTCTACTTTGCAGAAATGAAAAGGCCAATTAACACATTTAATTGGAAGGGTAAGGGACCTCAAATAACCAAAAACATCTTGAAAAAGAATGAAGTTTGAGTACTCACACTTTCTGCTTAAAGGATATATTACAAATGGTCAAGACAGTATGGTGATGGTATAAGAATAGATATATTAACCAATGGAATCAATTTGAGAGACCACAAATAGACCCTCACATCTTTGGCCAATTGATTTTTGACAAGGCTGTCAAGTCCACTCACTGGGTAAGAATATTGTCTTTAACAAGTGTTCGGACAACTATATATCCATATAAAAAGGAATGAGACCCCTTTCTCATACCATATACAAAAATTAGCTCAAAATGGACCAAATACCTAAATATAAGAACAAGAACTGCAGTACTTCTAGAAGAAAATGGAGGGAACCACCTTCAAGATCTTCTGGCAGGCAATGACTTCATAGACTTTATACTACAAGCAACAAAAGAAAAAAACTGATAAATGGGACCTCCTCAAAATTAAAAAAAACTTTCGTCCCTTAAAGGAATTTGTGAAGAAAAGTGAAAAGAAAACCTAATTAACATGAGAAAATATTTAGAAACCATATATCCAATAAAGGTTTAATACACCAAAAATATGAAGAAATCCTACAACTCAACAAAAAAAGGCAAACAATTAAAAAATGAGCAAAAGACTTAAATAGACATTTCACCAAAGAGGATACAAATGGCTAAAAAGCACATGAAAAAATCCTCAATGTCACTAGCTATTAAGGAAATGCAAATCAAAACCACAATGAGACATCATTTCACACCCACTAGAGTAACCACTATGAAAAAACAGAAATCTGCAAGTATTACAGAGTAAAAGGAAAACTCATTCATTGCTTATGGGAATGTAAAATGGTTCAACCACTGTGTAAGACTGTTTGGCAGTTCTTCAGGAAGCAAAGGAGAGATAAAACATATGAACTGGCAATTCTGCTACTAGGTATACACCCAGAAGAATGGAAACCATGGACTCAAACAGATATTTGCACGCATCTATTCATAGCAGTAGTATTCATAATTGTCAAAAGATGGAAGCAACCTAAGCATCTGGTTATGGATAAAAAGATGTGGTACATAATATAATGGACTATTATTCAGCTGTACAAAGGAATGAAATCCAGATGCATGAGACAACATGGATGAACCTCGAGGACAATATGTTGAGTGAAGTTAAGTTGGACATAAAAGGACAGAACAATTGCATGATCTCACTGTTATGAACTAATGATAATACACAAATTGAAAGTTAGAATTTAGAATTCAGGCCACCAGGAGATAGACTGGGGTCAAAGAATGGGAGTATATGCCTAACTTGTACAGAATTTCTATTTAGGTTCATTGTAAAGATGTGGAAATGGATGGAAGTGATGATAGCACATTACTGTGAGTGCAATCAACAGCAAGGAACTATAGAGGTGAATGTGGTTAAAAGGGGAAAATTTAGGATATATGTTCACTAGAATAAAAATTAAAAGATGAAACATTGGACTTTTACAACACACTGAACCATATTGTAGATGATGGACTATAGTTAATTGTACAAGAATGATAAATGTATGAGATTAGTACAAGGTGTTAATAGGATAGTATATGGAAAAAATATACCTAATGTAAATTATGGTTAATAGATAATAGTACAATTTTAATAATCTTTCATCAATTGTAACAAAGATAACTACTGTTAAAAAAAAAGTACAATTATTAAAAAAAATACTACCATCAATTGTAATGAACGTTCCAGACCGATGCAAGGTGTTGCCTGTGGGATGGTATGAATCTTGTATTTTATGCATGATTGCTTTGTAAACCCATAGATTCTCTATTAAAAAAAATTTGAATAATTTTTAAAAAGTCTGAGGACTCTGTATTGGAATATGATTCAGCGGATAGGAGTTATTAAAGAAAGGTTTTGCCTTTCACTGGCATGTGAAATTGTCCTTCATGTTTCCTTTCTGAGATTCACTTTCCTGATCTGTAATATGAGAGTACATATCTCTCAGGTTTTCAGTTTAGTTTAGTTTGTGTTTCTCTTAAGATTAAATGAGATAACAAAGTATAATCTAAGAGCATAGCAAATGTTCATAGAATGGATGCATGAATGAACATGTAATTTTTTAAATGTACATTTTCCATAAAAAAGAAATCAAGCTGCTCTCTTACATGCCACATGTCTGATCATATTGTCCTTGCTCCCTTCTCCCCTTCCATTGGACCACCTTTCTATATAAATACATATACACTCTATTAAAAATATATATGTATATACTATACAGTCATATAGTATACAGAGGTGTGTCTCTCCAGATGCAGGTATTACTCCTATCTACCAAGAACATAAATATTTCATGAGGAACTGTAAAACTTTGCAAATCATTACCATCAAGCCACAAATATCTGGTCCCTTTATCCTCCAGCCTCTGGTACCTGCTTTCAGTTTTGATACTAAAATTATTCAACTGATTCTTACCATTTCTTTGGCTCAGTCATTTCCCACATGGCAAAGCCCAGGTGAATTGGGTACTACTCCCATCTACCGCCACATATTTATACAATACTAATTTTGTCTTTCTTCCAGAACACATATTAATGCTCCTGTAATTCCTGATCAAAGCATCTATTTTGGGGGCTGTGTTTTCCAAATGCATTGGCTTGATTTTTTTAATTTAATTTTGTTATTTTGGGGTGATGGTCAAGCACTTTTCATGGATTTCTGTTTTTCTCAAGTTTCAATGTGCTTGCAACACCTTCCTGCTTAGTACTGTACAAATGAATGTGCCATCAATGTTTTTTTAATTGCTTTTCCAGATTTCTGATAAAGACTTTCATCTGTACCTATTACTCATCACTGAAATCACTCCTAAGACAATATATGGATGAATCAGTTCAGCCTGTTGTGTAATTTTATCCTGTATAAAATGATTGGTTATCAGATAGCAATTTCTGATTTTTCTGTCTAAATTTTTTGACCTATAAAAATTGCAATTTTATATGGCTCAACCTAATACATGTGTTGTGAGAAAAAGCACAAGAATTGAAGTTAGGAGCCATGAGCAAATTTTTGTCACTGAGTGATTGTAAGCATTTATTTTTCTTTACCTCTCTCTTGGCCTCAGTTCACACAATTTCAAAATGAAGCTTTAAATTAGGTGATTTTTGACTTTCCCTCTAGCCTTTCTAAAATCTATATATACCTGTCATGAAACTTGTTTAAAACTATCTTCAAAGTTTGTTCTTTTTAATATTGTCTAAAATGTTCAAACGGAAAGCATTCTTGGAATATTTTACATCAGAGGTAGTTTGTTTAAATTTGGCGATAAGCTCCAGCTGCCAAAGGCTTCACAGAAGTTAAAAAAAAAAAAAGCATCAAATTGGTCATATGGGTTAAAGGGAATCAGTTACCTTTAATAACACAGTCATGACAGGTTTGGCACTATTACCGCCCCCCCCCCCCCCCCCCCCCATAACTCAAGGGCTTAGCTTCAGAGTCAGCCTGGACTTCTGCTATTTGCTTCGACTGTTCAATCAGTTGCTGTGTTTCTACCTACCCACAGTCCATCACATTCTTTACTCCCAAGTCTACCCCCAAATCCAGGCCTCATAAACCGTCATTTATACGATTTTGATTACACAATAACTCTTCTTCCTGCTTCTGGGAGCTCCCTATTTTTTTTTTTTCTTTAATTCACCTATGTAAGACTTGAGATTAATTCCCTTAACTAACTATAGCTCTGACCACATTATTCTCAAACACATCCACTGGCTTTCTAATAACTACCAAATAGATTTTGAATATCTTGCTCCATTTTACAAAGTATTTTAATATCTGATCTCAACCCAGAACTTTGGATTAACTTTCTGTATGCTGGCTCAAATTATATTCTTTCAAGGCCCTGCTCAAAGTTGACCTCCTAATACAACCTAATACGGAGTATTGGAAGAAATCTTTCTCTCCTCTGACCCTCAAAGGAACTCTTTATAGAACTCATGACTTTCTAGAATATAGTTGCTCATGTGCTCATTAGATTATTTTCTCATCGAGGACAGGGACTGTATATCTTATTCAATATCACAGCCCCCATTATAGTTTGAAGAGTGATTTTGAGATGAATTCAAAATGCCTTTTCTCTAAAATAAAGTAGAAATTTACTTCCTCTGAGGTGAAAATGGTAATGGAATTATTTTCATACTTTATAGTTTAGCTGAAATAAAATTAAAAGTTTTGTCCCATCAGAACACATTTTTAAAACTCCATGCTAATTCTATTTCATCAGCTATTTCCTTAAAGAGAAAGATGCTCTTTTTTTATTTATTTAATAAAGGCATCTCATTTTCAGAAAAAAATGTGTTCTACCTATTTATGCAAAATATGTGTTACAGTACTTTGGTAAGTAATGATAATTCTATAAGTTTAATTCTAATCATACGTCATTGGCTTAGCTATCAAGGTTTATCACCTCCTTTGAAACATTCACAATATAATACCCATCCTGCCCAACTCAGTAAAAGTCACAAGAGTTTCTTTAGTTTTTAAATAAGTTTATCTTCCCATCCATCAGGTGGAAGAACAGAATTAAATACGTATCAGAAATAAATAACTCCATTAGTTACAAAAATAGACTCATCAATCAGCTTCTGAGTTCAAACACTTGACAGCTGCCAATGAACTCTTTCTAATATCACCTTTCAGAAAGAAGGACATTACAGTTAACCACAGTAAAGTCAAGGGGACTACCAAACTAACTGGGACAAATATGCCAATGGGTTCCATTCAAGGTTGCAGGATGAACTCAGAACCAGAATGTACTTTATGACATTGGCATTGGACCCAAATAGGTAATTCTGGTGGGCTGAAGAGAAACATTTAACAGTTACACAAAAAGTGGTATTTAAAGGGCAAAGATCAGAGCACAGAGCAGTATGTATATTTATAGGCCCTTCACGAGTATAGTTAGGATTTTCTTTGCCTCTTACAAAAAAGAACTAAAACAAAGCATATAAAGTTGGGCCATACTCTTTGTGGGGTATTTGATGAACATTTTAATTTCCCTTCTAGAAAACTCTTTTAGAAACATCTTGAATGTTACCCGACAAACCCTGAGAACTTCCCTTTCCAAGTAATGCATACTTTGATGAACGGAAGGAGATATGATCTTTTATTTGTTTTATTTGAATTTGTGCATTTACTAATCACATGAACAAAATGATTAGCTCTAACACCCTGACAACCCAGATGTCTCTCCTTCTGCCCTCTGTCTCAGGCCCCTTTACTGTTCTTCCAAGCTCTTGCCAATAAACTTCCTTCTTTTGACTGTGAGAGCTGGAGCTAAGTGATTCAGCTGCATGGTCTCTAACAGGCAGCTGGATGACAGATGCCATCAAATAGATCCAAGAGGATCAATGGCATGACTGAAACCCCTTCAAATAAATGGGAACATCATTTAAAGTCCATGACCAAGGCACATCTTTCACATAACTGTGAGATGATCAAAATTAATCTGAGTTCTTCATTTCTTCCAGTTATCATCTTGAGATAGATCCCTCTCTCCCCACTTTCCACTCCATAGACATACTCAGCAGTGTCAGTACTCAACTCATACCTGAGAGGTGCAGAGAACCGGGAAGGGCACTGCAACTGGAGCTGCGGAGGCTGCGTCGTCCCTCCCAACATGACTTCCGGAACTGCCCCTTCTGGACACCTGACTTCCAGAGAACCGCCCCTTCCGGACGTCACCTGACCTGCTTGCTTAAAAACTGCCTGCCATCATCCAGGTGCAGACTCACCTTCCCCCATCTTGGATTCGTGAGCTTTGCCCGGGAGTATAGGAATAAACCCGCCGGCTTTAAATTTCCCCGTCTACCTTCCTTCTTTCTCACCGTTTCGCCTCCTAAACCTTTCAATACCTAAATAGCAGAAACAACATATAACTTCTTTTGCCCAGGCTGTTCTTGTCTTCTACAGAAAATTGTTTGCCCTCAGCAACTACTGAGAAATAACAAAGAAGAGACTATCTTCCTACTGGATCCTACTCTTAACGGACTACACTGAGGAATCTGTGCTTTGTGTGTGTGTGTGTGTGTGTGTGTGTGTGCTGTACGGTGGGGTCACATTTCATTATTTTTCCATGTGAGAATGCTGTTATTGCAGCACCATTCGATGAATTTTTATTTGTTTGTTTGCTTGGCTTGTTTGTTTGTTTTTTGGGAAGTACGTGACCTGGGAATCTAACCTGGGTCTCCCACACAGCAGGTGAGAATTCTATGATGAGCTTGCACCTTAGTCTGCAGGTAAGAACCTTGTTTTCCTACTCAAGGGAGCAACCAACTGGCCAAAACTTCAGGCCTGGGTGTTAATTTTAGGTAATGAAGCATTAGAGTACTGCTGGTGTTACTTGAATAGGTCTAGTCCAAATTCCCAACAAGTGATGTATTACTGCCTACAGAAATAAAGGATAGGAATAAAGAGCAAGCATCAGTGAATGAATTCAGTGGCCACAAACAAATTACCAGAGACATGTACCTTCCTGAGAGGCAGAAAATTATGGAGACAACATTGCACGATGGGATATGTAAGCCTTGGAGGTTCATTTGTGGATAGAAAGCAATTAAGTAAAGCACTTGGGAAAATTACTTTCTACTGTCTGGATGAGAATTTATTATAAGACATGGTTTTTAAGTGAAAATCTTACATGTAAACATTGACTAAGTGGTTTGTCCAAGGTGATACAAAAAGGCCAGTGATAGAGATAAAAATAGAATGCTTGAAACCAGGCTTCTTATCTAATCACTAGACACTTGGCAAGTTTATCTGCAGAGCTCCTATTGCAAAGTAGAACCTTAAGAATGAGAGGTCTGGGCAGGCCACGGTGGCTCAGCAGGCAAGAATGCTTGCCTGCCATGCCAGAGGACCCAGGTTCGATTCCTGGTGCCTGTCCATGTATAAAAAAAAAAAAAAAACAGAGGTCAGCATAAGAATTGAGAAACCAACTGGGGAGCAATAGAAATGGAATTGTTGCTTCAGTAAAGGGCAATACATTTTAAAAAGGGAAATATTTTGGAAAAACCTCAGAGGCAGGTGCTTGGAGAACATTTGCTTCAGAGCTGACAGAGACATGGATGCTTGGAGATGCTTGTAGTGCTGACCGAGAGCAGCAGACATCACCATGTGCCTTCCCATGACAAGCTAAGTATGCCAGAACCCAGAGTTGTGTCCCAGGGGAACTAAGTGAAGGCCCACAGACATTTCAAGAAGAAACCACTGGCATCAGAAGCTGGAAGCAATGAACCAGAAACAAGGACCTGTAGACACCAGCCACATGCCTTCCCAGAGTGGCTTTCCTTGAGCCAAGGGGTATCTTTCTCTGGAAGCCTTAGTTTGGACATATTTATGGCCTTAGAACTATAAAGTTGTAACTTATTAAATTCAGTTTTTAAAAGGCTTTCCATTTCTGGTATATTGCATTCCAGCAGCTTTAGCAAACCAATACAGAGTATTTCTGCTAATCATTGCTGTCATTAAAGATGGTCACATGACATCTTTAATCCTGGCTTTCCAGGTGAAGTATAAAGCAGGTGATTTCATTACATCTTTGTCTGTTTTTTTCATCTATTTTGGTGTGATTCCTTTCATTCATTCACAGTTTTACAGAGCATATGCTAAGTATCAAGTAGATGCAAGGTGTTTCAGTTTGCTAAAGCAGTCTGAATACAAATACCATAAATGGATTGGTTTTTACAAAAGGGATTTATTAAGTTACAAGTTAAAATTCTAAGGCCATGAAAATATCCATATTAAGGCACCAACAAGAGGATGCCTTCTCAGAGAAAAGGCAGCTGGCATCCAGGGTTTCTCTATCACATGGGAAGGCACATGATAATGTTTGCTGTCCTTCTCTCCTGGCTTTTGATTTCAAACTGGCTCTCTCAGCTCCTGTGGGCCCTTCTTGTTTTTCCCCAGGTGTTTTCTGTCTTAGCTTCTCTAACTTTATGGCTCTCTCTCATAAAGTTCTTCAGAAAAGTTGAGACCCACTTTGAGTGGGCAGGGTGATATTTCATGGAAACGACCTAATCAAAAAGTCCGACCCAAACAATAGGTCTGACGCCATAAGGACTGAATTAAAAGAACATGGCTTTTCTGGGGTACATAACAGTTTCAAACCAGAAGGGATAAAAAAAATGGACAAGGCTTAATTTTTCTTTTCAAGAAACTCAGGTTCCATTGTTCACAGATTCCTAAAAAAATATTTTTTGATACAAGGTAGCAATTGCTCTGAAAGATATAAAGATAAAATACTATGAGAATACAGTAGAGGGAGGGAAAGTGGGAGAGAAAAAAAAAGAGAAGTTCTGCTAGGATAGGGTAAGTTTTAGAGGTAAATTGAGCTATAAGAGTTGATAAACTTTTCAGGTAGATTCAAGAGCATGGCATACAAGAGAAGAGAATTCAAGGCAAAAGGAATAATTGGAACAAAAGTTCTTCTGCTTCAACTACTTAGAGAATTTTCCTTTTTAAGGCACATTTCTCACATTAACCCATATTTTATTCCTTACTGGCTAAATTTTTTGAATCTCAATGATCCTAATTTATATGATGTTGATATAAAAGGATCATCCTATTAGGTGATGCAAAAATTAAATGAGATATTCCAAGTAAGAAGTTTAATAGAAACTTGGCAGGTTGTGAATTCTTTACAATTTAGTTATTATATTTATTTACTTAATGGATACAGAATAAGAGCCCTCCCTTTCCCTATGTTGGATTTGAGTCACATGAAGCCATAGCCAGTCCAACTCATTAAGGAGAACTCAAAGTCATTGCCTGATCAGAGATATTATCTTCAGTGTCTCTCACATGCTTCAAATCCCATACATGTTAGGTAGATTAAGTCATTGCTCTCTGTGATGGAAGCATTCAATTAGCCAACCCCTACAAAGAGGTGAGTAAACCAGAATCAACTAAAAATAGCTGCAGACTGCAGAACCTAGAGGAGCTGGGAAGCACACAGGTATGTTTTGATACAGATAACAGTTTAAATTGTCACAGTGGAGAATATTTGGGGTGAGGAACAATAGGACATTGCAGGAGCATGTTATTCAGGGCACATTTTACCTACATCACAGTTGTGCTTGCTGAGGGCTCCTGTGAGACTGTTATTACGGTGTCATCTAGATTAGAAACATGCTGGCGATCACCCCATAAGCAGTATGGATAGGATACTTGGGGCTACAGGTGGTGTGAACAACATGGTAATGTAACTTGTACCACTTGCTGCTTGGAACTTCCCTCCACCCCAAACCCATCCCCCCATCCCCCCCTCCCACCCCCCTCCCATCCTCCAGCCACTCAGAGAAACTGAAAAAAATCTTTCATGAATTAGGTGGCTGGTGTTTGGAAGTGCAAGCTGAAAACAAACACGGTGCTATGAAACATTAGTTTTACTGGAAAAGGCATTTTATATTACTGTGAATGGATACTTTACTTCTAAGGATGAGTATGTGTGTGTGTGTGCGTTGTGTATTTGTGTGGAGTGAGGAGGAGGAGGTTGTTGCACAGGATGCATATAAAAAGTATCTAAATATAGCCAGTATTTGTAATGTAAGTATCCATGATGTGGCTCTAAGAATAATTAAGCCCGGATACCCCATTGAAATGTAGCACAGATGCCCATGCTCTCTTGAGAAGTAACAGGAAGTTAAAAAAAAATCACATTGATTTCTTACTTCATCAATGCTTTATAAAGAGAAGCCAGAAGAAAATGTTGGAAAGGGTGTTTTTTAAATGTTTAACCCAATCCCCTCTATTTTACTTTTTCTACTAAGAAAGATTAATTTTAAACACAAAGAATGATGCTATTTCTGCATGGACTTATTACGTCTAAATTTTTCTAGAAGTTTCAGAGCCCTATAGAGGAGGGGAACATTTCCTATTTTCCCTTGGCCAGTAGAATGGGATAAGTCGCTAAATACTTCACAAAGTAGCAATGATAAAATACCTCCCTCATATACACTGCATATTGTCTTTCACCAAACAAAACTTTTATCATCTAAATCAACAACTTAATATAAGGGAAATGTTTATTATACAAATTTAAAAATGAATAACAATAAAGAGCCTGGTCCAAATAGAAAAAAATACTTGGGGGGCTCACTGTTGGGGAAAATTGAGTGATAGCCTTGAATTCATATAGACTCAGACTGGAATCTAAAATCTGACTTACTAGCTCTGTGATCTTGGTGAGCCACTTACCCTAAGAGTGTTTCCTCGTCTGTAAAATAAGGATAACAGTACATAACTCAGAGGATTGATGAAAGGAATTAATTCACATAAAGTACTTGGCACATAAAACCTTGATAAGTGCTATTTATTATTATCATTGCCATTTTTATGAGAGAGCATTTCCAAATTATAAAGCAAGGATGTGGCAGAGCTGGAACTTAAACTGAGATCTTCTGTCTCGGTGTCCACAGCGCTTAAAATTTATTACACTAACACTGATAATTTCTAGGAAGTGTGTGAAAAGACACTTCCTCTCATTTACTGTTTGTTTAAATTATTAAATTATTGGTGATGGAAGTCTCCAACATGATGAAACTATGGAAATTTTGCCAAGTATATAGACTTCCCAGACTTTGAGAATAGGCCCATATGGTAGAAAAAAGTGTTCACTTTCTCTCCATACACAAAGACAAATAAGGTAAATATGGTAGCATGCGGTGAAGCTGCATGGACCACATCAAGTTCATTTCATTTGTGAAATCAACTATAAACAAGGGTTGTGCGTTTGCCAGCCCACTTGCCAATGGCAGTGAGAGCAACTGTCATCTCAAGGTCATCATCGATGACCTGAACAGTGTCAGTGCCCAGTTAAGTGAGGCAGAAGGGACTGGCTGGCTCAGAGCATGTCTGCACTGACAGTGCAAATGTTGTCCTATGTTTTTTGCAGGTGATGTCAATTCAGTGCATATGGAGATCAAACAATTGACCACTATCAGACCTATCTTCAGGTGAAGAAATATTTTTTGAACAAGTACTATATTTATGGTCTGAGCCCTATAAATGCAGTCAGGTGGCAAAATCAGATTCTTCCCACATGCTGGGCCTCCCAATGTGTTTAATCTAAACCCATCTTCCATATTCTAGAGCCAGTCATCACCTGAGGTAAAAAATAAATAAGCCTCTTTAGATTCATATTCTAGAGTTCAGCAATTTTCATGTTCAGAATCCATTCAACAACTATTCAAATATTTATGGAATGCTTTCTATGTGTTACAGATTCTGATTATGGAAACCAAACAGATGCACAAAAGGCAAAATATGACTGCCTTTTTATACAGAGTCTGCTGGGCAGAAACAGACAATAACATGTAAGTTTAGACTATCATAGTAAGGGATTGTCATGAAAGAGGGAAATCAGAGTGTATGTGTGCGATGTTTTATTGGAACACGGTCATGTTCATTCATATACTGAGTATGGCTGCTTTTACACTATAGCAACAGAGTTGAGGAGTTGTGATAGAGGCTGTGTGGTCCCAAAGCCTGGAGTATTTGCTATCTGGCCCACTACAGATCCCCGGATAGACTCTAAAGAGGCACATGTGGATGCAGAGATAAGGTAGGAGGCCATTGCAACAACTGAAGCAGCACTCCTAGGGATGTAAGTCTCTCTGGCAATGTGAGCCAGAACTCTTGGGATGAGCTGGGACTTGGCATCAAGGGATTGAGAAAGGCTTCTTGACCAAAAGGGGGAAGAGAGAAATGAGACAAAGTAGTTTCAGTGGCTGACAAATTTCAAACAGTCGAGAGGTTATCCTGGAGGTTATTCTTATGCATTATATAGATGTCCCTTTTTAGTTTATGGTGTGTTTGAGTAGCTAGAGATAAGTATTGAAACTTTTGAATTATGTTCCAATAGCCTTGATTCTTGAGGATGGTATTATAATTATATACCTTTTTATAATGTGACCATGTGATTGTGAAAACCTTGTTGTTTGATGCTTCTTTTATCCAGGGTATGGACAGATGAGTAAAAAAAATAAGGAAAAACAAATAAATAATGGGATAAGGGGTAAAAAAAAATTGGGTAGATTGAAATACTAGTAGTTGATGAGAGGGAGGGTACAGGTATGGGATGTATGAAGTTTTTCTGTTTTCTTTTTATTTCTTTTTCTGCAGTTGGATGCAAATGTTCTAAAAATGATCATGGTGATGAATATACAATTGTTTACTGATATTTTTAGTCATTGATTGTATACTATGTCTGGACCGTACATGTGAAATTTCTCAACAAAAATATTTAGAAAAAAAAAAATGAAAACTGAAGCAAGTGAGCCTGGTGACTTAGATCACATGGTCAGTGATAGAAATGTGATAGGTCCTGGAGATATTTTGGTGGTGAAGATAACTCCATTTGCTAATAAGTAGGGTGTAAGTTGAATAGAAGGGTTAAGATGACTTCAATTTGTAGTTCCCCAGTACTGATACCAGGTCTCCAAACCCCAGCACCACCCATCCATTTGTTCTACAGTTTTTCTGTTTTGTTTTCTTTTAAAATAAGATTTTTAATTGGTCATCGTCTCCAGTCTTCATCTTGGGAAATCTTTTCCATGTCCCTCTCCTCAGAGAGGATTCTTACATTTGCCTTGCCCATCTTCCTCACAAATCAAGCTTATAACTTTGTTTCTTCATTTTTTTTTTGTCTTTTGTTTACATATCAGAAAGTGGGAGGGGAAAGAGAAATTAAAGCCCTGTAGAATTTCTTTCAAAGAAGTCCTTCAAACTGCCTCCTTTCTTCCTGGTCAAAACTTAGTAAAAGGAAGTGGTTTCCTAAATATTATCTGGCAATATCCAACTTTTATATTTTGCCTTTATAAGAGGGATCCCAGAAAGAGATCTCTAAAAAGGCAAATTTCCTTTCTAGAACAAACATCTAAAAATGACAGTTATAAGCAGAGGACTAAACAGTGTTTTTAAACAGCATTGTCTCATTAGAATACTAAATAAAATAATGGATTTCTCATCCATTTTTACCAAAGAATGGAAACATGAAATTTTAATAAAATTGTTATGAGTGTTCCCCGGAACTACTTTTTAGTGTTATAATTATATGATTTAATTTAAACTAGTTCACTTGTGATTAAAAAAGAAGGTGAAATACATGATTGTCATTAGAAATCTAGTTTTAAAAACTATATGTATATATATTTATCACAACCCTGCTAGGCATCAGTGTCCTTATAAAAAATGATGTAGGCAGATTAAATTATCTCTAAGGTCCTTCTTATTTTTAGCAGTTTTTGTTCATGAATACTTTTAAGGGTCTACTAATATTTAAGAAGTTTTCAAAGAAGATCTGACATGAAATGCTAAATCCGTTGAGGCAAAATTATATTTCTTACATTTTAGGCAGTCTATATTCCTTCTAAACTTGTCTCCTGTTTCTGTCCTTACAAGATAGAGACTTTTTGCATAGAAACAGTCTCTTTGCCAGTTCTTTTGTTCTCTGGAATCAGAGGTCAGGCTCCTCAACCTAGAGTGTCACAACTTTACCAACTGGCTAAAGGCTGTCGCGAATGCCAATTTACTAAACCTGCAGTTGAAGCCAATTATTTTTCCTTAAAACAATGTGTGTCCTGTAGTCAAAATGAGAAGTGCAGCTAAGTAATGGAAGCCAGTCAAAGATTGAGTAGAAGGTGAAAAAAAAGGGCAATGGGGTGAGAGAAAGGTGGGAATGTAGTATTCATTGAGAGGAACAGTCAGAGCACTACAGAATGTCAGAGCTAAGCAAGCTCTTAGAGATCACAATGTTAGAAATATATCCTTGGCTCTGACCCAAGCTTCAAAACAGGATGAACCCCCAGTGAATCAATCAGGGATTCAGATGCCCCAAATATTATCGTTTCAATTTCACACATCTTCCGCAAGAAAGCATATAACGGGGAAAAAAAGGCACATAGGGAAAGTCAGACAAATCTAGAGATAAATCCTAGCTCTACCATTTCTTTCATCTAGATCATATGGTAATTTAGCTTCTTCTCAGGATCCATATTTCCCATAGAAAAATGGGGATATTTATACCTACCCAGGGGGAAGTGTGAGGTTTATAGATAATTTAGGTAAATCATCTGGGACTTGGTAGGGACTTACCAAATAGTGCTCTTTGCAGCATTCTGAATGTGGTTATGTTTAAAGCACTCCTCAAATTTGTTCTAACTTTTACCCTATGACTGTGTTCTCCAACCACTTTGATCTTTCTTGAATGCTTACTATTTCTTCCTCAAACTGAGGGGAGCCCAAAAGAGCCTTGGATGAAGAGTCTTCATCCTCCACTAAGTCAGATTGGGCATTTCAGGCTTTATGCCCCCCCTTTTCAATTGCCACCACTGCTCCCTGTTAATTTTTGGGGGGGAACTGATCTTAAATATAGTGGACTCAATTCTGGCACCTGGCACTTGTACCTGAATGATGTACACTTTGCAGGAATGTGACTGTTGTGTGCATGCATGCACTCTAGAGATGCCCCATGTGTTTGAGGGGTGGGAAAGGAAGCCTACAACTAGGGTCCCAGGTTCTCTGGTAAGGATACCTAGAAAGACCTAAGTCTATATCCAGCAAGATGTACGGTATTAAGAATCCACTCTCCAGGTATCAGTAAGAAGGTGCTGGAAACATTTTCTCTTGGTTGGTTAAGAGGAAGTAATGATTTTTAAAAAATCATTATGTTACCTCTCTAGGATAAGTGAGGTGGAGAAAGACAATGGACTGGAGTATACCTACCAAGTTGGACTTAATTTTCCTCAGAATCACATTCAAATCCCCAGGGTTCTGAATTTCTAGGAGAGTGTCCAAGGTTGATAATCTTAGAGATAAGTTCCTTTCTTGGGTCAGCCTAGGGGTTTGAAAGAGAAGAGACTGAGCCTGCTGCAACAGCACTTGAGAAATTTAAGCTTTCCCCCAAATAAGCGAGAAGAGGTAGAAACTCACTGCCTTCAGATGCTGCCTTACAAGTCAGTGATTAATCTAAGGGGAAAGGTTGTTTTGTAAATTTTTTCTGCATTCTATGCAAATGCCATGAAAATACACATGTCACATTTGCATTTGTCGTAAGTCCCAGTATTAATAGCATATTTAAAAGTCATGATGTCACTACCATTAATCAGGCCCTGTGGTTCCAGGCTTCCATGTCACCTATTAATCACTAATGTCTGCAGCACGTGTATGTGGAAAGGCTAAGTTTAGATCCATAAAACATGATTTACTTTTTTTAAAGTTGCATGATTGAGGATGCATTGCCATCTTGCTCTCATTTGGAGTTTCTCACTATTGTGTCCTTAGGAAAGGTCTGGCATTTTCTAGCTTGTATTTAAACAGCTATTCTGAAACAGAATGCAATTTTAGAGGCCCTGAAAAAGCCGATGATGAATATCTTACTTTTCCTTTAAAAGACTTTAACTCGCACATCCAAGAAGTTCAGTCTCCTTTTTTTTTGAGCCACCTCTTCAGGAATAGAGCAGACTTCATGGGTAGGTGAAGAAGCTATCCTATCAAAGATAGCAATCTTTATTAAGGATATGGAATCAAGCCCCAGTGGATTTTCTTTGGGTCCTGATTCTTCCTGCCTTCTGAATAAGGGGTTTCTGGAGAATTATTAGCTTGTGGATTCTGAGGCTAATCCTAAGATTATTTTAAGATTGGTCACATTACAGAAGAGTCACAGAGGAGAATTAATTCAGCAGCTGAGAAATGGAAATAAAGAAACACAATGGAGAGAGTGGAGATGGCAGACAATGCAGAAAACAGGAAGCCAAAAAGTGAGGTGATGGAGAGCAAAATTGAGGCAATAATTGAAAAAGTGATCAAATGAACTAGATTGTGGGAAGGGAAAAGAACTGGGTAGTGATGGAGTCAATAGGGGAAGGTTTGAAGTAAACGTAGGCAGAACCATGGAAATCACAGGCAGTGTAGGGCAGTTCATTTGCTTATTTTCCTAAGAACACTTTTCTTAGATTTAACTGATCTGTTCAGATAGTGACCTGGATTGAATACTGGATTGTATGCCTTTTACAGACTGTTACATGCCTTAACATTATTAGATAACGTCATGTTCTGTTTAGTCAGTTTTGCTATGAGTGGACAAGATTCATGTGAATTACTTGTGGAATATAATTCTCCCTTTATTTCCTCATGATTATAAAGGCCTCAGCACTTTGATTTCTACTATTGTGTGTGTGTGTGTGTGAGAGAGAGAGAGAGAACAAAGACACATTCATTTAACTATATTCTAGCTTGCAAACTTGGAATTGCAACCTAAATGGTCAAAAGAGATTAGAGTGTTAATGCTTTGTTTGAAGGAAGAAAACAAAGTTACCTATTGATTATAAAAAAATTGTTTATATTCATCCACCATTTTGAAATAACATTATCACTACAGCCCCACTTCCTAAGCTCTGACTGTGTGGTCTTTTCCATGCATCTTACCATTGTTCATGCATCCCAAGAATGTCATCCATGACCCCTGGGTGGAAACAGCCACTGCTAGTGGAAGATCAGGGTGGTGTTTCCAAGTCCTGTATCATTTCAAAAAGGGACTAAAAAAGAAACAACATAGAGACCTATTAAAAAAAAAAAAGTTCATATACTGTCTCTTGGAAACTGGAAGAGTATTTTGCTGTTACCTTGCCTCCATTTGTATAGCTCAGTTTGCCTCAAAGCTCTGCTCAGGAAAGATTTTGTAATAAGGGTAAAGGAAAGGATAAGTACAGAGGAACGAGTATTCAACATTATTACCTACTGGGTAATGCTATGATGAATGTAACATACTACCTGCCTTCAAAGAATATAAACTCTATGGAGAGGGTAGTAAACTGACCACTTATCATGAAAGTGCAATAAATTGTTAAAGCTTTACAATAAAAGTCCATCAAAGCCACCAGAGATGGGCAAATGAGAAAGTGTTTTTCACGCTAATGTGAGCTAGCAGAAATAACTGGGTGCAGGGGGCCGGGGGGTAAGGGAAGGAGAAAATGGTCATAGAAAACTTATATGACAATTTATTTTATTTTTTTTTATTATATAGAAAAAAATATTGGATTCTTTTGTTGAGCGTCTGATGATGAAAAATGGTATTAAAAGGACCAGTATCTCAGAACTATTTTGTCTTGAATGGAAATAGACAATTATCAGTCACTCTGTATTTGAAATTTCAGCAGATATCAGAGAGAGGGGCATTAAAAAACAAAGAAGAGGGCACATGTTTCCCACCAGATTTTAAAAGTCTGGAATATATTTTATGAGAAAATATTGGGGTCCATTCCAGAAATATCTTGAATAAAAGAAAATAGAAGATAAAATTTGTTATCCTAGTAAAAACCGACACTATGAGTAGTACACACTTGGACTCTAAGTAAATGGGGAATATACACTGCACCAGGTTACATATTCTCTGCTGTAATTAGAAATTATCCTTATTCTGACTTTAAAGGATGCAAGGTTTTGCACATTACTCATATGGATGGCTGTATGTATATGAACTTCCAAAAACTGTATATTTCTCAAAATGCATAGAAATTTGTGTCAATTCTTAATTGTAATTAAGGCAGACAAATGTATAAATGGGCAGTTTTTCTTTCATTTTTCTCTCACATTTTTGTTATCGTAGAATCTTTCCTAAGTAAAGTGAACTTTGGTGTTCAAACTCTAATTTTGTGTTTCAACGTCTAAGTGGGTGATGAAATAAGTATACAAGAGAGTATGAATGATCAGAGCTTTAAAGTCTCTGTGGACAACAAAGAATTAGACCTCTTTTCTATTCATATTGTCACCCTCTTCAAAACAGAACAAAAGTTCAAATAGAGTGTGACTTAATGAAACAGATGTTTCACAAGAGGGTTAATTCATCCTGGACTCAAGTCAGTTTTACTCCCAGACACCAAAGAAACATTGTCTAACAACTGCCTCCTCAAGCCAGCGGTTTCTTTGCTTTTATCTTTCTCCTTTTATGACGATGTCTTTGGTTTTGCTCATTATTTCCCCAAAAAGAAAAATCCATATTCCAAGAGGAAGAAGAGGCAGAGGGAATAGGAGTAGAAGCCGCCTCATGTCTCCCAAAGAACTAGTAAAAAAAAAAAAAAAATCTTTAAAAATGATTCTAGCACTTTTGCATTTGTTAAAAATCACCTCCTTTCTATGATCTCAGTACCTTTCTCTTCAATCTGTTTCCCTTTTTAAAAAGATCATTAAAATACAAACAAGTTCTGCCTCCTATTCGCAGCTTTGTCTAGTTAGGTCTTTGGTCTTCCTTACTCCAAGAGCATTTCATCTATACTTTCGTCCTAATTTTGATATCTATGTTCCCTCCACTAGGTGGAAACAGTTAAAACCAGGGATATTGTTTTAGTTATAATATTGAATGGATGACTAAAAAACCTAAAATTATTTAATAAACCATATGGAGGAAAGCCTATTAACTCAGTGATTTTATTTAAACAAGAAAATAATATAAAACATTATTAGACATGCATTTAGACATTTACTACTTCAAAAATACCAAAGCAATGACCAAGAAAATAAGTTAGACTCTCAAACTTATTTCATGAGAAACTGCAAATAGGAGAAGCAGCAAAAGCTATTCTCGATGCCTTTCATAACAACACAAAAACACATTTTATTGGTGAAATTAGGTGCCATAACCAGGTCTCAAAGAGAAGGAAAAAGCATTAAACCTTTATGACTGACCAGGAAAACATTCTATGGCCTCCTTTAAAAGAGCAAAAGAAAAACAGCATTAGGAAGTGAAGAGATGAAACAGTTTTATAATAGCATCTGGTAGCAACTTGAAGAAGAGTTCAGTGTTGTATATCAGCGGCAGATAGAGATGAGGTAAAAATAAAATAAAATGAACCGTCCATTTATGACTGCTGACAGAGAATTAGATGACAAGGTATAAAAGAAAGTAAAAAAAAAAACTGTAATAAATGGTAGAATTTGAAAGGTCTTAGGGTAGAGCCAATCCCAAATTATTAGAAAAAAGATATCAGATATAAATACTATCTCAGCAGTTCCACCCCAAGGATTCAGGAAAACTTTTGCCTTCTAGTGATGGTTATGAAAATAGAGTAATCATTCTGACCGGACAAAGAACAGTATCACATCATATGTTCAATAGACTTCTAAAGGTGTGTATAAAGCAAACATTCACAATTAATTCCATTTCCCCATTGATTTCAATTAAAATGGAGCACACGTATGGGGCCATGAACTATAGCTGTGGTTCATCGTAAAAAGGAAAAAATAAACAGGAATTGTAACAGGTACCTTGACATTCAACCTTTGTTGATATGCCATCTGCTTATCCCGCCTTGGCCTCTTCCCAGGCACCTCAGCCAGAAGCTAATCAAAACTACAACTAATTCACACCGCTGGATTGGGCTTCTGCTTCTCTCTGTGATAATGTAACTTGTAACAGACTAACCCTGTCAATGAGAACAGCTATAAAAGCTGAATAAAGTGTATATATATATATATATATATATATATATATATATATATATACATATATATATATAATGTATGTGTATATGCACACACACACACACACACACACACACACGAATTGATCAGAGAGCAACCAAGGCAGCCAGGATGTAATGGTCCAAGATCTGAAAAGGAAAACACATCGGGTGAAGCCCGAGAAAATCGGGTGAAGCCAATTTTCTCTCCTTAAGGCACTTGTCAATTTTAAGATATGCAGGACTGAGAACACAAGCAGAAAAGTAGCAGCTCCCACTTTCAACATGTTTGTGAGACTAAGGAAATGGAAACCGTAGTTCAGGATTAGAAAAATGACAACTAAATACAAAGTTAAACAAGGGTTTCAACAGAATCAAGTCACCAAGTAGACAAAAATTGGGATTGGGGGTGAGCCAAAGAGAACTCATTGGTAATGACCCCAGGCTTTCTCTTGGGAGCTCTTAAGGTCTACATAGTAAGAAAAAGGGCATGCTCTCCCAAAGTTAGGCTTTTGGCAAGGAGTGAAAACTTTCCTCAAATTAGCTCAATGCTTGTTTGGATCAAGGTGATGAATCCCTAATGCACACATTCTCAACAGGGTGTAAAAATTGGTCCTTTCATGGTAAAAAGACAAAACAATCAACATTATAATACTTTGTAACCCTGAAAAGCTCAATTCAACTGAATAAAGTCTTATGCTTACTACTTAATTTTCTCATTGGGTTTTTTGGGTATGATCTCAGCAACATTGACATTGTTCTCATGGAAAATTTACCAAATATATGCAAGACCAGTGGTACAAGACTATGGTGACTAGACAGCTGTGATGGTGGAATTTTCTCTCAGTTGATTGTTGAATTTCAAAAGTCAAATTGCAAGAGATGTCCTGCAGGTGCCCACTGAGTAATTTAGGGATGTTGTTTGATCCTCGGTGCTTTAATGTGTGATTTGAGAGTTGAGAATTAAATAAAAATAGTATATGCCAAAAACATTAAATAGTATCTAGCAGCTACCACTGATAGGATTAATTTCACCTATGAGTTGGAATTGAGAGTAAAACCAATGACATGGGAATTCTAGAACTGAAAAATGCAATAACTGAAATTATGAACTTAGTAGATGGCGTACCAGCAGATTAGATAGAGCAAAATGGAGCTCTAACATACAAATAATAGGGAGATGATGAGAGCAGAAGTAATATTCTAAAAGATGCTGACTAAGAATGTTCTCAAGTAGATCAAATATATCAAGCCACTGATTCAAAAATGTATACAAACCCTAAATAGGATTAATACAAAGAAAATACCTGTGCAGACCATGTCAACATTACTGAGAACAAAAGACAAGGAAAATAATTAAAGCAGTCAGAAAGAATCACTAAAAGAATGACATCTGGAGTTTTTACAGAATAATAGAAGATAAAATGGATGACATCTTCAAGATACTAAAGAAAATATAAACTTCTCTCCAGAATTCTATGTGTCTAGGTTAAAACTATTAATCTTATATTAGCATAGGTGTAAACTGCTGTCACGGTAGGTTCATGTGTCAACTTGGTCAAGTGGTGGGACCTGTTTGTTGCAATGAGGACATTTCATAGAATTAGATCATGAGCAGGTCAGCTGCATCCACAGCTGATTCCATTTGCAATCAGCCAAGGGGGAGTGGCTTCTGCAATGAGTAATGCTTAATCTAATCACTGGTAGCCTTTTAAGGAGGATTCAGAAGAGACAGTCTCTATTCCTGCTTCGGCTGGTGAGCCTCTCCTGTGGAGTTCGTCCGGAGTGGTTGATTTCACAGCCTACCCTACAGATTTTGGACTCTGCCTTCCCATGGTCACATGAGACGCTTTTATGAATTTTATATTTGCGAGTGTCCCTGTTGATTCTGCTTCTCTAGAGAACCCTAACTAATACAACTGCCTCCAAGGGAATATTGTGGTTGTTTTGTAGTGACTGCTATTGCACCCAGGGAACTGTCCATTGAAGCTTTCTGTGGGCTCAGTTTATGCAAAGGAAGAAAGAAAATTCTCTTTTCTACCCTGATTCCCTTCCTTACACACAGATCCAGGCCTAGCTTGCTCAGTTCAGGTCACATTACTCTTGTTCTTGACCTAATTCCCAAATAAATCTCAATGGAAAATTACTCAAACACCTTAGTTATTTTAAGACCTTAGCATATACCTGTTATCCAATTTATCTAAATATATTTTCAATGTTTTACATTTTTCATTTTATAATAAGCCTCATTAGTAATAATGGCAGAACAATCATGGTCTTGGTGTCAAAAATTCTTGTACTCCTCTGAATATAAGCACTCTCTCCTTTCTTAAAAAAAATCTCCTCGGGTTTTGTGGCTCTGACCAAGTTTACTGCCTTAAACTACTATTTTGCTTTGTCTTACTTTCTTTAAATATCTATTCATCATATATATATATATATATAGTGAAAATCAGACATCACGTTCCTCATCACATTTCATCCTTGACTCAGGATAAATTCCAAGCTCATTAATACAGCATAAAAGACCTTCCGTAATCTAAGCCCTGATTAACTTTCCATTTCTTCTCCTTTACTCTTTGGAGCTGCTTTTAGATACCCTGAACCCTGGGATATACACATACCTCCATGCCCTGATCATAATGTTCTTTCTTCCTAGAATAGCTTCCTTTTATTCATCCCAAGGTTAAATCATATTCATCCTTAAAAAAAAAAAAAAAAAAAAAAAAAAAAAAAACACCTTAGGCCCTATGCTCAGGCAGCCTATTCTAAAGCTTTAGACTAAGGCTTAGTGTTTTTCACCACATTCTTTTCATGTGGTATATTGAAATTTCTGTTTGCATCACTCTACTAAAATATAATCTTCTTCAATTCAAGGTTAGTGGAGCCAGTAGCTATCTCAGCACTCCATAGATAGTAGGTTCTTAATAAATGATAACATGACGGTAAAACAGTGCCCAAGAGAATATATCTGAAATATAAGCACATTGTGCAAGTTAAATTCAAAATACTCGGTGACATTTTGAAATTACCAAAACTTGCTCTGAAGCTAAAACCCAAGTTTAGGTCTTTACATTCTTCTCTGGATGCATGTTGTTGCATTCTTCTCTGAATGGATTCTACAAGATACAAGATTAGATTGTAAATGCTAGAATAATGCAAACAGAATCTATTGTCAAACCATACCCAATTCATTTGTAACTATGTGCTTCTCCTGCAAAGTGGAAGTCAGGTAAAGGATCTCATTCATTGGAAAGTAGCCACTTTGTACCATTTTTAAAATCCGAATTGCTTACATGTTTTTATTCCTTACCTCTGACCCTATCTGCACTATGTATTTGCCGGATTTATGCTGATCATTTGATTTAATAGCCACCCTTTTTAAGATCTGGCTTGGCACAAAACTCACAATTCTGGCACTCAAAATCCTGTCGCTTTTGTGGAAGAGTTACCTTACTATGATTCTTCCTTTTGCACAGCAGTATCATATTTCATTTCCTAATCATTAGTGCTAGATCATGACCTTGAAATTCAATGTATTGTTTACAGAAGGTAGGAAAGCAACCTATTTTCTGAATAAATATAGCCTTTCTTGATTAAAATGATCTATTCAAGAATATTCACTTGGCATTGCTTTACATTTTTCTCTGTTAAATAGGTTCTTCATAGAAAAGTCTTTACTGTCATCAGATAATGGAGGATAAAGAGGCTGGAGGTAAAGGAATTAGAAGTGGAGTTCGGAAGCAGTTTCTTATAAATACAGAGACATTTTTAAACCTAAGAAAAACTATATCATTGGTTAACTTCCCAGAATTCATCTTTTTCCACTTTAGATGGCTGCAAAGGACTCCTACCACTCAATTCAGTAAACACTAGGCACCTTCTGAATATCTGGCACTGAGATTTGCCTAAATTTATAAAATAAATTAACCCACTGAATTTTTGTTTCGTTTTGTATGCCTGTATGGCAGGGTGACATTTCATTCTTTTTCCATGTGAGTGTCCCATTATTGCAGCATCAATTGCTGAACTTCTGTTTGTCTTTGAGAGTTTTTTTGTTTTTGTTTTCTTGTGGGGAAGTGCATGGACCAGGAATCGAACCTGGGTTTCCTGCATGGCAGGTGAGAATTCTACCACAGAACTACCCTTGTACCCCAACCCATTGAATTTATGAGAATACAGTTTTAAGGAAATTCAGGGGCAGTTTCATAATGAACTCAAAAATAAATAAGGTATTTATTTAATGAGCCAGGTTCTGTGCTAGCTACCTGGAATATAAAGATGAACAAGATAAGTATTTCTCCCTCATAGAGAAAGAGGTACATATAATTAAATAAGCAATGACCAAATATTATATGAGTGGTAAGATACATTTTTAAAAGAATTCACTATTCTGGGAGAAAAGAGCCACAGCACATACCATGGTCTAGTGGTTATCACAGAAATCTTTCCTGAGAAATCACTGAAGGATAAGGAGGAGTTAGTCAGTCCAATAGAAAGGGTAAAGAAAGAACAGCACAACTGTATCAGGCTAAAGAGTAAGATCAACTAAATCATGGTGATAATAATCAGAGTAATTTATATAAAACTTTTGAAAGAGAACACTTCTCTGACAGGTGTTGATTTAGGAAGTTATTTCTCATCTGTGCTCAGAGATATATTGGGTTTTTGCTCCGGAAGAACAGAGTTCTTATAATATTATGAAAATTATGTGTCTCAGCATTGTTACAGATAGGAGATTATGTGAGGAGGAAATTCCATTATCTCAGTCAACACAAATGTTCAAGAACTCTAGCTATAAAAGGACGCTAATCATTCTAATTATACAGATGTTGTTCCCTTGGGTTAAAAAAAAAAGGAGAAGAAGAAGAAAAAGTTTGGGAGTGGCTAAAAGACCTGATATAATTGGCAGCACAGTTTCTAAGATGGAAAATAACTAGTGTAAGGAAGAGCAAAATGGTCTGTCTTACTTCCTAAACCATGTCGAGTGAATGAGATATTAGCTAATAGTATCTGCTGGCATCTGTTGTATGAAGTGGAAAGGGAGAGGAAAGGGGCACATTTCAACTTCCATGCAAATTGGTGCCATTTGTATGTCTGTCCTGATTCTCAACCCTCTTTTCAGCCTGGAACGGAAGTTGATGGGCTTCAGTCTCCCCTAATGGATACGGTTGTCTTTCTTCTACATACTATTCCCTGAAAAGGGTTCCAACATCTTGTCTGACAAGAAAAACAGAATCAGAACTCTCTGAATATTCAACGAATGATGTTATGATCAAGTCTACCATTTTGGTAAGAAAGGGAAGATGACAAATTTAAAAAGCATGTTCACCTGCCCCTTTCTTTTATTACCCAGGGATTTGTCTAAATTAGTTTTGATGAGGGGATGGCCTTTAAGTATAGTTTTCAATTTTATAAGGCTAATTATGATACTTGAGTCAAACAAAACCTTATGAAGAAGCCCATATATAAAACAAATGGAATGATGCCACATCGTTTCAGTCCTTTCCCTTTTCTAGAAGTACCCTAAGGCCTAAGGCATCCCCTCACAACGAGACAGTCCTGCTAGAGCTGCAGTCCTGTAAACACTCTATTTCAGCTCCATCAGGACTATCTCAACGAGTCTCTGAACCTTGTTTGTCTCCTTCGTCACCAGTTACTGAGACCTCCTTGGCCCTCTGTTTAACCCTGATTCATCCTCGTATTTTTCCATTCATATCTTAGTCTGACCTAATATCCACTCTCTCTTCATTTTCCCAAGCTTCATTCTACAGTTAAATTCTTCTTCTGCTCCTTCACTTCCTTCCCTTAGCTGAAATCTGATTCTCCTCTGAGGATGTCATTTCTTCTGTAAAATTCTCAAGTAGCGATTTCCCTCCGTCTTATATACTCCATTATCTCAAGTCCAGAAAGTGGGGGTGCGGTTCTCCTTATGGCTTCCAGATTATATCAATCTGCTACCTCTTACAAAAAACACTACTTTTTAAAAACATGACAAATCACACTCCCATCCTACCTGCTCCTGTTACCATCCTGTCTTCTAGCCACTTCCATTATTTCATCAAAAACTTTGCAGCATAGCTCCTCTTCAGCACAACTTTTACCACTGTTCCCCGTGTGTTCAATAGCCACATTAACGGATCGTTCAGCTTGCTTCGCCCTCCCTCCAAGTCTTCATTTTCCTTCACTCCTTCCTACCACCCAAGCATGTGGTGAAACAGCATACTCTGGACTTTCTGCTAAGTAGAAGCTCAATTTTCAATGTTCTGATGTTTGACTGCTACTTCTTGTGCATTCTGTCTGATTGGCTCTGGTACTACCACTGCCATAATTCTGTGATTTCCCAAATATCCCTAATTTCTCATTATCTATCCTCCTTCTGCTCCATTGCCCTGCTTAACTATACATTTTACACTGTCTTGTACTCAGCACCTTCTGTTATAGTCACATGGTAAAACCCCAACTCTGAGAGTATTATACCATTAACTTTTACTGTACTTGCATTTAAATAGCTAAATATTCCTGAAAAATAAAATGTACCACTAAGTCAGCTGGCTTCAATTTAATTACATCATCAAAAACCTCAAACAGGAACTCAAACTGATATGCCAATTCCACCATCGTGTACTAGAAATGTCATTTTTCACCAAGGAACCTTTCATGCATTTGCTTATCCCCTCATTATTTCTACATCCCTTTTTAAATTTTCAGTCAGCTGAAGACTTCACCTCTGACCTCACTGGAAAAGACAAGTCACCAACACTGACTTTATTTTCCAATCTAAGTTGTCTATGCACCAACCGGCCTTCAAGTCCTCTTCTTTCCTCTGTTATAACAGAGGAGGTTGCCTTCATTCTATCAAAGCCCAACTCCATGATTTCTTTGGATCCCACTCATTCTCATTATTTCAGACACTAATCCTTCACTTTTTCCTTCTATCTCCCACCCATTTCTTAGCTGTCCAGTCAAACCTCTTAAAAGATTTGTGTGCATGTATTTCCTCTATTTTCTTCCTTCCCTTCTGAATCTACTCCAGTCAAAGCAGGTTATAAATCAAGTGCATATGATGATGCCTTTTTGTAAGAATAAATGCATATATATGCATAGTCTGGAAGACCATCTATCAGAAAAGCTGTAGCTCTTTCCAAGTGATGGGGTTATACCCACTTATTTTCTTCGTTATACTTACAGGAATTTTCTATATTTGTGTACACACACATCTTTGTAATAATACAGATATGGTATTATTTGAAATACTGGCTTCAAAGCCAGTTTTCTCATTCGTAGGATTTTTTTTTTTAATTAGAAAAGTTGTGAGTTTACAGAACAATCATGCATGAAACATAGGATTCCTAGATACCACTTTATTATTAACACTTTGCATTGGTGTCAATACATCTGTTACAGTTGATGAAAGCACATTTTTATAATTGGACAAACATTAGAATATGATTTAACTTAGGGTTCCCTGTTTATGTAGTGCAGTTGCACATACATATATATTTTTTTAACATTATATTCTTGAATACATGTCATGGCACTAATAAGAAAGTTTCTAGATTTGCCTTCCTGGAGTAAGTGACTTTGGGACAGAGGCAACCACCAAAATATTCAGTATTCTCCACTCTCACAATTCTAGTAGGACTTGTTGCCAACCTTAATCCATTTATTCCACATTACATTTCGGTGATCTGTAATCCCATAGGCTTGTTGCCATTACTGTCATCCTTCTTAGACCATCATCTCTTAGTTCCTGCCCTCAGGCTATATTTGTCATGCCCTGATAGGCAATTTTAAAGAGTGTTTAGATGGGTGATACTCTTGGATAAATTACTAACACAAGTGGAAAAAATCAATTAACGGTATTAAAATATTAAGGTCGTTAAAAATGACTTCTTTTATGAAGATAGGAATAAAATACAAGTAAGGAAGAGAAAGTGAATCATATGGAGGAAGATAAGCAAAAGAAATATGAATATTCTCTGTTAGCATCTTAGGTCATTGTAAGGGGAGGGTAGTGGGGAAATTATCTTTCACTCAATTCATCACCAAGGCTGTTTGTAATGCACAGATGATCACTCCTTCCAAGTGTCTCTTTGGCTGTTCTTCATTCTTTAAACCCTCCATTTCCCCCCACAGGAGTGGCAAGATGCTGTCATGCTTAATTCAGGTGCCTTTTTGGAATGCCTTAGCCTCATTCCCCACTCTGATTTTAATGCTTCCATGATTGGCTGTCATGAGCCGACGACCGTGTCGCGCCATTTTTGCACATCATAACTCTATTAAATCAATCCCATTTGAACTCTTCCTTCTCACCACTTCACTGAAAATAAGCCCCTGAGGATTGGAGGGTTAGAAAAGGATAAATGCTTTAGCTCTTGCCTTGGAGGAAACTTTGTATACAAAGGAAATATCAGACAGAACAACTTGCTTTCACATATCACGTTTACGCATCGATGTGGAGCTACTCCCGAGGTCATCGCTATAATGATGAAACAGGAAACTGACTTTAATAGAGAATAACCTCAAATATACTTTTAAAAGGAAAGAAAAGAAAAGAAATGGTTAATGATAGCAGTTCAAATGTAAAAATATATGTGGAAGTCACTACACTGTCAGCATTTAAAGAAACAGTTATAAAAATTCCATAAATGTTTATCACAGGGCATCTACTCTCCAACTAAAGGATTTAATTTTTCCTGATTTTCCTTCTCCTTACTTCAACCTCATATATATAATCAAAGGACTTTGAAAGGCAGCACACATTTAAATGATTGGAACCATAGTTCCCAGATTCGCCCACCACAGGCAGCCCTTCCCTTGATTTTAATCATCAAGATCCCCCTCTTTTCCAATGAATGCAAGCTCCACTCAATAACAGTGACATCCGCACACATCATTTGGCAATAATAATGATAACACCTTGCAACCGTAATGCACATTTACAGTTTACAAAGCACTTATGTATGCATAAATAATCTTTTTGAATAATGCCAAGAATACAATTAATGTCACGGTCCAATTGCTCTATCAAAATCTGCTGCTGCAATATGTGAGAAGTTCTGGTACATTTTTCTCTGCCACACACAGTCGTTGGAAACTGCAAGTTTTTAAGGTAAAATAAGATGACCCCTTTAATGCTGCACCTCTGAACCTGGCTCATTCTAAGCCCCAAATCTTCTCCATCACTAATTTCTTTGTTTAGTATCATATCTTTCTTTCTACCCATTCCTCCTTTGCTAACTGTTGTTTTCAAAACAGAGTCCCTGAATTAAGCTGATGCAAATATTTGTGCTTCACCCTTAAAATGTTTTACATTTTACGAATTTTGCATGAATATACACCATCCTAAATTTTCTCAACAACAAGTCCATGGGGTAGGCAGTCCTGAAATAATCTTGGTTTCGGAGACTACAAATCTAGGCCCAGAGAGGAGAATGGTCCAGGAATGCAGGTACAGCACGTGACACCCAGCATTAGGAACCACTGCACACATGCTCCCTGTGTGTGCTTTTCCCTCACTGTCATGACCAAACACTACCCCACTCGAGTTACTGAGGCCACTGTCACAAAATCTCTGAAAGTAAACCAATAAACTAGTTATTAGACAGAGAAGACATCACAAATCATCTAGGAAGACTTAAAGCACAAAAACATCATTATGCATTTTGAGATGGGCAGTGTATAGGTTTGAAGTTTGTACAAAACAAACTTAAATTTCAGATAAGTCACAGTTTAAATGTTTCTAAACGTGAGCCAGTATGAAGTGAGATATTACATCTTTCTTCAAATTGCACTTTAACTATTGCTATTATGTCAGAATCTGGAAAATAATTGATATTTAGCTTTAAAAGTTGGAATGCTCTATTGTAAAATAATAATTGTGATTTTAAAAATCTGGAACATGCATATTAATCTCCTAGTCCAGAACACTCGTATTCATCAGTAAGAATTTAGTTTTCTCTTGGAAACTTTGCATGGGACTTAATACCATTGAGTACAACTACTCACATCGTGGGAACTACCTGTGGCTAGGGCACCTGTCATGCAAAAATAGCCCCATTTTTGCTGCAAATATGCACTGAGTCTGTGTAAAGTATGAGGGGTATGAGTGACCAGAGGGCAAGTTGGTGGTTCAGGAAAAGTCCCACAGCTTTGAAGTCTTGATGTCAGAACAAACTCCCACCAATTTCTAATTTTCCCAAGGACCGGCCTTTTTTTTTTTAATCATAATCTTTGGGGAACTGGGAGATCAAGGATAACTTCAGGATGCTATTCAGGGTGCTTACAGGTCACACTTGGTGAGAAAGTATGATTTAGCAAAAAAAACATTAGATTTGATGTCAGAAGGCCCTTCCTTCCAGTCCTGGCTCTGACTTTAAACGTATCTCTCATCTGTGAAATGAGGGGCCATAAAGTCCTATCCAGCTCCCATAGCTTTTGAAATTATGTGATAGACTTGTCAGTTCTCATTTTACATCTGTTCTAAAGCCAACAGGATATGGGGAAGGCAGGGTAGTGTGGGAGCGGCCAACTGGAGGGCAAACATTAATTCACCTGTCAAGAAGAGAACGAGGCAAAACAAAACTGAATCACTCCCAAATATCAAGAGGTTTTCTACACGTAGGTTTTTTGGGTTTGTTTGGTTATAACTACCAGCAGAGACTAGTAGATAAAAAGTGTTCCTCTTCTTCTTCCTGGTTTCACTGAGATAGTTTTCTAAGTGTCTAAAATAAGTAATTCTTTAAAGCAAAGACGATTCAGTATAATAACAGAAATTAGAAACACTATTGAATGTCTCAAGTGAAGTCAATTTAATTAAATAACATCATTTATTTACACAAGTTTCCAACAACATTTTATAGTTTTAAATTATTTCAAAGAGATTCATGGGGCAGAGAGCACAAACAAAATCTTGCTGTTTTACACAGAGTATTAAGACATGAGGAATGGAACTTGAAATATCTCTGCCAAAGTCCTGGAAACTGAACTGGTTTAAGACAGGATGACTGATTTCCAGACCCTGTAGACAGTTCCAAACAACAACTCTTAAGAACACGCTCTTCTTTAGGAAGACAGTTATAACCTTGGGATATTTGTCTTTCACATGATGAAACAGGAAGAGGCAGAGTTAAAGGCTTATATTTGATTCCTAGTTTCAAGATGATTGTTTTCATGGAAAAAGACTAATAAACTGACCATCCATGAGAGTACAATATTGTTATATTCATAACCAAGATACGGCAAGTTTGGTGAATGGAGTCAAGAGTATAAGACACCAGATTTAGAACTAGGACCAGTCTCCTGGATCACTCAGAAGGGATACTCTAGGACATCACTTTCCAAAAAAAAAAAATACAGTGCATATAATGTGAGCCTCATGAGCCACATATAATTTTAAATTTTCTGCTGGCCACATTGCAAAAAGTAAAAAGTAACAGGTAGGATCAATTGTAACAATATATTTTATGGAATACAATGCATCCAAAATATTATGTCAACATGTAATCAATACAAAGTTTATTAATAAGATATTTTACATTGTTTTTTCATAGCAAGTCTTTGAAATTTGGCATGCAGCTAATACTCACAGCACATCTCAATTGGGCTGCTAAATTTCCATTAGAAATAGTTGATGTTTAGTTATATTTCATAAAATGCACAATTGAAAAAGTAAATCTATATCCCCGAATTATTCCTGACATATTTAGATTTTTTATAAGAACTGAATCATGTACATTTAAAAAATTTAGTTAAAATTTATTAAAATTTAAAAATTCAATTCCTCACTCTCAGTAGCTACATTTAAAGTGTTCCATAGCCACAAGTGGCTAGTGGCTGTAATATTGAACGGTGCAGCTATAGGAGATGGAAAAGGGTGATAATGTTTGAGATTCGTGCTGATGCCAATCCTAAAGAATTCTGATCGTTGAATAAGTGTATGAGACCTAGTATTTATGAACTATTGCATCCTATGGGTCTTGTTTGTTTATTTGTTTTTTCTTTTTACCTGTGTATTCATCTCCTGCAGCTGCTATAACAAGTGACCACAAATTCCATGGCTTAAAATAACAGAAATGATTCCCTTGCAGTTTTGGAGGCTAGAAGCTCCAAATCCGCAGGGCTGCTGGATCTAAGGAAAATCTTTCCTTACCTCTTTTAGCTTCTGGTGGTGGTCCCACATTCCCTAAATTCATGGCTGCATTAATTTAATCTCTGCCTCTGCCTGCCCATCACCTCTATGTGTCTGGTTTATGTCCCTTTGTCCCTCTCACATCCAGTCACTTGCGATGGCACTTAAGGCGCACCTGGATAATCCAGGGTTATGCCTCATCTCAAAATCCTTAACTCAATCCCATCTGCAAAGACTCTTTTTTTTTTTTTCAAATAAGCTAACAGTTACAAGTTCCAGGTATATCCTGAATAGACAATATCTTAATATCTTTTCTATATTTGGGTGTTCATTATTCAGCCTACTACAACTAAAACCCGATTTTCTCTGCATTGTTAACATGAAGGTTGGTACTTTGTCACTGGGGCTCCTTCCACATGAACATCGAATGCACTCATTCCAGATTCATCTCTATGCCTGCTCTAAAGTGCAGTATCAGGTCAGCCAGAGGGATCTTGAGCCAGGGAAGAGGTGATAAACTGGAAGTGGCTTAATGGGGGCAGAGAGATAACCTGATTGACATGTAAACACCCTCCTCCATTAATATGCACACACACACACACCTTCCATCCAAGACATTTCTGGCACACCCAAATATTTAAAACATAATCCCATCTGAGGATATGTAGCTATTGTACAATATAGATAGGGTACAGAATACTCCAAAATGAAAATTATAAACTACAGAAACAAGATGTCATGGAAAACCCCAGATGGCTTTAAAAGGAGGGAATGCAAGTGGTTTAGGCACATAATTGCTCAGTTTCCAGTACTCCAGAAATAGAGCTATACTGGTCTGAATAGACGTTTATATTATAATTTGAAAGATACTGACTATAAAAAAAGGAGAAATATTTAGAAATGCTTAAGAAAGGTGAGGGTTGAATGTAAACAGGGCCCGACAGAAGAAAGAACTGGAAAGTCCAGTTGAAATTGAAAGATAAAACTTAGGGTTCAAGAAGAAGAATGAGTGAAATTGAGTAGTCATCTCCTGTCATTCCATGAAGGACAGCTTTTGATTAATTATATGACAGCTAGAAGTAAGCAAGATGATGGACTCAAAAAAACCAGCATATTAATATGCCACTTAAGGAAAAAAATTAAAGCATCACTTATTACTTTATTATGGAAATCAAGCATTTAGAAGATATCTATATAATCCTTTTTTGAATTGACAAGGGAAACTGCTCAGAAGGAAGATAAGTTTTTTTTATCTTCTTACTTTCCCTGAAGGATAGAACATTTAACAATAGCTTGTGACAGTTTAACAAGGGCTCCCTCACTTTCTGGTTCACTCTGAATTGGGTCATCATTCCTCTAAATGCAAAGCAAGGAAACCCTGTTCAAAGTGTTAAAATAGGTGACAGATAAGCACATTCATTTCCAGCTTTTGTTTAGAACTTCCTAGAAGGCTTTGGCGTTATCTTACTCATGAGGGGAAAATGCAGGGTTCTATTAAAACAACAACCAAAACTAGTTTTTCTCATGTCAATATAACAAGTGGATAAAAGAACAGACTTGGTTTGAGATTCTATAATCTGTGGAAAAGCCATTTCCCCAAATGGGAAAGGTTATAAAAACACATCAGAGTCCCTGGTAGTCACCTAATCTGTTGGAGTCTTGATTCACTGATGAAAACAATTTCATTCTCAGAACAGTTTTCTGCTCCCCGCTCCCAAACCCATCCCCCTCTGTCCCTATTCCAATGTATCCTTCCTCACTTAGGAGAAAGTTCACAATAAGACAGCAAGTAAGAGTTGGTAATTGGACTATTACAGGCTTCCATGGATAATCTGGGTTATTCTCAACATTGCCACCAAATCTCTCCAGTCTGTAAGGAAGCTAAAGTAAGGCAAGCTCTTAGAAGGATTTTGAGATGGTTTCTACTTTAAAAGACAGTCAACCACCATCATAATCGGCCCTAATTGCTTCTCTTGTTGGCAGTCTCAGGAGACAGGATAAGGGCTGACTGAGCCAGGGGAACTTTTTCTTCTCATTAATAGCTGGGCCTCTGTAGGTCAGGACTGAAGCCCACAGGGGAATGGTTCAGGCTATAGAGGCTCTTCCAACACTACCTGTCCTATAGGTGAAAGAGATGTCAGCCTAGGACACCGAATTTAGCATTCTCACCAGGATAAACTGAATTGATTAAATGAGAAGAATAACAAAGATAACGGGTGGCAGTGGAAATGAGAGAGACTCTCTTAGGTTAGGGAAACTGAGAGAAGGAACTGGCCATGGAAACTCAGGAGTTCAGAAAGCTTTTCTTTAACTTGAGGTGTGAGCGCTGAGGTTTCATCACTGCATTGCATATTTTCTTTCTTTCTTTTTCTTAGTATTGAAATGGCATTCACTAATGAGGAGTAAAAACTACACAAAACTCATATGGGCCAGCTAAACTTAGAAAATAGCATATTTATTTTTGATTTCAGACATTTTAAAATAAGCCTTTTGTTTCAGACTAGTTTTATACTTACAGAAAAGTTTCCAAGATAGTACAGAGCTCCCATTTACTCTGCACCCAGTTTCTCCTATTCTTAACATCTTAGATTAGTAAGGTATATTTGTCCCAATTTATAAACCAATACTGATACATTATTATCAAACAAAGTTCATATTTTATTCATATTTACTTAGTTTTTACCTAATGTCCTTTTTCTGATGGAGGATTGCATCCAGGATACCACATTTAATTTAGGTGTCACATCTCATTCCCGTAGACTATGACAGTTTCTCAGATTTTTCTCTTTGATGACCTTGACAGCTCTGAGGGGTGCTCAGGTCTTTCATAGAGTGTCCTTCAATTTGGGCTTCTCTTATGTTTTTTCTCTTACGTTAGACCAGGGTGACAGGTTTCTTTTGGAAGAAGAACTCAGAGATAAAAGACCATTTCATCACATCACATCAGAGGTACATACCATCAACATGACTTATCACTGCTGATGTTGACTTTGACCACATAGCTGGGGCAGTGTTTGTCAGGTGTCTCCACTGTCAAGCTACTGTTTCCCTCCCCCTTTAATTGTGTACTCTTTGGAAGGAAGTCAGTATGCAGAGCCCACACTTCAAGGGTAGGGGATTATGTTCCAACTTCTTGAGGGGAAAACATCTACATAAATTATTTGGAATTTTTTTGTATAAAGACCTGTTATATATCTCTTCTTTCCTATTTAATTAATCATTTATTTATATCAGTATGGATTTAAGAATATCTATTTATACTTGGGGCTGGAATCCAATACTAATAGTTCATTTGTTACTCAAATTGCTCCAACTTTGGTCATTAGGTGCTCTTTCACAGTTGGCCCTTGTATCCCTTAGACATACCTTCAAACTATGGCATTTTGTTTGGTTTGGTTTTTTGAATTCTTCATTATTTTCTGGCGCTATAAAATGTCCTATGTGCATCTTCTATATTCCTTGTCCCAACTCTACAATCAGCCATCTCTCCAAAGAGTACCATCTGGGCCTGGGGTATGTTTATTGCTACCAGGATACCATTGCTTCTAGAACCTCTCAACAGAACAATGGAATAAGTGTGTATATAAACTGGGGTATAAGCACATAGCTATAAATATTTCTATGTTTCCATATGTGTCTTTATTAAACATGAGTTAAATCAGATGCAGGTGTATAAGAGTTCTCCAGAGAAATAGAATCAACAGGAGTTGTGCATGTATGTATGCATATGTCTGTGAGTATAGATAGATAAACAGATAGATGGATGATAGAAAGATTTATTTTAAGGGATTGGCTCATGTGATTGAGGGATTGGCAAGCCTGAATAATGTAGGGCAGAGAAATTCCACTTAAGAATGGTGTTGAGTTCCTGAGTCTGAATTTCTTAGGGGAGGCCAGCAGGCTGGAAATTTCAGTAAGAGTTAATATTGAGTGCCTGAGTCCAGAACCAGTAGAGGAGGCCAGCAGGCTGTGAGCTCAGAAGTAGAGGGTTTAGTCTTGAGGCAGAAATTTTTTTTTTAATTTTGAAACAATCAAGCTCTTTGTTTTTAAGGCTTCTAACTGATTGATAATGCCCACTTTCACTGAGGGCTATTTCCTTTACATAATGTCAACTGATTATAGATGTTAATACCATCCACAAAATACCTTCACAGCAATATGTAGACCAGTATTTGACCAAGAAACAACATCATAACCTAGCCGCTTTGATGCAAAAAAAAAAAAAAAGCCATCACATTCCCCAACTTCAATTCAGTACCATATAGATCACTGTAGCGTCTTCAATCCTTGATTATCTCTAAGTTCCTATTCCAGCAGAGGGAAACCTGATTCCCACCATCTTCATTCACTCAATTTTTCAATCCTACTGTACATGTATAAAAGTTGCAACACTGTTAACCTCTATCCTATGATAAACAACTTTAACTATTAGAGTACAGTGCTTCCATGCAGTTCCTTTTGTTATTAGTCTTTCAAACTCCATTAATTTCCTGAGTTAGTTAGGTCAGCAACTTTTCCCCACCCCCTTATCCCCTTAGTGGAGACTGTTTCCTATATTTGTAATACAGTTAGATTCTTTGGTACAGTCTGTATTCCATCTTGGAATCCTCCAACATCCTACCTGATTTGTGTGTGTGTGTGTATGCATACATTAAGTTTCATTATTTATGTTGCAAAATTCTGTTTTTTGTTTTTTTTTAATTTAAAGGCATAGTGTCATGTATCCACCATTCCATTATCAAATGGAATATTTTCACTACCCTACAAAGTCCTCTTTGCTTCACCTTTTCAATCCTTTCTCCTCCCCTAACCCATGACTATCAATAATATATTGACTTTCTTTATAGGGTTGCCTTTTCCTGAATGTCATATAATTGGATCAAGCAGTATGTAGCTGTTTTACATTGGCTTATTTCTTTTAGCAGCATGCACTAGAGTTCTTCCATGTATTTTATTGGCTTGATGGACCATTTCTTTTTACTGTTGAATAATATTCCATTGTATGGATGTACCACCATTTGTTTATTCATTAACCTACTGAAGGACTTCTTCATTGATTCCAGTTGTGTGAGATTCTAAATAAAACCGCAATGAACATATGTCTAAAGTTTTTATGTACACAGACGTAAGTTTTCAGATCAGTTGGAAAAATACGTAGGAGCATGAGTGCTGAATTGTATGATAAGACTATGTTTAGTTTCCAGACTGTTTTGATTAGGAAGAAAATGATAAACTGATAGCTGGTTGGTCTCTTGTCCTGCTGAGAACCGAATGGACAGGCCTGTTTTGTTCTCTGACAGGCGCTGAGAGCATTTGCCTTAAAAAGGTATGGGAAAAGATCATCTTAAAAATAGGGTGAACAGAAATTCCATGCCAGCCCTTTATTAGAAGGGTTGACCTCAAAACTCAGCTCTGGTGGGTTTCAGAAGGATTTTCCCAGAGCAGTCTTATAGATATTTTCCTTTTCATAACTCTTTCTCAAATGAATATTTATGGCCTAAAGCTTCTATAATAAATTTTATGTGTGCTATTTTTTTTTTATTTCATAAGACAAAACAAAGTGGAAAATAATCCACATAAGCATATTTTAGGTTATTTAGGAGATAACATTTCACTTAAACTTTAATAACTCAATTCCTTGCCCATATTTTCATCTTTTACAAGTCATAAGGGTAAAATCACATTAAGGAGCATTGATGTAAACAAGATTTCACCAAAATATTTCTGAACTTTGAATTATCCCAAAGTTGTATTCATTGGGATGTGGGATATTTTTCTATTTCTGTTTTAATTTAAAAGGATTCTGTATATTCAAGTTGGAGCAGTCTTATGGGAGAAAATAAGCAGTTGCAGGACTCCCTCCAAAAAAAGTTAGAAAGGAAAGGAGCTCCTTTGCTTTCCAGATGGTGAGACAAAAGTTAGAACATCTCTAGCTTTTTTCCCCCTTTTCTTTCTCAAATTAGATGCATACACATTCACTTTCCTTATGTGCTAAAATAGTTATCTAGAAAGTATTGCCTGATAGGATAAGATATCTAATCTTTGAGGCCAGAGAGCGCTCCAAAGTACAGAAACCTTACCAACCTCTCTGTTTTTGTGTGTGTGTTTTGTGTGTATGTGCATGCAAGTTTACAAGCATGCATCCGAAGTGACACCAACACTGAAGGAATTAGGAAACAAGTAACAACATTCACGATCAAAATTACTTAAGGAACTCCTACTACGTACTAAAACTTATACAAAGTGATTTTCATACCTTAGTTCATTTTATCTTCTCAGCAACCATATGAGTTAAAATGATTAACATCACCATTTTAAAAATGAGAAAAAGCCTTCAAAAGAAATTAAATGACTTGCTAAAAGTACACTAAATTAATAGTAGAGCAAGAATTTAGAGCCCAATTGTTCCATACACCAAAGTTTGGCATCTTTCCACATTTGGTTCTCAGTACAGTGCCAAGAATCACTTTTGCTTTAAGTTTTACCTAATAGAATATTATAATAGCATGCCTCATCTATTACTGTGACTCACTGCTTTGCTGAGAAAAGAATAAATTAGCTTAAATACCCACTGATCTAAACAACATCTATATGAAAATAGGAAACACTGTGATGTTTTACATATTTACAAAGTGTAATCCAAGTACCAAAAGGTCAGCATCTCCTGGATGATGGTTGAAATGCTGCTTTCTTGGCCAAAATCTACTTGCAGGTGTTATTTAAACACACAATTAAAAAATGTATCTGTGATGCCCTAGTGGCTTACCTTTTCATTTCCCAAAAAAGGGCATCCTTCTCATTTTAATTAGGTTCAAAGTTGGTTTAGATATCTTCATTAATGTGGAAAATGAATTCTAGTTCCTCTTTTTTTCAGGAGCTCAATAAATAAAGGCAGTAATAATCTAGGAAGCAAATGTTTAGAGATACCAGAAATGACAGGCTAATGTTTAAAAGTATTAGTATAAAAATGTACCATTAAAATACAAAACATGCACCTACAAATGGCAGGATAGAGTTGAAAGGTGATGAGTTGTAGAAGTGGCCAGTGAGGGGTGGGCATTTATATAGGGGGAGTTCTGAAACACAGATGAGTCAGGAACAGACTGTACCTAGTAAGGGAGAGGGGCCTTATAGACATTTAGGATAGGGTGAAAAAGTTTCCTGGTATCAGAAGAAGCTGTGATGAAAACTATTCCACTTTCAGGAGGTCATAGGTTTAGACCTCTTGGAGCTTTTAAACACACTGCCATTTGTCATGTCCTGCCTGGGGACCTTAATGACTATGTCAGGTTGACTCTCCATGACAGGCTAGCTAGTCATGGATATTAAATGACGTAGTGTATGACATTTCAAAACAGAAAACTGGCTGGTAAGCAAATAAATAAAGCCCCATGGAATGTCCACACCTTTTTTCCTGGGAAAATAGGGAAAGGATGGACTCATCCTACTTCACCAACAGAAAATGCTGAAAAGAATATATAGATATAGTGGAGCTGTTGATATGATGTCTTTCTGCAATGGAGTAATTAATAAAAATAACGAAAAGGGATTTCTCTCTCTCTCTCTCTTTTTTTTTTTTTTTTTTTTTTTTTGCATGGACAGGCACCCAGAATCAAACACGGGTCTCTGGCATGGCAGGTGAGAACTCTGCTTGCTGAGCCACTGTGGCCCTCCCTTTCTCTTTTTTTTGCAGGAAAAACTAACATATGCTCCTTATTCTGGATGCCTTTGGCCAAGGTCAAGTATCAATAGTTTTTTAGATGTCAGGGTATAAGGCATTGTTTTGGAAAGTTCGACCCTGACAGAAAATAAAGGTAGCCAAGAAATCCTACAAAAGGGGATGGAGAACTAGCCCCCCTTGTCATTCAATGTGCTATGACAGTGTGTTGGCTTTATTGTGACAAAAAGAAGACACTGAGGTGTGGTGTGATGCATGGATCAGCATCTCAGAAAGGTTAGAGGTTTGGGGGGATAGGTTTGGGGGCTGTCTGCCCAGCAGAACTGGGGGACTTCTCCCAGGTACATCTGGCCTTCTCCCTGGTACACCAGTATTCAGCATACTGGAAGGGCCAGAGTTTTCCCAACACAATGGATTGCTTCTTATTTGCAGCTTTAACAAACATATCTCAAAGCTGCTCCAAAGTCTGTCATGACCATGAGCTTCAGGCAAACCCAGCATCTGATGCTTTGGAAATAAAACAGCACTCTGCATTACTCAAATATTTCTGTAATATGTCCATTCAGGTGAACTCTTCCCTGTCCCATGCTTAGACCATGCTCTGGCCCTTCTGTCTCCCCCACTCCCTTTCCTTATGAATTACTGCCATTTCCTGGAAATTTTTCCTGCTGTCTCAGTACTGGGCCATTTCTAGTTATGGAGAGAGTACAGATGTTTGACTGAGGGATTATAGAAAACAGAACAACATCTGTAACCTGAAATAGCAAGGCATATTCTTTCTCTTCTGAAGAGAAAGCCAAGGATGCTGAAGTCAAACCTCATAGCCTTCACCGTTTTGCCCAAGGTCAAGACCGTGACCGTCATCTTGGCTAAATCCAAGCAAAACTGTGCATGACAAAAAAGATATGCTCTTTCCATTTGCAGAATACATTCATTACATCACAAGATAAAAGAAAGTGTGCATGAAATGTTTTTTCATATACACATGGCAAAGAGGCTTTTCTGCTTTGTGTGGTTAAAGATGCTGAGAAGCGTCTCAATTTTTTTTGTTTGTTTTATCAATGCTTATTAATCAAGCCTTCACCATTGTGAAATTGAATGAAAATTTAAAGAACCAAATAATTCCATTTCCAAAAATCTCAAAAAAGACAGGCTTCATCAGAAAGGGAAATTCATGAACAAATTTAATATTAAAATGGCATAGGCAAACTGAGGTGATATAAGGCCCAAAGAGAAGTCAAGTAAGACTTGTTTAGACAGGTGGGGCAGTAGTTCCACTAGGCAAAAAATTAAAAAAAAAATCTGTGACCTAACTCTGTGGGGGTGATGATGTGACTCCTTTATTTTATTTGGAGTGTGATAGCATCTCTTCAGATGGGAGATATGATGAAATCAAAGGAGACACTGTTCTGTGTGCTCTCAAGGTTAATAAGGAGAAAACTTGCCAATGACAAGGCCAGCAAACTGGGAGAAAAACCTCCCTTTAAAGCCACAGATCGAAGTGTTGGAGTGATATCTATGTGACATTTCACCACTGATGCTCCTGATTAATTATCAACAATTCTAAAGAATATCAATGTAGAGAATGGAGAACTCTTGACAGTTAAAAGGGACATAACCTCATTAAATCTTTGGGATACAGCTTCTCTCAACTCATTTCAGAGATGGGAAAAATGATCTCAAGCGTGGGAATCACAAAGAAGTTACATTAAGTTCTTAGTGTCAATGTGATTTCAAAAGCATTTATTCCAATGGTTGCATTGGCCATATCAGTTGTAACACGTTTTCAGATTTGAATATTGAACAAATATTTATTGTAGGATTATTTGTAATAATGCAAAATTCAAAAACATTAATATGTCAATGGTGGGAAAGCTAAATAAAATATGGTGCATTTGTATGTTGTAATTCACTGTAGCAATTAAAGAATGAACCTGATCTATTTTTAACACTTGTATAGCTTTTACAATGTGCCAGACACCTTTCTAAGTGGTTTACATGTTTTACCTTTATAAATTATCACAGCAAAATCATGAGGTAGATCCTATTAACTTCCCAATTTTATGAATGAATAAGTGGGGCACAGAAACCTTAATAATAAGTTGCATAAGGTCCCACAGCCAGTAAATGGACTCAGGCTGTCTGACAACGTAATCCAGGCTCTTAAGAAAACGCTTTACTAGCTCTGGTGAATCTCAAACTGTGTAGATTTCGTATGATTCAGGTCTGATAAAAGTGGTTTATCTTTCTCTTTAATATTATAATTTTTAAATTAAGAATGCATCCATGTATCACTTGTAAAATTAATAGTAGTTAAAATCAAACAGATCTAGCACAAACCTAGAGTACTTTTCACTAAATAGAAAAAAGATGACAAAGCACTCTTTTCTTCTTTTCCAAATCAAGTATAAAATCCTTAAACCTCTTCCCTCTTCTCTTTAGACCTCCATCTCAGCAGTATTTGCTGCTACTCAAATAGGAACCTGTTTTTCAATACGTGCTGCATTTTCTAACTCTAGGCTTCTACGCGTGTTCCTCCATTTATCAAAATTGTTGTCTCTCCAAAACACCACATTTTGCTTTGAAAGCCAATCTATGCTCCAAGACCCATCTCAAATGCCATCTCATCAGAAAAGTGCCCAACTGGGTATGAGGGAATCTGCTTTCGAGTCCGCCCACCCCACCCCAAGGCTTTTGAGAAGCTCTGGTATGAAAATAACATCTGTGAGGACCAGCTCTGTGTCTGATTCCTTTTTGTATAACTTGTTTCATTAAGGAACCTCAATGAGTTGAAAAAATGGTTTTGTTTTGTTACAGTTATGGCCCTCTAACTATGTTTTATGCTCCTGAAATGAAATCTTGATTAATCACGAGAACTCATTCTAGTACTTCTCAATCACTTGTGGTTATTAAGTCAGTCCCATTCAGGCATAGGATGCTACCCCTTTCCATTGATTCTCAAACTCAGTTCAAACTTCTCCTCCCTAGCCCAGCACAGAACAACCTCTGCTGGTTGATTGTGCATGCACAGAGAGGGAGGGAGGGAGAAAGGGAAGAAGGAGAGAGGGAGAAAGGGAAGAGAATTTCTTCCTCTCCTTCTGCCTCTTCCCCAGGACAATGGGAAGGGATGTGTGACTCATTGTAATCCCTTTTATGGTGGTATTATTGTTTCTCTGGCTGTTACCATTTAATTAAAAACATCCTGTGTGGCAAGTGACCAAAAACTGATTATCTGGTGGAATCCCTGCATATGCCTTTTGAACAAGTGTGCATGTCTCCTCATTACTCCATCCCCTAAGATAGGTAATACAGTTCTGACTCAAACACCCTATGTCTTCATTTCCCACCACCAGGAGTCTGCCAAAGAAACTTTTGATAGCAGAGCTTTAGGTAGCATGCTAGCAAGATGACTCAAGCCCTACTTCTTCCCAGTGTCCTCTAGACAAATGGGAAATCCACATATCATTGTAATACTAAGTACTGGGAGCACAGGAGCTCCTCTGAGGTTACAACTCCTGCCATCTCCCTCCAATTAACCACAACTTTAGGTTGCCAAGGTCATATTAGCAAAACAGCTGGCCAGAGGACAACTAACTATAGAATAGAGTAAGTCTGGGCTTTTAAAAGGCCAGTTACCTCCTCCCATTTGTGATTCCTAATCTTCTTACAGTGATTTGTCTGCATGAATGGAAGAGGAGGAAGTGGGGGACAAGTGGGAACTATATTGATTCTACCTCCTCTCAGTTTCCTTGAGGCAGTATCTAGTCCCATTGCCAGTAACTCTCTGAATCTGGAATATGGGAACTTAGCATCTCTCTTTTTCACATGGCAGACACCAGGAATTGAACCCAGGTCTCCGCCAAGGTAGGTGAGAACTCGACTTGCTGAGCCACCATAGCCCACGTGGAACTCAGCATCTTTTGAATTGAACTTTGGCTGGATGGTGGTAATTCCACTGTAACAGAAAATACCATTTTTCCATTATGTTAGGTATGCATCTTCCTTAGTAGCTACCTATAAATCTGGAGCAGAAGTGAATGTACAATAGAGGTTGGTGTATGGCACCTCTGAGAGGCACCAAATGAGGTGGTGTGTGAGAGAAGAGCTGGGAAACTAGGCACAACAGCTCATGGAATCACATTTGGGAAGAAATAGTATCATGGGTTCATTACCTCTCCATTCTTGTCTGTTTGCCTCACACGGTGGCTCTTCCTAGAGGTCTGTGTTTCCATTTAAGGAAATAGGCTTGAGAACCTGAGTGTCTTCCAGACCCAGTAGCAGGCTTATGATGGCCTGGGCCTGGAGCAGAATCCTGGTCCAGCCCCTGCTGCATCTCAGATTCTTACTTACATCTCCAAACAGTTCAACAATTTCTTTTTTCTTTTCACCATGCAGTTGCATTTGGCCTAGTGCACCTGAGTCTTGAAGGAAGCCCCTTTTTTACTTTTCCACCTTTCCCATTTTTCTCATAACACCCTTAGTTTTTCTCACTCCGCTCATTTCCTTAAATCTGAACTGCATCGTGGCGCGGAATCTTCTGTTTCCTTACCTGCTGCTTCAATGCGCACCATAGCTTGATAGGCATTCACACACATCTTGAGATTCCCACTGATTTGTTTTCCCTTTGGTTTCAACTTTAGTTTAGTTTCAACAGAAATGCCAATAAATTACCTTAAAAGTACAGGAAGCAAAAACCCCAAATATTGGCAAATTATCTGAAAACACCACGAATCCAGTAAGTGAAATCTGGTAGTTCCGAAATACATTTTTCTTTTTAACATTATTCTACTTGAAATTGGAAGTATGGAGGAGCTAGAGCAGAGAGGAAAACATGAGATTCGTATATTCACACCTTCCTATACACTTGTGTTCTCCCTGACTCAGAGACAAAATGATGGACGTTAAGGCACTTAAGCCCATAGTCTCACAAGCCCAGAATTCGGTACTTGAGAATCTACTGAACCAATTGGAAACAGGAGTAGGAAAGCACAGGCTGACACTTACTCAGCACCAATCTGCATCAGCTCCTTTATGTACTGCCCTTGGAGACAAGAACAGGCTCTAGTATCTGAGGCATGCCCTGACAAGCAACAGAGCCAGAGTTTAAATCCAGGCCTTTCCCAATTCCACGGGTCCTGCTGCTTTCGCACCGCATAGCAAACTGCCTCCCAGGACAGAAGGACCGCCTTTTAGACACTATTCCAAACTCCTTTGAATATCAGAGTCAGCAAATCCTTTAAAACACAAATTCTAGGGTCTTATTCCCAGAACTGTTTATTAATTAAGCTTGAAGTAGAGCTCTAGAAACCATATGCATTTCAAAAGTACCCCTAGGTGAGTCTGGTGATCAAACATTTTGGAAGACCACTATTGTTTAGGTCTCCATGTCAAAAAGTTGCACTGCTTATTGCAGGGTGCTGAAAATAGATGATATCTAATACTTTAAAATGTCACATTATGTGTGAGACTAAAGCAAAAAAATGTTTATTTGTTACAAAATTTAGATTTTGACTAGAGCATTTCCTAATATAACTCATGTAGATAGTTTGATTGAATGTCATAAGTACTTGGAATCTCAGGTAGCACATGAGTTTTTGTTGGTTTGTCCAGAGCGATGCCCCAATGAATCCCAGAATGATTTGATCAGTGAGTGGAAAAGTATTTGCAAGCCCTCTTTGGGGAATGGTGAGAGTGGGGAGAAATTCAACATCCTCAAGTTGAATTCTTGATATTCTCACAAGCAGTGTGGACAACCAAAGCTATAGGCTGAGCCCCCATGAAACTTAAACCCACAAAAGATAGGTCAAGTCTACTTAAAATTTAGGCCTAAGAGTCACCCCCAAGAGAGCCTCTTTTGTTGCTCAGATGTGGCCTCTCTCTCCAGCCAATATGATGAGCAGTCTCACCACCCTCCCCCTCTCTGCGTGGGACATGACTCCCAGGGGTGTGGACCTTCCTGGCAATGTGGGACAAAGATCCTGGAATGAGCTGAGACTCAGCCTCAAAGGACTGGGAAAAACCCTAGAATGAGCTGAGAATTAACATCAAGAGACTGAGAGAACCTTCTCGACCAAAAGGGGGAAGAGTAAAATGAGGGAAAGTGTCAATGGCTGAGAGATTCCAAACAGAGTTGAGAGGTTATCCTGGAGGTTATTCTTACGCATTAAGTAGAGATCACCTTGTTGTTCAAGCTGTAGTGGAGAGGCTGGAGGGAATTACCTGAAAATGTAGTGCTGTGTTCCAGTAGCCATGTTTCCTGATGATGATTGAACAATGATATAGCTTTCATAATGAGACTCTGTGAATGTGAAAACCTTATGTCTGATGCTCCTTTAAGCTACTATATCAACAGAAGAGTAGAAAACATGGAATAAAAATAAATAACAGGGGGAATAGATGTTAAAATAAATTCAGTTTGAAATAGTGGTAGGTGAAGGCGAGGGGTAAGGGGTATGGTACGTATAGTTTTTTTTTTTTTTTCTCTCTATTATCGTTTTATTTCTTTTTCTGTTGTCTTTTTATTTTTTTTCTAAATCGATGCAAATGTACTAAGAAATGATGAATATGCAACTATGTGATGATATTAAGAATTACTGATTATATATGTAGAATGGAATGATTTCTAAATGTTTTGTTAGTTAATTTTTTTAGTAATAAAAAAATTGCACTGCTAAGCATGATCTGGCTTGTTTTGATAACGCATTATGTATTTTTCAACTTTAACCTTATCGAAGTCTACTTAAATTTTCCTAGTTTATACTATTAATTAAGGAAGAAGAATTGCATAAATATGCTTACTCCCTGCTATGTAAAGGATTACTATCTTCTATTCATTCCTTCCCCACCCTCTAGCTTCTATGGCTTTCCCATTGGGGTCTGGCCATTCAGTCTGCAGCTGTTTTATCTGTACCCTTCATATTTTTGTAGAGGCCAAAATGAAGAAAATTAATCATTTTAATCTGCTCTCATACAGCACCTTTTCCTAGTCCTTTGATCATTTTATCTGCCCTTCTCTAGGCCTTTTCTAGCTTCATTTACTAACTTTGAAGGTTCATCAACCAAAAGCACCTATAGTGCAGGTGAATACAGGTTTTGTACAAGGCCATGGCCCCTTTTGTTCTGGAGGATGCAATGTGGTTATTCTAAAAAGGCAAATTCTCCTTGTTTACAACCTGAATTAGAATTGAAAATTAAAAAAAAAAAGGAAGGGATGATGGAATCATGAATAAAAACCCTTGCTTTTTTCTGTAATATTCTGTTTATTTTTTCTTCTTCTGTACATCTTAACGGACATTGTGAGGAGACTCTGTGACTTGGGGGAGGCAGAGATGTTCATTATTTCCAGCTGGGCCTCATAGCAGCTGACAGGGTTTATGGCAGAATTGTCAGCATCAGTCCCTCTTTCTAAACTCCCTTTTCTGTGTTTCCATCCCTCCCTTTGCATTCCCCTGCATTTCCTTAACTGGTTTATTGGCTGTCCAAAGTTTAACCCAAATCACCATATGCTCCCAAACTATTGTACTTCCACCTCCCTCCCAAAAGAAAACTGCAAATTTGTAGCAGGAATTTTGCTGAGCTGGCAGCCCTAAAGAGCTGGTGATCTAATTATCTACTTAAAGCAATTTACTCTACCAGTGGATGAGCCTTAACCCTTTCAGGGATCATATGGATTTTTAAAGGTGTTTGTCAAATTTAAATAATCTGTGACTGATCACATTTTAGGAGCTTTGAATATGCATAGCTTTTAGGAGCTTTGAATATGCATAACTATATGCAGATTCTTGTGTGTGTCTCCCTCTGCGTTGTGTGTGTGTGTTGGTGGGGAAGGGGCAGGCTATGTTTTGGAATGATAGCTTCCTACTTTCTCTATTTTCTTGAATACTGTCAAGCAGGTGTGGGGAAGGAGGTACAGAGAGAGGGAAGTTTAGGGGAACAGAATGTAAGCAGAGAAATACACAGACCCTACACTGAAGTTGCATGAAATTCATATTTGAGTATAGACAGAATGCTTACAATGCTTTGGGGGAGAGATACAAATAAACTGATGGAATCTCAATTTTTTTTTTTCAAAATTCAAAACCTCACAACTGTGGAGCTTCCATATTTTAAATGATTTCTCCTTTCTATGTTCCCAGTTGCCCATGGCAATGTTTCCTGATATTGTCTTATAGACAGATAATATCTTCCTGGAGTTCACTATCAGTTCCTTCTGTATTCATTTTAGTATTTCTCTTTCTGAAAATATCAATGTCAATTGCAAATCTGAATCATAATCTCAGAGAAACTTGACATTGGAAGGACCCAAATAAATCATTTAGTTACACTTGTCACTCTAGTTTTAATAGACATCTGTCATTTTTTGCAATCCATTGGCTAGTGGCACTTGTTCCTGGTGAAAGAATAGCCTGAATTACCTTGGAGGAAGCACTTCTCCAAACCATCAGCCCAGAAGGGTTGCCTGAAGTTGACCCTTCTCAGCCTTGAGAAGGGAGGAGTTCTGGTTGGCTTAAGTAATTTTAATATCCTATTCTTCCTGGCCACAATAATTAGTGGGAATAGGGGCCACATATGGCTAAGGGGAATCAGGCCTGAGATTTTCATCCAGCTATTGATGACATTCCCACGAATGTGAATTCAAGAATGTGTGTTCTAAAGTGGCTGTAGTGATTTTGTCACCATGGAACCCCAACTCTCTGAGAATAAAACCAAAAGAAAGTAGGGGAAGAAGGTCCTATGGGCATCATCAGGGTTCCTGCATGTAGTCCAGAGTGACTGAGGCTAGACTAAGCCCTTGCTTCCTCAGCCAATAAATTCCCCTTTCTATTAACATAGTTTTGGGCTGGGTTTTCAATCATTTGGGTGAAAGGATGTAAAATGACAAGCCCATGATAGGGAGTATGTTTATTTCCAATATAGCCTGCTGTACAGTTTTTAAAATGTTAGAAAATCCTTCTGAATATCTTCTTTATTGAATCTTCTGCTCATTTGTTTTAATTAAAGTTTTATAGAGATAATAAAAAATTCCTTTAATTCTGTTATCCTTTAAATATTTGAGAATAGCATTCTTGCTTGGCCTTGGCATCAATCCAAGTTGTCAATTTGGAGAGCTAAATATCTCAACCTATTACAACTTTTCTTTATATATCTATTTTTGTCCTCTGAATTATACATGTTGTTATACTTCTTAGTGAAATATGGTCTCTGTAACTGAACACTTCACTACCAAGTAGGTCTACAGCTCTGTGACAAACCACCATTTGAAACTCTATTATTATTTATGCAGCCTTAATTATAATGATCTTTTATTAGCTGATGCACACTGGTGGTAACTTTTGTATTCCAAATATCCCAGACAAATTTCAAGTAAAAGGGCAGGCTTCCCGATCTTATATTTTTAGGATACCATTTTATTACAAAATGAATACATAAATTAGAAGGCAGAAATTATAATCTATTTTCTTATTAGAGAAGTTGTAGATTTATAGAAAAATCGTGAAGAAAATAGAGTTCCCATATAGCTCCACTCATACACATAGTTTTCCCTATTATTAACACTTTACATTAGATGGCACCTTTGTTAACAATTGATAAAACAATATTACTATAATTGTCCTATTAACCAGAGTTCATAGTTTTCATTGTGTTTCACTTTGGGGTTTTTCAAAACATATTATTCTAGTAATGTTTATCAACCTAAAATTCCTGCTTTTAATCATATTTAAATATATAATTCAATGGTGTTATTATGCTCAAGTGTTACGCTACCATCACTATCATCCATTTCAAAAATTTTCTGGATATTTTTTTCAGGCTCTTGACGAAAGTGTTCCTTTCCCCTTTCCCCCTACCCTCTTTCCTCGTCCTCCTTCCCCCTCCTCTTCCCCTTTCCCCCTCCTCTCCCCCTCCCTCTTTTATAATAAACCCCTTTCAACCTCAGCTCACTGTGTCTTCATGAGTGTTGGACCGAACCCCTATTTGTTCTAACATATGGTGCCAAAATCTGGGAATGTCCTCACTCTCTCCACTGTAGCTTGAGCATTCCTCCTTTCACTTCGCCGCACCCAGCACCCAACACCCGTCATCTCCTACTATAGGGTAAGACTGAGGAATTGGGTTGTGCTGGAATGTTCTCATGAGACATCTCGGCAGGGTCCATGGTGGTTTGGGCTCAGTAATGCACGGCACAGAGGTTCCGCTTTGGGTCCCAGGGGCCCCGCTCACAGGAGAGTTTGGTTCAGCATTCTGGAAACACCCTGCCCCATATGGGATGGTGTGGTCAAGGCTCTCCTCTCACAAATCTAAGCGCTTAGTTGGAACCTCCCACAGGCTATTGCCTCACTCCAGGTCCCAGTGCCAGCGGATTCTGGGCATTTGGAGATGCTCTCTCTCTTTCTCTCTCTCTCTCTGTCATACAGATGTGGGGATGCCCACCTCTTTTCTTCAGAGACATGGTCTACGCCCCTGAACTATGACCCCAAAGCATGTCCCCACTGAATGTTCTTGTTCTTTCCCACTTCCTCACTCTCTCTCTTCCCTGGCCATGGGAGCAACACAATCTATTCCCCCTAAAGACACTCCCTTGGGCTGTCTGTTAAGCCACCTAAAAAACCTATATTTGCAAGGCAGCATCAAACCAAAGAAACTTTTACTTTATTCTATGGTGGCTTGGCCCCTGTACTCTCTGGACAACCAAAATCATTGGCCTTAAAATGGTACTTTTGTCCTTAAAATTCTTATTGACCTCAATAACTTCCTGGAGCAATCTGCAAAGTGGGATGACGTACCCTATGTCCAAGCTTTCTGAACACTGTGTACTAAGCCCTCACTCTATTATTCTCTAATTATTTATCAAATCCTCCTCCTCAATGAAAAGCCAAAACCTCTCACTCCTTCCCCCTTTTTGGAACAGCCAAACCTCTATACCCTTTCCCCCTCTTTTCCCCCTCCCACGATTCCTTCAACCAGCCTCCCTATGACTCCCGGCTCAACCCTCTGCCTCTCCTCCATCACCTTCCCCCTCCCCCCAGCCCCCACTCCTCCTCATCCTTCTTCCTCCCCCTCTCCCTTCTCCCCACTCCATACCTGGTCACACAGGCCAGTCCTAACCCCCAAACCCTGCTGCCTCACCTTTCTTCCCCCTAACCCCCTTGCTGCCGAATTCCCCACTTCCTCATTCTCAACTGCCACCCCACCCCCCGCCAGTATTTTTCCTCTTAGGGAAGTAGCAGGATGTGAATTTAAATATCTAACTCAAACCTATAATATTACTTACCAAGATGTGGTTGTAATCCTTACTTCCTCTATCACTCCAGAAAACAAACAAACAAACAAACAAACAAACAAACAAACAAAAGCATTTAGGCAACAGCTAACATTCCTATCGACCAACTTTTTGCCACTGACCCCCAAACTTACAGGGTTTTGCAGCAATTCCCCCTAATTAAAATTACTGACCCACTCTCCTGACTTACTCAAGTTGCACCACTTCCTCACTTGTCTATTGGAAGGAATGAAAAAAGCAAGATTTAAGGCAGTCAGTTATGACAAACTTTTAAAACTCTCCCAAGGATTGGATAGAAATCCTGTGGCTTTTATGAGCTGCCTAACAGATTCAGTTCTCAAATACACTGCTTTAAATCCAGCCTCACCTGAAGGGTGCCTTTTCCTACACACACACACACTTCATTACACAACCAGGTCCAGACACTCATAAAAAACTTCAAAAACTGGAGCAAGGACCTCAAACCCCACAGAATGAACTTATCCAAGTTGCTTTCTGGGTTGTCGACAATAGACAGGAGGAAAAGAAAACTAAAATATCAGCTCAGGAAAAATTAAAGCAGGAGCAAGAAAATGCTTGCTACTTACTGCAGCCCAATGCCCTGTGAGGATCCACCTAGGCCCAGCAAGATGGGGTAAAATTCACTCAGTCTGGCAAGTTTAAATAACCACTAACCTGGCCACCCCAGGGCCCATTTATGCTGTGGCCAAAATTGGGCAAAATTGGGCAAAAGCCCACCCTGATTCTAAACTGCCCCTGAGGCCTTCCCCTCTCTGCCATAAGACAAGACCCTGGAAAGTTGACTGTCCTTTGGCCTTGCACCATGGGAAGAGGCAGCCATCCTTGGCAATTGGCCTTCTTTGGGATTTGAGGTCTCAGACTTCCCTGGCCCAACCATGGAAGACTGATGGGGCCCAGGTTCTTCGGCCCCAATTCTTCCCATCTCCAAGATCAAGCCCAGGGTAAACCTCCTCGTGGCAGGTAAGCCAGTCTTTTTTGTAGTTAACCCAGGAACCACATTTATCTTACCTGAATTTTCAGGATCTCTACCCCCTTCCCTCATGTCTATAGCTGAAATTAACAGAGAAAGCACCCACCCACTACAAACATCACTCGTAGCCTGTACTTTCCAAAACATTTCCTCTTTCCACACTCTTAGTAATGCCTGCATACCCAATCCTCCTCCTAAAATAAAACATTCTAGCCAATCTAAATGCAGTGCTCACACTTCCCTTACTTAGAGCTAAGCCTCACGCCACCTGTAGTCCTGCCACTTACCCTCAGCCACAATCTTCACCCAACACCAATCTTAAATTCTTGACAAAAAATTGCAAAATCACTGCTTCGAAAATGATTCACTAACGTGTTATAAGTAATTAACATTATTCTGACAAGTTTGAGTTTAATGGTCATCGTATGTGATGAGATCTTTGTTTAGAAACCTAACTATAAAGAATACAAAGGATGTGATTCTATTAAAGGAAAAAAAAAGATAGTTTTATCTCAGGATAAAATAAATGGTTGTTACAGAATGAGGAAAAAGTAGACTAAACCTGAACGGATATAGTAAGTCATGATATGTTAGTGGAAAGAAAATTATGGTCAAAGTTTGAAAAATCTGATGGGTAAATCTTTAATGTCAAATAATACATTCATACACAATTAAAATTTAGTTTTCTGTCTGTTAAAATAACAAAGCTTTATTGGATTATTAGCCTATTTTTAGTAAAAACTATAAAAGTTTTATCTACCTACTAACTGGTCTGGAATTTATACCCTGGTCTACCTATCACCCAGAATCTCAATAGCTCCCACTAACCAGTCCTTCCCTATTCCTATTAACATTAACTTAAGACCAAAATGTGCTGTTATCCTTCTGCCTCTCTTAGCTACTCTAGGTGTTCTAACAGGAGCAGGCACTGGAGTCAGTGGTATATAGTACCATAGATGCTCTCAAAAGAACTCCAAAATAGTGTTAAAAAAACTTTCTGCCCCTTCAATTAATGTGCAAAACCAAAATTGACTCACCTGCAGCAGTAATACTGCAAAACAGGTATGGGATAGACCTGCTAACAGCCAAAGAAGGTGATCTTAGCCTATTCCTCAATGAGGAATGCTGCTTCTATGTTAATAATTTACTTATCGTAGCACCCTTGTTCCGTAAGCTTGTTAATCAATTCTTATACTGCTCAGTCACTTCGCTAACTCACAACACAGTTCATAACTGTCTCTTAAGCTCTTTCAGGAACGACACACCAGGTTACCAAAGACTGCAAGACAGAAACCGGATAAAGCAGACTCTAACCACCATCGCATCAAAGATCCTGTCCCCATCCCTGAAGCCCTCTAATGCTGCCCCCATCCAGCAGGAAGGAGCAAAAAATGATAAAACGATGCCCCTGCCTCCTCTCCTAAATCTTATAATAAACAAAAGACAGGAATGACAGATCCAGTGAATGAAATTCAGGCCTCCACCCCCTCTTCACTCTGCAGCAATGGCCAAAACTTCTAATTCACTAACTCGTGACCCTTTCCCTTCCCCTCCTCCTTGCCACAATTCATGATGCCTCTTGCCAAATGCTGCCCCGGGAAAGAAACCACATCATGGAAGGACTTACAGCACAGACTCCACCAATAGAGAGCAAACATGTCAGGACAGGCACAAAAAGAAGGAAGCAAAAATACCAGCCAAAGGCAATCAGATGAGATGTCAAATGCAGAATTCAGGACCAATAAGGGACGGCAAACCTCAGAGTATAAAAGGAGAAACACATCACAATGCAGGCGGACATTTTCTTCAGGCTTTTGAAGAAAGTGTTCTTTTAACCTTTCCCCTACCCGTCCCCCTTCTTCCCCCTCCACCCTTCTCTCCCTCTTCCTCCCTCCTCTCTCTCTCCCTCCTTTACAATAAACCCCTTTAAGCTTCAATTTTTTTTCCATCACCTCAACCAGAACCTCTAAATCAATTTAGCATTAACTCTGCATTTCCTGATCCCTAGTAAGCTGTATCTTAGTTTGTGATGTTTCTGATCCCTAGTAAACTGTATCTTAGTTTTTGGCTTTATGAACTTTTTAATTCTAGTTCAGATGAGTGATTTCATACAATATCTATCCTTTTGTGTCTGGTTTATTCCACTCAACATGGATGTCTTCAAGGTTTATCCATGTCACATATAATATAATTTCATTCTTTATAGTTGCTGAATATTCAATAGTACGTATATAACACATTTTGTTTATCCATTCATCTATTAATGGACACTTGGGTTGCTTCCATCTTTTGGCAGTTGTGAATAATGCCACTATGAACATATCTGTTTGAGTCCCTGTTTTTAATACATTTGGGTATATACCTAGAAGTGGGGTTGCCAGGTCATATGGTAATTCTATACTTAGCTTTCTAAAGAACTGCCAAAATACTTCCCTCAGGGGCTGCACCATTTCACATTCCCACAAACAATGAATGAGTGTTTCTTTTCTCCTCTTCCTCAGCAATATTGTCATTATCAATTTTTTTTAAATAGTAGCCATTCTAGTCGTTGTGAGATGGTATCTCACTGTGGCTTTGATTTGCATTTCACTAATGGCTAATGATGTTGAACATCTTTTCTTGTGCTTTTGGCCATTTCTTTATCTTCTTTGGAGAAATGCCTATTCAAATCTTGCACCCATTATTTTAATTAGGTTGTTTGACTTCTTGTTGGGTTGTATGATTCTTTATGTATTCTGGATACTAAACCCTTATTGGATATGTGGTTTCTAAATATATTCTCCCATTCTGTGGATTGTCTTCATATTTTAAGATGAAACACTTTGATGCACGAAAGTTTTTAATTTTGATGATGTCCCATGATCTGTTTTTGCTTTTCTTTTTATGCTCATGCTTTTGGTGTAAAGTATAAGAAATCATTGTTTAACATAAGGTTTTTTTTTTTTTTTTTTTAAGGAAAGACAGAGAGAAGGAAGGAAGGATAGAAGGAAGGAAGGAAGGAAGGACAGAGAGAAGGAAGGAAGGATAGAAGGAAGGAAGGAAGGAAGAAAGGGAAACATCTTTAAACATTTTCTTGTTTTATTGTATTTTGTTTCTTTGTTTTTGTTACATGGGCTGGGGCCGGGAATCGAACCGAGGTCCTCCGGCATAGCAGGCAAGCACTTTGCCCGCTGAGCCACCGCGGCCCGCCCTTAACATAAGGTTTTGAAGATGCTTGCTTACATTTTCTTCTAGGCGTTTTATAGTTTTGGCTCTTCTACTTAGGTCTTTTGTCAATTTTGGTTAATTTTTGTATGTGGTGTGAGGTAGGGGTCTGCCTTCATTCTTTTGCAAATGAATATCTAGTTTTTCCAGCATCATTCATTAAAGAAACCATTCTTCCCCAATTGAATGGACTTGAAACCCTTGTGAAAAATAAATTGACCATAGATGTAAGGATGCATTTCTGAACTCTCAATTTGATTTAATTGCTCTCTATTACTATCCTATTCCAGCACCATATTTTAACTACTGTGGCTTTATAATAAGTTTTAAGATTGGGAAGTCTGAGTCCTCGAATTTTATTCTTCTTTTCCAAGATGGCTTTGCCTATTCAGGGCCAATTATGCTTCCATATAAATTTTATGATTAGCTTTTCCATTTCTCCAAAGAAGGCTGTTAATTTTTTTATTGGGATTATGTTGAATCTATAAATCATATTGGGTAGAGTTGACATCTAAACAATATTTAGTCTTCCAATCCTTGATTGTGGAATATCTTTCCACTTAATTAGTTATTTGACTTATTTTAGTAATTTTTTAAAACTTTCCACGAATAAGTCCTTTACATCATTGGTTAGATTTATTCCTATATATTTGATTCAATTAGTTGCTATTGGAAGTGGATTTTATCTTCAGATGGTTCATTACTAGTGTATTGAATGTCTTGGAAATATTACAGCTTCAGTTCCAGACCACTATAAAAAAGTGAATATCATAATAAAGAGAGTGACATGATTTTTTTTCTTTCCCATGTGCATATAAGTTATCTTTACTCTGTATTGTAGTTATTAAATGTGCAATAGCATGTCTAAAATAACTATGCACACATCTTAATTAAAATGTGACACAGAAACACAAATTGAATACATGCTATTGGAAAAATGTTACTGGTAGGCTTGCTTGACACAGTGTTGCATCAGATCTTCATTTCATTAAAAAGCACAATCTCAGCAAAGCTAAATAAAGTGGAGAGCTATAAAATTAAGTAGGCGTGTACTACTGATTTTTGCATGCGTCGATCTTGTACCATGACACTTTACTGAAATATTTATTAACACTAATAGCTTTGCTGTAAATATTTTGTGTGTGTGAGTTTCTAGATATAAGATCATGCCATCTGCAAATAGGAGAAGTTTTACTTCTTTTCCAAGGTGAATTCCTTTTATTTCTTTCTCTTGTCTAATTGCTCTGGCTAAAACTTCCAATACAATGTTGAATGATAGTGGGCAACCTTATGTCATTCCTGATCTTAGAAGGAAAATATTCAGTCTTTCATCAGTGAGTATGAAGACAGCTGTGGGATTTTTATATAACCATTACCCATATTGCCTTTACCCATACTGAAGAGGTTTCCTTCCATCTCTAGTTTTCTAAAGGTTCTTATCAAGAAAGGTTCCTGGATTTTGTCAAATACCCTTTCTTTGTCACTTGAGATCATCATGCATTTTTTCCCATTTTTAATATTAATATAGTATAACATATTAATTGACTTTCTTATGTTGAGACATCCTTGCATACCTGGTATAATCCCATGTGATCAAGGTGTAATTCTTTTTTGTGCTGTTGGATTCAGTTTGCTAGCATTTTGTATTTTTTGTTGTTGTTGTGGTTAGCATTTGAAGATTTTTGCATCTATATTTATAAGGGATATTTATTTGTAATTTTTTTTGTTGTTGTTATTTTTAGGTTGCTTTGGTATGAGAGTGATGCCAGCCTAATATAATGAGTTAAGGAGTGTTCCCTCCTGTGCTGGTTTGAAACTGTTGTGTACCCCAGAAAAGCTATGTTCTTTAGTCCTCATTCAACATTGCTGGTGGGATCTTTTTTATTGTTTACATGGAGATGGGTCTCTTCCTATTCAAGGTGGGATTTTTTTTCTTTTCCATATGCATATAAATTATTTTTACTGGAGCCCTTTAAGAGGGAACCATTTTGGAAAAAGCTTCAGAGCCCACATAGCCTGAGACCTTTGTAGATGCAGAAAGAAAACACCTCCAGGGAATCCGAATCCTTATGAAACAAAAAGCCAGGAGAGAAAAAGCTAGCAGATGTCACTATGTGCCCTCCCAACTGACAGGGGTGTCTAAAAGCCAAAGACTCCAACAGATACCAGCCACATGCCTTCCCAGTTGACAGAAGTGCTGAATGGAATCAGCCTTTCCTGAGTGAAGGTAACCTCTTGTTGGTGCCTTCATTTGGACACTTTCATGGCCTTAGAACTGTGAACTTGCAACTTAATAAATTCCTTTATTCAAAAGCCATTCATTTTCTGGCATATTGCACTCTGGCAACTTTAACAAACTAAAAAACCCCCTCTTCAAGTTTTTTGGAAGAGTTTGAGCAGGATTGATGTTAATTCTTCTTGGGATGTTTTTTTTGTTTGCTTGTTTTTATCTGGTAACATTTGAGTCCCTTGTCACTTCTTTCCATATATATCTTTCATATATTATCTTTTTTGGTTACCATGAGGCTAAAATTTAACATCCTAGACTAAAACAGTTATCTTTGATTTTATACAACAATTTTAATAGCATACTTATATACTGTTCTCATATACTCATATACATTGCAGATGGCTAATGCAATGTCAGAAACAATGAAGTCAAAAGGGCAAGAACAAAGGATTACCTGCATTAGGTGATAAAAGAGTGGGGGTGGTATGGGGAGAGGGTGAGTGTTAGTATATTTCATAGGAAATAGAGAGGGCATTAAAATTCTTGTAAATATTGATTCATAAGGCCACTAGAAATCAACATTTTGATTATTGATTTCTTATACCTCTCTGTTCTCTCACCTTTTTGCTGTACTTGTTACAAATTATATCTTTATATATGAATGTCCAAAACAATATATTTATCATTAATTTTATGCATATGTATATTAGCAATTGTAAGAAGTAAGCAGTGCAGTTACATTCTGAACAATACAATATAATAGTCCTAGCATTTATAACTACCCATATGGTTAGCTTTACCAGAGGTCTATATTTCTTTATGTAGCTTTGAGCCACCATCAAGTACCCTTTCCTTTCAGTCCAAATAACTCTTTTTAACATTGCTTGCAGAGTAGGTCTGTTGGTGACAAACTCCCTTAGTTTTGTTTTGTTCTTTTAATCTGAGAATTTCTTAGTATCTCCTTCATTTTTTAAAGACCTTCTCACTGAATAAAAAAGTTGTTGGTTGGCAATTGTTTTGTCTTTTTCCCAATATTTTAAATATTTCATTCTACTGCCTTCTTGCCTCCATGGATTCTGAAGGCAACTTGGACTACATATTAATGGTACTCCTTGGTACCTGACACATTGATTTTCTCCTGCAGCCTTCAGAACTCTCTCCTTGTTCTTGTCATTTGACAGCATGTTTATTATGTGTCTGGCATGGTTCCCTTTGAATTTTTCCTGTTTGCAATTCACTGGGATTCTTGAATTTGCTTAATTCATATCTTTTGCTAGATTTGGGAAATTTTCTGTCATTATTTCTTTGAATTTTCCTTCTGCTCTTCTCTCTCTTTCTTACCCTTCTGAGACTTCCACAATATTATATTGGTATGCTTGATGGTGTCCTACAGGTTTCTTAAGGTCTACTTGATTTTTTTTTAAATCTCTTTTTCTTTCTATTTCTCAGCCTGAATAATTTCAATTGTCTAGTCTTCGAGTTCACACTTATTAATTCTTTTGCCAACTCTTGTATGCTATTGAAACCCTTAGGGAATTTTTTCTTTTCAGTTTTTGTGATCTTAAGTTCAATGAACTGTATTTGCTTCCTTTAAAAAATGTCTACCTTGTTATTAAAATTCTCATATGTTTCAGTCATTGTTTTCCTGATAGTCTTTATTTCTTTTCTGTGCCTTTCCTTATCTCCTTTAGCATATTTAGAATCTTTTTTTTTTTTTTTAATAATTGTCTGGCATTTTTGAAGTCTAGTGTCCATTGTTCTTTTCTGGATTTTTATCATGGTCCTTTGTATGGGCCATCATTTCCTACTTTGTTTGTCTTTAAATTTTTCCTTTCATAGTGTACATTTTAATAATTTAAAGTGTTACTTCTGAGATTTGGTCCTTGAGCTGACCATTCTTTCAACTGGTATCCAGTTAGTGTTACAACAGAGACTTACTTGAATGACAGGAGGTGACAAAAACAAAGACCAATGCAAAAAACAAAACCAAACACAAGATACCCTTTACAGTCTTTTCAAATTGGCTTTGCACTGACTGATGCTCTTCTTCAAAGTTTAAGACTAGAGTCAAGAATATCAGCATGAGGTGAATGTGAAATGCAAGGTCTTCTCTGTCTTTCCTAAGCCTGCATCTTATCCTGGGCTTGGCTTTGTAGTGACCTTATTAATCAGCATTTACAAAAATTTTAATGCCCTCTCTAATTCCTATGAAATATACTAACACTCACCCTCTCCCCATAACACCCCCACTCTTTTATCACTTAATGCAGGTAATCCTTTGTTCTTGCCCTTTTGACTTCATTGTTTCTGACATTGCATTAGCCATCAGCAAGCTGCTTGTGTTTGCAAGGTTAGTTCTGGGAGGGCAAACCCAGGTGAGTTTCTGGGTTCAGTATTTCAGGCTACCACCCAATAGATTGGCATTGACAAGCAGGCAAGTCATCCCAATATGCACATAGGGGTACTCTGTTCCTTTAGACCAGGGCCAAAGTCTCATAATGGTTGCACAGGCTGGCTTTACAGTGCACTGAGGAGGGGGTGGGAAGGTACTAGCAAGAGAACCAAGAGCTTCTTTTACCAATTTTAAAACTATTTTTCCTGGATTTTACACTTGTCCAGTTACTGCAAGCATTTAACAGTTTTCCAGAGTTCTGAGGAAGATGGGCCTACCAATTTTTATTAGTTGTCAAAGATTCTGTAGGGAACCAGCACTCTTGATCACTTTATACCACTATCTTGGTTGACCAGAAGCCTATTCCTGTCTTTTTTTTCTCTTCTCACTTTCCCCTTCTCTTTCTTTTTATCTTTTTTCTCCTCCTCTTCTTTGTCCATCTCCTCTTCCTCTTCCTCCTCCTTATTCTGGCTTCTAGTCCAATTCCTTATTGTAAATTATTTCTTATAACTTCACAGTGATTCACATTTGGTAGCACTAATTGTGCACAGATATCATTAACCCATGATGTTCTAAAAACGATCTTAAACTCTTCAAAAACATTAAGGTGCAGGGCAATATGCTAGAGATTGGGACTGTTTGGGCATACTTAAATTGGAATGTGAAAACCTAGGCAAGTTATTAAAAGTGAAATGCAGACAAATAAGTGTTCCCTTATCTTTCAGGTGGAATTAATACCTGCCACATATGTACACCTCACAGAATTCCCAAGAATGTCAAATAAATCACACACACAACATATTGTCTGTGTGTATGCATCACCATGAATCACTGAAGAACTAAAGTATAATCATTAACATTGTTAATACTTTAGGCTTTAGTTTTTCCATATTTTTGGAACCAGCCTAGATATTTTCAAATAAAATATCTGACTTAATCCTCAAGGATGTTAGAGTCATTTGCCCCAATTTTAATAGATGCCAATACAGGCTCAAAGAGATTGTTACATATCCCAGCAGTAAATGTCAGATCCCAAGTCCCAGCCCATAAGATTCCAAAGCAATTGTCATTTAATTCCTGAGTTGTGAGGCATGTGTCATACCTACAGGTAATTTACTACTAATAATAAAATATAAAAGTTTGTGAATTTAAAAATAGATATGTATTACTTAGAATGGTTCAAAATTATTGCTTTGATTATGTCATTCTCAGTCTCTGCAATTTGATGTTGTTTCCTGAGTAAGAGAAAAAGGGGGTGGAAATACAGTAATATGACATCAATTATTTATGCTTCACACCCAGCCTTTCTGAAGAGCCCACAGGGAGCAACAGATACTGATTCCACTTTAACAATTGTGTTGACTATGAATTATTGCAGTGTCTGACTTCACTATAAATGTTGCAGTATTTTGTCAGAATCTGGGTTTACCCATGGGTGTGTGTTGAGCAAATGAATGTCATCTGCTCATCTGTCATATGAGTCACAGCAGAAACGATGGTAGGGAGATATTGGACAACACCAGTCCACAACTCTGAATAAAATTTACAGTATTTAACATACTTCACCTTAAAAAAAATGTCTATCTCCTTGTGAGTTATCTGATGAATGGGATTATCTAATACTCTAAGGGCAGGAAATTTCATTATTTTAAGATTTAAACTCCTATAACTAGTCTAACTCTGTTTCCATAATAGGGATCCTAGAGTAATCCCTCAGCTACCTAGATCCCATTTAGTGACAGCCCTTACAACTATGAAAACATTTTTACAAACACGATCTTGGGTAGTAGGAGGACAAGTACAGATGCCTGAAATGACTACTGGAGATTTTGTAGTTATATTGAATAGGAGCAAATAGAAATAAGATACAAAGAGATCTAGAAGTAGAGAAGAAGGGATCAGTCCTGGGTTTTTGTGAACTGCTGAACTGAAAATATTTAAATAACTGAAATGACACAACCATTCTTGTGGGAATCCCATTAACCAATGACTGTTTCTTGAAATGGATCTTGGAGTTCCTTGAGGGTATTTCTGGATGGATAATTCTGGTTGCTAATGTAAATTTTCAACAATGGGTACAGGTTATTTTACTACTAAAGTCCATTCTTGTTGAACTCTAACACAATTGAAAAATATTATTTGCAGAAAATTCACTTATTTGACATCATCAGAAAAGTAGGTACTATGCTGTGCTGGTTTAAAAGGATTATGTGCCCTAGAAGAGCTGTGTTTTAATCCTGATCCATTTTGCGGAGGCAGTCTTTTTTTTTAATCCCTATTCAGCGCTGTAGGCTGGAAACTTGGTTAGATTATCTCCACGGAGATGTGACATGCCCAGTTGTGGGCATTAACCTTTGATTAGAGGGAAATGTGACTCCACCCATTCCAGGTGGGTCTTGATTAGTTTACTGGAATCCTTTAAAAGAGAAAACATTTTGGAAAGAGCAACAAAGCCCACACATCTAGAGACTTTTGGAGATGAGGAAGCAATACACCCCCAGAGGAGCTTCATGAAACAAGAAGCCCGGAGAGAAAGCTAGCAGATGTCGTCATGTTTGCCATGTGCCTTTCCAGTTGAGAGAGAAACCTTGAACTTCATTGGCTTTCTTGAGTGAAAGTACCCTCTTGTTGATGGCTTAATTCGGACATTTTTATGGACTTGCTTTAAATGGGACATTTTCATAGCCCTAGAACTGTAAACTGAAACTTAATAAATTCCCCCTTATAAAAATGGTTCTGTTTCTGGTATATAGCATTCTGGCAGCTTGCAAACTTGAACACACGCATAAACAAAACCTTCTGCATTATTAAAGTTTAACTCTTTTAAGAAACAGGTCTGCAGTAGTATGTAACAGTGACTAGCTCTATTCTAAATAAGTCTGAACTGTGATGAACTTTAAATGCTTATTTCTGTTGACAGTGAGTGATCTGCCAGCAAGGGAAAAGCCATTGGCTGAAAAACCTGATAACTAATACTAAGCATATCATTTCAAGTAAAAGGAATAGGCTCTGAAAGAGAATGTGAGGAGAAAAGTCCTTGCACTTTGATACATGTGTAGCACGTATGACTATGCATATGAAAAAAAATCCTTGTCGTTAACAGCTAAAATGGATGTTCCATGTTGTTTTTCAGGTATCACAGAGTCAACGGGAAATCCTGTTTGACCTGTATGCAATGGAGGGATCAACTCTTGCTGCCACATGCGGTGTGGTTGAATCCCACCCCATCACTCTCTCATGGGTGGAACAAAACACAAGGGTAGAGTTTCATAAACAGATAAAAAGGAAGCATTACTGAAAAAAGTATTTTGTGCAGCAAAGATGTACAATCTCAGAGAATGTTCTAAAGTAGTGAGGGAATTGCTGCTGAATTAAAGGAAACCATCAGTTATCTCTAAACATAAAGTAACCTTCTTTCTCTATAGCTGTTGAGGACTCTCTTTAAAAGATCAGGACTCTGATTAATTGCTCAAGCCAAGGATTAGATTTCTCTGCCATTAATAATAAGCATCCTGACTTAAGCCAGCAATCATCTGGGGCATATTCGGGGAGACAGGAAAGAGAATCAGCAGAACTGACATGATGAAAAAGTAGGAACACAGCAGACAAAGTTCCCTGTAGCCATGTCAGATTGAGTGAGAAGAAATTAGAATATCAAAACCCACTGCATATTATATATCACTTATTGCATTCTATTATGCTTAAATTAATGGTATAGTAAATTATGTTGAAACTTCATTCCATAGTGTGCATTTATTCTCTGTAAGTACCTAAATTAAGGGTTCCCACCAGGTATTATTATAACAGTATTGTCAATGACTGAGCCAGGGGGGCCCTAAATGACAATTGTAGTTAACATTCTGGTGGGCAGAGAGGGTAGGAGGAGCGCAGTCCCCTCTTATGGTACACACATGTTAACAAGACAGGGTCACATCAGTCCCCTAGGCAACACAATTGTTTTTCTTGGAGAGATTTCATTTTTGCTTTATATAAGGAGAGGTGATGTTTTGGATAAGAGCTATAGTAAGCTATATTTTAAAGCCAGTAGGAAAAAGTCTTTTATGTTCAAGCTTCTGAGTTTTAAAACTCAATTTGCAATTCAGAGCAGACCAAACAGATACACAACAAAGCATAAATAGCATGCAATAATAAATAATGATGAGGCAAAATATCTGGACCTTACTGCTTCCTCAATGACTTTGCTTTATTTATTTTTTTTTTCATTTGTGTCTTCCCTTGTTTATATGTATCAATTGTGAGGCTGTTCTTTGTACCTTGCAAAATTCTAAGCAAATTTAGGAGGAAACATGAATGATGTACAACAATTTACTCTTTACAATTTAGCCAGTAATTTTTATCAACTCTCTGTGGCTTTCAATAATATGCAAATAGAATGTAGTGCTTGTTCAAACCTCAGCATATATTGAAACAGTCAGAATGAAGATGTAACCATCTTGAGGGTCCCTCATTATAATTTGTAACACTGCCTACCTCTCTTTCCCATAGCTGCTCCTATTTATCCACACCCTAAGCCTCAAAATAAGCTCTACCTTAACTTTTCTGCAGATCTGTGACCCCTCAGCTCCTCTGCCCCAGGGATAGCTTTAAAAAGTTAACTCATTCTATATCAAATTAATTTTTATTTAATTTAGACAGTACTGGGGAGTAGGTAGGGAGGAAAATATTGATTAAAACAAACTATTGGTGAATAGTTTCTTGAGCTCCAAAAATTGACCAAATAAACAATAAAAAAGTGGTTTATTTCAATAAAGTCAAAGCACAGGTATAATTATTTACCCAGAGAATAACTTGGATGCACGCTTCCTAGTAACTCTCTTATTCTTTCTGTCTCTCTCTCTTTTTCAGTTCATTGAGAACTGGGTAATACCTTTTTATTTCATCCATACTTTTTTAACATACATCTGGGATACTGTGTACACACACACACATATACACACACCAACATTATTTATATACAGTTACTTAAATATTGTTGAAGCATTATAAGGAAGATTTAGAATAAATCAAAATATCAAGTAACATACATCTTGTAGGGCAAAAGACATTGCAGGTCAATAGCAAGGATGGCTTGTTTATGAAAATCAAGTCTTGTGGGATCAATTTAATCACTTTCAATGAATGACAAATCAATGTCATAGGGGAGTAGTAGAGATGAGCTTTTTTGATACTCACCAGATATTGGCTTGCATGAAATTCTACAAAGGAAACTAAAATTTAAACTGAGTTTGCTCTATCCTTTTAACGAAATCTAAAATTTTGTAACTAAAAATTGAGCCTCTTTAAGGTGAGGATTGCAGCAGCCTGCAAAGTATGAAAACTGAAAGCTTCATCAGCAAGAATTTATATCAATGTTAATTAAGCATTCATTAGAAAAGAAGGCTGAGAGAGCCGTGGGAGAAGGAGAAAGGAACATCTAGCTCTGTTAGTAATTTAGAAAGTCAGAATAACCTGTCTTGATTAGAAGTCAAAGGCCACGGTTTTGGGGGGAGGAATTCAGAAAAACCAATGAGCAGAGGGTTTTCTGGTTTTATATCTTTCATTTTAGATCTCAAGAACAGTTATGCAAAAAGACTGAATGGGTATTTTTTTAAAGGTCAGTACATAGTGAAAAAGCAACCACAATAAGAGTTTAAGATATCCTCATAAGGGCTGATTAAAAAGGCTATTGTAAGAAGCTAATTCAGGCAATTAACCCAGCATCAGCCAGAGCAGCTGGTGAGGATTTCCAAGTAAAACATCAACTAGTTGTATGTCTCTCTGTCCATGGCATAGTCACATGGCTATTGGCTTTCACAAAAATATAAGAGTAAAATGTAATTTGGGCCTGGGAAGGAATCCAAAGGTTTGATTATGTTAAATAATAATTGATAATTGCTAAAAAGGCAGTTAAAATGGTCTAAGTTACTGAAAGTAGTAATGAGGACTGAGTACCTCATAAACTGCAATGAATTGGCACATTTTGATGTATTAACACATCTTATTCTGACATTAAATCTAATATATACTACTCTAAGGCAAAAACTACCTTTCTTTTGCAAGATACCATAATTAGTTGGATCCTGAGCATCACTTTAAAAAATAATTTCTTAATTTTTTTATTAATCCCATTTTCTAATCGTAGGTCAGCACTATCATAAACCTAAAGGTGACAATTTAAGTGAACGTCTGGCCTGTAGTACTTTTCGAATTTGAATGGACTCTGCTTATAAACAAGTGAGGGGACTACAGGTCAGTTTGCTTCCCTGAACTTGGAGACAAAGGAAACAGAAATTACTTAAGGAAAATCTGTTAGGAAGACTGACAATCATGACCTGAAATTTCACATCGATGGGAAAAACAGAAGCTTGAATAAATAGGAAGCAGGGCAAATGGTAAAACAAATGAAAAGAAAACAAAACAAAAACCCAAAGAAACTAAATTGTAGCGCATGCATAAGATGATGAGATTATGAGCCAAGGTGATTTTGGCTAAGGAAATAGAAGTCTGTCAACCAAGCTGTAAATAAAGAAAGACACAGGATCTGGGAGAAAGGGGTAGTTCAAAAACATGTTCAATTTTGTGAGGTAGAACAACATCTTTCAAATCAACATGCATTTGTTTGGAATATTTTGTGCAAAACTACTGATGAAGTAAAGATGAAACAGGAATTTGCATTTCATTGAAAGGAATGAAGGCTTTATAATCAATACATTTTTATTTCTCCAATTATAGTAACTTATACTTAATAACTACTTGATAAATACTTATCAGGTGTCCATTCACGTGACCTTTTTATTTTAGGGTAAGTACTATTTCCCCTCCATTGAGGAAATGAAGGCAAAAGAAGCCAAGTCGCTTTCCCAGAGCTACACAGTTTGTAAACAGTGCTATAAGTATACTTACCTGAAAAAACTATTTTTCATGAAAGAAAAAAGTGACAGTTTACTATTGAGTGTTATAATCAAACAAGTACGTTTTGCATGTGGTTTTGCTTAAAAATCTGACCATTAGTTTTAATTTTACATCAGTTGTCATGCTTAAAAATCTGACCATTAGTTTTAATTTTACATCAGTTGTCATAGCTCAAGACATACTGGGATTTTAATTTAAATTGCATTGAATTTAAAATTTTATTTGGAGAGATTTTTTTTTTTTTTTTTTTTGCAACGTTAGATAGTGAGAGTTCCCGACCACAAAAACGTGACTTAACATATCATTTTAGGTTCTTTTATGTCCTTCGTGATTGTTTTAAATTTTTCTTCATAAATGTTGTACTTATTTCTAACATTTATTTCTAGCAAACCTGCTTTTTTATTGTAAATGGTATCTTTTTAATAGACTACATTTCAAATTGGTTATTGCTGGTATATAGGAACATATTGATTTTTGCTTGCTGATTTTGCTGAATAGGAACTATCTGGACATCCATAGTGTGAAAATGGAATGGTTAATAGTTTCACTAATCAACTTGATATGCTCAAACTACTTTTTATCCAGGAAGCTACAAGGAAGGAACAGGGAACAACTGAGTCAGGCTGACGTACCAATAACCCTTCATGGTGCCAAAACCTCTGGCCTTGCAGAAAAGACCTGAGTCATGCTGAACTCACCTAACGCGTGGACCTTCATTAGATGGCCCACCTGCTGCAAAGGCATCCTGCCTGTCCACGTTGCAAAATTTATGCAGTATGGTCCAAGGACACCCTGCCCCAAGCCACTCCTGCAGTTCACTCTTCCCTGTTCCCCCTCCTCATTTCCAAGCCCTCCCTTGGTTCTAGCAGTCCTATATACTGCCCCAAAATTTATCTTCTGAAAAGCAACCTTTTGTTGCTGTTCCACATTAATGCTACTTTAGTTCAATAAACTTCTCGTATACTTTGGTTTCCAGAATCCGTTTCTAACAAAACAATGACTATTCTCTTAGGCAAACTCCAGAGCCATCATTTATTCATTTGACTATTATTTCATGAATAAAGTTCGAAAAACCATTAACTATAATTATACTGTGCAAAGTAGTCAATTAAAATAAAAGTACACAAAGGTCCCATCTTCAACCATCCCTAGTAACTGATCTTTCATGGTGATTCAGGTATCCTGGGGCTTATAAAGAGCAAATCAATATTAAAACACAAAACACACACACACACACACACACACACACACATATGCACAAGCCCTCTAACATTATCAAAGTTCTTCCTCCTGGAGCTCTTTTTTTATAAAATTAACTTTTAAATTTAACTATACATAAAGAAAAGCATACAAATTAGAAGTGTATGGTTTACATTTTCAGAGAGTGATAACAGCCATGTAACCAACATCCTGATCAATAAGCAGAACATTCAGAAGTTCCATATGCTCATTACAGTCTATCCAGCCATAAAAGCCAGAAAACCTGGAATCTCTGCTTAGCCTCTTCCTTCTCCATATCTGTATACAACTAACACTCAGTCATGCTGGTGATACCTCTAGATCCCTTGTAATCTATCACCTCCTTTGAAGCTTTATTTCCTCAGCCTATTTTAGGGCTTGAATCTCTCCTTACTATCAAGAATTGATTATTTCCTTAGCCAGCCTTCCCGAAGTCCAGTCTTGCTCTTCTCAAATCCATCATGTGTCCTATTTTCTAGGTGCCATCTGCTCCAAGAAGGCTGCCTTAAATTCTTTGATTGGACTCCTCAGCGATCCTAACCACTATGCCCTGATCCACATTGTTTGGAAATTATTTGTTTACAAGTTTCCCTAAATAAATTATATTCATAGTTTACCCCAGAAGTTTAGAAGAATGACTGATGTCTATTAGATGCTCATAATGCATCTGTTCTAGTTTGCTAGCTGCCAGAATGTGATATACCAGAAACAGAATGGTTTTTAAAAAGGATAATTTATTAAGTTGCAAGTTTACTGTTCTAATGCAGTGAAAATGTCCAAATTAAGGTGCCAACAAGAGGTTACCTTCACTCAAGAAAGGCCGATGAAGTTCAGGGTTTCTCTCTCAGTTGGCAGGGAACATGGCGAACATGGTGACATCTGCTAGCTTTCTCTCCAGGCTTCTTGTTTCATGAACAGGCTTCTTGTTTTCACCTGGGCATTTTCCCTCTTCATCTGCAAAGGTCTCTGGCTGCGTGTACTCTTGTGGCTTTAAAACTTTTTCCAAAATGTTACCCTCTTAAAGGGTTTGTTCTAGTTTAGCTAGCTGCTGGAATGCAACACACCAGAGATGGATTGGCTTTTAATAAAAGGGAATTTACTTCATTTGTTCTTCAGAGGAAAGGCAGCTAACTTTCAATTCAGGTTCTTTTTTATGTGGGAAGGCACAGGGTGATCTCTGCTGGCCTTCTCTCCAGGTCTCTGGGTTCAACAGCTTTCCCCAGGGTGATTTCTTCTTGCATCTCTAAAGGCCTGGGCTGAGCTGTGAGTGCAGAGATGAGGTATGCTCAGCTGCTTGGGCTGTGCTACATTGAGCTCTCTCATTTAAGCACCAGCCAATTACATCAAACATCATTCATTGCAGCAGACATGCCTCCTAGCCGACTGCAGATGTAATCAGCAACAGATGAGGTTCATGTGCCATTGGCTCATGTCCACAGCAACAGATCTAGGCACTTTCACCTGGCCAAGTTGACAACTGAATCTAACTACCACAGGCTCTAGTAAGCAACCCCACCTTGAATGGGTGGAGGCACAACTCTGTGAAAATCATCAAATCAAAAGTTACCACCCATAATTGGGTGGGTCACATCTCCATGGATAATCAAAAAGCTCTCATCCAGCAATACTGAATGAGGATTAAAGGACATGGCTTTTATGGGTTACACAAAAGATTTAAACCAGCACAGTATCTAATGAACTAAAAAAGCAAAGATGTTATAATTGTCCTTCCTCCTTCTAACAGGCAATCCTCAAACTGGTGCTATATATGCCAATTAAATTAACTATGCTTTGGGGGATTATTTTGCCCTTCCAGGTCACCTTTAGGTGTTTATTTTGATTTCACCTTTGCTGATCTGATTCATGCCCGCAAAGGATGGGCAGGACTGAAACTCAATTGGATGCATGCTGAAACTCTACTGTAGGTACAGCAGAACAAAGTTTTTCCCTAGGATGAAAGAGAGACCCATGCACATTCCCATAATTACATGTTTAAGAACACATGTAGAAGATGCTAGGTTTGCAGAGACAATTTTAGTAGTTTTCTTGTTTGTTTGTTTGCTTGTTTTTTTAATGCAGTCACTCTAGGTTCCTATCAAATTAAGTTATGTCTGATAATGGAGACTTTTCTGTACCTAGTACTTGATTATTCCAGTACATAGATTCAACTACTTTTCTTCATTTCTACTGCACAGTTTTGCATCATTCCTTGTGTTTTGTCTTTCTCCTGATTTGTGTGATGAGGAAAGGAAAGAAACACTTCAGAAATGAAAGATTAGTTTCCTAAATCATAAAGATGAGCTTTGTAATCATTTTCCTTTAAGCAAGGAATTAAAGGATAATAAAAGCCCTAATTAAGGACCTCGTTAGCTTAACTAGATTTTCATATGCAAAACACTCTTACTGAAGTGTTGCTAGACTATAAAAGCCTCCTGCCCACAGCAGATCCAAAGGGGAAGCATTCCTCCTCAGACTTTTCTTGTTTCCATCTCTCCTGTCCACTCAGGGTAATTCCTCTTTTCATGATCACCAACTATTTTCACCCTCTCCATGTTGACTTCTTCTCTTTCTAGATGTCCAGTCATTCTGACTCACCCTTCATCTTCTTTTTAAAAATTTGCTGCAATTCATTCATTCATGTGCTAGGAGCTTGGGAGGCACAAGTTAATGTTGTTCTTTTCTGTCTTTTTTGTTCTCTGATCCATTTGTTCATCCTTACTTAACATGACATGTAATTATTATTATTTTTTTACTCTTGTTTTTTTTTTTTGTTTTTTACATGGGCAGGCACCGGATCGAACCTGGGTCTCTGGCATGTCAGGCCAGAATTCTGCCACTGAGCCACCATCGCGCTACCCTAGTCTCTCTTTTATTAAAGGTTAAATACCTTTTTTCAGAGTGGGTTTATAATCTTTCACTTTCTTTCATCTCTCTTTCTTTTTTATGTCAAAACCTTAATATTGGACACTTTTGACTTTCCTATTTCCACATTTACCATCACAATATGATATCATCATATCTATGCCCATGTTATTAGTATATATTAAAATAAGTCATTAGTAGAGATAACAGGCATACTTTTTAAAAATGCACTTCTGAAACTGAGCAGGCTTTGGACAACGGCACGCAAAATGATTCTCTATGCTTGATTGGGTAAATACCAAAAATACATATTCTTCTTCAACAGGATGGTATATTTGGACTTAAAATTTAATCCAGTACAGTATAGGAATTAATTGGGTGGGAAGCTAAACATTCTTAAATTATACTGTGATCAAATTCATTGCATTATATTTCAAATTTAAAATCTTAAAAAAGGGAATGGTGCTTCTCAAAGTCCTAAGACTTTACTCCAGACTTAATGAATCATTATCTCTTGCAGGTAGGACCTGAGAGTCTAAAATTTCAAAAAGACCTTGGGAAACTCAGATACTAAACTTTGAGAACCACTGGAGTAGGATTATGGAGCTAGAGTTGGCAAGAATACAAGCTGTTGATTGGCTCCATTTCCTGAGCTTTTACTTCTACATCTGAAAAATGGAGTTAATAATAGCTACTTAATGGAGTTATCGAGATTGAATAAAATAATCTGTTTTTTTAAAGACCCTAGTTCATAGAAAGAGTGCAAGAATTAAAAATATTTTGTACACATATTAAGAATCAAATTTCTTCTGTTTTCATTTTTTTAAAGGAAATAATTGCTTCTTGTTGAGTCTTTCTTGTCAACTTTGTTAATCCAAGCAATGTACCCAATCCAAAAAACAGATAGAAAGTTTCTTTGAAAATAAAATGAAACCAACTATTTAGTCAAATAACGTGGAAAGGATGACACACACAAAGAGTGAGTAGACACATTTTTCTTTGCTTTGACACATCCATTCTTGATAATAGCAGGTGGGTGCCTACAATGCATTAGGTGCTGAAAAAGAGCAGATGTTGAGAGTATGTTGGGTCACCAGAAGTACATTATTGACTCAATCAAGGCCTCACTGAATACGTGAGTCTAACAGAGCAAGACAGGATGGCCAGTAGGAGGTACTTTCAGACCTCTTAGTTAGTAGGAAAGAGAAGACAGGGCTGGAAGTCAGAAAAGGAGCAAATGTAGAAGTTAAATAGTGGAAGGATCTAATCTTATCAGTGCTTTAAGCTGCAAAGCCAGGCAGAGTAGCTGAAGCCAGTGAGGTAGAAAGTAGCAAACACAAAAAGGGTAGAAACGAAAGGCAGATGTGAGTGTATGGTCTATCTTAGTATTTTTTAATCATAATAATAAAAAAAAGAACAAAAAAATTGTTTGGCCATCTACATTATATAAGGTAGTTGCTGGTTTTATTGAATGGAAAATGATGAGGAAAGGGAATAGATTGATTAAGTAAAAATAGGGAAGAAATACTCAGTGATGCAAAAGATTATCCCAACATTCAATAAATATTTACTCAGCACCCAATACATGTAATATGCAGTGCTACACTCAAGTGTGTGTGAGTGTATGTGTGTTCGCATATGTGCTTGGTAGGGTTTCGATACAAAGATAGATAAGAGTCTAGTCACTGTTTCAAGTGTTAGAATTTCAAGGATAATAATACATCAAAACTGAAGCATTTGAAAAACCAGTATATTTAATTTATAAAACAAGTCACAGCACTTCAATATTTATCACCTTATTAAACTTAAGAAGATCAGACTCTATCGGCTTTCTAAATATCCATATAAAACATATTTTGAGATTATAATCCTGCTCAATATTCGATTTTATTTCCATTTAATCTACTTGGATATTTACTAATATAAGAAATAGTTTGTGTAAAAAGATTGTCTCAAGAAAACATTATTTATTTACTTGAAGGCCATGTACAGCTTAGAATGGCAGCTTTTGCTTCTGCTCTTCAACCTATCCTCTTGGTGAGACATGGTTTTCCTAGCCTAACTATATACAAACTGAATGTGCTAAAATACAACCATTTTTCAGTCCCTTTAGGATTATTTTAATGAAAGTTGGTTAAAGAAAACTTAGCCATAAAATTCATGCCCTCCAAAATTGAATAAACACTCTATTACTAGAGAATAATATTTGGTAATACTCTTAATAATGATAAATAAATTTATTGGGACTTGCTATAGGATAGGAACTGTGATAAGCAATTTCTGTGGATTAATTTCATTTATTTCTCTCCACAAACGTATGTGGTAGACATTACTATTGCCTCCATTTACAGATTAGGAAACTAAGGCACAGAGAGATTAAGTCAATTATCGTTTGTACAGTGATTTTATCTTTTTTTAACCCAATTTCAAACCTTAAAAATGCCTGAACTGAAAATTTTATATTTGAGAGAAAGAAGGGAAATGCTAATTTTAGTCCCTTGAAATCTTTTCAGATTTTATAAGCAGATGAAAACAGAGGGATATAATAAAAAGCTGAATGTAACCCCCTTTGATACTCTAGGAGAAATAAGTAATACAAATATCAGTGTTCCTTTAGGAAATCAGAAATAGATTTCATTTTAACCCCAATTATCCAGTGAGTCTGATGCCATATCTCTTAGGACATTTTTCTCTAGCAAAAGCAGAAAGGATACCCGCATGTGACATTTTCATTTTCTCAGAGCCAGTATGCCAGGAAGGATGACCAGCTGAGAACTGCCCAGCAAAAGTGATGATGGTGACAGCAGCAGATGGAAAGTAAACCATTGGCATACTGGAAATAATCAGACATCATCCTACAGCTGGGAAATCAGCAAGAAATGAAGCTCAGGCTTTCTCCTCATTAAATCTGTAATTAAGGTCTCATTCTGTTTTGTTAAAATCCTGCTGTGTCGGTGGGTGATACCCTCTCTGTACCAGGGTGAGGGAACCCCGACGAATGGCAGTGAGTGATAAGTTAATCAAACGGTGGTATAGAAATAATAAAAGAAGGTCAGTGAGGCTGTGTGCTTGTGAAAACCTTGTGTGTGATGCTCCTTTTATCTAGGGTATGGACCGATGAGTAAAAAATATGGACACAAACAAATAATAGGGGGAATAAAGGTTAAAATAAATTGGGTAGATGGAAATACTAGTAGTCAATGAGAGGGAGGGGTGAGGGGCATAGTATTTATGAGTTTTCTTTTTTATCTTTTTTTTCTTGAATGATGCAAATGTTCAAAAAATGATTATGGTGTGGAATACACAACTATGTAATGATATACGGAATGTTTGTAAATTAAGAATGTTTGTATGTTTGTATGTTGTTTTATCAATAAAAATAAAAGTAAAAATAAAAAAGTTCAGTGAGAGATTTAAGAAAACCCACAAATAAAAATGAAATAATTCCCATCAATTTCCACATGCCTGTACCAATCTGTTGTACGACTTGAATGATATTGAGAGTTCTGTGCTTGCCAACTTGAATTTTGATGGCAGGAATCAAAACCAGCAACTGTTTGGGGGCTTAATAAATGCCATTCTCTGGCATACATGAAAATAATAAGATAGCTAATTTTCATACCAACTTTTTGAGACCATAAGAAGTATGACAAAGTCAGATGTATAGTATATTTGTAAGAGTGGTGATGCAGGATTTGTAGAAAGTAATTCCTGCCCTATCACATCAATATCTGAATAAGAGGTATGTTTCCAAATATTGCCTGACTCATTCGATAGTCAATCTGATTTGTCATCCATGAGTTTATACAAACGCTTATAATTGTTATCATCATACCAGGCTATATATTCTCTCGAGTAATAACTTTTGTAAACTTACGTTTTATGTAAGTATAGACCCATAAATTTCCACTTTTATATTTAGGACTGTCCAGCTCTCATTTTCCTGAAATTTAATGCACTAACACTGACCTTTCATAACCTGGGAAACTAGAGTTATAGCCTTCTGAGTTTTCCTCAATTGGAAAATATTTGAAATGCCTGTTGAAGAAAATATAATTGACTTTTGCAATAACTTATAGTGTTGTTTGAAAAAATCACTATATATCATTCTTGTCATCATAAGAGAGAAAAGTGACATGTAATTGATTATATGTAAAAGAGATATGAATCACAAATGTCTAAGCAGCTATAACATATAAGATAATTTATTTTGAGAGAAGAAATAAAAAACAATAGTCTTTGTTTTGTTTTATAGCCCAGACAAGGGCTTAGAATTCTCACATTCAAATAGTTCCTAAATTCTGTCATCATGAGTTTCTCAAGGAAATGAAGGCTTGTCTTATTTTCCTGCAGAGTGAAGATACAAGAAGCAGCCATTATGGATTTGGGCCATAAATCTGGCATTCACTAATCTTGTGACTATGCTCAAGTGACAAACTCTCAGAGACCAGTTTCCTCACACATTAAATGGGAATAAAACAAGAATATGCATCTTACATAACGTGAAGGTACTTTGTAAATGGTAAAGGACTGTAAAGAATGTTAGTTGGCTGATGTGATTTGGGGGACTTAACATATCTTAACATATGACATTTTCCCTAACGGATTTCCATTTTCTCTGAAGGGCCAACACAATTGCTTCCTCAGACACCAGACCCCATTTGTTATCTAAGGTTTGCATGATCCCAGAAACCAGGCATGGCTTCACCATATTTTAGCATTTTTTCAGGAGGTAGATAACCAGACAGTTTAGAATCATGTTGTGCCATTTGGTGAAAACTGTCAACTACAATATTTCTAGCTTTCAACTCGCCCTCTAAAGCAAGGCCTCTCAAAATTTAATGTGTCAACAAATCACTGAAAGGAAAATTCTTAAATACAGAATCTTACACGGTAAGTCTAGGCTGGGTCCTCAGATTTCGCCTGACTGGCAAGCTCCCAGGTGATGTCAACGCTGCTGGTCTTTGAGCCACACTAGGAGTAGGAAGCCTTTGGACTCTCTAGGGCCCATCATCTAATATGGGGGCTCCAACATGTAACTACTTAATTTAATTTGATTCAAGTTAAATTACATTAAAAATTAATTTATTATGTTGTATCGGCCACATTTCAAGTGCTCCTTAGTGCAGTCATGGAGCATCTCTATCGTTGCAGAAAGCTCCATTGAACAACCTTGCAATAGAGCGCAGCAGAAAAACTCAGTGGGGAGAAATGTTGTGTGGACCTAACAGGTTTCTCCTCACCCGTGTGGGTTCTAAGGTAGTAGTCCCATGGCTATGTCAATGGTTGGACTGCCGTATTTTCACATATAACGACCTCATCATGAAATACATGCTTGGAGCTGGAATGACAGGAGGAGATGTCTTTTCTGTGAGTCTTGGCTTTTAGGAAAAGAGGAGAGAAACTGAATGCCAGGTCCCTACCATCAGGAAGTAGAAGAGAGTCCGATGATGCCCAGTGAGAAATGACGAAGAGCCAGCCTTGTTCCTCTCAAGGCAAGAGTGGAGTGATATTAATCAGCACAGTATTGTGTACAAGGAGGGTACTCTCAGGAGAAGAGTGGCACATCTGTCCCACTCACACATCAAAGAGCCCCAGCAGCTGAAAATGCTTGTGTCAAATCTCCACTCAGCCTCTTTTCTCCTTGCTTTCTTTTCCTGGTTCATTTGCTATTCTGTGGGCTGTTTAGCAATAAGCCCTTCATCTGATTAACATTTCAAACCCATTGTTGGTCTGTGCTGCCTTAAATGAACTAATCATCATTAGTACTTCAAAACCTGTCTGGCTATGCCTGCAAGGGGGAAAAAAAAGAAGGAAGAGAAGAAAAGGAAAAGGAAACAAGCCTGCCTCTTTAAATAAGCATTCCCTAAGTAGTTGGTCAAGAGAGAAACAACGGCAGAATCCTGAGTGTTTTAAGCATTAATGGATTCCTGGACATATATAGGAACCAAAAAACAGACATGGAAACTTAAACATGTATCCACTGTTAAATAACAGGATAGAAACCTCAGAAGTGTAAGGAAGCCTTTGCTCTGATTTCCTTTTCCTGTGGAATATTAATTTATGACTCTGATGTCAAAGCAAAACCTTTTGCAGAATTTACAATTTTCTATTTTTTGTGCTTTATATATCGCAACAGAATTATATTCCCGAGAATAATGGAGGGGTGTGATCTTTCTATTTTTGGATACTATTGATATTATGGAATTTTCATATATATTTTGCTTCCTACTATATAGAATGTGTCTGACCTATAACCTCATTGGGTCGAGTAAGCTGTCAGCCTGGCTTAACCTGAATTTATAAGAGGAATTTTTTTTTTTTATTCTAGATTAGATATTCCCTGGCAAGGTGTCCATTGTTTATTCCTCTTTATTTCCTATGGACTAGCTGATCCCTGTCGTCTAGTATTGTGCTTCCCAAAGTGTAATACCTGTAACAGAGATGACTGAAGATGGTGCAACATCACAGCCTAAAGCATCATTGAATCATATAGTGTGAACCTTATTCTCTTTTCCCTTCTCTTTGAATCTTTTGGTGGAGTCCAGGAGAAAGTGTCTTTTAGTACCTTGCAGGTTTAACACCACTTCCAGCTGCCAATCTCCCATTTCAACAAGTAAAGCAGCCCTTAGGCTCAGACCCTTCTGAGGGGAACCAGATATAGATAAAAATTAGTATTATTTTGCTTTCCTAGACTCTATTTTTTAAAAACATTTCCTCTATATGGCTCATTATATATTTTTTATTAATGGTAATAATGAAATGTTCCTTAAGATACATTCAAGCAAAAAATTGTTTATATGAAGAAATTATTAACCTCATAATAATGTAAATCAATACGGTAGAAATAATGAAAACAGAGCACTGACTTGAAGGACCCTTTTTTGCTTTGAGGGATGGAAAGGAGAATAGATATATTAATCCCTAGCCCTCAGCACCTGTAGACAGTGGTTTCTATTTGTATGTCAAAGATTTGACACATGCAAGAACCATAGGGAACGAAGTTTCATAGAAATCGCAGGTGGGAAGATGAAGAAGGAAATGTCTATTTTTTTTTAAATAAAATGACAACTTAGGGCTAAAGAGGAGGGTCTTAGGAAGTGCTCAGGTAGCTGAGAGCCAGGAAATGGAAATGCAGAGAAGCAGCAGCTACAGAAGGGTATGCTAAGGAGCTACCTGCTGATGAGAAAGCAAGGAGGCATCCCCAATCTTTTCTAACTTGACTGATTTCAGTCTAGTGAGTTGCTAAGAGTTTGTCATGTGTTTTTCCCAAAATGTGCTTTAAAGTGGATTCTTTACGAGGGAAGCTGAAGTGCAAGATTTATTTACTATGTGTCAACTCCCTGTCAAATTGCCATTTTTGACAATTGAAACCAAATTAATTCTGAGAAGCAAATTTTCCAGAGCCTTCTGTCATTAATTTCCCTAATATGAAATCAAAACACTAGTTCTCATCTACCAATTTGATTTTTTTATATGAAACCCCTCACAGGTGTTCAATCACAAGAGCACCTGCTATTCACAAGGCAGTTTGTGATTGCCATGTCCAAGGGCACAAAATGGTATCAAGTCCTGAGACACAACGTGTGGTCTGTGGACAAGCAGCCTTGGTATCACCTGGGAGTTTAGTTAGAAATGTATACTCTCTGGCCTCACCCTAAACCGACTGAATGAGAGTCTGCCTTTTTCAGGTGATTCATGTGAAGCTATATTATAATATATAGGGTCTGTCTTCAAATAGATTAACAGCCTAGTTTGGAAATAATACTGCTAATAAAACCATGAAGCAAAATCAAGTGGTAGTAAACAGTATAGATGACAGGACCTGACTCTGAACAAGATAATCAATGGTCTTCAGGTTGGTGCAGGTCACATGAAGGAAATAAGATTTGAACTTTCTCTTGAAAATTATCTAGAATTAGGGGACAGAAGCAAGACACCACCTTAGAGTGGGGTGATGATTTTTAGGTAAATGTAAAGGGAAGATAGAAATAAACATGCATCTTGAATATATATGGAGAAAACCTGCCTGACTAAAGTGAAGGATGCATGATGGGGGCGTGTAGTATGTGTGGGTCAGTTCTGGTTGTCAAGCAGAGAAATTTATTTTTTTCTACCAGAGAAAATATGTACCATCACCGATAATATGCAGACCAGGAAATCACACAAGTAAAATCCAGTCTTTCCCACATACTAAATGCTCAGCATTTGCAAAATTGAATTGGTGAAATTGTATACTTGAGAATGATTTCTTTGGCCCCATGGGAGTTAGGAGGAATTGCAGGGGAAAATGCCCAAATGGTAGAGGCTATAAATACCCTTAGTGTGGGATCAGATGCCTTGAATAATGTCTGTTTAGTAGAAGACAAGCAGAGACCTTAAAAACAATAATTATATGTAAAAGACTAATATAGTCAAACCACTGTATCACAATGACTATGCTGATTTGAATTTGTCTCAATTAAGGAGCTCTTTCATTGAAATAAAGTTTCTAAAAATGCTACTTAATGGCACTACTACACTTCTGCTCGATTCATTCAGCTGAAACCCATGTGCTCGTTATGTACCATTTTATTCCCATGTTCTATTGTAAGCAAAACAACAAAAATGAACATAAACCCTCATATTTTAATTCCAGAAGCACCTTTTTTTCAAGGGAAGCAGCATACTGTGCCAGAAAAACCTTAAGCTGCAGAGCCAGCCTTCCATTTGAAACCTGGCTATGGCACTTTCTGGCCAGATGTTGGTGGTGTGTGACACTGGCCAGGTGGGCTTAATGTTTCTGATTCTGTTTCTTTATCTGTAAATTACCCATTACACAGAGCTGTTGGCACAAGGCCCGACGCATAGCTGGATCCTGAAATTAGGTGTCACTGTTGACATCTTGACCATCACCATCCTCTTCCTCCTCCTCCTCTTCATCCTCCTCCTCTTCCTCCCTCTCCTCCTCTTTCCCTTCCCCCTCCCCTTCCTTCTTCTCCTCCTCCTTCCCCTCTTCCTCCTTTTCCCCCTCCTCCTTCCCCTTCCCCTCCTCCACTCCCTCCTCCTCTTCCTTCCTCTCATTAAAATGGCCTTAATGAGAGAATCAAACCCAAGAATCAAGTCCAAGGTATACATATTACCAAATGCATTTTAAGTTTGAGAATACAGCTCTGATTTTGTACCAAACCATGTGTCTACAGTGAGTTGGTTGTGAAGTGAAGGCCTTTCAAGTGTAAAAAAAAGAAAAGGCCAGCTTTCCATTAAAGCTGTACAGTTGTGCTCTACAAATGTTAAAGTGCATTGAGTGATGTGCTGATACAAGAACTCAGCTGTGGGAAAGGCTACGTGCTTCTGCTTCCCTTTCATTGACTCCATTCATCCCCACATTAGGCTCAATCTTGTCACTTTCAGCCCAGTTTTATCGTTCAATTTTCCCCCTACCCTCCTCTGCTTTTTCCTTCTGCCCTCTCTCCTCCAATCTAAACTGTGACTGAAGCTACATGCAAACAGGTGTTCCCCATTAGTCCTCCTTTCTGCTATAGAACCAACCCAAACTGCATACGAAGCTGCCTTTCATCTAAAGAGAAGGGGAAAAAGCTGGACCCAAAACACCCAAGTTAATATCATATAAATTTTCTTTAAACCCCAAGAAGTCTAGAACTTTTTAGTTGTTACCAACTCTCCGGAGGACATTGATAAAGCTTTCCTGTAGAAACTAAGATAGTCTTTTTTTAATTTCTACTTTTTTAAAAAGTATTTATTTATTTATTTTGTATGGACAGGCACCTGGAAACGAACCTGGTTCTCTGGCATGGCAGGCGAGAATTCTGCCACTGAGCCACTGTGGTCTGCCCTATTTTTTTATTTTTTAAACACCTTTATTCGCACATCATAACAATCCACCCCAAGTGTATAATCAGTGGTTCCCTGTATAATCACATAATTAATTATTCATTCACCACTGCAATTTATATGAGAACATTTCCATTCCTTTCACAAAAAAAGAAGAGGAGAAAAGAGAGGAAAAAAGAAAAAAAAAACACCAAGAATCCCATACCCCACCCTTATATTCCCATCTTATTGACATTTTGCTTTGGTATATTGCCTTTGCTACAATTAATGAAAGAATATTGCAATGTTACTGCTAACCATAAACCCTAGTTTGCATTATCGTATTTTTTTCCATATATTATTCTCATTTTAACACTTTGCAATGGGACATTCAATTGTTCTCCCTTAAGTAAAAACATTCTTTTCTGTGTACATTTAATCATCAGCATGGTCTACCCTAGATTTTACTATGTTTTACAGTCCCAGTTTTTATCCTCTGTCTTTCCTTAAGACAGGCTTATGATTCAGTGCTGCCTACCTCTTTATCAAGTCCTTGGTAGCTGAAAGCATGCGTGTATGTCTTCAATCATTCATAACTAAACGGGTTTTCTTTTGGGACACATCTGGTGGGGTTAGAAACATAGCTGGTGGGAAGGACTTGAGTCTACTGGCCTGTGCAGGAGTTAACTCATGGCATAGATAGTTGTAATATCCTTTAAAAGTCCAGATACTTTCTAGTGGCAGAGGTACACCTGTATGGCACTTTTCCAGAGCCTGCAGAGATCTCTTCACTACTCATGAACCATCTATTTAATATCCATGTATTGTAGAGAATCACAGAGCTCTAGCATGACAACTGGTTCAACATGTAGTCCAAATTTCTCATTTACCAGTTGGGAAAGAAGACTGGCTTAATTGAGTTAAGTCAATGCCAAGCACACATTTCTGTGTATCACACATTCCTCAGAGTTTAAGTTGCATCATAAACATGGGGAGGGCTTGTTAAAACAGAGATTGTATGGCTTTGCTCCTAGAGCTTCAGATTCGGTAGATCTAAGATAAGTGAGGTCTTAGAATTTGCAAGTTCCCAGTAGACACTGAGGCTACTGGCCTGAGGATCACACCTTTAAACCCCCTGCTGTCTATCACACTGACTCTCAGCAATGTAGAACATATGAAATACTCACTAGATAATTTTTAAATGCTCATATTAAATACCATAGTTTCCATTTGTTAGAGGAGAAACATTTTTGAAAAACTGAATTTTCCACTAAGTTTTATAATCATCCTCTCCCCTCTTCCAGCCCACTCACTTGTCATAATTTTAATAAAATCCTACTTTTTATGAACTTATCAGAGTGGTTTTCGCTCCACATTGGCTTGTCAGGAATACGAGTGGTGTTACATAAAATTAAACTAAAAGTCATTACTCCTCTCTTTAAAGAAGGAAGCTTTCTAATATAAAAAGGCAATACTGTTTGCTTGGAAATATCACTCTGTGAACTTTCCTATATTTTTCCTAGGATTAACATAGAGAAATGTTGCTTAAACAAAGTGGTTTTTGGAGGAGTAAAAGGGCTTTGGTGGAAAATTAGAAAAAAAAAAAAAGAAGAAAATTAGTATTTTGTGACCCACCATGTGTCCAGCCCCAGAGAAGCACTTCTATATAGTTTTGCACAAATACCCAACCAATCTGCAGTGTTCCTTGTGCATCTGCTTCCATTTTTCTTTTGGTGCTAATAGACAATTTATACTCTACGAAGTGGCCCCTTCTTCATATGGATACCTAGCCTCACCCTTATGAACTATACTTATGCCATATTTACAATACTACATGTCAATTACTTTTTATAATAATTCTTCATTTAAGCAGTGGAGATAACATGTTTACAACCATGGGATCAAAGATAAATACTATAACTTAGGCTACATTGCTACCGAATGATAAAGCAGGAACTATAATCAGGATTTGTCAGTTCATTGCTCTTTTCAAAAGATCAGGTGCACTACGGGACATGGTTTTGTTTTGTGCCAGACACTATGCCTGAATTTCTACACATATATAACAAATAAAAATATGACTGCAGAACATGGGTATAACAACAGATCTGTGGGATGCACAGATGTATTTCTTCCTCCCTCCCTCTCTCTCCTTATTGTCTCTCACTCCTTCAGTGTGGCCATAAGAATTTATTTGCTGAAGCAGGAGAGGGACTAAATAAAGGTTTGTGGGGGAAGGAAAGGAGACTTCTCAGGTGCTCTTCCTTGCTGTCCTGCTCAGGTTCCAGTTGTGGCTTATGGGCACCACCACAGCTTCTGGAGAGCTGTTTGGAGTCCCAGATGCATTCTCCCGAACATCATGAATATCCATTTCATTCTCTGAACTGGTCAGCACAAAGAAAAGCAAAGAAACCTAAATCGCTGCTGTTAAATGGCAGGCTGCCAGAAATCAGCAAAAGCACACACCAACACAGTATCTCAAGTCTAGAGGGAGAATTCCAAGCCAAGATTTCTGCATCCTCACACGATCCAGCCAATTGGTATCAGGGTTACCATCCTCAGCCACGTGACCCTTTACTGGGACACTTAGCCATCATCCTGCAGATGTTCCAGGTGCAGGCTGTGAGCAGTTGCTTACATTTCTCTTTTGGTGCTAAAGGACAGTTTGTACTCTATTCCCTACCCCAACCCATGTGTAAACATACTTCCCGCCCTTAAGACTTGTACATGTACAACATATACTATTAATAAATCAGGATCCTTCTCTGCGGAACCCAATCCATTTGCTTCCTCTATATTTTGAGAGAGAAACTAATGCAGGGTGAAAGGAATCAATAGCAGAAACAACACATAGGCACACGTGAGAAATCTGCCTGGCTGCTTGGTATCAGTGCTCTCTGGTAAAGCAGTGTCTGAGCTGGAGTGGCATTTCTCCTTGCTCCTTATGGAGTTCAGTGTAACTAGCTGTAGGCTACTGAATTGAATTCTGAACTGCATTAATTTGCTTTTGACATGCTAGCATGGCACAGTGTGATATGGAGCAGATGCTGAGTTAAATGCAATGTTATGAGTCCCCGAGTCTAATATCGCCTTAATAAGGAATGTTGCTGTGAACATAAAGGAAATCATATTTGTGTGTGCTCAGAACTTATGCAGGCCAGAACACGAGCATCAGAGTTTATTAAGTTAAGTGATATATTGAAGGGAAACGTAGTTAGAGTTGGGGGAATATTACCCAGAATTTTTACCACACCTGTCAGGTCAAGTATTATAGATCCAAAAAGACTAGAGGAAGAAGAAGAAGGACTGAGTGATTCTTAACCATTCTTCCAACTAGCAGAAGTGATCATAATCCACAAGGAGTGGGGAATCACAATTGAGAGCTCACTGGCTTCGCATTGAAGACTGACAGATTAGCCAGATGGAGAACCTCGTTTAAGTATGTGTCATATTTTGATTAGTTGTCTCTTAATACACTTGATAACTCTTTAAATTCTATAATGGAGACAAACCTTTGTACTATATCTACATTTGCCATTTTTGCCCAGAAATGATATACTAAATCACTCAGCAGAGATGGATGCATTCTTTTTATTGTCAGTACAAATTCTACAGACTAATAATACTTATGAACTCTCATCCAGATGGCAATTCTTGCATATTCACCTATAAAATCTTACTAATTTTAACCTATGATTGTCATTATACAAACTGTTACCTTTCTTCTCCTTAGGCTGCAACAAAATGTCAGTTTTGTCTTTTTTTTTCCCCCTCATGTCTTTTACAAACTCAATTTTCACTGCAGTTGACTATTTGAATCCAGTCTACGAATTCAACAGAGATTACTGAATAGCTAGCATTTTCATTGCAACGGGAATGTGAGGACGAAAAACATACAGTCTTGGCCTTTAGAAAACTTGAAGTATAACTTGATTTCAAAGGAAAAATTAGTCTCTGTCCTCACTGGTCCTATTCTAATAATGGTCAATTTTATTTACCATTATTTTCAAAGAAACTCCATCCCCCGCCTCGGGTTAGATGAGTCTTTTTATTCTATGCTGATGGCTTAATTCTCATTTTCTCCCCTTCCTTGAATGCTGGCATCTATCTATCTGTATCAATCAGGGTAGGTTAGGTTATGCTGCATTAACAAATGACTTCAAATCTCAGTGGCTTACAACAGCAAAGATTTATTTCTTCTCTTTCTAGAAGTCCATTATGAGTTGGCTGTGTTTCTATTCCACAGAGAAGCCTTTATCTAGAATACTGCCATGTGTGTGGCAGAAGGAAAGGAGGTCATAAGAAAGCATGCACTGATCTATAAAGTTTTCTCTGCCCAAGTTTCATTGGTCAAAGCAAACTCCAAGGCCAAGATGATGGTAATAGGCCAGGGAAATATAATCTTCCTCCAGGGTAGGAGGGTGAATATTTGGGAATCACCATATAGTCTACTCCTCTGCACCAACCTTACTCATCTAGAAACTCTTAGCCCAACCCCCACTGCTACATTTGCCCACTGCAACCTTCAAGAATCTTTCTAATATTCTTCAGCATGGATTATCTAGACCACACATAGAGCATTTATTTGTAATATATTATCTTGTGATTTTGAAATAATTTCCTGCTTGTTGCATTTATTTTTCCTCACTCTTTTTTTTTTTTCATTCATAAGTTCTTTGAAGGCAGGAGCCGTGTTTGAAATCTCTTCTTTGTACGTGCACACAGTCTACAACTCTCTTAGAGATATGGCATAGTGCAGTCTTAAGTAGTCCCTGTTGCGTGGCTTAAAAAATAACTTTTCCCTAGCATGTGCTGAATTGTAATCAAGGTGAGTTGAAACAAGACACTGTCCTCTAGGTACTTATTAAAACAATTTATTTTGAAGCCCATTTGCATTTAAACATATGAAAATCATGGTACAGTATTATCACAAAACACACACAAAAATAAATTTATCATTATATTTAGTAAAATAAATATCATTATTAAGAAACAGAATCTTCAGGCTACCTTTCAAGCCTTTATAAAGATAGGTAGAAATGCAAAACAATCAAAATAATGACCTAGGAAACAATTAGGCTGAAGATACCTCCTTAAGGTGGCTGAAGAAATGAAAACGAAAGAACTTTAACCTACATTTAATATTACCACAAAAAAATTATTCCATGAACATATGTCTACATTAGAGTTAATGTTACATTTGTCAAAGTACTCTGAGTATTGTCTGTGATTTGCCTGCTTATAACTATAGAGGAGCTGGGAGCTTAAACCTGTATATCGTTCATTTTATAAGAAGTGTTTGGAGGACTGAAATAAATTTTTTTAGCACTGTGTTATGCAAGGGGAAATACAAGGGAACCTGATGCAATGTGTTGGCCATGTGTGATTTAGAAAGGATGTGCACTTAGAAATCAAAACATAAGGAGGCAGATATGTAACATCGGATTGTAAGGAGCCACTTAATAACAATTGACTAAATACGCCATATGTATTTAGCTCCTTGAAATAATTTCATTAGTCTGAAAATTAAGCATATGCTGCTCCTGAGTGTAGAAATAAGGGAGAGTGGTTTGCTCAGGAGACGGGTAAAAAGCATGCAAAGCTATTCACATCTTGAGATTATAGGTCTAGCTTCAACAAGAAGCTAAAGACAATCATTGCTACTTTATGGTCCACATGAAATGAGCTATCATTATCAGTTTTGATGCCAATTCCAGCAGATCTGGTTTCACAATGGGGATTTGGAAAGTCTTAATGGATATGTGGACCAACATCTGCTTGAAGAAATAAAATAGCATATTGAAAAGTGCCCTTAGCTGAGAATCAAGGGAATCAGGGTTTAGTCCTGCCTCTAATATGTAAGTAATAACGGGCATCTCCATTCTGGTTAGGGGTGGTCAGGGAGAAAGGGAAGGGATCAGATGACCTCTCAAATCCCTTCTAGTCCTAAAGTTTGGTACTGTCCTCTATAGGAAAGTTCCTTTCTGGTAGGAACTGTGTTTTTATCTTCCCCAAGTTGCTACCCAAATAATCTCTAGCCTTGTTTCTGGGTTTTTAGTCCAGATTGAATTGCTTTCTCCTGAATGAAAGGGAATGGAAGTCATCTTTTTCCCTTTACCAGTTCTTATTTTTCACCTTCATGATATACCAACACCTATTAGTAAGGAAACTGCCTAAAGAAAATAAGTTTCAAATAAACGTTTAAATAAATATGCTTTATCTTTTAATGCAATGCTTCTCTTGTTTTTTCCTTTGTTTTGTTTTGCTTTGTTTTCCTGAAGGGGATAGGACAAGAGGCGTTCTGAGTCCCTGTGTTGTGGCCTTGTAAAATGAGATACAAAGATGCGGCTACTTGTTGCAGTCTTTCAGCAACCTTGCGGAATGAGCCACACAGACACACGAGACGTACAAGACAGACAAGATGACTGCAGCCCCAAAGAGCTTCAGCTGCTTTATTTTATATAATTTCTTACAGCTTTTTTGCTGACTGAGCCTGTTTTTTTCAGTATATTACTCCCTTGCTCTCTTGTTACTTTCAATCTAGCCTCCCAGGTATCTGGGTAGCAAAAAGGGAACATTCCATACTTCCTGTGCGAAAGTAGGAACAAAATAAGTCTGTTTGCAGAACATGTTCTTCCCCTTCACCCCCAGATAAGGCTCATGGCCAGGGGGTCGCTGTTTGCAGCAGACCTCCTCAAGGTCACTCTGAAGCCAGTCACTTCCAATAAATTCCACAGGTTTTCTATTAACCCTTTGGCTCCTACATCCCTGTAATGCTGAGTTATCCATAGCTTTTTCCAAGTCTCACAACTATCAATAAAGAACAGTAATTGGGCTGGAATTGTGCATCAGTAATCAGTAATTGTACTGATGCAAATTCTTATTGATTAATTATAATTATATATGCACAATTATATGCACAATTCTTATTGAAGTATTGGACTGACACTTCTTATTGATTAATTATAACCTACCTGTAGTCATGAAATTCACTGGCTATTTCTTGGTGCTTTTGGTGGGAGCCTGAAGCTGCACTTTTTCTTTGTGAGAAAAGATTATAGATGATGGGGGAATTGATGGTGCTTAAGTTTGTATTATCTTTTCATTTCCTAATTTCCAATTTGGAGATTTAGGGTTTAAGAAAAATGGGGCTGATACCAAAGCCTCAGCTCACAACTGGCATCTTGGCACCAGGTTAGACATATTGAGGAAATGATAGTAATCATAGGCGAAAAAGATGAAGGGAAGGGAACTGACATTAATTCAGAGCCTGCCATGGGGATGGCTCTATGCTGTCTTTACCACATTAGCTTTTTAAATCTTCACAGATTGGCATATGAAGAAACTGAGACCAAGAAATTAAGTAATTTTCCCAAGGTTGCACAGTAAGTGTGGGACCAGATTTGTACTTTAACAGTCTGTCTCTAGAGCTGATTCTGTTAACCATTAACTTCTGTTGCAAAGATGTTCGTACTGGAGGCAGGGCAGTTTTCAGTTACACTCATGCCTTTACCCATTAAGTCAAGCTTCCTTCAAATAACGAAGAAATGGGATGGCTGGGCACAGAATAACCATGAGCACAAATCAAATCCCTCCTCCTTACATACCCCACCTTACACTCAGAACTCTGAACAACTGTGGCTCTGATGTGTCTCTGAAAGAGAAAACATTTCTGCTTTAGAAAAACTCTCAGAACAGCCGAAGTCACTTTCTAAAGGGGATTTAGCATGGGTGTGTTGGGAGGTCCCATCCCAGTTATGCTACTTAGCTGCAGCATGGTTTCAACTAAACTACACAACATAGGCCAGTTTCAATTTCTGCATATATAATATAAAAGCAAAACGCATGAGTTAAATGATGATTGTTTTACTTTTTTTTTTCCTTGCCTAACCAGTAGAATCCATTGTTTAAATAATCTCTTCGGCAGAAAGCCGACATATGAGACAAATGCAGATGGCTTGCTCTGGGTGACAGGGAATTCACTACCACCCTTCTCCCACCCCATGCCAACAAGGCAGATGGGGACTTCTCAGAGCACAGAAGCAAACAACTGCCTTAGATGCACTCGATGCTCTCTGAGGCCCTTCACTACTTTAATAGCCTATGACAACTCTCAGATTTCTCTGAGCAACCTTAGGGAATATACTTTTTTAAAAATAATACCTGTGACTGTTGCCTTTGAACAATTCAAATCATTAACTTTGCAATTAGTCTCCCTTGGATTACAGGTGTGATATACTTAGTTTTAAACGCACTAAAATATCAAGTGCCTTAGACAGGTTTACTCTTCAGTTCAGCAGAATGAAGAACTGGACTTTGATCCATTACCCCTGTGCTGGGAATTGATTTTGGGGAAGGATACGCGATTATAGGATAGAATGTGAGTGGGGACGGCTGGGCCGACCTCAACTCTGCTTCCCCATCTGTGTGTGGTGCAGCATGAGTGACACGGGGCGTGAGGAGTGCTTCATAAGATGTAAAAAGAACTGATTGATTTATTGATCTAAGGAAGACAGTCTCCTTGACGGAGACATGCTGTCAAACAGTGGCAGGATGCGCTGCTAAAAGCCCTCCAGATTGATTACTTTACCTGGCACCTGATCCCTCAACACTGTGGCAGGTGAAGAGTTCTGGAAATGTACTCACAGCTGCATTAATAAGATAGGAGGAGAACAAACAAGGAAGTGTGGGTCAGGTAATGCTCTGACTGAGGAAGGGGGTTTCCCACTGCTTTGAATTTCCTCATAATGGAAAGTCTCTCAAATGGTGTGAAACACACAGGCAAAAAATGAGACAAAATAGTTAATCCAGCTGAAAATGTGTGGCAGCAATGACACCTCTGGGCTCTGAAGTTCTGTGATATGGTTTGCCCATCTGTTACAGCCTCTAAAATTTGACGATTCCTGTTTGAATTCTTATGTAATTAGAAAATGCTCTGGAAATAGTTTACTAAGAGACACACCTGGTATAATATGCTTAACACTTCTTTTAACTATGCTAGAGAATCTCCACCACACAAGCGCTGCCACATGGATCAATACAAAACTTAAATACACACACACTCATGGAAGCTATCTCTATACATACAATAATTTTACAGGTAAGTCAAGGCCAAATACCAAATGGCAGCTGATAGAGGAAAGCATCCATCTAAGGTTACTATTGTGGACAAAACAGTGGATAGAAAAAGTCAATTATAAAAGAAGGTGTTAATGCTCCCATTTTTCAGAAGACAAGTGTAACCTATGACAGGCAGAGTCACATCCCTTTTGAAAGGAGACAATCCAAAGTCCTCAAGTATTAAAAGAGAAATCAGCTAGTTCCAAATTCCACAAGAAAGTGGGAGTTTTTGACCTAATGTTTATGTACTCAAAAGGATGCAATGAATAGCTATAGATTTGAAACATTAAAAATGTTGTTGCAATATTTCTGCCCCTAAAGTTTTAATTGTAGAATTTAGAAAGTTAAAGGTAGAAAGCCTTCAGAGAATACTCAGTCCTCTCATTTTACTTATGTGAAAACTGAAGCCCAGGGAGGGTTAGGTAATTTGCCCAAAGCTATGCCATGTGTTAGTGGAGGAGCAGCTGTGATTTGAACTAGTCTTCTGACTTAACTAGTCCAGTAATCTTTCCACTCTATAATGCATGTATGTCCAACCTCTTTCTTTTACCTGAATCAACATATCAAACTTTAAATGTAATTGCCTCTCCCCATTAATAATAATCATAGTGATAAAAACAATACTAACAGAAAGAATCCTTCCATTGCCAAAATGTTATCAACTTTTCTTCTTTTTTTTATTAATTAAAGAAAAAAAGAAATTAACATAACATTTAGAAATCATTCCATTATAGGTTTTTTTGTTTGTCTGTTTGTTTGTGTCTTTTTTTTTACTATTATTATTTTTATTTTTTCTCTATATTAACATTCTATATCTTTTTCTGTTGTTTTGCTAGTTCTTTTTCTGAATCGATGCAAATGTACTAAGAAATGATGATCATGCATCTATGTGATGATGTTAAGAATTACTGATTCCAACTTTTCTTCTTTTATGTTTAGAATCTATCAACGTAATAATCCTGCTGGCCAGGGCCCAATTGAATCAGGCCTCTGACTTGCCTGTGAGATGATAAAACCACACATGAAGCAGCCACTATCATTCTAACAAATGTGCCCCACCCTTCAACAGAGGAACAGAGATTGCAGAGATGAGGCAGCATTAGGCGAAGGTCTTGGGAAGAGAAGGGGTCATTCACGCAAAGCTAATTTGCTATGTCTGTGGAAATAAAGTCTCATAAAAGGAAAGAGAATCCTACAGCAACCAAAATAATTGAGAGGGACTGGGACAATCGAACTAGATCACTAAATATAACACTTCAAATGGAGCAATAGGTCTACCAGGGAGTTTTACAGCCTACTGAAAACTCCTTCGACATTAGGGTTTTTAACTGGAGATCTTTGGACATGGGTAGATTAGGGTTTTTAACTGGAGATCTTTGGACATGGGTAGAAGAAAAATGGCCATTGTTTTCACTAACCTGTAACTGAATTTAGCATTTCCTTTAATTATGAAGGTATGCAACAGACCATGCTAGTATTAAGAAGACCTAGGACATCCCCCAATAGAAGTAACTGATATTTTCATATTACATTACTTTAGATGTTGCAGAATTTTCAAAATATTATTAACACTCCTTCCTACTTCAAAGTTGCACCATAATTGATCTTACTTCTAGATCTTATTTAATACATTACTGAAGAGCAGGTTTATGTTCCTATCTTAACTCTTTATTTTGACAATTATATGTTTAAGTAATTGGTTTACTTTGAATTACTGTCTTTTATTAAATTAGTATTTAAATTTTGAAGTAATTGTAGATTCACATGCAACTATAAGAAAAATTTCAAAGGAGTTCTGAGTACCCTTCACCCAGCTTTCCCCAATCATCAAACTTGTAAAACTATAATACAATATCACAACCAAGATGTTGACATTGATATAGTCATGATATATTTCCATCACCATAAGGATAATTCTTACTTCCTTTTTATAACCACACCCACCTCCCTTCTGTACTCCCCACCTATGATGAACTGTCCTTATGCGCAGGCAACCGCTAATCTGTTCTCCATTTCTACAGTATCGGCATTTTAAGAATGTTATATAATGGAATCATTGTAATCATTGGGGATTAGCCTTTTTCACTCCACATATTTCATCATAGATTCATCTGAGTCATTGCATCCTGACTAGCATTCCATGGCATGGATAGACTACAATCTGTTTCTTTCACCCACTGAAGAACATCTGAATTGCTTCCCGTTTTTGGCTATCACAAATGAAGCTGCTGCACTGTGTACCAGATATTGTGGGAACATACGATTTCATTTCTCTGGGATAAGTGCCCAGGAGTGCAATTACTGGGTCATATGATAGCTTTATGTTTAGTTTAGAAAACAAAAACCTACCAGACAATTTTCCAGAATGGATGTACCATATTGCGTTCCCACCAGTCATATATGAGTGATCCATCTCCTCGACATCCTCATGACCATTTGGTAGTCTCACATTTAAAAAAAATAATAATAAATGCCATTTGTATAGGTATATAGTAATTTTAGATTGCATTTCCCTAAGGGCTGATTATATTGGAGTTGTGCTTATGTTCCACCTGCATATTTTCTTCTGTGAAAGGTCTACCTATGTTTTTTGTCCATTTACTAATAGGATTTTTTTTTTTTTTTTACTTTTGAATTTTGGAGTTCTGTATTTATTCTAGATAGTAGTCCTTTGTAGAATATGCGCTTCAAAAAAATTTTCCCCAACTTGGTAGCCTATCTTTTCATCCTCTTAAAAGGGTCACTTGCAGAGAAAATTTTTTTTTTTTTATTTTGATGACATCCAATTAACTTTTTAATTTTACTTTTATGGGTTGTGATTTTGATGTCAAATATAAGCACTCTTTGATTAGCCTAAGATTCCAAAGATTTTCTATTTTTTTCTCCTAGATGTTTCATAGTTTTATGTTTCAAAGTAAGTCCTATGTAATTTTGAGTTAATTTTTGTATAATGTATGAGATTTAAGTTGAGGTTCATTATTTTTGTTTTTGTTATCTATGAATGTCTAATTGTTCCAGCTCCCTTTGTTGAAAAGCTTATCTTTCCTCCATTGACTTGCTTTTGTGTATACATAAAAATAAATTAGGCATATTTCACTGAATGTATTTCTGGTTCTCTATTGGTTTATTTGTCTATTGCTCTGTCAATACAGAAACAGTTCTGATTAATATGGTTATATAAAGAGTATTGAAACTGGGTAGATTGAATTCTGCTACTTTATTCTTCTTTTTTTCAAAATTGTTTTAGGTATTCTAGGTCCTTTGACTTTCTATATAAAATTAAAAATAATCATGTCTATATCTACAAAAAGCATCTTTCTGGGAATTTTCTAGGAATTGCATTAAAGTAGGGTATGAATTTGTAGAGAATCAACATCTTTAACTACGTTGAATCTTTCAACCCATGAACATGTCTTTCTATTTATTTAGTCTTTAATTTCCCTTGCTGTGTTTTGTAGTTTTTCAGTATATAAATTATGTATATGTTTTGTTATATTTACATGTAAGGATTGAATTTTTGAGCAATTATAAATGTACTGATTTTTGATTTTGCTATTCATGTATACATTGCTAATATAAAGAAATATTATTTATTTTTCAATGCTTACCTTAGATTCTGCTAACTCACTGAGCCTGCTTACTATTTCTGGTAGTTTTCTTTCAGATTCATTGGGGTTTTCTACATACAATCATGTCATCTGTCAACAGGGACAGTTTTCTTTTTTTGTGTTCTGTATACCTTTTATTTCCTTTTGTGTGTGTGTGTGTGTGTGTGTGCTTTTGCACTGGTTATAGCTTCAAGTATTATTTGAATAACACTGGTAAGAGCAGACATTCTTGGCTTGCTCTCAATCTTAAGGTAAAAGCATTCAGTTTTCCAACATTAAGTATGTTAGTTGTAGGCTTTTTGTAGATGCTGTTAATCAAGTTGAGGAAATTCTTCACTGTTAGTTATCTAAAAGTTTTTATCATGATTGGATATGGGATTTTTCCTAAAGCTTTTTCTGTGATTTATATGATCATGTGATTTTTCTTCTTTAGCCTGTTAATATGGGAGATTACATAAATTAATTTTCAGACATTGAACTGGCTTTGTAACCCCGGGGGATAAAAAACACTCAGTCAAGGGATATAATTCTTATTATATTGCTGAATTTATAAGGGATATTGTTCTGTAGTTTTCATTTTTGTTCTTTTTGGTTTGGCTTTGGTATTGGGGTAATAATAGCTTGATAAAATGAATTATGTATTGCTCCTTTCTCTTCGGATTTGCAAAAGAGATTTTGTGGAATCGGTGTTAATTCTTCTTTAAACACTTATAGAATTTTTCTGTGAAACAATCTGGTCCTGGAGATTTATCTGGAAGTTTTTTTTTTTTTTTTTTTTTAAGAATTCAAATTTAATAGCTATAGGGCTATTCAAATGATCTATTTAATACTGGGTGATTTGTGGTAGTTTGGCCACTATAAGGGATTGGTCCATTTCATCAAAGTTGTCAAATTTTCATGAGTAGAGTTTTCAAAGTATTCCTTTATCATCCTTTTGATGTCTGTGGGAACTTCAGTCTTATATTCTGTTCAGTATTATTATTGGTCTTTGTTTCTTTTCTCTCTTCTTATTTTTGGTTAGTCTTGCTAGGTGTTTGTCAAAGAACCAGCTCTTTTGCTTCATTTATTTTCTTAATAGTTTTTGTAATCAATTTCACTTATTTTTGTTCTTCTCTTTATCATTTTCTTATTTCTGTTTGCTTTGTGTTTACTTTGTTCCTTTTTTACTAGGAAAAAGGAACAAAAGACTTTAGAACAAAGAAAATTACCAGAGACAGGGAGATGGGGATCTTGAGATGGGAACTTAGTTTATTAGCTTGAGATTTCTCCTATTTTCTAATACAGGCATTTGGTGCTATAAATTTTCTTCTCAGTACTGCTTTATCCATGTTGTACACATTTAGTTATGCTGCATTTTCATTTCCATTCAGTTCAATGCAATTTAAAAAAAAAATTTTTAAGACTTCCTCTTCAACTCATGGATTATTTAGAAGTGTTTGGTTTCCAAGTGTTTAAAGATCTTTTTCATTGGCTTTGTTTGTTTTGCTGTTGCTGTTGTTTTTGCATGGGCAGGCACCGGGAATTGAATCCAGGTTTCTGGCATGGCAGGCAAGAACTCTGCCTGCTAAGCCGTGGTGGCCCCCTCTGTTTTTTTTTCTTTTTTTAAGTTTCTAACTTGATTCTTCTATGGTCAAAGAACGCACTCTGTATGATTTCAATTCCTTTAAACTTGCTGAGGTTTATTTTGTAGTCCAGGATGTGGTTCATATTGGTATGTGTTCTGTGAACATTTAAAAAGTATGCGTATTTTGTTCATGTTGATTGGAGTTTTTTGTAATTATCATTTGGATCCTATTGGTAGATGTTGTTTTGAGTTCTATATCATTGCTGATTACTTATGCTGATTGTTCTTTCAATTATTGAGTGAGGGATGTTGAAATCTCCAATTATAATTTTGGTTTTGTCTATTTATCTTTTCACTACTATCAAGTTTTACCTCACATATTTGGCAGCTTTTTTTTTTTTTTTTTTAGTGCAAACACATTTAAAATTGCTATGTCTTCTTGGTGGACTGACCCTTTTAACAATATATAAAGTCTCTCCCTGTCTCTGGTAATTTTCTTTATTCTAAAGTCTACCTTATTTAATATAATATAGTCACTCATAGTTTCTTTTGATTAATATTTGCATGTTATATTTATTTCCATGGTTTTACTTTCATTTTTTCTGTATCATTATATTTGAAGGAGTTTTTTTTTTTTTAAACAGCTTATACTTGGCTCATATTTCTTAATCCACTGTCAATTTCTGCCTTTTAATTAGTAAATTTAGATAATTTACATTTAATGTAATTATTACTATGTTAGGGCTTAAGTTTGTCATTTTATTATTTTGTTTCTTTTTGTTCTTTCTATTTTTGTTTCTCTGTTGTGTTTTGCTTTGCTGTGTTTTCTTTTAATCTTCCTCTTGGGTTGTAGATCACTTTTTGAAAATTAAGTTTTTATTTATATATAGTGATTTTGAGTTTATCTCTTTGTAGAACTATTTTATTGTTTATTAAAGGTATTTTATAATTTATTTATGTCATTTCAGTCTACTGTTGTTGTGAAGTGTAGAAAATTCAACATTCTTTATGTTCCTTTATCCTTCACATTTACAATATAGATACTACAAATATTTCTCTTACACATATTTAGAACCACATCATACAGTGTTATAATTTTCACTTCAACCATTAAATATGATTTTGAAAACATTATGGAAGGAAAATATACTGTATTTAGCCATCATTTTACTCTTTCTATTGTTGTTTGTTTTCCCTTCCTTATGTTTCGATATCCCTTCTTTCATCATTTCTTTTTTGTTTAAAGAAATTTCTTTAATCATTATTTTAGGGTAGATATTTTGGCCACAAATCCTCTTATTTTTCCTTTAAATGAGAATATCTTGAATTTATTTTCATCCCTAAAGGATATTTTCACTAGATATTGAATTTTTATTTGAATTTGTTCCCCATTCAGCTCTTTAAACAGTGTGTGCTATTTCTTCCAGCTCTCCATGGTTTCTGGTGAGAAAGTTACTGTCATTTGACTTGTTTTCCCTCACACATAGGGGTCATTTATCTCTTACTGCTTTAGAAATTTTTCTTTTACATTTTCTGAAGTTTGACTGTGATGTGCATTGGTGTGGATTTCTTTGGGTTTATCCTTTTGGTATTTGCATAGTTTATTTAGTCTTAAGATTGATGTATTTTGCCAAATTTTTGGAAAGTTTACAGTCCTTATTTCTTTGAGTACTTTTTCAGCCACACCATCTAGATCCTATCATTATATATCCCCTATGACACAAATACTGAATCTAGTCCCAGAGGTTTCTGAGGCTGTTCTTTTTTTTCTTTCTTCCCTTGGTCTATTTTCTGTCTGTTGTTTAGACTAGGTAACTTTAATGTATTATTTTCAAATTCACTGATTCTTTCCATTCTACTACAGTCCATTATTGATCCCACCCATTGATTTTTAAAAGAATTTTGGTTATTGTATTTTTTTCAGTTCTAAAATTACCATTTGCTTCTTTTTATATCTTCTGCTTCTTCTTCAAATCTCCCATCTCTTTGCTGAGACTTTCCACTTTTTGCTGAGATTTTCTAGTTTTTTGTTTGTTTCATGTCTGTTTATATTTGCTTATGGACATATTTTTATTATGTCTGTTTTAAAATTTTTGTCAGACGATTTTAACATTTCCATCATCTTGCTGTTGGCAACCACTGATTGTCTTAAAAAGAGTCCAGTTGAGATTTTCTTGGTTCTTCTTCATTTGATTAATGATTGGAAACTGGAAATTTTGGATGTTACACTTTAAGATTTTGGATCCTGTTTAAACATTCTGTTTTAGCTAGCTTCCTCTGAACTTCTTCAGCACAGAAGGGGGAGTGAGCACCATCTTGTTACTGATAGGTGCAGATCGACTTCTGGTAGTCTTCTGAGTCTATATTGTTATCAAGGAGAGGAGAGGCTCCTTGTTACTACTGGGTAGGGTTGGAGTTCTGGCTGATAACATCCTTGGCTGGAATAAGAAATTCTTATTTACTGTTCCTTGGGTGGCCTCTGTTGGCCACATGAACAGTGTCCTTATTACTGCTGGGTGGTGGTGAAAGTTCTGACTCTGCACTGCTCCTCTTAAGATACAATCCCAATAAGAAGAAGAAAGCCTATTTATTCTCAGGTAGGGATAGAAATCCAGTTTCCCTATTTGGCTTTTTCTAATACAAACCCAGTGGAGTAGGTATATCCTTTGGGGTTTCACTCAGATTTTTTAATATTTAGGCTTATGCATTTTCCCAAATTTGGAAAATTTTCAGTCATGAAGCACCTCATTATAGCCTGAGAGTATGAAAGTTTAGGCTGCCCACTTGGTCTTTGTTGGTGTGGGTATGAATGGGATCAGAGTTTATGCTGTGGTATTGGGCTGGTGTAGAGCTGTTATTTTCTAAAAGTTTTGAGCCTTGCTAGGCCAATTCTTTCCTGAAACTTTGGCTAGAGTTAGAAGTATTTTGGGGGGCGTTTGTGTGCATGTGTCATGGTCGACATTTCTGGATTACTGGTATCTTCAATTTCTAGTCTGCCACATATGAGACAAAAATAAAACCCAGCCATGTCGGTCTTTGGGGTGCAAAGGCCCTAATCAGTCTACATTTTTCTCTCTACCTTTCAGTGTCTCTTATGTTTATTTACTATATTGTGCCCAGGTTTTTTAGTTGTACTTTGTGGGAGAAAGTGGGAAACATACATCTATCGATCTCCCCAGAAGTGAATTCTTATACTTTCTGTTTAGATTTTAATATATTATTCTTGGAGGAAGTCCACTGGTTTTACCAAACGTGAAAAGAAGCTGTGATATAAGAGGTGAAGGGGCCCTTTGGTAAGCATTCTCCTAGAACAAGTAGCCCAGAGCCTCTCTGACCTTCATTCTGTCTCTGTAGCTGACCACTAACCAAGTGATTTTATTGGTATTAAGCCTCATCCATTAGGTCTTATCTATGTACTGACATCAAATACCTACCACAATTCCTGTCCTCCCAAGTATTGTTCTACCCATAAGTCAGCCGTCTGCCCCAAACTATATCTAGACTGACTGGTGGCAATATATTTGCTTCCCACTTGCATGGACATATGTATTGCCTGAGTTGAAACACTAAGACACAATCTAGATACAAGGCCAACTTCTTAACCCAGGATCATTTTGATGTCATTGTGACATTTCAACAAAAGGAAATATCTAAATTAAAATACCTTACTTGGGCAAATATAGTAACATGACTTTTTAAAACCATAAATCAATTAAGTTATCATTTGCATAATTATTCTCTACCCCGCTCCACCCCAGGCATTAGAATTGTTTACATTAGAATTGCTTACAATACAAGTAAAATGAGATCCATTCTTATTGAAATATTTACTTGCAAATAAAAATAAATATCAACATACTTTAACCATCAAAATACAGTAGAAGACAGATAGTGGTGTTACCCTCATCCTAGTGACTTGGATTTCCTTTTTTGGAAAGATGGTCCAGCCACCTATCGCAAATCCAGGTAAATTCCTTGGCATCTTTCTGAAGGAAAAGAAGTTCATTGGGGCCTCACAAAAACCTTTTTAGTGGATAACCTTCTAAGCATCAATTAACACAGTCATGCTACCAGACATAAGAAGACAGAGGAAAGTAGGAAGAGTTAAAATGAAAGATGGATTGAAATAGAGGGTGAAAGCTTTCTCTGCGACCATGAAGCCTGTCACATTGACTAATGTTTTTTTAAGTCCCTAAGGGTCTCTCTGGCAGCTGTAGTGCTGTAAAGTTTTGAAAATGAGGGAATTATCCAAGGGAAATATTTATTGATCTTCTCAGAATGTGGTAGATGTGTGAGTTTTATGATTGAAAAATTATATTAAGTAATTAATTTATTTACTCACTCAAGTGCTGATCTTGGATTCCTTGTAAATTAAATTAACTACAAGGACAGAATCATGAAAAGGACAATCACGTATCCCTGCGTAGAGTAAATAAGTCAGGAAACACTTTGGGCCTGACAACTGGTTGGATGGCCCACTCATCACTCTGTGATTTTTAGTAATGATTTGCTAGCTTAGGTTTGAAATGAAGGTTTGTACAAAAAGGAAGAAGAACACTGATCGTGGGAAAATACTAGATGGATGCATAGTTATTCTCTACCCCATTCTATCCTGGGCACTGGAATTGTTTACATTGAGCAAGTTGTAATGCACTTAAGATTCAAGTTACTTTCCATGAAAAGAGGGGCAATTTCTTACAATGTTTGACTACAGTCACAATCCATAGATTTAAATAACAAAGGAGCTTAAATTTTAAGGACAGCATGAACCAAAGGAAAACATGACAAGTCTCCATTTACTTATTTTCCAGAAGGGAATTTTTTTTACATATTCTTACAGCTTTTTTGGATATTAGGGACACCTGAAACCCAAAGCAAGCAGTCAGCGTTTCAGTGAGTCTCACAACAGCCTCAGTTCAAATATCTACAGAGTGAAGGTAACTGATTGGGTACCAATGAACCGGGAGAAATGGAGTGGTATGCAGAGGACAGTGTGATAATAATAATTACTTACTTCCCTATAGCCTGATCCCATTGGTATGGCTCTCCTAAGCAACCATTCTGGGTGTTTGCAAAGGAAGTTCTCATATCTCTCTACCCTTTTAGTTCATATTTCAACTCCAAACACCTAAGAAATAATAAGTTGAGGGGAAGGATGACTGCTGGAAAACATTACTTGAAAAAATGATTCCATGCCACAAATCTGTACTTTACTGAACTGTGGCTAAAAATGGGAAATTTTATATTTTTTTACCAGAAAAATTAAAAAGAAAAACAATACTATACAATACAAAGAGTGGAGCCTAATGTAAACTATGGACTATAGCTAATAATATAATTACAATGATGTTGATTCATCAATTGTAGCAAAGTAACTACACTAATGCAAAATATTAATAATAAGGAAAACTATTTGGTGAGGTGTATATGGGAACTCTGTAGTTTCTGCATGATTTTTCTGTAAGCCTACAACTGCTTTAATTAAAACATTCACATACACACAAAACATAAAAATAGAGAATACCAGCCTTGAGGTATCCTATTACAAAGGAAAGGAGAAAATGTGGAGATTTTCCCTTTTGTTCTCTGACTGAAAAAGAAAATTCAAGTGACGAGATAATGAAATGCGCATGTCCTAAAAACCCAATATTACCACTTTTAATTTGTTTCCAAATCTAGATCAATCTATAACAGGCAACTGCTACAATAGACTCATACGGTAAGAGAATAAGGTTGACAAAACAGCGCTATGCAGCGCCAACCCTCTTTGTTCTTTCCTCACATCATTCGCACTATGGGGAAGAAGATTGAGAGTAAACTGGGCTGACCACAGAGTGACTGTCTCCCACAGTTTCTCCTTTTCAAAGCTCTGGAAGTGTCACTTCAAACCAACCATCCTTCCCTTTCACTGGCTTCTAGACAAGCAGTAGACAAGTATGGTGAAGAGGACAAGGGGACAAGACAGAGCTAGGATGGCCAGAAGTGAAAAACACTTATCAGCCTATTCTTCCATTATTTTTACACCCTGGAAGCTTGAAAGATTGTCTTCCCAGGGCTCTCTTCACTGTGATGCTAGGGAGATGATAAAACTGGAAAGGCCAGAAATTCTCAGACTCTACAGAACATGATTTCATCAATAATATATACCTTATCCACAGCTTGGTGAAAATAAAATATTAATATGCCCAATTTAAAAGAGGGAAACAAGGCTGGATGCTGGAATGATTTTCATCCAGTATCTGTGTTTTTGTTCATACAAAATGTGCTCTGGTGATCTCTTTGGTTTCTGTACTGCCTGCCACCCTGACTTGGGAACCTGCATCTCTGTCAGGAGAGAGAAGCCCTAGGCTCTCGGGCTAATGCACAACATGTGGGTGGTTCAGAGGGGCACACTAGGTGACATTATTTTTAGTTTGGAGAGCCTCCAAACATTTTCTTCAAGCTTCTATGATGACTTTTGTACTCATCTTTTCATATGCTGCTGTATAGTCAATGACTTAGCTTCTTATTGTTCATTTGCACCCCCCAAACAGGCTCAGCACTCTCTCTAAAATAAGAAAGTAGTTATTGAGAGGGATTATAAAAAGTTAAAGGATTCAAGTAGGTTTCATATCATCTAGCTCACGGGAGAGGTGAATGTGAAAATGGCGTCTTTGGCTCAAAAGAAGTGCATAGTGTCTGACAGGACATCCCTAAGTATTCATGACATATAAAAGCACTAGTAGGGTTGATAAGTAAGATGTAACATCCTTCATATCAAATTTGAGAACCAATCTTCAGGAACTCTAGTATTTAAGTCGGAACATGTGCACATACAAGATCATTCATCATCTTTGGGTGTTTCACTTTTCTTAAAAAAAATAAAAAATAAAAAAAAAGTGCAAAACTAAAGTGGCAAAGTTCATTTAAGCAGCAAATATTTAAAAGTATCTATTTGTGGGTAGGCCATGGTGGCTCCACAGGAAGAGTTCTCACCTGCCATGCTGGAGACCCGGGTTCCATTCCCGGTGCCTGCCCACGCAAAGAAATTAAAAAAAAACAGGTATTTATTTGTGAGTTCATCACAATTAAATTTACTTCTTGTTTAACCAAGAGAAAAAGTGAAGCTAATAAATCCTTAAAGATACTGACTGACATCTCTTATATTATAAAATAAATCTAAGAAACATGCAAATGATTTAACAGAATATTGGTCTAAATGGAACATCAGAGACTATCTAATCCACAGTTTCAAACTGAGAGCTCTGGATGCTTCTGAGATGGGAACAAGAGAGATGTGCAGCTGAAATAAACAGGATTGAGAGCTCTTCAGTCTGCTTCAACTGGGAAAGCTTCACTTGTATCTGTTTTATACTATATCACAGTCTGACGTAAAAAAAGAAAGTTAGAGATGTACTTATTGAAACCATCCCCTGCTTATTTTTAGAAAGTACGGTCTTCTTTGAGTTTGTGGGAGGAAAATAAGTGACCTGTACTAATACTAAAAATGATATTTAAAATGTATATTTTAAGATAATAAAAGTAAGAAAGATAATGTATTTTGAATAATGCGAAAGTTATTTTTGGTAGCAGTTACTTTGCATGTGTATATCCCTGAGCACTATTGACTCCCCAACACTGCCAAACTCCCAGGTAGTGATTTTCTTAACTTAAAATTGCATTATCATATCTACAAAATTAACATCCTAAATTACTTAAACATAAATATGTATGGTTGTGCACCTGTGTATCGGCCATGCAAATCAGCACATGCAAATATGCCTATAGATTAAAAGGAATCAGAGTGTGGAAATAAATGAAATCAGTTGGTCAATTTAAATTTTAATAAATCCTGCCACTTGTGTAAATTCAGGTTAAGTATTCATTGTGATTTGTGTGAACTCTTCACCAAATTTCAGATACCCTGAGCTATTAGGAGCAGTCTGTGAGGGGCAACAGTAAATCTATTGCTGGTAGGGCTGCTAAAAAAGCTGATAAAGATGATATTTTCAAAGGAAATAAGAAGGAAGAAAACATATTTGTAAAAAGGAACCTACAGAGGTGTTATGATGCGTGCTGTGCAAAGCAAATGAAATACACTCTGTCCTTGTAACCCACAAGTATGCAAATCGAACAGACGATATTTCAGGGCACAACTAGTAATGGAGTTATAAGGAATGTGGAGAAAGAAAACTATGTGAACATCAAAGGATAATGAAATGCTATAGCTAGACGTGATTCTAGTAATAACTAAGAAGTAGTAAAAAGCCAAAGTCTATGAAGATCAGGCAAAAAATCTGATTTAGTGAAGTGGACTGAGCAGGTTGGGGACTAATGGCAAATAGTAAACAGCCTAAATATCTTAAAAGGGACAGCTATTCATCAGTTCAAGCAAACTATAAGCATTCAGAAATGATGCTACTGTAAAAAGAAAGAAAACAAAATAGAGTTTCTAGGGCTAAGAGATTTAAAATGGAGCCAGGAAGTCATTCTGAAGGTAACGCTTATGCAAATCTCAGCCAGATATCACAAACTGCCAAAGTAGCAAAGCCTTAACCAGCAATGTCTCCCAAAAAACCTTAAGGGCACACCAGAAACAAACCACAAGATAATGAACTCTGGGAACTAGCTAATCTGAAGGACAACTGAAGTGCCCAAATATCCACCGACCACAAACATCTTATTTTACCTTCTACATTTTCTTTAAAAACACTTGCTTAGAAGTGCCAAGACAGGATGCAATAGATTGCTACCTGAATCTGTACTCCCTTAATCATCTTAGTTTCCTTGCAGCTCAATTTATTATTTCTCGGTTGACATTACCAAGTGATTGGACTTGTCAAGGAAAATTAAATACATACTTCCTGATTTTCTTTTCAACTTGATACTTAATCCAATAAATTAAACAAAGCTGCAAGGACCAAACAAAACATAAATTTGACTTTTCAATCTCTGACCATTCTGCTCTCAGAAAGAAGACTGAGTTCTAGAGAGGTAAGTGGTGGATAGAGGTTCCTATGTGGCCATTTACGACTTAGGCATCAGCTCTTCTAATCCTAAACAAATAGCCTAGAAATTGTGAAGGGGAGGAAAACTTTCTCTTTATGCTTCTCATATTTTCCCTTAATTGTTGGGGGCTTAAATGTCAGTTGAGAGGACCGGCTTCTCACTTTTAACTTAGCATTTCTGGGCAGCTCTGTGATGACCATTCTGCAAATGAGTTATTTCCTTCACCCTTTCCACATTTGGCTTGTGTCCATCTCCTGATGGCTGAAATGTCAGCAGTCTACTTTGACCAGGATTCATCAAGGCTTCAAGCGTCAACTCATTGCCTCTCTGCTTGAACCCCCGAACTCTCTCTCTAGTATAAAATTCCCCTCAAAATTAAATCCTCTCACCCTCTACAAGAATTGAATGTTATTTTCAAGGTTTAGTTCAGAACATGTTTGAATGACATTCATTTTTCATTTCTCATCCCTGTGCCCAGTTTTGAAATTGTTCCTTGTTAAAAATATTTTTATTTTGCTATTTTGGTTTCCATTTTTTGGCCAGCATTCATTTCTGTCAAGCGGAAGGAAGCAGAGAGGCAGTGTTGTATGCGTCAGTTGTAGGGAATCTGCTAAGTGTCATTGAAATGAAAAACAACAGCCTATATTCTGCAGCTGTTATGCATGAGCACGTTAGCCTGAAGAATAGGGTTAGGGTTGGGCTAAATTATTCCTAAGAAATAGCTGGTGCAAACATTGCAATATCCACATAATGTCTAAGAAAAATTAAGAAAGCTTCTTTTTCTAGCTCATTTCTACATAAATGGGTGTCTTGCCACTTAGCATAACCTCGAGAGGTAAACTTGTCATATTTTCCCGACTGTACAGTATTATAGCTTGTCAATGTAGGTGACAGAATTTTGCAGTGAGTTTTTCTTACAAATGGAGAATACAATGGCTGACAAACAGAATCAAGCATTATTGGCTTTTTTCTTATTAGGAAAGCATCAATCAGGGATTTTACTTAAAATTAGGAGGTTAATAAAATAATCATGTACTCTAAGGATATCTATAAAGTTATCCTTTTGACTCCTCATGTGACATGGGTTGAGATGAGGGATTCACCTCAACTCTAACCATCAAAACATATTATAATTTTTGCAATTCGGTGCTGGGAAAGTCACGTCCTAGTGGTCATCTCCCAGTCCTTGCCTACCTCCCACCTTCCTTTTCTGTTGTGTTCAGATGTATCAATATATTTCCATTCTGAAGCCCGGGGAGATGTTAGGTTTATTGGCACTACCTGACTGACCTGACTATACCTTAAACTGGAAACCAGAACTAGCAGCCCCAGCTGTTTATCAGGGCAGAAACTCTCAGTGGCAGAGTTCTGACCTGTATAAACAAATCCTCTTTGACATTTGTCTACCCTCTTCAACATGAAGTAGGTCATGTGGAGCTGCCAGTTATCAACCCTGACCCAAGAAGTTGGCTTCCCCCGGAGCCTGGCCACAATGGGCTCTCTTCTCCTGCTCTTTTGGACCCTTGTTGTTGTGTAAATGATGGAGTGATCATTTGCTGAAAGTCTTTGTTGTGCCTGTGCCTGTGTTCAAATGATGCAACTTGCTCCACATTTGAAGCCTTCTAAGACGACTTTAAGTGCTGACATGCTTAGGATCATGCTAGGTGCTGAAAGCAATGCAAAGTCGTCTGTCACTTTCAGGAGAAAAATCCACTGTGACAGATAAGGACATATTTTGAAAAGATGCAAAAGTTGACAAATATTTGCATGTATGAAAATTTTAGGAATCATTTTCTTTGACTCTGCCTATAGAGATGACACAGACTAAAAGGAAGATATAGGGTCAAAGAGAGGAATAGTGCAGAGGGAAGTATTACATTTAAGCTATATATGGGAAAAGGGAGACCACAGGCATCCAAAGCACTGAGAATGCAGGATTATATCACCTCTGGCCATATGTGCCCATAGTTTCTCCATTATTTGAGGCAGAGTGAGAGACTGTAATAAGCCTTCTCCATATAGAAATGGTGGGTTGTGCAGTCTAATCGAGTGTGCTACAAAATGGTTATTCTTATCGTGGGAATTCAATCTACTTCATACTGGAAGACCAACTTATATAGAAATGTAAAAAATTATACAAAAAATAAATTACTCATTTGAGAGAAAAAAACACAACTTTTTTTCCACACTTATCTAAACTATTGGCAGCCTTGTGGGTGGTCATTTGAGTGTCTTATTTTACCTCTATCTTCCATCCAAATCCTCCATAGATAGGGCAATGTAAGCATGAGCATAAATTCCATCTGAGGCCTAGGTAAGGGAGTGGTTCTGTAACTACATGCAAAACTGGCCACTAACCTGCCAAAGTGGGAGCAGCTCCATTCAGGTAGTGCAAGAGCAACTGAGGGAGAACAAATCACAGCTCCTGGGGTTTTGCTCCTGCAGAGTTTTCTGAAGAGAAGTCACTGTGGCTGAACTGGGCTTGACTTTCCTGGTTTTGGTCTACAGGATCTGTCTCCTACCAGACAAGTAGGTTTCTGATTTCAGGTACACACCTAGAAACTGACAGCTTATAGTAAAAGAACAAAACTGAATATTTGTTCAATACCTCTGAAGTTAACCTTGAACCAAAAATAATTCCTCATTTGTTTGACTGACACACAAGGAATTGTCGTATTATAATATAAATTCTAACTCTGGAGGACTTGTCCATCTGAGCCATTGTTGCATGCCCCATGTTTTGTGCACTGCTGGCTGGCATAGTGCAAGTATTATTACCTATTTATTAAATTAATAAATTGAATGTTAGGGAGATTTATTTAAACTTAAATACTCATTCTGGCATATTAAATTTGCTCACACTGGGAATCGAACCCGAGTCTCCAGCATTGTGGAGACTCCATGAGCCACCATGGCCCACCCTTGAATTTTAATTTGAGTCATTTTTTCTTCCATGAGCTGCCATGCATTTCTCTCCCTCATTCTTGCACATACACAAAGTAACTTTATCTTATGTAAATATTTGCTGTGATCCAACCCTAGAGTTCTATAGAAATTGAAATTTCCTGAATGTTTATGCCTTCTGATCCATCTGGAGAAGGCGTGTTGGGACCTATACAGTGACAAAATCAATAAACCACTGAGTGGAGAGTATCTCCATGCTTGGTTACAGTTTGTTTGGAATGAGAAATCTTCTCTGGGACACACTTACTATTAAGGGGTCTGTTGATGCTCAAACAATAATAAGTATTCTGAAAATGTCTGGGGCTCTCTCCATGATATGGAGGAAAGATTTGAAGAATATCTTCAAATAAATATTTTCAAGTGTATGTCGGTAATCAATAGAAAGCTTATACTTGGCTGTTTACAATTTAAAACATTTTCAATATCCATAATCACATAGATTTAGGCTTATCTTTCTAAGTTATTAGACATCATAAATAAAATAGATTTTATAGATATTAGTCAATTAAAACTTTGGAAATTATCTATGCTTAAATTTCTATTCAGACTAACATTAAATTTGGTGTTCTGTTGTCACCAGATTAGAAAATCACAAAGAGGTTTATTCCTTTTATTTTTTTTTCTCTAAAATATGAATGATTGATTTGACATAAGTGCATTAACTATAACATGCCCTATATAATTAGCATATTTATCAAGTAGCAATTAACCAGTAACAATTTAAGAGACAGGAAAAGGAACTAAAAGGTCAAAATGAATGATACAAATTGAAAATAAATCCGTAGATTATTACCAAATCTAAGAATTTGAGAACTAATCAGAAACCAAACATACTACATATTAGATATAAGATAAAGAGGAAAACCAATGTGATCTCTGCCTCATGTGTCTTACAATCCAGTCAGGAAGACAGATATTAATAAAATAATGGCTTAAATGTAAAATCGTAAAATATGGTAAGGGCTATAAAGGAAAGGTACTGGTGACTCAGATACTACCTAAGAGGAAACTTGCTATGGTCTAGGGTGGGAGGAAGGTATGCTGGGGAGGGGTTCCTGAGGAACTGATGCCTAAGCTGAGATCTGAAGGTTGAGGAGGAAAGAGGTAACCAAGTAGGGCTCTCTGGTAGGGCACAGCAATGCAACAGCCCATGACGTGAGAGAGAGTGTGTTCTCCATGGCCTGGATGTGTCTAGTGCAGCCTGAGCAGAGGGAGGAAGATAGAAAGTGATCTATGGTGTGGCTCAGAGGTCAGTAGGTTACACTGGGCCCAGGAGAGGTGATAAAGATTGTAGTCTTTAACTCATCTCAGTGGGAAAACTTTGGGTTTTTAAGCAATGGTGATTTTCATGTGAAAAGACCTCACTGCTTACCACCTGGAGGGTGGGATAGAGCAAGGCAAAAATGGAAATTAGGAGAAAAGTGAGGAGGTTTTTTGCTCACCCCAAAACTGGAGCAATAGTTTGGACTGGGATGAGAATGGTGATGGTGGAGATGCAGAGAAGTATGTGGTTTTGAGCATTATTTCTTAAGTAAAACGGGTAGAGTTTGGTCATACAATGGATGTGGGGGATAAAATACAGAGGTATAAATATCCATAACCAAATCCATAATGAATCACAAGGCTTGCCTATAAAGTAATCAAACTAGTTTCTTCAATATATTCATTTAACCATGATTTGCCTTGATTATTTCTATAGTCCACAGGTTATACTAAGCTCTGGCATTCTTAGGTGATAAAATATGATTCTTGGTCTTAATGAATTCCCAGACTAAATGAGTCATTCTTTTCAAAATAGACACATTTTAAGAAGACATAAACAGAGAGTTCCCATGTGGCCTTCATCCAATTTCCCTAACGTTGACATCCTCCATAACCAAGGTACATTGGTCAAAACTAAGAAACCAATCTTGGTGTTTTACTATTGACTAAACTACAGATTTTATTCAGATTCACCAGTTTTTCCACTGATGTCTTTTTTTCCTGTTTCTGAGCCAATTCAGGATACCACATTGTATTTAGTCATCATGTCTCCTTAGTCCCTCCTTTTTGTGATGGTTTCTAGGACTTGCCTTCTTTTTCATGACCTTGACAGTTTTGAAGAGTACTGGTCAGGTGTTTTGTAGACTATCCCTCAAATTGGGTTTGTCTGATGTTTTTTTTCTCATGATTATCTGGGTTATGGGTTTGGAGGTAGAATACCAGCCAGGTGGTATGCACTCCTTATCACACCATAGCAGGGGGCACATGATCTCAGTGTGACTTAGCACTGGGGATGCTAAACTTGATAACTTGGTGAAGGTAGTGTTTGCCAAGTTTCTACACTTTAAGTTATTATTATTTTTTCCTTTCCACATATTCTATTCTTTGGAAGTGAGTCACTGTATCCAGCCCACATTAAAGGGGACAAGAAATTTGGACTTTTATAATCGTTTAAAAAGATTATGTGGTTTTCGTAGCACCTGTGTTTGTTTGTTTGTTTGTTTTACTGCTCACCTGGCCCATTCTTCAAACGAGACAGAAAACCGTCTGCGATCCAGCTGGCTATCTGAGCAGAGCTCTGAATATTAAATATTGTTTTCAGATTGCAAAAAAATTACTAATGACTAAAAGGCACTGTAGAAATTGCAAGGCAGAATATAAGATCAACTGAAGAGGCTGGAGGTATTAACTATGTAAAAATTATTTATAAATGTTGTCTGAAACTGAGAAGATAAAGGTCAGCATATGTTCTCAGATGACAGCACCTTCAAAACATGGCCATGGAATTTGCTGCTAAAATTGTGACACTCTTGGTTAGGCACAGCATAATTACTAAAGTTAATTCACAGTGTTGTAGTGAACAAGAAATATTGGATCCCTTAATTTAGCTCGGTGAAGAGGAGTCCACCTTAATTCACTTCTCACAATGGTTGCACAGTGCTTTGTACTCCGTCAAGAGCGATTTACAGCAGTCACTTTTAACAATTTAAAGAACCGAGTGGGCCAGCACAGGAGGGTACTTAGACATCACTCATTGTGAATATTTCATGGTATAAATGGGGAACTGAGGCCCAGAAAACTTAACTGGCATCTTCAAAGTTATAAAGTGATGTATTGGCTCAGGAGGGACAAGAGTAAGAATATTTGACTTTTCTCTAATGTTTTCTTATTTCCTGTTCTTTTTTTATTTTAGATGCTAGTCTGAGGCTATGGACATGATCCAGAGGGATATAGAGTATCCAGGCCCAGAGAGTCACACAGATCCAATGAATAACTTTAAGTAATGATAATGATACACATAGGGATTCCGTTACAACTTCAGTGTTATCAAACTCTTTCTAAATTGTACAGATTGCAGAAACTTGTTACAATATGATTCATAATAACAAAATTCAGCTTTATTTTAGGTCAAAATTTGTTTCCACTAATTTAATGACTGCCCCTCCTCCCCCACACCTACCACTCCAAATAGGGAACACTAGCAGCTAAATAATCTGTAATCCATCCAGAACATGTTTTATTCTTATTTTCCACCACCAATGTAAGGTAGGATTCTCATCATCAATGTAAATAAGGTTTCCCATATAAACATTCACAAATGATGTAACTATCTTTCTCTTTTATATTACCATATTATTTTTCAATTTTTTAAATGGAGAATCACTGATGAAAGTTATTTCCCAGTGAGAACTCTTGAAACAACCACTTAAATTTAAACAGTAATACTTGATATTTTAAAGTAAGAGTAAAACCAAACAAAATACCGAGCACAAAAATTCAGTATCTAAAAAAAATCTCTTCACAACATAGTTAAATTATCAAAAATTCTGACAAAATTAATTGCTAGATATTCCAGAGATTTGGGCCTATTTACTTCAAACTAATCAGTTCATACAGCTAATCTTTTATCCTAGTGAAGTGAGCCATATTCTGAGTTCAAGACACTTATTGAATGTCAGATGTTAGCGTATACTTGGACACCTAGGGATGCACTGAAGGGGTTTGACTTCTGTAACTGCATGTTTGCTTCCTTTCATGTAACCTGAAGAAGGCAATTGACACTTACGGTAACAAGTAACTCTCCTGTTCTTACCAGCTAAATCAGCTTGACATGGAACTTATTTTCCTTTGTCCCACCTTCCTTCTTCCTCCTCCTCCATCATCTCCATCTCTGACATTAAATGATATGCTGTTTTATTATTTTGTAATAATTATATTATACAATGAAAATGAACATCTGTGTCACCATCCTCATCATTGCCATCTCCCTCATTTCCTTCAGCATATTCTCCTCTATCATCGTACTCTGTTGCTACTCCTGCTATTGCACGCCCTCCTTCTCTTGCCTCTGAGCAAACTATGTATGGTCCATTCTGAATAATCCAGGGCTGGAGTGGGAAGAGAAATGGAATGATTCTTCCTTATCTGAACAATGCATGAAAAATCTGGAGGACACCACTTGAAACTCTGGAGTTCTTTTTATACTAACTTCTCAATGGAAAATGTCTATTCTTCATGCTCTCATCCAAAGTGCTATTAAGTTATGTTTAAGTTTCCTGTTCATATATATTTTTTTGAGTTTGTCCACCTAGAAGCATAATTTTGAACTGGACTGCTATTGTAATTCTAGAAATTCTTAAAAATCATTTAAGAATTGTTGTCAAGGTAACAAGATGAAGGGAACAGGAACCATTGATTCCTTTCAAATTCTCAAGTTGTACGGATGGTATATAATATTAAAGCACTCATTAAAGCATGTAAGGGCCTTGGCCCACTCCCTAAGGCTATCAAATGCTTCCCCAGACACAGTCATATTTAGCAGACTTCAACAGATCATTTCTCAGCACTCCAGCTTAAATCAATGTTTGCTTCTTCCATTTACTTATCTACAACTTGTTAAATGATATCCACACACTTTACCTAAGACCTTACTGGTTTTGCCTTTTAGCCACATTGTGGTTAAGCCACCCAATCCTGGAAGTTTTTTTTTCACAGGGAATAACATTGAAATTCTATATATAGTAAAGCAAAGGAAAGATTCCTATGGGTATCCAGAAGCCACAGTTCACAAAGCAAACAAACCAACAGACAAAAAAATAGCAACATTGAACTGAACTGATATTCAATATATCTCATTATGTTGTCAACCAGAAAGAAAAGAGTAAGGGACCTATATGAGAGTGTCACAATTGCAGCTTTTTATTAGGCAAGAATGTACACCATGACTGAAAACATTAAATGTTATCTTATTTTATTATTCTGTAATCATTGTATCATACAATGAATATGAATACTTACCTCAATTCCCAGCATACTTTGGAAAGTTAATCATATTTACTGAAATGTGAAAACTAGAAACATTTTTATTTTAATGGTAAATTATACTCTTGACCAACTGTCTTCAATGGTTATAATGACTTATTAACAGATAAACAGAATTGTAAAATGTAATATTGTCCTGATTATCACCATTTTATTGAACACATTACTACTAAACAAGCCCATTGTGTACTCATGAGGAATAAATAGTGTGTATATTTGCAACACAGTTGTCCTCAGATATTCAACCAGACAAAATATATGTGTCCATTAAAATAAAGTTATTCATATTCCATTACATGTTTAGAATACTGGAAGGATACACAAAGAGAATGACAATCATTTCATCTGATACAAAAACTACTAATTAAAAGTGTGTCTGGAGAGAGGTTTGCAGGAAGATGGTGGAGTAGGAAGCTCCACCAGAACAACTATTAAATAGGTAGGAACTCAAAATAACTATTTTGGGACTCTGGAAATCAGCAGAATACTGTACAGCATAAAAGGAGAAGCAGGAGGAAGAGACTGGTAAAAGTTGTGGTAAATAAAATAAACTGCTCTCTCCTTGATACAGTTAATATCATCCAGTCCCCGTTCTCATGATAGGCAGTAGTGATATCTGGCCCCGGGGATAGGTGGTTAGTGACAGAAAGGGACATAAAAATAATTCATTTCCCAGGATGTGGGGTGAGCATGGGCAGTTTACTGATCGTGTCTTGATTACTACTGTGTATTGCTGGATACCTTCCTTGTGCTGGTTTGAAGCTATTATGTACCCCAGAAAAGTCATGTCCTTTAATCCTTATTCAATATTGCTGGGTGGGATCTTTCTGATTGTTTCCATGGAGATGTGACCCACCGAATTGTGGGTGATAACTTTTGATTAGATGGTTTCCATGGAGATGTGTCTCTACCCATTCAAGGTGGGGTCTATTAGGCCTGGAGGACAGGATGCTTTCCCCCACGATGTGACCAACCACTGGCAAATATGTCCAAAACTTCCCCCACCCCAGGCCATGTCTTTTTACCCTCCAACAGCTGCAGTCTTATGATAAACTTCCATTACTCAACGTTCACCCTCTGGCAGCTGTACTCATGTGATAAAATTTCCTTACTCAATACCCGCCCTTCAACAATTACAACCCTGCATAACTAAGGCCGAGTTTAAATTTTAAATTTCACCAATGGAAGATGGTCAACTCCCAACTTAGCCCCCTGCTTCTAAAATCAACTAATGAAAATCTACCTAACACCTGCCCCCTAACTCCCTACCCCAAACTATAAAAACCCTATCTCCCACCATTTTGATGTGGTCATTTCTCTCTCAAAACACTGCCTGGGGGGCGGGCCGCGGTGGCTCAGCGGGCAAAGTGCTTGCCTGCTATGCCGGAGGACCTCGGTTCGATTCCCGGCCCCAGCCCATGTAACAAAAACGGAGAAACAGAATACAATAAAACAAGAAAATGTTTAAAAATGTTTCCCTTCCTTCCTTCCTTCCTTCCTTCTATCCTTCCTTCCTTCTCTCTGTCTTTCCTTTAAAAAAAAAAAAAAAAAACACTGCCTGGGCAGTTCTGTTTCTTCCCGAAATAAAACTTTTGCCTGAATTCCTTTGTTCCTGCCTCATTCCTGGTGAGTTTGCCTTTCAGAGTCACTTACTAGAGTCCTTTAAGAAGGAACCATATTGGCAAAAGCTTCAGAGCCAACAGAGAGGAGAGGGCCACAAAGCCAAAGACCTTTGGCGATGCAGAAGGAGAACACCCCTGGGCAATCCTTATGAGATGAGAAGCCAGGAGAGAAAGCTAGCAGACATCACCACGTGCTTTTGCAGTTGACCAGGGTGTTCTGGACCTATTGGCCTATCTTGAATCAAGGTATCTTTCCCTGGAGGCCTTAGTTTGGGCATTTTCCTGGTCTTAGAACTGTAAACTTGCAACTTAATAAATTCCCTTTTTAAAAAACCATTCTGTTTCTGGTATATTGCATTCTGGCAGTTTTTACAAACTAAAACATGGTTCTAAGGGCAACCCTTGTCCAACCTGCTCTGGACAAAGGCAGTGGAGAAGAATTCAAGACAATATGCTTCCTTAGGGCTGTGGTGTAGCATTGAAGGGCTGGATTTGCTGAGCAGGTAAGGAAAGTATAGCTGAGAGCTGTAGAAGAAACTCCTGGTAGGGGCCCTGCACTCTTCCTGATTCTTCTCTCATCCCTACCCCAGGGCAGTTGGGAGCTGGCTGGTGCTCCCTTTAAAGTCCCTAGCCTTATTCCAGATGGGAAACACTGACTTGGAAACTCCTCTCCTGCCCTGCCTCACATCTCAAAATTAGCCCTCCATGAAAAAGCAGCTTGAGACAGTGAAAGCAGTTTAAGAAACAATAGGGGTGAATGGTCTCGGGCAAAGTCTTACCTGCTTTAAGTCACAGTGGAACACCCATGAGAGGGAGAAATTTTGTTTCCTGGGAAGTAGAGGGGGCATTGAAACTCCTTAAACAGGGGAAATCTTAAGGTAATTAACAAACACAAGCAAAAGGCATGACAAGACAAAAGTCTAGAAAAGACAGGGAAGACTCTGCACTTTGTGTTTGCCTCGGGTGGACCTTTCTGTTAGACAGGTTTACACACAAGAATATTTCTGCCATATCACCAGATGATTACAAACTCAATAAACAGATATCTCACGGAATAAATCCCAGAGTTAATATTTTAAAATATCAAAATGTACAGTGTAACAAAAGATAAGACGCAGAAACAGGAAATGATACTTCATCTAAAGGAAGTGAACAAAAATTCAGAAAACATCAATGAAGAGGACAAGGTTAGGGACATAACATGGACTTTGAAATAAAATTCAATATGCTCAAGGAGATGAAGGAAAATACAGGAAAGGAACTAAAGGATATCAGGAAAACAATGAATAAACAATTACGAGAATACCAATAAAGAAATAAACATTTTAAAGGAAACAAATAGCACTACTGGAGTTGATGACCACAAAAACGAAATGAAAATTTATCAGGAGGGTTTCATTAGCAGTTTGGAATTGACAGAAGAAAGAATAAGTAAACGAATTTGAAGACAAGACAATTGAAATGAGGCAGGCTGAGGAATAGAAAGAGAAAAAATATATAAAAAGCAAAAATAGCCTAAGAAACTTGTAGGATGTGATCAAAGATAGAATATATGCATTATGGAGGGCCCAGAAAGAGCAAAAAAGAAAGTGGCAGAAGGGATACTCAAAAAATAATGACAGGAAATTTCCGGAACTTAACAGAAGATGTGAATATGCACATTCAAGAAGACCAGAGAATACCAAAAAGTGGAAACTTGAAGAAAAACACACTTTGCAACATAGTAACCAAGCCATGGAATGTGAAGAACAAGGAGAGAGTTCTGAAGCTCCAAGAGAAAAGTAATGTGTCATGTACAATGGAGACCCAATTAGTTTAAATTGCTCATCCAAAACCATACAAGCAAGAAGGTAGTGGGTTGAAATACTTAAAATGCTTGAAAGAAAACATTATCAACAAAGGATTTACATCTGGCAAGACTTTCTTTAAAAAAAATGAGGGAGAGATTAAGACATTCTTAGACAAAAAAAATGACAAAAGCTAAGACACAAAGACAAAAGCTGAGGGAGCTAATCACCACTAGAGATTGGCAAAAAGTGAAACCCAACTACGTGCTTTCTACAAGAGCTTCACCACTAGGGATTAGCAGAAGGGATAAAAAGCAAAACCCAACTACATGCTTCTTACAAGAAATGCACCTTAAATTCAAAGGCATACATGGGTTGAAAGTGAAAGGATAGAAAAAAAACATACCATGCAAATAGTAAAGAAAAGACAGCTGGGGTACTGTGGTGGTTTGAAACTGTATGTATCCCCAGGAAAACATCTTCTTAAAGTTAATCCATTCCTGTGGGTGTGGACTAATGGTTAGTAGGAATTTTGATGAGGCTATTTCAGTTAAGGTGTGGTCTACCTCATTCAGGATGAGTTTTAATGCTTTTACTGGAGTTGTTTACCAAAAAAGATAGATAGATAGATAGATAGATAGATAGATAGATAGATAGATAGATAGATAGATAGATAGATAGATACAGATAGATAGATAGATAGATGGATAGATAGAGAAAGAGAGAGAGAGACGAGAAAGAGAGTAGAGAAAGAACAGGAGCAAGAGCTGAAAGGAACAAAACCTGCAAGAGTAGGGAGAAACCAGCAGACACTGCCATGTGCCTTGCCATGAGGTAGAGAGCCAAGGATCACTGGTAGCCAATCTTCAGGAAAAAAGTACTGCCTTGATGATGCATTGATTTGAACATAGTTTCTCAGCCTCAAAACTGTAAGTTAATAAATTTCCATTGTTTAAAGTCAACCCATTTCATTGTATCTGCTTTCAGCAGCAAACTAAAACAGGTACCTATACTAACATTAGATAAAACAGACATTAAGTTAAAAGCTGTTAAAGGTGCTGACGAAGTACCTAAAGAAAAGGCTTAAATCCTAGGTAAAGAGGGCAGATTTGGAGGAGGTGGTAGTAGAAGGAAGAAGGGAAGGGTAACAATGGCTGTATTATGAGACTGGGAATTCAGAGTTCAAACGACATATCATGACAGACTTGCTGTAATTTTCTACTTTTCTTTTTACTATTAATGCTAGTAATTAATGGAAGTATTTGTCCTTGAGTGAGATGTCTGTCTCCCCCTCCTCATTGTGGATGTCGGCTTTGAGATCCAACAGTCTTTCTATTTGTGTGGGACAAGGACTAAACTACAAGGTTCATGGCTTAAAAGAAAAGAAAAACAGGGAAAAGGAAAGGGGGAAAGGCAAAATAAAAATGAAAAATTGAATCTCAAGGCTAAAAGAAACCTGTTTTAACTAAGGATTACGTAATCAATACTACTACTGTTTCTGGATGAATCTGAATTTATTATTTCAGTTTCAATAAGCATATATAAACTCTTTGTCTCTTAAAATATTTCCTTGATTGCAAATTTCTCTTAAGTATAAAAGGGTATTCAAGGGCGGTGCAACAGTGGCTCAGTGGCAGAATTCTTGCCTGCCATTCCAGAGACCTGGGTTTGATTCCCGGAGCCTGCCCATGTGAGAAAAAAAAAAAAAAAAGAAAAGAGTATTCAAGGCATACTATATGAATTTTAGGGGAATGCTATTCCAGGGGGCCTGAGAGGACTTGTGATCAAATATATCTATTTAAAACTTAAATAAACAATGTTCTTACTATTAACCTTTGTTGGGTAATTCCTATGCAGACCAAAAAATGTGATTTTTTTTTTTTATCTTCACAGCAACACTGTGAAGGGAGTTCTGTTATTCTCAGTATGTTACAGGTGATAAAACTGAGATCTGAAGAGTAGACGTAGCATTTGCAAAGCTGCACGGTAGAGTTGGAACTACTAGTCTGTGGAACTCCAGTGCTCTTAAGTTCTACATTACATTGTGAAATAGAGGCCTGTGGAATTTTCCACAGGAGGAGATGTGTGTAATGTGTAGTCATGAGGTGAGAGTACTGGAAACCTGAATGCGGTTCTGAATTCTTACGTGTGTTTATCGCATAACTTCCCCTAGGTCTTCGGTTTCCCTGCTGTAAAATGGGCATGAGGGTTTGGTCTACCTACCTCTACCTCCTGGGATATGGTGAAGGGCAAAGGGATAAACACATTAGCCTTTTGGAAGCAATAAAAGAAATACAAACATAAAGAATAATTATTTAATGCTATGAGATACATTAATATCCTACTTTCTTAAATGACAGATGAAGATGCAAGTATAAGCAGAACAGAGTTGTTCAAGGACCAGGATAACTAAGGCAGATAATGCAGAGTAAAATAAAAGAAGACTGGTGTGTGGGTAGGGGAGGACAAGAAAAACTTGGTGGACCATACCTAGCAGATGGAGTTCAGGGAAACCATATATAGGCCAGAGTTTATCTAACAGCTCCAGGGGAGAGAGGACTTGCTGGGCTACACAGAAAATCAAATATGCCAGTGCAGAAAATTATTTGGGACCAGAGGACTTAGTATACCTGTTTTCTAGAATAAAGATAAATATAAATCTGATTGTCTCTCAAATCTCAGACAAAAAAAAAAAAAGTATTGCATATAAAAGTAAAATGAGGTAAATATGGAATGGGCTTTGAAATAAGAGGGCATCCCAAATCTCATTTCTGAATAGGAAGACTTTATATACATTGATATCGATATAATTAACTCTCTTCTCTTGAAAATTAGTCTCTATGTGTCACCTCCATGTTTACTCCTACTTTCTCCTTAACCCCTGGTAATTCAGATTCTATTCCTAGCAGAACAGTATCCTGCTTTTCTTCCTTTTTTCTTAGACTGCTCCAATGCTGAAAATTTATTTTTTTCTCTCCTAATCTTTGAAGGAGGTTCACTTCTTGGCCATCTGCTCTTTGCCTTGCACACATACACATTCTACTTTCAATATGCTATCTCTGTTCACCACTTACGCTTTCACATAAATGACTTCAAAACTTTTGCCCCAACATATCGCCTTTTCTGAGCGTTGGTTAGGCATTTCTCAGTCTTCCAGTGGTCCATATCTGCTCCTGTCTATAGCTTACTATGTATCTTCTCTCTTGCCCTATAAACTGTCTTGGCTCCTTGCTCTTCTTTACATTTTCAGTTATGCCACCATTTTCTTAATCAGTCAAGTCCATAGCCTATGGGTTGGTCATACCCAAAAATAAGCATCCCATTTGACACAACAGGGAGAATTATCTTGCAGTCAGATCACTGCCACATTGGTGAGTAATAGTTGTCCCTTCTCCTTGGCCCCACAAAGTAATTTAATCTCTAGAACTATTCCTTTCTTTCTGTAAAGTGTTTCTTCCATCCATCTGTCTATCTAGCCTTTCTCATTGCCAGCACCCTAATTGAAGTCCTAAAGCTTCTGTCTTTTGACAGTTGGCAAGCTTTCTTAAATTGAACCACAGACTCAGACCTTTAGTCTTTTCAATACACTATTTACATGTTTGCCTGATTAATATTCCTAACTGTTGGTGCTATATTTTTTGTTTTAATCAAATCACTCTCTTAATAAATAATACTGTCATTGGCTCACCAGTTAAGTGGATAAACCTCAAGCAAATGTTTTAGATTTGCTTGTCATTACTTTCAACATTTTCTTTCATTACTCACATCAAAATCCTCCGCCTCTCAAAAATGGCTTTTTTTTTTCACTGCCTTTATACATGCCTTATGCTTTACTGCCTTTGTGCCATTCCATCTTACAGTGAGTCCCCTCATTCCATTTTTGTGCCTATAGCTTTTTCTTAACTTGAATTCACTATACCTCTTTTGGTTTGCTAAAGCTGCCAGAATGCATTATACCAGAAATGGATTGGCTTTTATAAAGGGGACTTATTAAGTTACAAATAGTTCTAAGGCCATAATATCCAAACTAAGACATCCAGAGAAAGATACCTTGATTCCAAAGAATCAAATGGTATCTGGGTTTCCTCTGCACATGGGAAGGCACATGGCTGGCATCTGCTGGTCCTTTCTTAGCTTTTATTGGACAACTCTGGATTTCTTCTCTTAGCTTCCCTTGGCTCTCTCTAGGTTCTGACTTGCTTAACCTCTCATGGAAAAAGCACATGCTAACATCTCCTGGGCTCTGTTTCCTTTCTAGGGTCTGTCAGCTCTTTCAGCTCCTGGAATCTCCTGGGGAGATGTGTCCCCACATGATTTGTTTCCATGCATTTCCGAATGTGTCTGCATCTCTGTCGGCTTTGAAGCAACTGTGCTTTTCCAAAATGTTTCCTTTTTTTAAAGGATTCTAATAAACTAATTAAGACCCACTTTGAATGGGTGGAGTTACATCTCCATCTAATCGAAAGGTCACCCCCACAACTGGGTGTGTCACATCTCCATGGAAACAATCTAATCAAGGTTTCCACCCTAAGCAGCAGGTCTTCCTCCCACAAAATTGTTCTAGGGAAAAGCACATGGTTTTTCTGGGGTACATAATAGTTTCAAACCAGTACAGCTTCTTAGAACTTAAATCCTGTTTTCATTACCTTTTACTTGCTCATATATAACTGTTGCATGTGTTCTATGTGTGTCAACATGAGTGTGGAATGTACAAAAATAAGTGCATACTAATAAGCAATAATATGAGCTCCTGTCCTAAGGAGCTCTATAGTCATACAGACTCTGGACCTCTGAGCCTCACCTTGTATCCACTCACAACTTGAGAAAACACATAGCTCTTCCACCATGACCTAAAGGTCAACCTCCTAATACTCATGGACAATAGGACTATGTATACATACTCAAATGTCTCATCTTGTATTCGTACTCATTCATCAAGCTAAGAATCCCTAAGCCATGGCAGATACTCCCTATGATCACCTCCTATCTCTGTTGTTGCTAACCTTGGCAGCAATAGTCTCTCTTCTTTCACCTGGTGAGAGAAATGCCAGTGGTAGATCATAACCTCGAAGCAGCAGGAAGAGAGTGTTGGGCTTCAACCTGCCTCCTTTGAGAAGCAGCTACAGAGCTGTTCACCAAATACAGCACCTGCTGTTGGACTAGTGCCCAGTGCCAGGGAGTGCTCATCAGCACACAAGGCACGGCTCTGCCAGAAATCAGTCAGGCTCCATGTTTGCATCCAGATAAGTTGCAAATGTAGCAGAAACAGGAACAAATTTAGGAATAACTCCGTGTGTGGTTGGAGATGGCAGTGGGATGAGAAGGAGAAAGACAAAAAAGGACATAGCAGACTATGGGTAGGATAGCCTTCAATTGAGAATCAGAAAATCTAGGTTTGAATTTTGGCTTTACAATTATTTCATGAATGAGTACTGTTTGTTAGATCAAGTTTTTATCTGTTAAAAAGAAAGGTTGGTTTAGATGATTTTCTGGGTTATTTTCAACTCTTAAATCTATACGTCTATGATTTTATGAAGAAAAATATCAGTAAAAAAGAAAGGGGGACATACAGTAAGTATGCTGGAACCAGAGATTACCCATCTATTTGTTTCACAATCTTCTCCAATCTTTGTTATATTAAGAAATTAATCAAAGACAATTGTACAAATTTAACACTGATTTCCCTCAACCTGTCTCTCCCTCCCTCCTGCCCTCCCTCCTTCCTTTCTTCCTTCCTCCTTTTCTCTTCTCTCCTCACACCTCTCCTCTCCTCCTCCACTTTTCTTTTTTTCTGTTCTCCTTCTTCTTTTTCTTCTTCTCCTCCTCCTCCTCCTTCTCTTCCTCTTCATCTCTCTCTTTCTTTTTCTTTTCTTCTATTTCTTTACAAACCAGCCTCAGTTGCCACCAGAAACTCACTGGGGGCTCCACAGAAACAAATCATTTGGGGACACATCTGCTTGCCAAACCAAAACAGAAATTGCATTGAAGGGGTAGCTGGGAACTCCAGCACTGGCTGGAATGAGGATAACGAGAGGTTAGAATAGTGAATCAGGCTTGCCCCTCAACCAGAATCCAGGTGCTCTGACATCCCTCACTACCCAATCTGACCCCACCTGGGTTCAGGTGGCCAATTGTGCCATGACGCCTTTAATTTACCAGGAAAGCAAGGTAACAGGAAGGCCTGTGCTGCTTACCTAGTGTCTCCTATCTCCTTTCCTGCATTGGAAATGTTCGAGTAGAGATGGGAAACTTCTGGTAAATCCCGTATATCAAAGATCCTCTGATCTCTTTCTCTAGATCAGAGATGTTTAAGCCCTAAACATGACACATAAAAGAAAAGAAAATCCTAACCTCAATTCATTAGCAAAACATTACCTTCTCTCTACTCACACTTTACCCAGGCTCGGTGTCTATTTATTTAAGGCACGTACCTTGTGAACAGTCCTTTCAGGATCCTGCTAAGATAATGTAGAAAGAAGAGGAGATTTATGTTTTAAGTAATTTTGTGAATAATGGCTGAATATTACTTAGAATCAATACTTGGGCAATGAGAATGATATCACCATAATTAATGAAAATTGCTAATCATTATGGCATACTGTTTGTCATGAATCCTTGCATGCCCTCCCTCAGCCCACATAGTACATTACGGTGGTTCCAGAGGAGGAAGAGGGGTGTGTGTGTGTATGTGTGTGTGCATGTATTTCACCTCCATATCATAGCTCCACCTCCTTCAGATTGAGACCAAATAAATATGATGAACAGATTTTAGGAAAAGGAGTCTGGATAGACTCTAGAAAAAGAAATTTTGGACCAGCTTACACACCCATTCAAGATATCTGGTCACTTTATCCAAGAGTAAGCCTAGATCTTTTCTTTCAGTGTTTTCTCTCTATGCATTTTCCAAACCCTTTTTCCACTATTACAAGGAGTAATTTCCATTACAAGGAGTGAGAAATTGCGTAGTGAAACGGAATTTACTCCAATCCAACATGAGGTTTGGTGGCATTGTACACCCACAGGTAAATTATTTACCTTGTTAATTTATCCTATCTGTAAAGCCAAGACAGGAACACTTCAAGGTACACATGATGGCTGGTTGAAGAAAGAGAAATGGAAATGCAAGCTTCTGGTAGCAGATAATGAAGATGATAAAGATGATTGTGCAATAGAAGCCAGTATTTAACATGTCAAGCACTTTGCTTAAAGCTTTGCATGTATCAATCCAACAAGTCTATGATACAAATACATACACAGAAGAGTTGACATTCAAACCCATATTCATTTGAATCCAGTGAACCTATTCTTTATATTTCATCCTGTGTCTGACATCACCAGTTTCAATATAGAACAACTGACTGAGAGGTACTGTTCTGGAGACAGATCAGCAAAGTTCAATTCTAGCTCTTGTGCTCACTTTTTATGAAAAACTTTGAAAATTCTTAAACTCCTTTAGCCCTCCATTTATTCATCTTACAAAAGGAAATATTAGCATTTATCTTGCATGGTTGTTGTGAAATTTATATTTATCATCTACTAGATATTGACACAAAATATTATGTTGTGAAGCTCAAGAGTGGATCACACCTACTATCCAGGTTTCTAATACCATTGGTTTAGAAATACTAGTGGTTTCTGAGACTATTCTTCAAGAAAAGGAACCAGTGTTTCTTGAAGAAGTGTCTCATTCTGGAGCAGGAAATATGTAAGGTGAGCCTGGAGCAATTTTAGTGCCAGAAAGTAAAGAAATGCTTAAAAACAAACACACACTTTAAAAAATGCATCAATGATGTGACATAGACAACTGAAAGCATTCCCAGTGACCTATGCTGGAATAATTTGAGCAACAAACCAAATAAAGTAGTATTGGATTATAACCCAAAGTATACACTAAATATCCATGAGTTGATACTAATACAGATGATTGAAGAAATAAATAAGTAGGGGATAATACACACATTTCATGTGCACATGAATAGTAAATAATTTATGTAGATATTCCACATTCGAGGAGGTGGAACATAATTCCCTAGTCTTTAAGTGTGGGCTATACATAGTTACTTACTTCTAAAGAGTATAGTATGGAAAGGAGAATTAAATAGTAGCTTTATTGTGGAGAAACCTGGCAAACACTACCTAAGCCGAGTGACCTGGGTTAACATCAACAGTAATAAGACATATTGATTGCATGTACCCTTGTTATGATGTGATGAAAATGGCACTTTACTTTTGTGATCTTCTTTCCCAAAATGTATAACCCCAATCTGCTCATGAGAAAAATATCAAACAAATTTCAATTGAAGGAGAGTCTAAAAAGTAGTAGACCTGATCTCAAAACTGCCAAGGTCATCAGAAACTGATGAGAAATTGTCACCATCTAGAGGAGCCTAAGGAAAGAGCACAAATGTAATGTGGCTTCCCAGATGAGATCCCAGAACAGAAAAAAGGACATTAGGTACTTTGGAAAACTAAAAAAATCTGAAAAAAAACTATGGACTTGGGTTAATGATAATGCCTTAGTATTTTAGTTCATAAATTGCAATACATGCACCCTACCAATAATAAATTAATAATAGGGGAAATTGGGGTGGGGTATAGGGGAACTCTGTACTACCTTTGTAATCTTTATAGCAAATTTAAAATGTTCTAAATAAAAATCAGAAGTTTTTTTTTTTAAACATTGGACCCCTTCTCTTCATTTATAACAGTTAATAAACAATTGTTAATGCAAGGAACGCACAGCAGAGGTATGGAATTTAGGCAACGAATTCCAGCTGTGCATTTGAACTAGCCTTTGTTATTGATGAAATTATACTTCCTTTTCCCTTCCCAGAATCCCTAACGTGATTTGTAAGGGAACCTCGGTCAAAAGAAGGATCTCTCTGACCCAGAGCCTGGGAATCCCCTGGTGACAAAAAAGTGGGGTTAGGAAAGATTTCCAAGGAGCTAATAGTGAGGAAACGTGTCTTGTTAGGTTCCCTGAGTAGAGGGCACAGATTGCTGTGGTTGATCGCAGAGATGTTATTTTATTTTTTTCTAACAAGACTGATGGAGCCTCACCACCCACTCATTGAGGTCTCCAGGCTACCTGTGAGCAACTTCCCTCTCACAAATATTCATCTGACAGCAGTAGGCAAGGTTAGAAGGTAGAGCACAGGAGAGCTGGAGGAGGCAAAGGGGAAGTTATTCAGCTGAAGAATGGGGAAGGAGACACTGATTCTCTACTTTAACAAACAACAATAAGAAAAACAACTCTTGAACTGCTCTGTGCTGGTATCCCCACAACAGCCTTGTGCATTTCCAATTCCCTCATTTCCCCAGGTCCCTGTATCAGCAAAAGACAGAGTATGCTCTGTGACCACAAGGCAATCAGAAAAACTGCCAATTCAAGGAAACTTGGTGGAGAGGAATGATGTGGTAATTCCAGGTAGCTGAGGGATGAGACTCAGCTAGCATAGCAGAGGAGGAGTGTGCAAGACCCCCGATAGCTCTTTTCCACTGAAAGGTGTGTTTACAAGCCTGAAACTAGCACCTTTCAACCTTGGGCCTCCTTCCACTCCCCCTTCTGGAGCCATGAGTAGGAAAAGCTCATATAGTATATCCCAGATATGCAAGCTGACTATTGAAAAGGCAGGGGTGATTTGTTTCTCTTGGGTGGAACAGAAGCTCAATTGGCATCTGTCCAACTGCAAAAGCTGAGCTTTCAGATATTAAGACTGCACTTCGTACTAGTTATGCTAACTGCTTAGAGGTGACTTTTATTCAAAGACGGATTGGATGGTGTGCTCCAGAGCTATCCTCTGCCTCAACCTATTGTTAATAATCTCCTCTTCACCTTCAGTGCCACACAACTCTATAGGGTTGTCTAAGCACCTAAAGAGAAGGCTTAAATCCTGGTCAAAAGGGCAGAATTTGGAAGGGATGGTAGTAAAAGGAAGAAAAGAGATGACAATGACTGTATTATGAGACTAGGAATTCAGAGTTCAAATGATACAACATGACAGACTTAGAATATGGAGTTAGCCAACACAGACCTTAGAGCAAAAATGCTTAATCTGGCACTTAATTAGTGTCTTAATTAGAAGATACCCAGGCAATGAATGTGGAACTGTCAAATCTTTAGGGGCCTCCTTTGCTTCCATTTAAACAAAAATTTTGCCCTCTCATGGATCTTTTGCCAATTTTAAAATTCAAGTCTCTTTATGCAAAGGCCATCTGTGATCAAGCAACAGAAAAAATGGGTACAAACTGAAGGAGGAATGGGTAGTGATATTGGATTCCAATGTCTCCTTCTGTCCTGTTAGCCCAACAAAGTCCTCTCTCATCCCTATACCTCCAAGTGATTGGAAGAAGCATCTATTGATGATATCCTTACTTTCTGTCTCTCTTATCTCCAATCTATCAGCTCTGCTAAAATTATGATCTCCTGTGACTCTGCTTGCATCCTCTGTAAACCATTTGCTAAAAATCTACAGCAGTTTCCTCCCATACTAAGTCTGTTTTCTTTTCTCAGCCAGGATTTCGATGGCTTCCCTAACCTGAATCTGTTTCTCCTCATTTTCCCACCAGATACTTTGTTCTCATCTCACCAATTAATTCACTACCATCAAGGTTTATTTAGGTCATCATTTTATTGTTTTCTATTATTTCATGAATGATCTTGATTGTTTATGTGCCAAATCATTCTTTAAAAATGATGTAGTTTCATGCCTTAGTTTTTCTTCAGCAGCTCAATTGCAACTGTCTTGAAGGAAGCAAACTATATCTGTGTTTCTTTGTACCTTCAAAATCCTTGGCCTAAAAGTTAGGGCTCATATGGGGTACTGAATAGTTTGCAGCACCTGGTGTCCCCAGTGGTACAGTGGGAGACTTCTGGAATCTAGGTGCATGGGTTTAAACACTGATTCCACCACCTTTTAAGTGGAGAATTGTTAGGGAGCAGCTAAATGGGAGTCAAAATAGTCCTGACTTCATAATTTTGCTATAAGAATAAAATAAATTTTAATTTTATACATTTTTTAAATTTCATATTAAACCCTTATAACAGTGGCAAGCACAAAAGAAGTGCTGATTGAATGGTGGCTTTTGTGATTTATGTTCTTATTATTGTTCTTATCACTCTCTTATGTCCAATAACAAATATGGTCAGGGCAAAACAGGCATTCCAGACCCTTTTTCCATCTTAGGCTCCTTCCTATTCCTTTAATGTAGATGATTTCCCATTGCTTCTTTCTTGGAGAAACATTTAACCATGGCCACCAGACGGCTATGCCTTATTTCACTTTTTTTTTTTTTTTAAATAAAATTGCTGCTTCTGAGAGGCAACTTTGCTGGGTTTTGTGCATCATTGTCATTATCCAGGGCAAAAAAAACACCTGGCACTGAGAAGCACACATGTCCTGATCTCTAGAAGGATGTTCTCTGATACGTGGCAGGGTGAGTCATCTGGCCTTCCCCCGGGCCTGGCTGGGGGGAAGATCCTTCATCCCATCTTCCTGCTGATTACCAGTGGCTTCCCAAGCCATCTAATATCCAGAGGTGCACCCTACATGTAGACATGTGCATGCTGGATGGTGGAAAAGGCCACTGACACTCTCAGTTAGCAAACAGGCCTATCTGAGTTATTAAAAAAAACAAAAAGCAAAACAAAAAACAAAACAAAAAATAGAAACAGTCTTCTACTAGGTCTGCGGTCATCTCAAATATGTTAGGCCACCCATCTCTTCTCTGGATAGATAAACCACAGTTACACATGAAAACTCTTTGGGGGCCCTTTGTGAGCTAAAGCCTTAAATGCCCCCCTGCCATTTGTCCTTTCAGTATTTATCTTCTGGCAAGGTAGTGTTTATCAGGCTACCCTCTTACCAAAATGGATGTTGGCTATTTCTCCCTGCCTGGGCAAGATGACTCTCTGAAACATTAAATAACATTCATTCAACTTCCAACACAGATTTTGTCTTATGATTATCACAATGTTGCTCCAATATTTCTCTTTTGTTCCTATCCTATTTGTTCTTCTCTTCTTCTCACTCCAGCTTTTATTTCCCTGTCAGACAGGTTTGGAAAGACACAGACCCAAGACCAGCCCTCCAGGAATCTGTGAACAGCAGGGCCATCTGGAGAGGTTCACTCTCTCCTTGCCTGTTCGCTCTCACTCACCCCTCCTTCTGCCCACGCTTTACCCCCAGTGGATTGTGTTGAAGACCTAAAACAATCCTGGCAAGGTCACACTTTTGATTCTTCTGTCAGTTTAAATTATGTCTCAGCTTTTATATCTAAATCAAAATACAAGAAAATAGAAAAAAGAAAGAGAGACAGCAAAGAGACATGGCAACATCTTACAGCAAGGAGAGAATGACATTTCAATTGGCCAATTGATCTGCCCCCTTGACAGCTGCCTCCCTCACTCACCCCAAGTTCTTATTTAACATATACACACTCTGAGAACACTCAAGCTCTGTGGAAGGAATGTACGTCTTTACTGGGGAGTAGGGGGATATCATATTTTCCTATAATGGCAAAAATGTGAACACTATTTTAAGACAATCTTTTTTGCTATTAAAATGTTTCATCATTTTTATCAAAATCAAGCTACTTATACCCAGGACTTATGACTGCAGCAAATCTGGATTTCTATGTTCTTATACATGAGCTCTAGTCTCCATCTTTTGTTTGGATTAGCAATTACCAAGATAGGATCTTAAAACTATGTTCTACTATTGGGCTTTGTATAAATAACATATTTTCATGAAGCCAAGGATAAGAAATGACTGACTCAGTGCCCATGGTAGCTTTACATTGATCCTGACCTTTTATATACTTATTCCTAATCAACAAAAGTGAAATTCCTTTATGTATTGCTATTGAGTTGACCTGGAGTTTTTAACTTTTAACTGAAGAGTAACCATAGAGAGTTTTCTAAGACATCTGTCCTTTAGTTTATTACAGTATCAAAATATGGTGTGGTAGTTATGAGAAACATTGACAGAGTTAGTTGCAAAAACTTGTAGTGTGCTATACAAGTATGGTTACCACTGTATTTAATATGACATGAATTGATACTTAACTGATTATATTACCATCTCATTTAAGGTTTTCTTATTAATTGTGAGTTTTTCTCCCATTAGAACACATAGTTTTCTAGGTTTTTATCCTTTCCTCAGAAAACTTTAGACTTTATAAGTTTCTGAGTCCTCATCAGTGGGCTAGAATTTTTACTTTTTGTCCTAAAATAGTATTAGATTTATACTGATATAGCCGTATATGGGCCAGCATCTCTAAAAGAGGGGATAAAAACTGCTCAGGAAGACATTGGACTCCTTGAAATAATTTAATACTAACATTTTTAAAAGTCAAAAGGCCCAATTCCATTTCCACCACACAACTGTGGGATCATTAATTGCCATGTTTCTAAAATTTGTTCGTTTTTTTATAGATCTTAACACCACCTGATATAGCTAATTCCTAGTGTTCATGAAGGTTAAAAGTGTGAAAATGTTATATCTTTGGGAAGAATTATGTGTGATTATAAGATATTATTGGGCTCTATTGATAACTTTGCATCTATTAACACCATGGACTGACCCTTTAAGCTAATAGGCACTTTTCATCTCAAATTCTGCAAAGACAACTCTATTCACTAGGTATGGAAAAATAAATATTTCAATTAATTTTATACATTCTTGAATCATATCCAGTGAAATGGTCAGTGGTTAGAAAGAGCCCTGTGGTACTTTAGAAATCGAATGGTTGGTTGTTACTTTGAAAACCCCTTTTGGGGTAGTAAGGTTACAAATGGTTGTTTCTCACAATACCCCACTACAGCAGTTACAATAGAGGTTGTCACTCTTGTTTCCCCATTGTGTCAATAAAAAGACAAATGCTGATTTCACACCCCACGCATCCAATATTCTCATTTTAGGCTGTAACTAGGAATATGGTCACTTTCCAGATTATGTGCCAAACCCCCTCAGGAGTACTATACTTTAACTTTCTGTGTCACTGAGACTGAACTATAATTACATGAGGTGGTGAAATGCAGATGACGCTTAAATGTGTTAACTACAAGACTACTATGACGCTATTTCTCTATTCCAACTCAATCATACATTTTTCTTTGGCTTTTTGGAATAAAAAAAATTCCTTATATTTTGTTGATTCCAAATAAGCTTAGAGTAAAGGATTGTTTCACAAGTTATTTTTGTTGGCTAACTCAAAGCTAAAGTAGAGAAAAGGAAGAAAGCAACTTTAAGAATTTAGTCTATTTTACATGGGAATGTAATGATTCATTATTTGCATTAGACGACTACCTTTTCCCTTTTTTTTTTGCCTCTTAAAAGACCAATTCTTTTCTGCAATTCAACATTCAAGGGGTGACCAAGATAAGAGAAGTTAAGTTCTAGGCAAGGCCTTCTTTCCCTCCCCTAAATCTTAGTCCAGCAGCCACCAAAGCAAAGATAGAGCTTGGGGCAGGGAGTTTGGTCACTGCAGGGAGGCCACAGTGCTCAGTCTGGCTGATGGAAAGGGGAGGGCCTCAATTCTTCAAAATGTGAATGACAGCCTCATTTTTCAACATGTATGTCTAGCTACTTTCTAGGAATTGGATTTCACAGAGAGACTTCAGATCACAGTATATTTAAATTATTTGACTTTGTTTCATTTTGCTAAAACTACTGGAATGCAACATACGAGAAATGGGTTGGTTTTAAAATGGGGATTTAACAGTTTATAAATGTACAGTTCTAAGCCATGAAAGTGTCCTAATTAAGGTATCAATAGGATAATACCTTCTCTGAAGAAAGGCCAATGGCATCCAGGGTTCCTCTGTCACATAGAAAGGCACATGGCCGGCATCTCTCTGGGTTTCACTGCTTTTGGATCTGGCTTTTTCAGTTTCTGTAGGTCCTTGCTTGCTTCACCCGGGGCTTTTCTCTCTGATCATCTGTAAGTCCTCTCTTAGCATCTTCAGGGCATTTATCTCTCTAAGCTCTTTCTGGAATTTTTTTCTCTCTGAGCTCTCTGGGCTTTTCTTGTCTTTTATTCTCATAAAGGACTTCAGTAAAGGATTAAGACTCACCTTGAATGGGCTGGATCAGATCTCAAATGAAACAATCTAATCCAAATGTCCCACCACAATGAGTCTGCCTTCTTGGGAATGGATGAAAAGAACATGGCTTTTCTGGAGTACATAATGGCTCCAAACCAGCACAGATTTTTTCTTTCTTTCTTTCTTTTTTTTTTTGAATCTTCAGTAAAAATCCTCCACTGTTGCCTGGAGTCAGAGAGCACTGCTGGAGATGTGGACTTTTGTAACTGGCCTTTAGGGATGTTGAAACCCTTACTAGTCCCAGATGCCTGCTAACAGGTTATGAAAATTCCAGTGATGGTGGATATTAAATCATTTAGAGATAGTATCCCGTTTCTCAGTAGAAATCTTATCTAGGCTAGACATGCACAGGTTAATACGTTGCTTCCCTCCCTCACACCAATGAGGCCGTAGGTTGCGCTATTACTCTGCAAACTCACTTGGGCACTGTGGATCTTGTCTTCCACCAAGGCACTTATCAGTCTCATCATTTATTCCCACCTGAACGCCAGGATCTGTGAGGTTGATGCTGCTCTTGACATTCCTCTTAAAGTCTGTGTTGGAGTCTGTACTCTTCATGCAGATACCGAATCTTTCTAGTTCATTTTCAACAACAGGCTGGCTCCAAGGGTTTGGACACATCCAGAATAAGGAGGACCAAGTTCTAAGTTAGGCCTGAAGGCTTTTGCCATTCCCATTCTTGGTACCCTCCATAATACTTAGAAGATCCAGGTACTAGATTTGGTGCCTTTATATCTGACGACACTAACATGTTAGAGTGGTAGGATCACCGGCTGCCGCCTCCAGGCACACTCCAGCAAAGTTACTGAACATCTTCAACTTATCCACGAAGGAAAAACTACCAATACAATATAAGCATCACATCAAAACCTCCTGGCTCACCAGCATCACCACGTATTGAGGTGCTGAGCACTCATCAAGAGTCAGCAAGGTTGGTATAAACTTTAAGTGGTGCATCATGGCCTCTTTCTTTTTTGCCAGAATCATCTTAACTCAGATTTCAGCATTCCTGACCAAGCAGTTGTTCATTATGGGTGAGTCCAGCAGAGGCTTCCATGGTAGACGTTTTCTCTCATACACATTTACAGCCAGCTTTGGATCAGCTTTGGTGAGGCCTGAAACTTATACAATGTCCTATACAGTTTCAGGGGCTCCATTAAAAAATGAATACAAAATTAGGTACAACAGTAAACAGAAGTCTAAATAATTACAACTTAGTTATTATACTTAAGGACCCTGTGCAGAAGAGGGCAGAGGAAGTTTGAGCTTCTTTAGCCCTCAGGTAAATTTGTTTATAAATATATCTTTTAAACTTAACACATCTGAAAAAAATTTTTTTCCACAACATGACAATATGTCATATAAAGAACTAACTGGCCTTATAAATCAAGTATCGAATTAAAACATTCAGTGTGTTTGATTCGACCATTCACTTTTTTTTTAATGCTGTATGGCCAGGGTCACATTTCATTCTTTTTCCATGTGATGATCCTTTTATTGCAACACCATTTGTTGAACTTGTTTGTTTGCTTGCTTGTTTTCTTTCTTTCTTTGGTTGTTTGTTTTTTGGAAAGCGCATGGGCTGGAATAGAACCTGGATCTCCTGCTTGGCAAGCAAAAATTCTACCACTGAACTACCCTTGCACCCCCAACCATTCACTTTTTATTGTTTGCATACAATGATTTTCTGGTTGGGCTCTGCTTTGAGGAGAGTCCACAGACCAATAAGAATTATGCTTTAGCCATAGATAAATTTAGCTGTCAGAAGTTCAGCGTCTAGGGGTGAAGTGACACATATTTCTAAATAACTCAGTAGATGATCAAGTATAAAGTTCTGTTATATGAGTTCATTGGACCTAGGTGAACCATGAATATTTAAGAGGTGGTTTTTAGGCTGGGTCTGGAATGACAGATGACACTTGTAAGCACATTTGGGCCAAACAGGCTTCTGGGCAGAGCATCTTGGTAAACAAAAGCAAAGAAGTAGGAGATGAACAGCATATTTGGGGTGTAAGCTGGTATGACCAGAGCTTAGTGTTCAGGGTTGCAAAAGAAAGAGAAAGGAGAGACACTTGTAGTGGAAAAAAAAAAAAGGGAAGTTGGGGCTGAACTTAGTACAATATCGATATATTTTTTCTTTCCTATATGCCATGAGAAATCTGTAAAGTTTTTTTGAGCAGGGAGCTGGCAAGTTCAATTGTGCACTTTGGGCAGGATTTCTGGGTAAGGGTGGGACAGACCAGGGACTAGAGACTGTTGTAATTGTACCACTGAAAGCTGTGAAGGCCCTTCCAAGAAACTGACTAGGAATGGAAAGCGGAAGGCATATGTGGGATGCAAAGAAGAACAGTGATAAATAGCCCATTTAGACGAGGGGAGATATGCAGAGAGGAGAAAGAAAAGTAAAAGAAAACTAAAGTTTAAAATAAAAAAAAATAGGGCAGGCCATGGTGGCTTAGCAGGCAGAGTTCTCACCTGCCGTGCTGGGGACCCGAGTTTAAATCCTGTATCCTGGTGCCTGCCCATGCGAAATAATAATAGTAATAATAATAATAATAATAATAATAATAATAATAATAATAATAATAATAATTAGTCATGCTCTTAACTGAGCTGGAGATTCCTGAAGGAGGAAAAGGGTGGAGAGGGGAAATAGGCAGAATTCATATGAAGCATCCACAGAACCTCCACTTGGAGTGACAACTGTCTCTACAGTCAGCTGCAAAAAAAACACTGCTCATCCACTTCTGACCTAAAGTGGTTGGGTTCTTCTCTTAAACTTTGAGGTCATTCTCCTAACAGTTCTCATGGCATTCTCCACTTAATAGGATGGCTTCCTCAATCCCTTGAAATAATCCTATGACTCCAATCACACACTTTGCGTTGTATTCAATTGTTTGAAATTCATGCCAACTTTGTTATTACTCTCATTTCCTTCCCTGCAAGTTATTCTCAAAGTCCTATTAGAAAAGACTATAAGCATTTTTTTCCCCCAAGCAGAGAGATGTATTCAATTTTCAGGTACATTTCCTTGGTGACCAAAACAGAGCTCTTGGGGAAGAATGAGTGCTTAAAAACACTCATAGTCATCATTATCATAAAATCTGATGTTTATTGATTATGCTAGGTTTTATTACATATAGTAAATCCTATTCTATGACAACCTCACAAAATAGGATTTTACTCCTCTTTAAATGAGGAAAAAAGTTGAAAGAGTTTGGAAACTTCTCTAAGTCACTCTAGCAGAGTTAACATCCAGACCCACAACCATTCTGCACCAAAGCACATCACCTTTTCCATAAAGACAAGAAGAGTCTTCATATAATAATTTCCACTCTTCTCTACATTGAATACAGTTTAATTTTTCCTGTAATAAATTGGAATACACCTAAAGGTCTTACTGCATCTCAGTGTCAGATGAGATAAAACAATTATCTTGTTCTGTAGCTGTGCAAAAATGCTAGTTTTTGACAATGATTTAGAGATTAATAGAATTTTGCCTAGCAGTTTATTTTATGTACCAGTTTCATATAAGGAAGAACATTACAGGTGGATTATACATAAATAATAAATGAATACTTCCCAACTTATATTATGTTACAAAATTCAATTTGTAAGTCAGCTGTTTCAAAACTTAGAATGTATATTTTCCCATTAAAATTATTTGTAAGTAATTAATGGTCTTTCCTTCTATACTGCTTTATTTTTGTCTGTGTATTACCACACATAATTTATGCCATATTGCAGTTACTTATGTATCATCTCCTTCTTTCCTTCCCTGCCCCAGGTAGACTGTAAGCTTTCTGAAGTCAGGGCATGTACCTTGTCCTCATCATCTTATAATAGACCAGTTCAATGTCTAGTACAACCCTTTACTCAGAGCAGAGAAGCATTCCTTCATTTGCCTATCCCTATTCATTCTAGAATTTGTAGCATGTCTACCCCATACCAGACACTGGGAGAGATATTGAGGATACAAAGTGAGTAAAAGAGACATGGATTTTGTCCTCAGAAATTATGAGTTGGTGAGGAGGACATTATCAAACATTTCCAAAACTATATACTTAAAAACTGTTATAAATGCTATAAATAAAAAAGTAAGGAACATTAAGAGTATAAAAATGAGATACAATCAAATCTGAGGAGGTAGGATAAAAATGAAATAATAATTTTCCTATATGACAAATAAGATACATTACATTTGTAGGTGTGCTTATTATATATGACTAGCATAATTGGCTGCAGTAAGATTTTACTACTCTATAAACCGATGGTCATTTTCAACATTTCAATGGAAAGTACAACCTGATTTCCTTCTTCAAAAGCGCAAAATGCAACATGTGCCTTTTCCAAACCTCCATCTGTTGGCAGCCAAAATAGGCATCTGCCAATTTCTGATTAAAAGTTGGTAGAAAAGCCAATTTCCTTCCATCACTAATGATGCTATTGAAGTTGTGACACCCATCAGGTAAATAATGGCTTCCAAGTAAGTGGGAAGTCTGATCAGTCTTATCATGCTCTAGAACCATTTGGGATTTCCTTATGTGAGGATCCCTTACACACAAGAGAAAGAGAGACATATCATCAGACTTTTTTGGGGGGGTGAGGATGGGGCTTCATGGTCCAGGAGTTGAACCCAGGTGAGCATTCCACCACTGACCACTCGAACACCTACCAGGCTTTTTAAAATTTCCTTCCTATCCATTTTCCACCCACCTCAGTATTAGGACAACATTCTCCATGGTTTTCATATGAGAACTTCTTCAAGGACATTCTCAAGTTTCTGTGATGACAGTTGTCTCTTCAGGAGTCTATGTGAGGGCTGGCATGGATCTAATGCCTTTTGTTATTGTCCTTACACATGCACAGCCATATAATTATGCACACCAAATGTTGGATATTCACTGACTTTAGAAGCATGCTAAGTAGCATGGTAGAATAATTAGGGGAATTGGCTTTGATCACTGACTTTTGTGGAAGCGTCAAGTAAGAGTGAACAGTATTACTAAATTAGTAAGTAAAAATAATAAAAATTGATCAAAACTGAATACTCTCTAAATGTCTTTCCAACTTGAATAAGTCAAAATTAAAACTACTATCTTTTATTTGTAATTTCCATCCAATGTTGCTGGTTTTATTCAAAATGCATTTTTTTCTTAAAAAGTAGCTGATTCCATGTTTTCCCCTATTGCATGTATGTTCCTTTATCTCCTCTCTCCATGGATTATTCTACTATTCAATCTTTTGAGAAATGACTGCTATTTTGATACTGATTTTGAAATCATGCATGCCCCAAACTTTGTTCATCCCAGTAAGCCTGTATCTTCAATCATTCTCGTTCTTAATAGAGCATTCAACACTCATGTACATATATAGGCTTTCTACATGAATGCAACAAATGGCAAGGACTAACACAGTTCTCTATTAAAAAGTGTTTGTTCTAAATGGCATCATAGGGATAAATCAAGTGTAAGTAATGAAGTCCTGGGCCCAGAAATAAAATATGGTACTGTTTATATCGAGGGAAGGCTGGACACCAGGCCCCTGCCTTGGGAGTGAAGAAGGACCATTCCTTCCTAAGTTGCCTCACACTGCTTTTGCACGCTCTGTTAGCATTTACTTTAAAATTACATCAATTTTGGTTTACTTGATACCTTTCTTCTTCACTGGCTTAAGAGCTCTTTGAATTGTTTCTAATGTCTTTGAATCCTTAGTACTTTACATGGTGGCTGGTACATAAAATGTGTTTAATACATGCTTATGAAACAAGGAAGGAGAAGGGAGAGAAGGGAGAAAAGGAGAGAAGGAATTTCAACTAGTAAGCAAGCCATAGGAAAAACACTGGAAATGTCAGAAATACCCAGGTCAATAATTTGGCAAGTTTTATGGAGCAGAGATGGAACTTTGTGGAGCACAAATGGAACCACTCTAAAATGGTAAGAACTGACTAACTCTAAATTTCTTCTAGCATTGTGCTTTAAATTTGTGAATGGGGGTTATATGTAAATACATTTTGCAAGGTGTATATGAATAGCATCACTGTGTAAGTGAATAGCAATAAATCCAGAAAAATAGATGGCTATTTTAACACAAAGATGTTCCTGACACTATTTTTGCAACTAATCAATATTTCAGAATTTTCCTTTGGAAACCTGTGAGTGCATACATTCTGGAGACATTTACTTGTCAGAGTTCAGATGATCTAAAAGGGTCCTATTAAAGTCCCAAGTAAGAGGAAAGGGGAAAGAAACATGTTTTTGTGGATTTATACTATGCAAAGTACTGAGCCAGGTGCTACGTATCTACGTATCTAAATGATCTAACTTAATCCTTATGGTAATCTAATTAATTAATTATCACTGTTTTATAAATGAGGAAACTTCTGCTCTGTGAAATGAAAATGAAACAACTTTTCCATTCTACAAAGATAGTAAGTGATAGAACTGTCAGTCAGATCTGATTCTGTTTGACTCAAAAGAATGTTCTTTCACTTCGCAAAACTGTATCCGATAATAAAACACATTTACATGGTATCTATATTGCGAAGCATGTCAATAAATATTTCATACACTCTAGAACATTGCTTCTCAGACTTTTCCTTTAAGGTATCCCAACAGTAAAGAAGAGTAAATGCAAACCTTTGGGCGCTGGCTGTGGTCATCCTATCTTTGAAAGGATACTAATATATTTGAGTTTTTTAAAATCTAGGTTTAACTAGGTTCTTGGAACTTCATAAATAAGGACACTTGGTGTTTATCTTCTCCCTCCTCTTCTCTTTCTCTCTTTTTTGGTAGGTAGGTTTTTTTTTTTCTTTTTAAGAAAAGGATAAAATGTAATGTTTTAGTTTCCCAGTCTGTTCAAGCAAGGACCATGAAATAGGTTGGGTTAAACATTGGACATTTCTTTGCTTATGGTTTGAGGCTGGGGAAAAGTCTAAATCAAGGCATCATCAAGGCAATGATTTCTTTCCAAAGACTGTGGCATTCAGGGCATGGCTGCTGGCGGTCTTTGGTCCTTAGCTTGTCCCATGACAAGGCACTTGATGGTGTCTCCTGGTCTCTCTCTTCTCTTCTCATTCTGTTGAAGTCCAGCCTCTTGCTTCCTGTGGCTTTCTCCCTCTCTGCCTGAATTTCATTCCACGTATAAAGAACTCCAGTACTAGGATTAAGATCCATCCTGATTGGGTTAGGCTACACTATGACTGAAGTAACCCCCTCAAAAGGTCCTACTTACAATGAGTTCACACCCAGAGGAATGGATTACATTTAAGAGCATATTCTCCTGGGGTATATATATTTTCAAATAACCACAGATAATAGAAATTTGAATGCAATAGTGGGGGTGGCCTGGAATTTTTTTTAGTATATTAGAAATAAATCATCCTTTTCTGTCATTCGGTAAATCATTAGACCTTGGACATGGAAGAAGCCATGTAAACCATCTATTATAACCCATCTTTATACTTAGGAGATAGAAAAACCCAGACAATGAAAATTACAATTAGCCGCAGAACTAACTGGGAATAGATCCAGGCCTCAAATGCAGACCTCATGCTTCTTTGCCCAGTGTTGTGTCCATAGCAGATACCTCTAGTATTAATCATAACTTGGCTTTCTAAGAAAATATCTGGCTCTACATTTGAATTATATTTGGGCAGACACAATTTCTGAATTATAACCAAGACTTTAGATTGCCAGCTGGGCAGGATTCAGTAAGACACCCATTTGCCATTTAGAAGCTGAGAGATGAGAAAGAGGCCAAGATGGCTCACAAATGCCTACTCTCATCGTTATCAGTGACTTGGCATAGTTCACAAGAGGCAAAATCTGTTCTCCAGCAAAATTAAACTTTGCAGTTTCACTGGCTAATACTGTTGCTTTTTAATTTGGTTTGATAAACAAAATCCAAAGTGAATTATATAATATCTATTTTTCAAGAGCGTGCCATGGAATTAGAGGCTGTTTTGGGAATAGTTGCTATCTACAGTGAGCAGTTTAGTTTTTAATGAATGGATGAAAATAAAGAAGTTGTAGAGGTTAGTGGGTTCTGCAGTTAAAGTCCTCTGTCTGCCAGCTACTCACTGTTTAATCTTGGGAAAGCTGCTTCATATTTTGTTGCTTCACTGTGGTGAAGATTAAATGAATTAAATGTGGAAAACTTTGAAACAATTTTTGGCACACATCAAGAGCCCAAGGGAGTATTGTAGAGTCATGGGCTTCAAAGAGGGAAGGAAAAACTCCTAATTCTTGGATACTAGGCTGGAGATAACTCCACAATTTAGGACTGTGTTTCAAAGGGCTCCAGGAATTTCCTGCTCTCTTTCTAGGTGAGCTCCTAAGCTTAGAAGAGTTTCTCAAGGTCCAGGAAGCATTACATTTACATAAAACACCCAAATGACCAAAAGGCTTCTTCCAAGACTCCAGGAATTCATAGATATTTCCTATGTGAACTGCAGTTTGGCTCATTTAGAAAAAAGTATAATTGCAGAAAATTATCGGAAACTTCTATACCTACAATATCCACTTCAGCAAAACCGTGAGGTTATACTGTGGTATTTAAATTTTAAAAAAACAACTCAGAAGCTTTCCTAAGACAATTCTTGTTACTCTCCTCTTAACTGAATTAGTTAGTTAATATAATCAAATCACCATTTTCTCCAGTGATTGCAACATCTGGAATTTACAATGATTTGTCCTTTATATTGAACTTTTTGGACTTCAGCAAATCAAAACTGATAACACCAAACCAAACTCTTTTTCTTCTCTTCTGGAAATTAAAGAGGAGATAAAAACACATAACCACTGAATTTTTACACTAATATTATATACATATTTACATACATTAATGGAAAATTTTGCAATGTTCATCACCTTTTTTCTTGGTTTCTGATGGCCGTGATGAATTTATATGAGAACCTCATTTTTGCTAAGTTATTAGACATATACATTAAATATGGTTTCATAATCTGACTTCTTTAAACAAAAGAACTCTAATTGGCGGGCCGCGGTGGCTCAGCGGGCAAGAGTGCTTGCCTGCCGTGCCGGAGGACCCCGATTCGATTCCTGGCCCCAGCCCATGTAAAAAACAAACAAACAAACAAAATATAATAAAACAAGAAAATGTTTAAAAATGTTTCCCTTTCTTCCTCCCTTCCTTCCTTCCATCCTTCCTTCCTTCTCTGTCTTTCCTTCCCTTCCTCCCTCTCTCTTTAAAAAAAAAAAAAAAAAAAAAAGAATAAATCTCTCTAATAATTATTCAATTTTTCTGTATCTCCAATTCTCAGTTGCATATTTTTAAATTAAGTTCAATATTAAAAGTAATACATGCACATGGTTGAAATCCAAAGTGTACAGAAAGTGGATATTACATTTAATGGATTTTTAATAAACTGGAATTCAGAATTATGCTTATATTGCCTAGGACACAAGATAGACTGTTTTCAACTGAATCAAAAAGAACAAGTATAAAAATACTACATTTAACATCACATCTCTCTTACCTGAAATCTGTACATTTGTTTTAGCATTTTTGAAGATATTTCTTTCTGCACTCATCACTTTCCATCAACTCCTAATATTCTGCCTCTGGTCTCCTCATAGCAACAGCCTTAAAGCAAGAGCCTGTGGTAAGCATCAACAGAAGTAGGCAATGTTTCTATAATTTTGAGGGATCATTTTAGGGCTTAGATAACAATTTAACTGCATTGCAAGAAGAGAAAAGACAAGAGTCTAGTGAGGGAGGAGGGTTCTTGATATATAATAAAAGGACCAGGCAAACAGCAGATTAAGGTCAACTGGAGACAGAGAAAATGGCCAGAATACCCAATGCTATGCTAAGGATGCAAAGCCCTCGAGGAGCTGTCCCTCTAGCAGGACTTGGCAGGGAGACCAAATAAATCATTTAGGTATAGAGACATCTAAGATAGGGAGAGCACACAAATTTTGAAACTGAAAACTTTCCAATGTAAGGAAAATAAGTGGACTGCAAGTTGAGGAAGGTCATCAGAAGACCAAACAGGTAATAAGTGGGTTATCATAAAAGAAGGAGGACAAAAGTATAATCCCTTATCCAGGGAAAGACTCAAAGGTCATAGTTTACTAATATTAGACACCCTATGGTGTATGTGTGTTTGGTGATTGAAGGAGTAGAAAGTGAAGAAGCGGAAAGGGGAAAAGGAAGAACCAAGTTTGCAGCTTTGTTTTCTGATTAGAAGCGATGCAGTCTCGGAATTTGCTGGAAGATACTTTGGTTATGGCTCAATGAGGAAGACTGATAATGGGAATGTTATATAAAGTGCTGGAAAGGATAGTGATGCCATCTGTTTGCAAGAAGCCATTTGCTTTTGAAGAAGAATGCTAAAATCATAGCTTTACTGATGACGGGGTACTGGGTGATATGCTCTAACGGGGAGAATCTCAAACCATAACCCAAGAAAGAATGACTACCTCTATATCTTCCATGACTTTCCATGAATATCATCTTTCAGTAAATAATATACATAGAAAACAGGCAAACCTTCTTTCCAGTTCACAAAGAATATTATGAAGATCTGCTTATTAAAACAGTGTGTTGAATGCCTGGCAAATAGATAACATATTAATACAATATGATAATTACTTATTTCCATGGACCAGTACATCAGACAATGACTTTCAGATGCATTTCAAACTGAATTTAATTACTTTTCTGAAACTTGGAATAGTCTGTTGCTGTTTGGACAGATGCCAGGGCAGCACATCTAGCTGACATAAGCTAATTTATTCCAATCAGCACTCCTACATTACTTAATATCAGCCAGCTCATATATACCAGCTAGCAGGCATTTGCAGGTTTCTCAGAAATTAATTACAGTAGATTTACATTAATCATTAAATTGATAAAGGAGTTCCAAAGGAACCCTAAAGTTTTAAACCTGGTATTATTTCTGCTGGTAAATATAAGAGAGTCACAACTCTGGAAAGGTCCTCTGTCATCGTTGCTACCCTGGGCTACTTAAACAATAACTGAGAAGAACATTTGTAACACTTTCAGATTATCTGTACTAAATTGACAAATGAAATACATCTATTCAGTCAACAAGTATTTAGGGAATACCCATAATCTGCCAGGCACTGCTGGAGGAAGAAAGCCTAAATGGACCAAAATGGCCTCTGCCCTTATGAATCTATGAAAGTAATGTAAAATCATGGACAATTAGTTTATTCTCTAATAAACACAGAGCTGTTGAACATTTATAAAAGGGAAGGGGCAGCATAAGCTGTTATCTAAGTTGGCAGAGACATGTATCTCTGGTTGGAAATCCCTTGGCAGGTTTCTGGCTTGGTGGATTTGTTATAGCAGACAGGTTCTGTGAAGAAGGTATCAGCCCAGCAAGAGACATGGTCAATCAAAGCGCTTGGAGAAAGGGGTAAAAAAAGAGACCATTTTCTCTGTTTGGATAGTCTCTACTAGTTTTTAGAAACAACAACAACAAAACAACAACAAACACAAAAACCAGAATAGTGTATGTTTTCCCATTATCAGTCCAAGAAGGAAAAACAAGTGCTGCACTGTTGTGGTTTTAAAAGTCTTAGATCCAGGGCGGGCCATGGTGGCTCAGCAGGCAGAGTTCTCACCTGCCATGCCAAAGACCCAGGTTTGATTCCCAGTGCCTGCCCATGCAGAAAAAAAAGTCTTAGATCCAATTCTGTTTGTTTGATTTTTTCATCACAGGCCTAGTTAGTAATGGATTAGAGAACATGATAATTTGAGGCTATCACCCTGGAACACTCAAATAAGAAATGAATTATACCAAATTGAACTGTATGCAAGAACAATGGGTTGGTTCTCCTAGAAGACGTACCTTGGACTAGATACCAATTTGATAACTTGAAACAACTGAGAACTTAAAAGGAGAGTAAACAGATAGATTGGAGAATATTTAGGGGAGAGTGCTGAAAATGCTTAAAGATGTAGCATATCAAATAAGAAGGAGCAAAGACAAAATAGAATTTTTGTAAAACCTCATTATTTGGGGATGGCTAGGAAAGGATCTAAATCAGTAAAAATTCTAAAATATATAATGTATTTAAGGAAATGTTTTGTCAAGATTTTCAAATAAATGTACTGAGTCTAACTGCTGACAAAGTTTATCCAAGCTTGCTGGACTAGTTTTAATGAATAGATGAGACTGATTATAATTAGCAGCACTCATCTGTATAAAATGAGTATCTGATAATTTATTTAAATTGGCTCCCCCTTCCTTAAAATGGTCTGTAGAAGTGCTTTCCTTTAGAGTGAATTAAACTTAATTTTGTTTAGAGGCTTTTTGTGGATATATTGAGACATGTTCAAAGCTGAATGGAGGCATTTTGAGTTGCTATAAAGAAGAGGTTGAAAATCATTTATTTATAACTCTATTTATTGACCTAACAAATTTCAAGATTTTACAATAATGAAAGTAATTATAAACTAGATCATCAAATCTTATGAGATATTCTGAGTATATGTGAATCATAGATTAAACAAAATGCCAAGTATGCCAAGAGCGAACAACCAGTAAATACAGAAATATAAGGGCCTAGAGATTTCCCTGATTATTTCTTCAGACTGTATAATTCCCGCTTGTGCATTTAAATATTGTTAAGGTAAAAGTAAAATTATTATAACAATGTAAAAAGTCAACTAAAAATTAAATTAGTAAAATGCTCATTTTTCATTATTTCAATGGCTCTATAAAATCCAATTACAACATGAGCAATTATTCAATTAGCCAATATCTTGATGGATATTTAGTTTATTTTCTTTATTATAATCTCTGTTATAAGACATTCTGCTGTGAATTTTTTTTTATAGTTATAATATTAGATAGACAACTTTCTAGACTTGGGGCTGCTGGATCAAATCTATGCACAACTAATGTTGGACTATATTATATATTTATGCACAAGGGGCTCAGTTCCCAAATCCTTGTCCAGTCTTTTAGGCAAACAATGGTATCTCCTTTCCTTCCTCTTTTCCGCCCTCCCCATTTCTGCTTTTTCCTTCATCATTTGTTTATTTCCTATTTAGAACCATTGCCAATTTTTCTACTGGGACAATTTTTTACCCTTATTGATTGATAAGGGCTATTCTACATTAGGGATATCTATGTTTTATCCATGATGTGCATTGCAAATATTTTCCTTTAATTTTCATTTTTCTTACAAATGAGCTGTATGTTGTGTTTTTGTCATTAAGATGTTTTGTATCTTTTATGGTTACATTGATTTGTCGATCCTTTATTTTTTCTAATTTCCATAATGTTATTAAAATGTCCTTTCTTAGTATGCAAACTCCAACCAGCTTGGGAAAGAACCTATCAAGTTCTGTTGACAACTGAGAGAGCATGCTGGATGGCAGAGAAAGGCTGGACTCACTGCACCCAAGTGAAAGGACCAGTATCTGAGGTGGATGATAAGTACCCAACAATGCAGTCTGATTTATGGGAAATAACTCCAACTTTGGAGCCCTTAAAGATTTCTAAAGAGGTAATAGTTGGGAACATAAAAAGGGGCTTTGAATTCAGAGTTTGGATTCTGTATTTTAGTCTAACATAGTTAATAGTGACTCTGGTCAGAGAGTTCTGCCCAAAGAAAACAGATGAAGGATGAAAAGCTTAGCCTAACAATAAATTTACTTTTACTAGCTATAGTGTGCCAGGCTGCAAAACAGCCATGGTACTTGGTTGCATTAATAATAAATGTGACCAAAGGTTTAGAGTCCTAGACTGTACAGTTCGATGCTTGCTGAATAATAGACTGTGGGGATTGAGTGAGTCGATGGCACTTGAGTTGGGGTAAAAAGTACCTATGTCCAGAACCAGTAGGAGGTAACCCCAAATACCTCTCCTGGCCACAGGGGCCTTGCCCCTCCTGATCTAATGTATGGTTAATTACCCAGTTCTTGATACAACTTTGAGTAAAAACAATGTTCCCGTAAATGAACAAAATACGTGTGCATGTACTTCTCTGGAATGTATGACTTCAGCCTTGTTTTGAAAAACAACTACTGTAGCAGAAGTATATAATCAACTGCATAACTTTAATAAACAGCTTTTTGCCTCTCAAAAAAAAAAAAAAGTCCTTTCTTCTTCTAGTTTTTGTTGTTGTTTGGGCATGGGTAGGCTCCGGGATTCGAACCCAGGCCCTTGGCATGGCCAGTGAGAATGCTGCAACTGAGCCGCTGTTGCCTGCCTTCTAGATTTATAAACCTATTTATGCTTCCTTCCAAATATTAGTGATTCTGTTTAATGTTTACATTTCATCCATTGTTAATGTGATCTAGTCTAAGGAATGAGGTAAGGTATCTAGCTTTTCTTTTTCCCTAATAGCTATCAGCTGTCCCATACAATTTCCAGAATAATATGCCTTTTTCAGACTTATTTGAAATGTTTTCTTTATCATACATGACATTCTCCTAGACTCCTGAGTTTGTTTTCAACTCTGTTTCTGTTCTACTAATCCATCATATTAAGCCACATAGTTTTAATGATTGAAATGCTATAATGGGATTGATACTTGATAGAAATATACTTTTCAAAAATGTTTACTTTGGAAATGTGTTTTTAAGTTTATATGTGTTTAATTCAATCATACGAGAATATGTACAACATAGTGCTAGATGATCCTTGAAGCTAATTTTTTCAGTTATAAACTTTCAGTTGAGAGGTTAACTCAATTTAGTATCTTCGTTTTCTATATTAATGATGTCTTAGCATAGACAATGAGGTGTGACAAGTTATCCTACTCACTTCTCTTGATGAGGATCAATTATGGGATACAGGCACTGCAAATCAGGTATATATGGTTTACTTCTCTTTAATCCATCAATTAGTAGCCTCATATCTTTTACAAGTTAACCAAATTATATCACTCTCATCTGTTATAGCACCATCATGATGGAAAGCAAGACTTTCGCACGAGTTGCTTTATCACAGACCCCTGCCCCTCTGGTGATTTTGTGCTCTGCATCTGATCCCCTTTGTCTTCTTTCTTCGAGCTCCCTGAAAGAAAGAGAGAGAGGGCTCTTCCTGCTGGAGCATCTTTCTCTGAAGTGACAAGAAAGCAGCCACTTTCGCAGCTGGCAATGCATGCCTGCATAATACCTGGATGCCAGGAGTGCTCCTGAAGAACAAACAGGCAACCTGTTTCCTCCTCAAGCAGCAGCAAAAGCTGTCAAAACCGCAGGTGCGCTAGGAGCCACCCCTCCATCAAGCTGTTTATGTTCCTCTTTCGTCTAGCATTTGGCAGCTGAGGTTGATTCTAGCCTTGGCAGAAGAGACAACATATCTCTTGGGATTTAAGTCAAGCTGGTGGTGGTAGAATTAATGCCTGCCTCCTACAATGCTAGAGTCAAACACCAGGCCATGTAGTGGGGACTTCTTATTTATAAGCTGATTAGCAATCTCCAATCCTGTCAGAGGTCTTTGAATTGCAGCTTTTAACTGATCTGTCTTTCTGTATTTTTGATGATTGGTGGCTATGGAGCTAAAATGCAGAATAAAGAGAAACAGACTCATTCTGACTTTAAAAGCATAGTTACAGGTATTAAGTTAACATAATTTCTTAGTAGATGACTTGTAGGACCATTAATATATAACTCAGGCTCTCTTCATTTATTCTTGCAAAAATTCCTGATCTCAACTTTCCAGTGAATTGTCTCATGAAACTATTAAGTTGGGTATTTGGAACAAAGCCTTATTTTTTTTCATAGATCTAAAAACATGATATAACTTAAAATATAAGTGATTGTTCCATTTAAAAATACTGACCATGATTTTGATTCAAGGTGGCAGAATTAAATATAAATAAAGTTAACTCTCCATATGTTTAGTATTTATCAAGTTGTGTGAAAATAATTAACTTTTGCAAAATTTGCCATGTGAAAGAAGATAATGTAAATGTTTGACAGTCAAGTGACATTATGACTTTATTAATCACTTATATGCAAGCCAAAAATTGAAGCAAATTGCTTGTTCAAAGATATGTCCTCTTTGTGAAATAAGAAAAAACTTGACATAGCAAAAATCATACACTCTACTTACTTTGATTAATCAAAATGGAAACCCAACTCTTTAAGTGATGTCCCAACCAGAATTTGGCCTGTTTATCTTTAAAAGATTTGATAATTTTTCTTTTTAAAGAAGGTGTATGCTAATATAAGCACAGAGAAATCTTCTTTTCAATAACTTTAATTACAGTACAATTTTTTTGTCCTTTTAATGCATTTGAATACATTTCCTATGCAAATCAACTTAGAAAATATATTACCTTCATTTCTATATCATTTGAAGAGTAGATAGCCAACTGGTTTAGTTAATTAACTACTTTTGAAGAGGTACAATCTGTTATTAAATATCTTTACTTTGAGACAGCTATGTCCAACTCCAATACATGGCTCAGGGCTTTATGCAACCTACAATCCAAAAACAATACTTGATACTGTATTCATAAAATGCAATGTATGGCATAGGGGCTTAGAAATCCACCAACAATCTTTCTGCCAAACACATATCTTACATCATAAGACTTTTCCGCCATCAGGGGATTTTGAGCTGCTGTGTTCTGTTCTTCATGTGAAACCGTGCTCACAATTTAAGTGTATGAGCCAAAACCCAATAGCAAGATGTTGCCATGGTTAAGAAGGCAGACTGTTACTTCAGAGGCAAAGTCCCAGCCCAGCCCTCTATCAGATCACAGTACATAAGCAGCTGTCCATAATCAGTCTGGCTCATGAGCTGCTTCTGCTTAGCAAAAATGAAGCAATACTGTATAGAAGTTACCAAGATCCGGAAGAGAACAGAATGCTCTAATTGTTACTCCTGGCCTGGGATCTTCCCTTGGCCAGACATTTATATTATCTCAGACCAAAAATAAGTATTTAAATACGGCTTTGGGGCTGCTTGACCTTCTTGGGACCAGAATAGTCAAAGAGCTATGGGCAGATTGATCATCGGCTATCCTTATGTGCGTTGATGAGCTTTCTTGGCCTCGCATCTAAATAATTAATTTAATTTGAGATTTGCAATTCAACTCTGGGGATTCTTTTATCCCTATCAAGAGGGCTGTTACTGGAGCCAATTCCTGGATTTTTTAGGGGAATGCTGTCAATGGAAGGCCAATTTGAGCATACTCATGAAGCTTCCAGTAAAATTGTTATAAAATGTGGTTAGAATAGGAGTGGAGGATGATGGCAAGTGAAGACCATTCTGTGAGCCCCCAGTGATTTAGAAAACTTAATAGGCATGTAAAATCAAGTGACACATGATTCACCGTTCCGAGAGTTGTTTGGGAAGAAAGAGAGAAGAAAAGGGACTCTGCACTAATGTAGACCAATCCCAATGAGTATCTCTAGTCTGCTAGAGTTCTAGTCCGAATTTTGAGGATTTACTGAGGCTATCACCTATTTCACAGACTCCCACATATCCTTCAGAATTGAAGGGGATAGTAACTTCATCTGCCAATCACCAGCATGAAATAATCACTGCCATTGTATCATAGGTAAGGAGGCTTCAGAATGCAGTTTCTTTTAGAAACTTCTTGTTTTGGAGAAAGGATTACTGGGGGTGGGGTGTACATACTTTTTTTTCTTTAAACTCTAAATCAAAGAGCAAATGCCTTGTTGCTTGGAACTGTGTGGATCATCTTCACATTCCTCATGCAAGTGGAATCTAATCCCCTCCAGGATTGCAGGGGTCCAGACTTTACCCAGGACTTCAATGGAATTTACTTTTCATGACTTACTCCCAAGACACAAGGTGATCTTGTATTAGCTTCATTACTCAAGATGGCTGACTGGATTCTGTCCATTTAACATTGGACTAAATGGCACTCTCGCACCTTTAAGAAGCCTGCTTTTGAAACAAGTATTCAGGGAAGGGCCGAGTGCACAGCTTTGGGTCAGGTACTCTTAAGATGGGTTACTACCTGCAGTGCTAGCCACACTTCAGACCACAGCTATGAAAAATCAGGATCACTCTTTCTAGCTTTCCTCAGAAATGTCAAAACCAGGTTGGTCCGAATGAAATACGTTTGTGACTAAAATCTCTGGATTAAGGCATCAGCAGTCTAGTTAACATACCTTCCATCAACTATTTCCATTTTTACCTGAGGCAGAAATGGGAAAGTTTGCATTTCAATTAGCTTAAAATCCAAAAGCAGTAAACTTTGGCCTCTCTGCCAAAAAGATTGGCTCCTGGAAGATTGAAGCAATGGTCTCATTTTACCTCACTTCTGCTTCAGGGTCTTTCTAGACTATTCTCATCTTTTTTACCCTCCTCTTTTTTTTCCATTCTGAGTACATTTTTAGGTTCTTACTTTTATAGAATGAGTATGTTTGTTCCTCTTTAACATCAAAATACCAAATTTTGCTCAGTTTTACTTGTAATTATATTGTCCATGGTTGAAGCAAAGGGAAGGTTCTTGCATGAGTCTAAGGCAATGGCTGCTGAAGTGCACAGGAGCAACTATGCTATATTCCATATGTCAATATGGTAGAGACCATTGACTTTCCTGGCTGTGTTAAGAATACTAAGTCTGGAGGATTTCTGAGCACAGCTGGCCTTAGGCCAAGTGGAAAAACTGGAAAAGTTTTGTATTCTCTCTTCTTTCTCTCTTTTCCTTCCCTTGTTTCTACTTATCCATAAAGACCTTTGCCCTCATGGTTTTGCTCTAAAAGCTCCTCCAAGAAAAAGGCCAGTAAATTTCATTTCCATCTTGACATTCTTCTTTATTCATGACTCCGCTTTATTCACGACTCTTTATCTTTACTCTCTTACCTCAAATATGTAAAAGAAAAGCCCATTTTCTTTTCAGACCTAATAACACCCTCACCAAGAATCTTGAAATATATGCCTATTAGTTTCTTGAGGACCTTGATCCATCGAAGCTTCTCTCTCTGTCTCCTCCCTCTCTCTCTCCCCCTCTCTCTCTCCATCTATGATCTTCCACTCTCCCCTTGCTTTTTCAATGCTGCACAGGCATGTTCAATTCTCTATCCCCCCAAAATCAACCAATAACCAAAACAGATAAAGTCAAGCAATCAAACCAAACACATGCGTGCATACACTCATCCACACACCCACACACCCACGCTGCCTCTCATTCCCATTAAATCACCAGTCTCTCCATCCAGTTCCTTTATTCACACTCTTGAAACTATATTCCACACACAATGTCCCTATCATGTTTCCCACTATTTATTCCTTGCCACTTCACTGTCTGAATTCTTTCTCACTTCTTCTAAAGCCGCTCTCTGGAAAATCTCCGAGAATCCTCCAACAATCTAAGCCTCCAATCAATCTAATTACTTTGGGGGGAAGCAGTTTCTATTTTCTGTAAGCTCTCTTTAATATATGTTACTTTCTTTTTTTTTTTTTTTTCTGAGAATATCCTTCTCTGTGATTGTTTCACCAAAGCTTCATTCTGCTTTACTTCTTAAAACTATGTGCCCCTTCTTATGTTACTCTTTTTCTTAGCAATTTCATCAATTCCTCCATTTGAACACTACCTGTTTAAATATGAACATGAACTATTTATTTCACACTAGTCTGCACACTCCATTCATGGTTCTTAGAGCAGTGTCTTTTGTAAAATATTTATCTGTGTGTACCATTCATTCTCAATCACCCCATACTAAATACCATTACTCCTTCTTCTCTACAAGTTTTTTTTCCTTCTATTGTTCCCTACTGTTCACTTTCCCATTATTATTTCAGGCATCATTTCTAAACTGTATAACTTGTAATCATCACTAATGCATCCCTTTCCCTATATTGACCCCACTCCATCTGCTACCATAGCCTTTTGAAATTATCTGTAAAATAGATTTCTTTCCACATGAGTATCACTCTAATTAAGGTGCATGTTGGCCCTTACCTGAAATATTAGGCCTTCTTACTTCTACCTACTGTTGACATTGATCTTCTGAGAAAACAGTGATCATCTTATTCTATGCTTAAAAACAATCATTAACCACTCACTACTTTCAATTATATCCTAATTATTTTATCTGACACTTAAGACCCTACATGACATAAAATGAAGAAGCATGCCCCAAATCCCTTAGAATATCCTAATAAAAATCTGATTTCATAGCCAAACAAAACTGTACACTTCTTATAAAAAATGTTTTTTCTTAATCTCAATTGCTTTGCCATTATTGTTTTTACCTATAAAATACTGATTCCAGTTCCACCCTGGGAATTGGTTTTCATCATTCCAGGTCAAGTTTAAAGGCCAACATCTTTATGGCAGCCTCTCTATGCTTCCAAATTGGATGGGATTCTTCCCTGTGAGCCACTGAAATATTTGTGTGATCTCTTATGACATGTATTTGGAAATGATGGAAGAGAAAGTGTTTCAAAAACAGTAGCCATACCAACATAAGGAATTGCCGTTGTTTCGTTTAAATAAATGTCCTAGCTGACCTGGAGTGTAACCTTAGAACATTTGGCAGCATATCATTCAGAAACATGTACAAAATATCTCAAAAAGCATTTGTTAAAGTTAACTAAGTATTTATCATTTACATAGTATCTGGCACACAATAGGCACTCACTAAATATTCAACATCAACTTGAAAAGTTGGGTTGAATCAACATATCTTTCAGCGATATTTATATTCAGCCTTCTTTCCTAACTGAAATGGACAGGTAAGCTATTTTTTATCAGATAAATGAGTTTCATCAAGTAGGTTGGAGATTTATTCTGCATTATTGCCTTCTTGTTTTTAGTATGCAAAGGGGCTCTCTTAGAGCTTCTGAAGCCACATTACCTTTTTTCTTTTTCCAGTCTTAAGGCAAACCCCGTTTCCGAATGTAAGGCTATTTAATAGTTTTTGGAAAACATTGTCCCCAAGATGTTCTTATTGAGCATGGCCAGCCTGCAGCAGCTATCTCTAGTATGTCACATGTGATAGCAGCAGGATGCCAATAGGTAGATTGTAACCTGTGGGTTATGAATGAAATATGTGGTTGATTCAAGCTGAGCACAAATTCATTGTCGATAAGTCAGCAGTTAACACAGGGAGAAATGAATAGAGATGAGAGGATCAGCTTCCTTCAATTTTATATAATCCACTTCTAGTACATTTTGCCTGTACCAACTTAAACTGTGTTTGTGTGCAGGGTAAAAACAGTTTGGCTGGATGACATTTGAAATGAGATTAGAAACTACTATATTTCACTCACGTAGAAATAGGCAAAAAAAATGTCTGACCCTTTGTAAACAATGCAGTATGGGGGGATATAAGAGACGGATCAGTTTTTTCTCACTCATTAGCACCTCCTTAAGCTGTCTTAATATTAAAACTCTTGTTATCGCAGACGCTGCTTAAGACATCAAAGGAAAAATGGCCACAAAAATAGTATTTTCAGAATACCTCTGACTGGACTCTTTTCATATCACTCTTAATTTCAAAACACAGCCAGGACCACAGGACATGCTTGTCTTCCCATCTCACCCTGTACAAATCCATTGCGTATTTAAATCTGAAATGTACCAGAGTGTGTATCACACACTGCATGCTGTTTTAATGCAGAAAAAGAAAGTGCTGCAATCCGAAATCTAAGTCGCCCCCATTATGCTAAGAGCACGAGCAGCAAAGAATGAGAAACGGAAACAATTCTTTAGGGAGGACAAGTGGTACACCTCAAGCTCAACCAATGGGCAAGGCTGCTTTAGCAGTTCAGCTCTGCATCCACCAGCAAGAAAGAGGGGAGGCTAGAGGCTAAGCAACACTAGATTCTGACAGATAGATATTAGCCGACACCATTGTCTGAGAGAATCTAAAAACAAATGGGGCAGGCAACTTTATTTTCATTTTTTTTTAAAGGAAATTGGTTGTAATATTTTGTACCAACTCAAGCTAGGTGTCCTGGTTAAGTGTTTTACATACATCTGACTAAAAGCCTAATGACAAAGGTGAAGTGACCATATTTCTTTGGGGAAGTGAATGCATGAGGGTGCGGTGGTGGGGATTGAATATGAACCAACAGTAAAAAAGGGAGCACAGCATGTCGGCTCTTGTTTGGTTGGTTTGGGAAAGAGTGGACAAACCTCAACTATGACCTCATTACTACCATCAGATGATTACATGGATGTGTGCTGGGGGGAGCTGAAGAGTGGTTAGGAGGGAAAAGATCAATTGGCCCAGCTCTGGAAAGAATCCTTATGTTTCCCAGCTAATTTTAAAAGATTAGTATGGCAGAAGGAAATGACCATTTATTGGAGTACCTAGTATGTGGGACTCTGTGTCGCAGTGCCACACTTGGTATTTACCGTTTTATATTTATTTTATTTAATTCCTACCGCAATTCCATAAGGTCAGTATTATTACCTTCTACTACTCTATTTTATCAATGAAGACTGACACTTATGCCAAGGAATTTTCCAAATTTACATTACTAGTGAACGACAGATTTTGAACCCAGAGCTGTGTTAATTCAGATTAATTCCTACGGTATCTGAATGCACTGAGTTTAAACACAGTCAAGGGTTCAGACCTCCATATTGCAAACTGTTAAAAAATGGCCACTCACGGTTTGTCTATAGCTATAGTTTTGGCCCAAGTGTGGAGACTGAGGCAAGACATAAAATAATCTTAAATTTAGCAGGTTATTATTTTTTTTAATCTGTTTTCACTATCTCCTTGAATTAGCTCTTTGTGGTAGTTATTTATTATTTTTGAATTTCATAGATGGTAATTCATTCTCAAAAAGTTATAGCTGATAAAATGCAGAGTCAGGGCTTGAACTCAGATCTGTGATTCCAAAAGTCTTACTCATTTCTTAGGTTCTCAGTGCACACATAGGACTCAGTATCATCAGCAATAAAAGAAGAACTAAGGCCCCCAAGCACAAGCAATCACATTTTTTATGAACTCAGGGAGAAGGTATGAGCTGTCTGGTATACCTGCCAAGGGAAAGAAATGTACAGGGATATTGGCATTCAGGGGATCCTACTCCTGGGAATTCAGAATTAAATAGCTACTTGGGCTTCCCAGTTTCCTAAGGTTGGTGGGAGCTGGAGAAACAAGTATCATATGAAATTATATTTAAAATTATAAAATTAAAGTTGTAAGTACCAAGGTGGGTCCTTTTCTCCTTAAAAAGAGAATAACCTATCATTAAGGTAGTGTGATATTCAGACCCATTCTATTATTTATGAAGCCTGACAATATTAAAAATGTAGACTTAGATACTACTCATCAAGATAATAGCATCATAATCTCTTAGAAGGCTGAGTCTCCATTTATTTTCAACTCCTTGGAGTTCCATGTCTGTGTAAGGTCGAGATAGGTAAATTGTCCCTGACTGCTGGTTCCCATCCATGGATTCCTCCCCTCCTCTTGTCACCCCACTCAGGTCTACACACATTGCATACATTTGCAAGCATTCCTTTTCCTCATGTTCAAGCTCTATGCACAGTCACTTGACAATTTCTTAGTCTAGCCCTTGGGAAGAGACAGGCCAAAGCCAATGCAAACTCAGGAAATAAGTCTGGGGTTTTATCTGGGCAGGGAGTTCCAGGGCCCCAGGTGCCCAGATCACGGTCTGTATAGGGGTGCATGGGCTGCAAGAGGGTATTCTTAATTACCTATTGACTCTGCACCCCTAGAGAGAGAAGGAGCTGTGGAAGGACCAGATAGAATCTGCTAAAGATGGAGACCAGCATAGGGCCTCTTCCTGGGTTGAACTCATAACACTGTAAGTTATTTATCCTCAGGCAACCAGAAAGGACTCATAACCAGGAAACCGCTCAGCTAACAATTCTCTGAACTTCTTTAAGATTATTGTTGACCAGCAGATTTGTATATTTATTTGCCAGGTTGAGAAAATAGAGGGCCATGTTTCACACATCGCATCATTCTTACCTACAGATAGGAACCTCAACAACAGAGACGACCCTTAATAATGAGATTAGAAAATAGTTTCCTGAAATAAGTCAGGAAAACATATGTGTTTTAAGTCAAATAATCTGAAATCAAATTTGCTCTTACTAGTGTGACTTAGGTAAATGACTTAATTTTTATGAACCCTATTTTATGTAGCTATAAAAATAGGACAAATACCACTTAATTTTAGGGTTGTTAAGAGGATTAGATTAAATATTTTATATGAAAACATCTATGCCTATACCTGTATACATAATAGATGCTCACTAAGTACTTGTTTCTCCTTCCCTTCTTCACACTCATTTTCATAAGTAACGTTCCCAAGAAGTCCCTTCAAATAAAATGGTAAACATATTTTTCAGTCTAATATTCATGAAAGTTATTTTATAATAGACACTTTGTATCTTATAATTATTATTATTATTTACTTAAGAAGCAAATGTTTATCTGCGTGTGTGTATGTGTGTTTGTGTGATTGGCCATACATTCATCTTTTTGTTTTTCGTTTTGTTTATCTAACTCACTAAAAAAAATATCCACGCAAGATACAGTATGTGTTGATCCCAATTTGTGCAAGTAAGTAAGAGCACTAAATGTACTGATGAAACTGGAACATCTCAGAACTCTGCTTTCTTTACATTTCCCCCTTTCCTATTTTCTTCCTCTCCTCTCACAACATTTTTATCATATCTAACTACAGAAGTGACCAAATCCATTTAGTGTTGGAAAAGAGAAAATGGAAAATGATATGACCATAGCCAGAGGCTACACACAAGAGTTAGATCAGAAAATATGAGGCAAATTGGTATCAAATGAGTGGCACTGCCCTTGTCCCATATGACATCACCACTGCCTTTGAGATTTGGTAGCTTATTTTGCTCTTTCCACAGAATATGCATTGCGAATCTTCAGTTTCATTGCCTTGTATGAAGGGACAAAGAAAAACCAAAAAAGCAAACAAACAAAAAACCGGTATGGCTTCTAGTTGATCATTTCGAATGTAAATCAACAATCCCATAGGCTTCTTCATAAAGGAAAATTATTAAAAATACAAAATCTTGGCCTCTTTAGAGCCTTTACTTTCTCTACCATACAAATTAATGTTTCATATTCATTCAGGAACCCAAGTCATTCTTTATGGGCTGTGCATTGTGCAGTTTCAGACTATTAAGCTTTAGCTCGGCTTGAGTGATGCTGCTCGTGCATAAAGATATGAAACGAGACAGAGGAGAGATACAGATACATCTTTCAAACAAAAATGCAACACACACACACACACACACACACACACACCATTTAGCAACTGCTACTCCTTTTTCCTCTCCCAAGAGAAGGGGGAATTGACATGTGTATGCCACAAAAGAGGTAGGAAAAGGAGGAAAACAACCATGTTTGCAAGTTCACTTGGGAATAAGCAAGAGATAATCATATAGAGAAAGCAAATTGGGGGCTGAACAAGAAACATGGGCAAAAAGCAAGCACAAACAGGCATTGGAATGTAAGAAAAGAGGCAGAGGTTGGAATCTCAGCTGCAAAAACACACCAGGATGAGAGAAAAAATGCAAGTATTTCAGAAGAAGGAATGATGGTCTGTGCTTAACTCAGGGGTGAGGTTATTAAAAACACAGAACCCCGAACACAAGGAGGAGAAATAGAATTTTGTATTAAGTGGTGACTGATGAGAAAGGAGAATGGGTCTACTGGTATTCTGGTTACAGTTGTTACTCTAGAAAGGTGGAATTTCAACTCCTGTGGAGACAAAGTGGGAAAAGGGGAATAGGTTGAGAGACCAATTTAAAGACAGAGAGACAAGGAAGCTGGTGATGAGGGCAGTACCCTCTTTCTCCCTTTTTCTCACGTGCAGAGACACGCACACACACACACAGACACATTAGAGCAATATTCATGGGCTAGATGGTGAAAGTTGCAATCAGCAAGGGTATTTCTGCCTGAATAGCTTGTAGGGTGTGATTACTGAATTAAATCTAATGAGAGAGAGAAAAGAGGCAGATCATAGGACAGAGAGTGAATTATAGTGTAGGTCTCTGAAAATTATAGGAGGTGTGCACCTTGGCAGTATTAGAAAGTAGACATATGTGGTCTTTTTTTCCCTTCCATTTTTTAGTGATACGTGGGTATTTCCTGTGGATATTTCCCTCTAAGTCATAGAGAATTCCAGGAAAAAAGTTTCCGAAATAATTTCTCAGAATCCACATTTGGAACACGCTTATTGCCCTTTATATGAGCCGAAGCACAGAGCTGGGAAGAATTTAATCTAGTTGAAATGAAATCAGATTATGGTCAAAGAATATTTTAAAAACCTAGGAAATGCACTTCTCAGCATTGATCTTGAATGTCTTCATGGCGTGGGCTTGGCATCAGCTTAGTGTGCAATGTGGTGGGGTGCTGACAAGCTTTTGCAAGCTGGAGAATTTTCTAATCTATCTACAAAAGCAGATCGGGCAGTTTCTGGAAATGGGAAGAAATGAGTAGATTAGGGATTAGATTCTGTCTTCCTTTTCATTCCTCTTTCCCTTTTCACCCATTTATTCTGACTGGCATTTAAAGCATACTTATTCTAATTTATTTCTATCCTTGTAGAGCAAGTTGATGTCATTTAGGTTGATTTAGCCTATTTAGTCCAACAAATTAATTTGTTAATAAGCCATCTGTATGCATCAGGTGAGTAGAATACACCACACAGCAACATGCACACATACAAACTCACACATGCACTCTTGTTGAATAAGACTGTATGGGGTTATATGAAAACAGTTTATTCCCTAGGAGACTTCTAAGGCAAGGTTTTCCTTATTCTGTTCTGCATTGCAGCACTGCCCTTGATAGTCAGAATTCTGCTTGGTAGAGTTCACAGGCCATAGCAGTTCAGGAATTAATTTCCATAATTATCTTTTTAACTTTCTCATTATAAAAGGTATCATCCCTGGATGGCAAGGAGCCAACCTGCTGACCCTGCCAGGACAGTCTTCCACATAAGACACCCACATTGGCATATAATTTCTTTGTCTCTTTCTTATTACATGAGCCAACTCTAGGGATGCTGAATATATGGTAAAATGGAATTATCAGTGAAAACAAATAATGACCCTTAAATACAGAAGCATCCTAGTACCATGAGTAGTATGCAGACTTTAGCATGAAATAACCCAGGGTTAAATCCTGGCTCCAAACTTACTTGTGGCCTTGTTAAATTTAGTTGACTTGATTGAGCTTGCATTTATTTGTCTTTTTAATGGAGAATGATGGTTTTTGACCTCCAAAATTGCTGTAAGATTTAGAGATCATGAATGTTCTCAATAAAATATACTTGCTAGTAAACTAAGGGCTATTTGTTGGGAAGGTCAACTTAGTTGGGACGTGGAAGCTATAGAGATAGGTAATCCAGTGATGATGTTGGGGCCTTGGTTTCTGTGTTTTGACTCTTACTTTTGAGTCTTGAGAAGAAAAGGAAGTTTTAAGCATTTATTATAACAGTATTTATGTAGAATTTTATAGTAGAGAAAATCCTCAAAATATTTTATTAAATTATTTTTTACATGGAGCTGTATTTAACCATCACAACAAATCTGTGATATAGATAATAGCTTTATCTCCATTTATCAAATGAACAAAATAAGGCTCATTGAGGCTAATGGATGGGCCAAGGTAACATATTAGGGTCGAGACTACAATCTGGGTCATTGGATAACTAGGGCCAGATACGTTAAGGGACATAATAGTAACATTTTGGTGGTTGGTTTCCCTTCAATAGCTATCATGAAAATAATAGTCCTTGATTAATCTACTGTGATAATTATTTAAGGAAATATAAGGGAATGGTGAGTAGCAGAAGTGGAGTTAATTGGGTCAGAATTTGTAAAGAAAGAACATGATGAGGAAATATGTAAAAAGACATTCAAAGGGAATGAAATAACCTTGAAGTATAAATGCAAGGGGAAAATGTTATGCGAAGAGAACCCTCAGCATATTTGCTCAAACTAGAGCCAAACCAGCAGATATTAATTGAAGGAAGGGTAGGCTGGAGCTCCATTATCATGCAGAGAAGTTTGGACTTGATAAGGGAGGCAACTCAAAGTCTCTGCAGGGCCATTCATTCTCCTTTCATTTATATATTCATTTATTCACTCCTACACAATTTCTATATCTATTCTTTGAATAACTGAGTGGTTAATTTGTAGCAGACACACTGTTAGATGTTATGGATACAAGAGAGAATAACAAGGGAGTACAAGTGTAGTTCAGTAGTAGAATTCTCATACGCCATGTGGGAGACCTGGATTCAATTCCCAGTCCATGCACTTCTCCCAAAAAACAAGCAAGCAAGCAAAATAAACAAACAAACAAAAAATTCAACAAATGGTGCTGCAATAATAGGATACTCACATGGAAAAATAATGAAATGTGACCCCACCATATAGCACACCAAAGAGAGAGAGAGAGAAAATAACACAGAGTCCAGGCCACAAGGAATTTAAAGCATAGAAAGGTGACAAACATATGCATGATAATACATGACCGGCCCCCTAATGAGTATGGTGGGAGTGACCAACTGTAGAATGAGATGGGAAGGTTTCAGAATAGAGTCACCCTTCGCTCTGTGTCACAGGAGGTGACTGGGAGGGTTTTGGGGGCCGGCTCTCATGATTATGGATACCCGGTTTGGAATGGACAGATTTGGGTGGAACATTATCTGGTAAGATGCCATCACTACAATCCAGAAGTGAGAGAATGAAAGCCTAGAGTGGTGTTATGACTGTGGGGATGAATTTTAAAGGAGGGATCAGTAATATTTAGTAATTGATTAGTTTTGGAGATCAAAGAAAAGGGAGCAATGGAATAAATTTATGGTGATGAGACTAGGAGTACAGAGAAGCTCATAGTGACATTATTAATAATTAGTAGTGGGACTGGACTGATAGTGCCCCCATCGTAGTGCTTTTTCCACCTGGTAAAGAGCTCCTAGGCCATAAAAGCCGGAGCATAATTTTAGTCTTAATCTGGCCCTCCTGAATACAATTCATGCGCAAGGGGACAGAAAGAGACTGTGAAGGAGACCATGTGCTGCCGCTATCTGGCACTCAGTCGATGTTTGTTCAGTTGAATTTGGGCTGAGAAGTGTGAGAGGCAAGATCATCACCAATGACGAGCCAGAGGGAATTTTGTGAGGCAGCACAGAAGTGTGGCACACAGCAGAGCGTATGGGCTTCTCAGACAATCTGGAATGGTACGTGGGGCATTTAGGACAAGGGACTTCAATTTTATCTGTCCCGGTGTCCTTATCTGTGAAACTGAGAGTAGAGTGGTATTCACCTCGTGGGATATTGTGAGTATTCAGTGAGTTAATGAAATAATTTAATGATTTATTACATATTTAAAGTGACTTAAGAGCATCAGTACATGATGAGGGTTCAAAAAGTTTTAGCTATCATTTTTCCTTACTGAGGGCACAGTGTTAAAGGCAGGGTAGAGATTTAAAATAAAAAAGAAAAGAAAAAAAAAACAAAACGAGAACTGTCTAAAGCCACTGGACATAATTGTAGAGACAGCCATACCAGTGAGGGGGTAAAAATGGGAGCCTGTTTTCCAGGGGTCAAGAAGGGAGGAGACAGTGAACTAAATGCGACACCAAATAGAGCATTCATAAATTGAACCTTGAAGCATAGGCTTCATGCAAATGGGGATGGTTTTGATGTTTACATTGGCATAAAATATTCAAAGAAAAGCAGGAAGGCCTTTGAGGAAAAAAACGTGTCCAGAGTAAATACTAATGTTAATACCTCTACTACTGCTACTGCTACTAATCATAATTACAAGTGAAAAAAACACAGCACATTTCAAGGGAAAACAAAAGTACAAAAGTTACAGGAGACAGTAATCACTAAGGTTGGTCAAAGAATGCATCTTTTCTAAAACCGCACAAGAGTCTAAATAAAGACATCCCATGTAAGGCAAGTATAAATATGTGAGCTCATTGTTAAATTTCTCCACTTAAATGAAAAGAACAAAAGTAGTTGAGAACTCAGTTTACAAGTTACCACTTAAAAATGTAATAGGATCAAATCTGTAGAAAATGAACGAGTTATTCACATGAGAAATTCATAATGCCACAATTCTGCAAGCAAGAATTCTTTATACTTCAGGTAATAATGGGAAAAAGACACACATCAGACGTGTATTTATATAACTGAGTCCCAGAGAAGTCATAGCTAACCTAATCCTTGGAATCTGTCGTCCCTTTCCAGGTACTTTCTAAAATGTTCTCCACTATTCTCTCTTGTTCCATCTGACAAAATCTATGTAATCTAAAAGCATTTCTAGTGAGTACAAGAGGAAAGAATGCAACTGTTAGCAAATGTGCATTTGAGCTCTACACTCCCAGGGTTTTCCAAGTAATGAAAACCAATTAGATAACACTCAGCATCTATAGTGAGAGAAAGCAGTGCAATTTTACCACCACTAATAAGGTTTTTAATAATAGATAGGTTTCTCTCAGCAGAGCTGGAGTTGGAAGTAGCAGACATATCAACTGCACAGCAATCTGCTGACCAACACTCAGTGAGAAAACGCTGCATTTATGTGGTTGATCTGCTCAGCTTAAGCTGGTCTGTTAGAACCAGGGCAGGATGTACAGAATGACCATAGGGAACCCTAAACAGGAAAGAAATCAAACATTCTCCTTGGGGTATTATGGGCAAAGTTACACCCTATTTCAGAAGGAACCTAGGGAGAGCCATATCCAAAGAATTTAAAGGTAGAAGCTAAAGTTGAATGTTTGGGGTCAAAGAATGCTGGAGACTTTCATGCTATGATTCTCATTCAGATTCCAAGTAGAATAACTTTTATCTGCAGGTGGAGCAATAAATCTGCTTTCATGCCTAATGGTAACAAAACCTATAGGATTTTTTTTTTAACCACATTCACTGTTCAGATAAATTATTTGCCTAATGCTTCTTTGCTTAAAACACAAAGTATGTGGAAGGTATTTGTCTCGTTGTCATAGAAACCATCACTAAAATTATTCACAACTCTACTTAATTCATCATTCCCTCCTCCCTTAAAAACTGTCAAATGAGGGCTCTTTAAAGAGAAAGAAATAGTATCCTAGAGAGGCAATGAGTGGGGAGGGGGCTCAAAATAGATTCTTCTGTGTGCTTCCTTAATGCAAATTTGCAATAACTTTGCCCATTTCCAACTCAAATACTTTTCTTTCTTTTCTTCCACCACATTCTTTTAAGTATAATCATTTAGGTTTATGAAAGAAATTTCCTCGAGGCATGTGGTTATAGCGCAGAATTTGTATGATCAGATCAAGCTTGTGAATAATACATTTGTCTGTGAATAAACTCCCCAGGGCATGTCCCCCTGGCTGAGCCTCTGTAATGAAGCATGTGACAGTAATGCAGTTAAAAATGTGGGAGATGTAAATATATGTGGGTGGAGAGAGTGTAGAAAAGACTTCAAACCACAGTGAAACCCTTTCCTCCACAGGCTTCCGTGTGTTGCCTTCAAATGCTACTTACGGAAAGCAGCTGCTGGTTGTCATGAGGTTGAATCATAATAGCATTTGAGAGTAAAGGAGAAAGCGAATTGATCCTGACCAAAAATACTGGGTTGGGTAAGACAAGGACACGGGGAAGTGATGCTTGCAGTCAAGAGAGCTCACTTCTGGCTCTGCTCTTGCAGACTTCATGACCCAAGATAGCACACTTCACCTATCTGAGTTACCCCATCTGCAAAAGGAAGCATCAAGACTATTTACTCTCAAAGATCCACTATCACTTTAGCATTCTGTGACTATAGTTTTGCCTTGTTTACTAATACCTTCGGCAACTTCTTGGCATTTGTTAGACTAGTCACAAAATACTCAGGGTTGTTTCTGGCTAGGTCAGGAAATATATAGGGGTTTGATCATTTCTGACAGTGGTTTCATGTTAAAACTGGCAGGAGCAGGAGGAGAGGTGTTGAGAGGTTAGTGGTTCACTAGTCTAATATAGGTTTCTCCCAAATTTGCTTGATTATAAAAGGTAACAGGGGCATTTACTAAAATGCATATTTCTTGAAACTTTCCCTGGAAGAATATGATTCCACAGGACCTGGGGATCTGTATTGGCACAAGAATGCCAGGTGAATTTATGGGCAGGTCAGTTTGGGAAAAGCTGAACTAGAAGGGATTCTGGCATTGGATTGAATTCATGGAAAGCTCTGATATATATTTTCAGATGTGTTACTGTCATCAAATAAAAATGAGGTAGTTCTTAAAATGAGACCCATGGGCAGAGAGTGGGTCAAGACTACGGATTTTTTCTGGACACCTCTCTCACAATGCAGGCTGTGAAATTCATGTTCTTTCCAAGTTCTTGCTAAGAAGCACAAATTCTGCAGACCCTGTGGGGGGGGTAAGCTGGGTCTACTTGTGAAACCAATGAACTCCCTTCTTAGGAAACTCAAACAAAAAATGAAAGTTAAAGACCAAAAGAAACACTAGAGTACTAAAAAGCAATTGAGTTCTGAGAAAACTTAGGAGAGTAGGATAATTGCCCTTAAGAGGGTAGGCATAGCAGCTTGCATCTTCTCTCCCTTCTCACTCTTTCTTATTTGCTTTTTCCCTTTATTGATTTTATTTCCTTTATCTTAATATCTCTGTCTTAGATTAAACCAATATATTTCAGTTAAGGTTGGAAAATTCAGAGTATCAAATGGAAGAAATTGTGTGTGTGTGTGTGTGTGCTCGCGCACGTATATCTGTGTGTGTTAACTGCAAGATGTCATGCAGTAAAGGAGACAAAGTGGCATTATATTTTTGGAAATATTACAAATAGTTCAGTGATGAGTTTATTATTAGTTATTACTTTAGAATGAATATGTTCCCTTGTCACCCATAAAAAACGATAATTTTAGCAGTTTATTCTAAATATAATCATGATGCAGAATACAATATATATTTTGTATTGACTATAAGCCAACAAAGGTAGGACTCATACATGCATTCCTGACACCCAACCCAGCGTTTAGAACATAATAGATATTGAGGTAAATATTTTGATTGAATGACTAAATGAGGGTACAAGCGAATACAAGATCAAATAGGAAGCAATGCTTTAGAGCATTTATGTACATCTTTATTCATGGAGTGGGAAAATGTGACTGTTTGCAATGTCAATCAAGCTTATATAAAGGTGACATTGGACAATGTCCTGGACAGGCTCCAAAAGTTCCAAGGCTTATAAAATTCACCCTCTCTTTTCTAAACATAGGCTCATATAAAGATCACTGCTTCTGGTCCCTGAAACTTTCCTTTCAGGGACTACAACCTGCTTTTTGATCTGTTGATTTCATGGTCACAGTGGCTAAGGGGAAACTTTCTATGTGTAACTTTACAAGAATTTACTCAGACTCTATTATGTCTAAAGCCCTTTGCTAGTATAAATGTGGAATGCGAATATGCATAAAAGATGATTCTAGCTTTTGCAGAGCTTGCAATCTCTTAAGAAAGATGAAACATAGCATATAAACACTATAACAACTGGCAAGAAATAGATGTATCAAATTAGAAGTATTATTAAGTCCTGATGCATGACTGAAATGGAAAGTGATATTTGTTGACCAACTGCCATGTATGTGGCATTGGATCAATCACATTTACTCATATTATCACATTAAGTCCATGCCTTAAACATAAAAGCTACATAATATTAATTCCATTTTTTTAGACTTGGTAACTAAAAGTCAGAGATGCTTTCAAAAATTTGACCACAGTTACACTGCAAGTAAGTGAGTGGTACAACAGAAAGTCTTCCAATCTACTGCACTGAATTTAGGATGGACATAAGGGACTTTATGGATAAAAGTGATTTTAGTGCTAGATAGAATTTGCAAGGACAGAAGTGAAAGGAAAGAGGTATTTGCAGACTGAGAAGGGCCAATTCAAGTCACATTAAATGAGAATTAGAATATTGTTTTGTTTTAGAACAAACTAAGCATATCCAGGTAGACTCTAGTAATGACCATGAACTAAAGGGTTTGGACTTCTTCTCATGTATAATGAGTTACAACTAAAAGTTTGTAAGCTAGGATGTGACATGATGAAAAAGGCTTAGGAAATAAAATTTAGTGTTTTTTGCCCTAAACAGGGATGGTCATGTGTAGACAGAGAACACAAATTTATTTTTAATTGGTTAGATAAAAAGAATTAATAACTGAGAGTACATTATGCAAGCATGAAGTTAGAATAATCTTTTTCTAAGCCCTGGGTTTAGTAAGTCAAGATTGTTTTTCAGTTGGGAGCACAGGATTGGAAATTTGAGGATTCAGGTGAAAGAAATGGAAAGGAAGTTGGAGAGGATGTTGGCAGCTAACATGTGAGCTGCAAGTTCAGTAGAGTCTCTTCCAGCACAACGTAAATCAACACGTGCATTGCAAATGACATATGCTACAAACTGCAATTTATGATCAGTTTGATTCCATTTCACAGTATCTTTAAAAATAACTGTAAAAACATAAACAGAATCCAATAGGTGAAAAGAACTAGCAGAAAATAATTTCTTTCCTATTGTGAAGTGAGATCAGAAATAGGATCGTTTTGTACTTTAATCCTCAGAAAAGACACATGGCTGTTATGAAACTGTATTTTTTTAAAAAAATGCCCTCTTGTTTTACTGAAAATAAAGTGCTTACACCTAAGGGAAAAGAAACTTGAGGGGTAAAAAGCAAAAACTTCCCACTGCATGCTACCAAGGGGAAATGGATGTTTATAAACTTAGTATCCAAGCTTACTTGATGGCAACCATTAACCAGTTACTACACTGAGATCTTCACATTGTTTAACCAATTTAATCATCATAACAACTTATGGGATAGCACTATAGTACTACCATATGGAAAATGAGAAATAGAAAAATAAAGGAACATATCTGAGGCCACATAAATGGTAGGTAGCAAAGCCGATGTGTTGGACCCAGGAAGGAAGTCTCCTATAGAGACCATGCTCTTACACATTTTTCCCCACAGCCCTTTGGTATCACCCTAAAACACTGCTGGGGTCAACAGTGAACCACCGAACATAAAATCAGCAACTTTGGACCCAAGAGGAGATACTGTGAATTCAATGAGGAGCTATTGTATTGGGATGACTTGATGAATTAGAATCATATACTGAAAGAGTCAGTATGATTTAGCAGAAAAAGTTAGAGGCCAGGGGTCTGATGACCTGTGCCTGAATCTTGAATCCATTATGTGGCCTCTGTCAAATTAGTCTCTAAAGAGCCTTAGTTTCCTCAGCTCCTAAATAGGGATAAAAACCAACATGTAGATCACGGCTATGTCAAGATTAAACAAGTATATGTGAAATATGTGAAAACATTTAGTTAACAATCTTGAGAAGAATCAGATTAACTGGAAAGTGTTACATAAATATTGTTGCTAAAATGTTTATTTTAAATGCGATTTTCTTCCCATGACTTCTTCAAACACAAACAATCCCCAATCACTGGATTATGCTCCATCTGCACCAGTGATGCTCTGTCCCTCCATACTGCATACAGCCTACAGTGAGTGGCCGTGAAAATCAGCTGTTGTCCTCTAAACCAGGGTTTTATATGAAATTTTAGATGCTCTATTAGAGAATATGGTACTTGCGACTTTTTTCTTAAGTCAACCAGTTAGAAAATGGTTAAATCAAAGTTGTTTTCCATACTCAGTCAAGCATTCCGTATTCATGATTATTTATTTCATGGGTCAACTCTTGGGGGAAAACTGAAACAAACCTCTATTCAATTTAGGCTCCAGACTCAAAGAATTTCAAATAAATGCTTCTTGTTTTGACCATTAATTACCTTAATTTTAGAAGCTGATTGACAAGAATAATCTCCTAGAATCACTCCAAGTCAATTAGGTTAACTATATTTTATAGGTAATTATTATTTTTTGGGGGGGCGAGACTAAGACTGCAGTTCAATATATGGTGTATAAATTTCAAGGGGCAAAAATCAATCACAACAATTAAATGGGTGAATGATTGAATTAATCTAGAGAGATTGTTTTCATGGTCCTCTTAAGTACCATTTTATGTCCACTCAGTATAAAAACACAGTACCCCAGTATTTACACTTAAAGGCAATTTAAATATTTATACTTTATTCCATTACTTGTTGCTGTAGACTTTTTTCAATCTTGAGAAATTATTGATACAAGTCTAAGTAGTCTGAGTGGATGGAGGACAAGAAGCACTGACAATACCCTCAAATTGTATGGCCACTCGCATCTTAACTCACAATCATTTTATGTGACTTCCAGATTGAAGTTCACTTCCTACTGGAATTACTCAGATTAATTACTTCCCCAAACTTCTGATCTGGCAGTCCCCTTTGGCGTTCTAGCCACAAAAGGACCCAGTAACCCAAATGTTCATGTCCTCTGCTCAGAAGGAATAAGAAGGCAATTGTTGCTCTCATTCTCCTCTGAGAAATAAATATGAAAAGTGAGTCAACTTTGCTGGGTCCTAAATACCTCCCATCAAATGAATACTGGTCAATTCTCTTTTTTTGGCATGGGCAGGATCCAGGAATCAAACCTATGTCTCTGGCATGGCAGGCAACAATTCCGCCACTGACCCACCGTTGCACCGGCCATGTCACATCTTTCTATCTGATTATTTTAAAAGGTGATCTAACATGCCATGAGTGTAACAAAGCTTTTCTCCCAACATTTCCTTTTAGGAATCTGCTATGTGGGCTGCTGTACACTGAGAGGCTCTTATCATTGGTAGACTGAAAATAGGACTATAAAGATATAAAAAAGTCAATTCGACATTAATTTTTAATATGGTAACAGATGGGGATTGGGAATGTGTTTGTGTGTGTATATATAATACATGATATGTAATTTCTTATATATACATATATATTATAGAAAATAGTACAGGGTAATTTATTTACCTTATCTTTTGGTACATTACCTAGATACTATTTGGGTAACTATTGGAGGTAAAACAATCATTCCAAAACTGTATATTAAAAATTACATAAAATGCTTAAAATATTCTTATAAAATATACATTTCAAGGAATTCCTAAGATTATATATTATAATTATAGATCCACAGATTCTGGTAAAAGAATAAGTTATTGTTTGCAGGTGCTCTTCCTACCCTGTCCCTTACATTATGAAGATTATGAGAAATATAAACCACTGAAGATCAAGAATTTCCTTATTTCAATATGGGAATAAACATTATTTCCCACTAAAGTCTATAAACAATGCTGAAAATTTTGAGGCAGGAGTTTTATGTGTTTGTTTGTTTGTTTGTTTTTTAGTAGGAAACCATTATGGTTTCCTTGTTATGGAGTAAAATTTGCTGGTGATATTCTTTTCAATATGCACCTATGTACCACCCCAAGACATACTTCTTTCCTAACTATACAGCAACACCCAGAGTCAAGAGGGTAAGATAAGCTCTCCCAGGTCTGTAATTGTACAAGGAGCTATTACTCTTCACCCAGCTAGTAGCTAAGACATTAGATTACACAATCTCTAAAATATCAGTTGAGTCATTCCTTCCTTCTTTACCATTATTGAGCTTTTATGTGAGCCAGGTAATCATGGGGAGAAAAATAGGTTTTGGCATCAGACATACCTGGTGTAAGACCTTGGCTGACTACTTAAAAGTCAGAATGAACTAGAGCAAGTTACTCAAACTTTCTTAGTTTCAATCTCCATGTTGTTTTAATTAAGCAAAGCAAAATTAAGAAAATGGCATTCTTGAACCTGGTATTTGGTAGACTCTCAAGAAATGTAGCTGCTACTTGTATGATATCATTGTACTCCTACTATTATTGCAACATGCAGTGTATTTATTAGTAGTAGTAGTATCAATATTAATATCACTGTAAGCATCCTGTTTCAGTTTATAAAAGCTGCTGGAATGTAATATACCAGAAATGGATTGGCTTTTGCAAAGGGCATTTTTTAGTTTACAAGTATGCATTCTAAGGCCATGAAAACATCAAAGCAAAGTATCCAGATAAAGATACCTTGACTCTGAAGAAAAGCAGATGGCATCTGGGGTTCCTTCATCAGACAGGAAGACACATGGCAAGGTCTGCTGGCCCTTCTCTCCAAAATGTCTCTGGGTGTCTGGGTGTCCTTGCTTATTCTTCCCAGGACATTCTTGTCTGTCTTAGCTTCTCTCAGCTCTAGGATCTGTCCAAAATTATCTCCATTTTCAAGGACTCCAGCACACAGGTAAGAACCACCTTGAATGGGCAGGGTCATATCTACATGGAAACAAATTAATCAAGAGGTCCCACCCAATACTAGGTCTGCCCACACAAGATTGGATTAGAAGAGCATGGCGTTTCTGGGGAACATAACAGTTTCAAACTGGCACACACTCCTTCCTTTTTTTATAATATTTTTTCTTACATCACAACATAGATAGGTGTCTGGTTATCATTTAATCCTTGATGCCTTGATGCTCCTGAACAAATCCAGAACATATCATGTCTTTCCTTATAACCCAGAGACTAAGTCTAATATGGGTATAATCACAGTGTCACTAGTTCCTGAGTGTCATAGCGACAATTTAATAATGGTGAGGGAGCAATTTCTCTATCATTCGACAACATTTTACCATTAGAATGAAAGTCAACAGTTGAAGAGCAATCTGTACTGTTGCAATGTATTAAAAGTTATTTTATTTGCTGCCATTTACCAAAAGACCTTAAAAGTAAATTGTGCAACCTAATAAGATCCTGAGCTGGAGCTGCATGATGCTAGGTGCCTTTCACCTCACCAGGCATTGAGGAGAGAGGTGGGCTATCCGGGCTTGGAATGAAGCAGGATGTAATGAAGCTGATGCTTTGAAGTCAGTCCTTTACACTGAACACCTCATTAAGTCTATATCAGAGGAGGAAAACTTCAACGACACTTTAGAATACTAACTTTTTTCCTTGCCTTGTTACAAAACAGGCTTAATGTTAGGAAGGAAAAATGAGATGAACAAACTTAAGTTCCTTGTGTGAAATCAAGTAAATGAAAAAAAAAATACCAACAATAAAATGCTATTCAACACGCTCATTGTTCAGTACCTTCACCTTTACCCATGTATTTCTCACATTCACTCCTTTCAACTTCTTCCTGTAAGAATTAACCAAATCACAATACTGTTTCCCTTGCATATGCCCCAAGGTGAAAACTCTTTGGGGCATGTCTCCCATGCAGCTGATTTCATAATGTGGACTCCCTCTACGAGCTCCTTCCTCCTATCCATCTTACCTGTTCCCCTTTCCAGGTCCCTTGCCCCTTGGTTTGCACTTTGGGCCCCTTTATTCTCTCTCACAGCAGGTGTGATGTGTGGTAGTCATTGCTCTTACAACCTTGTCCATGGAACAAAATAACAGAAACACAAAAAGAACGTGAAGAGCAGTTTGGATTATCTTTATGAAACCAGGGTTACAATTGCAGGAGTGGCAGGCTGCAAAGATCTAGGAATAAACAAGTGGGAAATGCAAAAAAAAAAAAAAATGGAACCGAAGAGACTATTCCCTGCAAAATTTTTGAGCACATATTCAGAAAAGCCAGGGATGCAAATAAGATGGGACAAAGACAAATGTGAAATTCAAGAGTAGACAATGTGTATCAACTTTTAACTGTGGAAAAGAACAGGTCTTTTTCTGCCCTCCAGAAAGGGCTGAGCCATCAGAGAAAGGCTTATAGAAATCTTGGCAAGATGGCAGCCTCAATATTATCAGTCTAGTTCTTTAAGTCCAAGGGTCTTATTTACTCTCTCAAGAGCTGAGCCTACTTTAAAGTAGAGAGACGAGAAATGTGTGGGTTAAGATCAGGGACTCTCAGGCCAGGCTGCTGAGTTCAAATTCAAGTTTCACCTTGAGAAAATTACTTTATTGCTCTATGCCACTGATATATCATTAGGAAAGAAGAATTACAAGTAGTAGCCACTTCTTAGGATTGTTCTAAGTTAATATATGAGTGGTCAGTATATAAAGTTCTTCCACCAGTGCCTTGGATATAGTAAATGCTTATATAGCACATGTATATAAATGAATATTATTAGAGGAATGCCATCTGCATTTTATAAAATGGAACAAATAATTTTCCTTAAATTCTCTCCATGGGGAAGATAAAAATGTTCCTGCTATCCTACTGCTAAAGAGCCTTCTTAAAGCATAGTGTCTACTTTAGTGTCCCCATGCACCTACCTTTATCTGCTTTTTAAGTAATAGACTGTGTGTTGCCTGCAGTGAGGAATAAGCAAGGTCATAAGTAATCTGGAGTTGCTATAGTTTAGGATGACACTGTCAGTGATAGAGCCATGGGCCAAGGCAGGCAATCCCAGCATCTGGGTCACTGCATTACTTCAATGAACCTGCAAACTCTTAGGGTATCATTTTTCTCTCAACCAGTGACATACTCTTTAACATATGACCATAAAAAAAATAACAGAATAAAATGCTCATAAATGTTGCATTATATTTTAAAATCCCTTGTTTCATGAATTGTTTTCTTTTTAACTTTCTGCAATCTCCAACTAAACCCTTCAATGCAAGGAGATATTAGCAAGAGCAAAAGCCCAGAAGTAGCTAATGTCTCTGCTTGAAATATTCTCCTCTTTCCTCTCTTCACATCCAGATTGTAAAAAGCAGGTCTAATTGGCTGCTGATAATTACAGACATTGAATCACGTGATAGACACTGAGATAAGAGCTTTGTATTTAATCCTGACAATCTTTGAGGTCACTAGTATTGTCATCACCCTCTATAAATTAAAACCGAGGTTTATGGAGGTTAAATTATTAGCCCAAAGCCACGCACACAGTAAGTGGAGAAATAAGGATGTGAACCAAAGTCTATTTCATTCCAAAGATGATGTATTAAGAAAAGGGCAGCCAGAACCCCTACTCTCCCATATCTCAAGTATGATATCCCACTCCTAAAACATCAATTACTACCTGCCTACTCTCCCTGTGTATAACTCTATTCATAATAACTTCCTGCATTCAACACATTTAATTATGCTGTGTGATTGCCATACCGTTCTGTTTCCCCTTCAGAGAAACACACATCCAGAGTTAAGTCCAGGTACATATATTGAAAGCAGAAGAATTTGTTTGTTTGTTTAGATTTAAAATAATCACTAACTTATGATGTAAAAAACAAACACCTCCAAAAGATGATGGATGACCATGGGAGAATAAAAGAAATAATTTTTCTACTCATCACTTTAAAGGGGGTGAGGGAAATTTTTGGAAAAATAAGACTCAGGCTAATGGAAGAGAACTGACATTTTCTTTTAGAAGTTGTTAATTAAAACAACATTAAATATTCCTCTACAATTTTGTCAGTCAACAGGATAGGACACTAGAACGGCCGCTGAGGGGCTCATCAAAACCTATGACATTCTCCCAGAGTAGCTAATTACCGCCATTTTAAAAGGTTTCTGATGCACACACCAACATCCTTTTTAAGAATTCACTTCTATAAAATACCCAAATGTTAACAACCTGCCACAGAGAAGATGCCATGTAGAAACGTTCAATCAACATTCTACAGCAATGCCCGGTCGTCATTATTTTATATAGGTCAAATCCTGTTTTTAAAAGGCCTATGAAGAAATCCAATTTCATACAAGGATGTGATATGGGATAAAGCAAGTATCACAAAACAATGGGCAGGGAAAATGTGATTAAGTAAATGATCCTGGGGAAACAGTTTAGCGTTTTGTTAAAATAAAAATAAAGGATAGCTACTTTATAACATAGCCTAAGTAATTGTTTTATGGTAAAGAAAACATCTAGCAGAAAGTACAGTATCAGACTATGGAAGAATTATGGAATTTCCAAAAGCTTCAAAGAAATGAAAAAGGAGTAAGTCAGCATATTTTCTACATAAAATCAAACTTCTGAGAATGAAAATTAATAAACACAAAATGCAAGGCAGGAAAGGAAAATTTACAGAAAATATTAAATGATTAAATTCTACATTAAATTAAATAAGGGTCCCATTTATATAAAGAAGAAAATGCAATCAAGATATCAATAGCCAAATGGACAAATATTAATAAGAAAAAATAACTCATACAAGAGGGATTATAATTACATTACTGAAATGATGAACGTGGAGTCACATGGGCCCTGAAGTCACAAAGCCCAGCTAATGCTCACTCCCTCATTGCCTGGATTTTTATCCCCTGAGCAAGCTAATCTTTCTAAAATACACAGTTTCCTCATTTTAGATGTGGAGGAAGACATTTCGATATTATAGAATTGTAGTGAGGATTGAAGAAAATAAGTAAAATGTCTATTTTAGCATCTGACACATACTAGGCACTCAATATTCAACTAAAAATTTTGAACTTACTCATGGATATCTCAAACAGAAGTCCATACTAAACTGAGATATCAGCTTATACTAATGAAAAGAAGAAAAATAAATGACAATACTAAATGATAGTAAGGCAATCTTAAATCTGGAATACTCATGGATTGCTGGTGACAAATTGGTACAACCCTTTGGAATAAGATTTGGCTTTAAAGCTCAAGTGTCATAAAACTCTTAAAACTCTGACCAAGTCACCCCACTCTTGGAAATTCACCCTAAAAGAAGTACATAGGGAATATATTTACAAAGGGGTTTTTTTAGTGTTATACAAAAAGAAAAGGAGAAATAATATGCATGTCCATCAAGGGGGATTAATTAAGCAAATTATAAGTACACGTAACCAACTGAAAGAGTCTTCATGAAGAATAAGCAGCTACATGGAAAAATGCTTATCACTGAACATTAATCAAAAATCCAGAGTGGTAAAATATGTATTATTAGTCCTGGAAAAAGATATAGAAACAGAAAATTTATTTCTTATAATGATGGGATTCTGATTTTTCTCATTTTACAATTTAAGTTGCTATGACAATTTTATATGAGTAAAATATAATTTATAAAAATTGTGTCCAGTAATCTCTATTGGTGCATATAGAGTCTTCATTAGAAGAGATTTCACTATAATGAAAATCCTGCTCAAAATGTCCCAAGTGTGCTGATGTTACACAGGAGGACTGAATTCTAGTTCTTTATGGCCCCAATTGGTAGCATGTGTTGGGATATCTGATGTGGGGTATTGTTTATGAAGCAATAAACTTCTCTTTGCCAGCATTATACCATCTGGATACTTTTTACTTTACAGTGAAAGGAATATGTCAGAAATCCTCTGCAAATAGCATCCTCTGCAAATAGCACCCAATAAGGTACTTCTAGTCTACAAAAGGAAGGGAGATTTCACTGATCAAACTAAATTACTCATCCTTGAAAGTTTATATAACTCCAAGCTATCTACAGAGTCACGGACAGAGATATAGAGATGGTTACAATATCTTTAACAGAAAACTTAACATTTATTCTTTGAAACAGATTTTTATGCACAGAAGTTTGGGGACATTCTTCATATCTTCCCAATTCTTGAATATAATGAATGAATCATGATGGAAGCTAACATTCATTGAGCATTTACTATATCCTAGCCACTGTGATACACATTTTCTCCATTTTACAGATCAAGAAATTGAGGTATGGGAATCAAGTATCTCTTATAAGCTACACAGCTTGTAAGTGGCAGAACTGTGACTCCATTTAATCTTGTATCTCAGAGCTGAGCTCTGTAAAAAAATGTATTGTGCTCTACTTCCTCTCCATTAATGTTTTATTTGGAACATATCATGCAACTTATTTGTCCTTTGTATGGTCTAGGATTTTACTAATACTGACTTGCAAAATGGTTCAATCTTGTAAAATGGTTCAATTTTCTTGTGTCAACCTTTCTGTTGGATATGAGTAAATTATACCTACCCTTGCCTACTCACTACAGCATGTCAACATAGCAAGTCCATCTAGTTCAAGCCTCTATCATGCATGAATCCTGACTCTGTCTAACTACCAGGTGCCTCTTGGTCTAACAGTGCAAGGAGGAAAGTGGAGAGTACATGGGCCCTGGAGTCACAAAGCCAAGCTAATGCTCACTCCCTCATTGCCTGGATGTTTATCCCCTGAGCAAGCTAATCTTTCTAATACTTAGTCTCCTCATTTTAGATGGGGAGGGAAACATTTCAATATTATAGAATTGTAGTGAGGATTAAGGAAAATAAGTAAAATGTCTATTTTGAACTTATTTGTTTAAGACATTTATTGAGCAACAAATTTGCATAAATTAGTGCCAGAGGCTGGAGATATAGCTATGGACATGATGAACAATTTCCCTGTCCTGATGGAGTTTACATATTGTTATGCGTAAGATAAAATGGTAGCAAATAGAAATCATTTTTGGGAACAAAGCAAGAAGCACATAATTAATTCACAACTTCTCCAATGCATGGGATAACACTCATAACTCAATACCAACCATTGGATAGTGAGGCAAACCATTTACTGAGACTGGAAGTATCAACAATAGACATAATTTACTGATTTGTTAATTGTTGATGGACATTTGCTTGTTCATAGAAATTCACCTTGTCACTCATGCGAATGTCATTTGTTTTAGCTTGCAAATTTCCATATAGACAGGGATCACTTCTAAACCAGATTGCATAGCTCCTTGTAGAGTAATTAATAAATATTCATGACACTGATATTGCTGCCAATGATTACAGATGAGAAAGAGTAGATTAGAAAGAGTATTCTAAAGAAGATGAGTAGATTAATCTTATAAGAAAAAACCCTGCTAATATTGGTTCCAATATCTCAGGAAACTTCAAATACTAGAATATCTGTCCTTTTTTGTTTTGTTTTATACCCACACTTCTGGAAAAATGGTGTCACACCCAGTAAATATTTGCAACAGTTTATACCTTAAGTATTTGTCTACAGATTATATGCACCATCAACACAAAATTTAGATAGTGTCTTTCTAAGCAATTGCTGGTCTTCAGGGAATAGCTAAATTAAATGCAGATTTGATTTTCACTTTTGATTCTTCAAAAACACATTTTTAGTTTGAATCTTTTATGTTTACTCACATTTTCCCCAAACACCATCATCCACACCAATGTTTATTGAGTATCTATGATGTGTCAGACAATATCCTGGGCCCTGGACACAGGGGTGAGGGGAAGACATACCAATCCTGAGCTCACAGATTTCCAACCTCTTGGGAAAGACAAACAAGTAGGTAAAAAAAAAAAAAAAAAATGCATAAACAACTGCAAATATGAGGTTCTGTGAGACACAATCAGGATGTTGTGATAAAATTTGATCAAGAAAAGTCACTTTGAGGGAGTAAAACTATTATAATCTAAGAAAGATTGGCCTATCATGGGAAAAAATATGGGAAAAGCATTGAAAAGATCTCAAAGAGACAAAGGGGCTAGTGTGCAGCTGGAGCTTTATTTCCTTTTGAACGGGTGTAATATAAGGTGCCACAAACTGAGTAGCTTAAAACTATAGAAATTTATTGTCGCACAATTCAGGGTACTAGAAGTCCAAAGTTTAGGTGTCAGCAGGGTCAGTTGGGTGATGCTTCCCCTAAGGCTGCAAAAAATAAGCTGTTCCATATCTTTTATCTGGCTTCTGGTGGTGATTTGCTAGCAATCCATGGTGTTCTCCACCTCCAACATCATACAATATTCTCCCCACTGTCTGTACTCTTATTTCCTCTTCTTATAAATTAGATTGGATTAAACTAAAGGCCTTAGTCCAGTATGACCTCATTTTAGCCTGCCACATTTCCTCTATAACATCTCTGTTTCCAAATAAGTTTATGTTCTACTTGGGGACTAGGACTTCAACATAAATTGCAGGAGACATGGTTCAACCCATAACAGTAAAAATGGGAAGGAAGGAAGGAGGTTGGGAAGGAAGGAAGGAAAGAAAGAAAGAATTTGACTGCATTTCAGTTAATGCTCTCTGAGTCATGCAGATTCTTTACAAGTGTGAAAGCCACCAGTCTGAGCCCATATCCTCTCAAAGGATGAGAAAGTCCAGGAGATCAAGTTAAGCACCCCAAATAAGTTCACTCTCATTGCCCTTAGACTTTTTACCAACATCCCCTTCTTGCTTCATCATTTAGCTTCCTCAGTGTAGCTATTCTCTTTCTAAATCAACCTAGGATTGACACATTCCTTCAAGGTATCCTTTGGGATACCTTCCATTAGGGATCCTACCTTACTCTGCTATTGTGTTGTAACTTCGTTCCCCTAAGCACTTACACACTTTACACAGTGTCTGCCTTTTAGCTACATGTAGTTCTTAAGGTTTTCATGTTCTAAAGTTTATAATCTTTGATAAAATTTAAGGATTTGAGGGCAGGTTGTGGATCTTCAATACCCACTTTAATGGTCAGCACAGAGGAGAAGTTGACTCCCAAATTAGGAGTCAATTCTTAACATCCTTAAGTTTTAATGTATGCATGGATAAGTTGATAGATAAATATAGATATATAGATACAGTCATAAAATATGTATAGCATATGTATATCTATGTAGAGACATCTATCAATCATCTGTCTAATCCATCCACTCATCCATGCACTCATCCACTCATCCATTTACCCATCCACTTATGTAGAGGCAAATGTAGTGAAAGCAAGAGATGCCATCAACAAACACTTAATTTTGGAAAAAATTCCTTACTATAAATCTTATGAGGTACATTTAAAGATGGACATTGGAGATGCTAATTTTTGTAATGATTATTTGCAATAGTGTATACTTATGGTAATGGGGGCAAAAAGAAAGAGCAAGTTAAAGAAAGGGTATGAGAGCAGTGTGAATAAATCAAAGGATGCATCAGAAGTTTTTTTTTTCTGTTTTACTTTCTGGAGAAATAGAGAGAAGATGGGACAAGTCAATGCTGCAATATGGGAAAAAGCAGGTAAAAAGGCTTCTTGGGTCTCTGCTACTTCCCCTGAACTCAGGGCTGTGATATTTGTGGGTAGGAGAGAGAGAGAGAGCTATTTGCTGAATCAGCCTCAGTGCAGCTGAGTTAAAAGTGCAGAGACCATTTTCTAAAAGGCATATGGAATAAGCTGCTTCCAAAACAAGTTACTGAATAATTTAGAAAGAGACAGACTGAAGAGTTGCAGGCTGTTTTTAATACCAATTCTGTTAGTTTCACACAATTCTTTGGACGTGTTTAAAGTCAGGAAATACATTAAGAACCTTGAATTTGTGAACTCTAATTAGAAACACAAATAAGTCAGTACTGTTCTGAAGCTTGTTAAGATAAACACACCAACTTAGTGCTAGGTAACAGTTATCAATGAGTATGAGCAAAAAAAAAGTATAATATTTTTTAAAGAATGACTGTTTTAATTAAGTATATTTAATAAAGTTTAGAGTATATTTGACCCATTCTATTAACAACAATAAAACAAATTATAACCAGTTCTTTGCTAAAATAGACATTTTGGTGGGTAAAAGGCTTTTTGAGACCCCTGCTGACAGGAGAGGAGAATTGCACCCAGGTGTTCATTGCCTACCAGAAATTAAATGCATAATTTTCTTTACATTAGCCTGGCCCCCTTATACACAGCCATTTCTGAGATGTGCAAGATGTGGTACTTTAAGATTAACATATACAGGTAAGTTATAAGTTCTTGAAAGAAGGTAATTTGCTACATATAGAGATTTTTATTTTTGCTTAAGGTTTATAGATCTCTTAATTATTAGTTACAGATCTTACATAGTTCAAAATTACAATTTTGTTTTATTTCTTTTTAATTACAAACAATTGTACAGATCTTTAGAAACACATATCTATTGGAAGAACAAGAATATTGAGAATGTTCAAAGACACTCTGACATTCTGATAAAGAAGGAAAGGCAATGTTAATTTCACTTGAAAAATATACTAATTTTTCCAACAGTTTACTAAGGGCATCTAGATACTATTTGAGAGATTAGTAACACAGGTGTTTACATCAGCCAACTTTCTTGCATGCTACAACTCATATTCTAGTAGGAAAACAGACAAACAATTAAGATAATTCCATATTGCAATGGGTGCACTAAAACAAATGCAAAATGGAAAGAAGATAGAGTAATGAGGAGGTGACTATGTAGGAAGATTGGTAGAGACTGCTTCTCTGAAGAGGTTAAATGTGACTGGACCTGGTATCCTGATTAAAAAAAAAAAAAAAAAAGGAAAATCTGCTCAAATATTTCAGATAGATGGAGCCGCAAGTGAAAAAGACCCAGAAGTAAATGGAGAGAATGATCATGAAAGTGTAAAGATCATACATAAAGGAATAAAGTTTGGCTCAGCATTTGAAAGTATACTTAATTGGGTCTTGGTATTCTCTTTTCTTAAAGGCATCTAGATGTAGAAGAGAGATCAGGGTCTTTAGAACTAGACAGACAAAACTTGAGAACGGTCCTAAAGCTGCCCAAGAGAAACCTGGGGCAAGTTTCTGAACTTCTCTTAGACATCTTTCTCATCTGTAAAATATTGAGAATCATATCTACTCAAAAAGGTTGCCTTGAAAATAAAAATTGATATAGTCTATAAAAGACCTAAGCATAGTAGGCTTATAGTGATTTCCTTTCCTCTGATTCAAGGAAAGACTTCTCACTAATATGTCTCACCTTGCTAATGTGTCTCAATTCAACTGTAAGAGGCAGTGAGATGCAGTCAGTAATTATGTCCAAAGGGCAGAGAGGCAGCTGGGTGTGAAGTTTAATTAGTGAATACTCAAGGACAAAGATACCACTTCAGTCTTCTTCATAAACCGTAGGCCTAACACAGTGACTGACATACAGAAAGGTTAAATAAAAATAAGACTCAGATATAACTAGCTTTAGGTAATCCACGTGAGATACTACATGGCCCTAAAATCATATGTAAGAATAGACTTAACCATCCCAAGTGTTACCAAACACTCGAATGATCCATTAGACTATGGCCTCACTGCTTTGAACTGTGGAGATAATGATATGGTTAGGTGATGTACACGAACAAATTTCTTAAGATAAGACTTTTTTGTTTGTTGTTTGTTTGTTTGTTTTTTTGCCTAGGCAGTCACCGGGAATCAAACCCGCGTCTCCAGCATAGCAGGTGAGAGAACTCTTCCTGCTGAGCTGCCATGGCCTGACCAAGAAAAGGCTTTTTCTATGAGATAATTTAGAATGGTTATGGATGGCTATAGGTATTTTAGAATACTATATGTGAATTAACTCAGAATTTCCCAAATGCTGACACATGATGATAAAGAACAGCCTTGAGATATTTTCATCAAGGTAAATTTGTTCATTGTAAAAACTTCTCTTTATATTGACATCATATCTTTTCCGTATTTTGAGAATTTAAGTGATCTTTCATTCATGAAATTGTAGTGATAGTAAATGGGCTTTTTATTTAATTTACTTGGAAAAATAAGAAATTGGCAACTGAAGAGCATCAAATCAATTCTATTTTATGTGAAATCCCTAAAGAAGTGTGGAAACTTCCGGCACAACTACCAAGAGTAGGTCCGAGGAGGGGAAAAAAAAACTCATAAAGTGAGTTTCATGATGGGAGCAGAAAGTAGGAATTAGTTGTTGTACTCAAGGACGCAAGGCAAAAGGGGCATGGAAAGAATGGAAGGGAAACTGAGATAGAAGTTGCATTATGAATAAGAGATTCAATGCAAAAATGAGCAAGTAAAGACTTGGATATAGCAAAGGCCCCCTCTCTTCAGGGGTGGTTGGAAGTGTGCGAGCATTTGGATTACGATGGATTCCTGTCAGTCAAAACAATTGAGACTGGGGTTAAGAGAGATGGATGGAAGGAAAGCCCTGATATTTAAAATTCCTGCATCAATGCTGAGTCTCAGATGGCAGCATCTCCCATTGTCAAAGTAGAATAAGAGTAAAGTCCCAGATTTATCAAAGTTGCACATGTCTTAACACAGATATCCTCAGGGCTCCTGGCTCTGCAGTTTCACATTCAAACTAAACTTGATCATTCTGCACTATCCAAATTCTAGAACTATCCTCTTCCTCTTAAGGCAACTTTGATTAGATAAATGATCTCTTTAAGCCTTCTTTTTCTTCCTTAATTTTTTCAATTGCCTGATGCACGTGTCTTCTAGGTAGATATGCTAAGAGCACACTTATCCTTCCTCATCAGATAAACTATTCAGCGTCCTGTCTGTACTTGTGTAGTCAGATTGCATATAATAACTTCTATTCGTTCATATAATGCTAAGTATTCTTAAACCATTTTTAATTACCATATATTTGATTGTATATGTATGTGCCCTTTAATCCACTAGACCACAAACATCCTGAAGGCCTGGATAGCATAGAAGCAGGGCTGAATTGGAATCCTAAGTCCACAATTGAAGAGATATTTGAATGTAGGTGAGTAATTTCCCATATTTATGTCTTGGTTTCTTTATCTGTAGGTGAAAATGATATCAATGTGCTTCAGAGATGTCGTGAGATTAAATGAGTTAGTATATGTTAAATATTTAGAATGGTGGCTGCTATTTAGTGAGTGATCAATAAGTGGCAGCCATTATTGTTGGTGGGGATATCAGTTCAAAGTATAGATTCTGGAACAATATTTCCTCCGTTCAAGTACCAGCTCTATTGTGGCTTAGCTGAGTGACTTTTAGGCAAATGACTTCTTAGCATCTTGGTTCCCCCAATTACAGAAATGAAGATTATTAAACCTATTGTAAGGGGCTCTAGGGAGGACTCCCTAGGAGACTAGAAACCCTAGGTTATATATATATATATATAATATAATATAATATGTATATATCCCTTTAACAATATTTGCATGTGCAAAGGGCCCATGTTACCATTATAAATCAAGAAGAGTCTTCACTTAAACATATTTACTCTCTGAGTTATAGATTTAAGTCAGTTCAACATCACAAATCAATCTCAATTTGTTCTTCTTTCCCTTTCCATTTCTCTTCCCCTCTCTCTGTTCCTTTTTGCCTTTGCTCTCTTCCTCCATGTTTGTCTTCCCATTCTCCTCATTGCTTTTTTTCATTTTTGTGATTTGAAATCAATGTTCAAACTAGAGGTTCTTCAGGAAAGACTGCTCTCAAGAGAATAAAAGGTGACTACTTTAAGAGAAAGAGAAAAAAGGACAGATTTATGATACTTTTCTGGAAAAGGCAACATCTGCTGCTATTTGTCCTGAGATAATCTTACCCTGTCAAAACTGGATCAGGAACTACTAAAGAACATGGAATAGCATGTCTGCCTTTTGCCCCCATGAAAATACTAAGATAATTTCCTTCTGTAGGGATAGTAGCATTGGACTATCAATTGTTTTGAAGTCTCAAGCAAAACTTCTAGTTATTACTTAGCAGGATAAATGTAATTAATTTAATTATTTGGTGAATGTGAAACACATTATGATTAGACAGATGGGAAATATATTCAATGCTGTGAATAGATCTGTAAAGCAAGAATTGATGGAGGAGAAGAAATTCCAAGGGTAGAAACTGCAGAAGAGAGGTGTATCTTATTACAGGTGTAAATAAGAAAACATTTTATGAATGGACTCATCCAAAGAGAGGATGGTGACTTTCTTGAGACTCAGGGAGGTGTTCGGATGTAGGCTGAATGATCACTAGATGAAAACACCACCTGGGGTTCAACAACAATTTAGTTTGTATTTAGATGACCTCAAGGTCCTTACAAGCCTAAGCCTTTTTGTTGTGTAATATACATTTTTGAAGTTAAAGCATGCAGAATAAACCTTTAACCTCAAAAAGCCAAATTATTGAATCAATTCTGAATGGTGGATTTTTCTCTCCAACAATCTAAGTAATTCCTCTATTTTTCTCTACTTCCCTTTATATATATGGCCCAGCTTGGTATGCAAAAGTAACTTACAATCCTGGTCCTCCCAATTTCAAATTCTATAAATCCAGGAGAATACCTGATTATGAAAATACTTGATTAATTGTGCAAACCAGTTGTTAAATATTATTGTTCAAAAACTCATGCCAGAAATATTTTTATTTCCTTCAGGAAGAAATATGAATGCTAAAAGCATGGTACCTCACAGAAGTAGAGCATCATAATTAATCTGTAGAGTCATCTCCACTGTCAGAGGCACAAAGGCTCAAGAGGAACTACTTTTCCTACAGAAGGTGGCATTAGGGCTCACAGTGATGATAAAAAGACCCTGAAAAAATGTATGTGAATATTTTTTATATCTTGCACAGCTCCTAATTATAATAGCTAATATTTCTTGAGCTCTTATTGAGCAGATAAATTCTGAGCTAGTCTCATGAATTAATTTCTCTAATCCCCTCAATAGCCAAATGAGGTAAATAATATTATTATTGTTCCCACTTTAGAGATGAAGAAACAGAGGCCAAGAGAAGTAAAATAACTTGCTCGAGGTTGTTTAGTTTCTAAGTGAAAGAGCAGTGTATGGACAGAGGCCAGCTGCTTGCAATGCACATGAATATTTTAACTCACACCACTGCTCTCTACAGTCTAAGCCATAATATACTCCCTATCTGGGGAGCAGCCTTAATACCTGCTATCTGATCCTTGAACGGTCACTCATTAATTGTATGAGTTGCCCAAGCCAGCATCTGGACCACTGAGTTCAATTCTAGATTCCAACTTGAAAGGTATAGACAAACTAGAGCATATCCTACAAATTTGATCAGTGAAGATGAAGTAAAGTCTACAATTCTTCTAGATAAAGTCCTAGGTATTAATCACTTCAAATATTAAGAGACATTAATTGTGTGTATTTCTGTTTGTGTTTATGTATAGAGTCCTTCAAATATCAATTGAATATCTTTAGATCAATGTATTAATTCTGCAGAAGATATCATTATTCTATTTCATAAGAACAAGAGCTATTGGAATTCACCTTTCTTCTCCAACGCTTAAAGTTCACATATCACCTATCAGTCTTCTCCATATTTGGACATAGCATTTCCTCACGTGATTATAATTGTGGTTTCTATGGACTTCCACTCTCCAGTATAAGACAGGAAATGATAAAATCCACAAAAATAACCAATATGTGTATAACATTATTGAGTTTTAAAAGCATTATTTCTTGAAGGCTTTGCTTTTCAACTTTAAAACTATGAAAACACATCCACATATCTACCTTACTATCTACCCTGCTCCATTCTCACCCCACCTCGACCTACAAAACCAACTGAACTGAGAAAAATAAATCTAGTTTGGAACTGACTGTGTGATGTGTGCCAAGATGCATTCCTTGCTCAACACACATTTTCCTGAAAACAATCAATAAAGGTTGCCTGAGGCAGACAATTTCATCATACATATTATTTCTGAAAGCAGATCATTATTACCAGAAAACTTCTGACTTACTCAAAAAGAAGGGAAGTGTAACAGAAACTATATACACAGCTGGCCCTAGGGAAAATTGTCTAATAGGCAAAATTCTCATATCTCATTATACAGTACTCTTCTCTTTTTTTTCCTTCCAGTGGAACAACGTCTGCCTCTGAAACTTCCCCAGGTTCCAAGAATTTTATGGTCTTGCTCACTGTGACATGACCAAAGTCTGCTCTGGGAAATGCTTTTATAAATGCATTGTTTATATAAAGGACCAACACAGATTTTAAGGTGTAGCAAAGTTCAGAGGAGACTGGGCATTTACTGAAGAATAGAATTTTGGGGAAAGCATATCTCATGAACATATCTCTGAAAGTTCCCACATAGTAAAAAAATCAAAAGAAAGGATTTAGAAATTCTCTTGGGAGATGTTGAAAATAGGAATACTATTTTTGAAGTGGACTCTATTACTCTGCTGTTGTGGAACTGCCATGGTAGAAAGATGAGTTGAATTTAAATCAGAAGATGCTGGAGATGCACCCAAGTTACAGATACATCTAGCATAGATCTGAAGGACTCTGACATTGAATGATGTGACTAGTACTCTACAGTTGCCCAATATAAACTTGCTCTGTATTACTGAGTGTCAGCAATAAATTCTGGCATCTGTTATCAAAACTGCCCTGGATATATGTACATCACTCTGTCATAGAAATATTCCATAAAGGGACATAAACATCAAACTGGGAGACCAAACAAAGGGTACACCTCTGACATGTAAAATCCCCATTTCATATGCCACCAGATTAGTCATGACATGCTCCTCAGGTATTGTAGGCCATGTCACATAGTAGTTAGTATAGTGTGGTGGATCAGGGCCTGGACTTGTCAAATGGATCTGCTTTCAATTCGGGCTCTGCCACTCTCTAGTTGGTACCATGTAGACTAATAGAGTCATGTCTCTGTATATTGGTTTCTTCAACTATAAAATGGGAAAAAATGATAGAGTCTTTAAATGGTTATTGTAGGAGTTAAATGATATAATGTATTACAGCACCTGGGATATGAAGCTTAGTAGGAGACTAAAAGTGATGATAATGATGATGATGATGATAAAACGATACCACTAAAGTACGTGAGCTAAAAGGTCAAGAAATTGCAAGTCTTCTATTCTCAGGGAAGCCAGAAAGAAAGGTTTTAACTTGGGTATTCACTATGATTACTCAATCTCATGAACTATACTCATGGTGGTTAGAGAGTAAGCTTGGAAACCACATATTTTGGGCAAATTACTCAAATTCTCTCAATGGCTCTAATGTCTTATCTAAAAATTGAGGTCAGAAACATACCGCATACTTTTGTTGTGAGGATTAAATAAGGTAACACTTCTAAAACACTTAGAATAGTGTTTGACAAAGAAGAAGTACTAGATAAATATTGACTCTCATCGTCATTGCTATGTTTGCCAACAGTGGAGGGGAGAACATTGTGAAAATATGGAGATGAATCTTGGTAAAAAAAAAAAGTCACTGTTCTACAAAACGTGGATGCTGGAGAGGCTTCATCACTTTCCTTCTGGATAAATTCTTTCTGTATTGATTAGTTCACTTGCCCAGGTGATAGCCATGGAAACCCAGATGGGGTTCCAGTCGTCATACCCCAAAAGATGCTGAATAACACAGCCAATGTGGCTACCACTGAGTCACAATCTGATTTTTCCCAGTGAGAATCTGACTAATATCTAATAATGCAGGGAACCATTATATTCTGGGTAACATGGCTGTAAACAACAACAAGATTTTGGCAATGGAAATTCTTTTTTAGATGGCTGTGTATCTTTATACTGAAGACGTAATAAAAGTAGTGCCTAGAAGAAGATATGGCATTAATATTTCCAAATTCAGAGCATCTTTACCATCATTACCACTATCACCATTATCATAATCACCACCACCATCATCACCATCATCATCATCATCATCATCGTCATCATTTCAGTTACCATTTATTGACTATCAATGACGTACTAGACACTTTACATATATTATCTTATGATAGTTGGTCCTTAGCAACATTAAAATATGGCAAAGGGAAGAGCCTGTATTTATACTCTGGATGTATGACTCTAAGGTAGTGGTTATCCCACTATGCTGTTCAAACGTAACTTATGCTAAATTAATGGAACTATAGTAGAGTTGAAACAATTTCAAATTCTTATGGTTACTTTCTCCAACTACATCAGTACTCATCTATCTTTCTTTTTTCCTTAAGACAAAGGTGCTTTGGCCCTCTCCATTTCTGAAATTAAAAGCTACACAATGCACAGCAGTAGGTCCAACCTACATTTTCCATAAATAGCAAGACCCTTTTTGATACACAATAGTAAATCATTGAATGAAGCACTCAATTAACAATGAAGCAAAATGAAATGTTTAGTTTATAATAATGTATCACAGAGGGCCATTTCCAACAGTGACCTTCAAGTGAAGTTGTGCAGGGAAAACAAGTCTTTTACTGCAAGACCATTCCATTGTGCTTTGTAATTAGTAATTTCACACATGGCTATCAATGACAGAATTCAAACAGGGAATCAGCAGCACCTCGGAAAATCTCTACCCATCAGGTGAGCAGAGGGGCCGGCTCGATGAGCTCCATCAGCTAGGATAATTATTATGAATAAGGAGGTGTGTCACCTCCCGGTAGAGGGCAGGGATGCCTGTACCAAATTATACACAAGACACACAGAAGTCAAGTCTTTTGAACATTTGAGATGCCCACAGTAAATGCAAATGTTCAGATACAAATGGTTGATGCTATCTATGCAGAAAATGAAAAGTGAATTTGGAAAAGCGGGTAAGAATGTGAAGAACCGCACAGTGGGGAATGCCAAGAGAATGGCCAAACCCAGGCCACAGGCCAAGAAGTGTCAAGGCCACTTTTCAAGGTGCAGTCACTGTTCAGATAATTAATAACTCCCAAGTATTCTGTTGCATCTTTCTACTAAATGTTTCACATCTTGCCAACTAAATCCTACTCCAAATTGATCTGCTAAGAACTCATTTTCTTCAAGTCTAAAACCCCATACTCCAAGAAGATTTACATAATGCAATGGGACAAAAGCCATGCATTTTAATATTCTAGACTCCAGAGCACACTCCAAATCATGCCAATTCCATACCTTCAAGTGTATCTCTTAAGGAGGTAAGGGACAAATATAAATATCAACACGTACAGGGCAAAAAAAAAAGAGATTCATACCTGAAATTCCCCACATAAATTTACCTCATGTAAACCAAATGAAGAAAAATGCAAAAGAAGAATACATTTTAATGGAAACTCACCACGGATATTCCTAAAAGGGAGGAGTATTCCCCTCAGTGCTTCTTTGGGAGAAATCTAGATTAGAACAGGCTCACTTACCTTAACAAAAATTAAAACTAAACATTATAAAGATATATAGATATAGCCATTTACATATTCCTCAATTGTAGGTTATTTATTGGTTATTTATCACTTTCGGGTAAAGACTCACGAATCAAATAAAAGTGATGAGAGACACTGAGATGTCACTTTTGGTATATTCAGTGGAGAAAGTCATTATGTGCTGATGCAGTCAGGTAGTCATGGTTGATCTGTTGTAAAAATTTGTTTCACTTACCTAGAGACAAAAAAAGGAAAACAAGAAGACAAAGAAAGGAGAAAAGTTTAACTCTTTGAAATCTAAAAGTTGTGTTTCCTCGTTTGTTTCCCTTTCCCTCCCTTTTCACAATGTCTTCTCTTTTCTGGGAAGAGACTTCCCAGTACAGGCATCATAGGCCACACAGACTCAGTGGAGAAGAGGAGTGCCCAAACCTTGGCAATTACCAGGTCCACACTGCCCCCACCTTCACTCTTTTCCCCCAGGTTTCTGAGGTGGTAAAAGTGAGAGAATATCTTAGCTTCTTTTTTTTCAGAACAGAAAGGCATAGGTCAGTGCTGATTGTGTTGGAGGAGTGCCTGCTTTTTGTAGAGATCCCTCCCTATCTTTCTCTTCCTTGCCTAAGAATTTCTGCCTGGTTAGCCTCCTCTCAACTCCTTTGATCCATCCCCATCCAACATGAAACTCTGTGACTCACGGTTATCTCTGGCAATCCAATCTTAAACATCCTCTTTAGACACAGACTTCTTTGAGAAACCTTTGTATGTCTTTCAAATCCAAGTTAGGTACTGCTTTCGTGTGCCTAGCTCCCTGTGTTTACAAACCAAACGGTAGTTGTGACACTGCTTTATAGTTAAGCATCCTGAGTTCATTTGCTAGAATGTGAGCCCCTGAGAACAGATTCTGCATCTTATTCCATGTTTTTAACCCCAGGTTCCAGCACAGGATCTGGGATATGGTAAATTTCAATGCATATTGATAAATGAACTCATTAATAAGCAAAGAGCCCAGGTGAGAGCAAGGAGAAAGAGGGCGTTGACTGCTTAGGGTGATTCCAGAATCCATATATTCAGGGAGAGATATAAAAGGTATGGTTCTGTTTCCTTCTTGCTCAACTTCTCAGGTTAGGAAAACAAACACAAATGCAATATAAAAGCCCTGGCCTAGAACATTATATTTCTCAGGTATAAATATGGTACTTGGTGCTAGATCTAGAAAGAAAAATACCTCTGAGTGGCTCCACCAAAAGTGTACAGATGATGTGTCTTTCAACTATTAGTTATGTGACCTGACAAATTGCCTCATTCACTAAGCCTTGTTTTCTTAATTTGTAATTCAGAAACATTGAGTTTATCATCACTCTTTTAACTTTTTATTTTGAAATAATTATCAATGTGCAGGAAGTTACAAAAATAATACATAGAACCCTGTGTATCTTCCCCTAATGGTGACATAATACATACTGTATATATGTATTATATATATATAATGTCAAAGGCAGATTATTTGAGAAAATCAAATGATGGTATAAATATGTTTTTCATTATGTTCTTTTATTAGATCAAATATTCTGCATTCATCAATCACTCACCAGGTGCTTACTTATGCTAGATATTGTGCTATATATTTGGGATACATTGTGAACAAAATAAGGATCCTATGCCCTCATGGAGTTTAATAGTGAAATAATTAAAATATAGCACCATAAGTTCAATTTGTACAAGGATCATAAAACAGTGATATCTAATTAAAACTAGAAAGGAGAATGAAATAGGTTTTCTAAACTGAATTAAAAATCTGAATGAGTGAGAGAGATTTTTCAGGTATAGAGTGAAGGGAAAATACATCCAAGTAGAAGGAAGAGTATATGTGAGGACAAAGAAAATCTTCCCCCCTGCCCCCTGTGCCCAAAATATGTATGCATGTATGTATGTATGTGTGTGTGTGTGTGTGTGTGTGTGTGTGTGTAGCCTGTTTTAGTTAGTTTGAACCATAACAAATTGCCATATTTGCTGTTCAAAAGTGGTCAAGCAGCAGTGATTTCATATCAGTCATCTAATAATTCTGCATGGGTGGATGTGGTGTATGAGCATGGCAGTGAAGACAAACTCCCAGAGAGAATTGAGTTCAGGATCAGATGGGCTTTGTAGATCAGGATAAGGAGTTTGGAATTTATTATAAGAGAAATCAGGGGCCACAAAAGTGTTTTAAACAGGATAATAACATAGTTGGATTGGTATTTTAGAAAGATTACTCTGGATTCCTGAAAAGAAATGGATATGAGGGAGCAAATGTTTAGGTGGAGGCAGAGAGATAATTTGTGGTAGGAGCATTAATCCAAGCAAGAGATTAGAACAAGTTTAACGGAGACAGGGGCCAGTGGGATGGAGAAAAGTGGGCAGATAGGAGAGATGCTTGGATGACAGCACTGACTTAATTAGGAGAAAGGTCTTATGTACAGGGGCAAAAGAAAGGCAACATTAAAAAAGATACCAAGGTTTTTAGCTTGAACAATATATACATTGGTGCGATTTATAAGATAGAATTCAAATGGAGGAGCAACTTCGAGGTAAGATATGATACTGAAAGCATGTTATAAACTGTAAAGTTCTACTCGCATGCAAATTAGATATTTCTTATATAGAGAACATACATAACATATTTATACACAATGCAGAGAAGGATTAGAAAAATAAGCAGCCTACTTTTAGAAATTAATGTCAGTGCAAGGCTACTACACAGCATATCATAATTGGTTTGTAGTGCTATTTAGTTATGCCAAGACAATTCATTAAGAGAATCAAACATAAGCAGGTGTTTCCATTATAGCTTTGTCTATTAATAAGCACACTCTGGAACACACATTCACACATAACCACTACCTAGGATAGACTTAAACTTGCTGAAACACCCAGAGAATGAATTCCAATAAGCTGTAATTGAGAGGGCATTTTTCATTCAAAAATGTAAACTAATCAAAATGAAAAAGAAAACTTATTCAGGAGATGAGTAACCAAATAGACCATGTACTGGTTTGAAGCCATTATGTACCCTGGAAAAGTAATATCCTTGAATACTCATTCACTATTGCTGGGTGGAATCTTTTTTTATTGTTTCCATGGAGATATGACCCACCCAATTGTGGGTGGTTATTTTTGATTAAATGGTTTCCATGGAGATGTGTCTCCACTCATTCAAGGTGGGGTTGCTTACTGGAGCCCTTTAAGAGGGAATCATTTCGGAAAAAAGCCGCAGTGTCACCAGAGCCACCAAAGCCCACAGAGCCAAAGATCTTTGGAGCAGAAGGAAAATGCCCCCAGGGAAGCCTTATGAAATGAGGAGAGGAAGCTAGCAGATGTTGCCACGTGCCTTTCCAGCTGAGAGAAACCCTGAACATCATTGGCCTTCTTGTCTCTCTCTGGATGCCTTAATTTGGACGTTTCATAGCCTTGCCTTAATTTGGACATTTTCATGGCCTTAGAGCTGTAAACTTGCAACTTAATAAAATTCCCCCTTTTAAAAACCATTCCATTTCTGGTATATCATATTCTGGCAGCTTACTAAATAAAACAGAACACTATGCTCAGTACTTCTCAGCATATATCAACCAACAGACCCAGCAACCTTTCAATGTTTAATGATTTAAATGAATTTAGTGATGTCATCATCTCAATGTACCAGAGAAAAATTAGACCATTGTTCTTTTATTATCATTATGATGATTTGTTATTTATGTACTACTTGGTTGCTTGAGACAAGGAAACATGGCTTGCTCATCTTTGAATTTCTCATAGGGCTTAGAATAATGCTTTGCACACAATAAGCACTCAAAAATATTTGTTGAATTTTAGAAACATCATTAGAAATGAAATGCACTGAGTTATAAAAAATAATTTATTAATAGTGTCAGTGGTAATTAGTTTAAAAGAGTGTTAGTGTCTGTAACGTACTTTGTCAACTTTTCAGGAAAACTTTTTTTCCCCGTAATTTGACGAAAGGTAATTTGTCAGAGGGAAGTAGGGAGACAAAGGAGTTGTTTTGAATAAATTCTGTGAAAATTAATTACTTTGAAGTAAAAGGCTTATTAGTTTTACTACTTCATAAAATATGCCTAACAAAAAACTCTGAAAACACTTGCACAACTGCTTTACTTTTGAAAGATCCTCTTAGGCATTATTACCAATTCTATCTTTTAATCTGCGGTGAATCACTAAATCACATTTTTTGGGGGGAATGTGTGGAGGAAACCACAACAAGCAATACTTCATCATCACCATCATCATCATCATCATTATTTTAAAATAAAAGAACTACTTTTGTAATAGTTTTAGGTTTACAGAAACAGAACATACAGAATCCCCATGTACCTCCATACATTATTTTTTATTTTAATTTGTAAAATGTATTCATGCATTTATATGTTTATTTATGTATTTCTGGTGAGAAGCCTCTCTGCTCCTCTCTTGACATGACAGACAATAGCTATGCTTGTTCTGTTTTAACCCAGTGTGATTTTGAAGGACGATGAGATGAAAACCTGGTCCTTTTTATGGCCAGTTGGCCTTCCAAATGATTTCACGTCAGTGTCTGGGAAGTTGATATAACTCCTAGTCTTATTCAAATAGCCACTTCACAGTTTACCAGTTTTTCAAGCCGGACTTATCAACCTGAGGGAGATACGTTGCTGACCTCTCCTGCTGCAGAGGCTTGGAAAGAAAATAGGAGCAGAAGGAGACTCAGGATGATCTAGAATAGAAAGTCACCCCACGTGGCATGGACAGAGTATCATATAAACCCGCATTGGCTTGCATGTGGGTTTATATAAAATGTGTTTTATATCCTTGTGACATCTTACACATTCCCTGATTTTTGAACAAATCACCCTCTGTTTTTATGAATGGTGTATAGTAGATAAACAGCATTAAAATTCTTACATTTTTCAGGGAGAACACCTGGGGTGTTCACCAATATTCTTCACATCAGGAAGCCTGAAGGCACTGACCCAAACAGTCTTTTAAATGTGGATTGGCAAGAGCATCTTAACTAGGCTTATTAAAAATCCACATAATCTCTGGATAAAAACTCAAAAAACAAACACAAGTAGAGGGAGGGAAACTGTAACCAATGCAGCTTAATCATTCCTGTGTCTACTGGGAATGACCCTGCTCCCACTGCTTAATTTTGTTATTGGTTTTTATAGTGATGGAAAAGGGGACTGCCAAAATGTTTCCATGTGAAGAGAAGATAAGCTTACAAAAACTTCTGCAAACAACTCATTGAGCTGAGAGTAATTGTTACTGTTTCCCATTTTCAAAGTGCTAACAGATATCACATGGCCAGCACACTCCCCAAATTTTACAAGCAAGTCAATTTTGCGTAACTCAATTACCCTGGTGGCTTTAGGGAAGCTATGGACCTCAGCCATGAGGGTGGTCTCCCATTTCTAGGAAAGTAAAACTGACACCTCTATTATTCAAAATGGTTCTGCAGAGGAGCTTCCATGACTACAATAGTCTGAAACAAGCCCCTTTGTCTTATTCATTTTATTTAACACTGTTTTAGTTTGCTCAAGCTGCCAGAATGCAATATAACAGAAACAGTTGGCTTTTTCAATGGGAATTTATTAGTTTACAAATTTACACTTCTAAGGCCATGAAAGTGTCCAAAATTAAGGCATTAAGAGGAAGATACCTTCTCTGAGGAAAAGCTGCTGGCATCCGGGGTTTCTCTGTCACAGGAGAAGGCACAAAGTAACATCTGCTGGTCTTTCATTCCTGGGTTCTGGTTTCAGTGTTTCTCTCCCCTCCTCTAGGGGATTTCCTCTCTTTTATCCTCTTACAAAGGACTCTAGTAAAGGACTAAGACCCACTTTGAATGGGCTGCATCACATCTCAATTGAAATAACTCACCAAAAGGTCTCATCCACACTAGTTTTGCACTCACAAGAATGGATTAAAAGAACATGGCCTTTTTTGGAGTACATAACAGCTCCAAACTAGCATAGACACCTAACAATAGTTTTCAGTTGGGACAATCAAAAGAGACAAAGATTTCAAGCCTGAAAGTTTAGGCTAGTTTTCATCATTATGGGAAAGTGGGAAGACAGTTGTAGCACAAATGATCTCTATATCATTGGGTACTAGTCTCTGGTAGCAAGACAAAGAATCCATTTCCCAAATTTTACCTTGAGCAGTTATTAGGTGGCCTCATACCCTAAAGGGAGAAAAGGTCAGTTATTCCAGGAAGGGAAGAGAATAGAAAATATTCTCATCCCGTTTTTACTCTTTTTTACTGTCTGTGTTCCATATGACATGTCATTACATGTGACCATTTATTGGTTTTGGCAACAAAGGAGTTAGCTGACCTAAGGAAAAGGCTTTTGGGGTTATGTGACTGATCATTTGCTGCCAACTAGTCATCAGAAGAGGTTGAGTAAGAAACATTTCCATTCCCTTGTCTAGAATGTTACATTTACACCCTGTCTGGGTGGTAATGTGAAAGACCCATGCAAAGAAGTCAACATTGTCAAGACTGAAATGTGGAGCACCAATCTAAAACCACAGCTTCAGTAGAGGTTCCATTTCATTTCTAGAACCACACATATTTAAGATGGAAAATCATTCTTGGTAAAACTGAGTACCACCAAGCAGGACATATATCTTTGGAATCAATATAAAAGCCCAGGAACATTCACTAGAATGGACTTTTGCATAAATAATATAAAATTGTCAGTGCATATACACTACATGGTCCTTACAGTAAGAAGAGACTTTTGTTGCCTGCTCAAACTCCTGCTTTGAAGTTGTGTGGAAGATCAAGAACTCAAACCAAAAGTACCAAAGATGATTCTGTTCAACCAACTTGCTCGAGATTTAGAGCTCTGACAGAAGTCCAAAGGATAGCTCCACTCTAAGTCCTTCCAACTCTAATCCCATTTCCTTTCAATCAAAATGAGAAGGAAGGAGATGATGTAGCATATGGATATCTTCAAACCTCTTCTTTTATCAGAATTGAGTTCTTGCTAGGAAAATTCTCCCGTATTTCCTTCTCTATTTTCTACAGTTGCCTTCTGGAAGTAGCTATCAGCAAAAGTTCTATTTCATAATTGTATTACTGGCTGAATTATTAATTGAAATGAAAACAATTTTTAATGGGCATAAAATGTCATTTGGAAATGAGATAGAGTGTTCTAGGCACAACCTGGCTTGATGCAGAGCAAAAGCAGAAGCACTCTGACAGCCTCATTACTATGCCCATTAGTCCAATCTACTTGGCTCCAGATTCCCAGAGCAAAGTTTCACTGTGCGCAAAAATGTCTCTCTTGGTTGTTTTTTATTGCATTCATAAGAAAAGCCCCAAGGATATTTCTTTCTGATTAAGCCCACACTTTATAGTACTGCAACACTATCTCTCATTAGTGCTATCACAGATGATTTACTCCTTCTTTTGCTCCTGGGTTGGAGAGAGGGACCCAGAACTGTGGCACAGCCCTCCAAATTTGGTACTTTCAGAGGCCAAAGAGAACCTATACTATCTAACCCTCGTCATTCCTCTGACTTCAATTCCTACTACTTCTCACTCTTGCCCACTCCACTCCAGCCACCCTGGAGTCATTACTTATACCTCTAAAGCCACAGGCTCATACCACTATGGGACATATGCACTGGCTGTTACTTCTATTTGGACTGAATAGAAGTAACAAGATTTCCCAAGATATATGAATGACTAAATTTCCCCATCTCCTGCAAGTCTTTGCTGAAACGTCAATTTCTCAATGATGCTTAAACTGACTACCCTATTTAATAATTGCTCCTGACCCCTTTGAATTCCCAGTCCCTTAAATGGCTCTACTTATTTCTCTTATCTGTAGCACTTCTCAATTACTACCCTATTAGTTAATTTTATTATGCTATTTTATTTCTGCAAGATATATATGGTATACTTATATAAGACACATATATATGGCGTGTGTGTGTGTGTGTATAATTTCATGAAGTTCCCAGAATGATTATTATGGTTTTTAGCACACAATAGGCTTTCCTAGACATTTTTGAAGTTAATTAACGAAACTGTTGCTTCTTGTTGATTCAACTGCTTTCCTCCTTCATGGAATTTGTTGTTTCCCTTATAAAGAAGAGCTTATTACTTGTCTTTCCTCTCTCCTACAACTTGTCTCTTCTGGCACCAAACTCCTGTCTTAATTTGTGGAACCTGATTTTTATTTTCTTCCCGTAGTATTGTTAGCCTTCCCTTCTTTATTTATTATCAAGCCAAGTCTTCAAATATCACTATCAGGAACTATAGCAAGAAGGTTGTATCGCTGACAGAAAACAAGATTAAGTCTTGAATGTGTAGAACTGAAAGAAATCCAAGTACTATCTTTTCTGATCTCATTACCCATCAACTAATCAATGGGAATCTCTTCTCACTGACCTGGAATTCTAACACACAAGACACTCTGCCTGGGAAACCTCAAAGATGAATCCTGCCTCTTGCATACAAACCATGTAATTCAGAAATAGCTATTCAACCACCATTGATCTGCTAATTTATCCATGCATTTTTTTGTTGTTGTGCATGAAATCATTTCCCTTGCTATCTGAGTCACTTTAGAAATGTTCATTCTCCGTTCAGACTCACCAACTAAATGCTACTAGAGTCCTATAGTTATAAAACACTGAAATATGTTGACTCCCTGCCAACTTGCTCTTTGTCTTCTTTTCTTTTCTTTTCTATGTGTCAGCTGGTGCTAGTACGCACAAATGATACAGAAAGGAAAAAATGAGCTTCTAGTAAATGAGCAGTTTGTGTCATAGGTGATGGTGAAAAATGATTCTTCATGTGGGTCAAGAAGCAAGTTTGCCTTGCTCTCTATCAATTGAGGATATACCTATCTTATAACTTCCCATCAGGAGTTTCAATCAGCCTGAAAATAACTGTTTGAGGCAGTTTTCCCAGAGTCTTTTTTTGTGAGAACACATGGCAGATTCCCATTTTCCTTGGCCAAGCAACAAGTGACATGCAGTTTATGATGGGGCCATATTTTCACATGGTGATTTACACAGTATCTCCTAGAAATGTTAGTAGGGTGTGGTGAGTCTATATGAATTCCATTCTTAGATTAAAGAGATGCTCAATTGTGCCCACTGCCTAAATAATAACTTAAGTGCTGGCCCTTTATTCTTGTTGTGACATTAATTTACTATGTGCTCTTGAAAGTCTTAGCTCCTCTTTCTGAGCCTCAGAAGCCAATAAGAAAAGAGCAGGCATTTACCTGCCTCACAGGCATGTTGATGGCTTTAGGTCTTATCACATACAAGGAAAAATTCACAACTACTATGATTTCTCCTGAAACATAGTGGAGAACTTGATGTATTTTTTTATTAGAGAAGTTCTGAGTTTAATAAAAAATCATGTATAAAATACAGGGTTGCCATATGGCATCCTGTTATTAAGAATTTGCATCCTTATGGTAAATTGGTTACAATTTATGAATGTTCATTTTTATAATTGTGCTCTTAACTATAGTCCATGATTTAATTTCGGGTTCACTGTTTGTGTTGTGCAGTTTGATGAACATTTTTTTCTTTAATTTTCATTCCAGTAGCATATCTACAACCTAAAATTTCCACTTTTAACTACATTCAAACATATAATTCAAAATACTGAATTTTTATTCAAAATATTCCACTATCACCATCATCCATTACCGAAACGTTCTCACCATCCCAAATAAAATCTCTGAACATTTTAAGACTTAACTTCCTATTCACTATCACCATGCTGTCCCCTAGTAATCTGTATTCTACATTCAATCAGTCTGTTGGTTCTAATTATTTCATATTAGTGATATCACACAATATTTATCCATTTGTGTTTTGCTTATTTAACTAAATATGTTGGCTTTAAGTTTCATTCACATTGTCACATGTAATAGAACTTCATTCCTTTTTAGGGGTCAGTGATATTACATTATATATATATATATATATATATATACACACTATATTTTGCTTATTTATTCATCAGTTGACATATACCTGGGTTGCTTTCATCTTTTGGCAATTGTGAGTAATGCCACTATGGACATCAATGTGCAAATATCTACTCAAGTCCCTGCTTTCAATTCTTTTGGGTGCATACCTAGAAGTAGATTGCTACATCTACTTAATTCTGTATTTAACTTTCTGAGGAGCCGCCAAACAGTCTTCCATGATGGCTGCACCATTTTACATTCCCACCAGCAGTGAAGGAGTGTTCCTATTTCAAACCACTGTCTTCTTAACTCATGGTTTCTGATAAGAAATCAGAATTTAAATCTAATTTCCCAATGAGATATTCCTTTACATAGCATGTTGCTTTTCTTTTACAGCTTTCAAAACTCTCTATTTGCCCTTTCTTTTTGGCAATTCGATCAGTATGTGATGCGGAATATTTTTCTTCAAATTTATCTATGTGGTGTTCTCTGGGCTACCTGAATGTGCACACGGCCTTTTATAAGTTTGGGAAGTTTCCTGTTATTTCTTTGAATATTACTTTTGCCCCCTTTTCTCTTTCTTCTTCTTCTGGGACTCCCATATGTGTATATTGGTATGCATGATGGTGTCCTGGAGTTTTCTTGGGCTTTTTGCTTTGTATGATTCTTTTATTCTTTCTGTTCCTCAGCCTGATGAATTTCAGTTGTCTTGTCCTTAAGTTTGCTAATCCTTTCTTCTGCCAGCTCCAATCTGCTGTTGAAGCCACTCTCAGACTTTTACATTTGAGTTATTGTGGTCTTCAACTCCAGGAGTTCTGTTTGGCTCCTTTATAAAATTTCTACCACTCTATGGAGATTTTTATATTGTTCATTCATTGTTTTCTTAATATCCTTTAATTCTTTCTCTGTATTTTCCTTCATCTCTTTGAGCATACTGAAAATCATTTTTTTTAAGTCTTTGTCTGGTATATCCATTGTCTGGTCTTCACTAATGTTTTCCAGATTTTTACCCTCTTCCTTTGGATGGGCCATGATTCCTGAATTTTTGTTTGTCTTGTAATCTTTTGCTGCATACTATACATTTTAGTGTTTTAAAATGTTAACTCTGGGATTTATTTCCAGAGATGTCTGTTTCCTAAGTTGGTAACAAACTGGAGATATGAAAGAAATTTTCTTGAGTGTCAATAGCCAACAAAATGAAGCAAATCTAAGCAAAAAACAGGTTTTACCACATTTGCAAATCAGCTCTGTATTGGCTGGTGCTCTCTCAGAGTTCAGCCCTCCTTTCAGGAAGGGCATCTCAAAGCAAATAAAAAGTGCAAGATCCTCCCTGTCTTTTCTGGGCCTGTGTCTCATCCTAAACTTGCACTTGCTAGTGGCCTTAGGAATTCCCCTGTTGACTGTGACTGAGCCTCTCTATCTCTCAGGAAACACATCTTCTCCATCTCCTGGGTCTTCCACTGCAGGATTAAAGCAGGAAATTCTTTGCCCCAGGTGGTCCACCTCGATTGTTTTTTACACTGCTTTGGTTGTCTCAAGAAGGGCAAATTCTCAGACAGAGAAGGGCAGCAGGAGAGGTGTTTTTCAAGGTCAGTCTTTCCCAGCTGGAACAAGGTCAGGAACCCATAAAGAGGGCTCCAGCCAGAAGCCAAACTGGCCTGGGGAGGGGTGGAGAGAGGGGTTAGTAAGGGCTATAGGAGCTTCCCCCTCATTAATGAATTTTTTAAATCCATATCTTTGAAAAAAAAAGGAACTGAGAAGTTAAGGGACATAGTTCCCCTAGGACTCCAGTTATTGCAATGGAAATGAGTGGCTCTAACTCTGTGAGTCCAGTTTTATACTTTAATCAAATAGACTAGAAAGACTGAAATTTAAAAGTATGATACACTTTCATAGGACTTACTTTCCCACCCATTTAGATTTTCCACCAACATACTGATGACATTTGAATGTGTAGCCAGAAATCGTAGCAGTGCGTGGAAAACTACTATTTAGGAATGGTTTGCCCATTTTGGAGGTCAACAGGAGCTCTCTCAATGAGAAGAGAAGAAGTGTCATTAAGACGAAGTAAGAAGAGAATCTATTTTACATGACCAACAACTAGGGTGACTAAATTTTTAAAACATACAAAACATCCTATGAGTGTTTTCCTCTTCAAGGTAGTCAGTTTATGAGATTATATCTCTCATAAGTTATATAAGGAGCCTCTTTTGTCAGTTTATAATGTCTTTGACTTTGACATTGATCATTTCCACATGTTAACATTGTACTCCCAAATAAAGTTTTAGCATAAAACTTTAAAATAACTTTCTGGAGCAGATTCTGAAAATAGAGATCTGGAAATGTTTTGAATATGGCAGTAGAATTTGAATAAGAATTTATCCTTTAAGGTTGATTATATTCTGTTATATTTTCTTCTTTGAAGGAATAAAGTGTGAGGTAAAGAACACTGGATCTGGAGCCAAACTCTTGGTTTCAAACCTTGCTTTGAGATTTACTAGCCCTGTGGACTTAAGCAAGTTACTTAACCTCCCTGGGCCTGAATTTCCTTATCTTTAATGTGGAGATAAGGATAGAATAAAATTCATAAAGTGATAGAAGTAAAAAGGATTTGAACTGTGCAACGTATTAGAATAGAATCTGGCATGAGGTAAGAACAGGTATGTTATCTAGTTTTGTATTACTACTATTGTTATTATTTTGGAAACACAAAAAATGACTTGTAAGAACAAAAGAGGGGGGAAAAAGAACAAAAGAGGATGAAGGGATTTGATCTGTAACCAGAAACCATTTCTTGAGGTTCCAGCCCAAAAGATTTATTTTTTATCACAGTCAATTTGCTGGTGTGTATACAAGTCAAGAACCTCAAGAAAATCATAGGATAAAGACTAGGATGATAGTACTCTGCAAGGGATTTAGTGGCTGAAAAAGCTGTTTCTTGAAGAAAGAGCTGTAACATTAAATACTGCTTTAGATATGTTTGATCTTTATTTTCCATAAAAGCTTAAGATCAGTGATAGATAGGGCTCTCAACCTAGAGCTAGGGCTTTAAAGCTGTCAGGATACACGCTTTTATATATATATATGAACATCTTTCAATAATATAAGTAGAATAAATTATTACTTATCCTATCTTCTAATAGCCAATGATATGTGAGCATAGACGTAAACCTCCATGCAGAAACACTGCACTTCATGCTGTAGAGAATAAGGTATGTAGGCTAAGCAAATACATAATCAGATCACTAATACCAGATTGCACTTTAATAAAAATGAGGAGAGTCAAAACAATGTTATTATTCTTTATTTTTCCAACTAAATATACACAAGTTATCATATATGGTCTCCATAATTTAAAAAAATAGAGGAAAATGTATTAATTTATTGAAAGTATACAGGACCTAACATTCATTTTTGAAAACCTTACACTAATATATAACAGCACTATCCTTCTGTTTCTCATTTTGATATTGACTAGTGAAAACTTTACCACAAAATTGTATTTGGGAAAAACTCATATGCATTCTTATCTTCTATTCTTCAAGGAGTAGGTTTAGACTAGCTCTGTTTAGATTCTTCAGCTTCCTTATTTATACAAAGGACCTGGTTATCTTCTAACCACATCCAGTGGCTTTCTTTCATCCTCCTTAAATGCTCTGCCACAATTTTTGACCAGCGTCTTCCTTTGGTTTATGCATTACTACACTAACCTTACTCTCTCAGTTCATGAATTACTCTTTCACTGCTCCCTTCCGTAACTCCAATTCTTCTAGCCCTCAATTGTGAACTTTCTCTGGAGTTTAATCATTGTACCCCTTTACTGCTTTCTCTGAAAGGACTTATGCATATTCTCTGCTCATATTTCATTCTTAATAAAATGACCTACAAATCTTTCTCTCCAATACTGGCTTCTAAAAAGCCTCCCAAATGCTATGAAGACATCTTCCTTGGTAATTTAACATCACTTGCATCTCATTATTGGTAATACCGTATCAATTTGCTTCCCAAGATCATATAATTTTATCCAATGGGAAAATGTTTCCTAGTTCACTAGAGTTGCAACTTAAGAAAATCTCTGACTCTACTTCCATCTCACTCCATATTCAAATAGTCTATTGTTTCGTCCTCTATACTTTCTTTTAAGTCTTCAGTCACTGACCTGATCTAATTATCTTGATTTTACTGTTGTGTTACTATAACTACCTCTTCTCTGTGTTATCTTTGCACTCCTATATTAAATAGAAAAGACATACTTTAAATGTTCAATTTCACTGTCACTCTCCTAAACAAGAATCTAGAGCTTTTCACTTTCATTATTTTGCATCAAGTACAAATTCTTCATTCTGGAATTTTAACTGTCCTTGGGGGTCTTGCAGTCATATTTCTCAAATCGTCTGGAAAGACTCATTTTCTTCAGCCAGAGTGCTCATATGTCAAGCTCATTCCTACCCATGAGCTTCTGCTTAGCCATTTCTCCCATCTGGAATGCTGTATTTGTTTGCCAAAGCTGCTGGAAAGTAATACCAGAAATGGAATGACTTTTAAAAGGGGAATTTAATAGTTACAAGTTTACAGTTGTAAGGCTGTGAAAATGTCCCAAATAAGGCACCAACAAGAGGTTACTTTCACTCAAGAAATGCTGATGCTGTCTGGAACACCGCTATCAGTTGGGAAGACACATGGCTGGTGTCTGCTGGTCCTTGTTCCCAGTTCTATCGTTTCCAGCTTCTAATGTCAGTGGTGCCCTCTTTAAGCATCTTTAGTTCCTCCAGAACACAACTCTGAGTTCTGGCTTGCTTAGCATCTCATGGGAAGACATATGGTGATGTCTTCTGGGCTCTGTCTGTGCCTAGGCATCTGCCTCTCTCTTGGCACTCCAAGCATCTCTAAACACCAGTGTCTCTGTCAGCTCTAAAGCAACTGTTCTCCAAGCATCTGCTCTTCCAAACGTCTGTGTCTGCATCTGCATCTGATGTTTCTCCCAAAATATTTCCCCTTTCAAAGAACTCTAGTAAACTAATCAAGCCCCACCCTGAATGGCCTAATCAAAAGGCCACACCCATAATTAAGAGGGCTACATCTTTATGGAGACAATCTAATCAAAAGGGTTTCCACCCTACAATATTGAATCAGGATTAAAGGACATGGATTTTCTGGGGTACACAACACTTTCAAACCAGTGCCAATGCCCTCATCCTTTCTCCCCACCAGAATTTTTTTTTTTTAACTTCAGCTGAAGACACATTGATGTCATGGATTTGCCTTATCTCTACCAATTCAGTTTGACTTCTCTTTTCAAGAATTTCAGAATTTCAGTCAATTCTATTATTAGTACCTTAGGATCTACTATTATTAAGTTTGCTCTTAGTTTTATGGATAGTATCCTTGGTTTTAAGGCAATTTTCTATTTAAGAGTGGTGCTATGTTTTTTTTTCTTGCCTGCTACAGTGCCTAACTTGGAGCTGGGTTTCTAAATGACAGACTCACAGTCTACTTGATTATTAGATTGCTAGTTATAAATATATTTTATCAAAAATCTAGAATTTCTATTGCTCTTATCTATTTAAATGCATCTCTTCTAGAGAAATGAGAAAGAGCAGAGCAGGACAGATGGGAAGTGAATATATGACTAACGTGTCTCAGCTCTGATTCAATTATTAATTTTTTTAAGTACTATAGAAGGATATGGGGAGATTGTCTCATGCTATCAGATATGGACTCAAATACTATCAAGCTATGAATTAATTGTGTGCAGAAATTTTGTTCCCGCCCCTCCCCATATCTCTAGTTTCTAGCATAGACACTATTCAGGATGGACTCAATAAATTTAGCTCCCTATTAATTCATTGCTTCTTATATAGGCAAACAGCACCCTAGGTTCTAAAGAAAATTTCTCATATGCTCTAATGTTCATAATCAGTATATTTGGAAAAATGAAGATCAGGATCTGTTATGTGCCAGATCATTAGAGTCATGAAAATGTTTCAGATTTTAAGAGCTTAAATGGGTAAACATCCTAAAATTCAAACCAAGAAGATAATTTCTGAAAAATTGTAGGAAAAAATATTAAACAGAAACTTTTTGACATTTCCTTATTAAGTAATTCAACAAATATTAATTAATGTGTTTCAGTGTTACTGGATACATGGTATTGAATAAGAGCTGTTTTAGTTTCCTTGGCTGCTCCAAGGAATACCATGAAATGAGTCAGCTTAAAAAATGTGAATTTATTTGTTCATGGTTGTGGCTGGAAAAAAAGTCCAAATCAAGGCATCATCAAGGTGATACCTTCTTTCCAAAGGCTGGCATTCTAGGGCTGATTTCTGGTGAATCAAGGCACATGGTCATGTCTCCTGGTCTCTCCTGTCTCTTCTGGGTTCCACTGATGTTCAGCTTTTGGCTGCTTCACCTTTGGGGCTTTCTTTCACTCAGGTCTGAATTAATTTCACTTATAAAGGAGTCCAGTAATAAGATTAAGAGACACCCTGATTGAATTGGGCCACACACATCTTAACTGAAGTGTCATCAATATTAAAATAGGTTCATATCCACAGGAATGGATTAAGTTTAAGGAAATATTTTTCTTGGGTATATACAGCTTCTGGGGTATACTCCATCATCCTTTGGACCCCCAAAAGACACGTTCTTTCTACATGCAAAATACATTCATTCCATTACAGTATCTCAAAAGTCTTAAATCATATCAGAAACAATACTAAGTATAAAGTCTCATCAAAATCTGTTATGAGTGTGGTCCATCCTGGGCATAGTTCCCCTCTGTCCAAGGACCTGTGAAAACTAAAGAACAAGTTATCTGGTTCTGGTGAATAATGGAGGGACAAGTATAGTAGAAACATTCTCATACTTATGGAGAGAAACTGGAAGGAAAACAGGGGTAATGGACCCTAATCAATCCTGAAACCCAAGAGGGTATCTCCACTGGATTTCAAAGTCTGAGAGTCATCTGTGGAACAATGTTTTGTCCTTCAGGCCTAATGAAGCAACAACCTCTCCCATTCCAAACAACTGTGGGGCAGCCATCTTCTCCTCACACATGGAGGTTAAGGCTCCACCCTTTCAAAGCATGGGATGGTGGACAGACTTTCCACAAATTCTGGGACACAGCTCCACCCTCCCAGAACATTAGGGTGCTGGTCAGACTCTCCACAATCCCCAGGGCACATGTTCAACCCTCTGTAAGCAGTGGGGTGGCAGCATTCTTTCTGAATAAATAGGTAGAAGGCTTGCCCTCTCAAGTACCAGGGCAGACTCACCCTCTCCACACACATGATAGGTCTGTTTGTTTGGCCTAAGAATATGTCCATGGTCCAGAGCTCAGCTTCCTGATTTTTGCACTTGAAGTGATTTTTCCTTCAATTTGTCCTTTCTCTGCCCCTTTTAGTCCAGGCTAGCAGTGATTCTTTACATACCAATTATGCAAAAAACTTGTCAGTCTTGTACGTACTTCACTTCACAGGGGTTCAAACCATCAGACAGTAGGACTTTTTATAGATCCTTCCTGGGTAATTGCACCTCTGATACTGTTTTGCATGGAAATTGCTGACTGATTCCATATTCAGTTAAACTTTCACATAGAGCACTATTCTCTGGGTACTTGCTTTCCAGAAATTCAGAATTTTCCAAAAGATCAATTTCTGTTCTTTTGTTGCCAGGATTACAGTTCTGTTTTATCCCTTTCCTCTCTAATTTCACTATAATCTGTATGGAGAAACCAGGCTGCACTTTCCACATTTAGCCTGGAGATCTCCTCATATAAATATCCAAGTTCATCACTTTCGATTTTGGCCTTCCATCCAACATCAGAACTCTATTTCACCAAGTTTCCTGCCACTTTTACACAAGGATCCCCTTTCCTCCAGTTTCCAATAAGACATTCATCTTTTCTATCTAAATCCTCATCAGAAGCACAGTTAGCATACATGTTACTACTAACTGTCTCATCAGAGCAATCTAGGCCTTTACTATCAAATACCTCACAATTCTTCCATCCTTTACCCACTAACCAATTCCAAAGCTGCTTCCACATTTTTTTTCTATTTGCAATAGCAGCCTCCCACTCTTTTGGTACTAAATCTAAAATCTATTTTAGGTTCCTAGGCTGCTTCAGCAAATACCATGAAAAGGGTTGGCTTAAACAATGGCAGTTCATTTGCTCACAGTTTAGAGCTAGGAAAAAGTCCAAATCAAGACATTATCAAGGCGATGCTTTCATCCTGCAGATTTGTTTTCTGGGGCTGGGCTGCCAGCAATTCCTGGTTATGCTGTCACCTGGCAAGGCACATGGTGGCATCTCCTGGTCTCTCCCATCTCTTCTTGGTTCTGCTGATGCTCAGCTTCTGGCTGTTTTGCCTTTTGCTTTTTTGCTCTCATGCCTGATTTAATTCTGCTTATAAAGGACTCCAGTAATAAAATTAAGACCCACCCTGATTGTCTTGAGACACATACACCTCAAGTGAAGTATCCTCATCAAAATGTCCTAGTTAAAATGTGTTCACACCTGCAGGAATGGACCAAATTTAAGAACATGTTTTTCTGGGGTACAAACAATTTAAAAACCACCATAAGAGCCAGGATGTCTACTCCAATGTCTCCTCCACATTATAAAGGAGGAGACAGAAAATGTTGAGTAAAATGCATTTAGAAAAGAAGTCAGTAAACACCAGTTTTATTAGGCAACTCATTAAAGTAAAATCAAACTCAGAAATTGGGCTCTTAATGATAAAAATAGGCACTTTAAGAAACAGTCTCCTCTGCTATTTGACTTTGTCTCCTAAAAATAAGATGTTGAAATGCAGCCTTTGGTTCTAATCATACTTTAAAAAGCTTCTTTCCCATTCGTCATTCAATAACTTGTTAAATTGTGAGGTGACACAAAGCTGAAAACAATACCTAATATGACAGAAGATAGGAGCTAGACTCAAAATGATGTTGACAGCTTGGAATATTGGGCTGAAACCAACAAGACAAAATGTAATAGGAGGAAATAAAAAACACTATATTTGTGGGTACACAAAGGTTTTTTATAAACAAGAGGCTATAATCATAAAGAAAAAAATGATAAATTAGACTTCATAAAAATTAGAAACTGTGCTCATCAAAAGACATCATTAAGAAAATAAACAGGCAAATCATGGACTGGAGAACATGTTTACATACCACATATCTGACTAAGGATTAGTATCCAGGATACATAAAGAACATCTACAACTCAATGAAAACATTAGAACTTATTTACAATTGTATAGTTTAGAAAGATCAGAGGTGATGGTGGAGTCATACAGAGAAGGTAGGGTTTAACAAACAGGTTTGATTTCTGAATCACTAAATTTATATTTCTTTTAGTCTCCAGAATCTCAGAGCAGCTAGAAGTAAAAACTCAGAATTGTGGAATTGTAACCCATCCCAAACTCTGAAATCTTTTCTACAACTAATTGTTGTGCTGTGCTTTGAAATTTTTTGCTTTTTTGTATATATTTTCTTTTTCACAAAAAAGAAAAAAAAAGTCGATTGTGATGATAAAAAGAATATTTATTCTTTCTAGCCTCCTATATTCTGGAGAAGCTAGAAGGAAAAATCTAAGGTGATGATATGTCTGGGACCTGTCCTGTAACTACTTGTTGAAGAGTGCTTTGAAGACTGTTGTTTTTTTTTTTTTTTTGTCTTTGTTTGTATATATGTTACATTATACAATAAAAATGTTTAAAGAAAAGCAATGATAATGAGAATATGCATAAGCCTAGTTCAACTATTTTCATGTTTGTGCATTACTTTCTAATCTTTGTGTATACAAATACATATTCATAAATGCATAAATGCAAAAAAGTATCATAAAATATATCAAAAATTGATACATAGATAGAGGGATGGATAGAGAGGTGATGAAGCAATTTACAAAAATGATCATTTTAAAATCTAAATAATAAACATGGATGCTCAGTATTCAATTTTTTCCAACTTTTCTTTATGTTGCAAGTATTCATAGCAAAATGGCTGGAAAAATTTACAATTTTACAGGTTTCCCTAGAAGTTCTATTTAGTTTATTTAATAAATATTTTAATTTTGTAAAGAGCAGATTACAAAATTATATACAATTACATTTATGTGTGTATGTTTGTGTGTAACATATAGCTATAATAGAAGCATGAACAACTGTAGTTTAACAGTGCTTTTCTTAAGTTGGGCAGAGACAGAGGAAGAAATTCTTACAAATAAGAACTTTTGCTTATTTGTATTTTCAGTGACTATGCACTATATGCATGTTTTCGAAATAATTTTAATGAAAACTTATTACAAGTATTCTATTTTATAAGTAATTAAATGTGCAGGATTTACTCATTTGTTGATTGGGGAGAGTAATGCACAAGTAAATACAGAAGAACTGATCAGCCTTAGTGACTTATGTGGGGTACTAAGGAGATGAGTGAATTAGGAATCAAAGAAAGAGTTGCAGTGTCAAGGGTTGAAAGTAAAATACGTGGTACATTTATGATATGGACATTGCCGATTTTGCTGTTTGCCTATTCTCATCACAATCTTTGCTCATGGGCCTCCTTTTATTTCTCTGAATAAAACCACCTGTTCCCGTCTTTGGGCTTTCACACATGCTTTCCTCCAGCTTGAAAAATGCTACCCCCCCCCCCCCACTTCTCCTCTAATTTTACTCAGTTTTCATATATCATTTCCTCACAGAATACTTCCATAACTTCTCAAACTAATTTAGGGCTCCCTGTCACATGTTCTCGTAGCACACCATATTTTAGCAGCAGTTATGGTAAGCAATAACTGCGAATTTATCATAGGATCATTTGTTTAATATGAGTGCTTCCTGCTCGATCGTGGATGTTTATCACTATAATCCCAGTGCCCGGCATAGAGTCTGGCACGCTGCAGTGATTCAATAAATATTACTGAATAAATGAAGTTACTAAGTTTAGTTTGGACTTGTTAAATTTACAGCAACAGAAGGGTGCTAAGATGGTAATGTTCAGTAAGAATAGAAAGACCACACCTGCAGTTAACAAGAGGAACTGGAACTAGAGGTAAAGTTTTGGTAAGCATCAGTAAGAAGACACTTGCCAATTTGACAATGGATGAGCATTACAAAGGAAAATGAATAGAGAGAAGACTGCAGAGGACTGAGTATGAAGCTTATTTTGTGGATTACTTTACTTCCCTTTCATCCTCCTTTATCCTATTCTGCTGTATGCTTTCTTGTATAGAAAACAGGATGTTAGCTTAACTAGCACTGAATTATCTGTAGGCGTAAGCATGGGAAGTGGTGATCGGCTCCAAAACAAGTTTGCTGTTTCAGTGACTGGCAGTTTAGACCTGGCTTGTAGTTTCTCAACTTTTCTGAATGGTTAGGAAAGAGACAGCAAATGTAGGAGCAGATTCTTAGTGCTATTCCAAAACCAAAGTATGCCAGGCACTCACGGAGCCTCCTTCCTTCAGAGGTAAACATTCATTATTCATTTAAGAGTCATTCTATAAATTATTTATCAAATACCTCCTATGTAACAGAAATTAGGCTTACAATAGAACTCTCTGTCTTAATGGAGCTTATAGTCTGGTGGAGCCAGAGACAATGAATATGCCAAGAAACAAATATTCAATTACCAATTTGAAGATGCCATAAAAGGAGGCAGGCATTCCATGAGGAAAATAATAGAGGGGTTGGTTAGGTCGACTCCTCTGAGGAGATGACACTTAAGGTGAAATCTTAAAAAATGAGGTAAGTCAGCTTTGTAAAGAGATAAGAAAAAGAGTTCCACGTAGAGGATGCAGTATGTGCAAAGGCTCGAGGCAGAAAATAACAGGATATTCAAGGAGCTGAAGCCAGCCCAGTAAGGCTGGAGCAGAAGAAGAGGAGGGGTTAGATGCGGAAGCATGGAATCCTGCAGATCGTGGTGGCCTGAGTGGGCAGTGGGGGGCTTTCGATGCCATAGAAAGGTTACTGGGGAAGCGCTGATGGGACTGATGGATGGTTCCCAGGGAGCAGCCTTAGAGATTCTAACTTTAGACTTGCAAGCAAATGCTATCTAGTTTTATGGTGAGTTATTTGGTTTTTCTAAGCACTGTGAGCCCTTTGTGAGGGCTTCTCCCTCACAGGTACACAAAGCCGATCTCTAAATTACATGTTGGAAAACTAATTACCCAAATCTTTAAAAGGAGGAAGGATTAAAGGAATGTGAACCATGAATAGTCGTGGAAAATGTAGGAGCATTTAATGGCTGTTTTATTTATTTTAATGTCACTTAAAAATGTTATTCGTGGCGGGCCGCGGTGGCTCAGCGGGCAAAGTGCTTGCCTGCTATGCCGGAGGACCTCGGTTCGATTCCCGGCCCCAGCCCATGTAACAAACAAACAAAATACAATAAAACAAGAAAATGTTTAAAGATGTTTCCCTTTCTTCCTCCCTTCCTTCCTTCCATCCTTCCTTCCTTCTCTCTGTCTTTCCTTTAAAAAAAAAAAAAAAAAAAAAAAAAAAAAAATGTTATTCGTGTCCATCGATACCCCCCCCAAAGGCAACAAACTTTATGAAGGGGGGACAAAAAAGGAGTATAAGACATTAGCTTGGGTTTGACATAATTCTAAAGAGAAGATCACTAAATACTAGAATAAGTCCTCTAGAGTTTCTTCTTGAGGCTATTAGAAATAAGATACTTTTTGTCTGGAATAATTCTGGGGTTGCCATGTCTAAAGTAAAAATGATAGACTGGATTTTTCGTTCCAGTCTCCCCTGAGTTGAAAATACAAAGAGTCTCCAAGAGCTTCTCATAAGTACCAGGTCGTACTGAAAAGAGTGCTCAGAATCTAGCATTAGTAGGTGTTTGATAGACGGTAGCTGATTTTGTGGTCAAGAGTAAGAAGATAAATGTAGTATCGCTGGGGAGAGGAATATTATCTAGTGATATTTGAATAATAGCAAGAATGTGGTAATTTTTAACAATTGCCATTATACATAAGGAACATCCCGGGTAATACTCTGAAATGTTATTAGCAGTTATGAGTCAATCAATTGGAAGTTAATGTGCTTTGTCGAACACATCACATATAAACAGTTTGGACCCCAAGATTAGACAAAGTAGCTGTTAGCAGGTGGGAGCCAGTAGAGAAAGAGAAGGTCAGCCACAGTACGGGTGCGATTGAATGCTGGAGGTAAAGCCTTGCCAAGTAGGATGGTAAAGGCCATGAAAAAGCCAGTGGAAGTAGAAGACAGAGACAAAGGCAGCAGTAGTCTCATTGGAAGGAGCTTGCCCACTGGCATAGGCAATAAATTGCCAGCCAAGCTGGGGGATGGCTCAGTGGTAAACATCTAAATCATTCAGACTAGCCCATTGGCAGCAAGGCAAGCCAATCCATGGGGGTAGTCAGAGCAGAGCCAAAGGCAGAATCAGTACATCTAGAGGAACATGAAATGGGTGATAACTACAGCAAAGGTTTAACTGAAGCCCACCAACTGGCAAGGGCAACACATTTGAACAAAACAAACGAGCAATGTGCAAAAGCCAAGAGATGGGCTTTGAGCTGTGCCAAGTGTGTAGAACAGTCTCTGAGGAAATATCAGCTCCCTACCAAGCTGGAGGGCTCTGGCATTGCGCAGCTGCATACACACAGCCAAGTGCAACAGGGCAAAGATCACAGCAATCAGCACTGAAGATGCACAGAGAAAACAGCTAAGATACTACAGTGAGCAAGCCAGTAGGGCCCACTGCTATCCCGCTGCCCAACAGCCAAGCACATGCAACCTGATAGCCTAGAAAGAGCATTGAGGGAGATTTCAGAAGGTTGTCATTCAAACTCTATCTCGGCACTAACTGTGTGACCTCAGGGTGAAACTCTGCCTTACTTCTGAAAATCCATGCCTTCTTGTCACCCAGGAACTCCAGCTCTTCCTCCAAAAATTGAATTCCAGTCCGGATCTAAACCTGGGACTAGCCCAAGTGCTGATCGTGTTCCTTTAAGCCATATCCCACTTTGAGGTTCCAGGTTGCCTAAATGTCTAAGGAAATTATGGCTTTGTCTTCCTTCCTAATGCAAGTTCCTCCTTCTGCATTTAAGTCTATGCTTTGCATAATTGTTTCATGGCCTGGATTACTCTCCATCACCTACAGCTGAGCACCCTTGTTCAGCATCTATGTCACTTCCATGAGCACGATAAGCTCCAGGTTATGGTTATCCCAGTTATGGTCAACACACTTTGCTGAAAAAGCTATTTGTGCAAAAAAGACAAGATGTAGCATTTTCAAGTTCTCCAATCAAACTTCTACCAGGAAGTCTAAAACTAAAAACTGAATATAAACACAATAACATTCAGAAAAGTAAAATTATTTCCTATTATTGGTAGCCTTTGATCCAAGGCATATTATGTTTAAATGTTGGTTTGCCCTTTATAAAGACCATATGCTATCAGGGCAGATTCATGTTTGTGCAAAAAATGCTCACAACAATCTGATTATCTCTATAATAGTATATCACACAGCCAAACTGAAACTTCTCTTGATAAATGAATGTTACATATGATAAGTAGGAGAAAGAACTTTCCAAACCAATAACAAGCAAGCTCAGTTTTCCAGCCATTTTGGGAAGTAGCTCCTATAATTCTCCCAAAGTGACCTCACCTCCTCCCTCCCCCTTTTCTCTCTTCTCTCTCTCCTGCACACACACACACACACACACACACACACACACACACACACACACACACACTGATAAGAGATACTCTGTTCATGTTCTGTTTAGGATTGTAGCTGGAAGAGTTACAATCCTAAACGGAACAAGATACTCTGTTCATGTTCCATTTAGGATTGTAGCTGGAAGAGTTCTTTTTGTATTCAGTGTTTGTAGTATGTTCCTTCTATTGTATTCCTCAATATTGCTAGAGCATTTGAGCTAAAGGCCGTATAGGTTTTTAAAAGAGCAATTCTCTGAGAAAACTAGGGAAATTCTAAGGTGGAAATGAAGAGAAATTGGCCATGTTTGCAAATAGATCTCCAAATGGGAACATGTTTTTGAAATCTTAACATTCAATTGATCCAAACCAATTGTGGCCCTCTAAATACCATGCAAAATTATTGGACCCATGTATCAGGATTCCGTCATGTGGCATGATGACATAAGCCACCATGAATCAGACCAACTACAATTTAGATTTTATCTGACATGGACACAATCATACAGACAAACTGAAGAGATCAAGAACAGAAAGCCAAGTGCCACTAAGACTACAGGAATGGTTCTTGAGAAGTTGAGAAGATTACAATCTAGGGCACAGGCAACTAAGACTCTTTTCTGTATTTGTTCTCTTTTCTCTTATCCTCTGTACTACTTATATCTCGTAAGCTGACAAAACCATTACTTAAGAGATAGAGTTTCAGGATAGCATTTTTAAGTCCCTTCTAAAATCTCTGAGAGTTCAGGTAATATGAACTACTGTCAGTATTGCTTCAAAATACTACTAACAATAAACTGCAAATAACGAGGCAAGTTAAAATACTTCTTTTAAGAACTATGCAAACATATACTAATACATAACTTTACCAATATCATATATACTAAGATTCTACCATTCTATACCCCACCTTTTGATCACCACAACCTTATCATAACTAGATTCCTCCCATTCTAGTAAGAACTGGCAGGGCCCAGTTCCTGCTCTGACTTTATTTCTAAAACAGACCCATCCTAGCCCTATCTTAGCAAGTATCTCACAATTCTTCCCAGCACCACAGCAACTGAGAATGGCATTGTTGGTCTGTCTGTTGGTCCTGCCAAGTATAAATTTTGAGGTGGGGGTATCAGGAAATCCCAGGACTTCGCCTTCTCTTCTGTATTTATTCACAAGGCTCTATTGCAGGGTGCAGTTTTGGCTATCGAGAATCTTGGGAAAGGGATAAATATATGCAACATAGTTGAAAGAAAATGAGTGAAGAAGTATCTACAAGAACTCAGGAAGTAGTCAATCAGATGAAATCTATGTACCTCCTGTGAATAAGTGAAATGTATGTAATATGTTTACATATAGGCATTTTGTTTTTAATACAGCATGTTGCTTAAAACTCATTCATGACTTCTATCCCCCTACAAATGATATCAAAATCATTCAACAATTTTTTTCTGAGTAGTTGCTCCATGATCTGGACCCAGTTTAGGTTCCAGAGTTAACAATTTTCTCATCCTTCCCCCATGCCAGTCCCTTTACCCACAGGTTCTCCGGCCATACTGATCTTCCTTCAGGTCCTCAAACACACCATGTTTTCTCCTCTCTGGGCATTTCCCTCTGGAGCATTTGCCCTCACGTCCCCTTTGTTTGACTAATTCCCACTCATCTGCCCAGGTTCCACCTAGAGGCCATTTTCCTGACCTCTGTATGCTGCAATTTCTTCCATCTGCTCTCTATCTCCATCATAGCTCTAAGAGCAGTTGCCAAATTCATGTGTGACCCCCTCTAGAGCATGAAATCTGAGAGAGGAAGGACGTGGTTGTAGTATTCAATTCTGTGCAAACTTGCTATTTTGTAATATTTTTTATTAGATATTAGAAGCAGTCTTCCCCTCAGTGCCTCAAAGAACATATACACTGATTGTGGTCAGGGAAAGTAATCTGGAGTGTAGAGGTGGCAGTCAGGCCACTGTGCCAGTAAGAGCAGCCACGAGTCTATGTCTGTGGAGCTTGATGCCGATAAACCTTTTGTTATTAAACTCCTCCAAGATTGGGGTAGAGGTTCTCTATGGCTTGGATTTTCAAAACAAAAGAAGAAACTACAGTCACAGTGCTGAGAAACTACTTGCCAGAATAATCTGATTATTATTTAATCTTATCTTGAATAGAAAACACAAAGCATTTTGATGAAAATACACTTATGATCGAATCTTGCCTCTTGTTTCTGAATGTTTATTCATGGTGATTAAAAATAACTAATCAATGAATTCAAGTGAGGACAGAGAAATTCTAACTAATTTCCTAAAGTATTCTCATACCTAATACAGTGTCTGGCACATAATAGGCACTGAGGAAATATCAGTTAATTGGATTAATGCTGGCACGTTGTTGAAAAATATGTCACACTGAAATTACCCATAAAGTGCATATATTTTTTATTTATTATTCTTTCCACCTTAATGATACGGACACCCTATTGGAAAAGCACACATCAGTCTGATACTGCTTTTCTTCTTAAAATGTTTTCTTCTTAAGTTTGGTACTACTTCCCATCTCAAATTTGACTGTAACCAACCATGTTGACTTGCTGTCACTACAAAATTCCAAAAATCAGTTGCTATATTAGGAGTTAAATCATATTGATGTGATTCTAAATGTGATTATTGGCTTTGGAAAGTAGAAAGGAGAAATGACAGCAAAGTGGTAGTTTTGGGCTTAAAATAGGCATTAGGCTTAAACTATCTCAAAGCCCATACAATAAAGGACATCTAAACAATGCACCAAATATTATGGAAAGCACATACGTGGGATTAAGATGCAGCACAAAGGACTTGGAGATGAATTCTTAAGGGGCCTCTTTGCTTCAACTTTACCATCTGCAGGTTTAGATCTATATAAAGCAAGGTATTCTTGTCTATGGAAACCATTGCTAGTGGGTCATTCCCTAATCAGAGACCCTGCTAAGGCATTTCACCACAGGACACACCAATTCCCAACCTGTCCCACTGCCAAGGATGTATGAGTCCTCTTCTAGACACTGTATTTACAAGGGCTCACTTTGCATTTAATACCTTCCTCAAACATGCTTTACCTGACATCTCCAAACAACTACAGGCCCTAAGTCCCTATTTAAGGGTTGGATATATTAAAATTGAGCTCTCTTCCCACCGCTGACACCAGTTTCATTGCATTTTGTGGGAAAGTGCCTGGGTTGGGAATTCAACTTGGGTCTCCCACATGGCAGGTAAGAATTCTTCCACGGAAGTACCCTTGCAACCCAAGTCTCTTTGCTTTATATTCCCTCCATACATGGTACCTTTCAGTGCAGCAGATTCACAGCCATGGAAAATGTGGGTGTAGAATGTCACCAAGCTCAGGTCTTTATGTCACGAGTGTTGCTGGTTTGTGACATTGGAAGTTCTGCCCTGTACGGTCCTGCTCCTCCATGCGACGATGATCATTATTTACAAAAGTCCATGTGTTATGACATAGAATGTACACTTGTGGGCTGGTGGGTATCGCTACCTTCTGCTTCTATTGCCCAGGGAAGATTGAAACCAAAACAGTATCTTTGGCCCCCACAATCCAAAAGAGATTTCCTGCAGCTTCTTCTTGAGGGAGTGAAAGCTGCTTAGAGCAGCGTGTAAATTCATGGCAAGAAGCAATAAAGGTGAGTTTTATACATTCCCATTATTGCTTCTACGTCTTTGCAATAATGTTTATTGACATGTTTGAATGGAGCACAAGCTGCAGTTCAGTTCAACTGCCTGTGAAAATGGGACATTTGTCAAGAAACAAACCTCGCAGTTTTTAGTGGCTCTGTCAGTGGGTATTAGAAAAGATATTGATGGGGAAAAAGAGAGTGGGCAGGCCCAGGGGGAGAGTGTTAAGGAATACTCTCGGCACAGATGCTTACAGTGGAGAAGGAGGGGATGATGGGTAAGGACATAAAATTGAACACTACACACATTTAGTGACTACCGGTTGCATTGAAGCATATGCATTTGTGTGGGGAGCATGGACAAAAGCTGCCTCTGTCTCCAAAGTAAGGCCTTTACAGTGATGCTTTCATTCAGGAGTTGATTCTCACTTTGCTTTATTTCCCTGCAGTCTATCTCCCACGACAATCCAGTTCTTAGAGTGTGTGTATGCTCTGTTTTTTAGGGTTCTCACGAACTAAAGTGAGCACAGCAACTACTTAGCATAAAACCTGCTGTCAGTCATTCAAGTAGTCACTCATTCATAGGAAACATATTTACTGTTGGTGTGAGGCTCTGGGTTCAGTGCTAGGATTGGGCACAGATCTTTCCCTCAAGAAATCTGCAGTCTAGTAGCAGAGTGTGCTGCATTCATTAATATTAGGGTAGCTCACAGATCCAGAAGAGTAGCACTGATCTGTAATTATATTTATATTTCCTTCACCAAAGCACTAGATGACTAGGGAAATGTTGGGGACAGGATAGGCATTTAAGAGACAACTACTCACATCTCAAACTACACGTCACTCAAATGTTTAAGAAATAAAATAAAAACTACTACCAGTCTTTTTCTTCTCCCTGCCCAAATCAGCACTCCAGAATCTCATTCATTCATGAGATAGCACCATGAGCCTCTCTGTAGCCAAGTTTCTAATGCAGCTTTGCAGACTACACTGTTTGCCCCTGGTGAAACAAATTAACACCTCTTACTCTTAAAGCTCAGCGAAAGATTGGAGTGTTTTATTTTTTTTTTATTTTAAGTTATTTATTTTTTATTTATGATGCATAACCACATACAAACACAAACACTCTCACCATATGATCATTCAGGTCTTGTCATATAATCAATAACTCACACTATCATCACATAGTTGTATACTCATCATCATAGATCGGAGTGTCTCAACTAAAAAAAATATTTACTCCATTTGACAGTACAAGCAGGAAAGAAAGAAGGAAGAGAGAATGAGATCAATTAAAGGTAATTAGCTCTTAACAATGGAATATATGTAATACATTGTGCTGATGATAACCGAGAACAGGAATAAGGTTGTTTTGCCCTGGAAATTGCATCATTATCTATCAACAACAACAACAACAACAACAGAAAAAGCCAAAAAGACACGTTATTTGGGAATCGAACTTGTGAGGAACCTCAACTACAAGTTGACATTACTTTCTCTCATCCCTGAGCTCACAAAATTCCAAAGTTATAATTTCATTTAAATCCTTCTGTAATGTACTTGCCCACCAAAATTTGCATCTGCTCTCTTTTTTCCTGCCCCTCTAAACCCACAGCTTAACATTTCTTTTTAAACTGGCACAAGCCCTGGGATTCCTTGCTATCTTTTCCTTCCCAGAGCTTTTGTAAGTAAATCAAAACCCTCTCCACTACACTATATACTACATTTAGCAGGCAAGCTCTCAGAGTTTAAAAGGGGTGTTAGTTTAACAAGGTTATTCATCATCATGTGGATAGAGAGCAGCTTACAGAGCATACTCTGATGATGACATCCAAAATCTAGTTTCCCTCGTTTCTCATGGTCCACAAGGATGCATAGTGCTAATAAGGTTTCAGATTTGTTTTGATTACTGCAATACCACTGAAAATGGCTTCTCTTTACTTGGTACCAATTTCCTTCTATAATGGGCACTGTAACCTCCTCCTGTCACTATGCCATTTACATTAAATTTGACTTTGGGTTAGCAAATAGAAATGGCTTTTTTCCAATTTTAACACAATGTTATTGTTATATGTTATATAAATAGCATGTAATCATTCAAAGTGTACAGTCAGTGGTTCACAGTATCATCATATAGCTGAGCATTCATCATCATAATTGACTTTTTTGTGAAAAATTACATATATTCAAAAAAGCATTAAATTTCAGAGCACATTGCAAAAATTAGTTGTAGAACAGATTTCAGAGTTTGGTATGGGTTACAATTCCTCAATTTTAGGTTTATACTACTAGCTGCTCTAAGATATTGGTGATTAAAGAAATATCAATATAACGATTCAGCAACCATACTCATTTGTTAAACCCGACCTTCTCTGCATAAATGCACGATCACTTTGATCTTTCTCCCACTCTTTAGGGGTATTTGTGCTATGCCCATTCCAACTTTTTCATGTTGAAGAGGGGTGTCGATAATATGGGATAAGGGGATGGAACTAACTGATGTTCTTGAGAGGCTGGCCTCTCTGCATTTCAGTACTTATCTGGTCTAGGAACCGAAATGGAGGTTGTAGTTTTCTGGAAAATAATTCTAGTGCATGGAACTGTTGTAGAATATCATATAAAGCCCTAGGTGTTCTTTAGGGTTGGCAGGAATGATTTTGGTTGGGGATAGCAAACTGATAGGCAGAAATGTCTAGTTGAAGCCTGCATAAGAGGAGCCTAAAGATTAGTTCTCAAATCTATTTGAACTTTCTCAGCCACTGATATCTTATTTGTTACATTTCTTTTCCCCATTTCAGTCAGGATAGCATGTTGGTCTTATGGTGCCAGGGTCAGGCTCATCCCTGTAAGTCATTTCTCACATTGCCAGGGAGACTTTCACTCCTGAATGCCATGTTCTACATAACAGGGAGGGTAATGATCTAACTTGCAGAGTTGGGCTTAGAGAAAGAGAGGCCACACCTGAGCAACAAAAGAGGTCCTCCAGAAGTAACTCTAAGGCATAACTATAGATAGGCTAAGCTTCTCTGCTACATAAACAAGCTTCACAAGAGTAAGTCTCCAGATCAAGGGCTTGGCCTACTAAAAATAGCTTTTTAAAAGGAGAATTAATATATTGATTTCTCAACAAATGCTTATTTTGGAAGGTGTATGCATATGTGAGTGTGCATGTGTGTGTGTGTATTGGGAGTAAGAAAATAAAAGCAAGAGAGAGATAGTCAGTTTGTGTATGTGTGTATGTATGTGTGAGCAGGAGGGAGGGAGAGAGAGAGAGAAAGAGAGAGAGAGGGAGAGGAAAAAGAAAGTAAGAATGATAAGGAAGGGATGGGAGCAAGTAAGGGAATGGGGATAAAGACTGCAAATGAACATGTTGATCAGAATTTACCTTGCTCAAAAAAAAAAACAATTTACTGATAAATGATTATCCATTTAAAGGTAATCGGGGTCAGGAAAAGCTGCTTAAATTAATCTCTCTACCAATCCTTTCAGATCTCTTATGCAGGATAGTAGAAGGCAAGTCAACTCAGCCATGTCACAGAGTGTCTCATAAACAGTAATAAATTGCCATAGATTTCATTTCACATCTCAGCAATTCTGGCCTTAAAGTGATGAGCAGAAAAGGATGGGAGTTGAGCGCCAACACTAAAGAACAGTGAGATAGAAATGTGACTGTCTTTGGCCTGCTGAGCTAACTTTCAGTCAGAGCTTGAAAATTCAGAAAGCTCATTTTCATAAAGGCAAGATTTATCAGTGATACATACACTAGACTATGCATTCAGAAGCACGGTCCTACCTGCAACTACCTTGGCTACCTCAGGCAAGTCACCTAATTCCTCTGAGCCTGGGTGCATTTTCAACCAAGGAGATAATGGTTACCAAGAAAGCTGTTGAAAAAAAAAATGAGATTATATGAAAAACTGTGTGCTGCAAAGGGTGAAGAGTTGTACATAAATACAACTTTCAATTTGTCTATCATGTTCTAGACACTGTACAAATGCAACAGTTCTCAAAGTGCTTATGATCTAATGGGTATGTGAGAAAAAAATAAAAAGTTATATTTAGGAAATGTTTGGATTAGAAGCAAGTACAGAGTGTTCTAGAAATATTGAGAAGAAAACAGTTTTTAATAGAAGGCAATGTTATTATTGTGACTCTTTGACACATCATTAAGATGCCAGTTTCCCTTAGGAATTTGTCAAATGATTTGCATCTCGAAATTCAAAAACTTATTTGCCTCTTAGCTCCCATATTGAGATGAATACAGCACTGACAATTAGTAAGAAAAATTAACATCAGTAATTTTAATGTATGAAACTACTACATATTTTAACATTCTAGTGTTCTAATAACTTGCCTGTGGGCATCTAATTATAATTATCATTTGGCACTTACATGAACGTTCCCTTAGGGAACTGTTTTTTAAAATATTGACTAAAACTCATGTGTTCCTTGTCTGAGTAAGCAGATCAAAGAGAGGTAGAGGGGCATTCTCTAACTCACTTGATTTCATAAATATAATAGTATATTATATAAGATATTTACATATTATAATAGGCATTATTGTAATATATTATGTATATGCTGCTTAAGTTTCTACAGAACCTTGATATTTTCAACCTTCTTTCATGATACTACCTTATTGGTTCCTCAAGCAGCAACAGACATTATTATTTTCACTTTGTAGATGTGGAAACTGAGGTTCAGGAGCACTCAACTTGGGAACAGTTCCAAAGTCCAAAACCCAGGACTCATCACCTAATTCACTGCTGTCAATATTTACGGCTGGTATTTGCATGAGTATAGCTCCCAACGCATCCTCCCAAAGCTCCTAGAACAGTGTCTTTAATGCCTGTGATACTCCAATACTAGGACTTATTGAAATTTAAGGGGTTTGATTCTTACAAGGAATTTGCTCTACTTAATGAAGAAACCAGGGCTTTATAAAATTATTATCATTAGAATAATCTGATGAAATATCAAAGGGCAGTGTGCTGGTTTGGAGCTGTTGTGTACCCCCAGAAAATCCATGTTCTTTCAAACTAATCTTGTTGGGGGAGCCCTAGTATTGGGTGGGACCTTTTGTTTAGGTTGTTTCCATAGAAGTGAGGCCCCACCCATTCAAGGCAGGTCTAAATCCTGGAGTCCTTGATGAGAGAGAAGTCAGGCTGACATAGAGAGCTGAGAGATGAAACCAAGACACAGATGTCTAGAGATGCTGAGAGATCTGTTTGAAACCCGAAGTCGGGAGAGAGGGACAGCAGATGTCACCATGTGAATTCCCATGTGGCCCAGAAAACCCAGACAAAATCGGCCTTTTTGAAGAGAAAGTATTCTCTTGTTGATGCCATAATTTGGACAATTTCATGGCCTTAGAAGTGCAAATTTCTAACCTAATAAATCTTCTTTGTAAAAGCCAATCCATTTCTGGTATATGACATTCCAGCAGCATTAGCAAGCTGAAAGAGGCAGATTAGAGAAAAATATTAAATTTATTTAAAACATACCAAATACACTAATCTGTACATTTATACAATTATAAAATATTCTGGATTTATAATATTTGTATTGGGGTAGAGGAAATGTTATCTTTATAATATCAGTAAAATACCCAACTGTAAAGTGAAAAGTCATAAAATATTGTCAATATTTTACCTATTTAATGCTACACTACATAGGTCTTTTAAACCATTCATCTGGATTATTGTACATGTACATTTTCATCTGCATATTTCAGATTGGATATATACCTCTACTGCCTAGTACATACAGCTTCAACTATTTACATTTGTGGAAAACAAAGGAAACAACTGTCACCCATGTGCTTCTTTATTTAAAACTGAGTATGTGTTGGGGGCAAGGTGGGCAGAAATGTCAAGAAGGGGCAGGGCTTCATGGAGGCTGAAGAAAGCATCATGTGCTGTGCAGCTATAACCTCTGTAGGATACTGGCCATCCCAGGTCTTTGGCAGTCCTAAGGCTTGCCTATAAACATCTAATTATTATTATTATTATTTGGTAAGTACATGGAATCTTCTTTTAGGGAGGCACCAAAGACTGTTAATGTATTGATTAAAACTTAAACTTTTTATAAGGCATGTATCATTCCAAGAACAAATCTGACCCTGCTACTACCATGGTTGACTCATGGCAGCCTTCACGATATATTTTAAATATGTGCACTTAACATCATTTATCATCTGGTCCCATCCCTCCCCTTAAGTTTCAATTTCTGCCACTTGCCAAGGAACTTGATGATTCCTAGAGCATCCATTCATACCTGCAGTGCCTGAACACTCATTTCAGTAGATGAGTCTGTATGGCTAACAGGAACAGCTTTGCAGGTTTGCTCATTATTCAGTTTTACTTAATTATAAAAGTTGACAAAAAATGATCTAAAAACAATTGGCTAATCTACGCTTTTGGTCTTAAAGTAAACACAGTTGGAACTCAAAATTTCGAAAGGAATATGTTCACTGAAATGATTTTGAGGGCAATAAATTATTAAAGAGTTTCCCCCTTAAAATTATTTTTCAAGCTGTATAACCACATTTTATGTTAAACTGCAAGCTACTTTTAAGAAAGTATGAAAAATGATGAAAAAGAGCAAAAGAAGTAGAAACTGTATCCTTATTTTTTGTAAGAAGATAACCATAACCCTTCAATATCCAACAGTCACTGATAAAGACACATAGTGGCTTCTGGAAATTTCACCTGGTGGTTAAGGAGACAGTCAGACACATTATTCTACTCCATCGCAAGGTTTTCAGTATTTGGGTTTGTAGCCATAACTTCGTCCTTTGCCAAAGACTTCATACTGCATGCTGTCATTCACACTGCCAGACTGCAACGTCTGCCAGGATTTATGACTACCATGCTGCTCCCTCATTGCTAGGAGCAGATGGTTGGGATGAGGGACAGCAGACTGCCTAAGGGCAGAGCCAAGGGTATGGGGGAAGAGAGGACATGGGAGCCACAGAGACACATTCTCTAATGAGCCTTGGAAAGATGTCTACAGTGAACTTCTTTTCTCAAAGGTTTGACTCAGGCAAGGAAAGGTCCATGGCAAGCTTCATAAAGTTAGTGAAAGTCTTGAAATTGAATATAAAATTGTTGGATATATTTATACACCCATTCTTTTCCTGGAGAGATACAGTCGCATAGACTTCTTCAGAGAACGTTTACCTCCCTCTCCCAACCTAAAAAAAATGCTATATAGATCCATATTACTATATAATATAGAAAAAGCCTTTTGGAACTTTCTGAATTACTTCAATTATTTAAACTTCCAGAAGCACACACTCTTCAAGTTTTATTCAAGAGTAAGTGCCAGTATAGTCTGAATCAAGGGCATCATAAAAAGAAATTCTTAAATAGATTTGATGTAAACTGTAGTGAGAAAATTCATTGTCTATATCTAGATTGGATGCTGCATGTTGTTTCATTTTCATACAATAGAGAGTGAGAAAGATATCTTCATGACAGTGGTAGAAAAGAAGAAAGCTAGCAGCTCTATTCTCACCATCTAATCTTCGGTCACTGAGCCAGGAGCTTATTGGAGGCAGAGTGATTAAATTAAAAGGGAATTCCAAGAAGTCATAAGTCAAATTTCAAGCAGGTCAAAGCCCTACTTTATTACTTTTTCACATGTCCCTTCTTCTTCTGGAGAGCTTCTTCTAACTCCACTACCATAGGTATGCCTTTCTCAATGCTAGCCTGGTACCTAAATTTCAATGTTAGCCCTGCAGCTAACAGGTCTTATTCATCTTTTTTACATGTTTACCCCTCTCTCTACAGTGTGAAATCCCTGAAGGTGTGGAATGTATATTAATCATCTTTGAATCCATGATGCTTAACATGCCATAGGCTTACTAAATGTGGTTAAAAATGTACAGAACAGAACCTTCCGGACTGCTACATCGCTAGGTAATGATGGAGCAGGACTAGGATGATGGCCGTGCTCATTTTGCAATGCACAACCACGACTGCAGTCTCTGCACAATCATTTACAGAAGACTTGGCTTTATATTCAGGCAGCACAGTTCACCATACCCATGCTGGGGATTCGGGACTGTAAGGAAAGAAGGAGTAAAAAGATGGTCATTTTATGTTAGTGGCTTGGGATACATTCGTTACTTTTTTTTTTTCTTTCTCCAATCCACCAAACCTCTCTATATATTTTAATGTCAACATTAACAGAATCCAAATACTTAAATTGTCCAAGAGCCCAGCTCCAGATTGTTTCCTATGAGAAAATCAAAACCTAGAGAAGGGAAGTGATACCCAATGTAACCCAATTAGTTGGTGGTGGAGCCCAAGACCAGGAGACTTAGGTCTCCCAACTTTCAATCCTTCCACAATATTAAGCTCCTACAATGTCTTAATTTACATCCCAACATGCGATAAAATAAATGCCAGTGGTAATGATAACACTAATATTGTCAAGCCTTGTGTAACATTCCAAACTGTGCCAGTTAATAATACAAATCTCTGGTTCTGCATCTTCCCATAGGAGGTTTAAAGGTTTTAACATTTCTAGGAATAGAATAAATCCAGAATAATAAAAATGTGGCAGCAAAACAAATATTGTGCTTTGAGGGTTAGGAAACCAGATTGAACACAGTAAAGGGTACGCTGAAGACAATGTGTAATTGGTAAATCAGTATGACAGGGCTGGTGTGCCTCCCCATCTGTGTCTGTTGGCATGGCTTCCCACGCCGCCCATCTGAGTTGTCTGAAAAGGTCTGCAACATGCTTGAAAATGCTCCCTCACCCTTTGTACCTGTAGATGCAGAGCTACTGTGTGGTACATCCCAGCGGTGGGAATTCGACCATCAGCAGAAGCAACTGGAAAGGATAGAGGCACTGTTTGCTGGTTCAGTCATTCCAATGATAGTCTGTGTCTTAAAAAAGGTTGTGGTACCACTTGCTGGGAATGTTTGGAAATATGTGGGGCATTTTTGATTATCACAGTAACCTAGGGCTCTGACTGTTCATTTCATGACTAGGAATGCCAGATGCCCCACAATGTGGGGGGCAGTTCTGCATGACCAAGAATTGGTCTACCATAAATGCTGAGAGCATTTCCCACCTTGAAAATCACTGAGATTATTCCATAATCCCATGCCCTCTAGCAGCTCGGATAATAATGGAAAACTGAAAAGCCTGAGTCAAGCCTCAAATGTGGGAATGTTCCCAGGGCTTGACTTCTGTTTCAGAAGAGATTAAGAATTCTTGGGAGATGCAACATACAAAATTGTAGGTACAGAATTCTTTTTGCTGCATCTAAGGTGTTAGGAATGGCTGGTAAAGAAGGCATAGACACCATTACTCGTTAACATTAAAGGGAAAGTCAAAAGCACAGCCATGTCTCTATTATTTATGTGGAAATTCTAGCAAGTCAACATCTTTAAAAATGGTATGGAAATCAAGGTGTCATCTCCAAGGAGAAATGGAAGACTTTAACCAGGACAGCCAAGATATATAACGTATGGCAATTCCCAGAGTTAACGCAAACCAGCCATGTGAAAATGAAAACACAAGTACACTTGAACAACTAACCCAGGGCATCACCAACTTTGCCCAGCACATTTTCCTGAAGTATAGGCTCCTTTGCAACCTCCATAGCTTTGCCAAGGAAGTGTTCAGTGCCACTCCAGCCTCTATACCCTTTTATTGCTAGTTCCTCTTGGATCTGTGAGAACCATCTGATTCCAAAACAGGGTACCAAGTTCACGGCTCAGGGAAGTAATCAGCTGATATTTTCAATTCACTTCAGCAAGGAATTATTAGACAATCACTCTTTCTAGGACTGCTTTCTGGGATATTCCATGAAATGAATCATTCATTCGTTAAGTATTCATAGAATGCCTAACAGGTGCCAGGTCCTGTGCAATAGACAATAGGAGATATAAAAATGAATGAAGTCAGGAGATAACCTGTCCTCAAGAGTTTCATACTCTAGTAGAGAAACAATAGGTTGGATTTTTAGAGAAAACTTGGGCTGGTTTTGAAAAATCCAATGCACCAGACTTAGAACAGTGGAGAAGCTGGAAAAAAATATCCCATGAAGAAGAAATACTGAGTTAAAGATAACTTGAAAAATTTATGTCTGACCATTTCCTCATTATCCATTCTTAACAAATCAGTTCATTATGCCCCCTAACTCTGAAAATCTTTACATTGAAAGACTCTAGTTTCAAGCATCCAGTTCACTCTAGACTGTACCACACAGTTCAGAAGTTATGTGCTGTCTTGAGCCATTCTGCCATTTCATTGTGTAACTATTTCTTGTATCCTGAGACATATGGCAGTCACGTTGAAAGAACCACAAGTTCTAGCTTTTGTAGCTCAGAGACAGACATGCATAGAACTGAACATGCAGTTGGCCAGATGCTTATTTCTTAATGGTTGGTAACTTGAATAGAAAAAAATCTGAAAAGTTACAGATGAAGATATTGATTAGTGAGTTGTCAATAAAGACTGTTAGTGCAATCATATTTTAAAGTCACTGTAGCCAATACAATGCTCCAGCTTCCAGCATAACATCGTGCTCCAAGTAGGCACTAAATAAATAGTTATTGAGTTGTAATTGACAAGAGATTTGGTATTTCTATGGTGATTTCTAGGAAGCTAGACTACTTCTGGGAAATATGTCATTTGTAAGGGAGAGATCTGTAATTTTCTACTCAACATTTGGCTCTCTAAAAATGGAGGTCACAGGACCTCCATTATCCTGCCCTAAAATGACCCCTTTTAATGCCATGACAAAGGATTAATCAGGGTTATCCTTTCTGGAACTACCATGAATTGGTGAGAGAAAGTAAATTTTTGTCTTTGTTTCTTAGAGTTTTAAAGTAGCTGACCATCTCCACCCAGCTCTCTTTGGTCCCATTTCCAGTTAAGGCCAGGATATATATACTTAATTCACATATTTTTGACTACTGTTCGTTAGGGTTTTCTGCATCCCTATTTCATATCTGTTTGATCTTAACATAGCTAAAACCTATTTAACCAGGAGTCATATTTTTATATCCCAATGTGACCATAGTACCACATGGTACCAAGCAAATAATCAGTAGGCACTCAATAAATATTTGTTGACTGCCTTTTATTAAACTGCCCTTCTAAGATTCTAGTGCTTCTTCACTCCCGATTTAGCCGATATGCTTTAGTAATGTGAATTCTTAATCTCCTCTTAGGCTCATCTACATAGGTACACCAATCTTAGGATAATTGTTCTTGGACATTTTAATATTCTACATTTCAAATTCTGTTCACTGTCTGCACAGCTAAAGATCCACATGCTCTCGTTGATCCACTATCTATAAGGTGGGAGTTGACTTATAAAAAGGCTTAATCTGTTTTACATCTGAAGTGCCTTTAACCAGAATGTGGAGAGGGACTGACTTAGTTGTTTCTACTTTGTGAAGTGTGTGGGTCTGTAAGGGGGAGGGGAATACACCGAGACTGTTTAGATGAATGAAGTTTATGTCTTAGTCCGTGTCTATCAGTCCCAACCCATTCAGGGCATCACGGGACTGGCAGGTAAAGAAACTGATTCGATGAGGTTGGGATCCTGGAGGGAATAAGAAGAAAAATGCTATTCACAAAGAGCAGAGTTCACACTCTTTTTTCAATCTACTGTTTTCCTGACCAAGTACAGGAGAGAGGCCTAAAGCATGTGGGAGATAAAGCAGTGAGCGTGTCATCTGCAATTCATCCCCAAGAACTGTTATGTGAGCACACATACATTTAAATATTTGAAAAGCATCTTTTAAAATGAATATCAAAATGACAAATAATCCAAGTAAGAGAAAAATGCCCCAGCACCTCCCTATCTCCCTTTTCTCATTATGGAGATAAGTCCCAGATGACTCTCAAGACAGCAACAGGACTGGGAAAAATACTCGTGATCACAACCATAATGGTAAAAAAAGAACTGTCTGCAGAGACCCACCTGCCTGGCTGAGCAGGACCCGTGGTTTTGCAGGTCGCTTGCAAGTGTAATAGCAGGGCACAGGGGCCTTCCAAGGACCTGAGAGGAGCAGGGAGCCATGTCAGGAGGTGGCAAGGGTGGGTAGGGGGTGGTGAGAGGCATGTGTGCTCCGGGTTTCATCTGTTGATCGCTTGAACTTCAGGGGATTTGGAAGGTTTACTTAGATGAGTGTTCAAAAGCAAGGCCGTTTCTGACAACCTCCTCGAATCCAGGTAGGTATGTAAAACAACACAAGGAATTTCAGGAAGATAAGCTCTCTAGGGAGGCTCCCAGCTCAGCTGCCAGAAATTGGCACAGAAGCCAGTGAGCCAGAACAAATGCCAGACCTCATGAATCTTTCTCTGGTTATGAGCAGAATCTCAAAGTGCCCAGGGCTGCAAGACAGAGCAGCAGGGCCCAAGCATCCTCTGGGGAGTTTCCCAGGCCAGGCTTAAGGTGAGGAAGGGTGGATGGACTTCAGTTCACAGGAAACGTGTGGTCTGTGCTTCCTCCTCAGACCTGTGGAGAGCAGGGGTCGGGTGGACTTGGAGATTCCGACATCCTACCCAGCTGCATGAGCCACCCGCCTGCTTGCCCTTTTGCTGGGTTTTCTCTGGCGGCTGGAACCTCGATGGCACAGCTCTGGGCAGTGCCCAGCCAGTCCCCCAGCTGCACGGTTATTCTAAATGCAAGTGTGTGTGCTGCCTCTGAGAAGGGCTGTGAGAAATACAGATGAAATGAACGCCATCACTTTGAGTACAGCATCTGCATAAATCACTGTCCAGTGCATTCATTCCTAGTGACAGATTAATTCCTTTCTCAGGTTTTGCTTAAGAGTGTACCACAGAATACTAATACTGTTCCCAGGAGAGAGAGAGAGAAGCAGAGAGAGGGAAACTCAGATGCACCTCATATCAGAGTGAAAAATGGGGTGACGGTGCATTAAATGAGGAGAGGTTTCTAAGTTTCCCTAGCAAAGGAAGCTCATGTGGAAATTGCATTATAGGGTGTAGATTGTGGGGAAAGTCACCGTGACTCATTTTATGTCTCTGCCCATTGCAAAGCTATAGGATGTGGTATGGCAATGTTAGCTATTCTGGGAGCTGAGCATTAGTTCATTCTCAGCTTCTCCCTTTAGGCAGGGCAGGAGTATCGTCCGTGGAGGGAAAACAAAGCATATGATTTGATGCCACTCACTTTTAAAGATGTAAAGGAAAATATTCCCCAGAAGTATTCCCTTGAAAACAGCTCAGAGAAACATGCCAAGTCCGTAGAAATGTAAGACAGGGGAAGAGAGCCAGGAAGGGAGGGGGAGTGTTTCTACCTTCCAATTCTAGTTCCTTCCTGGGCATGTTTCTGAGCCTGCACCTGAAAAATGACTGTGATGGTATTTGCAGTTTATCAAGTCTTCCAGGGAGGTGTCAGGAGCGGAGAACTCACTTGTCACTCCAACATTTCCTGGCATTTGCTAACCACAACGAGGAATGGAGGGCAAAAGGATTACAGAATTAAGCGGCACATGTACAGCAGCTGGTGAGGGGCTGAGATTTAGCTGTCATTTTGAAGAAAACTCCATTTCATTTTGTGATTTGGAAGGAGTGAAAGTTAAAGTAGGGGGGCTGGGCTGGGCCAGCCTGCAGCCGTGGCCACAAGGAAACGTCAGACGGACTCTCAGCTTATTGAGGGGTTTCCAGCTGTCATCTCCATCAGCTTATTTTCCCTCTAGACCTTAAGGGAAATCCACCACATCCCAATAAGGTCCAATTTTACAGCTTCCGTGCCCTTGCTGGGGGACTGTGGGTCATCAGAAATGTTTTCCAGGATCTTTTTCCACATCCATGCCTTTGCCTGTTCCTTTATCTGGAATGCTGTTCCTAGGCTTGGTATGTTTCTCTATTAAAACCCAGTTTAGTCATCACTAAATAACACTTATCTGCAGCCCCCCACCAACTCTGCTCCCACTGCACCCTTTTAAGGCTAACCATTGCCACTTGGTCTAAAGTTGCCTGTTATGTTTGCTTTTCCACAGGACTGTTTGTATAGGGTATAGAGGGTATAGATAGAGACATATTAGGTGTTAGAGAAACTTTCCTGAGAATTGTTAACGTACCTTAACCTAAGGATGGATACAAGGATGAAAACAATTTTCCTAGTACTCAGGAGAGGGCCCAACACCGAAAACATAAGCATAATCAATACATATATTTAGGAAATCAAAAGTGAAGCTTTGTTTTATTTTTCATGATTTCTCCTCATAGCCTTCCTGAAATATAGCCAGGGATGTGTGTATGTTGGAAGCTATCTGTCTATCAGCAATGCATGGCACTTTACTTCACTGTGTGTGCCTGTATTCACTTCGCTCTTTGATCACAGTGAAACAGTCCATGTGAGACAAAATGAAAGAGAACCAGAATTATTGTGTATCTTTCTGTTTAACTTAGCTAGTAATGGGTGCTCAAGAAAAACTCAGGATGGAGAGGAAGTAAATGCTTCCTCTCAGACTGAGGTCTGGAAGGTGATAATGTTTACTTCCTTCAGTTAATAATGAATATAAGATTAAACTTTTATTTTAGTTTCTGTACAAGTTCTCAAATGAGAAGTGAGAAGTCGAATACAACTGGTTGACAGAACCTTTGACACAGAACTGGGGCTAATCTTTGTAGTAGGAATTCACTTTGCTCAGTGAATTCTTTGTTCTGTTCTGTCTATGTAATTGTTATTCACCCAGTTTTCATTCCTGTGATGGTAATATTTTGATTTTGAATTTTTCATTAAACAGAAATTTCCCTCATACACAGATTTAAGGAAAAACAGATAAATCATAATAAAGAAAGCTGGAGTCAGAGAGTTCTTTAAAAGATTACTTTTCATCTATGGTCTTTATTGGTAGAGATTCAACTCAATCTTTTGACATTTTCTCCATGAAAATCCAAAGTGAGAGAGTTGATGTTTAAAATGAAACAACTCAACATCTCCGAGGCTTAAGAAAATGAATCATCATATCAGGTGTCATGTGGTTGCAGGGGGGTAATAGACACCAAGGCTCAAAATGAATATGCAACTTAATTGAATACTCAATTAATTAGCAATTCTAATCACCCAGGTGATACCACTTTCAATATCCTCTTTTATGCTAGATTCAATCACTCACTCAGCCAATGTTGCTTGGCCCTGTATGCTTGAATGACCACATCATTTTTGCTCTCCAGGGTAGCCACAGACTTGTGAGGGAGAAGGCATTTCAACAGCTAATGTCAGGATGTGGTGTGCAATATAAGGCGACTTTATGCAAAGTTCAACGGCAGCATAAGAGAAAGAAAGAATCCAGAAGGGGCCTTCAGAGTATTTTACCAAAGAAATATAATTTTAGTTGGACGTTAAAAGATGAAAAGGAACTTCTCAATTAAATGAGAGAAAGGTGCAACCATTCTAGTTAAAGGATTTAAGGATGGAATCATATGACTGCAGGTGCCTTCAGGGAGCTGAAAATTATTTTATGTGGTTGGAGTGTAAGAGACAAGGTGGGGAGTAGTGGGCATTGAAGTTGCAGAGGTGTCAAGAGCCAGATCACAAAGAGCCTTGTAATTTGTGAAAGGGTTTTATAATTGTTACTCTAGGCTCAGCAATTACATTTACCAAGGTTTAAATCAGTAACATTTTCTTATTTCTACTGTCTTCTTATCTTACCTGATTATTCCAAACTTCATTCCCTTCCACTGAATTTCTCTAGAACTTAGAGTGTGTAATATACAATTTATTTTACTCTTTAAGTGTAGATCAATTTTTTATTGTTCTTTATTCTCATCCTATTTCTACAACCAGACTGTATACTCTGTCAGGACAGAGGGTAGATTTTAAACTTTCCCTGCAAACTCACATACTCTACATAGACTAGGAGCTTAGGAAAAACCTGTTGATTGATATTTAAAACAATCATAATAATCATCATTTTTCTTTACTTCAAAACTCAAGCTTTCAAAACCTTTCTAAATTTCTCATGACTATTGCTTAACCTCTTCTGTCTTCCCAGAGTCAACCCTCAAAGACACCTTCGAATCTACTTTCCCTTACTGACCACTGTAGAAGACTGAGGCCATTTAAGTTATTTCTGTTAAAACAATGTCTTTGGATGACATTCAGCTAAACTACGTTTATACTTAAAATAGAAAAGGAAACTATTTGAAATAACTTAAACATAGAAACATGTATTTTATTAAATAAAATTGTGCATTAAGAAGAATCACATCGGTCCCTGTGAGCTGAGCTGTGGCACTGAATACCACCTGTTTCATCCCATAAGAAGCCATGCCAGTCTCAGAGCAGGATAGAGCCTTATCCTGAGCAAATCCATGAGGGATTGGTTATAGGTATCTGTCTCTGAAGAGGATCCCTACAAGTGCTGCTCCAAGTCAAGTTTCAGTGACCCTCCAGAGCTGACTCATCCATTGCAGAAATAGACATAAAATATTGTATTCACAGTCCCCTCCTCCTGGCCTTATTGGGTTTAAAGTGGGGAAGGGTGGCAGGTGAATGTTGGAAGTGCTGTCTGCGTGGAACAAAAATGAGCAAATTAATTATGCCTTCTGGAATGCTAAGCCAAGACTCCCAACTGTAAACCAAGAAGACAAATCATATCTCCACAAACTTGCCACATCAGTTGGAGATTGTAGGCTGCAACATAGCATAATACCAATCTTGGTGCACTTTTGAATTCAAAGAAGTTGACACAAAGGTGAAAGAAGAAAAGCTAAGCTTCATGGCTTCACAGTCCTCCTGAAGACAGCTTTTTTCACTTAACACTAGGCTTTGTAGCAGCAAGATATTTCAGTTAGGTCCAAGTTTATATTATAGTCATATATGCATCCCCTACTAGCTCTTGTCTAAGCCAGAGCATTTATGCCTTCTTCTCTCTCAAGTGCCCTCTCCTTCCTTTTCCCTCTAAACATACCTCTCCTCTTCTTCAAACACTCTTTTTCTTTTATATTTTTTAAAAGTTTATTCACATACCATTCAATCATCCAATTTTTACGATCAGTATTTCACAGTATTATCACATAGTTGTGCATTCATCATCATAATCAATTTTTGAACATTTCCATTACTCCCAAGAAAATAAGAATAAAAGTAAAAGTAAAAGAACACTCCAAACATCCCTTATCCCTCTTCCCCTATTATTTATTTATTGTTTTGTCTTTTTTTTTTACTCATCTTACCATACACTGGATAAAGGGAGTTCAAACACTCTTTGAGGCTTATGTTCCCTTTGAAAAGGACTAACCTCATTTTGGTAATTTCATAACTATTTGGCACATGGATTTTTCTGTTATGATCATAAGTCCTTGCAACACCCCAAATATTTAGCATATGGAAATAAAGAAAATGAGATACTTTACATGTGATCAAGTCCATGCTGTGAAACTGTATGACCTGGAGACCTTTGCTTATTCAGAGTTAAACAATCTCTGAAGGAAATCTGTTCTTTTGTCTGAATCAAGAAGTAATAAAATTAGACCTCTTTCCTGACATCCTCAGGGGTGGCAGAAAATTGGCCATGGTTCTCTGACTAATGAAGACCTAGGGGAGCAACCTAAATTACACAAAATGGAATTACAAGCAAAACCTCTGTCATGAAAGTTCTGGTGATTTTCTGAAGTAGATGCATTTTGAAAGTCCTTTCAATTTATACTAATGACTTACCACTCTTGAGTCTATTAAGATGTATCCGTTTTCTCAATAAAATATAGAAAAGACTAGGTCCAGAGAGACAGAAATGTTAGCAAGTATTAGTTATTACACTTTCTAGGGTTCTCTGTCTTTTCCCACAGAGAAAGAGCTCACCTTTCCCTGAGGAGATATGCATAAAGTAAGTGACATGACACTCTATGTATTGTAAATTGTCAACAATTGTCTATGATTCACGTAGAAACCCCAAGGTATTTATTTTTCATTTACTTAATAAATATGTATCATGCATTTATTATTGCCATGGAATTAAAATACAGAAATAAACAAGATAGACATAGCAGTCCCTACTTTGATGGTGTTTAAAATCTACTGACACTTTTCAATTTCCAAATTATAAGGTCTTCTTACTGCTGACATAATCCATAAGCAACTCTGAAGGGCAAAAATATGCATTAACCTGGAAAAATGTTGAAAGATTGAATGTATGTCCCTTAATGTCTGTCTCAAGGAAATGACTACACTAATGCCAACTAGAACATTTCCTCCAAATTTTCAAATATCTTGAAACATGACTACTGTGTTTGGAAACATTAAAACATCAAAGTTGGTCCCAGCTTTATAAAGAGTTCATTTAGCTAGGCTTTGAAAATATGTTTTCTTTTTCCCCTGGACGAAGTCAACGCGTGGACTCTTTTGAGGCTAAGTTAGTTTCAGTTTTCTCAATTTAACAACTAGCTTCTGTGCAACCTATGGAAACATATTGGCAAATATAAATTAAACAAGTACAATCTGAAGTGCTGGAAAAATGCTAAGTGAGGAGTAGGGGGTCAGGAAAGAAGGGTGGAAAGAAGAGTGCTGCCAATCATTCCAGGTAAGGAAAGGGCATGGCCTGGGCACTTGTCCTTGGCCAGGGTCTTGAGCTATCTGTATCCTGATGTGAGCTGCGGAATGTTCTGAATACCAGCTTTTAATTTACGGGATGTGAGACCACAATATTAATGCTCAAATTACAGAATTAACATTAATAGTCTTCCTGCTTCATAAAATGGGTGATAATGCAAAGTGGAAGCTGTTTAGTGGTTCCTACAAATCAACTTCCCACAAATGCTATTGCTGGGGCTCCTTTTTGGTCAGAAGCAGATATACCAATTCCTTTCAATTCAAGGTCACACTGTGGTTTCACTGAGAGGATTGGTCTGAACCCAAAGGGTCACAATTTCCCCATTAAGGTGGTGAAAGTAATTGGGTCTACCCACTGCATAGTGTTTGCATTATCTCTTCAACATGACTGTAAATTACATGAAGGAAGAGAGTGTGCATTCTATTCTCTTGAAGCCTCCTAGGAGTCTAGAAAAACAATCTTCCCAACAACATTTATCCATCCATCTATTTACTCATCCTTAGTATTTATTGGGATCCTTTAACATCCAAAGTGTCTGGGAAGTGCTGATGTAAGCCTCTTGAGAGCTGCACAATATCCTACCTAATTTTATATACTATGGAAACATCACACACAGAATAAGTCATGCAATAAGCACTCAATAAATACTTTTGCTTTGTTTATCAATTTATGTGCACTGACTTACCAGAATCCCCAGTATTATTGGGGAACTTATCTATTAAGTGAAACACTGCATCATTAGTGTCAGGCAGAAAGAACTATAGATATTCAGAAAAGACGAGATCATTGGAAATCGGAGGCCCATTTATAAGGTCTTGATATTCAGAAAGGCAGAGAGGAGAAAGAGCAACATTTAGCCAGACTATGGAAAGCCGTGAGGAACAATTGTTCTAAGTCTCAGGTTTCTCATTTGTGAAGTAGAGACAATAGTACCTAATAGGGATAGTGAAACATTACCATATAAGCAAAGGGGAGTATTTAGAAGTATTTGAGCAGGTAATGGCACAGATTAATATTTTTTCTCTGGTATCTGTGTATACTTGCTGGCTGTGTATCCTGGTGATTTTTTTTCTGTTTGTGTCTTTGTTTTTTAATTAGAAAAGTTGTAGGTTTACAGAAAAATCATGCAGAAAATACAGAGTTCTCATATATCCCCTCAGACATGTAGATTTCCCTATTATTAACAAGTGGAATTGGTATGGTAGCATTGTTACAATTGATGAAGCAACATTTTATAAGTATACTATTAACTATAGTCCATAGTTTAAAATAGTGTTCACACTTTGTGTTGTATGGTTCTATAATTTTTTTAAATTGTATTCTAGTAACATATATGTTATTATGTAAATTGTTTATTTATATATATTATTATATAAAAGGGTAAAATTTTTCCACTATAACCACATTCAAATAACCAGTGTGTTATTTTAATTAACACAGTGGTGTTAATTGCATTAAAAATATTGTGCTACCATCACCACCAGGCATTACCAAAACTTTTCCCTTACCCCAAAGAGAAATTCTGTACTGATTAAACACTAACTCCCCATTCCCTACGTCACAAATGAGAAAACTTGGCTCTTACTAACATATATTCTAATTTCTCATTCTATGAGTTTGTTGATTCTATTTCATATCAGTGAAATTATACAGTCTTTGTCCTTTTGTGTCTGCCTTATTTCACCCAACATGATGTCTTCCATGTTGTTGCATGCATCAGAACTTCATTCCTTTTCACATCTGAATAATTCCATTGTATGTACATACCACAATTTTCATCTGTTCATGGACAGCTGGGTTGTTTCTTCTTTTGGCAATTGTGAATAATACTGCTTATGAATATTGTTGTGAAAATATCTGTTTGAATTTCTGCTTTCAATTCTTAGGGGTAAATACCTGGAAATGGGATTTCCCAGTATTATAGTACTTCTATCTTAACTTTCTGAAGAACTATCAAACTGTTTTCAACAATGTCCGTACCATTTTACATTCTCACCAATAATGAACAAGTGTTCCTATTCCTCCACATCATCTCCAATACTTTACATTTTCCCTCTCTCTCCTTATTTTTTCAGGTGCATGGCCCAGTAATTGAACCCGGGACTCCCACATGGAAGGTGAGCATTCTACCACTGAACCACCCATTCACCCCTTTATCTAATAGTAGCAATTCTAGTGGGTATGAAATGGTATCTCATTGTGGTTTTTATTTGCATCTCCCTAGTGGCTACTGATTTTTAGTATCTCCTGTGATTTTCAGCCATTCATATATCTCCCTTGGTGAAATGTCTATTCAAGTATTTTGCCCATGTTTTAATTGGGTTGTCTTTTTGTTGTTGAGTTGAAGAATTTCTTTATATATTCTGGATATCAAACCCTTATCAGTTATGTGGTTTCTAGAGATTCTTCCCATTGTGTGAGTTATCATTTTACTTTCTTGATAAAGTTTTTTGATGCATGAAAGTGTTTAATTTTGATGAAGTCCCATTTATCTATTTTTGTTGTTCTTGTGCACGCTTGTGGTATAAAGCAGTGTTTTGGTTTGCTAAAGTTGTTGAAGTGCAATATACCAGAATGGGTTGGCTTTTACAATGGGGATTTATTAACTTACAATTTAAAGTTCTTAATCTGTGAAAATGTCCAACTCAAGGCATCAACAGGATAATACCTGTACTCTGAAAACAGGCTGCTGGCATCTGGGACACCTCTGTCACACGGGAAGGCAAATGGCCAGCATCTGTTAGTTCTTCTCCCCTTAGTTTTGTTGGTTTCAGCTTCTGAATTCAATGGCTTCTTCTCCGAGCATCTGTGGGTCCTCTCTTAACTTTTCCAGGCTTTTCTCTATAAGCTTCTCTTAATTTCATCTCTTATAAAAGACTCCATTACAGGGATTAAGACTCATCTTCAATGAGGTGAGTCACATTTCAATCAAAATAAACTAATCAAAGACTCCACCTATAATAGGTCTGCACACATGGGAATGGATAAAAAAACATGGCCTTTTATGGGGTATATCGCAGCTTCAAATACCCACAGGCAGTGAAGGAATCTATCGACTCAAACTTTTATAACCTTTTCTTGCTTCTAGGATTTTTTCTTTCTTTCATTGTTCTTTCTATAATTTTCCTCTTACTTTCTACTTCTACCTAAATTTTCTTTCCTCATGACTTAACAAATAAGAGTGAAAAATCTCTATATAATGTAGTTTATGAATATAAATAAAGGCCCCTTTCTGAATACTTTTTAAACATCAAAACATGGCTTTTTGGGCGGGCCGCGGTGGCTCAGCGGGCAAAGTGCTTGCCTGCTATGCCGGAGGACCTCGGTTCGATTCCCGGCCCCAGCCCATGTAACAAAAACGGAGAAACAAAATACAATAAAAACAAGAAAATGTTTAAAAAGATGTTTCCCTTTCTTCCTCCCTTCCTTCCTTCTATCCTTCCTTCCTTCTCTCTGTCTTTCCTTTAAAAAAAAAAAAAAAAAAAAAAAAAAACATGGCTTTTTAAAGCATCAATTTAGAAAAACTAGCCTCAATGTGACTATAGACAATCATTATTTTCCACTCTCCTATGAAATTAGACCAGGTCTGCCTCTGCAGAATGATGATGGCCCAAAGCATTCCATCAATCAGGTATTTAATGTACATGGCAACAATGCTTTGGCTCTTTTGGAAATAGAATTACCTGGCCTCTCTTGATACTACAGTGTTTTAGCAAACCCCTTTGTCAGTCACAGTTTCTAAAAAAAACAAGAACATAGACTCTGGAATTGCACAGTCCTAGGTTCAAATCATGGCTCTGCCACTGGCTGGTTTTGTGATTTGCAGAAAATTATTTAACCCTCTAAGTTTCAACTGTCACCTGCAAGAGAGTGCCAGTAATAAACATTCATTATTCTATTCAGCAACAAAATGACCACCACATGGTAGATAAAAGTGGTGGGCAAGACAGGTGTGCCTATCCCCAGTAAGGAGAAAAATATTAAATAATTAAAAAATACTTCAATGAGTAAAAGGACCCACGGTTGGGGTGCAGAAGAATTTTATGAACAACTCAGGGTAGAATCTTGGAGACCTGGCCTGAGAGACAGGAGAGGCAGGTAAAGAACAAGGGGGAAGGGCCTTATGTGAAGAGGAACAGCACATGCAATGGTTGGGGAGGGGGAAAGAGCTTTCATTTGGAAACTGAACGAGAAGCTTGTGATGGGCTCTGGGTGCAGTGGGGTGAGGAATGAGCGGGAGCCTGGTCAGACAGGAACTCTGTGGCCCAGGCTAAGGAATGCGACTTTCATTGCAAAAACATTGGGAAGTCATTAAAAGGTGACCAGTTAGGGAATGGCACATTTCAACTTAGAGTTTAAAGATAATACATGCGATGTAATGGGAATAGTTCCTGGCACATGCTAAGTATTCAACAATGTCTGTTGTTGCTATTTCTACTGCGACTGCTATTAGTTATTGTAGGTGATTTGAAGAGGGGATTCCCATTTCAGGAACCCATTCCTGTGTTCCAGTGTTGCAGGAGAAGAAGCGGTCTCCTTTGTTCATAGTGTAACCCAGAAATCAGGATTTAATGGATGATTTTGATTCCTGAATCTTTATATAGATATTCCTCTTACTTTCTGGTATATTAGAGTAAAAGAGGGGAATTCCTGAAATCTCTAATGATAATCCAGCTGCCCTGATCGCTGATACTGATTGCATAGCCCTCTATCTTCTGACCCTGTGATTGTAAAATCCTTGCGACTAGCCTTCATTAGTACAGTTATCCAGTTTTTCAACTTTAGAATCTTGCAATCTCGAAAGACAGCCCCTAATGTTTACTAATGTTTCTTGGGTCAGCCCAGAACTAACTAACCCACTCCAGATCTGATGTTATCTTGATGACTGAGACTGGATCTAACTAAGGTGGGCTTGCCTGACATGTGCAGGAGCTTAGACTTTAACCCACAAGTCAGCTAGGCCTCATTCCATCATTTTGTCACACAGTTCTGTGACTAAGCACGTAATCAGTCTGCGCATGCTCAATAATTAGATCACCTCTACATCATCTGGGGCCACTATGCTCGTTATCCTAAATCCTCTCCATCTTTCTCTCTAATAAAACTATCAGAATTACTAGACTTCAGGGAGACAGACTTTGGGCCCATAGGCCATCTTCTCTCTTACTACATGCCTTGTAGTAAACTCTTTCTCTCTTTGAAATCTTGGTGTCTCAGGAATTGGTTATTGAGCACGTCGGGCAGAAGAATCCATGGCCTTTGTCTGGTAACAAGAGCATGTTAAGCAACCCTGAGCAAAGTGTAGATTTTAAGCATACTTTTCATGATGAGAATTTGTTAGATTTCTTTTTTTTGCAGGGCAGGGGTTTTTTGTAAATCAGCATTGATTATTAAGATTCACATCTCACCTTTCCCTACAGTTTCTCACAATTTTCTCTCCCTCTGTCTCTCCCTCAGCACTTCTGAGTCTCCCCAAGTTTACTACTCTGAAAACTGGAATCTAGAGTTTGCTCTGATGGTAACAAAATGCTCAATTGTTTTAGAACATTTTTTATTGTGAAATGTAACAAATATGCAGAAAAACAATAGATTTCAAAGCACATTTTAATAAGTAGTTACAGAATAAACTTCTATAGTGTGTGTGTGTGTATATGTGTATACAGTATATATAACAAGTAGTTATAGAACAAATTTCAATGTATGGTATGGGTTACAGTTCCACAATTTCAGGTACTTACTTCTAGCTGTTCTAATATACTAGAAACTAAAAAGAATTATCTACCTAATAAGTCAGTAGTCATACTCATTTGTTAAATCCTATTTTCTCTGATACAGCTCACCCTCTCATTTGATCCTTCTTCCAATCTTAAGGATATTTGGGCAATGACCATTTTAACGTCTTCATGTTGGGAGGGAGTGTCGACATTATGGGGTAGGGAGATGCAATTGGTTGATGTACTAGGAAAGACAGGTCCCTCTGAATTCCTGGGTTTATCTGGCATAGAAATAATCTGGAGGTTTTAGGTTTTTGAAAAATAAACTGAGTGAAACTATTATCGATTCTCATATAAAAACTGGGCATTCTTTAGGTTTTTCAGGAATACTGATGGTTGGGGAATGGCATACCATAGCAATTTGCAATATCTAGCTGAGGTTTGCTTAAGAGTAACTTACAAAATAGCTTCTCAACTCTATTTGAAATCTCTTAGTTGCTGAAACCTTATATTGTCTGATTTTTCCCCCCATTTTGGTCAAGAAGGCATTGTCAGTCTCATGATGCCAGGGCTAGGCTCATACCTAAGAGTCATGTCCACATTGTCAGGGAGACTTATACCCTTGGAAGTCATGTCCAACGTAAAAATGTTCAATTTTAATTGATTATTTCATTTAAGACACAACTATACAACATATATGTATGTTTGTATAAATATATGTGTATACTATGTTTATCTGTATGTGTGTGCATATAAAATAAGGGAAATAATTTGTCCATTGGTAACTCAATCTCTTAAAGCACTAATTTCCTCACCTATAAAATTATGAAATAAAAGATACACATTGATAGTACTTAATTCAGGTTCTGCATATAGTAAGTAACTCAACTCAGGAAATATCAGCTATTATGAATTAGATGTGACATAATTACAAATACTATCCCCAATATCACAGAAAGGGGTTCTTATGGTATATGTTAGATACCAACAAGAAACCCAGTGAGTCATCATTTCCAGGCTGCACATGATTCAAAATGACACTGTGTTTGGAAAGAGCCTCCAAATAGATACTTTGAAAGTGAAATCTAGGTGATCTATGTGTATTTTTGGCTAGGAACATGTTTCTCAGTTTTTATTGTTTGGGCAATTTGAATGCTTTTATACAGAACATTAAAACTCTAGTTAGACACTATCCATTAGTCCCTATAATCTCACTCCTCTGTTGCTTCAAATGATTGCATTTCTCTCCTGCTTCATGAAGTTCTCATGGTTACACATATTTTGCTTATCTCCAAGGGATGTATATGGAGGGCTTTTTCCTCAGACCAGAACCTTTAGTTTGTAAGGAGCCCATTTTTTCATTTCTGAAGAAGACTTCTTCACACGTGTGTTAGTTACTGAGATTGCTTCAAAGCATATCTGTATTATCAATTTATGATTTTAATCTAAAGTGAAATAAATCCCTTACCATAGTGCTCCAAGAGAAAAAGTCTCTGAAACTCTCTCTACAGAAACATGCCTTAGTCTTTTTGATTAGCCATCCCTTATCTAGGAAGGACCTTATGCTTGGAAATCAACCCAGATTACAGGAACCAGGCCATTCCCTCTCGCCTTCATTCACTGGTACAAAACTAGGTAGGGGGCACATTACCACCTTCTTCAATGGCATATCCCCCATGCCACTCTGCCTAGAGCCATTTACATTGCTAATTGAAATAAGCCCACTGAGGATATGTCCCCATTTTTTTAAGTTTTCTGTAAAGATACTTCCTCATGAGATTTTAATGGGAATTCTGGAAATAACTCTGAGTGAGAAAATGCAATGTAAGGAAGATGTTATGAATACATATAGTTTCCCCAGATAATTCACTAGAGATAAATCTGCATTTGGTTTCTGCCTTCAGAGTTTATGGTTGGTAATGAGTCACCAGGTGCCAGTTAGCAGGATACGTGCTCCCTCTGAGCTTTAACCTTAGTGGACAGGAGAGCCTAAAGAGCGCCATTCTGCACATGGATTGCAATTCCGCTTTGAAAATTACTTGCTGCTGGAGCATATGTGTGTTGATAAAGACATCAATAAAGAGAGCAGAAAACACATAAGTAAATATATACATATTTGATGTTGACTTTCATATGTGAATAATTTTTACAATGTCCATAGTGTCACTTTCTAATGTCTGGATTTCTGATGGCAAAAAAAAAAAAAAAAAAAAAAAAAAGACATAATCTAGAGATCCACATACAAGATCAAAGGATTGTAGACCCAGTGAGACTTGGTGATCTGAATAATCTCAAAGACGGAATATATTGAATGCACAACTCACTCAATCAATGGTGAGGAAATGAATTATTAAGAGGGTTGAAAAGACATTTGCATCTTTAAAACAATCAATTCATGTCAAGATGGCTTTAGATATCAAAAACGTCAGAAATGAACAGGATTAAATTTGAATTTGAAATTAGCCCTGAAATATGTTACCAGAAGAACAAGGCTATTGTATGAACAGAAGACTCAAATTTTCCTTGGCTAAAATCTGATTTATTCTAAGTTTATACATACCTTATTTTCTCTACCTCAGTTTCATCATCTGTGAAATTGGGGTAATGGCACCTTAGAGGGAAATGGTGAGGATTAGCTACTTAATGTTCACTGAATTGCTTATTACAGTAAGTTCTTTAGAGACTGGAATGAGTATGGTGAATACAGAATGAGGTGAATATATAAATATAAATACAGCTTCTGCATACACTGTATATATGTACATAGAAAATAAATTACATGGAGCAGGGTAATAAAATATTTTCTTAAGTGGAAGAAAGAAACAGAGTCCTGAGAAGTATAAAATGGGTCATAACTAATGGGTGAAAATATTCCATATAATATACTGCTTATCACCAAACATCTGATTTATACCAGCCAGCTGCATTTTGAGTAAGCCTTTCATGTGTATTTATATTTTTAAACATCAAGATCATGATAGCTTGAAAAAAGGAAGCATTTTCAGTTGTTTGAGCTTTAGAATTCTTTCCCAAGGAAGCATCCGGGCTTGCCTAGAGTTTGAGAAATAATGTTGCCTTCCTCTCAATGGTTATTTTTCTAAATTGCTCAATGGTTATTTTTCTAAACTGTCTCATGACCATATAATGCTATGTCCTCTAGAGTAGATGTCCCTGGGAATCCAGAAAGTCAAACTGTCTGTCTGAATTTCTTCCATGCCAAAGTCCATCTATACATGGGGATATCATATATTGGAAGCTGGGAAGTTCAACTCTATCTGGCAGGAAAATTCAAAAGATAAGAAAATCTCAGATGCCTTAGAAACCAGAGGACATGTTCAAAGTGTCTTCCTGTCCACAAGATTTATTCATCTTACTATTAATTGCTTTGAACACTTTACTTAGTACCTGGCATGATACACCATAGGTCATTAGCAATGTGCCAACTAGGTGCTTTAAATCATTGAGTCCTGAATGTCTGAGACACTGCCAGCTGATTGAGAAATTTCCATTCAGAGTCACCAGAAGAATATGAGAATATTATGTTCCAAACAGCTTCCATCAATTTCATCTATAAAATTTATAGGTATGTTTTCTGTGTGTTATAATTTTCAATAGTAATTGTTGAAATGGGATATTTTAACTATTCTTATATTTGGCATCATGTTCTGAAGACTTGCAGATGCATGCCTGAGAGCAACAACATGGGGGAAGATTTGCTGGGCTGGGTGGAAAGAATTTTTCAGGTTCCTTCAACCTCGAAATTAGATTTCTAGAATTCTGGGGTTTCAGATCTATGCTTTATCAAACAAAAATTTATAAGCATGCTGGATTCATTTTCTGATCACATATACATGATAACTAAAATTTCAAAACTAAAAGTTGAGCCACCTAGTTCAATAATAGGACAAATTCACTAAAAATTTGGATTTCTATGTCACTGTTTTTCCTACAATTCTTTCACCTTTTTGAAAAAATTCCTCATTTACTAACCATTGGTTCTTGATACTTCATTTCCATTTCAACTTGCTGGGCACTTCAACTGATCCTGTGAAATTATGGCAAAGGGCAAAGACAACATATTTCTGCTTCCTACTCTAGAAGCATTGTCTAAAGTAGCCAGGATTTCCACTTGGATGGCTTGGGTGAGCTTCTCAAAACCTTGAATAATTACTTTCAAGTGTGAAATTAATTTGTCAATAAAAGAAATTTCAGAAGTTTCAATGGACTCAATTGAAGCTATGCTTATAATAGTGCTACATTTACTCACGTATTTCCTTTAAGGGGGAAGATAGAGAAAAGGGTATATTTCATCTCCTTATTGAGATTTTTCATAAGCCTGGTTACATTTAGAGGATGATATTTTATAGACCATTAAAGAAAACAGGGTGTGTCAGCATCTATCCACAGTCAACGCCCATTCACAGGTGTGGTGGCTTCTCTCTGCTGTTTACTCGAACAACACACTTTAGTATAAGTTGTCAGAAGAAAGCATGACACCGGGTGGTTTCAGAACGCAAATTATAAAGGGGAAGTTGAAAGGTATAATGAATGTTTTTAGAGGTAAATCTTGTTGCTACTGTTGTTTCTCATCCCTCTTCAACTATTTCTAAAACACAAAAAAGACAGGAAATATTTGTAAAATGTGCCCCAAATTATCACACAAGTATGCAGCTAGTAGGTCAAGAAATTTTTGTGGGGTGATTATAAATAAACAGGGTGTCGTTTGTGACTTCATGGCACAGGGAATCAAATATGATGATGCATACAAATATACTTTATAACGTGTGGTGCTTCAAACATTAAAATAAGCATCACCTCTGGTGCTGAATCATTGGTGAAGAAAAAATTAACGGCCTGTTCAGTAAAGCCATGCAGGCTGTAAAACACGACTCAGTTTATACCAGTTTGAAAATCTTGCAAGTTCCTCAAAAGTCAAAATCATGCCATATAAATCCCAGTATTTGCCATAACACTTTGAAGGCTACTATGATTAGAACCAAATCCCCAATAAATGTATTGATTTGGTTAATGATAGAATCAAGTGTGACAGTCAAAAAATATGCTAAGCTACTAATTCAAACAAGGGGAATGGTCAGGAAGAGAGGATGATGTCCTAGGAAAAAGATTCTCAGGTCCTTGTAAGGAGAAATGGGATAAGGAGAAGAAATTCCTGCTAACAGAGTAGAGTGATTATAATGCTGAAAAAAATTATAATGTGAAAAATGAGAGAAGGAAAAGAAAACGATTTAAATTTGATTTTTAATGGCTTCTCTCTTAAGGAGAATGATGGTCTGGAGAATGAAAGAGTAGAATAAACATCAGTCAGAAGGAAATGCAGCTTAAAATGGGCAAAGTATGTAGAAGAAGATTTCCAATTTCTTTAAATGATGTTGAGTCTTCCTGCTGAGACAAATTACAACCTTGGGGTACTGATAAACCTTGCAATTGAGGTAAATTAATTACTGAGAGTGTTTTCTAAAGAATAATGGAAAAATACAAAGATGATGAAGACCATGATAGATAAGTATTTTCATATTCAGAAAAGAAATTGTGAATCATGTGAAATAGAGAATTTTGATGTTAATTCTTGAAAAATAATGCAATCTCATTAAGAGATGTCAGGGATTCACTAAGAGCAGTCAATTCAGATTCTTCGCAATCTGTTTTTTTTTCCACACAATTATTAAGAGTTTATGTACATGAAAAGTAGAGCAGGTATTTTTTTTTTCTTTTTTCTGGATTTTAGCAAGATGCTTTCCAGCATCTTCATGGTAACCTTATCATTAAAAAATCAAGGTACGTAGATGGGATTGTAATACTGGCTTACTTGTAACTAATTGATCAATGAAACCAGAAGGTGCATTTGATGAAAGGATTAGTTCTAACTAAGAAAACAATATCTGGAAGCATGGCATTGGACTCTGTCCTTGACTCAACCATATGCAAAAAATTTTTAAACAACTCGATTAAGTAAAGATCACATTTATAAATAAAATGACACTAGGGGCAGGAATCAGCTGGCCAATAGAATCAGAGTTAAAAATAATTCAATCTGCCAGAAAGATGGAACAAATCTAAATAAATGAAATATATTTAAATATGTTATTAGGTCTTGTTTGTGAATGCAAAAAGAAATTACATATACTAGTATGAGATGAGAGAGTGCAGGAATAATAGTTGTGCCTATGAGGGAGAAGGCCTGAGTTTCTAATTCCATGGGGGGTAGTTACCAAATAATCTGATGTAAATTTGGACAACAATAAACATGTGGAAATTACCTAGAAAGTGGAAGAAAATAATTTCACTTTACATCATTTACATCATTCCTAAAGAATAGTATATAGGGTTGAGTAGCACAGATATAAATAAACAAATATTTTTGGAAGAGAGGAACTCAAAATCATCATGAGGCACAGTGGAAGGTAGTAGGGACATATGACCTAAAGAACAGGACAAAACTAGATTAGCTTATATTGGAATGTTGAATAAATTTCAAAAACAATCATTTCTGTACTGAAAAATAACACCTTTCCTTTAAATTTCAACTTTTGTGATTTAAAAGTGGTTTTATTCCCATTATAAAAGTAAAATATGTTCACTGTAGAAAATTTAGAATATGTGGAGCACTACTAAAAATAGATGAATATTACTAATGTATTTGGTCTACTCCATTATAGTTTTGCATATATATTTCCAATAATACTGAACATAATTTCTACATTACTTTAATTCATTTAGTATTACTTCATGTAAGCTTTATTTTATAAATTAAGACTTAACTTCTCACCAAAGTCTAAAGGTATTATGAGCATGTGCGTAAATGTCATTGAGTTTAGAAGTTTGCTTTCAAAACCAAGCATTTACTATGAATTAACATCCTCAGGCAGCGTCCTATGTTTTGGGGATGCAGCAAAGAACAAAAGAGACAGTCTTACCTCTCGTAGGGCTCATGTTTAGGGTATATGTGTCACAGGGGAATAAAATAGACCATCAGGAAGTGAACAAATGAGAAAGATTGTTATTGATTATGTATACCATAAATTCAATTAAACAAGTACACCTCTAAACATGTCTGACCTTTGAATGGCAAGAAGGAGCAAGCAATTAAAAAATCCCACAGCAGACAGTTTCAGGCAAAGAGAACAAGAAGTACAAAAGTCTGTAAAGGTGAGAGTAAACTTAGTTTGCTCAAGAAATAAAAGGATGATGTGAGAGCCACAGTTTGAGTGTGTAAGAGTGGAGGAAGAGGTACTAGATGAAATTACATTGAAAGTCAAGGTGAGTTCATGGTGAAGATTTTGGATTTTATTCTGCAGGTGAAGAGAAAATCTTAGGAAGGTTTTTGAATAAGAGAATATCCCTAGCTGGTCCTTCCTTCCTTTCCTTCCATCCTCCCTTCTTTTCTTTTCTTTTTTTTCCCTTTCCTTTCTTCTTTTTTTCTTCCTTCCTTCTTCCCTTCTTCCTTCCATCCTCCTTTCTTTCTTTTGCTTTTCTTCCTTCCTTTCTTTTATTTCTTCTCTCCCTCTCCCTGTTTCCTTACATCCCTTCCTCCTTCACTTCTTTCCTTCCTTCCTTCCTCCCTCCCTCCACCCTCCCTTTCTTCCTTCCCTCTTTCACTCTCACTCTCTCTCTCTTTCTACAAACACTCCTCCTTCTTCACTCCCCCCTCTCCCAGGAAGCCCTAGTTTTTTTTTTTTTTGTATCTCTGCAAAATTTCTATTTCTAGTCATCTCTTAAGTGATAGACAATTTTTGTCCTTATATGTCTTGCTTATTTCACAGATCATAATGTTTTCAAGGTTCTTCCATGTTGCAGCATGTCTTTACTTCATTTTTTTCTTATGACTGAATGATATTCTATTGTGTATATATACCACATTTTGATTATCCATTCATTTGTTAATGGACACTTAGATTGTTTCTAGGTGTTGGCTATTGTGAATGTTGCACCTATAAACAGTGGTGTACAAGTATCTGTTTATTACCCTGCTTTCTGTCTCTTTGGGTATATACCTAGAAGTAAGATTGCAGAGCCAAAGGGTAATTCTATATTAACTTTTTGAGGAACTGCCATATTGCTTTCCATGGTGTGCTTTAAAAAAATGCCTTTTTGACTACTGTGTTGAAGATGGCTTACAGAGATAGAATAATCGTGATGCTAATAGGATAAACAAGGACAAAAAGTTTAAGTATTTTAGTGAACAAAACTATAAGATAGATGTTAGAATTAAGATCTAGCTCTGTCTGGTGAACATGAAAAGTGAATTAACCTCTCTGAGCTTTGATTTCCTCTCATGAGAAATGGAAAGTATATCTTCCCTTTGTAAAAATCTACCTTTGCAGATGCATAGTGTATTATTTTTTTATACGTGTTGAAAATCTCAAATGGCTGAATAAACATGATATCTTTTGTATGAAGCTAAAAGATAAGGTTTAAATATGCCCCCCAAAACCTTTCAGGCTATCATGGGATAATCAAACTCAGTCACATAGTCTACAGTTGAGCCATTTGCATGAAACTTTCATACTTCCAAAGTCCTCAGTGAAAAGAAAGCGCTGGTGATTTTCAAAACTGATGACTAAATATAGGGGCATGGTAGGGGGAAGAACTAGAGGATTAGAATAATAAAAAAAAAAGACTTTAGTAGCATAAGTCACATAATTAAACTATATAGGTCAACTTTTACGGTGAACTCCAAGGAACTACCCTGCCTACTTGCTCTTTAAAGTCAACCATGTGATGAGAGCACAGACATATTTTTGTTGTATTATGATTCATATTTTGATACCATTGGAATTCCCTTCTCTGGCCTCAGTTCAAATAAAAAAGGTTGCTTTTCCATACAAGAGGTAATCAGGCAATTGTGCCAGGAAAAAAAGAAAGGGGCTAAATAAAGAAATCCCTCAGCCTATCCTGTTAGTTCCCTATCGTCACGGCCAAGCTGGACAGATTGCATTGATTCCCTGTACCACACATTGAATAAAGACGCATAACAGCCAGGGCAGGTAAGAAGCCACTGGCAGAACAGCTTTGTCATTGACTCCAAAGACAACTGTTGCTGTTACGATCTTCCTCATTTTCAAATCCCTTGAGGCATCCCAACTCCCAACAGACAGGAAAGCCATGGCTGTATTTCCAATGTTCTTTAGAGGTTGACTATTTATAGAGCTCTATCAAAGTTGTTTATATTTATTTGGTCAAGAATGTCCCAAAATAACTAGTACTATGAAATGAAACCCTGGAAAATTCCATTCTAACACAGGGGGGCACTGCAATATTCCAGCAAAAGGCCTCAGTATGTTTGCCCTAGACCTGTCTGCAAGCTCAACCCCATTTATACCTAAGAGACAAAAATAACAGCGATGTGAGTGTCCTGCTTTGTGGTATGATGTGTGTGTGTGTGTGTGTGTGTGTGTGTGTGTCTGTGTCTGTGTGTCTGTGTATGCACGAGAACTTTTCCTAGCCCAATTCAGGGTAGTCAATTATATTTTTAAAAGTAAGATATTGCAATTAGTTAAACATGATAACACACAGAACCTCTGCACTTTTTGTGCTTTTGGCTCAAGAACCAGTAATATAGCTATATGTCTCCTGGGATAATTAGAAGCTAGCATGCTGTAACCTAAGCATATATACTGACTGGAGAGTGGCTGTGTTCTATTCTCATCTCTCAAAACTGAAAAATTGCATAAAGTGAACCTTTTTTTCTGACATTTAAAAGGACGTGTTAACAGATATATATTAAAATATATATTTTTAAATGAAAAAGGAAAACTAAAATCTGTTCACTGAAAAAAAAAACAGATTAAAAAGACATGGAAGGTGACTTTATTTAGTTGCTTAAAAGAATTTAGCATACCATTAGGAGATTTAAGTGAAAATTATATGCAATGTTATTCCAGTGTATTATAGCATCAGAAGAGACCCACAACCCTCCGCGTGCATGCAAAAAATAGCTTTGCAAGCCATTCTACTGAATGCTGAAGCCAAAAGTGATGTGGCCTTCCTGGGAAGAGAGATGCAGCCTCAGAGCTTACCTTGGCCCAAATCCCAGGAACTGGGCTCTCTAGAAGCCAAGGGCAAGATCGTGTGCCCAAGAAGCTACAAATATAAACCAGGACTTTCTCAAAAGGTGCAAGTCTACACAACCTGAAGAGCTCAGGGGATGGTTTTGCTGTTCCCAAAGGAATTTCCACAAAAGGAAAAGGCATTAAGTACACGCTGTTAAAGAGCAGTTGTGTAACATCCTTGACAGGGTATAAGATCTGGAGGCAAGATAGATGAGTTTGAGTCTTGACTTTGTTACAAGTGATCCTGGCTAAATCTGATGTCACTAGGATGTGGCTTCTTTACCTGTAAAATGGGAATAATAATAATAAATAATAACTAATGTATTTCAAGTGCTTACTACACTTGTGCTGTGGAATATGCATGACAATCTATTGTAGGGAGGCAATATCCCCTAAGGAGTAGTACTGACTGGTATCCTCCAGTGGTCACACTGGTGGATCCAGTGCACGCACTGAGGTCATGCTCCCCCCAAGCTGTTCATAGACAATCGTTTAATAGGCAATTAGGATCAGGCTGTTTTTACCTAATGCAGGACTCCTTCCTCTAACTGGCAAATTTCTGCTTTGACTGAGTCTTTCTCAGGATTGTTTTGTAGTCTGAAGCTCTTCCAACCCAATTCTCCATCCATGGCGCTCTCTGTTCACAAGTGTCAGACCTGCATTGCAATCTGAAGCTTCCTTTCACCTTCTCTGCTCCCTCTTCCTCTGTCCTTCACATGCACTTCCTTTAATAGATCTCTTGCACATGTCACCTCCCTTTGGGTACTGCTCCTCAGCTGACCTGAACTGACACACATACTAAGAAATTTACTTGTTCTCATTTCATTTTTTATAACAAGTCTATGAAATAAGCATCATCATCCTCATTTTACAAATGTGGAATCAGAGGCACAGAGAGATTAAATAAAAAATAAAATTGTACATGTTTTACAAGGTTGTTGTGAATATTTAATGACATAGAGTATGTGTCTTTAAAATGGCATTTTATTTTCAGGGTGGGGAAAACAAAAACACAAAAAGAATAGTCAAGCACAGCTTGTAATTACTCTTGCTTTTGTCCCCTTTGGTGCCTTTTCTATCATTTCAGGTACTTATAGTAGGAAATATTGCTTATCCTCCCCAGGTGCCATGGGAAAGTCACACTGTATCTTTGGCCTTTGTCCCTCACTCTACTTTCTCTACACCTCTATCTTTGAGGACAGGGAGCGATGAGACTTAGGACATTTGAGTCAGGGCATTATGACATGCTCAATATAGCATTCTAATCTGTAAAACCAGAGAGTTTCATTCTTCTAACCTCTGTAATTGATTTAAAAGTGAGCAATTTACCAGTCATCGAGGGAGGCAAAACTACATAAAATAGAGCCTTTCTGTTTTTATTAACGTCCTTCCTAAGCTTCAGGGCATCTTAACAAAAATCCTAAAATCCACATGCATAGCGGTTACTGTAGGGAATCACAGATGGTCAAAATATTATTTTTATCCTGATCAGCGAGCCTGACCTGTTAAAAGACTAATTTTCTGCTCCTTTGATAAAACAGAGACTATCATTGATTCTCTCACAAACACTCAACCAAGTTCTCATGAGAATAATTTCTTCCCTCGTTTCCCACTTTATGTTCTTGATGCAACCCAGGCTCCTTTGATTTCCATCCCCTTCTGGATAGTCACAGACCTGCTGAAACAACCGTCCAGACCACAAAACTAGATACCAGCAAGCAATAGGCACAAAGAGTGAATGAAAAGGCAAGTTTTAAGCATGGCATTGTTCAAAATCCCCAAATATCATGAAGAAATCCCCCTGACAATTTCTGGTACTTTTTTTTTTTCCTTGAGAGACAGGGGAAAGGAGGGAAGGGACAGAAAAGAACAAGGGGAAAGAGGAAAACCATGGTTGGGGCTTCGTAGAGGGTAGTGGGGAGAACTATAGCAACATAAGAGAGAAAGTGCCTCTAGACAGGTCCTGATGTGAACCAGCAGGTTTTGTGCAGTATTTGTAGTTTCCCCTTGAAGGTGAATGGTCAGAGAAAGCAACAAGGATGCAGCTGTTGCAGTTGTGAACTTCCCAATCATGCTTTTGAAGAAGATATGCCAATTAGACTGACTGATGAATTGAAATCCACTGGGAGTAAAAAATCCCATCTTCTCAAGCTGACAGAGTATCGGCCTCTAACAGATTCAGCAATGTCAGAGAATCCCAGGGTGCTTAGAAAACTATCAGGGAACTATACCCTCCTCCTCCCTGCTAATTCTGAAAGCTCCCGCTCCTGACGTAGATATATTTCTCTGGATGAAAATGCCATCTTGCCTCTCCCACATGGGCTGTAAGCAGCAGGAAACTGAGCCCCTGTGTGGATATCACTGGCTTCTCCATTTGTTTTCATTTTGCCGCCAGATATTTCTATTTAAACTACTTGGAAGGATAGCTCAAGAACATCCTTTCACTGAGCTCCAGAAGATAGGAGGTGACATTTCACCTGCCCTCTTCTCTGTGCCCAGTCTTCAACAGTGGTTGAGCACACAGAGGCTACAAAGACCTTCAACAGAAAGACCTTGTCTTTAGATTCTTATCAGTTTAACGAATGGGACAGACAGCTGCCAAGCACCATCTGAGTGACATTGGCAAAAAGGCATGCAAATGATTAGTTCACATCCATTTATCAAAATGAGTTTGATAAAGAGTCAAAAATTTCACACACACACAATAATCTCTAGCCATCTCAACTCTAATCTGAACCAATTTTCTGAAAATCCAAATAGGGCCTATCCCTTTTGAAACAGACTTGTTTAATATTTACCAATATTTGCTTTAAATGGGGCATGCCATATTTCCCTGATCCAAATCTTGCAGGTGATTTTCTGATTGTACACTCAATTAGGCAAATATATTGAATGCCTTTTCTTAACTCCTCCTTTCCACAGGGAGAGATTTTCCCTTAGCATAGTCTTGGCTTCAATCTGTCCCTTTATTTATTGCTCCTAGGAAGGTGGTATGGCTTACTTGAGGATTACATTTCAGGAAAAAATAAATAGAGTTGGTTCAGCTTCACCCTTGCTTTTCTTGAGAAGGGAACTATTCATGGAGAACACAGAATGCTCTGCTTCTTCTTGCTGTTAGACACACAGAGACCCACATCTATAGGGCAGATCACCCCAGTCCAGTGTAGCCATGCCTGGAAGGAGACAAGTCTTCTGTGTCAGGGGCTCAGTATTAGCAAACCCATATGGCTAACAGACCCAAAGCCTTAGCCTCTAACTTAGCCATTGTCAGTAATAATGATGAAATGCTGGTCTTTTATTTCCCTTTGTTTAATTCTCATCTTGTTCAGAACCCAGGCAGAGAGAAGAGATCCTTTCGACTGTGGTCATCTTGGACACCTAAATAATTATAATACCAATAATTTTGTTATCAGGTAAATAAAATGGCTTTTGTAGCTACTGGGGATTAATTTTCCACTGGTATGAAGAAAACTACAACTCACAAATTTGGGAATAAGTGGCAGGTGAGAGCACTGTAGGAAAATGATCCTTGGATCAATGTGTTCCAAAAAGCAAAAACAAGGTAGTGCATAGGCATGCTTTTTTTTTGCGTGGGCAGCCACGGGGAATTGAACTCAGGTTTCCAGCATGGCAGGCAAGTGCTCTGCCTGCAGAGCCACAGTGGCCCACCCAGGGATGCTTTTCAAAGAAGTAAACAGAGTAATAAGAAATATAAACCATATAACACGCTCATTTCTTAGGAACTTTAAATGAACTTGATGTTACATCATGTGACCAAATTCATTTCTCACATAAATTCTCTCTCTCACACACACACATACACACACACACACACACACATTTGCTTACTATTCTAGTAAGATTGCTGACAAAGAGATTGTATACATGCAAGAAAGCTCTTTCTAAATAGTAAAGTGGAATAGAATACCAGGACGGAAGGGATTATCATTACTGCTTTTCTGAAACATTCGCATGCAGGAGAGATTGAGAAATTTGTGGGAGAAAATCAAATGGAAAACATAGCAGAATGTCAAGTAATGATCACAAAGGCTCTTTTGATACCTCTAAGATCTTTATTCTTTGGTAAATAAGTCCAAATAATATTTTTGGTAATGAAGGTATATGCTATTATAATTAGGTAATTTTTAATTATGGTAATTTGAAGAGATTTTATATCACACTGCCATATATATGTTTGTTGTGCTATGTGTATTTTGTCATGAGGAAACATGGTTATTTCTGGCATGTTTCACCAAAGTCACACCCCTTCACAGTATTCTGATCAGTCTGTCTGTCTGTCTGTGCCAGGCATATGCAGAGAAGTGCCAATGACCCTCCCACACAAGACACTCCTATTATTCTGAGACACAGAACAAAATTTTGTCTATAGAACTGACTTGTGGCCAGTTCCTGGTTCATTTTGACCCTTAACTTCCTATGAAAAAGGAGCTGAACACAATTCCCTGTTTTGAGAAGAGCGCCCTACCCCTAGGTGAGCCCCAGGACTCAACAATGTGGGCGCTTGGATATCCTGACACATGTAAAAGAGTCACTTCCTTGTGTCCCTAGTTGTTTTAATATGGGTGTACAGCCAGACTACAGTTGAAAAATTCTCTCAGTCAACAAGTTGCATAGCCCCTTGAGGCTGAACACTCAGGAGGTCACAGCAGAAAGGACTGACACCCTTGAAATCAACTCCCCCAAGCTCTAGGAGCAGCCACACTTCCAAGGTGCTCTTACAAAGCCGAAGTCACCAAACTCCCTTGTCAATAGGGACAGCTTTAGGGTTATTCCTCCCCATCAAATAACTCACTTCTTTATATGCATCTGCATTTATTTACAATTTACACTTTCCTAGGATTTGAGAGGCAATTATGTCTATAGAACTGACTTATAGCCAGTTTCTGGTTCCTTTTGACCCTTATATTCTATAATGGATAGTTTTCACAGAAATTGGAACTATTGATCATTTGCTTTTTTATGCACAGCTATACCTTATGATACTAATTCTGCGTATTTTTGTCTCAATTCTAAATATAATTTTGTATTTGTTTATCTATTTAAATGTATTGATGTATGCAAATAAGAATGGTAATACATTGATCAGACACTATGTATAGGCAAGAACACATGTCTGGTGACCTTAATGCTTTTAAAAGATAAATGTGGATCTGTTTTGCATATGTTCATTTTTATTAATTAGTTAAATTGATTTTTGTTACAAAACTCTTAAGTGTTTCAAGAAATCCAGATTTACAGAAACAGGAAATCCTGTCTCCCATGTGAATTGAGTGGTTGAATTTTTATTTATTTTTTATTTTAGATTCAAATCCAGTGAACTGCTAAATTGCCTTCTCTCAACACAGAATAAAATCTAGTTTTAGTACATGCAGGTCCAATGAGATAAAATTAAAGGATATGGGTGACAGACAGAGACTTAAAAGAAATCAAGGTCCTCTCCTCCAAGGGTCTCTAACAAGTAAGACAACAATGGAAGAAAAAAGTGGGAAAAGAACAGATGGGGCTGGCAGAATTTTGCTTTCTATGTGGCACAGTGCACTTATCATTCACATGAGCACTAATTTATAAGCCTAGATAGTGTTTATAAACTCCACCGTTCTAATGGAAATGAAAGCACTACTATAAACCAGAGGATTCTTTACTTTCCAGGTTTTAATTAAAATCACAGGCATTAAGAAGAGAAAGTGTCTTCGTGGAATACAAGTCTAATGAAGTATTTCCTTGTCTAGCACAGAGCTCTGTGTGCAATCCCAGATTTCTGGCACCAGGCATTTGAAAAATCCGACCCCAAGTAACCAGAAGAGCTCCCTGAAAATTAGAAAAGAAAATTATACCACAATTTCTTTCAAATAAATATAGTTGCCAAGTAAAAGTAAAAAAAAATAATAGCAAGTCATAAGGGGAAAACGAGACAACACAAAGCACACACACACACACACACACACACATGGCCTCAGAACATGATATCTTAATTGACTACTTGAAGGAACAGAGGTAAATGTGTTTGTTTTTTTATAATGAGAAGAAAAGTTGAAAGAGAGAAGCAAAGGGACAGGTTAGGAAAGAGAAAATACAGGGTTATGATAAAACTAATAAAAATAAGAAGAGATGAGAGAAAGGTAAAAGAATTATTAAGAGCAAAATCATTCCAACTAGAAGGACTGAACATTAGTTTTACCATCAAATGATGGCAATACACTAAATACAAAAATATACACAAAATCCTAGGAAATAACCTGGGCTAAAATACTGTCATGTGATTGTTACTCAGCCCACACAATCTTCTTCTTTTTTTTTTTTTTTTTTTTTTTTTACTTCTTAAACTTTTATCATTCAATTTAAGCATTGCCAAATTAAGATTGTGGTGAAATCTTACTTACTGGTTTGCCAGTTAAGTAAGGCAGCAGAAAAAGAATTGGCTATATGTACAGTAAAAGAGGTTTCCAGCTGCTTTATTTAGTGATGATGATGATGACAAAAATAATGGCACTACATACAATTTACTAAGTACCAGTGTTGCATCAGGCAATGTGCTAGGTCTTTTATGAGGATCATTTCTAATTCACACAACAACCCTAGGAGATAAGTATCACTTACCCTTTAACGACATTCATATATGAATAACTCAAGATTATATGACCATTGATTGACAACTGTGTATGAAAGGAGAGCTTTGAAAGGAAAGGAGTTTGAAAAAGAGTATTCCAGTTCTCTGGTTGTTCCTGAAGACCAAGAAGTAAATACACACACACACACATGCACGCGCACATTTCCATGTGTGTGTGTGTACATGAAGGGGATGGATGTGGAAAAAAACTACTATTTATTGAATGCTGACTTTGTCCCAGGAAGTTGCTAGAATAATATATCTCAATCAACACTTCCAATGTCCTATAAGATATGAACTTGTTCTATTTTTGGCATATAGGGGAAACTGAGGCTCAGAACTGTTAAGTAGCTTTATTTAAATTCATTTGTCAAAGGTAGAAGCAGTTTTGAATCTAAGTTGGCCCGAATCTAGGGCAACATAGTTCAATGAACATATAATGCAGGCCACACGTGTTACAAGTGAAATTTCAAATTTTCTAGTGTCAGATTTAAAAGGTAAACCAGAAAGACATAACAGTTTCAGTCAACTGTTCCCTTCTTCTGGTTTCTAGATTTAAGGATTTTACTCCCCTATGTCTCTTGGATGATACCCATGGAAAACTCCATGATGTCTTCAAGTAAGTAGGCATAATTAAGCAAGGAGTGAGTTTTCGAGGTCCATTGCCACTGCATGTTTTATATTCACACAACTGCCCCAAACTTGGCATAGTGCCTGGCAAAGAAACTAAACCCTGAGGAACAGACTTCTGCTTTGTCACCTAAACCTATGAATGGCATTTCTCTGCCAGCTTATTATACCTAAGTTCAAACTCCCCAGAGAAATAGAATTCCTATGAAAGTCTGGGTTATAAGGAGTAAAAATCTGGATATGCCATTTATAGCAATTTAAAAATACAGTGTGAAGATTAGGAGTTAGTGCCACAAAATATGTGCATCAATGATTGCTATGTTGGTGCAGCTTATTAACACAAGCATTTCTTATTTGTTCAACACTGTAACTGTATTCCTAAAAGTGTTCATTCTAAACACCATATGGACATATACACTGTGATGTGTCTTTTTAGAATATGTTGATTAATTTGTAAACTTAAAGTGTCATTTATTGAGTTTTCTTAAAAGTGTTGGTCAATCCTCTAAGGAATGTATAAGCAAAGGATGGATTTATCCCAATTACTGAAACGAGGGGCAGTTGAGTAGAATAATTATTTTCCTGTTTATCCAGCAGGGTTGTTGAAAGGATTGTAAAAGCCAGGGACCCTCAAAGATGACCATAGAAAGGATGGTTTAAAATGAAATGGCTAGATTGGAAGAGTTACTCAAGGATAATCATCACTCTGGATTCCGCACATGTGACCATCCATAGAAAGAGATAATCCCTGCCTTCGATGGCCTTTCATTTAAATATAAATGCATTCATTTATAAAAACAGGAAAATGTATTCACAAAAAAATAGTGATTATTTTCTTTTCATTTTCATATTCTTTGCATTTATGCACTAAAAATTTCCAGCCAGTCCTACCCAAAATGTATCAACAGGCCATAAAATTAGTGAACTATTCTTCATTGCCCACCCACCATATGCTTTCTGAGTCTAATTGGCTATAAGTAATAGAAGTAAATTTTTAACCAAGTATATATTGCCCTAAAATCATATTCTGTTATAGTATGAATGTATTATAATCTTTTCTCTTGATGATGATTAAAAGATTTTAGATACATTCTTTGGAATCTTTAGTGAGTAAAAAATATCTTTTTTAAAGTGAAAAAGCCAGCAAATATTTAACAATTACTATAGATTAGGTACTATGGTAAGTGCTTAAGATATATTGTAGAAGATCATATCCTCATTGACCTCTGTGAGATAGATATTACTATACCCATTTTATGGCTGAGAAAACTGAGGCTCTGAAATGTTAACAGTATGATCCAATATCACACAACTGTTAGTGATTGAGACAGACAAATTACAAAACTCTGACTTCAACACCCAGAAGGTTCTTATGATGAGAAAAAAAGTGATACTGTGTATATGGACCAGGAGTTGTTTATACTTATTTTCTGTTATATCTACTACTATGTGTCCTCTGTTATTTTTGTTTGTTTTGGACCTCACATGCATGGCATTAAATTTGTCATTATTCTGATGTGAATAAAGTAATATTATATTGTTTCAAAAAAAAAAGTGATACTGAATCAAGCCTTTCATAAATTGTGACTGATCAACTTGGGTAACATCATTTAGATCAAAAAGAAAGGATAATGATTTTTAAATGATCAGAATCAATTTTCTGCATGATTCTTAACATGACTATAGAACCTTCTAAACAAAAAGAATTTTCCATAATTGTTAAAATACTGATATGGAAATATACAATAGTCATTTACATGTATACTCCAGTTTACTCACTTAAGACTTAATATCATTATTTTACAATCTTATCTTCTAACTGGCCGAGTTGGCAAGAGACAGTGTTAAATACGAAGTTCTTGAAGGTGCTTCCAAAGGAGAATAGCCCTTGAGTCTCTTCCAAAGGGATGACCAAAGCATTAAAATAGATGCCCAGTGCCAGAGGACCTAAGGGGGTGGCAGGCAGTAAAGACTTGGATGACAGAAAAGGCAGTAGGTAAGCTAGCAAAGAAAGGAGCCATTTTCATTCCCTTTGTATCCATGCTTAGGAGTCACTTCCCCCTTTTTTTGGAGGGAACAAATAATTCCTAATTCTCAGAAATACTGGAAGTATCAAAAAAAAATATGTGAAAGTCTTATTAGTCATTGCCTGCCTAACATCAAGCTTACTAGAAGTGTTAGTACTTCCACTTACTCTTCACTGAAGCTCATCATACCTCCTTTACCAAGAAAAATTCCTTCCATGAGTAAAAACAAATACAAGGCACCCACTTAGCTAATATATATGGAAGAGTCAGCCTATTCAGATTGATATTTCATATTAATCTGTGAGATTAGGTGCCTGTTGTCTAAAATTTATAGAAAAGAAGGAAAGGGAACCAAGGATTAAGGTAGGGAAAATGATGGTATCTTTCTAGACTAATTTCATCATTGTGTTTTAAGTTGAAAGATAAAGTTACATCATTTTGTTTTAAATGGTGTGAAATGGTGTTATTTTCATTCATACCAGATATAGCTACATTCAAATGGAAGCATACATTTCAAAAGTTAAACCATGTGATATGGTAGCCACTCATATGTATGTGTCTCAGTGCTATGCTAAGTCCCTTGGAGAGAGACCAATGGCAATAGAACACTTTCCTACCAAAGTTTTCTTTATATGCAGAAATTCTGTTCTCCTAACAACTGTGGCCTCTTCAGCTAGTTTTCCCAGGGGAAGATGAAACTTAAGCAGCATAGGTGGGCGGAAAGGGACAGAAAAGGAGACACATCACGAGTGAGAATGAGAGCAGATGACAGATACAAATGGCTTTGGGAAAACACTTTCTTCATCTTTCCATTTCACACTTGGATGGCGTCAACATTTTTATGGACCCTCCCAACCCCTACCTCACCTCCCATAAATGTTTTATGTAATGTTGGCCTATCAGTTGTGCTGGCACAATGAACACGACGGGAATGCGGCCAACATCTGCCCCGAGGATGGAATGGCAAGGCTACAGCCTGCCTGAAGGAATGGATAGGAATCATGTGAACACATTCTCTCTCTTAAGGTAAACTGGAATAGAAACATCAGGCTATTAGCTACTGAATCTCCGACATTTTGTGCAGGGACTGAATCTTCTGTTGCTGCTGAAAGGCTTGTGGAAAAGGGAATGCTTGCCGCAGGTACAGATTCTCTGGTCAGTGGGATGAAGGTAGGAATGACAGAGCCACCTATCAGGCACACCAAAAATGACTGATGAGCCAGAAAAACCAGGCAGCGAATCCCAGCCTCTCCCCAGAATCCATTTGTTATTTCCAATCTCGCTCTGTCTCTGTCTCTGCCTCTCTCACACTGCAGCTAATCAGTAGTGATAGATGATGTTAGAAAGTCAGTTCTTCCTTCAGGCACCCAATTGCATTTTCTCTCGTTTGTCACCAGGTCTACCATCCTTTTCTCAATGAGCCCTTTTATCAAATAATGGAAGAGCAGAACTTTTCTCCAAGAACTGACTATTGATGCGAGAGTCCTAAAGTACTGACAAGCAGGCAGGAAAAGAAGGAAAGATCAAGCAGTTTCATTGTTTTCAACATAAAGAAAGAGAGAGAAAGCACTTCCAGGAGGAGTCTACTGAATAATCAGGGTCAAGTGTTGACTAGGAAGTTCAAATAAAAATGCAACCAAATAGAAGCCAGAAGTAGCATGCCTTGGCAAGAAATTAGTCCTCATCACTGTGCCCCATTTGGATTGGATATGAGCATGAATGAGTTATTCCAACTGGCCCATCAATGCAGCCCAGTCCCCAATGTGGTTGGTGTTTATAGGGTCTTATCAGTTGCAAGGATGTGTAGATGACATTCACATAAAAATGGATACATTTTTGGTCTCAGTTCATTTCTATCTACAGTTTTCAACAAGTATGAACCAGCGAGTAAAGCTCTAAAATTAAGTCTATGGCTGAGCCCATGTAAATAGGGTAGGGCCAGAACATTCAGTGCTTCTCGTTGGCTGGGATTCATCTTTAGAACCAAGCCACATGGTAGAAACTCAAAACATTGGACCAAGCATCTGCATGTCAGGCCAAAACAGCCTCACAAGAAAGAGACAGACTGAATATTTTGGTCCCAATATATTTGGCTGTGCAAGTGTAAATCATTTTAAATCAAGAGTCCTAAAATCTCAGGAGGTGATGTTGCTGAAAACGAAAATGGTGATGACAAGGAAGATAACCGTGATAATGATGACAGCTACAATAAAGACAGACTTGCAAAAAAAGGGATAGAGAAGAGTCTTATCTTCCTTAGTCAATTATTTTAAATTGATATAAAGTATTTAGTGGCCATTTTTCCTTAAAATAACTCAGGTTTATACCTTCAGGTCTCAGAAACAGGAACTATTGATAATTAAGGATAATCTGTGGGCTCTTTGCAAAGCTATCTTTTCAATAGACATTTCAGGACCAGGCATTACTTTTGAAATAAATCCTTCCTATATTAAAAGCAAGTGTTCTTCCATGTACACAGTATAGGCTTGTAGGTCAGAAATGCCTTCTTGATCTGAACATGGAAAAATATTTGGCTATTCTAATTAGCACTAATTATGATAATATTATAAAGGGAGGGCTCATACACAGATGTTCCACCAAGTATGGGGCATTAATATTATTATCAGATTATCAAGAAGGTAACATTTTAAATAGGTCCATAGTTAAAAAAAATTTAGATCAAGGAAAAATAAACATCTATACTTGCCTTTTATCAAATTACAATGCATATTTCCATGTTCCAGAATTTGTATCTGGCTAAATATAGTTTAGATTTCCATAATCACAGTATATATCTATTATCATCAATGTGAACTCTGAGGGTTAAATAGTTACTATACAGATGCTAGGGATGGGGGGGGGGTGATGTCCTCTAAAATCTAGCAGAATTATTACTAGAGTTGTATTATTAGCTATGGTAATCAAAATGATCAATTTCATATACTAACTATAACTATAGTTAGATAACTATAACACTTCTGCTCACTCAGACTTTCAATTTGGAAACATTAATACAGCTTTTAAAATAATGCTTTTTTTCAAAAACCACACTGATATCATTAGGAAAGTAACACTGGAAAAAATCAATTCATCACCATAAATTAGAAAAATGAATGAAGCCCTTTGGGGATTAAAATCATTGACACTTGACTCTGCCTTTGCCTAAAATCAACATCATCTTCTTTACCCAGTCAAGAAATAGGTATTGCAAATATTACCCTAAATAGCTATGACTGTGCAGTTGAAATAACTAGATTGTGTTCCCTTTGGAATAGTTATTTAAATTGCTGCCGCAGCCACATTTTCAGCCCAAATTATTTTGTAACAATCAACCTTTATAGAGGAAGAAAAAGCATCAACAATGGAGCAAACAATTTGATTATCAATTTAAACTCTAATCCATGTTAGGTTAGTGACTTCCTCTCATATGATTGGACTCCTGGGTTGAAAAGACTATTTGGGATTATTCAAGCCACACAAAGATACATGAAATTTGCATTAGGGTCTGATTATAAAATGATTTTACCAATTACTAATTCAACAGATTACTCTTCAATTCTGTTTCTGGCTTTCATTGTACAAAAAATATTCTGAGAATTATATCGATGGATGTAGGTCCAGGAATCGCTGCCATGTGGTGATTTTCTTTCCTTGTTCTATCAGAGTGGCCCTCATTCCTGAAAAGAGCAGAGAGCCTACCTAAGCAGCCTGAACCTATGAAGGCACCATTCTTCAGTTGTTGTACCCTGAAGGCACAAATGTTTGGATAAGTATCGACATTTCACCCTTCATCAATGCTAAAATTTAGCACAGGGTTCCTACAATAAAGGCTTATGTCTTCAGCCTTTTTCTCATTAATCCTATTACGCTTTTCTTTATGAGCTCTCCTAGTTCCTTTCACTCCCTCCGGGCTTAGCTGCAAATAAGATTTCACATCTCACTGTAAAATAACCCGAACATTTTTCTATAAAATTAAATAAAAGTCCTCCACCCTGGCACTACATGTCTAGAATCCAATTTCTGGAACCAATGTCTTTCCCAACGCCTCATTGTCTTCTTGCCATCTCACTTTTCTTAGCACTGAGGAGCTCTTTTTTGCTTTTACATCCAAATGATTTATTCGTGTGGGAAGGATGAGGGAACAGTACGGGATAGCGAGAGTGGAGTAGTGGGTGGCAGAACCCTGGGGTTCCATGCCCATTTTTCTGAAAATTTCTCACGATGAGGATGGAGAGCTAATCCCTCCTGCAGTGCATGCATTTCGTAAACAGTGTGTTCTTCTGTAACAACTTTATACTATCTCTGTTTCTACCAGTCTGTGCCATGCTTTCTTTTTAAGAAACTAATTCATTTTCAAGGAGATACATTGAAGTGCTATTTTTCATGGTGAATTCTTAAAAAGAAGGCAACCCAGAAGAAAAACATGTCCTGGGCACACTCTGAAAGGACTGGCCCTTTCATGGACTTATAGGTACCAGCTTTGTATCTTGATGGAACTGGGTACAAACCATGCAAGCCACACAAATAGGCATCTCAGGAGCCCCTGAGTGCATTATGCCCAGTTTATTCAAGCATTACAAGGGAATAACTTTCTTTCTGTTTTTCTTATCCCAGATAAAATGAAGGCCTCAAATGGTAAAGTTAAAAAAAAAAAAAGATTCATTCAAAAATTGTGTATCGATTTCAAGATTTTGTTTAAATTTAGTGCACAGTTCAATGTTAATGAAATGCAACTTTCTGAATTTTTCACTATGTATAAACTGAAAATGAATGGCAATTAATTGTGCACATGGAAAATAGCAAGTAAATCAAAGTGTGGTGAAAGTATGTTGGATTGCCATTTCAGACATTTTTTGGGCCAAGGAGAGAATCCATATTTTTAGAGTTAAGAAATTACTATAAAGAAGCTTTTTCATCCACTCTGAGTCCAAGTTCTCCCAATTACTTAAACACAGAGGTGAATCTATACAGATACACAACACAAATGCCTTCACAAGGTAATATCAAGGTGTGAATAGTGGGTGAAATGTGGGGTGCTTGAAATTGAAGTAAATGGGGCTGTATCTTTACATACAGTCTAACAACATTTACATGTTCAAATAAAATTAAATGCTATGCTGTGCCAGTTTGAAACTGTCGGGTATTCCAGAATAGCCATGTCCTTTAATCCCCATTTGGTGGGGTTTTTTTTTTTTTTTTTTTTTTTTTTTTTACTATTTCCATCAAGATGTGGCCCACTCAACTGTGGCTGGTAATTTTTAATTAGATGGTTTCCACGGAGATGTGTCTCTACCCACTCAAGGTGGGGTTGCTTACTGTAGCCCTTTAAGAGGGAACCATTTTGGAAAAAGCTGAGAGCCAATAGAGCCCACACAGCCAGAGAGACCTTTGGAGATGAGGAAGGAAAGGGCCACAGGGGAAGCATTATGAAATGAGGAGAGAACGCTAGCAGACATCGCTCTCTACCTTCCCAGCTGAGAGAGGTGTCCACAGCCCAAGGACCTCAGCAGACACGAGCCACATATCCTCCCAGTTGACAGTGTTCTGGTGGCATCAGCCTTTCCGAGTGAAGTTAACTTCTTGTTGGTGCCTTAATTTAGACATTTCCATGGTCTTAGAACTATAAACTTGCAACTTAATAAATTACATTTTTAAAAGCTGTTCCATTTCTGGTACATCGTATTCCAGAGGCTTATAAACTAAAACATATTCATACAACTTTCTGCTGCTGGTCACTTCTTGGGCAGTCTAAGGCTTTTTCTAACATTTTATAATTCTACTATTAACTTACACCGACTCTTTTTGAATTGAGAAATAAAATGTTAGACCAAGCAATAAAAATATCAGAGATCTCTAACATGTTTCAGTAGGATTAATAACCCCTCTAATATTGGGCTAAGTGTGTTAACTATTCTCTTGGAAATTTAATCCAGGGTTTTGGAGGTTTCTGGTTTTATAAAAAATAATTTCTACTGGAAAGAATCTTTTTATATAGAAACTAGGATCTCAAATGAAAAAAAAAAGAAATCATTTGCTAGGAGACACATTCTAGTCATGAGGATATCCTACAAAGAAAGTTGAATGAATATTTGAATGCAAGTTACAAAATAAGGATTGACTGACTGCATATAGTATAGGTTCTGAAATAATGCTTGCCACAGGAATATTTTTGCTACTGATATGTTTCAAACAAAAGTATGGTGCATTGAGAATCCATTGTGCAGAAGAGCATCTGTTGGTTTCTAATTGACATCAAATTTACTATATTAACAGCATATCTATTTTATGACACAATTTGCAGAGAGATGTTTTACTTGTGTTCGCACATACTGTCTTAGTTTGCCAGGTATGTCAAATACTGCACAATGGGAAGACTTAAACAACAAGTGTTTATTGGCTCATGGTTTAGAGGCTAGAAGGTCAAAATCAAGACATTGTCAAGATCATTCTTTCTGACCAAAGTCTGTAATGTTCTGATGTTGATTTGATGCAATCTTTGGGGTTCCGTGGCTTTGTAACTCTGCCTCTGATGACATGGTCATCTCTCTCTCCTTGTGTCTGGTCTTACAGTTTTCCCTGACTTCTGCCTCTGTTGTGTGTGGCCCTCTCTATATAAAGCCTCTGATGATCTGGAATAAGGCCTGCCTTGATTCAGCTTGGCACACCGAAACAGGATGTTTGAAGACCCTACTCACAAATAAATCCACACCTTGACTCCCTGTAACATATTCAAAAACACTCTTTATAAATGGTTTCTCACCCCTATATATAGGACTGTGGATTAAGAACCTGTCCATGCTGGGGTATACAATCCAATGTATTACGCACATTCATAAGGTATGCATAAGGCTGAAGATTGAGGCAAGTCCAATCATATCCATCTTTCAAAACATCACAGTTGATGTGTTTCTGTGCTTCACTGATGGGAGAGGATATTATATTTTCTTGTGTAATTTCTGAGAAAAAATTTTAAAGCCTCAGATAAATATTTTATTGTTCTCTCTACTGGGATTTGTTTTGGAGCAAACAAGAGACTACAATGATCCTTCTGATGGATTCCAAAATATCCAATAATTATTGCCTGCATTATCTTATCATGAGTGTGTGTCCCTTGTACAGAATAGAGGAAGCTCTCAATGTGTTAATTTCCTCTGCATTAAGGAAGCTTCTTAAGAGAGTATCTCTTTGCACCTTGGCCTAGAGTTTATGTGTGAAGCAGGTCCAAATATGAGCTTATGTCTCAAAATTACCTCCTTGTACTGTTGACAGGTGAATCTCTGCCTTCACATCCTAACTCACTGGAGGACAGGAGAATTTTGAGGGACTCCTTCTCAACTGGCTATGGACTCTGACTGCTTGGTCCAATCTTGTTTGTTTTTTTTTTTTTGTAATGTGTATAGTGGGGTCACATTTCATTATTTTTCCATGTGAGTATCCCATTATTGCAGCACCATTTGTTGATCTTTTTGTGTGTTTGTTTCTTTTGCTTGTTTGTTCATTTTTGGGGAAGTGTATGGACCAGGTATCCAACCCAGGTCTCCCACATGGCAGGTGAGAATTCTACCACTGAACTATCCTCCCACATGGCAGGTGAGAATTCTACCACTGAACTATCCTTGTACTCTTTTTTTTTAAAGTTCTTAAATATTTGAGCTATTATCTCTACCTAAGGTGATTTCTTCCTAAAGAACTAAGGTTCATATTCTCATCATCTGCTTGCACACTATATTTATAGTCCAAAGTATTCCTTAATATCATCCCTCCTCCCTGGAATTCTCTCTCTTGTTCCTTGATACATTGAAATCCTAGCCCATCCTCTAGCCTAAACTCAAATTCAAACACTTACATAACAGCATACCTGATAACCACAGGCATTGCAGCTCCCCTTCTCTGAATGTCTAAAGAATAGAGAATCTAGAATATCTCAAACTTGGTATAAATTACTGTTCTAGTTTGCTACCTGCAGAAAGGCAATATACCAGAAATGGAATGGCTTTTGAAAAGGGGAATTTATTAAGTTGCAAACTTACAGTTCTAAGGTTGTGAAAAATGTCCCAATTAAAGCAAGGCTATAGAAATGTCCAATCTAATGCACCAACAAGAGATTACCTTCACTCGAGAAAGGCCAGTGAAGTTCAGGGTTTCTCTCTCAACTGGAAAGGCACATGGTGAATATGGCAATGTCTGCTAGCTTCCTCTCCAGGCTTCATGTTTTATGAAGCTCCCACAGGGGTGTTTTCCTTCGTCCTCTCCAAAGCTCTCTGGCTGTGTGGTCTCTCGGCTCTTCTGGATCTGGCTCTCATTCTCTCATTCTGAAGTTTTCTCCAAAATGCTTCCTCTTATAAAGGATTCCAGGAAACTAAACAAGACCCACCTGGAATGGGCGTCCCTATATCTCCATGGAAATAATCTAATCAAAAGATCCCACCATGTGTTACTCAATAGGGATTAAAAGAAATGGTTGCTCCCACAAGATTGGATCAAGGCTAAAACATGGCTATTCTGGGAGTATGGAATCCTTTCAAACCAGTTCGATTATATTCTATGTTTTTGAATAGTTTAGGCTTTTCTCCCCAAATATATTCTAAATGCCTCTGCAAACTGGGGTTACAATCTATAATTATTTTAAATATCCCACTGTGTCTAGTAGGACTCTAATTGCATAAAAGGTTCTCGATAAGTACAAAATAAATAAAGTGGTTAATGGACATACACTGATGAATATTTCAGGAATCTGATTTTGCCAAACAATTAGGGTGGAAGAGAACATGTCTGTTTATAACAATATACAGAACAGTTTGATTTTCAAGAGATATTAAATGCGTTTAACAGGTCTCCTTGGAATGGGATATGGGTTTGAGAGGTGACATGCTAAGTCATCATTGGACCGACTGACCACCCGGACCCTTCCCAGATGGAAGGGTTATCTTGTTTGAATGGATTAAGATCATCAGTTGGAGTCAGGTCGGCTCATGCATATGAGGCCACAGCCACTCTCCCAGATAGTTTGCACTATTTTTTTGCGAAAGTCCTTCTCTCTGGCTGGAATTAACAGCTGAGAACTGTACCAAGTGGGTGTTCCTGATAGATAACACAATATGGAGGCCCTTTTCTGACTGAAGTAAAAACAGAAAAAGTCTGATCCCCTCATATTCCTCAAAGGCAACACTTGTGGAAACACTAGCACTAGCATGACTCTTATCTTTATGGTTCTGAAGCAGGAAGCAGTTTTTAATATTATATTTAAAACAAATACAACTGTACAGCTGCTAAATTTAGCCAAAGAAAACAAAGTGCAAAAATGATAAATTTTAGGGATTGGGAACAAAATGCGTTAAAAATGAATGCATTTCTGGGTGGGCCACAGTGGCTCAACAGGCAAGAATGCTTGCCTGCCATGCCAGAGGACCCAGGTTCAATTCCCGGTGCCTGCCCATGTAAAAAAATAAAAAATAAATAAATAAATAAATGCATTTCTTAACTTTCACCTTGCTTTAGGAAAAAAGAACAACACAGTTTTAGGTTATGTAACCCTCTGAGTCTTCATGTAAATGAAGTCTGAAACCTCCTCCTCTCAAAGAATAGCTGATTGCCCCCTCCTGCTGTATAAAGATTTCCTCAGCTCAATTGTCATATGAGGATGCCCTGATACTAAATGGAAAGAATAAGGTACACTGGTTAAACCATACCCATTCTTCCAAATTTACTAGTACTGGAATACAACTATCTTTAATAGAAGTCAGACCCAGTTTAACTAATTTAACATTTACATATTAATAATGTGTAATAAGTCATGCCTGATGTGACAAATTGCAATAACTATTAAACCATTTGCCCATTCAATATATCTGATTAATCATGACATACCATGTGACAAAGACAAACCTCTCAATTTTTTTAAAAGAAAGCTAAATGAATTGAAAAACAGACTAAACTCAACATTTCTCATTGGTATTAATGAGCCTGTTTCAGCCTCACATATCCCTTGGTAGGGAAAGCAGAAGAATTCCCAGAACTTTCTGCTTTCAATTCTCTCTTATGCTCAGCTAGCTTCTGAATGAAAGGCAATGCAATCTTACAGTCATGTTTGGTGTGGGATGTGCATTTCTACTTAAATCCAGGGAGCTGGAAAAAATGGAGTCTAAAAAAATCCCAGAGGAAAAGCACGTATAGCCTGTCAGTAGTTCTACCTTTAATATCTCCTTTACTAGGTCTTACTAGTAGAGTTTCACAGGACTATATGGAGACCAAACCCTCAAGCATTCAAAAAGGAGTGTTTAACTGTACCCAGGGTTGTCAACAGCAAAGTGTCCAAATGTTTGAGGTGTGGCTGGGATAAGCAGCCCCTACAGATAACGAGAAGAGACTACCTTCTCTACCTACTCTCTGCTGCCATTTCACTAGAATTTGACACTGAGAGACCTACATAGGTCAACACATATGCCCCCTCTGCTTCCCAATGTCACCATGCCATTTTTGTTTGTATATGTGAAAACTGCTTTATTATTTAAAAAATTAAGATCTATGCTACTTTCTTGTGTATTTAACATCCCTAGGAAAGCTTAGCTATTTGGGTTATGAAATCATAATCAGATTACACTCAGCTGTTTCATCTTGGCTTCCTCAACTGAATGAAACAGATAGGAGAATATAAAGAGTTTCAATTGTGCACATTTTGGAAACATGAACAGAGAAAGATGAATAATACTCTCACTATATATCTTTGAATAAGATTCTGATCATCTTTGAGACTCAATTTTTGCATAAATCAAAGAAAGATATGAACAGTACCACATAAATTTGTCAAGATTAAATGAGCAATTATTTTAACACTTAGAAAGTACTGTCACAAAATGAAAGCTTAAAAGTATATCTATTATCAATATTATTTTAGTGAACAAACTCTAAGGTGACCCAATGATTCCTATTTCCTGGTGTTAAAACCTTTGTATTATCCCTTTTTCTGTGTGTGCAGGATCTGTGACTTGTTTCCAACCAATGCATAAGAAACATGATAGGCTGCCACTCTGTGATTAGATTACATCAGATGGCAAACATGATGAGATGACATGTCCACAATTAGGATACATTATATAAAACTCTGCTTTTGGAGACTGGAGCTAGAGCTTCTAATCATGGGCTTTATGAAGTAACTGGTCATGTTGGGGAAAGCCCACATGTCCAGGCACTGAGGGCAGCCTCTCTCAGCTATGGATAGCCTCAAAGACCTGAGGATGGCCTCCAGCCAAGAGCTATCAAAAAGCTGGGACCCTCAACTACACATCTGAAAACAAATGAATTCTGCAACCATCTGAATAAACCTGGAAGTCGATTCTTTCACAGTCCAACCTCCAGATGAGAACAGCTCAGATGACTTTTTATTTCAGCCTTGTGAGAACCAGTGCAAAGGATTCAACTAAGCTGTTTCCAGTCCTTTGACTAACAAAAATTATGAGATAATTAATAGGTGTTTTTTTAAGCTGTTACATTTGTGTTATTTTATAGCATAGCAACAGATACAATTATTTATAGTAGAATACCAGTCAATATGAAGAACATTCTTCTGAGATGAAGAAAATGCTGTACAAGACTTTAGGATTTATATTGAACAGAGTTGAGAAATCCTGGATTGTCAGCAGAAATTTAGGGTGGAAGAGAGTAACCTGTGACATGTGATCCAACCCCTCCCCAAACCATCATTTTGTATATGAGACAACCAAGGTCCAAAGAGAGTAAATAGTTGGCTCAAGTCATATGGCCAGCTAACTGTATAGCTGGAATTCGAACCCAGGTCTTTTGACTTCTAATGAAACTTCCTAATGTTGTAAATTACTACATTGTCTCCAGAGCTGTGATTTCCCATTTTGGTGAGACTTTGTTGATTGTGAGCTAGTAGAATTTAAAGCAAACATACAACCAATATCAGAGTTGACTAGAGCTTAGATGAATAGCTAACTTAATGATCCAACTTTATCTGCAAGTCACTTAGTGTCATTCTGATATGGTTTGTTTTCAAGGTAATGTTAGGTTGTGGTATATGTCAAGTCCACTTGAAAAATCCTCGTAAATACAGGGCTTCCAGTCTCTGTCTGAGAGTATGAAAGCACTGAGATGAAGGGTAAAAAGTTCAGTTAATCCATGAAAATGTCACCATTCATTCAGGATCTTTGTTTGAAGGTTAAGTAGCACAGACTAAGTGTCAGATGGTGCCAGCCAGAATGGCTGAATCAACCCTGATGATGCATGTTGTAACAGATGCTACAGTCACACTGCCTGTATGCCCAAGTCAGATGATGTGAATGTGACGCTATTAAAATCAGAATGTAATTCATCTATATATCTATATATAAATCTATATATGCAATTCCATATATATATATGAACCCTACCTGTTCTCTGAAACAATATATTTTCTTCCAGTTTGTATAGTGGCTTATTAACCAGATTCTCTCTATTTATAAACAAAAAGGTACAAGACGTGATATCAAGGCCATATGCAAATATGAAAACTCTCACATATAGTATAGTTAATATATATTCTGAAAATGTGGTAGAATTTTTAAAATCAAAATTATTCTGGACAATAGAATTGTGCCTCTGTTTTTCTTCTCTTCTAGCTATTCTACCCAATAACTTGATTTCAACTCTTTTACTTATTATTTGGGTAATTTTGAAGAGTTACTTAAGCATTCCAACTTTTAGTTGCCTCATATATATCTCGCTTTCTAGAGAACTGTCTTCAAGTATAAGTGGGGTCACACAAATGTAAAATACTTAGCACAGTATTTATTGTATTCATTATTGCCTTCGCCTTATCTTTCCATATGCTCATGAAATAAAGCAACTGTGTATGTCCCAAGGGTAGTTAGGAGAAGAGAACAATAATAATCCGAAATTTCACAAGACAACTTTATATTTTTCACGTTGCTGGTATATAGAAAAGATTTTATTATTGATGGGAAGTTTCAAGTTCAACCCAGTCATGTCTTAGGATTTGCGTGCTGCGCATATGGGGAATACCAAGTCAAGTATGGACTCACAATGCCTGTTCTGTCCAAGCATGGTAAAGGGCACAGATATATTCCACACTTTAGACAGCAAACCTTTTAGCAAATGAAGGGGAAAATTGAACTTAAGTCAGAAAGGGAAAACAAATCTTCTTGTCCAGTAAATTTCTGTAATCGACAGAGTGGTTTTCAAGACTTTCATTCAATGTCACGTCACAAACGGTGTGGCTTTCTAGGTTTGACTTTTTTGTCTGGGTATACAAGGTCATAGAAATGATTGTTTCAGAAACGTCTAGAATAGGACATCTTAGGAAGAAACAGAAAATTACATTGGCAAACGAAGTTGCCAAATTGGCACAAAAGCTGTTTAGAAATATTTAATGTAGTTTCCTTTCTCTTTGGAGAGGTTTAGAACAGAAGCAGGACTAATAAAAAAAAAAGAATATTATTAGTAGACCTGTCACCTATTAAGAACGGCATTTTTTCTGTGACTCTCCACCTTTCCCCACAGTCCAAATATACTAATGTTCGAAAAAAAAAAAAAATAGGGCAAAAGCACATGCAATTTACCCAGTGATGTATCACAGCTTGTTCTGCTAGGAAAGGTAAGTAAATGAGCAAATCTGCCGGTAAACCCAGCATGAAATGAGGGTGGAGCTGGGATCACAAAGTAGATATGTCACATTTTTAATCCTTTAGGAAAAATGCTAGTAATGTACAAAATTGAATTTGAAAAATATAAAAAGCTTCCGTTCACACACACTTTGTTTTTCTTATATTATTTTCTTCTTATATTTTTAACTTTAATATTCTTCTTATGTTTGTTCAGACATTTAAATGAAGTTAACAAATAATTTAGATATGTGATTGTGCTACCTACTGAATACTAAGTATGCAGATATTCTGAAATATCTTAATTTTTAGAAGCATTCAGATATTTCATGACATTTAGAGGGAAAAGTCAGGTGCTAGACTGAATTTTAAATACCAGTATCATAACCTTAAATGAGTACATCTATTTGTACATTTACTTTTGAGTTTGTCATTTTTTCCCCTTAAGCTTGTGGTCAATTTCCTATTTAGAATTTATAACTACTTTTTCTTTCATTTATCTAGAATAAAAACTGTCATTCCTGACATTACATTGATTTTCTTTTTAATTACTTTGGTATGGTTTTCTTTCGCTTGTTTCCCTATATATTTTCTGACATTACATTCTGTTTCTAGATCTTGCTCTCTATCTTTGTCCACAAATGTATTTCTTACTTAGTCCTTTTTTCTTTTTCTGGAAAAGTTCCCAGAAGGCAATTTGTTTCTTTCTATAACTGTGTTGTGAGAACGGGAAGAAGGAAAAGGCAAGAGGGCACACATACCTCTCTGCCCGCAGAATCGCGGATGTCTTTGCAATAACTCTCCCTTTTCTGTAGCTGGGTGTTTGGAATGAGTGGGTTTGGCCAGTGTGGACATTTTTGCACATCCACAAAACTCTACTTCCGTTTTGTGTTTTGTTTCTCTTTTGAGTGCAGATGAAAGAGTTGTCATAACTAGCAGAAGACTTTTTCTTACTCAGGTAGCAAAAGCAACGGAATTGGACCACTAATATGGCACTTTAATAAACTAGGTGCTTGTTTATAAAGCAGACATAAATCTACAACTTCTAATCAATTAAGTAATTAAGCACAATTCATGGGTAAATGACTGTATCAATAGGCAGTGTGATTTCTGCAAACTTAATTTTTCAGAATGTATTCCTTGCTCAGATTAAAATTTCTCAAATGGATTTTCATGACCTCCTGATCCTGAAACATAAATCAGAAATCCATCCTTGTAGCCAATACTTCAAGAACAGTCTGTGACTGTCAAATTTCTTTGCTAGCAGCTTTAGTTATCATAGCTTCTCAAGCCACTGATTTTTTTTTCGCGTTCCCCCACAAAGAAATGTACAATAGACCCTTTGTTCTCTTTTCTGACCCATCACTGATTCAAGATTGATCTACAAAATGCTGAAAGTTTAATTCTAAGGCAGGTGTTCAATATATGTCTAAGGGAGAGGTGTGTTCACTTGACACACAAGTTGGCTGGATCCACACAGGTAAAATGAAATCTAGGAATGAGAGAGCATCTAGACATACTAAGGTAAAAACATATGCCCGAACTATCTTGAGTACTGAGGCCAGGTTTTTTAAAGTGTGACTTTCTGGTAGAAATAAAACACAACCATATGGATTTTCCAGATCTCTTTGCATGTGCAGAGGAAACCTATGAAAATGCTTTTTTATCTAGTATTTTCTTCTCTTCCAGAGCCCAAAGGCATTCACACTGTTTAGTATTCTCATATATGTTCTTTCTTATTTCATTTTTTCCCTATCTTATCAAGCAAAATAAAAAAAATCTGTAAAATTATGTTTTCATTAAACTGACTGAGAAATCAGAAATAAGATAGTAAACATTTATAGCAGTAAAATGTTATTTCATTAGTAGGAATCCATTGCTATAATAAGAGACATTCTACAAGCACATTGGTGACATAAATGTAAGGAGGCTTAAGTCTCTTTTTTGGCTTTTTACACAACACACACACGCATGCACTTATCTGTGGTACCTATGTGTTAGCATCTCCAAATTTTGAGTCTCAGTCAAAACAAAGTTCAGGAAAAGGTTTTGATAAATCCATTTATACTAAGGTTGAATGGCTGGTAAAGCTTAAGTGACTTTACTAGAAGAGACATCTATAAATCTAGTTTTGAAGACTGGTTTAGCAGAAGAGGTAGATAAGTCATGTTCTCAAGTGCTTAAAATAATACCATTGATCTTTTCAGCCTTAGATCCACCACACAGCTCAGAGTTTACTTTATTTGAAACAAAGTACAAACATTTATATTCTACCTTTGTAAAAGATATTAAGATGATCTACTATCTAAGAAAGTAATTATACATTCTGATTTACGTCTGCAATTATTATTAATATTTAATTATTAATAGTGCCTTCTTTCACTCTAAAGATCATCCCATATTGGACAATAAATTAAAATTCAACCTATGAGTAAAAGAAAAGCTTGGTTGCTGCGTATGTGGACATCAGATAACTTCCATCTGGCCCCCCTGTTTTCCCCTGCATAGAAATGTGAGTTTCTTTGAGGAAGTATCACACACCTCTCACATCACTCCTTATACCCGTAGACTCCCCTTCCTACCTTCTTCCCTGGTTGTTCCACTCGTACACCTCACCCTAGAAATTCTCACCCATCAATTCCTTCTCTATTGCCAAGCAACTAGAGCAAAATGAAAGACAGAGAAAAAAGGTCCACAGAGAAGATTTGGCAGTAGAAAAACTTTAAAGTAACAGAAAACTTAACAGCCACTTTGTTCCTCTCTTATCCTATTTGGTTCCTAATGATCTGTCTCCAATTAAATCTACTCACAGAAAAGTATCCAGTATAATGAATTTTTAAATATTACTATACAGTTAAGTGGCAGGCAAACAAATGAGGTTGGTGTTCATAGTTTTTGACATTAAACGAGTATTTGTAAAGTTATATATATATATATATATATATATTCTAGATTTCTGGTTTTTTTAGCCCTTAAAAGAGGTTCATAAAAGGTGTGCTTGCCTGAATTGCTGGGTTAGGGCTGTACCTTGGTTTACTTTTTTCTCTCCCCAATTGGCACTCTTCATAGGAAGGTACTGAGAGTTCCTCTTGCCTGCTTTCTGCATCTAGTTTAAACTCACTTTCCCTATATTAAGTCAAAGTGGTAGAAAATGGAACAAGCTGTAAATTAAATGTCCTCCTTATTCTTTCAAAGTTCTTTAACTGACACAGAAACAACCAATCTCAGATATTTGTCCCTTTTCCCCATCTTCTTGTCTGAGAAATTGCACAGTCTCGAAGGGGTGTCCCCCCATCTATAGCCTTTCTTATGAGCCGTTTGCAAGAGTAGAGGCCTCTAAATTTTATTTACCCTGAGCAAATGCCCTCTGTGATGTTATAAGCCATATGTTTAATTATTACTTGCCAATGAGTGGACAACAGAGACCTCAATCCCACTAAAATGATAAAATAGTTTTGGATTGAGGGAATATTTCAGGTTTCAGGAAAGGGAAGGAGAGAATTTTTAGGGGAAGATATTTGAGAACATTTTAAGACACCCTCTTGAACAGCTGGTAGAGGATAACTGAATGAATTAAGGTCAAAGGGTGAAGAGAAGTGGACATTCATTCACTTATCTAAAATTTATTAAGGTTCTATTACATTCTTGGCATTTTTCTAGATGGGGATTAAATATTAAATAAGATTGGCTAGGACTCTACTCTCCTGAAACATTTGTTTCTGTAGGAAGATTCAGTAAATGAACAAAATAATGTCAGATAGTGATATGTTCTATGTAGACAGTCAACCACAGTGACAGGATAGAAAGTATGGGGTACTTTTGATTAGCTAGATAAAGGCTCTCTTGGAAGGTGATGTTTTAGTTGAAACCTGAATGACAAGAAAGAATCAGGCATGAGAAGATTTGGGCAAAGTCTTGAAGGAGGAAAAAAGAAACTTCCCTAAAGAAGGAATTTACAGATCATAAGGAGCCATGTTCAAGGATTCATTTGTTGAGTTGAGTACCGTTGGCACTAGATAGGACCAGCTACATCAAGGATGCTCAATAGGTGTTGCATACTAACAGAACTAGATTGCACTAACTCTACATTATCACAGCTGTGATGGCAATTTCAGGAAAATGAAAGTTATTTATTCTGACTGCCTTTATAAAGACTAACTTGAAGACCTAATTCAAAGAGATCCAGATAAGATATGGACAGAGATCAATTCTGAGGCTATAGCTAACAAGGACAAACACAAAATCCCTGAGCAGTGGCAGGAGGCAGGAGGAAACAGCCTTTTTTTTTTTACTATCTGACCCAAGACAGCATTTATGTTCTTGGCTGTAGCCCTAGGTAGGACCCATCCTATACATGGTTGCTGGTTTGTGACCTGCCACCTTGCTGATCACCAGGCTTTCTCATTTTCCGAAAGTCTGTTTGCTCTAGTGCTACTCCTCTGCCTAGTCCTACTCCTGACCCTCTCAAACTTGTTTGTCATAATGATTTACTATTTATATGTTCTGGAACTTTTAAATACATCTTTCCTTTTCATAAGATGGTTTTTATCCATATAAGCAAAGTAGAGTATATAAGGACCACCAGGAGGATTTGTAAATAGTCTTGTTTTACAGAACCAGAGGTTAAAATGGTATTTGTGAAAATTGACTTCTACCTGTGTACAACTTATTGCGCATTCTCTATTCATACAATAGTATCTAATTACCTCATTTTCATGTGTTCTCTTATGAATGTTATGGTTGTTTGGAACTATAGGTATCCCAGAAAATCATGCTCATAAAGCTAATCCATTTCCGTGGATGTAAACCTATTGTAAGTAGGATCTTTTGATGAGGTTTTTTCAGTTAGGGCCTGTCCTGAGTGGGTCTTAATCCTCGCACTAGAGTCCTTTTTAAATGGAATAAGTACATAGAGAGAGAGAGAGAGAGAGAGAGAGAGAGAGAGAGAGAGAGAGAGAGAGAGAGAGAGAGAAAGTCAGGTAAACAAGAAGCTGAAAACAACAGAAACAAGATTAGGGAGAGAGCCGCAGACAACGCCATGTGCCTTGCCATGTAGCAGAGGAGTCCAGGATCACTGGCAGTCAGTCTTCAGGAAGAAAGCATCATAATGATGATGCCTAGATTTGGACATTTTGACAAATTCTAAACTGATAGGTTTGTAAACTTAGTAAATTCCCATAGTTAGAGCCAATGCATTTTACAGTATCTGCTTTCAGCAGCAAAACAAACTAAAACAGCTGAATATATTCAAATGCAGCCAAATCACCTCCTAACAAAAGATCTGCTTAATTTCATCCATTACTTTGAAGTTTTACTATTCTGAAAGAAGCAATGGACTTCCAATTGTTTTCAGTTGACACATCACCATTTACAAGCCAAAGTAGATGGAAAGAACCCCCTTTTTGGTTGTGGCCTCTGTGGCTGCTTGTATGTGGAGATGACTTTCTTCTGCACTCATCTGAAGGCCCAAAGATGAATAAATACCCCAGACCTTCATGGGTGTGCATGACCAACACTTTGTTTACAGGAAATAGAATGCATAGTGCAGACAGGAGGCGTCCTTACTTATTAAACTGGGAAAGAGAACTCTCTTAAGGTAATAGGAAAACTAACAAGTCATTCGGCCTCTAGAACCTGCTTATGCTACCAGGATTTTCAGGGATGTAATCTTATTCATGGTGGTTAATTTGAGTCAAGCTGTTGAATTTGTAAGGTATTACTATGTATACTACGTTGCAGACTCACCTCTGTTTAAAAAAAAATTGTGAACAGCCCAGAGAATTTAATTTGGAATACTATTCCTATGGGAAAACGTATTCCAAGTTTCAAAACTGCCTTCCAAATTAATTTGCCCTATGAACTGGATTTAAAAATTTGACTTACAAGGACAGAATGTATTTCAGCTTTTACGCCTTTCATTTCAGATGCTTGGTTCTTTCCATTCTTTATTTGTAAAATAACTATCACTTATTATGGTTAGTTTATGATTTCTTCTGTGCACATTCTAGTGAGTTCTTTAGTGTAGATTACCCTATTTTAGATTAAAAATTGTATGTTCTTCATTGTCTCTGATTTTCAAAGATCTGCTCATGAATGACATGTTCTCCAATGTTGCATTTTTACCTTCTACATAGTGATATGTCTGCATGATTCTGTAATGATACCGTATTTATTTTGGTACAGCACTGTCTCTCTTTCTCTCACTTTTGTTCTCTTATATATAGAGCACCTTCCATAAGTGTGAGAGAATAAGTGTATGTTTTTGAGGGTGGGCTTGTTTTTTTCCTTAATGGTCGAATATGAATTTTTGGATTTACTCTAAAAGAGCATACTTCTCATGCCCTGGAAAAGTAGAGAAGAAATTTCATGTTGCTTTGGGTTCTCCTACTTTTCTGTCTTTTTTGCCTTGCATTCCCTAATCTCCTGCTACTTATTTCCTTCTCTAATATTCCCAGTTTCCTAACAGCCCGTTATTTGAACAATGCATTCCTCATATTTTTTCTCTCACTAATTCTCAATATACCACTCATTTTTCATCTCAGCAGGAAAACAGATTTACCCAGTTACACACATTTTTTTTAGAAGACACCATTTGTTTTGCAAACACAATTCTAGATACATAAGTATGTGCATTTGTGGGTATCTCAAAATTATATTTTTCCCACAGTTTAGACAATTTTCATCAGTTAGCTTATGAAAATCAACTCTGGCACTACTCTTTCCTAGATCATTTTGCTAAAACTAGATATGCAATAGCCTAATATTCCTGGACTTTTCTTGTTTCCCTGGATACCATTCAGGGGCATGACTGATCTTTCATTTATCTAGGGTACTCTTATATTCTTACTTTCTATTAATTTCCCTGGTTGAGTCTCCTCTCTGGAAACTGCAACGTTTTAAAATGTCTTATCTTTTTTCCCTTATACTCATTTCTTATCATATGCTCCATTTCATAACTCTTTTTCTGTGTTTGAAATCCCTAAGCCCAGAATGTTCATAGTTTGCTTTTCCTATATTACCCTATTAATCATCCTAACCTCTTTCTTTGTTTTTAAAGTAACCCATCTCCTGGCCCTTCTGTCAGGTTGAGAAAAAGCAGAACCAATGTTCACACACACACCAAATACACACTTTTCTCGAGGACTCACTGTGATTCCTCTCTCTGCTCTCCAAGGATCTCGGTGCATAAAAAAAGAAAGATAATAAAGCTTTCATCCTGAAAGAATTATGTCTTGGGAAAACTGTGTATGTACATTTAAAATAGAGGATAATAGAAGGTTGCATATAATTAAATGCTAACAAAAGTATTGCCCATTATTAACAAAACTATATTGATATCTGCCTTTCGCTGATAATAGCAAGTGGTTTAAATATGCTAAGCTCAAAATATCATTTACAGCCAACTCATGTCTTTACAAGCATGGCTGATTTCAGCCTGTCAGATTCTCCATAGTTGCCCATTCAATTGCACTGCAGAGACTAGAAAATGCCCCAGGTGACTGGATGAAACACTTTATGCATCCTTAGGTATAATTTTCCCACATTGCCAGATAGACCCATCTCAATCTAACCACGTAGGATGAGGGAAATGCAGTGAGGATAGTTTCAAGCAAAGCTAAGGAGGCTCTGGAGCATCAGGAGCAGTTCCCTAGGTGTCATGGAATCAGGAAAGCAGTTGGCCAACAGCATCACTTGGAGGAGCTGTAACTGCCATGTCCTCTGGCCATGTCCTCTCTGCCCTTCTGGCAGAGCAGGAGGAAAGCAGCTGGTTTTATATCTCTTACCTTCCTTGTCCTTGAAGTTTCCTGTTGAATGGTGTCCTGGGAGCTGTGCAATGGGTCAGCTCTGCAGCTGTTCTCCAATCAAAGGGGTAGGTCAAGTTCAGACTCTGTTTTGAATTCTAAAAAAAAATATTTTCTCTTTGCACCAAACACTGACCTGCTTTCAGTGATGATATACCCTGTTGGTCATTTTATCAGCAGTGATAATGTGTGATAGTGGGCCAGGGACACCTTCGCAAGGACAACACAGCTTTGTTGTGATGCACATGAAGTCACATCTGGTGGGAATTTTGGATGCAGCCTTGGCTTACATAAAAGATTCACTCCATTGGAATAATAACTAAATCTTATTTTCAAAGAGAAGAGCTTCTATCCTTCGAGCCAATGCTCAAAACAACTGAGACACTAAAAATTGTCCCTAAGGACAGAAAATCCAATGCACAGATAGAAACAACCTGAGCAAATCTTTCTATTCATAAAGTAACTGTGCAGTCTTTTATACATATTTAAGGACATTATTTTCTTTATAAATTCTTTCAAGTATGACACTGAGTCACCATAAATTCTTCCCAAGTCTGTCTCTTAAAAAATTCCAAGTTTGCTAAAGCACAATAGAATAGTGACACTCTGAGATGATTCGTGTCCTTTTCTGCTCTGGGAAATGAGCATCCCCAAAGTGCATGGAGGTTTCCTACTATTCAGAATGCCTTCGATATCCCTTAACGACATCCATTGCCCTACCCCTCTCCCCCATACTCACTATTCCAAGTTTGGCCAAGTTCTACAGCAAAAATAACTACAAGCTACAGGCCTAATGTGGTTGACTCAGAGCTGAGAGATGAGCTACAACCTCTCATCTTAGGCAAGAGTTCATCAAACTAGGGAGGGCAAGTAGGTTTGATATAGCATGCCAACAGTGATGACTTCTAGACAACTGAGTTCAGAAAATATCAGAAGCCAAGTCGCAGTGTGAGAGCAAAAGAATTCTACTGATAGTTCCCATGGATGAAGTTGTTGCACTAGACTACCACCGAGCCTCCCCCTCATCATGACCACAGATTTTATTTAAACAAATTATGAAAGTTGATAGAAAAGTTATTTTGCAATATAATATAAAAATGATCTTTGACAATTTTTTTTTTTAACTCGGGAGCTTTGACATAAAGACTTGGCACATGTCTGGGTGAGATTGTCTGTTCTAGAGATAATAGCTAGAAACAAGAGCAGAATATATTTCTCAGACCATTCTATTCTGTGCATAAACAAAGCAATGGAAAGGTTTTTGTTCAACAATACAACACCCTAAATTCAGCTTATTAAAAGATGAGTATAACAATATACAGAACAGATTGGAGGACTTTCCTAAATTAAAGGAGACAAAACACTAGTGGGATTATAAGTAACAGTGCTGTGTTGAAAGTGAATATGATTAAAGAGGTTGTATAGAGCCATATATTCCATCTATTAGAGCTATAAACATAAGTGAGTTCTTGCACGAACTACTTCAAAGGTATGACACTTGTACAAAGAGATAATAATAGAGGAGTATATGGGGGAAACTACCTATTGCATGCCATGGTCCATATTTAACCAAAACACCACACTAGTACCACACCAATACCAGGGGTAAATATGGGGGGCAGGTAAGAGATAAAGGAGTTTTGGATTTCTCTTTGGAGTGGGTGTGTCTAACTGTTATCTTTCTGTTTGGAGCAATGAAAATAGTCTAAAATGGAGAGTGATGATGATTGTACAACTAAGTGAGGATACTGTGAGACAATGGATAGAATATCCATTTGGATATTTGCACAATTTGGATAGAATATATGCTGTATGAATAAAAAAGAGACAAAAGAAACAAATATAATGTAGGAAAATTGATTGGATACTAACTGGGAAAAAAACAGTTGTAAAAAGTTGACAGGATAATTGTGAGACATTTGAATAAATATACAATATAGATGTTATGAGGAATCACTGTATTTTCTTAGGTATGATAATACTATTAAGGTTATTTACAAATTTGTCATTATAAGGAAATGCTTGGTAAGTATTTATAGATATCTATCTATCTAGACAAAGCAGTATCAGTGACAATTTGCCAAAATGTTAACAATTACTGAATTCAGTTGATGAATGTGATCATTGTTCAAGTTTTCTGTGTTTTTGAAAAAAATTAAAATAAAAAGTAAAAAACAAACAAAAAATATAATGTTTGCTTCTTGAGCTGGATAAAACTAGTTCAGCAAAATGAGGTATGCTTAGATTCATGGCAGCTTGTCATTTTCTCAGCAGAACCACTGCCCAATATCTGGTCCTAGGCATTTTGAGCCAGTCCTCTATTCTTTGACGACTCCTTCCATCTACAAGCCACTGATAAAATATTAGAAGCTTTAATCCTTGCCTCATTAAATAGAGAATATTTCCATTCCACTTTGACCTGTGCCGGGGCCAGTTTAAGAAGCAATCTGTCATGAGATCATTATTAGAGCAAACAGCTAAGAAGGTGAAGATATTCATCCAAAATTAATTTCTTGACCTTTTCCAAGAGGACCTAGAAGGGAATATTTTAAAGTTCATAATTGGGGGAGAAACTCCACTTATACACTGTGTTTCTCAAATGTGGTAATTATAGAAACAGAGTCAAGAAGAAATGATGTGCAGGGAAATCAGTGTTTAGGGAATTTTTGATTTGAAGAAAGGCTTTGGACTACCTGTAAAGGATCAATTTGTGGAGAGGCAAAGGGGGTTATTCACCAACTGCTCATATATGGCCTCAGACAACTCTCAGAAGCTGGAGAGAAGACAGATGGAATAAAAATCTACCAGAAACAGGTCGTGGCTGGAAAACATTTCAGAAGTCTCCCTGGGTAATTCAAACTAATATGGGAGTCGATGTCAAATGATTCAACTTTAATGCAGCACAGCAAGTGCTATCTAATAAATGAGGCAATGCCTTACTTTCATCATAGTCAAAGACAAAGAGGAATACAAATCCAAACATTTAGCAAATGCCAGTAAACTCTGAGTCAGAAAGGCAAATCCTCAGATTCATGAGTAACCTTTACTGGGAACTCAGCAATGCCATTTTGAAGGTGAAATAGATATAATAAGAAATCCTCTGATCCTAAAAAAAACTCATTTAAAAATGAAAACCAGTACTTATTCACCCTCCCCTCTCATCTTTTTGCAATCTCCAAGTTGTGGGGAGTCTTAGGAGTATATTTAGAGGCCAGTGAGATTCACATTAATTTCCTTTTTAAAAATCTACTTCATTGTTTCTAAACCTCAAACTTTTCAGTGCTTGTCAATGTGGAATAAAATTCTGACTTTATAACATCCTTGCCACACAGCCAGTGAAGCACGCTTTGGGAGCGGAGAAGTGGCAAAAGTTGTGATATGAATAAGCTAGAGTGTTTTTTTTTTTTTTTGAATTTTAAGAATACCATGACCCTATAAGCACTCTAAACTTTTGAAGACAAGATTTAAAATAAACATTGACTTCTAGATATTGGCTGGTCACTGGAGAACAGGCAGAATATACTCTGTAAAAAGTGGATATATGTGAATATGATTAGCACAGTACCTAATATAAAGTAAATGCTCTACAAATGTTAATTAAATTAATTAAAATCAAAGCTGAATTGGAGATGAGAGTGGGTCAGTTGGTACTTGTTAGTTCAAGAGACAAAGAAACTAATGTTGGGTTGTAATGATGCCATGGTCTTTGGCATCTTTATCATAATACCCATCTTTTCAGTTTGTTGTGAGGATTAAGTACAATTTATGTCATTCATCTAATTCACATTAACTATAGCTGTTAGCATTCATAGCATCATAATTATGACAAAACTGAGAAAAGAAAGGTTAAGCTCCTTCCCAGGTTACATAGGTATGAAGTAATACAAACAGGATACAGAACCAGATTTCTATTAATTCAAATTTAGGTTGCCTCATTTGTAAACTCTCCATTTATCAAAAAATATTTCTTCAAAGATCTCTTTCAGTGTCTTAAATTCCCACCATGATCAAAGGACACTGCAATACCATCCATTTGTGTTAACTGCTCTTGAGTAGAGATTTCAAAAGGAGCTAGATATGCAGAGGGATGAAATGATTAAGAAGTTTTTGCAGAAGGTGATCTAGGAAATGTTAGGGTAGATATTGGGTGGTGATTGGGTAGTGGTGATGAGGGTGGAGAATATTGGGTACAAGTGATGGAAAGAATGTGATATATCCTGAAGATACTGCTTGAATTTTTATTTCCATAGTGTTTCGGCCTAGACCCTGATTAGATTCATGGATCATCAATCGGATCATAGCTGTTGTCACTATAAGTTGTATTTCTTTTTACATTATAACATTTGATAAGCATTAAACCTTTAGCAAATGCAGCACTTAGAAAGATATGAAGATTGCACATTATCTGCCAAAACATGGCAACTGTTAATGGGTTTGGTCTATTTCCTTCTTCCTGTTCTTTTTTCCTATGCTTGTGGTTTGGGATTTTTACAAAACACTTTAAATGGTAAAACATGCACACATCTGAATCTTGTTTTATGTCACATTATAAACATTTGCCATGTTATTTCTCTATAATTTTGAACACTCCGAAATCACTGCCAAGTACTTTTCTTCAGATATACCTTGCTTTTATCTCTTTTAGTCATTGCGGATTTTTTGCTTTGTTTTGTTATTTGTTTCATTTTTCCCAAAGCAGCAGTTGAGATGTTGGAAATTATTCAAAAGCAAACCCTATATACTCACAGTGTACACCACAGTGGCCTGGATAGTTCTTTGCTGACATTTACTTGAGGCATACTCAAGGATCCATTATTATCCACAATAAATCAATATCCACATAACAAACCATCAACCCAATGAATGCCAATTCTCATGCGATGGTGAAGGAGGAAAGGATAGATGGTACATCAGAATCAGCTAGAAACACTAAGAACATATTCCTGCCCCTAATTCCCTTCCTTGGTATGGCAGGTAAGGTAGAAGGGATCATAAATATATATTGCATTTATAGTTTTAAAGGTTCATAGACAATTATTAATTTCCAACCATAATCTTTCTAATAAAATACATTGAACAAGTCTTAAGTAAATGCTTTTAAGATATAGCTCTTATGTTACCAAATCTGAGTCTCACTAGTTGTGAAACCTTGGTCAAATTTCTTAAATCTCTCTTTACCTTGGTTTCTCATCTGTAAAATTAGGATAATAAAAGTGCTTTTACTTTTAAATTATTGCCAGGATTAAATATTTGTACACTTCGAATAACAGAACAATTCCTAGCACATAGTTTACAAATGATGAAGATTTCACCATTGTCAATTTTACAAAAACTTTATAAAAAAAGAAAATGGCTAAGGTTCCTTTCTCAATCTCCCATCTCTCAAATATAAATCTTTAATGCAGCTTCTCTAATGACCTCAAGACTCCAAATCCTCCCAACCGATCATCAGTCTTGGCGTCTCACTGGCTCCCTATATGGAACTCAACCTCTGCCAGCTTCTAACTGCACATAGATGTCCTTCCTATGCCCCAGAGGGTCCTACTGTTCCTCTAGTTACCCAAGTCATGGTCTACAGGATCTTCCTGGACTCTTGTTTTTCCTTCCCCAACTTGAAACATTTAATATCAATATTTCATTATTACTACTTTTTTTCTTTTTTTTACAATATTATTACTCGCCTAATGAGTAATACTCATTAGAACACCTAGGGCTCTATCTGAGATCCTACAAAAGTGGCAGGCACTAATTTTCCTGTTCAGAAATCTAAAACTTTCAGGATGTTCCTAGGCCAGATGGGTCCTGGAACCCTGAGGTGGCAGCTTCTCCAATAACATCAACCAGTTCCATCCCCCTATCCCATATTGTTGGCACCCCTCTTCAACATGAAAAAGTTAGGATGGTCATACATGAAGACTGTGGGAAGGATCAAAGGAGAAGGAAGACTTATAACAAAGAAGTAAGGATTTAACAAATAAGTAGGACCACTGTCTCTTTGTATTGTCATTTCTTTTTAGTCTTCACTGTCTTGGAGCAGCTAGAAGGAAAACCCTGGAACTTGTGGTATTGTAGCCCATACCGAACTTCAAAATCTTTTCTATAACTACTTGTTAAAATGTACTTTGAAATGTATTGCTTTTTTGAAAATATATTTCACAATAAAAAATGTAAAAAAAAATAAATAAAAACAGGATGAGAACAACTTAATTAAAAGAAGCCAAACTAGGATACATAATTATAGCTCTGTCTTTTAAAAAAATCAATTAAAAATTGTCAGAATAAACAACAGGTAATGGGTAGATTATCCTGCTTTAACCTTACAAGGGGGAGACAGAGGTAGATATGACACATGCAAAAGAGAATGTATTTAGAAGAAAGCAGAAAATGGACTGGTACAGTCACAAGCCAGAAATGAAGGCAAGCCCTGGAAACCAGAAGATGTAAGGAATGGATTCTTCCCTAGAAACCCCGGAGGGAGCATGGCCTTGCTGACACCTTGATTTCAGTGGTACAGGTATCAGATTCCTTGTCTCCAGAAATGTAAGAAAATTAATTACTGGTGGTTTAAGGCCACCCAGTTTGTGGTAATGTGCTGTAGCAGCCAAAAGAAACTAATATATCCCCATTCCCTTACTCTTTATAACTTTTTGGCTCTAGAAAATTGCATGGGAAAATTCTCTCTGTGTCTCTCTTTCTCTCTCTCTCCTCTTTTTCACCTTCAAGGTTGCAGTTCCCATCTGTTCCTACAGTGCCTTGCTTATATCCCCATTTTTAGCATCTATCACAGTACCTTAAATTTATTCCTTTGCTAGTCTGTCTTCTTTCTCCCCCCAGACTTGGAGTATCTTGAGTTTGTGAGCTATATGTTCTCTCTGTTTCTCCAGTATCTAGAAATTCTTAACACACAGGAAGAAATTCAATAGATGATAAGCTAGAGAATTCAGACAAAGTTTCTACAAAAACACAGAGGGCAACTGTCTAGAAAAGTTAATTCTCCTCAAACTTTTTATTGAAAAGAATTAAAACAATAATAAAGGATGATTTTATTTGATCCAATAGACATTTCAGTTTATGGAAATTCCACAGTTTCCAAGCAGGCATATCTGAGTTTTAATTCTGAATCAATTAGAAATTGTATTATCTTGGGTTAATAGTCATTCTTTCTGGTTATCAGATTCTTTGGCTTTAAAATCCTTACATTACTGACTTATGCTTGAGATACTTATGGATTAAAGTTTTGCAAAAGTCTGGTACTTAACTGTGGCAATAAGGGTCAGGACCCCCTCCTTTAAGGGAGGAAAGGAAAAAGCAGAGCTTTAAGTGCACAGCAGCCTGCACGACCAGAGCACAGGCCAGAAGGAAAATTACCTTTCTGGAGAGGGGGCGGGGGAAGAATGGTGAAGCCACTTAAATAGACCTGATAAAACTTCTTTGAATGATCGTCCTCCTCGGTTTCCCTATAAAAGTATCAATGCTGAATCTATTTCCTGTTTGTTTCAGGAAACCTTGAAATGTCACTGTTATCTGAGAAAATAGTTAACTTTGTTAGCAACATGTGCATGCACTTTTTTGGCTCTCGCGCTCCTTTGTCTATGACCACTATAAAACCCTCTGATCAGTGTAAAGCGCTGTTCCCATAAGTGCTGACTTTGATTTCCCAACCAGCCACCATTTGGGAAGAATCTTCTCCTGTTTGTAAGTTCCTAATTAAAACTCCTGGGTAAGTTTCTGCCTGGTGTGTTCTTTGGTCTTGGTGCTGTGCAAGGTTGGAAGATGAGTAAATGTGTACTAACTGTTATTTCTTTCTTCTTATTTCCTGTTAGCTGTCAAGTTATTCTTACTCAAAGTTCACCTTTTCAGAGAAACATCAGTGACTAATCTTCCTACATTAGCACCATTCTTAATCCTCATTTCCCTGGCACTCTCTTATGCCTTTAAAGCACTTTATTTTCCTCATAACCGTTATCTAATCTAAATTGCATTGTGGGTATGTTTATTGTCTGCCTTTCTCAATAGCTGTTAAGTTTCATGAGGGCAGACTTTTCTGCTCTTTTCATTCTGCATCCTTAGAGTCTACAGCAGTACCAGACATATAAGCTTTGAGCAATAAATATAATTGAATAAGGAAATAAATATTCCCAGTTAGTTGCTCATATCTCTGTTTCACTTTTCAGTGGAGGCTCAATTTAAGAATTTGAAAGTTTCTAATTGAAAGCTGTTGTCATAAAACAAAGCCCAGAAATGAAAAATTAGAATACAAAAAAGTTTACTTTACAAAAGTAAAATAAATGAAACCAATGGGTTTTATAATTAGAGTCACGACAATATCTCCATCACATATAACTTTAACTATAGACCTCATAGTTAGGCATCCATAAGCATACCTATACAAAATCACATCACAGTAACCTTTGATAAATGCACAGATGCGGGTTGGTATATTCCAACATATTATCATCAGCACAACAGAATATTCTATTTCATTTTACCTTCCTAACAATTTGACTCCATGTCTTTTGAAATCCTCTCATTTTGTTCTCTAGTTGGTACGAAAAAAAAAATCATCGAAAAATACATATTACACTATTGGAATTAATACAGCTAAAGTTTTATTTTACACCTAAATAATTTCAACCCTTTTGGTATCTACTAGAAATTTTCTTAGCAGTTATTATCCCCCATAACTCCTAAAAATGTCACATGGGACATTTTGCAAGCAGTAGTTAAAATCTTTAGGAACCAAGGTATTTTAAGTTAATGGAAATGTTATTTTCCCCATCTAACTTCTAGAAATATAAGTTACAATACATTTATTTTTCCAAACAAATGTTGATACAATTTTACCATTATTATTGTGATATTCTCAGGTGCTTTCTTCTTTATGCATGGAAAACATTAGCTAAATATCCTGCTGATTCTGGAAAGTGGTTATGGAAATTTAAAGTTGTATACCTAGCAAAAGCATGCTCTTAAACGTAATCCATTCAGGTGGGTGTAAAACCACTCTCAAAAGGAACTTTTGAGAAGGTTACTTCAATTAAGGTGTGGCCTACCCCAATCAAGATAGGTTTTACTTTTATTACTGGAGTCCTTTATAAGCAGAATAAATTCAGAGAGATAGAGAGAATTCCACAGAGGGAGTAGCCAGAGGCTGAAATCAATGGAACCTGGAAGAGAAGGGAGACACCAAGAGAGGCTGCCATGTGCATTACATGTGACAGAAAAGCTAAGGACCAAGGATCACTAGCAGCCAAACCCAGAAAGCCCCAGTCTTCAGGGAGAAAGCAGTGTCTTGATGATGCCTTGATTTGAACTTTTTATAGCCCCAAAATTGTGAGCTTATAAATTCCCATTGTTTAAGCTGACCCATTCCATGGTATTAGATGACCAGCCAAGGTACTGGTTTAGCTTATATTCTTTATAATTTCTTAAATATTCTCTGCAAACTAAAGAGGAAGCACTTGGGATGTTTTGTTTTATTTTAACTTATAAAATATTTCACATTTAGGTCACTGGGAATAAGTTAAGAAGGAGAAGAAAAGAAATGAGGAAGAGTAGAGAAAGTGGCACTGGGAGGGGGAGAACAGGAAGGAAGCATGATCTTTTGGAGTAAGTGTGGAAGTTGGAACCAGAGAGCAGGGTTTTAATCCAGCCATACTGCTTCACAGCTATGTAATCTGGGGCATTTGGCTCCCTGAAAATCAGATTATTCTTCTGAAAAACTGGAAAATAATAGTTACATTGTAAGAAGGCTCTCAGCAAATGTTGATTTCCCTCTTCGGGTCCTTACTATGGAGAAGCTCTTGCCTACTTCAACATCTGGAGGTCAAGTTTCTTCACTACCCATGCCATGCAATAACCCTCAGCAACATAAAAGATGCATCTTGATTTTGTCACTGGAATTTCAGTCTCACACCTTCTGGACTTCATAAATTCCAGTGACCCAATATTTTTGGCCACATTAGGATCTTTCTCTTGGCTCTCAACAAAGATCTAGATCTCTGATATTTACCTCTTTAATTCTAAAAGTATAGTTTCTTTTCATCTGCCATCTACGCTTCTGTAAAGGTACTCTTTTTTACATTATTGCATCTAATCCGACTTCAACTCTTCTCTAGTGTTATAGGGAAGGACTCCAGGACTATTTACTTTTCTATGCATCTTAAAATAAATGCTTGACTCGGTAAATATTTACTGATTTCTATTACCTGCCAAGCACTGACCCCAAAATAGAGATGAACAAAACTGTAAAGACCCTACCCCCAAGCTTTGCTTACATTTTAGTGGGGGAAAGATAAAAACTGTACAACTTTATAAATACATTGTTGAGTTGTGATAAATAATAATCTGCACAAGAGGATAACAAGTGATGGAGATGGTATTATCTTAGGTAGGGTTGCCTGCCAAAGTCTCTCTGGAAAGAGACTGGGCAGAGACATGCACGAAGGGACAAAATACCATGCAGAGGTCTGGAGGAATCACATTTTCATCAGGTCCACTCTCCATTCTGGAATTCCTTGCTTTCTCATTATGCCTACCTTATCTTCTCAACCCCAGGGAATGCCATGGTTGCCTTTCTCGATACCTGGGTTTCTAACTTCTGCTTGAGAAAAATCAGAGTGCCAGACCCCCTATAAATTATTTCCAAGGGTATCTGGAAAGTTTGACACAGCGAGGTACCTAGTAAACACTCAACATACATTCATTGACTGAAAAAAATTTGTAGAATCCTATGCCTGAGTCTACTTTTCCTCAAACAACTGTTATCATACATCTGTTCATTAACCCAAACTAACAGCATTAACCCAAGAATCAGACACATATGAATCTCTTTTAAGTCTACTCTTTGTTTTTATTATGGAAGTTAAGCATCTTTATAAATATTAAAGAAAAAAGAGAAATTCCGATAGGCAGTTTTCCAGAACCAGAGTGTGTTATTGAAAATTATTAAGGTCAGTTTTGAATAAAACCCTTGAGGTTCCTGAAAAATCTCTACTGAATATGTTCATAATTCTGAGAGTCCCATTTTTAGTATAATCTTCTCTTGGCTTACTTGGTAATTCAGCACTCTGAAACAGGAGGGTGTGAAGATTAAGCAAAAAAAGTTCTACTTGAGCAAAGTTCCTAATTTGGGATTAAAAGAAAAAAATCTGAAAAAACTTATTCTTTGTTGCAAGTCAAGTTTAGAGGAAAATACTGTGCCACATTTATGGCAGTGGAATCTGGGCCTGCTAAACTGTTCAGGATCATCAGCTACCTGATTAATCCAAATTGCCTCCAAATGCAATACAGGCACAATACTTCCCACAACAGAGGGCTTTCTAATTATTTAGAGAACTGACAGGATCACTGTAAACTGAAGAGAATCCAGAGCAGATAAAATCCATGAGAAGTAGTTGCTGTCAGTCTCCCTTCCTCAATAAAGTCTTCAATGGCAAAATCTGATGCTAAGAAAAATAATCTAAAAGTTTCTTCTTTTCTTCTTGGAAAGTTTTATTGAGGCCTACATTAACATATAGATAGATAGATAGATAGATAGATAGATAGATAGATAGATAGATAAACAGTGTATCATGAGTCAACTTCATAGGACAAGATAAATGTCCATCAGTGGGACATTTGCTTGAAATTGCCATACTGGAAAGAACCAGATACATTCTAATGCACAGCACTGTGCCCCTAGCTAGAATGGAGACATTGGTTCAAATGTTTCTGAAGGAGGCTGAGGAGGGTGGAGAAGACCTCCTTGACTTTTCCATCATCCTCACCCTAACATCTGTCATAGACAGAAAATCATCCCTACCGTGCACGCAGATTAAGTATTTGGCAAAGGTATACAATTTCAGGATGGCTAAGTACTGTTCAGAGGTATGTTCCTGAGAAAGAGCTTTGTTAGGTCTTCTATTCATTCATTTATTTAATAATTAATTTTCATGCATGATCTAAGGGAAAGATAGACTTTAGAAGCCACGTAATAGTTTCACTGGGAGTTAATATTTGATTTAGTTTACTTAGAAACTCTATGTAAAGGTAACTGGCTTATATAGGCCTATGAGGCAGCAAGTTTATTTGATCAAAATATAAATATATCTTCCATATTGGCCTAATCCATGCCACTGGAATTCTGCTCTGGCTTTCTGAGGAACTGAGGACAGAGTTGGAACCCAGATGAATTGTGAGCTCCCTGACACCTACTTTCACTCTAAGAACCCTCTCCCCCGACTCTCCTACTAGTTCATGGCTAGGTACCTCCTTTGAAATACTGATTCCCTTGAAAACAAGTACATTAGCACACCATCCCTATGTGAATGCAAGTGTTTTCATAATGCCTGCAGTGTTGCTTCCATTCCCCACCAACCAGATTGCTCTTCTGTAGATACAGATGCTGGCCCAAAGACAAACATACTGGCTGGAACCTGGCTTCACCTGATTCTACACTTCTGCATTTTCTACATATCATATCGCTCAATATCCACTCTTACCCTCAGCTTGGGATTCACCTATACATTCCATTCAATCTTTATATTACCCCAAGTGGTCTTATAGTCTCTCTTCCTTTGTACCAGATGGACTTGTGAGATCCCAGAACCTCAGATACTAGTTTACACTTGTAAAATGCAAAATGTGTCTTGGATATCATGAAGTCATAGCAACATATTATTATTGGGGACCAATGGTATTTATAAGAGAACCACACATAAAACATAATGGGGAACAGGTAGGGCTCAGACAGAATGAATGCCTTATCCAAGACAATACACATAGTAGGAATAAAAACTGGCCCTCCAACTTGTATGTTTTAAGTTCAAATTCATAGCTGTTTTACCCCCACTACCGTTGCCTCACATTACAGGCTGGGAGGAGCAGTCTATTCCACTTCTCACAGGGGTTGTAGTGGAGTTCATCTTGCTGAACTCAACTTAATTGTAAACTAAGCAAAAGCAAAGTAACAGAACAATCAAGGCCTAAATTGAAAATGAAGAGAAAAAAAGCAGAGATTGAGACCAGATGCTTAGAACAAGCAAAGCTAAGACTTAGAAGTCAAGAACTCAGCACACTGGGTGGGCCACGGTGGCTCAGCAGGCAAGAATGCTTGCCTGCCATGCCAGAGGACCTGGGTTCGATTCCCGGTGCCTGCCCATGCTAAAAAAAAAAAAGAACTCAGCACATCAAGAGGAACACAGCATCAGAGATTGAATGTTTGCGGTGGTGCTGGCAGGTCTCTAACAGAGTCACATCCTAGGGTAGCAAATATTAAGCCATGCTTAAACATCTGTCCAAAAGCATAACCTTTAAAAGCATACACAGCTGTGGTGAAATGACATATTTTCTACTTACTAGCCATGACTAAAGGTGGTCACGAAGGCAAAAAATACATATTTAGTAGAACTTTTGGACAAAACATGAGAGGAAAACATTTAGGAATGCTTTGAATTATTATTTCAATTTGAATAAGCAGTCAGAATAGCATTTGAGGTGTCAAGAGCTGCATTTACAAAGACACTGTTTTGGAAGAGTTAAGCAATAAAGAATATAAAGTGTACCTACAGGTGCCTGTTCCAATTTGGGTTAATATCTCCTACCTCAGCAATAATGATTAGCCTATTTTAAAATTACGCCTCCACTTTCAACTAAAAACATCTGTTTATTTAAATTCAGGTGGTTTTGCTTTATTACAGTCATTATCAAAAAAAGATGGTACACTTGACTATCCTCAAGTATGTGTAAATTGTACATATATTATCTAGCAGGGGTCCACCCACAATCACCATTTTCCAGAATGACACTTTTCAGGAAGGAAGAAGGTCTTATTTAAGCTAACAAATCATTATCCTTCACAGGAGAACTTCAGACAGAACCCTAATTAATGAATTGGCTAATAGCAGTTCCTTGTTTAGTCTGAACATACACACACTTATGAACAGTGGGAAGTACGCATGCAAGAAGCATTTTTAGGAAGTGGATGTAAAGAGAAAGAAGTACAGTATAAAAGATGAAACCTGAAAAAGGAGAATGATTATGCCAAAGTTATGGTGAGAAAACAACCTAATAGGCTTTATATGATACATTTGACTCTGTTCACACTGCATTAAAGGAGAGAGATTCCAAGAGAAGATCTTTTTCTTGTAATCACAAATGCCATTTATGGCTGCTCTGATTCATTTCATGGTCTTAAGGACTATCACGTGGCTTCTATTGTTAAAGGTTCTCTTTAAAACAAAAGGCTTAAGAGTAAAGAATTAATTTACTTCCTAGTAGCAGTATGTATTAATTTGGAGCATGCTTTGTTCTATTAGGTGTAATTTCAAATTACTTTCAATCTACCATAATGCCATTTTTGCAATTGATAATGTAAGTTTCAATTCATTTTCATTTCTTTACAAATAAATACAGAAAAAAATATTTCTTGGTAATATATAATCGTAGTTCTGTTTGGGAAAATAATTAAATGATACCTCAGCTGCTATTTAATTATACTGGCTCTACTAGGCTTATTAAGATTGTTACTTTCCTTTTTCACAGTTTATTCTATTTTTCTTTCATCAATTCCAACAATTCAGATTCTTTCCTAGATATTTCTCAATATTCTGTGCTCTCTTTTTCTCCATAACCCATAAAGAAATCATGTGACCACAATATAGGCATCCAGTGTTCAAGGGTTATGGACTGAAAAAATAGTGGGAAATATATACTTTGACTTGGACCATTTGTATTTAACATCTGATACTAATATTGTTAATGATAAATTCTGGTATGACACTCATTTACCAAACTAGGAAAGGGTATCTGTCTGGATTTGGTCAGTTGCTCTCAGAAGTAACCCTTCACTTATTTATATACTCTATATACCTGTATATAAACCCCTTTGTGGAGATTACTACTTTCAGAAGAGGGAGATATCTTTTGAAATGGATAGGAAAATCTCTCCACATCCCCCAAGGGCCAGGCCACAGATTCCACAATTTTAAATGTGAACGTTAAAACACACTCTTTACCCAGACTTATTCAATCAGATTCTTAGGGGGACTTTGGAATTTTCTCCCTGAGATTTGAACTTGATAGATACATATCCACATACACACACACACACGGACCTCAGGGAAATTATACTACGCAATACCAGACAATTATATATGCACCATGACTAGACTGTAACCATCTACTTAGCCCAAATTGTCCATAAATATTTGCGGACAGAATTTTTTTTCTGTGGTGTCTTTCTTTAATTTCATGAGTCAAATAAAGGGTCAACAATGCAAAGTTTGGGTTGGATGATCTTAGTCGCTAATTCGAGTTTACACTGAAAAACAGACATCAATTGAATGTCTAACATATACTGAATACCAAGTGCTTTTGAAGCCCAGATTATTAAATATACTTAATACATAATAATGTAATGAAGTCACTAATTTATGCAATTATCAAGAAACTCTATTGGTTTAACATCTTGTCCCACTGGCAATACAGAATGTACTCTCAGGATGACAGTAGAAAAAAAAAATCCCTCTATGATAATAAATTCTAAGTTAACATTTGTGCTTGTGTGTTAGAGGATGGAGAAGGAGTAGTTATATCTGCCTCAAAACACTTTTAAAACAGTGTGTGTTCCTTTTTGGCACCAACATCACAGGAAAGCCAAGTAGAAATATTGTTGATCGGTGATACTGATTTTATAGCAATTGTTCACTCAAAATAGTTCCTCAGTGTTTTCTGGTATTTCTCTGAGATCAATGCAAATAGCATAGTGTCCTTAGATACATAGATGGCTACCTGAAAATGATTCATTTTACTCATTTCTGCTTACATAAAATTCATTATCAAGGTTTGTAAATGATTCTAATGCAAGAGTATTAACTTTACTGGGTAGCTTCAACCCTATTTCAAGCTTCTATGGACCTAAACTGTAAGAGATCAGTTATCACCATTTTTTCTAATTCAGATGAGCTCTTTAGAAGGTTATTGCCAAATACTACTCCAGTTCATTCATTGTAGCTCTCTTTTCATCTTCATATAACTTTAAAGTTCCTTTTGGAAATAAAAGTTTATCTTCCCATGAAACTCAGAAAGATTTTTATAGACGTGAAACAATGAGCTTGGGGTTTTAGGCATTTAATTCAGTCTCTAAACTTTCAATTTATAAGACTTCCCCAGACCGACAACTAGGAATAAGAATAAGGTTCTACTTTGAATAAAATAAACATTAAATGTTTATTGAATAAATGAAAAAAGAAATGATGGAATGAAAAAATGAAGGTATTTTAATACTTAATTGTTGTTACTTTTTTCCTTTGGTTTGCTAAGTTTCTTGTCTAAGGAATCTGCCATACCATTGATTTCATATGTCCCAAAATTCAATTTGTATTACAGATAGTATTTCCAAAACAGTATTCTCCAAAGACTGCATTCTGCAAGATGTGATGGGTATGTGGAGAGAAAAAAATTAAAGATTCCTTAGTTAAATAATATTTGGTAAACTCTTCAGAATCTACTCCTCGCACTTCTCTTTAACATCAAAAGCTCTAAGAATTTCTGTAATAAAGAATTACATTTAATTTTGTTTAACACAAAACTTCTCAAAAATATTTTACTATAGAACTCTATTGATATCTCCTGCTACATAGTCATCCATGGAACACTGTTTCAGAAACACTGCTATAGGGATTCTTCCAATTTTAAGTACCACACTTACCTAAAAACCAAATATTGAGCCAATTGTTTTAAGAAAATCATTTTAATAATATTTCTGATTGCATAAGTAATGTTACCTTCTTATACATCAGTAGGAACTGTCAAATGATCTCATAAACAGAGCAAAAAAAATGTCATACAATATAGTAAAATTTTAAGTGATGAAGTTGTGGATGGTAATTATACTCACCAAGCCATATTCTTTCCCTGATTTCTTAACTGGTTGACTGATTGATTGATTCAACATATCTATTCAAGACTTTCTACATGACAGGAAGTATGTAGGATTTTTTTTTTATATTTAGTTTACTCATATGTATTGCCAACACACCAGCATCACCCTGTACTGTGGGTTGACAACTATGGCCCATGGACCAAACTTGACCCATTGCCTATTTTTGTAAATAAAGTTTTACTGGAAAATAGCCATACTGACTCATTTACATATTGTCTGTGACAGCTTTCATGCCAACCAACATGGCAGAGTTGAGTAGTTGCAACAGAGACCATTTAGCCTGCAAAACCTAAATTTTTTACTATCTGGACATTACAGAAAAAGTTTATCAATTCCTGTCCTAGATACTTCTTATGATTTGTTATATCACCTTCAAAACAATCCTCTCAAGGAGGTATTGCTCGCGTTTCATAAATTAGTAAGTTAAATTTCTGCTAAGTGTGCGTGATCTGTCCCAGGTTACTCAGGTAATAGGTAGTAAATCTGGTATTCAAATCCTTGCCTGGACAATTCTAAAGCCTATGCTTTGTGTCTTTTCTATTACCCAGGTTTCCTAATAGTACTAAGGCATTAATTTCCTTCGGGAATTAAAACTTCTAAAATATGTTTGTTATCTATTTGAGTAGCCACAGTCCATTCTATTTTAGAAACCACTTAGTCTCCTATGTGCATGGATCTTATTAGCACATTTGTATTCACTTTTGAATATATGCCTCTCCCTCATTGGCATTGCTCTGGCTAATAAGCTCCTTTGTTTCAGTATCTAATAGCTCCCCTCCTCTGGATTCTTTCTCATGCAGACCACATTTTCAAAAAACATTTTTGTGCTTTACAAAGGCAAAAAACATTCTAATTGTGACATATGGTTCAATTTTTCTTTCTTGTTAAAGATCTGAAAAAGTCCTTTGCTCTCATGGTTCTCCATTTAACTTAGCATTTGATTTATTTATTTGATTAAATATCCTTGGTTTTAGAATATTGCTTTTGTTGGTTCATCTAAAAAGGGTTACTTCTCCATTTCATCTTCATAGGTTTGGTTCATTTTCAATAGTTTTTGTTTCTATTTTTCAATACTGAAGACAGAAAAAACAAGTCTTCATTTTGAAACATAGGGCATATGTTCTGGTCTCAGGAGAACCTAAAAGATTTAGCCATTTCTAGACTGGAATAAAGACATAGGTCAATACCAAGAGATTCAGGGAAACTTCCCAATTCTAACATATTCACTTTAACAAAAATCTATTGAGTACCGTGTGCTTTGAAGCTTTAAAAGGAACATAGGACCATGCCTGCCTGAAGGAGGAAATACTCTTCTATGGGGGAGATCTGATGTGCCCTTGGGAAGCAAAGAGACAATCAAAACAGCTTCTGCATAAGTGTTAAAGGACATCAGTGGGCTATAAGACTATTTATTCTGAAGTCTACTAAATGTTTCTGATTGTCATATAAACTAAACATCTAAACCTTGTAGTAACAGCAAATAGCAACTAATGCCATGAATGAATTTAAGATGGCTTTGACCACTTACACTGGAGCCAAACATTGATGTCCCAGACTCTGATCTTAACACAATCTGACAACCTTTCACTAAGATCATGAGTTTTATCAGTATTTATTAAACCTGTTACATTATGTTAGTACTTATTAATAATAAACTAATTCATAAGCATTTTTGATGAATTCAGCATAAGCTATGTGTGGAAACACAGAAACAGAATTTTAGACCTCAAATAAACACTCAGGGTTAATCACTCATTCATTCCGCACATTACTCAGTGCCAAGTATTTGCCAGACATTGTGCCCGACCCTATGAACCATGTAAATATGATTGTCTTTATCTGTTAAAAAAATCTGCTGGCCAGTGAGAAAGATAAGAATGTTCAAACATATAACAAGGTTGAAAAGAAAATCTTACTGGCTGATTCTCAATAGCTTCTTCTGGGAAAACAATTATTTTTGAAATTACCATGATACACCACTTTATGTAGAGACTGAGTCCCAAATCATTCGTAGAAGCCTTGGCAACTAAGCAAAAATTTAAAGTACTTTGAAAAAGCAGAACAGAAAAAGGAAGGGGCTTACTCACAGGTTATTAGGAAGGTGTTTCTACATAGAAAGTATAATTTAGTGGCAACTGGTTGTGGGATGGCCAAAAGGATATTTAAGCATAAGAATGTACAGCATGTAGTCATAAATCGAGTCTGTGTGTTGGGGAAAGCAGAATCCTTTGTGACCCACCACATCCTTAATGGGTTTTGTTGTGGTGGTTTGGTTAATTTTGTAAGTTTGTTTTTGATTGATTCATTGACTGTTTTGTGAAAACGAAAAAAGGGCCAAATTTGACATTGGAATTAAATGTTGTTTAAGAAAGAGACAACTTTCAGGATTTCAAGGCAGAAGTGATAAGAAAAGTAAAACTCTTGAAAATTCACAGAAATTTTGAGATGTTGGGGAGGGCTTTGGTCTGTCTTCTACCAAACCAGAGAACATAGAAAGTTCAAGCCTGAAGACCTCAATTGTTTCCTGGGTAACATAAAAACTGAAATGCAACTTAGAAAGTAGGACTGCATGCATATGCTCTCTCTTCTGCTCTCTCTCTCTCACTTTCTTTCCTAAACATGCACAGTTACATATAAGAATTTGCTAGATAAAATTCCTTCCACCAGAAGTAGATTTCTGAAGGTCTTAATAGAAAAGTAGACATTTGAATTGTCCTTAAATACTGTTGCTGTGAACTTATATGTACAGAGATATAGAGGTGATATAAAAATATCTAATAGGTAGTTAGAAAGTCCCTCTTCATTTTGCTGCTGAAAATACTGAGGCTGATTGAAGTAAGTTACTTTTCCAAGACCACAGATTTATCAATGGCTGACTTGACCTACCCACTCTTTGACCATATTGAGCAGTCCCAATGTTGTCATTGCCACTTGTCCCTATACTTCAAGTCTGCCAAGGGTACCTTGAGAGACATTGGGTCTGTTGAAAAGTTTGCCTGATCCTACACTGAATATCAGATTCTTCGCATGCTCCTGAGTTGGTCAACAAACAAGACTGAGGAACAGATGAAATGTCAGGAAGAACAAATGGCTTCCCAACAGTACTAGACATTTGTGGTGGTTTTCTTTCTTAACAATATCTAAATCCTCTTCATTTTTTTCAAAGACATTCTTCAGTATATATATTTTACTCCAGAAAGAACACTTCCTCACACCACAGAAGCTAAATAGGTCAAGCATTCCCTCCTCTGTTCACGCAGGATTTGAAGGCAGAGATAGGGATTCTCAGAGAGCAAGTCACAGTACTGGCAGTAGACATGACATAGGGTGTGATATGCAGTGTCCAATGGCAGGGTTTCAGAGGAGGCATTCTAAGTAGACTTCCTGTGGAATTGCCTTAGCCAGACCCTCTACAACACAGCCTCCCTTCATTCCTGGCTGTCTTCTGAGTCTCTTCAAACCAACCAGAGTTGTTTACTTTTGTTTGCCACCTATAAACACTGGCTAATTCATCAATGACATCCAAACTATTCTTCAATGTCATCTATCACCATACCAGCACTGACGCTTCACATCCCGGCACCTAAACTTAACCTGACCAGGTCACGTTACTTCAGAAATCACTCTGCCACTGTCTCTTTGGTGAAAATTCATTCATGGTTTAAAACTCAGCTTGTTGAAATGTTTCCTGTGTTCCATCCTCTTCCCTGCACCCTTTTATCAACAACAGGTAAGGTAGAAATTGTTTCTCACTACCTCTCATGTAAATCTTCTCACTGTCAGTAAAAGAGGAGGAGTGGCTAATAATATGACAGAATGTGGACACTACTTGGCTAACTTTTATTATGGGAAGTCTGGTGGTATAAATGGGACTCATGGAGGAAAAGAGTCCTTGCTTTGGTTTGGGTCCTAAGTCAACTGTCTAGGCACATTTACAGAGAGGTCTGTATTAAGCATCAGGACCCATAGGTGATTCTGTATATGTAGAGCTCTCTTGGAAACATGAGGAAGAAGCAACCGAAACAAGGCAGTGCTTATACATTTTTTGGGCCTCTGCCCATTAAGATCTTCTTAGCATCTCACCGCAATTCTAACAATATCTCTTATTGATGTTTCTTAATTTATTTTGTACCATTCTACTCTTTTAAATTCTAATTTAAATTAAAACAATGTATTTTCTCTCAAGAAAATGTATATACATGTATACAAACCCATTTTGCATAGAATATTATGGGTTTCACAGATTAATCCCCACGCACATCCATTGTAGGACCCATAGCCCTATTTATATCGTCATTTATTACACTATTTAGGATACCGTACTGTTCTTAATTGTTTAAAAGATTCCTCCATCAATCTTTGTGCTCTGTGAGGGCAAGGAATCTCATTATTTTATTTTTTTAATTCCCCACAACTTGAACAATGCCTGGCATTTGTTGGACACTAAATAAATATATGTTCAATGAAAGAATGACTCAATCGTTCAAATTGCTCTGCAAAGATGATACTAACCAGGTGTGTTATTATCTTATCTATGCATATTTAATCACCCTGTGCTTCAAAAATCTTACCTGTGAAGAGGGTACACAACCTCCTCTTATTTACTAGGGAGTTAAGAGTATTACAGCTAATGACAACTACTAAAAGGCACTCTGCAAATGTCAAGAGGAACAACTGTGTTGATGAAATAATAGCAATTTATATAATTTGGGTAAATACATATTTACTTGTCTCTCTGGGCTTTTCAGGGAAGGGGAAAATAGGCATGAAGGCATTCCAGAATAATCCCATTCTTCCAACAAAGCAGGAAGAACATTCTCAGGAATGGCAAACACCATATCCAATCTCTTCTTAAATAGCATTTCTTTCTGAGTGTCCTCCAGATCTTGGGAAATCTACCTAATCCACCACGTAAATGCAAGGATAAACGAAGCAGAGAAAAATGATGCCCTTAGTCCACTGGGACATGAGCATAACTCTGAACAAACAAAGGCTTTCTACCTTGTGACTTTCATATGGAGCTTAAGAAAAAGATATACTGCATATACTTGGATCTCACAGTCCAAGCATATTTGAGAAACTTACAAAATTAGAGTGTTTCCTCTATAAGATCTCAAAGTTATTCCAAGTGCACCTAGGTATTACACCACCCAGAATTAGGCAAATGCCAGCCATATAGGTGGGACTATATGGGTCACAAAAATTGGCCTGATGAAACATAGAATGCAAATTCTTTGAACCAAGGACAGCGCAAGCACAGGTTATTGCCTTGCTTCCCTGCTTTCTATTCTTCCTAGGACTTCCACACCTGCTGCAGTGTCTACAGGTTGCATGTTTTCTAGGCTTAAGGAGGTGTAGCCAGAAAACAGAAAAGGGTCTCGGGATGTACCTGTCCTCTATGTCTACTGAAACACACCTGGGAGCACTAATTTTAGGCTTTCTCATCAGCTGTGACAGCAAAGCTGTAACATCAGTTAGTTCATAATCAGGGAAGGATAAATGTGTTTATAGATTGCATGTTAGGAAGTCAAGGGAACTCTTTTATCAGTTTACACTTAAGTGTCATCATGGGCTGTGGGGTGGGGGTGGTTTTGGTGAATGTGGTTTCAGGCACACGACTGCCCTAGAAGGAAACTAAATATCTCAGCAAGTTCTAGAAGAAACAAAGTACCAACTTAGTATATATCTGGGAATTTCAGTTATAGACTTGCAAAAGTTTCAGGATGTTTCCTTTTATAAAATATATAATCCAAAAATATAGAAGAGTAAATCTGAATACATTTAAATTATGGAATATACAAAGCATACATAGGAAATGCACTGACCACTTTCCCCTTTCTACTTGTATAATTTAGGCAAATTATTTGGTTTCTGTGAGCTTTAATTGCCTTATTTCTAAAAATGGGGATGTAAAATAACTACATTATAAGGTACTTGGCACATAGTAGGCATGCAAAAATGCTCTGTTCACTTCTCTATTGACAAAGTATTCATTTACATTAAAATCTGCTGTACTTCACAATTCATGACTTTCAATACTGTGTTTGACTTTTACAAATTCACAAACATTTCACATAATTTACATTTCAACGACTGGATCTGAGGTGCAGTGAATATATTCAATACTGAACTCTGCAATCAAGGCATGCACCTTACTTAAGCTAACAAATGATTACCCTTCACTGCAGACCTATAATTCATCAATTTACTCTTCACAGAATCAGAAAGGCACAAACTAGAGTAACAGAAGACATAAGGACTCAGAAAACTCTCTCTGGATGCTCCCCCACCACTCAGTGGTTACTCTCAGTGAGACACGTTGCTTGCCTGCCTTCTCTAGCTCAATAAGAAAAAATGGATTTGGGCATTACATAACTGACTCACACCTACCCATATTTCTTGATAACTATTTAAGGCATCATTTGAATGGGTCCTTCATATCAGTCATATGGATCACTGCATTGCCAGGATTCTTGAGTTTACCAGAATTTATACTCTTGGAGTAGGAGACTGGGAAAGAAAACAATTCTTCATCCTCCTTACTAAGAGGAATGCAAAACAATAGCCTTCAGTGATAGAAAGAGAAATTCTAATTTGACAACTAGACTCATTTAAAGAGATCTTTAGGTAGGTTGTCGAGAGAAATCAGAGAAGAACCAACATTTCCAGACCTTGCTAATCTCTATTCATATTTAGCTTGTCTCTATCTCTAAGCTTTCCTTCTAGCCAGATAGAGGTGGAAGCCAAAAGTGAAGTACATGATTGTTCTCGTTTGCTAGTTGCTGGAATGCAATATACCAGAAATGAAATGGCTTTTAAAAAGGGGAATTTAATAAGTTTCTAGTTTACAGTTCTAAGGCTGAGATAATGTCCCAATTAAAGAAAGTCTATAGAAATGTCCAATCAAAGGCATCCATGGAAAGATACCTTGGTTCAAGAAGGCCGATGAAGTTCAGGGTTTCTCTCTCAAGTGAGAAGGCACATGGCGAACAGTGTCAGGATTTCTCTCTTATCTGGAAAGGCATGTGGTGAACATGGTGTCATCTGTTGGCTTTCTCTCCTGGCTTCCTTTCATGAAGCACCACAGGAGGCATTTTCCTTCTTCATTTCCAAAGGTCGCTGGCTGGTGGGCTCTCTGCTTCTCATGGCTATTTCGTTCTGCTCTCTCAGAATCTCCTAGCTTTCTCTCTTGTCATTCTCTTTCATAGGATTCCAGTAAACTACTCAAGACCGACCCGAATGGGCGGAGACACGTCTCTACCTAATCCATTTTAACAACCACTCTTGATTCAGTCACATCTCCAGGGGAGATGATCTAATTTCAGATTCAAACATACAGTACTGAATAGGGATTAGAAGAAATGGCTGCCTTTACAAACTGGGATTAGGATTAAAATGTGGCTTTTCTAGGGAACATACATCCTTTCAAACCAGCACAATGATATATCGGGAAAATTTTACCATGAGAATGATATTGAACATACATATGTTACATTTTAGTTTTTCCCTGTGGGTTATTTGCTTTTTTTGTTTCACATTGCTTGTCATCTGTCTCTGTGTGTATATCTATGGGTGTGCATTCAACTATTTTGCCTTTCATTTCCATTTGAGGAATATGTTAGATTCTGTTTACCAGTAAACTTATTCACATCTTCTAGCTCCTTCTCCCCTGTCAAATCTACTATAGAGGCTGAGAAACAAAGAATCATCTTTTAGCATCCTTTGTCGCTAGGGGGGGATATGTATGCAGAAATGATCAATGATATGGCCAATGAGATACAAAGAGAAGTTTGTTGAGGGCTTAGGAGAAGGCTTTTGATTTTCCTAATGAAAAGGAGAGATGCTTGGCATGACATCTTTACCTCCAAATCTTTCCTTTCTACCTTGAATATGGATGTTGTGCCTGGAGCTGAGATATTCGTCTTGCAACTACAAGGCAATAATCATTAAGGAAAGGTCAAGGGAACTGGAGAACTACAACTTTGACATTAATGAACTTTTGACCAATGAGAGCAGATGTCAGTCACCAGTCTCCTCCTCATGTAAGAAAAATGAACTCTTTATTCATGACATGTAAGTTAGATATTACATTTTTTGTTACTATATACATTCCTAGTAACAGTGGTTTTCAGTGATATCTACTTAGTTTTCTGTGCATATGGCAATAGATTTTCACTGAAACAGACAATTCTTCTGGTTTGAACTAGTAACAGCTACAAAAAGATCATTTGCCATACTCTGCTAGGCCTTCTTTTGAAGGCCATGGGGAACTCTTAATGAGGAAAAGTTCCACAGACCATAGGAAATGTCTAATTAGAAATGATCTATTTAAATCTAGGTATAAGTAGATCGAAAGTAGGAAAAAAAATTGAATTCCAAAACAAACAGAAAATGGGATAAGCTAGAAAGAGAGAGAAAGGGAGAGTGTTGGTAGGAAAGAGGGAGAGGAATATAAACAAACATAGACTAACAAGCCAAAATAAAAAGCAAATGAGAAACATAAATGGGAAGCAGAACTCTAAATCTAAAGTCCTGAACTCTAAACTGAAGGTATTATAAACATCTTGATAAGACAACTGCCACTGACTCAATTTCCATGCCATTCATCTCTCTTTTTTTTTTTTTCCAATTCCCGAGGACAGGTCCCATCTGTGCCCACATCCCTCATTTCCCCTCAAGTTTCCTCTTTCTGCTAGGTGTCAAGTCACAACTTCAAATTGCTTGTACTGATTGATAAACCCACAGTGTGCCAACAGAAAGGAGCAACAATGCAGTAAGTATAATTAGAAAAATGTCAACTATATCGTTAAAATGAAGGGCATATCTTTCTTATAAAAGGACCACAAGACTCAACATAGTTCAAATCCTGCTACTGGCTAGGTGACATGCAATGCCCACTTGGCATGGGGTAGGAGGAAACATGGTCTTGAAGACAAGCCATTGGGAGCAAGAGCTACTACAGCCATAGCCTTTCTCCAAAGAAAATATAGAAGAGAACAAGGAAACAACTCCCCAATAAAATAAACACACACTCAGATTTATGGCAGTGAGAAAGTCTCAACAAAAGTTTCTAAGAGGAATGATAGAAAACTTAACCTCTACATTAAAATTAATTATAACTAATGTGTTTATGTACTCAATATAAAAGAATGTGCAACTTTTTCTAATTCACAGAACCTCTAACATTTTTTTCATTATTTTTATTGTACACCTTAATGAATGAACATATAAACATTCTTGACATAAAAACATTCTCTACCTGGTGTACAATCAGTGGCTCATAATATCATCCCATAGTTGTGCATTCATCTCCATGATCATTTTTTTGAACATTTGTATATCTCCAGCAAAATAAAGAAAAAAGAAAAAACTTATACACACTATATTGCTTACCCCTCCTTCTCATTGACCATGAGTATTTGAATCTATTTAATTTACCTTTGTCCCCGCTATTATTTCTTTAATTTTTATCCATATTTTTTACTCATCTTTTCATACCCTAGATAAAAGGAGCATGAGACACAAGATTTTCATGATTACACAATCACATTGTAAAAGCTTTATCATTATACAATCATCTTCAGGAAACACAGCTACTGTAATACAGCTCTACAGTTCCAGATACTTCCCTCTAGTCACTAGAATACACCATAAACTAAAAAAGGATCTCTGCATAATGCATAAGAATAACCTCCAGTATAACCCCTCATCTCTGATATCTCTCAGCCACTGACATTTTATTTTGTCTCATTTCTCTCTTCCCCCTTTTGGTCAAGAAGGTTTTCTCAATCCCTTGATGCAGAACCTCTAACACTTTTGATAGATAAGAGTAGACTATGAAAAATAAATGTCTCAGATTAATTTTTAATCAAGTTTTATTTTAGGAAAAATATACTTAGAAAAAAATTATTCTATGTTTGAGAGTACTATATTCAAACAGAATATTAAAAGTATACAAAAACAAGGCAGAAAACAAACAGATAGCAAAGGACAAATGTTTTTGTGTAAGGCTTTTGTTTGAAACCAGAGGTATGTACATTCATTCTACCCTTACCACTTTTTGTTCATTCCCAAAGCATAAAAACAATTGATGGAAACACAAAGTGAATTCTGTAACTATTCCACATATTAACATTGTCATCATGAGAGCAATATTTAGAAACCTAATTAATATGTTGCTTTTTGGTGACAGGGCAGGAAAATAAGCTCCCATTCTTTGATGTGTGAAGCACAAGTTGTACAGTCTGAAAGCGTAATGCGAGCATATGCTGTCTCCACATCCCATAGGGACTAGGAAAGTAACATGATAAAAAGAAACTTCAGTAGAAATTGTGTGGAAGAAGAAATGAGCAGAATTAATTTACAGAAGTTTTATATAGCTCAGTAGCATATTGTATAGAAAGGAGAAATATGCGATCTTTTTTTTTTTTTAACTTAACACAAGATTAACAGAAGAAGAAGAAAAAAGCATCTTTTTACTATACTTAATAGATAGGTTAGAAACTGGAGTGAGCAAAAGAGCACAGGCTTGAGGGCCAGGTGCCTGGGCTCCTGTCCTGCTAGACTTTATGTGACCTAGACTATAGACTGTCAATTTGAAATTCTGTACAAACCATATTTATGTTTTGTTTCTATACACACTGTCTAGAGGAGAGCGCCTGTAGCTATAGTCAAGTGCCTAAAAGGGTTTATGATTCAGAAAATGTTAAGAACTATTATCTTAAGCAATCAGTTAATCCATCTGGGCCTTACTTTTTTCATCTTTGCAATAGGAATACATATCTACCTACCTTTATCATTGTGATCATTTAAAAAGCCTACTAAAAAGGAAAAAAAAAAGTATTTTGGAAAGTTGATATATCATTTAAATGTAAGCCAGTCTTACTCTTTCAAATATTTGTTAGGAAGATACTTTTAATAAGAACACAGAGCTTTCTATAAGTTCGTCAAATAACAGTTCAAAACTTTGGATCCTTCTTGAGTCTATATGGGCCAGTGTATCAGTGAAGGAAGAAAGAGTCTCTTAGGAAAATATCACTTGTATTCCAATGCATCATCGTTAAAAGTTAATGACAGCACTGTCTACAGTGTCTCAGAATGATTTAAAGGGATCTCTTCTTTAGGGTTATATGGATTGGTACATACTATTTACATAGTATGTAACAAATATAAGCCAAGAAAGATGATCTTTCTCATTATGTTACCACATCAAACAATGCGACCAATTAGCCTGAGTAAAAGATATGGGCATGCTGTGATTCTCAAAGCCATTGAAGCACCCATTGTACGTATTGATGCTGGTAAACATCTTATGAGCAGGTCTGTGCTCTTAGTTGCCCTGATTTACCAACAATTGTTAATGGAAACATTTGATAAAACTCCTCATTAATAGATTTTGTGTTCCTTTCTCTCCAAAACAAACTCCTGGAAGTCTACTGTAATGTATCATGAATAGAACTAGAGCAAGGGAGGATAATTAGTTTGTATCATTCATCAAGTGTTCAACTTCTATACCCCAGTCAATGCTCTCAACACTCCTTCAGTATTTAAAGTGAAGGGAAACAAAAGGAACTTGGTATTTGTGAAATCACACAAGTTGCAAATTAACTTACTTGCAATAAACCAAATCTGAGAACATGTCATGGACAAATACTATGTTAATTGACTGAAAAGATACTGTCCCTTCAGAGTTTCTAATTATGGTACCATGAAAAAAATTGCATAAAATGGGAAATTATTTTAGAAATGATTAAGCTTTATCTCTAATAAAAAAGTAATATGGATAGCTGTAAATTCATTATCTGATTAGTGAATGTTTTATTCATTTGCTTTAATCCAGTTACTAAGCTACTAATGTTTTACAACTGTATAATGTTTTATAGGAAGCTAGGACTTCAAAAGCAAGAGACAACAGAGAGGAGAGAACAGAGGGATAACAAAAATCTCACAAAAGTAACATGCCTTAGTTATACACAAGAGATGTTGGTTAGGGCAGAAAACTAAAATTATATGTTGCTGGAATCTGTTTCATAATATACTAGAGGAAAATGTGATTTTTGTAATTAAAGAGTAAGATATTGAAACTCAGCAGAAACCACAAAAATGACTTTAAGGTGCTTCTCACTAGGTGAAAAAAGTTAGTTACAAATACATTTTAGGGAAAATAAAAAATTCAAAAATAGTCTGAGATGATGTGGTTGCCCCTTTCACCTTGGCTCTGTAAATAAAATGGTTGGGAAATTTCCCTGAAAGCAATTTGGGTAATTTGGAAATTATATCATCTTTTGTAAATCAGAGGAAATTTGCCCAAGCAGCTGTGAAACCAAAATTTCAAGGGATGTGTCTTACAACATCACTCTTACCTGAAGGAGACGCACAATGGCTGGGTGAATGGGCATTAGTATTAGCTTTGCAAGCTGGCTCTGCAGAGCACTGAGCCAAATTTGTCAGTGGCTATTTCAAAGCCCCTCTCTCTAAGGTAAAAATATGCAAAAGGGTGAACTATCTACATTCTGTTTGGAGGGAAACCCCAAAACTGAGTGCTCACCTCTCTGATCAGGTCAGTGGCTTTTTTCAACAATTAATGTTGATTTCCCCATGTTTTTTACTTAACGTGATTCAACTTTGATTCTATCCTATACCTGAAAATTAAAAAAAAAAAGTCTCTCTTCATTGGTAGTCCAAGAAATTATTCAATATATGTTCTATCAAGTTCAAATGACAATCTAGCTCAAAATTTGGGTCTGTGATTTAAAGAAGACATACTCTTTAGGAAAGAAAAAAGTCATAACAGAAGGTTCTTCATTCATAAAACCCAAAAAGAACCTGAGTCAGGATATCAAGAATAAAGATAGAGCTGAAGAGAGTTATGATGGGAACTGAAATTGCACCTTTAATATGCATGTTTGTATCCTATCATAACCTTATGAGAACGTACAGTTGAAAACCCTGAGGCTCAGAAAAGTTAAAACATAAACCTTTCCAATTCAGATAGCCATTGACTGGTTTAGCTGATATTTAACTCCATGTTTGCAGTCATATGCAGGACATCTATCAACCCAAATATCAAGTAACAAGCCTTGAAGGAGCTTGCAATTTTGCAATTTCATTCCTTGTGAACCTTAAAAAAAAAAAAAGAAAAGAAACAGAAATAAATACGAAGTCAGAAAATACTTTTAAATTAGATGAAATCAAACATTGAAAAAAAGAGCAAATAATCCCTCTTACAGATTAGCGAGGAATGACTTCAATGAGAAACTAGCATTTAATTGGGTTTCCAGTGAAAAGTAACTTCATATTCTTAGTGACAACTAAAATGAGAAGAAAACCTTTTTTGACGTAGTCTGGAATAAGATTAAGAAAATAGATGAAAGCCTATCTATGTTTTGCTTTCAATAGACCTATCTGCTTGAAAGAAAAAAGAAAGGGGAAGGCGAGGGGAGGAGAAGGAAGGGAAAAGAAAATAAGATTATTATTCCTTTACTGCCAAATTCTTGGCTCAGAGATACAAACTCTGTAACAAACAGAAAGCTGGGCAATCATCTCCCCACAGAGCACTAACAGATTAAAATTGAATTTTTAATTGGTTCTACCATTTTTTTCTAATTAAAAAAAATACTTTCTAATTTTAGAAAATTCAAGAACAAAAAAATTGCTAATTTTTAATTTTATATTTATTATTCTTATATTTTAATTTTTTAAAAAGCAAGAAAATAGGCAGAGGCCATAAAATATTAAATTAGTGAAGAAAAAATTAAGATAACTGATATACTTTAATAGTTAAATATTACCATCAAATAAAATAAAATTAAAGCGTAATGAAAGGTTTGTTAAATTGACAAATATTAAGAAGATAATACATGGTTTGGGATGAATTTAGATTATATTACCTGTATAGTCTCTCTGTATAAATATAAATTGAAAGAAGTTTATCAATGATATTTTAGTAAAAGCTTGGAAAACATTCTTATTCATAGGAATATTTCACAGGCAAATATTTATGTACAAGGATATTTATTACAAGATTATTAATATGGGGAAAATTAAGGGAAAATTTTTCAAAGAATAAATCATATATGCTTTCATAAAGTATGACAGAATATTATTCAAGGATTCAGGTTTTTTAAAAGATAATGATATGGAAAATGCCTACCCTATACATAAAAGAGGCACAAAAATGTTTACGCAGCATGGCACATATTTTGTCAGAATATATGGACGTAATTGAAGAAAATATATAAAATGATGACAAATAAGGTTTGCAGTGATTATTTGGGTTTCAAGATTATGAAGTCTGTTTTTAATAATTTCTTTATACTTAATATGTGTTTTATAAATATTATTCTTTAATACATGATTTGATTCAAATATTCAGAGCAGATTTGCAAAGAAATTATAGGACAAAAACACTTAAGCAACAGTGGGTCAGAAGGGATGTGCCGGGAATAAATGACAAAAACAAGCCTGTAACAAAGGCAGGCATATGTGCCGGGGGAGGAGTTGGTAATGTGGTTGGACAGCAAAGACTTGAGCATATTTTAGAAAACCTCAAGAATCAGGATGCACCATTGATATTCTTGAATCTAGTAATCATTTGACAAATGCAGAGTTCTCCTTAGATTATTATTTGGCAGTGTAGCAGATGGAAAGGCTGGAGTGAAGGAGTTGATGTATAGAAAAAAGTTATTAACTAAATCTACCAAATGTTTCTGGGAAAGAAGTGACAATCAGAAATATTCTGAGTTCCTCCCTTTGACAAAGGACATCAGCAGATAATTTGCATAAATTCCTAAAAGACAGCTCTGGAGGGATTTAATCAAGAACGAGTCAAGATGTTACAATCATGAAAAGGTGTCAGCCATAGGAGAAATTTAGAAAGCTTTCACTCTAATTTGCCATCTTTTGGTATAATGTCCAAGGATCCAAGTTCTTCATTCTGTAATAACTGGCTGCCTCTGATCCTGCCTGTTTGTCTTCCTGTATGGCAGACTTCTCCACTCTACTTTAGATATATTTCCAATTTTCTACATGTTCACCATTCATTAATGACGTGACCTCAACATTATTTAGCCTCAGTTTCTTTTATCCATAAAATGGGAATAATTCTACTAATCTTAATTAGCAGACATGATGATTAAACTGATTGAGATTGAGATGTGTCTAACACATAATGGCATAAAAAAATTAGTTCTCTCATCCCTCATTTTATCTTCTGACACCAGGAGAGTGAGATTTCTAACAAAAGCAAGAGAAAGCATGGGCACGGTCAATTCACTTGGCAACCAAGCTGTCACTTGCTGGTGATGCTGGGTTTATTTTTTATTGTCTTTGTTTTCTTGTGTTTTTTTTTTTAATTGTCTTTGTTTTTAATAATTATTATGCCAAATTGCCAGTCCAGGTGATATAAGTTGAATTTTCAGTTGCAGAATGGTTTCATTCCTAGAAAACTAATTCTTGTAACTTAGCCTACTAGTTAAAATCTGATTTTTAAAGAACTTTTAAATTTGAATGTTGTATAATATGCATATTATTTTGTCCATTCTTCTTAAAGATAAAGCTTAATGACCCACACTAGATGAGGTACTTTGTTGGCTGTTGTTTATTTGTCTTCAGGAGTGAAGAAGCTCTAATCCAACCACCTTGCCTGTCTCACTCCCTATTCTGATGGCTTGCATTTGCTTATGGTTCTACTTACTTACGGCTAGAGCAGACTAGGAAGTCTGTGGACACAGAATAGAGTGAATCAAACTGACATGTAAGGAAATAAAATGCACATTCTTGGCTTCAGTGGCATCATGTGTTAATTGAGTTCAACTGGCCACAGTGAGTCCAAATTAGGGGAAACCTTCTAACCACTTCCATGCCGTGGACATCTGAAACGCAGTAAAGCGCTGAAGACTGCAGCAGGACAGCTCAGTGTATTTTACCATATTTATTTTTCATGAGTCTTCCTCTCGCCTGGCTTTGTAAAACATTCGTCCCAATAAATGATTTACTATGGCAGAAAAGATGCAGGAAATTGATCTGAGCTCACCTTCTAATAGCATAAAGGCCCGAAAATCTAATCTGGTTTCCTGAAGGCCTCTGAGGTGGCAGACATTTATGAACAGAAATGGGGAAAACATGGTAGGAAAACATCACAGAGACTAATCTATCTTTCATTTCATTTTAACAATACCCATTCTCAATATTCCTTCTTTGAAGGAAGGCCATTCACTTAAGATTTATTTTTAGTTAATGAAGGTAACCTTTCAAACTCCATTAGCAGCTTCTTTCTCAGCTTAAGTGTAGAGATGCCTGTGGGATTTCATAGATATACTAAAAACTTCTCTCCGGAAAGTGTGTTTTTAAGAGTGTGTTTTTAAGAAGTAGAAGGTTCTACTTCTACAAAAGCAAGATTCAGAAAACTTCACTATTTCAACATTGAATTCTCCACGGGCAAAAGTTTCAGATTTAAAAAATAGCTTAATCTTTTAAAAATAAATGCAGGCCAGCATCCCAGGTTCCCTGACTCCTTTTTCCCTTTTTATCAGGAAGCCCTAACAAAAGAGTCACCATGTTTTCAGGGAGAAATAGGGGATGATACCTGGCACAGAAACATACCCTAAAGACAAAGGACTCTGGAACTCTATTTACAGAAGAATAAGCAGGATCTTAAGATCTGAGATGGGAAGAGAACACTTGAATATGGTGCTAAAGAAAATGGGTGTTGCAAAACTGAGTCACATGGTGTAGGAGGAGTTCAAGGTTTGGAAGAATTCAGATTATAGTTTTTCTACTTACCAAAGAAATTGATTTTCAATATCTATCCAGCTTAAGTCCTGTGCAGAAATTTCTGGGACTTGGGGAAGGGAAGGATGTGAGATTGTGGGCATGAGCCATTGTGTGTAAATAGACAATATGCCCTTAGTATCCTCTTCTTATTTCTGAAACCTTCTCTAATGCCCAAATTCTTGAATATTATGTTACTTCCCCCATAAAATGAAATAATATAATATTAAAGAATTTGGGCATTAGCAAAGACCTTTAGAAATTTATGAGTCCATGGAAATAAATGGGGAAGCATGAATTTATGTTGAAATATATTTTCTGGGTGATTACCTGATGAGTTCCATAGACCTAGTTCGAAACCTGTGCTTCAACTTGAAGCTTGGCAATATTGTAAATTACCCATTGAAACTGCCCTTGGATTTGTTCACAGATATTTAAAACTTGGATTGTTAAATCTTGGAATTCTAAGAATCCACTGTACTTCAGAAGAAATATGCAGTATTATAAATTAGGTTTCTCTATGTTCCTATTAACAACTTCTCCCTGAACTGCATTCTGCTGGGACTTAGGCCAAAATGACTTAATGCCCTTTTGGAAAAATAATTTTGGGGAAAGGATAAATAATTCCTATGGAAGCATAAACCACTTAGTATTCCTTTTGCTGGCAGACATTTGGGGTTTTCCTTATGTCATTTAATAGAGTTAATTTAGATTATATCCGCAAATGCGGTAATCCCAATAGTAGACGTGTTACACGTGAATCATAATGTCATCATTAACATATGTTTCTTCAGCATTCACATAGGTGTGGAATCACAGTGAAGAAACTGGAGTCCTCATAAAGTCACATGTTTTATTCATTTACTTGATGACTAAAGACAAAAAAGAAAAAGAAAACATAGATTTCTCAAATATGGGCCATTATCATTAAAAAACAAACAAAACAAGAACAGCATTCAATCAGCAGGTAATTTTAGGAAACCACATAAATTAGGAAATAGTGAATTTTTATTCCAAAGTTATATGAACCTAGAGTCTAGTTTCTTTCCAGTCTTACTGACAAGTGATTTAATGATGATCATAAGGGCTGAGACACAGAAAATCCATCCTCCTAAACCTGGGGATCTCACCTACACAGCTACTTACCTGTGAATTTCCGTTACTTCTGTGAAGGAAATTCTCCAAAATGCGGGCAGTGAAATAAGTCAGTCACTCTTTTCTTCCCTTCACATCTTCATATTGAAAACAGCACACTTCTAATTCTTTGTATAGGCCAGCTCTTCAGTAACCAAATAGTTTCTTGGCAAGTTATCCAAACTCCATCGCCCTTTTCCTTATAGCTAAATGCAGTAGATCAACTATTGGTAACCATGGACTTGTCTCTTTCCAGGGACACATAAATACTGGAGTAGATCAATGTGGTCATGGCAAGCACCATTTGCCATTCCCTTTGGAGGTTTATGGTGATTACACAATTGGCCGAGCTTGAGTGGCTGCTAGAATTATGGTCATGAAACCTGCCCAGTCCACTGAGATAACAGCCTTGAGCCTATTGTGTTCAGCCAGCAGAAACTTTTGGCAAGGTAAGATAGGATTCATATTGCCATGCATCAGCGTGATCTTTGTGGGCTGCATCATCAAGGACAGACTTCACTAGTCCCCTGGCACAGAAATAACTAGAATTTAGGAAGCACAATAATCCAAATGGGTTGGATTTGTTAAAAGTAAGGACTTACCTTGTCTCACCTCATGCTTTTTTTAGTCTGTGTCTTTATTTCTGTCCCCATGAATACAGCCCTCTTATATTCTACTCTAAAGCCACAGTTTTTCTCCCACTTCGCTCCCCTTTATTATTTCCCTTCTAAGAGTTCACTCGTCACTTCATTCTTTCACTTCCCAATCTGGATTCACTTTCTTCCTATGGGTATGTTAAAGCAATACACTGCAATTTTTTTCATTGATTTATGCCCGTTATAAAACTAATTACAATGTATCATAGATTTCAAAGCACTTTCTCTTATTCAAATGAATCCAATGTCTACGAAAACACTATTATGTTGGTAGCAAGAGATACTTTCTTCATTTTGTAGATGTGGATACAGGTTCAGACAGATTAATTTTGCCCAAGTATTCTCAGTGCATAGCACTCTAATCAGGGTTCAGAACTTTAGCCCACTTACAGTTCTATCTTATCACAGCAGCCTACATCTCTTCAGATTCTATGACAAGGCATTGAGCCCCCTGAAATATAAGAAAATGCAAACACTCTAATGAAAACAGACTTTGTCTTTAAGAAAATTTTGTACTGCTAATGGCAGAGCTGCAGAAAACGATCCACTAATCCTCTGGGCCTTGGAACCCATGGGCTGTGCTGGGCAAAATACATCTTAATTAACCACAGAATCAAGAGATCAATGCGGGCCATTACAAGCGCGCTGCTGTACCAAGACCAACACACGGGAAAGCAGGTAAATCTACAAAGTTCACCCAGAAATGCAGTGCTGGTACAAATACTCCAGCCTGGAAGTCATACTTGTGACAAACTGAGTCAGTCACACTTCAACAGTAGGGGGACCACAGCTTCAAGTTTAAAGTGTAGGGAAAAAAAAAAAAAGAAGATTGCCTAAAACACTTGAATGTCTAAATGTTGACATAAAAGCATATGCTGTGATAATAAACCAGGATTAACCCACAATTGCCTGATTGATCTTTGTTAACTACTTTCCTATTCTGGAGTTATTTTCTCATTTTTAAGGTTTAGTTGATTATTCTATCGTTCTCTAGAGTTCCAACTGATATACATAGAAAATTAACTATACAATCTTATTTATTTCACATACAAAAACTACGTTCACATGCTAGTGATTCTTCTCAATAGTTCTGATTGGTTTTGCAAAAGTAGATTTGATTAGTGGATCTTCAAAATCACTCCCTGAAATCACTTAGTTTCCTCTTTTCTATTCTTACGAAGAAAATTCATCATCAGAACAAAATCAAATGACCAGTTCAGACCAAAATTCAGTGCTGCCATCTATTTCACACAGGAGGTATGATGAAGTTCTTGCAAATATTGGGATAGGTTACCTTCAAGGGCTATCTTCAACCATGGTCCTGTCTGAAATTGTACTCATCTTTCTAGACTTATCTAAACTATATCTGCCAATTTCTGTATTTCATGAAAGAAGGCCAATTCAGAAACCCTCCTTCCCCGCCTAAAGTAAAACATGCAAACACATTCCCTTCTGGCCATATTCACATAGGAAAAGAACTGACATGAGAAGCTAACACCGAGATTTAGCTTACATAATTCTTACGCCTCATAGTGGCTGATTTAATTGTATACCACATTTTGGACATGCTATTGATCTCAGACAACATTCTGGTGAGTATGGACCCATGGCAAATAGATCTCTTCAAGATATTACTTGAGTGAAAGTGTGACCCAACTGAAATGGGTTGGGCTTTAATCCAGATTACTAGAGTCCTTTATCAACAGATAGAAAGAAATCAGGGAGCATCCAGAAGCTGGAAGTCAACAGAACCCAGGATAGAAAGGAGAAGACACCATCATGTGCAATGTCATGTGACACAAAATCCAAGGAACCCCCCAAATTGCCAGTCACCCAGAAGATATTAACTCCAGGAGTAAATGAGTCTTCTAGCCTCTGAAACTGTGAGCCAATAAATTCCTCTTTAAGCCAACTCATTGTATGATGTTTGTTTTAGTAGCTAGGAAAATAATATACTCATCTACCTTTCCCAAAACATTCTGATAGAAAGAAAATTGCAAAAAGAATTTTCAGTTGATTGAACATTCAATCAATAAGTACATTTGTGATTAATCTCAGAATGTGGAAACCTGCGGAATTAAGATTAGGATCACTATAAAGATAACTATTAAAATCTTAGACTGGAAAAATGAAGAGATGCAGGATAATATTTACAATGATTTGGTTTTTTTAAATATTTTTTTATCTGGACAATGCATTGCAAAAAGGGGAGAAAGGTAAAGCAGCACAAAGGGGTATTTATTTTTTGGTTATCTATACCTTGTATCATGTGGTGGATTTAGTTATTGACTTATTGATTAGTTATTGCATTTCCTTTCAGCACTTAAACGAAACTCCTGATCTATGTGCTGGTTTGAAAAGACATATGTCCCCTAGAAAAGCCATGTGTTAATCTAAATCTCATTTTGTAAAGGCAGAATAATCCCTATTCAATACTATATGTTTGAATCTGTAATTAGATCACCTCCCTGGAGATGTGATTCAATCAAGAGTGGTTGTTAAACTGGATTAGGTGATGATATGTCTCCACCCCTTCAGATGGGTCTTGATTAGTTTCTGAAGTCCTATAAAAGAGGAAACATTTTGGAGAAAGAGAGAGATTCAGAGAGCAGAGCGGAATGACATAGCCACAAGAAGCAGAGCCCACCAGCCAGCGACATTTGGAGTTGAAGAAGAAACGTGCCTCCCGGGGAGCTTCATGAAACAGGAAGCCAGGAGAAGACGCTAGCAGATGATGCCGTGCTCACCATATGCCCTTCCAGATGAGAGAGGAACCCTGATTGTGTTCACCATGTGCTTTTCCAGATGAAGAGAAATCCTGACTGTGTCTGCCATGTGCCTTCTCATTTGAGAGAGAAACCCTGAACTTCATCAGCCTTCTTGAACCAAGGTATCTTTCCCTGGATGCCTTTGATTGGACATTTCTATAGACTTGTTGTAATTGGAACATTTTATGGGCCTTAGAACTGTAAACTAGCACTTTATTAAATCCCCCTTTTAAAAAGCCATTCCGTTTCTGGTATATTGCATTCTGGCTGTTCGCAAACTAGAACAATCTATAAAATCAGGTTATAAATCTTCTAAGAGAATTCATTTGGTATTTTTTGAAATTGTTTCTAAAAATGCTTGAGGCTAACATACTGCTTATTAAAATAACAGAAACAAATATTTGAAAGCCATTTTAAGACATAAATAAAATCTAACAATTCTAATAATAGTAACTTTTTTATTGAATGTTTACCATGTATCATTTATTGTTCTAAAAGCTTTCCCTATGTTAATCCATTTAATCCTCTAAAGTAGAATTGTACAGATGAGGAATTAACTTCAGAAAGGTTAATTTGCCTTTGATTAAATGGTTTTGAAACCAGGAAATCTGGTCATAGAAGTCCACTTTAACCATAAAACAATATGGCCTTTTTTACACTAAGTTTTATGAGCTTTACATTTTAAATTCAAAAGTATCCATTTAATTTATAATTTTCAATTGTAGCTGAGCCCAAGGGGAACAGTTGGCCATCCTGGTGTGATTACCTATTTCCACTCTCTACAAGTCGTATTCTAAACCTTTACCTATTTCCTCAGGTCTTCTACACTATCTTGCCCTCTAAGTCACACTGTCATATGCATTTACCTAATTTTCAGAGAAAGCTTATTCTCTCCAATCTCTGTTCCCACAATGTTCAAAATTTGTTAGCTGCCAGAATGTGATATAACAGAAATGGAATGGCTTTTTAAAAAGGTAATTTAACAAGTTGCTAGTTTACAGTTCTAAGGCCAAGAAAATGTCCCAATTACAACAAGTCTATCGGAATGTCCAATCTAAGGCATCCAGGGAAAGTTACCCTATTCAAGAAGGCCTATGAAGTTCAGGGTTTCTCTCTCAAGTGGAAAGGCACATGGTGAACATCGTGACATCTGCCAGCTTCCTCTCCAGGCTTCTTGTTTCATGCAGCTCCCCAGGAGGCATTTTCCTTCTTCATCTCCAAAAGTCACTGGCTGGTGGACTCTCTGCTTCATGATTCTGCAGTGTTCTGATGTGGCTTTCTCATGGTTCTGTTGCTCTCACAAAATCTCCTCTTTTATAGGATTCCAGTAAACGAATCAAGACCCACATAGAATGGGTGGAGGCATGTCTACATCTAATCAAGTTTAATACCCACAATTGATTGAGTCACATCTCCATGAAGATAACCTAATCAAGTCTCAATCCTATAGTACTGAATAGGGATTAGAAGAAACTATTGCCCTCACAAGACTGATTAGGATTAAAACATGGATTTTCTAGGGTACATAAATCCTTTCAAACCAGAACACTCAATTTTTCATTACTAATACCCATAGCCAATTATATATCTCTGTAGAAACTCACCTCAAAGGAAGAGGAAATATATTCACCTTAGGATAAACTGGAGTCTTGATAGGATAATCCCCTCTCCTATGGATCTCTGTTCCATCAGTTACTTTTGTTCTTTGTTATGTCTTTCCGGCCTATGCAACTCAGAAAAACATGTTCTTAAACTTAATCTATTCCTGTGCGTGTGAACTCATTTGAAGTGGAACTTTTTGATGAGGTTACTTCAGTTACCATGTAGCCCACTTGAATCAAGATGAGTCTGATGGAGTGAAATTCAGACAAATAGAAAGCCACAGAAGGAGCACCCAAAAGCTAAAATCAACGGAACCTGGAAGAGAAGGGAGAGACCAGAAGAGGTTGCCCTATGCATGGCCATGTGACAGAGAAGCCCAGGACAAAGGATCACTGGCAGCCAGCTCCAGAATATCAGTCTTCAGGAAGAAAGCGTCACTTTGATGATACCTTGATTTGGACTTTGTCTTACCTTCAAAACCAAGAGCTGATATATTTTCACTGTTTAAGCCAACCACTGCATGGTGTTTGTTTGAGCAGCCCAGGAAACAAAAACACTCCCCCCTCTCTCTATATATATATATCCTCAGCTTCCTCTCATCACGTGCATATGATCTGTCTCCAACTCTTCTCTCCAGGAAGACTAAAATTTACTGTCTCCATTTCCTTACATTCCTTCCATAATTTGTGTGACTAGTGTTCTGCTTCTCCTCTAATTTATTGATTTTCTCTGGAAAAGGTCATTGATTTTTTCCAGTTTACCAAATATAATGTATTCTTCCAATTTACTTGGGTCATGTGGAACCATCCTTTCTTTCATGACTCCCATTTTCTCTGATTACCACCCTGCTAAGTCGTTCAATCTTTTATACCATTTCTCTGCAGCCAATTGTAAATGTAGATGTCCCAAATGATGTATTGTTTTCATTTATTCTTTCTCTAAACTTTCTTTTTCTATAGTGAATTCTCTCTAGATCCATATATCCAGACCCACATAACCAACTGCTCGTTCCTGACTAACTGAACTATTTCTAACTCAAAAACTGCCCTGGAGTAGCCAGTCTCTAATATGGCTCTAATAATCCACATGTCTTGGTATTCAACTCTTTTTCAGGTCTTCTTCCACATTAAATTGTGCTGACCTGCATAACCACTAGGATGTTACAGAAATTATATCTGATTTATGAGACTAGGTCATAAAATATATGTGGTTCTGTCTTGATCTCTCATGGATTAATTTCTCATGGGGTAAAGCAAGTAATATGTCATGAAGACACTAGTAGGTCTATGGAGAACATCATGTGGAAAATATCTGGAGCCTCTTGCCAACAGCTATGCGACTGAAAAACCACAGAAATAGATGCTTCAGCCCCACTCAAGACTTCAGATGGCTGCAACCCAGATGGCTGCAACCCTGGTCAACATCTTGACTGAAACCTCATAAAAGACCATAGCCATAATCATTTACCTAAGCCACTCCCAAACTGCTGACCCATAAAAAATATGAATAACATATTTTTCTTAATTTAGGCTGCTAAGTTTGGGGATACTTTTTTACACACCATTTGAACTCTTCCTCAAAACTTTTTTTATTTCTTTTTCTCAGTTATTGACAGCAAATCCACTGTTACATAAACACATAGTCCATGGTCATCTCTAACTCATTCCTCTTTCCCGTATTTCATTCTCCCCATCTCCAAGCATGAGCTAAGTTCTATCTTCTTCTACTATACATATATTGAGCCCATACCTCCATTAACAAGTATTCTGCCTATTTTCTTCTACAATCCTCTCCAGGATTAAGTCAGGAGACAATTAATTTCCATGGCACCTTTAAACTATCCTTCACCCTCTCCAAATTTTACCTTTCTTCTTTTTTCTTCTTCCTCCTAATTGTTTAGGAAATAGAAGTGAGAAATTTGAGTATCAACTCTTCAGATAACACTTTCATATATAACTGGCAACTCCTTCCTTAAAGCCACCACTCTGTCCTCTGTATAACTCATCATAGGCACCAAAGATATGACATTTATTTGTTTGCTTACAGGTCAGCCTTTCACTACACTGTAAACTCATGGAGGATGTAGATTATACTATCTCACCTTTCTTTCTACAAGATATGGGATAGTGTCTGGTATACTTTTGGTGCTCAAAAATGGCTCAAATAAAGAAATAAATCTTCACCAACTGTATTTCATTTTAAATTAGATTGTTATTATTCTGACAAATATAAAATAATAAATAGAATATCTACTTACTAGGTAGAACCATCTTTTTAATACAAAAACAAAGTTTTCAGTCATGTTAGATATACATAAGACTAAGTGGAACAAAAATACATTATTTTCATCTAATTTACTATGGCTGTACAAAATATATCTGGAAATGGAAGTCCCATGAACAAAGCTTTATAATAATAAAATAAGTCAAATATTTCAATTCGGTTATCTTCTTCTTTGTGGAACTGTTCAAATATAAGAGAAAACAGGGAAGAAATAGCATAGCCTTGAGTCTTTGCAGACAATTATACTTTTAAAATGGCCCCACATATTCATGCTGGTGCATTCATGTTCTCTCAGGAAACAGGTTAGTGCCAGCTAGAGTAATATTAAATCATTATTCACCACTAGGAATATAATCATGTTCCAATAGTATATCTAGCACAAGTTTTATCTGAGGCCTATAAGCTTAATATTAAAACTGCACCCTGTAAAATTTTTTAAATGATGCTAATCAAATTAATCAACAACAGTATAAGGCTTCTGCCACTATTTGTGAAAAACCATTTTTAAGATAATACTTGTTATAAGTGCTCTTATATGCTGAAAATAACAATGTTACAATTGCTACTATTAAAAATATTTTTTTTCACAAGGGAACTGGAGATGGCACTATGCACACTTTTTTTCCTCGGGAAAAAAAGTATTTGAACAGTGTTACGGTTGCCAATAAGAAAAGTAAAATTGCAGAACTTAACTTAAAATGCATTTTTTCTTGTTTAGATATTTGACTATATATTAAATATTATATGTGGAATTAAAGAAAGAAGAAACTAAGTTTTAAAGAATTGATAAGGAAAGGGCAATGCATCCACAAGACTTAAGTAAAAACCAAAAGTAAAAATACAGAATTAGCTCATCAGGGATGGGAGGAAAGGGTGTGGCTGAGAAGCACAAAATGCTAGATGGTAGGGAGAGAAAAATAGCAATAGTAGTCAATGCCAACTGAGGGTAACTAAATCAATCTCCACTAGAATTAGGAACAATTATTATCTCCATTATAGAGATGAGAAAACTGAGGCACACAAGAGTTAAATGACCTGTCCAAGATCAGATCTAGCAATTACTAGAGCAGGACACCTATCAATTGTTTCTATTTTTATTTTGCATGCTGTTTGGTGGGGGGGTCACATTTCATTCTTTTTCCAATTGAGTACCCCCTTATTGAAGTACCATTTGCTGAATGTTTGTTGGTTTGGTTTTCTGTTTGTTTGTTTGTGTGTTTTTTAGAGAAGTGCATGGGCCAGGAATTGAACCTGGGTCTCCTGCATAGCAGGTGAGAATTCTACCACTGAACTACCCTTGCACACCCACACCCACACACACACCTATTGTTCTAGTTTGCTAGCTGACAGAATGCAACATACCAGAAATGGAATGGCTTTTAAAAAGGGAAATTTAATAAGTTGCTAGTTTGCAGTTCTAAGGCCGAGAAAATGTCCCAATTAAAACAAGTCTATAGAAATGTCCAATCAAAGGCATCAATCCAGGAAAAGATACCTTGGTTTAAGAAGGTCAATGAAGTTCAGGGATTCTCTCTCAAGTGAGAAGGCACATGGTGAACACAGTCAGGGCTTCTCTCTCAGCTGGAAGGCACATCGCGAGCAAGGCATCATCTGCAAGCTTTCTCTTCTGGCTTCCTGCTTCATGAAGCTCCCGGGAGGCGCTTTTCTTCTTCATCTCTAAAGGCTGCTGGCTGGTGGACTCTGCTTCTCGTGGCTATGTCATTCTGTTCTGCTGTTTCTGAATCTCCAATCTCCAGAATGTTTCCTTTTTTATAGGACTCCAGAAACTAATCAAGACCCACCCGAATGGGTGGAGACATGTTGTCATCTAATCCAGTTTAACAACCACTCTTGATTAAATCACATCTCCAGGGAGATGATCTAATTACAGTTTCAAACATACAATGCTGAATAGGGATTAGAAGAAACGGCTGCCTTTACAAAATGGGATTAGGATTAAAACATGGCTTTTCTAGGGGACACATATCCTTTCAAACCAGCACACCTATCAATCGTTAATGGTCCTCACTTTAGTTTCCTAGATTGCTACAAAGACTATGAAATGGTTCAGCTTGAACAATGGGAATATAGCAGTTTAGAGTTTGAGGCTGAGAGGATACCCAAATCAATACATCATCAAGGCAGTACTTTTTTCCCAAAGACTGGCTGCGATGATCCTTGGCTCCTCTGCCATATGGCAACACACATGGGGTGTCTGCTGGTTATCTCCCTTCTCTCCCAGGTGCCATTGCTTTCAGCTTCTTACTTATAGGAATTTTTCTCTGTCTGTATTCATTCAATTATAAAAGATTCCAGTAATCAGATTAAGGGCAATCCAGAAAGAGGTGGCCTCACCTTAACTGACATCACCTCATCAAAGGAGCCTATATACAAAGGGTTCACACCCAAAGGAAAGGATTTGATTTAAAAATGTGTATTTTTCTGGGGGTGCATACAACTTCAAACCACCACAGTACCCTGTGGTTATACATAAGGATTAATGCTGCAACCAGATGTGTGTTTATTATTAGGTTATCATGTTGCAAAAGCCACAGAAAAGTGCATATTTTTTTCTGAGAACCTCAGAATAAACATAGCATATTGATACTTCTCAGAGAGTTAAGAACATTTCTCCATCTCTGATAGGAAGAGTTTTCCAGAAGATCAGAAATATATTTTAAATCATCTTGTTGGTCTTTTGACACGTTCTTCAGCATTGCTCTATTAAAATTATTCTCTCAAATGTCAAGAGTGCATTTTTATATGGCAAGCCAAGATACTTCAACTTGAGGAAGGAGCTTAAGGTTTTCTTACATCTAAGCAGGAAAGCAGAGCCAAGAATCTTGGAGGTCACCAAAGACAGAGGAACTTATCCCTTGTGAACAGAGTTGTGGTCTGAATTAAAGCTCTTTGTTCTTATTCTCTCAGCCTATGTGGGCAACATTTTATGGCTTTGTGTTGATATTGCCAGAACATCATGGCTTATTTCACAATGACAGAGTAGATAAAACTGAAGAGGGGGCAAAATGAAGTGCTATCTGTTTCATGCCTCTAAGAGTAGAAGTGACTTGTATCTAATCTTCTATACTGTATGCATATTTTTAAGTCTTGCATATTGTTTTGCTTCCTTTAAAGAAATATGATACGTATCTCAAATTGTACTCTATTCTTTCCACAATATTTCAGTGCTCCCCTTCCCAACCCTCCTATCACAAACTTCTACCCAAAGGCTTAGCCTCAAAAGAGCCTTGTGCATGATGGAGACATAGGTAATTTACTAAAGGCAAAATTTGGAAGTTACAATTCAAGAGACTGTTAGTCTCAGATCAGATTAAGAGCCACAGGTCTAAAAGGTGACTTGAAATATACATTCCAAAGTATGGATGTCTTTTCTTTCTCTATTTTCCTCCAGATCCCTAGATGATTCTGGGAACTACTGCATAAAATATTGGTATGTGGCAATTTGTGAGAGGATTGAGAATAGATATTCCCTCATGAACGGTCCTTAGTGCTATAATACAGCTGCAATCTTTTTTCATCTACTTTTATAAGGAATCAGGATGCTGTTTGGAGGACAGCTGTGGAGGCTAATGATGCCCGAGAAAGGTTGCCCTTCAGTGTATAAGCTCTTCTTGCAAAAAAGACCCAGGAGAGTGCTAAGGGATTGGTGTTTTGCCTTCAGCCCCCAGGATACCATATTACTAAAGCCCTCTCAGATGTAAAGCTAGACAAGGGCCTTGATTATGTCTCTACACATACTTTATTAAAGAGGTAGTTATAGAATGACTACTCTGTGGGACACACAAAATGACTGGAAGATACAATGCCTGCCCTCCGAGAATGGGAGGTTGTGTGAGGAGTTTCTGCAGAGAGTGAAAGCTACATTAAGGGCTGTACACTTGTTGGAAAATTGGAACAAATACTATCTAACTTCCTTACCAATAAACGATTCTATGATATTTTTTCTTGAAGTAAAAATACTTTATTGTTACTAAGTGCAAAACAATATTCCTGTTTTTAAAATAATAAAGGAGAAAGGGGCAAATAATTATGATAACATTTTGGTAAACCTTCTTCCATATTTTTCTTATAATCACAATCATAATAGTTATATTTTTGCATGGTTCCTATGATCCAGGCATTATATTCAATAACTTTTTTATATATTAGCTCTTTTCATGTTCATGATAACTCTATGAAGTAGAGTCCATTATTATACCAGTTTAAAAATCAGAAAACTGAAACAAAGAAAAAACAGATAGTCCACTGTGGTCATGCAACTAGTAGGAAAGGTACCTAGAATTAAAATCCTGGTGGTTTGACTCCAAAGCCCACATTCTTAACCATTATGCTACATGGTCTCTGGATGTTCAATTATAGAGAGCTTTACATACATGTAGCATTCTACTTAGATAATATAAATTGAATCTTAATATTCATGACAATTTGGACCTTTACTTCTTTTATCCAACAGCATATTGTAAACATCATTCTAGGTCAAATAAATAGAATATTTTTGAAACCAATATTCTAAATTTATAGGAATAACAGTCTGTAATTTTATACATATAATATAAGAAATCTTTATTGACTTGCTTAATTAATTTAATTCAATTCAATGAATGTTTAAGGAGTACCTGTTAGGCATGGTATTAGATTAAATGATTTGGTCACTGTTCCCAGGAGCTGTCAAGTAGCTTAATATATCTATCATTTCATGAACCCTATAGTCAAGTAGATACTGTAGATATTGAGTGCATTTAGGATACACAGACAACAAACTCATATAATTTTAGGAAAACTTTAGTTATTATCTGTAACATAGATCATCTTATCAATGAATGAATGAACTACAGTTTATCATAGTATTTTATAACTCTAGGGCTATTTGGTGTCTTATGGACCAGTATAATTAAGCAACATCAGAAAGAATGGACAAGACTATCAGTGAAAGATTGGGTGGTCAGGAAATCCGTCACATTTTATCACCCCATCCTACTGAATTATGATGTACCATGCTTTAACTCTTTGTAATACTTGCATGTTGGTTTGCATTATTCTGTTTACTCCCCTACTGTTTAACCCCTTCTACCTGTTCTTGCTAAATGTAGAAGAGAGTACCACAATTGCAGGGAAAAGCTGGTGGTTTGCAGAGAGGTTTAACATTAAAAATCAAATTAATATTGGGAAGCAAAATAGTGTATGGTTGAAAATTTTGTTTAAGGTCCAATCCCTGTTCCATTACTGACTTTCTTGTGAATGTATGCTAATTTATTTATCTTTTTGCACATGTGTCATGGCTTTGAGACAATATTGATACTTACTCCATAAGGCCACTTTGGACATTGCATAGACTGATGTCTGTAAGTCTTTCAAACCATGCCTGGCACATACTAAGTGTCCACAGAATGCCAGCTTTACAACTTAAATGATCTTAAACTGTTTCTCAGCATGGATTGATTATTCATATTCTGTAATAGTGCCCATTATCTTTACAAAATATTAAAAACTGAAAGGAAAGTAACCAAAATGATAGATATTACAAAATAGTTTAAATAATTCCATTCAAGCATTTTCAATTGTTCACTGTGTATTTTCAGTTGGATATCCAAAATGTTAACAAAATAAATATGCTTGAGATTAATATAAATCTTTTTTTTTTTTTTTTTTTTTTTATTAACGGAAAGAAAAAAAAGAAATTAACACAACATTTAGAAATCATACCATTCTACATATGCACTCAGTAATTCTTAACATCATCACATAGATGCATGATCATTGTTTCTTAGTACATTTGCATCAGTTTAGAGGAACTAGCAACACAACAGAAAAAGATATAAAATGTTAATATAAAGAAAAGAAATAAAAGTAGTAGTAATAGTAAAAAACAACAACAACAAACAAACCAACAGGCAAACAAAAACAAAAAAAAACCCTATAGCTCAGTTGCAGCTTCATTCAGTATTTTAACATGATTACTTTACAATTAGGTATTATTGTGCTGTCCATTTTTGAGTTTTTGTATCTAGTCCTGTTGCACAATCTGTATCCCTTCAGCTTCAATTACCCATTGTCTTACCCTGTTTCTAACTCCTGCTGAACTCTGTTACCAATGACATATTTCAAGTTTATTCTCGAATGTCCGTTCACAACAGTGGGACCATACAGTATTTGTCCTTTAGTTTTTGGCTGGATTCACTCAGCATAATATTCTCTAGGTCCATCCATGTTATTACATGGTTCACAAGTTTATCTTGTCTTAAAGCTGCATAATATTCCATCGTATGTATATACCACAGTTTGTTTAGCCACTCTTCTGTTGATGGAGATTTTGGCTGTTTCCATCTCTTTGCAATTGTAAATAACGCTGCTATAAACATTGGTGTGCAAATGTCCGTTTGTGTCTTTGCCCTTAAGTCCTTTGAGTAGATACCTAGCAATGGTATTGCTGGGTCGTATGGCAATTCTATATTCAGCTTTTTGAGGAACCGCCAAACTGCCTTCCACAGTGGTTGCACCCTTTGACATTCCCACCAACAGTGAATAAGTGTGCCTCTTTCTCCGCATCCTCTCCAGCACTTGTCATTTTCTGTTTTGTTGATAATGGCCATTCTGGTGGGTGTGAGATGATATCTCATTGTGGTTTTGATTTGCATTTCTCTAATGGCCAGGGACATTGAGCATCTCTTCATGTGCCTCTTGGCCATCCGTATTTCTTCTTCTGGTAGGTGTCTGTTTAAGTCTTTTTCCCATTTTGTAATTGGGTTGGCTGTCTTTTTGTTGTTGAGTTGAATAATCTCTTTATAAATTCTGGATACTAGACCCTTATCTGACATGTCATTTCCAAATATTGTCTCCCATTGTGTAGGCTGTCTTTCTACTTTCTTGATGAAGTTCTCTGATGCACAAAAGTGTTTAATTTTGAGAAGCTCCCATTTATTTATTTCCTTCTTCAGTGTTCTTGCTTTAGGTTTAAGGTCCATAAAACCACCTCCAGTTGTAAGATCCATAAGATATCTCCCAACATTTTCCTCTAACTGTTTTATGGTCTTAGACCTAATGTTTAGATCTTTGATCCATTTTGAGTTAACTTTTGTATAGGGTGTGAGAGATGGGTCTTCTTTCATTCTTTTGCATATGGATATCCAGTTCTCTAGGCACCATTTATTGAAGAGACTGTTCTGTCCCAGGTGAGTTGGCTTGACTGCCTTATCAAAGATCAAATGTCCATAGATGAGAGGGTCTATATCTGAGCACTCTATTCGATTCCATTGGTCGATATATCTATCTTTATGCCAATACCATGCTGTTTTGACCACTGTGGCTTCATAATATGCCTTAAAGTCAGGCAGCGCGAGACCTCCAGCTTCGTTTTTTTTCCTCAAGATGTTTTTAGCAATTCGGGGTACCCTGCCCTTCCAGATAAATTTGCTTATTGGTTTTTCTATTTCTGAAAAATATGTTGTTGGGATTTTGATTGGTATTGCATTGAATCTGTAAGTCAATTTAGGTAGGATTGACATCTTAACTATATTTAGTCTTCCAATCCATGAACACGGTACGCCCTTCCATCTATTTAGGTCTTCTGTGATTTCTTTTAACAGTTTTTTGTAGTTTTCTTTATATAGGTTTTTTGTCTCTTTGGTTAAATTTATTCCTAGGTATTTTATTCTTTTAGTTGCGATTGTAAATGGGATTCGTTTCTTGATTTCTACCTCAGCTTGTTCATTACTAGTGTATAGAAAAGCTACAGATTTTTGAATGTTGATCTTGTAGCCTGCTACTTTGCTGTACTCATTTATTAGCTCTAGTAATTTTGTTGTGGATTTTTCTGGGTTTTCTACATATAGTATCATATCGTCTGCAAACAGTGATAGTTTTACTTCTTCCTTTCCAATTTTGATGCCTTGTATTTCTTTTTCTTGCCTAATTGCTCTGGCTAGAACTTCCAACACAATGTTGAATAATAGTGGTGATAGTGGACATCCTTGTCTTGTTCCTGATCTTAGGGGGAAAGTTTTCAATTTTTCCCCATTGAGGATGATATTAGCTGTGGGTTTTTCATATATTCCCTCTATCATTTTAAGGAAGTTCCCTTGTATTCCTATCTTTTGAAGTGTTTTCAGCAGGAAAGGATGTTGAATCTTGTCAAATGCCTTCTCTGCATCAATTGAGATGATCATGTGATTTTTCTGCTTTGATTTGTTGATATGGTGTATTACATTAATTGATTTTCTTATGTTGAACCATCCTTGCATACCTGGGATGAATCCTACTTGGTCATGATGTATAATTCTTTTAATGTGTTGTTGGATACGATTTGCTAGAATTTTATTGAGGATTTTTGCATCTGTATTCATTAGAGAGATTGGTCTGTAGTTTTCTTTTTTTGTAATATCTTTGCCTGGTTTTGGTATGAGGGTGATGTTGGCTTCATAGAATGAATTAGGTAGTTTTCCCTCCACTTCGATTATGTTGAAGAGTTTGAGGAGCGTAGGTACTAATTCTTTCTGGAATGTTTGATAGAATTCACATGTGAAGCCGTCTGGTCCTGGACTTTTCTTTTTAGGGAGGTTTTGAATAACTAATTCAATCTCTTTACTTGTGATTGGTTTGTTGAGGTCGTCTATTTCTTCTTGAGTCAAAGTTGGTTGTTCCTGTCTTTCCAGGAACCTGTCCATTTCTTCTAAATTGTTGTATTTATTAGCGTAAAGTTGTTCATAGTATCCTGTTATTACCTCCTTTATTTCTGTGAGGTCAGTAGTTATGTCTCCTCTTTCATTTCTAATCTTATTTATTTGCATCCTCTCTCTTCTTCTTTTTGTCAATCTTGCTAAGGGCCCATCAATCTTGTTGATTTTCTCATAGAACCAACTTCTGGTCTTATTGATTTTCTCTATTGTTTTCATGTTTTCAATTTCATTTATTTCTGCTCTAATCTTTGTTATTTCTTTCCTTTTGCTTGCTTTGGGATTAGTTTGCTGTTCTTTCTCCAGTTCTTCCAAGTGGACAGTTAATTCCTGCATTTTTGCCTTTTCTTCTTTTCTGATAAAGGCATTTAGGGCAATAAATTTCCCTCTTAGCACTGCCTTTGCTGCGTCCCATAAGTTTTGATATGTTGTGTCTTCATTTTCATTTGCCTCTAGGTATTTACTAATTTCTCTTGCAATTTCTTCTTTGACCCACTTGTTGTTTAAGAGTGTGTTGTTGAGCCTCCATGTATTTATGAATTTTCTGGCACTCCGCCTATTATTGATTTCCAACTTCATTCCTTTATGATCCGAGAAAGTGTTGTGTATGATTTCAATCTTTTTAAATTTGTTAAGACTTGCTTTGTGACCCAGCATATGGTCTATCTTTGAGAATGATCCATGAGCACTTGAAAAAAAGGTGTATCCTGCTGTTGTGGGATGTAATGTCCTATAAATGTCTGTTAAGTCAAGTTCATTTATAGTAATATTCAGGTTCTCTATTTCTTTATTGATCCTCTGTGTAGATGTTCTGTCCATTGATGAGAGTGGTGAATTGAAGTCTCCAACTATTATGGTATATGTGTCTATTTCCCTTTTCAGTGTTTGCAGTGTATTCCTCACGTATTTTGGGGCATTCTGGTTCGGTGCGTAAATATTTATGATTGTTATGTCTTCTTGTTTAATTGTTCCTTTTATTAGTATATAGTGTCCTTCTTTGTCTCTTTTAACTGTTTTACATTTGAAGTCTAATTTGTTGGATATTAGTATAGCCACTCCTGCTCTTTTCTGGTTGTTGTTTGCATGAAATATCTTTTCCCAACCTTTCACTTTCAACCTATATTTATCTTTGGGTCTAAGATGTGTTTCCTGTAGACAGCATATAGAAGGATCCTGTTTTTTAATCCATTCTGCCAGTCTATGTCTTTTAATTGGGGAATTCAGTCCATTGACATTTAGAGTTATTACTGTTTGGATAATATTTTCCTCTACCATTTTGCCTTTTGTATTATATATATCATATCTGTCTTTCCTTCTTTCTACACTTTTCTCCATGTCTCTCTCTTCTGTCTTTTTGTATCTGACTCTAGTGCTTCCTTTAGTATTTCTTGCAAAGCTGGTCTCTTGGTCACAAATTCTCTTAGTGACTTTTTGTCTATAAATGTTTTAAATTCTCCCTCATTTTTGAAGGACAATTTTGCTGGATATAGGAGTCTTGGCTGGCAGTTTTTCTCTTTTAGTAACTTAAATATATCATCCCACTGTCTTCTAGCTTCCATGGTTTCTGCTGAGAAATCTACACATAGTCTTATTGGGTTTCCCTTGTATGTGACGGATTGTTTTTCTCTCGCTGCCTTCAAGATCCTCTCTTTCTCTTTGACCTCTGACATTCTAACTAGTAAGTGTCTTGGGGAACGCCTATTTGTGTCTAATCTCTTTGGGGTGCGCTGCACTTCTTGGATCTGTAATTTTAGGTCTTTCATAAGAGTTGGGAAATTTTCAGTGATAATTTCTTCCATTAGTTTTTCTCCTCCTTTTCCCTTCTCTTCTCCTTCTGGGATACCCACTACACGTATATTTGTACGGTTCACATTGTCCTTGAGTTCCCTGATACCTTGTTCAAATTTTTCCATTCTTTTCTGGATAGTTTCTGTTTCTTTTTGGAGTTCAGATGTTTCATCCTCCAAATCACTAATTCTATCTTCTGTTTCTTTAAATCTGTCATTGTAGGTATCCATTGTTTTTTCCATCTTTTCTACTTTATCTTTCACTTCCATAAGTTCTGTGATTTGTTTTTTCAGTTTTTCTATTTCTTCTTTATGTTCAGCCCATGTCTTCTTCATGTCCTCCCTCAATTTATCGATTTCGTTTTTGAAGAGGTTTTCCATTTCTGTTCGTATATTCAGCATTAGTTGTTTCAGCTCCTGTATCTCATTTGAACTATTGGTTTCTTCGTTTGACTGGGCCATATGTTCAATTTTCTGAGCGTGATCCGTTATCTTCTGCTGTCGTCTGGGCATTTAGTCAGATTTCCCCGGGTGTTCGTCCCCACAGGTTGAAAGATTTTTCTGCGCAGTCTCTGGGTTCTGTTCTTCCTATCCTGCCCAGTAGGTGGCGCACGTGGCACACGCCTGTCTGTGGGTTCCACCAGCGAAAGTTGCTGTGGGTCCCTCAACTCTGGAAAACTCTCGCCGTAGGGGAGGTTCGGCAACCGAAGCGTCTTGGAAGAATGCCAGCCGGTCCGGGGTTCCAAACGCGGGGAGGGTCGCCGGCTGTCGCAGCACAGGAGAGCGTCCGGCCAAATTAGCTAGTCGGCCCGGGGCACCAAGCGTGGCGGGAGGGCGCCAGCTGTCGCAGCCCGGGAGAGTGCACTGCTCCCAGCCGACGGGGGAGTCACGTGTTTGGAAGGGATCCCCCGGTCACTGTTCTCCGCAGTCTGGGGATTTCCGACCCAACTATCTCAGTTGTTCCGGGGGGCCTCATGTGGTGGGGGCACCAGCCGCCGCGGCCTAAGGGGACCGCCTGTCCAATTCTACCAGCTGGCCTGGGAAGGTGGAAGGGAGGGACTCCGGTCGCTTGCTGTCCCACCCAGGAAAGCCCGTGCCCCTTGGTGATCTCACCGGAGCTGGTTCTCCCAGATAGTCAGCCGTTCCAGGATGGGGTACGCTGTCCCTTTGATCTCCCTCATGGCTCCGGGAGCTGCTCTGTATTATCTCCACTCCCCCAGTAGTTGTTCTGGAGGAGGAAAGGTGAGGGCGGCAAGGCTGTCAAGGCTGGTGGCGGAGGAGCACGGTGAAGGCGGGGGAAGAGGGCACCGTGTTGGTTGGAGAGCAGCCGGAGCAGGAGGGGGAGGAGGGGGGTAGGGAGGTCGGGCGGCTCGGCTGCTGCGGGGCGCGTGCGCCGCGCGGCGGTCCGGCGGAGAAAGAGAGGGGGTAGGGAGGTCGGGCGGCTCGGCTGCTGCGGGGCGCGTGCGCCGCGCGGCGGTCCGGCGGAGAAAGAGAGGGGGTAGGGAGGTCGGGCGGCTCGGCTGCTGCGGGGCGCGTGCGCCGCGCGGCGGTCCGGCGGAGAAAGAGAGGGGGTAGGGAGGTTGGGCGGCTCGGCTGCTGCGGGGCGCGTGCGCCGCGCGGCGGTCCGGCGGAGAAAGAGCTAATATAAATCTTTTTCCCATTGCAGCTTGAAGCATTTATCCTAATTCCTATTATTACATTCACTTTTTGCTTTTATTCTTGTATTTTCAACCATATTCATATCAGTTCCATTTCTCCTATGTTCTAGTCTTCCAAGATTGACTCTATGTGTGCCCCTTTTATTTGAATCCCTATTCAGTTCTGAACAAACTCCCTTATATTCTTGATCAAGACCATTTCTTCCTCTTGCAAAATCTAGCTAAACCAAAATTACCATGTGACATTCAATCTTTTCAAAGTTTATTGCTTGCCTCTTCCCTGCATTCCAACCCCTTCCAGCAACTCAAAGGCTAGGATCTATTTATTCATTGCTCCCCAATGGGTTTTAAACCCACTGTCTGTTTTATTATCTTTTAAGTGTCTGTTCTCCTTTTATTTGTGGTAAAATCACCTGCCTAATGGTAATTGCTTCACTATTCTTAAATGTCCAGGAACATTCCAGTGTCATATTTCCTCAATCTCAGTATCCACTAGTGCCACTGTGCTAGTTTGAGGCTGCTATGTTACCCAGAAAAGACATGTCCTTTTACTGATCCTGTGGGGACAGCCATGCTTCTTTTAACCTTAATTCAATATTGTGGGCTGGAAACTTTGGTTGGATTATTTCCATAGAGAAGTGACACACCCAATTGTAAGCCTTTTAATTAGATGAAAATGTGACTCCATCCAATAAGAGTGGGTCTAGGTTCATTTACTGGAGTCCTTTTAAAGAGGAAACATTTTGGATAGCTCAGAGCCAACAGAGATGCCTGGAGAAGAACCCAGAGCTGTATCCCAGAGGAGCTAAGTGAAGGCCCACAGAAACTTAGAGAGGAAACCACTGGCATCAGAAGCTGAAAGCAACAGAACTGGGAGCAAGGACCAGCAGATACCAGCCATGTGCCTTCCCACATGACAGACAGCAGCCCTTCTTGAGTCAAGGTATCTTTTCCTAGATGACTTAGTTTGTACTTTTTTGTGCCTTAGAACTATAAACTTGTAATGTAATAAATCCCTTTATAAAGGCCATTCCATTTCTGATATATTGCATTTTGGCAGCTTTACCAAACCAAAACAACCACCTTTTATTTCTTATTACTTGTAAAATTACTCCATTTCCAGAATCTCAAAATCTGATGTTCTCTTTCACATCTTTCACTCAGCAGATTTTTTTTTTAAATCTACCATGTACTATGTTCCAGATATTATGTTAGATCCCAAGTATAGCATGGTACCTGCCTTACTAGGCTCCAGGTCTATTCTTTCCCAAAGAATGCACTTTTCAGCCTCATCGTATCATCTAGTCCCTTAACACTCATTATTCACCTAGTATATTGGCATCATTCTGCTTGAGTTGACTTAACTTTATGATGAAATATTTTAGAAATAAACAACATTGCAAATGAAGGATCTGAATCTTCCAACATACCCATCTAACTAATCTAATATTCTAGGTTATCCTCACAGAACTCCTAAATCCCGAGTATTGGTGTCAAAATCTATCTGCAAAATAATGCTGACTTAATATATCACAATTTATTCCTTGGCTTGGAAATTCCACTATACATCCATTATTGCAATATCATTAACATAAAAGCATAAGAGAACAAGATAAAATAATTACACCAAGATATAGAACTATGGCTTTGTCTCAGGAACAACACAGGAAAGTGTCTGAGCTCCAGAATTGGGGGAAAATGATAGCTGGACCAGCAGCCAGATTGATATGAATGGACTGATGCCTCATATACTTCTCTTCAGTAAAGAATAATTCCAGAATCAGGCACAGAGTAAGCTCACAATTTGAGGTGGATATGTATGAGATCTTTATTATCTGATCACCCAGCCCACAAAATTTCACATCCTTATCTTTATTGCTAATTTTAACCTTAAGTACATACCACCTCTTATGTACTCGTATCCATATGCACTGTTTCGTATGAATATGACTTGTATTCCTATATATTATATATACTTCTGGAAGGCAGGGTTTGTATTTTACATTTCAGTTTTATCCCTCTTGATCTCCAGCTGCACAGCTGAAGTCACTAGATACCTAATAAGTGATGGAAAAAACTAGACTGATAGAATGAACAAATTTGCTCCATTTGGTTATCTTTTATAGGAATCCCTATATTATGTCTCTCTTGTCAATGACTCTATGCATTCCTGTTCATAATATTTTTGAAAATGAATCATACATAGAGTAGAAATAATTCCTATGTGTAAGAAACATGTTATAGCATGATATATACATATATGGATATATATAAATATAAAATAAATAATATGTCCACCAATATTAACATTCTGCCACCTTTGATGTTTCTTTCTCTCTCTCTCTGTCTCTCTCTCTCTCCCTTCCTTTCTTTCTTCCTTCCTTCCATCTATCCATTCATCCATATCAATCCATCAATCTATTTTCTGAAAACTCGAGTGTAGGCTGTATATATTGTGCTCCTTGAACTCTTAATACTGCCAGGTACATTTCCTAAGAACAAGGATATTCGCTGATGTAACCATCATAAGTACAGTTAATCAAATTCAAGAAATTTAACATTAATATGAAACTTATATTCCATTTTTTCATATGTCCCAATAATCTCCTTTTGAGCCATTTTCCTCCCTCGATAGATCCTTTCCAGGATCACATTTTGCATTTAATTGTCATTGTCTCTTTAGTTGCTCTTTCTTTTTAGTTTAATTGGAGGAACATTGATACAATATATACTTTATCCATCTCAGACACTCCCAAGCATACCATTTACTGGGATAATCACATTTACAATGCTGTGATATACTCACCACCTTTCTTTACTAAAACTTTTCCACCACATCAAACAGAAATTCTACTCCCATTGAGCATTAATTTCTTATTCCCCATGCCCCTCATACCTGTCAAACAGTACTCTACTTTCTGTCTCTTATGAGTTTGCATATTCTCCAATATTTTCTTTGTTGTTACCATGGGGTTAATTTTAACATCCTAAATCTTATAGCAATCTTGTTTGTTACCAATTCAATTTCAAAAACACAAACTATGTTCCTACATTCCCTTGGTCCACCACTACTAGGAAACTTTTGTCACAAATTACATGTTTATATATAAAGAGGCCAAACCACTGATACATCATTACATTTTATGCATTTTCCTTTAAGGGGTAAAAAGTGAAGTTACAAATTAAATGCGCAATAGTATTAGCATTTATATTTACCCATATTTTATCCTCACTGGATCTCTCTTCAAGAGATCTCTCTTTCTCTTGAAGATTGAATCATGTCTCCCACAAAAAGCATGTTCAGGTTCCAACCCTTAGGGTTTTGATATTTGTAAATAGGAACATACAAGATGTTACTAGTTAAGGTGTGCCTAAACTGAATGAGGGCAGGCCTTAATCCAATATGGATAAAGTCCTTATAAGCACAGAAATTGGATGGTGACAGAGAAGTAATGGGGTGCAACTAGTAGCTGTAAGTCAGTGGAATAGAAAAGAGTGGATATCACCTTGCCATTGCCAGACGATAGAAAAGCCAAAGAACACCAAAGATTGCCAGTCACCCCAAGAAGGAGGAAGCCTAGCCTGTAAAACCTTGAGCCAATAAATTCCTGTTGGTAAGCCAGCACACTGCATGGTATTTTTTTTAGGAGCTTGGAACTAAAACATTACCCTTACTGGAGATCTTTATTTCTTTTTACAGCTTTGATCTATTTTCTATTGCCCTTTCCTTTCGACTTACAGAACTCTCTTCAGCATCTCTTGTAGTCATAGTCTAGTGGTGATGAACACCTCAATTTTTGTTTATCTGGGGATGTTTTAACCTTTCCCTCATTTTTGAAAGACAGTTTTGCTGGATATAGAATTCTTGGTTGGCAATATTTTTTGTTTTCAGCACTTTAAATGTCATCCCACTGCCTTCTTGCCTCCATGGTTTCCATTTAAATGTATTGAGGCTCCCTTGTATGTGACATGTTGCTTCTCTCTTCAGGCTTTCTTTATCTTTGGCATTTAACAGTTTATTATAATGTCATGTGTTCTAGATCTATTTGAGTTTATCATGTTTAGAGCTCATGGTGTCTGGATGTATATATTCATGTCTTCTATTAAACTTGAGAAATTCTCAGCCATTATTTCTTTGAACTTTCTCTTTGCCCCTTTCTCTCTTTCTTCTCCATCTGGGACTTCCAGAAACTTTGTATACTTAATGTCATCCCATAAATTGCTAAGGGGTTCACTAGATGACTCCAGTGGTTTTATATTCAAGTTCACTGATTCTTTCTTTTCCAAGCTCCAATGTGTGATTGAAATTCTCTAGGTGACTTTTAATTTCTATTACTGTGGTCTCTGGCTTTGTTTGGTTGTTTTTTATAATTTCTAACTCACCACTGATATTCTCTTTTGTTCATCTTTTTTTCTTTAATTACTTTTTGATCTCTGTCTATGTTTTCCTTTAGATCTTTGAACATATTTAAATAATTTTTAAGATTATTTTTCTAGTATGTCTCAGATCTGATCTTCTACACTGATGGTTTCTAACACTTTAATCTTCTCCATCACTTGAGCCTTCACTTTCTGATTCATTGTATGATTTGTAATCTTTCCTTGAAACCTGACATTTTGAAATTTCAATGTGTTATCACTGGAATCTAGACTCTGAGGTATTTGAGGCATTTGTTCCTGAAACTTTTACCCAGCTTGAATGTCATGACTTACTAAAAAAGAAAGGAGAAAAGGAAACAGTTTTCCTAGTTTTTTTTTTTTTTAATACATGGGCAGGCACTGAGAATCGAACCCAGGTCCTCTGACATTCCAGGCAAGCGTTCTTGCCTGCTGAGCCACCGAGGCCCACCTGTTTTTCTAGTTTTTGTTGATTAACCTGTGCAAGTGCTCTCCTTCAAAACTTATCCATAAAATGAGTTTAAAACTGCCTCATGAGGAAATTTCTGAATATAACTACTAAGAACAATCTATAGTCAGAAGAAGAATCTTATTTTCCATCTGAGAATTCATACTGAAGAGTCACAAGTGTCATCACTATAAGAAAGTCTTCTGTGATAGACCATGACCTGTCATCTAAAGAGTCATATTTGAATCTGACCTCACTTGAGCTTTACTCTACATGTGAGAAAGCATTCAGAGACATACCCCCTGGTTATTATGAATCAATAAACACCTCCAGTCACTGATTTATACTGGAAAACCAACTGAGGGATATTTTCTAAAAAAGAGAGCAAGAGAGGAGGAGGAGGAAGAGATGGTATAGAAGAAAATAAGAAAAAATCAAACGCTCCCATGAAGGAGTCTCAACACCTTTCTTTGACTTTTATATATATTCACTCCTATCATGTGTGAGGGGGGTTGGAAAGTTTAACTTTTAACAAACAGTTATTGAAAGTTTTCTTTGTTCCAAACATTTCTAACCCTGAGGAGCATAATTCTTTGTGAGCAATATGGAGGCTTGAGTCATGAAATACTTGAAACCATAAGAAAGTAGAATACTGAAAATGCCACAATGTGACATTTATCTCCTATTTTATATCTAAGGAGAGAGGATCAACATGTGGATGACCATATTCTACTGTGTCATTTAGACTGTTTAAGGTTTAGTTTTTATTAAAATAAACCACACAAAAAAAGAATACCTCATGCCAAAGCACAGGGGCCTCACTCATCCTTTCTGTGCATGGGTCTTCACTTGGACATACACATGTGACCTGGGAGTTACCCTATTTACACGGCACAATGTCCCCTCTACCCTATTATGCTGGTTTGAAGCTAATATATTCCCCAGAAAAGCCAAGTTCTTTAATCCTAATTCAACATTGCTGGGTGGTATCTTTTTTATTGTTTCTATAGAGATGTGACCCACCCAATTGTGGGTGGTAACTTTTGATTAGATGGCTTCCATGGAGATGTGTCTCCACCCATTCAAGAGGGAGATGTTTAATGGAACCCTTTAAGAAAGAACCATTTGGAAAGAGCCCACAGTGCCAACAGAATTCACAGAGCCCTCACAACCAGAGACCTTTGGAGATGAAGAAGGAAAATGCTCCTGGGGGAGTTTCATGAAACAAAAAGCTGGGAGAGAAAGCTAGCAGACATTGCTATGTGCCTTTCCAGCTAAGAGAGAGAGAGCATGAACATCATCATCAGCTTTCTTAGGACAAAGCATCTTTCCCTGGCTGCTTTAGTTCAGACATTTTTATAGCCTTGCCTTAAGTTAGATATTTTCATGGCCTTAGAAGTATAAACTTGCAACTTAATATATCCCCTTTCTAAAAGCTGTTTCTTTTCTGGTATATTGTATTCCAGCAGCTTACAAACTAAAACACCTAAGAAATTATTTCTTCACGGTCCCAGGCACTGCAGTGAATCCAGCAATTCCTTGGCCCAGGCAATCTAGGATTTGACTGGCCTCCTACAGTGTTCTGTAGGAGAGCTCTGTGAGCTACCTTCTACATGCAGGGCAAGTTCTTGAATGGTTAACCTTTAATTAACATCCAGGTTCAGTGCCTCAAACCACCACCAGAAAGACTGGGCCAAATATCCATGCTTCTACATTCATTTGCATGAATGTTATTCTGCTCCCTCTTGAACTCGGTCCAGGGACCCACACCAAGATGACGGGCCAACTGTGCAAAGCAGGTGAGGGCATGAAGAAGTGGCTACTATGGTTTAATGAGATCCTACCACTTTTAAGTTGACTGTTTTATTGATTTGGGGCTCACCTTGTTACTACAATCCTTTACCTGTTTTCTGGAGCTTTTAAAATGATATTTATGACAGTTTTTCCTTTTTGTTCAAAAATTCTCTGGGTGGATTGAGCACTGAATATGCCATCCCACTGCACCATTTTGAACCTGATGGGGCCATATATGCATCTCTCACCACCCTCTACCACAGTCTAGGAATCATTATCTAGCCTCCATATTGGAAGATTTTGTTTGATTTATTATTCACCTTTTTCATTTTCATTTGTGCATTTCATTTTGAAAGTAGGCAAGTAAAACTCTAAAATAACATTCTCAGACTTGGAGAATATTTTCCTCCCTGCTTCTTTTATTACCAGATCTCTCCATCACTCCAACATAATCATGGTGTGCAATCAAGTACCCCTTCCAACATCAGTCCTATGCAAGAGTTAGGTTAGTATGTACCGTTAGTACCTGCAGTGTGAGAGATCATTTCATGATAACATTTAAAAGAGCTAAATCAGCCCAAATGTGATATGCTAAAAAAAGAAAAAGAAACAACTTAAATTCAATTTTGGTTATAGTACACCATCTGAAAACCAAATGGCAGTGAATGCACTTTCCACATGAACATAGATTTTTGCATTTCTTAACAGAATTCAGTGAATCTTGGTAGATGTGAAGCTGTAGTAGGAATTTCACACACTGAAAAATATCAGAATCACAGAATATACTTTCCTGTACTATATGGGCACAGATGGTTATTGGAATATACCAAGGAATCATCAATTCAAATTACTGATTTGGAAGAATCTAACAATTGGTGTTCAGGATTATTTAGTCTTGGAAACAAAACTATTTCATTGGTAATCTGGACAATGAGATAGAATGATTATTAATTCTTGAGATCATACAGGCCTTAGGAGAAATTAATCATATTTGAATAAAAAGTTATCTTGAGAAACTGGAGATATAGCCAAGAACAAATGAGAAATTCTAGGAAGAAAAATGAATGATGCTACAGTTTTGAAGGAACAATGAACTTGAGAAAGAAAATGTGGAGAAAAACAACAACCAGATCTCAAAATGTATTAGCCATTCAGAAATGCAGTTAAAGGTATGTATTGGAGAAATACATACTGGACATCAATGTTATATAAGTCATTGATATAGAGAAAGCTGGGATTGATGTCCAGAAATGTGGAGTTGAGGAAGGTTGAAATGTGGAGTTGAGGAAGTATGAGTTTGTGACCTACAATCAATCATACCCTGATTAATATACTGGCTGGATTTCTGGACGTCACAATAAAGGAGGTAGGGAGGACATTAAAATAATTGAGGAAAGCTCTAGTGATACATGGGTTATACCTAATGAGTATATTTGAGGACAAATTTAAGAGCTTGAGATTATTCATCTTGCAACGAAAGATGTAAATATGTAGGGTTTTAAATTGTTTTGCCAAAGTGATTATTAAGATTTTTTAAATTTCCATTCAGAAAGAAACTAAGAAAGTATGCTCAAGTTAATGCATGAATGATTTGAGAGAGACAAAAGTAATTTTTTTTTTAGACAAAGAATATTGATGTACCTAATGAAATCCTGACGTTTACTCTTATTCCACACAAATTAAAGGCAGGAGAGATTTTCATTTTTCTTGGATTTATAAGAGTAAACTTCTTAAAAATTTTAGAATTTCTGAATCTCTAAAGACAATGAGGTCCCTAGAGGAATTTACTCATGTCTAGAGAAGTAAAGTGTGTCGTCAGATACATAGCCATGAACTGAATAAGAAGCTTAAACACCTTGGGCAGGAGACAACCTAGTATACAAGATGTCCTCTGACATTTTCACCTCTATGTCACTAAAGCACAAAGTATGTTATATGCTTAGTGCAAGAGGTGATTTGTAGGCACTAAGTGTTCACAAAGACAAGATTGAAGAGCCTCCTGACCATGGGGCAATAAATCATTTTCCACAGCCAAATGTGGTATACCATGAGATGCCCCCACCCTTATTAAAAAAAGGATGGCACTGGGTGATGGTGGCTACACTTAGCTGACAGTTCCTGAGTGAACTGGTATGATGTCTGTTGTTAATGACAGCTAATTTTCACTCCAAAAAATCCTCACTAAGGTTGGTAATTAAAACCGCTAAAAAGCAATCAAACATGGAGTACTCCACCTGCTTCTCTTTTCTTTGTAAGAACCCCACAGGGGTTTAAAAGATCCTATATTGTCCAAGATTAAAGTTGAACTACACTATTTTTCTGAATTTTATCAAAAGACGACAAATTATTAGGTTATATATACACTGTCCTATAAGGGGAACACCCTAAGTTGGAGGTACATGGCAATAAAAAGTTTTCAAAATGGGGGTTGTATCCATTAATTAGATGGGCAATGGATTTAGTAGAAATGGTTATGCATTTTTTAAAATAATGGAATGGAGTGGAATGGAATGGGATGGAATAGGATGGAACACAAGAAGGGACAGTAAAGGGAGAAGTGAGGAGAAGAAGAAAGGTATAAAGTATATCACATGTAGTAAGACTACCAATTATTTTGTTAAATTTTTGCTTCAGTTTTATATTTATGTTGGGGGCTATGGGTATAGTTGTGAATATGCATAAATGTAGTATATCATAATATAAATGCATTTCTTTCTATGGGTTCTTGTATGAAATATAAAATCCACTTGTCTAAGAGCTCAACAATGTCTTCATCATGATATCATCAGCCCCTTTATAAGGGGCCATCTCTGAGCCTATGCAACACCCACGGCAGTGGGAATAAACAAATTTATCAAGCACCAGATGTTTCTAAAATATGTAGACACTTCTCAGCATGTTGACAAAATATCTAAATGTCTGCTTGTTTATCTCCCTTCTCTTCTGGATGTTTACTTTAATACAACATAACCATAAGTTTTGTCTCAGCAGTGTCAAATTCTAGCACCAATTTTATTTGCATTCTTAAATAACAAAATATGCTTATTTAACCACTTAAACTAAACCATTTACTTCCTAAATAAGAATAAAAGAGAATTAAACATGCATTAAAAGCAAAATTTTATTAAATGAGTAGTTAAATTCAAAGAGAAGTTCAAAAACTGCACAAAGAACCACAAGTTAAACTAATGTTCACAATAGGGTACTGATTTCTAAATAATGATATTGTGATGTGCAATATATGGAAACTGAGAGAAACTGAATTCCCTCAACATCAATTACACTTTTACTATATGTAGTTTCAAGTTGTGATCTTTTTCCTATCACCCTTTATGAAAGCATTCCAATCCATGAGCTGAGATCTGCATTAATAAGAAAGATAAACATCCTGAGATGTTTATAAACATACTGAGAAACATATGTACCCCAGAAAGGCCATATTTTAATCCTGGTCCAATCTTGTCAGAGCAGCCATTTTTTTTAATCCTGATTCAACACTGTAGGTTGGAAACTCTTGATTAGATTATCTCATGGAGATGTGACACACCCAATTGTGGGTGTGATCTTTTGATTAGATGGAGATGTGTCTCCCCCCATACCATGGGAATCTTGATTAATTTACTGGAATCTTTCAAAAGAGGAAACATTTTGGAGAGAGTCAAGAAATCACAGAACTGACAGAAACTTCAGAGCACAGCTGATACAGATGCTGATATTTGCAAAAACAGAGACACAGATGTTTGGGGATGCTTGGAGCCCAGCAGACATTGCCATAAGATGTTAAGCAAGCCAGAACCTGGAGAGAGTCAAGGGAAGCCAAGAGACAAAGGCCAGCCCTAGGGAAGCAAAGTGAGAAACCCCAAAAGAACAGATGCTGAAAGCAACGGAGTCTAGGAGCAAAGGTCCAGCAGATGCCAGCCTTGTGACCACCCCACTGACAGAGGTGTTCCTGACCCATTCACTTTTCTCAAGTGAAGGTAACCTCTTGCTGGTGCCTTAATTTGGACACTCTCACTTCCTTAGAACTATAAACTTGTAATGTATTAAATCTCCTTTATAGAAGTCATTTCAATTTGGGTATATTGCATTCTAGCACTTTACAGACCAAAGCATCTAAGGATAAATTTTACCAAGAATGTCGAATACTTTTATAGAAAAAGATATTTCCTGCTTATGGACTAGGAAACTTAATATCATTAAGATATCAGTACTACCCAAAGCAATGTATAGATTTAATGCAATCCCAATAAAAATTCCAACCACCTTCACAAAAATGGGGAAAAAAACTAATCATCAAATATATATGGAGGGGCAAGGACTTCAAATATCCAAAAACATCCTGAAAAGGAACATGGTTGGAGGACCCATACTTCTTGATTTTAAAACCTATTACAAAGACACAATAATCAAAACATTATTAGCAAAAGGACAGACATAACTATCAATGAAATAAAACTGAGAGTTCAGAAATATATCCACACTTCTATGACCAACTGATTTTTGACAAGGATGCCAAATCCTTCAAAGAAGATATAACAAATGACCAATAAGCATATAAAAATATACTAACCATCATTAGCCATTAAGGAAAGGCAAACCAAAACCACAAAGTGATACCAGTTCATACCCACTGGAATGGCTCTTATTTAAAAAAATGCAAGTATTGATGAGGTTGCATAGAAATAAGAATCTTTGTGCATTATTGTTGGGAAAGGAAATGGTGCAATCAGTATAGAAACAGTTTGTAAGTTTCTCAAAAAGTTAAAAAAGAGGAGACATATAACCAACTCTCAAAGATTTAGAAAATAGATAGAAGATGGACTGATGGAAGATGGAAGTTATGGACAGACAGACAGAATGAATATAAATGTGTCAAAATGTAAAAAGTTGGTGGATATGGTGAGGAAGTATATTTAAGTTCTCTGGAAGAGTTTTGTATTAGTTTTATAGCTGTCCTATCAGTTTGAAATTGTTTCTAAATAGTTTTAAAAATGATAATCACTTAGATTTTAAAGGTACTTTTAGTCTGAATTTCTGACATTTGGGGAAAAAATAAAACAAGAATTTCTTTTTCCCCTTATTCCATGACTTCTGCACGTGATCTACTGAAATTCCAATTTTTCGTTTATGTGTCCTAATTTCCAAAAAGTGAATCTATGAGAGAATATTTTAGTTTGCTGAATTTGCCAGAATGCAATACACCATAGATGGATTAGCTTCTATAAAGGGGATTTATTTAGTTACAAATTTACAGTTCCTTGGAGGAAAGGCAGCTTGCTTTGAATAGGTTTCTCTGTCACATGCGAAGGCACAAGAGATGTCTGCTGGCCTTCCCTCCCAGCTTCTGGGTTCAAACAGCCTTCCCCAGGGTGATTCCTTCTCCATCTTTAAATGTTCAGGACTGAGCTGGCCCTGAGTTCTGAGCTGAACTGAGCTGGGTTGGACTGCTGAGCTGGGCTGGGCTGCTGAGCTGTACTGGGCTCTCTTTTGACCTCTCTCTTTTAAGCCTCCAGCTAATTAAATTAAATGTCACTTATTGCAGATGGCAGTCCCCTTAGCGGACCATGATATCATCGGCCACAGGTGAAATTCACACCCTGGTGATTTAAGTCCACACCAACAGAATAACTTGGCATCCTCACCTGGCCAAGTTGACACCAGGACTGTAACTACTACTGTGCTCAGGTTTTAAGGCATATTTTTCATGCATTTTTCCCCCTATGATTCAGGGTTGCTGTGAATTGAGTTTGCTTTGTCTAAAGAACACATTAGCAGAGCAAGAACAATGTTCAACAAAGAATGAATTTGACTAATCTAGAAGCTTCATTCCTGAGCCCCTTGTTGAGGTGTGTCTTCTGGTAAGGTATGGATTTCTAGGACTAAATAAATATAAAAATTGACATAAAAAATTGAAGTAGTCATTTGCTGTTTTCTTAGTCTGAATTTTAGGACCAGATTTAAAAAAAAAAAAAAAACAGAGATGGTGTCTCATTACGTAAACAATATAGGATGAATCACCTGATCATTTTTCTGCATTAATAACATCACTAGTCTAAAATATTCTGGGTATTGGATATTTGTGGAAATTTGCACAATCATCTTGTCAATATCCAGTCACAGCAAGTTTTGAAACAAGCTATTTGTAGTAAATGCCTCACATATATGTGTTGGTTGATGAGTTTTCCCACTTGGGAGAGTAGCTTCAAACCATTCTAGAACCTCTGGTTGGTTCCACTACTTATCACTATGGAAAAATTGTGTGATTCACTTAGGAAAACTTCTTTCTGAAATGTTGCTTTTCAGTACCAAGGGGAATATTAGGATTCATCTTTAAAATAACCTTTGAATAGGCTTTCTACTAAGACAGGAAATAAATATAAACAAGAGTTCCCAGATAAGACACTGCAGATATGTCTGGAGAGTCTCAAGAAAAGATGCCCAAACTACAGAGAAATGCCACCACTAAGGGCTCCTCATGCTCCTTTCCCTATCCTATTTGCCTGGGATCACTCTCTAGAGTCCAGTCTCAGAGTTTATCCATATCCTGGGGCTATTCTATGAGATGGGTTTTATTCTGATTTCTGTGTCAATAAAATAAATCTCAAGAGAGACTGAGTAGTTTGTGTTCTAATGAACATGGAGGTCAATTTTTATTCAATCTGAGACTTGTTCTTCTATTACTTTACCAAAACTAAAAAAGAGAGAAGAAAAAAAAAAAAATTGAGCAGCAAAGCACTTGGGATAGATAAAGCTTGGAAGTATCCCAAGCGGCAGTATTTTCTATAGAGCTGTTCTATCTCACATGATTCTCTCCAAGCTATTTTATTATCTACACTAAAAAGCCAGCAAAGGCAGCTGCTGCTCTTTAGACCCTGGCATTCTCTGCTCAGCCCCCATCTCCACATCACCCTGCTGCAGGCTACAGGCAGAACTGAGGATGTCAAGCAATACCCCACTGATCTGGAACATATTCCAGGGTCTCAGAAAGCATCTCCATGCACAATAAAAACATCGTTCTTGGGTGGAGACTCACTTTCCTCCTCCAGGGAGAGATGAGCATTTGTAATAGCTTTTCAGTTTGTTTCATCAACTTTACCCTCAACTAAACTAAAAGCACTTGTATTATAACTTTTCTATCAAAATTTTATCTCTAATGTATTCATAAAAAATCATGAAAAACCACAGAGATTCCTAAAAAGCTCAGCTATCAATAAGAACAAAAACTTTGACAACTAAACAATTCATGTCTTTAAAGGAGTGGGCACAGTGCTAAGCAAAGGACTATCTATTTAGAACATCCGCATTCATAATGTTTTATTACATTGACTAAAGCAGAAACTTTACTTCTCTAATGGACTAGCAGGCAAATGACCGCCAGCATGGGATAACATTTGAAGAGACCTGAGATTTGTATCGGCTTCCTAAACACAGTCCAAAACCGGGTCTGAGACTCATCACACACCCAGGCTGTCTTTTACAGGAAGCCAGCCCTGATATGCTTGAGGGAAAAGTGAATTCTGCATAATAGGAAAAGATACAGGTCCCCGTTGTTCCTGAGGACAGAACCAGCTGCAAACCCCAGTGGACCTCTGGGCTTTGATAAAGGATAACAGCTTCCACTTGCTGTCACCCCTACCCTGCTTCTTCTTCCTCTCCCACCAAACTGCAGTTTCTGGAAGCCCAGAGTCAATTATGACAAGGGCAGACACCAAGAACAACAACAGCAAAAATATGTTAATGATGCTCTCAATACAGCTAGTTCTCCAAATCCATTTAATTATCTGTGCCTTTTCTCCTGATTTCCATGACTTCAGGACGTTCTTTATCAAGTGCCCCATAATTAATCAGGCACCAGGCTTGGCTGTGCTAATGAGACTCTATTTACAGCACCCCTCCCCCAAGCTTTTCTCCACCCCTAAATCTCACTCTTACTGTCTAATGTCATCTTTTTCTTTACCTTCCTACAGTGGTCTAGGTGATTTTGAAATGATCCAGTCTTAACTGGAAGACAGCTCCTCCCGATAGTTATATGGAGAATTAACATGTAAGTGATGCCAGCTCCACTCTAGTTTATCTATCATTACACACCTAAAGATAGGAATTACTCTGTTCATAGGGAGTGACTCATAAATCCACTGTCTTTCATTCTTCTTTCCATTTTCTTGAACGCCACCCCCTAAGCTCGTTTCCAATTCAGAGGCCTGATTCTCTACCACATATTTTTATTCACTTTAGGACTGTCTTTCTTTGCTTTCCCAGCTCTTCAAGCTCACGCATTTGTAATTATTTATTCCATTTCCCCTTCTTTTTAGTCCATTTAAACTGGTAATATTTTCCATTCTCTAGGTGAAAATCTTTAAAGATTTGTAGCATCCCTTTCTCAGCTCTTTGTAAAACAGTTTTCCTGCATTTAGCCTTTGATAATGTTCCCCCTGACCTTAATACAACAAACAAAAAAACTTTCTTTTTTTTAATTCTGTCTGTAAGGCATTCTTATCTCTAAATCCTTCTTCTGCCTGCAGTAGCCATGAGCAGACAGAACTGTTTTAAACAAACTGTCCTCTACATCATTCTCACACTCTAGTTAGTCACTGCCTCCACTTTCTGTCTCTGAAGACAGAGTGGCTTTCCTGAAGATAAAACTCCCAAAAAAGTAGCCTGGATAGCAATTAAACTAAGATTCCCTTTCCCATTCTTTTTTCAGGTGCTCCCAGAAATAAAAGAGCAAGCACACCCTTATGGCTAATAGAAAAGATTACCCAATATATTTATTTTTCACTTTCAGTCTCTTTATCTTTGTGTTAAAAAGAAAGAAAGAAAAAAAAAAAACCCTGCCATTATCCTTTACCATAATAAAGTACTTAAACTTCAAAAATTCACTCTGAATAATATCAACTCATTACAAGACCAAGGAACTGAGACAAAATAAAGTGAAGTCTCTTGTTTTAAACTCAACTGTTTTTAAGCGATATAGCCCAGTCTTTAGCTTCATTCTCTTTAATCGTATTCCAGGGTTTTTTAGTTATACTCCATGGTTCCATTTTCTGGATAGGATAAATGGACCCCAAAGCTTCATGTCAGCCCCTTCCTATAAGCTATCAAATGGAGTTCCACTTATGAGATATAGAACAGAAATGCTAAAAAAAGAAAAGTGGCTAAAAATATGGTGACTGGTCTGTGAAGCTAACTATGCTCAGAAACAACGTAATACTCCTATCTTCCAGATGCTATGCAATGCCAATGCAAAAGCTAAACTAAAAATATGTATATATGTATATTTATATATATATGTATATGTGGAAAGAAGAGGCAAATAATCTCAAACATCATTTTTCATATTTCAAATGCCAATCCAGAAACTCAATTAAAAATATGTATATATATATTTATATACATGTGGAAAGAAGAGGCAAATAATCTCAAACATCATTTTTCATATTTCATTTATATATGGTTTAATTATAAATTTAGTGAGGATTTGGATATTGATTTTTTACCTCACCAATTTTTTTTTGAGATTAAAACCCCTTGTTCTAGTTTGCTAGCGGCTGTAATGCAATATACCAGAAACAGAATGGCTTTTAAAAGGGGAACTTAATAAATTGGTAGTTTACAGTTCTAAGACCAAGAAAATGTCCCAATTAAAGCAAGTCTATAGAAATGCCCAATCTAAGGCAACCAGGGAAAGATGCCTTGGTTCAAGAAGGTCGATGAAGTTCAGGGTTTCTCTCTCAAGTGAGAAGGCACATGGCGAACACAGTCAGGGTTTCTCTCTCATGTGGAAAGGCACATGGTGAACATGGTCAGGGTTCCTCTCTCACCTGGAAGGGCACATGGCACGCACAGCATCATCTGCTGCCTTCTTTGCTTGGCTTCCTGTTTCATGAAGCTCCCCGGGAGGCATGTTCCTTTTCCATCTCCAAAGGTCGCTGGCTGGTAGACTCTACTTCTCGTGGCTATGTCGTTCTGCTCTGCTGTCTTGGAATCTCCCTCTTTCTCCAAAACATTTCCTCTTTTATAGGACTCCAGAAACTAATCAAGACCTACCGAAATGGGTGGAGACACGCCTCCAGCTAATCCAGTTTAACAACCACTCTTGATTAAATCACATCTCCAGAGAGATTATCTAATTACAGTTTAAAATATTCAATGCTGAATAGGCATTAGAAGAAATGGTTGCCTTTACAAAATGGGATTAGGATTAAAACATGGCTTTTCTAGGGTACATACATTATTTCAAACCAGCACACCCCACAAGCATGAACCTAAAGAAAACTAAAAACAAATTTTCACCCTTAACAAGTGCATTTTGTTTCTGGATATCAAAGCATATTTCCATCGATATTAGTGGGTGCCTGAAGTGTCTTGGAGGCAGGAAAATCCAGATCAATCTCTTGTATAAACTTAAATGCAGACTATTGAACAGAAGTTCATCATTTTAATATAGTCCAATTTAAAAATTTTCCCTTTATGATCGGCATTTTTAAAGAAGTTTTAAAATTTCTTAATTTCTATTAAGACATTTTGCTTTAAAGATATTGCATTGTTTTACCATTCACACTTACAATCTATAATCCAGTTGAAAAAGATGTTTATGTAATGTATAGTTGACAAAGAACACATATCCAAAATACGTAATTAATTCCTAGAAATCAATAAAAGGGAAGTTAAAAGAAAATGAAAATAAAACTTGAACAGCCACTTTATAAAATAGGATATCCAACTATAACACATGAAAAGGTGCACAAATTCTCTAATTACAGGCAAGTTCAAATTAAAACCACACAGTGACACAATAAATATCTACCAAAATGGCTAAAACAGAAAAGGCAGACACTTTCAAATATTGGCAAGCACATGAGGCAGTTGGTACTCTTATATGTGCTAGTGGGAGTGTAAATCAGTACAGTCTTTTTGACAAACTATTTGGCAATAGCTACGAAATATGAACAAATAATAAATATCAACATAATTTCAACCCTATGACCAAGAAAAGCTACTCATTTTGTGATGGGAATGCATACATAGATTCAGCAAAATACAAGTACAGGAATGTTCATGATAGCTCTATTCAGAATAGCATGTACCCTGAAAAAAATCCAAATGTGCATCCATAATAGAATGAATGAAAATGAACAGAATGTGTTCTGTTTGTATAATGAAATACTGTAGAGCAAAGGTACATGCAGCTACATGGATGAACCTTATAGACAAAATGTTGAGCAAAAGAGTACCTGTCATATGCCCCTCCTCCGTTTAAATTTCAAAGCAGGCAAAGAAAACTATGGTGCTAGACAATACTTACCCTTGGGGTGGGTGATGGAGGTAGGGCAGGCAGTGTCTGGGGGGCACAGGACAAATTCTAAGGAATGGTAGTCTTGAACCAGATGGTTGTTACACAGGTATACATTTGTTATTTGTGAATTTTTTTGTATCTATTTTATATAAAGCAAATAAAAATGTACTTAAACTAAAGATAATAGTAAAAATATAATGCAGATTTTACTCTTGCCTTAGAGAAAAAAAGTGTATTGTATGGAGGATAAACATATTTCATCAGAAATTGTATGCAATTATTATTTTTTGACACCTTAAGAAAAAAGCAAGTGAATAAAAAATACGTAAATAAAACCATTCAGTATTTCCTGAATATCTACCATATGCATACCCATGGATAAAGAAGTAGAAACATACCCTTGACCTCAAATGAAGGAAAGTAGCCAGAGAGGACTCTGAGGCTCTTAGAAATGTCTCCAGCAGAAAGAGGAACCATTAGCACAAAGAGGGAAATATGGATGGAGATGTGCTTATTGTTTTGAATATTTTCCAAGTGAGGTGATAGCAAAACATGAAAGTGGAAATATTCAGTATAGATTTCTACATACAGGTACCTTACATCCTTGGTTAGCTTTATTCCTATATATATTTAATTCTTCGAGTTGCTATTGTGAATGGAATTTTTATCCTGACTTATTCTGATTGTTCATTGTTTGTGTATAGAACCACTACTGATTTCTGAGTCTCAATCTTGTACCTTGCCACATTGCTGAATTCATATATTAGCTTTAGGAGCTTTGCTGTGGATTTTTCAGTAGTTTTAGTATATAGAATCATGTCTTCTGCAAATAGCCAATGTTTTACTTCTTTCTTTCCCATTAGGATGTCTTTTATTTCGTTGTCTTGCCTAATTCCTATCACAAGAACTCCCGGTAAAATGTTATACTACTTTGGTGACAGTGGGATCCTTATCTTCTTCCTGATCTTGGAATAATTTCAGTCTTTCAGCATTAAGTAGCATGTTAGTAGTGGACATTTGCTATACACCCTTTATCACATTGAGGATGTTTCATTTTCTTTCTAGTGTTCTAAGTGCTTTTATCAAAAAATTGTGCTGGATTTTGCCAAATACTTTTTCTGCATCAATTGAGATGATCTTTTTTTTTTCAATCTGTTAATGTGTTAATTACACATTAACAGTCAGACTTCCTTATATTGAACAAACCCTATATGCCAGGAATAAATCCCACCTGATCATGGTGTATAATTTGTTTAATAAACTGTTGCATTTGTTTGCTAGTATTTTGTTTAGGACTTCTGCATCTATACCCATAAGAGATATTGGTCTGTAGTTTTTTTGTTGCATCTCCATCTTCTTTGGTGTTAGGGTGCTGTTGGCCTTGTAGAATGACTTAGGTAGAGCTCACTCATCCCCGATTATCTGGAAGATTTTGAGCCGAATTGAAGTTATGTCTTCTTGGAATGTTTGATTAAATTCTCCTTTGAAGCCATCTGATCCTGGGCTTTTTCTTGTTGTGAGGATTTTGATTATTGACTCAATCTCTTTACTAGCAATTGGTTTCTTGCGATATTGTATTCCTTCTTGAGTCAATGTAGGTAGCTTGCGCTACCTGCATTGTCCCCTTATCATTCTCATTTTCATTATCTGTATCTTCTCTTTTTTTCTTTGTCAGTCTACCTGAATATTGGCCAATTTTATTGATCTTTTCAAAGAACCATCTTTTGGTTTTGTTGATTCTCTCTATTGTTTTGTTGTTTTGTTTTGTATTCTATTTCCTTTATCTCTGCTCTAAACTTTGTTATTTCCTTCCTCCTCCTGGTGTGAGGTTTAGTTTGGTCTTCTTTTCTCATTTCTTCCAGTTTTGAGGTTAGGTATCTGATTTGAACTCTTTCTTTTCTAAGCCTTTAGAGCTATAAATTTCCCTCTCAGCACTGCCTTTGATGAATCCCATAAGTTTAGGTAAGCTGTCAAGGTGGTTTGAAGTATCATTCTAAGTCTTGTATTTCCTTATCAATCTTCTATCTAGATATTCTAAATATTATTGAAAGTGGTATGTTAAAGTCTCCTACTATTAATGTTGTACCATCTATTTCTCTCTTCTATTTTGGGGCTCTGCTGTTAGATGAATATATATTTATAATTGCTATGCCTTCTTGTGGAATTAACCCTTTTATCAGAATATAATGAATGTTTTTACTCCTCATACCAGTGTATGATGTTGATGATGATTATTTTGTTTATATTTTGTTATGATGATGATGATGATTATGATTATATGGCGGGGGTCACGTTTCATTATTTTTCCATGTGAGTATCCTGTTATTGTAGCACCATTTGTTGAATTTTTGCTTGGTTGTTTTTTTTTTTGTTTGGTTGTTTGTTTGTTTGTTTGGGAAGTGCACTGGCCGGGAATCAAATCTGGCTCTCCTGCATGGCAGGAGAGAATTTTACCAATGAACTACCCTTGCACCCTGCCTTATACCAGTTTTTAACTTAAAGTTTGCTTTTTCTGACATGAGTACAGCTACCCCAGCTCTCTTTGGGTTATGATAGATATATAATTTTTTCCCAAGCATTCACTTTCAATCTAATTACCTTTAGCTTTTTAAGGTGAGTCTCTTGGGACATGTTTTTTTCTCCATCCTGCCAATCTCTGCCTCATGAGTGGAGAGTTTAATCCATTTGCATTTAAAGTCACTACTGATAATACAGGATTTTATTCTGCCATTTTGCTATATATTTTGTAAATCTTATGCCTTATTTTTTTTTTTTTGGTTCTTCAATTCTTCCATTAATGCTTATTTTCATATTTCTTTGATTTTTTTGTACCATATTGAGTCTCTTCTCTTTTCTATCTGTACATACATATATCCAGATATGTGTGTGTGTGTGTGTGTGTGTGTGTGTGTGTGTGTGTATCTTTTATTTTCCTTGTGGTTACCATGGGGTTAAAACTTAACATCCTAAATAAAGAACACTCATATTTGATGGTATATCAATTTTTGACTTCAATAGCATACATCTTCCTTGTTCCTATAATTCTCCATTCCCCACTTATTTTTATACTTGTTACAAATTGTATCTTTGTATATTGCATGTCCAATGCCAGTGTTTTATCATTATTTTTATGCATTTTCACTTTAGCATTTGTAGGAAGAAAGAAGTTCAGTTATATTAAAAAAATACAACATAATAGTTCTGGCATTTAGAATTACCCAGATGGCTACCTTTACCAGAGGTATTTATTTCTTTATGCCTCTTTGAATTGAACCACTGTCTGGTGTCCTTTCCTTTCAGTCTCAAGAACCCCCTATAGCATCACCAGTAGGGCAGGTCTAACGGTGATAAAGTCCCTGAGATTTTACTTGTCTGGAAATGTATTAATCGTTCCGTCATTTTTCAAAGAAAATCTCGTCAGATATAAAGTTCTTAGTTCAGTGTTGTTTTCTTTCAGCACTTTATATATTTCAACTTACTGCCTTCCTGCCTCCAAGGTTTCTGGTGAGAAATTGGCACTTAATCTAATTGGAACTCTCTTTTAAATAGCACTTTGCTTTTCTCTTACAACTTTCAGAACTTCCTCCTTATACTGGATTCAACAATTTGATCAGTATGTGAAAGGGAATAGTTTTCTTCAAGTTTATCCTATTTGGTGTTCTCTGGTCTTCTTGGATGTATATATTCATATCTTTTGGTTAGTTTGGGAAATTTTCTGTCATTATATCTTTATGTATTCCTTCTGTTCTTTTTTCTCTTTCTTCTTCTGGGACTCCCATAGTATATACTGTTATAAGTCATGGTGTTCTAGATATCTCTTAGGTTATATTTTCTCTTTTTATATTACTTTTCCCTTTCTGCTCCTTAACCTGACTCATTTCAATTGTCTTGTGTTTGAGTTCCCTTGTTCTTTCTTCTGCCAGCTCCAATCTGCTATTGAAACCCTTCTAGGAGTTTTTCATTCCAATTATTGTGGTATTTAACTCCAGGAATTATTTCTTTTTTGAAATTTCTCTTTATTGAGACTTTCATACTGCCCATTCACTGGTTTCCTGTAATTCTTCAGTTTTTTCTCTGTAGTTTCCTTCATATTCTTAAGCATATTGACTGTTTTGTTGTGATATCCTTTAGTTATTTCTCTATAATTTCTTTGAGCATATTGAAGTTTTTTTTTAAGTCTTTGTCTGTTATGTGCACAGTATGATCTTCACTGATGTTTTCTGGATTTTCATTCTCTTCTTTTGAATGGACCATTACTTCCTGTTTCTTGGCTGTTGTCTTGGATGATGGAGGGGCCAAGGAGAGTGCCAGGAGCTTCTTTCATGGCTCCCCAAAGCTGCCTTTTTCTTGTCTTTGCACCTGCCCAGCAAAAGCAATCCTTCAGCTGTTCTCTATAGCTCTGAGGAAGCACACCATCTTTAAGTCTCCTCTACCATCTTTGCCAAAGTGGGTTGGCATGATGACCGCTTTCAGAGGCAGGCCTACAGGGACGTGAAGTAGCAATCAAAAGCAGTTTTCGCTGATTGGACTGCATCCGCCACCCACTGCCCGGCTCTGACCTTGGGGAACTGTATTTCTATGTCCATTTCTGGCAATAGTAAGCTACGCCAAAGACTGGACCCCACGGCTGCCTGCCATGAGAGTGGGGGATGGGCAATGGTAACCACTACACAGGTAACAATTTACTGATATTTTCCACAATTTACCAGCTTATTTCTCTTGCTCTTCCCTGGATGCTGTGTACTGTTCTAACAGACTCCAGAGTTTTGAAATAGTTGATTCAGACATTTTTTGCCAGTTTAATAGTTGTTTTTGTTGAGGGACTAATTCTTGGAGTTTCCTCCTCTGCCATCTTCCTACAATTCCCCACAGCATTCTCCTCTAGGAACTTATCCCACTATAAAGTCCTTCTCTCCATTGCAGTCAATTTCTCACTTTCTGCTGATTTCTTCCAGTATTAGTCTATGACTTTGTCATAAATCTTCCCTTGAAATTAAATATCCCTTTAGCTACCATTTAATAACCATCTCACTCACAAAAAGAAAATTAGGCTCACTCCTAAATCCACTATTCTTACATCTACCATTCTACTGCAAACTATTCTTACTAGGGTCTCTAAACACCAAATATCTGCCAATTTTATTTACATTATTAAACCTTTATCTTATTCTTTATATTAAATGTGTTGACTTTTCCCTTCTTGAAACTCTCTGGTCTCTTGATGTCTGTGACTCTGTATTATCCTGATTGTCCATTTATCACTCTGCAGTCTCTCCCTGTTTCTGTCATAGATCACTTTTCCTCCCAAAATGCTTCAAATGTGGATGATTTCTAGGTTCTCTCCTTAGTTCGATGATCTTCTCACTCTGCACAATTTCACTGGATGATCTTATTTATTCACATGACTCCAATACTGCTCTGCTGATGACTCCCAAACCTATGCTTCCCTCCCAGATCTCTTCCTTGAGCTTGAAATCCATAGAGTCTCCTGAATATACTGCAGAGAATGCAAAGACATGCGTAGAATCAAGTTCATTTTTTTTCTTCCTCAATCTGTTCCTTTTTCCTATATTCTCTCAGTTAATGTAATTGCCATCTAACCATTGACCCAAGACAAAATCTTGGAGCGATCCCAATTTTTTACCCTGTCTGGCAGAATGTATTATTGTTCTTCCCTTATTCCTTTGGCTGGTAACACTTCCTCCTGGATTGATTTCTCACTATCAACTCTGCATCTCTATGCATTGCATCCCAGAAGCTCCAGGGAAATAACATCCCCTGCCTTTGACCAATTCCTTATCAGAGTTGGTTTATAAATAACCTACCTCCACTCCCTTTGAGTGGGATATCGTTAAGGTATATGTCTCACAATGCCTTCCAAAATTCTTCATCAGGACTAAAATCCAGTTGCCCACAGAGGTAATTTGCTTGGCAATAAACCCTTATTTGGACGGTCTTCCTCCAATTTCACTTCCTCATTTCCCAGCTGGAATTTTTGTCCCCTTGCAAATGAACTACTTCCATTTGAATTCTAGTCTCAGGGTCTACTTCTTAAAAAACCCAAACCAATACAGAAGCTTTCATCTGAATATATAATCAAATACTTGATTTGGGTTGGTAACTATTTCTAAACTCTATTCACATTATTTCTATACTGCTGAAAGAGTGAAATATTTTTAAAGCAGATCTTCCTTTGTCACTTTATTGCCTGAAAACTTTCAGTGTCTCCTGATCACCTAAAAGACAAAGCCTAAATGAACATGGAATCTTAAATTATCTGGACCTACCTGCCTCTTTAGTCTCATTTCTCCTACCTCTCAATTTATATTCCAGAAGAAGCAACTGCATTGTGCTCCCACTTTCTCACCTCTGTCCTCTCTATCTAGACAGCTAGATCTCAATCTCTGCTATCTTATCTAGAAAGATTCCTCTCCTCCCATTAACGCATACCTCCATACAGAATCCTTTATATTTCTGCTCAATATCTTCTTCTCCGAAAAAATATTTTCTAATATCAAACAGAAGACTAAATCCACATGCTTTCCTATGTATAACTATTATTTCTACAGTGCATTATAATTTTCTGTTTCTGCCTGGATTATTGCAGTTGCCTCAGTACAGATTTGTATGCTTTGACTTTCTTCCTATTTTCAATCCAAAGGACACATTTCTACCAATGTTGTTACCAGACAAAGGCCATCAATTCTTTTGCCCAACATGCTCAATATCCAATTCCTAAGAAACTGGGGTTTCAGTGAAAGAGTTTATTACTAGTAGCATAGTAGGAGAGGAGATGGCCTAGCAGCCCAAAATCTATCTCCCTGAAATGCAATAATTCTGATAGTTTTATTAGAGAAACAGATGGTCAGGGTTTAGGATAATGAGCACAGTGCTGATGTAATTAGAGGTGATCTAATTATTGAGCATGTCCAGATTGATTACATGCTTCGTCACAGAACATGTGTGAAAAAATGGTGGAATGAGGTATAGGTGACTTGTAGGTCAAAGTCTAAACTACTGCACATGTCAAGCAGGCCCACTGTGGTTAGATCCAGGGTTGGTTTTCAAGATTACTTTGGATTTGTTGGGGGCGGGGGGGAGGGTAGTTCTGGGCTGACCCAAGATCCTTCATTAATAAATATTAGGGGCTGCCTTTAGTGATTACAAGACTCTAAAGTTTAAATATTGGATAACTGGGTATAAATGAAGGCTAGTCACAAAGTTTTTATAATCACAGGGGCAGAGATAAAGATTATACAATCATTATCAGAGATTAAGGCAGCAGGATTACAATCTAGAGATTTCAGATATTTCCTTGTGTTATATGCCAATATACCAGGGAGCAAATAGAAATATCTATATAATGATTCAGTAATCAAAATTCTCCTTTAAATCCTGATTTCTCAGTTACAATGTTAATTTTCTAAAAGAAGTTAATAGAAAGTCCCAAATTCCTACTAATCCCATCTCCAAATACTCCAGTTTGATCTTATGGTCAAGTCATATCAAATAAAATTAAGTTCCCCATTGAATGCCAGAGTGCAAGGCTTTTTGTGCTTCTATGCATTTGTATATGCCCCTGACTGGAATGGGTTCACCCATCCAGTAATCTGCTATTTTATCTTAAATATCACTTCTCTGTGGACTTTTCCTCAATATCTCCCCTCTCTACCTGTTAGCAATTTCTTCTGCTGGAGTCTCTAGGCACTCAGAAAATATTCCCTCATAACCACACTGCCGTGTAATTATTTGGAAATGTCTTAAGGAAAGAAGATGTTCTTTTTCAGCTTACTACCTGATACACAGAAAATGGTCAATAAAGAATTGTTAAGAATGAATAAATGAAAGAAAAATATAATGGATAGGATAGCTAGTTTGTAGTCAAGGTAAAGATAATCACAGATAAACAAGAACTCATTTCTCACTCATAACATGGCTGATCCTTAGAAGTATTTGTGTCCTTTCTAGTGACAGTACAATTTCTCCTTCAAAACTAGAAAGAAAATATGAAAACAGAGGATAGAAAAGAAGAAACACAGAGAAAAAAAAAATAAAGCAGATAAATTGCAGACAAGGAGAGAGAGAAAAAAACAATAAGGAGAGGACATTGCATATGACAAGCCCATCAACCCTTGCTTTCCATCTGAGAAGTCAGTTTGCAATATCGGCATATTTAGTCCCACACATAGATCGTCATATTCTGCTTTAACTCAGAATACACATGATCACAACTCAGGAAGTTGGAGAATAAGCTCATTTCCTCTCAGAGGCATTTTCATATCATATCACCCCCTCCTTATCTTCACTAGGGATTTAAACTAGCAGCCATGGGAAGAAGCTCTGTGTTCTGTTAAGTAACACACAGAGAAATTGGCAAAGGCAATAACAGAATTAAGCCTCTAGGACCTAGGTGAAAGGAGTATTACCAAAATAAAGCTAACTGTTTAATAGACTGCAGCCACTGGCTAGTCATTGCAGTGGCCAGATGGATGGTTATGCATCATAGCTTCTCCTTCAAGTGGGGTTTCACGCTCTGAGCTTCTGTTCACTACAAATAAGAATATGCTAATTCCATTCAGACTGAGAATTGTGAACTATGCATAGCTGAAACCAGACCTAGAAAGTGAGTAAGACAAGCCAGTTATTTAGGCTTTGCAATAAGGGGTGTTGGGATTTAGGAAAAAACAGATGACACAGGAAATTGAAATGAGATACAGACTTATTGCCCATACTGATTCTTGGCTCAAATCTGAGGTCAACTAGCAAATGCTGTAATTGTGAAGGTGTATAGTATGCTAATAATTGATATTATTCTTCCTTCTTACCAAATACCCTGTCTTTTCATTTCATTTTTCTCCCTACCAGTAAGGATTCCAAGAAACCTCACTACAGTTAAACACTGAAGGAACCTCTCTCTGGTAAGTTCTAAGGTTCTCTTCTCTCAGTAGGATTCTCTCCTCTCTCCGAAAACATGTCTATCAAACATAGTTCAATAGATGAGAGTTTTGGAAGAAATAAGAACATCTGTCTAGTTACCTTCATTAATCAAAAAATAAGAGCATCATTCCATGGCCCAGTTCCTTTCCTCTCTTCCCCTACTGTCTGTCTCTTGATCCTCCTATTATAAGGACAATAATTTCTTCAGAGCCATCAAACACATCACACCTTAGTAGCAGCCTGAGCAAGCATTTTTTTAAAGGTGATGTCTGAATATGACAAATAGCATTAGCCCTGTGTTTGGCAGAATTGCAGCCAAAGGCAGACCTCATATTTACAGTATGCTTTATAAAACTACAAACATCTTCCTAAGTCCCATGGGATGTAGTGTCATATGGAACATATGCAATTAATCTCCTCTTGTGACATTTACCATCTTTCTCCTCAGTCAGCCTCTCCTAGGGATGGTTAAGTAGCCACTGCTGGAGCTACCACCTATTAGCAAAAGCCGCATGTGTGTGGTGCAGAGTTTGACACAAATGCAATACTCAGTATGAGGCAGCCATGCCATAAAGTAGTGAGCCCTGAAAAAAGGCTCAAACTTAACAGGTCATGTAGCAAAATCTTTTTATTCCCACTGGAATAAAACATTCAATGCTTGGAAGAGATGCTAGCCTTGGGGAATTGGCTGCCATCAGTTGTAAGCATTATAAAAATGTGCCTTAATTTAGCTCTAATATGACCATTTATTTCAAGACTTGAATACACTGATATTGCAGAGGTAGTATGTTCAAAACTGGAAACTCTGGATTTTAGCCTCTACAATTACCTGGTTCAAGGTAACGTTAACAAAATGATTTGTTCAGCTAACTAAATTTTTAAAAAAAAATACAAGAAGCTAGATTTCTATAATCAGCTTATACTTTTATTCTAGGTCACCAGATTCCAGTTTCAAGTCTTGCAGTTTCTCTTATGGCTGGTGCCAAGTAAAGGCCTAGAGACAGATACTTGCATGCTCCAAGCTCCTCTTCACACCAGCATGGAGACTACATAGCTAGCCGATTTCCATATCCCAGCCCAATCATGGCACTGAAAATAGTTTGTCAAGTCCATTTTTAAATCTTGGGCTGAGGAATCTCTTAAGCAGTGGTTGTCAGTCTTTTATCCTGGATGACTCTGATACTCGTTAAAGTTGACATCTGCTAATGATATACGTATATTCCATGAACACGTGCACATCTCAGCTCAAGTCTTAGGTGCTGGCTTTAATGAAACTTTTACTCTAATACTCAAGAAAGCATCTAAGTGAGGTAGAACATCTAAGTGAGTTAGAAGATCTTCACTAGAAATATTGAATCTTCTCTAATAAATATGAAAGTAATCATTCACATCTTAACATTTTATAATGAATAATAAGATATTTGCAACAAAATTTACACCTCACAAGCTAACTTTAGGATGTTAAGACCCTGTAGTTGATGTGTGATCAGCAAAATAATACTAACAGAAGCCTATTATGCTGAGAATAGTATTAAGGGCTTTACATATTATATTTAATCATCCTAGCAACTCTGTAAAGCAGGTACTATTAGATTACCTGCCCAAGGCGACAGAGAGAGTCAAATTTTGTATCCAAGAGTTGAATCCAGTTTTGTCCTATTCCAGTGGCCATACTCCACCAATATCTTAAAGAAGTTCCTACCTCATTCATCTCCTCAAAACTTTGGGTGTTCCCTAGTGGCAAGAGAACAAGTCTAAATTCCTTAGTTTGACATTTAAGGTCCTAAAATATGACTGAAAGTTGTATTTCTAGCCTTACTTACTCCCCGATCAAATTAATCCTTTCCATTGAGTTTTCACAGAAAATTCCATAGCAGTTATTGTCCTCCCCTTGCACTGGTTCTCAACCAGGGTGGTTTTGCTCCTGGGATCATTTAGCAATGTTTGTAGACATTTTTGGTTGTCACAACTGGGCAGATGCTATCAGCCACAGATGCTGCTAAACATCCACAATGCACAGGAAAGTCCTCCATGAGAAAAAAATTACCCAACTGTCTCAAAATTTCAAAAGTACAAGGTTGAAAAATGCTGGTAATATTCTTTGTAACTTCCTCATGGAATTTAGCACTTTATTTATTGCATGGCATCATATACTATATTATCCTAGAAATCAGAGGCTATATTAGATACAATTTTACAACCTGCATCCCTTTCTCAAAGAGGGACTAATAGTTCCAGATGCATGATAGTTACTCAACAGGTATTGGTGAACTGAAAGATTATCACTCTACTGACACTCGGCTCCTTAAAATAAATCCTGAAATGCACATTGGAAGACTTTGGTGGTACTATGCCTGTATCATAGAGTCCCACAAATTGTGGAAGTGAAGAACACATTAGAGAAACAAAATCTTATTTAAAGACCTGGATGATAAGGACCAGAGAAGTATTGTGAATTGGTTAAAGTCACAGAGTAAGTACAACTTTCTTGGTACTCAGACTGGGCTATCTTCAACAGAAGCCAAAACTATATAGGAAAAGGTTAAAAAAAAAATAGAAAATATCTCTTTGAAAAGAAAAAAAATTATTTCCCCAGGAGAGTTAAAACCATGACACATGTCTAGTGTGTGAGATTTTTAAAAAATCACGCACATGCTAATGCATCAGTGCTTCCTCTAGTCATACTGACAGTGGCGATCAATGCCTTTTACAGAGATTTGTTGAAACCACAAAAAGTCAAACGCTGCTACTATGGAGATAAATGTCCTTGAAGCCTCTCAGCCCTAGCTCACCACTAAATGCCTCCTTGGAGGATGCTTTATTTTATCCCCAGGTTATTACTGGAATGGGGCAGTGGTTCAGTACTGGCTCAGAAAAGTGTCAAGGGTACTATGTCAGGACATGAGTTTATGACTCATGTGAAAGACAGTTCCTTTCTGAGTTCTCTTTCTTATTATCTCTTATTCCAACCCTAGTGGTTCTTCATCCAATTAGTTCATGAGATCTCATAAGTGACACAATGGGAAATTCTTTTATTATTAAAAAAAAAAACACAATTTGAAATTTGATCAAGGTTTTGCTGACTGTGGAAATTAAGGTATGTGCCTTCTTTGATTGAGCCGATTCACCCACCTCCGCGACTAACTAGTTCACAACTGCTAACAAAGTTCCTTCTTAATACTATGCAATTCTCACAATGACATGCAGATGTGTGCTCCAATAAAGGAGGCCAAAGAACTTACAGCACTTTGCACCAATAGTAATTGTCTGTTGCTCTAGCCTCAACAGCTTGTGCTCAGCTGAGAGAAACCAAGCAGAAGACAAGGACACATTAGTCCAAGATTAAGGCTAGATGCACTCAGTGCCAATAAATAAGCACAGCCACAAATAATGGAACAAGAATAAACCAGCTGTTTTGACACAGCTGTCCCAAGACTCCAGATCCTTCCTCATGTAGCACACTAGTGAGGTCCTGCAAAGAGGCAGCTATCCATTGGTGGATTTCCCAGTTTCAAACAACAAAAAGAAAATGAAGATGCTACATTCACTTACTCAAGGGAGAGCTTTTTCTTCTTTCCAACATGGCTACTGATTTATGTCAGAGTACTTCAATGCATACCATATTTTCACACATTTGTACCCTATCATATAAACCAGAATCTTCTATTTGAACCATATAAAATAAATTCCTCATATAGAATATTAAAGAGTGTTAGCCTCATGAGCAGAAAGGTATGAATTTTTCAGCATTTCATAATGATTTCACTTCTCTGCTTCGAAAGCTACAATTAAATCCCAGAGGGAAAATTATCTTTTGTGGATAATGCAAATAGCGGGTTTTTAATATATGCAAAAATTCATAATGATATTACTATTATTAATAGCGACAATAATGAATAAATTTGCTACTAGAAAATAAGTGGGTAGCCAAGATTTTACAACCCTATTAAACATCTCTGTATTTTATATGTTGCATATTATTTTTTTCTTTATGAGATGACCTGAGCCACATATGTACTTTAATAGCTTTCTAGAGATAAAAGAAAATGGAGCTATAATTTTTCATTTCCTCTCTATCATGTCTGATGTGTATAAGAATATGTACATCTATCAAAATTTTTCTTTTGGTAGGCTCTTTGAGCTAGAGATTTGATATTATTTTCCATATATTTTATTCAAAGGGAGCCATATTTTCTTCTACATATACTTAAATATAAAGGAAAGAAATTAATCATCAAAGTTGTTCACCAAAAGTACCCTATCCAAAAATGATGTGTGGTTTTCTTAAGTGACTTTTGTTTTTGACCACTACAAATAGGGTGTGCTGGTTTGAAAGTTTATGTACACCAGAAAAGCCACGTTTTAATCCTGATCCAATCTTATGGGGAAAGCCTGTTTTTAATCCTGATTCAACATTGTAGGGCAGAAATTTTAGATCATCTCCGTGGAGATGTGATGTACCCAAATGTGGGTGCAACCTTTTTATTAGATGGAGATATGACTCCACCCATTAGGATGGGGATGTCTCTATTAGTTTACTGGAATCCTTTAAAAGAGGAGCTATTTTGAAGAATGCTCAGAGGCAAGAGAGCCAATGCAGATGCTTGGAGAGCCAAAGTGATAGAGGCCACATAGCAAGAGACTTTTGGAGATGCAGGAGAAAAATGCTTCTGGGGAAGTCCTATGAAATGAGAAGCCAGGAGAGAAAGTTAGTAGATTTTGCCATACGTCCTCCCAGCTAACAGAGGTGTCCAGAAGCCAAAGACCCCAAAAGACACCCTTCACATGGTCTTCCCAGCTGACAGGGGTGTTCCAGAAGGCATCAGCCTTTCTTAGTGAAGGTAACCTCTTTTTGATGTCTTAGTTTGGACATTTTTCTCAGCAATAGAACTATAAACTTGTATCTTACTAAATTCCTTTTTAAAAAGCCATTCCATTTCTGATATATTGCATTTCAGTATCTTAGCAAACTAATACATGGGGGTATCCAAAACTAACAATAAGCAATATTATAAGACTCCAGAGTCTTATAGTTTAAGTATGAACGACTGAGAGCATTCAAAAGATGTGAATGGACCTCTCACTTGTAGATGATTCCAAAACACAACTTTAGAAGTCTAATAAACGTTCCTTGCTATATAGGTGATAATCAGAGAGATGGGGATGGGAACAAAACAGTATAAGATAAATGATACAGTGGGAAAGGAACACAATTTTATAGAAACTTGAATTTTTAAAACTGCTGGTCTCCATCATCTTCACAGAAATATCTATATAGCACTGAAGAATTCATCCCAATATTCAGTTAATATCATGCCCCAACATGATATCTAAATATATGGTTATTTCATCATTGTACATGCAGTGCTATAGCATGGTAGAGGGAAAAATGCATCTATTATCATCCTCATTGTTTTAGTTTGTTAATGCTGTTGGAAACACAAGATACCAGAAATGGAAGGGCTTTTAAAAAGGGAATTTATTACATTACAAGTTTACAGTTCTAAGGCCATAAAAATGTCTAAGCTAATGCATCCAGGGAAAGATAATGACTCAAGAAAAGTCAATGGGTCTGGAACACCTCTGTTAGCTGGGAAGGCACATGGCTGGCATCTGCTTGTCCTTTGGCTTCTGGTTTCAAACAGTTTCCCTGGAGTGTTTTCTTTCTGCATCTCTAAACATCTGGCTCTCATGTTGGCTTTGAAACAACTGTTCTCCAAGCATCTCTGTCAGCTCTGAGCTTTCTTGAAAATGTTTCCTCTTTTAAAGGACTCCAGTAAACTGATCAAGACCCACCTTGAGTAGGTGTGGTCACATCTCCATTTAATCAAAGGTCACATCCTTTATTGGGCAAGTTACATCTCCATGGAGGTAGTCTAATCAAAAAGTCACACTCACAACCATGTGGGTCAATCTCCATGGAAACAATCTAATCAAAGTTTCCATCCCACAATACTGGATCAAGATTAAAAGAAACATGGCTGCCCCCACAAGATTGCATCAGGTAAAAGGACATAGCTTTTATGGGGAACATAACAGCTTCAAACCAGCACACTCATCTTGGTGGAGAACTCAATGTACAATTTTTCTATTCCTGGTTATTCTAACACTTGATAAGTCGATGGGTTCAGACAGAATTTGGCCTTTTACAAACTCATGAAAAACAGTCCTTGATGTTTTTCATTAGCTCAAGAATGTGGATTTTGCTTTCTGAAAGTCAAATTGAGTCAAGAGTTAACACTTGTGAAGGAGCATGGAAATATGCTAGCAGAGTTGGAGAGAGCCTATTTCACATGGAATGGTCAAGGCTAGGATATCTCAGGTCCCCAGTCCTGCCATGGTGACATCTGAACTTCCTCACTGGTACCTGAAATGTTTATTTCAGCAATCTCAAAATTTATTGTGCTTTGGAATAACCTGAAGGGCTTATGAAAGCACAAATTTCTGGGATATATCCCCGGAGTTTCCAATTAGATAGGTCTGGGATGGCCTGAGAATTTGCATGTCTCTCCTAGCTAATGCAAATACTACTGCTCTAAGAACTATATTTCATGAATCACTGTTCTTCTATTCAGTTAAATTCAAATTTCAGAACAATATTATCTTGGATTCTGCTATCATTAGGGCTGTCCTCCATGTTTTTAAAAAATACAACTACAAAATTGGAGTTAAAAATTAAACATTTTAGTGAGTCAAAATTTTCTGCTTAATATCAAACATTCACATTTAAAAATACATATTTGAATTCATTGGAATGGATGCCCACAAGCGGAAGTGGCCTACTCTCCAGCAATGGACTTTCATTGAAGAATATTTAATTTCTCTGACAGATAAAAAATATGTAGGGTTAAATTCTCATCCTTTATAATGTCAGTTTATTTATATATTAAAGAAACATTATGAGAAGTGTGCAGAAGGAATAGATTATAAATTTGACATCATTTGGTTTTTAATTTTAACAGTTTCACAGGGCATCTCTTCCTAGGAATTTCATTTAAAATATTTCATTAAGCATAAATCTGTAAAATACCTACTGAGTGCACTGTACTCAGTTAGCTCTTAAGGAAACTAAAAAAAAAATTAAAATAGCATGTCTCTGACTTAGTGAAAAGCCACACACTTACACATATACACACATACTCTGAACACATAACAAAGAACATAAGGTAAAAGATAAAACTTTAATTGCTGTATTAAAGAAACAGAGTCATGTTAAATGTATTGTAAGCAAGCATACCCTTTTTTTGAAAGTTCTTACTTTTTAATTTTATAAGATAGGGGTCAACTCCATCAACTGATCAGATACGGAAATTGTGAATACTATGTCCTTCATTCTACTAAGTTATTATTTATCTCTTCAGCCTTCCCTTCTAATGGAATTATCCTAATCCCTTGGACATTTCACTCAACCAACATTGAATGAGCATCCCTATATGACAGCAACTTGACTAGGCAACAGGAAGCAAAAATGGATCAGATCACATGGCATCTCCTTAAAGCTAGTTAAAGTCTAATGGGAGTGACAGACAAGTAAAAGACATCTGTGCTACAGTGCACTAAATCCTAAGTCTAAGAAGAGACACAAACCAAATTTGGTAGGATTTTCTGGAGACCATATCCTGAATTACAAGATAATTTGAACTGAGATAAATGTTAAATTACACGAAGGTAGTGGCCAAAGAATAAGGTGGGAATGGAGTTTTCTACCAGAGCGAGCAGCACATTAAATGTCTTCAAATCATTTTAGAATATGTAATGTTAAAAAACTCATGTTCTTCAGTAATGATTAGAGGAAAAGGATATGGGAGAGATGATGAAAATAATGAGCCCACCAGGAAGTCAGGCCTAATAAAGAAGGATTTTCCATGTTATATTTAAGAGCTTAGATTTTGCATAAAGGCAACTGGAATCCATTGACATATTTTTTTTTTCCACTGACATATTTTAAGAAGAGAATGGTGGGATCATATTTGTTTCAGAAGGAATAATCTGGATTTCTCTAAACTGCAACTATCTGTGGTAGGTTGAATTGTGCACCCCAATTTAGACACATTCTTCATCTTGGTCTGCATACTAGTGGGTGCAGACCCACTGTAAATAAGATCTCTTTAATATGTTACTTCAGTGAAGACTTGGCCCAGATGGATGAAGTTGGGTTTTAATCAGAATTATGGGTGTCCTTTATGAGCAGAGTGGAAGTCAAACAGAAGCTCCAGGGAGCAGCAAGAAGCTGGCAGTCAACAAAACCAAGAAAAGAAAGGAGAAGATGCTGCCATGTTGCATTACCATGTGACAGAAAAGCCAAGGACCAAAGACCACCAGCAGCTAGTCCCAAATTGGTCTTCTGGGTGAAAGCATCATTTTGCAGATGCCTCAACTTTGGACTTCTCCTAACCTCAAAACTTTGAGCCAATAAATTTCCATTTTTTTAAATTACTTAATTTATATTTTTGCATGGGTAGGCACCAGGAATTGAATCCAGGTCTCCAGCACGGCAGGCGAGAACTCTGCCTGCTGAACCACCGTGGCCCGCCCTAAATTCCCATGTTTTAAGTTGACCCATTGACCAGTATTCTTTTTAGCAGCTAGGAAACTAAAACACCATCATTTTCATTCTCTGAATGTACCATACCTTCTTTAGATGCCTACTGGAAGCAAGAAAACTAAAACTAGTGGGAATAAGTGAAAACTTGAACTAGTCATCCAAACACCGTGTCTTCGATGCAGTCAAATGTGTGAGATGTTCAACAGTCATTGGTTTGTTGGTTCTGTTTTTCCAGTATCATTGAGTTGTTTTTTGAAGCATAGCTTCTAGTTAAAATTCCCAGCACTGGCTATATTAGTAAAGCCAAGGCCTGAGTCATGTTGATTATTTCAAAAGGGTTATTTGCATTCATTTCTCAAAATGTCATGTTTGGTTTTTAGCAGACCAAAGGGAGGGAAAAATTTTAAAGCTGACTGGTGGTCCATTTGTTAGCCACTATGGACCCTATAGATTTTTCTACCCAGACTGCATGAAACTTATCTTGCTTTGTCTTGTAGTTTTACACTCAAATTTTCCACCCCAGTATTGTGCTCTTGTGCTCTGTCTTTTTTTGCACATGATTCTTCTGGCTTCTGACCACTATCTAAATTCTCAATCATTTGAAATTTTTACCCTTTGCTTTAAGATATCACTCACCCATGCATTATTATGCTGGCTTTGCTACATTCCTGCATTTTGTGGTTGCTCTTCTCTATCCATTTCCTGTCTCTCATTTCACCAAATTAAATTCAATAAATGCATTTTCTTAATGTTTGGAACTTTATACTAAAAGCGTGAGAAATGTATTTTGAGTATAAGCCTTAAAAGTGAAGCAAAAAGGAACCAAAAATGTCTGAACTTCAGGGCCGTTTCCCCTTTTTTGAAGAAAATTTAAAAATGAATACCTGGAATGTTCAATAATATCTTTGAAAGAAGCAATTTAATCAAAAATCAGAGTGCTTCTAGTTAATTTAATTCCCTCCAGACCCACATTCCTTCCAAATTGCACACTTCAAAACTACAGAACCAAAGAACTTTAGATGCCCTCTGAGAATGCCTGAAGAGAAGGGGGGAAAAGGTCCATGAAAGAAAATGAAAGTAAAAGCTAATTTATGGAGAGAAGAGGGAAAATGGTAAGGAAGTTTCAATTAATCTGTGATTGATTTAACACTTAAGAACAATTGTTAAAGAAAAAAAAGCAATATTAGCATTTAATTAATTATTTAGAAGCTACTGAAGGGAACATATTTTATACACTGCTTCAACCCTACAGTCCACACAAAAGGTGGACTGAAACTCAGCAGCAGGTCACTGGCTTGAATAACTGAAGTATATCATACCATAGGAATGCTCTAATTCCAAATTTAAAGAGTGTAGGAATAAAAATACAGAAGGGAGAAATGGGTTTTGTTTGTGAATTAGAAAAAATTATAGATTCCCGGACAGCCTGAGGTCACTGAAAACCGGGCTTTAATTGAGATGCTTCAACAGTAGGCCACTGCCTACCTCTAAAATAATAGACCTTCCAGGTCTCTGTTTCTAGACAAAAGGGCAATTCCATTCTATATAGACATTTGTAGTATTTAAACAAGTGTAAATTGGGCTGTGGTTTCATAGGAACCAGAGTAATTACAGAAATTATTTGTCAAAGATCTATTCTGTAAAACTGCCAGAGTATCTGACAGGCCAAATGATGAACTGGATTCTAAGGCAGGATGTCAAATTACCCCTTATAACTAAAGGGGACATATATTCTAATAGTTGTTGTCATCAGTTTTGGTTTTGATTGGGAAATCTCTGCTCTGTGTATGTGTATAGTAAGCCTCCTATGTCTTTTCTTGACGTTTTGCTTTTTACTTGGGTGGGTCCAATACTGAGCAAGGAAGAGAAAGAATAAATTTCTCTCTGAATGTGTGTTATTGTTGGGTGAAAGAATGTGCACGTGTGTATGCACGTGTCCCCATCCCTTACTCACATACCTTTCTCTGCCTGCTGGACTCTGGCTAGCTCGCCATCACTTCCACTGCACATATTTGGGCTGTGCAGTACTGTATATCCAAGAATATCCATTCTCCTGCTTTGCCCTAGCCCCGCCTTCTATTTAATTAATTATTTAGAAGCTACTGAAAGGAACATATTTTATATACTGCATCAACCCTACAGTCTACGCAAAGTATGGACTAAAACTCAGCAGCACGTTACTCGCTTGAAAAACTAAAGTATATCATACCATAGGAACTTGTTTTGAAGTCATCATCATGCATCAGATGATGGGAAGAGCACTTTTCCTCCCCTGCTCTGTTACACAGAATTCCCATCTAGCCATCCTTGCACTTAATAATAACTGTCTCCTATCATGACTGAGCACAGAATTATTCAGGTTTGGTTTTAAACACTTTGCATGCAGTATTTTTCTCACAGTAATTGTATAAAGCAGTGCTGTTATTATACTCACTTTTCAGATCAGAAACAAAGGCTGAGGTAGGTTGAGTAAGTTGCCCAAGTTGCCAGACCAAGTAATAGTGGAGCTAGAACTGGAATTGAGGTCTCTGCCTATAGAATGCACATTCTAAACACTGGGTTAATATACCTCTGTTATGCCTCAAGGGGCAAAGAATCTGCTAACTTTAGGGAAGCCAGCACTGTCAGCATGTTGTACCTTAGTGTTAATCCCCCTTATCTCTGGTCTAGAATTAAACTAAACCCAAACCCACAACCCCCTGTTGTTGAGAGGAAACATGATTTTTTTTTTTCATTTCTTACCCATCATTGGATACTTCTCACTATAAAGAATCCAGCATGCAAATTAGGTAGAAAAGCAGAAGGCATGCTAATAGACCCCAGGGTTGTCATTTTGGCAAATAATTGAGGAAAATAGGCAAAGGAACAAGAAATTCTTTCTTGCTTCACATTCCTTTATATAGAGACTTGGATGAATTTCAGACACATATTAACACATATTAAGAGTTTACAATTGAACACTTAGAGATGGAAGTTCTATCAAAACTTAAACCAAAAAGCTTCAACTTTGCAAGATGAGTACTGCAGATTATGGAGAATTAAAAGAACATTTTGCTGAAGGCTCATGGTTCTCTTTAGAGCCACTTCCTCCACCTCTTAGGGGTTACATTAACATGTACAAAAAATGCATTAACTCAGGTGTTCCCTATCTCCACAAAGTATCTGAATTTTTTCAAACTATAGGATGCTTACCCAAAGGTGCATAGAGCTATCCCTCCTGCTACATTAAAAACGTAATCAGTAAAAACTAAAGGGATAGCTTCACCCAAACTGAAAAAGACATACTGAAGTCACGTCCTGAAAATAGTTGCATCGCTCCTGATGGCATCTGATGGCATGCTGTTGTCTTGGTTCGTTGAGGTTTTCTCTTTCACTCTCTATGTCAATTTAATGTCAAGCCATGGGACTCCCTCTGTAACATCTGTTACATCCTATTGTTCATAGGAATCAGACACATTATGCTACAGTGGAAAGATCATGAGGTTTGGAGTCTGGTTTAAATGCCTACCTTTTTGTTTTTTTGTTTTTTTTGGCAGGGGGATGGGGGTGGCGCATGGATGATCTGGGAATCTAACCCCATCTCCCACATCGAAAGTGAGCATTCTACCACTGAACCCACCTGTGCACCCTAAATGCCTGCCCTTTAAGACCTCATCAGCTTTGTGTACTTAATCTCCTTAATTTTCGACTTTCCAGCTCCTACACAGAGACCATAACAAAACCTACCTCTGAGAGTTATCATGAGGATTGTAAATGTGATAAGACATGAAATACATTACGTGTTGCCTGATACATCATGAACTGTAAACCAATGGTGGTAGGTGCTATTATCATATATAAAGCATGACCTATAGTAGACACTTGATTAATTTCTATCTTGCCTTAATCAGAATTACTAAGATTAGAGTTACTGGATTTACCTTCACCACAGGAGGAATGTACAATTCACTTTGGGTTCTTCTCTCTGCCTTTAATATCATGTACCCTTTAGCCAAGGAATTTATCCTGTATAACCGCTACATATCATTTTTCTCAAGCACTTCCTATTTAAAATCCTTCAGTGGCTCAAGAAAAATCTTAGAACGTTCTATGGTCTTTGAAAATAAATAGAAATCTCTTTGCTCTTCACTAATTCACCTCTCCTTCCTATCTTACCAAAGTCTTTTCTTATCTTTCATAGATAAGATATTATATGAGTGTCAAGTTATTCCTGATATCCCGGGCAACTTTTACCTATTTCACCTCTAAGCTTATACATGTTTCATTCTGCTGCACCCCCTTACACATGTCTCATTCTGCTGCACCCCACCCAGGACAAAACCTCTGCTGTTTTGTTACTCTTGATTTATGTTTTCCCCTTTTACAAGACCATGCTCTCTTTCCTTGAAGGCTTCTCAAATTAACATCACTCAATGCTGATGAGTTCGTCAATCTATATCCACTCAAAATGTTTGCTTTCAGTTTGCATTTTATTGGTCTGTTGTATATGGCTTTGCTTGGGAAAATTTATTCCCTATTTGTTCACTCTTTATGATAATAAGCTCTTTGAAGCAAGTTAACGAACATTTTATATGCTATCTTCCCCCAAGTTAGTGAAGGTGTCAGGATACCAGAATAAGCAGTCATAGACTGTACCATTTTGTAGTGTGACCGATGGAGCAAGAAAGTATATATGTGTGACTGTGTATTTCTTCTTCCAGGCCCCATTCCATTCTCATTACTACCCCCTGCTGGAAGAAACTGGGATTGAAGGGGTGCAGATCTTGTCTCTATTGTTCTTACAAAAATCTCTGGCCTAATAAATAATCCCGAGTACTTGCTAGAACAAGCAGTTCATTCACTGATATCCAAAACCCAAATCATAGTAGAGATCCGTGTTTTTTTCCCTCTTCTTTCATTTCTTTCTTTCCTTTCTAAAAACGTTGCTATGGAAACTGCATTGGGTTTTCATTTTCTCTGTCTTTGTCATGCTCCTGCTCAGAAGCCAGGGAGAGAGAGAGACATTGATCAGTGGAGCAATGAGACAGCCTCTGGGGAGAAGGGAAGGCCATGGCAGGGAGCATGTATTCTCAGGACACTGGATCACAACTACTCTTTCAGCGAAGACAGGTCGATTTAACCATCCTTTAGGGGGACTTAATTAAAAACCAGTCTGGGCCAGCCCTCATGCAGCCTGGTAGCAACATGGATCACCGGTATCCAATAGTGGCACATCAAAGGGGGTGAAAGTTACCCAGACAGGACCCCCCACATATTAGAGGTTCCTGCTGCATGCTGCTGTCAAGCAAGAAACTCATTTGGTGTGCGTCCTTTTAGCCCAGAAGATTTACTGACCATGGGTTGAATTCACTTTTCATGTTTTTAGGTCCCTGGCACCTAGAAAGCTTGCTCTCTCCTCCCTTCTGGAGTTTTCTCTGTGGCAAGGACTTTTACATAGTTGCATCCATGGATTAAGATACACACCCAGACTAAGAAAATCCTGAGCAGTACTTTCAAGGCACTCTTACTCTGGTTACAGTGACAATGGCTGATAATGAATGGTTATGATACCCTTTTATATGTGACTTTACAGCTTGATAGGTACCACTTTATTTCTTTAATTTTTCACTATCTTTTCACTTCCTCATACATTAAGGAAAGGGAAGGAGACGATGGTGCCTGGAGGAATCCTGAAAAGTCCTCTATGAATGTATAACCAGTGAGCTTCCGATTTCCAACTTGGAAAATCCTCCCACCCGTTTAGTACTCTTCAGCTGCTGCCATGAGTAATCTATGTCATTTTCAAGGCTAAGAACGGTGTTTGTTCTGAGAATTTGGGACTTGATGACCCATATGTAAACTGTCTCTCCTCTACCCTGCCAAAATCCTTCTAGTTCATTCTCTTCTGATTCTTGTTCACACCTGCAAGTTCACATTTTCCTTTATTTGCAATCTTGCCCTTCCCTCCCTTTCTTTAACTCTTGATCTCTTCATTGAGTGGAATTCTTAAGGGTGCAGATGTTGAAATCACAAAGCCTGCATTCATACCTCATCCCTGAACACATCCTCCATGTGTAAACTTAGACAAGCTATTAAACCACAAAAAGCTTCAATTTTCTCATTGATATATATCAACTACATTATCGTAAAGATTATAATGATAATATCTGTAAAGAAGCTGGCAACATGCCCATCAAAAAAAGAAAAAGTTCAATAAACATTAGCTTTGATTTAATTTTTTATATTCATATATCTTCACATGCCTGGCCTCCTCTTATATTATCACTACTCTATGATCACATTGCTAAATATTTCACTTAATAAGCTAAAGTTATTTAACAACACCAGCATCTTCACATATTGATACAAATGCCACGGGAGCTACACTCATTTAGATGTGCCAGAGAAATTCATCATTATCATACCCTGAATACTCCAGTTAAGGCATTAGATTCTCAGGACTTGAATTTCTACTCTTTCCTATTCCTTGCCTCTTACACAAACCAAACTACTAATCTGGCAATACAAAATTAATGAACCACTATATATCAATTGAATTTATATACATATACACATATAAATTATAAGCTTATACATAATTTCAACAACTTAGAATTAATTTAGCACTTCAAAATTTAGGCCCTTTCCATTAAGAAATGCATACTCAGAGATTGCACAATCAGACTTACGTAGATGATTCCCAAATGTACAGCACCCACCCATTATCCACTTCTGCCCCAGTATCCACTTTAAATCCTCAATGATCCTCGAAGTCTTCTTTCTAGATGTACACCATCATGTCAAATTCATTGCGAGCCTGTTGTAGCTCACCCGTAAAAGTGATTAATCTAAATAATGTTCAAGGTCCCTGCCAATCTGCCAATCTGTGTCTCTATATGTAAAAGACAATTGTGCTACCCCACTTCCAGCTTCCTCTCTACTGTGGTATCCCAATTTCTGTCAACAATTCACTAGTTTCATATTCTTCCAGAAAATCATGCCTGAAATCTTGGGAAACATTACTGACTCAGAATTATATACATTTAATTCACTTTCCAAGTAGATATGAATATGATGTCATATTTCTTCATATACTTTCTACTCCCATCATATTAGTTCATATTCTATCATGTGCTTTGTCCTTTCTTTCCCTCTCTCCAATCCAACAGGCACACCAGTACCATTCAGATATTCCTAAAATATTGCTTTTGCTATCTCTCTCTCAATCAAAAGTCACTGAAGTTAATGGAACTTTGATGCCTACAGAGGGACATTCAGGTTCCAGAGTCCATCATCCACATTTTTCCATTACATCATTCTTACTTGCCAACCTTTTCACTTGCTATTTGTTGGTATGAGTTTGTATACCCAAAAAATACACATAGTCAAATTTTTGGTTGCATTTAAGTATGAATTATTCATTTTCACACACAAATCATCCATGTATTACTATCTTCCCCACTATCTTCTTTTCACTGAATAAATTCTACCCTTTCTTCAAGATGCAATTCGATTTCTTCCTCCGGCATGCAGTCTTCTCTGACTCTCCCATTCACAGAGATGTGCTTTGGTTTCTGACTCCCATTACGTTCCCTATGAACTGGCCATTTAATCATATGTATCTTACCCTGTATGCAAAATATGAATGTCTATAGTGTATGAAGCCTAATTGATATAAATAAGGGCTCTAACTGTTGGCATTTATTTTTTAAAATAGCATTTATTTCCTGGACATATAATGGACCAGACACATGTTTGGTACACAATAGGAAACAAAGTAGACATAGTACTTGCCTCATGGAGTTTTTAGCCTGGAGACAAATTCAAGTAAACAATAACAGTAAGGTACAATGAATGGTATGAAGAGGTGCTATGGGACAAAAAGAAGGGCATTAAATCTGGTCTCAAGATGGGAAGGGTACATAAGTGGACAAAATCAATGAAAGTAATGTCTAATTTAAAGATGAACAGAAATTTGGCAGGTGAATGGGGAAGAGGTTAAGAATATGACGTGGAGAAAATTTTGGAAGCAGAAAAAACAACATACACAAAAAGCCTATGAGCAAAACAGACCACTGTACATGGAAAAAACAAAGAAATTCAAGATAATTAGAGCTTTGGGGGTGAAAAGATATCGTCTAAGAGATATTGAGTCCAGATCCTTTAGTGTGTAGACCATGGTAAGCACTTGTACCTTTGGCCTAACAATGGATGTTTCTGAGCATAGGAATATTCTGATCAAATTCCTAATGCATAATACACCACGAAGAAGCTGATGATTGCTTAAATTAAGGCTATTGTAGTAAGTATGGACAGAAGTGGAGATAGTGAAGAGGTAAAAATGAACAGGACTTGGTAGACTAGACCCCTAAGGGCAGGAACTGTGCCTTTTGTGTATCTGTATCCCCAACAGTGCCTGCCATGGTATTTTAAGCGCAAAAAAGGACCCAATAAATATTTGTCAGATGAATGAATAAATGAAGCCTCTAAAACTTTTCTCCCCAGAAGAAATATGAATTACATTCATGTTTCATTTATGAGGAATATGATGAATGCTGAAAGCAGAAGCAAAGCCCTTTCAGCATCATTCTTGTTGAAGGAGCGAGTGAGTAGGAATTTCAGAGGACTGCTATGTGCGGCCCCAGGAGACCATGGCTGGTTTGAAGCCGAGGACTCAGGGCGTCCATCACAAGGACGGCTGGGGTAATACCAGGCAATTGAGGAGGTGAAAGGGCAGCAGGAAATCTAATTCCAGAGTTTTGTAACATAACACAGTTTCCTGGAAACAAGGCTGGCTGCTGAAATGCTACAATTGCCCATATCAGAAGAGGGAATGTGTCACATACAAATTCAAGTACCACTGTAAACAAATTGAGTGGGGCTAGGGAGAAGACAATGAGATGAGTAGTTAACCAGCACCTTTTGCTGAAAGCCTAAATCCATCCTGGACATTCTCGGCAAGTCATAAAGACATAATGAACCGATGGTTTAATCTTCTCCTATACCATTTTCAACCCTTCCCTCCATTCTACTTCCCTTTTCCCTGGTTTCTCCTTCTCCTCTTCTACATTTCCCCCTCTCTTTTTCCCTTCAATCTCCTTTCCTTCTCAGCTCTAGCTCTTCCCTCACTCCTGGCATGGTTTCAGTGTTAGGGTCAGGGAATGAGTCAAGGTAAGTTTAAATCCTAAATGGAGATGAGGGAAATAAAGCATATTTTCTGTCAGCTCAAATCCCGAACACCAACTCACACAAAACACACACACACACACTGTGCCAGCAGTAATTGTCAGTTGAGCCTAGAATATTCATATTTGATGTCTCGCTGTTCAGCAATAAAGTATTAAGAAAATGATAGCACTTCTAGATGCACCACCAAGCAACCATCACAATGCCATTTGTAAAGGGATTTAAAAAGATGAGAAATGCTTTTGTTATCATGTTAACATGAAAGAAAGTCAAAAAAAATTATATTTGAATATAATCTTAGCTAGGTAAAATATGCAATTAAGTATCGGAAAGATATATACTGGTATGTTTTATGTTAGTAGTGATTATGAACTTTGTAGAAGGCTTTCATTTTTTTTTTATCATACAATTCTGTGTTTCCAAATTGTCTACAATGAGCATATGTAAATTCCATTTTTGGGGAAATATTTTAAAAGGAAGGTATGAACAGGATGCCATACATCCTGTGTGTGTGTGTAGATGAGTGGTGAAGAAAAGTTGAGGCAAAGTGTGGATCTGTTACTAGGATGTGAATCTATGAGAGTAGGAGATTTTTTAATTGAGAATACACTAAGAAGACTTAACTCATCTTTGGCTGACCCAAATGATGACTTAGCTCAAAGGAGATGACTTAAGCCGAGAATGTTCAAGTCTTAGAATAATGAATCAGGCCAAATGTTCATTTCTTAGCAGGTTCTCAAGCTATCTTGTGAATCTAGTCAATTCCATAGTTTGAGCCTTGCCTTAAGATTATCACACTCTATTCAAAATTTTAATTTTTAGTTCTTTATTGGAAATGGCCCTTCCCTAATAGGGAGATTATGTAATTTTTAAAATCTATCTATTCATTTATTTATGTTTTGGTGGTCTATTTCACCCATAAAATCCTTTGGCTTTTTCTGGATTTTGTTGTTGTTTCGGTTTGACTTGATTCTATATCTTTTAGCTTACTTAGTTTGTGTGAATGCATGCATGTGTGTGCATGTGAGTGTGTGCATGTATCTGCACAGACTGTTTGCAATGACCCATCTGTCCTTAGCACTCAGTTATGGACAAGTTGAAGGAGGCAGTGTAGTGTGATCTTCGAAAACATGACTTGAGTTCAAGTCTCTGATCTCCCTATTTTAATTTTAAAACTTGGACAAATTATTTAACTTCTCTAAAGTAATTAAAATTGAGACAATAATCATACCGATTATGGAAGGCTGTTGGGAAGACCAGAAAATAATATATGCAATATACCCTTTGGCATTTAATAATATACCAATAAATATTAACTCTTTTATTTAAGCTTCTGGATTTGATCTTGGTTTTTTTGATTTTTTTGAAACTGGACTCTGGCCAAGATTATTGTCAATGCTGGAGGACTGTAAACAATGTGGAGTCAGTGTTCTCACTTTACTTCTTGATGAAAATGGGAATGGGGTAGACTCTGCCCTCATTTCCTCAGGATTCGACATCCTTAGGAACAATTCAGAGCTTAACTGTTTCATCATCCCCCTCTCTATCTGAAAATATAAATAGATAGGGCTGGAACAGTAGTCATGACCTCTTCAATATGTGCAAAATTGATGAGTTATTATTGTCTCATCACAGCAAGTGCTCTGTGCTTCATCTGCTGCAAAGAGAAAAAAAAAAAAAACATGGTGAATGTTGTGTAAGCATTGCTGCCATCTTCATGGGGTTCTTACTTGTTTTAATAATAGTAGCAGAATGAGGAAAATTTCTACCTAGAATTTATATGAGAAAAGTGGTTCCCCGTAGCTAAATGCGCTCTTTGGTTCCCAAAACTGAAGCACAGATCCACCCAAATGATACAGTAATATCACTAATTCTAGTGCATTAACGTCCAACTCTTTTCCAAGGGGAGAGTGGATGAGGTTCACATGAAAAGAAATGCTTCTGGAAATGGAATTTCAGGCATGTTGATATTTGGATAGAAATTATTTAGGGGTAGAAAAGCCTTCCTGTCATCTTTCAAATTATAAAATATAGTTCATCATTTTCTTCTTCCATATGCAAGACCAGCTCAGATCATCCCAGATTCCACACAGAAAGGCAATAAAGATCATCATCAATGAAGTCCAAGAAAATTTACCAGTTCCTAAGTGATTCTTGCTTCTAATAATCTGGACAAGCACTGAGAATGGATGACACCTGTTCGGCAAACTGACTATAGAAAGGATCAAAGGAAGAAAACAGTTTGATGAAATTAAAATACAACTCCAATAATGTCACATCTCCATGAGATGTTGGGAAGTTACAGCAGCAACATACAAAATGGACTATCAGCTTAAAGAAATTTCAGAGAGAAAGTGTCTTTTTCTATAAGTATAGCCTATAAGAGGTCAAACACTAACAGTGAAGACTGTCAAGATAGGAACTACAGTCACAAAGCAAAGAGCAATCTAGCTGTCTATTCACACATATAATAAAAAGCCATAAGCTCATCTATCTGGGTTCAGTTCTAAGTACTAAAACACACACCCATGCATATACATGTAGCCAACAGGCACATTTTTAAATATGAAGGATAACAGAGTAAACTTGGAGTTATTTTTCTCCCTTTCAAGTCCCAATACACTTATAAACATGATTCTTTAAAATAGAGTCTACATCTTTCTCTCAATTCATGGCACTTTAAAGGCTTTTGAACATCTCCTTTTTTGCATTTAAAGCTGTGTACTACTGTAGGTAGCATCTGTAAACCTGCTTTAAGACATCCCAGTGGCATAGCTTGAGTATTCCAGGGATGAGTGAATCTAAAGGATGAGTATATCTTTTAGTGCCTGCTGTCTAGCAAAATGTCATGCCACTCAGTACAGACAGATCTGGAGAATAAAGTTGTTCAGAATTAGGAATCTGTGAACTGATCTGTTGGCATTTTAATAGACAAACAAATCCCTCCTCTCCCCTATCCATTAGGAAAAAAATGCTTATGTTGAAATGTATCTTAGAATTAATTCCCCCATAATAAGAAATTGAACTGTTTTTCACAATACACACACAAACACAAACACACACACGTACCGTGCAGATATTGATAGTTTTCAAAGTCTCTAACTTGCGTGAGAAGGGAAGGAGAAATAAAATGAAAACTGGAAGTATCAGGCTTCCTAGTTAACTCTCTCACATTAACATTACTGAGAGAAAGATGGAAAATAGTACAAAAATGAGAATTGATTTTAAAAAAATAAGAAGACTTTTTGCTCCCACCCATGTACATTATGATATTTAATGGGAAACTATAATAAGTCCTTCCAAAGTGAGATGAGAGTAAATGCTGCAGGTTTTCAGCCACAGTATAGGTTGAGGAGAGTGGTAATAAGAGATGTAGCAGCAAGAAGATAGGAAGGGAAGAGTAAGAGATCAGCTTCTGGAATGGAGAATCACAGTACAATAATTGCACATTGACTATTTGAAGTGTCTCCTTACCATCTCACTAGTACATAGGGGAATAAATGCAGAGAAGAAATGATAACAACTCAAGTATAATCTAAAGGAGATTAGTTTAAAGGTGGAGGTACAAAAGTAAGCAAAGTGCAAAGGAAATGGGGTAAGTGGAGTAAAATAAGAACTTAGGAAAGTCCCTTGACAATGAGTAGGATTTGGATGCCCACCCTTGGGTGGGCTTCTGGACAGGTCTAACCATTTTCCTGGTATCCTTTGATATGGGCATACTAAACATAGTAAAAATGGCAAAGTCAACACCAACCCATCATTCTAGGAAAGCTTGTATAGTTGGCACAACATGAATAATAATAAAATATAATGACTACCAAAACATTACCAAGACTATTCTCTCATTCAGCAAACATTATTTAAGTACAAACTGAGTGCCAGTTATTAATTTAGGCTCTGATGATACAGTAGCGAAGAAGACAAACTGGTCATAGCCTCATAAGATACATCCTGTTCTGAAAGACAAATAATATAAATAATGTATCAAGAAGTAATGAATAGAAAGAAGAAAAATGAAACAGGGTAAAGGTGCAGAGTGGGAGAAGATGCTGCTCTGGATGTGATGAATTGGAAGACTTCTCTGAGGAAGTTACATTTGAACAAAAATGAAAGAAAGAAGAATGAGCCAGATGCAAATGTCTAATGGAAGAGCACTCCAGGCAGAGTAAACAGGAAGGACAATGGATCTGATTCCATCATATGCTTGGCATATTCCAAAAACATCAAGAAGTCTGGAGAACTGTGCATCTAGGAGAATAGCAGAAGGAAGTCAAGTTAGAGAGGCAGTCAGGGCAAAGATCAGGGAAGGACTTTCTGGAAGTGTGGCAGGTATTTAATTTTATTCTAGATGTAATGGGAAGCCACAATAGGGTTAAAAAATGTGATAGGATCATATTTACATTGCAATGTTTAGGGGAGGTACCATAAGTCATTTTAATAATATCACAAAGTTTTATCATTACCATTAAAGCGTCAAGTCTTTATAGTACATATGCATTAATTAAGACTCCAATTTGTTTTAAATATGTCTCAAGATGCTATTAACAACCTATGGCCCTACATTGTGATGAGTAACATTGGCAGTTATGATAGCTGAAGTCCAGACTCCAAGCAGATTTTAGTAGAGAATGGGAGGTTCATGTAGTAGGAATTCACAGGGATGATGACAAAACCACAGTTAGCTTGAGGCAGATGGTGCTGTCGTGACGTGGGGCAGAGTGCATATTCTGTATGTGGCACACGACACAGCCACAAAATTTGGAGAGAGGAGCAATGAAGATGCCCTCTAAAAGTTAAACTACTAAAACAACAAAGGTCATACCACATTACCATAAGGAGACAGGATGCATCAACACCACAGCAAGCTCTCCTGCGAAAATTAACATATCTAAAGAAAGATAATAAAGATCTGATGCAGAGTTTGGTCTTCCCTAGATGGATAGAAGAAAGAAAGTCAGAGAGGCATATCCTGCTCCAGTCCAGGGAAGGGACAGCCTGGTACTGTCGGGCTGCTCAGAGCGTCTGTTCTTTCTGGCAGGTAGGTGGAGATGGATGCCTGCTGCCATTAGAGCCTGATGCAGCTAAACATTTAAAACAAGCATCATGCTCACCAAGCAACCTTCTGTTAATGTAGCTTCCTATGTAGCTTGCCTACAGGGCAAGAATTCACTGGTCAGACTGATGCAAATGTCTGGTCCATTTAACAGTAATATTTTTCATTGTAAATTAATACAGTGGCTTTCTAATTTATATGCTCCAGTCTTTTGTGAGTTAGTCCAAGTCAACCCTCCTGAATAATCAGCTCCGGGCATTAACCAGACCAAGTACTGGGACCTGCAATGCTGAGGTCTGGACTCCAGCTGTGATGAATTTGCCCTGGAAATGCTGCCCTGCAAGGTCTCTTGGCAACTGGCCTTCTCCTGGGACACAGTGACCTTGCGGTACCTTACATTTGAAATGTCGACATGTGCATTCCAACACTGACTCTCCTGGGAACAGTCACTGCAGAGGCATATGTGCAAGGAGTTATAAGATGTGAGTAATTGAATATCGAAGAAATGCCTCTACTGGGGGTGGGGGAGAATTTTATTTATGTATTCTATGGATGTGCTCTTTAAATATAATAACAATAGCCAATATCTATTGATTTATTAAGCACTTCCTAAGTGCCATGCACTGTTCTAAGCATTTTAAATATTGTTTGATTTAAGTATTATTATTATTTCCATTTTAGGGGCTGGAGAAACAGATGATGAGAAATAGTAAGTCATTTGCCTAGGGTCATGCTATTAGTAAATGGTAGCACAGTGATCGGAACTCAGTCCCATTATCCCCAAAATTAAGAGAATGGGCTCTGGACTCAGACTGCTTTATCTGGGAACCCAGCTCTGCTTTGGGTAAACAAACAAACAAAAAGCAAACAAAAAAACAACAAAACTCCTCTCAATCTATTTTGTCTCTAAATGCCTTACTCATAGGTTTGTAAAAAAGTTCAAATGAAATTATAAAATAAAGTATTTGGAATAAAAGGGCTTAGTGCTACATCTGGTATATAGGAAAAGTTCAAGAAATGATATCTGTGGAACTTAACATATCAGTGTTAAAATATTTAATTGGATATAATAACTCACACTCATATCAGAGTCCTGGTAAACCTTCTCGTGAGTATCCTTCTCTCTCCAGACTTGCACTTTGACCTAGTTATATAAACCTTAATCCAAAAATTTGAGTCAGGTTTCAAAAATATATACACATGAGTTAAAGTAAATAGATGAAATATGAACAAAAGATTGGGAAGGAAACATAATATTACTATGCCATGTTATCTCTACGTGTGCTTGAACTGGGCAGGGCATTTGGCTCTGAGGTAGTTTTAAGTTTGACAGTGCCCACAAGATTAAAATAATCCTGTTATTTTGTTCTATTGTTCTGAGGACTAAAAAAACTTACCCATGTAAGCCCTTATTTAGGAGGGCTCTGTGTAATGTAGTACCCTCCACAAAGCCCCTACAATATTTGTGACAAACTTCAATAATTTTTAAATAGCAATAAGGCATTTCAAGAATCTTAAGTGTCACATCAAAGGTACAGCTTTCTGACTAGCTTGAAGATGCATTGGCTGGTCATCCTATAACCTTCACCATGGGCAGTCAGAGTTTCCAGTTCACCCCAAGTTTCCTGGATTGTCCTGCCCTTATACAGATTTCCCTCTGCAAAATGCCAGACCGTATTTTCCCTCTCATCAGCTTTTACTCCAAATACCCTGTGCTTTTTTTTTCCATTTCATTTTGGGTTATATTTTCCAATTCTCTGCAATATGGAGAAGAGGTCAAAGTCAGTCATCTGGAACCAGAAAAAATATATATATATTCCACAAATAAGCCAGCTCACTGTTTGGAAGTAAATGGCTAGGACAGAACAAGTGCCTCTGGAACTTGAAAACCTGGCTTCAGACAATAAATCAAAAGCACTTAAGTTAGTTCCAAAGCAACTTCAGCTTTCATACCTGACTGGCAAAAAAATTGAAATAAAAAATCAAAAGGGTAGTGATGATGAACAGCAAATGGCAAGTTCCCTAAAAGATCTTCAAAATAGTTGTGCTTATTGTCCACTTTTATATACCATCCAAGCCCCTCCTGCTTAGGCATCCAAACTGCACTTCCCTTTCTCTATCCCTTCTCAAGTCTAAGGCCTTTTATTGCTTCGTCGTTGTCTATCTCTTTCCTTTGTCCAGCCGAGGTTCACCTTCAGAGATTACATAAACACTCTGATTTGTTGGCTGTTTTCTGTTTCATCTTGCCAATTTTAAGAACCTAAACCCCAGAACGCCTTATAAAGATCGTATTGCTAATGCAGTTAAAGATACACTGATTGAGCTATGAAAGTTTCCTCGTGCCAGAGCTCCTTGTGGGAGCTGGGACACTGTTAGGCAGGGGCAGGTTGGTACCTCCTGGGACCCTTAGAGGGGGCAGGAGGCTTTAAGTAGGCCCTTGGGATAAGCAGAGAGATCAGGAGCATAGGCTTAAGTCAGGGCCCAGAGACAACATTCCCAGAGAGAGCCAAGCCCCAAGCCATCACTGGGGTTTCCAGGAAAAAGGCTGGGTGTGGAGAGAGCAGGGGGCACGCCTTCCAGGTGCCAGTGGAGCTGGAAAACCTGCCTCACGTGCTTTTGAAAACTAATTAAGATGAATTTTAAAATTCATCTAAATTTCCACCTTCTTACTTTTTCTTTTTTATTTTAATCAGCAAAAGTGTAGCTGTTCATAGCCCTGGAAAACCAGAAGGGCCAGGAGCATTGAAAGGTCATGTTCATACTGTTTTCTGCACAGTCTCAAGCATGTAGTCCTCATAGAGAGAGACTGTCTTTTCCCATGACATTTCTAGATTTAGCTTCAATAAAATAACTGAAACCCTGCCTTGGACATTTTAAAACAGCACGGGGTCCGATGGGCTTGATTTTGATTGCAAATCCTATGTTCTGCTCAGCGCTCAGCACGTGGTTGATAATCCTTGAGTCTAGGTTTCTCTCTCTCTCTGGTAGGGAAAGCTAACTGAACTTGATCATGCTCTACCTTCCCACAGCTTCCTCTCTGTTCTCTTCCCTTAGACCATGGCACTCTATTCTTGGAAGAATTCTTACTGGCTCAGTTGTGGCTGTGTCCTTGGCTGGATATCTCTAGGGATAGAGAAAGAGAATTAACTTCCTACCAGTTAAATGTAGCATTCCCTGTTCTTAGAGACAAGGGAGGTGGGAGTTACCACCATTCAGGATGGAGACGGCCATCTCACCCCTTTGGAAATTCACTTATCCCTAGGACTTTCCTTGCACTCACAAGGAGTCACCTCATACCCAGTGAATGACGTGTTCAGAAGTATTTTGGCCAGTGTTCTCCCTAGAAAGTGCAGTGATTCTACCTTTAGGCTAGAAATATGCCTGGTCCAAGAACAGCAATACTGAAGGTGGTATGTTTTTCCCTCTGGCAAACCAACATATAGTCTCAAGTTATTGGGAAGAATAAGATGGCATAATTTCCCTAATACTCCTATAGAACAGAGTAAATATTTTAATCCTTGTTCCTCCAATGCTAAAACTGCAGAAAAGAGATGAAATAGCTTGCTCAACCTCACAGAAGTGAGTCAAAGGTCTACTTAAACAACAACAAAACAAAACAAGAAGTTTCTAGATGGCTAGTCTGACATAGAATCACTGGGCAAACATGATCTCAGATGTACTGTTCTCTGTCAAAGCCATGGTGGGGGAACACATGTCTAAGCTGGAGTTGGAACAGCGGTACAAGGAATGTCGGCATTATGAACTCAGAGCGCTCAGTGTCTCCATCTGCCCCTGATTTAATGTGGATGGCAGTATCTCTCCCACTGACAGCACCAGCATTTCTTGTCGCTTCAGGTACTGAGCTATTTCTGCCATGACATATATCAATGGGATCGGGATCTTGAGGATTTATTGAGAGTGTTAATAATTGCATGTGAGTAAGGTCCCTGCTCCTCATCTGCCGCCCGGGGGGAGCCCTGCTAAACGGAGCCAGTGTATATTCTCTTTTGGACAGGAAGCTCATATTTAACACGCAGCTTTGTCTTCCCTGACGGCCCTCTGAAAAATTATGTTTTTTAGTAAATAAATATTTAACAGATTTTCTTGTATCTGCATTTTCTATGAGTTTGGTTGGATTCAATATCCAGTACTGCGAAAGCAAAGTGAAGGCAGAATTCCTCTTTTGTAAAAAGTAACAACAGCATTTTATTTTAAGGGTTCTTTTTTTTTACATGAGTTGCTTTAATATTGACAACTCTGTTTTGTTTTCAATATATAGATGCATTTTTTTTGGTTTTTAAAAATATTTTTAATATAGATTTTAATAGATAGGAGACACATTACGATTTTGTCTACTGATATTAAGAAACCTAATATCACTGATATTGTTCCATTCCCACTTAGCATTCTCATCCTTTGCTTCTAAGACTCCTTCCCCAAAGCTAGTTTTCCAAACTGCTAAGAAGATGTAGCAAAAATTGGATTTGCTCCATCTTATCCAAAATAAAATTGACTACAACTAAATCTATTATGTATTAATTAGATAAAGTTGGGAGCATCTATCCACTTTGTGCCTGAACCATTGAATATATCAGATTTAAGTGCCTCTGGGTTTTGTTTTGCACATTTTCAGAAGAAGGCAACTGTGGTTAAAATTCACAACCTGTAGATACTCTTTACATCAGATATTGCAATTGCCCGGAGATATTATTTTTATGGGCATTCATTTATTTCCAATTTCCACAACATTCTGGGAAACTTCTGTAAGAAAGGCAAAATGCAGAAATGTAATACATAGTGCCAGGTTATAGTCTGATGTATATAAATAGATCTCCATCAATGACATTTATTTCTTTCCTCTCAATGTTTATAAATGGTAATATGTTCTTCTTTGTACTCTGAATTTTTATGCAGATTGATTATATTATTCCTGCAACACAAGTATATTTTTCCCCTCAGTGGATTGTACTTGTTTATATGATCTCCTATTAATTAGGTACAGCTAGGAGTAGTGAGTCTATTACAAATATTACTGAACTGTGTCTTATTTGGCTGAGAGTGATGAGATGGAAAAAATAACAGAAGATGCACTGAAAGTAAATAAAACTTAAACACATTTGAATTTAAAATCCGGTAGCCTCATTTTCAGTTCAGGACTGGGAGAGATACATTGCATTTACAGATGAGGAAACTGAGGCCCAGAAGGATTTGCCTAAAGCCTCAGAGTGAGAGGCATGCTTCTACCTAGAAGCAAAGTCTCCACTCCCCAGGCCAGGCTCACTTGCATCTTTCTGACCCAAAGCACCTGAACCAGAAGGCAACCACTACACCTTTGTTAGTTCTGGATCCATTATTCTGATTTGCACTTCGAGTCTACACTAATTTCCTACTTGCTTCTCTCTCTACACTAAAAAGGCACCTGTAAGATTTCTTAAGACTCTGTCAGCCTCCCTCTTCCCTTTCGCCCTTGTACCTTTCTGCTTAACCTCTTGTGGGCAAATATGTACCAAATAAGATGGACATGAGGCAAATGACTATCTAGAGAACAGAGACACCCCATACCTAATACGGTGCCTTCTGCATAATAGACATTCAAATATGTGTTTAATTCTGAAGAAATGTACAAGTTAACAGCTTCAAGGGGACGTGGGATCTAAAATCATATTCCAACAAGAGAGAAGAGATAATAAGACATCCTTTATATCTTCACCCAGCACAGACATACTTTGAAAAAAACCTAACAAATAATCCAGACAGCTCTGCTACTCAGTTTGGAAAGACAATTTGAGATGCAGAGAATTAAATGCTGTCCACATCACACCAATTCGCTCTTGTCCAAAACATTCATCTTGTACTCCAAGCACAAAGTATGCTTATAGAGAAGAGCAAATTTATATAGACCATTAGAAAGCAGTTCCAAAAAGACCATCACAGAGATCACAAAGCCATCATGCTGGTATTGGGATGCATGGGTGTCTGTGATGAATGCATTTGCAAATATTGCTGTTAAGTAATTTTCTTCCATTTCTGGAGTGCTCTAGATAAATTAGATTTCCCTCTAATCACATCTGCTGCCAGTGTATGCAAAAAGATGGTTTGTCTGCATAACACTCATAATGTGTATTTGGAGAGTAGAGGGCAAAAAAGCTTATGGAAAGTTCCTGAATATAATCATAATGAGGCAGAACAAAATCAAATAAAAAGTCACAGGATGCTTCTCATGCAGATACTACGCGAAATGACAGCCCAAATGGTACTGTGAGAAATTGAATATTTTCACGCAAATATACAATTCACCTGCACAATTCACCTGTGGGATGTAAAGGAGACCTTAAATATGCCTTCCACATGTTGGGCACGATGTTAAGAACTAGCTAAACTGTGTTGAGAACTTTAAAGAAACAACTCAGATATTCCATGCTATTAATCCAATGTATTTATACCTAAACCAAAAAAGAAATGATTTAATGAGGTACCATAAGAAAATAAAAACAGAAATATGATTATTAAAGTGGCTACATATATCTCTAGCCTATGTCAGAATCACAGGTTATTTTAACCATTTAATGATATCTAGTTATAGACAGTGTTAGAATTCCAAGAAAAGATCTAGTAATACAGTTCAACTTCATATATTCAAAATAACATTATTGGTAACCTGCTCTTAGCTCACAGAACTGCGCAGACCTCCTTTAGATGTACCATTTCAGAACATGCTGTCCCTGTCCCACCTCAACCCCATGTGACTCTCTCCCCTAGTGCTTTCTCTTGGCCTTCATGTAGCAGTCTAGAAATTCTGGGGCATCCTGTACAATGTCCCCGAGAACAGTCCTCAGCCAAGTACTTACCGAAGCTGGAGGACAAATATCCAGTTTCTTTGCCTTTAAGTGGGATAAACCTAAGATTTATTCCTCAACATGTCCCAAAGTTTCTCAGTGGGACTGAGCCCTAGGAGTACATAATACACTGTCTATTGGTTTCCTCCTTTCCCATTCCATTACCTCTGCATCCTGAGATTATCTCCCAAATAATCTATCTGTACTTAAATCTTGTTTTAAGGATACCCCAATTTAAAGCATGACCTATTCAAAACCCTGCTTAGAATGGTAAATTAAGCCAAGGAATGGCCTAAGAATGTCTAAAACAGATGCCACAAATTCCATGTACTAAAGCTCATGCATTTTAACTCACAAAGCAACTGGCAAGATGTAGGAACATTGAGGAAAGAAGTAGAAAAACCATCAGAACAGATGCAATAATTTAGGAAGCAGTTAGAGTAGGGACAATCAGGCTTCAACAACTTGATAAGACCTGAAGGCATTAGTATAGTATCTCAGAGTACATTTCCTATTTATACTGATGATCAGGACCATTCATCCTTAAAAAGCTGAATATAAAGCTGTAGTCTATTTAAGAATGCAGGGGGGTGCAGTATAGTTTATAAAAATTGATATTAAAAATGTCAAACGAATAGTACTTACAAATTAAATTTCCATTATGTGGGAGAGTATATCACTTTCTAGTGACCAGAGAAAAGTAGATGGCATAACACAGGTCTGGCGTTTAGAGATACGTGTTTGAATTAATAGATTTTTACCTAAAGAGTAAAGAGTGATCACTATAGGACAGTTGAGTCCCTGAGGAAATGACCAAGAGTTGGGCAGAACATTCAGCTAATATTTTAATCAAGTATATAATGAGTTGATTGCCAAAGACTTTCTTAATATCATATCCCATTCATTTTAGCATAAGTGTGTGCTTGTATTGTATGGGATAAGCTATACTCGCATGTTAATAGTATAAGCTAAACTAGTGAGAGTTGATGTATCATGAAAGGACCCAGGCTATAAAAATATCTCTCCATTGATCGGTAGTTGACATTTTGAATTCTGCCACTAGCAATCTGAATCTTTGGTTTAGTCACTATTGGGCTACATCTTATGAGATGAAAATATGCCAAAGCGGAGTGTGCTGGTTTGAAACTGTTATGAACTCCAGAAAAGCCATGTTCTCTTAATCCTAATCCAATCTTGGGGGGAAGACCAATTTTGGGGAATGGGACCTTTTGATTAGGTTGTTTGCATGGACATGCGACCCACCTAATTGTGGGTAGGACCTTATGATTACATAGAGATGTGACCCTGCCCATTTAAGGTGGTTGTTAATTAGTTTATTGGAAGCCTTAAAAGAGGTCATGGAGAGAGAGCCAAAGCCAATACAGAGAGCAGACACCTATATATAGACATTTGGAGGTGCTTAGAGAGGTGACATAGAAAGCCACTGGAATTAGAAAGCAATGAAGCCCAGGAGCAAAGAACCAGGAGATACCAGCCATATGCCTTTCCAGCTGACAGAGAAACCCTGGATATGATTGGCCTTTCTCAAGTGAAAGTATACTCTTGTTGATGCTTTACTTTGGACATTTTCATGGCCTTAGAATTGTAACTTGTAATTTAATAAATCCCCTTTATAAAAGCCAATCCATTTCTGGTATGCTGCATTCCAGCAGGCAGCATTAGCAAACAAAAATAGGAGTATCGCTGTAAGTGATCTTAGTGTGAATCAACAATATTTACTTGAGGAAAAAGACCACCAATCACAGAAATAAGGTGTACCACAGAATGCTGATATGGTAAAAGGGATCTTCTTTCAACAAGTAAAAGAAATGGGTTTCCTTATAAAAGCACACTAAGATGCTAATTGGCTATAAGATCTGGCTAAAAACTCAGGAATGTAGATGCAGATCAGCCTTACATAAAACTTAAAACAACAAAATTTAAAGAAGTACAGAGCCTAGATAAAAGGACAAAAACTGGTACCTGCCCATTTCTGTGCACAAAAGTCCTGTGACCCCTTTCTTATATATGTATAGCTATGTATCTTCACTGCCTTTTTTGCTCAATTTCTTTATCTTTGTCCAGTTTTCCATTTCCAAAACCTACATTCTGGGATGTCTTCTATTCTGATCTACGTCACACAATTCCTCAGAGCTTGTCCTACAATAGCTGACCTTATTCCTTCTGTGACTATGACCTCTACACATAGAAAAATCTCCAATTCTACTATACATGACTGGCCTAGGCAGACAGATGGCCTGGAATATTACCAGTGACCCAGGAGAGCAGAAAATGCCAAAGAGGAAACTAGTCCCACTATTTCAAATAAAGTCCTAATAGCAACTACATCAAGGTAGAAACTTAATTTCTGGGGCCCATTCTTATTATTATTTTCACAGTGTTAAGTTAGATGTTCCTGTTGCAACTTATACTTTCTGGGGATGGGTTATTAAAATATGTCAACTCAATGGAAATATTTTCCAAGTGTCTACTCTGTGCAAGCTCTGTGCCAGGGGCAGGGGATAGAGCAATAAACAACAGGTCACAGTCTCTGTCACTAAAATTTAGGGAGGCAATCCCTTCCTACAATATTGTAAAACCAGAGGCGAGCAACTGGTCGCCCCTGGCTTTGTGAGGCAGCGTCACCTGAATAATTGCAGCTCCTTCCCAGTTCTTGCTGTGGCTTTCTGACTGCCATAGTGGTGATTTTAGCTGCCAGTCAGTCAGAGTTTTTCTGACTTGTTTCCACAAACTACATCCCGAAAGATTGGAAATCCTGCCAACAACTCACTAAGGAGGAAACAAAAATTCAAGACCTGTATCTCCTCCTTTTAATTAGCTCAAAATTCTGGCAAACAGAAACCCTGACACAGAAAAGATAAAATAGCCTTATTTAAAATGCAGCGGAGGGTGATGCTGGGACACTGACCAACTCCCTGTTGGGACAGGGAAGGAGTGAGGTGAATATAACAAGGAGCAGCTCAGCTTGCGGGTCCTATTTAAATGCCTGTGTGCATTACCCATCAATATACACTGATTTGCATAGAGGCCAAAGGCCCAGGGATAGGCAGGTTGACAGAGAAGTCTGACCATCGTTGCCTCTTCTGGTCATCTTGGCAGTTCTTTCTTTTTCCAGTGTGACAAAGGACATGTGTAGAGACTTTGGCCTTCTTCCAAGTTGTATTCTGTGTACACGTTGACGAGAATGACAGAGGCTCCAGTTACACACATTGAGTGCAGACTGCAATAATACTCTGATTTTTATCTGTAATTTTTATTAATGCAAAGGTCTCTCATTTTTCAATAAATGAAAAGATTGAATATTGCAGAAGGTCTGCTCTATGGGTTCAAATTCTTACTTCTCCTTTCAATCCATCTACCCATCACCAACGCCAAGACACCAAGCCTTTATCAGAATTTCATGGGAGAATGGGGAGGTCCTCCTTTTTTCTCACATCCATAATTCAAAGACTCAGTAGGGAAAGTTATTATGGTCTTTTCCTAGTCTTATTAGCTGGCCTGGAAATTATACAAGACTACCTAACATACTAGACGTTATTGAAAATATCAATATTGAGAATATCATGACACATTTTACCTCAAAGAAGGTATATTTAAGTAGGAGACAAAGTATAAGTATTCACAATAGGAAAGAGCAATGTGAAATTTCAATACAAGTTCAAGAAGTGTGCATGTGTGTGTGCATGCACACACACGGTGGACACAAATAGTGTGTTAATGAGGATATTGAAATAAATTGGAGTCTTCATAGCGTTGAGCTAGACTCTTGAAGAGGTAAGACTAGATTAGGCAGTGAAAAGGGAAAAGACTTTTCAGACGGGTTGAACAGAGTGAGTAAAATCAAGACAGTCACATTTGAACCCATTCAGAGAATCAGCTGGGAATTTTCGATAGGTTAATTTGTTTGTATTTCTTAAAACCTTGTCCCTCTTACCTAGATATTACACTCATTGCATAGTCCTCCCACCAGAGCACCCAGGCAGAGCTGCCCTTGACTCCTTCCTCCAAGCCCACCTCTCCTACTCTGGACAGAATTTCCTTGGTGTTCCCAGGGTGACAGAAAGGATGGCCAAGATGTCATTTGTGACAGGCCTAAAGTGGATAGCTTTGGACATCAGTCACTAATACTGATTCCAGTGCCCCACAATTTGATTGCCTGGATGATTAATGGTATTCTCATGACAGTTTTGTAACATGTTTCTGCTTCAATTTTTTTTTTCTTTAACTTGAATAAAACTGGGATTACCTATTCTTATCAGCCCAGATCTGAAAAGATGGCCAAGTAGATTAGAAAAAAAAAAAAAGTGAAATCAATCTTAAAAAGAGGTAGGCAGAAGAGCCTAAATCAGCTTCTTCTTTTTTTGTGGTGCCAAAGTATAAGAGGTCCCTGTTGCTCTGTTTGTCTAAAGCCCTTAATTTTCTGTCTGTATGTGGATACTGAATGCCTCTGTGCATCAGCTTTCTTGTCTATGAAATGAGGCTAATAATACAGATGTAGCCTCTAGCAAAGCTGTAAGGATTAATTAATATAACTTGATTGTTAGGTCCATTGCAAACACAAAGTATGGTATGAAGATAATTGGTTAGAAAGTAATAAAGTGAGGCTTCCAAAACATTGCAATGTGCTACTACAGGCTCAGAGTCCCATCACAGCTCCTTTTGTGCATTCAGAGAATGCAGCCTTTTTTGTGCTCTCAGCATGGAAATCTTTACCAAGTCCCAGTCCCAGGAGTGCTTTACCTCAGAGGTTCAATACCATCACACACTTTTCTCTGCTTCAGCCTGCACCTGCTATGTCTTTGTATTTGGGTTCATCTCAGTTGCTAGCTTTTGATTCCACCTTTTCCACATTGATATTTCTCCTTCCAGTTGTCTCAGCAGAGAAAATTTTCTTTCTATACTACAGTAGCAAGTACTCCCCAATCATTCCTCACCCAGTGAATGAAAGGCTTTGCTGCTACTTCTCTCCCTCCTCTCTACCTCATCAAACACATGTGCACATGCACACACACACACACACACACACAAACCCACACGTGCACATGTGAGATTGCAATGATTTATGGGTCCTGTGAGAGAGAGGAGAGAATACCTTTTCGGGGAAGTAGATCCTGCACAATGAGTATGAAATTTAGCTCAATTTGAAATTCAATTTAATAAAACTAAATATTTAGCCAGCAGGTTTTTTCTAAAAAGCACTGTGCTAGCTGTTGAGTGTACAGGGTAACAAGACCAGGCCCCTGACCTCAAGAGAAATGTGCATAAATAAGCATAATACAGGAAGAGCTGTAATGTCTTAAAAGGGATACAAGCAAAGGGAGAAAAGATAACTTTCAGCTGGCAGAAAAGAAGGAAGGATAGATGGAAAGAATAGAAGGAAAATACTTTATGTTTACAGAGGGACTAGTATATTCCTACCAGGATGTTAAATGCTTCCATATAAGTCACCTAATTTAAACTTTATGACTACACTACGGGGTAGTGCTATTTTTCCATTTATAGAGATATTAGATCCGATAATCAAAAATTTAAATAACTCTCCCAAGTTGTCAGGTCAGGCGGACATTAACTTGAACTTTGAAACAAACAATATATATCTATTAAACAGCACACATCCAAACATACTGCTACTCAGAATTATGCAAGAAGTACCATATCATATAAACTTCTATAAGAGTGTAAATCATTCAGTGGCTTGGTGTGAATAGCTTTGGATTGTCGGCATTATGTTAACCCATGCAGATAGTTTCATGATCACTAAACAACCACTTGGAAGTATGTTTAAAGAATAGAATGACATGAAGCAGGGTCACAGCTTTTCTAATGCACATCAGAACAAATGACTTATTGTGGTGGCATCCATGGGCCAGCAATAAAGGCAGAGGTAAACACTCAATTAATAAACTTGATACATCACCAAAGACCATCGTCAAGAGCTAAATGTAAAGAAGCTACAATACTTAAAATTATGTGAAACTAGAATATACTTTAGCCATCAGTAAAAACTAGATAATATAACCTACAAAGTATGATTCAAGATTCAAGGCAGTCTGTCTTAACTTATATAGACAGAGTGGCAAATGTCTAATTTCATATTGTTTAGTTAGCTTAATTTTCCATTAAATATCAAATCAGCAGCCTACTATCTATTTCTGAGCATACAGGGCATCTGACATTCTTACCAGCTGTGATTTTCCCTAAGGGTTTAATGGGTTTGTGTAATATCTGTTCAAAGTAATAGTATCATTATCATAAATGTTTTTTAATTATTTCTTGGGATTAATGAAAGCATGTTGTATTATTGATGGATTTAAGTACAATATTTATGAAACAGTGATAGGACTAAAGAGAAATAAATATGTATATCTTTCTGCAATGTGTAAATAATAAATATTAATTCCCATCATCAATTTTGGGCAAAGTGGTTTAGAGATACAATATTTCACTACATACTAATAACTTGCTAAATGCTTTAGTTATCTGTTGTGGATCTGGGGGTGTGCATGTAGTATTTGTTTATCCGCAAGCTGAAGGACTCGAGTACAGCCATTAAAGACCGAGGGAAGGGCAAGATCTGGAAAATGGACCCAAGAGATCATGACTTCTTTCACAAAAAAAAACAGAACATAATCCATAAGCCTTCAAAGGTTAAGGCATCTAAGCTTCCATCAAGACCAGAAATAACTGAGCCCCATGGGGTCTTTTAAATCCATATAACAAACACTCATAATACACATACAGTTGTTGCTTCATACACATGTACATTATTTATGCAGCAGTGGCTCTTTGGCCTTGCCTTGTCCTTTTGATGGTTGACTTGAGTGGAGGGATTTTTTCTCTATGTCCCAAGTGGTTGTGTAAGCTCCTTGCAGACAATGGTAAAGCATGCATCAGTGCAACAGACTGTAAAGAACCCAGGATTTGGAGATAAAAGACCGGTCTTGGAATTTGGGCTCTACCACTTAACTGGCTAAAAGATGCCGGGAGATGGTATTGGTGTGTATCATTAGCTCATTGCTTTGCCATCATTTTCAGTAACTAGGTCAATCCTTTACTGCAACACAGGACTTGGTTTTGATATAAATGTGAAGCAATTTCTCCTCCAAAACTGTAAACTATAATACATTTCAAGGCTAAGATATGAACCATTCAAGAAACATATGTTTGCTGATGAGGTTTTAAAGAAATTACATCAGTGAACTGATGGAAGTCACTTAAGCAAATAGATTCATAAGAGACTACTGAAGTGATGATACAGTTTTAAATGGCAATTCCACCTTCAGTAGGCATAGAAAGTTGCTTTTCCTTAGGTTAATTTATTCTAAGTTAAGGGATAATGGTTCAGGAATTGAAAAGACAGGAAAGCTCTTGTCTTTCTATTCTTGTCTATGAATAAATAGGAGACTGAATAGCATAACCTTCTGAATTTTTCATTTGATTAACTTGATCAATTTAATTTCTGTTTTAAATAAGCTTGTTTCTAACACACTCTTTTCTTTTCCTATGGGCAAAGTTATTTTCAATAACCCTCATGGTTCATTATCTTAGTCCTAATAGATTCTTTTAAATGGAATAACTTTAGGTAAGGAGAAACCATTTACAAAATTAGATTATGAAGCCTTAGCCTCAGTAGCTAGGTTATTTTTGCCCCCAAATAAGCCTAACAGTTTTAAGTGTGCACTTCTGAGAAGTTTGTCCGTGTGACATGTGGCTGTGTATTGATATGCACAGATGCTATGAGTACAGGAGTCATTTCTGGGTCACCCCAGAAGTCTAGGCCTTCACCCCAGGTATCTCTAAGGTATAAATATGCCTTTTTCCAATCTTCACCCGCCCCAGAAGTTCCAGGGTGCCCATGACCTCAAATTTGTGTAGCATCTGCTCTTGCTGTTTTGTACCAGGGCAAACTTCCTGAAAACTGCTATGTTTCCAGAACAACATGACAATAAATTTTGTTTCTTAATGTAAATGCCTGTCCAAGCAGGGAATAATACTATGGTGTATTGTTTTTTTAAATCACTTATGCTTTGTGCTGTTTCTGGGAAATGTGGTTCAGGTCAATGCCATATTTCTCTGAGTAATTTTAGGTCCTGTATGTATTTCCAACCTTTTTTATAGAGAACAAGTCCTCTGATTCAGACCACAAAAGTTATTTCTAATCAGCTTATGTGCGTTTCATAGCCACTCAATTTTAGAATAAAGGACACATCTAAGCACATGGAATTTCTAGTTACCTGGTACCCAGGCAACAGAAATGATGAAAACAGGCACAAATCAAGCTCAAGAGGCAGAAAATTGAGCAATCCTGTATTGCAGAAGATAGTGTGCTACATTGCTTTTCTGAAGCTTTATTCATCACAAGAGTCAACTTGTAAGCTCATCATGATGGGTCAAATTTAGAAAATAAGAGTTAGGTCTTATCCTCTATAGATCAGGTCATTCATTCCCCAAATGTAATGAAATGTAGCTGCCTAAGGATGCATGTTAATTTAACTGAAATAATTATTTGCAAAGTAATATGATCACATAAACGTATTACTATGAATATCTGTGGATAGTTTTTAAATACACTATAATATTAAAATAATGCCTACTAGGTATACAGTATAGCTATTTACCACTAGGACAGTGGTTTCCTGAGTGTGTGCCTCCAACCAGAAGCATTCAGCATCTTCTGGGAACTTATTAGGAATGCAAATTCTTGGAGCACACGCCAAACTTACAAAATCTAAAACTCTAGGGGTGGGGCCCGGCAGTCTGTGTTGTAATGAGCTTTACAGGAGAGATGCAGAGGAAATTATATTCAGAAGCATATTTATCCTAGGCTAATTCCATATAGGAATTAATTTAACCTACAGTTAATTAGAAAATTGAGCTAACTAAAATATTCTAGTCCTTGATCATATGTGTTGATTGAAATACTGTAGTTATTTTCTCTATGACAATATTTAGAAACTTCCATTGATATTCATATTTAGAATGTCAGCTGATTTAGGCTTAGTTGTCTAATTGTAATTACAATGGCAGCAAAATAATTTAAAATAGGAAGAACATAAGGCAGGTGTTTCAATGTTTCTATCTAGCTAAGTCACAACCAGCATATCTTGGTTTTTACATATCCCCCACGTTTTACATGCAAGAAAAATGATAAAAGATATCATCGAGATTTTGCAATATCAGATTAACTATCCAGAATATTGAGGGCCTGCCGTGGCATGACAGTGAAATAAGGAGACTGCTTTTATGAGTCTCCAGCAAAGCTGAGGTGGAGGAATACAAGGCAGAATAATAGTCACACCTTCTCTTAGGGTTTTTAATTCTTCTGTGCAGCTAAAAACTAGTGTAGAGACCTCCTGACACTTTCACTTTCCCTCCCATCTTTCTCTTCTAATTGTCCTTGACCAAATGAATAACCACTGGGGCATAAAAAAAAAATCCCACCCCCTCTAAGAATGAATGATTTCCAAGTCATAGATAATCATGCCCTGAATTTCACAGCGCTGGAGCAGAAAATCGTGGAAGGTGGAAAGTGCAGGACAGAATGGGCTCATTCAGAGGCTCACAGCTGGGGAAGAGCAGAGATGAGACAATTAGGGACAAGCTAGTCAGACTTGAGAGTGAAGTAGAACATAGAGAAACTGGCGAGCAATAACAAGATAGTTAGGGGAGGTGAGATTAGGAGACAGGAGAAATGAAAAAGTGGAAGATTGAAGATCAACTAGGGAGAGAAAAAAACAAGTCACTTCCTTTAAACCCTATTTTAAGTTTTTGTTCTCAAGATTTTAAGTCATTTGACATTGGCAAGTTATTAAATATATACTCTCATACCTTATGGTTTAAGTGGTTATATACTTCAGTTATATATTTATTTTTATTATAACATGCTGTTCAAAGCTTGGTTATTTGATATCCCGAACTTTTAGAATACTGGTGTGTATCTTGAAGCAGCTCATTTTACTCAGATCCCCTCTCTTCCCTTTCCTACTCAAGCAAAAAATACAAGATGCCAGCTTGTAACTTTGACATGGATAGAAAGCCACATGGGCTTACTTTTTACCAGTTTATGAATTGCAAAAGTGAGGAACCTCAATGGCCTGGTCTGTTCTACCTTTCTCTGCACATATCAGAAACCACGCCAAGAAGTCTAGGCCATTAGGGCTGACTCAGCTCAATCTTCAGCCAAAATAGTCAAATGACAAGCAATAGTTCAAAGAGCAAACAATTTTATTTGGTTATTTTAATGAACCCCCTCCCCAAATTTAAGAGGATACTTCTTTTAGTTATTAAAACCAGAAAATCAGATAAACTATTCTGGAAGTGATGGATGATCTATAATTCTCTAAATCAATTTAAAAGGAAATATTTAGTTGTAGCACCAAGACCTGATCTAGTCTTAACTCATTAAAGCTGAAGGTAACCTCAGACATGATCAAGCCTTACCTTATTGATCCAGCAAGGGACAAATAACCAGTTATGTTAAGAAACTTACCCAAGATCACATAAATTCTTAGTGGCAGAACCAGAACTAAAATACAGGGTTCCTCATTCACACATAGTCTTCTTTCCATTTTATCCAACCTAAGTCAAGGCAGCACAAAATGAAGCTATATGGCAATTATCTGATAAATTTGACAGATGTGTACAGACAACCAGGGATAATTATGGCCAGAAAATCCAATTGAGAACCTCATTACCTAGATTGACTGTCTATGTTGACCAAATAAACTGGATAATGGCCAAAAATGCACTCTACATTGTATTGTACGTCCATAGCCGAAGACTCGCTTCATTATGCTTCTGTGATTAATAGGAACCCAGCATCACTGAGATGAACATTAAAGTACAAATTCGAATGGATGCTTCTTCCATCAAGAAACAGATTTGAAAGTTACATAAAATCTCTTGTATTTATTGGTAAGTTCAGAGAAAAGCTTAGATGAACTAAACACATACACATTGCAGAGTTTCTCTGAAGGAAGCAATCACTCTGCCTCTGTCCAGACCCTTTGTTTCATCAAGCCTATTATCCCTCCAAATGACTCAACTATAATTAGGACCAACTTGAAAGATAAAAAGATTGCAAGGGCCTCATACCAAAAGCTCCTGTAAATCTGGGTCATTTTTTACTTCATTTTATAAAATTATGTAGGTCTCAGTTATGAACTTAGCATAGCATTACACTTTGGGTATTTGGTCATGGTGGGGAAGTATTAGAGGAAAGAGGCTTTCAGGCAAGCCCTCCAAAACTTTCCTGCAAGATGTTATATTTTAAAGTAAGAATCCTAACATCCAAATTTAAAATGTTTGTTTTCCCTGCAAAGTTTCAACAACAAAAATATATTTCAAAAATAAGATGTTTTTCTCTGATTTCAAGAACAACACCGGTTCAGAACTTACTGTATGCACCAGGGACACAAATGGCTATGCATTTATGATTAGAAGGTGTGTGTGTGGGGGGGGGGGGGTGAATTAAAAAGCTCAGAAAAGGGTGGTAGAATGGAGACCCTGTTGGCCTGGAAGTTACAAAACTGGGTTCTAATTCTGCATTTGGCATGAACCAGCTAGATCACATTAGAGAATTCACCCTCTTTGGATTTAAGTTGCCTTATCTCTCAAATGAGAGGGTTGAACTGGATGAAGTTCCAGTTTTACGACTCTATAACTTTATGCCAGTGATTGGCAAACTAAGGACCATGGGCCAAATATAGGCCATCACCTCTTTTTAATTTGGTGGGGTGGGGGTGCATGGTTCAGGAATTGAACCCGGGTCTCCCGCGTGGAAAGCAAGCATTCTGCCAGTGAACCATCCATGCAACCCCCACCACCTCTTTTTATAAGTAAAATCTGTTTGGAACACAACCATATTCAATCATTTACGTGTTTTCAATAGCTGAGTTCATGCTATCACAGCAGAGTTGAATAGTTGCGACCGAGCCCATATGGCCCATAAAGTCTGCAATACTTACTCCCCGGCCCTTTACAGAAAAGTCTTGCTGAGCCCCACTACAAGCCATTGGCAGTGTTTTTGAAAGAAGAGGGCACCTTCATATCACTGCTAACCCAAAGTCTATATTTTAATGTGTTATTCCAATTACAGAAGGAAGATTTATACTCAACTTCTGCCCAAGACTATGCTGAATAATTTGCCATGGAAATGGTCCTTTCTCAGTCACTTCAGCAGATTTGGATGCACTGGTCCTTCACTATAACCTCAATATATAAGAGACTCTAATAGGGGTATTGTCTGGAGGCTCTGCTGAACACTGATAGGGTTGGTGAAGGTGACTAAAACTCTACTCAAAACTAACCAGTTCCCCAGTTCTATGCTGAAAAAGGAACCCTATACCACCTGGGAAAGGATAGTGAGTCTACTGACAAAAGATGAGAGAAGAGCAAAAGATTGTGAGCCTTTGTAAACGTGAAGGAAAAAAAAGAAGAGAGATCATCTAAGACAGAAGTAGTGCAATTCATATAATTTTATTCTTGTGGAGCATAATTTATGTTTAACCAGAAAATCTATAGCTAAATTAATGGCATAGAATTGACTCCAATTCTGAAATTACCTATATGCCATAAAACTCAAGTGACACAGGGAGGAAAACTCATAGATGTTCCTTATTATCCACCTTTCTTCTTAGTGCCATTTTGAAAGCAGCCTTATCAAAATGATAAACTCTTCTGTCATCCAAGGACTTACCCGGCTCATCATGCACAGACCCATATCAGAACTCACTTCCTTAATAGTCTGTTTGCTCCCTGCCAATCAAAACCCGAGCTCTAGAAACCATATCACCCCTGTAAGACTCAAGCAACTAGAAAGGATATCGAGGAGTCAGACAGCCACCCAGAATTGTTACTTAGATTACTTTCTTAAGGAGTTGAGTGTGCTTTAAAGCTTACCCCATTGCTGGTGTTCTTCGAGGCAGCATGATGTAGTAGAAAAGTATTGATTGAGACTTGGAATCAGTCATTCCTGATCTAGAATCTTGGTTCTGCCATTTCCTTATGGAACGACATAAGTTGCTAAATTTCTCTGGGCATCAAATATCTAATCAATTAAATGGGGCCCCAAATATCTCTTTTTAAAGAGTCTTCCAATCACTTAGAACAGTATTTGGCCATGTCGAATATTGGCTGCTGCTTTTTAAATTATCACTAATAACCAGGGGAATATAGATTACTTAATCCTCCAAATCCCTTTATTGAGGTAGGTATTGTTAATTCTGTTTTACAGAATTACAGAGAAGGAAACTAAAGCCTGAAGAAGTTAAGGGACTTGTCAGTCATCACACAGTTATTAAGTGGTGGAGTAAGCATTTGACTACAGGCCTTCTGACTACAAAGCCCATACTCATTCCTCAAATCCCACTGATGGCCTCGGTATACCAAGTTCTACTCTAGTTCCGAGCTGCAATGATCACTGGGACATCAGGATATGAGCCACCTCAGCCTCACCATTCAGGAATTATATGTTAGATCTAAAAAGCTGTATTCCAAGGTTAATCCCCAGGCCCTGATTCCAGCACTCCTTGCCTGCCACCTATTTTGGCCCAGGGACTAGTGACAGACACCTGACTCAGTTTACCTGCCTATACCACCATATTCCTACTTGGTTTAAAGTTTCCCTATACTCAAGTCTTCATATTGAAAGTCTATGTTTATCATATTCTTGTTGTCTATCCTCTCTTCTTATGCCCAAAATAAACCATGGGGCACATATCAACATTTATCAGCCCTTTGGCAGGGTTGAACCTTAAGAGAATGCCCAAAATCTCCTTCATGCCATCTACATGGATGAGCTGCTGACAGGGCCTCTACAGCTGGTTAGATTTAATACTCAGATAGCAGCATCAACATGAATCATGTCCTTTTTCTCCAAGACTTAAATTTGATACGTACATTAAATACTGTGATTGGGGCCATATTCAGTGACTGGCCATCCCATACTGCTTTTCTCTTCCTCTCTCCCTGACCCTGCTATCAACTCCCCCAGTATGCCTCTCTCCAGTGTCTGTTAAAGGTTTGGAGAGATCGGTCAGGAGCCAGGTGTTCTGTAGAAAAATGAGGTCAAGAGAGCAAAAAGCCAGATTTTTTACTTCAATAACCTGAAGGATTTAGGAAACTATAGCTTTCTTCTCTGGAGAATGAAGGTCAAGCCTGCTGAACACATCTGACTGGGGAAGCATTGAGAAATTGAGAACTAAGGAAAGGAAGAACTGTTGATGGTTGAATTGGGATATTTAATAGATCTTGATTTTTTTATAAGTTCTTTATGTGTTTTTGTCAACGGATCTGTTTTCTCTAGATAAATTGAAATGAGATATGAACAAAATTTGCAAGTTTCCTGTACAAAGCATATTTCAATATTTCATTCCAGGAAGTTCCTTTATAACTTGGTATAATTTGCATCAGCTCAATATAAATGCTTCTAAAATCCCAGAGGATAGACACAAAGGGGATGCTGAAAATTAAAGAAGAAATGTGAAGGAAGAAGAATGTCTGTATTCCCTTTCTTACCACCAGCCTAACTTTCTTTCCTCATGTCTTTAAAATATACTCAGCAAGAATAAATAAAAGGAAAGGAAGGAAAAAGATAATCTGTGGTTGGCTAATTCTGCCTGTCCATAATAGAAGAAACACACAGACTTGGATTATAAATTATGACTCTCTCTATTATAAACCTTTAAATGAATTTATAAACTTCTAAGCCTATAAAATACATTTCAGTCATAAAATATTAATAAGCTGAATTTTTCAACAATTCTCCTTCAAATATACTAATTATTTTATGCTATTCATCAACTTCTTTCCCACATTAGAACCACTAGTGTGCCTAACATCACACTTATTAGACTATTACCTCTTTGAATGCAGAAGATCCATACCAGATATATTCTTACTGCCTAATATATAATAAGTCCTTAAGAGAAAAATAAAAGGATTAACATGGCAGCAATTCTTGGTGGCTCATGAGAACTTATTCTTCCACAGGACAGAGAGGTGGTTAGGTAGCTGCTGCTCATCCAGTTAATACATTCCCAGTTGTATCCCCAGTAAACTTCTATTGTGTTGAGCCACTGAAATGTGAGCCTCTATCTATAAAAGCAGGTAGAGTAACCCTAACTAATGTAATGAACGTATAACTAATGATTGCATGGGTAGCATTAATATCACATATTGATGATTGATGAATAATTATCTAGGTAAAGGAATGAAAATAGAATCAGATTAATCATGAAGCTAAGGAAGCACATGCTTCAGGGCCCTTCACTGGCACAGCTTCCTTCCAAGGTTCCAGGAAAATCCCTAGAAACAAGTTCACAGTTAGTTTAATTTTTTCTAAAATAATTTTTTGTATTATTTCTCTTAGAAGATCCTCAAATTATAAAGTCTCAGGACCCACGAAAACTGGCTCTGCCCCTGCTTCAAGATAAAAGAACGTGGTAGCATATAATGCATAAAGCAGAAAATTTGCATTTGAAGTGCACAGAAAGCTGATCGTTTCCATTGAAGTTGACTCTTATTAATAAAAATGTCATACAATCTAAAGCAACCCACAATTTATTGTCACATTTTCTCTCATTAGTTTTTCCATGATGCCTTGTGGAGAAAGAATTACCCCATTAATAACTTTGACCAATAGCTTTTGCAAGATGTTGATTATTTTTCCCTTTTGCATTTGACAAAGCTTATAAATAGGGAAAAATGTCTTTCTTGTGATAGTGTTAAGCTAGTTTTAATAATGAGTCAACTGTGGGAGGTTTAGACATTTCCAGTAAATTTATCTTTGAGCATAGATACACTCAAAGTATATCTTAATATGATATTCATATTAAAAAAACAAAACCAAATAACTATAAGTTTACAGAATTCTCAGGAAAGTAAGCAAACTATGTATTTGAACATTCAAATAGTTACTATTTTGGTGAATCAAATTATAAACAGAGGGAAGAGATGGCTTAGAAATGAAATAACTCATGCCAGTGGGTATGAATTTGAGTTTGAAGATGGATATATTCAATGAAATATTTTACCTGAGTCTTCAATTCTAAACATTTGTCTGCTATAATTAAGAAAACCTTTCCCTTCCAAACTGCTCAAAAATGTTATTACTCAGTTTGATTTGCTTCTTTCTTTATCTTTACCTAGCTTCTTACAAATGATTTATAAAGGAAAAAATGTTTTGCATCATTTAGACATAGGCTTTAGTGTTTTGTCACTGTTTAATTATAAACTCATTTCTGATATCAGAATAAAAGAAAAACATTAAATTACTCTCTAGGAACAGAATTAATCTTGGAATTTTTAAAAGCAACATTTTCACAACAGGTAATAATTCAGGACAGAATAACAGAAAACAAATCAAGGAACTAAAGATAAGAATAATGATTTGTGCTTATAAGACATCATTCATGCAAATAGTAAACTTACATAATAAAAGTTGAAGATTTCTCTATGGCTACTGAAGTTGTGTTTCCATAAAAACCCTGAAGTATTCATAGATGTTCACAGTGCTCACATTTTAATGAAGGAGCTATTCTCAGGGATCTCTCAAGAGTGTTAGACCATTCATACATGGGCAGTAGCTCTAATTTGCTTCATCCCAAAGAATCACTTTAACTGCTGAATATTAAAACACAACTTATGTTGAAGAAACCACATTTACCAAGTTTCATTTCTAAGAACTTTGAATCAAATTATTAAGGAATAAATAATTTGAAACCCTGCATAATGTATTTCATGTGAGTGAAAGATTTTAGTGCTCATGGCTACAAAGGTTCATCCTTATTATGACACCAGTACTATTATCCAAAAGAACCCCTTTATCTATATCTAATTTAGAACCATCTTCCTTTTAGCATAGGATTTTTCAAAGCTGTTAGATCATTCCATAACTACCTTTTACCCCAAAATTCTCTCTCTTTTAACTCTTTCAAAGATACTTTTGATTTTACAATTTCATTGGCAATATCAGTTAAGTAAAGCATTTTGAGACCTTGAAATGCAATTTGGGAATTTCTCTAATCATTTATGAACAGAAGCCAGTTGATGAATATTAACTGTAATATTTATAAGTGCTGGTCACATTTTACTTTCCAAAGCTTCTCCATGCCCCTGTAGCCTGGAAATATGTCAATTGAGATAGCTAGATAGTAGTCAAGATTTCTTCATCGGCTCTCCACTCCATAGCAGACATTTGTCTGTGTTCATGAACTTGGCGTATGACTATAGATTCAAAGATTGCATTCATCAAGAAAAAAACTCATGTTTTATCCAGGAGATACAAATCTAATTGACAAGTGCAAAATGAAAACAAAAACAAAAACAGCACCCAAAAGAAGAAGGGAAGGGAAGGAAGATACGAAGCTATCAGTAAATTGGACTGAACAAAGGATTATGAAGGACTTTACAGATGCAATGTACACAGCATCTGGATTACAACCATGTTGACTTTTCATTTTCAAACCCCTCTTACACCTCCTTAAGGACCTACTATAAGACCTTACAAATAGTAGGTGCTCAGTCAATATTTCCTGTTAATAGACTATGCCAGTCGCCTTTACTTTTCTCACTGGGGCAGGGAGTAAAAGGAATGTACATGAGGGTTCACACACAGAAGGCACATCCTCCACTCACTCTTCTGATGTCTTTTTTGGTGTCCCATCTTCCCTCCTCGGTATTCAGCTTAGGCCATTGGAGTATCTGGGAAAATTCTTTTTTTTTTTTTTACAGCCCCTGAACAAAACCAGTGTTCATTTTCCAAGCTGGAATCACAAGAGAAATACAAAAGCTAACTGCACATAGTATAAATAAACATGGTATGGGAACATGAGAGCAGAACACAGCAGCCTGACAGATGAGGGAGACAATCCAGCATAACAAATAGTAAGTTGTGCTTTGCCTGTGGCATTCTCTGGCCCCATCAATAATTATATAATACAACAGTCACTGATTTCTCAGTCCTGGATCAATAATGGGTTTCACATCCTGTCCACAGTTGGATGTTGACCAACATGCTTGCTCAGACCCCAACTCTATCCATGCCAAAAATCAATTCTTGCATAACTGCTTATGTGCTTGGAATGTCAGCAATAGAGCAATGGAGAAATGTAGAGCTTAACAGCCCAACAGAATTCACAATGATTTATATCTGTCCTCACAAGCCCATACAGCTCAACCAGTTTCTTCAAAGGAATATCTCCAGCCCAAAAGATATAATACAGTGGGGCCTTCCAGAATTAACAGCAACCACAATCATGGAGCATACTTTAAGGCCCAAAGAAAATGATGGCAGGATGCCAGAAGTTTCATCTTCTACAATTAACAGATCCCATATTCTAAACAGATGAACTGATAATATAGCATTGTCTAAGCTCAATAGAAGAATGGCACCTCAATACTAGTTAGGCTGAATCTTCTGACTTATGGCCCCAAAATCCATCACAGCCAAAGGGGCATCAAAGGGTGACTACAATTATTTTTCAAAATGTAAAAAGGCTCCATTTCTTTATGCATGGTGGTATATTTTCAAGCCTGGATATTCTCTGAAAAATGTCCACTAGTTGGGTGTTCTTGATTTACACACAAAAAAAAGAAATTTAGCAATTATCATCTTAATCTGATCAATGTAGACAGCCAAACTTGATAAAATATATGTCAAAGTAGATTTTTTTAAATTAAATTACTCAATTTGGGTGCCTGCCTTAATTTAGTTAACTAGACAATGTTCCTAACTCCTCTTCACTTGTAAAGTCCTAGAACGGTAATATATGAATGAGTGCAAAATTGTGAAGTAGATCTACTTTTAAGCTTCTATTGTACTTTCCTCTAAAGCCCCCCCCCCCCCACATCTGATAGACATGAAAATGGCAGAGGGATTGATTGTAAACATTAAGAATCTTCATTTTATACTTAAAAAAAGTGAAATCCCCCCAAAATTAACCAGTTGCCGAAGGAAAAGAGGAGTTCTAGCATCTGGTGTACTAGCCACTGTGCTAAAACCTCCTGCTAAGCTGACAAATTTGGAGGTTCTAGAGGTCATGCCACTAAATTACTCTTAACTACCACCTTTTCATAACAGAAGTATTTACTTTCACATTATTGTAATGAAATACAACTGAGAAAGGATGAACCTGGTAAGCATATTCACAATAAAGTATTTGTGCTGGTTTGAAATTATGTATGTCCCTAGAAAAGCCATGTTTTAATCAAAATCCCATTTCATAAAGGTAGAATAATCCCTATTCAATACTGTATTGAAACTATAATCAGATCATCTCCCTATATGATGTGATTAGTCAAGAGTGGTTGTTAAACTGGATTAGGTGATGACATGTCTCCACCCCTTCAGGTGGATCTTGATAAGTTTCTGGAATCCTACAAAAGAGGAAACATTTTGGAGAATGAAGGAGATTCAGAGATAGCAAAGAATGCTACAACACCATGAAGCAGAGCCCATGAGCCAGCGACCTTTGGAGATGAAGAAGGAAAATGCCTCCCGGGGAGTTTCATGAAACAGGAAGCCAGGAGAAGAAGCTAGCAGATGATGCCGAGCTTGCCATGTGCCCTTCCAGATGAGAGAGGAACCCTGACTGGGTTCACCATGTGCCTTTCCAGATGAGAGAGAAACTTTGACTGTGCTTGCCATGTGCCTTTCCACTAGAGAGAGAAACCCTGAACTTCATCGGCCTTCTTGAACCAAGGTATCTTTTCCTGGATGGATGTCTTTGATTGGACATGTCTATAGAGACTTGTTTTAATTAAGATATTTTCTTGGCCTTAGAACTGTAAATTAGCAACTTATTAAATTCCCTTTTTAAAAGCTATTTTGTTTCTGGTATATTGCATTCTGGGAGCTAGTAAACTAGAACAGTATTATCATGGCAATATCTTCTGATTTGCACCCCTTTTTTCACCTGTAGTTTTTCTTGATCATAGATAATGAGAACTCCATTCTTTAAGTTGCTTGGACAAAAACATGTGGACTGTATTAGTAGCCTGTTGCTGCTATAATGAACTACCAACAGTAGTGGCTTAAAACAATTCAGTTTTACTCTCTTACAGTTTTGGAGATTAGAAGTTTGAAATGATTTTCACTAGGTTAAGCACAGGTGTTAGCAAGGCTGGTTCTACCTGGAGGCTCTAGGGGAGAATCTGTTTCCTTGTCTTAGTTTCTGAAAGCCACATACTTTCCTTGACTCATGAACCCTTCCTCATATCACTCCAAATTCTTGCTTCCATCATAACATTTCCTACTTCCTCTTCTGTTGTCCAATATCCCACTGCCTCCCTCGTATAAGGACACTGTGATTAGATTTTGGTCCATATGGATAGCTCAGGATAGAGTCCACATGTCAAGATCCTTAACTTAATCACACCTGCAAAGTCCCTTTTGCCATATAAGGTATCACTCTCATATTTCAGGGATTAAGTCCTGGGTATTTTGGGGGGCTATGATTCAGCCTACTACAAACTCATGCTTGACTCCTCACTGTCTTTAATTTTCCAGATTCAATCCATCTTTAAATACTGCCAACTCTACCTTCAACATGTATCCAGAATCTGGCCATTCGTTATGACTTTCACTGTTATCACCTTGGTCCAAACTACCATAAAAGTTACCTGATTCATGCAATACCTTCTTAACTACATCTATCATAGGGTGTCACTGTCCCTACCTTTGCCTCACTGAACCTTGTCCTCAGGTTTATTTATCAGCAAAGCCAAAATTACCCATTTAAAACTTAAATCAGAATATGCCACTTTTCTGGCTAAAACTTCCAATGACTCTTCATCTCAATAAGAGTGAAATAAAGTTCTGATGATGTTCTGTAAGCTTCCATAAAATCTGTCCTTCCTGTTTAGCTAATCTTCTGTTATTCAATTGCTTGTTTAATCTGTGTTCACCACACTGGCTTCTTCCTTTAATACCCCAGGGCTTCTTCACACTTTAGATTTTTTCAATAGCTACCCATTCTGCCTGGCTCACTGTTCCCTGACATATCCACATGGCTTGCTCGTTCACCTCCTTTAAGCTTCTGCCTAATTTTCACCTTCCCTGCCATCTTTTTAAAAGTTGAAACTGCCTCTCTTACCACCACTCTTGCATTTTCTACATTGCATTAAATAACTTCTAATACAGCATATAACTTACTTTATTTTTTGTGAATTTTCTGTTCTCCCCCATCATTATGTGAGCTCCAAAAGGTTGGTGGGGTAGAATTGAGGTTCACTACTACAACCACAGTCAAAACCAACCAGCCTAGCACCAAGTGAACTTGTTTATTCAGATAAATGAATGAATGATGATAAGAATGTCAGAACCCAGGGTAGAGAAGTGGAAAGTATAATTCCGGGCAAACAAGGCCTTCCTTATATCCTGTTCATTATCTCCAGAGGCATAGTCTTTCTCTGACAAAGCAGGGGGCTGGTTGAAGCTATATTAATCTCCTAGGTAACCAAATTTCAGGTCCAAAGTGAACGTTGGAGATGTGTTGATGCTAAATAGTGCTGTTAGACAAGACAAAATTGCAAAATGGGACATGCTATTAGAAATTCATAATGCCATAACTGTTAGAAATTAATAAGTCACTCTCTGCTATGTAGCTGCTACTCTAGAATGTTTGAGGCAGAAGTCAAGTGGTTCCTTTCTTTGGGTACTACCAGCTCTAGACATATGGGTTTGCCAAAGGCAGAAGGAGGGAATGAAGGGAATGACAGAGAGCCTCCCTGGGGAAGATGATGTGTGATACCCTGAATTCCTTCCTTCTTTTCATTATTTCCTCAAGGGTGAGGACTTTACCTCCCTCACCTCTTCACCCATTGCTCTTTGCTATCACTCTATCTAGAAAAGATTAGAAACTGGATTAAATGGAGTATAGTACACTTTACATTGAGGATCAGGATTGAATAAGGCAATTTTTCAGAGCCCTATCAAAGCTTCCAAAAGACTCTAAAGTTTAAAAAAGAATACCAACATGCCTGGAAAATTCAAACAATTTATGACACAAGTACATCTTTTGAGTCATACTCATATATAAATGAACTGGTTGTGAATTTCAGAGAAAAAGAATCAATCACCATAGGCTAGTTAACTACACAAAGGACAAATGATCAATGTAATCTTAACATTGTCCTATTGTCTGACTGCAAGGGCTCCCTTTCTGAATACACCCTCAGTCAGCTTGCATAAAAATGCACTGTACTATAATAACTATATATTTTATTTTTCTTTTCTTCTTTATGCATAACCAAAAGACATTAAGAAAAGTATCACCAGCAGAAATAAACTAATTTTATTTAGCTTATTACAGTCAGAAAAAAAATTTTTAATGCATTTTAACTTGCTTCCTCAGTGAAAAGGCATACAAGTTGTATCTGACCCAAGCAACTCAACAGAAACTTTCATCACAGCAACTGGAAAACTTTACATGTAAAAGGTAATCAAAAAAAAAAAAAAACTGTTTCCTGGGAGAATAGACTGATATGTTCTGTGGAAACTCCTTCAAGAAAGCCTACAAATGAAGTCATTGTTAAGGAATTTGCCAAATGTTTATAATAATAAAAATTTAAAATGCAGTCTTAATCAGGGTTGTCATGTATAATGCAAAAAGGTTTTGGTCATCAGGGAATGTCTTCATCTCACTGACAAGTCAAAGGGGAAAGTAGAGTTAGTGGAATAAAATAACCAAATATACTTTTTACTTAAAGAGATTCATCTTAAAGTAAAGAGACAATCTTCAAGCTAAATTAGAAAGGCCATTATATTATCTTAGCAACCTTCTTGACCATTGAGCATGGCCTATATTTTTAGAGTATTGTGTTCTTTGAAGACCCCACCCCAGAGTGCAAGCAGATATACAAATCTACTTCTGAGAAGACTTAAGGACCAAGAATTCAGCTTCATTCCAAGATTTACGCTGTGAGAGTCCATGAAAGAGAAGTTCAACAAAGATAGAGAGTTGCCTCAGGGAAACTGAGAAGGTGGTATCACTTTGGATACCCCAGTGCAAAAAATATGTTCTGGAAAGGAAGATAAACTTGGCACTTCCCTGCCTTGACTTAAATGATCTTCAACTCAAATATTACAGAATCTTGACTTTAGCTCAGGCTGGTAAATATGCTGAAATAGATTTATTTGCCTTTGAAACGAATGGCACTAGAATAGCCTATAGAATTACATAGGAATGTTCAACATCTTACCTGCATTCTAAGGAATACCCCATCTTTTTCAAATAGAAATGGAGTTGGCAAACAAGTAAAGCCACTCAATGGTCACGTGGTCCACATCCACCACACACGTTGATATCTCCACAGCTTTCATCACAATAGATTGAGTAATCCCATTCTCATATCCTATATCCTTCATTATATTTATTGTAATTACAATTTATGAATTGTAACTATAGCTTCACTTGTTCACTGCTTTATCCAAGGCATTTTAAAAAATCCCTGTTAAATAAAACTCATTATAAAAATAAGACGGAAAGATGCATTGATGAATGTAGGATAGAGATTGCTTCTCTTCCCTCACTCCCTTATTCCCAATGATAACTGTGTTATTTTGGGGGCTCCACAATAAGATGAAGATCTTTTGACTCAATTCTAAAGCAGTATCATTACCACGTAAATCCCTTGAATGGGGGGGGAGGAGAAGTGTTCTTTCCTCTGTCTGTGCCACTCCCTCTCTGGTTACACAGATCCTGCCTAGGTTTATGGGTGTTGTTATGTGTATGTTATGGGGATGTGTATCCTTTTGTGCTCATATTGCAGACAGCAAGTCCCTATTGTCCAAATACAAGAGACTCAAATATTTTCTACTAAAATCCTCTGGATCGCATGGTAGAAAAGAGCAAATGGTGTTTTTGAAATCAAGGATTTGAATGCCAACTTTATCTTTCATCCCTTTAGTAAGTGGGAACTACAACTTATTGTGGCTAAACCTTCCCTTCACCAACTATAAATATGGGGACCACATTGCAGAGGGATTTGTAAGATGAAGAGTAAGTTAAAAAAAAAGGCTTGCTGGGTATCATAATGCTATATAATAACTGAAAACATCATCACTGGCAAACCTTATAGGGTTGCACCCTCTGCTTGCACACAGAACAGATGGCAACATCCAGTGTGTGGGTTTCATTTTCTATACTTGTATCTGAGTACCTATGCTATTCCTTTGAATAGTACCAAAATCAGATAATTCTTGTGCTTCAAAAACCACTCAAAAACAAGGTTCAAGAAAATCAATGAAGTCTAGAGGCTATGAAAGCTTTAGGCTCATATTGGAGTGGGAGATAAAAGAGTTGGAGAGATGGACTCAGGCTGCAGCCTGTGTGTCATATGGCCACATCTGTTTCCAGTCGTATCACTACAGCAGTCCTGTTTTGACAGTCCGGGATATCACATTCCAAGACCAGGCCTTACCATCAGGTCAGCTACTACTTCATCACCCGGGTGGAGAGGTATGACTTAGCAAAACAAAATTCAAAGTCCCACACATAACCCCACTCCAACCCACAAACACATGCACACCATTCTAACAAATGATACAACTTTATTTTAAATGCTAAGAAGAGGAGTTATTTACTCAAAGACCACTGACTCAAAAGTGATGGTGCCTTGCATCAACCTGATTGGGGAACAGTTGAATGTTCCTCCCTTCCAAAACGGCACAGCTGTGCAGTAAGACATACAGATTGGGCTCCACCACTTACCGGCTGGGTAATGTTGAGCAAGTCACATAACTAATTTGAACCCAAGTTTTTCATCTGTAAGGACACAGGATAATCATGCCTGTTCTTCTGTGTTTTGTGAGGAATAAATAATAAGAATGATCCCTACTGTTTAGAGGCCATTCAGTAAAGAATAGCAGTTACATTTATTCTTATTCTATATTGTGAAAACTTGATCTGAGAGCATGCAGTTGATCAATGTGCCAGTTTGTATTAATTGTTTGAATTGTCTTCATAAGGAGAACACCCTTTAAAAATGAAGATTTGGCTTTGCACCATGATCCTAGGGTCTCTAACGTGGATGAAGCAATCAGGGAAAAGCATGCTAAGGCTAATGATCCAGACATAGCCATGACGTTTTGTGCTCGGAAGATATCAAAATCGTACATCATTATCCAGTGTGCTATCTTTAAAGGAACACTTAGCAGCCTGTTTTCTGCAGGATTTGAGGGGAGAGGGCAGGGGTATTTCATCAAATTATGTATATTCAACACCTGTTAAGAGATAAAATGTTACTATAACTGTTTAATACTTGGGCAAAATGAACAAATCAAACAAAATCATTTGCAACAACAGTTATTTATTTTCCACATTAAGATTGGACCTAGAGTTGATATTTTTTCTTAATTTATTACATTTGTTTATACACATATTAGCCTAAGATTAGAAAAATGTTGTTACCTTTTATAGCGTCTGTTAGAAGATCAAAGAATGTGTTTTATAAATCAACATAAGAAAAACAAATAGAATAGTGGAAACTCTAGATAATCACCTTGAGGGAATTAAGCATTATCCTAGATTACCAAAAATCAATTCACACTTGGTTTTATAAGGGGTATGTTTATACTTGCAAACATATCTATATATTTTTATTTACAATTAATGTGTTTTATATTGTAATATATTAAACTTTACAAATTAATAAAAAATACACAATATTTAACATATTATATTAGAGACAGCACCTGTCTATTAAATATATTCTATTTACTATCAATAAATTAATATACTAAAATATATTATAATATTATTTCATAAGAAATTCAATTAAGTATGTTGCATATCTTGGGAACTCACAGCACTTCATACTATACAGTTCTGGCTGTCACTTTCATCTCACTGTTCAATATTTCTATTTTCTTATTCCATAAATGTCTGAAGAATGCATTTCTCAGACATTTACAAAAAGCTATCTTATAGCCATGCTTGTTTCTTTCCAAACACGCTGTTTTACACCTTCCGTGGGACAGGTTAATGATTATTTTTTATTTTTAATGCCATCTGTTATAGCTTCTGCTGGGCCAAAGATCCTGTTTATGTCAACAAATTACTTAATTAAGCAAACTGGTTGATGACAATGATGAATTTTTTAAAATGATGTGCCTGTTCATGAAAACTAAACAATTTACAATTATACTTCATTTGAAGGAAGACAGAAAAGTCTGGGGAGGGGGGTGGATAGTTTAGTGGGAGAAGGAGTATAGAAGGAGGATACCACACAGATGGGAGACAAAGTGATCTAGTATACACCTGGAGTAATTGACTGTAAAAAACAGGACTGACACCTCTTCCTCTGAATATAGAAGAAAGGAAAATGTGAAATACAGGCTAAGTCCTTGAGCGAACCATAACTGAGTTATCTCTATGAATGAAGTACAGTATTGCCCACTATGTGAGAAGCCATTGAGATAAAAAGTTTTCAATGTCCTTATGCAGCTATAGAGTGGTTTCCTCAAGTCTGTGTTGATTTGACATTGAATTTGACTTCATAATACTCTGCTGTTCTCTTAGGATACTATTTTTCATTTATTATACATGGCTCCATGATGTCCTTGCATATTCTAAAAGGACAAGAGTCCACATTAGAGTACTTCTCACATATATCCTTAAAACTTTTATTTTGCAAAATTATACCCATAAGTTGTGATTTCATCTCAACTGGGAAAATTTGCTAATTCTAGAGGCTTTTAAAATAATGCTTCTTGTTTATAAATTTATGGCTTCCTTGGATTTATTTAATTCTATAACATTAAAAGCCTATACATGAACAACTGTTACTGTAGAAAGCCCTTGGATTTACGATAATTCTAATAATATTCAAAGGATAGACTTAAACCACCATTATGATCAGGTGTCAAATGTAACTAACTATTCATAAAAAGCATGCCTCCTATATCTGATAAATATTTTTGGCTCAAAATCGGATTTCTAAGTGTAACTTTCCCATAAAGTCCAATGTGGTAAATAATATTTAATTCAGCAAAATGTTTTTTGCATAGCACACTTGGGGCAAAATAATTTTGGCATGCACACAGCTCTGTAACACTGTCACTGGATTGTTTGCCTGAGTAACCCCTGGAGTTAATACATCATGGGCTTCAATTCCAGGCAGATGCAAAAACAAGCTGCAGAAGTCCTAAGTTATGAGACCACCATCCCTCAAAATTTAATAAAAATGTGTTGTGTATAAGTTTGAAATAGAAAAGAGGAGAGTGTTCTTCTGTATAATAATTAGAAAGCATGGATTTTATAAACTGGAAAAATAGAACAAATACTTGTGCTGCCAGTTTATTGGACAGGACATCTATGTCCAAATTTCTAACACTGACTAGAAGCTACCAAGGAGTGGGTCTTGAGATGAGAGGAAAGAGGGAGTAGTAGCCAGAATGGACTCTACTTCATTTTAATCAATTTTCATATAGCTCCATAAGAAAATTCTGAACTTCTAATAATAGGGTGATCAGATGTATTGGTTTTTCTTGGACAGTCTAAGTTTGTACCTATGGTCCCAGGGCAACTATTGATAGAGCTCTCTTTCATACAGATGTACATCAGCGTGAACAATGAATTATCAGTATACCATCAGACAAGTGAATAAACTCCCTTCAGAGTATTCTGACATTAAAAGGAATGGATCATTCTGTTATCTGTTGCTGTCATTGCTATTATTTAATACCGAGCAAACAGAAATAGGTTGTTGCAGTTAGAAATCAATAAAAGGCAATGCTATAAACCCTCAGGAGTGAGAAGAGAACCTCATTGTGGGGAGAGGATTTTACAAGTGAGTAGCATTTGATATTCACTAAGACATGGTTGACTGTCCAGACACCATGGCAATGCTGAGGCTTTGGTCTAATAATTAACTAGTAAGCAAAATTTCTGTCTGCAGAATCCTCAAAGGCAGTAAAAGGCTCATGCATCTGCCCTGATTCATTTTGCCTCCACAATATGAAGGAATTGTTCTTTTTCAATTGTTCAATCTACAATCTTATATTAGAAACCTATTACAATTTTAGCCCCTTTCTTATCACTAGGGATATAGTAGAGTTCATATTTTAATTGCTGAGTCAAGACCAAAACAATCTGATAATAATTATGTATAAAGCTCTGTGACAGTAACTCTTACAAGTTCTTCAAAGAATAGAATATTTAAGAAGGGCTTTTTGAAGAATAAAAGCTTGAAATTAGGCCTGAAGGATGCAGAAGCCTTCAAAATATGGACAGGAAGAGAATAAGGGAAAGAATAATTTTGGGAATGAACATATGTGCAGGAGTCAGGGGCTAAATTCAGATTTGAAAATTGAAATTGAAAATACAGTTGGACAGACATGATGGAGCCATGTTTCAAGTACTTAATAAATTTAAGTAGAAGTGTTTGGAGTTGATGTAATGTATGGTGTCAATATTAAACTAACCAATGTCTGTTACCTCCATTTTATTCAAGGTTTCTCTCTATTGCACTCTGAGACTATGCTGTTACAACAAAAGGCACCAGATAGGACACATATTCAGCCCTTTGTTATTTTCAGTCCTAAGACAGAACTCTAGTAAATGAAAAATATGTGATCCAATACATTATACATTGACATATAATTGAACTATTCATCATATTGATATATGATTGAAATATTTCTTTTATTTTTTTGGATAACTAAAGAAAGACCTGTCCTGTGTCTGGGCTCATATCTCCCCTACTTTTTTTTTTTTTTGTCTTATTGTCCAACACCAAATATCCAGATGATAACTCCAGGATTCTCATGCTTAGAAATTTGTGAATATGCAAAGTTTGTCATATTAATCCCTTGACTTAACCTTCTCTCAAGTTGCTCTGATCAAGGTTGCTTGCTCCATGCAGAAATTTCCAAGTCAACCTACCTGCCTCCAGTCATTAAAATCACTCCACTAAGATAGCCACAACCTTTGAATAGTGTTTTTTGCATAGCAGTAAGTAATCGATGGTAGGCATATTTTAGTCATGTTAGTTTGTCTTCTCTTTCTACTTTTAGACTGTGATCACTGCATGGCCAGGAAACTATCTTCTATTTTCTTCCACTACCATCATTATGTATTATTATTTAGCATTTATTGGGAAACAATAGTTTAGCGTAGAAGAATATGAATCAGTTTCTCACAGCTGAAAGCAGATAATGGCAACAAAAAATAGAAACATCAGTACTAGCCAATAGGATTAAAAATAATAAGAAAATTAAGTACATGTAAATTTTTGAATAAAAAAAAATTGCAAGAGAAAATAGGCTCCCTAAATAAATGGGGCAGGCATGAAATCAATAACACTCAATAATGGCTAAAATACTGAATTCATTTTTTAGCAGTAAACAAAAAACCACTGGACAATTAAGAAGTAATGAAGACATTGCTAAAATAGGTATTGAAAAAAAGCTGGTAAGAAAACACTTGAAACAAAGGGACATTTACAAATAAGGAGTCCCCTACCAGAATTATCAAACACAGTACAATGGAATGAACTAGGGGGGATAATTGGATAGATGTTTTTAAAGTGAAATTTGAGGGCAAAGGGAATGTTATAAATTTTTGAAATAGAATTACAGAGCTGGTCTAGTGAAGAAATAGTGAATAGGTGCAGGTCCAATGGAAAACCATTAAGCAGTCCAAAATTGTGTCTAGGACTGCTCCAACTTCTTTCCATGGCCATCCTTTGGTACTGCTCCTTTGACTTGACCAACTTCCCTAACCAGTGCCTTTTCGCTATTCCTGCTGACGGCGCCACTACAGTCAACTTCCCTTCTCAGGTTTATAGTTTTCTTACCAGACCTCTGTTTTCTGTTAATATAAAAGCTAAGTGTTCTGTTCAACTAAACCATGAAAAAGTTAACCTAATGTAATTTAATAATTTCTATTTAATGCCTACTACATGATAGGCACTATGGAGGAACTGAGCTGAATAATATGGACCCTCAGCCAGCACAGAGAAAACAGTTGGACAAGAGGAATACTCACACTTAGATTAGGCCCTTGCAAAAGTGATTGACATTTTTCTCCTGCTACACTTCAAGGTAGTTGTTACATATTACCAACACTTCTCCAAATGGCTACTTTTATATAGCCTGGACTGGAGATTTTTTTTTTTCCTTTTTGGCAAGATTCTTGCATTCACATCTTGGCTTGCATCTATTGTTCTTTACCTTACTTTTTGTTTCTCATAAGCCCCCTCCAATGCTCCCTTGTGTGCCCTTGCAACGTCCTCCCACTGCTTTTATTATCTGGAAATATGTTATGAACCTGAGTGAAGGAATAATGAGACATATGAGTTTCTTGGTTATACATTTTAAATGGCCAATACCAGTGTTGTGACACCCACTTGTCACAACAGGGTTTTTCTAAGAAAACGTCCAAGCTTTTTCATAAATGACAGAAGTTTTGAATGTGAGAGAGAAATAAAAGGTCAAAGTGAACACTTAAGAAAACATCTAAAATAGAAACACAGTTTTAAGTGAGAAAAATTTAGAATAGTTGTAATAAGCACCAGACTCTTCTAGAACTGGAAACAGCACCATCATGTTGCATTTGAATTCTTTTATTTTTGTCATCCTTTCAATTTGGGAAATCCTATTTGAAAAGTAAAATATATTTCTTCAGAGAAAATGCATAGTTATTCTCCGTTTAAAATTAAATGATACACGTGTGTTCTCTTTCAAGTGACAATTTCAATCTATCAGCCAATCAAACCAGCAAAAACAGTTCAAACAAGCAAAAAGAGTTCATGGCATTACAGCTCTATGGATAAGAGAGGTACAAAAAAATTCAAAAGCATGGGCCCCTCCTCCCAGCAATTAACAATTCACTCAACAGACTTTTGCTGTGGTAAGACCAATACACAAATACATCATTGAAAAATTGTATGAAATATTTATGGCAGAGGTTTGGGAATGGTTAAGCACAGTTCCATTAACATAGCAGATTTTCACTAAATGTTCATAAAATTAATGAACAGATTAGGGTGATTGGGCTCAGTACTGAGAGGTGGGGAGGCTTTGATGAACCAGAGTGCAAGACACTCCTGTGTGCAAGAGTTTACCACTGCAGATGCCACAGGCAGGAATGCAAATGAGGGGTCACCTGTGAGTGGTCAAAGTAGCAGAAACAAGCTCAAATGGAGGAAATATTCTGAGGGCATGAAGAGCACATACACATTCCCTATAATTATTTGTTTACTCTCTTAAAAAGGAAATCCTGAGTGCAGATTTGTGTTACTATAGTAATAAATAAATTATTCCAGGGGAATGATTTGATAAGCTTAATAATATGAGTCTCAAGAATAATGTAGCTGGTAAAATACTAGGACCGTGACTGACTTTATCACGTTTTATTTATTCACTTTTTGGGTTTTTTTAACTTTTCATTGTATAGTATAACATATATACAAAGCAAAGAAATAAAAAAGCAGTAATTTTCAAAGCACTCTTTAATAAGTAGTTACAGGACAGATCTCAGAGTTTGACATTCACATTTCATTTTATATTAATGTTTATTGATTTCTTTCTTGCTCCCACATTCTCTCCTATCATTCCATTTCTCTCCTTTTCTTTTTCCTTCTTCCATTTTTTTTCTTTTCGACATCGACAGGCTCTGGGATCCAGCAGGCGAGTATTCTTGCCACTGAGCCACTGGTGCATCCCCCAGTCACTGTTGCAACGCCCTTCTTCCACTGCAATCAATCTCTGTTCCTTCGAGTTATTCTTTGGGTCACTCCAAGTTTCTCTTTGAACTTCAGACTCTTAACTACCATCTAGCTTAATCTCAGTCCTCTCTGATCTGCAAACTCTTTGTTCATGTGTGACCAAATGCATAGTTTGTATAGCTTCAGTAGTTCCACCATGCAATATCCATGTGAAAGCAAGTAGGTGCTCAACCTTTATTGGGTACCTTAAGTTCTGTGTCTTGTTTCTTTGCTTCTGCCATTATAATGGAGGCCTAAAGTGCCACTTGACCTACATGTGATTGGTGACTGACTGAAGATATCCTCAAAGCCACATACTTAAAAAACAACAACAACAACAACAAAACATGGGTAGGCACTGAAAGATATATTGCAGGGTTACATGTATCTTCATTAATATTTGACTCATCCATAGTTTATATAGCAATCTGTTATCCATCTATTCAGATAGATGACCCCTTTTGATATACAATCCTTCATTTACTTCTTGATAAGTAAAGCTTTATGGGCCTGTGGAAAAGGAACAGTACTTGGAGTCAGAAAATGTATGCCTGCACACTAACCCTCCACTATTTGTATGAATTTAGGAGAGCCAATCAAATTAGCTTACCTTTAAGTCCTCTTGTTTAACCTACTTGGTAAATAATAATTCATGAACTTTTACCTCATAGGCAATTTTAATATTAAATGAATAGGTGGAAAGACTCTGAACACTTAATATTTTTTACTGAAGTTGGCGATTTATTTAAGCTGGGATAATTGGTGCCTAATTTGTAGTCTAGCCTCACTGACCTCCTCTAAATATTTTATAGGCTTTTTCTTTATTTTCTTTTCAGATTCAGAGACGAAATAGTCTTCAGCGCCTAGAACAGGGCCTAACACATACTAGCATTCGGCACTGGTTGATAAACGGACTAAATACTCCATGTTATGATGTATCATTTGAGTCAAAGGTAATGTTTCTGTGTGTTTATTTTTAATATAATTTTTATTTGTCAATACATGCAAGAGCTACCATAAAAAATGGTCTATATAAATACCTGAATCTTTTGTGGGACTAATAATAATTTAGCTTATTTTTCTATAAGCATAGCTTTATCATTTTTACTAAGTAAATTACTTTACATTGCCCACACTGAATATCTTCTACCATTTTTCTGCCCACTCACACAGGCTGGCAAGTTCTCCCTGCAGTTTATCTCCATCTGCTTGGCATTTCACTACCTGGAAGAGCTTAGTGTCATCTGCAAACTTGGATAATTCACCATGCATTCCCTCTTCCAAATCATTTATGAAAATGTTAAATAAGACAGGTTCCAGGGCCAACCCCCAAGGAATAAAAATTGATTTCACTTCTCCATTCAAAGTTCTTATTTATAGGTAAATTGTTTGTGCTGTTTTCTCCCTCTATTAAAATAAGCTTTGGATAATCACCATATATTGATGTATGTTTCTTCTGGGTACTAACACTACTTGTGGTTTGGGGATACAAAATGTGTTTCTTCCATAAAACTTGGGTACCTCAGAGGCCAGCATACTTGAGTAGCAATAGGGAAGAAACCATACAGAGAACTCTGGGCTCTTTAATATGTTGGGAATTCAACTTGTTGATAAATATTTTATATAATATATGTAATACATATATTACATAAAACTCCTAGTCTGGGGAAAAAGTTTTGGAATCAGAGTCCCAAGATTTGTGTTCTGCTCTGTACTCTTCCATGCGTTGTCAATGTATCCTTAGGCAAATAAGCTAATTGTACTGAGATATGGTTCTTAAACTGTAAATCTGTGCAAATAATCCCTGGCTTGCCTTTCTTGTAAGGTTTGTGAGGATGAAGTGATATATGTATTTAGAAATGGACTATAAGATTCATAAAAGATTATAGGTGCAGCGGAAGGTGCAAGATAACTAAGAGTATCAGAAAGAGCATGGCTCAGATATTTGAAGAGGTTGAGCCAAGAAGGGGAGAAAATATCAGAAGGCAGCTGATATAATGAGAAAATGAACAAAGAGAAGTCCATAAAGTGTCTATAAGTCCAGAAAAGAGAATTAATTGAAGGGAAGTTGAGAAAGCGTTAGAAGTAGATTGTGGCTAAAGACTGGAATGTGCAAATTCAATATTTCTGAAAAAAATAGCCCAGGAATTGATTGGCAAAATGAAGATGAAGTGAAGGTAGGATTGATGGAATCAAGTTTTTGTAAAATGAAGGTTTTGTAAGGGATTGTCCAAAACTACATTTATCCTCTCAATGGAGGAAGAAAACAAGTCAGTGTGAACTCAATACATTTAAAACTCGGGGAAAGCCATGAGGAGATTTATGGGTGGCTGAGATTGAGGGTAAAAGCAACATTGTCAGAAAACAAGAGCACAAAGAAAGACCTTAAACTGGAGGATGGAAAGAACAGTATGGATCTAAAAATCCACCCATTCCCATCCCAACCACAATTCATGGAACTCTGTGGAAGTGGGTACAATAAGCTCTATCCTTGGAGGAGTGCCTAGTTTCAAATATGGAGATGCAGGTATCCCAAAAGTTCTGTTAAAAAGTGGAGAGTACAGAAGAGCTGGTTTACAGTAACACAGTGTTTGGGGAGGGGACAGACAGAAAAGTGGGAAGGTGTTCTAGTGAGGCAGAACAGAGAGCTGCGTAAAGTCAAAAGAGAAGCATAAGACAAAATGATTTATAGATTCAATGCAATATCAATCAAATTCACACCAACTTACAGACATAGAAAAACCAATAATCAAATTTATTTGGAAGGGCAGGGTGCCCTGAATAGCTAAAAACATTTTGAGAGAGAAATATGAAGTTGGAGGTCTCATATTGCCTGACTTTAAAGCATATTCCAAAGCAACAGTAGTCAAAATGGCATGGTACTGGCATAAAGATAGATATATTGATCAATGGAATATAATTGAGAGCTCAAAAATAAATCATCTCATTGACAGATAATTAATTTTTGACTGGGAGGCTAAGTTCACTCAACTGGGATAGAACAGCCTCTTCAATAAATGGTGCTTGGGGAACTGGATACCCATATCCAAAAGAATGAAAGATGACCCCTATCTCACACCTTATACAAAAATTAACACAAAATGGATCAAAGACTTAAACGCTAGAGGTAAGGACATAAAACTTTTAGAAGAAAATACAAGGAAACATCTTAAAGATCTTGTGATGGGAGGTAAATTCCTAAACCTTATACCCAAAGCAAAAGCAATGAAAGAAGAATAGATAGATGGGATCTCCTCAAAATTGAATGTATTTGTGCTTCAAGGGACTTTGTCAAGAAAGTAAAAAGGCAACCTACTCAATGGGAGACAATAAACAGAAACCACATATCTGATAAGGGCTCAAAATCTAGACTATATAAAGAAACCCTACAACTCAATGACTAAAGGACAAAAACAATTTTAAAATGGGCAAAAGGCATAGATACTTTTCCAAAGAGGAAATACAATTGGCTCAAAGCACATGAAAAGATGTTCAACTTCACTAGCTATCAGGGAAATGCAAATCAAAACCTCTCACTGAGAGAGAATTAACACCTATGAGAATGGCCATCATCATAAAAACAGAAAACTACAAATGCTGGAGAGGATGTGGAGAAATAGGTACACTTATTCACTGTTGATGGGTGTGCTGTTTTGAAATTATTATACACCCCCCAAAAGCCATATTTTAATGCTAATCTAATCTTGTGGGGCCAGACTTATCATTTAGGGTGGAAATCTTCTATTAGATTGTTTCCATGGAGATTGACCCACTCAAATGTGGGTGTGACATTTTGATTAGATAGAGATGTACCTCCACCCACTGAGGGTAGATCTTGATTAGTTTACTGGGGTCCTTTAAAAGGGGAAACATTTTGGAGGAAGCTCAGGTGCTTTGAGAACAGCAGCTTCAGGGCTGACACAGACAGAGACATTTGGAGATGCAGAAGGAAAATGCCCCTGGGGAAGCTGCTTGAAAGCAGAAACCAAAGAACCAGCAGATGCCAGCCATGCCTTCTCAGCTGACAGAGATGTTTAAGACCCATCAGCCAATCTTGAATCAAGGTATCTTTCTCTGATGGCTTAGTTTGAGCAGTTTGTGGCCTCAGAACTATAAATTTGTAACTTATTAAATTCCCTTTTTAAAAGTCATTCCAATTCTGGTATATTGCATTCTGGCAGCTTCAGCAAACCAAAAGAGTGGGGACACAGAATGGTGCAGTCAGTCTGGATGGCATTTTGGTGGTTCCTCAGTAAGCTAAGTATAGAATGCCCATATGCTACAGCAATCCCATTACTAGGTATATACTGAGAAGAACTGAAAGCAGGGATACCAACAGACTTTTGGACACTAATGTTCATAGCGGAATTGTTCATAATTGTCAAATGGTAATAACAGACCAAATGAAGATCAGCTGATAAGTGGATAAACAAATTGTGGTATCTACATGTGATGGAATATTATACAGCTATCAGATGGAATAAAGTCATGATGCATGCCACAACGTGGATGAACCTTGAGGACATTATGTTGAGCAAAATAAGCCAGAAACAAAAAGACAAATATTGTATGGTCTCACTAATATCAACTAATGATAATGAACAAATTCTGAGAGTTAAATTTGAGAGCACAGGTTATCAGACATAGAATGAAGGCAGAGATTGGGTAAGTAATGCTTAAGGAGTACAGAATATTCAATAAGGTTGATTGTAAATGTTCAGAAATGGATAGTGCAATACTGTGGATGGTAGCAGAATAACAAATGTAATTTAAAATGCTGGGTATGAGTATGGTTGAAACAGGAAAGATGTGATTCATGTGTGTCACTAGAAGGGAAGCTAGAGGATAAAACTTGGGACTGCACAACTTAGCAAAATCTAGAGTAGATGATGACAGTGGTTAATTGTACAAATATAAGAAAGTTCTTATATGAACTAGAAAACCATACATCACTATTACAAGGTGTTAATAATAGGGTGGCATATGAAAAAATACAATTAATATAAACCAGAGTCTACAGTTAACAGTATCATTGTAATATCCTAGTATTAATTGTAACAAAGGTACTATATTAAAACTAAATGTAAATAATAGGAGGATATAAGGGATGTGCGATTTTTTACTTTGGAAGATATGAGCATATTCTTATACTAACTGTAGTGATGAATGTATAACCATGTGATTATACCAAGAGGCTTTGATTGTACAGTTAAGATGAAGTGTAGGATTGTATGGTGTGTGAATAAAATTGTTAAACAATAATGGGGGATAAGAGATATGGGATGTTTTGGGTTTTCTTTTTTATTTTTATTTCCCTTTTTTGAAGTATTAAAATGTTTTAAAATGTTTAAAATGTGGTGATGAATGCACAAGCATGTGATGATACTGTGAGCCAATGATTGTATACTTTGGATGTATTATATAGTATGTGAATGTATCTCAATAAAATTGCATTAAAAAAAGAGAAGGGTAAGAGATGTAGCATGAGAAGGGAATCTGTGACTGAACTTTGAGAGGTGAAAGCTGCTTAAAGTTGCTTGGCAAAAAAATAAGCTTACTTCTTATACAGTCATTTTTTTTTTTTTTTTTTTTAAAGGAAAGACAGAGAGAAGGAAGGAAGGATAGAAGGAAGGAAGGAAGGAAGAAAGGGAAACATCTTTAAACATTTTCTTGTTTTATTGTATTTTGTTTTTCCGTTTTTTGTTACATGGGCTGGGGCCGGGAATCGAACCGAGGTCCTCCGGCATAGCAGGCAAGCACTTTGCCCGCTGAGCCACCGCGGCCCGCCCTTATACAGTCATTTTGATTATAGTATAGACCCTAGATTCCATCTGCACTTGGCTCAAAGAGTGGTTTCTAGTTACTACAAAGTTCACAAAGCATGGCAAAGTCCTATTGGTCTAGAAAGTGGCTGTCCAAAACTAGCCCACATATACTAAATAAAGGTTTCGTATTGGTATCCAATTCAGAGATGTTTCTCCTCTGGGTGGTGCATGCAACCTAATACAATTCAAATAAATTTGAGCCACCCAAAATTTATTGGCCATCCTGTATATATTACAGCTCCTATAAACTAATTAGCTTTATCTCTATTAGCTTAGTTTGAAGGTTATAAGAAAATCTCTTGTTTCATCTTTTTAAATACATTTATTCATGTTCTATATACATATATACATAATGAATAACACTGCTATAAACATTGATGTACATGTATCTGTTTGCTAACTTTTCACTCTCTTTGGGCATATACCTAATAATGGGATTTCCCAGTCAATGGTAATTCTATATTTAACTCTTTGAGGAACTGCCATTTTGCTTTCCACAGTGGCTTTCCCAGTTTATATTCCCACCAACAATGGAAGTTACATTTTTCTTTTTGCAATGGCTTCAATACTTGTTATCTTTTGTATCTTTTAATAAAACTCATCCTTGTTAGTGTAAAGTAGCATCTTATTGTGGGTTTAATTTGCATTTCCCCAATGGCTAATGAAGTTGAGCTTGTTTTCATGTGTTTATTGGCCATTTATATATCTTCTTTAGAGAAAGATCTATTCAACTCCTTTTCTCATTTAAAAATTTTATTGTTTCTCTCTATGTTGCTGAGTTTTAGGGGTCCTTTTTATATTCTAGATATTAAATTCTTATCCAATGTATAGTTTGAAACTATTTTCTCCCATTCTGTAGGTTGTCTTTTCACTTGATAATTTCCTTCAATGGACAAAAGTTTTTAATTTTGATGAAATCAAATATATCTATTATTTCTCCCATTGCTCATAGTTTCAGTGTCATATATAAGAATACATTACTGAATTCCAGGCCATGAAGATTTGCCCCAATGTTATTTTCTGGGAGTTTTATAGTTTTAGCTCTTATATTTAGGTCTTTGATCTATTTTGAGTAGATGTTTATAAATGGTAAAAGATAGGGGGACAAACTTGTTCTTGTATTTTTCCAGCACCATTTATTAAAGAAACTACTCTTTATTCACTGTGCATACTTAGCACCTTTGTCAAAAATCAACTGGCCATAGATGTGTGGTTCTATTTCTGGACTTCTGAATTATTTTCCACTGATTGATTTGTCTATCTTTGTGCTACTACCACACTGTTTTGATTACTGTCACTTTGGAATATGATTTGAAATTGGGGAGTGTGTGTCCTCCAACCTGTTCTTCTTTTTCAAGACTGTTTGACTATCCAGGGCCCTTTGAGTTTCATGTAAATTTGAGGATCATTTTTTTCACTTCGGCCAAAAGGCTGCTAGAATCTTATTAGGGATTGTATTGAATTTGTATATTGCTTAGGGTAACACTGACATATGGACAATAACTCTTTCACTCCATGAATATAGGCTATCTTGTCATTCCTTTAGGTTTTCTTTCATTTCTTTCAGCAATATTTTGAAGTTTTCAGAATTCAAGTTTTTTGTATCCTTAGTTAAATTAATTCCTAGATATTTTGTTATTTTAGATGTTCTTGTAAATAGAAATATTGTCTAGGTTGCCTCTTTAGGTTGTTCACTAGTAATGTATAGGAACACATTTTTGTTGTTGTTGATCTTATTCCCTGTCACTTTGCTGAATTAATTTACTAGGTCTGTTATTTTTCTTTTGGATTCCTCTGGGTTTTGTATATGAGATTAAGATAATGGAGTGTGCAAATAGAAACAGTTCTACATCATCATTTCCAATTTGGCTAATATTTATTTATTTATTATTTTGCCTAATTGCTATGGCAAACATTCCTAGTACAATATTGAACAGCAGTGGTGAAAGCAGGCTTCCTGATCTTAAGTGGAGGAAGTTTTAAGTTTTTCACCATTGAACATAGTAATAAACATCTTTCTATGTGCTATTTGGTACAAGTACAAAAGTTATACAGTGATACAGTTAAGCATTTTTTTCTATGTATTATTTATACTTTTCTACAAGTGAAGATATTTTAGGATTAACAGTAGAAGTAACTGCTAAGACAAATGGTATGTACATTTAAATTTTAAATAAGTGTTTTGAAATTTTCCTTTAAAACTTCTGCAGCTAACTTTCTTTGTATTAACTTTCTTATCTACAACCTCTAATATTATATCAGATGTCACCCAGAACAAAACAGTCTGCCATATAAGAAATGTTATTGCCTATATTATTTTTATTTTTTTTTATTTTTTTTTTACGAAAGGGTAATTTTTTTTTTAATTAACAGAAAGAAAAAAAAAAGAAATTAACACAACATTTAGAAATCATACCGTTCTACATATGCACTTAGTAATTCTTAACATCATCACATAGATGCGTGATCATCGTTTCTTAGTACATTTGCATTGGTTTAGAGGAACTAGCAACACAACAGAAAAAGATATAAAATGTTAATATAGAGAAAAGAAATAAAAGTAGTAGTAATAGTAAAAAACAACAACAACAAACAAACAAACAAGCAAACAAAAACAAAAAAAAACCCTATAGCTCAGATGCAGCTTCATTCAGTGTTTTAACATGATTACTTTACAATTAGGTATTATTGTGCTGTCCATTTTTGAATTTTTGTATCTAGTCCTGTTGCACAGTCTGTATCCCTTCAGCTTCAATTACCCATTGTCTTACCCTGTTTCTAACTCCTGCTGAACTCTGTTACCAATGACATATTCCAAGTTTATTCTCGAATGTCCGTTCACATCAGTGGGACCATACAGTATTTGTCCTTTAGTTTTTGGCTGGATTCACTCAGCATAATATTCTCTAGGTCCATCCATGTTATTACATGGTTCATAAGTTTATCTTGTCTTAAAGCTGCATAATATTCCATCGTATGTATATACCACAGTTTGTTTAGCCAAGCCTATATTATTTTATAAGACAGTGTTGACCCATACAGGAGATATATCTGGGAAATTTCACCTATTATAACAGAAAGCGTGACTCAATCTTAATGTTACTTTTTATCTAGAATTCTGCTTAAAGTGAATGCCAATTCAAAAATTCTACCCTCCTGTTCTATGTAGAAAATATAATCTGAAGGATATAAAGGGATTCCTAGAAATACCTATCTCTAAAAACCCTGAAAAGGTGGAGGTTAATCCATTACAACTAACCAATAAGCTTAATAAAAGTGAGATAGAAATATGGACTGAAGCTGATAAGGCAGTATGTGACATATTTGAGTAGACACTATTAGTAACCTACCTACTATTTCCTCTTTTTCTTCCTTACAGAATCTTGATTATGCTCAGGGCAGCTATTTGCAAGCACAGATCAAGTTTCACTTTTCAACTTCTTTGCATGGCCATCAGACATAGGTCTAGGCACAAACAAGTAACCAGGTATCTGCTATGGGATTCTAGGAAGACATTTGCTTTGCTTTTGCTGATAGAAGAGATAGAAATCATTTGTACTTACATGTTCTATTCCAGCCCCTCTCCACCACAATCTTCATCTGCCTTGAACATGAATATGATATTTGAAAATACTATAGCCATTTTTGTAGCCTTTAAGATAAACAGGTTGAAGAAAGACTAAGAGAACTGCAGAGACATTAGCCACAATATTTACAAGAATAGCCTTCTTAATATGGGATTTAAAAATACATAGCTCCTATCTCTTAGCATGTATTTTTCATCTTTGAAGCTGAAGCCATCCATAACTATGCATAAATCACATTAACAATGTAAATATGTTAAGATATTTTGCAGGTTGAGAACCAGTGGACTTTTATAAAAAAGTTTCAATAAAGGCCATAAAAATGTCCAAACTAGGACATCCAGGAAGAGATACATTGACTCAAGAAAGGCCAATGGGTTATCATTTTAGAAATCTGCTTATAGCCTTTGAAATCAATACAATTATAAGAAAAGAGGCTGAACTTTGGAAACTGACGTAACTGAATTTACATTCCATTTCTACCTTTTACTACTGGGGAGGTGGCTGATTTCCTTATTATGCCAGTTTGAAACTGCTGTGTACCCCAAAAAAGCCATGCTCTTTAATCCTGATTCATATTGCTGATGGGATCTTTTTGATTAAGTTGTTTCCATGGAGATGTGTCCCACCCAATTGTGTGTGGGACCTTTTGATTAGGTGGTTTCCATGGAGATGTGTCTCCACCCATTCAAGGTGGGGGTGCTTTCTAGAATCTTTAAGAGGGAACCATTTTGGAAATGGCTTCAGACCCAACAGAGAGTGCCAAAAGGAGACCCAGACTTTTGGAGATGCAGAAAATAAATGCCAGGGAAGCTGTTTGAAACAAGAAGCCAAAGGATCAGCAGACACCAGCCACATGCCTTCCCAACTGACAGAGGTGTTCTAAACCCATTGAGTTCAGAACCTTTCTTGAGTCAATGTATCTTTCACTGGATGCCCTAGTTTGGACATTTTTATGGCCTTAGAACTGTGAACTTGAAACTCAATAAATTCCCTCTATAAAAGCCAACCCTTTTCTGGTATACTGCATTCTTTAACAAACCAAAACACTCATCTATAATATAAATATAATATTAAAGATCTTATAGGATTGCTCTGAAGATTAGGTGTGATGATCATATAGGAATATAGGAAGCAATTAATACACATTTTGGCTCTCTTCTCCTTTGATTCAAAATTCACAGTGCTGTAGAAAAGGTCTACCTCCCAGGAAACCATACAATTCTTCACTTTGATTTTTAGGGCAAAGAGGAAAATGACAAGAGAATAAGCTAATGTAGCACTTTTTATCTAAACTATACATTTCAGGATATATTAAGGGAGAATACTGATTCTCTTCAACTTTTAAACCTTCTATATCTGTAGCTCTAAAAACTGAAAATTGGAGCTCATAATGAAAGACCATGAAATTCTGCAAGATCCTGGCTTCAAGGATTAAATTAGATTAACTATAATGTACTTAGCAATGCAGGAAATATTAGATAGAAGGAACTCAACAGCAATGGTTAACTCTCTGTCATCTAGAATTCCATAAGAATTGCTGTAAACCAAGACTCTATTATGGTTGATAATATGGATTTATGAAAAAGAAAAATTAACATTCCTCCTTGCAAAAGGACAAATCCTAGAATTATTTAAAGTTGATAATTTCTCTAGTCCATTTAAAATAAAAGTGTGTATTTTCTAGTTGCTTTGTAATTAAGAACTATGCCTGTGGAATAAATTAATAAATGAATATGGTTAGATTTATTGAAATGTAATCTAAATGAGCTAATCAGTGATGGGTCTATTATAATATTCCTCAAAGTATGTTCCAAGAAACATCAGTTCCTCAGAAAATTTGAAGAAACTTCTTCTGGTAAAGTAAATTTGTGAAACATGGTATAGTATATGATCCCCTAAAAGATTTAAATAATATATTAATATAGACTCTGAGAAGCTTCATCTCTAAGAAAACTGTTCAATACTTTGCTTAGCTCAAAACACAGAATTGTTCCAAATATCTTTGACCATGAAAACTGTTCTCCTAAGTCATACTTATAAACCTCCTATACATGTAGTGGTGTTTGGAACACACTTCAGAAACTGCTGATCTCTGGTTTAGAGTGTGGTTCCCAAACAATTACAGTGAAACCTATAAAAGCACATTCTGCTATCCATTCACAGCCTATTTTGTCATATCGATAATATATGAGATAGATGGTTTGTACGCAACCTGATTAAAGGGAGGGAGATTGACACCGAGATTTCTTTTCAGCCCTGCAATTATACATTTTATTATTTTTACTATGTTACCTTCAGGAAATTAAGTATATATAGGCAATTTAGGTGTACAGAAAACAGATGACACTACATTAATGCAAATATTTTTGAGAACCTTCTCACTGCAAGTAATTCTCTTAATAAAAGAACAGAACACATGGCTTTGATGTTTTAAGAGTTCAGTGTGGAAGAGGAGATTGACGAAAAATCAGTTTCCCAAAACAACACGCTTCTCCTGAAATGTAACACCCTCTCATATGAATAAAAACCTCCAAAATGGAAACTTCAGCATGATCTGAAGTCACTGGGTGTGATGTCAATTATTCCTTGAAATCTACTTTTTCAACTCATAATTTCTATGGTATAGTAAATAAAAAGAGTATATGAAAATTTTACTCAAATAAGAATTGCTAAGTAAATTTTTGTATGGGAAATCGGCAAAAATGCTATTTTATATAATATTTGGAGTTCATCATTTCTTATATATAACAATTATATATTGATTACCTACTATGGGTAGGTAGTAATGTATCTATTACTACTATCAATTTAGATAGCAAGAAAAATTTATTCTTGTCTAAGAGAAGACTGTCATTATTTCATAGGAGTTTCTTATCTAATTAGAAAGGCAAGATATATGCCCATAAAACAGGTAACAACACAAGGGAGAGATATGATGAAGTGCCATGATAAATGGTGAGTGTTAAAGGTGGCAGGTGCTATAAGAGGACTAGAGAAGAAATCAAGTATTCACTACTTTCAGGGATATAAAACATCCTAAATTATAAAATCAACTTGATTTAAGTGGATTTAATTTGTCATTTTGATTTTGCACGTTTAGACGTTAATGGAATTGGGATTCTTCTCATCTGCTTTCCAGTCTGCTCTCCAGGTAGCCAGAGAGAGAACAGAACAGAGAGTTCTGTCCCCACCATCTGCCAATGACTCCCGCTGTAAATCAGGTGGCAGTAGGCACAATATATGTGTGTGTGTGTGTGTGTGTGTGTGTGTGTGTGTGTGTGTGTGTGTGTAGAGAGAGAGAGATTGAGAGAGAAAGAGAGAGAGAGATAGAGAGGAGGACATATTGGCTAGCCTATTTGTATTTGCATAGGGGCTGAATATTTGAGGTTGAGTCACAGGAAACTCTGAAAATACCTCATCTCATTATCTAAACTTTCAGTCTGAGGTTTAGCCATCCCTGAACAGTCACAAGGCCTGCGTGCTGAAAGTAAAGATGTATCTACTTAAGCACAAATTGTAACAATAACATTTTGCATTTCTGAAACATCTTCTATTGAAATAGCTCATTCTCAGCACTGTTTACAAGCATTAATTTGGTCTCACAAGATAAAGACAATTTGCAAGAAATAGGCTTACTGTCTCGCTTAAGATACTACAGAACCTTAAGTCAGTATAAAGTACAGGCTTTCTCAATCCTACCCTGGTAACTTGGCATAAATTATTATTTGAACCTCTGTTAAAACTTTGTTTTCAAATACAAACTGGCATATGATCATAATAAATTATAACATGTCATTCGTATAGCTATGAATAAAATAATCCAGAAAATCTTTTCTTATGTGGCTACCTTTATTATCACCATCATTCAAAAGCTCTTCCCAGGTCAAATTTTCTTTCTGCCAGTCTGGATCCACTGATAGGAAAATCATTTTAATGATTAGAATAATGCTCAAATGTGAAAAACATGTAACAAAGGGGTGAAATGGAACATAACGAAGGTCAGAACACCTTAGGAATAGACCTGCTTGAGGAAAGTCTGTCCCCCAGCTTCTTAATGAAAGTTGTGAATCCTGAGCATACAATAGATTAACACAGGGACAATGCTGGGTCAGATAACACAAATTTGGTAATATTTCTGCTTCCCTCTGTGTCTCTATCGGAGGCTAAAGATATTAAGAGTTAAAATGCCCCAAAACAGACAGAAAAAAAGTGTAGGTTTGTGGGAGAGAACAGCAAAGAGGGACTATGACAAAAACTCTCAGCACTTGGAAAATTTTATCATCCATTTCTTTTGTTCAGTTAAATATTTACCATTTGCCATAAGCAAGGAACAATATCAGGGGCAGGGGCAGAAGTACTCAAAAAGATAGGACATAAATATATCAAAAAGACAGATTAAGAGGTTTAAATATATTCATTCATTCAATACATTTGGAACAACTACAATACCCACGGCCAAAAGTTCACACAAGTAGTGCTGCTTTGGAGGCACCATGGGGAACTGTGGAATTTAGCCAGGGGTGGGTTTTCGTTGTCACAATAACTGGGGAGCTCTGGAAATTTATTGGAGAGTGTCCAGGGACACTATTGCAACATTCAGACAGTCTTACCAATGAATAATTGTCTCAATCCTACATGACTTTTCAATATTCCACTATACACACACATGGGTAAGAAGCCAGTTTATAATTATTTGAGTTTAGGACCTACCTCTATATTTTATTTATTACTGAAAGAATAATTTGTAGTTTTGATAGGTACTGAATTCCCTGAGTACAAATACATTAATCACAGGAAGGTTTTGCATTGATTGATTCGGAATTTTACTAAAATGTGGTCACTAATTTGGAAAAATCATAAAAATCATATCATCAATGACAAGATCATGAATCTTAACAAAACAACTTGCATGTATAGTGGCCAAGTCCAAGTAATGCCATACATACATGTAAGCATCATTCTATTATTCCTTCTCATGAATTCCTGTCTGAACATTTACATATTGAAATCATGATAGTTTATTGTAAATATTTTACTTTTATTTCTCCTTTCCACCATGCTGTATATTTTTTAAAACTATGCATATAGATTATACTTTTATTTCAATTCAGAAGATTAAAGCAGTACTGTATATTATTTGTTACAAATAATATTGTATATTGTAAATAATATATATTGTATATATTATTTGTTATGAATAATATTGCATATCATTAGCTATAAAAAGTGGGCGAACATTGGTAGGCAACAGAGATAAATAGTAGTGGGGGATGGCCCCTGCCCTCACCATGTTTATAATCTGGTTTGAAAAACAGGCGTAAACCAACTAGCACACAGATAACAGTAAAATCACAAACTGTACTAAATGTTACAAAAAAGAAAGAAAGACTATGAACAAAAAGAGAACAATAGAAGAGGACCTAATTTGAATGGTATAGGGTCAGGGAAAGCTTCTAACCAAAGAGAAAGCCCTTATAAGATGGTCTGACTAAAGAGAAAGATGTATAAATAGAAGAGGGTATGGAGAAACACTGTAACTGAAGTAAGAGCATGTAAATAAATACAATCACGCAGGGTTGCAAGAGAAGAGACGGGTTAATCAAGCTGAAAGATCAAGGAAAACGCACAGAAAGAAGCAGCTTTTCCATTACCCATCCTTGTACCCCGCCCCCCCCCCCCCCCCCCATTCTTCTGTGTATACTCCTCCACCTTCCAGAGCGCATTTTCCTTTAAAAGGCACTCAGATCTCTGTTCAGGATCTATTTAATAGATCCCAAATTTCTCCTGAGGAAGAAGAAATATAAAGTGTCACTAGAGAGTACGTACCTTGCTTAAATGCCTTGAGATAGATTAAAGTATTCCAATATTTTCTCTAGGTGAATGTCGTCTGAATTGACAAACGGGATTTCTATTCAGTGCTCACATTTAGCATGGCCTTACCTAAATGTTGAAGCAAATGGCTTCTTGCCTCAGGGTCTGAAAATAACAAAGCCAAGCAATAGCATCCAGAGCTCCCCTTGGATCACTCGATCAAAGAAAACATTAAGTAGCACTGTTTTCATAACTACCATTGTGGGGACACTTAGGTGTTGAGAGAGAGAACAGGAGGCTAATTCCAGTTCTCATAATGCAATGCAGGAGAAAATTCACTGAGGAAGACTGGTCTCATAAACTACAAATACGTAGAAGGTGATTCCAATTAAACACTGCAAGACTTTTTATAAGAAGTATTTACATGAAAAGAAGCCATCTATTTCTTCAGACCAGTTATTTCCCTCTTTTGCAATCTCGCACCCACTTGGGTAGAGGCAGAAGGAAAGTGGAGTCAATTGAAACCTAACAATCTACTTCATAACTGTAGCATAATTCAGACCAACTAGGAAGAAAACACACTCTCAGGGCCTCAACTTATAGCTCTTCCTCTTTTTTGTTTTAGAGCAAGATTTGACTGATGATGACATACCTGACACATAGGTCAATTGGGATGGGGGACTTTTCTCTTCATCCCTTTTGCTGTTGTTATCAACCCTTTATTAGTCAGAGGATTCCATTTCTTTTGCCCTAATATGTCAGGAGAACAAGAATTAGAATCTTGACCTATTTCTTTGGAAAGGCTACAAATCCTTGCTTCAAAAATTAATCCCATGAGACATGGAATTGCTACCATACTTTGCAATTTGGAAAGAGGCTTTTCATGGTTGACTTTAAAACAGAATAGTTTTGAGTTGTACATGATATAGGTCTTGAGGAATTTTTAAGTTGACTGCAATTCCAGTTCATGATTGCATTTTCTAAAATATTTAGTCAAGAATAGAAAAAAAATCACTAAAATCCTTCTATTTCAGTAGATGTTCCATAAAATATAGTCTCTTTTTTGCCTTGTGTTTAAATGTTTTGCACTCCAGAGTTCTAGTTCATAACTTCAATGAGAGATCCTACCATATCCATTAAATAGCACACAGATGCCTGCAGATAGGAAAGAAAATTTAATTACAGTATACTGTAAGCTGTTCTATGAACCCTCATAATGGAATGTAAAAATAGGAATCTATGGGTGACAGACTAGGATCAGTGTGCTGCTTAGAAAGCCCCTAAGCTAGAAAGTTTCTATTCTCAACATAGAGTCATGATGCTATTTTTAAGTCTTGTGTTCCAAGGTTCTAGACCCTGTGGCTTGCTTAGAAATTCTACACTGGATCTGTAAAGCGAAAAGCTTGGGGTTAAGATGTGTATCACGTGGTCTTCAGGATCAGTAATGAAGAAAGTCTAAGAGTGAAGAGACTCAGTGATTCATTCTAGTAGGACTTCCAACCCACACTGGTTTCCTAAAGCTACCAATCTCAGGCATTTCTTTGGGAGGAACCTCCACCCGCTTTGCCACCTCATGTATCCTTTGACATATATGAAACTTTTATAAGTAAAACCTTGCTAACCCCATGAGTCCAAATTTTCCACATCTGCTGTCCCATTAGCCTATAGGGTCTTGAATTCTCATGTTGTGAACGTGCATTTTTCTTGGGAGAGACTCCTAATATTCACATTAACAGGGGAGGAAGCATCATTCATAGTGGGGTCCATATAAAATGCAACATTAATTAGTCATTCCATTCCAGTCTTCAGGTTAGGAATCTTCTCTGCTAACCCTGGCTAAGTGGGTACCAATTTATTTTCCTATGTAATTTTGTGGTGTTTGTTGGTTGGTTGGTTTTTTGCATGGGTGGGCACCAGGAATTGAACCCAGGTCTCTGGCATTCCCATGTATTTTTAACTTATGTCTAGCCAATCACATAATTGTGCATCTTGAATGAACCATGCCTTCATAAAAACATCTGGTCAAACCAAATATTCAAGGTGGACCACCACATTCACAGCCCATCAGTATAACACCTTTAGAAAGGCTCTGTTAATACACATTTCTCCGCTGTGTTCTTCATTTGATGCTCCTAGGCACTCCCTGCACTAGCTCCAGGCAGTGATGTCTGAGTTGCCTGCAATGCAAGCGTATCCTTAAGGCTAAATAAAATTGAAAAGCAGCTGTTTAAAATTCTCTGAAATGTCATGAAAATGCCTATACAATTTATTTCTGAACATGAATATGTTAAAATCCATTGTTAATGTATACAGCAATCCACCCAAGAAACATTTCCTTGGTCACACATTATTTTCTGAATCTCAATACAAAGCCCCAAACTTTCATTTGGATTGACATGCTTTTACAATCCTCAGAATGATTTGATACTTAAGACTCATTAACAATGCTTAAAGACTCTGATGACAATGCTCAGTTTTTTAGCTCTTGGACATGAATAACTGCTTTAAAGAAAATATGTCGTCCAGAGTTTCAAATTTTCAGAAGCCGCTGTTGACACTGGAGCCAAAAACACTGGTGAAATCACACTATCTGATGAGATCCTTCAATTAGAAGTTCAGCACCTACTAGTATTCCAACTTAGTTTCTCTTCAGTATTTAATGTTTTTAAAAGATTCCATTTGCGCTCAGCTGATCTAATCCTTTTCTCTGCTCTGATTTTTTCAGAGTGGAGGGGAGTGGGGGGGAGTCCACACAGAGAAAGGCTTTTGGGAGGGGCACGCAGTCCCAAGGGCTACAGCTTGGACAGGAGTGGAGAGGGAAAGGATGTGCCCCAGCCCCCATTTCTATAGCCCCTTTTAGAAGATTAGAGGCACACCACTGCCTCTCTGACATAAAATTAAAAAGAAAACAAAAGACCTCAATAAATGTCTGTGCTCTTAACTAAAGCTAAAATATATGCAGTTGTCGCAAATATACTTTTAATAGGGTATTATAAAAAAAGATCATCAGTTGACTCCTTCTAAAACTACAAAATATTCTTTGATTATTGAATTGTAGAAACAGGTGATAAAAATATCTGAAAGCCTTCAGCTTCATGTTAAAACTAGATCTATCAATTTCTAAATAAGTACCATTGACTTCTGCAGGGTGCCCGTTTCTAACAATAACACGGCTCAATCTCTTGGAATTGACGAAGCCCTATCTAGGGACCAATTTTACTCGACATTCTTCAGTGATCATCCTGGGAGATCAAGAAAGAACCTGGAAGAAGTTATTAAATACATTCTGGTATCCTGAAATATGATCCCTGTTCAACAGATGGCAAATGCATGCAGAGGTGTAGTTGCAGTCATTCAGGAATTGCTGTATGCCAATCATTCTGCTCCAGCAGCAACTGCACAGTTAAGATATGCAAGAGATCATGGGTCGCTCAGCCTACAATTGTGGCTGGACTGACAGTCAGCCTAAAGGCACATGGGTCTGTGGGAAAATCTAGCAAAAGAGAAACTTATGAAAGGCACCATATTGAAAACCACCCTGAATTCAGTTCTGTCTAGTAATAGCATTCTATTAGCAAATCAAATAAAGAAAAGCAAGTATACATTTCAGGGATGAAACTGGGCACTGTGGATCGTTAATTTACAGATATGCAATTTGAAAAGGGTTTACAATTTACCCCATAATGATGTTATTCTAATTAACTCTTTAGCAACTTAAGCACACCCCACTTCTAAAACACATTTATCAATATCTTTTTCAGAGAACTGAGACCAGTACCAATGAGTTCCCACCATAGGAATTCCAAAAGAAGACCTAAATTTCAGCTCAGAATCTGGACAAAGGACAAAGGGAAACCTGTAAGCAGCTGCTTCATGGTTTGCATGTGGCTTGGGTTGCAGGTTACAATTGCTAGTAAGGAGAATAAGGAAAACATGTAAAACAAAGATGAACTGAGTGGCATGGATGAGCTCCTTTATAAACAGTGAATTCTGATGAGTTATCATGCTTGTTTGTTTGTTTGTTTAACAAAGGTAGGCTGTATGGAGTGAGAGAAAAATGAAACAAGGAGGCATGAACATACATTTATCTACTACTCTTTGACAGCTACTTTACTGAGGGTGGTCCACACAGCAACACTGGAGGATGATAGTAGAAGAGAAGTTATTAGTATCGCCTTCTTAAGGAACAGAGGATTTTAAGATTTATGTAATTTGCTTAAACACCATACCTTGAGAGCAGCTTAATGAAGGAGATGGACTTTGAAACCAACTCTTAGACATGCCCTCCTCTTCCCATCATACTATCCTTCCTCTTGATAGCACTGGTATTGGCAACAGATATAATCCGTATTAATCACTAGTAGATCAAAGAAAATGTTAAGGACTGAGACTCCATTTCCAGGCTTCTTCCTTGCCCCCAACCTACTCTTTTGCAGCAGACATCAATAAATCCTAGTCTCTTAAGAAATGTGTTTGAAAATCATTGCTCTAATCTAATCTAATGCAACCTAATGCAATCTTGTTTAAACTAAACCAATCTAATACAATCCACATTACCTGAAATGGTGAAATGATTTACCTTTGTACTCAACTAGCAAGCAGGGGTCTAAGATTTAAAACATGGTCTTCAAATTATTAGCCCAGTGCTCTAACCATATCTCAAGATTAAAGGGAAAATTAGAAATAAGTATAGCTAGATGCTGGGTTTGGATAGGGATGTATGGCAGCACCGAAAAATTGAGTAAGGAGCTCTCTTTGGAATTTGGTTTAACTATGATTTATATGGGTGTAACTGTGTGTGTATATCTGTAGACACATATCTATCTATGTAAATATTATATATACACACACACACAAACCTACATACAAACATTACATTATCTCCAGTTTAAGGAGAAAAATGACCCCACTTTTTATGGTAAGCTACAAAAAAGAAAATAGGAGCCTTGTTCACTATCAAATGCCCAATTTTCCTGGCATAGAACTATGGCTAGGGGTCTGTCTACATGGAGGTCAATTGTATTACTGAGATATCTGAATAAATTTATCACCAGAACAGGATAGGGACCTAAGGTCTTCAAAGCTGAGATAACAGAGGAAGGAGATGCCCGTAGAATGGGAGATCCTCCATTGCTAGTCTTGTTTAAAGGGTATGAGGAAGAGTGGGGGACAAAAGAGGCTAGAAGGGATAAGGGGCCTTCCTATCAAACAAAAGAATGTTGACTTCATTTTACCCTGCTATATATGCAGGGATTTTTTTTTTTATGAGAAGGTGACATAGATGGGTATAGGTTTTAGATAGCTCCCTTTGGCAGCTGTGCGGGGGATGAATTGGAGAGAGATTACTCAGTCATACTGATGGTTCCTCATGGAACAGGAGCTGGGATACCTTTTCCACCTACCATGTCTCATCTCACAGGGTCTCAACTCACTTCCATTTAGATTGAAAAGGAGAGACAGCCATTAATTTCATCAATTAGGGACCCAATTTTGCAGGATTCCTGGAGGTTTATCTATCAGATTATTTAGAATGGTAAAATGAAACCCCTGTAACTAATAGGTGTCAGTGCTCAGGTCCCAGATGTTTAGTGTCTTCAAAGATAAAAGGCTTGTTACTCACAGAGGGTGGCGGTTACAGATGACGGGTTGATCAGTCTTATTGTACCCTCTGTATGGTACCTAACTTTGAAATAATTTTTTTAAATCTTCCTTTGTTAAAATAATTGTATTTACATTTGAAAATAAAGACGGCATCTATAAACTGGCTGTTAGGAATTGAAAGAATTTTCATGTCTAGGATTTGTTTTTGTGTTGTTTGTTTATTTGTTTGGCAGCAGTTTTGAGTAAGGAGAGCAAGGAATATCTTCCTAATAAATAACAAAAATATATAACCCGTTGAAATGGAGACATTGTCTTTACAAGATTCTGCTTTAATTAGTTTTTAATTTATATCCATCTTTATCCAAAAGGATTTACAAAGCTTTATATGTCAATTAGTTTTGGTAACTAAAAAATAATCAATAGTCAGTCAGTTTTCTATTGCAGCTATAAATTGCTTCTGAGAACACATCAACATCCATAGAAAGCTGAAAAATCTGATACAATATGAGCTTCTATAAATCCGATTTGGGTGCCCTCCAATTTTTAATTTTTCATGTAACCAGTTAAAATTAATCCAAATAGAATAGCTGGGCCTCCTTTAAGGTATCTTAGAGTTGATTTTAACAAATTAGATTGCATAATTTACTTAAAAATTATTATTTAATATGCTGGTGTTGTGAGAAAAAAACATTGGATTACTGCCACATACACCAATGACTTTTAGTAAGAAAAAGATATGTGACTGATGGTCAAGAACAAAAATAATTAACTCATATTTTAATTAATGGACATCATCAATTTCTTCAATATTATGATTTTTATCAGTGTCTTAAAATGTATGAATCAATGTAGGTATCATACTGCTTAATAATTTCCTGCTAATATTTATCTCCTTCACAAGCAGACCTTAAGCTCCTTCAGTGCAGGGATTGTGCATGGTTCACTGTTGAATTCCTAGCACTTAATGCAATGCCTTGGACATAGTTGGCACTCAGCAAATGTTTGTTGATGAATAATTTCACACATGGAAAGTGCAATTATTCTCACCTACCTTTAGCATTTTATCTCTTGTGAAGACCATCAAAACTATCTAGTCTAGCTCTACCATTTCATGGAGAAAGGAATTCCTTCTCCAAGAGATTAGAGAATTTCCTACTGACCCAAAGCTAATAACTGACAGAATTAAAATTAGAGCCCAGGTATCCTGACTCCTATTCCACGTTTTATATTTTAAAATGAAGCTTTTCGGGCGGGCCGCGGTGGCTCAGCGGGCAAAGTGCTTGCCTGCTATGCCGGAGGACCTCGGTTCGATTCCCGGCCCCAGCCCATGTAACAAAAACGGAGAAACAGAATACAATAAAACAAGAAAATGTTTAAAAATGTTTCCCTTTCTTCCTTCCTTCCTTCCTTCTATCCTTCCTTCCTTCTCTCTGTCTTTCCTTTAAAAAAAAAAAAAAAAAAAAATGAAGCTTTTCAAGTGTTTTATCCCTGATACTTGGAACTGAGTTTCAAGGTGTGCTATCATATATACCCATTCAATTCCATGGTTTGGTGTCAGGGACCATTCTCTCAGGGGGACCAAACTACATAGGGCAGGGGGAAGTGGCCTCCAACACAGTGGAGCATGTCCTGCTGCTGAAGGTCACTGCTTTCTTTCTTGCCCAGAACATTACAGTTAAGTCATATAAAAAATTCTGCCATTTTTAGGGTGACAGCATGAGATCTACTTTTCTGAGGCTTATGACATGGTATAATTGACGTTAACTTGAAAATAAAGTTTTTAATGAGAACATAAAAGGAGATTTTTGAAAAATATTTGTCACTTGTAACAGAGACGGTTGTTTACCAAAATCTGTTTCCTCCTTTCCCTGGAATACAATTAGGCCTCATTTTTCCAGCTTCCCTTGCAAGTACTGGAGAGTGGGGTGCTGCTACCGTTTGCAAATGCCAGATGTGTTTGAACGGTGTTTTGGATGGCTAAGGGGAAGATTTTGGAGGAGTTGTGAAGAGAATGATGGAGAAGACCTGGAGTGCGTGAAGGGACTGTTGGTGAAAATGGAACCACTGCCAATCTTGACAAGGGAGGACACAAAAGGGAGAGACTGGAGTTTGCAGAGTGAGAACCATGGACGATTGGGTCTGAAACCAAGAAACTCAGCCAGGAGAGTGAACCCACCTGTATACATGGAGAGGGTGAGTTTACCCTGAAGGGTGAGGATGAGCCTCTCATCTTGTTGCAGTGGAAGAGTTGTGTAGCCTCAGGCCTTGGAGGAGGTAGAACACGCTCCTTGGGGGACTTGGAGAGCCTGGCTGCCACCATGTGGAGGGGTTGAGCGTGTGCCCCAGAAATGGCAGAGAGCCCAGGGGTGGCCCTGATGCCTGGAGAGAGTGGAGCCTAGAGGTGGTCTCCTTGATGTTCCCCGAGGTTGATTTGGAAAGAGGTGGGCCACTGCATAGGCCCTCGGAAAGGGTGGGACTGCCACTTTCTAAGCTGAAGGATGAATGACTTTCAGACTTTGAAATTCCATGGTGCTTGCCCTGCAGGTTTTACATCTGTGTTTCTTCCAATTTCTCCCTATGGAAATGAAAATCTGTATCCTGTGAGTATCCTCCTTTTCATCTTGGCACTAGACAACTTGTTTTGAGACTCACAGGTCCACAGCAAGAAGAGAATTTTTTTTGCACCTGTTTAAGGTGATGTTTGAAGTTGCCAAGTTGATAAGGGGTGGACATGTGTTAGTTAGATTCAGTTGTCAACTTGGCCAGGTGAGCATACCTAGTCTGGTTGCTGCGGACATAAGCCAATGATACGTGAGCCTCATTTCTTGCTAATTACATCTGCAGTCGGCTAGGAGGTGTGTCTGCTGCAATGAGTGATGTTTGACTTAATTGGCTGGTGTTTAAATGAGAGAACGCAAATGTAGCACAGCCTAAGCAGCTCAGCATTCCTCATCTCAGCACTTGCAGCTCAGCCCAGGCCTTTGGAGATGCAGAAAGAAGTCACCCCGGGGAAAGTTGTTGGAACCCAGGGGCCTGGAGAGAAGATCACCAGAGACCATCCTTTGCCTTCCACGAAAGAAAGAACCTCAGTGGAAAGTTAGCTGCCTTTCCTCTGAAGAACCAACAAAATAAATCCCCTTTTATTAAAAGCTAATCCGTCTCTGGTGTGTTGCATTCCAGTAGCTAGCAAACTAGAACAAGTGTTTTATCCCTGATACTTGGAACTGAGTTTCAAGGTGTGCTATCATATATACCCATTCAATTCCATGGTTTGGTGTCAGGGACCATTCTCTCAGGGGGACCAAACTACATAGGGCAGGGGGAAGTGGCCTCCAACACAGTGGAGCATGTCCTGCTGCTGAAGGTCACTGCTTTCTTTCTTGCCCAGAACATTACAGTTAAGTCATATAAAAAATTCTGCCATTTTTAGGGTGACAGCATGAGATCTACTTTTCTGAGGCTTATGACATGGTATAATTGACGTTAACTTGAAAATAAAGTTTTTAATGAGAACATAAAAGGAGATTTTTGAAAAATATTTGTCACTTGTAACAGAGACGGTTGTTTACCAAAATCTGTTTCCTCCTTTCCCTGGAATACAATTGGGCCTCATTTTTCCAACTTCCCTTGCAAGTAGGCATGCACATGCAATGGAGCTCTACCCAGCCAGCGAAATGTGGTCAGAAATGATACTTCACACATGCAACATCAGTCATAAAATAGTCTCTAGCTTGCCCATTCCAGTTTCTGATGAACAGACATGACCCCCAGGGCAAATGTGTTAAGTTGTTTGTTGAAGTTGTCAGAAACATCAGCGACCTAGATCCTGAACGACGGCAAGGAACAGTGTCTGCCTGTTGTTAAGTAACTCCCTTGGACCATGAGATACAGACTCCTACTGCATTCAAGCCTTGAATACTTGGGAGGCTATGTGTTACAATAACTAGCATTACTTTCATCTCCAATTGCTGTGCTAGAGGAAAATACATCATTTCCATCACATGAACACTTACAACATCTGGATCATGCAGTGACAAGGGAAAAGACTGTTCTATACTGACTTTCATTCACATCTTTCTAATATACATATAAAAATCTAGCATAGACAGTTTTAATTTAACACCTGCCAGCAGTGTCCGAGTCAGGCCTCATTGTGCCTCATCTCACTGGGCAGTGGTTCTCAAATTTTAGTGCTCATCATAATCAGTTTGAAGACTTGTTAAGCAAGATTGTTGGGTTTTTCCTTCACTATTTCTGATATACTAGGACAGTAGAAGGACATTTCTAACAGGTCCAAATAGGCCTTTGCTGCCAAGCTGGAGACCATACTTGGAGAAGTACTGCATTGGGCTTTTGCATTACTCCTAAAAATATTTTACACTATATACTCACACACAATTAATATAGAACTAATTAGCACCCTCCAAATTTTTTTCTATATATACAGCCATAAATCTAAACCAATACTAAAAGGGAGACAACAGGATCTAACAGCAGCTGCTTAGCTGATTGGGGCAAGGGGTACAGGTGGTGTTTCTCATTGTCAGAAACAACACTGGTGTCTGGTAGACTACAACTTGTCTGGCGTCAAAAAAAAATTCACTTACAGGTAAATCAATTCCTCTTTATGGAGTGAAACTTAAGGTGCAAAATCATTTGAAGATGAGAAGAACAGATGCAAAGAAGTAAGGAAACAAATACTATATTTGTAGGCCAGTTCTGGGAGACTGGCCAAGGAAAAGGGGGTCTTGTTAAAGAATTACCAGAGGGATAAATAGAATTTCACTCTGGCATGAGGGGAAGCTGTCAATTCCCCAGCAGAAATTATTTCAAAATATAAACTTCAACCAAGAGAGAAAGTCATCTCTTTCCTATTGGGGACAATGTTACCTTCCAGGTACAATCGAGTTCACTTACTTCACATGGCAGCAACTTTTCTGACTGCTCCAACATGCTGGTACTTTATCTGCAGGGCAGTAATACCAGCAGGGAAGCAATGCTCCCAGCCACATGGCTGAGCAGGCACAAGATGTGCTGAGACCACCTGATGGCAAGATTCCCATGCAGCAGCTGAATGATGAGGCAAGTTGGGACCTATACAGGATGCGTTCAGCCTTCAAAGGTCCACTGAAGCCAAACTTCAAATACAGTGGCTGAGCTGTGGATTTCTAGGGGTAAAAATTACCAACAGACAGGCAAGTCTTATTTACAAGGATCTAGGAAAGGGAGGCCTTTGAAAGCAAAGGCTTGGAGAGAGATGGAATCTAAGAAGTGGAGCTGAATGAACATTGACAGCACTGTAAACAACTGAGCATATCTTTAAAGCAACTGTATATGACACGGCTGTCTCTTCAGCTGTATTAATGGACAAGGAAGATGTCTGCAACATCTTCAAGGAGAAGGATCACAAATTATAAATTTAAAAGGAAAAATATCATTAAATGGACATTAAAGTAAATGATATATATATTTAATGATAATGAGAGCTTATACTTATAGGATCTAATATTCATCGCATAAATAAAATGAACATGTTAATGTCATTTAATCTTTATGATGCGGTGAAGCAGGCATTATTAACTCTATTTTAAATATGAGAATATTATGACTTTATTAACCAAAATTTCCAATTTTAATCACCACTGCCCACTTCTGAAATACTGTTATCCAAACCCAAATACTATCCCTAAACCAGTCTAAAGTACACATTGTCCAAAGGAGGGGAATTTTCCATTGCCCTCTGCAATAGAGAGAACATAGAAAAAGGATACCTTTTTACATTATCATCTGAAAATTCCTTCTTACAATGGATGGAAGAACTTTAGACAATTCCTTGGCTCCAGAATATCATCCAGGCTGAATGAAGCCTGGAAGGTTGACCCTATTTACTCAAAAGATAGATATATTTTTTTCCCTTCTCTCTTGCAATGTCAAATGTCCTCTCTGCTACAGCAGCTAGTACTGAAAGCTGAGCCCTCATATTAAAAAGGTACCTCTCTAGAGTTTTGCTCTGTAAATGCTGCCTGCTTTTCCTTGTGGAAGAACCATACTTTTCCCGCATCAGCAGCATCAGAGCCATCCTCGTCATCATTGTCATTATCACCATTATTCTCTCCCACCCATCTCTGCAAATGTCTTTACAGCTAATGGAGCTCGTTTGAACCAGAGACCTCACCAGAGTAGAGGTGTTGGTAATCCAATATATAAAGGCCATTTAGAACCAGGAATGAAAGTTTAAAACTTCTGAAGGCCTCCAGAAACCTTTATTTGTAGATAACAGATACATCTACAGGAATTCTTAGAAAGATGTATAGGTAATCCTTATTTATTTACCAAGCCATACCCATGTCAAAGCTATTCTTTATTCTGAAGCAGTGCAAGAAAGTGGCTAAGGGTGTTGTGTTGGTTTGAAATTTACATACCTCAGAAAAGGCATGTTCTTTTAATCCAATCTTGTGGTTGCAGGCTTATTATGGGCGGGAGCTTTTGATTAGGTTGTTTTCATGGAGATGTGACCCACACAGCTGTGGGTAAGACCTTTTTCATTACATTATTTCCATGGAGATGTGGCCCCACCCATTAATTAGTTTACTAGAATACTTAAAAGAGCTCATGGGGTGAGAAAGAGAGCTCAGAACTGATACAGAGAGCAGACACCTAGACACAAATGTTTGGAGATGCAGAAGGTAAAAGCCCCAGGAGGCACCAGAGTTGAGACAGCCCTTTGAAACCAAAAGCTGGGAGAGAAAGACAGCAGACATCGCTATGTGAAGACTTCCCCTGTGACAGAGAAACTCTGAACATGACTGGCTATTCTTGAGTGAAGGTAGCCTCTTCTTGGTGCCTTAATTTGAATATTTCATGGCTTTAGAACCACAAATTTGTAACTTAATAAATTCGGTTTGTAAAAGTCAATCTATTTCTGGTATATTGCATTCTGGCAGCATTAGTAAACCAAAACAGGTGTTGACTCTGGAATCAGACTGTGTAGAATTGAAACTCAGCTCTGCCACCTTCTAACTGTGAGACTTTACACAACTTACTTAAGAACTTCTCTGTGCTTCATTTACTTCACCTATAAAATGCAAAGGTTGATAGTACTAGAATTTAATGAGTTGATGAATTTAAAGCATTATATTAGTAATCATTATTAGTTTTAATATTAAATGGCTATAGGCCTGGTTTTAAGATCCCTTCACTGGACCTTAGCCTCCATAACCTTCAGATGCCATGAAACTTCTGGCTACAATCTGTGAGTCCATCTGCAGCAACTTTTCCAGGTGGACTGGTGTTGTGCTATTAGAATTCTTTGCTGGTTTTGAGAGGTCAATGCTGTAAGAACTTTCCTAACTCTTTTCTCACATGGGAATAAAGAGTGAATTTCTAAAGAGAAAACAAAGATTATAAAAAAAGATGGCTCTGTCTCTTTTCATCTATGAAACGACAAATTATGAACTCAGTTTGTGCCATACATCATTTTTGAGATAGCCTGCTAGATCATGTGAAGAGAGGACTCTAGTAATGGAAGGGTACATTTGCATGAGTAACTGAGAATCCAGATAGGAAGAAATTCACTACTAAAAGAAGGAGTTAAGTTGCAAGCCTTGAACATAAGGAGAGGAATTTGGGGACAGCATTGTTGAGGGAATCACATGTTATTTTGATCATTAATGAAATACTATGACACAGCTCCATAAATGTATACTCAAGTCTTTTGGGTGCTTGGAATTATTATCAGTTTAGGGAGAAGGCACTTTTATAAGTAGTAAGTTTTTTTAAGAATTGAATACAAGATATCAAAAGGTCAAAATAGCATTTGTTCTCATCACAAAGACTTAAAAGAGAGCAGAAAGTATTTTTCCTATTTAAACAAGGTGGTCAACTATTGGAACATACATGAGTCCAAACATGAAGCAGAAGGAGGAACTGAAGGGGTCTGAATAGGACTGGCCTAGAGATCACTGTCAGGAACAAGACATAGGGCTCCAGAGTCTCCATACCTTTCTCTCTCTCTAGCATGCTCACAAACCAATAATAATTCTTTCTTATCCAGCCCCAAATAAGCCACAAAGTTCTTAAGTGTACAATTCTCCTGGAGTTACAGTGATCAACCTGGCATATTATATGAGATGAAATCTATTCATTGTATCTCCTCTGGGCACTTCCTATATATACTACGGGGGAGGACGTTGAGGGATATTAGAAAATATCCTAACTCAGGGGCTAGAACCAGTGAAAATATTGTTTATAACTATTATAGTTACTTCTTATAAAAACTATAAAGGGATGATAGATTCATTAAAACATTCATCTTCTCACCTGCTCACTCTTGCTGGGAATAGCAGTATATATTGTAGGATGATTAACTAAAATCATTGCAGTAGGACTAGGTTTTTCTGTAGATAATTACACTTTCCTCATATGTTATAAAAGTTATTGTCTAGTGAAGTCCATCTTACCAACTAATGGGTAATTATAAACTAAAATTTACTTTCTTTCAGTGTATACAAGCATTGTATAAAAATATAGGCAAAGCTTTGCTATACTTCAAAAGCATTAAAAACACAGAGCATTGGTAAAAACTGGTTATAATCTCCTCATCCCTTCATCTCACATGATGAAAGTAGGTCCAGGAGACATTAAATAACTTTTCTAAATACAAATATATGGCAAGCTAAGCTGGGATTTGACTATTGAGTTCCACTCAACCCCCCAATACCACACTGATTTATGGATTAGTGAAAGTATCTTAAAGGTCATTCTGACTCAAGGTTGGAAACAAAATGCTATGAGTCCAATTAGGGGCTCTGTGCCATTTGCCTAGAAGAGGCTACAGTAGCTACAGTAAGAGTAGTAACAATGGGAATGCAATGAATTGGACATATTCTAGACATAGTCAAGTGTTCTCGAGGAAGATAAAGCATTTGAGAAAAGAAACAAGAAAAAGTAAACTAGTGTTAAAAATATGGACACATTAATTTTATGGAATGCTTATGGCTGAGAATTCCATATCTAAATAGCTAAAATTGCAACATATTACAACTGGGATATACACTATCCACCTTATTAGGAAAACAAAGCTAATTTGGAAAACCGAAACCAAAAGAAGATATTAACAATGAGTATTGTGATTTCTTAATGCAGACTAGCAGAAAAATAATCATCTGCTATTAAAAGAAGGAAAAAAAAAAGATGTGTTTAATGGATAGGCCATATGACTGCTCCTTAGAACAAGTGGCTTGAAATGAAGAAAAAGGAGGGGGAAGGAGGAAAGGACTCCATATAAAGTAGATGTAGAAATTAGTTGAGGGTAAGTCAGGTATGACAAAGTTCAAGCCCACATCCTGATGGTAGAGGGAAATCCAAAGAAATCAATCACAGTGTTGCATAACTTTAGAAAAGGAAACCATGACAAAATGATATAATTAGTAAAGAAAAACTATAAATAAATATAAAAACCTGCAAGACTTTCTAAAGCTCCTTAGAAACATCTTAAAGAAAGCCCTGAGTAAATGTGACTCTAGGGAAAAAATAGGGAGAGCTTGAAATAGTCCTTTATTACCAACTGGTAAAGTACAAGAGATATTCAAAGACAGAGGAAAACATTAAAAAATATGTATACAGGATATAAGTAGAGTTAAAAAAAAAAAAAGACAGGGAGTCCGTAAAAGGTGATACTTCAAGGACAAATCAGGAATTATAGGAGCCAGAAAGAACTAGATGTCTAGCATGCAAGTCAGTCCATAGTACCAAACTGCATTCTTCAAATGTAGCAGTGATGAGATCAGGTGGATAAACACCACAACCACCTGACCACAGGAACAAGAAAGCAGACTCAGGCTAAAACTTTGAAAACTAGGAAACTAGATTTTTGCCTCAGTTTTCTCAAGGTTTTTGTCAGTCTCATATTTTAAAGGGACAGTCAGATCAAAGATTGCTGGATATATACAATGTGATGATTCAGAGGTCAACTTGACTGGACTATGATGTTCAATTGTTTGGTCAAGCAAGGACTGGCCCAGTTGTTATTGTGAGGGTATTGTGTGGATTTAAATCCTTAGCTAGTTATTGCATCTATGGATAGTTACATCTACAATAAACAAAGGAGATTGCCTGCAGCAATGAGAGAAGTCTCATCTAATCAGCTGAAGGCTTTAAAAAGAGAACTGATGATTTCAGGAGTTAGAAAGAATTTCTAACTCTACTTCAATCAGGTAGTTTATCCTGGGGAATTCATCAAAACCTTTACCAGAATTTTCAGCTTGTGGTCTGCCCTGTGGAATCTGGACTTGTCAATCCCCATGGTAGCGTAAACCAATTCCTATAATAAATCTCACAATATTTAAAAACATATACATATACATACTCATAAACATACACATTTCTTATCTGTTCTGTTTCTCTGAAGAACCCTGCCTTATACGTATTATCTTTGAAAACAAATTGACAAGCTAAATGTTGATGAATAATCATCCCTGTTGGATGGCATCCATTCAGAAGTCCTAAAAGTAACTCAAAGAGAACCTTGAGTGCAGATCAATGCAGCCGTGCAATGCTTTTAAACTGCCACATTCAAAACAATTTGAGATTGGCCAGAGAGACTTCCCTACAACCAGTCAATAGTGAGGAGCCAGGTGAAACACCCCTTCATAATAGCCTATTCCCAGTAAAAGGCACAACACAAGGGATGGCTGATTCCAGCCAGAGGCAGTGAAGGAGAGAGGAAAGAGTATACTGGACCAGGAGAGAAGATCATGGCTCCTTGACTTGCTATACCACTGAGTAGCATATGATCTCACATGCATTTTTGAATCTTCTAAAATCTCAGTTTCCCCATCCTAAAAAGAAGCATAATAACCACCACCACCACCCCCCAAAAAATATGGATTCAAGGCAATGAGATAACCATACTTATCAAAAAAAGTATGGATTCAAGGAGATGGCACAACCACTAGCACTACTAATATTTTTAGAACTCTTACTACAATGCTAGGCCCTTTACTAGATGTTTTACATGCGATGCTCACATAGCAGGTGTTCACTACTCTTGGCTTCCTTTCTTCCCCACAGAATACTCTTGGGGACCAAAAGAAACAATATATATGAAAACACTTCATAAAGCCCAAATTTCTGTGAGCTTGTAAGGAATTTATGAAAAGACCTAATCTATTTAACACAACACGTCACTGAATAGGCAACCAAACATAAGCGATGGGAGGAAAACCAACATGATTTCTGTGAGATGGAAATAATACCTCCAAAATTTGCTAATCAATTTCCTAAGGTTGCTGAAACCACTAGGGTCATACAGCAAAAACAAATTCATCATAGATGGCATCATGTAATATCTTCCTATTTTAAAAATTAAAACACTCACCAAGAATTATTTTCAAGAATAGGACATTGATGAATAAATTATGGTACGGGACGCTATGCAGTCATTAACGAAGATGTTATAGGCTAATATTTCATAATACAAAAAAATTCACAATATGCTATCAAGACAAAAGTGTAAATCACAAGTGATCCTAATTTTGTATATTATGAATATATATGCCCAGGAGACAGATGGAGTGTAGTATAATATACCAAAAAAAAAAAAGAGTTAAAAGGGATTTGGTTCTCTGCTATCGAGAAGGTGATTAATTTTTCATTTCCTGCCTTGTGCTTTTCTGTATTTTCCCATTTTTCTACATTGAACACATTAATTTATAATGGGAAGTTTGTAAATATACAAATGCTTCCGTTAATTGTATCAAGGAAAACTGTAGCTTCACTCATTCTAAGAATATAAAAAAACAAGCCCTGCTACGGAATTCAATGGGAAGTACTTCAAAGTTCCTTCAGTGTTGCCAAGGTTTATTTAACAATATTTTCTCACCATATATTATACAAGAACAGAACTAAACAGATGGTTTACATCGGAAACCCAGCAATCTAGGAAAAGCTATCCTCACTCTACCTACTCATCATATACACATGCTATATTTTTCACACATTCACACCACTTCTTATATGCCTTACTAATAACATCCTTACCTGAATCCTACCTACATGGATCTCAGCTGTCAAGGTCATCCTATAGGACACACGTACACATGTGTGTGTGTCTTCAGAAATGACATGATAGAGATATTCACACTTATCATATAACCCTATTGGCATTGAAAATTACATTCTAGCCTCACATATACGTAAGCTTTTTGCAGAAAAAAAAAGTAGCTTCAGAATTTGCAATAAAAAAAGGCAAGGCTTAAATTTGATTCTCTATTATGTATGCGAATGGTATCCTGGCATCAAATTAGTCTTCCTTTATGTCACTTCCTTCCTGGACCAATCAATGGCCCTTTATTTCTTTCAGGATTAAGTCGAAATGGCTCAGCCTGCCATCCAAGGTTCACCCGCTTCTCCAGGCTTCTTTGTCCATGCTACCCAACATGAACCTTTAACTCCACTCAGGCCAGGGTCCGTGCTACAACTCTAACACAGCGCACTCTTTCCTCTGTTTTTTTTTTTTTTTTTTTTCCTTTCATATCATACTTTCAATACCTTTCACCCTTTTCTTTCTCCCTATGAATCCTCCTACCCTTCCATGCTTCATTATCAGATCAAAGTCCAAAGGAAATCTAATCTCTGATTTCTCTCAATTTATCTTGTGAATCATTCCCTTGCACACTTCATCATATCTTGCTCATTGGTCTTTAGAAAATTATTCCTTTGAATACTAGGTACTTAATTAAAATAGATTGAATTAAGCACAAACATCTTTTAGTATAAAGTTTTTTAGAAATTACATATAATACATACCCAAAAGAATTGATTTTAGTGCAAACATTGTAAATAAATGGTGCTGCCACCATTTATAAATTGGTCTGACTCTCTTTTTCTTTTTTTTAATCTGTCCATAAAATTAGGTCAGCAAGACACTCTCCTTGAAAAGACTTTGTTAAGAATTGGTTTTTAATGTATGAATTGAAGGTAAATTGCTGAATGTAATAAAACTTCATTTCTTTAAAAATAGTATTTAATTCAGTCTTTTGCTAATTAAGACTAGACATCTCCCCAATCAGAATAAAATCATAGACTCATATAACTTTTTGAGCACAAAGAGACCTTAGAGATTATTTCCAGAGTAACAGTATAACTTGCCCAAGGCCACTTAGGTGGTTAGTGAAAGTGATTTTTCTTTTTTTAATTCTACAAGTCATTCCCTCTTATGCTACAACTAGGGGTAGGTGGCACGATGTAAGAAAAAGAATCAGGATTTGGAGACAGAAGCCTAAGCTTTAAGGACAAGCTCTGCTCCTTTACGTAATAATTTACTTACTTGATACCTCTTTCCTAAGTTTTTAAGTGGAAATAGTAGCATATGACCTCACAGAGTCGTTTAGATCTCAAGATTGGTTATATATATATGGCCATCCTGAATTGCAAATTTTGCATACCTAAACTGCCAAGATTGTTTATACACAAATATGTCAGAGAAGCTCCTCAACCCTATCACCACATCCTGAGGATTCTTCCCTGAATCTCTATTCAATGCAGTCACTCTATCTCTAACGCCACAATCTTAGTCTACACCACAATTATCTCTTCTGTTTTATAACAGCCTCTAAACTGACTTTTTCCAATCACTCTGACACCCCCAATCTTTTTTCCCCACTGTAGCCAGAGCCCTTTTTAGAAACATAGATCTCAGGTGGCTCTTTGTAGTCCTTCATTGCTTCCCTCATTTCCTTCCCTTAAACTAAATTCTTCATCATTGCAAAGCTCCTCAAGGCCCCACAGCTTTGGCCTACCTCACCCCTTCAGGCTTTCCATCACTTTCTGCATTGGTCTGTGCATCCCTCCTATTCCTTCAGTCCCTAGAATAGACTGCTCTCCTTGGTAGCTTGAGGCCTCGGTGAAACTCTTCTCTCTGCTGTTAAAGCTCTCTCAGCACCTTTCTCCACTTGGCTAACTCTTCTTCATCCTTTAGACTTCAATTAATCCAGTTATTTAAGGGGAACCTTTCCTAACTCCCCAGACTGAGCTATGTCTCCCTGAAATAAATCCTCATGGCACCTTCAACTCTTTTTCATTGTATTTCGTGGCAATGGTAATTAACTTACTATCTTTTAAGTGTCTCTTTTCCTTATTATAACATAAAATTTATTGTGTGTATTTGCGTAAGGCTTAATACATATTTTTGGTAGGAGGAAAGGAGAAAGGGAGGGAATTTAATTGTTATTCTCGCCTATTCGCCTATATTCCCATCTTCTTTAACTGACTATAGCTACCCATTCTTCATATCACACACATCATACAAACAAAAATAACTTTAAACCCACAGAATGCCCACTCTTCTTCCCCTTCAGCACAAACCACATTGTTGCCTAATGGGAAGGTTAGGAAATTAAAATTTCAGTAACAAAACCATAGTCGTTACTAGGAGCAGTTTCAAGGCTGAATCTAATATGCCAGCATAGGTTTGGATCAGGTCAGTCTCTGCTATATGAGGCAGCATTCACTAGGCAGTTTCTTTCCATTACTGTTCAGACAAAGGGTCCCCAGTGGAAAGCTGGCTGGTCACTGGCTGCCTAGACCAGCCTGACCTGCCAGAACCGCTCTGGGAATTCACCAAGGGCAGCTAATCTGGGTTTCCTGCCAGTGGCTTTTTGCCCTTCTTAGAAGATGGAATCACAAGTTTCCTCTCCTGGGAGCAGAGCATAGCTTCTGGGGCTGCCAGGAAGGAGAGACATCAGGAGGGAGAGAAGTAAATTCTCTTCCTGCCCACCCCTGGGAGCACACAATCTCCTCGTCAAGGAGAGAGAAGGGAGCAGGTTCCTGAATCGGGGAGGACATTTATATAAATTCCTTTTGCTCTCTCATAAAACATTTGGCATTCATCCAATTCGAAAAGTAAGTTGTATTGTTGGTTTAAATGTACCCAGTCCTGCACTTGAAGTTAGGCTATAAAAATGGCCCCATAAATGATGCCTACAAGGAATTCCTCGGTATCATTAATATTTCAATTGAAGACAAATACTAACCCTACATATCAACAATGCCAGCATTTTCCCCCTACCACTTCCTCTTTTTCTGACTTTTTTTATACTGAAGTAAGAAATGTGTAACGCAGAAGAGGGGAAAGGATGGAGGTTATTTGAACAGCAGAGTTCTGGTCTGCTGACACCCTCAGCAAAATTCATTAATCTCGGAGATCCTCACTCTCATTTACTAAACAACAGTGATTCACACAGTTACACAGCTACAGTGGCAAAGTTAATTGGAATCTAGATCCCCTAACATTTCTTCCTTCCTTCAGCAATTCCTCAGTATGGCAAGCTAAAATATTAAGTGCGATTGTTGTAAGCTTATGAAAAAGGGAAACAAACAGAGGGTGATCAGCGACATTTGTGTTTCCTTTCAATATTTTTTGCTCCATTTTATGTTTGGGCTTAAGCCCTTTGAGCAAAGCAAGAAAAAGGCAGAGGCAGCTTATGCAACCCCATATCAATACTGGTATCTCGCCTCAGCATTAATTTGCACTGGGAGCTCAATATGGCTTTCACCCAAGTCCAGAGAGGGAAAGAAAGGATGGAGGTAGGGAGAAAGAGATAGCTATGAACACTGGCTAATTCTGTTCAGTTGATGGCAAGCAGCCAGTAACTCCTTCTAATTTAACTCTTTATCTTCTCTGGCAGAAACAAATACTGCATTTGCTTAAAGATTTATGATTTCAAAGCATGCATGAGTATATATGATGGTACCATCATGCCAATTCAGTTAAGTGAAGAAACTCATATGAGATTAGGGTCTCCACTTTTTCAGGACATTATTAATGGACTGAAAACCACTATTTAGATTTTCTCATGGTTAGCTCAATGATCCTTCTACTTGACCACATTCCCTACTTAGGGCCCAGGTTGGCACTGCTTCTGTTGATGGCATAGATGTTTTTAAATTGTTAAAAATGGAAGAGAAAACAATAAAATTGTGGATGGTAATACATACGGTGACAGTAGGAAGGGAAGGATTACATAAGGAAAGCATATATATATATTTTTTTTTATTTCAAATATGCCAGGCAGGATAAAGGGCTACACGGGAAAGAAAATGTACCATACAGGCAGACATGATAACAATGTTTACTATCTAAAAATCTTGTTTATGTGCTAGATTGGCAAAATCTCCTGGGGTTGACTTGTAGAGAGTTATCAAATGAGAGAAGAAAAAATATCCTAAAGTCTTCTAGCAATCACTGTAACTCTGAGCAGTACTTTATCTTTCTAGATTAATAAGCTACCTATAAATAAAACTCAGAAAAAAATATTTTACACTTCTTGTTTTGCTGTTTTGGTGGTAAATTGAGCAAGGGATTGCATTCTCATTGCACTGTAAACTTGTAACGAGGTCTGTTCAGCCACTTATAAAATCTAGAGAGAAGACAATTAGCATTGAACAGAAAGATGGTAGATTCCTCAGAATGTTAACATTAGTATTATTTTTAATTAAGTGATGTCAGACATTTCCTTAGAAACAAGTTTCTTAGAAAAAAAGGAACTGTATTTCTCCTGTATTTCAAAACAAAGGACCTCACTGCAGTTGACTCTCACTGAGTCAGTTCTAGGGACTGATGGTAGTTGGGATGATGGAGACAAATATCAACACTCTTACCTAGCAGACAACTAGACTTTATGGAAAGATTTGCATTTACTCCTCTAAGTTACCTGGGTAAAATTAGAAACTTTTTATTTACTAATTATTTGCTACTGTACCTAATATTAAAACAACATGCAACTTGGACACTAAGAAGGTATTTCTTGGAGGGTCTGATTTTCAGTCCTTGTCAGAGGAAGCTGTGAAAAACCTCTGGAGTGGTTTCTCCTTTCATTTGCATTGGGACTCCCTGGGGGAAGGGTGGTGAGCAATCTGTGAGTAGTTTAGGCAAAATTCTTTAAAGGGAAGTTCATGGAGGTGGAACAGAACGCCTACCTTGCGGACCTCTCTGCTGTTCCTTCACCGAGCAGCTGCTGCAGGGCTCCCACCTCAGGGATTGGCCATTCTACCTCTGATGCAATATAACTACACTTTGCTCTTCTCCTGGCCACTGAGAAGCCCAAATCTGGCTGCGGGCAGAAACCAAGGCAACCTCCATGTCCAGATGAATGAGAGATGGGGGTGGGGTGGGCCAAATGGAGCTCATTTCCTCTTTAATCCCAAAAGGGCATACAACTACTGCCATTCCTGGTGCCAAAGGGAAAGAACAGAGCCAACATCAGAGGAAAGCAATGGCTGCTCTCTGGCTTAGGATCTGGAGTATGAGGAAGGCCAGTTGCCAGATGACAAGGAGACCCAGCCAGATCTGAGCCAGTGGAGCAGGAGCCTCAGGCTAAATCAAGCACTGATTGGAAAGTCCTGAGTAGATTTTTGTTTATCTGTTTGCTTGCTCGCTTGCTTCCCTTTACCATTAAAAAATTCCTTTTGAACTGTTATCTCTTGGCTTGCTCAAGGTTATAAGTAAGTGTGATAATAATGATGCAATCATGAAATTATAGAAGACTTTCTCCTGGGAAGCTTAAAGCCCTTTACCAACAAAGTTATCATTAATACAAAGTTTTTCACTATTGCCAAAATATTCAGGTTAAAACTAGCAGGGCCACTAAATATGTAAACCTCTCACCATTTCGTCATTGCTCCAGAGATAGATGTTGTACCTACCAATACCACAAGGGTGTTGCATGAATGATATGATCATTTACCAAAGTGATATGAGATATTTGGAGAAAGAGTACAATAAAACTTAGAGGTTTTTATCATATAGAAATACATTTGACTAACATACCATGTATGATCTATTTAAAAATAATGACAATGATACTTATATCATCACTGAGAACAGAACATAACTATTACTGAGAACTCACCAATATATGTGCCTGGCTTGCCCAGGGCCACAAAGTAATGACTTAGCTTGCACTGCTTCTGTCTCACGGGGCCAGTCCACATTATATAATAAATATTTCTCTACCCTACCCTCATCTAGCTCCAAATCCTCACATTAAAATCTCTGAACGAATGGAATATAATTATAAAACAAACACCAAGAACAGCATTTTGTGCATCCAAGAACACAAACATAAACAACAGTAGAAGCAACTGTATTTCAGAAAGGAGACTGGTCAAGGGATAGGACTGAGTCAAAAGGACCACAGATGATGACAATGAGTGTGCATGTGTGTGTGTGTGTGCTGTGTGTGTCTGTGCATGTCTAAAGGGAAATGGGGAGGCATGTTGTGAGGCAGCCAGGCCTGTACCTGCCATGATGATGGCAGAAAGTGTGTACGTCAACTGTACATGAGTGACCCCATGTTTCTTAACCTCAGCTGGCATGACTGCCTTCTTCTACCACCTCGTTACTCAGTTATTGCTGTGTGGTCCATGCCACACATCAGAAGACCCCAAAATTTGAGAATTTGGGCCAGCTGCTAAGACTCACTCAACTTTATTTGGCAAACCTTTGAAGGCTTCTCTTTTGAAATAACAATGTTCTCTAGGAGGAAAATCTATCTATTTTACCATAAATGATACCAGAAACTCTATTTCAGATAATTGTCACTGGAGTTAACTTTGGTATTGCTGAAAAAGACTGTAGAGCTTTTTTTTTTTTTTTTTCTTAGTGAAAGATCCTCTGAAATATAATTATCTGGTTTGGTGCTCCATTAGACCTTCCCTATCTGTTAGAAGTGCCACTACCATCAGTACAGCACAGTGATCTACCTTCATTCGTTGACCCCATTGCTGTGTAATGAATATTCCACAGTTTTATTCAAACTTAAGAGAAGCGTGTATTAGTGACTTCATTCTTAGCATTTTATCTGAACAGCTAAGTTCCTAGAGTTAAATGGAACAGGAAGGAAAGGGATTAACCTCTGCTGCTGGCATAGTACAGTCACGATGCTAATGTCTCAGTATGAAAAAGCTGAATTGCAGCAATATCTGAAATCACAGAGAAATTCCTGGGAGCTTTAGAGGAGAAATCATGTCAGAATAAAATATAAGAAAGCAAAACCTGGATTGGGATTCTGTTTTTCACTCAGGCATGCTTAGCAGAGCAATTGTGTATTACAAGACCCAATAATTCAGATGGGGGCAGGTATGGGTCAGTGGGTTCTGAGATGAGGAAGTTTTTAGGACCTGTAACTTGAAATTGTGTTGTGGGTGAGGTCCACCTGCTCCTCTAAATGTATTTCAAAATATAACTTCAGCACAGTATTTATTCACTTGCAACGTCTCAACTAGTAAACAGCCAGAAAGTCTATTCTCTTTTCATTTGGCAGGAGAGCTCTAACGCTACACAAAATATCCCCTAGCAATGAAAAATGAAACCCACAAATGTAACATTAGCAACCAGCTGTCAGAAGAAAATCAGGAGCAGGAGTGCCAGTCTGGTCATATCATGCTGAGTGTTCATAAGAGGGACTGTGCATGTGTGTGTACATATATATGTGTGTAATGAAGAGACTCGTGTGCACTAGTGTGAGAAATGGGAGAGGGTGCAGGTCCTAATGACGGCAGAAATCACCAAACATGAAGATGTAGTAGAACCGTCAGTGCTGGAGCAACACAACACAGGCTCCCTGTGCTAATTGTGCAAGGCTTCTCTCATGGGTGGGGAGAGGGTGAGATAGGTGGATTAAAAGGTAATGTATTTTTATGTTAGAAGTACTTCATCGATTGTAGGTATGTTTAACATATACGTGGGGTCTGGATGCCAGCTTTTAAGTGAAATGCACACGCATTCCTAACCTTCATGGATTCATTTTACAGTCTCATCAAAACATAAAGACCTAAAACCTCTTCAAAGTAAACACTCAGCACTAGCTATTTAGTCCTCCAGGCATGAAACACACTGACCATTCCGAGCTAGCATAGCTATTAACCCGTGAATTCATTGCTCCCCTCTCTCTTTCTCTCTGCCCCCCCTCCTCTCCTTCTCCCTCTCTCTTGGTGAGCTCCCACCCCCCACCCGTCCACTCCACCCGCATCCCTCGCCATCTCAAGCGGAATCTGCAGGGTTATTTTCCACAGAGATGCAAGTACCAGGTGCCTGCGGTTACCCAGCCTGCTCCTAAACTTAATGCCAATTCCCCCCTGAAAGAGGAGGAATGCAGTGGTATCAGCACCGGGGACTCGGGGACAGCGAATACTACCGCGACGCCTGGAGTTTACAGAGGAGCAACCCTCGCTCCACTGCCATCCCACTCGCACCAGCCTCCCCCAACCCCCCCCCAAAAACACACACCACACACACGCACACTCACATGCACACCACTCTATCCACGCCGATTCTCGAGATCAACAACAACACCAGCGCTGATATTGCAGCAAGTCCGTTTTCACACTCTTGTACGCCTCAGGACCAGGCTAGGCACAGAGCCGGCAGGGCAGGGAGCGCACCGCAGGACTTGCAAATAAGCCCGTTCCGTCCATATTCTGAGCGCTCCTCATCTACCACCCTAGAGCGGGAAGCGGGGACATGGGGGCGCCAGGGGTCAGGGAATCCTCTCCCTACCTTGCAAGGAGAAGAGGGACAGGAAGAAGCCCAGCATCCAGACGCTGTGCAGCCAGTAGGTCCTCATGTCTCCGCCTCACTCGATGCTCCCTCGCGCGCCCTGGCTCTCGCGTCTTCCGCTCGCGCTCTCTGTAGTAAAACGCGCTGCTGCTTTCCCTCTGGGCTTTCCTGGCTCCGGCACCCGGGACAGACTAGGTTCCTGCCGCACGACGGCGGGATCCCAGAACAGCCTCGCTCTCTCACTCAGGAGCGCGAGTAAGGGACCGGGATGGACGTCCGCAGCCTGTGCTTGGTGTAAACACAGCGAGCTCCCTTCTTTCTCAAGCTCGCCCTCTCTCCTCCTTGCTACCCTCCTCTCCCTCACTCCCCTGCAGCTCCAACTAAATGCGACTGTACTTAAACAAGCAGCGCCTTATAGGACCGCGAACCTAGCCGAAAGGGCCCCGCTACTGCCATCTAGTGTGCAGATCCCGGTATCGCCACGGCCCTGCGTTTGCTTGAGAGGTCCAGCCAATGCCGCCAAAGTCCCCTTTGCTCTTAGCAAACATAGGTAAAGCTCCTGCCTTCCTAAGTCCTTGACTTGACCTTGCTGTCCCATTGGTCTTGATTATCTCCTTTCAAAAGGACATGTTTGGAATTTACCATCCTCCTATCTTCATTATCCCATTACCACTTCCATCTCTCTTTGAAATCTTCATTCTTTCCCCAATAACTCAGTATAAATACTCCTACAAATGTCACCATGACCTCCATTTCAAAGTCTAACGGCTGTATGAGGCTCACCCTACCTGACTCTTTGTGCTGTGTTTCACAGGGCTTAACACAATTCCTTTCTGGTTGGTTTTAAAGTTACTGAGACAAAACATTTCTGATAGTGTTTCTGAAGTTCCCTTCAGAAGGGAATGTCCTCCTGGGTCCTCTAACTCTTTATTTATATTTTCTTGTTCTTCTCCCTGAAATTTAACATATTTGAGAATCAAATTCATCTGTGCTCCATCCAAGATGGAAACTCCACCCCTACTCCTACTTAGCCCTCAGATCATATTTCGCAGCTGAGTGCAAAGCTTTTCCAGTTGAGGGCTCCAGGAACATCTCTGAGTTGGGTGAGGGGTTAGATGAATCACTTCTAAAGAGCACTGAACAGAAGTCCGGAAATATAGATTTCAGTTCAGTAATAGTGGTCTCCACTCTCTGGACCTCTTTTCCTTAATTACCTCCTATCAGTTCCACAGGTTCAAACCTTTTAAAGAATCTTTCACTCCTTCTTTCTCAAGTTCAGTTGACGATAAGTCTCACCAACGTCAATATATTCAAGATGTCTCTTTTTTCCAGTCTGCTGTCACCATTTTCATCATATATTGAACATATATTGTGCATTACATGTCCCAAAATACTTTTAATTATCTAGTTTGAATTGGTAACAATGCTGTGGTAAATTCAGTGATGTTAGGAAGAAGTGGAGACAGAAAAGTTAGGTGATTTTTCCCACGACACAAAGCAGGCTGATGATAGCAACAATAGCAGAGCTGGGGTCTCCTAATTACAGTTCTTGTTCCATCCTATCTTCTCAGTGTGGGTCTTTATCTTGACTCTCTTAAGTTTCTGCAACAGCTTCCTAGCTGATCTCCTTCCTCCATTGTCTGTGCTCTGATCTATACATCACCACCAGGTTAATCCACCTTAACCTTTCCTTAAGATTCACAACTGCCTATGAGTTATGGGGACACCCTATGGCATGTTGACTACTGATTAGAACCACCTGAAGACTTTTAAAACCTACTGGATGCAGGACCCCTCTCCAGACTAACTAAATCAGCAATCTCTGTGATGCAGCCCTGGAATCACTACGTTTCGAAGAAAACTGGCCTAGCAGATTGAATTCATAGTCTTCATTTTCTAATTAAAGGTCCTCTGAAATCTCTCATATTACCTTTAACAATTCACATTCTCTTTGTCTGTCTCCAATGGAAATTCTCTCTTTCAGATTGTCCACTCTTCTTATTGCCCCATTTACTTTCTCCTTCTGCTGCTTGTTCGTTTTTTCAAGACTATACTACTCTCAGGATTCAGTTTGCATAGTGGCCAGAACTTGGGCTTTGAAGTTATAACTAGGTGAATTCAAGTTGTACCTTGCTTTTTAAAAGCTGTGAGACCTTGTATAAGTCTCAAAGGGCTATTGTGAGTATTACTCTTGAGATACTTAATAAATATTGTCTTGTATTATTATTTTCAAGGGGCAGTATAGATTTCTTCAGTGTTAATGTATATGTAAGTAATTTTTCTCAAAATGCTACCTGACTCGCTGCAATACAATCACAAGAGGTATATGTTAAAAATACAGATTACTGAGGAACACACCAGACATAATGTATTAAAATGTCTGGAAGTTGAGATCTATGAATCCACAGTTTACTAATTTCTCTAGGGGATTCTTGTGCTCTCTAATAATTGAGATACTTATCCAAGAATACAAAGCTTAAGAGTTGTCAGAAAATTTTAAACCCATCAAGACCAGAGTTTTACAGCCTTGGAATGATTGACATCTTGGGTTGCATAATTCTTCGTTGTGAGGTTTGTCCTGTGCATTGTAGGATGTTTTGCAGCATTCCTGGCCTCTACCCACTAGATGCCAGTAGGAACTCTTCCAGGGTATGGTAAATAAAAATATCTCAAGACATTGCCAAATGTCCGCTCCTCTACCCCACTACTGCTACACTCCTGACACATCCCATGGGGAAACTCTTACCTGGTCCAAGCCACTTTGTTAAGTGAGAAAAGTGAGTCCTGAGGATGCTATGTGACTGTCTAAGCTCACACAGTCTAGTTTTGGTTTTGCCAGAGCTGGAATATAAATCAAACCATGAAGTATGTGGCATCACGCTTTATAATCTCCCAACATTATGCTTAGAGTAACTTCTAATCATTCGTTAGCAGTTATTTCAAAATTATTCTTGATACCTAAATTAAACATTTTGCCTGCAACATGTGTGCTAGCTGTATCAACTATGATTTTGTTATTCTTTCTATATTGCTATAAAAATCAATCTCTAATTAATTTCTCTGTCAGTATCATCTATTTCCACACAAATCATAAACACTCACACCTTCCGGTTATCTTGTATCCCTTACAGAGCCTAGCAGAGTGCTAGATGTAGGTCAGATGTTTTTTGATCGTAGTTAGCAACTAAATAATTATTTTTTCATTTGATTTTCATGAACTAAGGTTATGTTGACTCAGAGAGAGCTTTGTATTATAATATCAACTGTCCAAATGTCTTTATCAGAGGTTTCTTGAATGTAAAATATACTTGGGGATTTTTTTTCACAAACACTATTTCCTAGAAGAAAGAAAATATTCCAATCTATTTCTGCCCAAACTTTGACTTTTGTTCAGGGACACTATTTACAACATAGAAAAACGTTTCTCAAATTGGCTGGGCAAAGTCAGTTGTAGACATTTCATAAATAGCAGACACTCAGGTCCTATCCCAGGATGTTTTTATTCCGGTGTTGGTAGGGCCACAGGTCAATCTGATACATTACCAGTATTCAGGAACCTGAGGTTGAAGATGCGTGTGTGTGTGTGTGTGTGTGTGTGTGTGTATGTGTGTGTGTGTGTGTGAATGCATGTATATATGTGCAATATGTGAGGTTTCGTCCATGTTTTCCAAATACAAAATGTTCCCCTCATTCTAGGAAATGCAGTTTATGAAATAGCATGTGATAATGGCCTGAGATACGACTATAAATAGGGACATGGCTGTGTAAACAGGTGGAGATATGACTGCATCATCATTAGGTTCCAGAAAGCTAATTTGGCTTTTCCAAAGTCACATATAGCTTAGGAAAAATATTAAACCATAGACATTGAAGGTCCTCCTAACTTTTTACCTAAGGGCATTTTATTTCCTTCCCTGCAGTTGCTTTCCGCTCCAACAAAACCTCCAAGTTTATAAAACCTGTCAGCTTCCATTGCTAATTCTCAGTGATGGGACTGTAATTTGCTGTATGAAGCTTCCCTGTGTTACTTTTGAATCATTTGCATTCTGTTGAGTGATTTGTGCTCTGGTGGGTCCAGGAATTCCTAGAAGTCCCACAACCCCTTCAGTGGATTCTCTCTCTGAGTAGAATGAACCAAAGGAAAAGAAAAAAAAAAAGTGGCAGTTAGTGCTGGACTCCTTTATTAATTCTTTTCCTTTCAGTTAGAACCAGAATTCCCTTATGTGAAAAGAAAGAACCCTCTCCCACTCAAAAGAACACCACAGATGCCTGAGCTGTCATTTCATATTTTATTTCAATAGACTCCAACTATTTCTCTCCCTCCTTCAATGAGTGGGCAGAATATTTAGGCTACATATCTGTGTCTAAACTTCTCTGTGGATTTTCCTTCCAAAATTATGAGGAAAATTATTTTAAAAAATACATATTTTTTAAATATCAACTTTCATACTAATGTCCCCAAAATTAAATCAAGAGAGGAAAGGAATAAAAAAAAATGGATGGCATGTAAATAATCAAAATGTCTCTAAATAGGATGCTTTTCAGAAGTTTCTATAAGGAATTAGCTAGTCATTTTTTAAAGAATCACTTTGAATTTAAGTACAAGTGGGTTTATGTGTATACAAGTGCATTTTGTCCAGAGAACCCTTATGATGCTCTACTAAGGTATTGAACTAAACAAGGAATGTTTATTTATGTATTTTTCTAAAACATATGGATTGTCCATATTTACCTATTCTATATTAGAGCTGGATTTTATCATCCCCCACCCCCTCAAACTAGAAAACTGTCATCCTGTAGCAATATACGAGTGACATTCACTCCTGCCTATTATACTCAGAGTGTATACTCTGAGTACTTGACTTTAGGCAAGAGAAGATGATATTGACGATATCTTCCATAATAGACTTTGCAATGCGGCCTCTGGGTTTCTTTTGACTATCCCAATGCCTACTGAAGCAGTTTTCACAGATATTGAAAAATGACTACATAATTTATGTAGAATCAGAAAATGAAGAACAAGAATGCATACTTCTGTGGGTAACTGAAATGAAACAAGTCCAATACCAAACTTCAGATTGAAAAGCCCAGAGTGTGTAATTATACTCATCTAATAACAATAATACCTTACAGTGAATCATGAAGCTACCTTATGTGCATGATCTTATTAATACAGCAAATGGACACAGTTTCAGAAGGTGGGAATGTATCCGCATCCTGAAAGTATATGGCTTAAAGAAGGAAAAGCTGGGATTTGATGTGTCAAGAAATTAAACGGTAGAGCCTCAGGTAAAAGAACCTCAGTGCTTAAAGGGCTTAGAGGAGGCAATCAGATATAAAAGAAAAATCATGAGCTAGAACATCAGACAGATGTTACTGGTTGTGTGATCCTATGTAAATAACTTTACTTTTTCTGGGCTCCAGTTCTTTTAGTAGGGTTATTGTGAAGATGTGTTGAAATAAGGTATAAAAAATTCGTAACATATATCAGGTGCTCAGTGAGAGACGGTTCCCTACCTTCAATAACACTTGACGACTCTCAGCCTTTCCCTATTTACTTCTACCATCCAATTTCACACACAAAAAAGAAAAACACTCAGTCCTCCAAAAGTCAAGCAATGTGTCCAAACTAATATAGCTAATCAAAAACACAGAACTCAGCACTTAGGATTCCTAATATAAGGTTCTCTCTGAGTACAAAACTCCCTAACAGCAAGGCTTTCCATCAACCCTTTTCATAAGGTAATAATTTCTCTCTTTAGATGTTATACTTTTAAAAATATTTACAAAAACCTAGAGAAAAACTCAGATATTTAAAATAGATAAGGACTGGTTAATTTTAATACATCCCACGGTCATTCAGTCAAGACATTAATTCCTAGTCAATGGAAGCATTGCCTAGTTGGGAGAGCGACAGGTGTCAGAAAGAAAGATGCATAATATCCCCTTTGAACCAAAATAACTTCTTTTCCCTTACAAATATTCCCATTTGCAACTGAAAAGAAAATAAACTATTCTGGCTGAAGAAATTGCTTTTGCCATTAGGATGCAAATGGCCAAGCAAATTTGTTGCCCAATAAATCTTTTTTGGGCATTATATAGACATAGTCTTAGAATTTGTAAAGCTTAAACTATAAAAGCAAATAACACAAAGGAGAAGAAGCTATAAATTCCAAATCTAGATGATACTTTTGTATGTAAGACTTGGGGGGAGAGGGTGGGGGGTGTGCAAAACACACTGAAAAGCAAGAAATTAAAGGACCCAGATGGATATAGAAATGCTTCTGGTTTCTTCCCTCTTGTTCCTTACTGTTATGTTGTTACTTTTAGCAATTAATGGAGTGCCACAGCAGGCCCTGATGATCTTCATTGAGCAATATGGCTTAGAAATTCCATTTCTTCATCTTTACTCCCTGTGTTAATTCCAGCCCAAAATGAGAACCTAAGGACAAAACAAACTTGGCGGATAGTTTTGGCTATTAACTGTGTTCCAAGACCACAAAGGGGGATTTGACGTCAGAAAAGAAAAACATTAGATCTGAAAAGAATCTTGGAGATCATGAAGTTTGAACATTACCTGCATTTCACTGATGAGGAAACTGAGGCTCAGAAAGACAAAGTAACAGTTTTCAAATTGTCCTTGCCTGAGAAGGGGAGATTGCACACCTTCCATCCTTATCTCTCACCACATTTCCACAGATCTCTCATCCTCTAGCCAGATTATTCACTCATCCCTCAACTAATCTTGAGCTTTTTCCCTGCTTTTGCTCAAACCACCCACCTCCCTTTGCCATTTATTTTCTCCAAAACCAATGTCTTCTATGGGGATCTCATACATTCAAGGAGAACCTTCTCAGACACACACGTCCATGAGGGCGAGAATAGTTCCCGATACTAACAAGCCCTACCAAAAACATCTGTGGAATAAAGAAATGAGTATTTCATCTACTCCTCTGGTAGTGAACACCTTTTATACTTTTATGACTCAAATGATAAATATTTTAAAACACTCATACGCATCTATGGCATACCTCTCTTATTCAATTACAAGCTCCTTGAAGGCAAAGAGCATGCCACCGAAGATGCCCACTGCATCACTTGATTTTAAGCATGTAGTCATAATAAAATGAAAGAATGAATGTATTCAGTTTTAGATTTTCAGAGAATTTCTATAAACCATAAATAAGTACAATTTGAAATTGAACAAATGCAAGGGTAAATAAAGAGTAGAAGCCCTCTGTTTTGGTTTGCTAAAGTTGCTGGAATACAATATACCAGAAATAGATAGACTTTTTCAAACAGAACTTATTAGACAGAATTTATTATTACAGTTTTAAGTTCATGAAAATGTCCCAATTAAGGCATCAACAAGAAGATATCTCCACTCGTGAAAGGCTGATCATGTCCAGGGATCCTCTGTCACATGGGAATGCACAGGCAAAGTCTGCTGCTCTCCTCCCCTGGCTTCTGGTTTCAATTGGCTCTCTCAGTTTTTGGTAACTCCCGGGGCATTTCCTTCTGCATCTCCAAATGTCTGTTTCTTGGTTTCATCTCTTTGCTACTGTGTTGGCTCTGAGTTCTCTCTCATAACAGGCTCCCGGAAAGGATTAAGACCTACCTTGAATGGGTGGGGCCACATCTCCATGGAAACAACCTAATCAACAGATACCATCCAAACAGTAGGTCTGCCCCCACAAGATTGGATTAGGAAAACATGTCTTTACATAACAGTTCCAAGTCAGCATACCTTCTCTCTAATTATCTTAGAAAAAGTCAAATTTTTAAAGGCCTACTAAGGAAATTTATTATTTTTCTAAAAAATATGCATACTTTCAACACTTTATTTTAACTTCAAGTTTACAAATATGCATTCATTTACCAAATTTTAATGTAAGCCTAAGGCCTTTTCTTATATTAGGCCCATTTTATTTCTTCCAAAAATCCTTAAGAAAAATCTGAGTAATTTCTTCCATATTTTCACAATTTTCCTCATGCCATTTAGTATTTTACAGTTGTCTTGCCTTCTTCTAATTTGACAGAATTTTTTCAGCTAACTTTTAACAAATGTTTCTAAAGCATTCAGCATAGTTTCCATTCACCAACTTAGTTTTTCTTTCTGTTCTCATTACTTGTTTTAAATTTAAAAAATACATCATTACAATAGTATGCAAAATGGCATAAACACATTTGGGAAGAAAATGCTTGCCACTTGATAAACATAACTTTTCAGTCGATTGGGAGCAAAAGAACATAGAAAACTAATGGGGTCTACTAATCCATGGGCCCCAGTCAGAATGCAAGATATGGGAAGTGATGGTTAATTAGTGAGTTGTGTAAGTAGAATTGGGTTAGAGATCTCTTATTTTAATACAAAGATGTCAAGATGTAATTGTCTCTGTATATCTATAATCTCCAAAATACATAGACTCTGGATCTCTCAGAGGAGATAATATATATAACAGCAAAAAAGGGAATCCATGTAGAGGCCTTAGGACATATTCCTAAAGTTGGTATTTTGCTTACAAATATCAGCTATAAAATATATACAAGCTCCCTGTTCATTGAAGAAATAATTAATTCTTGTTAACATTACATGTCCATAAAAAGTAAGATTACTTCATCTTTTATATAGAATTCATGCATATTCATTTTATTTTTATTAACTCAAGAATGAAGGAAGACTATAAGGTAATACAACATGCAAATAGTCATTGATCACATGTTTAGATAGATGATAGACTATTACCTGAATAGATGACAGATAGATGATAGAAAGATAAGTAGATAGACAAAAAGACAGAGAGACAGACAGACAGACAGATAGATAGATAGGTAGAATTGTGATAGCTGCATAAGAAATAGAGATAAATAACACATGGCTACGGTCCTCATAGGGGTTTATTATTTAGCAAATATACAATAAATCATAAATAACACATGGCTATGGTCCTCATAGGGGTTTATTATTTAGCCAATATACAATAAATCAACAACCATAACATAAGAATAAGAAGCAAAGATATCATTATAAAGCTTGTTTAGATTTTTAAAAATGATACATTCAAATAGAAACTCAGCACATTTTGGGATTTCTTGATCAAATGCTCTGGTTAGGTCATTGTAGTTATGTATATAACAGTTATGACCCAATGAGTTATTTGTAATAAACATTTGTATTTTTTACTCTTTGGCAAGGACTCCCTTGCACACCTTGCTGTCAGACAGCCAAGATTTCTCTTCAAGTGTTTCGAGCAGGGCAGGCACAGGTGTTAGTATCTGTAATTATATTGAATGCATCAAGTTGCCACAGTTATCTATGACTTGCTGGTAGAATGAGTATTTCACACATTCATGGATCTTTCCATGTACTAGCTATACATTTTTATGCCACATGTGCATGTATCTGTGTGTGTGTGTGTGCGTGCGCGCGTGTGTGGTCAGGCGGGGTGAGAGAATTGCATTGCTTTTTGAGAAATCATCATTTATCAAGTAAGACTATCAGTCCGGAACTGCTTTCAAGGTCAAGGACTGCAGAATGTCCAGAAATGAGATTTCTCATGGATGGGCGCCGTAGTCTATCAAGAGCTTGATGAATGTTCTCACACCTGGTCAGGTTCAGATAGACTGAGAAAACTGGATTCAGAGTCCTTATTTGCCTGTTACCTGGTGGCAGGCACAGCCCACACCAGTTTTGACTCCTGACTTTTGCATAGATGACTTTTTCTCCCAAATTTAGCTTAAGGGTCATCATTATTCTTCAGGACCATTTCACTAAATTTCCCCTATCAGCACCATCCCATCCTCATGTTATTCACAATTCCCTTGTTTAACAGCTGTCTCTGACTCTTGCTCACTCTTTCCTGTTTGTAGTGTGCACAGAAGTGTGATCTCTTAAAGACCTGAACCCAATTTCATTTTAATTGCATATGTGATAAAAAATGGGATGATTCCTCTTTTGCTTTCCTTTGGTATAGTGAGGCTACAGGTTATGAAAATAAGACTTAGCTATTCTTTTTCTCTTTTAAATTTTTCCTTCTCCATTCATTTACTTATTGCTTTCCAGTTTAATTTTTTTTTGCATCTTTTTTTAAGTTAAGAAAAAAAGGCTAAATATTTCAGAATACATTGAAATGCAATAGCTTATAGCTTCTTACAGGAAAGGGACATGCCACATGATAGTGTCATTAGCCTATCCAAAATATCTTTTATCTACATTGCTTTCTTTTTCCTCTTTCTTGATTAATCATTGAAGGCCAGGCTTATGTCAAGAAGCTTTATGTCCATAAAAAATTTCTTTTGCCACGAACTACACTTATAGTAACCTCTCCTTCCTGTCAGTTTAAACTGCCTGTATCATCCATCTCATAATTATATATTGCCTCATAACATCATTATCATTTTTATTCTAAACATTTTTCATTTTTGGTAGTTGAGTAGTATCTCTCAAGTTCTCAGTCTGATATTGTTGTAACTATAATGACATAGACAAGTGTTTAATTCACAATTTGCCCTCCCTCCTTTTTCTGTGACTTTTCATGTGATTAACTTTTCTCCTCATCTGAGGCTAAGCCCCATGATGGGCAAAAACTAAGTATTTTATATACAATATTCCTATGCTATTTATCATGGTTCTTACTTCAATAAGGTACTTATGGAATGAGAAAACCTTGAACGGCAGACCTATAGTACATGAAACCTGAAATTTCAGATAAGACAGATAATATAAATAGGAAGTATGGTAAATTGTATTACGCCTCCCTCAAAAGACAAGTTCTTAATCTTAATCTGCATTCGTGTGGGTGAGGACCCATTGTAAATGGAACCTTTTGGAGATGCTACTTTTAGTTAACATGTGGCCTAAATAAACCAGCGTGGCCCAATCCATTTCACTGGAAGCCTTATAAAGAGATGTCAGTTAAAGCTACAAAAGGAGCAAGAAAGCAAGAAGTCAGAGGAAACCTGAAGAGCAGACACATGCAGAAAAAGAGATCACCATGTGATGGGAGGCAGGGGTGCAAGCCAAGGAACCACAAGGATTGCAACAAGCCAGCACCAGAATGCTGCAGACTTTTAGAAGAAAACGTCTCCTCGCTGATGCCTTAATTTAGACTTCTTGGTTCTGAAACTATAACCAAATTAATGTTTGTCATTGAAGCCAAATCATTGTATGGTATTTGTCATAAAAGCCTGGCAAACTAAGATAAGAAGTCTCAAATTTCAGTTCTCTGGTCTATAACATGGAGTTAACTATATCCATTTGCCAACCTCATAGAGCCAGGTGAGAATCAAATGAGTTATTTGTTAACTATTAAAAATTGTAATGACTCCTATGTTTCTAAAGATCCCTTTTACTATCACTCACTTCTATAGTTTGAAAACTTTCTCTACCAAGCAAACTTGATATATTCATTTATTAATAACTATTTTCTTACCTGTATTAATCAGATAAATAAATAACCCACCATGCAGTAAAATAAAGCCACAATAAGATCTTATTACAAATTTTAAAATATTATGAAGAATCCGTCATTACTAAGTTAATATAAGCTCCCAATTGGGCTAGGATCTCATATTGGGAATATGTCTTCTATAAATATTTAAAGGTATTGTTTTATTATTTACTATTTCAACATTAATAAGAAGAACCAAA